>NC_082649.1:97460171-100202671 GCF_028023285.1 Balaenoptera ricei
TCAACTTATTTCATGTGAGAGAGAAATAAACATATTTTTGAGCAACTGTTATTTTGACTTTTCTATTTTTGCAACCAAATCATTTCTGAATTCTTACTGATTAAAAATCAAAATGTCTTACTAATTCTAAAATCTAATACAGAGACGGACTAAAAATTTAGAACAATATAGATTTTTGGAAACATCACTGTAGGACGTAGTCAAAACATGTGATTTTAGTCCTTTCCCAGTGACTCTACGGCAATGTGAGTTTTGGTAAATTACTTTCCCTCTCTGAGTGTTATTTCCTTCTCTAAAAGTAGAGATCTGAATCCTTTAGCACTAACATCCTATCCTTGAGCATTTGACAGACATTGTCCTTGCAACCTGGCTTCTAAAAGAAAGATCAGTAAGAGGACAAAATGCCCAAGTCCAGCCAAGACTTGCCTCTATTGGGAATCCATGCATCATGGAGGGGATTAGCAGTTCCATCTCAAATTCTTTCCAGAAGCAACTGTGTTAACATGCAGCTAGTAGTACATCATTCATGACATTCTCCTCCTCAGTCTCCACAGGAAGCAGTGAACCTAAAATGTAATTACAGGTAAAAGATATGCAATCATGGTAATTAGAAGATGATATGGTAGCAGGTGATGTGATAGCAGAAGTTGTAGTATACAGGGAAGGAATCTTAAAAATGGGAAATTCTAGAACAATCAGTATTTCCAACCATATGCAGTGAAGAGAACCTACCAGGCTACTGCAATCTGAAAAATATCTTGAAATTTTTACAGGAGGTATTTTCTCACACACATACTTAACCAAGAAACAGTCTCCTGATTTCAGGTCCTAAAAGCTGCAGCGAAAACAGAGATGGGTAAAATAATTTTATTTCTAGAGGGAGGGGTTTGGGCCAATGAACGACAGGACTGCAGAAACCAGTACAAGCCCCACTGGCGCGCTGCTTGCAGTTCTGTTTACTGTAAATTCAAATATTTCACAACAATTATATCAAGGCCTCTTAATCCTCAGTGAACTTCACCAGTATTCTGGACCTCTGGCTAAGACTTAACCCTCCCAAAGCTTTAGTATTTGTTTTTCCTTTTCACTTCTTCTTTGTCCATCCAGGAACTAGGAAGATGGACTGAGAGAAAATAGACAAAGGCTCAGCTTTGCTTCTTCCACTATTCCCTGTGATCTGCAGACAGAGGAGAGCCTTATTAACAAAGTCAGCAGATTCCTTATCACCCCTAACAGCAGGGAATAGCCCGCCTCATATACCAGGTGAAACTATGTAAACCTTTTGTCCCAGAGATCTTGTTGAGGAATCAATGACATTTTCCCTAATTGCCTCCTTGTTGAGTGATGCTAGTATTTGAGTGAAGGAGCCTCTTAATTATTACCCTGGAGGTATTTGGGACTTAGTAACTCTTGGGATTTCTGTTTATGTATCACCTAACTATTCTTCCAAGAGTGCCATCACTGACATAGAAAGATGTTGTATAGTTTATTAGTCTGTAAGAATAAGTATTGTAATAAGAGAAGAAACAAGATCAATTTAAATAAGTATTAATTTTATTTCATCATCTCGTCTTATTCTTTGCTATAAACTCGGTGGAATTATGGATCCTACCCTCAAGCCATACAAGTTTCTCTACTTTCTTCAAAAGAACCCCACTTCTTCATTACTCTCTACATTTGTCTTTACCACCGTCTTTCCCAGCGTAGGCTTTCCTTCGCCTCTTTGCTGGGGAAATCTTACTCCTATCCTCCAATTATCTTGCACACCTCTTGGTTGTGTCTTCTCCAAAATTCCAGTTTCTCATAGTTGTTCTCACCTTAGTTGACCCTTCAGTATTTGATTTAGACCAGTTCCCTCCACCAAAGTGGTTTCTGGGGAACTAGACTAATCTAATGATTCTGTGGAAGAAGAGGATGGTGGACCACATGTAAATGCCACATATTATGGTCCCCCATATGGTGAGTAACAATGCATGAATGCACTCAGGGAGTTCTTTATGCATTCTTTAAATAATTCTTGCATGCTTACAAGCATGTCAAACTCAAGTTAATTTAAATTGGTGACTCCATAGTTGCCACGAGACACATTTATTTGTCTGCCAAATAATCATTCACTTATCTGTCTTCTTCCCTGCTAAGAGAACCCAGGTTTTCTTTTGTTCCTGGCAACAACAAATCCATCATTAGAAGTTAAATCATAAGTCAATCATGGCAATCACTGTTTAGAGTACGGATGATAATATGACATAATTTCAGCCAATGAGATATGAGGAAAAGATGGTGAGGAGGGGGGCATTTCAGAACAAAATCTCCGTGATCAAAAGTCAAATAGATAAAAGAGAAAGCCTTTGTCTACCAGAGCTCTCCCTTCCTTCTCTTAATGATGTCATGTGAAGTGTGATGCCTGGAGCACCAGGAACCACCTTATGAATCTGAGACAAAGGTTAAGAGAACTTCAGTGAAAAAATCCAGTCCCTTGGCATGGTTGAGTCACTGTACCAATCTGAAAACCAGCTACAATCCAGATTTATTTTGTGATTGTATTATCTAAGTCACTATTAATTGAGTAATAGAACTCACTGTAATGTTACTTGTAGCCCAAAGTATCCTCACTTGTGATTTTCAAATACCAATGACACTCCAGCATTTCTGCAAACCTGCAATGTACATGATGTGATCCAATAAGATACATAAAAGAAAAGAGAGACATAGTTTCTTTCCTCAAGGAGTCTGGTAGCATACAAAACTGGTAATAATAAAAATGGGATGAAAGCTAAGTAACAAACGGCGAAGAGTGTTGAGGACCAAGAGAGGACTCTTTGCTTAGCTGGAGAGAATCAGGGGAAATTCCCCAAAGCAGTTTGCATGTATTAAACCTGCATCTTGAAGAAGTATTAGGATTTAAATAAGTAAAGATAGGAAGCAGGTATTTCAGGCCTGTACATAGCCCATACATAAATAAGGCCACAGAGAACTAAATACATTCATTCTGTAAAATTGTCTGATAAATTTATCTGGTCTGATGAATTTGATTATAGATATACTTTGGAATAACTTTGATGTTTTGTATGTGTGTGTATGTCTGTGCTTTAGAACATTTTGGAGGCCTTAAAATGCAAGTTTACTCTTAACTCAGAATTTACCTTCTACCTTATCTGTGGTACCACCGTCAGTCCTTCTTTTATTTAGCTGTTTTGTTTCCTTTGTGATCTGTATCTCTCTGTATATGTGAATATGTATACATATCTATATATATATATTTACACATATATGTGTGTGTACATATATAGTTACATATTAGGTTGTCAGATCGCTAAAACTGGTTTACTGTATTAATTATTATATCTATAGTTCCTAAATTTTACAAATTAAAAAAAAACTGGTCATATGCCATTGGTATAGTAATGTGTAATCTGAATTAAATAATAAGGAATTATTTACTGTGCAGAACTCTAATGAATCATCTTTTTTGTATTAACATATAGTCACCAAATGCTTGTTTACTTGGAATATAAGCCATACAAAAGCTAAAATAAACAACATAGTTTTCTTCCTTTTCATAAGGGAAAAAAAATAATAAATTTTTATCAAGTAAGCCTCTTTCAGGGAATCAAAGGATCAACACAGATTTAACTTCACCTTCTGGAACATCTACATCTGTAGTCTTATACAATGAGAATTAATGTGCCTGCAGCTCTTCCAGACCCTGACAGTGGCTTCTGAATCATTGAGTGAAGATTGCATCTTGTTCGGTAGCATTTCTAAGTGCACTTTATTATGCCCTTACTTTTTCACAACTGGAATTCACATAGAGTCTAGCACATAGTTTGCTACAATATTCAATTAACTATAACACTCCATGTTCAAACATCCTTAATAATCAAGATTTTTTGGACTATAATGTACTTACAAAGGTGGCAATGGTTCTCAGAGAGAAAATAAGTTTGAATTTGATTTCATTCTCTCCTGAAACAGACTTCCTTCACTGTAAGAATCTCCTGGCTGTGTCCCTGTAAAGGACTGAGCCTTTTGGCCCCATTGTCCCCGTGCTATCTACCAAGAGACCGGATGACTAAAGGTGCCTGGGAAGCACGCTGAGCTTTGATAATTGGGACGATTGGCAGGTAGAAATGAAAATAGGTAAGGTAGAGACAGGCCACAAGACATTAAAAAAATCTCCTTTTATTTTCATTTTGTGACCATGTTGTTATGAGTGCGGTTGTCCTTTTACCCTGACGGACCTCATGCCCAGTGGGTCTCAACCACAGCAATTTTAAACAGCCTCCCCGCTCCCTGACGCACCACATGCACGCATGCACGCACACACACACACACCACACACACACTACACCACACACACACCCCACACACCACACACCGCACACACACCTCACACACCACACACACACTACACCTCACACACACCCCGCACACACACCTCACACACACCACACACCTCGCACACACCTTGCACACACACACACACACACACACACACACACACACACACACCACACAGACACCACACACACACTACACCACACACACACCCCGCACACCACACACTGCACAGACACCTCACACACACCTCGCGCACACACCACACACCTCACACACACACACACCTCACACACACACACACCACACACACACCACACACACCTCGCACACACACGGATACTTTGCATTGTCTGCAGTCATTTCTAACGATGACAACTGCAGGATATACTACTGGCATCTAGTGACAGAGGTCAGGGATGCTTCTAAACATTCTACACTTCCCACTGTACAAAGAATTATCTGACCCCATATGTCAATAGTACTAAGATCAAGAGATGCTGCTCTACAGAGATTTGACATTTGTACTGCTAGCAAAACACCTTAAAGGTCACCCTTGAGTGTTTGAAAAACCAAACCTCTTGGTGTGAGAATCTGGCCCTCAGAGCCTGAAAGAGATCTACGATCATTTCTAATATGTTGAGAAATGTTAAAACACTTACTTTGGTTACTTTTTGTTTCTTAATATATAGTTGTTTATAGGGATATTGGACAGAGATAATTCAGAGACATGTAAGATTAGGAAGGACCCTGATAGGTCATAAAAATTATTTCCGCCCTTTTCTTCTCTCCGTTTGCCTGGTAAAATGTACACTGGTGATTTCTGTGGTGCCATATTGGGAGGGAAATTTTCCTTTGTCCGTTGTCTTTTTATGCTATGGATATATGGGTAGAGGTATTTCTCCAATCTACAGAAGGCCACAGAAAGCCTATTTACATACTACACACGCATGCAACCTTTCACACACTTGTAACCAAGATGCCTATCTAAGCAAATAACACTGGACAGAAGAGCCCTGTATGTGACTATGGTACATACAGTTTTCATTTTGTAAATATTCCATGTTTGCCCTGTGGTATAGCTTGGGCTCATATGATTAGCCTCATTTTATGGGTAGAGAAATAATCCTGGAGAGTGTGTCTCACTTGATGGCACCTACATGTGTTGCTATTTGGGCGACTATAAACCACCCAAAAGTTATAGCTTTCTCCTGATCTTCTATGTTTCATAGGAAATAGGGAGAGACAAGTTTTATCTCCAGCGCTGTTTCTAACGTTTGCCAAGTGTGAGATGTGAAAGATACTATGTTTTCCTCCCTTCCCCTGGCAAAATCATCATCTTCATCGTCATCATCAGTAACCACAGCCTTATATTATTTCCTCTCAGGCATTTCAGTAAGAAGATTTTTTCTTTTGTCTATGAATTCTGACCTCGCCTTGATACTGCATCTCACTTGTTCACCTTGGTCTAGGTCAGGTCATGTGATTTCCCTTGAGTCAGCCATGTAGCTTAAAGGAACCCTGTGTTCTGATAGGCTGGCTTGTGTCACACACAGCATCTGGATCCTGCAGTACCACCATCTCCTCATAAACTACAGGAACAGAGTGATGTGGAAGGCAAAACAGTCAATATTCATGACAATAATATCTGTATCAACTATAGGGTGTTACAAAGTCTCATGAGATTATATATGTAAAGTATTTCACCTCCAAAAGCCTGGTATATAGAGAGATTTAATAAAGCAATAATAATAAAAAATAATAGATAACATTCTTTAAAATATTTATTAGACAAATTTGACTTGCAATCCACACATAAAATTACTTGGTTCTAAGAAAATGGTTACTACCACTTACAGAATGTTAATGTATTTGGTGTCATACAATTAAAGAAATGAAAGGCAAAGGAAAAACAGTTGCAATACTTGATGATAATCTTTGTTGTGAGGAATTTAAGGTTGAGTGAAATTCCAGACTTTAAACACATTCAAAATTATTAGTCATTCCTCAGTACTTTGAAATAAATACTATCAAAAATCAGAACTGACGCCCAGCCATCCTAATATGAGCAGAGATGTTACCTAGAGAAGAGATACATGTAAATCACGGAGAGTGGTGCTTCAAAGAATGAGCCTGAATGGATTATTTGACCATTTTTCCTTTTGGGGGGAATCCATATCAATAAAGCTTAATAAGAACTAAGAGTGAAATTACTGCTGACTGTGAACTTAATAATGCCCCACTGGGAGTTCATTAATATCTCAACAGGTACACTGAAGCATTATCTTAATTGCTCATGATGCTTCCAAAAATTGCCTTTTACAAGTTTTGTGGAAACTCCCCTCTGGAGCAGGTGTTAGTACATTTTGGATTGCCTTTCTTGGCTGTGCAGATTCCCCAGGAACCTGGTGGGGCCGTAAACCTCATTTACCTTTCCAAAGGTAAGAAGTTCCCAGGTGACTGACTTTGTTATAGGCGCTACCCTTATAATATAAAGAAGAAGAAGAAGCTCAAAATGCATGAAACAAATTTCAGATCTTTCATTTTTTTCTACATAAATGAAATGGTTCTACTTTTTAAAATAAATGTTTAGTATTTATTTTTCATGGCAAGTTCATGTTGGAATAGGAGCAACAGTTTGGATTTTTAAAATATTTGCATTATTGTGATCTAGTCCACATCTGGATTTGGATCTTCAGTTATATTTTCCAAGCCTGTGGGATCCCTTTGCCTTTAGAGTGATTATGGGATAAAACTAAATTTAGAAGGGTTCTATCTTGTCAACACTTAGAAAGTAAAAGTTTTGCTTTACACCAAGTTTGTCTTGCAGAGTTAGAGTGAACTCTGGGCACTGTGGTGTATGGTGCTTGGAGTTGCCAGGTCTCAGGCATAGAGGAAAAGAAACCAGAGTGAACAATCCCCTAAATGACTCCCTAGGTCCTTTTACGTTTGAACCCCAATCCATTGCCAGCTTGTTCTACCTGCCAGTGATGAAGAAGGAAATCCCAGGGAAAAATGTGCCAGGGAAAAGAAAGAGTGACAAAAGTGTTTGCTGCTGTGACTTCAGCTGCCCCTCAGAGCCCCTCCCAGGGCAAGGATAACTCCCAAGTGCTGTGGGTCCCTCTGGCCACACCAACGCTGTGCAGGAGGGATTCTGTTTCCTTCAGATTATTTCATTCATTACTTCACTGGCTTACTCTTTTATTCAACAAATAATGATAAGGTTCATATTCTGTACCCAGTGCAGTGCTATCCAGTCATGATTAAATGATGAACAAGGTCAGTACTCTCCAGGAAAGGTGCGAACAATAAACAGATAAACAGATAATTGTTTAATCAGAGTTGTGACACTTCTAACCAAAGAAAACTAGTGCTCCAGAAAAACTCATCAATTGACTCCTGCTTTCTAGGGCAAATATGGGAGAGGTTAGGAGGGAGCCTTGAGCACCTCCTAGTGAGTGGTGTGTGCCACTAATTGGATAGAATTTAACTTTGGGTGATTCTTTCAGTCCACCTAAAGAATTCAGTCACCACAATCACTTGTATTGGAGAGGTACAAATATTGATGACTTGAAAGTTTTTTACAGTGTGTAGAAGATGTAAGTTACTTAAATGTTCATTTTGATTTTCTTGAAAGTAGTTTTCCCCTAGCCTGTTTCTCTTAGATTAACAGAAATTCTTAAATATGCATAAATATTTTAAAAGTTAAATTAGAGTGAATTGGGTCTTCCTTTTCCTATTTTAAGAATAATGTATGGATTGGGAAAATGTTACATCTGATGACTTGAAGAATGTTGTTTTTATTTCTTTTACTGTTTGCTTTACAGTGCTTAAAAGGTGTCAGTAAAGTTGACTTGTACATAAATTTTATTTTATTTTATTTATTTATTTTTTTAACATCTTTATTGGCGTATAATTGCTTTACAATGGTGTGTTAGTTTCTGCTTTATAACATAGTGAATCAGCTATACATATACATATATCCCCATATCCCCTCCCTCTTGTGTCTCCCTCCCACCCTCCCTATCCCACCCCTCTAGGTGGTCACAAAGCACCAAGCTGATCTCCCTGTGCTATGCGGCTGCTTCCCACTAGCTAGCTATTTTACGTTTGGTAGTGTATATATGTCCATGCCACTCTCTCACTTTGTCACATCTTACCCTTTCCCCTCCCCATATCCTCAAGTCCATTCTCTAGTAGGTCTGTGTCTTTATTCCCATCTTGCCCCTAGGTTCTTCATGACCTTTTTTTTTTTTTCCCTTAGATTCCATATCTATGTGTTAGCATACGGTATTTGTTTTTCTCTTTCTGACTTACTTCACTCTGTAGGACAGACTCTAGGTCCATCCACCTCACTACAAATAACTCAATTTCGTTTCTTTATATGGCTGAGTAATATTCCATTGTATATATGTGCCACATCTTCTTTATCCATTCATCTGTTGATGGACACTTAGGTTGCTTCCACGTCCTGGCTATTGTAAATAGAGCTGCAGTGAACATTTTGGTACATGACTCTTTTTGAATTATGGTTTTCTCAAGGTATATGCCCAGTAGTGGGATTGCTGGGTCATATGGTAGTTCTATTTTTAGTTTTTTAAGGAACCTCAATACTGTTCTCCATAGTGGCCGTATCAATTTACGTTCCCACCAACAGTGCAAGAGGGTTCCCTTTTCTCCACACCCTCTCCAGCATTTATTGTTTGTAGATTTTTTGATGATAGCCATTCTGACTGGTGTGAGATGATATCTGATTGTAGTTTTGATTTGCATTTCTCTAATGATTAATGATGTTGAGCATTCTTTCATGTGTTTGCTGGCAATCTGTGTATCTTCTTTGGAGAAATGTCTGTTTAGGTCTTCGGCCCATTTTTGGATTGGGTTGTTTGTTTTTTTGATGTTGAGATGCATGAGCTGCTTGTAAATTTTGGAGATTAACCCTTTGTCAGTTGCTTCATTTGCAAATATTTTCTCCCATTCTGAGGGTTGTCTTTTGGTCTTGTTTATGGTTTCCTTTGCTGTGCAAAAGCTTTTAAGTTTCATTAGGTCCCATTTGTTTATTTGTGTTTTTATTTCCATTTCTCTAGGAGGTGGGTCAAAAAGGATCTTGCTGTGATTTATGTCATAGAGTGTTCTGCCTATGTTTTTCTCTAAGAGTTTAATAGTGTCTGCCCTTACATTTAGGTCTTTAATCCATTTTGAGTTTATTTTTGTGTATGGTGTTAGGGAGTGTTCTAATTTCATAGTTTTACATGTAGCTGTCCAGTTTTCCCAGCACCACTTATTGAAGAGGCTGTCTTTTCTCCATCGTATATTCTTGCCTCCTTTATCAAAGATAAGGTGACCATATGTGCGTGGGTTTATCTCTGGGCTTTCTATCCTGTTCCATTGATCTATATTTCTGTTTTTGTGCCAGTACCATACTGTCTTGATTACTGTGGATTTGTAGTATAGTTTGAAGTCAGGGAGCCTGATTCCTCCAGCTCCGTTTTTCTTTCTCAAGATTGCTTTGGCTATTCGGGGTCTTTTGCGTTTCCATACAAATTGTGAAATTTTTTGTTCTAGTTCTGTGAAAAATGCCTACATAATTTTTAAATGATAATTTAAAGGTGTGAGATGTTTTTAACCCTGTTTGGTACTCAACATTAGCAAAACCATTTTTGTGTGATAGACAAATATTTTATAAAGAGTAAAGAACAACAGATTACAATGAGATGAAAATTTAGTCCTGCAATAAAGATGAAAATTTTTTTGGTTTTTAAAATGGGGAAAGAGAGGCTCAAAGGGAGATGGGATATTTATTTTCATGTTGCAGAAGTGTGATTACACTAAATTGTCTTCATCAAAAGATCAGTTCTACATTTCTGAAGGAGACTGGCAAGGGGGTAGAGTTTCAGTAGCAGAAAAGGAAAGTATAGCTATGATATCAAGGGGAGTGTGTCAGTTAATCACTAAAGATGACTAATAATAATTTGGTCAGTTTCAGGTACCAGTTATAATACATACTTCAAAATAACTACTCTGTAGACTTAAACATTAGTTTGAAAACAGGTAACTAAATATACAGGATAATAGTTGATAAGTAACAGAGCATATTTCATAGGTTACATACACTCTTGCTGTTCTTCATCTCCTATTGCTGGGGGGAATTTCCTTATATAGCCATATTTTTATCTCAGAAATGAAATCCATTTGGTCGTTCGTTTCTTATTCTAGCATCATTATATGTATAATGTACAAATAATTACCCCTGAATATAGGATGTGTGTGTGATACTAAACGGACATATGAGTCTTAAGCTGCTAGGTGTTTCTTATTTATAATGGAAGGGATAAACCACTTATAGCAATCATTTCAATGGGTAGTGAGGAAATAAATCTGCTTCACCAGGATTTTCATTATTAAAATTTGGAGCACCGTTTAGAAAATGCATTTGCATTGGAGGCATTTCACAATCGCGATGTTTTACCACAGCTACATAAATGCAAATTTAAGTAGATGGCTGGATGTATCTTTATTAGCACTTGTTCAAAGGTAGAAAGGGATTTTGGCAGGGAAGGCATCTGTGCAACAGCACAAAGATTTTACATTTCCACAAGTTGAAATTGATGGAATTGTATTGCCATGCTTGGCTTCTTCCTTTTTTATTTCAGGTAAGGAAAGGTGTTTCTCTCCCTCCCTCCCTCCCTCCCTCCTTTCCTTTAATTTTCACCCAAAGCCTTTATTCAGTTGATTTTTTTCACCTAAAATTTTATAACCCTTGAACTATAAATGAAACATAGGAAACTCAATCTTTTCACATATTTGTATAAATTTTAATAAGACATTTATATAAAATGTTTTAACGACAGTCTAAGGGTGGCCTGTAAAATTGCTTTCAGCGGCTCTGTAGTCAGTACTATGGACAGAACTTGGCCTAGACTACAGTAATCTAATACCCTTCCTTATTTTATGCTTGTTGTTCAAATGTTTTAGCAACAATTCAGGAAAGTATCATAGTTAAGAGTTTAGAAGTTTGCATTAGGCTGTGTCAGGTTTGAGTATTGCTCTGTCTGTCTTACAACTTTGTGACCTAAGGCAAGGTCATAATCTACTTTCAAGTCTCAATTTCTTCTTTTGTAAAATGATTTAATAATAGTATAGTATACTAAAATATAGTGAAGACTTTTTACTGTTCGTTAGATAAGGTAATGCATATAAAACTTTTAGTGATAACCCACAAAGACCTACTGTATAGCACAGGGAAATATGCTCAATATCTTGTAATAACCTATAAGGGAAAAGAATCTGAAAATTTTCATATATATATATAACTGAATCACTGTGCTGTACACCTGAAACTAACACGATATTGTAAATCAACTATACTTAAATGAAAATAAATAAGTAAATAAATAAAATTTAAAACATTAAAAATAAACCCCAAACTTTTAGAATATTCTTGCCACATGATGAAGAGTTAAATAAATAGTACATATTATTTCTAAAGCAATAATGATAGAAATATGTAAACATATTTTCTTAGGACAGTGAGGGAAATGTTTTTGCTAAGGTGTCACAGAGAACTTGGGAAGTCAAATGTGGAGAATGTGTAAACTTAGTAAGAAAACACACACTTTTCTCTCTTCTGATTGTCGTTACCCCATGTATTAAGTACCCACACTGTCCCAGGCATCATGCTAAGCAATGCACATTTGTTATTCCTGCCCTTCAAAACAATCTTATACTAATTAATAATGTAACCAACTCAGTGAGGTGAAATATTCACCACAGTGAACACTAGTGAACAGAAACATGAGGCTTCAATTCCAGATCTTCTCAATACCAAATCCCATTTTATTTCTACTGCACTTCACTACCCCTATAATTGAGGAGTTACTCAGGTGCAGACCGTCGGGAGACTTGGAGGCTTTCTCACAGTGGCTTTGGATTTCGAGTCAGGAACGGAGAGCCTGCCCCTGGTGGTCATAGAGCAGAACTGCATCAGGGATGGGCTGCATGGAAAATGGTGGGTCATCTACCGTCAGGGCAAGACTTGACTGTAATGTTCACCTGGAAAGGCTGGTGGAGAAATGAGCTTTACAGAGATGGTAACCAGCTTTGAACAATGTCAAATGGGTAAACTTGAGGCAAATTGCCCTGAAAAAAGAAAAGTAGGTTAATATTGAGTAGAATTATCAGGGCTCAAAGAATTAACTTGAGTGTAGCTTTGACATCTTTGGGGCAAAGAGTTGCACTGTTGGGCTTTGTCTGAGCAAAGATCAAAACTGGCTTTTAGATACATGAGAAATCTTTATGCTAAAACAAGGGTAAGTCCTGGGAGAGTTTACAGCCAGAATTTTGTAGGAGTTGATCATTCTTACAGGTAGATAAATCATACCTATCATAGTCTTCTGCATGCTAGTGTTAAGAGAAACAGCTGGGGAGCATTCATTGTAAAAGTAACTAGCTTAGAGAGCCTGACGTTAGACCCTAAGCCATGCTCCTCATCTATGGCTGCTTCAGGTCTTCTCCTAGAGTATTTGGGATCCTGGGTAAATATTTTTTTTCAAGGTTTCTCTCTAAATGAGTAATTTTCTTTAACTAAAATCAGCATGTCAGGACTACTCAGGTAATCTAATCTCAAATGATCCTGAGAAAATAAATACTGTGCCAGTCAAGAGGAATAATCTGCTCATTAAATTGTCCTCTTGGAACCAGGGTCCTGCTCTAGGATGATCTATATAGGCACAAGTTCTAGAACTCCTTGAGACATCTGGTTAATCCCACGTGCAGTAGAGGGTCAGAGAATTCTCTAAAGGCAAAAAAATGGGAATCAGAGGTCCATGTGGCTCCACTCAATCAGGACTGTCAGCTCTCTCTCAGCATCCAAATGAAACTTACAAAATTTTGAGAAAGGCCCTCCAAAGTGCCAGAAGAGCTGAAATGATGGTGTTGGGGCAGGGAACCCCCTTACCTGGGTCTAAGGGTGTTAGTGAGCTATCAATACTTCATAATGTTCTTGTGAAGAATAAATTAAATAATGCATGCAGCTTACTTAGATATTTCCTCATAGGTGATCAGCACTCAGTCAATGTTAGATGGCTAATGACATGTACCAGTATTCATGAGATGTGTCAACTAAACCAATTTCTATACACGCTCCAGTTAGGCTGTTGTGTCTTTTGTTTCTATTAATGTATAAGAAGTAAAGCATGATTCACAATGTTAGCCAGAATGGTTAAAGTTATTTTTCCTCCCAACCATCATGCTCTATGTAATTCCCATTCCATCCCCATTCCTTTCTCCAAGACGAGAAAAAAGGCCAAAGCATAAAAGTAGATGCTTCTTGTGCTGTTAAGAGGTGGTTGATTGCATTTAGGTGGTCTACACTTCCATGATATGTGTGGCAAAACACACTTCCTCTTTGGAGCTCAAGCCCTGTATTTTAAGTAAATTGTCATAAGTATACATGAATCTCTCACATCCTGATGGTGTGCCCTCATGTGGTGATTTCTTATCTTTTCAGATCCCCCAGATTAGTTATGCATCAACGGCACCCGAGTTAAGTGATGACCGTCGCTATGACTTCTTCTCTCGCGTGGTTCCGCCCGATTCCTTCCAAGCCCAGGCCATGGTAGACATCGTAAAGGCCCTGGGTTGGAATTATGTGTCTACTCTCGCATCGGAAGGAAGTTATGGAGAGAAAGGTGTGGAATCCTTCACGCAGATTTCCAAAGAGGCAGGTAGGAAGAGATTGCAATGATCAAGATGACCCTCTTTGAATGTCTGTGGCTTGTAGAGCTCTTTCAATCTTTATTAAACAAACACTATTGGTAATCGCCCTATCCCTACGCTCATGTTTCCCCTTGCCTGTGAAGTAAATTTGCAAAGTCTTCATTTAAAACGCTTTGTTGTTTTGGAAGAGAATATTTTCAAAACTATGAAACTGAAATCCCTTTAAGTATTAGTGGAAGAAATGGAGAGAAAAAAATAGGTACTAAAATTGATATCTGACTTCTGTGTAATAGATAATAGTGTGGATTGCAGGCTGTATATGGAAACATGAGCAGGTGTGGCTAAATGTGCCTCTTCATGTGTCCTTTCTCTCCGCCGCTCTCCAAAATGGAGAGAATTGTTTAAATTATGAGAACCCAACCACAGGGACACTTTGCTTTGAAGGGGAATGACACTGAGGGCTCTGAATGACTTGGCCAAAACAAAATTAAGTAAATAATCCAGGCAGTAGAATGTACTTAGACAAATAGTCTTTGAAACTTTAGATTCTTTTGAGAAAAAGACAGTTCTGTTAGGTGGCATTTGGAGAAGATTCTTTTATGTATGTTTATTAAGCTCAAAATGGAGGTAATGGGTTTGAATGTTTGGCCAGCTGCCTTCCATCGGGCAGATTTTGAAAAAACGAGACAACATCTTCAAACTTAGGAATCATGACAATAAATACGCAGGCTTCCCCATATGGAAGTATTGGATCTAGTAAACATATTTATTTTTTTTTAAATGCATGCTTGGATATTCCTAAAAAGCTCTTAGGCTAAAGTCTGGTCCTCAGTTTTGATGGTAAGAATATTATCCAACTTGTCATTGACCAGAATAGTTAACCTAACCATAAAGCAAACAAACAAGCAAGGCAGTAGAGACAGAGGTTCTTTTCACGAGGAAAGATGTCATAAATCCTGAAGACATGGCTTTAAGTATTTTGCTTTCAGACTACAGACATCCTCAGGCATGTAATGCTCCCGCATATAGATGGTGTGTCTTTACATGGCTACTGAAAGAAGGAAGCCCCAACTTGTTTGTGAATCTTGTGCTTTTAACTCAGCACCTTATCATGATCTCTAATTTGAAAATTTCATTGGAGGGCTGGGTCAGTCTTTGTACTCTTCCTTTTGGCTGAAATACTGTCACTGTTAACACCTTTGACTGCCGAGCTCCTAGTCATTTACAGGGCTCATCCTAAACGCCATTTCTAGGTTCAAGCAAACGTGCACACAAAACTTCCTGGATTCTGTCTGCTTGGTCTTGTGTTTCTACTGGCTCCTCCCACAATAGTTATCATTCATTAGCATAATTTGCTGCTGTTGTTGATTTCTGTCTTGTCCCATAGACTCTAAGAGAGATGGTGTCTGTCTGAGTCACTACTGTAGTCCCAGCTGCTTTGTTTCTAAGGGAAACATTTCTGGTATAATTCAGCGAGAAACTTTCTGATTAGGGAAGAAATCTTAACTCTGGCCTTGCGTCTTGCATGCTGTGACTTATAAGACTCATTAACAACTGAATTCATGAATCTTTAAAGAAAAGCCTAACCACTTTTGATAGCTATGTGTTTGTTTCTTTCTTTGTTTCTTTGACTACTGCTTTGACCACAATAATGTGAGAGGCCCACTTAAGGACATATCTAAAATATGGGCATAATAGCCAATAGGTAAGACAAGATGAAGAGAAAATATGGGTAAAATAGTAAGATAAAGCTCAGAAATAAAGTTCAAATACCTTCTTGTTCTACATAATTGCTGCAAGTGGATCTCAAATTTAATACTGCACTTTGTACTGGACAAAGCAAAGGACACTACCCAGTTTGTTACAAAATGTACAGTGTTCAGAAGGTCAAAATCATGTTGATTGTTCAATAAGGACAGGATCAAGACAAATGTTGGCCTTTATAAAAGACTATTCTATAGACAGGTCAGTGGTGAGTTTCATAAGGTTGTTTATTCCTGGTGTCGCTTAGCGAAAACTTAAGATATGAGTCTGCTGTATGACTCTTCAAAAAAGAGAAGTTTTGGTAATATGGTCTGGGCTCCCCAGCTCATAATTTTAGCTAATCATATCAATATATTGAAATGACCCAACTCAAAAATAAAATTGTATTATTGGCAGCCATTTTGGATGAAATCCTTCAATCTGAAAGCCTTTGAATTTGGGGATGAGTGTAACTATACAGCCAGCTGCTGAAATGCCAGAAAACATTGAGGGTTCAGGTAATGTCTTGCAATCAGTTCTTCTTCACCTTAAGTATTATGATAGTTGACGTGTATTTATATTAAATTTCTTTGGAACCGTAGCATATGTGCAATTAATTTAAGTGAATTCACTTGTGTGCTTAACAAACACCCCTTCGTTCAACTCCCTACCCATCCCTTCAAAAAAGAGGAGATAAAGAGGAGGGAAAATTATAATTGAAATGGAGTATGGTAAGTTTACTCAGTGTGTGTATTACTTCAGAAAACACCTGAGATGGGAAACATGATTCCATCGTTTCTTCAGTGGGTGTCACTTCTGTGGGCCTCTCATATCGTGAGCATCTTGCTAACCCAAAGGTGATTCCAGTGTATAGAGATACAGATTCATATTCCACGACCTCTAAGAAGAATCCAACTACTTCCTCTGATTTTTAGTCAAAGAAACAGCAATATATTCTAATTCAGAATACAAAGAAAAAGAATTTTTTAAATTTGCCCTTTTGGAATTTCGGGGAAGTATGCATACTTAGGGAATTTTAGGGAATTTTCAAGGGTAATTTTGAATGTTTACTTTTTTCCTTTGCCTGCTGCTTCTAGAACCTTACCCTCAAGAAAGATACAAGCCAAGGTGTATCTGTGGGAGAGGCAGTGTGGCATATACATAAGCAAGCACTGAGGTATCAGAAAGACCTGGATTTGAATAATGGGCTCCATTGCTTCTGTGCTGTACAACTTTTGACACATGATTGAACTTTCCAAGCCTCAGATTCCTAATATAGAGAATGAGATTAATGATGATCAGATTGGTAAAATAAATAAGATCATGTATGGGAACACAACACCCAGTGACACCTAATTCTTAGTGTTCTGCACTAGTTTCCTATAAATCAGTAGCATTATTGCTTGAGTTTCAAAAGTTTGAAAATAACTAGTGATAGATAACATTTGCCTTTAGTTATAACTCAAAGGTTATTTATATATATTTATATATAAATATGCATATATTTATATATGTAATAGAATAGCTGAGTTGCTATTCTTTTTCTTAATTTGAATAATATTTATTTATCTTTGGGGTTTTTTGTTTTGGGGATGTATGTTTATTCCTTTTTTAATTTAATTTAATTTTTTTATACAGCAGGTTCTTATTATCTGTTTTATACATGTTAGTGTATATATGTCAATCCCAATCTCCCAGTTCATCCCACCACCACCCCCCGCCCCTGCTTTCCCCCGTTGGTGTCCATACATTCTCTACATCTGTGTCTCTATTTCTGCCTTGCAAACCAGTTTATCTGTACCATTTTTCTTGATTCCACATATACATGTTAATATACGATATTTGTTTTTCTCTTTCTGACTTACTTCACTCTGTAGGACAGTCTCTAGGTCCATCCACGTCCCTACAAATGACCCAGTTTCGTTCCTTTTTATGGCTGAGTAATATTCCATTGTATTTATGTACCATATCTTCTTTATCCATTCGTCTATCAGTGGGCATTTAGGTTGCTTCCATTACCTGGCTATTATAAATAGTGCTGCAACGAATATTGGGGTGCATGTGTCTTTTTGAGTTATGGTTGCTATTCTTACTAATATGCTTCCATCATATAAGAAGCATAACAAGAAAAGGAAGTGAGCTACTCAGGTTGTCCTATGTATGTGGTGTGTGTGTGTGAGGGTGGGGGGAGAGCACGAGCATAAGCTCGATGTTGTTTCTGTGTTCTGCTGGAAGGTTCCAAGGAGTTACTTCCATTCTTTCTAAACAGTTTGACTTTGAAGATTGTGGTTCTTCTTCTTTATAAATGTCTGTAAGAGCTTCACTCTGTTAAAATGCTTTAGTTCCAAAGTTTAGACTTAAGTCCTGAACCAAAGGCTGCTTGTAAAACTGGAGCCTGAAGGATCTCCACTATGCATGTAGGCATAGAACATGGGGTGCACGCTCCTTTGTCAGACTCTGATAGAACAATCAAGACAATGATGTCAGACAAAGAAGCCATCCTTCAGCAGGGGGCCATCTAATTTGTCTGGGACTTGAGGGCTTACATACAGTTTCTCTAAGCTGTCAGAAAACCTCAGTAATTTTCCTCTCATGTATAGTCATGAGATATTTAAATATGCCTGGATGCTGCTCCTTGTTGAACTTGCAGAAAGGACTGAAACATGATTTTCTCAGATGATGAGATTGTTGCAAAACAGTTACATTTCCAAAAATCGCCCTCTATATTTGAATGGATGCACATGCAGTATCGACAAAAGCAATTTATTGATTAGTATCACAGAGAATGAGAGACTATTCACTCCCAATATGCTTTAAAATTCATGTCAACATAATAAACTAAACAGAGTAAATTAGACATAAAGACTCCTTTTTCTAAGTGAGGGGCAAAGGAAATGCTTATGATATCGTAAGTCACTAATATAGTCCAGATCATTTGAACCAAATTTGGGTCAAGGTTTACAAGAGTAAGGACATCACATACAACTCTTCTAGTCTGCCAGACAATTTTCAGGAGAATCCCATGACCACTGCTTCACAATATGACAAAAATAGTCATGATTTGTTACTGCCATGGTGTCGTGAGACATATCAACTGTTCAAAACCAGAAAGAATATTTGAGCTATCTTTTGATATTTCATGCCAATCACTTAATACAGTTATTTCAGTTATTCTCATTATTAATCAGGTAAACTCTAGAACTTGTTTTTATTTAATACTTTTTCTTGACCTAGAATATTCTTACCTAGCATAACTAGGTGAAGATTTAATTGACTATTAGTAACTATTATTCAGTCCTCCATTTTTTCTAGACCTTAGGAACTAGTTGGATTTGTTCATTATAGGATTCTGTTCTTATTCTTATTCTTTGCTTCACAGATGCAGTGCTCTCTTTCGTTGGGTTGTTGTCAGTCTTCCCCACCTGACTGTAACCTCTGTGAGGTCAAGGACTTTGCCTTGGGACCCTATCATCTAGCCTAACTTTTGGCGTTTACAAGGCATTCAGCAAATATTTGTTAAAGGAAAGAGAAAAGGAAGGAACAGTTGTATTTTTCCCTTTGCCTTTTAGGGAGAAAAAGGCATGTAGAGGGAGGACTTATGATACATAATTTTTAGGATATATAATTTTGTGACTTGTGGGTCACAAAAATTGTATCCTAGATCTGTTTGCTCTGGTACGTCACAGTTACCCCCGCCCTAAATCTACTTTATTCTTCCGTGTTACTGTCTCCACACAAAATTTACAGCAGTGTGATGCAACAAGGCTATAATTCCCAATACCCCCACTTAGGTATCTGTGTTAAATTTGAGGATTTTCCAGTTTTTTGTTTTTTTTTTTTGTCTCTGTCTATATCATGGTGAATATAGAAAATTCTGAGACCTTTTAACGTCTGGTTGGAGTGTTTCCTTAATGAACTGTTTAGCGATCCCAGCTTAAATACAGGTGTTGAATAAGGACTTAATTTCAAAATACAAAATCACAAGCACTCTCATGATATCATCTATTTTCAGTTGTGCTTAAAACTAAACTGTAAGTTCCTCAATAAGAAGCTTTATTATTTTATTTTAATTTCTGGACCCTCAGTGGTTAGCACCACATTTTAGATTTTAACCCATACTGGATCTTTTAGCACATCTTGAGCATGTCCCCTCATCCCCATTATCTTTACAGTTACTTTAGTTCTGGGCTCCACTTTATTCACCGTGATTTACAGCTACAGTTACTCATGCCTCCAGATTAGCTCCTCCAATATAGTATCCATTTTACTAAAATGATCATCTTTCTAAAATACAAATACAGCCATTCTCTTATCTGTTCCTGGCTTCCCTTACCCCAGAGGATTGAGTAAAATGTGTCTAGCATGGAATATAGGTCCTTTCTGACCTGGTGTCTGATTTAATCACCCATCTCACTCCACACTAGGCCTGCCATCTTTAATTCCCACCTCAGGTCCCCATACACACACTCCTTGCCCCACCACAGTCTAACTTCTGTGGGTTTCAGGATATTCTGTGCCTTTGCTAACGCTTTGCTTTCTGTGTGGGTTACCAGCTAACTACAATCTATTTTTCCAAAACATAACTCCTTGGGAAAAAAAAGTTATCCCTGACTTAGTCTTCCTTCATGGTCCTATTTTGCATCACAGTGTGTACATTTGTCTTTTTAAATAGCACAGCACCTTAAAGTCCCTCTCCATGAATAAATTCATGGAGAATGACCAATCGATCAAGTCTTGATGAGAGAATGAGGCTGCATATCACTCCTAAGAGGCCAGATATTCATGTCGCCAGCTTCCTTCGAAGCTAGGGCACAGCCATGTCACCCAGTCTCGGCTAATCAGACACACCCAGACATACCCACCATAGATGGATCAAGAGCTAGGGACACAAAGAAGCAGGGGCCATGGAAAACCCATCTTGTTGACAGCAGCAGCAGTGATATCCGTGTTCCAGGGGTAGATGTGTTATCCAGCATGAAATGGCAGCAGTAGTGTAATCTCCAGCTTCCCATTTCCAAGAGTAGCAGCAGCAGTGCCCCAGCTAACTTGGTTCTGTGGTACTGTTTTAGCTTTGATTCTGACAGCCTAGTGATCCTTTGTTCCAACTCATTTTGTAACTTTGGTTCCCTGGTCTCCCCGGTGATTCTGCAGATTATCCAAAATAATTTAAATAAATGTTTTTCTACTTAATCTAGAGAGACTTTACTTCAGACGTTTGGCTTTTACCTTCATTAATGTAATTGAAGAGTGTTACTTCTATGAGTTCTGTAACACCTTGTGCATAACTGTCATGGAATTTGTTGCATGTTACTGTGATCATTGTAATCTATCTCATCGTCTCCCATGTGAATGTGAGCTTATTTTTATTTTTTTCTTCCTTTTTTATTGAGGTATAATTGACATACAGCACTATGTAAGTTTTAGGTGTACAGCATGAAGATTTGGCTTACAAACATCATGAAATGATTATCACAGTCAGTTTAGTGACCATCCATCATCTCATATAGATACAGAATTAAAGAAATAGAAAAAAAATTGTGATGAAAACACTTAGGATCTACTCTCTTATCAACTCTCATGTATAACATACAGCAGTTATGTATTTTATCACTGAAAGTTTGTACCTTTTGTCTGCCTTCATTCAGTTCTGCCTCCCTCCACCCCTTGCCTCTGGTAACCACAAGTTTGACCTGTTTTTCTATGAGTTTGTTTGTTTGTTTTTGAAGTATAATTGACCTACAGCACTATGTCAGTTCCTGTCACACAATGTAGTGATTCAGTATTTCTGTACATTTCAAAATGTTCACCATGATAAGTCTAGTTACATACAGTATGTCACCATACAACGATATTACATAGTTATTGACTATATTCCTCACACTGTACATTTCATATCCATGACTCATTTATTTTAGAATGTAAGTTTATTGAGGGCAGGAATTATGTTATATTTGACTTTCCATACTCGAGGATAATGTCCAACAAAGATTAGGCTCAATAAATGCACGCTGAATTTAAAAATACTCTACTAGTAACATAAGAGGCGATGACTCCAAGTTTGTAGTTGGTACAGTAAAACTGTTGGAAGATTTTCCAATTTTGGTTTTCTAAAGTTATCATTAATTGGCTATAATAAACTGACATTATAGAAGAAAAATAGGGAAAGAAATCTGGTGATAGGCCTACACTCATACATTGAATATCTGAGTACTTTCTTTGGGTGAGATACTCTTCCAGGATAAAAATAAGTAATAATTATAGTAGTAACAACAAAAAGACAAAAAAAAAGATCTGCTTTCTAAGACTAGAAATACATAAGTAGAGCAGTGAACACAGCCTTATTGGGGCATGCTGCAAAGGAGAACTCTGGAAGAAGGTAGATGCTTAGCTAAGCAGCAAAGGTTAAGTAGAAGTTAGCAGACAAGGCTGCCCTAAATAGGGTGGTGCATGACATTTTAGGAAAAGAGTCATGTTAAAAACCCCAAATAAAGTTGTTTAATGGTATTTAAATTTTTAAATGGTATAAGAGAAATAGCATCACTTTGAAAAAATTTTGACTGAAATTACTAGATGGAAAGTGCTCTTTGACCCAACGTAAGAAGTATTGCAGAATATGCTTTGGCTTTTGGGCTAAGAACTTGTTGTTCCGGCCCTAACTCCTACAGTAACTGACTGGGAGCCAGCATCCTGCTGCTTTGGTTTATAAAGTCATCATATATTTATTGAGAAAAATAGTCTCCCTTGATTTAGAGAATCCTCAGATCCATATCACCCTGATGGCAAAGATGGGCTTCCTCTAGGCAGTAGAACGTCATTGTTGAAGTGGGACTAACATGGATGATAAATGAGTGTTTTTGCTGCACGGAGACATAGACAGTGAAAAAGCATATCTTAGCAGTTCCTCCTCATCTCTTCCACTTACCTTCACTGCACCCGAGCAATGTGGAGGAATGTGAAAAGATCTGAAGATAAAATGAACCCCTCCTTTATTCATTGACTTGGGTATGGTTACCATATGTTGCATGTGCTAAGGAGAAAAAGGACTTGGGATTCTGGCATTGAAGTTAAAGGTTTAGTGAAAAGGAACATAGGTCATCTTTTAATATTGGAGTAGAGGCTCAGATCCAGAAAATTCTTTTGAACAATAGAATTTCTTGGTCAGTTGAGTAGAGGGGAAGAGAATCATTGTTCTGGGGTAGCTTACTTCAGAAAGTAACCATGCTTTTGTTATAGTTATCATTATACCACTAAACTTCACAGGCCAGAAAGTTTGATTTATTCTCCCTGTTTAATGACACTTAACATTAGCCTTCAAGTGAACCTTTCTTTTCCCAGGGTTTACAAAAATGTTCATTGGGAAAGACTCCCAGTTTTGAATCTCATAGGTTTTGATAAATGTCAGCAAAAGAGATAAAATATTGGAAGAATATTAGTTAGCTTATAGAACAGGAGGGAACTATATAAAACCTAAGTTTAAGTGCTTATGGGGCCTACCTATGTTTTGCTTGTGGGAAAGTAGGGCACCTTGATTTTGAGTCCCGCTAAGGCTGTGCACAGTGAGAAAGAGTTATTTCCCAATGTAATTTCAGTGATCTAACCAAAAGGTGGGGTGGTCACAGTCTAAAAAAATGCTGCCTTTTGGGTTGCCTTTGCCAGAGTGTTCCACTCCACTGGAACAGGCAAGTATAGGCACCCACACAGAGAAATGCAGTGCTCATCAGAACAGACGCAAGGAGGTGGGCACTGGAATTAGTCAGATGGGTAGGTCTGAAAAATAGAAGGACACTCCAGTCCAAGAAACATTAAATTAATAAAAGTTTCCTTGGAAAATATCTATTTACTGGAGCTCAACTCTTTCCTAAAGTATTTTGTATTTTGAACAGCTCCACGCGTGTAAATGTAGCCCCTTTGAGACCTGCACAGAGGGATCTGTTTACCTTTTATTTGGCAAATGGATCCCTGCTGTTAAATCTTTCAAGAGATTATAGGAAATTCTCCAAAGCCCCACATCAATTGCATTAGCGCTCCCCAGGCAAACTGAAGGACAGCTAGATGATCAAGATCTCTGGCAGTAATAGTAGCCATCCTAAAGATGTACTGCATTAACTGACGGAAATACTGTGACCTTGTGTAGCTCCAAATTTGCCTTTTCCCAGTTCTTCACATTTCTTGTTACTCTTTTGGCTGGATGTCATAAATAGCAAGCACTTAAAACATATTGCCAATAATTATTAGATGGCATTATTCCATTGCATTAATATTTTAGAGGTGGTATTATTTATCAAGCAAGCTCCTTTTTGGGTAGGTATGACTGGGATGTCCTCACACTCTACAAGCCATGGTAGTAGGATGACCCTTTGAGAAACTAGCATATAGGTTACAACGTAGGCTTTTACATACAAGGGGAAACATTAAAAGTGAAGTCATCATAATAATGATGAAGGTCTCAAGAGAAAAATTCAAGGTATATATTTAGAAGAGCTTAAAAATAAATGATGCCTACTAAAAATGTCGACATATAAAAAAGGTTAATTTTCCTAAGGTATTAGTGATCCTTTGGATTTAAATTTGAAAGTTTAAAAAATCAACATCACAAGGGCATACCCAGCATATGTTTTATGAAAGAAGATAAATTCCCTTGGGAAAGATGAAATTGTCAGAGTTAAAACTACAGAAAGTTTGATGTATGGTGACTAATTATATAGAAATATGTTGTTTTCAATGTCTTAATCCTAGAGGCCACAAAAATTATAGCTTCTTCTGGTCAAAATTTTTTAGCAAAAATGTAGTTACTCCTTTGCTCCGTATAAGGATCACGAGGGTTATTTTCTAAAAAGCTGATATACAGTGATGCGCTTCGTACAAATTCTACTCTGTACACTTTTTTTTTTTTTTTTTTTTTTTTTTTTTTTAAGGCTGTGTTGGGTCTTCATTTCTGTGCCAGGGCTTTCTCTAGTTGCGGCAAGTGGGGGCCACTCCTCATTGCGGTGCGCAGGCCTCTCACTGTCGCGGCCTCTCTTGTTGTGGAGCACAGGCTCCAGACGTGCAGGCTCAGTAATTGTGGCTCACGGGCCTAGCTGCTCCGCGGCATGTGGGATCTTCCCAGACCAGGGCTCGAACCCGTGTCCCCTGCATTGGCAGGCAGACTCTCAACCACTGCGCCACCATGGAAGCCCCTTTTTTATATTTTTGATATCACAGTTTACCTATTTTTATATCATGTATTTATTAACCTACTATTGTAGCTATAGGTTTTAAATACTTTTTAATTTTAACCTTTATATTAGAGTTAAGTGTTTAAAACACCACCACATTACAGTATTAAGTATTCTGAATTTGACTCCATACTTGAATTTGATTACATACTTACCTTTCCTAGTATGCTATATATTTTTATACATTTTCATGTTACTAATTAGCTTCCTTTCACTTTAGGTTGAAGAGCTCCTTTCAGCATTTTTTGTAAGGCAGTTCTAATGGTTATGTACTCCCTCAGATTTTGGTTATCTAGGAAAGTCTTTATCTCTTCCTTATTTCTGAAGGACAGTTTTGCTGGGTAGAATGTTTTTAGTTCGCATTTTTTTTCTCTCATCACTTTAAATCGATCCTTCCAATCTCTCCTGCCCTTTATGATTTCTGCTGAAAAATACAGTGATAATCTTATGGGGGTTTCCTTGTAAGTTACAAGCTTTTTTCTCTTGCTGTCTTTAAGATTCTTTCTTTGTCTTTGATTTTTGACAGTTTTATTATAAAGTATCTTGGAGAAGATCTCTTTGAGGTGAATCATTTGGCAACCTATAAGCTTCATGAACTTGGATATCCAAATCACTTCCCAGATTTGGGAAGTTCTCAGTCATTATTTTTGAAAAAAACTTTGTACCCTTTTCTCCATCTTTTATCCTTCTGACACTCCAATAATTCACATATTGCTTCTTTTGATGGTATCTGGTAGATCACATATCCTTTCCTCTTTCTTATTTTTGTTGTTGTTGTTCTCCTCTAACTGGCTAACTTCAAAGTTTCTGTCTTCTAATCTATAGATTCTTGTTTCTGCTCGATTCATTCTGCTATTGATGTTCTCTATTGCGTTTTAAAATTTCATTCATTATATTCTTTAGCTTTAGAATTTATTTGGTTCTTTCTTAAGATTTCTCTTTGTTAAACTTCTCATTTTGTTTCTGTGTTGTTTTTTCTGACTTCATCAAATTGTCTGTGTTTTCTTGTACCTCACTGATCTTCCTCAAAAGAGCTATTGTGAATTCTTTATTGGCTGAATTGTAGATCTCCATGACTGTGGGATTGGCTATTCAAAGATTATTGTGATCCTTTGGTGGTGTCATCTTTCCTTTATTTTTTATGTTTCTTGAAGTCTTACAGTGTTGTATTTGCATTTGATGTTGCAGTCACCTCCTCTAGTAATTACTAACTGACTTCAGGAGAGAAATAACTTCCATCAGTCATGATGGGAAGTCTGAGGCTTTCTTGGTCCTTCTGTGGATATGCCTGATCCATGCTTCTTGCTCCCTCTTGCGGCAGAATTCTTAAGCTTATATGTCTTTTCTAGGCCTTCAACACACCATGCTGGGTGCTGGCAGATTCCCTTTTGCTTTCCAAAGGGTGGAGCTAAAGCTCAAGTTTGTGGTCTCTCCCTGGTCCACAGATTTTTATTGGCTTTGTACACACAAGTTCACTAGATGTCTGCCAAAGCTCATGCTTGCCATCATCAGGGGCACAAATAGAGAGCCAGTCACAGTTTGGGGTGTGGGGGTGAGGTACATGGAGTGCAGGGGGGGCTCCATGCACCTCACCCCAACTGCTGTGGGCAAGTTGTCCCCGGCGGTTCATGGGTAGACTTCTTGATGGTGTCTGTGATGCACTTAGTAGGATCTACATCCCTTTAATGCCTTCTGAGAGTCCCATCTGCCTCTTTCCCAGTGTGTTTTTATCCCTCCAGCCATGCAACTCAGTACTCAGGATGGGGTGAGATAGAACTGGGCCTCTTTGGCAGTGTCCCACACAGTGAGCTGGGTGCTCACTCCCATGTTCTCCTCCCCGCCCTGGGAGAGATCATCGGCCAAGAAGGTTTCTTCTGGCACTGAGTTGTGCCTCCATGAAGGAGAGGTGATGTGAGTAAAGTTAAACTGTTTCTCCTACCTTGTCCAATGCATCCAAACATATTTTGTCACTCAACTGGTGTGCTGGAACTTCTCCACTGGAAGTCTGACCTTCCACAAGGGCTCACTTGTCTGTAGGGCCTTCTGTAAGACAGTGTTCTCCAGGGACTCGTGGGCCATGGCCAAGGAGAGCTGGATTCAGTTCATGGGCCACTGCAGGGTCCATGTCCAAGGTCTGTATCCTTACTACCTGATGCATGGGTGGGTTAGACTCTTCGTGGGTCCTTTGGTGTATTGTGCTGTATCCCACAGACAAAGGCACTTTTGTCTGTGGATGGATGACAAATTGTTGTTATTGAGGGAGGGATATGACGAGGGACGTCTTATTCAGCCACGTTGCTGACATCACTCCTCCTACTATATTTTTAAAGAATTGAATATGAGTTATACTTGGGCATACTAAATCTAAATTGAAAGGAAAAAATAGAACAAGCATATTTTGTAATGAAAATATATACGTTAACTCAAGTGATTGCCTTTTTGAAGACTTGTACTGGATCAACTTCCACATATTTCCTAGTTGTTCTGTATGTTTTGCTAAATCTGTATAGAACACTCAACCAAATTGTAATTCTCTATCCCAAACATTTTTAAATTTCTAAAAAAAAATCGCTTACTGAGGAGACAAACAGAAAAGCAGACAGAAGATGCTGGTTGGAGGCTAAGCATTAGTGATGAAAATTACTAGAGTAGAGTCAAGATCACGAGATGCCGAAAATGAGGGGGAGGCCATGGGGCAGAGAATAATCAGGTGATGATTATTCTCTGCCCCAAGTAAAGGGGTTTATAACCAGGGAGGTGATGGTCCCTGGTTATAAACCCCTTTACTTCTAATGTTTTCTTTGGATCACAGTATTTTCCAAGGTACTCCCTTAATGTTACTGAACAAAGTAAAGTTTCAGTTTCCCTATACAGTGTGAACTTAGGTTTAACTGTAGCTTATTTTCTCTGCACAAATTTGCTCAGCCTTAGATAACTGCATTCATGTTAGAGTAATGGTTTTTGGTGGCAACCTGGATTGACAGCGTAAGACTCTTCTACTGAGCTGTCTGATTCCCAGTCTGACTGGTTTTTGTCTGATAATTATTATTTGCTACCTGGCTTGTGTCCACTCCTTTTAAAGGGGAACTCATCCCCTATGCACATTTATTATGTGAAAATATAAAACCTTGTTTACATTTCAATGTGTACAAAAAACAACTTTAGCCTTGAAGTCAGCCTTCTAAGTATAAAATGCATGAATTAGTTCACAGTGAAATACTGAGTATTGTACATTTTTATATCATGACCTTGTATTATTCTCTAGAGGGACAGAGCTGGTGCCATGAGTCATAACAGAATTTCTAGTTATTTGGAGGTTGTTTTTAATCATTGTGGTTTTGTTGTTGCTGTTTTTATTTGTTTACTCTTTAGTAAGTATTTAAGTAATTTGGTCAAAAATGTTTGAGAATTACCAAAAAAGAAAAAAAAAAATGAGTGTAAGCAACATAAACCAACAATAGATGGAAAAGAAAAAATAAATGGGTTTATTTGGAAGGTTATGAAGCAACTCACGGAATTAGAGGAAGGAACAAAGAGCTAAGCTTGGAACAGACAGGAAAAAAGTCTACTCTAATAGGCCAGGAAGCAAGAGATGAAGATCTGTCTCTTCAGGTCACCATCAACAGGGTGAATCAGCTCCAGCTCCATTTAGGCTTTCAGTTCTGTGCTCCAAACTCAGATTCCAATGAGAAAGCAAACCAATGCTCGGGCATTAATCATGTGCACATTCCTTTGCAGTTGATTGACAATTCTGCCAGACACTTTTGTGGAGTTATTATAGACATCTAAGACAAACATCAGATCTTAATATCCAAACAGTGACAAGTAGGAGTGACTGGTGCTCATGACAAATGTGCACTACCGTATATGATATGGTAGATTTTCTTCTCTCTCCCTGTAATGCCTTATCACGCACATTGGAAAATGTTCTAGTTGAAGCAATTGTCTTAAATTTCTGAAATAAAAGTGTTTTCCTTTTCCATTAAACAGATCCTCAAGAGAAATCATTAACTACTTAAATATTTGTAGATGATTCCCCAAACCACTGGCTTGCTAAAAAGATAGGGGATGCAATTTCCCAAGCTTTACATCTGTGACAGGATTCATTAAGAGCCAGATTCCAATCATCAGGTGATCCAGTTAGCTCTACCTTACCCCATGACTTAAGGTATAAGAAATGCAAGTAGGGGGGAATTTATCACCACTACAGGAAAATCCCACAATATCTGAGCACTCATTCTAATGGTAAGGGTCAAGAGGAGCATTTTTACATGATAAGAATGGCTTTTGCTCATTTGTGCTGAGCAGCTTGGAAAAAGAAATGCTATTTCATGTTTTTACAATCCCAGAATTTCTCCAAGGCAAACTTTGTGGCTGTGGGTTTTTGATAAAGGGAATAAATAAACTTTCTTTGAAATGAAGACGTGCCAGTAGACAGGGCTTGTTCCTGAATTCTTCCCTGCAGGGGCATGAGTTTAATAAGGTGGCTGAACATTCTGTGTTGAAGCCCAGAAGAAATGAGACTTGTTGAGAAAGAAAATGACAGGGACCCATTGCATGCTGGGATAGGGATGAGAAACTTCTGGTTGTGTTTGCCATGGAGCGTAATAAAACACTTTCCCAAAACTGTGGGAGACAATTACAGACAGAAAAGTTTCTAGTAAAACTAGCTTTATAGAGCTACCATGAATTGTTCAGTTGAGAAAATGCTGTGTAAAAGAGGAGTATCTGTGAGACCGCTTCTTTTTTGTTATATTCACTAGTTTGTTGTATTTTTGGATTCCACATATAAGTGATATAATACAGTATTTTCCTTTCTCTGTCTGACTTGTTTCACTTAGCATAATGCCTATTTTTTGATTGAGTTGTTTGGGGGTTTTTTGATGGTGAGTTGTATGAGCTGTTTGTTTCAGCGTAGGTTGGTTGGCTCAGTTATTTTGTTGTTGTTGTTTTTTATGTTTCACATACAAATAAAACCATACAGTATTAAAAAAATATACATATCAACTTTTCCAAGATCTGAGTAAGCATATATAGAACTGAAATGCAAATACTTAGGTGTGGGTTATAATTCTGTTATGGAACAAAGTTCAATGAGTAGGCTAACACAGAGAAAGAAGTTTGAAGACCCTTTATTCTGTTTTAAATTTATTTTCCCTTCTCGCAACTTCTTTTGGCCACTGGCTTAGTTTTCTTTGTCCTTTATTTTCCTTGGACAAGCCCGTCCCCAAACACCAAACATTCCATCCCTCTAGGCTTTGACTCAGCTACTTTCCTCTGCCTGGAATATCCCCTCCCAAGCCCAGCTGCCTGGCAAACCCATCCCTCAGTAAAGGTTCTCTGTTATGTTCATTTCTGCTCATCTCCACTCCTGTGTGTTGTTCCTGAGACTTATAAATATGTTTCATGTTGTCACTGTTAGAACATGAAAGATTTTGAACTCCTCACGGGAAGCTACAGATATTAGAAATGGTAGGGGAGAAATGAAAATTCTTGGGCGTTTCCAGTCCGCATGCTGACCAGAGCTTGTAACACAGTCCCATGGAAATATTAAATGCTAAATAAACACTTGTTTATGTAGTAAAATTGTGGCATCTAAAATCCATAAATCTACTTGCCCTTTTCATTCAAATCTTTCTGTAAATCTCACCTCTCCAGAGAGCCTTTCATCTCACCCAGTGTAATACTTGGGGGACAAACTGCCATGGCAATCTGCTGGAGACACATGTATTCCCTCATTTCTTAAGGTTGGTTTAGCTGAGAGTTTATGATGGATTAGAAAGCTTATACAGTGTTAACACTAGGTTTAAGATTGTAAAATTAGTGATTTTTCTTTTTGTCAGTGCTGTTGAGTTTGTTTAAAGCAAGACCTAATTTGTTTTCTTAAATTGAAGTTTAAACTAATTCTGCCCATAGATTAAAGGGTTTGCTTACTGCATTCGATACATGAAGTAGAGTTTCATAGATTTTTGTGTTTGTCACAGAAAGATTAAGATTAAAATAGAGACACAATTGATATATGTTTGGTATAAGACAAAGCCACATTGGTTCTATTGAGTTGGGAGATCGAAAATGAGTGTTTTCCCTAAATTAAGAAGAAAAATTTTACTATGAGAAACAATAAACCACTGAGTTTCAAGTGAAATCTCTTTCTGATAGGGCAGAACTATTACCTGGTTTAAGATCAACTTGCTTTAGCTTTTGCAGCATTCAAGTTCTGAGTAGAATCATCAGAGAAGGGAATAAGGGTAATACTAACTTCTCTTTTATTATTTTCCTTCAAAGAGAAGGGGCTTAGTCTGGGAGAAAAATCAAGCTTTATTCTAGTTCTTTGGAGGAACACAGAGACTGCTACAAAGAGGTGGGAAAATATTCAGTGCCTGGTATTCATTCTTCCCTCCTTCCCTCTCTTTCTTTCTTTTTTGCATTTTTCATCGTGTCCCCAAACAACCATAGAACACCCGCATATTCCTGTTTCATAATGGTTAAGAGTGTGATTAAAAGTCAGATGTACTTAGATTGAAAATCTAGCTTTGCCTGTTAGAGAAATGTGTGAGTCACTTATCCTCATAAAGTTTCCATTTCCTTATTTAAAAAACAGAAATAATACTAGTTCCTTCCTTCAAAGGCTTTTATGGAAAGTAAATGAGATAATCCAGTGCATAAAATTGCTTACCATGGTACCCATCATAGAGTAAATACTCTATAAACATTAGCTGCTATAATGATAATCCTAACCAGAAATAGAATAATGATAATGATAATTCTTATATTACTTCTATTTTTCATATATTCCACAAATATTTGTTGAGTGTCTACTGATTGTCAAGCATGATTCTGGAGGCCAGGAGTGAGAAAGAGAGATCTAGACCTTTCCTGTACATTCTAGAGAGATGAGCAGAAAGTAAACATATAATCATGTTGTGTTGGGGATAGGTCAGTGAAAAAGACAGAGTTCATTCATTTTTTTCCCTCATGCATCTTTATTTTAATGAACTCCTAACTGAAATTTGGGATTTCATTTGATTATAAATGTGGACAACTAACTGTAGTAGTAGGAGCGGTTCTTGTGACTTTGTAACCAATAATATTCACAGATCCATTCATAACACAGTGCAGCTGTTGCAAATACTGCAGAATATGATCACTACTTGGAAATTATGATACAGCAATGAATTTTGTAAAGTCTTTTCACTTTTGAAGCTTACATTATAATGGGGGACACAGATGGCTTGAAAAAGGGAGAATGGGGTGAGATGGTGACAAATGCTTAATTCAAGGGACAGCCAGTAGCACTTGTTAATTACTTGGCTATGGGGTTTGAATGACATTCAGTATGAATCAGAGGTGTTTGTTGTGTGCAACTAATTGGATGGTGGTGACTTTTTACTGAAGTGTGAGGAGCAGGTGTGGGGAGGCGAGTGGAAATTAGAGCCCTATTTTGTACTTGTAAAATTTCAAATGCTTATAGTATATCCAAGCGGGAAAACTGAGTGGGCATTTTGATGTACAAATCTAGAACTAAGAGGAAAGGTTCATGATGGAGATCTCATTTTGAGAATTCATGAGTGTATAAATGGTATTTAATGCCATGAGTTGGGATGTAATCACTTAAGCAGAAAAGTTGCTGGAGGACTGAGTTAACAGAATAGTTACAAGACTAGAATTTGGATGGATCCAGCAAGATGAACTCTGAAGTGCCTGAAGGAGGTAGAAAGAAAATCAGAAAGTATGGCGCCCCAGAGACCAACTTAAATGAGTGTTTCCAATAAGCAGGGATGAGGAACTGAAAATCAAGTAAGATGAGACCTGAGAATTGATGATTGGATTCATCAACATGGAGGTCATCGGTGGCTTTGAAAAAAACATAACCTGTTGGAAGGTGAAGATAAAGCCTGAATAGAATAAGTTCAGTAAAGGATGAGAGGAGATAAATTGGGCAAACTGAGGAGAACACTTAAATAGAGGAGTATCATATAATAGAGTTGAGAGAAATAGCTGTCAGAGTTGTAAGGGCTCTAAGAAGGCATTTTTGGAGTGTTTTTTACATTCACTTCCCATTCTATTACTCCCATGTTTCTTCTTCCCATTCTTCTAATTCGTCTCACTCCTGTCATCCCTTTTCTTCCTTTTTTTTTCTCATCTTCTCCGTCTTCCAAACATCTGCTACCCTGGACTGTACTGGGCTGAGGATACAAATATGAAATGACCAGGCCTGTCTCTCTAAGAGCTCGTTGCCTGGGTCCAGTCCTTGTGAATGGTATCACAAGGTATACTGCTCTCGGGCAGGCTCACGGGGGTAGCTAGACAAGCTCGCCGAAAGTTGCATTCTGGCTGTTTGTCTCCAGTCCTGTTGAAGAATGCTTGCTTCCTTCACTATTAAATGGAAATGTAAAAGAATCTTGCTCAGAGAGCATAACCGCTAGCTCTTCCTTTCTCTTGAAGAAAACAAGTACAGAACTCAAAGTAGAACTTTCCATCAAATGTTTAGTGAGTGTCTGCTCTCTGCTCATCACGGTTAGAGATTTTGAGTTATCAGTGGTAAACAGTCATTGTCCTCATGGAGGTTCTGCTAGCAGGTGACGACAGCAGTAAGCAGATAGAGGAGATTAAGGAGAGAGAGGGGTAGGGGTGTGTGTTGGATGTTATTTTACATAGAATGGTTGGGAAAGCCTCTCTGAGGTGGAGATATTTGAACAGATAGATAAATTAAGTGAGGAACTGAGCCATTTTAAAATTGGGGAGAAATTATTCTAGGCAGAAGGAACAGCAGTGTTTAAAGAGCTTGAGGTAGGAATGTCTTACTACCTTCAAAGAAAGAATCTCATTGTGTGGAATGATTTAGTTGAGATCATGCCTCTGCCATTCTTTAAGAAGCTCATTTGATCCTTTTATGTGATGTTTATGGAATCTTTGAAACAAAAGGCTAACTCCTGGGGAACTAGTATAACCTCCCTTCCAGTGCACAAGTCCTCTTGACAGCTTCTCTGTCGGATGGGCTTCCTTACAGCCCCTGTGGTAAGCAGTCAACTGGCCGCCTCTGAGATCATCCCACTCCATTGCTTTTCAGAAAATAAAATCTCAACATAGACTCAAAATTAGTCTCATTATACCTCTGGGCACTTGTGGAGGTGAAGCAACCAAGAATGGTGAGACTTTTTCTCAAAGCTGCCTTTCTGCAGTGAGTTGTCACCCATGCCCCAAGCCATCTGTGTCACGTGACATCCCTAAATCTGTGTCCAGCATCACCATTAACAGAGTCACGTTTTCACCTCTTCCTTTCAAGTCCCATTAGTTGCTAGACCTTATTCTCTTCCATTGATGTTGCCATAGGAATCAGACAGAATTCTTTGGTTGCAAGCAACAGAACCAAACTATCACTGCTTTAACTATAAAGAAATGTATTGGGATTAACAAAAGTGAAGTAGTAGTTGATGAGAATTTGAAAGTTTTAGTAAGAGTCACCCACTTCTTACTGGCCCTGCCATTGGAATGAATACGTTCAACCATGTCTTCAGTCCTTGTAACACTAGACTCCAAGGCAATTCCAGAAAAGAAGGGTCCACTTGGGCCAGCTGGGTCCCTTGCCCATGACCAGCTGATAGCAGTGTAATATGAGAACAAGCTGAAAAAATGAAAGAAATGCAAAGACAGAAAAAGTAGTCTGTAGGAGTCATATTGTTCCCATAGTGGGAAGATACATATCTGTATTTATTGCTCTGCTAACACTGTACCTTTTCCCATAGACATATCAGGATGCCACTAGAGATAAATGAATGAATGAATCCAGGAAGCAAACATAACTGATGTCCATTTTAGATTTTCATTAGCCCTCACTTGAGTTCCTGAGGTAGCATTTCCTAGAATGTTTCCATACTTCCCACCTTCCTCACCAACCCCAACTCTGCTGTCTGATGAACCACCCCATGGCACATCCCGGCAACTGCATTTCTTGCTTAAACGCCTTCATTGATTCCAGAATCAAGTATACTATACGAAGCAGTTATAAGCTAGATTTGCCCATGGAAGGCCAATCACTGGCTCCCTGGTAGTACCATGTATGATACGGTAAAAAAAAAAAAATTAGAAAAAAATTAAACTGTCAAAGTAATTTGAATCAAATGTTTTATTTTCTATGGCCACTCACGTTATCATTTGAGTATATAAATATATTTTAAAGTGTTAGACCATGCTTGGTTTACATTTTTGGTTCAAATTTCATATTAGTTTGAGCAGTAATGGACTTGAGATACACCAGAGAAGAAGAAAATCTTCCACTAATATAAAGTAACATTGAAGTTGCAGTATTTACTGTATAATTTCAATATATTATACTTATTAAGTTCAATATCTATACAAGTTATCACGACACAGGGACTTAGGTACCTGTGATCATGACATTAAGGAAAAAATATTGGTTACCACAAGTCTCTTTAGGAATTTTTACTTAAAAACATTTACTTAAAAACACATATTAATGATAAACTCCTTTAAAGCTCTTATGCTTAGAATTTCAGTTGAGCCATCTGGCTTTCCAAATGTACATTCCAATACCAGCATTTGTATTATATATTTGGCATTGCCAATTAATTTTTCATTCTCAGTGAATTTTCTCAGTAATTGCAAATTCAGTTTTGCTTTTAAAGTAGTTTTAAATTATCAAGTATTTGAAGATACATTCTTACTTTAATGTCAAAGAGGAAAACTTGACTTTCATCAGTATGAATGTTAAATTTTCTTTATCTTACTATTATTTATGTTATCTGGAAAACTCATTGATTTGGCTAAAGGTTATCATCACCTATTTTAGAGATAGACAAACTGGGGCAGAGAGATCTTGTATAACTTTATCCTTAGCAGTCTCTCCACACTGAGGGCAAAGTACTGGAGCTGGTATTTAAATTATGAATTTTTTTCCTTTAAGAAAAGGAGCTATTAATTAATAAAAATAAATAAATAAATAATGAAGCGTAGGGAATTCCCTGGCCATGCAGTGGTTAGGGCTTCACACTCTCACTGCTGAGGGCCAGGGTTCAATCCCTGCAGGGAACTAAGAGCCTGCAAGCCGCGCGGCATGGCCAAAAAAAATAAAAAGTAAAGATAAAGTGTAAAAAAAAGAAAAGGAGCTATCCCTGTGTTTAAATAGGGAAACATTTTTCTTGAATTTCTAATAGTGGCATAAGTGTATTCTTTTCCCTGTTCTTACGCCTTTATCATTGTAATATTTTTCAGGACCAAGGAATTATGTATGCAGTTTAGCCAATAGCCTAACCAAGCATTTTGAATAACAGCCATGGATATATTTCAGTGTTGGAATTTCCCTCCACATCAGCTGATGAATGAGTAATCCAGTAGTTAACAGGAGATGTTTTCTCTGGGATGACAAGTGGGTGTGAACCCCCCCATGCCCTTCCCCAGTCACTGCCTTCACCCAAATTAGGAGATTCTTTTAGTGTCGTGTAGACTGAGTTTTATTCCAAGGCAGACTGAAATGACAGTAACAGACCTGGGACGCTAGCCCAGAAATGTGGCCTCAGCCTGCTCTTCTAACCACTAGAGCATGGACACCGAATCCGTGCATTTTCTAAGCCAATTCCAGGGCAGCTGCTTGTTAACGAACAGATGTCACTAGATGACACTGACATCCATCAGAGAAAATGATTCTGCTTGAATCAGTCCCTGGGCAGTGCAGAAGTCACCACCGTAAGCATTGGCCCAGGATTCCTGCTTACTGCTTTATTAATAATAAATGCCCTTGTTGCCTTGGCATTTATCTGATGAGGAAGTGAATAAAATTTGACTCTCTGTGTTTAAATGAAATGTCTTGTAAATCATGGCAACCTTTGCATTTTACTCTATTTCATTTATTACAAAATAAGATAAGCTTTGCCCAGCTGAATGGGATGGAAGCTCGTTACACCTCCAACAAAGTGATAAATGATAGAACAGTTTTTTAATAACACAGACAACATGGCTCTTTGTATTTTAATATTCACTATTCTATTGTTAATGGAATCTTAAGAAAGTGATTTTGTTTTCAATCAGTCAAATATTTCCTCGTCACCACTCTAAGCAAAAATACTATAGTATTATAGCTTCTCTTTTTTATTATTATTATTGCCCAAGTAAGAAACACCATCCCTAATAAGTGTAATTTGCATTAACCACACAGTAAGCATTCAGTTTTGAAACTTGTTAGTTTCTTATGCCACCGCTGACATACCGTCTCTAATCAGTAAACTGTGATGATAGCTGTTCTTTTCCGAGCCCTATTTAGATGGAAGATCTATGTAGTTTTTCATACATCCCTGCCTGTGCCTTTGCAGAGTGCTGTTTTGTGGTTAGTTAAGAGTCCTTTGGTTGCAAATAACACAGATTGATTCTTACTAGCTTAAGGGAAATGTTGAATTTATTGAAAGAATACTTGGCTATGTCACAGCAATCAAGGCAGACTAGAATAAGCAGCCCCTAGAAAGATAAGATCAAAACACATCAGAACCTTTAGCAGTAGGTGCTCGTGAATCTTCTTCTAGAATCTTGTCGTATCAGCAGCAATGAATCTGAGTCTGTCAGAGTCAAGAAAAAAATCCAAATTCCTGAGAGAATCTGGCCCAATTACAATCTGATACTCAATGCAATCTGATAGTGCACTGAGAAGTGATGTTCTGGAGTAACTACCTCGGGGTAATGGCCAGCCTCTCCATGGTAAGGCTTGATCTTGTTTTGATTTGTAGCATATGGTGGACCAATGTCTAATTTAATTACTTCTACATTACCCATATAAAATACAGAGAGAAAAGAATGATAACAGAGAAGAAAAAGTATTTGCATTCTTTATGTGCATGGATATTCACACACACCTTTTTTTTTGTTTTGGTCTAGATGTATATAGGTATTCAGAGGCTTTATAAACTGCTTGTAAAGCCATTTCTTGTATTCAGGACTTCAGCCCCCTGCCCCATCCCTGCCGAGACCTATTTGGCTTTCTGTTTGATTTCTTTCCCTTCTATTTCTTTGCCTAGAGCTTAACCTAATCAGAGCTTGCCTTCTGTAGAGTCTTGTCTGTATAGGGGTGGGATTATTTTCTGGAAGGCTTTCTCTCTGGGAGTGGAAGTACAAAACCACCGCAGGTTTTCCCCAGGATTCTGTCCTAAACCACAGGGCATCCATTTTGCAGAAGTACCCTTTTGTCTCTTTGTTAATAAATGTTCCTCATTCCAGTCAACACTATGACTCCAACTCTTTGCCCACCTAATACCTTAGTGTTACGAAGAGCTTAGGTAGCCAGTTGGCACTCCCAGCTTCTAGTAGGTGGTTCCATCCTGGGATTGCTTGGTGAAAATTTAAGTATTCACTTAAATTGAGTTCTTAAACTTCCAGATCAACTAAATTAAAAAAAAAAAAAAAAAAAAAAGACAGAAAATTGGGTGTGGGATGGTGTGAAGCTCTGTGAAATAATATCCTTGAGTGATTGAGTGAGACGTAAAGAGTAATGTTATCTGAGCTTTGAAAAGTGAATAAGGCAGTAGCAGATGGCAATGAAAGTAAGCCGAATCTCAGGTAAATCTATACATTAGTTTTATTTTATATAACATATTTGATTCATGCACTATTGTTATGTGTGTATTGTTCTTAGGAAAAGGGTATATTGTCACTCATCCCCTTATGACACAAACATGGTAGGATTCCTGGGGCAGTGATTAGCTCATCTTGACCCAAAGAATAAAAGAAGAGAGATGTTTCTTTGCCAGTCATCCAACAATTGGGCCAGTTGAATCTAAACACTGATGATATAAATATGAATAAGACAGTGATTTCCGCCAAGAAGCTCGGAGTCTGATAGGAAGGAAGACATTTTTCACACCTGAAAAAGTATTAAAAATGGTGGTATATATAGGACAATGATTTTGAACCTTTAGTTTGTATCAGAATCACCTAAAGAATTTTTTAAAACAAATATTTCAGGGCCTTATCCCTAAAGTTCCTGGTTCAGTAGGTTTGGGATAGAGCCTGAGAATTTATAGTTTTAACTCCTTCCCAGGTGTTCCTCATCTGAGGACCAAGCTCTGAGAACCAATGACATAGGAACCTGTGTAGGCATGATGGAGGTCTGCCCTCTCTATCTTGGGGGTGACTAGGGAAGCAAAACCTTTATTAGCGTTCTTAGTTATAAAAAGCAGATTTGGGCTATTTTAAGCAGAACGAACATTAAATGGACATCGGTCGGTTCATGGGGAATCACCTTGGAGGCGAATTTTCTAGGAATAATGGACCAGAGCGCACCATACAAGTGGTCTGCTGAGTAACTGGCGAGTGAGACCTGAGCAAAGGTTATGGCTGCAGTGGAGCTGACAGGAGCATCACTTTGCTGCAGTTGTGATTTTGCCAACGTGGAGACCACTTCTTAAAACTACTAGCATCCCTGAGTGCCAGATACTTTTCTCCACTCTTGGATTCAGGGTGGAGGCTTCTTCCTCACCTTGCTTAATTTTGAAAGAAACTGCCACAGAGTTGAAGCCAATCGGTGGATCCTTGTGACAGACTTAGACATTAGATGTGAAGGAAGCTGGGGAAGTGACACTAACCAGCCTTGACCGATCTTCACACGTAGCAAGATTATTCAAAAGGGTTACATAAAAGATGTCTACTACAGGGACGTTTTATGGATATTTGGCTGCTTCTACTCAGAAGAAAAGATTAAGGGTGGTCTGTTTTATAGACTAAGAGAAGATGTGGAAGAAGAAGATTGAGCTACAAAGAGAATCCTTAATGAGACCTACATGGCCCTTTATGATCTGGCTTCAACATCCATTTCTAGCCTCACCTTGCCTTTCATTTTCTCCTGGTCCTTAAACTCCATACATGCCGACTGTCCTTCAGAGTCTCATATATGCTGAAGAGTGTTCTGTGTAATGCTGTTCCCTGTGCCTGGAGCATTTGTCCTGTGTTTTCGCCTGGCTAATGATCAGCTCTCAGCTCACTTGTCACCTATCTTTGGGGGGCTTCCTTGACCTCCATTATGCCATAACACGGTACCGCAGACTGGGAGGCTTAAACAACAGAAATGCATTGTCTCACTGTTCTGGAGGCTGGAAGTCCAAAATCAAGGTATTGGCAGGGTTGATTCCTTCTAAGGGTTGTGAGGGAAGGATCTGTTCCAGGCCTCTCTTTTTGGCTCAGAGATGGTTGTCTTCTTCCTGCATCTCTTCACATGGTCTCTCCTCTATGTGTGTATGTGTGTGTCTGTGTCCCAGTTTCTCTTCTTCATAAGGACACCAGTCATATTGGATTAGGGCTCACACTAATGACCTCATTTTAACTTTATTACCTCTATAAAGATCCTATCTCCAAATAAGGTCACATGCTGGGGGGTTGTGGGTTAGGAATCCAACAGATCTTTATCTGTAGATAAAGGACACTGTTCAACCCTTAACAAGAGGTGTCACAGCACCATGGAGTTCTAATTTTAGAATATATTACGCTTATTATAACATTGTTGTTATTTATGCAGTGATGTGATTGTCTATCCCCCCACTGGATCATACCCCCTAAGGAGGTGCCAGTTGGTATGTGTTAAATAAACAAAAGGGAAGAGACCTGCATACCTGGCTCAGTTGTTTGGTCCTTGGCACATGGTCGATAAGATACAAGGGCATGACTTGTTAAGAACTCTGATTTAGGAAATGGGAACACCACCTCCTCGCTAAACACCAGCACCAAGTAAATGCCAGGTGCATCACATGTTGCCGGGTGAGGGTCGTGTGCAGTCAGGAGAACTTCACAGTTTAAAGCATTCTCTCTACAGCTTCCCCTAGGAAAACAGTACATCAGCAATGAAGTGAAAACAGCATGCAGTGTTCCCCATCCACTTACTCCCTGGCTGCAGAAGTATGTTTAGAATATATTCTCGCTAGAAATAATGTGTCTTTCAGCACTTATGTGGGAAGAGGACTTCCATGCTGATATTTGAAATTGTCAGTGTGTTCCATTTCCACATACATCCTTTTAGCACAAAAGTTTCAAAATAATGCAGTGTCAGTAAGACATGAGCTGATAAACACCCAAAGGATTTGCTAAAGGAATATATGGGATGCCCTCTGGGCTTTGAAATGGTAAACCTCCACTTTTTTTTAGAGTAACAAAATTGAGAGCTAAATCTGGGAGGGAGGGATTAGCCAAGTGATGTGGTGGACACTTAAAATTCTTAAATGAAAGAGCTGGACTCATAATCCTCTGTCATTTATACGTTACCTATAGCCCTTCTAGAGATAAAGAAATTAACTTGGTGATTTTCCAGTCATATTTCTATGACACTGTGGCTTTAATTCAGGGAACAGCAATTTCAATAATCTTTGCTTATTTTACAGAGCTGAGTCAGTCTATTTCTTCTTGCTAGAAGCTTTCAAAGCAACACACATCTTTTGCAGCTCACAATCCCCAGAGCATCCACGATAGTCATCACCTAGTCTTCTACCACACATTGTATAGTATAATGTTGCATATTGCCGCAAAACGGCATCATTGGGCATTGTGTCAATGGCTATAAACTTCATTTCTGATGTTAAAATTTTGGAAAGAACAAGTTCTGGATATTTGGTGGCATGATAATAAGCATTTCGAGTTCTATGGGAAAACACATACTTCCTTTGAAGGATTAAACCCAGTAGTACCATTAGACTAAATTTTAGAAAAATGATGTATATAATAAGCTATAGATTTTTAATATACCTGTAATGATTCTCTATTAGATACAGATAATATTCTATGTCAGTCCCACCCTTAAGAAAATAAGCATTTTACCAGGGGACGATAAATATATATACACCTATGCTATCATAGGAAAAATAATAATAAATACACACATATATACACAAACACACACATACACATATATATGTACATATATATGATATATATCTATCCTGGAACAGTCTTGAAAGGTAGATACTATTAATTTCCCTATCTTCCAGATGAAGCTACTGAGGTATCGTAACTTGTCCAAGATTGCAGAGCTAGGAAGGGACAGAGACAGTATTTAAACAATGGCTGTTAGTTTGGCTTCTTAGCTCCTGTCTTAATCTCTGTGCCTCCCAAAAGTGTTACTAAGTCCCTCATGAATATAACTAGCTACATTCAAATTAACCATCAAGTTATCTTGCCCTTATTACTTACGGTCTTCTTAGATTCAACCACTTCTCTCCATTTCAGCTGCCACTACCCTGGTCCAGATCAATGCACTGTCTCACATTACTTAGATCGTTACAGTGGACCCCAGCAAAAGCTTACCAGCTGCTTTCTTCACCTCCTCTCTTGCTCTAATCCATCCTCCATATGGCGCCCGTAACAATCTTATGCCATGTGTAGCATGTATCATTCTTTCCTAAACCTGTCCAGTGGTTTCCCAGTTCTCATCGCATGAAGACCAAAACCTTCACATTTACAAGGCTGTAAGTGATCTGCCTCCCGCCTGGCTCAGCACGGTGTCTTGTGCTCCTCTTTATGTTGCTTATTTGTGTCTTAGTCCTACTGGCCTCTTCCTTTCCTCAAACGTGCCACGATGCTCTAGACTTGGAGATTAAACACATCTTACTCCCTCTGCCTAGATTTCTCTCCCCAGCTCCCCCAGAATCATCCACCATGTGTTTACCAAGTAAATTCTACCCATGCCTCACAGCTTGGCTCATATTCCACCACCCCATGGAAGTCTGAGTTCTTCCTCCAGAATGAGACAGGAGTCTCATTTCCTCCAAAATGTAAACTCATTTGTAGGATTTTTTTTTCTCTTTTGTTTCCTGCTGCCACCATTGTGTGTAGTATAAAATTCCTCATGGATGAATTGTTGGATTTCTGTGGAAGGACCAGATTAAGAAAACTGTTTCAGGGGCTTCCCTGGTGGCGCAGTGGTTGAGAATCCGCCTGCCAATGCAGGGGACACGGGTTCGAGCCCTGGTCTGGGAAAATCCCACGTGCCGCGGAGCAACTGGGCCCATGAGCCACAACTACTGAGCCTGAGCGTCTGGAGCCTCTGCTCCACAGCAAGAGAGGCCGCGATAGTGAGAGGCCCGCGCACCGCGATGAAGAGTGGCCCCCACTCGCCGCAACTGGAGAAAGCCCTCACACAGAAACGAAGACCCAACACAGCCAAAAATAAAAATAATAAATAAATAATAAATTAAAAATTAAAAAAGAAAACTGTTTCTATCGAGGCAGGTAGAAAGCAGCTTTGAGAAGGTAGCATGGGTGACTAGGATCTAAATAAGGCTAAGGGTGGGAATGGGGGAGAAATCTTTCCAGGAAGCAGAAATCACTTGAAAATCTTAGTGATGAAAAAACACAGTGTTTAGAGGTGGTGAATGGCGCAGATTTATTTGAATGCAGATGAGAAATGGCAAGTATCAGTTGATTTTGAAAAGTTAGCTCAGGTCAAATCGGAGAGCCGAGTCATATATTTATTCTATAAATAATGAGAAACCACTAAAAATATTAATGATGTGACTGAGAACACAGTGATTTAGGGAGAACTGTTTGCCAGGGATGTACTTAAATTTTAATGTTTTATAACCAGATAGGTTAGCTTTCAATCCCAGCGGTCATCTTTACTTGCTCTTTGACCTTGGAAATTATACTGAAGCCCCGTATTAGTTAGGGCATTGATGTTTATATCAAACAAATCCTGAACTTTCAGTGGACAATAAAAGTACAATAAAAGTTTATTTCTAGCTGTTGTCCAATATGGGAGTCCTTAGTTACTAGTCCTTAGTCTTTATTCCTTGAATCTGTGGTTGTGCAATCCCCCTGAATCCTCAGAGATTGCTGTGTTCAGCTGGAAAATAGGGAATGAGGTAGGGGAGAAGGTCTACTTGCTTCTTAAAAGTTCCATCCTCACCTTCAGTGGGTGAAAACTAGTCATGTGGTCATGCCTGGATGCAAAGGATGCTGGGAAATAGAATTGTTGGCAGGGTAGCTTCCATCCGGACAATTTTACACTGTGGAAAGAGGAGTATGAAATTTTGGTAGGCAATCAGCCAGTATTGTTATGTACTCTAAGCCACAACTTCTTTTTCAGTAAAATGAGGATGGTAATAATATCTAACATATAGGTTTGTAAAGAGAAATAATGATACAGTATGTGGAATGTCCCGGCATCGTGTCAAGAATTTAAGTGACCCACTCCTTTGATTAAGGAGAGATATCAGGGACTAAATTCCACTGAGGACATTGGAAAGGAAAGGCATGCGGAGAAACCAAGAAAAGTGTGTGTTAAACTTGGTTCTAAATTGATGTTTTCAGTTTTGCTTCTGGAACATGTATTTAAACTCTTGAGAACCTGAATGAAAATGATAACTTTCCCATATTCAGCGAGGGACAGCTTTGCAATGCAGCCAGCAGCTGCTCCCAGCAGTCCTATTCTATGCAAATACCATAGCCCTGCATTGATCAAGTTAGCACAGTATTCAAAGATCGCCATGATTCTCTAATCTTTAGTAATTTTAACGACTCCTAGAAAAGTAAGTTAAATAGTTAAAAATGACCTTCCTAACTACTTAAACTGGAAACCTTGCAGTTGTTTTTCCACTTAGTTCTCTTTCTTGTTTCTTTGAGCTATTTTATTGGCTAAGACTTTGAGTTACCTATATCTTGGTCACACCCCATCCTTCTGTCTTCACACTCTCTATGGTTAGTTATTCATGTCCTTACCTCAACTGTTATAATAGCCAATTAACCCAAGCAGTCTTCCATTTTACACTTGTGACTTAACGGATCATCTTTATTCATTCCACTCAAAGTTCTATGCCTCACTTTTGCCTGAAGAAGCACAGAAGCTAACCTTGTGATCAACCTTTGTTTATTCTTGTCCCTAACTTCTTAACTAGTGCCATTCAATGAAATCAAAGTTCAAGTGAGACTGAGCTTGTCATTTTTCTCCATACAGACCCCAGATTTTCTGAAGCCTTCTCTTTGCTTATTCTGTTCTCATCCTCCTTAACTTCTAATCTCTACAAGTCAGGATTCAACCAATTCTTCAATTACTGAGGAGTCACTATTGGAAAAAAGAGTACGGATTCTTAAGCTAGATTTCCAGAATTCTGACCTCAGTGTTGCTTTTTTTTTTTTTTTTTTTTTTTTTTTTAATGAGACCATTGAGCAGGCTGTTTAAACTTTTGGAGCCTTGGCTTTGTTATTATTAAAATAGGCCCCCAAATGCATAGCCTTTAGGGTGCTTGGAAGTTGAAATATCAAGGTACAAGTAACATCTGTCCTCTCTGAGCAACCAGGGAATTTTTTCTGTTGTTCTAAAATGACAGGTACCGTTTCCGTTTATCTTAGGTACTGGTCTTATTTCTACTGTCTGAATATGAGCTGTTTGAAAATGTAGTCATTCTGTTTGTCATCTTGGTATTTATTTCGCCCGCACATTTACAACGACAGGAAGACCAATGTCTGACTCCTCTGGGTAACCAGTTTATATCATGTGATTATTAGTTAAAATAAACGGAAGGAAAGGGAAGGGAAGGAAGAAAGGGAGATAATGTTGTTTTTGTTTTACATCTCGAGAATGTGGACATATAATGTGTTTTTAATACTACTTACTAAACCATTTGTCTTCATGTATGCTCTAAGAGTCAGAAGTGACACTTTCTTATCATTACCTATAATTCATTATTACTTAAGTTCCCAAGTTTGATTAAATCCTATCACAAATGAAAATACTTTTAAAATAGAATTTTTCATTCCAATAGTAATGTCCTTTGCCTCTCAGAAATAATTCCTTTTACATCTTGTTCAAAATATACAGCCTCGTGTTAAATGTTAGTTTGCTTTTTTTCTTAATTTCTTTCTTGCTTTTGCTCAGGTTTGCTGATTAATTGCCTTCCTTATTAGCAGATGTCTCTTTAATGAATTTAACATTTTGGTTAAGCGTATCTTTCAGCTAATGTGAAAGCAGGGTTTCTTAGAGAATAATTTCCCTGTGTTTTATTGAAGCCAAAGTCATATCGTGGCATCAGAAAGTCTAGACAGAGTGTCTAAGAACATTTGCTAGTTAATTGAAATTACCCTAAAGGCAACACCTCTGATGTATTGGGCAAAGGCCAAGATAAAAATTGATTTAGAAACCATCTTTTTAGTCTTCACCAATGCCTCATTCCCACCATTCTCTTCCTGACATTATACATCATTTGTTTTACATTGTATTATAAGATTTTTTTCCTTCTTTTCTGCACTTTGACTTTTAAATGGCCTGGTGATCCTGCTCTTCTCTTAAATACATCACATTCATGTAGATCACTATCTACACGTTAGCTGTGTAACGAGAACATCTCAGTTTTTAGCCCATGGGAAGGAAAGGAAAGTGAAGGGCAGGGAAGAAGGGAGGGAGGAAGGAAGGTGGGGGGAGGGAGGAAGGAAGAATAAATCAGCTCTGATTCCTCTCTTCTAAGCGTTTAGGTTTGTACGGGCAGATAAGCTGAGTATAATGGTTAGGTCAAGAGTCAGCCCATAAGGCAGGAATTGCATATTGTCAAAATTATCCCTGAGACTCCCATACAAAAGGACAAAAGTTGCAGATGGACCCATCTTTCGGTTGGTCTAAGACAGTTGTTTTTTTTCTTTCCTTAACATTGAAACAGATACCTGTTTCTCCAATGGAACACCAAATAAATGTTTTGGGTTTGTTTTAAGGATGGTATCTAAAAAATACAGTATCTTGAAAAGAAAAGCGGAGCTGGAGGAATCAGGCTCCCTGACTTCAGACTATACTACAAAGCTACAGTAGTCAAGACAGTATGGTACTGGCACAAAAACAGAAATATAGATCAGTGGAATAGGATGGAAAGCCCAGAGATAAACCCATGCACATATGGTCACCTTATCTTTGTTAAAGGAGGCAAGAATATACAGTGTAGAAAAGACAGCCTCTTCAATAAGTGGTGCTGGGAAAACTGGACAGCTACATGTAAAAGAATGAAATTAGAACACTCCCTAACACCATACACAAAAATAAACTCCAAATGGATTAAAGACCTAAATGTAAGGCCAGACACTATTAAACTCTTAGAGGAAAACATAGGCAGAACACTCCATGACATAAATCACAGCAAAGATCCTTTTTGACCCACCTCCTAGAGAAATGGAAATAACAACAAAAATAAACAAATGGGACCTAATGAAACTTAAAAGTTTTTGCACAGAAAAGGAAACCATAAACAAGACCAAAAGACAACCCTCAGAATGGGAGAAAATATTTGCAAATGAAGCAACTGACAAAGGATTAATCTCTAAAATTTACAAGAAGCTCATGCAGCTCAATATCGAAAAGACAACCCAATCCAAAAATGGGCAGAAGACCTAAACAGACATTTCTCCAAAGAAGATACACAGATTGCCAACAAACACATGAAAGAATGCTCAACATCATTAATCATTAGAGAAATGCAAATCAAAACTACAATGAGATATCATCTCACACCGGTCAGAATAGCCATCATCAAAAAATCTACAAACAATAAATGCTGGAGAGGGTGTGGAGAAAAGGGAACCCTCTTGCACTGTTGGTGGGAATGTAAATTGATACAGCCACTATGGAGAACAGTATGGAGGTTCCTTAAAAAACTACAAATAGAACTACCATACGACCCAGCAATCCCACTACTGGGCATATACCCTGAGAAAACCATACTTCAAAAAGAGTCATGTACCACAATGTTAATTTCAGCTCTGTTTACAGTAGCCAGGACATGGAAGCAACCTAAGTGTCCATTGACAGATGAATGGATAAAGAAGATGTGGCACATATATACAATGGAATATTAGTCAGCCATAAAAAGAAACGAAATTGAGTTATTTGTAGTGAGATGGATGGACCTAGAGTCTGTCATACAGAGTGAAGTAAGTCAGAAAGAGAAAAACAAATACCGTATGCAAACACATATATATGGAATGTAAAAAAAAAAAAGAAAAGGTTATGAAGAACCTAGGGGCAAGACGGGAATAAAGACGCAGACCTACTAGAGAATGGACTTGAGGATACGGGGAGGGGGAAGGGTAAGCTGGGACAAAGTGAGAGAGTGGCATGGACATATATACACTACCAAAGGTAAAATAGATAGCTAGTGGGAAGCAGCCTCATAGCACAGGGAGATCAGCTCGGTGCTTTGTGACCACCTAGAGGGGTGGGATAGGGAGGGTGGGGAGGGAGGGAGATGCAAGAAGGAAGAGATATGGGGATATATGTATATGTATAACTGATTCACTTTGTTATAAAGCAGAAACTAACACACCACTGTAAAGCAATTATACTCCAATAAAGATGTTAAAAAAATAAAAAATAAAAAAATAAAAAGTACAGTATTTTGGTACTCTAGGCTCTAACTTAGGACAGCTCTGTATGATCAGAGAAACTTGGTATCTGAAGTGTATGGAGGGAATGCCAGATTCATGGCTCCCTCACCTCCAACCCCATGGATGCTCACAGGAAATATTCACCACAGGGCATAAGCAAGTGGAAGCATCTGTCATATTTAATTTTCCTCCCTCCTAATCATTTTTGTTTGTTTGAACAAATGCATCTTTAACTTATATGAGCAACTCTACTGTATCTCAGAAGTAAAGACTAGATCCAGGTTTTCCATGTGGACAGTCAGAGCTTGCTTATGTATTGGTTTTCTCCAATATTGCTTCTTTTAGATTACAGAAATTAACCACTGGTTCGCTTTTCTACTCTATATTTTAAATTCTAAATAGTCCCTTGGGTTAAAGAAACCTCATGACCCTCAAAATAGATGGTTGATTTTATCTACTTACTTGTTAAACTGAAGTGACTTGTTTGAACTTAACAAGAGTTGGTTGAAATGTTTTTCCCTGTAGACACCATGTAACTTGCCTTCTCCTTGTCCCTGCTTGGTGACTTGGGGGTTGTAATATATCTAGTGTTGAATAAGAAATATAAGGCTCATCTGAAACTTCATACATGCTCTGTCATATGCCTCTGTCATATGTAAGGGAGAACAGGTCTAGCTAGGGATTCACTTCACTTCATGCAGTCATAACCAAGTCATAGTGGAAAAAAGTTTTACAACTGCTTTTTTTTTTTTTTTTTTTTTTTTTTTTACTTCACACAAAGTATCGAAAGCTTTAGAAATCTTCCATACCTTATTCACTACTCAGAGACTCACTGCACGTTAGCATAGTAAGCGACTCTAGGAAGTCCTGAGTAGAAACCCTCTAAGTTGGTTAACAAGGCAATTTCCAAAGTTAATTGACTTTGGAATTCCTTCCCTCCTGTGTGTTATTTTTCCTTCTAACCTCCTATAAATTGACATCTTCTGACACTCACAGAGCACAGTTTAAGAAATGATGGGCTAGGAACAACGAAAAAAATAATCAATGTCTTAAATTTTTATTGTGGTAAAAAAACGCATAAAATAAAATGTACCATATTAGTCATTTCTAAGTGTACCATCAGTATTGTTAAGTATATTTACATTGTTGCAAACAATCTCCAGAAACTTTTTCATTTTGCAAAACTGAAACTATGCCCATTAAGCAACAACTCCCCTTCTTCCCTTTCCTCATTCCACTGGCAGCCACCATTCTTTGTGTTTCTATGAATTTGACTGCTCTGGGCGTCTCATGTAAGTAGCATCATACAGTATTTGTCTTTTTGTGACTGATTTATTTCACTTAGATGAACCTTATGTTCTTGAGGTTCATCCCTGTTGTAATGTGTGTCAGAATTTCCTTCATTTTAAGGCTGAATAATATTCCATTGTATGGATAGACCATACCTGATAATTTTTAATTTTTTGAGAAACCATCAGACTATTGCCTCTAGTGGCTTTACCATTTTATATTCCCACTAACAGTGCACAAGAGCTCTAATTTCTCTACATCCTCTCCACCACAATTTGTTGTTTTTGTTGTTGGCTTTTATTGTACTTATCCTAATGGATGCAAGGGGATATCTTACTTTGGTTTTGAGTCATATTTCCCTAATGGTTAGTGATGTTGAACATCTTTTCATATGCTTGTTGTCTGTTTGTATATCATCTTTGGAGAAATGTCTATTCACGTCCTTTGCCACTAAAAAAAATAGGGTTATATCGTTGTTGTGAATTGTAGGAGTTCTTTATGTATTTTATTGATAGATATTAACGCCTTAGCAGACGTGATTTGCAAATATTTTCTCTCATTCTGAAGATTGCTTTTACACTCTGTTGACTGTGCTCTCTTATGCACAGGAGTTATAAATTTTGGTACAGCCTAATTTGTCTACTTTTACTTTTGCTGCCTGTGTTTTGATATCATATCTAGGAAATCTTTACTAAATCCAATGTCATGAAGCTTTCCCCTTGGTTTTCTTATAAGAGTTTTATAGTTTGGTACTTATGTTTAGGTCTTTGTTACATTTTGAGATAATTTTATATATAATTAAAGATCCAACTTCATTCTTTTGCATGTGGCTATCCAGTTTTCCCAACACCATCTTTTAGAGATCGTAAGTTTTAGAACAAATGATCACAAAAATTAGTATGCACCACTTGCTGGTAGTAAACCAGACTGGACTATGGTGACTGCTACTTTCCTTTCAACATGTTTACAAATCATCTTATTTTTAATTTATACGAAAATCTTGGCTGAGATTGACATTGAATGGCTTCTGTGTCACTGTCTGCAAAGAAAATGGTGGAATCAATGTGCATTGCATTCTTATTATATGCAGGAGGCTTATACTTCTTATACCTTTTACTTCTCATTATAGGCTAGTGCATCCCAAGCAACATTCTGTGAACCTGCACTAAACAGGCTACATAAGTACTGACTAGGGTGGCATTCAGGGTGATATATATATATATATATATGTATTTTTTTTTTAATGTTGCCCAGCAGTTGAAATGCAGTTCAGACCCATGACACAGTCACCTCTGGCAGATGTAATTCACTCACATCACAGCTTCTAATGTGAAGAGCTTGACTTCAAATCCAGAGCCCAAAATTCTGACCCCAAAGTTCATATTCTTTTTTCTAATAGACCCCAAGTCAAGCCAGGGATTTACAGATACTCCTTTTTAACAAGGAAACACTTTAGCAGATAGTTGACAAACCGACATCTTCCATTACCTTTAAGTCTGTTTTCTTTGCCAGTCATAGAGTTAAGAAGTATCCTATCTGACTAGCGGTCTGCATCTAACACTTTTTGCTCTTGTTTTATTGAACTGTTCTTTCATATTGGCTACCCTTGAGTTTTTTAATTTTAAGCCAGTCCATTTTATCCTTAATGCATCCACTACTTAAGATCCATTCCTAACAAGTCATTTTGTTTTTAATTGAGCAAAACATCCCATGACCATTTTTTTAAAATGAATCCCGTTCAGCAAAGCTGTGTTGATTGCTGAAATTGTTTCCCCTCTGCTCCAGTATTAGTCCCTACTTATCCATGTTTTGAGCATGGATATTCAATCATAGAAGATATTGAATATTGTTTCAAATTTCTTTCCAATATTCCATTATAAATTACCATAGAGCTCTTACACTAGTGCCGTTCTCTTCTTGCCATACCTGGTGGCCTCCAAAATGATTGAACATCCTACATTCCTGTATTTATCATGCTGTATTCCCCCCACACTTTTCCTTTTAATTGAGAGACCCTTCAGTTAGATTTGTCTCTCTTTAGTGTAGATCCATTTTTTCCAGTCTTTAAATGCTTTCTTCCACTGAGAGCCCATTGTTTTGGAGCCTTAGCCAAGGTTTAGAAATCCAGATTCCATTTTTTGACCCTAACTACCGGGACAGTTGTTAATTTCCTCTCTTCTCATGTGTCTTAAAAAGTGCTGAAAGTAGCAACAAAAAAACTTTAAGTTTTATAACCTGTGCTTTGACATTTCTTATAGAGAAAATGTCTTTTGTCCCAGCTTTTAAAATAATATTAAATAACACAAAACTTAAGAAAAGCTATAGGACTTTAGTCTAATGGACATATGTGTATATAAATCCTAACTGGATTTATATACACATATAATGTGATATAATATCAGTCTGTTATTTTCTTATCTAAGTTCATGCCTAAAGAATGGCACAGGCCCAAAATGGTGTAGTCTTGTTCTGCTTATGACTGTTCTCAACTTTTACATCTTTTTCCCACTTAGCCCATTGTCCTTGTTTTCACATACCTTCAACATTCAAGTTAAGAGAATTATGTAGGTAATAAAAAACTTTTCTCAGAATGTACTGATAATGCAAAAAAAAAAGCCCTATTTAAATAAAAGAACACTTAAATATCTTTTAAACTTTAGATAGCCTAAAGCTTTTCACCCTTTAATGTGCCATTATCCAAGCATTGTATAAAACTGACTTCCCTGTAATCAGCTATTTTGTTGTAGCTTGCAGATTTTCCTCCCTTTGGTATCTTTTCTGATACCTTTTAAACATTATTGCTTCAATAAAAATCTTTTGGACAGGATTGCTTCTGTTTTAGTGTTTTATTTATTTATTTATTTATTTTTTACCTTTGGTTCCCCAATAATGAAGAAAGATCTCAGGAAAAAAAAAGGATAAAGTTACAGCCCAATAAATCTAGCAATTTGTGTTCTGCTTTTAGCTCTTGTTAAACATCAAGTTCAGAAAGGTACCAACTCCTTCAAAGTGGCTTTGTATGTTTTATTTCATCCCCCAATTCCTTAAGTAGGAAAGGTTCAATTAATTGTAAGAATCTTTTTTTCTGAAGAAAAAACGTTCCGTAATCTCACCAATAGTAAGGAGCCATGTTCAAGGTAAAAGTATTCTCCCTAAAGTCGGTGAAATTCTTGCATTGATAATATCTTCCATTGCTGAACTCCACAGGGAAATAGGTTATTTTATGCAATCATATATGATTTTATGTAGCAGGTTTTTTTGTGATCCTGCTCTGTGCTAGGTATTAGGTATGGGGTAGAGGGAGATATGTTAAAAATATAAAAAGACAGTGGTTTTGAACTATTAGCAGTTTTCAAGGGGAGTATAACGCAACTCATCACATCACATCACATCCTAGTGAGGATAGCCGAATAGCATAGTGGGGGTGACTCTCAAACAGGCTTGGTGTCAAAATGAATTATAAACCTTTAAAATATATATTCTTGGCGGAAGGAAGGGATGGCTAGGTGGAATACAGAGGATTTTTAAGACAGTGAACATATTTCATATGATGCTGTAATGGTATATATCTTTTGATACATTTGTCCAAACCCATAGAATATACAACACCAAGAGTGAACCCTAATGTAAACTGTAGACTTCAGATGGTTATGACATGTCAGTGTAAATTCATCAGTTATAACAAATGTATCCCTCTGGAGGGGGATGTTGATAAGGGAGGGGGTTATGCATGAGTGAGCTGTAGGTATATATGATAAATATCTGTATCTTACCATCAACTTTGCTGGGAGCCTAAAACTGCTCTAAAAATTCATGTCTTAATAATAATAATAGTAGTAGTAGTAAAAAATAGATGAATAAAAATGATAGGTTTAGCTCAAAAGGGAAAGTGATACGAATCATCTGAGTCTTCATAAATTCTACTCAGTCAAATAAAGCTATTAAGGTGTTTCAGTAACTCTCTGTATAGATAGGTAGATAGATCTGTATACATATTCTTGCCTTATTCCGAGAGATTCTGCTTCTCCAGTTCTCAGTTGTGTCTGAGCATCCATAGTTTCGAAAGTTCCACATGTAAATCCAGTGAGCTTTCAAGGATAAGTGTCAATGTCATGGTCTTTGATGTCAAAGATTCCAGATCAGGGAAAAGCCCATAACTAAGTCCTATCTATTGTACTTCCTAGTTGTGTACAAGGGAGAAAAATACTTCATGCCTTTAACATCTGGTGCCTTATATTTTAATGGGAATTGGGAAAGTGGTGATGCATAGAAAGGTTTTGTCATGAGGCTGGCACTAAGTAAGTGCTTACTAAATGTTAATTTCTATTTGTACCATTGTTTTCATTGTGGTTGCTCTTGGTGCCATTAACCAAGAAGATGTGAGTACATACACACACACACACACACACACAGTGTGATAAAAACTCAAAGAAACAAAACAATTCAGGGTGGGGAAATTAAGAAAATCTTTACAGAAGAAGAGAAATTTAAGTTGGAACTTAAGATATTGCATTAAGAGTTGACCTTATAGAAAAGGAACACTTTGAAGACAAAGAATGGATATTCCTGAATGCCATGTTTAGAAACGTGGCCCTGATGGAAGATGCCACTTAAAGAAAGTAACATCTGTCAACAGATGAATGGATAAAGAAGATGTGGTATATATATTCAATGGAATATTATTCAGCCATGAGAAAGAAGTAAATCTTGCCATTTGTGACAACATGGATGGAGCTTGAGGACGTTATGCTAGGTGAGATAGATAAGACAGAGAAAGAGAAAAACCGCGTGCTATAACGTTTATCTGGAATATAAAAAAGCCAAACTTGTAAAAACAGAGAGTTGAATGGTGGTTACCAAGGACTGGAAGATAGGGAAGTAAGAGAATGTTGTTTAAGGGTATAAACTTTCAGCTAGTATTTAGTAAATAAGTACTAGAGAGCTAATGTACAGTACAGTGAATAGAGACAACAATATTATAATCATCAGACTCTCTAGGAGATAGATCTTAATTATTCCAGCACAAAAAAGAAATGAGAAATATGTGACATGATAGAGGGGGTAACTATCTCTACAATAGCAATCATATCACAATATATAAATGCATCAAACCAACATGTTCTATACCTTAAAGTCACACAATGTTATATTAAATATATCAATAAAAATTAACTTTACAAATGTGCAAAAGAAATAAAACTAATAAGCATATATGGCAAAAAATGTGACATCAAATTTGTGTTTTGGGATGATTAATCTTATGACAGTGGGGAGAGAAAATGGGGGCGAGAAAGAGAGAGGATGAAATAAATAAATAGAATGAGAGAGACTAGAGACAGAGCCATTGTATTGGAGACAATGTACTCTGTAGCACACTTTTATAGTAGAAAATGCAGCTTTATATGGAAAATAATCTATTCCCTTTTTTGAAAAAGTAAAAAACTTGTGAATATCTCCATTTATCCTGTCCTAAAGAATTGTCCTCCTATTGTGATCTCTGTCTTTTTATAGAGCTCCTTGTATTAGCTGTATTAATTGGTTTTATGTATCACTTTCCAAAATAGAAGTTGTTTTATTGTTTTTTCTTAATAAAAACAATGTATTACAATCATAAAAATATACATATATATGTATATTTATGACAGAAATATATGTATATATACTTTTATAGTTATATTTTAACAGAAAACTCTACATGTAATAATGTAAAATATGTTAATTATTCTGTTCAGTGATAAATAACGTTAACATCATGGAATATAGCTACATTCCGATATAATTCTTTTCTCTGTCTTCCTATGTGCATCTTTTCCTCTATTGTGCATACTGCTTTCTTTTTTCCACTCAATGCATCATAGTATCTTTCCATATAAATAAATTAAAACTACATTATCATTTTTAGTGACTATATGGTATTTCATCTCATGAACGCTAATATATTTAAGCAGTCTACTCTTGATGAATATTTATATGTTCAAATATATTTGTTTTTACAAACCATGTTGTGATATATACCCATTACATTTTATTCACTTGCCAGTCCTGTTCTGCCTTGATATCTCTTGTTGTTGATCCATTTTTATTTCACTTTGCGTTTCTAGTTATTGATATTCTGTGCTCACCCAATTGTCAATAACAGTAATAATACACAGAAAAATATTAATACTGAGCATTTAGTACATATCAGTAACTGTACTGAGTGTTTTTATGCATTCTATATCTTTTAATTAAGATATTTTTAGAGCAGTTTTAGTTTCACAGCAGAACTGAAGGGAAGGCACAGAGATTTTCTGTAAGCCCCCTACCCCACATATGCACAGCCTCCCCTCTTATCAGCATCCCCCGCCAGAGTGGTACCTTTGTTACAGTTGTTGAGCTTACATTGACACAGGATGATCATCCAAAGTTCACTCTTGGTGTCGCATATTCTATGGGTTTGGACAAATTTATAATAACACGTAGCCATCATTATGGTATCATACGGAGTGTTTTCACTGCCCTAAAAATCCTCTGTGCTCTGCAGATTCATCTCTCCTCCCACCCCAACCTCTTTCACCACTGATCTTTTTACTGTCTCCATAGTTTTATTTTTTCCACCATGTCATATAGTTGGAAACATAGTGTATGTAGCCTTTTCAGATTGGCTTCTTTCGCTTAATAATACACGCATGCATTTCCTCCACGTGTTTTCATGGCTTGATAGCTCATTGTCTGGATGTGCTGCAGTTTGTCCATTCACCTACTGAAGGGCATCTTGGTTGCTTCCAAGTTTTGGCTAATTATGAATAAAGCTGCTATAAATATTTTGTGTGCAGGATTTTGTGGGGACGTAAGTTTTCATCTCCTTCAGGTAAATACCAAGGAATGCAACTGCTGAATCATATTGTAAGAATTTTTTTTTTAAGTTTTATAAGAAATCACCAAACTATCTTCCAAAGTGGCTGTACCATTTTGCATCCCCCTCAGCAAAAAATGAGAGTTCCTATTACTCTTCATCCTCACCAACATTTGGTGTTGTCAGTGTTTTGGATTTTGACCATTCTAATAGGTGTATAGTGGTGTCTCATCATTGTTTTAATTTGTGTTTCCCTGATGACATGTGGCATGGAGCATATTTTCGTATGCTTATTTGCCACCTGTTAATAATCTTTGGTGAGAAGTCTGTTAAGATCTTTGGACCATTTTTCATCAGATTGTTTTCTTATTGTTGAGTTTTAAGAGTTCTTTGTGTATTTTGGATAATAATCCTTTTTTAGATGTGTCTTTTGCAAATATTTCCTCCCTGTCTGTGGCTTTCTTATTATTCTCTTAAAAAGATTACGTAATTTCATATTTTTATGAGTTAAGTGGCACTACCAGTATCTTACAGATAAGGAAACAGAGGCTTGGAAAATTGAAAAAGACTCTCCCAAGTTGACATATTTAGTAAAAGCTGAAGCAAAGATTTGAACCCTAGTCTCTGTGAATGCAGGCACCATGGCCTTAATTAGTAGACCATATTAAAATGAGGGTGAAGAAAGTAGCTTCTAGTTTTATCCTCTGATACTCACCTCTTCGAAAATAGACCTCATCACTTTCACAGGGAGTTTGGAAGGGTTGGTTCTATATCACAGTGGCACTGCACACAGGGAGTTGAGAAATGATTTTTTTTTTGGCCTTGGTTGTATTATTTATTATTATGTCCAGAAGTTTGTCTGATCCTGCTTGCTAATTAAAAACCTCAGAGAAGAACTGAAGACAATTTATGCCCCACAGAAAATAATCATTTTGGCCAGGTTTCCTCAATGTTCAGATAGATCCTACTATGTAATGCTATTTGGGCATTTTAATTAGATTTCTATGGCTGTTTTTGCTGCTACCCAGTAAGAGTGAGCTCATTAAAAAGCAGTGCTCTTTCATATGAGATGCTATCCAGGCATCCTAGTACTATTCAATCACTGAGGTAGTTCTCAGGTATGGCCCCCAGAGCATCTACATCACGGGACACTACATGTTCTGAGAGACATGCAAACTCTTGGGCTTCACATCTCACCAAGCTCAGGAACTCCGGGAATGGTGCTCAGCGATCTGTTTTACCAAACTCTCTAGGACATTCGGATACGTGCCAACACACGAGATCTAATTCATTACGATTGATGTCGCTAACTGGGAGCACCTGCCCTTCGAAGTTTCCAGATTGTGCCAACACTTACACTTACACTTCTGGGGCCAGAGCCAAATACCTTACCAAGAAATTGAGCAAACTATGTTTCTGAGGACAATGTTGGCCTGCCCTTTCTCACTCTTCTTCAGTGGGAAGTAATGTCTAACCAAAACTATGAGTCCAGATCTTTAATTTTCCTAGCAAAATTATGCCATGGGCATGGCTGGCTACTGGAGCAGAGATGTGTAGTCCATCCTCGGGAGACAAAGCCTGTTTTCCAGTCATTCTGGAACTCTTTAGCGACTCTTTAAACAACAGCCTCTCAGCTCCTGTCGGAAGCCTTCCTGTATCTGTTGACATTCAGTGTAATGCACAAGCAGTGTAATCGACTAAATAATCACCCATACTTCAAATTTTGTTTTTGTCTTTTTGCTCTACCCCCTATCAATTTAAATCAACAAAAAAGTCGAGTGCTTGGAACATGGGCATCAGTTTTTTTTGCTTCTTTTTTCTTAAGAAATTAAAGTACAGATATGTACTTCAAAATTATGCTCTATTCTAGAGTTGATTTTTTTAAAATTATTATATATGAACATTTTATTTGTCCTTGTATGAGAATCCAGGCAATACATTTTGTTTAAAGGTTACTGCCAGGAAGAAGTTTATACTGATTACCTTGGTGTCAATCCTAATTGTTCATTAAACACATTTTAATCAGATTTATTAAAATCAGTAAGTCCGGGGCATAGTTATTTTTAAAGAATAAGCATCTCACCAGGTAATTCAACTTTGGTGGTTAACTGATTCTCTTCCTTTTATTAGACAGTATTATCTATCTCTTTCTCTCTATTGTGTATTTTTGTGCTGGTTATTGTGTAGCTCAGAGACATATTTAATATACCATTGTAATAATGATCTTTAGCTCATCTTTCTGGGATGATCACAGTTTCCTTTGGACTGTATTACTTTTCCATTTTTATTTTAATGATCCTGATGTTAATTAGTCTTCTGTTGTTAGTAATTTCAAGCTTTTCCTAGAACTAGTATAATTAAAATGTTTTATTTTCTTCCAGTACACCTAAGTGTGTAAGACAGCCCGCATATTAAGTATGCCACAATAAGCCATTGATTTGGTCTGAATTTTTGTATCTCCATCAATTGAATGTTCCTCATTCCCTCAGCAGGAGGGGAGAACACACACACACACACACACACACCCATCTTCTCCTTTTCTCTAGCTAGCAACACGATGTGCCTTTGAAATAAAATAAATATGGCAGGAGAGAAACTACTCCGTATGTGCTTCCCATGCTGCTCTCTGATTCCCCCTGGCATCACTTACAACCTTGTATTGTCATTGCCTACTGGTCTTTCTAGTTCTCCATACATTGGTCAAGGGCAAGGGCTGTGACATATGCATTGTTGTAGTCTCAATGCCTAGTGCAGTAACTAGTACAGAGTTGATTCCCAAGAATATAATTAAGTGCCAAACAGTGCGATACAGGATTCCTCTTTCACAAACTCCGAAGAAAGACAAAAGTAGAAGGATCAGAGTTTCCTGGTGAAGGTTTATAGAGACAGAAAAACGTGGAGTGGGCATTGGCTGAACAGATCTTGTACTTGGCATTGAAATTGGGCAGAAGCTTAGAGACGTGCTGTCCAGGGGAGGTCTAGGCACGGGACAAGAGACGTGTGTGGAGTGGGGAATGAGGAGATGGACATGTTTTGACGGGTAACTGGAAGTAAGGTGGGAGGTCAGCATTACCAGCCTAAGCAAGAGCCAAACATCAGGCGAAAACTTTACAGCTGATAAATAGGAAGTGTAGGTCCAAAGAGCTTCGCAAGTGGTTATGTGATATAATTTGTCATTAAAATTTTAGGCTGATAGGATATTGTAAGTCAGAGTTGGCAAACTATGGTCTGCAGGCCAAGTCCAGCTCTCAGCCTGTTTTTGTAGGGCTCTCAAGTGAAGTGTTTTTGTTTTTTTTTTTTTTTACATTTTTAAAGGATAATTAAAAAATAAAGTAGGATATGAAACAGTGAACTTTTGTGGCCCTCAAAGCCTAAAATATTCATTGCCTGGGCAGAAGAGGGTTTCCTGGTTTCTTCAGGTGAAAGAGGTAGGGAATAATGAGTAAAGACACGGGGTTTACTTGAATGTGTGAGGATAGGAAAGACAGTGATGATAAATGCATTTCTCCATTTGAGCAGCTGAACTCAGCAGTTTCTCTCTCACTCACGTTTTTTTGTTGGTGGGCAGCTTCCTCCCCTGTGGTGATTTTGGGACTCAGGCTCCTTTCTTCCTGTGGCCCTGACATTCTGTAGGATCTCATCATGAATGTATCCAAATAGTGAAAAGAGAAATAGAGTGACTGACATGCCTGCTTATTAAAAACCTTGCAGTGACCCATATCCCTTTCGTTTAGTTTTTATTAACAATAGCCGGATGTGTGGCCTCATCTAGAAATAAAAGCCTTTGGAATTTTTATTTCTTGGCTGAGTAGTACCTTCCCAGCCATAGATCTGTGTCTAGTATGATCACTAGCTCTGTGTTCGCCCTTTCTGTCAGGGTGGGAGGTGATTGTTTCCCTTAACAGTGGAACCAGATCCACATAGTGATACATAGATCATATATATACACACACGTGCATTTATGTATGTAATTATACACGTGTATGCCTTATGTATACACACACATACACATATATATAAATGAGGAGGCAATGAGTCACCAGGGGGTTGGAGAATAAAAGCCTGGATCTCTCCTACTTTCTACTTTCCCCTTTCTGTATTTCTGTCATTTCTCCTGCAACTTCTGACTCTCCTACATTCCAGTTATGATATTGAGCAATGTGTTATCTTTTCTCACGTACTTTCCCCCCGCCTTGTTTATCAAATGAGGATTTATCCGGTTCTTGGCTTTGTCGTGAGGGTTACTGCTGTGAAGTTTTTAGATCATTGCCTGGCACATAGTAAATGCTCAAGAAAAGCTGTATGCTACTGCTGTTGCTATCACTATTTGTGTTGCGATTGCCTTAAAATATTCTAAGAAATGTTTACGGGGCTTAGCAACAGCTGACTATGGATGGATGGAAGAGAGACACGGAGCACAATGACCTCAATCTTTTGTCTTATATGATGGGAGAAATGGCAGGGAAGATAGGAAGAGCTCTTATTCAGGGTAAATTTAAACTATGTATCCATCAGCCAGGCAAAAACAGTAATAAAAATAATTTGTGCGCCTATATGCTTCTCAGGGACTCAGGAATCTAATGGTCATGAATCAAACATAAAGCATCAGAAATGTCACATTGCAGAATAAGGAATAAATAGTGATTGCTCCAGCACTGTGTCAGAATGACTAAATATTGCCTCTTTTGCTGAGGCTATCGCACTGTGTATTTTATACACATACACACGTATGTTCCACAATGACTTTCATGGTGAGCGAGTTGTTTTTTCTGAGAGGTTGTTGAACATTGATGGAGCCCTCATGTCTGTATTGGTCCTTTCTCGTGTCCTAAACCCAGGAGCCGTGGTCATGATTGTGATTGCACTCTAGTCCAGTAATCAGTCCATTGATGATATTTGCAAATATCCTCTGTCTGTGCTTCCTTAATGGTCTTGTCCGGTGTGCACAGTTTTAGAAGCAGGCTGATCAGGGGAAAGCAGGTGTTTGGCATTCGCTTCATATAAGCCAGGTTATTTGTTGACCAGCTTAAGTCTTTCCAATCGTTATTCTCCACATACAGTGTGTCTTCTGGTAACGTTCCCAAACGGATGTTTTCTTAACAAAAATAAAGACTCAGAAGCAGATTTCAAAACAGATGCATGCTGGTTTTAGACACACGGGTTCCTGGGCCTATTTTTAAAGCCAAGGGAAATTCTAAACCCTCTTGTTTGCTCCAGTGTGGGAGCAAGATCTGACAGCCCTGGGTTCCTTCCCTCTTACTTCCTAAACAAGTTTGCTTCATTCTGTTAAGTTGTTTATGGAGAGCTCTACTCATACTAACACGCTACTTTGCTTTTGCCAGTTCTTCGGATTTCTGGGGGGGGCAAGGCTCTAGGGTTCATCATTTTGCAAGCTTCTTACTGGTTTGTGGCTGCCTCTCCCACAAGAAGTTTACTGATGGGTTTTTTTTCCCCTTGGGATCCCCCATGTAGAGCACAAAGGCAGAGTCAAATCCTCAATTAACACGTGCCATTGAGTTAAGCGTGCTCTTAGACCTGGAGAAGGACAGGTGCAGCCCCTGGCTCACCCGAGCCAGAGGTAAGGCAGACATCCGACAAAAGCTGTGCCAGTATATGGGACATCTATTTCCCATCATCCCCAAACCATGATTTCACAACGTAAAAAATTATCTAAATGCGTCTGATCTCATTTCCACAGTATTAACAACTAACAACTTGCATTATTACCTTCTCACCTCTTCTGAAATAGTCATGCCCCCGACCCCCCAAGATATATATTTATATTATATATAATCTTTCTTTACCAAGCATTCATTGACTGAATATTATATGATAATCTTTAGATACAGCAGTGAACAAAAATATCTCTATAAGATTTTAATTTTTTTTTTACTTGATTTAGATGGGTTATTGCTTTACAGCCTACATGGTTCTATAATATTAGCCACGACCATGAGAAGAGAAGGTGGTCCTTCCATACCGACCTTGAAGTTGAATATGTTGATATTCAGCCCACAGGTCATCACTTCCATCTTGAGCCCATGCCCCTTAACCCTTCCTTCACTCCTTTGTAATAAAGGTGTGTATGCCCAATTCTTCCACTTTGTATTGAAGGACATTCAGCATCTTATTCAACTTTGTGACAAGTCTTCTGTTCCTAGATGGTTAAAACTTCATTTTATATACAACAACTACTCAATAATTGTTTGCTAATGAATTGAGAAATCATCTTTGCAGAAATGTCACTCCTCGATATTTATGCTAAAAGAATGAAGGCTCATGTTTATACAAAAATCTTCACACGTGTTCAGTGCGGCATTTTTCATAATCATAAAAACTGGTAATAACTGAAATGTCCATCAATTGGTAAATAAACAAACAAACTGTGGTATACCTATATATTGGAATACTAGTCAGCCATACAAAGGAAAAATATTAATAAAAACAACAACTTGGCTGAATCTCAAAGGCATTATGCTGAGTGAAACAAGTTAGTCTCAAAAGGTTATACGCTGTATGATTCATTTATATGACATTTTAAAAAGGACAGGACAGTAGAGATGGAAGACAGATCGTTTGTTGCCAGAGGTTAGTGATTAGGGGAGAATTTGACTGTAAAGCAAAGGTAAGCTTTTTTTGGCAGGGGTGGGGGGATGGGGGTTGGTAGAACTATTCTCATTGTGGTGGTGATTATACAAATTTACAAATGGGCTACAATTCATATGGTGGGACATCCCAACATGCCAATTTTACTATGTATTGATTTAAAAATAAAACAAAAGAACTACCTGTTGTGAACTCATACGGCACTGTTAATACTCCTTACCAGGCTCCATCACATCTAAACTATAGATCAGTGTTCTTAAACTTGACTGATTGTCAGAAATATCTGGGCCTCTTATTAACAGGACAGACCCCAGAACTCTGCTGAGGATGTTGACTCAACAGAGCTGGCTGAAGGTCAAGAAACAAGAGCCTGGGTGATTCTTGGGACTGAGAAAGTTTGAGAAACTGCTCTAGGTCCGTGTTCCGAACTTTAGTGAGAAGACCTAGTAAGGTCCGGAGTGGGGTCCACAAATTGGCATTATTAGCAAGGACTCCAGGAGAATCCATTTCAAGTGGTCCATGGACACACCTTGACAAATGCCTACTCTAGTTCAGTGCTATCAAGTAAATGCCAAACTCAGCTGCGTCTTTTGTGCCCACTCAATAATTCTCAGTGTCCTTGTTTAGCCCTCTCTCTCATTCTCCAGCATAGGCATCTCGTACCTGCCCCACCCACTCTCCTAAGTCATTACTTAAACCGTGCCTTTGCCACCTAGAAGAACAGCATTTTTAGATGAGCTCACCTTCACCTTCCTATTCTTACACTTTAAAAACATGGAATTGCATCTAATTTCGTCCTCTGTTTCCAGTGCCTGAGGAAGAGGTGTGTCTCATCTTCAAAGCTTCCATATCTCTGTCTCTATGCTCCTGATCTGAGTGCCTCTTGACCCTCTGCTTTCTCTCTCTTGCATTTCCAGTTTCTCCCCCTACACTGGCAGTGACTGTGCTCGGGTCACCTCCATCTTATACTATCCACTATCCTTTGACTTGAAATATCCCTTTATTGCTCGCCCTTTCTGTTTTTCTTCACAGCCAGACTCTTCAAGTAGATCATCTCTGATTACAGTTTCTCTTCAGTGCCTGCCCTTCACTTTTCAACCCGTAGTAATCAAGCTTTTACCTCCAACCTTGTGCTGAGATGTCACAGGGTAAAACCTTCCAATAACCTCCTGAGCACCTAATCCTCTGGACCAATCCAGTCTTCTTCATCTGACTGCGTCTTGCCGAGCCTTCCGTTCCTATTAAAAAGGAATATCTTTTCTGTTCTCTTCCTAATTTTCGGTTCATTTATTCTTCCCTAGCTCATAATTCTTTATGCTTCAATGTCCGCATTATTCAGGGGTCTGTCCTGGGCCCTCCTTTTCTTACTGAATTGTTTCTTCTCTGGGAAATTTCTTCCATGCCCATGACCTCAATCACCACCTATAGGCTCATGATTCCTATAACTATACTTCTGGTTAAGATCATAGGCCTGGAATGAATAGGTGCTCAGCAAGTGATTGTTTAGAGGATAAATGGGTGACTGCCTGGATGGATGGCTAATGGAATGAATATCTGTGAACTAGAGAAACACCACAGAAAAAGGAAATAGGTTACTGATATGTGATTGTGTGAGTTTGTTTATAGGTAGAGACAGACTTTAAGTTGCTTATTTGCTTTTATTAATTCTTTTTCCGACACTTGGGAATAATCAGAACATTAAATTATCCTTAGCTTGGGAGTTCCATGATGGAACATGAAGCCTTCTTAGCCATTGGATCACTTTGGGAAGGTCAAGAATTCAGTGGACCTCTCATTCGTTCTGTTTCTTCCAAGGACCTGATTGCTATTGTGCTAATTAAACAAACAAAAAACGACAACAACAACAATAAAAACAAAGCTATGAATTAATGGGACTAACAAATGGTAATATATGGGCACCACATCTTTGAAGCATCCATGATGGCTAAGATACTTTGTGCCATACCCATTCATATCCATTTTCTGTATCTCTCTTTCTGTGTGTCATCCCCTCCCTTCTCTCTCTTATTCCCTCTCTCTTGCTCTCAAACTCTTCTTCTTGCTCTCTCTCTCTTTCTCTCTCATTCACTGACATATACTTAAGGGCACATGTTGGGGTAATTTACTAAGTTAAGAAGCGATATTTTTAAAAGGACCTAAAATATAAGCTATAACAAAAGTGTGGGTATTTTGACACATAAATACATATACAACCAGAGACCAGACTTCTGAAAATTAGAAGAAACTTCATAGAACCAGGGATTAGTGAGGTGACAACCATGAATGTGAATTCAGCCTCAGGACTTTGGGCTGCTAGTGGATATCTTGACTACTTCAGGTTCAAAAAGTATGATCCACTGGCTCCAAGAAGCATGGAGCATAGTGCCTAACATATAATAGACACTCAAAAAAGTCAGTTCTCTTCCCCTCTTTTCCTTTTCAAAAAGAAATGTTCTCTGTGCTTTAGACATCTTCTAGTTAGCCAAATATTTCATCTCTGTTAACTAATAGAAAAAATTCTGTATATTATATATATTGATATTTTCTGTTCATTTAAGTCACTTTTCCTTTTCCAATTTGCAGTTTCCGGTTTACTCACCTGTACCATCACCAAACTTTTCCAGAGTCTGTACATAGAATCACTCCTTGAGTTTTGCTGATTCAAGACAAGCTCTCTGTTATCTCTTAGTCTCTATTTTCCCCTCATTAGAATGGGGGGAGGTGGTGCTACCAGGTAGGAATTGTGTGAGAACTAAACAGGGTGAAGCATATTAGTGAGCTTACCACAGTTTTGGGCTTATAGGGAGCATTCTAAAAATGGTACATGATGTTATTGTTGTTGTTTTAGATGTCTATTTCTACTTATAAGTCATTTAAGATCTGTAGTGTTTTCAATCCTTGGATCCTCTATATTAGTCACGTCTCAGAGTGAACATCAATCCTCAGGGAGCTCTTTTTTGATTATCCCATCTAATTTGGAACCCCAGTACCCTCCTCTCGCAGCACCCAATGTAGAATGAAAGTGAGAATCACAGACTCTGGAGTCAGAAGGCAAATCGTGGCTCTACCTAGTTTCAGCCAAATGACTTAACCTCCTAATGACTTAATGCCCTTATCTGTTAAACAGAGGTAATAATAATACCTGTTTCATAGGGTTGTGATGAGGGTAAAATGAGTTCATATGAGCCAAATGCTTCTTAGTACAGTTTCTTGCACAAAATGTATGTTAAGCGTTTGTTCTTTTCATAATCATAGTCACAGCACGTATTGCTTTCTGAAATTATCTTGCTCAGTATCATTTGATAGTCTATTTTGCCCCTCCAGAATAAAAGAGGAACCAATGAAAGAGGGAAAGATCCATGTTTCATCTTTCCTTGTTCACTGCTCTATCCCCAGAGCCTTGCACGGAGCTTGGCATCCATCATGTCTTTGTGAAATGAATGAATGAGTAGTGTATGTAATCAGTCATTCAGTCCCTAATACCTGGCCTAGCACATTATGAAGAGTAGGTTATCAAACTACATTGATGGTGATAACATTCAAATACTGTCTATGATTTTTTTTTTTTTAAAGTCATGCAGGCATTATTTATGTAGTGAGAAAATTGAGAGCCATAGTTGCTCTCTGAATTGTATGAATTCTTCGAGAAGAATTCTGACCTCCCTCCATGCGCTAGTGAGGCAGAGAGGCTGCCTCCTCTGTCTCACTTGATTTAGTTTGGTGGCTTCCCTTGGATGGGAGCCATGAAAATAAATGACAAGAAACCCCCCCACCATGCACTCCAATTCAAAGAAAGTTCTTTACAGATTTATTTCTCGTAGGAAAAGGAATTGTTGTTTGTCTTAACTTGAGGACCTGTGCTGAATTTTTCTTGTTATTCAACTATACTCTGCGTGCAAGTTCTGGAGAAAAAAGAAACTTGGGATTTGCAAACTATGTAGTTGGTATGCTGTGGGCCATGGAGTAAAATTGGCTTCAAAGCAGCTTTATTTTAGTGATTTATCCAGTAAAATCTTTAAAGCAGGGAGCTGCAAAAACTTTGAGATTAGACTTTATTAAATAATGTGGGGAGGGAGGTGTAAAGCTATAAAGGGCATAGCAGAGAATATTAAAGAGATAAAGGGGCTTTGGAGAGGCTATGAATCTGGTAGTCCACTCTAGAAATCTGTACTAAGCTATTAGGATAAAAAAGTGTGCGAACTAAATATGTGATGGTCTATATTTGCTAACAGCATTTGTCTGCAATGGCTTCCAATTCTAATCTTGTCAAGTCTCATTTGTATTAGTCAGAGTTCTCTAGAGAAACAGAACCAATAGGATATGTGTATGTATATAAAAGTCTGGCAAGTCCGAGATCTGAAGGGTAAGTCAGCAGACTGGAGACCTAGGGAAGGGCCAGCATTGCAGTTCAATTCCTGACAAATGCACATTTATTCTCCCCACTCCAGAGCCTCCTTACATGTTCTTCCCTTTGCCTGGAACACTCTTCCTCCTACTCATGGCCTGGAAAATCCCCCCCTATTCTTCAGTCTCAGCGTAAATGGCATTTCTTTAGTGGCGATGTTCTTGACCTCCAATTTCCTTGTTAACATCTTCACTTCAAGCTTCTTATTTTTTTTTCATTATACTTATCACAATTATATAGTTTGGCATATTTATAATTACAAACATTTTCATATACCTTTTTCCAGCAGATGTAGGTATTTCTTGAACTAAACGAGGCCTTAGAGCTTGACTAGGTCCTTGCTTAAAAATGCATATTCTTCACCACCATATCGCATGTGAGTCAGTAGGTTAAGAAGTAGGACTAGAGGATTTTGCTTTGTAAAAGCTGCCCAAGTGACTGATGTTTCTAGTTAATATACCAGCGTCTGGGAACTATGTTATTAGAGCAAACTTTAACCTAAGTCAGGACTCCACCCCACCTCTGGTGATGAGAGCTCATGGTCAGCTGATGTTTATGCCATACTGGCACCCCAGGTTAGACACAGTTCTAGACCAGATGAAGACACAAATAACATTCTTTCAAATAATTAAAAACATCTCTCATCTCCACTATTCCTTCATGTTCAAAATAAAAATTTACAATTCTTTCAATAATAATCACTCCTTTCTGGACCCTTAGGCTTCTCTGATGCCTTCAGTTCTTTAATATATGGTACTTCCAAAGCTGTGATTATTAGACTCAAGCAAAACTCTTTTTCTTGACATATTCGTAATACAGAAAGATGAGTAACTCTTCAAGATAATATAGTCCCATTCACACAGACCTCTGTTCAGTATTTTTTCTTAACTTCTTCTCTTTTACTTGTTCCTAATCAGTTTGTGTTTTTGAAATCTCAGTCAAGTTTTATATTTTCAGAATTCCTGCTTATAATTGAGGCACTACTCAAGAGAAAATACTTCGTACCTCAAGGTTTCTCCTTTCTCCTCAAGTTTAGCCAGAAACAACTTCAGCTTTCTTGTTCTGTGAGTTCTCTTTTGACCAGATGACAGAGTGTGTAGTCACTGCAGTATTTAAAAACTCACAATTGAAAGCCCAGCCAACTCAAATGAACAAGACAAAGCAAAACAAAACAAAACAAAAATAAACAATAAAAAACAGGACCTTGGAAGGAAGTCCATTTCTCCATTCTAAGACCCAGGAGGGCTGAATGAAAATATGGTGGAAGTTGAAGATTAAGGGAAACCCAGTTGAGTATTCTGGTTGTTGAGTAACATAAGATTTAAAAAAGAGATTGGTATGAGGTTGTGGAGGCTAGGCTTGGATATTATTTTGGAAATAGTGGAGAGCCATGAGCTGATGATGAGTTTTCATCAGAGGTGTTGTAGAATCAGCTTTTAAAGACTGTTAATATAGCTGAGAAATAAAAGATAAAAGGAAGAAAAGAGATGAAGGATAGGTACACCACAGCAACACGGATGACTCTTCCAGACAAGATGTTGAGGAAAAGAATCCAAACACAAAGGGATAATGGTCTATGGTTCCATTTATATGAAATTGAAAAGTAGAAGAAAACTAATTTATGTTGATTGAATTCAGTGGTTAGTTTTGGAGGGAGGTGAGGACTGGAAGGCTTCGATGTAAAAGTGATCTAGCTCTACAATTTGGTTATGTATACTTTACAGTATGTGTGTTGTAACTCAGAAAGTTTACTTGCCGAAAGAGGGATAGGGTTAGAACGGAGGCAGTGAAATTGGAAAGCCGGAAAAAAATTCTTTCAACAGTGCATTTTCTAGAAAAAAAGAAGTCTAATGAGATCTATAATAGGGTATAACCATTCCTGTTATTAAAGTAGACTTGATATCTGCAAGATTCGCTGTGGATGACTTCTGTCAGTGCCTCTCATACTGTAAGTGCATAAGGTCTATGAGCCTCCCCGTGAATCTGCCCTTGTGGCTTGCTTGGATCCATGCATTGTGGAGGAAATGACACTGTGACAAGTCCATGCCTAGCCATCATGAGGGCTGGAACCTTCTACTCTCTTGGGGGATCGGTCCATGGTGCTGTAAAGCAGCTTGATTTGCGTGGGCAAATGCTGAGACATCACACGGACAGAAAGAGCTCTGGGAGACCAGATGTGTGAGTGAGGTATTCATGCATCTTCCAGCTCAGCTGTTAATGGAAGGCGACTGAGCGAGTGTCGGGGGCCGATGCCAGATGGGGCAGAAGAATCACTCAGCCAGCGCTCTCCTGAACTCTTGACCCACAAAACAACCAAATGATTGTTCGTTTAAGTTCCTAAGCTTTAGAGTAGCGTATCACACAGTAATAGGTAAATGCAACTGTTGTCTTCTAGAATGGTGGCCCTCAATGGAGGATGGGGAATTTTGTCCTCAAGGGGACACTTTCAGTGTCTGGAGATGTTTTGAATTGTCATGACTGGAGAGGCTGCCTAGTGTGGGCAGGCAAGGGACATCGCTAAACCTCCTACACAGCCCAGAAGAGCCCCACAACAAAGCATTGTCTGGCCCAAAATGGTTATAGTGCCAACATTGAGAAATCCTTACGTAGAGCAACGATTCATCATTTAGGTGGTACCCAGGAATTTTTCTCTGAAGCTACATTTTCTAAACATTGCTGATATCATTCATTATCGGGGATTAATGTTATATATCATGTAACATCTTAAAATCATCCCAGACCTTCAGAACCAGAATCTCCAGGGAAGGGGCTTGGGAAGTTACATTATTTATTTATTTATTTTTTTACTTTAATAGAAGTTTGAAAAACACTGCCTTAGCCCAGTGTTTCTCAAATTTCAATTGTGTGTAGAAATAATCTCGGCATCTTGTTAAATTGTAGAATCTGATTCCCTTGGGCTAGGATGAAGCCCAAATTTCTGATTTCTAACAAGCTCCCGGGGGGTGTCCAAGCATTGTTCCTTAGACCACACTTTGCATAACAAGACTCTAGAGCAGTAGTTCTCAAACTTTAGAGTGTCTCAAACTTTAGAATCACCTGGAAGGCAGGGACTACTGGGTTCACCCCTAGAGTTTGATTGTGCAGGTTTGGGATGGGGCCCAAGAATTCGTACTTCCCATAAGTTCCTAGGTGATGCTAATGCCACTTGTCCGGGAATCAAACTTTGAGAACCGATGCCCTAGATTATTATTCTGCACATCTAAATGTGTGTAAAAATTTACCACAAATGGCTACAAAAATTGAAGTTTCTCAGACCTCTCCCCATGCCCCACTATATTTCTTCCTTCCTAAATTTGCATTTTAATAAATTGCGTCACCTGGGGTGATTCTAATATTTGTACTATAGGACCATATTTTCGGGAAATGTTAGAATATCTAGAGTTTGAGGGAAGGGCATGGGTAATTTGGAAAAACACATGTAATTTTTATAATTGGTTTAATTTGCATCTAATTCTCATCTTGAATTTATTTTGAAATATCAGATAATACTAAAACAGTAGAGGAGATTTTTATGCTTATCAAAGGTGGCCATGGCTTATATTCTAGAACCAGAAGTGCTATCATAGAAAAGGTGTTTCCTTCCTGGGTCAGTCACTGGGTTCTTTGGGACTCCATGCCCTTAGATTCTCTGTAGCAGCTCCAAGTTGGATGTTGCTGCCAGTTTAGAGACAAGACATTAATAGTCATGAGTACAGTTAAACTTTCTTGAATTTTTGCTATGAAGGCATTATGTAAATACCTTGCCAATGCTATCTAATACGATACACTAGATAATCCCTTCATATGCAGTTATTATCCCCAATGCATAGACGGGAAAATGAAAGCACATCAAGTTTAGGATACTTGCCTAGGATTATATAGCTACTTAATATCAAAGTCAGAGTTTTCACCTTGTCTGATGGATAACTGATAGGCTGATAGATGGGTAAGAGATAAGATACAGGCATCTGTATTTAAATATGATTGTTTTAAATGGAATGACCTCTCTATGTAATAAGTAAAGGAAATATGTATTACTTTGACAGGATGTGGCAATCACTGAAGTTTGTATTATTTTCTACTATTAATTACATTACCAGTTTTTTCTTTTATCTTTTTTTTTTTAACCCTTCCTGGAACTTTAACATCGTCTTCTTACCTTTCTATTAGAGTCAGTAATAAGTTTTATTGGCCAATATTGGGTTACTTGCCAATTATTTAACCAATCCCTTTAGCTGAGAAAATTTCATGAAGTCAACTGGCTTAGCCCTGCGTTCCGAAGTCCATTGCCGGCAAAGGGAAAAGGATGGCCTTAGCCTCATCAGGTCTGAAGATCAGCTCTCCCTGAAGCACACAGACTACCTCATAAGGAAGGATGGACACATACATGAAAACGTGGAGAAATGGGTACTGGGCAGAAATAATCAGTATTGAGACTGGAAAAAGGACATGACAAGTGTTAGAAGGGTTCTTGGCTGGACCGTATGTCAAAAACTGATTTCTCCATTGCTGGACAGTCCTTTGCTTTTAATAGAAATGGAAAAATACTGGACCCAGTGCTGCATTAATTGTAGAGCAATGTTTTCTTTCACCATTTGGAAATGAATTCATTAATAATTACTCATTAAAAATAGCTTTCTAAGAGGGAAAAGACATGAAATTTATGTTCTGGGTCAATATGTTGGGGATTTCTGAGCTGTGTTTCATTTGTGAGTAATTCAGTGAAAACTAAAAAGGTTGGCTCTTGATAAGTAAATAATAATCAGCTTGCTTTCTAGGTGATTTATTTAAGTGTTATCTCTAAAAATAAGTACAGGAATAGGAGAGTAGTGTGGAAGGGTGATGAAATATGTTTTGTATATTCAGATTGAATCACGAGAATACGAAGACTAGGGTTTTAGCCTCCCAACAACATCAGTTTTTCTTTTGTTGTTGTTGTTGTTTTTTAACTGGGTAAGGTAGCTGTTCCCAGACATCATGTTTTATCTTTCTAAGTTAACATCAGTGCTCATATGAAGTGGGTGAATTGGTTGTGCTTTTCAGAAACATGCTAAAAATAATAGTAGTAATCATTTCAAAGGGACTGAGGATGTGGGACTCTTGGGTTGTGGATGGTACATTCAATTTAGTGTCATCATTTTCCTGTGCATTTTATAACTTTGAATTAATAATTTGGGAAAGATCTCTAGATAGGACCATAAAATTGTTCACTTCAACTCCATAGCTAGGTCGATCAAATAACATACACTCCTGGTGACATCAGGGATTGGAGAGTCTGCCTTGAAGGGCTTTCCCTAGCTCAGGGGCACGTAATTCATCAAGTGCCAGACACAAAGTAGGATTTTTAAGCTGTGTTATTTTTATTCAGTACTTTTACACCATGTTTCTTTGTGTTAAATTGCTTTCCAATGTTAAGACTCATTGACTTCAATATTCTCTGAGATGGTAGATCTTTATTTGAGGATGAATTCAATATTTGAAAATACAACAAAGCCGTTCAGGGTAGTGTGTGGTTAATTATGCGAGTATGGTGACCCAGTGAGGGGAGGCAGGGAAAGCAAAACCAAGATAAGAACTCAGAGTAATGATCATAATTTTCATGTAGGACTAGGAAAGTGGCCATGAAGATGATTTTTAAAAAGGAAAGTAAAATGGTAATCTGCTGTTTTTCACCATATTGAAAAAAGACTCATTTTAAGGGCCTATATTTTATATTTATTTTAACACCCTAGTGAAAATAGAAATGACTAGAATTGTGCTATGTGTCTCTAAATCGTTCTTAAATTTCCCCCAGTTGCCTCAGTGTATCAGACATGATTGTCTTTGTTCATGACATTGAATCAGTACCCTAGTTCTAAGGCAAATATACACTGAAATCTTATAGAGAAGAGGCTGTGACATAGTCCTCAGTGGTGTGACACGGTGAGTGGGGTTGGGAATGCACTTCTGTGTTTCTTAGTCTTTTTGCTTCATTTTTCTCTTTCTCTTTTTCACTGCCTCCTTGTGGCCACTCTGCTCATTAGATCTCTCATTAGAAGGCGGATAGGGAAATCAAAAGGTAGTGAAACTTAAATCTGCTAATTTGGCAACTTGTTAGCAGCTCCTATAAAATGTTGAGTGGGAAAGACGCTATCATTATTAGCTAAAAGGAGGCTTAGGGATAATCTATGGAATTTATTTATCTGTTACTAATTCATTAATAATTGCTCATTAAATTAAGCCAACCAATTTATTGCACAACTAAATTACAACATGTGTGCTTTTTTCTCTGCCCACGGTTAAAAAATTTTGCTGGAAAAGAAATCAAGTATTATATATTTAATAAACCGCACATTTCCTAAAGCAGGGAGCACGACCCGGCAAAGCCAACCTCCTCTTTTCCCCAGGATGTATAACAAGTGCTAATAATGGTGACACTGAATCATTTTGGACCAGGAAAAAATACCCCTGTTGATTCTGAGGTGCAAGACAGGAGAGTCTATACGTTTGCTACACCTTTGCAAGAAATGAAAAGGGAGAGATAGCACCTGAGAAAATTTAGAAGTGTTGGTAGCTTTCAGGGTAGCTTGCGATAGTGTGACTGTAATTGGTTTCAAGAACAAGGTGATGTAAAGGAAATTTGAAGCCATTTCAGCCTTCTTTTATCATTTGTTATGCTCTAATGGATGCTTGCTTCCAAACAGCTGGCTTCCTAATAGAATCGGAACCCCCAGGTGCTGTGGAAGGCTAAAGTGCAGGAAGTGCCAGAGCAGGTTTTTGGCTGAAAATCTGGACAAGGTACATATGTAAAATGAAGTAGGAATTTTGGTTAGAGATCATTTCCGTATGGACCATTTGCAAGGAGAAAAGGTGACGGCAATGAAGAAAGAGAGCATGAAAAATTAAATGTAACCTGAAAGAGAAATAGAAGAAAGCGAAAGAGAACAAAAGGTTGCCTAGGGAGCATGCGAAGGCTGAAGGAGTACACTTATCATTGCACAGCTGAGCTGCTGTGACCCCCCACTTTCTAACAGCTGTCTTCATCAGAGACGCGGAACAGTCGTTCTCAACCTTGACTGAACTTCGGAATTTCCTAGGGAGTTTGATAATGTACTGATGCCTGGGTCCCACTCCTAGAGAGCCTGAGTTCATCAGTCTAGGGCAGGACTTGTGCATCCCGAGTCTTTAAAGTGGCCCAGGTGGTTCTAATACATAGATAAGCTTGCCAACTATTGGTCTGGAATATGAAGATTTCATTTCTTACCGCACGTTCCTTTCCACCTGCAGGATCCCTTTTTATATCCTGTCCCTTAGCCCCTCTACACAGATCGTCTCAGCCACACCGGGAACCCAAATAAACTGATAAAATATTCTAACACCCAGGCTCGAGAAGCAAATTCTTTATAACAGCATCTCCATAAATCGAGGCTTCTACATCAAGTTGAGGCTTCTGTCTCCTTGGCTTCAGCTTTGAACACTAAATGTGTAGGATGTTAAACTCTGTAGTAGGAAGCAGTAGAATTATAGTGGATATTTAGCATTTTTAAGACACTCGTAGCATAAATTTCAGAATATGTTGCTCTCTTTCCAGATCATATTGGCTTTGCTATATCTGTTCAAAAACATGATGAAAATGGCACATTTTAATCTTGCAGATGCCTCTGCAATTATAACCATGAAAATGGGATTTACTTACTCAAAGCTGTTTCTTTCTTGAAAGGTATCTGAAGCACAAAGGGGAAATGTTATTCGAAGGATCATTTAGATATACTGGGCCTTCTATATTTAGTACAGCTGCTTTAAGGTCAAATGTGGCAAGATAAATTGAGAAAACACTTAGAAAAAGGCGTTACTACTTTGACAACAGAATATTTCGCCACAATTACTCCTCCGAATTAGAAAGGATTAATACCTCCCCAATTTTGTCTCTATCCACATATTCAATTGTTCATTTATTCATTCATTTACTCCTTTAGTTACTCATTTTTTTTCTTTCAAATGGCAGTAATACTAGAAAAGAGCAAAATAGACATGTCCCTGGCCTTCCCTGAGCTTAATGTCTCTCTTAGTGGTGACCGTGATGAGGTGACACAAAGCCGTGAAATCAGGGCAGTGGACTGGAGACCGGAGTGGTATAGAGCTGCCGTCCTCAGGTTGGCGTCACTGGCTTGTACTTGCTAGTGTGTGACCTTGGGAAAGTTACTGAGCTTCTCTCTGGTTCAGTTTTCTCATCTGTGAGATACAGATGTGTTTCTCAAATCTACATTAGCACCTTCTGTGGGTTGGGCATGGTGCCAGGTGGTGGAGGTACAGAAGGGCACAAAGCAGTAGGGAGCCTTGCCCACAGGGCACCTTTTTTACGCAACACTCACTGTAATAAATACTACCTGTCATTGTTTTATCATCACAGGACTGTATTGGGTTCTGTGGGGGACTCAGGACATCAAAGATGGTTACTGTTGCATCCTATTACAGTCCTATTAGACGAGCTATTTTCTTTGATTTTGCTTAACCAAATCGTGCCCTCACTCCACACTGCTCTGCGATGTGTCTTTTCTAGCAACACTCAGGCATAGGGGTGTAAGAGGCAAGAGCAAAGAACATTTAGCATAACCGTGGGTAGAGTTTTTCCAGGAGGATGCGATAGATAAGAAATCAAGTGATTCGAGGGTTCAACAAGATCATGGTTGAATGTACCTTCTACAAGTTGAGGTATCTTGTCCATACTACTTACTGCTGTATCCCCAGGGATGAGTAATGCTGGCAAACGCTAGGAAGTCAAGAATTTAGTTGAATGAATAAATGAATCAAATGAAGGATCTAAGTTGGAGAGCTAAAGGGACACAAATAAAGGATCTAAGTTGGATAGCTAAAGGGACAGGACATGAGAGAAGGGGACCCACAGAGTGAGAGAAAATAGAAGTTAAACCTCCAAAATCAACGTACTCTGAGTGCAGGAGTGCAAGAGCTGGAGACAAAGGAGGTCGTTGTCAGAGTGCCAGGCATTTTATTTAAAGCTTTAAAAAAGGGCACAATTCAGAAAGTGTCAAGAGGTGAGTACGGACTGCACCATGGCCTGTATAGCTAATGTGGAATGTACAGGAAAAATCATATGGAACTAAGGAGCTGCCTCTTGACTAGGTAGTTTGAAGGTAGATGGAAGTCATCCAGGGGTGAGGGTTTAAGACTGAAGAGGCAGAGTATGAACCACTTGCCACCTGTTCAGTGAACATCGAGCTGGCAAGGGGATTAGCCAAGAGCCATAATACGGGGCAGGAGATGAGGTGAGTAAAGTAGAGGAAGGTATAACTGGTTGGCATGGGTCTCAAAGGATAATTTTTATTTTTGTTTTTTACATGAGGACAGAGGAGCAGTAGTTTGAACTTGGCAGGAGAGATGTGTATCTTGCCTTTAAGGAACAAGGGACGAGAGGAGTGAAGTGAAAAGACCCGGAGGGTACAACTTTTAAGCAGGATGGACTCACAGCGTGTGCTCACTCACTGCTGTCTTTGCACAGAGGATCCTTCAGGCACAATGACGAAGTGTTTCCTTTCAGGCGACTTAGGAGCCCGATCTTCACCAGTTTTTCACAGTCCCGTCACATCCAACACCCCTTTGCATTCAACTATTGCCACATTCTTCGAGGTAATTGGAGATGGCTTGGGTGCTGAGTTAAGGAATCCTAGCTAAGGAACTTCACACAGAGCTTTGGCTGCACAGAGCTGGCGAAAGTATTATCAGCTTAAACAAACAGAGGATTTTACTCCATTCTCATCTCTTAGCTGCAGTGGCTTCACAGCCATTAGTAATGTACCCAAAGAAGCACTCCCACCACTCTTACAAACCTTAGTGTGCCATTCAGCATACAAATGAGGTTTGGGGTATCTTCGAAGGATTTGGTATCCTGAATGCAGAGACTTAATTTTATATATATATATATATAAATTTTTTTTTTTCTTTTACTGGTAAGCTCTAGGGAGTGCAGGGATGTGGAAGCATAGGACCAGGTGTTACGGAACGAATGTGTTTTTAAGAATCAAGAAGTGAAATGCTGAAAGCACCCCAGATGGGATTTTAAGGGAAGTTTCCTTCTAATTTAAGACCTTACTCTCCAAAAATAAAGGAAGCATTCGATAAATGTAGTATAAAAGGAAGTGTCTGAATATCTCAGCATCAGAGTGAAAACCGAGGACCCTATTCACCATGAAAGCCTTCCGTGACCTCTCTTGCCCTCTGCTCACACATTCCAGATGTGTCATGTGACAAGACACAATGATACAGCAACCCGGCCAGTTATGCACGTGTTGTGCGCTGTTGTTTCTGAGGAATTATAGTGTCCCATCCTGTTTTGTGCCTTATAAAGATTAAACTAATGTTATCTTTGGTGGAAGCCTGGTGTGACGAATAATTGAATAAATAGTAAATAAAAGAGAGGCCACACAATATTAAAAATGGAAACCACTCCAGTGTTAAATGGAGAAGTTTCTACCCCTGGTGGTGCTGAATCATGGAAAGAAATGTTATTCCCTAGTTTATTCCCACGTGGAAAGGCAATTCCACAAATAAGCCACTAGGTGTTTATTATTGTGTTTGTTACTGAGGTGTTCAGGCTCTTATACTGTATGATATTTAGCATGAATAAGAAAAATGGTAGACTTCTTCACATTTGATGAAAGCACCTCACCTTTGATTAAAATATATGTATGATTTGACCAAGTTTTCTAAAAGGCAAATGCACAATGTGAATTCTGCATAAATTCAGTTGTAGTTTTGCAAATTGTGGTACCTATCCAGAACTTCTAGGGTGCTTGTTATATTTGCAGAAGCTCCTACTGGACTTCCAAATCAGATTCTTTACAGGTAAGGTCCAGTACCTCTGGAATTCTGATGCAGGTTGGAAGAGAAACAGACCCTGAGAGAAACTGGAGTTGGTGACGGTCATTTTGGGTTTCTAAGTAGGAGTTCTGGAGCCTTTAACCAATAACTGGTAAAACCTGGCTGTAGTCCTTACCAGGTAGAGCAAGGTAAATCCATCACCTGTGAGCGTCAGAGATAAGATCTATTTTGAAGACTGAATTTTATATAAATCTATAAAAAGGGCCAATAAATTCCCAGTATTCCAAATTAGCCTTCTGAACTTCTAAAAAGGAAAAGAAGAAAAAAGACACCAGGAGAAAAGTCTTCCTTCTGCATATCAACTAGGAATAGCTATAAAAATAAGTATGAACAGAAACTCACTTTGCATATCAGGCTTCCCATTGGATTTAATAGCACACATGATTAATGAGGAATGTAAAGGAGCCAGCTCTTTTTCCTGACCCTTCTCCTGCCTTTGCTATCACTAACCATGGCTGCTTTCATTAAAACTCTCCCATTCTTGACTTCTCTGACTCAGTGTTCTTCAGGCTCCCTGGCTCTCTGACCATTTTTTGGCTGGCTTCTTCTGGTGGGCTAGCACCTCTTCTTTCCCAATGAACAAATGTCATTCCTTCAGCATCGACTTTTCTTTTTTTAATACGATCAACTGTTATAGGCATGCATGTCCCCTTCTAAACTACCTCCCCAGTCTTGACTTCTCCAAGTCCCAAATTCTATAGATTCCCAGTCGAAGAATCATGTTTGTATATCAAACGATGCAATTAATACACCCCTTCTAAATGAAGCATAGTTTTCCAAACTCCTCTTTAGCCTCTGCCATTCTCCTGGATCTTCTTTTTGGTTTTTGTTTTGTTTTACTTTATTTATTTTTTCTTTTTGTACACTGAGATTTAGATCCTTTCCAACTTTTTCACTTCCACCAAATGGTAAGAAAACCAAAATATCTACTTGGTTTCCCTGATTCTTCTCTCCTTTTCTTCTTCTTCTTCTTCCTCCTCCTCCCCCTCCTCCTCCCCCTGTTTCCCCTCCTTCCCTTCCTCCCCCCTCCCCCTCCTCCTCCTCCTTCTTCTTTTTCTCCTTCTTCTTCTTCTTATCTCTTCTGTCTTCTCTCTTTCTCTCTTTTCTCCATTCATCCACTCAGTACTAATGCATCCGTCCATCCACCTATACAATAAATATTTAAGTGCCATCTACGTGGGAGGAATTGTGTAACTTCCAGAGATATAATGAAAAAAGAGAGGGAAAGAGTCTAGCCTGTATGGAACTTTAAAGATTAAAGATTTAGTGAAGGGACTTCCCTGATGGCGCAATGGTTAAGAATCCGCCTGCCAATGCAGGAGACATGGGTTTGCTCCCTGGTCCAGGAAGATCCCACATACCACGGAGCAACTAAGCCCGCGTGGCACAACTACTGAGCCTGCGCTCTGGAGCCCGCGAGCCACAACTACTGAGCCCGTGCACCACAACTACTGAGCCTGTGCGCCTAGAGCCCATGCTCCACAACAAGAGAAGCCACCGTAATGAGAAGCCCGCACACCGCAACGAAGAGTAGCTCCCACTCGCCACAGCTAGAGAAAGCCCCTGTGCAGCAATGAAGACTCAACACAGCCAAAAATAAATAAAAAGATTTAGTGAAATAATCACTCAAATATGTAATTGCAAACTTTTTTTTTTTTTTAAAGAGCTGCTCTTTTTATTTATTTATGGCTGTGTTGGGTCTTCGTTTCTGTGCGAGGGCTTTCTCTAGTTGCGGCAAGTGGGGGCCGCTCTTCATCGCGGTGCATGGGCCTCTCATTATCGCGGCCTCTCTTGTTGCGGAGCACAGGCTCCAGACGCGCAGGCTCAGTAATTGTGGCTCACGGGCCTAGTTGCTCCGTGGCATGTGGGATCTTCCCAGACCAGGGCTCGAACCCGTGTCCCCTGCATTGGCAGGCAGATTCTCAACCACTGCGCCACCAGGGAAGCCCATAATTGCAAACTTTGATGAACACTGAGAGAGGAATGTCCAGAATACTGTGGAATCCTTAACTGGACAACCTGATCTCCTGAGAGTGAAGGAAGGGATGAAGGAGTGTATTTCTGAGAAAGGTACTTTCCAGCTGAAAGACAAAGAGAACTTGCCTGGCTAAAGCTGAGTGGGAACAAAAAAAGAACATTCTGAAGTTTTATTTATGTTTTTATTTATCCATTCCTTTATCATCTGATAACCAGTTATTTGAGTGAATAGTTTGGTGCTGTACTAATGCCAGGAGATTCAGTGTAAGCAATACCTTCAACAGTTCAACAAGTATTTATTATATATCCATTATGTGCCAGACACTGACAGGATACTGCACGTTGAGTTTCCATTCCTCAAGCACATATGTACCCCTGCAAAGACACACATCTTTTCTCTGATGAAGATCTTACAGAGTCTTTATTGTGTATCCAATCCAAACTTTCTAAAAGAGCTGTCATGGGTTATCCCAATCAGACCATATTTGATTACTCAAATCCCAATTTTGGGGGTTAAATGAATCATTTTAGGAACCTTCAAGACACAGTCTTTGTGTTTTGGTACACACTTGTCTCTCGGTATACTTCCTTGGCCCGGAAACTCTGCCCTCCGGGAGGTAATGTAGCTGAGAAGAAAGAGAACAAGGTATGGAGACAGATTCAACTTAAATCCTAGCTCAAGCAGTAACTGGTCATGGACCCTTGTGCCAGTGACTTAACCTCTCTGACTCCATTCTTATCGTCTCCAAAAATGGAGACGATAACAAGCTTGCCAAGTTATCATTCACGTTTAAGTAGGACTAAGTACACACAGAGCACGTGTCCAGTGAATGGTGGTTGGGAGGTGAGGAGGCTGTTAGGAGTAGTGTAACAGCAACAACCATTGTTGCATCACAAAACTTGGCTCCAAACGTTTAGCTATTTGGAGGCCTTTTAGGATCTTCACCATCTTGATTCTGTTCCATTTTTACATGTTTACTTCCTCATGCTTTCACTGAGCTCCAAGTGAGATACTTACTAGCCAATTCTGTCAGTCCTTGCTCAAGGCAAGGAAGACTCCTTTATCAGCTCAACAAGTCAGAAATAAAATTCTTAGAGGATTGTCTTCTAGAAGATCAAGAAGGTATTTTTGTGTCATCTTGATATGAAAATTGGATTTGAACAGTGTTAGCCAAATAACTCCCCTACAAAATTTTTAATAATCATCATTTCTTTCTTTCAGAAATCTATGGACTTTGCCACTTATTTATCTCATAATAACATCATTGAATGGTGATATACAACGGTAGGGGTAGGAAGGCCCTTGGACATCACCCATTTCAAGCTTTTAACGTTACAGATAGAATAAAATTGAAGCCCAGGGATGTGAAGTGACTTCATCATAGTTATGCAAAAACCAAATACTCCTTAATATAAAATTGGGTTGTCTGGGATGTAGGACATGGAACAAAGATGCATGTGCAGGAGGTTTACTGGGAAGAACTCTTGGGAACACCTGTGAGGAAGTGGAGGGACCAGGTGGGCAGAGGAAGAGGTTGGACATCCATGCAGCCTCAACAAAGGCCTCATATCATCCCATAGTGGACTCTGGGCTGGGATGGCCCTTCAAAGTTGTCATGCCTTGAGGTACATGGACAAGTCACTAGACATGGTCTGCCTCTGGGGAGGGGCATGACCTTGGACAAGGGCAATTCTAGGAGTGCCGTCAGCTGCCAACACTCCTGGCAGTTGGGGGAATGAGGGTCTTGGTCCCGAAGGGGGTCTAGGAGGCTCACTACAGCATTCATCGCATAGGACAAGGATAATTTCATCATTTTATCTCCCAGTAAAGAGGGGCAAAGAGCCTTATAATTGATTCCTTAGTGTCTCATTACCAAGTAGTATCTCAATTCCTTTCTTTTAAACAAAAAGTACTATTCGAAGAAGATACATTTGCCTAAAAACCTCATTCAGTGATAGTTTGGGATGTTCATAGAGGTCATATAAGCTAATCAGCAAAAGAGGAGGAAAAGAAACTTAGTGATGGTTCTCAGGGATAGGAGGCCACAGTTAAAAGAATTCGATACTGTTTAAACCACATTTTTGAAGGTCACCTACGAGGCAGTAAAATGAATGTAGGGCTCACAAATATGCAAATATACAAGAAAGTGAGAAAAGCTTATCATATCTAGGAACAGCCTGATAATTGGATAAAAATTATCATTTCTCAAATTCTTAATTCCACAAATATTTATTGAGCCCCTGTGTGTTCCTGGTGATATTCTAGGTCCCAAGATACAGCAGCAAACAAAATACAATCAAAGCCCTGCCTTTAGGACCTCAGTTCTTACAGGTCATTCTATTGTGTTTTCTCATGTCTTTCCCTCTGTGTTTCGAATTTCTAGAGGATGGAGCTGTGTTCCATTTTTTTTTCATATCTCTAGTACCTGACTTCGTGCCTGGTATGTAAATATTTGTTGAATGAAACAAGCCACAAACTCTTCTACACATGTAGACAAGCACTTGAACTTCAAACTTCACACCTCTAAATATTTAATTGCCCAACAAAGTTTTCGTCTCCAGCCAGGTTTCAGAGATCGCATATATCATCCTGAGGTTCACTAGAAGGAAAGGAAATGCTGCCAGGTTTGAAAAATACGTATAGAAGAAAAGAGTATGATTTGCTAGTCACTGAAAAAAATAATCTTGACTTATTGGTTTTTTTTTGTTGTTCTCATTTTCTTGGCATAGTTATTCAGACACCTACAGAATTTTCCTGAGAAGGTTTCAGTGTTTATAAATTGAATTCTTTATACACCCCAGTATTTGTCTGACATTAGTGTTCAGAAAGACCTAGAAGCCTCCTTTGCGAATCATATGCCCCCATTGGAACCTCTTTCAAAGTGAGACAACATATTTGCTGTTTCATGAAATTATATTTTTTGTACTTTAAAAGTGACCTCCACACACACAAAAAAAAGGACAAATGATTTAATCATGTGATAACATACTTAGTCTCATATAAGCATACCTTGGAGAGTTGATAAAATACGTATTTCCCTAAGATTTATCCCCTGAAGTTCTGATTTTAAAAATCTGGGGCAAAACCTTGTAACCTAACACTGCTGAGCATTCAAAATTGTTTAATATGTTGGAAAGAACAGAGATTTTAAAGTCAAAAGTGAAGTCTGTGTCCTGATTCTGATGCTTACTTCCTGTCTCTGGGCAAGCCCCAGCCGGGAGCTTATCTGTGTCTCCGTTTCCTCAACGTGTTTGAAGTGATATTAACATTAGATGTCTTGTCTACCCTCAGAAGGTTGTTGGCATATATTTAAAAAGTAAGTGTGCATAAAAGTGTCTTACAAACCTTAAAAAGTACACACATGTCCTTGTGAATGAAATGTTGAAGAACTACACATTATGCTTCTCTCTAACTCACTACCCGCAACACAGCCTTTGCAAAATGAGACAAAGCTCACCTTTCCTACCAAGTGAATGCCTGGTTTTGCCTGGGAGATTCCCATCCAGTTGTCTTCTTTTTGGAAAACCCACCTGGCAAAGATATTCCACCTCAGAGGACAGGAATAAGAATTGTCAAATAGTCATGATTTTAAAAGACAAGTTAGTCCTATCTCTATGTAAAGGTTTTAAAAATTCTGATCTCTTTAGAATAACAAAGTGAATGTTTTCCCTGAGCTCTGAATCTGCTTTTATTTCCAAAAGGTTTTAGAAAGGCCTTGGAAACTTATCTCTTTCTGCTAATCCATTCACTTTGTAGAAACATAACTTATTTTACAGGTGGTTTAATGCCAATACTTTTGTCATTTAGAAGCTGGGGAAAGCAAAATGTGTGAATTTTCCATGTCTTTTCATTATTATCATATGTTAGCATAATTATGTAAACAATGAGAATACCCTAAGTTAATTGATAGAAAGCAAATGTATATATATGTATGTGTGTGTGCATGTGTGTGTCTGTGATAGGCTTTGAGTGCAGAATTTTAAAAATACTATTTAATTTTCCCTTCCCCAAAATAATAAAAGTACACACGACAACTGAAGACAGAATATTTTAATGCTGTCTTTGCCAACACTGAACAAATGAGATTATCTCAGTTCTGTATAATACATAGGATTTGAGATTGCTTTAAAGTCTCATTCAGAATTGAAAAATAACATGTCTTTTGTGGCCACATTCTTTTATATGCAGGCTACTAATACCACTGCCCTTACTCTCCCTAAAAATACCCAAAATAAAATGTTCTCTATTCTTGCAGAAATCTGGTAACATGTTTCTGCTACTCAAGTTGAAAGTCTGCATCTGAGAAATGTTTAGGGGTGTGTATGTGTGTGTGTGTGTGTGTGTGTGTGTGTGTGTGTGTGTTTGTACTCTCTGCTGGTGTTCTTTCATTAGAAACACAAGTGACCCAACTGACAGTTTTATAGATGGTGTTGGATATGCCAATATTAAATTCTGCTACATCACTAAATTTTAGGGTATTTGTGTCAGGACACAGCCATCCATCTTCGATACGTCATTCGGGCATCCCTGTAACCAGCTAAATGGAACGTTTTCTAGTAACTTATGTGATCACATCATTTACTTTACTTTTTTGCATCCTGAGGAAATGGTTTCCTTTCTTTAGGCAAGCTCGTATACCTCTAAGGTCATTTGTCTGCTTAACTGTTGCTGAAATTGCAAAGAAAGGGAAAAATAAACAAAAAGACAAAATGCCTTTCTCAACAGAAGGGAGCTCATTTGAAGGAGAAATGAAGGATTATCATGTCCAGATTGAGAAAGGAAGTGAAGAGGTTCTACAGAACTTCAAATGGGCCACCAGTGAGCCTGCTGATGGGATTATGGTTTGGTCCCGTGGAGTATTGACGGGAGTATTAAGTGTGGGCTGACTGACCTAATTCCCACTCAACTGGCAGAGTATGGGGTTCTCATTGTTTCCCTATGGCTTCCTGGCTGTCCTCTTCAGCCTTGTTACCTGCAGTTGATTTTTCCATTCGGGTCCAGGTTCTTACTACAGACGTTTTAAATGGAAATGATTATCCAAACCTAAAATTTGAGGAAAAAAAATTACAAATCAGCAAGGCTGTTATACTTTTTATTTCATTTAAAAGACATTACAATAAAAATACAGAAAATTGTGAGAAAAACATTTGCCCATAGTCATTTGTTCATGTCTTATTGAGGGTTTTCTTCTCTATACATACATATATGCTGATTGCAAAAGTAATGTGTGCACATTATGAAATTTTAAAAATTTCTATAGGAAAGTATAAGATAAAAATATAACAGAAAATTATATTTAATATTTAAAATAACTTAAAATTCCTAAGTTAGAGATAACCATTGTTCACATATACATATATATGTATACATGTATAGTACACACTCTGTTTTAAAAATAAACCCTACATTTTATAATTTTGTGATTTTCTTTTATCACTTACAATACTCCACCAATATCCTTATTATCCAAGATTCATATTTCTTTTAAAATTGTGATTTTAGTACACTACAGTGTTATACCTATTATATGGCTTTATCAAAATATATTTAGCCAAACCCTGTTGCTGAACTCAAGGTTATATCTTATTATGAGCATGTGGTGACTAGGATGTGACTGGTTTTGCAGCAATCAATCTGATAGCTAAGCTTTCAAAAATCCCAGATTATTGTCTTAACATAAATTCCTAGAAATTCAATCATTGATTAAAAAGCATGTATGTGTTTAAGTATTTGATATATTTTATTTTATGTAAATTTTCACATTCCTACAGAAATCTCTTACTGACTTACAGTCTAAACAGCACAGGTAACACCAGTTTACTGAGTGTTATCAATATTTTTCAGCATTGAAAATGTCCTAGGTAACACAAGATATTGCCCCAATTAACATTATTTTCATTTCTACTGAAATTAAAAACATTTCTTACGTTATTTTTTCACATCTTGACTTTATCACAGTGCTAAAGTGGATGTATTTTTGCATATGCCTTTTGGTACATGTATGAATTGGTCTATATGATTGAAATTGTTGGATGTGTATTTATATTTAAAAGACATTGTTTTCACCACTGGGATACGATGTTATGGTAAATTTTATGGTAATTCATTACAGTTGGAGGCATCAGTATGAATTCATGTTTAGTTTATTATAGCCACGGATGGTTACATATAGAAATATTTATAGATATTTTTATACACGTGGATTAGTGTACACACATGTTTTCTTGCTCTGTTAGTGTCAGCTGAGAGGACCTGGAAGCAGTTACAACACACCTGGCATCCACATCTTGGTTTCCATACCATTCTTGAATAAATAGAGCCAGGACTCCTTGAGGAAATGACTGATTTTATGATTGGGGCAGAAAATATACAAAATGAGTCTGGAATATTTTATAGTTACAGAAAGTAAAAAAGTGCTCAAAAATAAAGGCCACAGTGGTGGGAGTATGTAAATGAGATACAGGAACCAATGAAAAGAGTTCTCAGTGGCCAAAGCTATAAACATCTCAGCAACAAAATGAATAAAGTAGTATCAAATTATAACCTAAAGTATAGAATAAATATCCATGAGTCCATACTGATGTAAATAAATGACTAAATAAATAAATGGAAGTGAATAGAAAAATCTCCCATGCTGAAGAATTCCAAATGCAATAATTTCTGTAACTACTTCATCTTTAAAGAATTAGAGCATCACTTTCCATTCCCTAAGTATGGACGGTGCTAAGTGACTTTCTTTTATTTATTTATTTATATATAACATCTTTATTGGAGTATAATTGCTTTACAATGGTGTGTTAGTTTCTGCTTTATAACAAAGTGAATCAGTTATATATATACATACACCCCATATTTCCTCCCTCTTGCATCTCCCTCCCACCCTCCCTATCCCACCCCTCTAGGTGGTCACAAAGCACTGAGCTGATCTCCCTGTGCTATGAGGCTGCTTCCCACTAGCTATCTGTTTTACATTTGGTAGTGTATGTATGTCCATGCCACTCTCTCACTTCGTCCCAGCTTCCCCTTCCCCCTCCCTGTGTCCTCAAGTCCATTCTCTAGATCTGCATCTTTATTCCGATCCTGCCCCTGGGTTCTTCAAAAGCACTTTTTTTTTCTTTTTTTTTTAGATTCCATATATATCTGTTAGCATATGGTGTTTGTTTTTCTCTTTCTGACTTACTTCACTCTGTATGACAAACTCTAGGTCCATCCACCTCACTACAAATAACTCAATTTCATTTCTTTTTATGACTGAGTAATATTCCATTGTATATATGTGCCACATATTTATCCATTCATCTGTTGATGGACACTTAGGTTGCTTCCATGTCCTGGCAATTGTAAATAGGGCTGCAGTGAACACTGTGGTACATGACTCTTTTTGAATTATGGTTTTCTCAGCGTATATGCCCAGTAGTGGGACTGCTGGGTCGTATGGTAGTTTCATTTTAGTTTTTTAAGGAACCTCCATTCTGTTCTCCATAGTGGCTGTATCAACTCACATTCCCATCAACAGTGCAAGAGGGTTCCCTTTTCTCCACAACCTCTCCAGCATTTGTTGTTTGTAGATTTTTTGATGATTGCCATTCTGAATGGTGTGAGGTAATACCTCATTGTAGTTTTGATATGAATTTCTCTAATGATTAGTGATGTTCAGTATTGTTTCATGTGTTTGTTGGCAATCTGTATATCTTCTTTGGAGAAATGTCTATTTAGGTCTTCTGCCCATGTTTGGATTGGGTTGTTTGTTTTTTTGATACTGAGCTGCTTGTAAATTTTGGAGATTAATCCTTTGTCAGTTGCTTCATTTGCAAATATTTTCTCCCATTCTGAGGGTTCTCTTTTCATCTTGTTTATGGTCTCCTTTGCTGTGCAAAAGCTTTTAAGTTTCATTAGGTCCCATTTGTTTATTTTTGTTTTTATTTCCATTTCTCTGGGACGTGGGTCAAAAAGGATCTTGCTGTGATTTATTTCATAGAGTGCTCTGCCTAAGTTTTCCTCTAAGAGTTTTAGAGTGTCTGGTCTTACGTTTAGGTTTTAATCCATTTTGAGTTTATTTTTGTGTATGGTGTTAGGGAGTGTTCTAATTTCATAGTTTTACATGTAGCTGTCCAGTTTTCCCAGCACCACTTATTGAATAGGTTGTCTTTATTGTATATTCTTGCCTCCTTTATCAAAAATAAGCTGACCATATGTGCGTGGGTTTATCTCTGGGATTTCTATCCTGTTCCATTGATCTATATTCCTGTTTTTTTGCCAGTACCATACTGCCTTGATTACAGTAGCTTTTTAGTATAGTCTGAAGTCCAGGAGGCTGATACCTCCAGCTCCATTTTTCTTTCTCAAAATTGCTGTGGCTCTTCGAGGTCTTTTGTGTTTCCATACAAATTGTGAAATTTTTTTTTCTAGTTCTGTGAAAAATGCCAGTGGCAGTTTGATAGGGATTGCATGGAATCTGTAGATTGCTTTGGGTAGTATAGTCATTTTCACAATGCTGATTCTTCCAATCCAAGAACATGGTATATCTCTCCATCTGTTGGTATCATCTTTAATTTCTTTCATCAGTGTCTTATAGTTTTCTGCATATAGGTCTTTTGTCTCCTTAGGTAGGTTTATTCCTAGGTATTTTATTCTTTTTGTTGCAATGGTAAATGGGAGTGCTTCCTTAATTTCACTTTCAGATTTTTCATCATTAGTGTATAGGAATGCAAGAGTTTTCTCTGCATTCATTGTTTCTGTATCCTGGTACTTTACCAAGTTCATTGATTAGCTCTAGTAGTTTTCTGGTAGCATCTTTAGTATTCTCTATGTATAGTATCATGTCATCTGCAAACAGTGACACCTTTACTTCTTCCTTTCTGATTTGGATTCCTTTTATTTCTATTTCTTCTTTGATTGCTGTGGTAGAACTTCCAAAACTATGTTGAATAATACTGGTGAGAGTGGGCAGCCTTGTCTTGTTCCTGATCTTAGTGGAAATGGTTTCAGTTTTTCACCATAGAGAACAGTATTGGCTGTGGGTTTGTCATATATGGCCTTTATTATGTTGAGGTTAAGTTCCCTCTATGCCTACTTTCTGGAGGGTTTTTATCATAAATGGGTGTTGAATTTTGTCAAAAGGTTTTTCTGCATCTACTGAGATGATCATATGGTTTTTCTCCTTCAATTTGTTAATATGGTGTATCACATGGATTGATTTGCGTATATTGAAGAATCCTTGCATTCCTGGGGTAAACCCCACTTGATCATGGTGTATGATCCTTTTAATGAGCTGTTGGATTCTGTTTGCTAGTATTTTGCTGAGGATTTTTGTATCTATGTTCATCAGTGATATTGGCCTGTAGTTTTCTTTTTTTGTGACCAAGTTGGTTTTGGTATCAGGGTGATGGTGGCCTCATAGAATGAGTTTGGGAGTGTTCCCCCTCTGCTATATTTTGGAAGAGTTTGAGAAGGATAGGTGTTAGCTCTTCTCTAAAAGTTTGATAGAATTCACCTGTGAAGCCATCTGGTCCTGGGCTTTTGTTTGTTGGAAGATTTTTAATCACAGTTTCAATTTCAGTTTATATTTTCTATTTCTTCCTGGTTCTGTTTCGGAAGGTTGTGCTTTCTAAGAATTTGTCCATTTCTTCCAGGTTGTCCATTTTATTGGCATAGAGTTGCTTGTAGTAATCTCTCATGATCCTTTGTATTTCTGCAGTGTCAATTGTTACTTCTCTTTTTCATTCCTATTGATTTGAGTTTTCTCCCTTTTTTTCTTGATGAGTCTGGCTAATGGTTTATCAGTTTTGTTTATCTTCTCAAAGAACCAGCTTTTAGTTTTATTGATCTTTGCTATTGTTTCCTTCATTTCTTTTTCGTTTATTTCTGATCTCATCTTTATGATTTCTTTCCTTATCCTAACCTTAGGGATTTTTTTGTTCTTATTTCCCTATTTGCTTTAAGTGTAAGGTTAGGGTGTTTATTTGAGATGGTTTTGTTTCTTGAGGTAGGATTGTATTGCTATAAACTTCCCTCTTAGAACTGCTTTTGCTGCATCCCATAGGTTTTGGGTCATCGTGTTTTCATTGTCATTTGTTTCTAGGTATTTTTTGATTTCCTCTCTGATTTCTTCAGTGATCTCTTGGTTATTTAGTAGTGTATTGTTTAGCCTCCATGTGTTTGTATTTTTTACATATTTTTTCCAGTAATTGATATCTAGTCTCATAGCAGTGTGGTCAGAAAAGATACTTGATAAGATTTCAGTTTTCTTCAATTTACCAAGGCTTGATTTGTGACCCAAGATATGATCTATCCTGGAGAATGTTCCATGAGCACTTGAGAAGAAGTGTATTCTGTTGTTTTTGAATGTAATGTCCTATGAATATCAATTAAGTCCATCTTGTTGAATGTATCATTTAAAGCTAGTGTTTCCTTATTTATTTTCATTTTGCATGATCTGTCCGTTGGTGAAAGTGGGGTGTTAAAGTCCCCTACTATGATTGTGTTACTGCCGATTTCCCCTTTTATGACTGGCTGTTAGCATTTGCCTTATGTATTGAGGTGCTCCTATGCTGGGTGCATATATATTTACAATTGTTATATCTTCTTCTTGGATTGATCCCTGTTCATTATGTAGTGTCCTTCTTTTTGTCTTGTAATAATCTTTCTTTTAAAGTCATTTTGTCTAATATGAATATTGCTACTCGAGCTTTGTTTTGATTTCCATTTGCATGGACTATCTTTTTCCATCCCCTTACTTTCAGTCTGTATGTGTCCCTAGGTCTGAAGTGGGTCTCTTGTAGACAGCATATATATGGGTCTTGTTTTTGTACCCATTCAGCCAGTCTATGTCTTTTGGTTGGAGCATTTAATCCATTTACATTTAAGGTAATTATCAATATATATGTTCCTATTACCATTTTCTTAATTGTTTTGAGTTTGTTATTGTAGGTCTTTTCCTTCTCTTGTGTTTCCTGCCTAGGGAGTTCCTTTAGCATTTGTTGTAAAGCTGGTTTGGTGGTGCTGAATTCTCTTAGCTTTTGCTTGTCTGTAAAGGTTTTAATTTCTCCACTGAATCTGAATTAGATCCTTACTGGGTAGAGTAATCTTGGTTGTAGGTTTTTCCCTTTCATCACTTTAAATATGTCCTGCCACTCCCTTCTGGCTTGCAGGGTTTCTGCCAAAAGATCAGCTGTTAGCCTTATGGGGATTCCCTTGTATGTTATTTGTTGTTTTTCCCTTGCTGCTCTTAATAGTTTTTCTTTGTATTTAATTTTTGATAGTTTGATTAATATGTGTCTTGGTGTGTTTCTCCTTGGATTCATCCTTTCGGGGACTCTGCACATCCTGGACCGGATTGACTATTTCCTTTCCCATATTAGGGAAGTTTTCAACTATAATCTCTTCAAATGCATGCTCAGTCCCTTTCTTTTTCTCTTCTTCTTCTGGGACCCCTATAATTCGAATGTTGGTGCGTTTAATGTTGTCCCAGAGGTCTCTGAGACTGTCCTCAATTCTCTTCTTTCTTTTTTCTTTATTCTGCTCTGCGGTAGTTATTTCCACTGTTTTATCTTCCAGGTCACTTATCCATTCTTCTGCCTTAGTTATTCTGCTATTGATTCCTTCTAGAGAATTTTTAATTTCATTTATTGTGTTGTTCATCATTGTTTGTTTGCTCTTTAGTTCTTCTAGGTCCTTGTTAAACGTTTCTTGTATTTTCTGCATTCTGTTTTCAAGATTTTGGATCATCTTTACTATCATTACTCTGAATTCTCTTTCAGGTAGACTGCCTATTTCCTCTTCATTTGTTTGTTCTGGTGGGTTTTTACCTTGCTCCTTCATCTGCTGTGTGTTTCTATGACTTCTCATTTTGCTTAACTTACTGTGTTTGGGGTCTCCTTTTTGCAGGCTGCAGGTTTGTAGTTCCTGTTGTGTGTCTGCCCCCAGTGGGTGAGGTTGGGTCAATGGGTTGTGTAGGCTTCCTGGTGGAGGGGACTGGGCCTGTGTTCTTGTGGATGAGGCTGGATTTTGTCTTTCTGGTTGGCAGAGCCATGTCCAGTGGTATGTTTTCGGGTGCCTGTGACCTTATTATGATTTTAGGCAGCCTCTCTGCTAATGGGTGGGGCTGTGTTCCTGTCTTGCTAGTTGTTTGGCATAGGGTTTCCAGCCCTGTAGTTTGCTGATCATTGAATGGAGCTGAGTCTTAGGGTTGAGATGGAGATCTCTGGGAGAGCTTTCGCCATTTGATATTACGTGGAGCTGGGAGGTCTCTGGTGGACCAACGTCCTGTATTCGCCTCTCCTACCTCAGAGGCACAGGCCTGACACCTGGCTGAGCACCAAGACCCTGTCAGCCACATGGCTCAGAAGAAAAGGGAGAAAAAAAGAAAGAAAGAAGGACTGAAAGAAGGAAGGAAGGAAGGAAGGAAGGAAGGAAGGAAAGAAGGAAAGAAGAAATAAAATAAAGTTATTAAAACAAAATAAATACTAAAAATTTAAAAGTAATAAAAAAAGAAAGAAAGAAGAGAGCAACCAAACCAAAAAACAAATCCACCAATGATAACAAGAGCTAAAAACTATACTAAAAAAATGAAAATAAAAAATAAAAAAATAAAATAGACAGACGGAACCCTAGGACAAATGGTAAAAGCAGAGCTATGTGACTTTCTTTTAAAAAGCACAGTATGGAAAGGGAAAAAAAAAGAGCAACTTTATAGTGGAGAAACCTGACCAACTATTTCAGTCTAGTGATCAAGATGAAAAGCAGTAATAAGTTGTGTTGATGATATATTCCCTTGATATGGTATCATGAGAATGGCACTTTTCCTATGAAATCTTCCTTCCAAAAATGCATACCCAGACTAATCATGAGAAAAACAGCAGACAAATCTCAATTGAGGGACAGTCTACAAAACACCTGACCGGTACTCTTCAACATTGCTGAAGTCATCAAATGCCAGGAAAGTTTAAGAAAATGCTATAACCAAGAGGAGCCTAAGGAGGCATGATGACTAATTAAAATTGGTACCTGGATACACCTGGAACAGAAAAAGGACTTCAGGCAAAAAAAGAGGAAATCTTTGTAATGTATGGACTTTAGTTAATAGTAATGCATCAGTACTGGTTGGTTAATTGTGATAAATGTACCGTAATAATGTAAGATTTTAATAACGGGAAACTAAGTGTGAGGTCTCTGCAAACGTTTTCACAATTTTCCTGTAAGTCCAAAAACTGCTCTAAAATAAAGTTTCTTTAAAAAAAAGAACAAGAGACACATTGCCCAGTTACCCTCCATTGAGTTTATATGCATCTTAACTCCCAGCAGCAATATAAGAATAGATGTTTCCTTTACAAAATATTTGTCAGACATTCTGCATTTTGCTACTCTGATAGGGCAAAGATAGAACCTCTTCGTATTTTAATCTTTATTTTTCTTCTAATGAGTAGAGTATCTGTTCAGATGTTTAAAAAATCTTTGTTTTACTTTCAGTGCACACTCCTTTTCCTTTGCTTATTTTTCCGTTGGGTTCTTTTTCTTTGATTTGTAGGAATGGTGCATCAAATAGTTTTCCACTGTGTCTTTTGATTTTATTGTTTCTTGATATGTGGAAATATTTACCCTTTATTTAGTTGGCATAGCCAATCTCTTCTTACATGGATTCTGTATTTTATATCATAAGCGCTTCTCACTCTGTGGTTACTTAAACAGCCTTCCACATTTTCATCTAATATTTTTATACTTTCTTTGCACTTATTTTCACACATTGTCTCTAATAATGTAATTATAGATTTTAGTTCTTTCTAATTTTTTTGTTTGCATGTTTCCTTCCTTCCATTCTCCTTTATCTATGTTGCTATCTAATTTGAGTTTTCTCTTTTCTCATTTCTCTTGAATGATTTGGAGGAGCCATACCCTATCTTTAAATTCCTTAATAATTATCTTTCAGTTAAAAAATATTTCTTGAAGTTATATTTATGAATCATCACCAACAACATGAAGATATGTCTAAATACCTCCTTTGACAGGTGTGGTAGGCAGAATTTCAAGCTGTCCTCCCACCCCCCAAGAATCCTGTCCCCTGATTATTCAATCAAACGATAATCGAGGTAGTGCTGTGAAGAGATTTTGCAGATGTCATGAGATCATATTAAGATAGGGAGATAGTCTAAGGTTATAGAAAGGTCCCATGTAATCACATGAGCCCTTAGAAGCGCCCTAGAAGTGGAAGAGGAAGGCAGAAGAGTTAGTCAGAGAGAGATGTTTGGAATAAGAAGAGGAGAGATGGGGCAGAATGGAAGATCAGAGAGATCTGAAGGATGAGAAGGACTCAACCCACCAAATCAGGCTTTGAAGATGGAGAAAGGGTCCATGAGCTAAGAAATGTGGGTAGCTCCCGAAGCTGAGACTGACCCCCAACCGATACCAGCAAGAAAACAGGACCTCACTCCTACAGCCACTGAAAACTGAATTCTGCCAACAGCCTTAAAGAGCTTGAAGCAGATTCATCCCCAGAGCCTCTAGAAAGGAATGCCAGCCCTGCTGACACCTTGGTTTCAGCCTTGTGAAACTCAAACCAGAGAAACTAGCCGAACCCACCAGCCTCCTGACCTACAGAATTGTGAGATAATAAAGAGGTATTGTTTTACAACACTAAATTTGTGATGGTTTGTTGTGACAGTGATAGGAAACTAATACAGCAGGCAATTAAATTAGCTCAATCTGTCTCCTTTTACTCACCATTCCATCCTAGATTTGTTGGTGTGATCTTGTGATTTGCCTTGCACTTCACAAGTGTTAATTAGAATTCATTTTATTTTAAAATTATTTCTGGGTTCATTGCCAGTCTTTCAGTAATTTTATCCAGTTTGTTTTCTTAGCGATGCATATGTACGAGTATTTATCTCTTGCCATCAACATAAATGACAGCATATCTAGACAGTGAATTTTGAAGTCAGACAATTTCTTTCTCATAATTTTATTCATATTATTAAACTAATGTTGGAGAGGAAACAACATATTTTTCCCTTCTTCCTATGCTATTTTTCTATTTAGATATTTGTCCTTGAAATTTATGTGTTGACTATATTGCACGTGTGACTTTTTGCTATTAATATTTCAAATTAATTGGTATTAATTTGCATCTGTACTCAGAAAATTTTTGGATATTACACATTAAGCATTATGTGACTTCCTTTTATTCTAGTCTTTGAGGATTGCTAATCATCTCAAGTTTTGTTTTGTTCTGATATTCATACTATAATTTCATAACTGTTGTTTTATGGATCCTTGTCTTTTTTCCTACTGAGAACTGGAAGAATTCTTAAGCTTCCATCTCCACTACCATATTGTTTATTTTCTTCACTGCTTCTGGGGCTACTTTTAGTTCTGCAAGGTATCAGCAAATTTTGTCTTCTGGTTCATCTCTCATTTCATGTTCCATCTTATATCTAATTTTATTGCAATCACAAGATATATTCTCTGTAATATTCTTTTTCCCCCTAAGGAATTGTGTTTTCAAAAGTAAACTGTTCTTCTCCCTCTTGAGTTATATATAGTCATCCTTTTTTACAGAAACTTTTCATGGTTTGGATATTTTTGGTTTATTCTTCTTTACATGGGGAAGTCTATTCTGGTCTGATCTTCTCCACAAACATGGCAAGAAAAGTCCCTTTGCCCATATCACTGCCCACAAGGATACTCTTGAAATTTTCCTGTTGAACCTTAATATGAAGAGCCCGGTGATAGAAGCACGTATGGCCAATGTCGGGCTTTTCCAGCTGGAAAACTGTTAGGAGGAAGTTGTGGCTGCAGGTGGCTGTGCAAAGGAATTTGATCTCTTCATGGTTTTCTCTTTATGTTGGTAAAGCTGCTCTGTTATCTAATTTTTATATATTTTTTTCACCTGGTCTTCATTTATTTTATAGAGTATGGCTATTCATGGTCTCTTTCCTACTGCTTTTATTTTTGGCTCAGAGATCATTTACTGGCTTTCTCTTTGATGTCTTTCTTGCCTTGGATCATCCTAGAGCAGCTACATTCAAAAGCTGTTGTTCAAGAATAGGAAATAGTTACAAGGTAGTGGTCCTTGTAGATTGCATGGCTAATCCTGTTGTCCAGTGTTTTTGTTTTTGTTTTCCTATTTAAGAAGTATAAGAGAAGGAGAGAGAGTACTGGAGGGTGTTCACTAAGCAAATTATATTTCTTTAAATTAGTTCTCCAAACCACTGATCCTAGCAAAATATCTCAAAGTTTGGGGATACATTTTCAGTACCAACAATTATGAGGAACTTTTCTCTCTGTAAATTTCCTTAATCATGTTTATAAACTTTTGACAGTATGGTAGATTTGTATTTGATGCAGCATGTGTAGCATGGGGGTGAGGGGAGAGTCTTAGAGACGGTTGGGTGCATATACTTAAGTCACCATTTATTTCCAAATATCAAACATTTTATACATCCCATATTCAGTCATTTTGCTCATTCTTATGTGCCCTTCTGTTGTGCTTTGTATATTACAAATTGTGTACTAAATTTTCATGTTTTCTTTAGTTTTGATAGTTATAATTTTATAGCTATTTAATAAAATATTCAGATAGTTTGTGCACCGTAATATATATATATAATACTTCCTTGCTGAGTCACATTGTGGTTAACTCTCTTTGCTTTCGTAGAAAATACCAGAATTAATATTTTCATTTTAATGTTACTTTTGGCTTTTTTATTCACATATATTTTAAGAAACAGTCAGATTAATGTATTATAGGGTAATTTTACTATCAAATTTTTCGCTCAAACTTTTCAAATTGCTTTTCTAAATATTTATACTAGTTTACAACATTTTGAGCAATATGTAACTATAGTTTCTACTCAAACTTAGCAGCATTTGGTGTAATTTCTTTTGTATGTTAAATGAATCAATTAACTAGAAATGGGCATGTCCAATTGCCAAGGTGATTATTTTCTTAGAATCTTATGAGCTTGCTTATAGATTAAACATATGTAGAATGGTCTTAAAAAATTAATATGTATATTTATCTCATTTATATGATAGTGATGTCCCATAAACTATTTTAGGGGAGGTTCTGAATTTTTGAAACTCCAACACTAGTTTACAAATGGTACCTGGAAAATCAACTTCATCTGATAATCCACTTGTAATAACTATTTACAGGGGTCTCTGTGAGAATAACAAAATCAGTGGTGAGCAGTTTAGGGAGTTTATATCGTCCTAAGATCTTCATGGCCTTTTTTTAAAATAAAGAGTGTCAGTACCTTCTATTGGTAAGGTAGTATTCTCAATTATGGCTTCAAAAAAATAACATTCACTTACTTAGTTAAATATTTGCTGTGTACCTATGTCAGGTCCTAAGACTCATCCAACATATAAAAGAACATGAATTTCAGAACAGAATGTATATTAGTTTTCTGTTTTTGTGTCACAAATTACCATAGATTTAGCAACACCCATTTATTATCTCACAGACACTACAAGTTACAAATCAGGGCAAGTTATGTGTCCGCATTCATGGTGTCAACCCAGGCTGGAGTCTCATCTGAGACTTGACTGGGGAAGGATCCAATTCCAAGCTCATTGAACGTGATAGCAGAATTCATCCCCTTGTTGCTTTGTGACTGAGTGCCCTGGCTTTTCACTGGCTGTCAGCTAGAGGCCACTATAGGCCCTAGAGGGCTCCCACAGTTCCCTACCATGTTGACCTCTCCCTGGTTATTGCTTCTTCAAGGCCAGCTGAAGAGTCTCTCTTATTCCAGTTTACTAAGATGGAGTCCTATAAAATATAATCATGGAGTGATATCCCCTTAAGTATGCCCTATTCTACTGATTAAAAGGATCTGCCTGCCCTCAAGGGGAGGGGGTTATACAAGGGTTCAGATCATCAGGTCAGCTTAAGGTGTATCCAAAACAGAAGGTAATTCAGAAAAGTTTGAATTTTCTCTTTGAAATTATATAAAACAAGAGCTTCCTGCCCTGTTCTTCATTATGTTCAACTCATTCCCTCATTTATCTACTTTGTTTTTGTGAAAGTCCTCATGCTGTGTTACACTCTATAGTCTGTACTTGGGGAATTTGCATGATAATAAAACTCTATTTTAAGGGTTTTTCTTATTTCATCGCAAACATTTGTTTCATGATCAAACCATACAAAGCCTAACAGTGGCATTGCTCTAATTTATTTCCATAAATAAATTTCACCTATCATCAAGGATATTCAAAGGGTACCCTCAAGGGCATTCTGATGTAACTAAGACTTGCTGGAAGTTAAGGAATTATATCTAGCAATGATTAGAAGAAAATAGATTCCAACGGTAGTATTTGGTTGTAATTTTTATTTAAATTATTTAAATATCAGTTAAGGTGTCTCTTGCAATATTCAGCCTGTTTAACTGTAGAAGTCTTATTTAGTCATATGTTAATCATTTTCTAATTTCTTTTTGGATTACTTTTTACCATTTGTAATTTTACCACTTACACTAATCCATGGGAAATCACAAGAATTCAGTTCACATTGAATAAATGTTCATAATTCAGGCATTTGGAAGTAAAGGACAATCATTTATTCTAGAATAATTGGGCAACTCTGTACAACACAGTTGTTAGAGTTCTAGCAGATAATGGAGTAGCTGTTGCCTCCGCAGTGCCTACCCTACAGTGTTTGATATCTTTTTTTTTTCATTTATTCACTGTGTTGTCCCAGAGAAAGTAGAGTCATTGAGTTCACAGAGACCTAGGATTTTGTCTGATGCCCACCTCTTTCAGTACAACTTTGAATAAAATACTGTTCTCTCCTTTGAAATTCTCATCTACATAAAGGGAATAATAATACTACTTCCTCGTGTGGATATTACTACTCTTAAAATGAAATGGCAAAATAAAATGCTTACCGCTGCAAAAACACAAAGTAAGAACTCAACAAATGGGAGCTATTTTTTAAGTTACAGTTATTCCTGAAAGGTATAAAAGGGCAGCCTCACTGCCATGCGTTGGTTAGTGTCAGAACCAAATTGTGAGAGAAATTTTCACTCCTATCATACCGGATAAGACTCTTTTGGTTGTAAGCAACAGAAATACAACTCATAAAATACAACTGATAAAACAGGTAATATAATTTCTCAAATAATATGAAAATCCAAGGTGGTTCCTTGCTTTAGGGATCATTGGACCCCTGGGCTCAAACACTTTGTCAGAATTAGATCTCTTCCTTTGTCTTGTGTGTACTTCACAATGAATAATCTTCACTCAGTCACTCCTTTTACAGAGTGACCAGAAAGGTATTCCTTCCTAATTTGTTGCTAAAAAAAAATGCCTGTGTTTAGCTCTGATGTTACAAATTTATGTCATGTTCCCATCACTGAGCTTGTAACTGTGATGTGGGGAGTTTAGTGTTAGGAATGTGTCACCCCAGCTCTTGTTGGTGAGGCCAATCCAAACTGAAACACATGAACCAAGAATAGGTGAGGAGAAGTGCTGATAACCTAAGGGGGGAAGGGTCAGTGCTGGATGTTATATCAATAAATAACAGAGTAGATATTCAGTACAGCTATATTTAAGGTAAATGCCCAGGTATGTATAAGTTACAGTTTTTTTGGCAGTAAGAAATAGATATTTATTCTAGTTAACACTAACAAAAAACAAATTTATTAGTGGGGAAACAGGATTTAGGAATTTCAGGACACAACGTCTTCAGGATCCAATCTTGATCCCTTGCTTAAGGAACCGTTGAGAATTTCCTCCAAATCTTGCATTGTTTGAAAGAGAAAGTAAATTCTTGGGTAAGGATGAATGATTCACCTAGGTTGAGTCATGTTTCCATCCTTTGCAGAGGAGCGGAGGGCGTTGTGAGGCCACCACGTACAGCACTCCTACTAAGAATGTGTCCAATGGGAGAGGGGTGGTTTTCCAAATCAAAATCTAAGGGGCTGTTCCCAGAAGAAGTGGAAATGGACATTTCACAGGCAAGAATAACAGAGGACTCCATAGCCATGTTCTCCTTTCTCATGAGTCCCTTCCACAAGTGGTTCGAGGAGTTTAGAATCAAGTGTTCTGGGTTTTGACCATGGCTCTGCTACCAAGTATGTGATATTACTTAATATTTCCATATCTTGGCTTTCTCAGTGTGGGTAATATTGACATCTGTGATTTTGGTGTCTAGAATGGGAAAGGATAATAGCTTTGATAACGACGAGATGAAGATGTGGTCAACCCCCTATTGATTGGGGAGGGGTATTAATAGTTTTATTTAAAAATTTGACAAATGTTGACATAGTAGTGAATGTGTATTTTTACCCAAAAGGAAAGAAAGTCAGGATCTTCTTTTAAGCCTTCATAGCATCATTCAGTGGAAAGATTCATGGGATGAGAGTAAGTAGATTGAGTACTTTCCCTTATTTCCATTGTGATCAACTGTATGACTCTTAGAAGAGGTCCCTTAATCTTCCTGGCCTCAGTTATTAATCTGAGGGGTGGTGTAGGGGAATGCATTGTCTTGTGTTTACCTTTTAGTGTTAAAATTAGTGACAGTAAAACAGACAAAAGAGAGAGACAAATGGTTACTCTATAGAAATATTTTTACCATAGGTAACTTTTTGAGCATTGACTATCTAAGAGGCATTGATTTAAACATGTATATGTATTAATTCATTTAATCTTCACAATGACCCTATGAGGTAGACTCATTATTATTTCCTTGTTATAGCTGAGGAAACTGAGACACAGAGAATTAAGAAACTTGTCCACCTTCTTACATGCAGAAGTGACAGAGCTAGGGTTCAAACCCAAGCACTCTATGAGTATTCTGTAAACTGTCACTCATCTACATATGAAGATATTAGTCATTTATCCACTATCCTGGCTAGTATACTCAATGGGATTTTGAAAAATGTTGAGGTGGTTTGAATATAGTGTAAAAAAAAAAAAAAATTGAAGAATGGGTGGGTTTTAATGGGAAATACTCTCTGGAGAAGAAAAACAGCAGTGGGAGAAAGAGAGAAAACAAATGAGTTTCTTCCCTTCCCCCACTAGACTTACCCTAGACACAATTTTTTTTTCTGGTTGACAGACGTTTAATTCTTCCTTATGTTTGTAGACTTTGTGGATCAGCAATTTCCCATCTTCCACTTGAACCTTATGTAGGAAAGAAATTACCTACTCAAATGGATTAACTTAATAGTGACCTCAATATAGGTTCACACATTTCAGAATAGAAACAAACACAATGTTATACCCAACACTTGGAAGGAATTAAAAAGTAATATAAAAAAGGCACCATGGAGATGCTTGTCATTTCAAAGTAATATGTATCTTAAGAGTAGGCAAGATCATATAGTGCTGGGTTTTCACATCCCCTATCAAGGGTCACCAGGTTGCTCTTTTGTAGAAGTTACTTGAATCATTGTCATCTGATTAAGTATGTGCCAGAACTGCTCCTTAGTGTTCAACTCAGAGCAAAGGTTCATTTTTTCAGTAAGGAGGCGTTTGGTGTAACTTAGAGTCTTCTCTTACAAACATCCAAGATTCCTCTGAAGTCAGTGAGAGCAGTGTAGAAGGTAAGGAGAAACTCGGCCACAGATGAGAAGTTGGATATGGGCCAGTGGCTTGAAGGAGCTTTCAAAGAGATTTTGTTTGTGTAAGAGCATTTTTTTTTCTGAACAGCATTTGTGAATAGACAACAGTCTGAAAAAGCTTAAAGTATGATGTGTTAGGAAATTTTGGCAGACGGCGTTAGGCATGCCTCAGGGAGAAAATAATGGAGTGAAGCAGGGTTCTGCCTGTGGGAGCAATTCTAGGAAGCAGCTATTGCTTAAGACCCTTTCGGTCCATGTACGAATCTTATAGTGGGCAGATGGTGACACAGGTCATTACCACCTCAACCGGACCACAAGAAACAGCATTTACACCCACCCATCCACTCCCTTATTCCTGGTACCGTTGAAAAACTGCCCAGCCAATAGGGTTAAACTTGGAGCTATTACAAATTGTGTGTGTTTTATGGGGAGGGAAGTGGGAAGACAGCTAGAGGAAAAGAGGAGGGTTCTGGGTAGTAATACTTCAGGAAAAAACATCTAGATGTCCCCCCTCCTTTGGAAGGTTCTAGGAGTGAGACTTGGGCACTCAATTAAGCATTGGGCTGGTGGGTTAGTGATTCTTGGGTTTGAGTCAGTTTCCTTGTTGTATACATACTCCATCCAAAGAACACATGCCCTGCAAAGATTATTCCAATAAACTCAACACCCAGTCGAAAGGTGTCTGATAACACAATATCAGCACTTAAATGTGTCTTTAGAATTTCATCAAATTGGCCATATGAGCATATGAACAGATGGCATTCTAAAATATTTTCATCTGAAGTCATTTTTTTTTAATTGGGAGTATATTTTTTTTCCTTCTTTAACACTTTCTGTATTGGCTAAGTTCTAAGGCGAACCAATGAAAACATCTTTGCTGTGATGTTCCTGGGCAGTGACGTGACAGATCTGTAGAGGCAAATCACCATAACAACAACTACAACAACAATCATCATAACGGGTGGCATTTATTGAACACTTACTACGTGGGAGGCACTGACCTGAGGACTTTCCATGCACTGATTTATTTAATCCTACAACGTGTCTGTGAGATAGATATGATCATCTGTTTACAGATGGGAAAACTAAGGCATTTAGTATTTGAGGAATTGCCCAAGGTCCCCCAGTTAGGAAGAGGCAGATTTGGATTTACCCAGGCAGCCCAGCTCTAAATCTGCCCCCTTAATACTGCCCTCTAGTGGGGCAGTGCCTCAGTTCACCATTTATCAGGACCCAGTTTATACCGGGCACTGTACTAGGTGCCCATGATACAGAAGAATCCCAAGCCCATGTGAGCCGCTGGATGAGAGAGATGTGAACGAAGAACTATAACGCTGCACTGGGCAGAAATGTGTCAAGGATAATCAAGTTGGACAGAGAAATAAGTGATTGAGGAAGCAGGAAAGGAAAGACTCAATGCATGTGGTAACATTTGAGATGCCTTTTGACGCACAAGTCGGAGTTTCAAGAAATGATGCTACAGAGGGGAGAAATAGCATATGTGCACAGTACAGAGACATGAAAAAGCTTTCTCCTATATATGGGAAGAGTGTCTTCCAACATCTTTTCTCACTCAGATCTTGTAAAAAAGTCAAATTCTCAGTATTGGCTCTGGATTGAATCAAAATATACATTAATTTTTCATAAAACATAGGGCACCTTTTCAAAGTCAGACTGAGCTTTTGTTTCTGATTTTATTAATGCTTTTTGTAAATTTGAAGAGTTTTTTTTAAGACAAGTTGTAGGTTCACAGCAAAATCGAGAAGATATGTTTTCCCATCTACCCCCTGCTGCCACTCATGTGTAGCCTCCCCAGTTATCAACATTCTCCACCAGAGTGGTACGTTTCTTGCAACTAACGAACCTACCCTGACATGTTATAACCACCCAAAGTCCATAGTTTGCATAACGATTCATTCTAATATTGTACAATCTATGAGTTCGGACAAATGTATACTGGCGTATATTCATCATTTCAGACTGAGCTTTTTATCATAGGAGTTGGGGCAGAGGTATGACAAAAAGTAGGAAGATAGAATCTGAGCATTTATCTTCCCTAACACCCACTATAGACTCCTTCTGAACCAGACCAGGTGAGAACAATCTAGATGGAAGTGGGAGAAAATGGACTAAAGTATCAGAGGATAGGAGGAGAAGTGTAAAAGGGAAAGAGGTTTCTCAGAGTCAGTTTGTTTGGCAGGGATGTAAGTCAATCAACATCCCTTTGAATGCCTTGTAATTCCTGAGAGATGGATGTGGGGCTGTTTTACAGTATGTGATGAAAAACTAATATTTGGGGGCATTTACCATGTGCCAAGCACTGTGTTGAGTGTTTTGTAAGTTATAATTCAGTCTATCCACTCAACTACCTGATTGCAGCAGCTACTTTTATTAGCAACATTTTGCAGATGAAGGTTATATAACTACTAAGAAGCAGAATTAGGATTCTAACTCAAGACCTGATGGACTCAATTCTGGTTGCTTAGGATGAACTTTCAGGCCTTCTGACTTAGCCCTATCAGGATCTCTTCTAGGTGACTCCTTTCTGTGAATCTTCGGATGATAGTGAAATCTGGATATTTATGGATACTTACAAGTACCCTAATGGGATTGCTCAGTAAATTAAGAGCCTGTCTGAATACAGATTCTTTCTTATTTGCACGGCTATAGAGAGAGTAATGTTAAAATAATTCTGTGTTAAATAAATTTAAAGCTGTTACCAAGTTTGTATTCGGACCTTTTTTTTTTTTTCCTTCAGAATCTGATAATATGTTCTTGAAATAGAGACTAGAATATATATGTCCTAGTTTAGAATTCTGGAAAACTTTGTAATTGAAGTTAGAGAATTACATTTTGAATAGAGAAAGCCCAATTTATTTAATCTGCTTATTGCAGCTTTTCAAGATAAGATTTGTCAGAAGGCTAAAAAGTCTTCCTGACCACTGGCAAGTTCTTCTAAATGGGCACTTTGATTAATTATGATCCTTCCACTGATTAAACATCAGTGACTAATCCTCTAATATAGGGGGAAGGAACCACTGCTGTAATTTCTGGAAAATGTGTGGTTAAGGGTTCATAGAAGAATATAAAGTTATGATTATGATATCAGATCGTACCAGCTATTGTAAGTGACGTTTCTTAAAGTCTTCCACCTTATTTAATCTGTGCAGGGAGAATAAAAGTCTGTAACAGGAATTTTGAAAGACTCTATGTTCTTTTGGTAATTGTACCAACTACAAGCAATAGAGCAATGGGCACTTAATGAATATCCACTACATGGAAGACATTGTCCTGGAGGAAAGACAAGCCTCAAGTGACTAGAACTGCTCTATTTCATTTTCACAAAGATCGTGACTTTTCAGCAAGTCAGAACCTTCCTTTTACAAAATGACTCCAGACTGCAGTGAGTAAACCCAGTGACTGGGTTTCCATGGAACCTCTAGGCTGGAGGGAGGCCATCAAATCCATCCCCTCCCCAGCTGTTATTTAATACCTTTTAATCGTCCGCATTCCTTTTGAGAGGCTACCTCGTCTTTTCTTGAATACTTCCCACAATGAGCAATTTATCATATCCTAAAGCAGCTCATGGCATTTTTAAGGACTTTGGAACATGTTAGGTTTTCTTCCTGCAATTTCTGCCCGTGGGTCCTACTTTTAGTTGCCCCATACTTTAATGTCTGCAATGCAATTTTCATTGTTTAAAGTACAAAACTTTGTAATAGCCAAAGAAAAGGAATCCTGAAGCAAATAGCAATGGGGTTTAGGAAAATGAAATTTTGTGTCATGTTTAGGCAGAAATAAAGCTTCAATAAAGTTCTGAAAAATAAGATAACTTTGAGAAATGAAAACCAAATTTGACCTCTTAACTTGCATTCTGAGATTCATTAGAAAAAGTATACCTGCTTTTTTAATAATAATAATTACCTTCAATCAACTGTACTCCAATGTAAAATAAAAATTAAAAAAAAAATTACCTTCAACTGGGGAAAGGAGGGTAGTGATTAAAGTCGATTCCAGCTGCATGGTCTGGGTCCCCGTCTCTACCACGTACCAGCAGCACCCGTCCTGGTGAGCTAGTTACCTCTCTGGGCCTAGTGTCCTAACCAGTAACACGAGTACCCATATCATAGGATCCTTGTATGGTTGTGATAATGTTCATAAAGTACTTAGCCTTGAGCCTAGTTTGTAAGAACACATTCCATAAAATCTCTGTTCAACAAATGTCCATTAATGACACTTGTATCAAGTATCTAAGGGTGATTCTTTACATGACATGGTGTGATAACCTTTCTCTGGGGAAAAAAAAAAGTTGTATTTTCCACATATTTTTTTCTGGCAACACCAAAAGATAATCATTTTTTTACGTTTTGAGGAAATGTTCATTAGTTTACAAAATACTATTTGGTTGCAAAATCATTACTGAGGGATCATTTGTTAACATAGTTTGTCAAGATAAGGAAAATATTTGTGACATCTTTCCAGCATATACTCTCCATTAGAGATGATGTTTTGCTTTACTCCTTAATATTCCTGAAAGGAGCCAGATCAAAGATTCTTTCATTAAACTCATTAGAGTTTTTTTTTTTTTTTTCTTTGACCCATCTTAGGACTGGCCTCTGCAGTACGACATTCATCTTTCTTTTTATTGCCTGCAATGAGACTGAACTCTTCATAATATTTATTAATGTCCCCCCCACCCCACTCTAGATCCATGTTGATACCTAATTAGTATCTAAGCACCTCCCTTATTACAGTAGAGTTTCCAGTCTTGAAGTTAGGCAGGTTTTAAAGCTTTCCACCTTAAACCTATGTTACCTTGCTCGTTACTGCTAATCAACCTGACAATAAACAGCAGTAGCGGCCAGTGATTTCCTTCCTTTCTAGTTAGATGTGGATGTCCTTGCTATTTGTATATAATCCTTCATGCACGGTGCCTCTGCAATTTTCTGCTCCTGTAAATAGCATTTTTCAGCTCTTAATATGTAAGCGAAGTCACTCATTGTATTTGGTACAGCATTCTCTGTGCATGGGTGGGTACAGAGTCTTTTACTTCTTAAGCTTCTCTGAAGAGATGTTTATCCTAGTAACTTGGCCACCACCTATACAGATTGGCAGCACTGACTAGCACTCCTGGGCTGCCCATGATGTTCAGATCTTGACCGGGCTTTGTCTCCAGTCCTCAAGGACTGTGGTGCAGAGTTCTACTCACAGCCACAGACATTTGACCTCAGCCACCAAGCAGATCCTTCACAGCCAGTGGCAGCACATTCCTCCTCTTTCTTCTCTATTCAAAGTGTCACAGGAAAGATGCAAATGCATTCAACTCACAACGGAAACATAGCCTATTTTTGAACTGCCTACACGGATAATATTCATCATTTCTCAACTAGATGAGAAGAATATAACATACATATAATTTGTTCCTCACCCTGAATTAAGTATATGTGGAGCTCAGAATTTCTTTGAAAGAAAAAACACAACCTATTTAGAAAATGTTTGATTGAATTACATTGCATAAATTAGATCGATACAGCAAAGGTACCAAGATTTACTTACTGGGTGCCTAAGAATGTGCCAAACAATGCTCTAGATCTTTGAAATACTTTGTCTCATTTTATCTTTACGACAAATGTGGATGAATATTACTGTTTCTCCTTTTTCAAAAGAAGGAGCTGTGCTCGATTGATTGTAGTCTTAGTTTTTCATGCCTTCCTATGTCCATGCTCCAGGCAATGTGACTTGATAGCAACTCTTAACCAAGAGAGAGAATTTTTCCCACTGCTTGAATATGGGCTGCCCTGATGACTTGCTTTGAGCATTAGAATATGTTGGAAATAGACAATATGCTAGTTTCCAATCTAGCTATCAAGAGACCTTGCCTCCTTTTGCTTTCCGTCTGGGAACTCTGCCCAGATGCCTTACCAACAAGCTTAGGTTGGCCTTGTAGATGATAAGAGATCCAGGACTCAGTTACTACACTTGCCACAGCCAAGAGCCAGCTGACCACCAGACAGATGAGTGACACTTTTGCTAGAACATTGAGCCCCAGCCTCTGACCCAGCTGACTGCAGACCCACAATCCAGCCCTGAAAGGTCAGCCATGCCTGACCCAGATTGGCAAAACCACTCCCAGATTCCTGAGCAACAATATATGCATACTGTTTCAAACCACTGTGCTTTGGGGCGGTTTGTTACACAGCAACAGCTTTCTGATACAGGGAGCTCTCTGCCTCTTATTTCTTTTTCCTTCTTCAGTCACCCAGGGCACTGATGCTGTTAATTTAAAAAAGGAAGAAATTAAGTGCTTCTTCATGTACAAGCCTGTGAGGACCAACGTTAACTCATTTGGTTCTCAATGAATTTCAGAGGATAGTATCTTATCTCCATTCACAGATGAGGAAACTGGACCTCAGAGGAGGCTCCTTGTCCCAGTCACTAGGTCATTAAGGGGCAGCACCAGAATTTGAGCAGAAGCCTGAAGCCCCTGTCCTTCCCCTTTTGACATTTCTCTTGTGCCCCATCCCTTTCTGATGTTAATGTTTAGCAGTTGTCTTAAGAAACCCTCAACTTTAAGCAGTTCTTGCTGGGAATCCTACGGAATGTCTGGTAGATAATTACTCTTTTTTCTATCCTTTGCATTTTGGCACTACTCCAGGTGGTAGGAAAAAACCCATAAAACCCCATTTCTTCACTTCAAAATCCAACCCCACAGCATTAAGGGATATATTGCACACACCATAGGATTGGATCAAAATGATGTCAATCACAGTGTTCTTCACATTGTGTGGAAAGTTGCTTCTTCTTGATGCCATAGTTTGCTCCTTGGTAAAATATGACGAATCCTACCTTATAGAGTGATTGTGAGTATGAAATGAATTACTTTCATGAGGCATGTAGCACAGTATCCAGAATATAATAGGCTCTGAATAAAAGAAATTTTCTCCTCTCACTGTTCCCTCTCCTTCCTGTCCGAATTCAAGCCAGACAGTGATCTGAACGGGAGTCTCTGTGGGCAGACTTTACCTCAAAGGACCACACAGCTTCTGTAACAACTACTGCTGTCTGTTGTTGTAATGCAAACACAGCCATGGTCTGTATCTGAATGAATGGATATGGCTGTTCCAATAAAACTTTATTTACAAAATCAGGCAAATTGTCTGTGGGCCGTAGTTTGCCGAACCCCTGATCTGTAGTCTGTTACCGACTTTGTTGTGTCAGTTCTGCCTTTATTTTGGCTTCTTGCTGCTTTGGCTTGATTTCCAGATTTTGTGGAGTTCAACTGAGGCTGAACCTTCCTGAGACTTAACCTTCTGTTTCTACTCGGGGAGACCCCCTTCCTAGCACTTGCAGTTTCTACAGACATCCTCCTAAATGTCCATAACTCATCACCACCATCTCTTAAGAACATAATTTCGGGCCCTGTGCACTGTGGTTAGAGAGAAACATTTTGATCTGGAACATTTTCCTGAAGACTCTCAAAAGATCCTGTTCATTTAGTAGGTTTTCTGAAAGCCCAGGTTGGAGAGCAAGAAACACAGGAATTAAGGCTTTGTGCTACTTCTTTCAGCGTCAGGGTTTTCTCTCAAGGCTTTAATTCACAAGTTAGTTCTGCACTTCTGAAATCAGAGTATCACACACTCTACCAAGTAGCCTGGCTGTAACTTTTGACACATTTTCAATTACTTTTGGCTGCAAGCAATCCCCCAGATTTTAACAAGTGTACTGAGTAAAGACACTATCATTTTATCAATTAATTCTCCTTCTTCTACTAGAGATAATGCCCAATAAGAGCAGACATCTACTCTTCCCAAACATCCATGAGTTAGGAATGGCAGCAATCTTTTAGCTTGTGTGTTTTTTGGTTGTTTTTTTGTTGGTTGGTTTTTCATTCTGGTTCAACAGTCTCTTAGAGACAGCAGAGGCAGATCTAGGTGGTATGGAACCCAAACTTATTTGTGGTGGTGGGCGGTCTCTTAAAATAAATATCCATACTGATAGCAATATTGATATCGATATAAAATTAAGTAAAAGACCTTGCAAGGAGCTGTGTTAGTGAGAGGCCCTGAACTGAAGCTTCATTAACTTTGCAGTACATCGTAATCTTCTAGGAGTATATTAGAAATCTATGGATATAGGGCAGAGGTCACAGCCTGCAATGCTTTTATGGACCGAGCAAGTAATATAAGGAAGTGAAGTGAGCTAAGTGCATGCACATTCATGGGGTGATTAGTGGGACACTGACACCCTGGAGAGGACAAACCTTTTCTAAATAAGGGAGCTGCTGTTGTGGCCATGCAGCTGATTGTGGCCATGTAGGCTCCCTACTGCCACATCCTGGAATTTTTTTAAGGCATCTAGACATATGGTATTTTTTAAATCTTAAAGCTCCCAATTTTAAGATACACCAAATAAATATATCTGTTGGGAGTAATTTTAGCCCAATGACTTATAGTTTGTGACCTCAAAAATAGATTTTATATTTGTAAGAAGATATTCAAGTAGTTTTAAATATGAATGAGGGAATTATATATGATAATAATTATATATAACTACTAATATACGGTTAAATGTTGGTGTATACTGAAGATCTAGCTTGTAAGAAGGACCATGTATCTCACTTAGCCCTCAAACCTGAAATATCCATTAGCAACCTAAGTCTCCCACTTCTAACATTGATACAGGATGTTCAAAAAATAAAAATAAAAAATCCGGTTGATTTTTTTCCCCTGCTTTTCAGGAAAATTTCAGTCTCACCTCAGACGGCTTATTCCTTCACTCATTCTCTCTCAAATGGTTCTTAGCACAGTGCCTGGCACATAAGGAATCAGTATAATGGTTGTTGGATTAATTAAAATGTAATTCAGCCAAAGTCTGCTTTAATGTTGACCTTCCTTATTTAATCTCAAATTTGAGAGGGCCTTAATCAGTGAACAACATAGCACATGACTTCATTTGATCGGAAAGGTTTGATTTTGATTTCTGTGTGGAATGTGAATAAGGTATCTATGTGGATTATAAATATATGAATAATAATAATAGTAGTACTAGCAGTCAATAATAATTACAATTATGATTATAATGTTAATGCTTATATATGTGCCATGCACTGTTTTGAATAATTTACACATATCAATTCATTTAATACTCATAATTGGCATTATTGGTTATCTATAGAGGACGTTGCTTTTTAACGTTTAAATTAGGAATTTTTTAAAAATGTGAAATTCCTGAATAAGACCATCCCATAAACCTGAGATCAAGCAAGGAAAAGGAAAACTTAAAGGCAAGACTATTTACTTTTGTGTTAAATATACTTAATCAAGATAGATTGTTTAACTACTATGAGCTAGATACTGGGCTAAATACAGACTACACACTTGGGTAAGCTGGTGAGTGAAGACGTGAACAGATGAGGAGTTGATCCTGAATTTCTAAAGCCATTCCAACCTTCTATCAGCATGAAAAATGGGGAACGTAGGAAGCTGGTGGTACTTCAGATTTGCCAACTGAGTAAGTCACGTGGTTCCCCTCACCAGCTTTCCAGGGCACCTCTCCAGATCTCTGTTTATGCACAGATGTGCGTGCTGCGTGTGAGAACATTTCAGAGATCTGCCAGCTTTTGAGGGTCCCAGCTCTGTCATCATGCTTTGGGAGTAAATTACTCAGCAGTGTTGGCATATAGCGACAATCACTACACCTGTTTTTTTTTTTTCCTGTATTCCTTGCTGAAATCCTTGGTTTTTAACCTATGGAACTTTTTTATAGCTTCAGTGAAATGGGATGGAAACAACGTCTTTATCTCTGAGAAAGTGGACAGGCAGCGGTACCACCAACTGAGCTGTTAACTCATAACCACGTTTTGTGCTCGATCTTTATATCTGATTCCCTGCAGGATGTATCTTAGCATCAGAAGAAGATTAAACAAAGATGTTAACTTAAATAATGGTTCTCTGACTGGCTAGAGCTAAATGGTCCAGAGAAATAGGGCATGCTGTTTCTTTCCCAAGGAACCCCAAGGGTTCACAATATGGGATCTCTTACAGGGTGTGCACCTCAAATTAGACAACGATGGTGGAGGGTAGTATGACCAAAGAACTTATTTGATTCATCAGAAAATGATCAGATTTAGCATGGTCTTTCTCATCTTTAAAATGGCAGAGTTGGACTAGAGGATGGATTGAGATCTCTTGCAACATTAATACAGTGCATCTTTCTTTATGATATCTGACAGACCCACATTCAAACTGTGCCTTGCGTTATGCAATAGACTATTTGAATGCTGTTGCCTTGTTTTTTCTTTTTTGTTTTGGTGACTTCAGACAATTGTTTTGCACATGTGAATGCAATTATTAAAAATTGGTGGGTATTAGTCAAGTGATGGAAACTTTAGTGTTTATCGGCCTTTAGACTCAATATCTATTTTGGCAAGTTTGGAGTTTCGGATGTAGGATTTTCTTAAAACTGGGCACTGCTACAAACCATTTAGGTTTCAGATGAAGGGCACTGATCCATTTTATTGAATAGGATTATTTTTCTGCAGACTCATTTCTGTTGCCCCTATGTGTTCCAGGGTTATGTGTGAAGTGTCTTTCCATTTGTTAATTATGCCTTTCCATTTGTTTCTTTCAGTGTTGACATAACCCATTTCTCCTCATGGTTATACAGTATGGTTTTGGACTTTGCTATTGAAATTTTGCTGACGAAATTGACAATGTGGAATCATAAATTGGCATAGGTTAAAAATCCATTAAAGATATCTTTCTCGTTTTTCAAATTATAAAAATGAAGTTAGACATACTAAGTGGTTTGCTTAAGGCAATGCTTTCCAAATGTTTTCATAGCAGTGCACAGATGGAAAATAATGATATGCATATGACAAAGTTGGGTAACCTTTTGAGGCTATTATTAGTGGCTAAAGCTGACCAGCCCAGGGCCTCCAGTGACTGTAGGCCATTTCTGACCTTCCTGAAGGCTGAAAGATTAAGATCTAAGCATAGTTTTTACTTATTTATGACACATTTCATAATACATCATTTGCAAAGCTCTGGCCTAAATTCAGCTGATAACAGAGCTACCAGTAGGCTAGTCTCCGCTGGCTTAAGGTAAAATGGTATTTATTGCCTCATGCAATATAGGTAAAGTTGAGGCTCGATGTTGTGTATCCAACTTCCCCTGGAACATTTTCAATCCTTAGCTCAAATTGGCTCCAGGAAGTTGATAATCTCATGATGGCAGCAAAGTGGTTTCAGCAGTTCCAGACTTTTCAGACTCCTGGGTTAAACTTCTCCAAGAATAAGAAGCTCCTTCCCAGGATTCCAATAGAAAATCATCTGACATCTCATTGGTTCTGAATGGAATATGAACCCAGCCCTAAACCAGTCAGTGTGCTCAGGAGAATGTAAGTCACTCATTGCCTTTTGAGGTAGCGTAAGCCTGAATCAAATGGGAAAAAGACAACTCCCTGTCAACTTAAAAAAAAAAAAAAAAAAAAAGCACAACAGGAGAGTTGTGAGTTAAGTTTTATTTGGGGTAAAATGAGGACTATAGCCCAGGAGACAGCATTTCAGATAGCTCTGAGAATCTCCTTCGAAGAGGTGGGGGGGGGGGGAGGTCAAAATATATGTGATTTTGGTAAAGGGGGAGTACATGCAATCAAGCACATATTTTTTTTGCAGAAGATCTCATGAGGGTTATTGTTAGTCACGAGGAGCAGACGTCACTATGAAGGAATTTAGTGCTTTTTTAGATACGAGGAGATGGAAGAATTGGGCTCATAAAATCAGCTCCTGAAAATATCTAACTATCTGAAGAGCTGTGCTGCCAGTTTTTCTCAGAGCGCAGAGGGCCTCATTCCTGGTCGCCACCCTGAATTCCTTTCAGGAGATGTTGAAGGTCAGCAGCTTCAGCGGCACCTGATTTAATCCTTGTAGAGGTAGACGGCAAGTGCCAATGGCAAGTGCCAATTTGTAGTTGACATCTCCAAAGTAAAACTACAATTACCAAAAGAAGGAGAAAAGATGGATGGGAAAAATCACAGATACTCTCTATATTCTAAAATCTAGGTTTTCTGACATCTATATCACTTAGATGTTTTATTATATTATATTCAGGAGAGATACAGAAGCACTTAAAATGACTAAATGGAAACCTAGAGCTGAAAAATGCAATAGTTAAAGTCACAAATTTATTAGATGGGATTAGCAGCATGTTGGACTTAACAGATCCTTTGATCAATGAGCTTAAGGAAAGACAAATAGGAATCAACTAACTGAAGCCCAGATGATTGAAAAAGCTGAGCAAAACCTTAAAAGCTGTGAAATAATATCAAGATGCATAACATATGTCTATTTAGACTCCAAAGTGAGAAGAAAGATGAAAAGAGGCTGAACATATATTAGAATAAATAATGACAAAAAAGGTTTTAAAATGAGGAAAACAGTACCTTCCAGATCAAAGAATCTTACTGACCCTCAAGCAGGGTAAGAAAAAGAAAATCATATCTAAGCATATCATGGTCACATTGCTGAAAACCAAAGGAAATTAGGCATTGAAAGTAGGCAGAGAGAAGAGAGACATGAGAAAAACAAAAAGAGGAAGACATGATCAGTGATGCCTGACTTCTTGTGAGAAACAATAAAATGTCCTTAAAATGCTGAATTGGAAAAGAAGAAAAGAAAAAAAAGTAAGAAAACCCACAAATCTTGAATTCTAGATCCAGAAGAAATATCTGTGGTGGTTCATTTTATGTGTCGACTTGACTGGCCTAAGACATGCTCAGAAAGCTGATAAAATGTGATTTCTGGGTGTGACTGTGAAGGTGTTTCTGGAAAATATTAGCATTAGCATCCTGAGCACTGTGGCTGGGCATTATGCAATTACTTGAGGACCCAAATAGAACAGAAAGGTGGGGGGAGGGGGACTGTGCCCTCTTCTTGATCTGAGATATCCGTCTCCTGCCCTCAAACACTGGTGCTCCTGCTTCTGAGGCCTTCGAGCCTGAACCAAGACTTGAACTACTGGCCTCTCTAGGTTCTCAAGTCTTTGGACTTGAGCTGGGCTTCCCTGGTTCTCAGGCCTACAGGTTTGGACTGGAATTCTACCACCAGCTTTTCTGGGCCTCCAGTTCACAGATGGCAGATCATGGGATTTCTCAGCTTCCATAACTGGTTGAGCCAATCCCTCATAATAAATCTCCTATGTACACATATCCTATTCTGTTTCTCTGGAGAACCCTGACTAATACAGTATCCTTCAAAAATGATCATGGAAATTGGGAGAATTAATCTCAACAAACTTGCACTAGGGCAAATGACAAAGGGAATTTTATAAGCATAAGGAGAGTAATACCTAATAGAAATTTTGATCTTTGGAAAGGAGTGAAGAATACTAGAAAAGTAAATGTATATAAAAATCACTATTTTTTTTTCTATTCTTAAATTCTTTAAATTACAATTAACTATTCGAAGCAAAAATAGTAGCAATTACTTGGGGTCTTATGATATATGAGGAAATACAAATTGCAGTGGTAGTAAATGAAATTGTTCACTTGTAAGTTTCTTAGATTGTCAGTGCCTTTTTTTTTTTTTTGAAATAACATCAGAATAACAAACTAGTTAGTAATAAATTGAAAAAAAAAAATGTATGTGAGTTTTACCCTGAAGATTTTAAGGTATAGCTGAAAGAAATGAAAGAGGCTATAAATGACTGGAGAAATTTAACTTGCTCTTAGAATGATTTAATATTATTAATTTGTCTTTGAGTGCATTTTTAACAAAATCCTTTCTCCTTCTATGTTAAAACCTGCATTTGTTCTCAAAGCAGTCCCTGCATCTGTTCACCTACAATGAAACTTTATTAGAAATCAAAAATTATGAGACTTCTACAAAGCTTCCTAGCTCTGCTCCCTTGGAAATGTGAAAAAGGTGAAACATCAGCAGTATGATAATTGTAACCCCAAGCAATAGGCTTATTGCCTCTGCCTGGGATGTATTATAAATTACTGGTGGAAAGCTTTAACTTTGGGCTTCGCTTAGTGAGGTGACGTATCTCTTGATATGCCCTGGAAACTATGTCTCTGAAGTTTTATTACAAGAGCCTTTGGCTCCTGTGTGCTTAAGGCTTCTAAGGAAGGTGAACCTCGCATCCACAATTGGGGTTGTGTCTCCTTTCACCTCAGCCGTCATCACTTAGTAGATCAAAGACAGTCATTCCTGAATGGCTATTTAGGTAGATATAAGTTCTACTTTAAGCAGAAGACTATACCCTGCTGACAGGTTCTTGCCTGATCTAAATCCTTTTGTATAGACTGGTACCAGGTGTGGCTGCTTTGGACCTCGTGAGTCTAAATGAGACACGAATGAGACATGAAGCAGCTTCCCTGGTACACCACTATGTCAGTTCTCCAATCCATCTATAGATGAAGTGCAATCCCAGTTGAACTCCAAAAAACTTTCTTGTGCAGAGATCGTAAAACTGATTCTAAAATTTGTATGAAAATGCAAGTGACCTAGAACAGTCAGTAGCCAAAGCAATCTTAATAAAGGAAAATATTCTTAGAAGATTTAAAATCCCAGATTTCAAGACCTATTATAAAGCTACAGTAATTGAGAACCTATCACCTTGGCATATGCTTAGAAGAAGAGATCAATGAAATAGAATAAGGAGTCCAGAAACTGCCATGACCCACACATGTCAACTGATTTTCTACAGAGGCCCCAAGATAATTCAGTAGGGTTAGGAAAGTCCTTTCAACCCACATCTCTTAAACAACTGTATATCTGTATTTAAAAAAAAAAATGAACATACATAAATATTAAACAGAATCAAAAATGTAAATGTAAAAGTTAAAACCATTAAGCTCTTAGAAAAAAAGAAAAAAAACCCCACATAATAGTATACATGCATGACCTTAGGGTAAGCAAAGATGTCTTAGGCTGTAAAAAAAAAAAAAAAAAAAAAAAAAAAACTAATTGTAAAAGAAAAAAAATGATAAATTTGACTTTGTTAAAACTAAAAGTTCTGATCATCAGAATGGCAAGCCACAAATTAGGAGGAAACGTTGTATATAAATATCTCATATATATTGTGTTTTATAAAGAAAGAATGCCTACAAATCAATAATAAAAAGACATAATAAGGGGGGGACCTTCAAGATGGCAGAGGAGTAAGATGTGGAGATCACCTTCCTCCCCACAAATACATCAGATATACATCTACATGTGGAACAACTCCTACAGAACAACTCCTGAATGCTAGCAGAAAACCTTGGACTTCCCAAAAGGCAAGAAAATCCCCATGTACCTGGGTGGGGCAAAAGAAAAAAAGAAAAAAAGAGAGACAAAAGAATAGGGATGGGACCTGCACCTCTGAGAGGGAGCTGTGAAGGAGGAAAAGTTTCCACACACTAGGAAGCCCCTGGTGGAGATGGGGGGTGGGCAGGGGGGAAGCTTCAGAGGAGAGCGCAGCCACAGGGGTGCAGAGGGAAAAGCGGAGAGATTCTCATACAGAGGATCGGTGCTGACCAGCACTCACCAGCCTGAGAAGCTTGTCTGCTCACCCGCTGGGACGGGTGGGGGCTGGGAGCTGAGGCTCGGGCTTCGGAGGTCGGATCCCAGGGAGAGGACTGGGGTTGGCTGCGTGAACACAGCCTGAAGGGGGCTAGTGCAGCACAGCTAGCTGGGAGGGAGTACAGGAAAAAGTCTGGACCTGACAAAGAGGCAAGAGACCATTGTTTCAGGGTGCATGAAGAGAGGGGATTCCTTCCCCGTCTGCCCAAAGAAGGCAGAGCACCACCTAAATGAGCTCCAGAGATGGGTGCGAGCTGTGGCCATCAGCTTGGACCCCAGAGATGGGCATGAAATGCTAATACTGCTGCTGCTGCCACTGAGAATCCTGTGTGCAAGCACAGGTCACTATCCACACCCCCCCAGGAGCCTGTGCAGCCCACCACTGCCAGGGTCCCGTGATCCAGGGACAACTTCCCCGGGAAACACGCAGTGCTCCTCAGGCTGATGCAACGTCACAGTGGCCTCTGCTGCCAAAGGCTCGCTCCACATTCCAATTATGACAACTGTACCCCTCCCTCTCCCTGGCCTGAGTGAGCAAGAGCCACCTAATCAACCACTGCTTTAACTCCCTGTCTGTCTGGGCAGGGAACAGATGTGTGAGGGTGACCTACACACAGAGGTGGGGACAAAACCAAAGCGGAACCCCAGGAGCTATGTGAACAAAGAAGAGAAAGGGAAATTTCTCCCAGCAGCCTCAGGAGCAGTGGATTAAATCCCCACAGTCAGCTTGATGTAGCCTGCCTCTGTGGAATACCTGAATAGACAATGATTCATCCCAAAATTGAGGTTGTGGACTTCGGGAGCAACTGCAGACTTGGGGTTTGCTGTCTGCAAGTGATTTGTTTCTGATTTCTATGTTTTTCTTAGTTTAGTTTTTAGCGCTTGTTATTACTGGTGGATTTGGTTATTGTTTTGGTTGTTCTCTTCTTTATCACTATTATTATTATTTTAATTATTTTAAAATTTATTATTATTTAAAAAAATTTTTTTCTTTTATTCTCCCTTTTCTTCTGAGCCATGTGTCTGACAGGGTCTTGGTGCTCCAGCCTGGTGTCAGGCCTGAGCCTCTGAGATGGGAGAACTGAGTTCAGGACATTGGACCACCAGAGACCTCCCAGCCCCATGTAATAAAAATTGGTGAGAGCTCCCCCAGAGATCTCTGTCTCAATGCTAAGACCCAGCTCCACCCAACGGCCAACAAACTCCAGTGCTGGACACCCCATGCCAAACAACTACCAACACAGGAACACAACACCACCCATTAGCAGAGGCACTGCCAAAAATCATACTAAGTTCACAGACGCCCCAAAACACATCACCGGACTGCAGCCCTGCCCACCAGAAAGACAAGATCCAGCCCCACCCACCAGAACACAGGCATCAGTCCCCTCCACCATGAAGCCTACACAAGCCAGTGAACCAACTTTACCCACTGGGAGCAGACACCAAAAACAACGGGAACTGTGAACCTGCAGCCTGTGAAAAGGAGACCCCAAACACAGTAAATTAAACAAAATGAGAAGACAGAGAAGTATGCAGCAGGAGAAGGAGCAAGGTAAAAACCCACCAGACCAAACAAATGAAGAGGAAATAGGCAGTCTACCTGAAAAAGAATTCAGACAAATGATAGTAAAGATGATCTAAAATCTTGGAAATAGAATGGAGAAAGTACAAGAAATGTTTACCAAGGAGGTAGAAAAACTAAAGAGCAAACAAACAATGAGGAACAACACAATAAATGAACTTAAAAATTCTCTAGAAGGAATCAATAGCAGAATAACTGAAGCAGAGGAATGGATAAGTGACCTGGAAGATAAAATAGTGGAAATAACTGCTGCAGAGCAGAATAAAGAAAAGAATGAAAAGAATTGAGGACAGTCTCAGAGACCTCTGGGATAACATTAAAAGCACCAACATTCAAATTATAGAGGTCCCAGAAGAAGAAGAAAAAAAGAAAAGGTGTGAGAAAATATTTGAAGAGATTATAGTTGAAAACTTCCCTAACATGGGAAAGGAAATATTCAGTCAAGCCCAGGAAGTGCAGAGAGTCCCATACATGATAAATCCAAGGAGAAACATGCCAAGACACATATTAATCAAACTATCAAAAATTAAATACAAAGAAAAACTATTAAGAGCAGCAAGGGAAAACCAACAAATAACATACAAGGAAATCCCCATAAGGTTAACAGCTGATCTTTCAGCAGAAATTCTACAAGCCAGAATGTAGTGGCAGGACATATTTAAAGTGATGAAAGGGAAAATCCTACAACCAAAATTACTCTACCCAGCAAGAATCTCATTCAGATTTGACAGAGAAATTAAAACCTTTACAGACAAGCAAAAGCTAAGAGAATTCAGCGCCAACAAATCAGCTTTACAACAAATGCTAAAGGAATTTCTCCAGGCAGGAAACACAAGAGAAGCAAAAGAGCTACTAAAACAAACCCAAAACAATTAAGAAAATGGTAATAGGAACATATATATTGATAATTACCTTAAATGTAAATGGATTAAATGCTCCCACCAAAAGACATAGACTGGCTGAATGGATACAAAAACAAGACCCATATATATGCTGTCTACAAGAGACCCACTTCAGACCTAGTGACACATACAGACTGAAAATGAAGGGATAGAAAAAGATATTCCATGCAAATGGAAATCAAAAGAAGGCTGGAGTAGCAATTCTCATGTCAGAAAGAATAGACTTTAAGGTAAAGACTATTACAAGGGAAAAAGAAGGACACCACATAATGATCAAGGGATCAATCCAAGAAGAAGATAAAACAATTGTAAATATTTATGCACCCAACATAGGAGCACCACAGTACATAAGGCAAATGCTAACAGCCATAAAAGGGGAAATCGACCGTAACACAATCATAGTAGGAGACTTTAACACCCCACTTTCACCAATGGACAGATCGTCCAAAATGAAAATAAATAGGAAACACAAGCTTTAAATGATACATTAAACAAAATGGACTTTATTGATATTTATAGGACTTTCCATCCAAAAACAACAGAATATGCTTTCTTCTCAAATGCTCATGGAATATTCTCCAGGATAGATCATATCTTGGGTCACAAATCAAGCCTTGGTAAATTTAAGAAAACTGAAATCGTATCAAGTATCTTTTCCTACCACAACACTATGAGACTAGATATCAATTACAGGAAAAAAACTAAAAAACACAAACACATGGAGGCTAAACAATACACTACTAAATAACTAAAAGATCACTGAAGAAATCAAAGAGGAAATCAAAAAATACCTGGAAACAAATGACAATGAAAACACAATGACACAAAACCTATGGGATGCAACAAAAGCAGTTCTAAGAGGGAAGTTTATAGCAATACAGTACTTCCTCAAGAAACAAGAAAAATCTCAAATGAACAACCTAACCTTACACCTAAAGCAATTAGAGAAAGAAGAACAAAAATGACCCAAAGTTAGCAGAAGGAAAAAAATCATAAAGATCAGATCAGAAATAAATGAAAAAAAAATGAAGGAAACAATAGCAAAGATCAATAAAGCTAAAAGTTGGTTCTTTGAGAAGATAAACAAAATTGATAAACCATTAGCCAGACTCATCAAGAAAAAAAGGGAGAAGACTCAAATAAACAGAATTAGAAATGAAAAAGGAGAAGTAACAACTGACACTGCAGAAATACAAAGGATCATGAGAGATTACTACAAGCAACTCTATGCCAATAAAATGGACAACCTGGAAGAAGTGGACAAATTCTTAGAAAAGCACAACCTTCCGAGACTGAACCAGGAAGAAATAGAAGATATAAACAGACCAATCACAAGCACTGAAATTGAAATTGTGATTAAAAACCTTCCAACAAACAAAAGCCCAGGAGCAGATGACTTCACAGTTGAATTCTATCAAACATTTAGAGAAGGGCTAACACCTATCCTTCTCAAACTCTTCCAAAATATAGCAGAGGGAGGAACACTCCCAAACTCATTCTACGAGGCCACTATCACCCTGATACCAAAACCAGACAAAGATGTCACAGAAATAGAAAACTACAGGCCAAAATCACTGATGAACATAGATGCAAAAATCCTCAGCAAAATACTAGCAAACAGAATCCACAGCACATTAAAAGGATCATACCCCATGATCAAGTGGGGTTTATCCCAGGAATGCAAGGATTCTTCGATATATGGAAATCAATCAATGTGGTAAACCATATTAACAATTGAAGGAGAAAAACCGTATGATCATCTCAATAGATGCAGAAAAAACATTCCACAAAATTCAACACCGATTTATGATAAAAACCCTGCAGAAAGTAGGCATAGAGGGAACTTACCTCAACATAATAAAAGCCATATATGACAAACCCACAGCCAACATCGTTCTCACTGCTGAAAAACTGAAACCATTTCAACTAAGATATGGAACAAGACAAGGTTGCCCACTCTCACCACTATTATTCGACATAGTTTTGGAAGTTTTAGCCACAGCAATCAGAGAAGAAAAAGAAATAAAAGGAATCCAAATCGGAAAAGAAGAAGTAAAGCTGTCACTGTTTGCAGATGACATGATACTATACATAGAGAATCCTAAGGATGCTACCAGAAAACTCCTAGAGCTAATCAATGAATTTGGTAAAGTAGCAGGATACAAAATTAATGCACAGAAATCTCTTGCATTTCTATACACTAATGACGAAAAATCTGAAAGTGAAATTAAGAAAACACTCCCGTTTACCATTGCAACAAAAAGAATAAAATATCTAGGAATAAACCTACCTAAGGAGACAAAAGACCTGTATGCAGAAAATTATAAGACACTGATGAAAGAAATTAAAGATGATACAAATAGATGGAAAGATATACCATGTTCCTGGATTGGAAGAATCAACATTGTGAAAATGACTCTACTACCCAAAGCAATCTACAGATTCAATGCAATCCCTATCAAACTACCACTGGCATTTTTCACAGAACTAGAACAAAAAATTTCACAATTTGTATGGAAACACAAAAGACCCCAAATAGCCAAAGCAATCTTGAGAAAGAAAAACGGAGCTGGAGGAATCAGGCTCCCTGACTTCAGACTATACTACAAAGCTACAGTAATCAAGACAGTATGGCCCTGGCACAAAGACAGAAATATAGATCAATGGAACAGGATAGAGAGCCCAGAGATAAACCCACGCACATATGGTCACCTTATCTTTGATAAAGGAGGCAAGAATATACAATGGAGAAAAGACAGCCTCTTCAATAAGTGGTGCTGGGAAACCTGGACAGCTACATGTAGAAGAATGAAATTAGAACGCTCCCTAACACCATACACAAAAATAAACTCAAAATGGATTAAAGACCTAAATTAAAGGCCAGATAATATAAAACTCTTAGAGGAAAACATAGGCAGAACACTCTGACATAAATCACAGCAAGATCCTTTTGATCCCCCTCCTAGAGATCTGGAAATAAAAACAAAAATAAACAAATGGGACCTAATGAAACTTAAAAGCTTTTACACAGCCAAGGAAACTGTAAACAAGATGAAAAGACAACCATCAGAATGGGAGAAAATTTTGCAAATGAAGCAGCTGACAAAGGATTAATCTCCAAAATATACAAGCAGCTCATGTAGCTCAATATCAATAAAACAACCCCATCCAAAAATCGACAGAAGCTCTAAATAGACATTTCTCCAAAGAAGATATACAGATTGCCAACAAACACATGAAAGGATGCTCAGCATCACTAATCATTAGAGAAATGCAAATCCGAACTACAGTGAGGTATCACCTCACACCGGTCAGAATGGCCATCATCAAAAAATCTACAAACAATAAATGCTAGCGAGGGTGTGGAGAAAAGAGAACCCTCTTGCACTGTTGGTGGGAATGTAAATTGATAGAGTCACTATGAGGGTTCCTTAAAAAACTAAAAATAGAACTACCATATGACCCAGCAATCCCAGTACTGGGCATATACCCTGAGAAAACCATAATTCAAAAAGAGTCATGTACCACAATGTTCAGTTCAGCACTATTTACAATAGCCAGGACATGGAAGCAACCTAAGTGTCCCTCAACAGACAAATGGATAAAGAAGGTGTGGCACATATATACAATGGAATATTACTCTGCCATAAAAAGAAATGGAATTGAGTTATTTGTAGTGAGGTGGATGGACCTAGAGTCTGTCATACAGAGTGAAGTAAGTCAGAAAGAGAAAAACAAATACCGTATGCTAACACATATATATGGAATCTAAAAAAAAAAAAAAAAATGGTTCTGATGAACCTAGTGGCAGGGCAGGAATACAGATGCAGACATAGAGAATGGACTTGAGGACATAGGGAGGGGTAAAGGTAAGCTGGGACGAAGTGAGAGAGTAGCATTGACCATTGAGATATGTACCCTACCAAATGTAAAATAGGTAGCTAGTTGGAAGCAGCTGCATAGCACAGGGAGATCAGCTCAGTTGTTTGTGACCACTTAGAGGGGAGGGAGGGCATATGGGGATATATGTATTCATATAGCTGATTCACCCTGTTACACAGCAGGAACTAACACAACATAATATAGCAATTATAGTCCAATAAAGGTGTTAAAAAAAAAAAAGACATAATCCAGTGAGAAACGGTCGAAGACTTAATGAAGACTTAAAAATACATGTATACAAAAGGGAAATAAGCATGTGAAAAGTACTCAGTGTCATTATCATCAAGGGAAGGCAAATAAAATTTCCTGAGATTCCACCTTGCTGCCTCCAGCATGGCTAAGACTAAAACTAATACTGAAAAAAATAAACAAAACAAAAAATCTCTGAGAACATCAATGTTGTCCACAAACTAGAACACTCATATATTACGGGTGGGAATGTAAAATGGTACAGCTGTTTTAGAAATGTGTTTGTCAATTTCTTACATAATTCAACATATACCTGGTCTATAACCCAGCAGTGTCACTCCTAGTTTATATTTTAAAAAAATGAAAGCCTGTGTCCACTTAAAGACTTGAACATAGAGGCACCTAGCAGGTTTACTCATAATAATGTCAAAATTAGATGTGACTCAAATGTTCATTAAGAACAAAAAGGATAATAAGACTTGTGTTATACATGGGAATACTATTCAGCCATAGAAAGGAACAAACTACCAATATACACAGCCATATGGATGGATCTTAAAAACCTGTGGGATAAAGGAAGCCAGGGACAAAAAAAAAGCATACTGAATAATTTCATTTCTATGACATTCCTGAACAGTCAAAGCCAGTGTGTGGTGATGAAACTCAGGATAATGCTTGGCTTTGGAGGACAACGTGGTTAACCAAAAAAGAATTTTGGGGATTGATAGAAATGCTCCTGGTCTTGATTATGTTTGTCAAAGCCAGTTGAATCTTAAATCTTAGAACATCTTAAAATGTTATACCTTGTGTAACATGGAAATAATTCCTCAATTTAAAAAAAATTTTTTTTGAGATGAAATTAACCAGTAGGGTTAATTTTATCTAACATAATAAGGGCATTTTGAGTTGTGGCTCCATATTAAATGATTTTAGTTTCAAATATGTTACTTTTAATGGGGGGCCCTTTGATCAGTGATACCTACTGTCTATGCTTCAGATATGCCATCTGTAAATCACCTTTATAAGAGAGTTATTTTGAAGGTCAAGTAAGAGTAAAAGTGTTAATATCTAGGGCATAGGATGTCATCAGTACAGGTAGTTTTGCTCCTCTTATTGCTTTTATCACCTTTATTATCATACATAAGTGGAGATCAGAAGGGGAACACAATAGTTTATTAAACACTATGTTTATTAAAAATCCAGGAGACAAAAATATAGCTAGTGATAGAAATAGACATGGATATAGACAGTTATAGCAATGTGAGGTCTGCGTGTTTACTCTGGACTTCATATCTGGCCTTCTAGAAGTCTGTGAAGCGACTTCACAGAATTATATGTTGAGTGCGTATTTATATTGATATGTACATTTTGGGGGATAGAGCTTCCATAGCTTTCTTGAGTCTCAAAGAGGTTTTGTGACCTCTGCTAAAAGATGAATTATATGTACTCATGGAATTACCTGTCATGACGTTCTTTTATTCCAAGCACTTATCCAGCTTTTGACGGTAAAGGCAGAAGTACTCTAGAGAATAAAAGTTAGCGTGCCATCTGTCGATCTCCTCACATTTATTTCTTGGGCTTTGTTTAGCTTTTACAATTGCCCACCATTTCTTGGAGTGAAGGTAAATGAGCAGGGAGATTGGAAGGTATCTCATTATTATTGTGGACAGAATAATCCTATGTGTTATATAAGCCACATACCTAGGAGACAATTAGGAAATGTGGGTAAGGAACATTTTTGGATGCTTCTCTTCAAAACCATAGTGTTCTGTGACTTTAAAACTTAAATGTGGTTTAATAACATGGAAACTGACTCTGATAAGGGAAATGAAATTAGACTTAGAGGTAAAAAAGAGCATGACTAAACAAATCACTTCTTAATCACCAAAATGAAAAGTATTGGCATAGACAAGTCACCACGTTAGAAAGTGATTGCTTCCTGAATTCTTCACGTGAAAAATCTGTGGAAATACACAAGGATTGATATTTCTGTATTTGTTATAAATACAACTGTATGTGAGAGACCAAAAATAACAAAATAAGCACAAGAGAGAGGTATATCTTTGTCTCACTAAGGTCTGAGCGGCTCTGTCTACAAGTCATCAGGGGCCCAAACTAATTCTGTCTTGTCTACCATGCCGAGGGCATTGCCCTCACCAGCAAGAATCAAGATGGCACACCACATATCTGCATTCCCACCAGGAAGGAGGAAATGAGAAGGAAAAAGAAACACCCTTTCCCTTTAATGCCATCGCCAGACGTTGTAGGCATCCTCATGCTCATATATCTTGGGCAAAAGTTAGTCACATTATTCTTTTTCGCCAAGAGCTTAGATGAGTATTCTACAGAAAAAAAGGAGAGTAGCTATTGATGGAACAATACATTTGAAACTAGATATCCCTAAAGAATTAAAGCTACAAAGAAAAAAAAAAAACAACTCAGAAGATTCATTTTCCTTTATGCAATTTCTTTCAAAGGATTATATCATTCCTAGTAATTGGTAATGACCGCTGTTGGGAGCCAGAGGGTATAATTTTACTTTTCTCTGTTGGCAGGAAGCACTTAGAAGTGGTTAAAAGAATGAACTTATTTTCTAACATTATTTAACTGTAGAAATAACTTGTGTTAATAAGTAAGCATTTACATAAATACTAAACATCTGCTGATATTCAGGAAAAATAAAAATAATTGGCAGACTGGAAAAAGAGATTAAAACCCTTGCATGGTAGGCACTTGGGAAGTTGGAGTAAAGTCTAGTTCATTTATGAATGTATTAGATAATGCACTTGACTGCTAGTGAGAGAGTCCAATTAAGGAAGCTTATGAAAAAGAAAGATGGAGAGAAGATCAATATGGCTAGATTGGAAGGAAGTACAGACGAAAATGTGCGAGATCATTATGGTGGAGAGGTTGACTCGGGGTGGATGGTAAAGTGCCTTCTGAAGTTTGGTAGGGAGTTTAGATATTATTCTGTAGGCAACTGGGAGACATAGGCAAATGTTATGTTATTAGGTCTTCACTAATGATGTACTGAGAGGGAGTCAGGTGGAGTTGATGGAGTTCAACAAGGGGCTATTAAAAATGTGAATAACCAGGGAGAATTTTAATGTTTCCAAAGAAAGAAAAGAGGAGTGTGTTTCATTTACTGAGCAAAGTGTACTTGGCTAGGAGTCCAGATAATAGTTATTCTCTCAAATGCCTGACCTTAAATCATCTTTTTTTTTTTTTTTTTTTTTTTAGGGTTTCAGTGTCACTGTGAGGGTATTGTTATATTTTTCACAGAGGCAGCATGGCAGTATAATGAAAATAGGCATAAAATACATGAAAAAATACTAAATGCCATTCAAATCCTGTATACTTGAATCATTTGAATGAGTCCTTAGATATAATCATAATAGAGCAAATAGATGATTAAAGTAGTGTTAGGTTATTATGGTCCTTGTATTTTAATTGTGATACTTGTTGTGAGACAGGGAACCATATAGGCCACTACTCAGTTCAGGTGGCAGCAGTGCAAAAATATTCAAAGGACGTTGGCCACCATTCAGGTTCACTTCCAAGATATTCAGTCTTTTCCGTGAACTCAATTTGTGTGCCCAGTCCTGTAATGGATCCTGCAAGTGGAGTGACTCCCTCAAAATATCCCCTGGCAACTAGGATTTAAGGCCTTTAAATCCCTTGTATGCATTAAACGTCATACAAATAACTTGCCTTCGAGAGCAAATTATCGAAGAGATTTACTACTCTTCCATTTCTGTTGCTAGAAGTGAGAGGCCCAAAATGGATGAATAAATTTCCCTTAGCCAGAGGACAAAGGCTTTTTTTTTTCCCCTCTGTTATCAGAAGTGATAATGGGACACAGGGAATCCACTCCTTGCATTCACCCTCCAAAATAAAAATCAGTGGAAGATATCTGACCTACATTCAGCTTAAATTACAACTTGTTCTTCAGTTGCTTTTGATAGTGAAAGAGGGAAGAGAAAACGCCAGGTAGGAAATCAAGCAGAGAAAACAATTTATTATAGAAAGGAAAGTGCATTAACTCTAAGCTCCCTGGTGTTAAAAGCTAGTTTGAGATGGTTCTGATGTTGGCCGTAGAAATGACTGCCTTGAAGAGAGCAAGTTGTATTTCCCTTCTCACCTGTTTCCCCCATTGCCCTGGTGTCCTTTTGGATGCAGAGCTCCACATCGTCTCATTAGGCCTTCCCAAAGAGAACGGTGTGCCCTGGGCTGAGAAATGTTGATTTGTCCACTGATGCTCTAAGGTAAAAGTTCTCACTCTTTTCTGGAGCTCACACTCCTTTGAGAATCTGATGGACGTTACAAAGCAAAGCTCGTAAAATGTTTGACTAGAGGATGAGGTTAGATGTTGTTTGACCTGCCCAGGGTATTTAAATGAAATTGAATTTTTTCAACACTGAAAACTTGGGAGATTTCCTGCAGATAGTTAGATTTTTGGCTTTCCAAAGATAGTCCTGGACATGCCAGCAACTGGCTATAAAGCCGAGTGGTTGATGGTCCTTTAGACCATCATTCTTCGGTATACATCTGCACATTCATCTATACATTCTTCAGTATAGATGTTGCCCATCACTCTATTTTAAAATATCAACTTTACTCATTTCCATTAATACCTTTTTGACTTATGCAGGCCTAGGTAGATGTTGTAGTTTATAATCTCTTTCTTTTAGTTCCATCCACAGGAAATGATGATGATGATGATGATGATGATGATGAAACTTATGTAGTAGTCATCGTTTTCCAAATGTTGTTGTAAGCATTTTAAGCATTTCAGTTCGCTTAATCCTCATGGCATCCGTAAGAGTAGGTTCTATTTCAAATCCTACTTTGTAGCTGAGGAAACTGAGGCACACAGAGTTAAGTAACTTGCCCAAGGTCACAGTGCTAACAAATGGTTCAGTCAGGATTTAGACTCCAAAGGTGGGGCTTTGAACTACCCTCTTAATGTTGCCCCCATTTCAGACTAGGTTGATGAGATCCCCACCCTTTGAGGGACCCCAGAAGAATCTCTTGGGCACTGGAAAGGCCTCTCAGAAAATGCTTTAGAAATGCTCACTTCAAGTACCTCATGAACCAGACAGTTATGGAAACTGAAAATTGAGTTGTTTCATTATCCTATTATAAGATAATTGATCAAATCAGAACGTGAAAATTGTTCAGCATTTATGTAATCTAACAAATGACGGCTACATAAGTATTGCTTAAAAAAGGACGATGATCAGTGAATTAGTGTTTCCAAGTGGAAGGAGCACAGCTTTGCATGTTGTGAACTCTCATGGTATGTGCTCTATGTGGACGGCCACCCAGCCTTCTCCCGCATCCCAGGAGCTTGCCCAGGACCACAGGTGCAGGAAGGAGTAGTGTTCCTCCCTCATGCGTCAAGGTTACCGTGCTAGGCTCTCTTGGGCACAGTTGTTTCACAGCCGACGTCAGCAAGGCTATATAAGGAGCAGGGCCATCTTCATCCCACACAGCCCCGTGGTTGGTTTAAGGCTCTGCTGTTGCCGTCTAGAAACTACTCATACATTTTTTTTTTTAACAAAGGGCCCCCATTTTCATTTTGCACTGGGCTCCACAAATTATGTAGGCAGATCTGATCAAGAGGCAGCAGGTCTTGGGGTATCACTTCCCAAGGGCAGGGAGCTTTATCCGTCTGTTCACTGAACCTCCAGAGCACCCAGAACTGTACCCCGCACACTGTAAGCACCCAGTAAACATTTCTTTTTTTAAAAAAATATTTTATTATTTATTTATTTATTTATTTTTGGCTGTGTTGGGTCTTCGCCTCAGTGCGAGGTTTTTCTCTAGTTGCGGCAAGCGGGGGCCGCTCACCATCGCGGCCTTATTGCGGAGCACAGGCTCCAGACGCGCAGGCTCAGTAGCTGTGGCTCACGGGCCTAGTTGCTCCGCGGCATGTGGGATCCTCCCAGACCAGGGCTCGAACCCGTGTCCCCTGCATTGGCAGGCAGACTCTCAACCACTGCGCCACCAGGGAAGTCCCCAACATTTCTTAAAGAATGTTAAGTGTACAAGCTCTAGCTCAGCAGACTTCTTCTGTGAAAGGCAAGATAGTAAATATTTTTGGCCTTGCCAGCAATATGATCCATGTTGCAGTTATTCAACTCTGCTGTTGTAGCTCAAAAGCAGCCATGACAGTAGAGGAAGGGGTGAGGTCAGCTGTGTTCCACTGGAATTGTATCTACATAGGTAGGTCGTGGGCTGGATTTGTTTAACAGGCTATAGTTTGCTGAGCCCTGCTCTAGAATCGGACTGTTCAGATTCAAACTCTAACAGTGCCACTTATTCTGTGAGTTTGTGCTAGTTACTTAACGTCTCTGAGCTTTAGTTTTTGGTAAAACTGGGATAACAGGAGCGCTTTCCTCATGGGGTGGTTGTGAGAGTTAAATTAGATAATGTATAAAAGGCACCTAGCCCAGCTTAGCACATGGTGACTGGGAGATGCTGTAGCTGTTACTTCTCTAATCATTGCTGTTAACGGGTTGACTTTCAAAGCTCTAAGCATTCTGCAGCTGATAAACAGATAAGAGACGATTTCTTCAAATCCTTTTCTGGATCAGTCTTGAGGGAAGAACAAATATTCTGTTAAATATCCCAAGAAAACAACCTTTCTCCACCTTCGTCTACAAATTCTTCATGGTAAGGAAGTGATGATTTTGGTCTTCATAGGGGATCCCTGTTCACTGCAACTAGTCAGCGAGGAGGCAAAACACCCCCATTTATTCTCTGCAGGAGACCTACTGTCCTTGAAACTCAATTTCTCATCAGTAAAATGAAGGGGCTGCACTAGAAAAATGCCCAACGCCCTTTTGAAATGGGAGAGGTCCCATAATGTAGACATTAACCGCTTAGACTCTGGAGCGACATTTGGTTTTAAATCCTGCCTCTGCTAGTGTTCAGCCTGTGATGTTCAGTCAACTCTCAGAGGGGCCATCACCTTTCCAGCTCCTGGAGTAAACGGTCTACCCCACCTCCTTTCCGGTTGTCAGAGTCTTCATGCATAAAATAAGGAATCAACACATTGCCTTGACTCTTCAAGCATGATTTTGAATTAAACCTGATGTTTATAAAAGGGTGCTCAGAAATATCCCCATTTCAATTTTATGCTTTGGCCACACTGTTTATTTGCTTCAGTGTTTTCAGAGAAGAACAAAACCCAAAATGGTCTAACAATGATTATTATACTCATTCAAGGCGTTTAAACCATGTACCTTTTTAACTATAAAGGGTGGTGGAGAGAAGTTGGTTGGGTGAAACTTCTAGCAGTAATGGCTTGCTTTCTCCTTTGAAGACAGTGTTGATGAGAGCTGTGTAATTTTTCTTATAATTAAAGCAGGTTCTACCTGGATACCACAAAGCACACCAACCAGCTATGAAATGTCATCCCCAGCTGGATTGCTGCAAACTCCCCCGCCGGGGTTGCTGTGTTTCCACCCTTGTTCCTGTATAGTCTGTTTCTCCACAGAGCTGCATACGTCACCTTATAAATCTAACCGTGCCACTGCCCTGGGTATATTGCGCCCTTAGCACTTAGACAAAATGCACATCTCTCACCAGGTCACAGGGCTGATGCGGGTGTTCCTGCATGACCCCCTCTGCCCCTCATTCTGTATAGTGGCCTTTCCCTGTTCCTCCAGAGTGTACCATGCTTATCTGCTTCCAGAACCCCTGCCTGGCTGGTTCCTCTGTCTAGGACAACACTGCCCCAGAGCTTTGCATGCTTGCTTATCTCCTTGTTATCCTTCAGGGATCAACTCAAACATCAGGGCACACTGATTACTCTGGGAAATTCTGTTTTATTCGTTAATTTATGGTTTCATCTGTTAGAAGGAAAGCACTATGAAGAAGGGACTGTCTTATTCAGTGTAGTCCCTAGAACACTGCCTGATGCATGGGAGATGTTCGATAAATACACATTTATTGAGTGGATAAATGAATGAATGAATAAGAATGATTTCTGACTGTAGTTTGTTTAAAGGAACACATTTAAGCAAGCGGAAAACCTTACCTGCTCACCATTTTATCACTTCAGTATCAGAGAAAACGCTGGATGGTAACTGGAGTGCCTCTCTGGTTTTCTGTAGTTATTCTCTGGTAAGAAGCTTTGGGAAGTTTTATAGTGAGGTGACCCATTTGATGTAGTATGATGGTTATTTTGTCTGTGAGACTGTAGACTATAGACTTCCAACACACACACACACACACACACAATAAGGGACATCAAGTCCCTAAAGAAAGGGGCTCAGGAACCATTTGCTGAATACCTACTATGTCATGTCCTAAGGAATATTCTAGGCTCTGGAAATGCAAAATTGAATAAGCATGGCTCCTTGAAGAATTTATCATCTAGTAGAGTATAGAGATAGTTCAATAAATGAGGAGCACTTTGATAAATTTTCTGCTGGAGACTTTTAAAAATTGCTAAGAGGGTCTAAGATAGAGTGATTATGGTTCTCAGGGTATTTGAGAATCCTTGTCTAGGTAACTAGACCTCAAAAGTAGAATTTGCCAAACAGAAAAGAAGAGGATGCCATTTCTGACAGAGGATCTGCCTAAGCAAAGGCTTGGAAGAGTCGAAGTGGGTTGTACATGGAATTCTTTGCCCCATTTCCCATGTCTTATTTTAAGGTTCTGGCTACTCAGTAATGCAAGTTACCCTTTATTACTTATCAGACTCTCCCTTTTTTGGAAATCCTAAATGAGGGAGGCCTTTGAGGTAGGGGCAGATTGGGTGAGGGGCCTATAAGGCTTTCTATGAAGGGCCTCTCTGCTATCAAGATGCGTTTTTAGGAGGCCATGTCCGTTTTGTTACATTGTTGTCTGCACGTTGCTTATTATCTCCCAGTCCCACCCATAAAGGCATTTTGTGAGGCTATCTTGATCATGCAAGATCAAGAGTCTTTTTGGTAAAGAGTAACCTAGTCTTTTAAGTAGCAGAGCGAATCTCTCTGAACAGCCATTGAAATCTGCTTATCTCTGTGTCAACAAACTTCATGGCACCAGGAAGCTCAATAGCTCACGTGGATGCTGGTATCTAGAGAGGAAAGTCATTTGGCTCTAATTAAGCTTCCACTCCTTTCTCTTTCTCCCACAAGAGTATCATAAGAATTGATCCATGAGCACAGACATAGGAAACAAACCTACGGTTACCAAAGGGGAAAGGGGGGGAGGGATAAATTAGGAGCTTGGTATTAACATATACACACTACTCTATCTAAAATAGATAAACAACAAGGACCTACTGTATAGCACAGGGAACTATATTCAATATCTTGTAATAACCTATAATGGAAAAGAATCTGAAAAGGAATATATATATGTATATATATAACTGAATCACTTTGCTGTACACCTGGAACTAAACTAACACAGCATTGTAAACTAACACAACATTGTATAATTCAATTAAAAGAAGAATTGAGCTATGAGTGTAGTTTGCTCACATCTATTATGTGAGTTTATTTATTCATATCCAACTGAGCCTAGATAGAAACCTAGCAGTAGGAAACAAATTTTTATCACTGTCGTAATTAACTAAGGTAATCAATACTTTTGCAAAACCATTTCGATTAGTATACATTGGATTTCACATGTCCACCTGTAGTCTCTTGCATAATGCCCACCACAGTCTTGTGAACTTTTAAGTTTCGTTCATTGACCCTTGTAAGGGATTCCCTTACTGAATGCTTAATGGCTATAAAAGTTTCATTCCTTTTCGCCTTCTTTTTGTAATTTGGTGACTTGCCATAGGAAATTGTAGGTATTATTACCCAGTTAGCTTCTTGCCCTTTCACATTTTTGAGTTTCCGGTGATTGAGCCATCTACGTGTTGGACGTTGTGCAAAGCATTTTATTTAATCCTTACACTCCAACCCTAAAAGTGAGGTAGTACGTTTTTGCATCATATATTTTTTCAGTTGACACTACTCAGGCCCAGAAAATAAAATAGTTTACAAATCACATCCAGTGAGTGACATGGCGGCCTGATTCCAAAGTCCATTATCTAACCACTTTATTTATTTATTTGTTTGTTTAATCATTATTAAGCCATTATATAACATAGTGTTTCCTTGCCAGCTTCCTTCTCTAGGTTTAAACCTTATTCTCTTTCTCTGTCTTTTCACTGTCCTATTTCTTAGCTAGCTCCCTTCTGACTTCATTGGTATCCTGTCTTCTAGGGTCATTGGAGGATGGACAGAAACATGCTTAAACCTAGAGCACAGGGCACCAAGGAATGGTGATCAGGTTGGGAAAGTAGGCTTTATGCCAAAATTCAAAAACGTGGAGGCCTAGGATCTAAGTAGGTAATACTACCAAAGGAAGCAGACGGGGTTTGAAAGCAGTGGGGAGTAGCATGAACAAGGGCAACTCTAGGGTACACATCCTTGTTCGAAACGAAGCTACTATTCAGCTGTGGACAAAGGGACCCATTGTGGCTAAATTGTCTGATTCTTCAAGGAGAGCTATAAATCCCGATTTTTCCAAGAACATTCCAATTTTTGAAGTGGTGGCCACTAATTTGAATCCATTAAGACAACCCTTGTATACTGTAAGACTAGGGATGTTTGCCATCATTCCTCGTGTCCTCCTCTATTATTTCAAGGAAATCTGTGCTGTAAACTCTGAGTGCATTGTTGCCACTCTAAGAGCTTATGAAGAATCAGAAGGAAAGGAAGATGGCAAAAGGGTAGTTGAGCGGTGGGGAGGGTCCAGTCGTGCGCACAGATGCTGAAGGAGCAGGAAAGGATATGTAAATGTGGCAATCCAAGGTGAGTACTGAAAACACCAAGGGTTTTGTAAAAGTACTTTGCAAGACTCATTTAAGGTATATGTGAAAATTAATGAGTGTACCCTGCAGCACGTTCCAAATGAAAGGCATTGGCATTGGTCTATTGCTAGGTTGGAGCCAGATGGAACAGTCAAAGCTGACAGTGTAAATGATCTGTCTGTGGTCACAGCCTTTCATCCACTCATTTGGAATCTCTTTTCTCCCTCTTTTCTGCTAGAGCATTTGACTAGCAAGCCAAGGCTGCCTAATTGGAATTCCAAAGTCCATGTTGGCTGCTTGATACATTTTTAAAGAATATTACTTAATTTGTAAAACTGAGGTCTTAGAAACACTCAAGCCGCGTGGAAGAGCCCGGTGCTTCACAGGACGGTTATAAGCAAAGTGGGACTCATAGAGCAAGGTTGTGGAGGTACTCGATAGCACTGATTCTTCACTGTTTTTCGTGGGAAAGGTTCTGGTCAGCGATTTTGATTTCCAGCAGTCACAAAACGTTAGCCCCACAAAGGCCCCTTGAGATGCTCTGCTGTGTTCATCTCGTTTTGCGGATGAAGAGCTGAGACTTAGGGATAAACTGAGTCTCCATGAGCAGAGGCTGCATCTTGTCCTCTGCATCCCTAAGGCCGTGGTCAAGTGTCTGCTTTGGTTATGGATACAGTAAGCGCTGGAGTCTCAGAGACAAAAATTCAGACTCTGCCAGTGACTACCTCAGTGGCCTCTTGGAGTTGCGTGCACTGTTCTATAAACTGAGGATTACTGTGATGACAAAGTGTGTGAACAGATGAAAAGCACTTAACAGCAAGTGTGTCAGACATATTAAGGTCACTCTTTTGGGCTCAGTTCCCTCACCTGTCAAGTGAAGGTAGCCCAAAGGAGTGGATATTCAAGGCAGCTTGCATTAAACCTGCCACTGAGTGGAGAGTCAATCAATGTTCACTTGATTATTAGTTAGGGGTTAATAATTTTCTTTACTTTTATTGGGTCTGTATGTATTTTTCCCAATGGGGATATGCATTTAGTGGCTGGTAGAGAGGCCGTTGTTCAAATTTAACTGGTACGGTTTTTAGCAGGCGCTTTTTCCTTTTCTAGGTGAGTGGGCGGCTGGGTATTTGTGAATTCTTTCCCAAGGACTCGGGCCACATTCAAATATATCCTATACTAGAAAGGGTATCAGAAATAATACAGCCCAGCTGCCTCGTTACTAGGGTCTAACACTCTAGCTATTTCCGGGCATGTTTTGAATGGAAACCATTTAAGTCCAGACTTTTGATCTGACTTGAGGTTAAATTAAGGGCAGAAATTTGAAGGAAGTATCTATTTATGTAATTTACTTATTTAAAAAACAGGTATACTGTTTATGATGCGTAAGGCTCTTTTTCTAAGAGCACTGTAGATCATAACTCATAATAATCCTATTAGATGGATATTATTTTGTTTTATTTGCATTTTATCCATCAGCAGCAGTAGCAAAGAAATGATTAGTAACTTTGTTTCTTTGTCCTGCAGAAAAGCGATTCCATGGCCTTCAGAGAGGGCCATAGGTGAGGTCATGATTCCCACCTAGAGGGGTTTGTTCCAAAAGAAAAGGGACAATGCTTAACTTAAAGTGACGCCAAAAGAATGCAAATAAACATGCTGGAGAGAGAGAACATTTCACGCCCAGCGTAGTGCTGTGCCAGTTGCTATCCGGATGGGGAGTGGGGGGTGGGCGGAGCTTGTCCTTTCGTTCCCTGTCTTTGAGAGCTGCACTTTTCTCTCAATCTGCCTCAGAGCAAAACAGGCCAGGCTGCCTCTCTCGCTCCCTTTCTAAGCTGCCTGAACGCTCTTCTTTTTCATTTTCCAAAGATGGCCCTGCTGAGAGGTGCGAGTCTTCTGATGGCATTAGCTCCTTAATCCTCCTAAATGCTCTGGGAGGCCAGGTGGCGTTGCGGGGAAGGGTATCCGGCCATCGACGTTGCCTTGGGACCCCTGAGCTAGACAGTGGTCAGTGCTGGGTGTGGGGCAGTGTCTCCATCCTGACTCCAGGGTCGCTGTGAGATCCAGTAAGCCCTAGAGCACCTCTGTCTCCATAACAATGAAGTTGAAAAAGGGTTGAGAGAGAGAGAGAGAGAGAGAGAGCGGGTGCGAGAAGCTCTGATATACCTCACCATGATGAAATAACCAAAGGAAGGTATGGTAAGTATAATAATACACTAGAAGAAAAAAAAAAATACTAGTCTGTTGTTTAAGGGGGAAAAAAATCCAAAATACAAGTTAAAGCCAGTGCTATTAAAACTCAATTTTTCTGGCTACAAATTGAAGGATTCGGTACAGCAGAGTGTTACTTTTCAAAAGAAAGCATTTAGTTTGAATACACTCTGCTTGACAATCACCTAAATTGCTGCATGAAATTACAAGAACTGGTCTTGAAAAATAAAACCATGTCATGGAACATGGAGTTTCTCAGTGGAGGTAGAGGTTGCTGGAAATTGCTTTTTGCAAGGCAGGACAAATAACATCGGAAAGGATTGTTTGCGTGTGACCAGAGTTGTACCCAGAAATTACATGTAACAAAGAAATCTCTGTGAATTAGCAATGCTTTTGAACATTGTTATTACTTACCTTTGAAAACCTTATGTAGGGAACACAATGCGCCTACTTACTTATTTTTTTACCAAACAAAATAATTTCTGTTTTGTTTTATTTTTTCAATACAGCAAAAAACATCCAGCTCAGGATTTTTTGGCGTAAACTCAGTGAAACCCAGAAAAATATATTTATTTTATGACAGTCTAAACAGAAACTGTGCACTGTATCACATTTCAAGTTGCCGAATGTACTTGAACCTACAATCATAAAATCACATTCACTTTTTAAACTTGAATAATTCATTTTTTTTCAACAGAGGTACCTAACCAACTATTCTAAAAATAAGTTTTATTCTATATTTAAATGTAACTTGAACTTGTTTTATATCCACTGAACTGACCCTTTGACTTTGGGATTGCAGGAGGCCCCTTTAGTGTTTAAACAGGGCACTTATTTGATTTTGTAACAGCAACTGGTAGTTTTCCATACAGAGGGGAGATATCTGTTGAAATTGGATATTGTTCTCTGGTGCTTTTCTCTGTTGTTTCAGGGAAACTCATAACTCTTAGTGCATTTGGAATTTGTTGTTAATTGTGATTTTTCCTTTTTTTTGAGTCAAAAAAAAAGGTGGAAATTGCTTCTTTGTGGAAAATTGAAATGCACTGATGTATACTGATTACAGGAACTTAAAAGGTCCACGTTGATGGTGTTATATATTTTGGCAACTATTGATTAGGCCTACTTCACTATCTTTGGTTGGCAAGGAGAAAAGAAAGCTGAAGTTTTTTTGTTTGTTTGTTTTTCTTTCTCTATTAGCAAAACAATTCAAGAAGATTATTCTGTCTCCCATAATGAAATCAAGCTGTTACCACAAGACCTTGAAATGTTAAAGTGTTGTGGAATGGGTTAATGAGAAAATTGTATGAATTGGTATTCTGATGAGGTGTCTAGAGGCTGCGGTTAGAATCGTGTTGTTGTGAGAGCTTAGTTCGCAGACCCAGCGAAAGAAGGGAACAGACGCCTGCCCAGCTGGTTATAAACACCCCTTGAGGTTTTTCATTAGCCCCCACAGAGAGACCCCCTCATGCCTCCATGTTTCTCAGATGTCTTCTGCACTAATTTAGAGTCAAGGTTGTGTTAAAATATAATCTTTCAATAATGGTAAATGACCCTCATACAGATATAAAATGAACCCATTAAAATTTTTATTTAACTAGTTATTCATGGAGGACCTTGGGTGATGTTATAACCAGTTCAGAAGAGAATCCAAAGAACAGACACATTTTTAGATCAGGAATACTGAAACATACTTGCACATGGATGCAAAATTGGATTGGGGGGCGGGGTAGTCAATGGAACCTCCACCAAGCAGACTGTATTTGCATGTCTTTGGACAAGACTTATTTCCTATTGCCATCAGTTATCTACGATGCAGAGTTGTGACCTATCTCAAAGGCAATAAAAAGACAGAGCCCCCATAGAATCAGAAGCAGATAGCCTAGAAGGAAAGGTGTTCTCTAAACAAGGCATAATCTTCCATGGAAGCACACGGTTTCTACTACTGTTGTATGGTGGGACCCATAATTCATTCTGCTCTCAAAAACACACCTAAAATTTAACAGAAAATCTTTCCCAATGTGAAAAGAAGGGACTTGCACAAGAAAGTCAGAATGGACACTCCCGTACTCTTTCTTGCTTTAAGCTTCATCAAAGATATTCTGCCAGAAGCATAACTTTGCTGACTCTTATTTTTCAGACTGAATGGTGCTCAGTCAACCTTTGCTGCTCATTAGAATCATCTGAGGAGCTTTGAAATAAATCTGATGCCTGGACCCAACCCCAGAGATGCATTTTAATTGTTCTGGGTTCACCCCCTACATCTGTGTAAAGGTCCTGAGGTAATTCTAGTATGTGGCCATGCTGAGAACTACTGCACTAAAGAGTTGGGGATGACTTCTCAGCCGTTTCTCCTGTGATGATTTAGCCAAGCTGGCAAAACCAGAGGCCTTTGGGGGCCAGGCTGATGATGTAAATGCATGAAGAGCTTGCTTCTCCTCCTCGTTCAAATTAAAGTTGATTTTTCTGTTGCCTAAGGAAGATATGAGCAAATTCAGTCTGTGGGCTGCTGTTTTGTGACCCAAGTCCTCTTGCTGTGTCTTTAACTAGGAACATCTTCTCACCTCTTTCATTTTAGCCCTCCCTCTCCACTCCCCCAATCTTTTGCATATTAACTCCTACCCTTCCTTTAGATTCATATGTCTCAAACTTTAGTGTGCATCAGAATCACCTGGAGGGCTTTTCATGTGCCTGCCACTGGGTCCCACCCCAAGATTTTCAGATTCAATAGATGTGGGGTAAAGCCAGAAAATTGGCATTACTGACAAGTTTCCATGTGATGCTGGTGTTGCTTATCTGGGACCATACTTTGAGAACCACTGCTTTAAATCTTAACTTGTTGTCATTTCTTCTGTGCTGGATTGATAACTGAATTAGCTCTCCAGTGGAGCCTAGCTAGACTGCACCTCATTGTGGACAAAGATGGTCTTCTAGGCACCATAGTATCTTTAACATTTGTATTGAATCATGGACAAAAAGGTATTGAATGGTGGATAAACATGAATGCTTAAGAAGCATTCATCTTAAGATGTACATTTTTCTCAGCACTTCCTCATTTTCTTTGAGTTACTTTTTCTCAATTCTCAATGTATTATGTTGCTTCCTATTCATCCAGGGATTTACTCTGTGACACCTCCGCTTGGTTTAAGAATGGTTGCCTCTACAGGTTGCATGTTCTTTATCCTCAAAATGTTGCAGCTTCAGCATCACCTGGAGTTTATTAGAAATGCAGAATCTCAGGCCTCACCCTGGACTTCACTGAATCAGAATCACACAATGTCAAGGTCCCTAGCTGAGGAGTACAGAGGACCGCACTTCCAAGTTCAAAAAACACTCCTCTCTTATCAGCCTAAATGCATCCTCAGTCTATCCTATATTAGTATTTCAAAAAAGCCACTTGAGCTGGTAGCTTTCTGTTTTCTCAGGGCTGTCTCAACTGAGTGCCTATCGAATCTTATCACATTTGTGTTGTACTCTTAGCAGGTGATAACTGCTTCCCGTACCCTTCCAGGGAGATCAGTGTTTCTGTTTTAACAGGGTATTTCCCAGCCCCATCTAAGAGAATTAAGGAAACAGAACTCTTAAATATTGTGACAGATTCATGGAGAAGAAAGACATCCCAGGGAACTTTAACTCATACACATGTTTTATTGGAGAGAGCCATTTCTGGGTGGTTAGGACACAATCACTTACTCTTACACCTCAGCTTCATCTTATTTCTCCATTGTCATCTTTTTGGTCCTTCCTCCCCATCTCTTTCCTTACTCCCCTTCATGACCTTTTCCTCTCTTCCTCTCATATTCTTAGACATTTGTACATTACTTTATAATGTAAAGCAACTCATTTGGAGTCTCAACTTCCATATGATATAGGCCAGAGAACACACACGCTCAATTTCCACATGAGTAACTGAGGCTAGGATGATGCAGCCTTCTGATGCCCAACCTGGCGATGAAGAGTTTGACCTAACCTTCCTAAGAGCTGTCACTGAGAATGTATCCTTAAGACGTAGGACTGTATAGGAGGGCATGTTTTAGGCGATTGCAGAAGATGACACACCACCACACTGCATGTGAAATTTCTCATTTTAACCACTACCTCTTTAATGAAATATATGTATAACAGTGCCTGTCCCTTTATTGTAAACACATTGCCTCTGTTTAAGAGAAAACGAACAACCTCTAAATTTTAGTATCTCCCTTCCAAAACTGTGACTTCATCCCCAACCCAGTTAATTGCACAAGGCTTATTTGTTTAATTTCTCCCTTGATTCCCTGCCAAGATACACAGTAGCTGCTAAAAGAGTGTCCCGTGTCAGGCTCCCCTAGATGGGAGCCTCTTTACACACTGGACTTAATCTTTAACATACTTCCGATTCCTGATCTGGTCTAGGACTTAGTGCATGCTCCGTAACTATCTTAGATGAAAATTGCTGCAGGATCAGTTGCTAAGATAGAGGACTAGAATATACTCTTCGAATTCTAATTGTCAGGTTCTTTGTGGGTTATATTTCAGACTAGCTCAAACCAAAAGTGAGGCCACATGATCACTTACTCATCTTTTTGACCCAATGAAATACAGCCCTAGCCCTTAGGATTTGTAACACCTAAGTATTTTTGACTTTTGAATGTTTGTTTTTTTTTCTTTTTGTGCAAGTGAGAACCACATACACAGTATAAAGTATAGAAAAATAATTTATTGGTACAGTAATATAACATATTACTTATTGTTGTTATCATTGTGCTCAAGGACAGTTGGTTAATTGTGAAAGTACAATGCCTTCCCAGATTACAGTTAGGTTTTGTTATAAGGGCTGTTTGTTTTGAACTTGAACCAATGAAAAACAATATTATAATTGGTAGTTAGTTCAGTCAAAGAAAGGATGCTTAATCTACCACATGACCAAACTCTCATTGCTTGAACTTGAATGAAAAATAAAATATATATATAGATATGATAATGTTTAATTTAGGCACCCCAGGGCCCGGTCAATTTGACACATAAAAGGAACCATTACAACCCTAGAGTCCAGTTTTAACCTCATATTTTCTCCCTCATAAAGACTTTGGCCCGCCACACTAATCTGGATAAGTGATTTCTAGAATGTTAGCTTTCATGGACTAGACACTTTTCTAAGAAAACAAAAATGTGTGAGCTAGAAGGAGATTTCCAATGCTTTATTTTGCCAAGTAAGACCATTTAAAACACAATCTATTTGTATCTACTATCCACATTATTTTGTAAAAGATGTCTCTTATTGGCCGCATTTGATCAAGATGGACATTCTGAACCAATCAGTAGTGGCCTGGGGTAGATGTTCATATGGTATTAATCTAGCTGTCTGGATCATCATCTGTTCATTAAGAAGAAATGGTTGTTCCTATACATTTTGAATATTTTCATTGCATTGTCTATGTCCTTATAGTTTTCTTTTAATAAGACATGTTAAAAAGGAGTAGGGTGAGAGGGAATAAGATGAAGACAAAAGAAAATGGATGGAAAAGTACTGGCATGTTTTACATTTTTCATAGTTATTAGCTAAGAAAGATGGTTGTGATACCTATTTGTTATATTTGAATCTATTTTTTCCTCAGGCTACTATAGGACTAAGTAATAATTGATGATTTTTCAATATATTAAGAATTCTAAGTCATATATTACTGTGAGGATAAACACTTTTTGCTTTGCTATCTTGTCTTTTTTTTTTTTAATATAAATTTATTTATTTATTTTTGGCTGCGTTGGGTCTTCGTTGCTGCCCGCGGACTTTCTCTAGTTGCGGCGAGCTGGGGCTACTCTTTGTTGCGTGCATGGGCTTCTCATTGCGGTGGCTTCTCTTGTTGTGAAGCATGGGCTCTAGGTACGTGGGCTTCAGTAGTTGTGGCACAAGTGCTCAGTAGTTGTGGCTCCTGGGCTCTAGAGTGCAGGCTCAGTAGTTGTGGCGCACGGGCCCAGTTGCTCCGCAGCATGTGGGATCTTCCCGGACCAGGGCTCGAACCCATGTCCCCTGCATTGGCAGGCGGATTCTTAACCACTGTGCCACCAGGGAAGTCCTTGTCTTTTTAATATTTGCCTTTCAATTGTTATTGAATAACATTTTGATTTTTAAATTAATTTTGCAGTAGTATTTATATATTATGGGGAGTTTGATTTACTCCGCATAAATATTCTTAGCAGTGATACAATGCATAAAAGATACATTTAAGATACACTCAAAATGATAAGGTCATGTTTAATAGAAGATGCCTTAAAGCAATTTCTGAAAAATAATCTTAATTAAGCATTAGTATTAGGCTGTTGGTTTGATTTTGTTTTTGACTTTAATATTATCATGGTTAAACTAAATATAAAAATTAAAATTTGATAAAACCCAAACTCTACAATTTGTTTTATTTAAGCAAATCAGTGTTCAGGTAAATGAAAACATATATTTAATTATTAACTGAATAGTATTTTATATTTAAAAAAGTGAGTGACATCATTGTTTTAATTCACCTTCTTAAGCTTCTTAAAAGACCATCTTATTTCCTTTTTTCTAGTCTTCTTTCTAACTTACTGATTATTTAATGTATAGACTTTTTGATTCATTTATTATTGATCTGACAAACATATATTGAGCACCTGTTTACATAGGTATTTACTTGGGGTTAAGGACATAATGATGAGTAAGTTGTGATTCCTGCTATCAGGTAGTCACTATCCAGGTGGTAAGACAAGTAAATGAGCAAGTTCAGAAGGTATGGCAAGAGCTATGATAAAGTTTGAATCAGCAAGAGCATTGGGAGAAAATGTGTGAGATATAATTGGAATAAAGGGAATCCTCGGGTCCTTGCTGAATGGGCTGGATATAAACTGAGGCATTTCAAAGCAAGTAAATATCAAATACAATTATCATTTAGCTTTTTGGGAGGCCTAAGATTAGAAATTTCAATATTATTGAAACCGCATTGCTTTGATCTCAGGGGAAAACAATGTCAGGTCCAATATAGATGATTTCTGTAGTTTCTTTTCACCCCTGAGAATTTATGATTCTAATATACACTTTGGTGTGAATATTGAATATTGTATGATAATGCTTTAGTTTTTCAACACATATAAAAACATCATATTACTGATTTACTCACAACTGAGTTGGTGTAAGGGTTGTGTTGAGGTTCATTAAATATTGGAATGTTTTGTCAAGTAAAGGTATATAACTCATATTATCTGAAAGCCTTAAGCCCTAAAAATCCCCCTCAATTTATTCTAAATAATCAAGGCGTGGGCCTAACCTGGATCAATTTCAGTGTGATCAGAATAGGTAAATTTCGGCATGACCCACATCTCCTCTTACTATAACCATCATCGCAACTGGAAGAAGTCTGGATAAAGATATCTGTTACAAAGCGTGCTCCTCCTTTGCCCCTCTGCACAACTGATTGCATGAGGTGTGGACATTTGACCAAATCATACGTTGCAGTACTGAGAGGAAAAGCCAGGCAGCCTTGGTGTTGGCTCTAAGAGTTGCCGTCACAGCCTTCTCTAGATGAGTGCACGCTAAAGTTATGAGGGAGCAGAAACCATGAGGAAGCAGAGGAGGTTCTCTCTGGAGACTGGAGTATAAAGATGAAAGGAGGTTGCAAGGTAAGACATCAAGCAGCCATAAGGTGTGCCCTAAAGAGCAGGTGAGGGGTAGGTACCCTTGACCTTCATGCCTTTTCAGCACCACTCCTATAAGACCCTGCTGAACACTGTTTCCATGGTGTGACTGCTTCTCCAGGGCTCCTTACCTTCTGATGTGTATGTCTGTGTCCGTGTACATAAGAGAGGAAGAAAGCTTGAGTTGGTTTATATTCATTGAAACCAAAGAACTGATAGTATGAAAAGCCTGTTGAGCTGTGGTTATGGTTTTTCCTGCTGGGAACCAGTTTTACCAAACACATGGTCATATCTGGACTGTTTCTCCTGGTGCTGAAAACCTTGGCCCATGTCCTTCCCTGGAAAACTTCACTGTTGGCTCAGTGTCAGAAAGGGGAGCTGGTGACCACAAGGGAACCTCGCCAGCCTGAGTTTCTTCCAATGCCTGGATGGTCCCATCAGAAATGGGTGTGTTTGCTCTATTAAAATGAAAGCTAAATTATTGTTTCTTTGGAAAGCCTGAAATATTTAGCATTTTATATCCTCATTAGTCATAAAAGCGTTTACCCCTCTTTTATTCTTATGGGGAAAGTTGAATCTATCTACACTAACAGTAACTCAGTAAAAGGTAGCATGTTGAGTCAGTGTATCCAGACCAGTTGGATAGTCCTTGGTCTCTGAAGGCAGAACGCTGCATTTAAATATGACTTCTTGTCGTACTTCATGTGTGACATTTGGCATATCATGCTCCCTGGGTATCAGTTTCATCATTCAGTCAGTGCAATTTTCTGTCTTTTTTTTTTCTTTTTTTTTTTTGGAATTGTGACAGCAGTTATGTTGTATAATTATTAAACGAGTGAGCTCTGGAACCAGTATCCTAGGTTCAAATCCTGGCTCCTCTCCTGGTTAGCTGTGTGATCGTAGGCAGCATATGTGATGTATGTGGTGACTTTGTGTTTCAGCTTGTGCATCTGCAAAATTGAAGTAACAATGATACCTATTTGTAGCCTGTCATGAGAGGTAAATACGTTAAAACATGTAAAGCACTGATACGAAGCCTCGTAGTGCCTGGCGCGTAGCAAGAGCTCAGAAAAGTGTTTACAGTAAGTGTTTATTATCATAGAATGCTTTGTAAATTCTACGGCACTGTACACATGTGGTGATGTTGAAACAAAGGTTTCTTGAGACACAGAATGATGTATTTTGAGTTAATCTTCAAAGCACCTACAATTGACGGCTTGCTAATGGTTGAGTCTGTAATTTCTATCTCCTTATATAAAGACCAGTTACGTAGAAATGGTCCAGAAATGAGCTCTCCTATGGGACTAAGCAGTTTTATGAAAAAGCTTTTATCACCATTGTCAGACTTGCAGGTAAGGAGAATGCATTCGTTTCTAGGGATTTTAACTTGGCACCTTTCATGGATGCTAAATTTACTCTGAAAAGAAAAAAGAAAAAAAAAAACCATCTGTTCTTCTTGTGCTGGCAGAGGTAGCAGAGAATGGTTCTTTTTGGCATCCTCTAATTTACTTAAGCTCTTTTTCTTCCCCCAGGCAGGTAAGTGGTGAGATAATTGATGAGGCTTTCTGGTTCCATGCACTTGGGTGTTTCTAAAGCAAGGGTGAAACATGGAAATAAAATTTGTTTTAAAGTATAGTTTTTAAAAGAGAATAAGGCAGAACATTCCAGAGTCTTTTTTAATTTATTGTCTTATTCTGTGTAAATCTAATTCTTTTTCCAGTGCTAAACAGATATTTTATATGACTTCGTGGTCAAATAGAGAATATTTTATAAGACCTCCTTTTGTGCTTTATACCTCTTCTGTCTTATTAGTGAGGCAGATAGTTTCTCAGTTGTTAGGAATAGGAGACCTCAATGAATTGTAACATTTCTCCTCTATCCCCTTCACGCAGAAATTTTTTCTGTGTCATAAAAACTGATGATTGGAACAGTACTTACAAATATGTTTCCATGATCATTTATCTGCAGGTAGGCATTTTCTATTTGAAACTTCATGGGATTCCTTTTTTTTTTTTTTTTTTTTTTTTTAACCTTTGGGGTTTATTTATTTATGGCTGTGTTTGGGTCTTCGTTTCTGTGCGAGGACTTTCTCTAGTTGCGGTGAGCGGGGGCCACTCTTCATCGCGGTGTGCGGGCCTCTCACTATCGCGGCCTCTCTTGTTGCGGAGCACAGGCTCCAGACGCGCAGGCTCAGTAGTTGTGGCTCACGGGCCCAGTTGCTCCGCGGCACGTGGGATCTTCCCAGACCAGGGCTCGAACCCGTGTCCCCTGCATTGGCAGGCAGACTCCCAACCACTGCGCCACCAGGGAAGCCCCATGGGATTCCTTTTACCAAAGTTTTCCTAAGAAGGCTGAAGCTGTTTTCTGTTTGTTTTGTTTTTATGCTTTTCTTTAAACTTTGCTCCTCTAAATGTGAACATCAACCAGCAGCATCAACACCAGCATCACCTGGGAGGTTTTCAGAAATGCAGAACTTTAGGCTCCGCCCCAGACCTACTGAATCAGCACCTATATTTTTAAAACATATCTACACAATTCTTGTGCACGTTAACATTTTAGAAACACTACGTTGAAACATCAGAATTCCATTTTCCACAAGCTTTCAAGATGTGTCTCTTCAAGCCAGGATGATGGACTAGATCAGTATTTCCAAAATTAAATTTGAGAGTAGGTGTTGCAAGGAAAATGGTGTATTCGCTTTCTGTTTACTGCTATAAAAAATTACCTTAAAAGTTGTGGCTTAAAACAATACAAAACAAGATAGATTATCTTACAGTAATAGAGGTCCAAGACCAAAAGGGGTCTCCGATGTCTAAAACCAAGGTGTCTGCAAGGCTGTATTCCTTCTGGAGATTGGAATGAAGAAGAACTTGATTCCTTGCAATTTCCAGATTCTGGAGGCTGATCCCATTCCTTGGCTTATGGTCACCTTCCATCTTCACAGCTGATAGTGTAGCATCTTCGAATCTCTCTCTAACTCTTCTACTTCCCTCTTTCACTTACAATGACCCAGTGATTACTATGGGCCCACTAGATAATCCAGGAGCATCTCCCCACCTCAAAGTCAGTTGTCTATCCTAATTCCATCTACACCCTTACTTTTTCCTTGCCATGTGATGTAACATAATCAACATTTCTGGGATTTAAGGATTGGGCATCTTTGGGGTGTCATTATGCTGCCTACATAAATAGGATCTGTGAACTAGTAAATCTGGGCAACGCTGATTAAACATAACTAAGAAGGTACCTTTTATGCAGGACTTCTAAAAATCTTTTTTGTATTAAAATCACATTATGAAACACCGAGAGTGAGATATACTGTGCAACAATCCCCAAATATATTTAGCCAAATACTCTTTTATTCACATTTACAGAAGTGGGGCTTCATTTGGGAAATGTGGACCAGAGGAATTTCCCTTCTTCCTTTCCATCCTATCCAAGGATTAACGAGCACACAATGGAGCCCTGGGCTTGGAGATTTAGGACTAAGTTTTCGTCACTGGACCTAATCTCAAATTCCTTTAATTGTAGGCAGGTTACTTTACTTTTCTGTTTCAATTTTGATTGGTTTATTGGGAAACCTATATTCACATCTTTAACCTACCACTTACTCTTTATATGGCCTTGACTTTAATCTCTCTAATTCCAAGTTCTGAGTTGTGGGAAGTGTCAAGAACATGAGTCCTAGGGTGAGACAGCCTGGGTTAGATGCTAATGCTGTCACCCTAGAAGAAAGGGTCTTTTTCTTTAACCTCTTTGTGCTTCAGTTTTCACATCTGTTAAATGAAGGCAAGAGTGGTCTCAACCTCATAAAAATGTGAAGTTAAATTAGATAATGCACATGAAATGTGAAATACAAAGCTTAGCACACACTAAGTTCTCAATACAAGTTTGGATGAGGAGTTTACTTTTCAGTTACTATTATTAATAGAAAATAAACACAAACACCAAATTCATATGCAAACAAGCAAATAGTTTAAGAAGAATGAGCCCCATGCTTCATGGGGCAATCTTGATTTAATGCATATGAAAGAGTACTTTTGACTCTAAAAAACCAGAAAGAATTCAAAGTGAAAACATAACTGTTAAATGCAATCCAACCAGCGAGAAGAGTTTGGAAAGGCATTTGGCTGGATGAGTTGAGTTTAAAGGCTTTGGGGCATTATTTGGAAGAAATGCTTTTATCAGGAGTGTCATTTCAGGGCTTCCCTAGTGGCGCAGTGGTTAAGAATCCGCCTGCCAGTGCAGGGGACACGGGTTTGAGCCCTGGTCGCGGGAAGATCCCACATGCTGCGGAGCAACTGGGCCCGTGCGCCACAACTACTGAGCCCACGTGCCACAATTACTGAAGCCCGCATGCCTAGAGCCCATGCTCCGCAACAAGAGAAGCCACTGAAATGAGAAACCCATGCACCACAATGAAGAGTAGCCCCCGCTTGCCACAACTAGAGAAAGCCCACGTGCAGCAACAAAGACCCAATACAGCCACAAATAAATAAATAAAATAAATTTAAAAAAAAATCATTTAAGATGAGTATCGACACACATGTAGCCTATTGGAGCCAAAATCACTGAAAGATTCTTCAAACTTCTACCCATGGACTTTTACTGGCAGTTAAAAACTTCACAAAGAAGAATTATTGACACACATAAAACACTTCAGCAGTTTTATTTTTTTTTTAAGAAATAAAATGGAGTTCCTGACCTGATATTTTATTTTAAAGTTCTAATAAAACCAATTTTACATGAAAGCTGATTCCAGCAACATATTAATCAAACCAATTCAGAAGATTAGGTCTTGTAATTAAAAGTGCTGTCTATACCTTTGTAAAGTGACAGTTCAAATATATCTGGAACTACCGTGACAGTATCCTTCTGAGGAAGGAAAGCATAATAGAGAATCTTAATTTGTCTCTATGGCATCCTAATAACTCATTAAGTTATGATAGAAAAATGAGCTTTGAAGGAAATTGAGAGAAACACATTAATTTCCCTAGGTTTAATTAGCTAAGTAGAAATCACAATACTCATAAGCATAGATACACATAGTCACAAAATACTGATTACCAAAGTACCAGAGTAGTTGGCTTCAAGAGTGAGGAGTGGGTGGTGTGTCTGTGGTGTTTGTGTGTGATGTGTACCTGTATAGTATGTGTGGGGGGTGTGTTTGTGATGTCTGTGCATGTCCGTGTGTGATGTGTGCGTTGTGTGTGGTGCGTGTGCGTGATATGTGTATGTGGTATGTATATGTGTGTGTGTACATGTGTGCTTTCTCTTGGATCTGCACACTAGTGCAGAGGACCAATGCTAACAGTCAAACTGGACAGATATGTTTTAGAATATCAGCGCTGTATTACGTAATTATAATAATAGCAGGGGCTCTGTCATCTGCTTTGAATAGGGAGATGCAGTCTGCAAAAGTCTGGACCAGGTGAATTTACAAGTTGTGACACCTTCTGCCTCTTTATTGCAATCTGTATTTAATCAAGTCTCAATAGAGCACTGCCTAGGGAACCTAGGGCTGGCTTTTCATGTTCTAACTCAGGTTTATTCCACCTGAGACTTTGGGGCATGACTAGTGTGAGGTGGTACCTTGTATTTTGATTTGCGTTTCTCTGGTAATTAGCGGTGTTGAGCATCTTTTCGTGTGCCTGTAGACCTACTTTTGAAATCACACTTAATCTACCTCCTGGCTAGTCTCGGGAAAATCACCTTCTCACCTTTTCTTCCATTTATGAAACAAAACTATTGTTTACCTTTGGTGCACTTAGCCTGTTTGACACTCAAAGTAAATCATTTTTTAACAACTCTTTCCTCTACATGACAAAACAATTTTCAATAATAATCATGAAATGAAATGAATAATAATAGTAATAATGGAAGAAAAAGAAATTCTAGCAGTAAAAATCTTACTTTACTGCATTTCATATGTCTGCATGTTTATAATAAAACAATAAATAAATAAATATACAAATAAAAATTACAGTATAGAATAGAAAAACAGCAAGAGATGATACATTTTAAATACATTATCTTTTTTTAAAAAAAGGAAAAATATTGTACCTCCATATTGTTTGGCCCGTTATAGTAACAAATAGCATCCCAGTTTCTGTTTGGAAGCTTTAACTTCTGCGAATTTGTCAACTATTTTGTAAAAACTGATCTTTGCATACGCGTGTTCAGTAGACACCTTAGCCAGATTTGTTCATCTATATTTGTTCAAAGTTGATCAAAGAGCACTTTTTATTAATTTTATTTCAAAAAGTTTTTTTTCCACAAGAAGCAATAGATATACAATTAGTAAAACTCTTAAAGATAACCATAAAATTCAAAATTCATGAAATTCCCATTTCATCAGAAATTCCAGAAATTGCCAGAACACTGATATCTTTATTTCTTTGAGATTAGTTTTTCAAATGTCTCCATATTTGGAGATTTTTCCTTAAAATACCTTTGTCAAAAATTAATCGTAAACATCTATCATATCATATTTTGTAAGACCTTCTGAAATTTTCTGTTTCTGTAAAATTTCGTAAAATGGTGACCGATACCAGTTACTGACATTAATCCATTGCTTTAGAACAATTAACAGAACGGAAGTATTTATTGCAATGTTTCTTCGTCTTTACAATCACTGTGATATGACTGATAATTGCAAATGTACTGTTTAAGAATATGCGATATTAGAGGAGTTGGAGGCAAGAACTATGCCTGCTGTGAGCTTGGATTATCCCTAACAGTAGTGAACTTACTCTTGAAATGAATATATGTTAACTGAATCTGTGTATGTCAGGAGCCAGCTGCATAATTTGGGATTCTCTGAGTTCAGTTACAAGTAGAATACAATGTTTGTTAAAGAATAAGTGATAAAAATGGTGCTTATTTGGAGCTTATGTATATATTATCAAAACAATAGTCCCTGCAATTGTTTAGAACTTAGACCAGGGGTCAGTAAACTTTTACTTATGGGTTAAATTTTTTCAGCTGCCTATTGTTATAAATAATTTTTTAAATGACCGTTTTTTACACATCTTCTAAGGAAGTTGGCTGCTGTCATGCTGCAACAGAGTTGAGTAGCTGCAACAGAGATCACGTGACCTACAAAGTCTGAAATATTTACTATCTGACCCTTTACAGATCCTGACTTAGATCAACCAAAATTTTTTGGAGTGGAGCATTTTTTCCTGCCATTGTTTAGAATGGCTAGCCTATGGTTGTAATAAAAAGCAGATAACTTGTAGTTTCTTTTTAAAATTCCCTGCAGATGGTGCATCTTTTGTTGCCTGATCATTTGCACCACCCCATTTCGTATGCCTCTGTTTCAACCTGTAGTGTTCTTGTGTTATTTTATTGAATGAAGGTCATACATGAGCACCTTCATTCAGTTGGGTCTAGTGCATAGTAAACCTCCCATGCTTATTAGTGTGCTTTCCCTTCCAAAAGCACACAACCATAAATTATACGGGGAGATAGTCCAAAAGCATACAGGTAGTACACTCTAGGTAAAATGTTGTAAGGTGCAGTGAGCATATACTTACAACATCCAGGTAAATCCCTATGTCCCAGAGGACCAGGCAGAACTGAGTGTATATTCTACGACTGCCGAAATTTTAGATGCCTCTAACTTCCACATAGTCCTTGGCTTTTTAAAATTTCAGTGTGATGTCAACCTCCCCCTTTTTAAATTTTTATTTTATATTGGACTATAGTTGATTTACAGTGCTGTGTTAATTTCAGGTATAGAGCAAGGTGATTCAGTTATACATATACGTATATCTATTCTTTTTCAAATTCTTTTCCCCTTTAGGTTATTACAGAATATTGAGCAGAGTTCCCTGTGGTATACAGTAGGTCATGGGTGGTTATCTGTTTTAAACATAGTATTGTGCATATGTCATTTCCAACCCCTTTTGATAAGACAACTCACACTTTGGTCTGAGAGGAATACAGGATTCTTGATTTTTTTTTTTTTTTTTAATGCCTTGCCACCTTCTATTTACCATCTTTCCTTATGGAATTTTCTTCTTCCCATTTACCTTAGGGTAATTCCTGAAGCCCATCAGTGATTTTAGTGTGTATACAGCATTTGGAGCTTAAGTCTATGCAATGTCATTAGCAGGTAACGTGGGTTGAATTCACGCCATGTATGAATATATGGGTTTGGCTAAAACGTTCGTTCGGGTTTTCCATGACATGGTACGGAAAACCCAAACGAACTTTTTGGCCAACCCAGTAGAAACTCTCTTTAGATGTGGATGATTGTGTGCATTCGTTTGATTCTTTTAATTCACAACACTGTCAAAAGGTAGCAATCCAGATCTGATCCTAGTCTCTAATTAAGGTATTTGAATGACACAAACCGTGCCCCTTCCCCTCTAGGGAGGGAAATGTGCCAGAGCTAGCTTAATGCTCGCAGCTCGCATCACCACAAAGGTGGTTGCTTGGTTCAACCTAAATTAAAACCCATATTCATTTTTTACAAGATTACGTGCATTTTCTTAATATTTTGCATTAAACATTTAACATCTGGTTGATTAGACTTATTTTGTATAATCACATTTCAAGATGTAATTTGGCATTGTTGGGACAATCGATAAACTTGAGGTTTGTGCGATTGCTATTATACTCTGGGTAGAAAAATTCATTATCTCACATTCTTCCCTTGTGGGTGTTGCTCTGACACTAACCTGCAACTCTGTTTACCAGAAGCAATCCAATTGCAGGCTCGATTGCTTCGAAAGCATGGGTTTTATTTTTATGCACAAAACATAGACTTCTCATTAATTTTTATTTCATTTATTCAGTTTCAATAACCCTTTGCATATGCAATGACAGGTGACTATGATGCCCTGTCCTCTCTTATTCTTTTTTTCTCCCTTTTGTTAACCAGAACATAAAGCATTAAAACCTGCCCATGGTTTATTTAATCATGCATGTCTCTGTCTAGAATTTGAGGATATCTGCATTCATGTCTCTTCCTTTCTTCTCGCTTATATTGAGGTCATTAAAGGTGTGATTTTATTTATTCCTTTTTTTAAAAATAAATTTATTTATTTATTTATTTCTGGCTGTGTTGGGTCTTCGTTGCTGCGCACGGGCTTTCTCTAGTTGTGGTGAGCGGAGGCTACTCTTCATTGCGGTTCACAGGCTTCTCATTGAGGTGCCTTCTCTTTGTTGTGGAGCATGGGCTCTAGGCATGCAGGCTTCAGTAATTGTGGCACGTAGGCTCAGTAGTTATGGCACGCGGGCTCAGTACTTGTGGCTCGTGGGCTCTAGAGTGCAGGCTCAGTAGTTGTGGTGCACAGGCTTAGTTACTCCGCGGCATGTGGGATCCTCCCGGAACAGGAATCGAACCCGTGTCCCCTGCATTGGCAGGCGGATTCCTAACCACTGCGCCACCAGGGAAGTTCTGTTCCTCTTTTGAATATACTCTGGGTTTAAGAATGAAAAATCTTTCATTTCTATTATCAAATCACAATAAAAATGAATATGTCACAAAAGGCAAGTATATTTGCAAATACACTGAAGAAAAAATGTCATCCTGGTTTAATACGAACAGCCCCTTCTTAGAACAGGACTTCAGCTTTATCTGGTGCAGCTTTGAGTAAAACTTGGGAGATGGTTGAAGGATCTGTTTCCCGATTCCTGGATAGAAGGCTTGCACCCCATCTAAACCAGTGTGGTTGATAATATGGAAGGAAATGAATGAGATTATTTCAGAACAATCTTGTCAATAAGCCCACATCTCATTTGCAAATGATACACTTACGTGTCTGGAGAGATTTAGAGCAGTAAATTCTTCGAAGTCTTAAGTGACCTAAGAATTCAGGAAGTATTGATTTCCCAAACTTGCTGGCCTGGTGTGTGGCTTGAGTTCTTGTGGGAATGCTCTAAAGGAAACAGAAGAAGTGTGAGCAAGATTTCTCCAAGGGCAGACCAGTAAATTGGAACATGGAGGAATCCACTTAACATGTCTTATTCTGTCCAAGACCCTTGGAAAACTCAATGAACTCTTCACTCCTTTACTGTTTACAGTTCAGTCATCTCCTGGGACATGGGAAGCATTTATACAAAGCCACCCCATTTAGTCACATAGATGAAGACTGTGATGTGATCCAGCATCTTGCTTTATCTCGTGTGCTTAAAGAAGTGTTATGTGTGTATATGTTAATCCCAATAAAATAGATAACCAACAAGGACCTACTGTATAGCACAGGGAACTATACTCAGTATTTTGTAATAACCTATAAGGGAAAAGAATCTGAATCCCTTTGCCATACAATTGAAATTAACACAACATTGTGAATCAATTATACTTCAATCAAAAAAAGAGAAGCGTCATGTGACATAAAGCCTTAAATACTACACTCTTCAGTGAGGGAGGGGAAGAATTTCCTCTGAGCGTGTGAAAAATAGTGAGGGTGACATATTTCTAAAGCCATTAAATGCAGAATTCATTTGTTTCCACTTCTTTGATTTGAGACATACACGCTGATAAATAGCAAGGTTCCTTTAACAATGATAAATGCTCACATTCTTTAAAAATGGCTTTTATTGATATGTGTACTCTTTCAAGTCTCAAGAGAACGATATTTTGCTGCAGTACTGATCTATCTTAGCAGAGACACTAAGGGGAGGTGGGGAACGTGCTGCAGAAAAAGAGGCTGAAAATAGCACAATTCTAAAAAGTCAGTGTAATTTCTCTTTTAGCATGCAGAGGTCACGATTTCAATGACAGCTGGTCATATGAGAGAAGTCTGATTTTGATATCCAGTATTGTAAACTGTTATTCAAATTGATAGTGTTAATCATATGAAAGGGATGCTTTCTTTATATTTTTTATAAAGTTGAATTCTATGTGTTTAAACGTTCCATCAACCGTGCTGAATGAGCCTTGAGATCTGAGTACAATTATCCCTTTCCCATTGACAGGATGAAGACTCAATCATTTTTATCCTCTAAGGATATACAAAGAGAGAGATGTTTGTTTTTTGAAGGGGTTGAGTTAAAAATCTCTGGCACTGATTCATTAAATGAAAAGATACTATTATAAAAGAGTTAACAAAAATGTTCACTGTTGAGAAAAGTTTGATGGCCTAGAAGGTCATAAGAGTTTTAAGCATTCCATTTTTGCTGGTTTATTGATTCATTGAGAGAAATGTGATGGAGGAAAGAGTAAGGGTGGGATGTGGGGGGAACCTCATCAGAATCCTCAGAGCTGATGAGGAAACAGCTCTGGACTGAGGGTCAGTTGTTTTCAATTTGTGTCCTGGCATGTGTTGGTGTTGGACAAGTCAATTTAACTTCCAAGCTTCTGTCCTCTCATCTATAAAATGAACGAGTACCTCACCTTTCGCCACGTCCTTTAGTACTTGGTGGTGTTCAAATAAGGTTACCAAAGGAGAAGGGGGAGGGATAAATTAGGAATTTGGGATTAACATATACATACTACTATATATAAAATAGGTACCCAACAAGTACCTACTGTATAGCACAGGGAACTATACTCAATATTTTGTAATAACCTATAAAGGAAAATAAGCTGAAAAAGAATATATATATATATATATATACACATATGTCACTTTGCTGTACACTTGAAACTAACCCAACATTGTAAATCAACTATATTTCAATAAAAAAAAACAATGGAGGAATTAAAAAGGCTTTGGAACCAATAAAGGGAGTCCTTATGGGGGAAAGGTATTACTTTAGTGAAAGAACCAATGAAGAATGGCATAAATCACTTATTAATTTATTCAGGAAAACTAGTATTGTGGAGATTATTTTTAAAATTACTCTAGTATAGTACTGCAAGAAATGCATACACAGATTACTAGAGAATTCACAAAGGTAAGAGCATATCTTTAGAACCACTGCCTTAGAAATGTAATGAAATGTTAAAATAGTTCCTCCCTCTCTCTCTCTCTATATATATATATACACACACACACATATATGTATATATATTTATAGATATGCCTGCCCTAAACTCCCACTGAATTTGAATTCTCTGGATGGATTCCCACACAGACATGATATCCAATTATCCCCTAATTTTCAAGAATCTAAAAATGAGTGGTGATATGTACATGTATAACTGATTATAGCAGAAACTAACACAACATTGTAAATCAACTATACTCCAATAAAAAATTTTAAAAAATAGATCACACACAAAAAAATTAAAAAAATAAAATGAATCATAAAATCAGCCTCCTCCATTTCCCCCACACACAGCCAAGTGGGAACTTGACTAAATGCAAATAGTGGTTTGGAAAAAGCAGTCATGTTTGAGATTCATGAATTGACCTCCTTTTTACTGTCCAGGGATGCATAGTGGTCCATCCTTACAGAGTCGCTACTTGGAGACAAGTGACAATTGCTTCTGACGGCTGAGGCTGCTCAAGCCACCGGGAAAACCAGTGACTGTAAAAAATCAGCCAATTTCTTAGTTCCTCTTCAGGGAAAGGAACAGCTTGCCTTCCAAAGGTTTCTTGAATCAGGGCATATTCTTGATTAACCCGCTCACGACCTGCCAAGTTACCAGCTGTTGAGAATAACTTGATGTTTCGTACTGGGATTTTGGTTGCAAGCAAAACTCGGAGCATCTTCAGAGGCCATCACAGTTTTGAAAGAGAATTAAGAAAAAAAGTTGTCTTATTGGTGTGTATCCCCTTGAGAATGAATAGGATATTTGTCTTTTATGTTGATTTCTTTATCCCTAGCAACTAAAAGAATGCTTGAGACATGCCAGATGCTTAGTGAATTTTCTGTTTAATGAATGAATGCATGAATGCATGGATGTAAAATGGCAAAGAGGGTAACTCAGAGTGTAACATCACCAGCTGAGAGAGGATGAAATCAATAATTTAAGAAGAAAAAACATGTTAATTTCAGAGCATCTGCTCTGATGCTGAGTTGGCCGTCACCTTCCCTTTCCAGACCATTGTCAGCATCTTTAAAATCAGAGGGTTGTACTAAGTGTGCTTTCATTTCTTAGGTTCTCAGATCAAGCCAGCTAGAATACGCATGGCTCTGTTCAAGATTGCTTTATATCTCATCGTCTCCCAAAGTAAGATGCAAATTCTTCTCAAGCACAATGATGCCCCTGAAATTGCTGAACATATTTAAGTGAGATTTGAAGTCTGACATTTCTTGGCTGAAAGATATGATGGATTAACCTTTCAGTAACCTGTCCAGACAGCACATGAGTTCTGCTCTCAGTGAGAGACGTACTGCTCCCGGGCTGGGACAGAAGAGAACGTTTTTCACCCAAGCATATAGTTTCTTATGGTTTTTGTCTCATAAAGCCTCGTGCAATCCAACCCCAGCCCCGTTGGTCTAACCGCTGCTTTTTATTACACGTTGCTAGAGGCAAGCTCATCTCTGCAAGCTCCCCTAAATGCTCTTTCCAGTATGGCTCCTGAGCATTTCCTTTGAGTGTTCGTCTGCCCTTGCTTCCGGCCTTCCTGCTTTCTATCCTCTTCCCTCTCAATCTAGAAAGGAATATGCGTATGTGAAAGATTATGCAGACAGTTAGTGACTAAGAAAAATCAAAAACCCTGAGCCTGTAATTCTCAGGCTTCCAACACATGTGCCTCAATCACCAAAATCTTTGCCCACCTCTCCTCTGACCCTGGGTACCGTTTCCCACGTCATGTGGCTACTTACCCTCTTCCACTTTGTCTCCCCCCCCCCCCACCCCAGCTATCTTGCCCACAGATACCTGCAGGTGCCAATCGGTCGCTTTTCCCCAGCATCTCCCACCACTGCAGTTGTGATTCCTGGCCTTTTTTCTGCATTGTACATTTCTTTGAAAGTTTACACTGTCAGGAATTTTCTCTCCCTTTTATAATGGGCTGGCAATTCTTTAAAAGCAAGGATAAGTTAGGATTGTGTTCAATTGCAAATAAGAGAAAACTGAATGCTAGTAGTCAAAAGCATGGTTTGTTTTCTCACATATCAGGAAGTTCAGAGGCTGCTGGCACTATTGCTTCTGCTCAACGATGCATAACATCAGGGACTCTAGTTCTTTCTTTCTGGTTTCCTATTTTCAGAGTGTTGTTCTTCATCATTTTCCTTGTGGCTGGATGGTGTCAAGAGGACAGTAAGAGCTCTAGACATAACATCTAAAGGCTGGAGGAAGAGGGATGCCAGCCTCTTTCTTTCCCTCTCTCCTTTCCAAAACGAGCAAGTTTTTCCAGAACTGTCTCCAGCAACCCCTACCGGTTTCATGGATATCATGGTCATTTCTACCTTAAAAAGAGGCTGGGAGATTCGGGAGCAGAACTGCCCCCTTGATCTGTGATAAGCTGTTGCTTGGGACCAGACATCTCTCCACCCTGAGCAAAACCAGGAATCTGTTAGCCAAGAAGGAAGGGAGGGCTGGGCAATCTTATCCATAATGACTTTTCCGATTTGACTTCTGTCTTCCCTCCATTAAGTATCCTTCCACTGACCCCCTACACAGATGTGAAACATCCCATCTGAGACTAAACTTCTTCCACCACGCTTTTGGTGATTCCTCTAACAAGATGTGTTATGTATGTCTTTATCTGCTTCTATGACATCTGTCATCCTCTCCCTGTAATTTGTGAGCTATATTTTGAAAGACAAAAATCCTACTACTCCGCTGTCATTAAATTTGTGATTTGGGGTGAGTTACTTCAGAATGCCTCTGTTTCCACCTGTCCGAATGGGAATGTTAGCAAAGCTGCCTCATGGGGTTATATAACTAATGAATATGATATAAAGCATTTAGGATGGTATCTGACACATACACAGAACTTAGTGTCAGTCCTTCTTCTGTGATTAATATCATCACTTTCAAACTCTCCAGACCTCAGTGGCCCCGTTTGTAATGGAGAATGGAACACAGTCATTTCTAAGACTCTTTATACTGCTTTTATATATTCCTTCAGAAAAAAAAAATTCCTAGAGAGCCTTTCACATAATAGAGTCTCAATAAGTATTTGCTAAAGTGAATTGGCATATCTAAATAATAGACCAGATCATCAGAGAGAGTGTATCGTGTGTAAGCTCTGACAGAACTGAGTTACAAACTTTAAATGCTTTCCTATTGCTTCTGCTTATTAGATGGAGAAGAATCCATAATCATTTGGGAGAGAAAAGTATTTTTAATGGAAACACTCTGTGGCCTGACTCCTGAAGTTTCTCTTGCAGTTATAGATTGCTCGCTACCACAGGCAGACAGAAAACTGACCAGTTTTCAGCTCCAAATGGAAAAGCAGATTGATTTCTGGCATGCTGAAATTCTTTCCAGTGTCTTCTATGTCCTCAGGTTGCTGACAGTGGGCTTTTTCAGTCAAAGCTGACATGTTATGAACGGAGTTGTCCTGTGACACGCGTCCATTTGCAACATGTATGATGATACCGTCCAATTTTTCCTACACGTTTGTGCCCCAGAGAAATGCGACCTAATTGTCAGTTGCAATGCCAGCTGCCACTGCCAAATTCCAATTAGTCTTCACACACAAAAGAAATGCACCTCCAAAGTTAGATTCTTAAGCTCGTGGTGTTAAACCAATATTTTCTGAAATGTAGGTTGCTCATGTGCTGAGGTGACTAAATAACATCAGATATGTAACAGAGAGCGAGCTGAATCCACTCTGAGGGACTAAGCTAGAACACAAACCATAGAAAGTTTGCATGCAATAGGGCAGTAGCTTGAGATGGAAAAATTGGTTACATGCTAGAGTGCAGTGTGCTGAGTTATCACCATTACTGAGAAACAAGCTAACTGACATTTGAACACCAGGTGTGTGCGTGCAGGTGTGTGGACCACTTCATTCCTTGCTGGCAGACACACAAGACCTGGATCATTGTCTCACAGTGGCCCATTTCTGGCATGACATGCTTGGTCCGAATTGAATGCTTGGTCAAAGTCATCTGTGTGCAATATACGTACATTTATCAACCTGCCACATTCTCCTTTGGGTCTGAGGCAAATGAAATGACTGTCTTTCCAGCAGGTACCACTCAAGCCTTCCAGGAGGAAAAGATCAAAACAGCATGTTTCTCTGTCATCCTTTGTTTTTCAGTCTTCTTTCCTTTTTACATTTTAGCTTTATGAACATGACCATTCTCATTACCATGTTTATAGCCAGTTTCTTTCTTCTGTTGAGTTGTTTGATTTTGCTCACCTGCGGGCAGTTCTCTCTAAGACACGGTGAGCATCTCGATTCTGCAATCACAAAACTCCGTGCATCGGCTCCCCTAGCGCGCGCTGGCTGAGCCCAAAACCCACAAGTGCAGGCCGCCCCTCCACTAATTGTGTCGCCAAATGGAGTTTGCTCTCATTTGTTTAACCACCCAGTTGTAATTGAATCCTGATGGGAAGCTGGGTTTCCATCCAGAATTATTCCCCTTCTCCTGCCGAGAACGTGGTATAGTGGCCATTTCTTCCCCACAGCAGCCCTAGAACAGTTTGCAGATGGTTTCATCCCTCTGTCCTCTGTGATGTTTTCCAGCCTGGGAGCGATTATGGCCTTGAGACTGTAGGCGCCATTACCAAGGGATATTTCTCCTGTTGCTCTCTCTCTGCATCACTGGAAACCTTATAACAAAGCATAATGATGCATCCCTTCCTTCTTTCTCCCTATCTCACCATCCTAAGAGTGCCCTAAAAATGTTTGGCTAGAATATCCATGCCTAAGTTCTACTTTTACCTAAATTGGCTACAACCAGTTTGGAGATACCCAAGTGAATATTTCTCGAAATCTGATCTCCTGGCCACCTGCAGCAGTATCACCTAGAGCAGTGATCTCAAAATATGGTCCCTGACCTACAGCATCAGCATCACCTGGAAATTTGTTAGAAATGCAGATTCACAGGCCTCACCCAAACCTACTGAATGAGAATTTCTGGAGGTGCGGACCAGAAATACGTGTTTTGAAACAACTCCTCCAGCTGAATGAATGCATGAGAACCACTGAGTTAAAGCTCTTGTTAAAAATTCAGATTCCTGGGCCTGTTCCACTACTTACTAAATAAGAATTCGTTACAGATAAGACCCAGAAAGGTAGGTAGGTATAGGTAGATTAGATAGATAGGTAGATATGTGTGTGTGTGTGTGTGTGTGTGTGTGTGTGTGTGTGTGTATTTAAATTTTATCTTGAAATGATTTTAGATTTACAGAAGAGTTACAAAGATAGAATTCCTATATACCCATCTTTGATTTCCCCCAAATGTTAATACTTTAAATAACTAGTGTACATTTATGAAAATTGAGAAATTAACAATGTAAAAATACTCTTAACTACAGACTTTATTCAAATTTCACCAGTTTTTACATGAATGTCTTTTTGCTGTCCAAGGATCCAATCCAGATTTCAGTTTCTCAGTCTTTTATTTCATGATCTTGACAATTTTGAAAAGTACAAGTCAGGTATTTTGTAGAATGTCCCTCAATTTGAATTCTTTTCTGACATTTTCTCATGAGCAGATGAAGATTAAGGTTATGGGTTTGGGGAAGAGTAAAATACAAATGGGGTCACCCTTATCATCACATCATATCAGGGGGCACGTTAAATCAACATGACTTAGCACTAGTGATGTTAACTTAGTGGTCCAGTTAGAGTCTGCCAAGTTTATCCACTGTTCAGTTATTCTTTTTCCTTTTCCATATTCTTAAGCTAGGCACTAAGTCCAGACTACACTTAAGGGCAAAAAAATTAATCTCCACCTCTTCAAAGGAAGAATATCAAAGAAGTTGTAGGCATATGTTTAAACCACCAGAATAATTAGTAAATATTTGGGGTGAGATTCTTTTAAGCTATATAAATGTTCAGTGTCTCCTTATAATTTCCCACATGAAGTTTAGCATTCATCAGTGGACCTTGCCTGCAGCAGTTTTTCCTCTAATGTTCTAATGGTGATATTCCATGTCCCTCATTCCTTCAAAATTTATTAGTTGGGATTGTTCTGTGAGGAGGATTCATTCCCTCTTTCCTATTTATTGATTATTTTGGTCATTTATTTTTTAATAGTATGGATTCCTGAGTATGTATTGTGTGTATTCTTTGGATAGTTATTCAGTACCATCATCATTTATTTTGTTGCTAATATTATTCTAGCTTTGTTCATTGGGAGCTCTTTTAGGTTGGCTCCTATGTCCTTCTGACATCCCCCCTTCCATTTTTTTTTTTTCTTTTGTGGACTTCTTGCTTCCTGACATGACAAGTTGATCCAGACTTGTCTTGCATGTGCTTTGCCCCAACTTCAGAATCACCCATTTCTCCAAAGAGACCTGGTTCTTTTTGTTGAAAGATGGTATTTCAAAACCAGTCTGGTCACTAGATGTGGCTTTGGAGTGTCACTACTTCTAGACTCTCTCAATGGATAGTGGTAGGGTACCTATGTATGTATGTATACTAGCCCACATATGCACGTATGTATGTATAAGATAACCCAAGCATGCAAGCGTCTCACTCTAAGCCGTGAGTTTCCACTCTGTCTGACTCCGCCTCACGCCGCATGGTCCATTCTAGCCACATTCTCTTGTTTGCGTTTAAATTCTTTACCTAACTCTGAGAGACCTGGTTCCCATTATATACAATTTCTTTCTTGTTTTGTTGGACTCCAGTATGGGTAGCAGTTCCAGCATTGCTAACTTGTATCCCTGTGGAAAATTTACAAATTAGAGTACCATTTTATGTGCTGTTCTTCTTGTCTTTATCCTTAGAGTTTCCGGTCATACACTATTTTTAAAATTTACTTAGGACAACTCCTTTCCTATTCATCCCCTTCAGTGAAATTCTCTGATACATTTATAATGCAGTTCGTTTGTTGAAGTCTGCATTCCATTTTAGGATCCCCTAGTTTTTGGTTGATTTTGCATACAGTAAAGTCCAGTTGTTGTGACGCGTTGTTCTTAGGGTTTTGGCAAGTGCCTGGAATCATGTCTCTACATCACAGTACCATACAGAACATTTCCACTGCCCCCAAGTGCCCTTGTGCAGTCCCGTTGTAGTCAACCCCTCCTCTCTCTCCTAACCGCTGGCATCCACTGATCTACTTTCCACCCCTGTGGTTTTGCTTTTTCCTAGAATGTCATATGAATAGAATTATATAGTATGTAGTCTTCTTGGTTTAACTTTTTCACTTAGCAAAATGCATTTAAGATTCATTCACGTTCTTCCAAGAATCAGTAGTTCCCTTTTGTTGCTGAGTAGTATCCTGTTGCCTGGGTAGACCATGGTTAGTTTATCCATTCACCTGTTGACAGATGTCTTAGTTGTTTCCAGTTTCAGTGATTATGAATGAAGTTTCTATAAACATTTACGAGCACGTTTGTGTGAACATAACTTTTCAATTCACTTGGATAAACAGCTAGGATTGGAACCACTGCTTGATATGTTAACTCTATATTTCACACTTTGGAAATGCTGAACTATTTTCCCAACTGGTTGTACCATTGTGCATTTCCACCAGCGGTGAATGAGCATCCTGTTGCTCTGCATCTTCTCTAGTGTTTCGTATTGTTAGTATTTTTTAAAAGCTCTTTTAATAGGTATTTAGTAATATATCATCGTGGTTTTTTCTGCTTTTTTGGAGGAGGAGTTGTTTAGCTCTTCTTTCTCTTCTTAAAGTAGAAGTTTAGGTTGCTGATTTTGGATGTTTCTTCTTTCCGAACATAAGCATTTAATGATATCTATTTCCTTATAAACATCAGTTTAGCTGTAATCTATACATTTTGAGATGTTGCAGTTTCATTTTCATTTAGTTAGAAATACTTTTAAATTTCCCTTGACACTTCCTCTTTGACCCGTGGGTAGTTTAGATGTGTGTTGTTTAATTTCCAAGTGTTCAGAGATTTTCCTGTTTTCTTTCTGTTATTGATTTCCAGTTTGATTCTGTTATGGTCTGAGAGCGTAATGTTCTTTTGAATTTAAGTTTTTTTTTCTCTTTTATGACCCAGAAGATGGTCTAGCTTAATGAATGTTCCATTTTCCGTTTGAAAAGAATGTGTACTCTTCTGTTGTCCTGGGGATCGCTCTGTAAATGTCAATTAGGTCAAGTTGGTTGATAGTGTTGCTGGACTTCTATACTTTATAGAAGGACCATCGGTGATTTCAAGCACATTGAAGGTTGAGAGCCACTTAGAGAGAGCTGACACTGATTGGGATAAAGATGTAATGGCGGTTCACTTTTGGATTAGAGTTTATACTTTTCTATGCTTATGGAAGCCTAGTAGCTTCCACCCAGTTGTTGATGCTCTGGGTTTAAGCTTGTTGATTATGGGTATCTCCACATTACAAAAACAACAAGGTTTTCCTCTTGTCTCTGCCCCTAGGTCTTCTGCCCATTGGATGACCTTTGGGGCCTTTCCTACAAATATCCTCTTTACCTCTTTTGTCTATGCCAGCCTTTCTTAAGTTGTGTTTCATTAAAAAAAACAAAAAAACAAAGAAAACCACTAGATCCAGGAGCTGCTACTAAGCAGGTGTTGAGTAGTGGGGAGGGTGTCAGTTGCTTACTAAACTGCTGCATATTCCCCTGTCTTGAAATTCATAAGCCAGTCAATACCATAATGGTCCTGAGAAGTCTGGAATAAACACATCTATTTTTCAATTTAATCCCCTTTTCTACTAACATGAAATGGGCAATGCTAACTACCTTATAAGGATTTTAAAGATCAGATAACATACATAGAACACACACTCGTAGGTTGGGCACATAGTATGTGGTCAATAAAGAATTATTACTCTGATTTATAATAGTTGATCTTGTTCTTGTTTTATTTTTAGATTTACTCCATTGGCTGTGAGCTTGAAAAGTTGGAACGGGTATAACGGGGAAAAAATTATGAGAATGCAAACACCAGAAAAGCAATAGAAATTGACATGAGTTTTACCTGTTCAAGTACTTTTATATTGTAGTTGACTGTGGTTTTCTTGTAGTGTATTACATTCATTTTAAAGGCCTCCCATCCAGTTTGTCTACCTAAACCTACCTCTCCAGAATCAGTATCACTGGTACTCCTGTGCATACAAGTGCATTACTAAGAGAATGAGGCTGTGCCTTACCATGGAAGGTGCACCAAGTATGAACTCAGCATATCGTCCTAAGCCTTCCTCATTCAGCAAATCACCAAGGAAGTGCTATGCACTCAGAATTTGCAGGTTCCTGCTCCCCATCTACTTTCCCTGGTTTGTTTGGTATCTGTGTGAGAACTTTATTGACACTCTGCTTTCTTTTCTTACACAGGTGGGCTCTGCATTGCCCAGTCCGTGAGAATCCCCCAAGAACGCAAAGACAGGACCATTGACTTCGATAGAATTATCAAACAGCTCCTGGACACACCCAACTCCAGGGCTGTCGTGATTTTTGCCAACGATGAGGATATCAAGTAAGGCTGACTGGTGAAATTCGTTAATATGCATGTTGCAATTTAGGAGACAGACAGATCAGGATCCTGGCAGACAAAGGGGAAAAGATAGCACAGAATCAAATCAATAATTACATGGTGGCAAAGTCTGTTCACGCTTTCTACCCAACATAAGTAGTTAGAGCGAACTATGGAAGCAGCAGCATGTTTCTGTCATATATTTCCCCCCATTAGGTAAAAAAACGTATTCAGTGACTTGTACAAAGAGAAAACCCCTGGACTTTCCGAAGGTTCTTTTATTAAATAATATATCCACGTGTAACAGACTTTTATCTAAAGAGTGGTTCTTCTTAATGTAAAAGAAAAATGCCTTATGTTTCTGGCCATATTACTCCTGCTTTGGACTTCGTGTGTTCAAAACCAAACTTGTCATATCTCTGCATTCTCCAATCCACTTGTTGTCTCTTTCTTTACCTTGATCCTCCTTGGTGTCAACAATCTGATTGTTAATTTTGACTTTCCTTTTTAGCTCATTCCTTGGCCAAGCTGTGGAGGGCTAACCTTCGAAATGTTTCTAGAACACAAATAGGCCCTGTTTCCATTTCTGACCACTGCCACCTCGGTTGGTCCAGAATCCTTATCATTTTTAGAACAAACAGGAATTACACCTGATTTAAAATATCAAAAAATGTTAAAAAATCTAGATTAAAAAAAAAGCTGCATTCATCCTGTCTCATAGCTAACAACTTCTCCTTTCCAGATGCTATAGCTAATAACCAGTGTCTTGTAGATTTTTCTAGAGACAGTGTGTATATTTTTACACAAATGGTAGAACACTATGTGTTGTTCTCCCCCCCTGCTCGCCTTCACTCACTCTTTTTTCATGGAAGTTTCTGAATACCTATAGATCTATTCGATCTTTTCAATAGCCACGCAGAATTTCATTTTATATATTTCCTGTAATTTATCTAACTGCTCCCTTCCTGATTGACATTTAAGTTTGATTACAGACTTTTGCAATTATAAATTGTGTTGCGGTAAACTTTCTCTTCCACAAATCTGTGTGTGCAAATATGAAATATTAATATACACATACTTTACAATGTGTGGTATACAATATTAACATACTGCAAATATATAATAATGTACAAGTGTATTACTTTATATATTTGTAAGTATTTAAAACAGAAATTCCTGGAAAAGAAGTTTCCAGGGCAAAGATGCGTTCCTTCTTAAATGGGAATATTGTTTTCCAAAGAGATGTTGCCGATTTACACCTCTGCTGATGGGAAAGAGCTGTGTGGATTTTTTTAATCTTAGTTTGTCTCACAGTTCAAAATAATATGTCATTTAATTTGAAGGTGAATATCTTTTATTAAGGGTAAAGTTGAAGGTTCCAGGCCATTGTTACCCCCACGTGGAGTATTGCATCTCCGTCATTGCCAGCCTGCCGGTCCTGTGTCTCCCCCTCCATGTGTATTCTCCATCTGCTTCTGAATCCACCCATCACTTAATTGGAGTCTGTATTCTCCACTAGTCTGTACGCATCATTAAGGTGGAGGTGATGCCCCTTTTGACTTCCTTTCATAACCTTAACCCCATCACAGTTTTGAGCTCTGACATGGGTGGCAGGACGAGTAAATGAGAAGAGTATTAAACCTCAAGTCAGGATACCCGAGGATGGATTTTTTTTTTTTTTTTTTTTGCTACTTAAATGACCACTCTCTCACCTTGGGCAAGCCTCTCCCCACACCCTACTTCCCTGACTCTTTGAGACCTCAGTTTTCCCATCAGTAAAATGAAAATCCTTTTGAGCTCTTTCTATGATGATCTGGACTTCTGCTTTTCTAGCTTTATTTCATTCCATGCTCCCTCGTGGTTTGTGTACTGCAGGCAAGGGGCCATTTGTGTTTCCTCCTTCCTGGGTCTTTGTACATTCTCTTCCAGCTACCTGGAATGCTTTGCTTCCCCACTTCATCATTTTAGTGCCATCGATAGTGTTGCTTTTGAAGGAAGATTTCTCTGAACAATGTAGCTTTGATAAGTTTGTCATAACAACTCAGTTTCATAGTTGATGTCACTGATGTAATTTTACATCCTTTGATCATTTAAGTAGTGTCTGTATTCTCCACTAGTCTGTAGGCATCACTAAGACAGAGATGATGCCCCTTTTGACTTCCTTTCATATCTTTAGCCCTTATCACGGTGCTCAGTACATGGCAGATGCTCAATGAATGTCATCAAATGAGAATGAATCAAATGCCTAGTCTGTTTAATAATTTAAGTAAAGGCCTCTCTCTCTGAACTTCATGATGCTTTAAAATGTGGTCCTATTTTTGCATGTAGACCCTGCCTTCACTCACTCAGTTCTCCACCTACAATGCATGACTTGTCCTCCAGTGTGTCTTCATCACTCCTCCATCAGGACTTTGGCTCATGGTGTTCCTCCCCTCCGTCTCTACCTGTTGAGATTGTGTCTGTTCTTCAAGGTTTATTTCAAACGTGCCTTTCTCCATGAAACTGTTTCTGATCACCCCTTGGACGTATCATTTCTCTCCTTATAAAACGCTGATTCTCTTGCTCTTAGGGCATTTTCTTCAACACTTTGTGATTTAGTTATTTAAGGCACTTTGTTGTTGTAATATTACTCTTGCTTTTTTTTTGCTCCAGATCTTGTCAACTCATACTTTTCTTAATCATCTCATAAATTTTTTTCATACATATTTTGCACATTCTAAAATGTGTAGTACATTGATAAGGTGTGGCCCCCTGTTTATATTTATGCACATGGCACATAAAAGATTTATTTACTCATAGCTCTGGTGATTAATTGGTTGTAATATCCTTGACTTGCAGGTAGTGTGAGGTTTTAGTTTGCAGTGTAAAAAGGTATAAAATCTGCTCAATAGCTATGCTCATTATTTTTCGCATGGGAGTTTGTGGTTGAATACCATTGTGTAGTGTGACTCATAGAAGTGACAGCAGTAATAGTTTTTGAGCACAGTAATAAAAGTCAAGTGCATATATAAGTTTCTTCCAAAACATGAACTTAAGCCCACTGTTAACCCACAATGTTATGTTATTTCTTTTTTCAGAAGATTTACACTGTAGATGGGGAATTTTGAGATTTCTTAGAACATTAATTTCATATACTTTGTCAGAGAATAGCAGTGAGAAGACCTTAATATCTAGATTTTGGAGCTAAGTGCTTAATCAGTCATGGGTACTGATAATTTGAATGTTAGACAAGAGTGTATTGTTTTCCTGAAACAATTTTTTTTCGGATTATAAAAGTAACACAGGGCTATTGTAATCCATTGGAAAATAATGGAAACATTTTTGTCGTTGCATTTTAGTTAAAGGAATCCTTATGTTTACTCTGCCCCCTGATTATCTAGAAAAATTAAAGTTTAGAGAGAATAATCACAAATCAGGATTGCAAGTAATCCCCTATAAAACTTGCTATCCCAACACTCAGAGATAACCGCTAATAAAATTCTGGTTTAACGTTTGCAATTATTTTATTCTAAACATAAGTAAGTTTTCCCCAACAGAATCAGGATCGCATAGAATTTGATATTCTGCTTTTTGCAATTCACATCTCATACCATAATATGCTTAAATGGTTTAATCTTATTTCTCTTAATAAATTAACCCACACTTTTATGTAAACACATTAAGGCGAATATTTACTTTTTGTATTTATATCAGTTTTGTCTTTCTTACCTTGTTATAGTTGGCTTCTCCCCATCCTTTTCATGCTCTTCAAACTTCATCAGCACTTTCTCAATGAATTGTTATTAGCAACAAATTGTGTATTATCCTTATTTTTCTGTGCTGTCATACAACTCTATACTTTTAAGTATGCATATATTCATATATGTGGGGCCAGCCTTCATTATGTAAGAACTGAATAATCTTTTGCAGTTTTTTTAATTTGACTTTTTTTTTCTTAACAATACCTTGCAGAAATCAAACTATGTATAATTTTAATTGGTCTCTAATCCATCCTTTGGATGCACTGTCATTTCTTTAACCAATCCCTTATTGCTCTGCATTTAGGTTTTCTCCAGTAATGAACATATGATTTTCACAGCATCAGTAATCATATCCTTTGGATAGATTAGTATCAATAGAAATGGTATCTCTATGGATAGAGTATAAATGATTGTGTTTTATTTTTGTGAAAATAATAAAGGCACATAATTTTTTAAAAAAACAAAATATGACTGAAACATTTTTGATGCAAAATATTGGTCTCCTGTCCCATCCCACCATACTCTCTGGTTTTGTTCTCCTTGAGCAATTATTTTATTTCTTTAAGCTAATTCTACTGCTCTTACCTGCATAATGTGCTTATACTGCAATTTTGGAACTATTACTTTAAAATATTATCTATCAGTTCCTCTTATGTGAGGTAGAATTTGGCTCATTTACACCTCCTGTATCTTCCCAACATTGTTCTATCAGATTTTCATTTAGTAAAAATCAGAGTTGACATTACTGTGATAGTATAAATATTATATACTATAGCATGAAGTATTTTTTCTATGATATGATTTTGGGGGAAAAACTTTTTGTTTTTCCTGGAGTTAATATGACAGTTTTTTTACTTGCATAGTTATCTTTAATATTTTATTATTAATGTCCTAGGTCTATCACTTTTCCCATATGTTCATATATATAAAATAATCTGAGAGTTCCATTACTTTTTGGGACACTTCCCTCCTGAAAGCTCCCTCTTTCTGTTTTAAACTAGACTGGTCTCTATTATTTTAAGATTTTCTTTTTCTTTCTCTCTCTCTTTCTTTCATTTTTATTCATCATCTATTTTCTTTTTTTGCTTAAGCGCACCCTCCAATGATTTTCTAGTAAAGGAAAAACTAAAGAAAAACTTTTTTGTGTGTTTCACGCCTAAAAATATTCTTATCCTGCCTCCACACTTAATTACTAGTTGGAAATGTAAGGTGTGGTCTCATATTTATTTTTAAATACATCATACCTGGCACGTAAATGATTTATAGCAAGTAGCTATGGTGACTAATGAGTTACAAAACTTGAAACTTGCAAGGAATTTGAGATTCTAAGTTTGGATAGAAAAATCTTTAAGATCCCTCGGATATCTATCTATCTATCTCTCTGTCTGTCCATCTATCTGTCTGTCTATCTACCTTTATTAGATGCCAGTTCTACTTGTATAGAGATTCTGTGTGTGTTAAATATTAGAATTCTAGATTATGAATGTTTTTTTCTCAAAATTTGGAAGGCATTACTTCATCATCTGTCATCCTTTTTTTTTTTTTTCCTTCTCTTGAGAGGTTGGTAATATTCTGCTTCTTATTACTCTCCAGAGATCCCAGTTTTCTCTTGAAAGCTTTATTCTCACTTTTTCTAGAATTCTTAATTCTGTGACATGCTTTATTTTCCCCCATCAAATTGATGGATGAGTCTCTTTAATTTGGAAATGCATACTTTCAATTCCTTGCAGTTTTTTTTCCATTAAAAAATTATTTAAAACTTTAATTTCTCTTTACATTTGTTCTGGAAATGCTATTAGTTGGATGTAAGTCTTCCTCGGTTTATTCTTTAAGACACTTATCTTTTCTTGTGTATGTTATACCTTTTTGTTGTTGTTTTGCTTTCTGAAAATGTTTCTTCACTTTCTTCTTTATCTCTTCTAACTTAATTTTAGTTTCATATTTTTAATAACTAAGGGTTATTTCTTATTGTTGTCTCTATCTCATTCTTGATAATAGAGATGATAATTCTCATTTAACTGCACTTGCTTTTTTTTGTTTCTTTTTTTTTTTGTTTTTTTGGTATATTTTCTCTGCCTCACTCCACACCAGTTTCCTTTCCCTTGTTAATTTATTTGATTTCTATTTTACCTTGGGAATTTTCCAAAATGATGGGTCATTTCCGGCAGTTTCCATTCGAGTAAGACACAGAGAGTTCTATGTACATGGGCAGAATTTGTCAACTGATAGGGCTCTGGGTGGACTTGTCAGGCATCCCAGTGGCCATTCCATGAGAGAATATCTCTGTGTCAGTATCTAGAATCTTTTTCCTGGGGTGGTTCAGATTTTTCCAGAGAAGCTGTTTTCTGCCTGGGACAACACACCCTTGGTTTCTAGAATTCTGTAAGCAGAGGTGAAAATTTCCTAGAGGGTCTTACCATTTCACTTCTTAATGGTAACTTTAACTTCTTCCCTCACTCCCACCACCGTCATGTTTAACTCACCACCTCACATCTACCACCTTCTACTGTTCGGGTGTTCACAGTATCAGAACCTATTCCTTAGGACTTTATTAGAAAATTACCATTCCATATTCTGCCCAGATGAAAGAGAAGGAGACCTTTGGTTTTTGCCATTTCATATACAGTTTTTCAACCAATCATATTGTATTGAACCGTGTACATCTGTGGTACCTGGTATCTACAAGTCCTGAGAGGCAAACCAACCACCACTGCTGTTATTACCCACCAAAGTAGTTTCTGTTGCACAAATGCAATTACCTCTTATCCATCCCCTGTTCTTCCAAAAATATTATTGTATTAATTTCATGAATAATGAGTTTCCCTTTTTTTATTTTCCCTTGTTATTTGTATACTATTTTCATTTATAAACATGAGTTGTACATGTTTCAAGCTTAATGTGAATTTCTGTTCATTTTTATAAATAATTCAAGATGCTTCATTTAGACCGATATATTGCTATCCAGAAAAGATATGTACTACCAGCAGCAAATGGGAGTGCTCATGTCTCCAGCCTCATGCCAAAACTCACAACACAGAATAAAACCAAATGAACGTTTTGGCCAAAATTAAATATTGTGTTCTAATTCACATTTTCTGCCTTTTTCAATTATGTGAATAACCAGCTTACTGGTTATTTATATTACTCCTTTTATCTTTTGATTTTTAATACTCTGCCTATTTACCTCAAGCTACTTTGATTACTTGTCTTATTGGTTTACAAAAACTCTTTATATATTAAGGATGTAAATCCTTTTTCTTACTATTGATCACTTACTTTTTGAGAAATATTAACTTGCTTTTCTTCTGCTTGATTCCTAATATGTATGTGTTCAATAGCTGCTCTTTATCATTAAGATATATTTTTAATATTCCTCTCCACAGGCAGATCCTTGCAGCAGCCAAAAGAGCTGACCAAGTAGGCCATTTCCTTTGGGTGGGATCAGACAGCTGGGGATCCAAAATAAACCCACTGCACCAGCATGAAGATATTGCAGAAGGAGCCATCACCATTCAGCCCAAGCGAGCAACTGTGGAAGGTATGAGTTTTGTCAGTAGCATGATACTCTCAGAGAATGGTTGGTGCTGTGTGGGGTGGCTAAAGCATGTGTCTCTTTGTGGATTGGATTTTTTACATAATTTATGCAGGATAGTTTCAAACTTGCAGCTATGAAATACGAATGAGGCCCTATATCTGGTCTGTTCTTTTAGTTGATAGTCTTCTTTTGAAAAGATCATGTTATGTTCATAATAATATCCCAATTAGCATATATCCTTTGTTTTGTTATGCTATAAGAGCTTTCTGAGAGATCATTACCCTTAATAAGAAGTGAAATAATAACACAATCAAAGTGTATATAAGTGAGCTGCATTTTCTAAGAGAGTATTTTCCCTTTGTAATTTATCCATTACTTCTGTAGCAGGATAACTATAGGGATTCTTTTCCCCCGTTACCTCTTGAGGTCTCTTCTAACCCCCAAAATCATACAGCATATGATCCAGCTCAGGCACCAACATCACCTTGCCTTCCTGAGGCTCTTTTGTTCTTGCTTTCTTTTTCTCTTTCTCTTTCTCTTACCTTCTGAAATTGCTGCCCCTTTTCTTTTCCTTTGCTTTCCTTGCTGCTACAAAGATTCTTCGAGAGGTAGAAGGAGGAGAGGGCATTTATTGGCATCTTTCTGATCTAACAAACGTTGCTGATTACAATTTATGTTCTCCTTTAATTTGAATAGTTATTGCTAAAAGAAGACACTGTAAAGAAAAGCAACTCTTCCATAACCATGTAATAACATAGGTAATGTTATTTTGTTAAATTTTATCAAGAAATGAAGCCATTTTATATACATAGGAATTCTATGTAGGAATAGGAATTAGGAATTCTATGAAAATATTTATGCAGGGATTGTCTTTGAAGAAAAATGTAAGCTAGGGAATGCTTTTATAATTGTGAAATCAGCACAGCCTATGCTTCATTGATTGGCAAAAACATTATTTTAAAAAAGAGAGAGAGATGTAATATTTCAAACAAATACCCTACTGTGTTGAAATTAGAAATGTATAAATATTGATAACCTAATTTTTATTTTGATTTGAAAAGCAGAATGCCAAAATGTCTTAATAAAGCATTTTTTAGGCTGAGGAATGTGACACTGATAATATTATTTTGGGATTCCATTCAGTTAGCACATTCCACACTGCATTGATTCCTTGCTTAAAATAAATCATGACTTTTATGTGCTCTTTGCCCAACTGAGAACTGATTGTGTGTGTAATCTGTGCTCAAGGTTACGTACTGTTCCTCTAACTATAGCTCCAGCAACTTTCCTCCCTGAGTCATCACATTCAGGAACTTTCACTTTATAAATATACCTCCCCCTTTCTTTTACCCACTCCAAAATTGTATTCACTGTCATCACATCATCATTAATGTTTCTTTATATCACAGAATTATAGGTAATGAGCTGTTAGATGTGGAAGAGATCATTTATTGTCAATCAGTTGACAAATGTTGGCTGTCTACTCTCTGACAGGCACTGACCAGGTACTGGTAACCAGAAAACAAAAATTCTTTCCCGCGTGGAGATTAAGGTATAGCAGAGGGAGAGAGATAATTATTAATAGGCTTAATAAATAAGTAAATAATAGACAGTGTTAGCTGTTGGTAAATTGTATAAATTTTATCTCTTTATGGATATTCTCATTTTGTTTATTCATCATTTTCCTAGTTTTCTTTCTTTGTTCATGATTTCCTTTAAATATTTGAGCATACTTAAGACAATTGACTCAAAATCTTTTTCTAGTAAGTCCAGTGTCTGGGCATACTAATGGATGGTTTATGTCATTTTCCCCCTTTGAATGTACTATACTTACCTATTTCTTTGTATGCTTTGTGATTCTTTTGTTGAAAACCGGGCATTTGAATATTATAATGTGGTACCTCTGAAACTCAGATTCTCCATCTTTCCCAGGGTTTGATGTTCTTGCTTGTCAAAGGCAGAAGTTGTTGGTTTGTTTAGTGACTTCTCCAAACTTAAAAAGACAGTATTCCTTATCATGTGTGGTCACTGAACTGCCTGCTCTGTTAGCTTGCATTCAGCTAGCATTTTGACAGAGATTTCCTTGAATGCCAGGAGCTAAAACAAAAAAAATACTTTTCACAGCTGATTAATTTATTAGGGCTGCCATAACAAAGTACTATAGACTGGGTGGCTTAAACAACAGAAATTTATTGTTTCACAGTCTGAAGGCTAGAAGTTCAAGATCAAGGTGTTGGCAGGATTATTCCTTGTTAGGGTTATGAAAGAAAATCTGTTCCATGCCTCTTGCCTACCTTCTGATGATTTTCTGGCAATCTTGGTATTTCTTGGATCCCTTTCATCTTCACATGATGATCTCCCTATGTGTGTATGTCTCTCTGTTCTGATTTTCCCTTTTATGAGGATGCCTTTCATATTGGAAAGGGTCCACTCTAAAGACTTCATCTTAACTTTACTAATTACATTTGTAATGACCTATTTCGAATAAGGTCACATTTGAGATGCTGGGGTTTTGGGTTTCAACATGTGAATTTTGAGGGAGACTTAATTTAACACGTAGCACTCAGTCTTTGTGGATTGGCTCTGTTCTGGGGCCTTCCTTCCACACATAACCAGGCTGTTTGCAATTCTGCCTTAGCCTTTACTTCCTGCTTGTGCTGAACCTAGAGATTAGTCAAAGATGAAAGTTTAAGGTCAGGTCTTCTCATGATTTTTCTGAGCATCCATCCTGCCCTGGATATATGTGTGACTTTCTAAATTCCCCAGTATACACAGGCATTTCAGAATGCCCTAATTTCCCAAAGAAACTCTTTTCAGATTTTCCTCCAAGGCTTTCTGCTGTCTGTTGTTTGTTTCCACCATAGTATTTTGCTCTAGGTGACTATTGGTTTTCCATTCACCTTATAATGTTTATGAACAATGCCTATGTTCTTCCCTCCCTGAATGAGTCCCAAGTTAGGTAAAACAGAGATAAGTATGTTGTGTCAATCCTTCAGGTAGTCCCCATGAAGGTTGGAATAGAGAAACACAGTATTTTGCTAATGAAGTCTACTCTACTCTGTCCTGAGAACCAAGTACTAGGGTCTCCCCCTATGAATGCAGGCTGTGGTCTTCAGGTCTTCAAGACTGCCATTGAGGTAGGGTGGGGTGGGAAAAAGAAAATAAAAATGCAACAAAGCTTTTCTACTGTTTTCAAGTTGGCATTTTTCTTGATTCAGCATTCACTTGATTACTGTAAATCTTTGACCATTGTCCAGAGTTCTGGCAAAGTTGGTTTTGACAATTGCTGCTTATTTTCAATATTTCTGTTGAGGGACAGGTGTTTGGAGCTGCCTGCTCTGCTGTTTTGCTGACATCACACCTGACAAGTGCTATAAAGAAAGAAAAAGTAGAGCAGGGTAAGGGACATCATCAGCAGAGGTGGTGGGTGTTGCAGTTTTAAACAGAGTGGTCAAGGTAGGCTTCATTGACAAGATGACTTTTGTTAAATGATTCAAGGAAGTGAAGGGACCATCCAAGTATATAGCTGGGGGAAGATTTTACTGAGCATAGAAAGCAGTACAAGGGTCCTAGGGCAGGAAGATCCCTGGTGTATGTGAGGAACAAGGAAGCTGATGAGGCTGGAACAGAGTGAGCAAGAAGGAGCTAAAGTCAAAAGATAATGGGAGGAATGGGAGGGTGGGATCACACAGGACCTTGAAGGTCATTGTAAAGATTTTACCATTTATTATGAGTAAAGTAGAAGACCTTTGCAGCATTTGAACACAAGAATAACTTGATCTATCCAACATGTTAAAAAGGATAATACAAGCTCTTAGGTTGAATATAGGGGAACAAGGATGAAGTCTGGGAGAGTGGTTCTGATGCTGTTACAGTACACCACGTAAGAGGTGATAGTAGAATGAAACTGGGAGGAAGCAATGAAGGTAATGAGAAGTGTATGGATTTAAAATATAATTTGAAAGTAAAGCCGATAGGATTTTGGACATAAGAAAGATAAGTCAAGAATGATTGCAAAGTTCTTTACTTGAGCAACTAGAGAGATGGAATTGTCATTAGCTGATGGGAAAAACAATAATTAGAGCAGTTTTTATATGAACAGACAACAATGTCAAATTTGGATGTGTTGAGCTGGAAATATTTATTAGACATCCAAGTGGAGATGTGAAGTAGACAATTGAGAATGTGAGCCTGGAACTTTTAAGAGGATTTTGGAAAGAGAATTATTTTCCTGGAATCATTGAAATAGAGATGACATTTAAAGAAGTAATATAGAAAATAATAGGGAACCAAAGAGTGATTGCTCTAACATTCCGATATTAAGAGGCTGGGAAGAGGAGAAAGTAGATTGACCAGTGAGATCGCATAAAAACAACATGAGCCTGGTTTCTTGGAACCAGGCTAAGAAAATATTTCAGAGTATAAGTATTTCATCAGCATCATCAAAATACTGTTGCTTAGTCAGGTAGAGGTAACGGAGAATTGACCATTTAACTTGGCAGTGTGGAGTTCATTGGTGACTTTTTGACCATTTGTTACATTTGAGTGGTGTTGGCAAAAGCCTGGTTGAAGTACGTTCAAGAGAGAAATGGAGGAGTGAGTCTATAGTTAAATATCATCCCCTAGAACTACTACTACCCTCTCCCAGTTTTCATACCACAGACCTCAAGGAAGGAGGACATGGTCACCCAGATCTTTTGAGTATATTCAAAGGATATTCCACTGTAAATGGCAAAAGAGTGACAATATATAGGACAAATAATAATTCTGTCCTCCAGAATATCAAGCCAATTTTGCATATGAGGTCATGTCATGACACATAGAGCAAAAGCCTTAGAGGAAGGCAAGTTTTTACTATCGTAGCAACGTGATGCAGTCTACTTCTAGGCATTTGTTTCATATATTTGTACTTGTTTATATTTTGGCTTATAGAAAATATGTGGTGTGTGTGTTTGTGTGCATATGTGTGTGTGTGTTATATAATCACCACCAACTGTATTGCTAGATACAGAGAGAGTGAATTTAGGTATGAATATAACTGAGCTCACTTCTTATGTTGCACCACCATTGAGCTAGGGTGCTAAGTAGGCATGGGAAAATATTTCCACTCCAGTTTTCTCATATAGAAAATGAATGGAAAGGATTAAATGATTAGTGAGAAACTTTGTAGCCCTCATGTTCTCTGATTATCTGTTGCAAAAAAAAAATGTGTGTGTGTGTGTGCAATGTAGGCAAAAAGAACTAACAAGGCTGTTGCCAAGAGGAATAGGTGAAAGAAGAAAGAGAAGAAATCACAAGTATAGCAAAGTTCTGAGGACAGGATTAAAATAGATGGAAAAAACCCTGAAAATACCCATTTGGGTTTTATTCATGTATAGTACAGTTAGAAAACAATGAAATTAATAGCAGAGAAGTTGAAGAAGAAGAAAAACAAGAAAGGGAACCAGGGAGAGGTGAAGTGTAAAATCGGAAGCTGAGAGAAAGGAAGAAACATACAAATAGAGAGTAGAGGGCAAGAAAATCACAAATACCTTACCCCTTTGAAAAGCCCTATCCTTGAAACTGATGAGTCCCAACATACTGTTCTTCTGTTTTCAGAGCTATTTTTTTTATTCTTATCACAAGGAAAAGGAAAGAATTTTTTATCTGTTTTCACCATTTAGAAGAGCACTGACTTGGTCCGTGACCTGGAAGAAGGCAGTTAGATAAAGACTGAGCATAAGGCCTCCTTCTTTGTCAGCAGTGGGTCATCCCAAGAGCCCACAAACTCACCTGTGGGCTGTGAAGAACTGCACCTACAGTAGTTAAAAAATGCCATTAGTTTAGACTGAGTGTGAATAATAAGAGAGGCCCTTGAAACGATTAAATGCAGAGCTGACTATGAAAGCAAAGCTGAAGTGAGAATTTAAAGGGCCATTAACTTAGCCAAAAGGATGGCTGGAAGAAAAATCATTTATAAAAATTGGGAGATTGAAGGGGCTTCTTTAATGTTCTTTAACAAAAATTAGATGTTTGATAATCTCTTCTTACTTCGATAAGCAGGGGAAAAAACCCTCAAAATTAGAAATCTTTGTTTTTTCAGGTTCAGTATGTTCTAGATGTTAGGTGTGTGCTATTAGGTTAATTAGAATTTTAAAGTTAAAATGACCTCCTTCCAACTTTAAGTAGAAACTTTTTTCTTCTCTTAGTCAATTGTGAAAGAGGATATTTTTCATAGTATTTGTCACTTGACTTAAGAAAGTTGCTTCCCTAACCTCTTAATGCTCCATCCTCTTTAATTTTGCTAAAACTATTTTTTCTTAAAATTCACATTTTAGACAAAAAGAACAGTTTGTCTTTTGGATTCAAGGAGGTTTTGGCACAAAACAACACGTTTGATTTTCCGAAGCCCCTTACTTAACATAAATTCAACACACTTTACTTGAGTACAGCCCAGAAATCCTAATAAGTTCTAGAGATAAGGGATAGGATACCACCCCCATATTAAAGGTCCTCTTGGTGTATTGGGGGAATCAGATAAAAAAAAATCAGACCATCATAATGATCTCAGAGAGACACAGTGAGCGGTCTTGAAGAGAAATCTTAGTTCCCTGCCCAGGAATTGAACCTGGGTGGCCTGGATGAAAACCAGGAATCCTAGCTGCTACTTCACCAGGGGCTGGAGGCTAGAGGCAAAGTGGCCCTGACTCATGCCCCCGTTTGAAAGCAAGAATGTTTCAAGGAAGCAAAACTGTAAACACAGGTACAAAGTTCGTTATTAGAGATGCAGCGCAAGTAGGAGAGCACACAGAGAAGTAGTTTGTTTATCTACGACTGAAGCAAGGCAGAAATACACACCCAGGGAGGAAGGGTGTGGGTGTCCTCTCTAAGGAGGAGGAGCTCAGTAAAGGGGCGGTTCAATCATTTACATAGGACAGTTCTTCCGGGTCTTTGTTTACCTTTGGCCGATTATCTCATTTCTTTTCCCACATCTGACCTGCCCTAGGGTCTGCCCCCATCTGTGTGCGCATCTTTTCACCAAGATGGATTCCAGCGCGGAGGCCTGTGGGAGGCTTGACATCACCTGTTATGGGGTAGCACCCCTCCTTTTTGACCCCCAAGGAGCCTTCCTGAGCATGTACAGTCAGGGACATTTTCCTTGACCTCGGGAGTGCTCACCTTACCTCTTCAGCAGAGCTCAGCTCTTGCCACTAACTTTGTCCTTGGAGTGTCTGGGGAAACACAGCCTCAGTTTTACTCCACTTGACAAACAAACACCAGCTGTCCGACCCAGGGGCCCATCTATCTCCTACCTCATTAATGTCAGAGGGTGAATTGTGAGAATAGGGGTTTGCATGAACACTAATAGAGTGCATTAGCTGACAAAAGTGGGTGACACAAGAGTTAATCCTTAAAGAACTAATAGTAGGTGACCTAGTTAAGAAGAGGTTGAGGTGTTGCCTTTAGCGAGAACAGAATTTGCAAAGATCCAAACGTAGCAAACAGCATGTTGACATATTAGAACAAGGTGGAGGTTGTGAAGAAGTTTGGTTGAGTGGTGGAGAGATTGGCAGGAACCAAATCATAAACAACCCTGAACATGCTTTCCTGATGGCATGTGGACCAATCTGAGCCTTTGGATACCAGAATTTATCCTAAGAGAACCAGAATGCCTATGGTGAAGCAAAAGGCTCCAGCAGACTGACTTGCTACTTGGAAGAATCTAGGTCCAGCCTTCCTGAAGCTACTAGTAAATTTTATACAAAAGCCAATAAGCTTCCTTAACTTATCACAGCTAAAGATAAGTTAAACTCACCTATAATACAACCTTCTTGTGTTCTCACTGTTCTTTAGTTGCATTTCCTGATTTAAAAACTAATTTATTTTTGTATCCTGTTGGCTTCTTTTTTAAACCTTTTAAACATTTTTATTGGAGGGTAATGTGCATAGATGAGAATATGTAGATCTTAAATGCACCACTGAATGACTTTATACACACACACACACACACACACACACACACACACACACGAAGGTAACCACCACAAAAATCAAAACAAAAAATATTTCTGTCACGCCAGATAAATCCTCTTGGTTCCATTTCCTATCACTAATTAAGAGATTAATTTTGTGTTCTCTTTCATTTAATATAAACAGAATTATTCATCTCACAGTAGATCAATTTTGCCTATTTCTGAACTTTGTAGCATCACACATGTACATATGGAATCAGACTCTGCGTGTGTGTTTGCATAGTTGTGTGTCTGAATTCTTTCCTTCACTATAATGTTTTAGAAATGGGTCTTTACTGTTGCATATAATGGCAGTTTCTTCTTTTTATTGCTGAGTAATATTCCAGTGTACTAATACACCACAAAGTGTTTATGCCTTGATACATCATAAACGTTTGTTTTATGGTACTCTGACAATGTAATTCCTGATATTTCTTATTTCAAGCTGAGAGACTGTATTAAGAAACAAATATCCCTGTTTTCTTAATTTTGAAGAATATGTCTTACTGGGTAAATCCATATTCTTGCACATTTTTCAGCTAATGTACCATTTTAACAAAGTATGCTACTGCTTTTTTCTTCATCTTATGTCTCACTGTCATTGAGCCCCCTTTATGAGCTTTTGATGCAGTCATAAAGAAAAGCCACAAAGAAAAGCAATACACATGGATGGGAAAACATGGGAAAGTCAGAGAATGCAGAGAGATATGGCAATATAATGCACGTTGTATTGGAAAAGATTATTTATGATCTAAACCTGAGTTGTCTCACAAGTATTATAGACATCATGAGGTTCTGAGATTAATGATGAAACTAACAGGTTTTAAATTTAGATGAAATTTCTATTTGTAGTTCTACCTATAAACTCAATTGCCTCATGATCTGTGTGTTTACATAGCAATATACGTTAAGTAGAGAGTTCAATTATTTGGTGAATTTAATGAATATAGAAACTATCCTCTGACAAATCCTTAAGGTAGAGTCATTAATCACATAACTTCCTTCTTAGGAAGCAGATTTTTTTTTTTGATATTTATGATCTCTCTGTTATATATATATATATATATTTTTCTGTGTTAACACAACAAATCGTAGAAGAAAATTTCTCTTTTCCTGTTTTAGTGCATAGTTGAACACTCTCCGGTTTGTGGCAGTTTTTTTTAAAAATCAAATACCAGTTTGCCAAAAGTCAATTACTCTGACACTGACCTTTGGAGCACTAATTTATTCTAACCTCAGGGAATTTGCTTTTTAGGGATAAATTGAGCATTAAAATTTTGTCTGATGTTTTTCAAAAGGTTTTATGGAATTTCTTATATATATACCAACTGAAACACAGCATGTTGGCACTTTTCCAATAGTTTTGGGTAGCATGCGTTTTCAAAAAACGTTGTCTTGAATTCATTGTTTTAATTATCAATATCATTCATGAAGATGCTGGTGACTTACGCTATGGTTAGGTTATATCTGACCTCCTTATGTCACTGGCAATGTGAATGGCCTCTAGCAAATTAATGCTTGATTCCAAGAAAAACTAAAGAATATTAAGATCATAGTCAATAGTGAAACAAAAACAGGATTCCCTTGAAATTAGCTGTGTAAATAATAATAATAATAATAAGGTATATAAGGAGGTTTTGTTCCATGGATAGGGTTTTAAAATAATTATCTGGAACTATTTATCATAACAGTGATGATGATGATGACGATAACAGGAATGACATTACTAGTGTACCTGTTAAACCCTTGTAACGTGCCAGGTTAAGAAACACAGTCTTGAAAGTAAGAACTGCTTTTATCCATATCTTATAGGTAAAAAAAATGGATGTGTGGATGACTTGCCCAAAGCTAAAAAAATAATATCTGCATTTCTATAAGAATCTCCACTTATTGAGTCATTTAAATATTTGTAGCATAAAAAAAATAATATGGATACTTTTATCCTTTCAAATGATGTAGCAGTGAAAACTTTGGGGTTTCTGGGCTTTCTCCCTACTTCATTAGTTTACTTTTTTTTTTTTTTCTCTCTTGGACATGAAGAGATGTTTGCCTAAATAAGTTCATGGGTAAGAAACAACACAGAAACCAGGCTGGAGCATGCGTTCAATCCTAATGCATCATAGCTTAAGGGAATACAGTCGACCCTCCACATCCAACATCTAATTGAATCTGCAGATGCAGAACTTATGGATACGGAGGGCCCACTGTATCTATAGTAAAATGAAGTCCAAATTGTCTGAGGAAAATAAACAACCCCTTATATCCTCCCAAAAGCTTGAGTACACTTGATTCTTAACAAAGTGAAAAGAGCTTTGAAATTAGATTTCAGTGACAACCGCAGTCATTAAGGGTGCCAGCATCTGTTGAACAGCAGTCAGGCAAAAAAATTTTTTTCACTTCTTTTGAAGGGAAAACAACAGCTTAATCATGCAGTTTCATACGAGGAGGTCTACTTAAAAGTTCAAATGATAATTATTGGATAAGAGTCTTCTTTCTTTTAATGTTGGGCTAATTTCGTCTTGAATACTTATTCAGTGTAACTGCAGGTGTATTACTATTATATTCTTTTTACCTGCAAATGGTGATGCATCATAGTGACTCTAGCCTTTCTTCTATTAAAGGGCTCAACATTAAAGGTGTTTCCAGGAGATGTCTTTGTTAGTTATTGGCCGTATCATTAGATAATGAGGTTTAACTAAGGGCTCTGTGTATCAAGGGAGAAAGGAAGAGACATTGAAGAGAAGTAAAGGACATTTAGAAGGAGGGATTGCGACTGAGGTGTGGGAGACAGGGTGACTGAGAGGGGCTGAGAGAACAAGAGGAGGGGTGGGGGACTTGGAGGATGGCTACCAAGGGGGAGATGGGGAGAGAGAGAGAGAGAGAGAGAGATGCCTGGAGAAGGAAACAAGCAGACAGATGGAAACGAAAAAGACACAGGGACAGAAAGAGCAAAGACAAGCTCCAGATTCACGAGCTTGTGCTCAAGGTCACGTGGGGTGGGGAATGGAGACACAGGGGAGAGGGGAGTGTATGTGTAAGTCTGCTTTGAAAGAAGGAGGAGATTTCTGGGTGAATATACATTATACCCCCAGTCACAGAGCGACATCATCAAGAAAGGCGAACCACTGGAGTAGAGAGAGAGTGTTTATTTTATCTTTACATGTTGAATCCAGTCCTTCCTGGTTAATGTGAAATTTGCTTGGGCAGATGGGGGGGCTGAGATCACGTGACTCTCCCTTCTCACGTCCTTGCCTTATTGTAAGAGACCCTCATTTAACTGGGTCCTGCTGCTTTGTGATGGTCTTCAGAGAGAGCAGTACTGTTGTGCTCTAGCCAAGAGGGGGCTCAGTTCCTAATTATGCAGAGAGATGGGCTCCTCCACACAGCTTTGCCGAAACAATACTGCAATCAGGTCTACCTGGGGGACAGAGGGGACTTAGGAAGTATTAGGTGAGTAGTTTCTCTTACCTGCCTATAGTAACAACCTGTTTGTCGTAGCTTTTTAATTTAAAATGCTTATAGTTCATACATGTAAACTGCTTGGGAAAGTGCCTAGCACACAGTAAATACAAATGTCATTTTTGTTGTTGTAATTACCACCACTATCCTGGTTGTTACTCCACCCTTTATCTCTGCGACCTCTCACCTACACACAACGCATCCACCCATCCATCCATCAGCCTTCATCTCTCTGCATGTTTGTGTGTCTCTCTGAATAGCCTTTGTCTCTCTCTCTCCTCTGTCTCTCTGGCTGGCCTTCTAGCATGTATCCTTCTATGCACACATAACAAATAGTATTTGAAATGCACTTCACACATTCATTATTGTGAAACCCTTGCCATTTCTTTTGCTTTCTGCAAAGGCGAACTATTTTTTCTTCATTTCTATAATTTGTATGACATTTGATTTGGGACATGATAAGTCACTGTTAAGAGAGGTGTCAGATTTTGGCTTCTTCTCACCTAAGGCCAAAAGATTCCTTCACTATTTGACCTTGCTGGCCCAAATCCAGCCCCTCCCTCTGGATTACTGAGCTCCAAATGCACTGACCTTCCCTGGAGGTTGCAAGTTTCTTCCTCGTTCCAAGACAGCACATCTTCATATTTACACATTTACAATTTAGCCCTGGCTGATGTGTTCCCTTTACCTTCCATGTTTCTAACAGCTCATTTGCCCACCCTTCCCGGTTAAATCTCTAAGGAACCTATACTTTTCTTCACCACAATGGTTATCATTATGTTTAAGTAACTTTGTGTAAATACTTGTTGACTGTCTCTCTGTGCTAGAGTTTAAGCTTCAGCAGAGTACATAATGATCTCTCTTGTTCACTCCCAACATGATGCCTGGTACATAATAGGTGCTAAAGAAACTGTTAAAGAAATTAATTGATTAATAAATTAAAGTGCTTTTCTGTACCAGCCGATATCTCTGGGCCAAAAACTAATGCTGAACATCCTTGTGAATTCATTGTTAATTGCTTAAATTACATTTTATCAAATAAGGAAAAAATCATTGAGGGAAAAAAATTATTGAGTATTTCATATTGGGTATTCAATTGTCAGAACTTGGGTGTACATTTCCCCATTGTTATTTTACCAATCAAAAATACTGGTAACTCCCCTCTGTCTCCAGAAAAAGACAAAGAAGAAAGAATGGAAGAAAAAAAGAAAAAGAAAAGAAGAAAGGAATGGGGAGAGAGAGAAGGGAGAGGGAGGGAGGGAGAGAGAGAGAGAGAGAGAGAGAGAGAGAGAGAGGGAGGTGAAGAAAGAAATAAGGAGGAAAGAAAGGAAGGAGAGAAGGAAGAAAACATTATTGTGGGTCTCTTCCCTCAGTTGGAATATAATTCAATGATGCAAAATTCAACTGGGGTCTACATAAAAAATATTATAAACTTCAGAATAACATATTCATATTTTTATTTCTTTATATATTAAATATTTTGACCTTAATATTATCTAAGTGCAGAATTCTCTTTCTACATTTAACCTCAAAACTCATCTTGCTATTCCCTTGTTCTCAGAATGAAAAGACAGTTGGACCTCTTTGATTTTTCACATCAAGCTTTGTGCTTGAATCTCTACTGAAGCTTATTATAAAATAAAGATTCCTGATCCCTATCTGATTGACTAGATCTAAAGGGATGTCATAATATTTTTATTTTTTTCTCTTTTTATTGACATATAGCTGATTTACAATGTTGTGTTAGTTTCTGGTGTACAGCAAAGTATTTCAAAGTATATTATATATATATATTTATATATGTATATTTTTTATATATATGTATATATAAAATAATCTTTTTCAGATTCTTTTCCACTATAGGTTATTGCAAAATATTGAATATAGTTCCCTGTGCTATACACTAGGACCTCATTATTTACCTATTTTATATTTAGTAGTTTGTATCTACTAATACCAAATTCCTAATTTATCCCTCCCTCACCCTTCCCCTTTGGTAGCCATCAGTTTGTTTTCTGTGTCTCTGAGTCTGTTTCTGTTTTGTAAATAAGTTCATTTGTATCATTTTTTAAATTAGATTCCACATGTAAGTGATGTCATATGATATTTGTCTTTCTGTGTCTGAAAGACTTAATATGATCATCTCTAGCTCCATTCATATTGCTACAGATGTCATTATTGCATTCTTTTATATGGCTGAGTAATATTCCATATATATATATCCAGAAGATGTGGTAAATATTTGCATTTTGAACAAATCTATCAGGTGATCCTGATGTGTAATTCAAACTGACGTTAAACTCACATCTAATTCCAGAAGCAATCATTCATTGAACCTGTGCTTTGAGATGGACACTATTCTAAATAATATATAAGAACATTATAAGTTTTACCAGAAACCTGTGAAAGAAAAGTGATGTCTTATAGACATGGAAAACAGGGCTTTGAGAGGGTATGATTTTGGTCAGGGCTATTAGCTACCAAATGCCAGTGACAGGATTTGAACCCAGGGCTCTCAAATGCTGAAACCCCCGCTTTTCTATCGCACTCCAGCATTACCTACTAAAATTCAATCTGAACCACAGTCATTGAATTAAACTCTAGGGTTAACAAAAATTTGTGTATGAAATGACTTATACATGGTTGACTTACCGAGGATGACAGTTTAGGAAAAATTTACTAATTCCGTGTCATGATTTTGTGTCCTATGATATTTGATAAAAATACTATTGACACTGTTCATATCCTGATCACGTGGCCTAGTTGAGCAGTCTCTGAAGAAAGATTTGATGTGACAGAAACTATTGATTTGTGTGCCGCAAAGCATTTCCAATCCCTCACTGCTAGGCCACCTCTTACTTAATATTTGAGCTTCCCTGATGCGTAGAGGTGCCAGGTGACTGGGTTTTGGTCCAGGAGATGTAAGCAACACAGCCCTTTGTACCTTAAGCCACCTCCATGCCTTACAGGAGGACGTGATACCTGGAGCTGCCATCTCTCCCCTGTGAGTCATTAAGCCAACATGGTAAAGACAGCAGAGTAGAAATTTAGATAAACCTGGGTCTCTGATGACATCATTGAGCCTTAACACTGGCCCAAGAGACTTCAGCTTTCAGAATACTGGTTAGGAAAGAAAAATGCACCCTATCTATTTATGGTCCTCTTAGCCATTAATTCTGTGACTTTTAGCTAAACGCATTCCTTTCTAATGTGAATTTTACTAGATATGGAAAGCCACATGGTAAACCCCTCACAGGTCAGCTTTATGATTTATTCCTATGATGCCTAGAATTGAAGTTTTTCACATGGTAGAAACACTGGGAAGTTTTTGTGGGGACGGGTATGTGTCATGTCTGTCTGATGTTTCAGTGTGTCTACCTTGTATTGCACTGGGCCTGCTAGTCTCTTTGTAGATTCTCTTCCTTCTGAACATAGATTAAAGTTCCCTGGGAGTTAGCTTTGATAAAGAACCTAAAATAAAACCAGATCCCAGGCCCCCTTATATTTATAACCTGGCCTCTGTTAAGGATGCTAGTTCCGTGACATCAGTATTAATCATATCCTGCCTTCTGCCACCAAAGATATCATCAAAGTATCTGAACCAAGGCCACGAGTCACTAGAGGAACATTCTGATGACAAATTCTCCCCTAGACTTGGTTATTTTGCTGCCACTTCTGCTAGGAGAGGAGCAGCTTCCCCAGATGCTCATTGTAAGCGGGACAGCTGGATGGAAGACTGCTCCATCCATAATTCCGCGAGCGGGTCCCTTCAACCGTGCTTCCCCATAAGTTGCTTTACCCTGCCACCCACTCACGTTGGACCTTGCAGAAGCTACTTGACCCAGGATGCACAGAACAGTATCACCAGTAATTGAGAAGTTGCAGCCTGATTTATTCTTCCTGGCTGGGTGTGTGCAGCCCCTACCAGATGGCTACTTGTCTCCTTGTCCTGCTTTGAGGAATTAAGATAGGGCTTTAAGAATAAAGACAGGTGAATCAATTAGACCATGGTTTCTGAAAGGGTGATGTGTGTCTCATCAATCAAATGATTTTAGGTGTACATAAATGAACGTTAAAAATTTTAAACAGCATGTATTTTATGTAGTTTAAAAATACATCTAGCATATCACATTCCTGATTTCATAGATATTCAGTACTGTAGTGTGTACATCTATTTGTGTGTTTATGTTTCTCTTTAACACATGTTTATATGTGTGTATGTATGCATGCATGTATACACACACATACATGTAAGTATGCATTTCCCGTTCAAATATGCTTATTTGAATAAAAGGTGTTTTGTTTTAGAGAAATGTATTAATTAATCAATGGTACAGATGATTCATAGGTTTAGCAAAAATTGTGAAGTTGGTGCATGAATGATACTGTTTGGGAAATACAGGATAGAACCAATATTAACCCTAAGAATACCACTGGGAGGAAGAAATGTAATTATGCAACATAGAAGATAACATTAATGTCAGAGACTGATACGTGAGTTATCTACTTCACATAGATGGAATCCTTCCTAAATGAACCCAAAAGGTCTCATACATTTCACATTACAGTCAGTTTGTCAAATATATATTAAATTTCTACTATTTTGAAGCCTTGTCTTAGTCCTGTTAGAGGCACAAAAATGTCTAAAATACCGTTGATGTTTTCAATGATTCTGTAATAATATAAGGAAGAGCTTGCATGAAACCCTCCAATGACTTCTGTTTCACTTGAAAGAAAACCCAAGTTTCTGTGTTGGTTTATGAGGATTATAAGCTGACCTCCGTCCTCATCTCCTAGCCTTCTGCAATCTGCCCTTTTGTAGCAGTCATAGTGGCTTCCTTTCCCTTCCTCCAGTGCTCCATGTTTGTTCCCACTTTAGGACCTGAGACAAGATGGTCCTTCTACCTGGATTCTTCTTTCCCTTATTTCTATAGGGCTGATTTCTCCCAGTCATTTAGCTCTTAGCTAAGTTGTCAGCTCTTCAGAGAGGGTCCTCCTGAAATCCTGTCTGAAGAGTCTCTTTCTACCCTGAGCCCCTGTAAAAGCTTACTTTCTATCTTATTTACTGTGTTGATTTTCTTCACATTTCTTAGTGCTATCAGAACATTACCTTATCTATTCACTTGCTTATTACTTGCCTCCCCCAGTAGAACAAAAACGGGACAAGATCAGGGGCCATGTCTCTCTTAGTTAACACTACCTTCCCTCTGGACTAAAATTTTAAAAATAAGGTCTGGTACACATTAGATACTCAATACATAATTTTAAATGAATGAATACATAGCAGGTATGATGTTTCATGGCCAAACTACAAAAACATTCTGTAGTGGAGTGAGCATGTCTGATGAGGCAATCGGGAAGAATTTCATGATGAAGCAGGAACTGAGCAGAATTTTGACAGGCAGAGTTGGAAGAATGGGAAATTTTCTCGAAGAGGAGAGTTATATGCTCAAAAGCCTAGGTGAAAGAATGAGACAAATTGAGGGAGATTCTGAAAATGCAGCAGAAGCAGGGACTCCAAGTGGACACACTACCAGTTACATGTTAAGAGACAAACTATCACACTCTGAAAGCATGATGCATTTTTCCTTCTGTAGACATCTAAGCAATCTCTATGAGTAGCATGGATTTTACAGCCAGAAGTCCCAGAAGCCCTGCAGCTTGAATTGTAGATGTATTGGTCTCGTTTTTGCACGTTCTCCCAGGAAATTTTGCTGTGTCCCATGACAGGGTTCCTCGTGTTGTGGTCCTGTCTTTGCCTCATAATTGTTGTATGGCGTAAGAGGAGCCTTCTGTCTCACTGAGCCTCAGTTTCCCCATGTGTAAAAGTACGGAGGTAGCTCTCAAAGGGCTCTACCAGTTCTGGCATTCAAGAATTAGGGAAGAACCAAGGAATTAAACTTCATGAATATTTTGGGAAGGTTCCCACGCAGTACAACACTGACAAGTGGACCAACCCAAAGCAATCTCATTGGGTATGTCTGGAAAAGGATGTTAAAACTTAAAGGAAGTAAGAGGTAATGGTGACTCTGACTAGGGTGGTATCAGAGGTACTGGTGGGCCGTGGTCAGATTGTAGATGTGTTTTGAAGGTATATCCAATAGAAATTTTCCTTTCGCCTAGAGTAGACTGCAAATCCTTGTGACACTGAGTAAAATAGCAACTGCGCCATGATACAATGAAAGTGAAGGTCAACTCAGCGTTTCACGAGTTACTGCTGCTCTGAGTTTGTACAGATATTTGGAGCTTACATAGCTCCTTCCCACTCACTATATAATGTGGTTCTTCCAACAACTTTGAGTGGGGAGAGGAGATGGAATGGGGAGGATATACAGTTCATCTAATTTACAGGGAAAGAAATAGAACTAAGATCACACGTGGTTAATAGTGATGGTCAGACTTGAATTGCTGCCTCCTGCTTCCATAGAGTCTCTTGGAACAGAAGGAACTATGCTATAGTCAAAGATAATCTATCTGGAGACAAGCAATAATCTGTCTTCACTATATCAAATAGTCTTTCTAAGTAGCATACATAAGCTTTGAAATCGTAGGTTTATGCCTGTCGATTCCCCTCTGGGTCACCTATGAATCTACAGCATAGTCAATAACAACAAAGTTTTGAAAGATCTTTTCCTTCAAATAAGAATACATTTCTCTCACCTGAATCGTTAAATGTGGTAAGCAGCCATGGCTGGTACTTAGGGGATCTGAGCAGCATCTTATGACTACCTGAAGGACATTGGCCTTTTGTATTTCAAAAGGATGCTATCCTTTGAAGCTATCATGGATGCTTTATGAAAGCACCTGTATTGCTTGGAATCACTGTCCCATGGGTATTAAAACTAGCAAACTCTGTTTGAGAACATAACTGTGGAAATAATGATTGGACATTGTCCCCTGAACAAGCCTCTAAAATTGAGTATTGAAAGCAGCAAATTGTTTCTGTTTAACTTCATGATTGCAGACATAAAATTGGGACTAGAGGCTTGGCCTTCCACCAGCTGAACGCTGAACTTGCAATAATTTCATAGAGACTCCCCTCCAGGCCAGAAAAGCTCACCATAACCAACACCCCATAATATTATCTTTTCACATCTCTATCTTTCAGAAAAACATCAGAATTTACAAAATAACATTTTAGAGATAAAAAAATCCTCAAGCCACAGAAAATTGTATTTAGCAATCATTTGAAAATACACACTGGATCGTAAGAGCCATATCTCAAACATGTACCAGGTAGAAGTATAGTTAAATATTTGGAATCTCTCTGAGAAAAAGCACTGGAGAAATCCATTTCATCTTAGAGTAACAGTGATTGTTCAGAGGTCACTTGGGTAGCATCTAGACCTCTAACAGACTAGAAAACAGTCAAAAGGACAAAGATCAAGAAAGTTAGTAGGTGCCAACTCTTATGGTCCATTTCTAATTTGCCACCCTTTCCCTTTATCAAGCAGGCTCAAGTCCTATGGGGAATGTATCTTTTCAGTAATTACAGTAATTGGCCACAAGGTATAAGCTTTCAGGTGAAATGGGCATTTCATGTAAATAGGGTGTCTTAGGTTTACTAGTCTCTGGTAGGATCTATAACACCTGCTGTTGAGTTAGGAAAATGTTAATTTCCGTAGGGCACTGTCTGAATTTTAAGATGGCCCCCTGGAGTCTCTGAGTTGCATCCTCTTAGGCTTTTAGAATTAGCTGGAACAATAGTTAGGCAGAGGGCACCTAGAAGATTAGCATACCGGCTGGGCAGGTTCCATGTTTCAAAGGAATTGACTTGAAGGAGAAGTGAGCTAGCTCATGGAAAGGAGCAAGGTCAGTCATATCTCAGTATGGATGGGAGAGGGGAATTGATGAGCTTTTCTGAGAACTTCCAAGGTGTTTGGAGAAATGAGCTGTGTGGGGCTCTCTTCCCTAAATAACTAGGCGGTCAAGTTGGCACAAATACCTCAGAGAACACATTCTATCAAGTATGTGATGCCTCCGGTGACTGCTCACTGTTTATGTCCAATGGGACAGCAAAAGAGGAAGAATACAAGCCAGAAAACAGTCTGTTTTTGGCTCTCAAGATTATTATCCAAAAATCTAGATCCCCGTGAAGTTGAGAAATAACTTTCCTAAAGATAATTTTAAATACGTAGGACAAAGGTAATACGATTATATTTCTTCTAACATTCAAACATTCAAGACACATTCCTTATATGTTGAATAAGTGGTCTCACATTACAGTTACTAGGATAGTTTTTGATCTTCCTTCCTTAAAATAATAAGCTCCTTCTGCAAAAGAATGGCATCACACTCATCTTTCTTGAATGCCTCACGGTGTTCAGAGTCAGCGCCTCCATGAATATTCTACATTTTCCATAAATATCTGTTTTTGCGAATCCATATTTCCTCCTGGTTAGAAGGGAGACATCCTCAGAAGTGAGAGTCCTTGCCTTCAACCATGATATTATGCCAGTTTTAGGTCAACCACTTAGGCTATTTTATTCTGGAGAGGGGAAATGTAGACATCCATGATGACCAACAGAGTCAGTAACTGCCAATCTCTGACCAAGACCTTTAAGTAAAATCAAAGTTCTGTCCTAAAAGGCAATCTGAATTGTCTCTGAAATGAGCTGGAACAGCTCAGGGATGGGAGTTGTGTGCCTGCATCAAGCCTCGCAAAGTTTTGAGGACCAGTATTTGCTGCTTCCCCTCTGTGTACCTGTCACCAGCAAGGGCAGCCTGAAGCTGCCGCAGCTTTCTGCAGCGAAGAAGAAACGTAACCAAACCCAGCTGAAGGCTGGGAGTGAAGAAAGATCACACAGACAGATGATTCCCTTTGTTCTTAAGTGTTGTTAATTTTGGAACAACTTCTGGCTTGGGAAAGAGAGCTTTAGAGAAGACTCACTAAAGTGATATATAGTATCTCTGAACAAAAGCCAAAGGCCACAGGCAACTGATGGTATGGAAAAGAACATTTCCTCAGATTTGAGAATACGTTGGGGGTAAAAATTCAATAGATCTAACGTCAAGCAATGATAGAATATCGTTTAAAGATTGTGTGTGCAAGGGTTGTAGAAATAATATTACAAATAATGGTAAAAGGTCATGTTTTTCTTGTTCACTTAACAAATGTTTATTCAACACTCACTATGCGTTAGGCGATTGCAAAAGCTCATAAAACATTGGGATTGCAAAGGCTCATAAAGCAGTGTCTTGGGGCTTCCCTGCTGGTGCACTGGTTAAGAATCTGCCTGTCAATGCAGGGGACACGGGTTCGAGCCCTGGTCTGGGAAGATCCCACATGCCGCGGAGCAAATAAGCCCCTGCGCCACAACTACTGAGCCTGCACTCTAGAGCCCAGGAGCCACAACTACTGAAGCCCGCACGCCTAGAACCTGTGCTCCGCAACAAGAGAAGCCACCACAATGAGAAGCCCGCACACCGCAAGGAAGAGTAGCCCCTGCTCACCGCAACTAGAGAAAGCCTGTGTGCAGCAACAAAGACCCAACGCAGCCCCAAAATTAATTAATTAATTAATTTTACAAAAAACAGTGTCTCTCTCTTACAAGAGCATAAAATCTAGTAAATAGAAGTAAACTTTTGGAAGCAGTATACTCTGCATACTGATTAGATCAGCAAAACTGCCTTAGCCAGAAGTTTTTGTCTTTTTGAATCAATTCCATTCAAAGAGCACTTGGCAGGGTGCAAAAGATTCGTCTGCCCCAACAATGAACTCGTCTGATTTAGAAGGCAAATATTTATTGAGTGTTTACTATGTCGTGTTTATGTTTTTGCTTCTTGCTGAAACCTTTTGGATAGGACCCCATATTGAAGGAGCTAAAACTTGGAAGTTTAATAACTTGCTCTAGTTTTCATTTCAAGTTACAAGAGGAGCTGGGATTTGAACTGTCTGAGTTGAGAACCCATGCTCTGAACTATTAATCGTTTGCCTCTGTCATTGAGGAGACAAGACTATATGGACAGAATGTAAATTTAAAATTACAGATCACGTGGTTAGGAGGATCATTCAGGAAAGGTAGGTGATACAAGGCACCAAGCTTTCCTAAATAATAAACATGTGTGAGTATAGGGTGTAAGAGAAACAGCAATTCCTTTATCGCACCGCATTGTCTTCAGTTTGGAGCTCCCCAGTTCAGTTCAGTTCCCTGCGAGGTCTGTGTCCTAGCACCATGAGGGGCACTGGATTCGATTGTTTGCTTTAAGTGACATTGCAATGACTCAGGGACCCAGAGATGATATTTTCCCTGACTCCCTTGAGTGATGATTTTCAAAACAAACTCTAAGTTTTGTCCCTCCTGGCTTCAGTTGCTTTTCTTATGTGAGCCCCCGATCCCCACCTCTGAACTTGCCAACAAACACCAAAAGCGTCTAGATCCTAGGTTCCTCCATGTCTCTGTAGGGTGTAAAGGATGTAGTCTGTGTCCTGCCCATCCATTCTTCCAAATCCAAGTCCATGGTGGACATCATCACTATGTTTACAATTAGCCTGAGGAGATATAATTTTATTTTCTGCCTCAAGAGTTTATTGAGGGAAGAACCTATTCTGCTCCAGTCTGTCTGCCCTCTACTAGTGATTCTCAACTGTGAGCCTACCTCAAAATTACCTGCAAAATATTGAGTTCAAGCAGATTCCTGGGCTCTAGCCCAGAGTACCTGACTCTGTATGTCTGGGCTGGGGCCAAAGAATTTCTGATTCTAACAAGTTCAGCTTCACAAGATTAACAAGGTTTCGCTAATGCTTCTGGGCCGGGCATCACACTTTGAGGACCATTGCTGTTTAATTAGTATTATCAGGGTTGAGAGCATGGGCTCCGGAGCCAGTCTGCCTGCTCAAATGCCAGCCCCACCACTTATGAGGTCTGTGGCTTTGGACAAGTTATTAGACTTCTGGGTACCTGAAATCCCTCACATATAAAATGTAATAATAATGTCCCCCATAGGGTTATTGTAAGAATTAAGTGAGTTCAAATATGCTAAGTGCTTTAGAGAGGACTGGGACTTAACAGGTTCATTACAATATGTTGACTAATATTATTTATTCATGGTGGTTAGTGCACATGGCATTTACTCAAATGCTCAGTTTATGGAAATTAACATCCCTACCTAGGATAATGCGTCTAACATGTGGCTTCTTTCAGCCACAGGAGGCACTAAGATATAAAAGGTTACAGTAGTTTACAGCTATTTATTTTAGGAGGCTATTTTTACTTGAAATGTTTATTCACAGACTGTGTTATCCATTGTTTGAGTTTTTTGATTATGAAATTGATTCACAAACAGAAGAAGGCTGTTGTACGGTTATTGGTGCTCAGAAAAAAGGCTAACACTTGTCATAAGAAAGACTAAGCTGCTGAAACTTCTTCAGCATCGTCTCTTGTTAAAGGTAGAGTAGGATGCTTCTTTTCAGAAACGCTGGGAGAGCTTGGAAATAATTGTGTTGTCACCAAAAAAAAAAAACCATTGTGTTTTATGACTGGTGTTTCTCGTGATGATGATTGAAATCTGTCATCTGAAATACTTTGCTCTTTTCATCATTCCTTCATGTGTCCACAGTGATGCAGTTGCCATGATATTCCTTCTAAGCCGCTCAGCTACAAATGGCAAACAGCAGGTGGGGAATAAGAGAATTGGGAGTTTGGTGCCCTGATTCAGAGGCTACAGCTGAAAGGGTGACTATTCGTCTGAACCTAAAATCAGAACATGCAATCAGCAAAGGCTTCTTTCTCTGACTCGTGAGGTTTTTTATGTATATATATAAATTTAGTTGTATATTTACCAAATCATGTTTATTAAAAATAAGAAAATGCATAAAATGGGAAGTGATGAAGAATCCAGAATGTGTGATTATAGAGAGAAATTGATCTGCTATATAGGTAGTGTTTGAATTTTGCGTTATGAATATCCAAATGTGAATTTGAGCTGAGCTCATATTACATGGAGTTGCCCATAAAATAATGATGATGATTTCCACTTGTGAGTGTTGGAATATGTCTCAGGGCTTCCAGATTATTCTGGCTTTCTGATGACCAGAAGAACTTGTTTGCAGCCTCTTTTAGGCACAGTGTCTAACACATAATAGGTATTGGAATAAATGTCAGCTATTTGATTATTGCATATGGCTAGCCACTATGTTGGGTGAAGATCAACTCCGCTTTTAGATAATACTCATTTTTCATTCTTGTAGCCATTAAGTGAATCTGAGACCGCAGGAGGCTGAGTTAAGATGTGCTTATGCACAGAGAGTCTCAAAAAATAAATCAAGTTGAACTTGGAAGAAGATTTTTGTTTTAATTTTTTTATTTTTCAAATTTTAAAAATTTTATACAACTTTTAATGGTAACTTTCTATTTATAGTGATTCCAAAGTATTGGCTGTATTCCACATGTTGTACAATACATTTTTGAGCCTTTCTTATACCCAGTAATTTGTACCTCCCACTCTCCCACTCCTATATTGCCCCTGCCTGGTGGTCACTATTGTTTGTTCTCTGTATCTGTGAGTCTGCTTCTTTTTTGTTATATTCACTAGTTTGTTGTATCTTTTAGATTCCACATATAAGTGATATCATACAGTACTTGCCTTTCTGTGTCTGACTTACTTCACTTACTATGATAATCTCTAGTCCATCCATGTTGCTACAAATGACAAAATTCTGTTCTTTTTTATGGCTGAGTATTCCATTGTGTGTGTGTGTGTGTGTGTGTGTGTGTGTGTGTATACATACACCATATCTTCTTTATCCATTTATCTGTTCATGGACACTTAGGTTGCTTCCATATCTTGGCAATCATAAATAATGTTGCTATGAACATTGGGGTGTATGTATCTTTTCGAATTAGTGTTTTTGGTTTTTATTTTGGATATATACCCAGGAGTATAATACTTGGTTGTATGGTAGCTCTATTTTTAAAGACATCTCCATAGTGTTTTCCCTAGTGGCTGCACCAATTTACATTCCCATCAACAGTGCACTAGGGTTCTCTTTTCTCCACATCCTCGCCAACATTTGTTATTTGTGTTCTTTTTTGATGATAGCCGTTCTGATAGGTATGAGATGATACCTCATTGTGGTTTTGATTTGCATTTCCCTGATGATTAACAATGTTGAGCATCTTTTCATGTACCTGTTGGCCATCTGCATTTCCTCTTTGGAAAAAATGTCTATTCAGTTCTTCTGCCCATTGCTTTAACCGGGTGCTTTGTTTTATTGATGCTGAGTTGTATGAGTTATTCATATATGTTGGATATTAATCCGTTATCCGTCATATCATTTGCAGATATTTTCTCCCATTCAGTAGGTTGTCTTTTCATTTTGTCAGTGGTTTCCCTGGCTGTGCAAAAGCTTTTAAGTTTAATTAGGTCTCATTTGTTTATTTTTGCTGTTATTTCCTTTACTTTAGGAGACAGAACCAAAAAAATATTGCTGCAATTTATGTCAAATAGTGTTGAAAGATGTTTGAAACCTTAAAAATAGTGATGTATTAATGTAAGGTACAGTTGCAGCTTTTAAATGGAACATAAAGACATTACAATTAGCAATATCAATACAGAGAAGTAATTAAAAACTATAAATCAAACCATACTCCTCTCCCACAGGCAGATTGACTACATATCGCAAAAGCTACTAATTAATAGTTAGCCACTAATCTAGCTATTTATGCACCTAGCACACATGCGGCAAAGACCATCATTATGTTTTATTTGAATTAAATGATGGTGACCATAGTTGAGGGAGAACATTCTTATAATATGGTTTTTTTTTTATCACTGCTGGTTTCTATGCCTAGATGATTTCAATACTGTGGAAGCACTGATTTCAGATTTTAACAGTTTATTTGTCTGCAGTTAGTCTTTGCAACATCAGCTGTCACGTGTTCCAGCAGGACCTGTAGCAGTTCTAAGAACCCACCTCAGTTTTCTCAATGCAGGATTTTGTGAATTTCAAGAGTGATCAGAAGGTCTTCGTGTTTCAGTCTGTGTAGAAAGTAGATGGCGTGATTCTCTTCTTTTGAACTGAGCCAAGAATTGAAACACTAGCAAAAGTCCCATGAATTTCACTGGGACAGCTTGTTTAATTTCTCCAGTGAATCATTTTCTTGTGAGAAAAATCATATTCTGTGGGGATGCAAAGAGAACAGTGATTCCCAGGAATGTCCAGATATAGCTGCAATGGTGTGGGAGAAAAAGATAGAACTGTGTTTTCATTTATTTCTCCTCTGGAAATGGGTAATTATAAGATTCATATTTTTTTTCATCTCCCTATTGCTGTTCCATTATTAAGTGGGCAATAAAGGCACCCAGTGGTAAACGCATCGCCAGTGAGCTCAGGACACAGTCTATATTTCCTTTTTAGAAGTATCTTTCCCAGTTTTTGTGGTCTTATCATTGAAACCGCATCCTTTATATGTAATCTGATGCTTTCTAGTAAGATGGGAATTCTAGAGATATGCTCTGGCACCAAGAGAGACTGTCGGTCTAAAACATGAAATCTTAAACCCGTATCACAGCCCCTAACACCTACCTTGGGACTTTTGAATTCAGTTCAGATCTAGTGAGATTGCTTGCTATGCTTAGACTCTCTGAAAGCAACCAGGTAGATAAAATGGTCAGGCAGATAGGTTATGGAGGAAGAACACTGTGTTGAAAACAAACAGGACATCCACCAGGGAAAAACGCCCTTGAGGAACTTTTAGCATTTTAAGCTTCTCCAAGTTTTCAATCAATCCAGGTCACTTAGTGAAATCGATAAAATGTCATCACAGTTCCAAAGAAGCCTTCAACTATGTTTAGAGAGAAGGATGGCTCTGAAATTTAAATGGAATGTCGTTGCCACAGTGTGATCACCCCATGTTTAGAAATATTTCAAGGCGGCTCCTTACAGCGTCTTTGAGTTGATGACAACATGCCTAGACTTTTGTTACAACTTCCAGTTTCCTGTGTAAGTGGATATTTGGAGCTTACTCTACAGCCATAGATTAACACCAAAGTAGATCCTTCCACTTTCTGAACCCTTCTTGGGTCACCTGAGACATCTGCCGGCATGCCAACAGAATGTGCTTGGAAATGAGTCATTTTAACTTGGAAGATATTCTCTCCAGTGCCACGAATGAAATTTGGAGTACATCTTTTATCATAGGTGGGCCTGTGATGATCTGATTACCATGCAGTGAGTTCTTTCAAGTAAGTATGGCAACCATGGCCTGTTCTTGCCATAGTTGTTTGTGGATCTGTAATATACAGACATCCCAACAGCCCATTTTGTTCAAGGGCATCCATCAATCTACCTTTGACCAATGTGAACCAGAGATAAAGGAATAGAAACAGAAACAAAATATATATATATAGCAGTTCATTGTGTTGCATCTTCCTATCTTTGTATCTTCAGCTTTTCTGTCCCTTATCCCACTCTTTGTAGGCATCCTAGCTTAGACATCTTCATCTGAGTCCTCGTCAACCCTTCCCCAGCAAATGTGATTGGTTACAAAGTCTTCACAATGCTTGTTTGATGTTGTCCCTTGGATTTATTCTTTCCTTTCCATTTCTTCCATCTGAATTCTGACCTTTTAGCTCATAACTATTGTGGGTTTACAGCGAAGCATGGTGCCGAATGCTTTTCATGCACACTTGCATTTAATCCCTGTAATAACCCTGGAAGGCCACTTTCTTACTTTACAGAAGAGGAAACTGAGGATGATTGATCAAGTGACCTTGTCACAAAGTCACCCTGCTAGTAAATCTGAATGATTCTGTGTCGTGGTAATGGGCTTCTGCATGGCCTCCTGAGCTCCACATCCTCAGCCCTTTCATCTAAACTTCAGGACATCATTCTTTTAAGCAGTAACTTTTAACAGCCTTGTTAAACGATTTGCTTAGGAACTTCATTTCATTCCTTCTTTTGAGTTGAATTTTCTTTTTTTTTTTAAAGCGAGTATGTATTTGTACAGTTCTTCTTTTTAAATCAATTAATTTTTGGCTGCGTTGGGTCTTTGTTGCTGCGTGCGGGCTTTCTCTAGTTGCAGCGAGCGGGGGCTACTCTTCACTGCAGTGCGCGGGCTTCTCATTGCAGTGGCTTATCTGTTGTTTTGGAGCACGGGCTCTAGGCTCATGGGCTTCAGTAGTTGCAGCACAAGGGCTTCAGTAGTTGTGGCACGTGGGCTCAGCAGTTGTGGCTCATGGGCTCTAGAGCGCAAGCTCAGTAGTTGTGGTGCACGGGCTTAGTTGCTCTGCGGCATGTGGGATCTTCCCGGACCAGGGATCGAACCCGTGTCCCCTGCATTGGCAGGCGGATTCTTAACCAGTTGCGCCACTAGGGAAGTCCGAGTTAAATTTTCTAGGCCACATTACCAAGGAATCCATTTTATATCTTGAGACTTAGATTCCCCTTCTTTGTTAATGTTGTTTTCTCCAACAAAATCACTCTCTTTGTTGACAGGTTCCAACCATACTAGGACGTCCATTTCCATTCTCACCTGTAAGTCACTCCCTTTTTTATTCCCTATCACTGGTCTCTTGTTTAGTTTATATTTGTTCCTCCACATCACCAGAAATATCTTCTCTTCTGTATTTTCCTCAAGTCCTGGTTAAATATGAGTACCGTGCTCGAAAATTCCTTATTCATTTACTCTATTATTTAGGATGATGATAACTGCTTTATCAATGTATCAAGTTGCAAATATATTAGAAGCTTATGTCCAAGATCAGCAGGTGGTTTTGTTCATGCAGTTATTCAAGGACCCAGACTCCTCTCATCATCACACGGCTCCTCCAGCCCTCAGAAAGTGGTCCTCATACCAGCAGCATCCACATCACCTGGGAACTTATTAGAGATGCAAATTATAGCACTGCCTCCTAGATATACTGCCTCAGAAACTATCGAGAACGGGCCCAGAAATTTGTGTTTGCCCAACCCTCCAGGTGATTGTGATGCACTCTCGAGTCTGAGAATCACTACTCTCCAGCCTCATAGATATCTGTATCCAGCCTGTGGAAATTCAGAGAATGGGGACAAGGTACACATGCTTCTCAAAAGTGTTGCCCCAGAAGAGATGCATATCATTTCCATTCATGTCTTATTGGTGAGTACTAATCAAGTGGCCCTTCATAATGCAAGGGAGATGGGAAATGCAGCCCCTGTGGTCCTCATCTCAGTCATAGACAGGTGGACAAAAGTGAATGTGGTCCTTTAAAAAACAAAACTGTCTTCCATCCCCTGATTTTCATAAAGCACCCTTTAGAATGCAGTCTGACAGGTTCTTAAAGTCTATTTCAGTGCTTCTGTCAGCTTAGTTCCTCACACTGAACATTTTTATTTCTTCTTCTTCTTTGCTGTAATTTGATTTTCTTCATCGTTTTCCTTGGTTACAGCTTGATATAAATTTCTTTCTCTATTCATTGACAGACTGGCCCTTGCAAACGCTCCATTGCAGGTTGTAGGAACATGTCAGCTTATTTTCTCTTAGCATAAAGTGATCCAGCTGATGAGTTTGTCATGCAGAACTCGGGACAAAATGGCAAGCTGTTCCTCAGACACAGTAGGAACAGTTCTGATTTTGAATTCATCTTCTCCATACCTATTCTGCGTTGATACTCATTGTCACTCAAGTCCTGAAGGTATTCATGGACAGGAGGGGATTTTTTTTTTTTTTTTTTTTTTTTTTTTTGGCTGTGTTGGGTCTTCGTTTCTGTGCAAGGGCTTTTTCCAGTTGCGGCGAGCGGGAGCCACTCTTCATCGCGGTGCGCGGGCCTCTCACTATCGCGGCCTCTCTTGTTGCGGAGCACAGGCTCCAGACGCGCAGGCTCAGTAGTTGTGGCTCATGGGCCCAGTTGCTCCGCGGCATGTGGGATCTTCCCAGACCAGGGCTTGAACCCGTGTCTCCTGCATTGGCAGGCAGATTCTCAACCACTGCACCACCAGGGAAGCCCAGGAGGGGATATTTTTAAACTCATGGTATCAAAGTAGATGAAGCACAGTGTTTCTGTATGCCCTGGCTCTGTGTAACTTAACAAGTCAAGTTCATTACCATGACTAGGCATGGCCTACAGGGAGCATTTGATAGGTTAGGGAATGACCCAATCATTATAAAACCAGATATATGATTTATCCCCCAACAAGAGGTAACCTTCCATTTTCCCTATAACAAAATTCAAGAGTTTTTTTTTTTTTTTTGCTATTTGTATATGTTCAAAATATAGATGAAATAATCGAATATCTATTTATCCATTTTAATCTAGTAACTTTGTTCTATATATATGTTTAATCTATATATAATATGATGTATTAAACTCATTCTTTTTTTTCTTTTCATAAGATAATTATGTTCAAATGTTTCCTAAGCATATTTAAGTCCAGTTTCTTTGTCATCTCTGGAGCTACTTTATGAAACATCTTATAGTTTTCCAAAGCATATTATCTTGACTTCCACCTATATTGCTGGAAGTAGTATCCTAATTCAATCTGTGTATGAGTCTATTGCTGGATCGTTGATCCTAGTACAAGTACTCAATCATAAAACATAAGGACCATGTCATTTTGTGTTGTTCAAAGTTTACTCCAAGTGTTCATGGTGTTCCTTTACAATATAACTATGCACTGTATTGCTTTCTAAAATGACTTTGAAGAGGTTTTTTTTAAGGTGCTAATACGTATCACTTTTTAGTTCATAACACCAAGAGTAATCCATAATTGTGTACTACATTTCTTTCTCTCTTTCTTCTTTGTTTTAAATGTAACTTGACACTACCCTAAACTAGCATTGATTAATATTCTTACAGGTTAGAATCTTCCCCAGTGGTGTTCTGATATTCCAAAGTAAACCAGAGAATGCCCAGGGATATGAATGATTTTATATGGATTCAATTATAAGCAAATTCCCTCTGGTTTAAAGCATAAAAGTAAAAAACAATATATGATCAAGTGATTAAGTTTAAGGGATAATCTCTAGAATTTCTGTATAATAGATAACATTATAAGACTCTCTTATCATTTAAGTTTTTCTTCTAAAAGTAATATTAGCAAAAGCCATGGGAAATTAAAATTTCTATTTAATCAAAATAAATTTAATAGGAACTGGTCAGGTAAATTATAATGCTTGGTTATGTTATACTTTTAATGAGTTATTTTAATTGATTTCAAAATTATCTTGGAAGTACACTTTCTTACTCTTACTGTGATCTCCCTAGGGATTCTTGTAGGAGTATAATAAAATTATGTTCAAAGTGGCTTGCAGGTCATCTCTACAGTTGTGCTACTTAAGGTTTCCTAGGTTTGGTCTGCCCATTTTTACATGAGTGTACTCTTGCTCCAAGAGTGCTGACATTTTTCTTCCGTATGCTTTCTAGAGAAGAATCATAAGATTTTGTTGAAAAAGGGTCAGGATTATAATGTATTGCTCTTTTACCCTTTCATGGCCCTCTGTTTTTTGAACTGTTTTTTCAGAATGTACATCATTGCTGTATATCCAAAGATATTGCCGTCCATAGTTTATCTTGAAAATGGATTTTGGTATGACTGGGCTCTTTTGGGGGGATATTTTTATTTGCAAGAGCAGTATTGGTCTAAAACCTGAATGCAACAAGAATCAAGTTATTTTATATTCCAGCTCCATTACTAAAATATATTGGGAATTCCTGACAAAATACTAGAAGGATGTTTTTCAGTTTTTAGTAGAATATGACTATTATTTATCTTGACTCTAACTTTCCAGCCTGTGTTTTCTTTAGACCAAGTTGAACCCCTACAGGAGAATAGGGGTGGGATTGGGAGATGGCCCTGAATAAAAATTATACCTGAATGAAGAAAAAAAAAAACTTTCCAGTGTCTTCTCACAAAACTGAAGTGTATTTTAACAATGTAGTATAGAATGATTGCTCTAAAAGAGAGGAAAAACAAACCCAAAAAATAGTACTCACAGTTGAAAAAATTCTGAAGAGTGTCTGGATAGTAAAATCCCCTTATGATCTTTCTGTCAGCCATCTAGATGGGGTCCTGTGGGTAGCTGATCCAAACATTCTTTCAAAACTTCACATTCTACATTCTTCCCTTTGCCATAATTATTCCTTAAACCTGACTCTTAGTGGAAAAACAACATCAATTCTCAAAACACAGAGAGAAACAATAAGTAGAGTAAGAATCTTAAAAAGGCTTAAGAGAGTACAAGAAATAATGTCTACTTGGAGAAAATAGAACAAGTACAAGAGACACACATCAAGTGTAAGACCATCACACTTTAAGAAAATATTTTACCTGTGTGAGCTTCTCATCTTTCTGGAGATGGACTTACAAAGACTAAGAAGGCATTTATGGGAGTTCTGCTCCCTGGAATATAATAGTGAGTTTGTCAAGCTACAACTTATAATTATGCCACTAATTAAAAAATGGAAGTGATTTGCAAAGCTGGAGTGATACATAATTATATTTCCTTACCACATCACAAAATGAATTATTTTTCTTCACATAGGGTTTATTTTTTGTAAGTTGTTTTTTTTTTAATTTCATTAGTTAAGTTCTTAGAGCTGTGTGTTGGCAACAGGTAAAATGGGACTCATATAATAGTTTTTCGTTGGTAGTAATGAATCATTTACATAATTCTTTTCCATTCATGTAACACATGCCTTTGGATTGCTTCAGCATTTACTGTTTGAAAATAGGAATTACCTATTTCCTGCATTGCTTTATGGTATTCCACAGGGAGTTACATGATTTAGATGTAAAAGCATGGGCTTTAGCAGCAAACAAGCCAGATTTGGATCAAGGTATTTAAAAATCCTCTGAGACTTGTCCTCCTAATCTGTAAATGTGTGATGATAGTAAGCACCACAGTCTGGTGCTAGCAAGGATCAGATGGGCCATGCATGGGACAAAACTGCTGTTGTAGCAAAACATGTCTGGGACTATATTCTTGATTCCAACTGTACTTCTAACATCAAACACAGAGCCTAGCATAGAAGATTAGTCTGGTAAAAATGTGTTGGATAAAGAAAAATGAATGATAGTAGTTGATGTTTTCCATGCTCACTCTGAATCCACCATTTTTTTTTTCCATTTTCAAAGATTCTACTAAGTACCAACCATCTTTAGTTCTCACTTATTTTGACTTATCTATCTTAGTGTTCCCCCTCTATATTATACAGCACAACTGGAGAGTTCTTTCTAAAGGGCATACATAATCATGATACACACTGATCATAAGATAAAGTCCAAATGTTTTACATAGCTTCAGGATCCAATATGGCCCAGCTCCTGTCTCCTCTTTCACCATAAGTTTTTGCATGCTCTGTTATCCATTACACTAAATGCACCCAGAACCTGGGAAACGGCCGCAAGCTTTATTATATTAGTTAAGGTATATGCTAAGCTGCTGTAACAAAGAGACCCCGGAATGAGGTAGCTTAAATAAGATAAGCTTTCTTTACTTTATGTAGCTGGATAGAGGTGAGTGAGTCGGGTCTGGTGGCATGACTCAAGTGTAGTCAACATGTGTGTTCTTGTGTTGGCCATTCGTGTGCTTAGTCAGGCAGTCTTCACTTCTCTTCACATCCCCTTAGACGTAACTTTTTCATGTGGCCACGATCAATTACAGCGAAAGTTGGAAAACGTAATGTTTAGCTGGATAGCCATGTCTGTAGCTACAACATGGGAATTCTATTATTAAAAGAGGGGAGAGGATGTCGGAGTACAATTAGCAGTCATTGCCAGATGAGTTTTTGTAATTCCCTCTTACATCACTGTTTTTTTCTAAATGGTAGTTGTCAATTCATTTTGTTATGTTTATTCCACTACAGTCTAGAGATTTCGAGGACAGGAAATATGCTTCCTTCATGTGTCATATCACTAATGCTGATTTTAGTCCCCGGAACATAGTAGGTGCTCAATCCCAGGATCAAGGCAGATCTTGCAGAGATCTGTGGAAAAGAGCGTTTTTTTTTTTTTTTTTGAAAAACACAACTATGCTCTGGTTTACAATTTCTTTTCTCCCATTTTTCTTATCTTTATTCTGAACTAATCAAGGATCCTGTAGATAAAGGAAATAGCTGAAAAAATATGAGCATCTCTCATAGGAAATTTCTCTGGGAAAAACAACAGCAAGGCAAACTTTGATTATAGCCACTCTGCCTAGCATAGTCTGCGGGGTGACTGCGTAATGTATGAAATTCTGTTGAAGACATCTACTTTCTTGGGTTAAAAAAAATGAAATTTCTGATTAGCTCTTTCAGAGAACTAAAAGGTATTTTGATATCTGAAACCAAGACTTAAATAGCTGATACTGAGGGATTTTTTTTCCCCCTCCAAATTAGTCAATTAAAAGTTCTTCAGTAAGTTTAATAAGTTTCCCAGTGTCCATTCCTGTCATATGTTGATGTAACATCTCCCTAAGACCCATTCTTCATATCCACATATGCCTCAGGCTTGGATGATTTGGGTCTCAGTTGGAGGAAGGGAAAGAGTTAAAGATGTCTCCAGAGAAATTCAGCAACTGAAGGACAAACAGCAGAATGGCTGCAAATAAGGCCAGAAATAATTCCTTTTCTTCCTCCGTGGCTTCATAGCCCACCTTCCCTCATGGAAGGAATGGTGCCTTTCAATATTAGGGTTGGCACTTCAGTTTGGTGTTATAAAAATTAAAATCAGACCTCACAGTTCCTCTTCCATACTTCAGGCAGTGGTATGGTAGTGTGTCTTAAACGTAATAGAAGATGTTTTAAAATTAATTTTTAAAAAGAGTTTCTGAAATTCAGGACTCAATAAATTAATCTACACTTAAATCTCCTCAAGCCTTGAATTTGCTTTCAGAAGCTTGACTCATTGGTTATCTGTGTATGCTGCTAACTTGAGCAAGAGCAGGGATTCTTAAGTGAAACACTATTTTAAATAATTTTTCTTCACTCAGAACCTACTGAGTATTCAGTGACCGTCTACTGTAGGTCCATTTGTGGGACTTACATAGTCTAGGACAGTGCAACTCACCATCTGTAGTAAAGCTCTATTAAAAAATAATTTGATCCATTGCAGACTAATGTTTCTGTAAAATAGAATTAAAATGTTTTAGCTTCTAAAAGCTGACTCGAGTTTTGAAGCCACCTCACTGTGGACCTCAACAGCAGGCAGTTCACAGACAGACCACACTTTGAGAGCACTGATGTAGGAGATGTAAAAAGAAATTGTAATTCTCCTCTCCAGTTGCAGACAACTTGGTGAGACACAGGCATAATTAATCCATAACTAAAAGAAACAGTAATTGCAGTAAGTGGCTTATAACCCTTGACCTGAGAAAGAAAGAGGGTATCAGACTAGAGGCTGGTTAAGCTAGATGTGATTAGTAGTAATAGCTAATAATTCTTGATTGCTTATGTTGTGCTAGGGACTAAACTAAGCTCTTTTTACATGTATCGGGTCATTTAATTCTCAGCAATGCACCAGGAGGTAGCTGCTACCGGTGACCCAATATTGTAGAGGAGAGATAGACATTTCTCTGCCTCTGTCACTTCATGTCCCTCTCTGTTTCTGTCTGTCCCACCCCCAGTGCCACCCCCAGTGTGCACACACACACACATACATACACACACGTAAATAGTAGACCTGGGATTTGCGCTCAGGTCAGTCTGTGTGACTCAAACAAACAGCCGCCCATGGGCTTAACCTATTTGCTATAATGCTTTGAAGGAAGAATTGGATTTTGAAAAGGGAAGATGTTGCTAACAGACTTAGCAAACAGAATGAGCCAAGGTATAGATCCGTGAGTTAGTGGGCTTGGTGTATGTAGACCAGTGTTCTAGAACGCAAGACCCTGAAGATACAGTTGGAGATAATCCTAAAGAAATAAGAGGTGCTCAGGAAGGAGAGAGAAGCCATTGGATCTGCTGGAGGATGGGTAGGTGAGATGTCCTAGTCTGAAGGAAGAGATATCCAGTCAGATACTCTGTCTCTATAGGTGAAGGTCTCACTTAATGCCATAGAAGCTTTAGACGCTGATGGGTGTGATGGGCAGAAGCACGGGCACTGTAGCAGGAAGCTGCTGCTGCTGAGGAGGGTGAGGGATAACTAGGTAAAGAAGACTATTTGGGGGCAGGAGATAGTATTCACATTAGGATTTGTTGGGTTTCAAATATTAGCAAGGCAGTCATGTAAAGATGTTTACTTGGGTTTGCTCCAGCCCATAAAACATTTCAGACACCCCTTGTGCTGGAAATGTTTGCCTTGTGTCCTTAGGTTGTACACAAGCTGTTGATGTTCAGCATATGTTGGGAAATCCAGGTATGGAGTCAGGAGTGAAGTCTTACCTTTAAGGCTAACTGGTCTTTAGAACCAGAATTGTATTATTGAAAGCAGTCTGCATGCATCAAACAAGCTCCCAATTAGCTTTGGGACTGTAACTATTCAGAACACTTTGGAGCCCTTCATTGTATGCCATTCACTTTGGTCACAGTTTAGAGGCTGTAATATTTCGACAGCTAATCATCCTTGTAACACGTAGCAGAATGACTCAGAATAAGAGCTCCCAAGGAGTAGCAGTTATTTTCAAATTGAGCACTTTGGTACAAATCAGGTAAGTGTTGATACTCGGATCTTCATCAAGGACAGTGAAGACTCCATCATTGTATTGTAGGCTATGCTCTGTCTTCCTACAGCAATGTTGATCTGCATCAACTTTTATTGTACGTGTGAGAGCAGTGTGTTGAGGGAGAGGGGATAGGAGAGAAAAGAAAACAGTAGAAAGCCTTTTTTTTTGTAAATTTTCAAGGAAACGTGTCCTTGGTAGTAGAGAAGAGTTATGAGATATTTTCTCCTTTTATTTAATGTATTTTTCTTGAAAAAAGAAAAGCCTTATATATTGTATCACTAAGCCAACATAATTCAAACTGCCATGTGGAAAGCACAATTAGAGCAGCATATTTGAAATCTTTCTGGAATTTGGAATTATGATCCAGCCATTTAAGAAATCTGAAGGTACTCAAACTGTTTTATTCTCTTGCAAGGACACTTTGAATAAAGTCTCACAATTCAAAGAAAAGCTACCACTATCTGCTTAATACCTTAATTATTTGTGGTACCTTATCTTGGTTACCACTGATACGCTGCTTTCTGAATCCTGTTTGCCAAGTTTTCCTTTCAAAATCATAAGTAGCTTTTATTCTTGGGTCATTACTTTTTCAAGACTGCCTAATTTGGTTAGCCCGAGTTTATTTGTGATGTAATCCCAAATGATGTTAGCTTGGCCAATTTCATTTTATTTTATTTATTCACATGAGCATATAAAAAAAAATCAGATTCTGTGAATGCTTAAACTAAGCTTTAATCCCCCATATAGTGTCTGTTAGGTAGACTTTCTTCATCCATCTTCTTTAGTTAATCTCCCATTTCCCTTAAACTGCATTAATAAACATAGCACTGAGAAGCCAGTCCTTTACAAGAAAAGCCCAGAGCATCTTTGCCTAAACTCCTCTTTATTATTCACAGTCTGCTTTCCCTTGTTTTAAGGTAGAACTCATATCCACAAATGGGTCTCTGCTACTGAGGGATGGAGAGAAAGAAAATAAAATGGCAGCCAATACCCCTTGAATCTGGGTTTGTGACGTCAAAAGTCTGCTTTGAGTTTTCTACTTTAACAGTTTGGAATGAGGCACACCTCTTTGGGATTTCATATTCCAAAGCAACCCCCTATTTAATAGAGCTTTCTGCAAGGATGAAATGGTTTCTTTGCTGTGCGATATGGTAGCCAGTAGCCATGTGCGGCTATAGAATGCCTGAAATGCTGCTCGTGTGACTGAGGAGCTGCATTTTTCAATTTTATTTATTTTAGGCAACTTAAATTGAAATAGCCACATGTGACTAGTGGCTGTCATGCCAGGGAAGTGCAGTTCTGAAGGAGTGGTCATCTCAGTGGCATGCTTTTGGGCAGAGGCAGTGTGGCACAGCGGAATCCAGCCTTTTTTATTATTACCTCTGGATCCTTAGGCATGTTACATGTTACATATGTCTCTGAACCTCAGTTTCCTTGTAAGAAAGAGTCCAAGTAAAAACACTTCTTCGCATGAGGCATAAGTAATTTAAAACATGGGTACAACAGGCTTTCCTGAGATCCAGCACATGTGGACCCTCTGGAAACATTAGTTTAAAAATATAGAAAGGAGAGCATGAGATAGAAGACTTGGATTCACCCTCAACATCTATATTTGAGATAGTGAATTAATGACTGAAGATTTCGGACTTGGTTATCTCTTATTTATTAAATGAGTTGATAATTCCTGCCCTGACTATTTGAGAGGATTTCTAAGTTCCGAAACTTTTACCTCCTAAGTGTTTCTTGAATCTGTTCCCTTTCCTCCTTTTGTCTACTACCGCCCCCTCTCTCGTGTAGATGACACAGCAGCCTCCTACCAGGCCTCTTCGCCTCCGCTCTCAAATTTGGACTTTGTGTTGTGACTTAAGCTTTGAGATTTGACCTCTATATGCTCCATAATCTAAAGGTTCAAGTCTGTACCCTTCTGAATGGCAACTAAGGACAAACCATGAGCTGGCTTTCATTTAAACATCCATTCTTTATTTATATTTTCTTCCCCGCATGTAATCTTGGGCTCCCCCTGACTTCTTGTCATTCCCCTGTCACACGCCACACGTCCTGCTGTTTTTCACCTCCATGGCTTTGCTTTCCCTGTGTCTGCAATGTCCTCTTTCTCTCCACCACCGTCCCAGCCCATAGTTGGGTTGACTAACTCTTCATGTGCTCCTTCTCTTCTCACCCCCCCCCCATTTTTTATTGATTTATGTATTTTAGCACTCAACTCAAGCAAAACAACCTACAAAAACCCGTGTGACCCCATCTTCCCTTAGCCTCATCCCAAAACCAGGCTGTGTCACCATCCTCCTCCAGATGAAGAGCTCTTTCAATGAACACACACCATTGTTGTCTCTTTCTTCCCCACTAGACCATAATCTTCTTGAAAGAAAAGTTCAAATATCACTTGCCTTTGTAACCCAAATACCTGTTAGTTATAGCTCAGAAAGGTTTACTCACCAGATGAGACTGTCCCAGGGATGCCATGAAATAATGTAGGTGAAGGCATTTTCAAAATGGCAGAGTGCTCCAAAGATATAAGGTGGTACTGTTTTAATTAAACGTTCCTGCTGACTTGGTGTCTGTATCCTGCTGACCAGCTTTATGACAGGCTCACACCCCATGGCTCCAGCTGTCTGAATGTTTCTCACCAGGGGGGCAGACCACTCCATTTCAAGCAGGATGTTGCCTCTGCCCTCTGATGCTCACTTGATAGTTCATGGCCCATTGCTGCAAGTACTCTGCTGACTGTCCACTCATCAATGCTGGAATCCTCAAACCAGGTTGTCTTCCTAATAAATGCCATGTACATATTTCCCCCCTCCTATGCAAAGTGGCCTTGAGTTTCTTAAGAACATAATGGAGTATTTACGAAAAGCTGGGATTCCCTGATACCGTGTGTTGGGATGGTTACTTACCTGAAAATAGTCTTCCTGATGTGTAACAGCTTCAGGGACACTCTTGACCAGGGACTGGTAACATATGGCTCTCATATGGCTCTCAGGACAAATCTGACCCATTTCCTTGTACACCTGTGTACGTGATAAAGTTTTATTGGAACATAGCCATGTCCATTTGCTTATGGACTGTCTGTGGTTGCTTTTACACTACAGTGGTTGAGTTAACTACTTGAGCCACAGACTATATGACCTGCAAGGCCTGAATGTTTACTATGAGGCTCTACACAGAAAAAAATGTTCTGACCTCTATCCTAAAGCAGTGGGTTTTTGTTTTTTTTTTAGCTTATGTTTTTCCCCAGTTTTATTATTGAGACATAATTGACAAAGAGATTTGTGTAAGTTTAAGGTATGCAGCATAATGATTTGACTTACATATATTGTGAAATGATGACCACAATAAGATTAGTTAACATCCATCATCTCATACAGATACAAAAAAAAAAGAGAAAAAGAGAGAAATATTTCCTTGTAATGAGAACTTTTAGGATTTACTATCTTAACAACTTCTGTTGTTAACTATAGTCATCATGTGCATTACATCCCTAATACTTATTTATCTTACAGCTGGAGGTTTGTAACTTTTGACCACCTTCCCCCAGTTGCCCCTCCCCTCACTCCCATACACTACCACACCCCCACCCGGGAACCACATATCTGATCTCTTTTTCTTTGAGTTTGTTTGTTTGTTTGTTTGTATATTCCACATATAAATGAGATCATACAGTATTTTCCTTTCTCTCTCTTACTTATATCACTTTATGTTGTCACAAATAGCAGGATTTCCTTTTTTTATGGCTGAGCAATAGTCATATATATATGTATGTATCACAAATTTTTATCCATTTATCTTCATTGTTTCCATGGCTTGGCTATTGTAAATAATGCTGCTATGAATATGGGGGGGGGGTGCATATTTCTTCAACCTAGTGTATTTGTTTCCTTTGGATATATTCCCAGAAGTGGAATTGCTGGATCATATGGTAGTTCTATTTTTAATGTTTTGAGGAATCTCCATACTGGTTTCCTAGTGGCTGTATCGCCTCCCAAACCCACCAACAGTGCACAAGAATTCCCTTTTCTCTACATCCTCTCCAGCATCTCTTATCTCTTGTCTTTTTGATGATAGCCATTCTAATAAGATTAGCATTTCCCTTATGATTAGTGATGTTGAGCATCTTTTCATATATCTGTTGGGCATTCATATATCTTCCATGCAAAAACATCTATGTAGTTTCTTTGCTCATTTTTTAATTGGTTTATTTGTTTTTATGATTGAGTTGCATGAGTTCTTTATATATTTTAGATACTAACCCCTTATTGGATATATTATTTGCAAATATTTCTTCCCATTTCATAGGTTGTCTTTTCATTTTGTTGATCATTTCTTTTGCCATGTAGAAGCTTTTAGTTTGATGCAGTCCCTCTTAAGTATTTTCTATTTTGTTTGCTTGTGCTTTAGGTATCATATCCAGAAAATAATTACCAAGATCCATGTCAAAGAGATTTTTTTCTATGTTTTCTTTCAGTAATGTTATGGTATCTGGTCTCACATTTAAGTCTTTAATCTATTTCAAGTTAATTTTTATAAGCGGTGTAAGATGGGGGTCTAGTTTCATTCTCTTACTTGTGAGTATCCAATTTTCCTGGCACCATTTGTTAAAGAGGCAGTCTTTTCTCCACTAAGTATTCTTGGCTCCCATGTCATGTATTAATATACATGGGCTTATTTCAAGGCTCTCAATAATGTTTCATTGGTCTGTGTGTCTGTTTTTATGCCAGTACTATACTGTTTTGATTAGTATAACTTCATAGTATAGCTTGAAATCAGGATGTGTGATGCTTTTCACTTTATTCATCTTTTTCAGGATTGTTTTGGCTGTTTGGGGTCTTTTGTGTTTCCATATAAATTTTAGGATTTTTTTTTCTACTTCTGTAAAAACTGCCTGGAACATTGATAGGAATTGTGTTGAATCTATAGATGGCTTTGGGTACTATGGACAATTTAACAATGTTAATCTTCCTAATCTATGAACACAGGATACTTTTCGATTTCTCTGTGTCTTCTTCAATCTGTTTTGTCAATGTCTTTCAGTTTTCAATGTACAGATCTTCCTCAACTTACTATGGAGTTAGGTCCAATAAACCCATCATAGGTTGAAAATATTGTAAGCCAAAATGCATTCATTACATCTAACCTACTGAACATCATAGCTCAGCCTAGCCTGCTTTAAAAAGGCTGAGAACACTTACATTAGCCAACAGTTGGGCAAAATTACAAAGCCTATTTTAAAATAAGGTGTTGACTATCTTATGTAATTTATTGAATACTATACTGAAAGTGAAAAACAGAATGGTTGTATGGGTACAGAATCGATGTAAGTGTATCAGCTGTCATGATCCTGTGACTAGGAGCTGTGGCTCTCTCACGCTGCCCAGCATCAGGAGAGAATATCATACCAAATATCTCTAGTCCAGGAAAAGATCAAAATTCAAAACTCAAAGTATGGTTTCTACTGGATGCATATCCCTTCTGCACCAACATCAAGTCAAAAAATCGTAAGTGGAACCATCAGTAGCCAGGGACCATCCGTAGAGGTTTTTTACCTCCTTGGTTAAATTTATTCCTAAGTATTTTATTGTTTTTGATGCCACTGTAAATGGAATCATTTTCTTTATTTCCATTTCAGATAATTCATTGTTAGTGTATAGACACTAAAGCAAGGTTTCTTAATCTCAGAACTCTTGCCATTTGAGGCAAGATAATTTTTTGATGTGGAGGTGGTCTTGTGCTATGTGGTATATTTAGCAGTATCCATGGCCTCCGCTCACTAGATGGGCAACCCCTCCGCATATGTGACAACTAAAAATGTCTCTAGTCATTGCCAAATGTCCCCTGGGGGTCAAAATCACTCCCAGTTGAGAAACACTGCTCTAGACAAAGTAGACCCAAATACATATTAGGAGAAAGGAAGAACAAATCAACCATTTAAAAATATAAAAATATCAGATTGTATCACGTACTTTCTTTCCTTTGGCAAACTCATTACACAGATTCCACTGACCTAGGATAAGACCTTTCTATCTGCCTGGTCGGGAGGGGAAAAATATTGAGATTTTTCTAATCGAGTTCCTACTACTATCCTTCAACCAAAAGTTCAAGTTAAGTAGTGTATGTGCACTGGCAGCCTGACCATAGGGTGTGAAGCACAGACGGCGACACCTGGAAAAACTGAGTTTAAACCCGAGCCTTTTCAACACACTAGCTCTCTAAATTTGAGCAGTTTACTTTGTTTCTCTGAACCTGATTTTCCTCATTTGTAAAATGTTATTAGGATTAAATGAGATGATGTTTTTATAAAGCACTTAGGACAGTGCCTGGCACGCAAGGGGTAGTAATGGTAAGAAAGGTGGGGGTGGGGAAGAAGGAGCAGGAAGAGGAGGCGGGAAGGAGGATGAGGGGGAGAGGAGGAGGAAGAAACTGGTACTTGCAAGTACCACCTGGAGCGGCAGAAAGAAATATTAAAACCAAAATGTGTTAGGGTTGAAAAACATTAAAGGGACCTGAGATGTTTGAATCCCTGCCATGCTTGTGTGTTTGTATCCCCTGCAATTTGTGAACTAGGTCTTTTGATGAAAGGCATGGTCCAATTAGTCCAGCAGCTACTCTAAAAAACCAAATAGAAAGACTTACATAACAAGAAATTATATAAGAAGAGTTAAAAATACTGAATACTAGTTATGTTCATAGAATACAAAAAGCTTGGATTTAGAGTCTCAAAGACATCAGAAGTTGCCACTTAGTTAAACACTACTAACGTTTATTTGCAAGAAATCTCTGATCTTTCTGTATATCTGTGGAGGACAAAATGGTGGTTTTCAGTTATAGGGAACAATTTGCTTTCATTTCCCAGAATCTAGTCATACACTTTTGTCTCCTCTGGGAAGCCCCCCATCTCCATCGCAAGCCATGTAGTTTTAGTGGAGCTGACTGTAAGCTGAATGCTAGGCAAATCACATGATGTCAAGACGCAGCCTCCTGACTAGGTGAGAAATGACTGCACAACCCAAGTAGAGCCAATAGGCTCTCGGATTTCTAGAGAAAGAGATTTTCCCTTATGTTGTCTGTTCCTGAAACTTGAGAGGTTGTAGAAGGTGGAGTTGTCACCACCATCTTGCTGCCATGTGAAGTCTGCATCTGAGACTCCAGAGTAAAAGGCAGAAATGGAAAACAGAGAGTAATTGATCCTTTATGGTATCTTGTGCCTTGCAGCCCCCAAGCCTGGAAGTAATTGAACACCCGGACATCTAAATTTACATGAAGTTAAAATTTTCTGATTGCTAAAGTCAGACAGAGGTGGATTCTCTACCTCTCGAAAGAAAGAAGAGCTAAGTATTATATCAATCAGTGGAGCTAAGGGGTCCTCTTGCCACCCAAATAGATCTACCGCTAAGAAGAGTGTCTCACTTCCTGTACTTCTCTTTATAGATAACGTCGTGTTAGAATCCACTCTATTTGAGAATCCTCTTTGTGACAAGGAGAGTTAATATTTTAGAGGCATTAAAAAGCTGATTGTATAAAATAATATTATATTAGCTAATGTTAACTAAATATTAATATGATAAAATATAATATATTGTATTATATACAATATACACCCATTCCACTGTGTGGGTTCCCCCTAACACCAGCAAGCAGTTCTCAAACATCAGCGGGGTGTCCTATAATTCAACTCAACGATGATACTATATACGAGGAGATAGCATCAGATCCCACAGGTTAAGAAGTCAGTCCCACAAGACTCCCCCTACCCCAAATGCAGATGCCAAATGCAAGTCCAGGTTGTCACCTGAGCTTCTCTGACTGATTGGAAGCTCTAGCCACCCACCCCCCACCCTTAGGTTTGATTAATTTGCTAGAGCAGCTCACAGAAGTCAGAGAAAGGTTTTACTTGTTAGATTACTAGTTTATTGTAAAAGGATATAACTCAGGAACAACCAGATGGAAGAGATGTATAGGGCAAGGTATGGGGGAAGGGAACAGAGCTTCTTTGCTCCCAGGGTGTCACTCTGCCGCTCTCCCCAGATCTACGTGTGTTTGCCAACGCAGGACTCCAAACCCTATCCTTTTGGGTTTTTATGGAGGTTTCATTAGTTAGGCGTGATAGATTAAATCACTGGCCATTGGCAGTCAATTAAACGTCCAGCCTCTCCCCGCTCCCAGGAGGTCACGGGGGTGGGACTGAAAATTCCAACCCTCTAATCACAGAGTCGGTTCCCCTGGCAACCAGCCCACCTCTTCAGGTGCTTTCCAGAAGTCACCTCATTAACATAACAAGACAACTGTACTGCTATCCTCACTTAGTAAATTCTAAGAGTTTTCCCATCTCTGCGGCAGAACAGGGACTAAGACCAAATGTTTATTTCTTATTATAAATCATAATATCACATCTTGCAATATAACGCAATGTAATATATTAAATAATATAAACTAGTATTATTCTGGGGGTTTTTTTTAGATATTTTTACTTCTCTTTTTCATGTGAAATTGACCAAATGTTTTTATAAATCTGTAAAAAAATAAAAATATGTTAATTTTCGGGAGGAAATATATACGCTTGGTGGAGATTTAAAATTTAAAGCAAATCTTTTGGGGGAACATATTTTACACATGTTCCTTCTAAACCTAGGAACATGAGGTAGACCTACAGTCAGCCTAGTTCGACATCTCTTGGTTGGCCCCTTCTTGCTCTCTGCATCCTTAGCTGTACTGGGTGCAGTGTTTCCAAAGAGGATGAAGCAGATTTTTCCCCATCCACTTCCTCAGTGCAACCTCACACACTGCTGCCTTCCCAGCTGTCATCTCCCTGGGTCTCCAACTCTCCAAACCTTCTTCTCGCCCTATTTCTTTCCCACTGACAGAAAGCAGTGCAAAGTTAGCATGTACCAAACTTTTGTTCCACTCTAGCTCTAAATGAGATTTCAAAACTAATGAAAGAAACTTGAGCAATAAGCAAGGAAGGCTGGCATGGCTTGAAATGTGAGAGTTCATATTTACTTGTAAAAAATGAATGTGGGTCGCCCTTTAAGAGAAGTATGGTATTGTTCAGAGGCCTCTTAGATGTGTCCCACGTGAATGCAGGCAATGGTTTGAATGACCTACTTTGGACACAACCTTAAGAAGTCTTTACATTCTGCTGTGGAAAATCTGTGCTCTTGAGTCTAGGAGGTCAGTTTGAAACAAGAGGTAAAGAGAAAAGTTGTACCATGCACATTATATTCTGTTCAGAACATGTTATATTCTATTCAGAAGATATTTTATATCACGTGGGCATCAACTGGAGTTGAAATACTGTTGGATGAATGCCCTGATGGAGAATGAATTCACGCACCATCAGGTGGAATCTGTGCACGTTTGTTCTCTCTCGACGTCTCTATTCCTTTTTCTCTGGCTTAGGATCCATCACACATTGATAGTATAAACACCTGCTTGGTAAATCCATGAATTATTAACTGTTTGGGTCTGAGATGTTACACCAAGATGAACACAAAGAAGGTGGCAAGGACCGCTGGCCCCTTCTAGCCTACCCAGGTGGTGACATTCAGTTTTCAAAGTCTACTCAGTCTTGGCCACGCTAACTTACTTGGAGATAGCAAAGATGAATATGACCAGTGAAGTGTGTCCTCTGCACTCTTCTAGCTCATGAAGATTCAGTCCTGGGGGCCAGAATTTTACTGCATCCCATTGGAACTGCTCAGCCAGATCCATTTCTGCTCCTTCTGTTTTGTTCTTCTTTCCAGTGTATAACCCTGGGGAAACTGGTATTTTTCCACTGTAACATTGAAAATTTCTGTGAAAAAAAATGTGTTAAGGTGAAGAATTTGAAAGGAAAGCTGTGTGATTTGAGGTCATAAGATAAGGTGTTCAAAAATGGCAGATTATAATAGAGGAGGTATAAGGTGATGGAAAAACTCAAATTTGGAAGCAGAATTCATTTTTCTCTCTTAGCTCTGGCCAGTGGAAAGCCCAAAGCCGATTTTACTTTCCTCACATACGTTTTTGTGTTCCATCTGTCTACTTCCCTGGTTTCATTCTATTCTTTAGTATATTTCTTTTTGATGCTCAACTTTATTACTCTTAAAGTATTATATATTTTTAATTTTATATATGTTTTATCACTTCATTTGCAGTATTTGGTGCTCGGATCGATTAGAACTGGATAGGACTCCAGGCTTTCCTACTCAAAAGCTATGCAGATTTGGACAGATTCACTCCTAATTCATTTGTTCTTTCACCTATTCATTAATTTATTCTGCCAAAATTTATTGAGTGATAACTAAGTCCTACATAGTGTGCAAACAATGAGGTTTCATTGGTGAACAAAACTAGCTAAGGTCTCTATTCTTGGAGATTGTGGTCCACTGGGGAGGCAAGCATCAATTGATCAAACGAAGGGGCATAAATGTAAACTGAGGTAAGTTCTCTAGATAGGAGAAAAACAAATTATAAATCAGTTGGTTCTATGAGAAGATATTTCCAAAGGGCCTGACCACATTGAATTACTTGGATTACTTGATCTCGTTGGGCCCCAATTTCTCATCCATCCATAAATGGAAATAGTAATAGTGACTACAATATATGTTTGTTGTGAGGATTCATGTGATATTGTAGAGAAAGTGCTTAGCCCAGTGCCTAGAAGAACAGGATCTCATTAATCTAAATATCAACTACTACTGTGATTTTTATTATATTCTATTCATATTGTCTTAAAACAATAATAATGAAATAACAGAATCATTTTAGAGTTGGAGGAACATTTGATATCATCCAACTAAGAATAAGTGGACCTCGGAATTCAGGCAAACAGTCAAACACCATAGTGTTTTGTGTATGTGCATTTATGTCTAGGATGATGATGCATAGGTTATATCAAAAATTTTTTTTAATCTACAACTCAAACTAAGAATCACCATCAAACCATCTCTAGACAGATAAGAAAAACAAGAGCTATTCTTCAATAGTGTTTTATGAAATTCTCCAAAATTATCCTTCATCTCTCTCTCTCCCTTTTTAAAGTTTTTTTTTTTTTTTTTTCCTGGTTACTTAGGGCTTCTTTTTTTGTTGAAAATTGGATCTTTATTGAGATTTCTACATTGTTTTTACTGTTATGACACATGTTAATTTCAATGTGTTGATCTTCACCAAGCACTCTTGTGAACTTTCATTACTTCTAGACTGCTATGGATTTCTATGTATACAGGTCTGTTGGATGCAAAGTATGAGTTTGTATCTTCCTTTCTAATCTGTACGACTTTTGTTTCATTTTCTTCTTTTGTTGTGTTAGAGAAGCTCTTGATTGTGATGCAGAGGAGAGCAGTGATGGTGTGTACGTTTGCCTTATTCCTGAACTTTCCTTATCCCTCCTCCAACCTTCAGAATTTATTACAAGCAACAAAACCGATTTCTGGCTTCTTAAGAAGAATGTAAACTCCGTGGGGCAAAGATTTTCATCTGTCTTGTTCCCTAATGTTTGAGTTCACTGCAAACAATAACTGGGACATAGAAGACACTCAGTGAAAGTTTCTTGACTAAAAAGGGGAAACAAAAAGCAAGAGTAGAAGTCAATACCAAAAAATGTTAGTCTGAGAATGGGTGTTTGTCTATAGTTCTTTAGTTTAGAAGTGGGCAACTTAAAATGACATTAGATGAAGGCCGGGAAGACTGCCCTCTCAATTATATTAAGGAATCAGACCTTGAAGTTGGTAGGATTTCCTAAGTCTAAGTAACCAAAGTACAATGCAGAATCTCAGTTCACTATAGGACTTTGGAGAGGTCATTTACTACTCATTTCACACACTGGATGCCCTGCCTTTACTACCCACAGACCATGTCTCAAAGAAAGGGACTCGACTGGGATTTTAACCATGCCAAGTCAGTGATGTGTTTGCACTGATTTTTCTTGTGCTACTCATGAGTGGTCTTGAATATCAGAACAATACAGATGCACTGTCAAGGACACCCACGCCCCAAATTTCGGGGTGAAACTGTTGGTAATCAAAGCACTGATACTAAAGGAAGTATCATATCCTCTTTTTTTCATGGCTTTCCATGTTAAATGGTTTCAGATGTTTCATTTAGATATATTAAAAAGACGGATGCTTAAAACTAGTGGCGTAACTCCTGACATCTAAGACGTGCTCAAGCTGATGAATAGGTGACTGTGTTTCTTCTTCCATCTGGCTCTTTGGTTGGTTTGCAGAACTGTGGTAGCTGAGGAGACACAGTGAAAATAGGAATGGGTAGGATGATGGTTTGTGGTGGAGTGGAAACTATAAACTTTATGATCCAAACAGATAAAAAAGAAAATGAGATTTTAGGTCATTTCCATGCTATTAAGAAGCAATACTTTGTGTACATAACTATACAAAAAATGGCACAAATTCAGTTACTGCTTATACACATACTTTCCTATTGAATTATTGCATAGTAATATTTACCTGTCAAATAAGACGCTCTGAAGACCAACAAACTTTGGTCTTTAGTAGCTAATTTTGAGATACACCATCAAGAAGCAGTTCAATGTGAAATGTCCTAGATTCCCCCAGAGACTACTTAAACTAATCTTTTGGCTTTCTCCTCTACATTGGAAGGCAAAGATATTCAAATAGAAACACATCTGCATTTAAGTCATCCAAATATTAACCCGATGGAATATACATCAGTATACCTATACCACAGTGGGAATAGATGAAGTCTACCTCAAGATTTATTTTAATTAACCTTAATGTTTACCTTTTTAAGTGGAACTGTAATTTCCCTAGCCTCTCTTTAGCTTTGTGAAGTTTATTTTTTATATCTAGATATATTAATAATTCTCTCCAGGAATAAACTAGCCACCTAGACTTTACTGTAAGTATAAAAATGAACTTTTTATGACATTATAAGCCAAAAAATAATAATACATTTATATCCATTTGAGGACTATCATAAAATAAATACGTAAATCTGAAAAAAACGTGAGCTCTTAGAATATTTTATTTGTCTATACCAGTGCTGTCCAATAGAAATGTAATACAAACATATATGTAAGTTTGTATTTTATAGCATTAAGAAAGTAAAAAAGAAATAGGTGAAATTAACTTTAATAATATATTTTATATATTTAACCCATATATATCAAAATAGGATCATCTCAACATCTAATCAGTATAAAATTATGAATGAGATATTTTACATTCTTTTTTCTTATACTAAGTCTTCAAAATCTTGGATGTATTTTTCCATTTAGGGCACACCTAAGCTGCTCTAGCTACGTTTTTACGCTCAATAGCCACAGTTGTTAGGTGGCTACCAAGTTGGGCAGTGTGGATATCTGCATAGTAATGGAACAGCTAAACTCCAAGCGCCCTTTGGAGTATCAGGGAGCATTTAGGAGGGTTTCACCTTTGCCTGATCAAAACTTTTGATTGCCCTTCCCTTCTCTCTTTTTTCCAGTAAGTGTCAGAAACTTAAGGAATTTACTACAGAATTCAAATATCTTACAAATGTATTTTAACAATACATGTGACTAATAATTACTTTAAAAGACAACATTTAACCTTCCTTTGTAAATTTCCTTTAAATGGAAAATGTTTCATCTGTAAAACCTCCAAATGACATTCAGTGCTTATATTTCCCTTCAGAGGTAAAGAAAGAAATTAAAGCCTCCCTTTAAAAAATGCAAGCAATACGTTAAAAATCCTTTCTTATCAAAGTAAGGAAAAATGCATTTCCAGGAAGTTAAATTATGTTCCATCTGACCATACAGAATGTGACTTTAATTTAGTTTAATATAATTTATGGGTTTTTTTGAAAGGAATGTATTAGACATATTGATTAAAAGAGCACTTATTTATGGTCAAGGTACTTTGCTGAACCTAAATCCATATGTAATAATGTTCAGCTATTATCATTAAAGTCTTCTGAATCTTATTTCTACATATCTTTTTATATACAGAAGTGTCAAAAGAACAGATTTAACTTGCATGAATTAAGTTGTATGTGCTTGGCAATGGAAAATAGAAAAATAATTTAAATAGTAAGTTTAATATATTTTTATGAATATTCTTCCATGTGCACACAAATGTACTGCAAGACCCGAACAAAAGAGACTTCCCTGGTGGCGCAGTGGTTAAGAATCCGCCTGCTAATGCAGGGGACACAGGTTCGATCCCTGGTCCGGGAAGATCCCACATGCCGCGGAGCAACTAAGCCCGTGTGCCACAACTACTGAGCCTGTGCTCTAGAGCCCATGCCACAACTACTGAGCCCACGTGCCACAACTACTGAAGCCAACGTGCCTAGAGTGCGTGCTCCGCAACAAGAGAAGCCACTGCAATGAGAAGCCTGCGCACCGCAACAAAGAGTAGCCCCCGCTCTCCTCAACTAGAGAAAGCCCGCGCACCGCAACAAAGAGTAGCCCCCGCTCGCCGCAACTAGAGAAAGCCCGCGCGCAGCAACAAAGACCCAACACAGCCAAAAAATAAAAATTAATTAATTAATTAATTAATTTTAAAAAAGATGCTGCAGATGCCCTGATGCAGCCTCCATATGCCTAAAAGAAAAAAAAAAGAAAAAGAAAAAGACCTGAACAAAAATATTCATAGCATTCTTGTTGCCAAAAGCCACACATTGGAAGCAACTTATCTATCAATGACAGAAAGGATAAAGAAACTGTGATATATGCATATCCTGGAAACTATACAACAATGAAAATAAGTGAGCCATAATGGAATGCATCTATAGGAATAACTGTTCAGATTGTAACAAAATGTTGACTGAAAGATGCAAAGTACAATGGGCATGCAATATAATTTCATTTATATTAAGTTTGAAATATACTTATTTCTACCTTGTACATGGTGTGTACTATATGCCAAAACTATAAAAGAAAACGTGGAATGTGATGGTAAAGGGTCAGCTCCTGGGGGCTAGCAGTGTTCTCTTCCTTGACCTGGTTGTTGGTTACATGGATGCTTGCTTTATAAGTATTCATTCTACCATGCAACTAGGTTTTATGCAGTTTTCTTCATGTGTATTATACAATTAAAATGGCTTTTTGTGTATGTATGTTTGTTCCACTAAATTTCATCTCATTCATTTCAGACTGCTGTGTGTCTCCCATCACATGGTTAGCTTTCTACATTTCAAGCTGCATAAGAACTTGGTAAATGTATCAACTAAGTCTTCATTCAATAAGCTGTTGATTAGAACCATGAAAAGATTGGGACCAGGGAGTACCTCTCATTAGATGTAGTAGTACTGGTAATACTCATATCAGTAATGACAGTTATAACAATAATCAGATGATAAATTTTCCGCAGCTTAGACACTGCATGTATTTTACACATATCATTTTATACAGTGTTACAAAGCGTTACTGTTTTAAATCCTTTCTAAGTCATTATTGCTATCTTCATCTTAGAGATGAACCTAGGCTTAGAAAATTTAAATAACATTCCCAAGGTCACACACGGCTACAAGGGAATAGAAGGTGAATGTGAACCCAGATGTGCCTGATTCCCAAAACTGTGTCCTTTCTCTCTACTGCCTTGCCTTCTTGCTCTGTTTTGAACCATTATTCAACAACAATCTTTAGTTCAGTCAGCTGTAAATCCACCTACTCACATCTCTCCACATGGTAGATTTACATGGCTTTTCTTTTTTTCTTAATTTATTTTATTGAAGTATAGTTGAATTACAATGTTGTGTTAGCAAAGTGAATCAGTTATACATATATATAAATTCTTTTTCATATTCTTTTCCATTATGGTTTGTCACAGGATATTGAATATAGTTCCCTGTGCTATACAGTAGGACCTTGTTGTTTATCCATCCTATATGTAATAGTTTGCATCTACACAGCATTTCTTTTGTCTGTTCACAGGATCTGTAAAAGATGGTAATGAAATGAACATGACCAATGAGGACATGTAAAGTGTTCTACATGTTTTGTCCGCATATCTAGCCTGGTCACTGAAAGACTAACTCTATGTCACCTTGTTTTTGTCAAGACACATTAAATTCTTTTATTGTGTTCACCTACCATTTGTTATATAAGTGTAGAAATTTTCCAGAGAATGGCATCAAAGTTTTCTACAATTCATTTTCCTTTATCATCACCTTCTTAAAACAGGGAAAATATTTTTTTTTCCGTCTGAGATCTTATGGCACCACTCAAATTCTTACAGTTGTCATCAATTTCTGGGAGTCTTCCCTTCAATCCTACCAGCATGCTCATAGTATAATTGGTTTGGACTTAAATTTGAACTCATGAAAGATGACAGGATGCCCTCTTAGTCTCTCCTCAGCTGGTTGGAGATTTAGTTCCCATTGTATATATATTTTTTCTTTTTCCACTTTAAGTATAATTTTCTTTGAATGAAAATATAGAGTCAAAATAGACCTTGAATAGCCTCATTTACTTTTCTGTCATCCACTTGACTTACATCATATTCACCAAATAGGGTCCACGTTTGTTCTCAAAATAAATTTAAAATAACTTTTCTTGCTTGTCTTTTTTCTCTTCCAAGTCAAGTATAGAATTTAACACCAGATAGCATCTCTTCTTCTCATTTTTCCACCCAGTTAAAAAAATTAACCCCAAAACATGGTTCCTTTCTATCCATGATCCTCACCTATGACAGGGCTCATCTTGGTCAAAATTATATAAAAGTCGGGCTTCCCTGGTGGCGCAGTGGTTGAGAATCTGCCTGCCAATGCAGGGGACGCGGGTTCGGGCCCTGGTCTGGGAGGATCCCACATGCTGCAGAGCAACTAGGCCCGTGAGCCACAATTACTGAGCCTGCGTGTCTGGAGCCTGTGCTCCGCAACAAGAGAGGCCGCGATAGTGAGAGGCCCGCGCACCGCGATGAAGAGTGGCCCCCGCTTGCCACAGCTAGAGAAAGTCCTCGCACAGAAACGAAGACCCAACACAGCCATAAAAAAAAAAAAAAAAAAAAATTATATAAAAGTCATCAGTGAGACCCAAATAAACCTTGGGGGAATTTTTGGATAAAGTGAACAATTTCCCAGTAAAAACTTTTTAAAAATCCTAATACACACTGGATTTAATATAACGTATAATTGCAAGCTGTAGTGGAATGAAAATGCAACCACATAAACTGAAAGCATGAATTTGAGGAAAAGTGTCTGAGGTAATGAGAAAACCTATCCTTTTAACTTTCTTGCTATTTTGGTTTTACTTTCTTTAAAAAAAAAAAAAATTTACAAACTGAGAAAGATAGCTGTTAAATTCTCACTAGTTCATCTACCCTAAAATTCAATGCATTCTCATCTTCTGCATTTTAACTAATGTATTGGAGACATTCTGATGTATCTATATTTATTTATTTATTATTTTATTTATTATTGTATTTATTAGTTATTATATTTATTATTATTTTAGTATGAATGTTTATATGAAGCTTTGGGAAATGTATGGATAGTGTCTTTTTCTTCTGAACAAAGATTAGTGGTTAAGAAGTTAAGATTAGTAGCTTAAGAAACATGTTTTCGTGGTTGTCTAAAAGGAATTCGGTTTAGTGGCCTATTTCATGAGAAAGGCCCAAGTCCCCTTTGTGTGTGTCATCTGATGCCAATGGCACCATTTTTCCTTTTCTTTGGGAGCAGCTGTGCTTTGGTTTGGCTGTTTCTTTGTTCTAAAGCATTCTGGCTTATTGTATCAACTTATTTTTCCTGTGTATATATAAAAAAGTTTTGGGTTATAAAGTAGAACTTCATGGACTCTAATATTATTCCCTTTCCCTATAAACAGTAGGATATAGGTTCTTAGTGAACAAAGGGGGAAACACAGAGTCCCCAGGAGTCTATCTTGTGAATCTTCCTTGAATGTATGTATCTAAACCCACAGGCTCCACTTCCTTACCATCCATGTTCGTTATTTGATTTCAAAATTAAAACACCACTTTTCTCTGATTATAAAACTTTTTTTCTAATTGTTAACAATTTAAAGAGCATGGAAAATGTTAAGAAAAAATTAACCCCCCTCCCCAGAAATGAAGCATAACGAGGAAACTAAAGCTCACCCCCCGGGGAGGTTTACCATATTGAAATTTTGGTTACTATCCTTCCAGGCGTCATAAAATTCATGCATAACTTGAGAAACATTGTGTCATACCCTACACACTATTTTTTACATCCATGATTAAAAGAAAACCCTATCTTCCTAGGACTGGCTATATGTTTTCGTGGCCCCAGTGAATAGTAAAACTGTGAAGACCCTTGTTCAAAAATTATTAAGAATTTCAAGATGGTGACATGAAGGCATTAAACTGAAGCACAGAGCCCTTCTAAACTTGAAGTCCTGTGTGAGTGTCAGGTCACATGCTCGTGAAGTTGACCCTGGATCTTATGGAGCTGTGGGATTCTACAAGTATTGTATGGCCTCTCCCTGTTTATCTGACAATTCCCTTCTATCTCCATTGGTGGCTCCTTTGTTTCTCTTTGACATTCTTAAATGTAGGCATGTCTCAAGGCTCCTTTCTTCACGTGCCATTCTCCTTTGTGTATACATTTTTTTTTTCTTTTTAAAAAAAAAGCCTTAAATGTATTCTTTCTCTCAGTTCCACGTGCATTTGTTTGACTTTTGAATCTATAGCTTTACACTTCAGAGCATTTTCCTTCATGGTGCAACCATCACCTAAAGCACAGAGATTTGGAAATGACACCATCTTTCTAAATGATCCTCAATCAACCAATCAATAAACCAATCAGTTATTCTCTCAAGCCACTCTTGAATCCAACCTCAACTTTAACCGTTTTTCCCAAACCCTAGATCCAATCACCATTGGTCTTTTTTTTCTCCCTGCAGGTTCTTGTTTTCCATCTGTACTCGTCAAACTTTCTGCTCTAGTTTTCATGCTCATTTCTTGGTCAGCTGCTGCTGTAATTGAAAGGCTCATAGCAGAACAATGAGCACAGACTCTAGAGCCAGAGAATCTAGATGAAATCTCATCTCCTCCAGAAATGATAGAATGCTTTGCCCATCTCCATGGGCAAATGAAGCAAGCTATCTCTGCTTCCCTTTTCTCATCTGAAAAGTGTGGATAAAGTAGGTCCTATGCCAGGGCTTTGGGAAGATTTAAATAGGTCATTTCATGTAAATCACATAGAACCTAGAAATAGTAAATGCTCATCAATGTTAATTGTTATTATTTTTATTACAGGTTTCCAATATCTCTTTATTTAGTGTTTTTCACATTGAATAGTTAAGAGTATGGGTTTTCAAGTAAACAGACTAGGGCTAAAATATTGTGTCTACCTTTACCATTTGGTGACCTTGAAAGAGGCATCTTCCCTGACATCCAAGTACGGACATGGTAGTTACTATATTCCAGGATATATTAAGAACTACAGTAGACCGCATACATGAATATTTCTATCACATTGTCCTTCAACAAATGTGAACTCTCTTCCCAGTCTTGCTAGTGTAGTCCTCCTCAAGTCCTTCTGCTGTCAAGGTATCCACTCTTAAGAACCAACCCTCAATGACTTCACAATTCCTGTGATATAATATCCAACTTCTTTGGCCTTAAGACCCTCCCACATCTGATTCCATAGTATCTTTACAGAAGGTTCTCCTCTGAGAAAGCATCCATTGTGGTCAAATCGGTCTATTCATCATCCAGAAATACATACGATAAAACCGCCTCACCCCTTTATTATTGCTATTATCCTCTGCTCTCTTTAGTCCTTCCCGTGTATATGAAGTCTGCATCTTCAAGGCTGAGCTTAGATCACAGTTCCGCCATGGTATGAATGCACATAACTCCAGCCTGGCATTCCTCTTCCTTCCCTGAATTCCTGTAACATTAGTAGAGTACCTTCCAAATTTTTATATGGCTTTCTTCTCTTATTTCTTCTTGCATTGTCCTTAGGAGTTTACCCTTTGGAATGAGGCAGATTGTGTTTAGCTTCAGCTCATTAGCTATGAACTTTTCGGCAAATTATTTACACTATAGAAGTTTCAGTTTACTCATTCACAAAATGGGGATAATAATGATGGCTAACTCATAGGATGTTTGTGAGAACTGAAATAACACATTTAACACTCTAAGCCCAGGATAATGATTTATATTTTTTTCAATAAATATTACTTAGTCTTATTGTTATTATTGTTTGTATTTTGTTATCTACCTTCAAAAACTGAAAGTGAGTTGAGGGGTGAAGATTGTGTTTTCATAATCTCTCTGCCATGGGGCCTCTTGCTTTCATTAATTTCTGCTGTGATTAATTGCTCGATTATGCCATTTTCTGATTTCATCCAAGACACATTTGAAGTTTGGATGACAAAAAAAGCAATCCCTGATGATTAAAATGGGGATGTATTACTTTCGATAATGCCACTAACCTTGGTGCTTGGTAGCAAGCACAGGCTCTGACTGTAATGGTCACACAGCTCTCCCATGGCACTCAGTGTGCGGCCTGCTCCTTAGAGGAGGGGAAGTCTATCAGTAGGGCCCTGGTGCAAACAGTGCTGACCATATTTAGTTGTTGGAAACATCACGTTCAAGGTGAGACCATATTTATTATATTGCCATATGGTTTGAATACCAAGTCCATCCCATTGCTTATGCTAAAATAAAGAGCATGACGCTGTCCCTCCAGTAGTGTTCCACAGTGGGAGGGAAAACAAGGATTTCTGTGCCTGATCCAAATGGCAGAAAATTGAATTTGTACTCCTGTAACACCAATTACCAAGAAAAAAATTGATAGAAAAAAATAAAGTGTTGGTTATCATTCTAGACATGTTCAAATACATTGACTGAATATCACTGCTCTGAAAAACTTTCCTGATCTACCTTTTCCAGAGCCAGGAATGTTAGCTGCTTCTCGTGAAAACATCTATCATCTCACCTCTATAACTTCTGAAACTTTCTCCCTTTGGTTAAAATTATCTGTGTGTATACTCCTTCTTGGCAATCTCCTTGAGGACAAGATCCATATCTGACTTATCCCTACATCAATATTAGCTACAACCCTTATAGTTGACTATCAGTGGTAGACACCCATTGGGATTTGGCCAAGCACAAAGAAAGGGGGATGAGTTATTATAAATAAAGAGATGTCTTATAGAGTCCAAGGGAAAGGAATATATCCAGGTGTCAGAAAGAGATTAGAACCACATACTTGAGCCCTATAGAAAATGCAAGACACTCTTCTTTTTTTACCTCCATGTTTCTTCTCTCTTGGCCTCTGATTGACTCATTCTTCTCTCCCAAAGTAAACCAACCACTTCTACCTTCCCATCAACATGGCTGCTGTCAGGAACTCCTGAGTTTACCCCTCTACTGTTAAAGGGAGCAGTCTGGGTTGAGACTGAAACTTCATTATTTCCAATTTGGGGTTCCCAAGAAAGGGAAGTTGATTGACCCAGATTGAGTTAAGACACCCCTAACTCAGCCAGCCAACACCTCGTGCAACCATATGAATGTGTAAGCAGAGTCGTAGAAAATAGGATATAGTAACCCAAAAGCAGAAGAGAGTAGAGTTCAGAACAAATAACCTTTCCTATTGTAGCACCTCATGCACTGTCTCCACCTCAGAAATATCTTGGTAACTTGGGTGGTGAAAGAATGGAATGACCTGAATTTGCTTCCTGAACTTGATCTCTACATGAAGACATTTATTGACATACGACATCTATTCTCAGGTTATTTTTACATATCTGAAAGTATGATGTCTTCATTAATATGGTAAATAACACAGAGAAAAATATACATCAAAATAGCAGGCATTAGGAGTTGCTACAATAGGAATGAAAAAGTAAAGATGTTAGACAGTTTTACTAAAACCTGAAAATACCCCAAAATAAAAGTCACCTTTGTCATGAATTATTAGATAATATTTTAAGTATTAAGCTTTTCTTGGTCTACACATTTTTTTCTTCTTTTGGTTTATATTTCCAGGAATTCAAGTAGTAAATGGTCACATATTTGGGACACTAGTATTATTGTTTTACCAGATTTCCTTTTCCTTATTTTTTTCTAGTCTTTTTTTTTCCCTCTCAGATCAGCATAACTAAAGTCCTTCCTTCAAAATGTTAATTTTTTTTTTCACTCAATCTTTTAAGCAGTGGCTACATCTGTAACTAGGAAGAAAATGAAATATCATTTTGATAAAATTCTTCCTGGATTGTTATAGATGTTTGATTATATAAGTTTAGGTGTGGAGCTCACTGCAAACTTCTGGCTGCTGAGACATTTTTAGATCAGAGTACAAAATGAAGACGGTAACCAGGCAACGTGGTTCTTGTACGGTTATTAAAAATAAAATGTGAAGCATCCACGATGCAGAATAATTCTCTGACAAGTTTGTCTGGCTTTTGCTCTGTTGTTCGCTGGAAAAATGGGTCGGTTCCATTTGTTGAACTATTCAGTGTTTTCTCTGGGTTAAATTCATCATTATGTAAGATTATGATTGTTGGAAAATCATATATATACATGAATGTAAACATAATTTAATATGACTCAAAAAATTCTTAAACATTTCTGCATAAAATATATATACATTATATGTATATAACATGTTCACAAAATTTATGATGGAAACAAATGTGATCCTACATTCATTAGGATGTTACCAAGCTTGAACAAACATATGTATACTCTAATATGTAGCAAGGTATTGCTTTGGAAACCTTTCATATAATGAATAACAATTTTCAAAGATTGGCACTGAGATGTAATCAATTATGGCAACATACTTCAGTACTTATTTGATGTTTCTGAAGACATTTGAACACGTAATCCTGGTACATATAGCAAAAATAGATACACTCAAGGTACCTCATCTTCTGTTTCTGGTATCCCTTGGACAGCTCTTCTGGGGCTGTGTGTAAAATGGACATGAGTGATCAAATCACCTCATATTCTAGAGCAGGTGTTGTTAACCCAGAATGCACATAAGAATCACCTGGGAAGTTAGAAAGCCGATGCCTAGGCCCACCAGCAGATACTCTGATTTATTGGTCTGGCTTGGAGTCCAGGCATAGTTCCATACATAATTCCAGTCGATAGGCAGGGATATGAACTCTGTTCTAGACATAAACACTCTGCAAATAGTCGTTTAGAACAGAGGATAGTTCCTGAAAAGAGGAGCTCTACACACGTGAAGATCTGTGCGTCGTTAACAGTCCAAGGGAGATGCATCTGTAGCCTCAGCTCGTGGCAAGCCATTGCCCTTCTTATCTAAAGGCCGTCTTTTATGAAAGGCAAATCTAATTTGGGAAATTTCCTAACACATCCTCGGTGATTTTCTTTGATTTCGTATGATCTTCTCCAGCTAGGTAATAGGGCCAACCACCTATCTGAACTTAACTTTCCAGTCTCTTCCTGGATATTAAGAAAACATAGAAACTAAGATGGGGTCTCAGAGTTCAGGAAACAGAAGAGGAACTCTGGTAGATGACTGATTCTTGAAGGTTTGGGTTTTTTTTTAAAAAAAAAAAAAAGGTAAAGAAGGAACTGCCCTGAGATCTACTAATCATAGGGCAGGACTTCCACCCTGATGGCAGGAGAGGTATCATACCAGGTTGTGTGTTCTGTGAAATTTAGAAACTTTCAACCCAGTCCTTGTCTCCTACCAGGAAGTCTCTTGGGGACTAGTAGAAAATCATAGAAAATCTAAACTCTTTTGAGAACTACAGAAAAAACACAAAGCAAACAAAAAAACTTTATAATGCAAACAATAAGATTAAGTCAAAAACACTGACCAATCAATAAACAATGTTTGCAACACACCCTACTATTTTTGATTTTCCATAAACACAATCCCTACCATCTACCACACTTATTTCATGAAAATATTGAACAGATGATATTTAGCAAAAGCACCATATGGTTTTCCTTAGTATTTTCTAAGATATGTTATTGGACTGAGAGTTCTTTGAGAGCAAAGAATGGTGTTTTTATGTCCAATATGTGAAATCCATGAAAAACATTTAGACCAGATCTTCAAACAGAGTAGTCAACCATTAAGTATGAGATTGTGTTATCATCAATTTATTTAAATATTCATTTCTAAGAATACTATTTTATATATAGTAAATTCCCAGGAATAATTTCTTAAAAATATACAATCGTATAAAGGATGACACATATATTTATCTTACAAAAAGCCAGATCAACATTGGCTTTCTAAAGCACTAACTGTAAAGGAGTTGGAGACCAGCCTCCTTAGGATTGATTATCATGACTGATTGTTGATGTCTGTTATGGTTGCAGATGCAGGAAGTGATGACATGAGTATATTTACTATGTCTATTTTACATAAAGTCACAAATAATAGATTCATAGATTACATTTGTGAAAATCTGATATGTATGGAAGCAGGAATTAACTTACCTTGGAAGATAACTGCTCTTCTACAAAGTTTTACTACTTGCAAGAGACTGAATATTATATGGAATGGGCATATATTTTGGTGATATATATTTATAAAATATATGTATACACATATATATATATATTTTTATGTATGTGTTTTTATTTATATATATGTTATATATATATATATAAATAGAAAAAATGGTTGAGCTAAAGTAAACATCATCCATCCTCCAGTAATAAACAACTATTGATATTTGATGAGTATTAAATATAAAAAATAGCCATACTATCAAAGTAGTCTTTGAGTTTTTTAATATAACGCACTAACTTGAATTCCTGGTTCCTAGGTATTCTCTTAAAACTATACTTTCCTGTCTGTCAGATTCTAATGATTGCATACACTTGCAGCATATAGATATTATTTAATCATGTGTTTGGGGCATTTGTGATGGTTCTAAGTTTTCATTATTATAAACAGTGCTCAAATCCTCATTTTCCTAACTGCTTTATAAATATTCTATTATAGAATTTATCAAACATACATAGAAGTAGAGAGAATTGTATAATAAACTTCCAAGAGCTGATAACCCAGCTTCAAATGCCATCAATATCCTGCAAATCATGTTTAACTGTCCCCTCTGAACTTTTATTGTGAAGGGACATTTCAGATTGAATTTCAGATGTTATGTCTTCTTACCTAAAGTATTTCAGAATGCATTTCTAATTGATAAGAACACCATAATCACCATGCTATATATCACATCTGATAAAATTAATAATTCCTTAATATCACCTAGCCCTTGACACATCTTCTCTAAAAAAAGTGCATATACTTCTTCCATTAGGATAAGTATCTTGAAGTAAAATTGCTAGAGCAGAGTTTGCACCTTTTTAATGACTTTTGATATGTAGTACCAGTATCTATCATGGTCAAGATTGGTGCAGTCAAGATTGCACAAATGTAGCATCACAATTCTGATATTCATTGGTACTGCGGAGGAAAGAAAGATATGGATATTTGGGATATCTTGAAAATAACATAGTATGGTTGTAGGAAGGGGAAGATGAGGAAGACAGGTGGGGAGGAAGGCAAGAAATTACAGCAATGACAATAAAAACCCAAACCCAAGAGTAATGCTGTAACCTTAGTGACTGGTGCTTCTGAGTCAAGGTCTTTACCAAGGTTCTGTACAGAATATTGAAACAGTGAAGGGAGAGTTTCAATTTGAGCTTCATAATGACGGTGAGGTAGCAGGAAGTAGAGCAGGAACCTTGCACCACACCCTGACTCACCACCAATTTCACACTCTGCAGGAGCAGCCTGTGACCTACCTCCAGGAGATGGCCTCTTCAAGTCTTACTTCCTAAAGCATCTACTAGAGGGATGGCCTTTTACCTTTCATCTCTACTACCTGTGCATCCTGAGCCGCCCTAACAGATGTTCAGGTTACTAAGTTGACATGGCTGCACATGGCATAGGAGAACGATGAGGGGCTTTCATGTATGGAAGGCAGTTACTTTCTAGTGTCTGGAACTGATACTAAAAACTGCAGACCTAGAAAACAAACTTATGGTTACCAAAGAGAAAAGGGAGAAAGGAGGGATAAATTAGGAGTATGGGATGAACAGAAACACACTACTATACATAAAATAGATAAACAACAGGGACCTACTGTATAGCCAAGGGAACCATATTCAGTAACTTGTAATAACCTCCAATGGAAAAGAATCTGAACAACTGCATATATAATTGAATCACTTTGCTGTACATCCAAAACTAACACAACATTGTAAATCAACTATACTTCAGTTTTTTTAAAAAAAATCTACATACATTCACAAGAGGAAAGGAACCTACATTTACTCAGCAACTTTAAGTTGTCGGTTTAACCTCAATATTTTTCAACCTTTACATCCATCTCTAAGGAAGGTACTACCATCTTTATTTTATAAATGAGAAAATGGAGGTGCTACTTTAAGTCTTTTCTAGAATAAGTGAGTGAGTGAATGAATGAATGAAAGAAAAAACTACTAAGTGAACAAATATACAGTTGAACAACAAAACACAAACAGTAGAAACCTGAGAGATCAACTTAGCATACGTTAAAGAAAATAGCTAGTAGGTGGCAGAGCAAGGATTCAAACTTAGGTCTATGTGATTTCCAAGCCAGGATGTTGATAACTGAGTTATGTCATGCATAGTCCCTAGTGTTAAAGTTCAAATTATCCTGACTTTCCTCTTCTTGTTCTCTCTTTCTCACTTTATGTGTGTGTCTGTGTTAATTTTCTGTTAACTTAGTTAATATTTATAGTCTTGCTCTGTGCCATGCATTTGTTGTAAACACTGCATACATCCCCACATGGAAGCCTGGCATCGATCCTGTGGAGGAGATGCTATCATCATCCCCATTTTAAAGATGGAAAAACTTAGACTGGTTAGGTTATTTGCTCAAGATCATCTAGCTAGCAAGTAACAAAGTCAGGAATTGAACCCTAGAATTCTAGTTCCAGAGTCTGCTTTTAATCTTTTTAACTATTAAACTATCAATTTAATATGTGCTTTTTATACCCATATTTGTTCCCATATAAGTATATTCAGATTATATAAAGTGCCCTTCTGTTTCCCAGGCAATTTAAAGGAATGAAAGATGGCAGCCCTTCTTGTGTTATGTAATATGCAACAGCTCTTTGGAGGCCTTTTGTGGAATAATATTGCAAACATTATTCCCTCCACCTCATCCATAAACACTCCCCATGGGAGTTGTGTTCTTTGTGGGATAATTTCCATTGCAATAATTCTTATTTGTTTTCTCAAAAATAATGGCTGGTTTCCACCACTCTCATCAGTAGATACAGCCAGCAAATTCTGTGGGTGCTTCTGAGAGCCTAAATTTGTCCCAACAGATCAGTAATGATCTTCTTGCCAAACTGATTTACATGTCTCCAACTTCAATTGACTTCAGTAAATGTTTACAGAAACTTGAATTGGGAAGGCGGAGATGAGCAGGGCAGAGTCTTTTTCTGCCAGGAACTTAAAGTTTCTGGAGAGAAGCAGACAAAGGACTGACTGTCCACAGCACTGCCCGGGTGCAGGCAGGGCAAGAGCAGAGGATATCTGGGAACACACCACGTGTATGGGAACCCGCTACAGATATCCTGCAGCAGGTGGCCTCAAACCAAGGGTGAAGGACCCCTAGTTTATACAGCTGTGCAAAAGTCATCCTCTTGCGGAGACCGGACACCGCAAGTTCACTTACTCTGGTTAAATCCATGCAGTTCTTCCCATGTTTCTTGTGGGCTAATGCAATGTTAAATTTCTAATTGGGATCCAATTTGATCATTATGCATTTATGTTGGAGGAGGTCCCTCAGAGGATTTGACCTTTGGTTGACCCTCAAGCCGACCCGCCATTCCCAGAGTAAGAGCCATTTTCCAGGAAGTGGCCTTTAGAAGGTAAGGTGGTGTTGAGACCGTCTGGATGGTATAAAGGCCTCTGTCTCAATTTTTAAGATTCTGGCAGGCAGTTACCCAAGACTAGCCTCATTTGTGAGTTCCCTTGCTTGTTAAACCTGCCACCTACCAACCTGAAGAGCGCTCTCTCTTTCTTTGGTCTCTCCTTGCCCTCCGTGTATGGGGGCTAGTTTCACATTTCACCCAGGGAACTCCTAGGTTTGTAAACCAACAAATTATCCAACAGGTTGGTGTTTATTCGATTTTTATTAAAAGGGCAGTGTGTCCCTGGTGATCTTAATTGCTTGCTTTATTCACTGTTCTATGAAATTCTCATGTGCAGTTGGGTCTATTTCTGGACTTTCTGTTTTATTCCAATGGTCTATTGATCTCCTTGGTCTTGTGTCAAATTTATTCTTTTTATTCCTAGAGATTTATAATCTATCGTCACAATGTCATACCTGGTAGGATTTGTCTTCCTCTTCTTCACCTCCCTTCATCAACATCCCCAAACACTCACATGCAGTTGCTCTTCTTTTTCAGAGTTCTCTTGGTTTTTATATTTTCTCCATATGAATGGTAAAAGCATCTTGTCTAACTCTAGAAAAAGAAAATGTTAATATTTTCTATTAAGATCACAGAAAACTTACAAATTAGCTTCAAGGGAATGGACAAAAGGGGAATTTTAAAATCCTAATGAAAGACAAAAGTCAACCTAATTAAATGGAAAGATACACTTGTCCTTGGATAGGTATTTTTTTGTAGCTATTTTAGTGGTGGTAGTCTCTTGTAAACATCTTAGAAGTGATTTTGTTTGTGTATACAAAAATAGATGATTTCTCTCAATTTTATATGCTGCCACTTTTCCAACTTTCCTTCCTTTATAGTAGCTTTTTCAAAGATATATTCTTAGTGGCCTGAGATAATCTCTCTTATTTCAGGGGAGTTTGTATATCACTGGAGTTGCAGCCAAGGTGTGTTAAAGAGAGGTGCATTTCTTGGTGGTGGAAAGCTTGGTGTCTGCCAGGACAAGCACACACATCTTACCAACTAGAAAAGAGGTTCAGGTGGAAACTGTCAGAGGTGGTAGTGGTGGGGGAAGGGTTCTGTGAGAGGGAGAGCTCAGGCCACTTGAAGGAACACATGTTCTCCAGCACCTGCTGACGCCTGCCACGTGGGAATGGGGTCTGTGTTTCCAGACCGTCTATCGTTAAAGGGAAGCCAGAAATCTGGACTTAGAAAATAAATCTCCTGATTCTCTGATTAGCTTTTAAAATACTCTGGGGCAAAATAGAGAGGACAAGTCTGTAGGTTAAATATATTCCATAATCCATCAGTGTGTCACATCTGGGAATCAAATGCTGTCATTCGGATGGGAGAAAAGCTAGGGGAAAGGATACTAACATGGGATTTTTGACTTGTCATGGTTGTATTTGTTTCTTGGAGCTGCCATAACAAGTGACCACAAACTTAGTGGCTTAAAACAACAGAACTTTATTCTCTTACAGTTCTGGAGGCTAGATGTCTGAAATGAAGGTGTGGACAGGACCGTGATTCCTCTGAAGGCTTTGGGAGAGGATCCTTCCTTGCCTCTTCCAGCTTCAGGTGGCTCCAGGATTCCCTTAGCTTGTGGCTGCATCACTTCAGTCTCTGCTTCCATCTCCACATGGCCTTCTCCACAGCCCCCTCTCCCTGTGGGTCCCTCCTCTGTGTGTCTTTTATAAGTATCCTTGTCATTGGCTTTAGGGCCAACACAGATAATCCAGGATGACCTCATCTTGAGAGCCTTAACTACATTTGCAATATAACTTCTTGTTAGACAGTATCCAAATATTTTCCCAGTAAGGTCATAGTCACAAGTTCAGGAGGTTAGGAAATGGACATATCTTCTGGGGGCCACAATTTAACCCACTACCATGAGTTCTAAAAATAGAAAAGGGAATAAAGCAAATGCTTATTTTCAAAATGTATGGTTCTGATTGACCCTCTCAGCAGGAGGGAACGTGAGTTCCCGGCTGCTTTTCCTCATCAGTGTCTCCATCTTCCCTCCCCACCCCTTCATCCTCTTGTCTCTTCTCCTCTCTTCTACTTCCTTCCTTCTCTTTCCCCCCTCCTTTTCCCCCTCCCCCCTTCTCGCTCTTTCCCTCTCTCTCTGTCCCCATCTGTGTTTTCGCCCCTTCTTTTTATTCATCGATTCATTCATCTATTCTGTTAGTATCGCTTCCCTATGATGTGCCAGGAGCTGTGTTTCTGAATCATGACCACATCCTTCTGGAGTCAGAGGCGGACCAGGTAGAGCTAAGAGCCTCTCCTTTACAGGCGAGTGCATAGGAAGCCTTGGGTCCTCCTTGCCGTGTAGGCTGACGGGGATATTCTAGCCTGCAGTGCATGACTTGTGTGGATAAGGCAGCAGTCAGGGCCACTGGTCACTCTCTTATGCCTCGTGAAGCTCCATTAGTATCTGTCAGTCTCCGTTCACCGTAGCCGAGCAGGGCTCTTGACACTGATAGTTTTCCTTTCATACTACGCACCTGGGAGAGCCTTCTTCCTTCTCAGTTGGAAAGGTCACCTCCCAAACATACCGGTCGGGATGAATTATGTGTCTATTGATTTGCACACTCTTGTCTTGACCACAAATTTCAGGAGGAGTTTAAAGGCAACACCCCAGTTAAAAGAACAAAGAACCAGATAAATGTCGTTTTATACTACTAGCTAAAACCCTGCTCATCATTTCTATGCTGATCTCAGTTTACTTCCAAGATTATAGGAATATTGTTCAACATGGGATATTTGCTTTAGAATCCCCTGGAGATTAATTTCTGAAATTAAAATCATCTGTCCAACAAAAGGAACAATTTAATACTAAGAATGTCATCAGCTCCACATAAAAAAATGATTTTCTCCCTTAAGGTAATTCTTATTCTGTTTTCTATGAACTGAAACCCTAGTCTTTTAAAACTCAGGTTATTTAACTAATAATAAAGGGATGTGTGTCCAGATCACTTTTCTTCAGAGCTCTCACAGAAATGAGAAGAAAGTATTAATTCACTGTGAAACACACAGACACACACCCATACATGCATATATTATTAGAGTTATTGTAAATTCTGCTTCAATTCCTAACTCTCTGTTGCACCTTGGTGACTGTACATCTGGTATTAAATAGCCTCGTCCTTAAAAAAAAAAAAAAAAAAAAAAGGTAAAATCGTGAGGCTATAGAAACTGTAATGAACTTGGAAAAAAACAAAAAGACCCAGATCTGACCTTCAGTGGGCCTGACCTCTGTGTTATCAACTCTCCAGATGATTTTGATACCCACCCAACTGTGTGAATCACTGCTCTACATGGGAGCAAACACCAGGGTCTCGAATTAGCCAGACTTGAGCCCAGAATCCTCTCTGAGCCTTAGTTTCTACCTCTAAAGTGTGAATAACTTTAGTACCTACTTACCTACTTCCTAGGGTTTATGTGACACTTAATGAAAAATATATATATAATGCTTGTTATTTTTCTAATTATAACTAGTTGTACAACTTTTTATGTAACCAAATGTAAATCTGTCTGACATCAGGATTTGTAACGACTACTTGGGAGACTAACTTATTGATATATTTATTCATTCATTGGATAAACGTTTATGCCATTAGTCTATTAGAGTTTTAGTAACGATACCAGATAGCATATACATAGAAGATGGTGCATGTATATGTATTGATTTTGAGGCCAGTTGTCCTGGGATACTTTGAAATGTGAGAACGACTTCAGTATTCCTCAGGCATAGCTATTCCATCTGAACAAATGTCCAATCTCTGCTCATCGCCACTCCCTATGTTTCCCTTTTTTCATCTCTGTATCTTCTCTCTCCAGGAAGCCCTCTCTGATTCCCTAACACGGTTCTATCCCTGTACCTTTCCTGCATGGAAGCTATCACAGTTGTAATTTTGTATTTATTTAAATGATACTTTTTCAAGTCTGTCTTCCCCACCAGGCTGGTCCTAAATCCCATAAGGGACAGATAGGTTTTAATCCCAAGGTTTGTGAGTGCAGAGAATAGCGCCTGTCACAGGGCGGTGCTCAGTAAATATTTAATGTATGAGTATGTTTATTGAAGAACCAACAGTTCATATTTTACTGCATCAGGCACAGTGCTGAATGCTTTACACATAATAGTGTGTTTAATCCTTGTAACAAACTGATGAGGTAGGTATTACTATTAACCCCATTTTACAGATGAGGAACCTTGAACTGAATAATGTGCTCAAGTTCATACAGTTCAAACCCACCACTGTGACATCGATGTATAGTTCACCACTACACTACATGGTTTTTCTACTGCCAGAAAAAGTGCAGGTCTCCTATGGGTTGGCAGTTCACATCTCTAGGAAACCACCCAAAAGCCAATGTATGCTATGTTGGTACCTGGCTAAGGGCTCTGAGTTACACCTCAAGGCCATGGGCCTTCAGAAGAGGTAGTGAAGATGTTACCAAAAGTGGGGTCTGCTACTCTCTGCTCAAAAGCCAGTAAAGAGGCAAGGTTGGTGAACAGGAAAGTTGGCTTTACTCCGGAGGCCAGCAACCGGGGAGAGAGGGCGGACTCGTGTCCAAAGGCCGATCCGCGCACTGACAGTCAGTGGGCAAGAGCTTTTAAAGAGGAGTTTCAGGGGTCACAGCTGGAGGGAGGGGCCTAGATGCAGAAACGGCACAGTCAGCTCTGACAGGCATCTTGAAATTGGTCATGCCATGGTCTGATCCGCGTCATCTTGATTGTTTTGAGTACAGTTAATCTTTAGTTCCAGGGTCAATTTGTTCCTACTTTTTTGAGGCCAGTTCTTGGAATGGTGGCAGCTTATGGCCTGGCTACAGTCTGGTCATCATGTAATTAACTTCTTCCACATGGTGGTGGTTTCAGCATCTATAAGACAGCTCAAAGGATATGGCTCAGAATGTTATCTACAGCCCTTGAGGAGGAGCTAAAGGTCCTTGACTTTGCTTAATGACTAAACTATTATTATTTTCTCCTGTTTGACTGCTTTCCTTTGCTTCTTCATTTTCTCACTTCTCTGATTAAACTTATGCTTTGGCTAAAGTTTTTGTACAGACCAAAGGCAGGCAGAGAACATGAAGGGGGAAGGACCACAGTGTCCTGCTCCATTTCAAAGGCACAGGCTATTTAAGGTTACCTTCTTAGAAGCACTAAAACATTGCACCAGGATGGAAATTCCTGGGCTGGGGAGCCCAGAGTGATAACAGGAGGCAAAGTTGAGGAACACAGCCTTTGAGGCTGCAAAGGAGCCTTGAGAAGCAATGGAGCGAACACGCCAGGAAAACTCACCCGCAGGTCACACAGTGCCCTCCACCTCCCCCCAGCCATCTGCAGGCCACAGGATGCAAGGGAAGGCTCCTGCCATCCTGAACACGGTACTAAGCAAAAGTCTCAACTGCAGAAGCAAAGCGAAGACCCTGTCATCAGAACCAGTGCAAAGATTCGAGGCTGAGAAGGTGACAAGGCTGACATTTAACAAATTGGGCTGGAACGGCTTAAAGCCCAGCTTCAGAAGCGCAGGATTTGCTTCTCACAATCTGGGCAACAGGAGCATCACCTGGATCTCGTTAAAAACCCAAGATTGGAGAAGTCCGGCTTCTCAAAGCAGGGGCTGCATGCACAGCACCTGGGGCTTGTTAAAAAGGCAGCCTCTCTGGTCCCACCCCAAACCTCCACCCCTTCTGAGATGCCCCGGAAAGTTGGTCGCGCGTTCCTTGGGGGAGTGAAAGCTGAATTCAGCCTACAAGTGAGTCCCTGCTGTGAGGAGGCGAAGGAGGAGAAGGAAGCTGGGAGCGAACTGGATGTGTGAGTAAAAGGACGGAGGTTCAGACCAGGAAAGCCTGTTGCTCATCCACCTCCTGTTATGGTGCAGGCTTTGCAGAAATCTGCTGGTTCTCCCTTAGAACAGAGGGAGGTGCCTGCTGCCTTCTCTTGGCCTGCCACCGTGCTAGCTAGCTGCACCCTAGTCCTTCCTTCACCAGCGTGTTTTTGCATTTCCAGCAGACACAGGCTGAAGAGAGAGGTGTTTTGAAGTGATGGACTTTTTCAGTGATGACGTTTCCTGTAAAGCTGTTTTCTTCTGAGCTGGGGAATATATGTATCGGTGCTACAATTTGAGCCATTTTAGTAGTTCCTATTCTGAGTCTGGTTTGAGCTTCAGACCTGTGGCGTGCGGCCAAAGAGTTTATTTCTATCTGTGTTCTCTGGAGGCTGCTTCTTCCTTAAGAGTGTGCTGTTCGGGTGTCTCACAAAGAGGGGCTTAGGGTGCCGTGCTAATGCAGGAGTGCTTCAGTTGTCTGTGGCTGCAGGAAAAACCACCTCAGGTGTTAGTGGTTTAAAAGATGAATCGCCACAGTTCTGCAATCGGGGTGGTCTCAGCTGAGTGGTTCTACTGCAGTCAGCTGGACGGCTGCAAAGTCCACAAAGGCTCTACTGAGAGCGCTGGGGTCTGGCTGGGCTCTTCTCTCTCCGCATGATGTCACGTACCCCAGCCACTCGTGTTAGAGCGTGGTAGCTGGATTCCAAGGGGCGTCTCACAAGGACAAGGCACAGTGAGTAAAGGGTTTTCCGGCCTCCGCTTGCATCGCACCTGCCAATGTCCCGTGAACAAAGAGGCAGGCTGCGCAAGAGGGGACCACACAAGGGGGTGAAGCCCAGGAAGCATGGTCCATCAGGGGCCATCAGTGTCACAGTCTACCACTGTTGCCTTTTTTTTTTTTTTTTCCCCTTGCGGGGGTTTGGCGGGGGGATAGATGGAGAGAAAAGTGGAAGTTAACTAGTTACCATTGTGCGTGTGTGTATGTATGTACATGACCAAACGCATACATGTAGTGTTCCTGGAAACTCTGAGGGACTCTGTCTTTCCCCCAAAGATTCCCCTTTATTTGGTAATTGTTCTTTCACTGAACAGTCATGTGGAGGCAGGGTTATGGGAAAACAGTGAGGTGGGAGGGGACTTCCAGCCAGACAGATGGATCGATCAGTGTTGATATCAGAGTGAGTCAGATGCTACAGCTCCATTACTCTCAAGTCAGCGAAGGCAGCGCGTATAAAAGGACAGTTTCCTGGATACTGGGTCAAGAATCATGTTCTCACAACACCCTAGAAAATAACTAAAAGATGTAGACTATTCTTTTTATTTTCTCTAAAATATAATCTCCTGTATAGGTTTCTTTTTCCTTTCTTTTTTTTTTTTCTTTGTCTCATTTACTTATTTCAAGTTTTCCACTTACAGTAGGGTTACTGTATGTTGGGCCATGAATGTAGTGGTGAACAAAATTAAACTGACGTGCTCCTCTTGTGAAGTTTAGAGTTGAGAGCTGTTTTTTTCTTGTGGCCTTAAATAAGAGTAACTGAGTAATTTACATAATGTGAACGTAAGTTCATCTACTGCTATGGTTCTTGACCTTAAACTCCGTGAGTTTCCAAAGTCTTCCCACTGCCACAAGCAAGATGCCATAAGGAAAACAGGTGGTATCATCTTACAGGTAAATGAAAGGAAGATAAGAAAGTTCCAGCATGTGCTTGCTCATGTTTCCCTGACTTAGCGAGATTAGTGGAGCTGGGATTCAAGGCCAGCCCTTGTGATACTGAATCCAATCTGATTCTCACAGGACCACTGGCCCACTTAAAGCTGCACCATGCTGAAGAGGTAGCTAGAGATTTTCTGGGGACTTGTTCTCTCGAGTCTGCTCATCTAACACTCTTTAGAAACAGCATTACACTTATGTTGGGGTCAGTTTACCTATGGACTCTTCAAAAACTTCCATTTTGACTGGAGAGTCAGTTCCATAATGGGTCCTTACTAAATGCAAGAGGGTTCTTAGAATGATAATCACAGGTCAGTAACTCACATGCTTAGGGATGCAGAATATGGCATAATGGTTGACCTTGGGCACTTTATTATGTCTTCTAAGATTCTCTTTTTTCATTGGCAAAATGGAAATGATAGCAACTACCACATAGGCTGTTGAGATGAATGAAAGAATCTACATAAAGCAGAGAGTCTGGTCCATAGTAAGCACTGAAATGATCACTTATTATCTTGGTGATGATGAAAACCTAGCCTACTCACTAGAGATACAAGGGATGCTGTGATCACTGGGTCACTGCTAAGGTCCCTAATGCAGATTTCATTGTGAAAGGTCATTTGTAGGCCACACATCTGCCTGACAGATTGAACTAGGGATTTAGCCATAGGAGTTAGCATTAGTATTTTTTTCCTCACTTTTTTTTTTTTGATTGACACAAAAGAGCAAGCATCCAGTCTACTAAAACGAAGAAAAACCATCATTGGTATTTTTATTTCCAAATGTCCCAGCAGTGCCCCACAAGCAATAACCTTTTCATTTAACTCTGTTTAGGGTTTGATGCCTATTTTACATCCCGCACACTTGAAAACAACAGAAGAAACGTATGGTTTGCCGAATACTGGGAGGAAAACTTCAACTGCAAGTTGACAATTAGTGGGTCAAAGAAAGAAGACACAGATCGCAAATGCACAGGTAATTTCATTCTCATTGTTCTTCTCCTGTTACTCTACGTGGCCAGCATTGTAATGTCTGCAGAGCTGACAGAAGGAAGCTTGGCTGGAGACAAATTGAAAAAGTAAATCGAATTTTACTAGATTGTTCAGAAAATGGCACAGGAGCATAAGTCTTGAGGGACCAGAGCAGTACAGACAAGAATGTATTCTTCTCTGCCTGTCCATCTAGCAGTAATTGACATTTTCATTGATTCTTTGAATGCAAAAGAGGTCATGTTGCCTTGAATGCTCTCGCTGATAAATATTAGTTCATGTTGTAGCCAGGAGTATAAAGTCATTTTCACATAGACCAAAATCTCTTACAAATTCCATACCAGCATCAGATTTAACTATCAGCAGAGAAATGACAAAAAATGGGAAAACAATATATTTGATTAAGCAAAGAAAGTACTTGGGGTTAGAGTAATGAGAATTCCAATGGATTTTCATAATGTCCAAATTAATGTCACCTGCTATTTAAAATATGCTTTAAGATACTCACTAAGCCTCGTATGTAACCTTGCATAAATATTCCAAATAAAAAACACGAGCGTGTTTGCCATGTATGTACGTGCGTATATATATATGTATATGTATGTATGTATGTATGTGTGTGTATGTGTATATATATATATATATATATGATATGCATATATATACACACATATATATAGTGGGTTGGCCAAAAAGTTCGTTCTGGCTTTTCTGTAACATCTTGTGGAAAAACCCGAACGAACTTTTTGGCCAACCCTGTGTGGGTGTAGGTGTGTGTGTGCATGTGTGTATACACACACATATATATGCAGTAATCAGAAGGCAAAATCACATGTTTATTCATTGGTTGATTCACAAATATATATTGAGCGACTCCTTTCTGCTAAGCACTGTGCTAGGTACTGCTGATCTGATGGTGAGCAAACCAGGTAATGACACTGCTTTCGCGCTGCTTAGAGTGTAGTGAGAGAAGATCAACGTTATTCCAGTGACCTTGCTATGAATACATAATTATAAAATGCAATAAATGTTCTGAGTGAGGCAACGGCGTATAATGAAGGAATTTTACTCATATTAAAGGCAGAAGCTCTCTCAAAAGATGAGTAGACATTGGCTGGTTAGGGATGGGGAAGAACAGATTGGAGAATTTCTGATGGAGGAAGAGCATGGCACAGGGCTCGAAGCAGGAAAAATGATGGTACCTCTTAGGATGTGAAAAGCAGAAAAACATGAAGTACAGTGAATAGGATGAATGTGTGAGCCGAGGCTGCAAGTATAGAGATACGGACAAGGAATAAGCCATGCTGGGATGTATGTGGATTTTGGTCTTTATCCTGTGGATACTGGAAATTGTGGGAGGTCTACACAAGGGTGTGATGTGTTCTACCATCACCTAGCCCTCTATTAATTAGCATTCCCCAATTTTATACTTCAGTAGCCTTCAACATTTGTAATGATGACCTTGAGGTACCACAAACCCTAAAATGTCTTTAGTATGATCAAGAAAGAGACATTCATATTGTATACACTCATGTGTAGTTTTTCTCTGCAATGTGGGTTTTCGAATATTGACCATTCAGATACTGTAGATTCACCCATTCAGTAAACATCTATTAATGAAGAATAATGCATGTAGAGCATGGTACTAAAACACCACAAATGGTGCAAGGATGCTGAAGTTTAGGCCTTTTCCTCAAGGAGTTTTTCTTTTTGTGAAAAAGGAGAGATAAGATATAAACAGAGACATGAGTAACAATAATGATACAAAATCAATATGATGCACAATTGGATGCATAACTCAGTTAACTAGAATATCAGATTAACCACATTCTCTAGCCCGTAGTGTATAACAACAGTGTTTTCAATAATAGGATCCTTATAATGTTGGGGGAAAATTAATTCAATGTTGACTAGACCTAGGTGACACAAAGCTTTCAAGTAGAAATCGAAAAATTAGCTTGACATCTGGATAATTTGTCTATATGACGGGGACATCCAAACGTACTAGAAGTACCTCAGTGATTGATGACAGTTTTTTGGCTCTTTCTGACATTTGATGTTTTGTAGAGTCTGAAAGGTGGAATGAATTGTCTGACGGCCATTAGGATCGTTCCGTCTAAGGCTCGTCTGCAGTCTTTGTATACACTCTAACCAGGCTGTTTTACCTGTAGTCACATTTTAGTGCTGATTATCAAGAATTTAGGTTTATAAAAACATACAAGCTCATTATCCAAACCACTACCTTCAAAAAATGGAAACAGAAGTGTTTATGTTTTCATATCATGCTTCCTCCACGTGAAAAACCTATGATCACACTTGGTAAATTAGCTGTGGCCCCTCTTCCTTTCCTTACTTACCACTTCCCTTGTGGTAAGAGGTGCCATACTGAGTGGAGGCCGATATTACTACTATCGTTGTGTCTTTTGTTCTTCCTGTTATTGGATATAAGAACGTGGGTGGTCTGTGTTTGTTATTCTTTCCCGTACTTTCTCTTTTCCAAATTCAACTAAACCTGTATCTGCTTTGGAAGTATTCCCAAAATACTATTTTAAAAATCTTGACATTTAGGTGTACCTCAACTTGGAAGTGGAAAAATGGGAGAAAAGACATAATGAGATTTGCTAGACCACAGGGAAAGAAAAAATGGAGAGAAATGACATATTAAACTGTATTAATGAGAATACTTGCAGTGAGAAGTTGTTTTAATGAAAGAGAAGAATGGATGAGAGAAGAAAGCCATTGATAGGCTTAAGGGTGTGGGTGATGTAAGGGAAAGCTTGGTACCCAGATTTTGAAACACTAAGAGAATGGGCACATTGGAAAGAAGCAACCAAATGAGGAGGTAGGCTGAGTAGTCTGGCATTGCCGATCGTGGAGTCTGGCATTGCAGAGAGTGCAGTTAGTAGATGTTTTGATCTCAGAGCTGCAGAAAACAGCCCACTTCACAGATCTCTCTCTGTGACTGGTCTCTGCTAAAGAACAAGAAAGTCTTAAAATATTCATTCCTAGGATTTGGACACAAACTAAAATGCAGACATTTTTTTTCTGGGATATATAGCCTCTTCAGCCATCATGAGCTACTTACTATATATTAGCTCCAAGTAGTCTTGGATCATTCAAGATTCGAGATCAAGATCATTGAATCAATCATCTGGTCAGACAAGTTTTGAAGATGAGTTGTGGGACCCATAGCTATTTGGAGAGAGCAAATTCCTGGTGTCAGGGGAAAACAGTGAGTTCTAAAAACCCAAGATGGTAAAAAAGTCATGAAAGGAAGAATAATTGTCAAACAAAAATTATTATTAAACATGAAATAAGCTGCATATGCTTTATAGTTTAACATTGGGCTACATGTGCATGGATTCTTACCTGAACAACCATGGAATCCTTATTCCTATGAATTATCCATATGCATTTAAAGTCTCCTTCAAACAAGGAAAGCTACCACGTACTTCAGTATTTTAAGAACATCCCAACTTTCCTTGATACCCAATTCCAAGGTCTCTCAACCTTGAGAGCTAGACATTCTTCATCCTACTTTCCCTGGTGGTTTATATAAATTGTCATTGATATAAATTAAGACTCTCCAGGGACCCATCCTGCTCATGGGTTATCTTGGCTGCCATCCTCCAAGGAGTCACGTAGTTGAGCAAGTTTATTGGTGGTGTAAGCTTTCACAGATAACACAAACTCTATCTGAAAGGTACTAATGCCATTCACGCTACTTCATGGTAGAGCTACATTTTCTCATGGAGGTAGTGGTAACTACACACACATTAAAGTAAGCATTTTTAGATAGCTCATCGTAGATTATTTGTTGCTTATGGGAAGAAAAATCAGACGTGATTTTTCTTTCAGGTTGAATTTATGCTCCCCCACCCTCCCCACCCCACTGGGTAAGTGTGTTTACCCTTAACACTTGCCAGTAGATTGCTGACACAGAGACCAGTTTAGCATATGATCTCTTTGGGAATAATATGTTTTTGTGGAGCTACCAAGGTCAAGAGAAGAAGGAAAATAAATAGGTGAAGTTATGTCTCTGCAAAAGAGATTGAGGCCATCTTGGTGTCAGGAAAATACTCTGACAAAGTGTGTGCGAAACCAGAGGTTTTGGCATGAAAGAGAACTAGCATTGTGTTCCAGGGCTATCTCTGAATATCCCTGTGAGAGACTGGAAAACAGTATTTAACCTCTCAAAGCCTTTCCTCATCTTTGAAATGGGAATAATAAAAGTTTAATTGCATCCAAAGTTGTCGTGGGAATTAAATGAGAGCCCTCAAGAAGAGGATCTAGAGGCTCTTTGGTGGGGCTAAGGGTGGACTCTGGGAGGGCTCATGCCAAGGAGTACTTTCCAGAACTTCTGCTGCCAGTGTCCTTGTCCCCACCATGAGCCACAGCCACCACCCCTAGTCTCTCTGCAGGAGACTAGCAGCCGTGTGGCTGACAGGGTATTGGTGCTCTGGCCAGGTGTCAGGCCTGAGCATCTGAGGTGGGAGAGCCGAGTTCAGGACATTGGTCCACTGGAGACCTCCCAGCTCCAAGTAATAGCAAATGGCAAAAGCTCTCCCAGAGATCTCTATCTCAATGCTAAGACCCAGTTCCACTCAACGAACAGCAAGCTACAGTACTGGACACCCCATGCCAAACAACTAGCAAGACAGGAACACAACCCCACCCAGTAGCAGAGAGGCTGCCTAAAATCATAATAAGGTCACAGACACCCCAAAACACACCACCAGACGTGGTCCTGCCCACCAGAAAGACGAGATCCAGACTCATTCACCAGAAAACAGGTACAAGTCTCCTCGAACAAGAAGCCTACACAACCCACTGAACCAACCTTAGCCGCTGGGGTCAGACACCAAAAACAACGGGAACTGCGAACCTGCAGCCTGCAAAAAGGGGACCCCAAACACAGTAAATTAAGCAAAATGAGAAGACAGAGAAATACTCAGCAGATGATGGAGCAAGGTAAAAACCCACCAGACCAAGCAAATGAAGAGGAAATAGGCAGTCTACCTGAAAAAGAATTCAGAGTAATGATAGTAAAGATGATCCAAAATCTTGGAAATAGAGTGGAGAAAATACAAGAAACATTTAACAAGGACTTAGACGAACTAAGGAGCAAACAAACAATGATGAACAACACAATAAATGAAAGTAAAAATTCTCTAGAAGGAATCAATAGCAGAATAACTGAGGCAGAAAAACGGATAGGTGACCTGGAAGATAAAATAGTGGAAATAACTAAGGCAGAGCAGAATAAAGAAAAAAGAATGAAAAGAATTGAGGACAGTCTCAGAGACCTCTGGGACAACATTAAACGCACCAACATTCGAATTATAGGGGTCCCAGAAGAAGAAGAGAAAAAGAAAGGGTCTGAGAAAATATTTGAAGAGACTATAGTTGAAAACTTCCCTAATATGGGAAAGGAAATAGTCAATCAATTCCAGGAAGCACAGAGAGTCCCATACAGGATAAATCCAAGGAGAAACACGCCAAGAAACATATTAATCAAACTATCAAAAATTAAATACAAAGAAAAAATATTGAAAGCAGCAAGGAAAAACCAACAAATAACATACAAGGGAATCCCCATAAGGTTAACAGCTGAGCTTTCAGCAGAAACTCTGTAAGCCAAAAGGGAGTGGCAAGACATATTTAAAGTGACGAAAGGGAAAAACCTACAACCAAGGTAACTCTACCCAGGAAAGATCTCATTCAGATTCGACAGAGAAATTAAAACCTTTATAGACAAGCAAAAGCTAAGAGAATTCAGCACCACCAAACCAGATTTTCTAAAAATACTAAAAGAACTTCTCTAGGCAGGAAACAGAAGAGAAGGAAAAGATGTTCAATAACAAACCCAAAACAATTAAGAAAATGGTAATAGGAACATGCATATCAATAATTACCTTAAATGTAAATGTTTTAATGCTCCCACCAAAAGACAGACTGGCTGAATGGATACAAAAACAACACCTGTATATATGCTGTCTACAAGAGACCCACTTCAAACCTAGGGACACATACAGACTGAAAGTGAGGGGATGGAAAAAGATATTCCGTGCAAATGGAAATCCAAAGGAAGCTGGAGTAGCAATTCTCATATCAGACAAAATAGACTTTAAAATAAAGACTATTACAAGAGACAAAAAAGGACACTACCTAATGATCAAGGGATCAATCCAAGAAGAAGATAGTACAATTGTAAATATTTATGCACCCAACGTAGAAGCACATCTATACATAAGGCAAATGTTAACAGCCATAAAAGGGGAAATCGACAGTAACACAATCGTAGTAGGGGACTTTAACACCCCACTTTCACCAATGGACAGTTCAACAAAATGAAAATAAGGAAACACAAGCTTTAAATTATATATTAAACAGCATGGACTTAATTGATATTTAAAGGACATTCCATCTAAAAACAACAGAATACACTTTCCTCTCAAGTGCTCATGGAACATTCTCCAGGATAGATCATATCTTGGGTCACAAATCAAGCCTTGGTAAATTTAAGAAAATTGAAATCGTATCAAGTATCTTTTCTGACTACAACACTTTGAGACTAGATATCAATTACAGGAAAAAAATCTGTAAAAATTGCAAACACATGGAGGCTAAACACTATGATACTAAATAACCAAGAGATCACTGAAGAAATCAAAGAGGAAATCAAAAAATACCTAGAAACAAATGACAATGAAAACATGATGACCCACAACCTATGGTATGCAGCAAAAGCAGTTCTAAGAGGGAAGTTTATAGCAATACAATACTACCTCAAGAAACAAGAAACAGCTCAAATAAACAACCTAACCTTACACCTAAAGCAATTAGAAAAAGAAAAACAAAAAAACCCCGAAGTTAGCAGAAGGACAGAAATCATAAAGATCAGATCAGAAATAAATGAAAAAGAAATGAAGGAAACAGTAGCAAAAATCAATAAAACTATAAGCTGGTTCTTTCAGAAGATAAACAAAGCTGATAAACCATTAGCCAGACTCATCAAGAAAAAAAGAAAAAAAAAAAAGAAAAAAGAGAGAAGACTCAACTCAATAGAATTAGAAATGGAAGAGGAGAAGTAACAACTGACACTGCAGAAAGGCAAAGGATCATGAGAGATTACTACAAGCAACTATATGCCAATAAAGTGGACAACCTGGCAGAAATGGGCAATTCTTAGAAAAGCACAACCTTCCGAGACTGAACCAGGAAGAAATAGAAAATATAAAGAGACCAATCACAAGCACTGAGATTGAAACTGTGATTAAAAATCTTCCAACAAACAAAAGCCCAGGACCAGATGGCTTCACAGGCAAATTCTATCAAACATTTAGAGAAGGGCTAACACCTATCCTTCTCAAACTCTTCCAAAATATAGCAGAGGGAGGAACACTCCCAAACCCATTCTATGAGCCCACCATCACCCTGATACCAAAACCAGACAAAGATGTCACAGAAAAAGAAAACTACCGGCCAGTATCACTGATGAACACAGATGTAAAAATCCTCAACAAACTACTAGCAAACAGGATCCAGTAGCACATTAAAAGGATCATACCCCATGATCAAGTGGGGTTTACCCCAAGAATGCAAGGATTCTTCAATATACGCAAATCAATCAATATGATACACCATATTAACAAATTGAAGGAGAAAAACCATATGATCATCTCAATAGGTGCAGAGAAAGCTTTCGACAAAATTCAGCACCCATTTATGATAAAAACCCTCCAGAAAGTAGGCATAGAAGGAACTTACCACAGCATAGTAAAGGCCATATATGACAAAGCCACAGCCAACATCGTCCTCAATGGTGAAAAACTGAAACTATTTCCACTAAGATCAGGAAAAAGACAAGGTTGCCCACTCTCAGCACTATTATTCAACATAGTCCTGGAAGTTTTAGCCCCAGCCATCTGAGACGAAAAAGAAATAAAAGGAATCCAAATCGGAAAACAAGAAGTAAAACTGTCACTGTTTGCAAATGACATGATACTTTACATAGAGAATCTTAAAAATGCTACCAGAAAACTACTAGAACTAAACAATGAATTTGGTAAAGTAGCAGGATACAAAACTAATGTACAGAAATCTCTTGCATTCCTATACACTAATGATGAAAAATCTGAAAGAGAAATTAAGGAAACACTCCCATTTACCATTGCAACAAAAAGAATAAAATACTTAGGAATAAACCTACCTAAGCAGACAAAAGACCTGTATGCAGAAAACTGTAAGACACTGATGAAAGAAATTAAAGATGATACAAACAGGTGGAGAGATAAACTATGTTCTTGGAATGGAAGAATTAACATTGTGAAGATGACTATACTACCCAAAGCAATCTGCAGATTCAGTGCAATCCCTATCAAACTACCACTGGCATTTTTCACAGAACTAGAACAAAAAATTTCACAATTTGTATGGAAATACAAAAGACCCCGAATAGCCAAAGCAATCTTGAGAAAGAAAAACGGAGCTGGAGGAATCAGGCTTCCTGACTTCAGACTATACTACAAAGCTACAGTAATCAAGACAGGATGGTACTGGCACAAAAACAGAAATATAGATCAGTGGAACAGGATAGAAAGCCCAGAGAGAAACCCACGCACTTATGGTCACCTTATCTTTGATAAAGGAGGCAAGAATATACAATGGAGAAAAGACAGCCTCTTCAATAAGTGGTGCTGGGAAAACTGGACAGCTGCATTGAAAAGAATGAAATTAGAACACTCCCTAACACCATACACAAAAATAAATTCAAAATGGATTAAAGACCTAAATGTAAGGCCAGACACTATCAAACTCTTAGAGGAAAACATAGGCAGAACACTCCATGACATAAATCACATCAAGATCCTTTTTGACCCACCTCCTAGAGAAATGGAAATAAAAACAAAAATAAACAAATGGGACCTAATGAAACTTAAAAGCTTTTACACAGCAATGGAAACCATAAACAAGACAAAAAGACAACCCTCAGAATGGGAGAAAATATTTGCAAACGAAGCAACTGACAAAGGATTAATCTCCAAAATTTACAAGCAGCTCATGCAGCTCAATATCAAAAAAACAAACAACCCAATCCAAAAATGGGCAGAAGACCTAGATAGACATTTCTCCAGAGATATACAGATTGCCAACAAACCCATGAAAGGATGCTCAACATCACTAATCATTAGAGAAATGCAAATCAAAACCACAATGAGCTATCAGCTCACACTGGTCAGAATGGCCATCATCAAAACATCTACAAACAATAAATGCTGGAGTGGGTCTGGAGACAGGGAGCCCTCTTGCACTGTTGGTGGGAATATAAATTGATACAGCCACTATGGAGAACAGTATGGAGGTTCCTTAAAAAACTAAAGAAAGAACTACCATACGACCCAGCAATCCCACTACTGGGCATATACCCTGAGAAAACCATAATTCAAAAAGAGTCGTGTACCACAATGTTCATTGCCGCTCTATTTACAGTAGGACATGGAAGCAACCTAAGTGTCCATCGACAGCTGAATGGGTAAAGAAGATGTGGCACATATCTACAATGGAATATTACTCAGCCATAAAAAGAAGCGAAATTGAGTTATTTGTAGTGAGGTGGATGGACCTAGAGACTTATACAGAGTGAAGTATGTCAGAAAGAGAAAAACATATACTGTATGCTAACACATATATATGGAATTAAAAAAAAAATTGGTTCTGAAGAACCTAGGGGCAGGACAGGAATAAAGACGTAGATGTAGAGAATGGTCTTGAGGACACGGGGAGGGGAAAGGGTAAGCTGGGATGAAGTGAGAGAGTGGCACGGACATATACACACTATGAAATGTAAAATAGATAGCTAGTGGGAAGCAGCCGCACAGCACAGGGAGATCAGCTCGATGGTGCTTTATGTCCACCTAGAGGGGTGGGGTAAGGAGGGTGGGAGGGAGGGAGACGCAAGAGGGAGAGGATATGGGGATATATGTATATGTATAGCTGATTCACTTTGTTATACAGCAGAAAGTAACACACCATTGTAAAGCAATTATACTCCAATAAAGATGTTAAAAAAAAAAAAAAAGAGGATCTAAAATGATACTAGCACACAGTAATAGCTCAGTAATGGCAATTATCTGCTCTTCTGGGCTGAAAGCAGTTACAGGGCAGGGCAGTGTTTCATGAAGATCCTATTGCCTTATGTCAGTCCTATGGAAAATCAGGATGTATACCAAATTCTAAGAGGAAAGTAAAGCCAGGGATTTGAATAAGCACGTAAATACATACCAGAGATTTTCACTGGGGCACATATTGCATAGCAATGTATTAAGGTATCAAAAAGTTTGTAGGCAAGCGTTATTCAGCTTTATGCTATGAATGGAATGAGTCTCCAAGCTTATGGAATTTCAGCACCATAATGTCGAGTGTGCCCAAGCATTATAGGAGCTTGGACTTGCTGAGCACCCCATGTCCCAACTTTTGTACAATTTTATCCCTGATGTGCTATATCCCTATGTGGTTAGTAGCACCCCAAGGTCTTTGCTCCCAAACCCATACTTTAAACTCAGAAGAAGGTTTTGAGAATCTGAATGTGCTTGCCTATGGCAGTCCATAAAAATTATCGCTCTGTCACATCTTATGGCTTATACAGACATTTGTCTAACAAACATTACGGTCCTGTCAAATGCCACTCTGAATACTGATTCCGCGGAATTATCTCTTTGCTGAAAACAGGTTACTCAGCATTTAGAAATCCATCATCCCATGAGGGGACAATTTGACTTTCAGAGATTTGTTTTCCTTTTGAGATGACAGAGGAAGAATAAATTGGTGACATATTTCTTGTTTTGTGGGGGTTTTTTTGTAAAAAGACGTATTCCATTGCTTGTGCCTTCAACTCACACAGTAAACAAATATGATTTTGATATGAGTCCCTAATCAACGAATATTTACTGTGGAAAGATAGAAGGGGCCAAAGAGTATAGTCTGGTAAATGTCCACATTCTGGGAGGTCTGTCTCCTTAAGCTGTGTTTTTCTTTTCACCTCACTTGTCAAAGCTAATAGTTTAAGTAAAGGTCACTCTCTTGGGGGTGGCAAAATCCTGTTAGTAAATGCTGTTAGTGAATAAAGCATGTATTTCTAAAGTCTTTTATCCTCACCTGGGACCCAGGCCCAGGAGAGCCTGTATAATTTTTAAACTATCAGGACAAAGGAATTAGACTTAAGTGAGTCAAGTTCTCTGAGAATATATGTGTGGAAAAATTTGATCCTACTAATTAGTTTTCCCTGTTATTTTATTATTCTATTCTGAATTGACCTTTAATTGTTAAATAGGTGTTATATTGTGACACCTAATTTATTCAGCATGATTGAGGAATCCACAACAAAATGTTGTAGACAAATAATGTCTCACCCTTTGTTGCTCTAAGACTTTTTGAAGCCATTTTGATGAGAAGCAAAGTAAAATGCATTTTTACACCTCTGTGCTTTGTTAAACCGAGGTTCAACGAAGATTAATTATGATTTAATCTGCATGGAGCATCCATTATGGATTGTGCATTAATATGGTTCTTTGTTAAATTTTTGATTCTCGGCCTTATCTCTGGACATCAACATCTTGCTTGGTGTTTCTCTTCCTACCATCACCCTTAAGTCTTCCACTACCTACCTCTGCAATGACTGGCTTCTATCTGGGTGGGAACTGGAAACATGAGCCAAATTATTAGGTTTTTTTATGTTAAATCATTCATTTTTTTTAAAATGAACATTAAATAAGTATTAAATGTCTCAGAATCATCTCAGAAAGGCTTTGTGGATGTAGTACAGCATTTTATAGCAGCTCTTTGAGTGAATTTACTAATAGAATTTAGCTAGGTGAAATGCTAATTAATATAGTATTCCCCAAATTAGAATTATCTGAATTCACATCTGAAGTCTTCGTTGTTCTTGGAAAACTTCTTTTAAATACTTTTCAGAATAGAAGTATTGAATAAAAGTCCCATGTCCTTGAAAGATGATTATGGGTATGACTTTGGGTTCCTATACGTAATAGATGAAAAAAAAGCTTCAGTGGAACATTAAATCATATTAAATGCTATGTTAATTCTCTGGCTTTACTTTTAATTCACTTAGATATGAAATTTTATCTTTTATTATTTTAAAACCAGTAAATTTATCTTTCTAAAGGAATTTAAGAACAAAAAGGTAGCCTGTTTTCAGTGGGCAGTATAGCATCAAATATGTCAATTATAACACTGGATAAATTTGAGAGAAGATAAGCAAGATGTGACCAGCCTCGCTTCTGAGAGCGCTGATCACTGCAGCCTCTCCTATGGTTACGTTATAGTAAGCACAACTCTCGGGCCACCAAACCAGTAGTGCAAAAAATATGACTTGTGACTGTTTCCTATAACTTTGTTTTTGCCCCTCCGTTCCAGTGATTTGAGAAGTCTAAGCAGTCTTTTTAGAGTTGTCCATTCCCCCCGGTCAGTGTGGTTGAACCTCATTTGCAGAGGACTTTGTCAAGGCCAGGGCCCTGGAGTTGTTTGTGAGGTCCCTTTGCTCTGGGCCTTTGGCATCAATCCATTCTTCCTGTCTGGGAATCCATCTCCAGGAATGTGATACCGTCCCTTAGGAGTGGAGATGTGGAGGTGAGCACAGCATGGACTTTTGATCCTGGCCTCAGGGCTTCTCCAGGCTCAGCTCTGATTGTGATGGCTTGTGCAGCCCTCCTGAGACTGTGCTGGGGGAGGTGACGGAGCCCAGGACCCTTTCCAGGGGCGCACACCCGCATGTAACTTACAGGCTTCCCCTCAGTCTCTTCCTTCTCATCTTCCATTCCTGACTGTCTTTATTACAGGTTGAGGGAGGAGACTAACTTAGATCTAACCATATCCTGCTAATTCTTTTGTGTATGGCATGCACTGTATGTCTTGAATCCTCCAGGACTCCAACTTGTGAAGCTCAGAGCCTCATATTGACCACATGATACTGGATTTAAAACTCAAGTCAATCTTTTTATTTTATTTTATTTTGTTAGTGTTCTGTTACAAACTTCTTAAAAGCAAAGAATAAGAGCTTTGTAGCTTCCAATAATATATGAATATATAAGAATATTGCCATACACCACCATATCTGTACAACCAAAGCATCAGAGTCCTGGATGACAGGCCAGGTTTACTAAATAGTGCAAGCGTAGCACTAAATTCATAAAGCTCATTTTCTCAAATCTTGACCAGACGTGTAAGGTAGAGGCTGGCTATCTTCAGCCTTCTCACATAGATATTTATAAGTGGACCCTTCAGGAAACGCATTTTTCTTTCTGCCACCAGCCCTCCAGAGAGTAAAGAGGGGTCTCCAGCAGCGCGCCATTTTAGCTCAGGCCGTGTTTCCTCACGTTCCTCTTGCCGTACAGCCGCCCAGGCATGGACGGGAGCTGGCTTGGATTCTCTGCAGAATCAAGCCCGATTGTGGAACACCAAGTTGAAAGCCCAGGGGTAACCAGGCAAAAACCATTTCCATAAATGTTAGAAGGCATAATTATTTGAGCTGTGTGTCATCTCCTTCTCATTAGCTCCAATAGGCAGTGGCTTTAAAAATTGGAGTTATGACCTTGCCATATTTCGTAAAGTCTGTCAGGCTACGCACTTAATGAGAAGGAATTCCCGAATGAGGGGAATTAATGCTTCAGCCTCTTCTCAGCAACAGTCCTTGTAAGCAAAGTGCCTCTTCTAAGCAATATACGTATTATAAATTGGCTGCTTACAGGACTTTTAGTAGGTATAAGAAAGGGCTGTTGCATGACTTAATCAAGTATCCTCAAGCAAGTTAGATTGGAATATAGCTTTCCTTAGGAAGCATCTCTAGTAATACAGGTGTTTGGGTTTTTTTTTTCCCTTTTACTTCTTCCAAAGAGAGATATACCAAATATACCAAAACCATTTTAGGCTTTTACAGTATATGCAGCATCATATTCATTTTTCTAGAGAATAAAACTATGGTCACAAGATAAATATCTACCAGATGTATAAACCCAGATAAAACTTTCGAGAGATACTTCTCACTTTGTCTTAGTTTTTCCAGTCACACTAGATCAGGTATGTGGTGACCACATGGGAAGACTTCCCATTTCCTCATCCTCAAATAGTATGTGTTTGCCTTCCTGGGTGCACATAGCTCTATTATGTAGAAGCACAGTCAGTATTCAAGCTGCCTGATGAAGTCACACTAGTTAGCTCTTGAAAAATGGTTAAGACTTGAAGAGTCCAATTGCCCAGGTGTGAACCCCAGCTCTTTCCCTTGCTCTGTCACCATGGGCAAGTCACTGAAACATTCCTAGCCCCTTATTTGCTCATCTGTAAAATGGGGATAGCAATAGTCCCTACTACATGGGATGGCTCGCAAGGATTCAGTAGAACAGTGCCCGGTAGTAATAGTTTGTGTGCAGTGGGTTTACAAGCCATCGTTGTGATGGATGTTTGTGGTGACTGAAGTTACCTTTGGCTTTGTTTAAAAAAAAGCATCTCCCCCATGACTCAAATTGCCTATCCTTTTTTATTTTCATACTCAGCTGTGTTCTTCCTTTGCCTTAAACATCCTTGACCTTATAAAGTGCTGTACACAAATCAGTATCCTTTTATGTGTTTATATCATCCAGTGTGATACCCCTATGAGCCTGGTGAATAAACATGACACATATCCTCCTCCTTTTACAGATCAAAACAAAACCAAACTTTGGAGCAATTCCATGATGTATCTCAGAGCGTATTTGCTAATGAGAAAAATAATCCCAATAACTAATGGCACGCATTTGTTTTCTCATGCATTCTGTCCCTCCTCATTTGTTCATTTCACAAATGTGTGTCGAGCACCTGCACAGGGCCAGCAACTGAGCTGGGAGGAAGATACGGGCTCTGCTTTCAGGGAGCTTCTATTCCAGCCCAGGAGGAAGGCGGAAAACCAAAAGTAGATGAATGAAATAATTGCAAGTTATGATTAGTGCTGTGAAAGAAGCAAATAGGAGGCTAAACTAGAAAACAACAGTCAAAAATTGTTCCAGGAAAAAAAAAAAAAATTGTTCCAGGAAAAGATAGAAATCATCACCACAGCCCTGACTTTCTGCAAGAGGTTATTATACCCATTATACAGATGAGGGAGATGTGGCTCAGAGGGGTCAACCACGTGATAAATGTGGCTGATTTCTCCCTGTGCTCTTTCTCCTCTGATGCCTAGTTCCCTTCCTAGACTCTTGGAACATGAATAGGCACATTCTCATTTGGGGTTCGCTTTATGTTTTTGTTCATACAGCAGTTTCCTTACTTGCTGACACCCAGCCCCATAAGGGCTCTTTTGTAGAACATCTTTGATTATGATCCTGCATTGATCCCTCAGGTCCTCACTTAGGAACAGCTGCAGTGGAGAAGCGAGTTGACCTCATTTCTTCTCTCCTCTCCTGAGCTCAAAATAGGGCAGTATTTTTCAAACTTTGTTATATTGATGAAAAGTTAGTAGCTTGTACCAAGAAAAAAGACACAAAATCACATTCCCTGTCTCCTAGGCAGCTTAATTTTACAACAGGGAATTGCAGCCAGGACTGTAAAATTCTCTTGGAATGTATCTCATTCCCATGGGACTTCCTGTCCTTTTAGGGTGGGGCAAACAGTCCCTGCAGCCTTATCAAAACAGATGGTGGAGATTGAAATCGTGCGAAACCGGATGAAGTACAAAATAATACCTTTAAGGGAAAGCATACCAATATCAGAGTAGCAGTACAAACTGAGCTACCAAAGTGGTCTGCTGCTCTGGCAGAATTGGGCAATTTACCATGGAAGGGAAATGTTGAATTACAAGATGCTATTGCTTTTCACATTTGAGAAAAATGCAACTGTCACGAGCAAGTTTCCGGCAAGTTTGTAACAAATGGCTACATTTTAGAATTAAGTTTTGAAGAAACCACCGACAAATCAAAAGAAAACTATGCCAAGAGCTAATCCGAAGCAGTTCTTCTGTGGATACAAGTGTACAGAAATCATTAGGACAAATAGTTATTGGACTTCAAATATCTGACAACCTGGCTGGTAACATGCCTACATAAATCATGCCTCCGGCATGGACTCTATGTCAACAGATTTTCTCTTTCCTTGAACAAGTTTTGAGATTGCAGAAGTGCTTTTGAATTTGAAGAAGGGCTCAAAACCTAAATTGGTGCTGTTTTTAGCAATTTATGCAAGACTAATCCTGCTACCCCCAATATTTAAGGCATGTCAGTGTCCATACATTGTTCATAAGAAGAAGGCAAAGCTCTCAGCATGGTCTCTAGGGCCCCCTGTGGCAGGGCCCCATCTCATACTGCTGCAGCTCTGACTTTCCTTTAGTTTTGTAAAGACACCTGGATTCTCGCTATCACAGGGCCTTTGTACATGATGTTCCATCTGTGCTCAGCTGCAAGCTCAGTGAAACCAGGCATTCACTTTTTTGTTTATGCCTTTTTTTGTATCCCCAGTCCCAGCTTGGGTCAGGCATAGAGTAGAAGTTTCAGAAGTAGTTGTTGAGGCATTAATTTTACTTGCCACGCATAAAACAAAAACCTGCACAAAATATATCAATGCAGTTGATCAAGTTGGGAGAGGAGGGGCAGGTAGTATGTGCCTATGTTTTCCTGGGGAACCCAGCTTGCTGCCCTTTACGAGCACTGAAGCAGAATCTCTCATTTGGACAATCAGCCTGGGCAAATGGATTGAATCAGGGGTTTTGTAGGATTTATTGCACTGCACGTGTTAAATGTTTTATAAGTCCATTATGTTGGCTTTTACAAGACCCTGAAAGAAAATAGCAAGATCTGCATTTATTTGAGTTGACAAGTTCTCCACTTTAAGTAAAAATGTGAAACCCCCCAAATCCAATAAACTGTAATATATAAGCCATTCCTGCCTTTTAAAAAAATCACAAGAACAAAAGACTGAGGAATGCATCAGCCTCCCAGCTTTGACCATATCCGTCCCTCTATTGATTATTGTTATTCTCATAACTGAAGAATTGCTGCATTTTACATGCTATGAGGAAGAAATTAGATCCAAGGCCAAAACCTTAGTAATAAAAATTATAAAATAGTCAGTGCTTATTAGGTACTTGCTTAAATGACTGTCTCTCATCCTGCAAAAAAGTAGACAAATACAAATCTAAATGAACAAAAACTTTAGCTTTTTGCAAGTTTTACACTTAAGGTTTTCATTCTGAGAGTCTTTTGAAAAGTAATTATAATAATTAACATTTATTGAATGCTTGCCATGTGCTAGCTACCAGATTAAGCACTTGACATAAATGATAATGATCCTCAGTACATACATTCTTTTCCTTATAGGTTATTACAAAATATTGAGTACAGTTCCTTGTGCTATACAGTAGGTCCTTGTTGGTTATCGATTTTATGTTATTTGTTAAAATTTTATTGAAGTATAGTTGATTTTACAGCATTGTGTTCATTTCTGCTATACAGCAAATATATGTACACATACACACACACCACATCTTCTTTATCCATTCATCTGTCGATGAACATTTAGGTTGTTTGCATGTCTTGGCTATTGTAAATAGTGTTGCTATGAACATAAAGGTGCTTGTATCTTTTCGAATAGAGTTTTGTCTGGGTATAGGCCCAGGAGTGGGATTGCTGGATCGTATGGCAACTCTATTTTTAGTTTTCTGAGGAACCTCCATACTGTTCTCCATAGTGGCTGTATCAATTTACATTCCCACCAACAGTGCAAGAGAGTTCCCTTTTCTCCACACCCTCTCCAGCATTTATTGTTTGTAGACTTTTTTAATGGCCATTCTGACTGGTGTGAGGTGGTACCTCATTGTAGTTTTGATTTGCATTTCTCTAATAATTAACGAGGATGAGCATCTTTTCATGTGCCTGTTGGCCATCTGTATGTCTTCTTTGAGGAAATGTCTATTTAAGTCTTCTGCCCATTTTTCGATTGGCTTGTTTTTTTGTTATCGAGTTGTATCAGCTGTTTGTATATTTTGGAAATTAAGCCCTTGTCGGACACATCATTTGCAAATATTTTCTCCCAGTATGCAGGTTGTCTTTTCATTTTGTTGATGGTTTCCTTTGCTGTACAGAAGCTTGTAAGTTTGATTAGGTCCCATTTGTTTATTTGTGCTTTTATTTCTATTGCTTTGGGAGACTGACCTAAGAAAACAGTGGTACGATTTCTGTCAGAGACTGTTTTGCCTATGTTCTCTTCTAGGAGTTTTATGGTTCCATGTCTATATTTAAGTCCTTAAGCTATTTTGAGTTTATTTTTGTGTATGGTGAGGATATGTTCTAACTTCATTGATTTACGTGTGGCTGTCCAGCTTTTCCAGCACCGCTTGCTGAAGAGACTGTCTTTTCCTTATCCTCAGTTTTTAGTTGAGGAAAATGAAACACATATTAACTCTTTTAATCCTTACAACACCCTCTGAAATAGCTGGGGGGGGGGGGGTTTCACTGTTTTATAAATGAGAAAATGGAAGCAGGGGAAGGTACAGCACGTTGTCCAAGCAGGAAGTGGCAGCCAAGGCTTAGGGAGCTCAATTCCGCCTCGCGCTCATGGTCACTCAGTCAGAAAGAATCCATACCCAGATCTGGCCACCTCAGAAGCCTTTTGTCACTATTTGTTTCTTCCGTTCTAAGCTGCCCTCCTGGGTAGAGACACCTCATAGCAAATATGGTGTAATGCCACAACATTCAAGATCCAGCACTAGCACCACTGTGGCACCTAAGAAAAGAAAAGTGACATGTGTGACCACAGGCTTCTGTTTTTTTTTTTGGATGTCTGCTCTAAGCTTGGGTGTCTGGAAGGAGCTCTGGCCTATAGGTTTTTCTTCTATTGATTTGGCCGACGGAGGGAGTGTATATCTGTCTACCTTTAAATCACTGAGTTGCTTTTCTACCCATAAGTAGGGGAAGGACATGGCCAAAGGAAAAGCCATTGTTCTTGAAAGGGGTTTCACTCCTCTGATGGAGAAAGTTTGCAATGTATTAAACTCCGGGCATGTGTTCCTCTGAGACCTTTACTTCCCTTCTCTGGGGACAGAGTATCTGATTGTTCACCTATATCTAACTTTCTTCTGATTTTGACACCAGAGTGTGTAAACTTTTATTAAAATAGTGAATTCTATCTCCTTGGCTCTGTCCTATTCATTAGCACTCATGGAAAGAAAGCATTTGGGATGATGTCACTGGGATTCCTGACCCTGGTCTTGCCATTCATAAGAAAGAGACCTTTGCATACCACTTTTATAGTTCTTCAGGACCCTTAGAATGCTACCATGGGCAGAACCAAAAATTCTGTCAATCTTATAACCCTAACATGGTGATAATAAGAAATTGAGATATCTTTTAATTTTTTTCTAAATTTTGTGGATCATAAGTACTGTACTTGTTAGTTTTCTTGATTACTTTAAGTATTATGCAATAGTCGAAAGATTTTACTTGCTATCACTTGCTGAATCTTTACTTATATCACTTCCAAAATTGGCAAGTATATACAAAACACATGCAGAAGTATCTTAAGACCTCTTGCTCTTTCCTTATTTTGGATTACTTTCTGAGGATAAACTTCCAGAAGTCATTAAATGGAGGAGTAAAGAGTGAGGACTTTGAAACCAAATCACCTTAAATTTAATTGTGCTTCCTGCCCCATACTAGCTATGAAGCCTAGCACAAATGAGCTTGCATCTCTGTGCCCTCTTTCCTAATTTGTAAAACGTAGATGATACTAATAACCAAAGACAGTTTTGTGTTTTGAGGAGAAGCACTAAGTAAGCTTATACAGTTGATCCTTGCACAACATGTGTTTGAACTACGTGGATCCACTTATACGGAGATTTTTTTCAGTAGTAAATACTAGGGTACTACATGATGCGTAGTTGGTTGAATCCAGGATGACAAGGAACCACGGATGCAGAGGGCCGACTATAAATTACACGTGGATTTTCAACTGTGTGAAGGGTTGGCATCCCTAGTCCCCACATTGCTCAAGGCCACCTGTCCAAGTAAAGTGCTTAGTACAAAGCCTGACATATAGGGAGCATTAGACAAGCAATAGTAAAATACACATTACCTATTTTTATCATTACAGATTCAGAGTAGAAATTTTTTTTCTGGAGAATTGAAATGTATTGTCAAACTATTTTCTGAAAGGACTGCACTAGTTTATTCAGCCACTGGCAAAACTACTAAAATGTTACCTGTCTTTTGATTTGCACTTCTTAGAAAACTTGCAAGGTGAAATATTTTTTCCATATGTTTGAGTACTGATTTATCTTTTTTATGAGATGTACTTTAGAGTCTTTGAATTGTTTAATGTCCCCTGTGTCATTTGATCATCCCTACAACTCAGCAGAGTTGGCAGAGCTGATAATATTTGTAGTCGCCTGAATGGAAAGATAAAAGCAAAGTTCATAGAGGTCTGATGAGTGGCTTTCTCAAAGTCACTTGGCTAGTGTCTAGCAGCATTGGGATTCGAACCAAAGCATTTTGCTTTACTCTTGAAAGCAGTGACTCATGGAAGTGGCCCCTCCTGGCATGAAAGGATTAACATCACATTGAAAACAAAAACAAAAACAAAAAAACTATGCATAACTTTTTCCTATAAAAAGTTTATGACCTTAGGAGAATACGATTTAAACAACTTATATACTGCTTCCTTTAGCTCATTTAGAAACCACCAAAGAGACCTTATGTTCTAAGTGACTCCTTACAAGATGTATGAAGTGGCAAAGAGTCAACTACATTTAGAACTTGGGTTGCTGTGGTCTTGCAAAGTATCATTTAATGGCTGCAGTTTATATGATAATTCAAAAATAAATCACATACATATATGTAGAAATTGAATTATAGTTGACCTACAGCACTACGTTAGTTCCAGGTGCATAATGAGTTGATATTTGTGTACGTTGCGAAATGATCACCATGAGAAGTCTAGTTACTATCTGTCACCATATAAAGTTGTTGCAGTGTTCTTGACTATATTCCTCAGGTTGTAGATTTCACCCCTAATGCCCATTAATTTGTAATTGGAAGTTTGTACCTCTTAACCTCCCTCACCTATCTCAGCCGTCCCCCCAGCCCTCTCACCTCTGGCAACCACGCATTTGGGATCTGTATCTGAGTCTGTTTCTGTTTAGTTGTTTGTTCAGTTGTTTTTTAGATTCCACATATAAGTGATATCATATGGTATTCATCTTGCTCTATCTGATTTACTTCACTTAGTATAATTCCTTGTAGGTCCATCTACAAGATTTCGCTCATGTTTACGGCTAAGTAATATTCCATTGGGTGTATTGTCTTTGTGTGTGTATGTGTATATATCACATTTCTTTATTCATTTATCTGTTGATGGACACTTAGGTTGCTTCCGTATCTTGTCTATTGTAAAAAAAAAAAAAAAAAAAAAAAAAGACTGCAGTGTAGCTGTGCCAATTTACATTCCCACCAACAATCCTATACTAGGATTCCCTTTTCTGTACATCCTTGTCAATACTTATCATTTGTTGTCTTTTGATAACCATTCTGATAGGTGTAAGGTGATATCTCATTGTGCTTGTGATTTCCATTTCTCTTATGATTAGTGAGGTTGAGCATCTTTTCATGAGTCTGTTGGCCATCTGTATGTCTTTATGGAAAAATGTCTATTCAGTTCCTCTGCCCATTTTTTAATCAGGTTGTTTGTTTGTCTGTTTTTGATGTTGAGTTGTATGAGTTCTTTATTTTGAATATTAACCCCTTATCAGATATATTATTTGCAAATATCTTCTTCCATTCAGTAGACGGCCTTTTTTTAAAATAGTTTCCTTCACTGTGCAAAACAGGTTTAGAGTTTGATGTAGCCTCATTTCTTTATTTTTGTTTTTGTTTCATTTGCCTGAAGAGGTATATCCAAAAAACGTTGCTAAAACCAATGTGGAAGAGTTAGCATATTGCCAACGTTTTATTCTACGAGTTTTCTGGTTTCAGCTCTTACATTCAAGAGTTTAACCTATTTTGAGTTTAGTTTTGTATGTGGTGTAAGAGAGTAGTCCAGTTTCATTCTTTTGCATGTAGCTGTCCAGTTTTCTCAACATCATTTATAGAGAAGTTTATTTTTCTTGCATTGTCTATTCTTGCCTTCTTTGTTGTAGATTAATTGCCTATATAAGCATGGGTTTACTTGTGGGCTCTCTCTTTGGTTCCATTGATCTATGTGTATGTTTTTGTGTCAGTACCATACTGTTTTAATTACTGTAGCTTTGCAATATAGTTTGAAACCAAAGCGTATGATACCTCCAGCTGTGTTTCTCTTTTTCAAGATAGCTTTGGCTATTTGGGGTCTTTTGTGTTTTGATACAAATTTTAGAATTATTTCTTCTGGTTCTATGAAAAATGCTATTGCCATTTTGATGGAAATTGCACTGATTATGTAGATTACCTTGGATAGTATGATCACTTTCACAATATTAATTTTTCCATTCCATTAGCATGGTATATCTTTCCATTTGTGTCATCTTCAATTTCTTTCATCAGTGTCATAGATTTCCTAGTACAGGTCATTTGCCTCCCTGGTTAGATTTATTCCTAGGTGTTTTATTCTATTTGATGCAATTGTAAATGGGATTGTTTTCTGAATTTTTCTTTGTCATAGCTCATTGTTAGTGTATAGAAGCATAACACATTTCTTTATACTAATTTTGTATCCTGCAATTTTACTGAATTTATTAATTAGTTCTAATAGTTTTTGGTGGCATCTTTAGGATTTTCTATGTATCATGTCATCTGCAAAGTGTGACAGTTTTACTTATTTGAATTCCGTTTACTTCTTTCTATTATTATTACTATTATTTTTTTTTTAATTTATTTATTTATATTTATTTATTTATTTTTTTTGGCTGTGTTGGGTCTTCGTTTCTGTGCGAGGGCTTTCTCTAGTTGCGGCGAGCAGGGGCCACTCTTCATCGTGGTGCACGGGCCTCTCACTGTCGCGGCCTCTCTTGTTGCGGAGCACAGGCTCCAGACGCGCAGGCTCAGTGGTTGTGGCTCAAGGGCTTAGTCGCTCCGCAACATGTGGGATCTTCCCAGACCAGGGCTCGAACCCGTGTCACCTGCATTGGCAGGCAGATTCTCAACCACTGCGCCACCAGGGAAGCCCTATTATTATTTTTAATCTGATTGCTGTGGTTAGGATTTCTAATTCTGTGTTAACAAAAGAGGTGAGAGTGAGCATCCTTGTCTTTTTGCTGATCTTATAGGAAATGCTTTCAGCTTTTCACCGTTGAGCATGATGTTAGCTGTGGGTTTATCATAAATGGCCTTTATTATGTTGAGGTATGTTCCCTCTATACCCCCTTTGTTGAAAAATTTTTTATCATAAATAGATGATGAATTTTGTCAAAAGCTTTTCCCGCATCTATTGAGATGATCAGATGATTTTTATTCTTCAATTTCTTAATGTGGTGTATGACATTGATTGACTTGTGGATATTGAACCATTTGTGCATCACTGGGATAAATCCCACTTGCACATGGTGTATGATCCTTGTACTGCACTGTTGAATTTGGTTTGCTAACATTTTGTTAAGGAGTTTTGCATCTCTGTTCATCAGTGATATTGGCCTGTAAATTTCTCTTTTCTGTGTGATGTCTTTGTCTGGTTTTGGTATCAGGGTGATACTTGCCTCATAGAATGAGTTCAGAAGCATTTCTTCTTCAATGTTTTGGAAAAGTTTGAGAAGATTAGATGTTAAATCTTCTTTAAATGTTTGGTAGAACTCAACTGTGAAGTCCAGTCCTGGACTTTTGTTTTTTGGGAGGTTTTTAAAAAATTATTGATTCATTTTCATTACTGGTAATTGGTCTCTTCATGTTTTCTATTTCTTCCTGATTCAGCCATGGGAGATTGTATATTTCTAGGAATTTATCCGTTTCTTCTAGGTTGTTGCTTTTATTGGCATATAATTGTTCTTAGCAATTGCTTATGATCTTTGTATTTCTGTGGTGTCAGTTTTAATTTCTCTTTCGTTTCTGATTTTATTTATTTGGGCCCTGCCTCTCTTTTTCCTAATGAGTATGGTCAAAGGTTTATCAATTTGATGTTTTAAAAAATCCAGCTCTTAGTCTCATTGGTTTTTAAAATATGTATTCCCTTTCTTTCTGCTCTAACCTTTATTATTTCTTTCCTTCTACTAACTTTAGGTTTTGTTTGTTGTTTTTTCTATATCCTTTAGGTGTAAGGCTAGGTTGCCTCATGTAGGAAACGTTCTATGGGGCCCAGTAGCACATTCCTCTATAGTCACCAGAGCTCTAGGGGTGCCCCCCATGTAGGCTGGGTGGGCCCTTTTGTTGTGTCAGGGCTGACTACCATTGGCATGCTGGTAGGCAGGGCTGGCCCTGCCCTGGTTGGCTGCCAGGAACTGCTTCGTGTGGAGGCTGCTGACCTGCTGGTGGATGAGACTGCATCCCAGTGCAAGTGACTCTGTGGCCTGGGGAGTCCCAGGGCTGGTGCAGGCCATTGGTGGCCTGCGTCCCAGGGTGGCTAGCAGTGAGGTCCAGGCTCCTAGGACTGGTGTTGGCCCACTGGTTGGTGGGGCCAAGTCCCCACACTGCTGGCTGCTTGGTTTGGTGAATCCTGGGACTGGTACCTACCAACGGGTGGGCAGGTAAGCCTCCAGCACGAATAGCCTAGATGGTAGGACTCCAAAATGGCACTTGCAGCATCAGTGTCCTCATGGGAGAATGACCTCCCCAAAATGGCTCCTGCTAGCATCTCTTTCCCTGTGGGAGTCCAGTTTACCTCCTGCCTCTCCAGGAGGCTCTCCAGAATTAGTAAGTGGTTCTGACCCAGGCTTCCTTCAGATGACTGCCTCTGTGCCAAGTCCTGGAGTGTGTGAGATTTTGTGCACACCCCTTAAGAGCAGAGTCTCTGTTTCCTACAGTCCTCTGGCTCTCCCATACACAAGCCCCATTGGCCTTCAAAGCCATATGTTCTGGGGGCTTGTCCTCCTGGTGCAGGACCCCTGGGCTGGGGAGCTCAATGTGGGTCTCAGACCCATTACTTCTTGTGGAAAATTTCTGCAATTATGGTTGTCCTCCCATTCGTTGGCCACCTACCAATGGGTGTGGGTCTTGACTATACCATGTCTCCACCCCTATTACCTGTCTCATTGTGATTCCTTCTTTTTTTTTTAATTTAATTAATTAATTAATTAATTTTTTTGTCTGTGTTGGGTCTTCATTGCTGCACGCAGGCTTTCTCTAGCTGCGGCGAGCAGGGGCTACTCTTCGTTGAGGTGTGCGAGCTTCTCATTGCGGTGGCTTCTCTTGTTGTGGAGCACGGGCTCTAGGCACGCGGGCTTCAGTAGTTGTGGTGCGCAAGCTCAGTAGTTTTGGCTCGCGGGCTCTAGAGCGCAGGCTCAGTAGTTATGGCGCATGGGCTTAGTTGCTCTGCGGCATGTGGGATCTTCCCGGACCAGGGCTCGAACCTGTGTCCCCTGCATTGGCAGGTGGATTCTTAACCACTGCGCCACCAGGGGAGTCCCTTGATTCCTTCTTTATATCTTTAGTTGTGGAAAATCTTTTCTTGTAGCCCTCAGATTGTTCTTATTGATAGTTGCTCTGTAAATAGTTATAATTTTAATGTGCTAATGGGAGGAAGTGAGCTCAGGGTCTTCCTACTTCACCATCTTGACTATACCCCTTTCTTAAAATAAATAATATAATTTGACCATCATTCAGGCATTAACCCTGTGGCCTCGTGGACTTTTGTACTACTCTGGTAGAGAATTTGCATAGCCTGGGATGCTGAACTTCTAAGATGCTTGCAAAGGGAAACTACTAGGTCTAATACAGATCATCAATAGGCACATGAAAAAAATGAAAATCATCATTATTCATCAGAGAAATGCAAATTAAACCACAGTGAGGTTCTAATACACATGGATAAAATGGAAAAGATTGATAACATCAAATATTGGAGAATATATGGAGAAACCTGCGTTTTTATACATTGATATTAGAATAAAATGGTGCAACTGCTTTGGAACATGGCAACTTCTTTAAAAGTTAAACATGCATGAGCCTATAATATAGCAACTCTTATTCCTAAGTATTTACTCAGGAGAAATAAAAACACATATCCATAGAAGCCTTGTGAAGAAGTGTTCACAGCAGCTTTATTCATAATTGCCCTATTGGGGGACAGTCCTCTATTGGTGTCCTTTGCTATATTGAGAGCAGGTGCACTGATTAGCTTTTCAAGGTATTATTATATAGTCAATGGCCTTGGAAGATACAGATAGCATATTGTCAAGAAGCATAGGGATGGTTTGTTTACTAGCCAGCATAATAACGGTAATATCTCCCTCTGGAACCAAGGTCAGGTAGCTTTGCTTGAAGTCCTTTATAAAAGATTCAGTCTCCCTAAGCTCAGAGTTTGAAAGTTCTAATGTACTTAGAACTTGTGTGTGCACCATCTACCTGGGCTGCTCTCTCACCACCTTGGACTTGAGGAAGGGGTGTGGTAAGGAGGGGACTCTGAGAAAACATTATGTTTGTGCTGCCTGCTGTACCTGGCTCTGAACCAGGGATCTCACGTCTTCAGCCAGTGTCCACAGAACCATGACAGGCTAAACTCTTACACATCGGGTAAAATCATAGGTCTTGAGAAACCCCAAACTAGACATAGCCCAGATGTCCATCAAAAGGAAAATTGATAATTAAACTCTAATATATCCATTCAGTGGAATGATGCTTAGAAATAAAAAAGAATGAGATTTTGATACATGCCACAAACTGAATAAATCTCAAAAATATTTTTCTGAGTGAGAGAAAACAGACAGAGAAAAGTACATATTGTATGGTCCTATTTATATGAATTTCTAGAATAGGCAAAATTAACTTACGTTAGATTACAGATCAATGGCTGCTTTATAGTGGAGGGAGAAGGGTTAATTGTGAAGGGGCACAAGATAACTTTCCAGAGTGATAAAAACGTTCTATGTATTGCTTTGTGTTTGTCAATACTGATTGAACAGTTCATTTATGATGCAGCATTTTACTAAATGCAGAATATATCACCATAAAAAATATTCACACTTTGAATTGAGAGTCAGACAACTGGATTCAACTCTTGACTAGCCACTTGCTATCTCTGTAACTTTGGGGGTAAGTTTATTTAAATAACTTTCAGTTTCCTTACCGGTAAATGGCAATAACAATAACCGTATCTTCATCGTAGAGTGATTATGAGAAATAAATGAGATGATGTATGTAGAGTGCTTAGAATAGTTTTTGGAGAATAGAAAATACTGAATGATTGTTAGCTATTGTTGCCGTTTTCATTACAGCACTCTATGAATACCAGGCAACTTGAACGTGTTCAAGTGGTTTGGTAAAGAGTTATATGACTCCCATTTAGTCACAGATACAATGAATGCAGAGGCAAAATTTCAACCCAGGTTTGTCTGATATGAGTCTCCATGCTCGTAGGTCTTGAAATGGTTGGCCTGATTATAGGAGAGATGGAAGTACCATCACATTGGTTTCAAAATACTGAGATTTTGAAGGGCTTTCTCCCATTAAATCGTACTGGCTTACATGTGTTTTAAACTAAGTCTGGATTTCTAGACTTTGTATCAAGAACCTCCTGTTTACCGGTCTACAAAAGGGTTTCATCCAATACTACTTAATTAATTTCCTTCCACGGGTAGCATGGATATGACTAGTAGCTCCTCAGCCAAATCACCCAGTGTGTTCTGACTGTTGAATTGTCAGTGTTAGGTTTCTGGTTAGCACCTGGTTAAGATTTTTTCCTTGTCGGGTTAGCTGTTCTATTTTTTTTTTTAAATACGGGTGGAATGTGACATTCCTAAGAAGCTCAGAGCCTTCAGAACCTCTGAGATGAGGATTGTATCGACTTTATTTCTGTTATGAACATTGTTAGGGTTCAGTAGGAAGAAAACTATTTCACTTCTGATGATCGTGACTAAATGGTCAAAAGTATATGTTGTAAGGTATGTGTACACATGTATAAAATTTAGTGTAAAATGAATCCTGCCTTGAAAAAAGAGCTAACAGAATATTTTTATCATCGTCACTTGAATAACTTAACTGAAACCAGTGAAAACAGTGATAAGTAGAGTCTTTAGGCACCTAAGAACCCTGTTTAAGAAAAAAATCCCAAATGTCAGCATTCGGGGTGCTACTGTTTTCTCTCCACGTTTGTCTGGGGTCATTTGGCCACCAGAATTAAATGCTGCATCTCAGCCGTCAGCTCTTCCGGGTGAAGGATTAGAATCTTTCTTTTCTACCTTTTTACAAAAGCTACTTGCTCATTATTTCACTTTTCTTTCCAGGATATTCACTCATTCTTGGGTTCTGGGTCTATAGCAGTGTTTAGGACCCAGAATTGCCTCTAGGGAGTGGGAGTTCAACATACATATATACGTAGTTTTCCTTTTTTATTTATAGTCACCAGCCCTGGATACAGAACTCAAGTGGAGTTAAACCATGGCTTTTTCTTTTTATTTATACTGTTATTGGACTGATGATTCTGCTAAGTCCTTTCAAACCCTGTAGTGGGATCAATTCCCTTATGCCTTTTCTCTGCATCTCACAAGGCAAAGGGGCATCATGGCAGTGAGATGAAATCATTCCATCCCCACAACATGCTTACTTTGCTTCCAGGAAGTGACTTTGGACCCCGGGAGTCAGATGACCCCGCCCATATGCCATTGCATCTGTACTACGTGTGCCCCTTCCTAAATACCTGAGGAGCAGAGTCATACTCTCAGCCCTGAGATGAGAGGTGGGAACTGCATTTAAGCAGAAGCATCTGAGTGGAGCTGTGAACAGTGAGAGCATGCATGAGAGGGTTTTCTGTTCATATCTGTGTCCCTTGGTTCTAGTTGGGTGTCTGGCACGTACTCAGTGTCCCTTACAGGCAGCTGACTTCATCTCCTCTGTTTCCTCCCTGCCTGTTTCCCCTATTCTTCAACCCAATACTCTTCTTTTTGTTCTTTTTCCTCTTTTTCTCACTCCTTCTCCTCTTCCCATCTCCTTATCCATCCCCTTCTTATTTCTCCTCGTTCTCTTCCTTACCCTCCACTCCCCTTCCTCCTCCTTCTCTTCTTTGTATTTTTACAGACATCATGTGATCTTTCAAACACAAAAAGCAGAGAGAATAGTGGAATAAATCGCCACGTATCCATCACACAACCTCAGCAATAGTCAATATATAGCCAATTTATGTTCACATGTACCCTGAATGTTTCTCTCTCACCTCTGGCCGTTTCAAAGTAAACCCAGACATTTATTTTTTTTTAATACTTAAGTATGTTCTCTAAGAAATAAATACTCTTAAAAATATATAAGAAACACACACACACACAAACCAGCAAAGCAGTAGTTCCCCATGGTCATCCCGTAGTCTCTCCCTTCTGTCATAAATGTCTTTATATCATTGATTTGTTTACAGGTGGATCTAAACCAAGTCCATATACCACATCTGTTTGATATACCTCTTAAGTCTTTTTAAAAATTTTAAAATGTTTCTCTCCACTTTTTTTTAACTTTTGCTATTTATGTGTTGAAGAAAATAGTTCATTACTATTTCTGTAGAATTTTTTACATTTGGATTTTGTTTTCTGCATCTCTGCAATGTTGATTTACATGTTTCTTTATTTTCTCTACTTCCTATAAATTAGGTTTTTTAATTAATTTTTATTGTAGTTGCTTTACAATGTTGTGTTAGTTTCTATAGTACAGCAAAATGAATCAGCTATATGTAAATTAGTTAATATATCCAAAAGCTTGGTCAGGTTCAGGTTGATTTTTCTTTCTCTTTTCTTTTCTCCTTTCTTTCTGTTCTTTTCTCCTTCCTCCCTACCTCCCTTTCTTGCTTCCTTCCTTCCTCCCTCCCTCCCTTCCTTCCTTCTTTTCTTTTCTTTTCTTTCTTCCCCTCCCTCTCTCCCCCTCCCTCTTTCCACCCCCCTATCCTGAAAGTTCAACCTAAGTACAATTCCTGGAATGCCATAAACAGAATTTCAGAGGGGCAGAACCTCATTAATGAAGGGGCTCCTGCTGAGGGATGGGTTACGAGACCAGGCATCTATAGCAGTATGTTTTTTCTTAATCTTGAAGTCATGTCTGGAGAGATTGCTTCACGAGTGATTTTACCGTTTGCATTGAAGAAGCAACCAAAACTATATAAACAGAAATTTAGCTTAAGAAATCAGAAGAGGAGAAATCTAGGTGAGAAATGGAAACTGTATCTATGCACTTCTTTAAGAAACTCCGTCTTGTTCTTGTTTGGTACAGCAAGGTTTCTTGTGTGAGTTTCAGAAGCCCTGTTCTTACCTTTGCTCAATGGGCTGGCGTTACCTACAGCAGACTGCTCTTGGAAATAAAGAAAGCCCTTGGCTCAGTCTCTCAGAACACCTTCCACACATTGGGGGAGGTGTGAAACTTGGGGCTAAAACATTCCTTGCTTCCAGTGTGGTGCCCTGTGTGCATTGTGCAAAGCCTACTCCTGTCCCACGCACCTTGACTCACTGCATATATCTTTACCTGCACCTATCTGGAAATCGAAAATGGAAGAGTAGAAGAAAACTCAGCTGTGATGATTAAATAGTCTTCTGGGAAGCATCCTGCATGGAAGACGGTTAGAAACGAGGGTCTGTGGCTTTAATACCTTTGCTAGAGTTGTTTTTGAGTCTGTTAACATAGTACTCACTGTGTTCACTGCAGAACATGAGGATGTTAGTGATTCAATTACAGTCACATTTTTGTCATCGAAGGTGGAGGGTCAGTTGTTTTGCTGCTGTTGTTGTTGTTCCTCTGCCATCCCTTTGGCAGTTTCTCTGGGCATTAACTTTTCCACCCAAGGAGAGATCAGGGAAGACCATGATGGTGGTTGTCAAAACCATCCATTTCCTCCTTGCAGGAAACGCAAGCGAAACCTTCAGTGGGGGTAAGAGGATGTAAAAATCATGGCTAGCATGAACTTTGAGATTATTTGTGGCTCTAAACTAAAGTTGAAAATGGAAAGAAACAAAGGGGAAAAGTCCAGGTTCATTGCTTTTCCATGTGGAGATGTGGACGGAACCATTTAGTGGATGGTCTATAAGGTATAGTGAAGTAACAGGGATGGGGAATGGTACCCAAGAAAGCGTTGTGAGGGTTTAACATGAAACCATGGAAAGTGCTTAGCGCAGAGCCTGGTGCCCAGGAAGAACACAATAAGCGCAGGCTGCCTGTGGTACTGTGACAGGGACGCGCATCGTTCTCTTCACGAGCTGCTAGGCTCATTCAGCCTCACCTCCAAATAGAGGCACAGCAGCAGTGAAGGCTGTTTGTCTCAATCCAGAACTTCTGACTTTCCTTCAATTGGTATTTCTTGCTATGGGTTGTTACCCCCAGATTCTATGAATGGGGTCACTGTTATAAAAAAAAAAAACAAATTTGCATAAAACAGAATCTTATTTTACCATTGACATTCATCCTAAAAGAGAAAGGTATACCCATGAGAGGAAAAAAAGTTATCCAGTAAACTAAGTTATTTGTTTATTTATTATTATTATTATTTTTTTTAACATCTTTATTGGAGTATAATTACTTTACAGTGGTGTGTTAGTTTCTGCTTTATAACAAAGTGAATCAGTTATACATATACATATGTTCCCATATCTCTTCTCTCTTGCATCTCCCTCCCTCCCACCCTCCCTATCCCACCCCTCTGGGTGGTCACAAAGCACTGAGCTGATCTCCCTGTGCTATGCAGTTGCTTCCCACTAGCTATCTATTTTATGTTTGGTAGTGTATATATGTCCATGCCACTCTCTCACTTTGTCCCAGCTTACCCTTCCCCCTCCCCATATCCTCAAGTCCATTCTCTAGTAGGTCTGTGTCTTTATTCCTGTCTTGCCACTAGGTTCTTCATGACCTTTTTTTTTTTTTTTTTTTATAAATAAAGTATGGGAGGGACTGCAGTAGTATTTTAATAAGGCTTGCCTGGTAACTGTAGCGTTTTTAGAACCCTGCAACATTTTCTAGTGCTCCAGGATATCCACCCTGCTTTCCTTGCATCCTTTTTACCCAGAATCTAGCAGTTCTGTCACCACCTGTATATGCCCTGACTCCATTTTCAGAGCTCCTGTGACATATTCTTTTCCTGTGTTTATTAGTGTGTTTATCATTTGCAGTATACCCAAGCATTAGTATTTTAGTTAATTATATACAGTACTACTCAGGACTTTAGCCTCAAGAAATTTTTAAGTCTGTGGCTTTACATTCAATAAAATATATTTGTGTAATGCAGCATTTAAAAGCACAGTCAGCACAAGCATATATAACTTCCAAGAGGTCTTCCCGATGCAAATAACTGCAATTAATATGTGAAATCAAAATACAAATTATAATTTATCACTCCCATAGAAACATATGGTAAACATTGGGTCAGTTGTTCAAATCGACAGGACTGTTTTGGTAGGTTTTTCAGTTCGCACTAGCAAATATCTTTGGTTTGTTTCCTGCCTATGCCCAACCTCCTCTTCCTTTTGGTTTTCGTATTGCAGTGGGATTGTTTATATTAATAATTTCAGATCCATAATTTCTTACATTTTCTGTGCCTTGTTTTTCTCCCTAATAGTTTGCTCATGCATATTAACTAAGGCATATATTCTGAGAAAGCAGTATGTTAAAATGGGCAAAATAAGCAGATCTTTCAAAGAGAGAAGACTTCACCAGCAGAATGAACACTAGAAATTCTGGTCGTGAGAGGGTTTGTAGATTATTCTTGTGTAGTGCAGCTGAAAATTTATTCAACATAAGCTTAAAGGAGTGTGTATTTTGAAGATAAATACTGAACTATTTGGGTAAAAATAACATTACATCAGAAAATCGGGAGACTTTAAAAGGAAAGCTTCTTTGCATGCTGGAGAAATAAAAAATAATTAATGCTTCAGGGTTCTCCTTATTTTATCTAAACCTCAAACGCTTTCCTGGGAAATGTGATGAAAAGGATGAACTTCATTCAAGAAAAGAATATAACAACATCTCAGTTCATCAGAAAGCCTGAAAGAATGAGCTGTTAACCGAGAATTGATTGAAAATGCTTTCTTTTTTTCTATTTCAATCTACATTGTTAAAAATATTTCTTAAAACTACCCTTTTTTTTTTTGCACTTTTGGGGGGAAGAAGGTGTACTTACGCTAGTCCCTTGAGATGTTGTAAAATGGTACATGAATAAGAACTGTAGTGTTCAAGTAAACCTGGAAAACATTGAGTATCAAGCTGTAGTCAAATGGATAAGCCATTGAGTATGTCACTTGGAAAAAAAAAAGAGTAGGGTAATTCTAGGCTTGGCTAACTCACAGCTTGATTGTATTTTCACATCCTTGTCACATTTTTATTCTGCTCTTATTCGTATGCTGGCTAATTGCCTCAGGACTGCCAAATGACTAGAGTAAATGCAGTGTGTGTGTTTGTGTGTGTGTGTGTGTGTGTGTGTGTGTGTGTGTGTGTGTGTGTGTTGGGGGGTGTGATTGTTTTGATGCAATTGAGTTCATCTCTCTTTAAGACCAAATAAACTTTCTCAGGAGTTCCCCAATAAACTTTTTCTGAAAATTTTTATTGAAATATAGTTGATTTGCAATGTTATGTTAGTTTCAGGTGTACAGCAAAGTGATTCAGTTACACACACACACACACACACGTATTCTTTTTTAGGTTCTTTTCCGTTATAGGTTATTACAAGATACTGAGAGTAGTTCCCTGTGCTATACAGTAGGTCCCTGTTGTTTATCTATTTTATATACAGTAGTGTGTATTTGTTAATCCCAAACTCCTAATTTATCCCTCCCCCACCTTTCCCGTTTGGAAACCATAGGTTTGTTATCTATGTCTGTGGATCTATTTCTGTTTTGTAAATAAGTTCATTTGTATCATTTTATATGTGGAACCCAATAAACTCTTCTTACATCTCATTATCTAGAATTGTAACCCATGCCTGTTCCTAAATCTGCCCTTGCCAAGGAGGAAACTGGATTGGCGTAGACAAATGAGGATAGACTCAGTGAGGCTCAGGAGAGGACCTGAACCCCTCACTCCTTTGGTGGCCGCCAGTACCTGAAGAGAAGCAGATTTCAGTTAGGGGAGGAGGGGAGGGGTGCTAGATGAACAACCAGAGACTCTGACCTTGGCATGCAGTTGCATCTGCCACAGTAGGGGAAATAAAGTTAGCCTTTTTTGTTGTTGTTGTTAACTTGCCAGTTCTGATTTTCTTGATGTAAGGCTACATTTTTCAAGTCCTGGTAACCCCAAAGACAAATGTACCTGTGTTTCTCAGAGCCCTTAATAAGCTAACATACCTGATGACTCTTCAAGAGAGGGGTAAAACCTATAATGTTTCAAACATAATGAAATATTTCATTATTTAAAATACTGCAATTATTTTTCAAGGCATTCTTTCTGAGATGAATGTCTTTATGAATGCAGGCTAGAAACTGCTCTCCTGAATTACTAGTCTGAACCTGTTTCATAGTATATATTTTAGAATGGTCGTAGTGCCATCAAGATTGCCTTTTTAAGTACTCTAAAAAATAAGAGAAATTTGTAAAGTAGCAGGTTATAAAATTATTAGAAAATGAATTACCTTATAACATAAGTATAGTAAAATGTTAATGTAAGAATCTAGTTGGTGAGGTCACTGTAATGTTCTTTCAACCTTCCTCTGTATTTAAAATTTTTGTGATAGAAAGTTGAAACATAATAAAACAACCACAACAAAACAAAGAATAGCTTTTATGTATGCAACCAAAAACCAGAGGAAATACTTAGCAGAGAAAACCATATTTATAATAGCAAAACTAAGGAAAATACCAAGACTAACTTTCCACGAAACACTCAAAACCTATGTGAGAACATTTTAAAACACTATTGAAGGAAACAAAAGTAGCCTTGAGCAAATGAAAAGACACACATGGGAATTCTCACCTTTGTAAAAATTTCTGTTCTGGCTAAGTTGATTTATAAATACAGCGTAAACTCAACATCAAGTATTTTTTTTCTTTTCTCAAGATAGATTAGTAGTTAATAAAGCTCATTTGAGTAAGTAAACAAAAATCAACATAAAATTTGAAAAAGAAAGAACAATTATGGTGAGAGAGGGACTAACTCTACCAGTTATTAAAATATGTTATAAAGAGTTTATAATTGAAGCTGTACTGTTGGCCCATGAATAGACAAACCAAACAGTGAAACAAATTTTAAAAATCCAGAAATAGATCTAATTATGCGTGGAAAACTTAATATATAATAAAGGAAGCACTTCAAATCAGTGAGAAAAGATGAACTGGCCTATAACTAGGAAGCTATATGGAAAAAGCTAAAATTTTGATTCTTCATACTGCATACCAGAATGTATTCCAAGTGGATGAAATATCTAAGTTTAAAAAATGAAATTATACAAGAAGAAAACACAGATGGAATATTCTGTAGCCTGGGGTGGGAGCATTTTTTCAAACCATGATTGAAAATCCAGAAGCAATAAGAAGAAAATAAATTGATAATTTTTTTTAGAAAAACATTTTTTAATCTAATATAATTTTATTTGGAAAATACCTAAAGTGAGTAAAAGAAAAATAACAAACTAGGAAAAATATTTGCAACTTAATCTCAAAGAATTAATATGCTTAATTAATAAAAAGCTTTTAAAAGTACAGAAGAAAATGACCAAATTTTTATAAAAACAGTTCGCAGAAAAGAAATACAATAGCCTTTAACTATATGCAAAGATGTTCAGCCTCCCCTATAGTAAGAAAAATCAAATAAAAATAGACTGTGGTAGCATTTCTCACCTAGCTGATTGTCAGAAATCCAAGTTTGAGGACATACTTGGTTGTCAGAGTTGTTGGGAAATGAACACTCTCTCTCTTTGCTGGTGGGAGGACAAAATGGTACAAACCCATTAGAGGGGAATTGGCCAATATTTAGCAAAAACACATACAAATTGACTCTTGAACAAAGCAATCCCGTTTCTCAGAATAAACCACCAAAATATTCCGGTAAGAATTGAAAAACACATATATGCCAAGGCTGCTCATTACACTACATTTTTAGACTATTGGTTAGACATTTATTCTAAGAATGTTATTTGTGTATTATGGAATCAAGCAAATAAATAGTTATAATGGTGTCATTAAGAACCAGGATTTTCCTCATGAAAAAAAAAAAAATGAGGTAGAGGTGTAGGAGTGTCGAGTTAAGTAAAACTCCTGTAGTCCAGAATTTGAATTCATAGTAGCAGTATGGATTCATGATGGATTTTATCTTTTTTCAAAAAAGGTTCCTGCTCCAGACACACTGAAAAGGCCTAGACCCAATGAAGAGCAGTGAGCCCGAGGTTGATTGGTACTTGAATGAGATACATACAAAGCAAAGAACTGTCTGCCATTTGAGATATTAATGTGTGCTCTGAAAAGGAAAAAATATGAATTCAATTAATTTGGGGAAATTCTGAACTTCCTTCTTGGAAATTATACTTTATATTAAATACTCTGAAAACGTCTCTCAGTAAAGAAACCTAATAACGTTTAACACAGTGGATGTCGGGAACACTTTGTTTTGCAGGAGAAGGGACAGGGGTTGTAGAATCCCTACTGTTTCTTTCCTACACAAATGTGTCATAGAAGACAATCTGGGAAATATTGCTGCGAAAGTGAAATTCAATCTGCGGTTAATTATTTGTCATAGAGGGACACGAGGTCTAAAGAGAGTTCCTGGTATTACCATGTACTTAACGAATGCCTAATTTAATGCAAGTATTGTTTAGAATCTACCAGATATTAAATGCTGTGTTCAGTGCTGGGGATATAAGCAAAAAAAAAAAAAAAGAAAGAAAGAAAAGGAACGTCTGGTAGAGCATTAAAATATAGTGATATTATTAATTTTATAATAAAGATTTGAAATGTTTTATGAAAATCTTTAATTCTGATCAAGAAGCTAAGTGTAAGCAACCACTGGATTGTGCCACAGGGACAGAATTAAGTTATGATGGGCAAAAGCAAGGAGAGATATTTCTGGCAAAACAAGAGGCATGACCAAAGATAATTAACGTTAGATCTGATGATGTTTACGGGAAAAATAGCCATACTTGTCTGGAGCAAAATATATATATGTTTTAAATTCTAGAAAAAGGGTGAGGTAGGGCCCATGAAGTGAGAGAAATGTTGGTTTTGGGTTCTGATAAACCTGAGCTGTCATCTGCTCTTCCTGTACATGACATTCGGAAGGTGATTTAATTTCTGTAAGGCTCGGCTTTCACATCTGTATAATGAGGACTAATAATATTTAACTGACAAAGTGAGGATGAAATAAAAATCATGTATATAAGGCCTCCAAGACAGTGGAGGACACTTCATCACTGCCAGTTCTTACTGTTGTTAGGCAGATAGGAACAAAATGATGAACACCCTGTGTTGTCAGGGGAAAGGGTTTGGATTTCATTTTGTGGGCAGTGGAGAACCACTGAAGGATTCTGAGCACGGGGGTGAAGTGTTTAGCTCTGTGGTTTGGAAAAGTGAACGTGGAGGAATCACTAGATGAAGAGAGACACCTAGCATTGTGTCCTGATGGGAGATGAGAAAAGCATAAATAGGGCATTGGTAGTGTGGCCAAAACTGTTCACTGTTTCAGGTGAGGTTTTGGCTATTCATTAGATATATGTATGTGGGAGGCTAGAGTAAGAGACAGGAAAGAATGAAAAAATGACATCACGGTTTCCAGCCTGAGCATCAGAGCTGCCAGTAATACGCACAATTGAGACAGGCAACCCAGGGAGTAGAGCAGGTATATAGAAGAAGGTAATGAGTTCAGGGGTGGTATTTCATTAGTTTTCTATCATTTTCTTTTGGCCTATCACCTTTCTAGACTAAGTGAGCTTGAAAGATTTGCACGTGGCAGCCCAGCTTCTAATCGCTGCAATCCCTTGGTTCTATGGGGCCACTATGTTTTGAATAGTGTATTGGCTTATTACAAGGGCTTTTATTGTGATCCTTTGAAGTGCTGCTTCTGAAATTTACCTAATATATCAGAAAGGTTAATGTAATGTGCTTCAAAGTCAAATACCAAAAACTATCAAAGCAACCGAACATGGTAGCCAAACATGGATGTGTGGCTTGCGTGACTGTACTCCTCAAAGCATTGTTTTCTTTAAGCATAGTTGAAAGTAAATGCAAATTGAGACATTCTACTCAACACCAATGTTTGTGTGTGTTTCTTGTTTTAATGTGCAGGACAGGAGAGAATTGGAAAAGATTCCAACTATGAGCAGGAGGGTAAAGTTCAGTTCGTGATTGACGCAGTGTACGCAATGGCTCATGCCCTTCATCACATGAACAAGGATCTCTGTGCTGACTACCGGGGCGTCTGTCCAGAGATGGAGCAAGCTGGGGGCAAGAAGTTGTTGAAGTATATCCGCAATGTGAATTTCAATGGTGAGTCTCCATGTTTTCTTTTTTCAGGCTGACATGGGGCCTTTATGTTGTAGAAAAGAACATCTAGAGAATGCCACACAACCCTAGTTTGTCTAAAATACTATATATAAAAATGACAACTGCTCATAACGACAACATTGAAGCACTGAAAGATAACAAGTTACAATACTTTCTGAATCCGAGAAGTCAAATTATGCCCAGTATGGTGTTAATGTCCTTGTATACATCGAAATTCTAATATTCTGACATATGGTAAATGAGATAACCAGAATATCCAATGATGTAACTTTGGGTGATACAGAACTTGGTGATATCCAAGTCTTTTGACAATGCAGCAATGTATTCATACTCATCCGGTATATGTCCACACAGATATTTCAGAATTCCAGTTTCTTGGTCAAGTGATATGTTTTGCTTGAGTTCATTAAATATATTTAGATGTCTCTATTCCAGTCTCTTTTGGAATCCTAAGTGTTGACATTATGTGTTTCATAAGTTAAGTAGTCAGATTGCAATTTACTCTTGAGTATGTGGATTATAGCATTTCAAATTATTGAATCAATTATATGAATGAGTAGTGAGTGAGCAAATGAATAAATAAATTTGGGGGGGTGGGTTATGGTTTGCCCTCTCTTTCTTAAAATAGAAGGACTTTTGCCAAGTTTTTTCTTGGTGAGTGTAAGCAGGAATGGGAGGGGATAAGAGGAAAAGGAAGGGACAGTTGCTCTAGGTACTCAAGTTAATTGAAGTAATGGTTGTAATTTTCCACACCAACCACATGTCACATTACATATTTATTTCTCAAAGAATAAAACTTGGGCAGAAAGTAATTGGTTACCTAAAATAAATGTGTAGAGATGAGTGGGAAATATAACAGGAGACTTATTTTAGGAATTGGCTGACACTGTTATAGAGACTGACATGCCCCATGATCTGCCATCTATAAGCTGGAGAACCGTAGAAGCAGTGGTGTAATTCAGTCCAAGTGTACAGTCCTTGGGATCAGAGAGTTGGTGGTGTAAGTCTTGATCTGTTTCTGAAAGCCAGAGAACTAGGAGCTCCAGTGTCTGAGAGCAGGAGAAAATGGGTGTCTCCACTCAAGCAGAGAGAGTGAATTTTCCCTTCTTCTGCCTTTGGTTCTATTCAGGCTTTCTAGGGATTGGATGATATCTGCCCACACTGGGGAAGGTCACTTGCTTTATTCAGTTCAACAATTCAACAATTCTTTATTCAGTTCAACAGTTCTTCCAGGAACATACTCATACACACAGAAGTAAAGTTTTGCCAGCTACCAGGGCATTCCCTAGTCAAGCTGACACATAAAATTAACCATCCTGAATGTCAATTATTTCTCAATTAAAAAATAACCATTGCATGGAGTAATACAAAATTTAATACAGTAATAAACCTAACTAAATTACATATGAGTAACATAACCACGCTGAAGGGAGTGAGGAAGAAAGATAAAGAGTGCAAATAATTTTGGAAGACAGTATTTGACTATATACTATAAGACTGAAGACATGAATAACTGTACGCAGATATTTCACAATCCCTAGGAACTTAGTATGTTTTTTTCCCCACAATTCTGAAGATTATTTATGTCCATAAGAGGACTGAGAGATTTAATAAAAGATATTGTGGATAACGAGAGTCAGAGAAAGAAATTACTAATAAGGATGGGAGAAAGGTAAAATAACACTTGTTGTGTTGGATTAGAATGGAAGATACCAGCATGGGCTCATGGCTTTTAATACACATGCAGATGGGGAGGTAGGGAGATGGATATGGGTATGTTTGTGTGCGTACAAACCTCCACTGAGAGGGCCTAGGGGCCATGACATCCTGGTAGAAATGACTGCACTTGCACCCACATGTTATTTATAAATACCATTCTCCAGTGAAAAGAACTAGGGCTCCCTAGTGAAACTCTCAATTCAGGGGCTAGAGCAGGGCAACTAGAAGATGAATTTGAAACCATGTTGTGCCACAAAGCAAGAAAGTGCTCAAAAACTGATGGGACCATGTCGAAGGGGCAAAGGAACCAACTTGAAGAAGATCCCACTGGCTAATTCTAGGCCAACAGTGGGTTAAGCTCATAGAATATAATAAATATCAATGAGTCCATACTAATAAATAAATAATTGAATTGGATACGTAAACGCAAGAGAAGAGACAGCACGATGGAATGAGGCAAAGATGGAAATACAAAACTCACCATTTTGCAAAGACCTCAGTAATAAGTGTTTCAGGCAAGAATCATCAATGGATGCTAAAATTATTGGGCTAAAAGTAGGATGAGAAATAAGATACTTGCATAGCCTCAAAGTGTCCTTCATCGTAGAACACATTAATTACAAAGGGGAAAAGAGCAGCCTTGAAGTGGAGAAACCTGGAAGACAGCACTTAACCAAGTTGTCAAGGTTGGTGTCACCAGTAATGAGACTTAACAACATCACATGCTACTAATTATTAGAGAAATGCAAATCAAAAGTACAGTGAGATACCACTTCACGCCAGTCAGAATGGCTGTTATCAAAAAGTCTACAAATAATAAATACTGGAGAGGGTGTGGAGGAAAGGGAACCCTCCTACACTGTTGTTAGGAATGTAAATTAGCGCAGCCACTATGGAGAACAGTATGGAGGTTCCTTAAAAAACTAAAAATAGAGCTACCATATCCCACTCCTGTGTGTATATCTGGAGAAAACCATAATTCAAAAAGATACATGCACCTCTGTGTTCATAGCAGCACTATTTACAATAGCCAAGACATGGAAGCAACCTAAATGTCCATTGACAGATGAATGAATTAAGAAGATGTAGTTGGGAATTCCCTGGCAGTCCAGTGGTTAGGAATCCGTGCTTCCACTACAGAGGGCATGGGTTCGATCCCTAGTCCGGGAACTAATATCCCACATGCCACGCAGTGCAGCCAAAAGAAAAAAAAGAAGAAGATGATGATGTGGTATATGTATGTATACAGTGGAATACATAAAAAAGAATGAAATAATGCCATTTACAGCAACATGGATGGACCTAGAGATTATCATACTAAGTGAAGCAAGCCAGACAAAGACAAATATCATATGATATTATGATATGGAATCTTATATATGGAATCTTAAAAAATGATACATATGAACTTATTTACAAAACAGAACTTACAGACTTCGAAAACAAACTTACAGTTATCAAAAGGGAAAGGTGGTGGAGAGGGATAAATTAGGAATTTGGGAGAAACATATACACACTACTATATGTAAAATAGGTAAACAACAAGGACCTACTGTATAGCACAGGGAATTTTACTCAATATTTTGTAATAACCTACATGGGAAAAGAATCTGAAAAGTGTCGTGTGTGTGTGTGTGTGTGTGTATGTGTGTGTGTATATATATATATGTATACTGAAAAGTGATTCACTGAATCACTTTGCTGTATGCCTGAAACTAACAAATAGTAAATCAACTCTTCTTCAATAAAACATTAATTAATTTAAAAAAAAGATAACCCTGGGAAGGTTACAACATCACTTCTGAGGTCTTATTGCCAAAAATACATGACCTCCATCTAATGTTAAACAAACACCAGACATCCAAATTGAAGGTCATTTTACAAAATAACTGGCCAGTACTCTTCAAAAAGTGTTGAGGTCATGAGAATGACCGATGGAGGAATTGTTCCAGACTAGAAGAAACTAAGGAGACATTACTATTTAAATGCAATGTGGGAACATTGATTGATCTTAAACCAGAAAAAGGATATGAATGGGACAGTGGAGGAATTTTAATAATATTTGCGGATTAGTTTTAAATAGTATTACATCAATGTTAATTTCCTGGTTTAGATAATTATGTTATGGTTTAAAAAATCTTGCTTCTCTGCTTGTAAATAATAATCCACTTAAACCCACAATATTGTATCAATCATTCAGGAGTTACCTAGTATCTGGGTGAAGAAGAACCATATCTGATTTTGGAACCAACAGTTTCCGAGTTAAGATGGAGACAAAAATGACTATAAATACAACCAGAAAAATGGTTCGACTACAAATTATCTTTTTTTCGTAGTTTCTTCCTTATCTTACAGAATCTCCTAAAATATATAACAAATTTTCCCAGAAAAAGCACACATAAATTTCATTACATATCCTGGGGTCAGTTTCTGCGCTTTGTATGCTGGTCCATAGATAAGCATCACAATTCTTTGGCCAGTAACAAAGAAGAGTCATTTTGAGAATGTTTTGGTGATTCTCATCTGATTCTTCTTCTAGATAATGCTTGCAGACTTTGGTTAGGACGGGCTTACCACTGCTGAGCCAGAGATGCTGAGCTTCTGATTGGACACAGGCCCTACGTTTATCAAATGATTGCTATGTGCCAGAAACTGTCCTAAGTACTTTTTGTGTATTGGCTTCTTTAATATTCATAATACTAAGTGGCTTAGATACTGTTATTTCCCTTTTTTTTTTTTTTAGCAGATAAAGAAACTGATTCATAGAGAAAGGAAGAATCATGATGTCTAAAGCCACGCAGTTACGTATTGATGATGCTGTAACTGGTACCTAGGGTACCCAACGCCATGGCCTGCTCTCTTGACTTTTATTAAGCGTCTGAGAGAAAGGGCTTATTACAACATTCCTGCTGTTCCATCTTGGAACACAGGCTCTGCGGGAGCTCACAGGCAGGGCCAATCCGTTCCCTCTCTTTGTCATCATTGTAGTCATGCTCTGTTGTCAACGTAATCTCCTTTTCTCTGAGGGTATTCTTTCTGCCATATGGACAGGCAAGGAGGAGACTCCCAGGGCCATGTGACATTCATTAATGGTGGGACTCAACCGTTTTAGAAAGCAGGGGAAAAAAAAAAAAAAAAAGAACTGTGTTAGATTTAGTTAAGCGGCTTTCATGTCGCTTTAAGTGAGCAACTATTAGGGTGAAAAGAAGCTTGACATTTTTTTACTCGTTCAATTTCCTGACTTTTAGATAAAGAAATCAAATTTTAGAGAGGAGAAAATATTTGTCCAACCACAGCTAGCAAATGACAGAGACAGACCTAGAACTCAAGTTTCTTTCTAGTCCATTGTGAAAAATGTAGCCTCTCTTCTGCATGTTTTAGAAAAATCTTGATGTTTCTTGGTCTCAGTGAGCTTAATCGTGCTCTTCTGTTACTTCAGTACAGAATTTTCCATACCCCTGGGAGTTCTGTTCCAGTCGAGTAGAGTGCAGTTTAATCACTCCGACCTTCACATTTATGAAAGCATCAATTTAGGAAGTGATAATAGAATGCTCTAAAAGTATTGCTACATCTTCAGCAATCACTTAATCTCCTCTTGTGCACCAACAGAAAAGATGGCTAATTATGTCATCCCAAATGAATGCAATGACCTGAGCCTAAATTTTAGTTATCTTGATGTTGGATGTTGGCCCATCCAACCAGATGTCAGTATTTGTCAATTTAACAAATTTGTTGTCTTGGATACACAACCTTAGAGAATTGTTATATAGTGAAGTCTTTAATGTGAAGCCTGTCTGTACCTAGATTTACTCCTTTCCAGAAAACAAATTGGGTTGGGGTATATTTTATAAAGATGGCATATCTCATGTGGTCTTCTTGAAACATGAAGTTAGCTTTTCTTCATCGAGGGTGAGATCTGTATTCCCTCCCCTTGAGTCTGAGTGAGCCTGTGGCTAATACAGCAGTGGCAGTATGTGACTTCTATGGTACAGAATGCCATAGGGCTTCTGCATGGTTCTCTTGTGACTTCTGTATTACGAACACAGCTGCCATGTTAGGAGGAAGCCAAGAAGCCGAGGGTCAGGCCGCATGTGGTGCTCCAGCCGTAGCCCCAGCTGAAGTCACAGCTGATAGTCAGCATCAGCTGTCAGACACGTGAGCTTCAAGCTGCTCCAGCTGATGTGAGTGGACCAGAGAGGCACTGTTTCTGCCAAGCCCTGCCCGAATTGCAAAATACAGATTGTCATTTTTTTTTTTTTTTTGAGTGCCACGTTTTAGGATAGTTTGTTGAGCAGCAAAAGGTAACTGGAACACGAATCAAGGTCGCCTTTCTGGAATCTGTGCATGGGGTGGTAAGAAGAGAAGAGAAAACCTGTCAGGTCAGTACTTTGATGCTGAGGACTGTTTTGTCATCGGAGCATCGTATATCTCAAATCCTTCTTGATCCAGGAAAATAAAAGGAATTTCACTCAGATACTCTCATCTGGGAAGGAGATTTCCTACTTGAGTGCGTTCTCTCAGCCATTCTCTCCTCTCAGTATCCCATCTTGTCAAGTGGCCCTGTTTCCTTTACTTTAGGACACTTGTGTTCTGGCCCCGATACATTGTGGAGGTTCCTGCAGAGGATCGCTTCTCCTTTGAGAACTTATTTATTTTCTCTGGATTTGTTTGATCCTTATTATTATTATTATTATTTGATATAGAGTTCACTGAACACAATCCCTCTTTTTCTCTTTCAAGAAGTTCAGGGGTGATGTTGAAAAGGAGTTGTGTGGGGGAAAAAAAAAAGCCTGAAAAATGCCAGTTGCGTTGTAGAATCCATCAAAAAGGTCAAAGCCACACCATACATTGTTACACATCACTTAGGTAACGTATTCAGCTCTTCTGCCTTATTTTTTTCTAAGCGTGAACTTTAATGAGAATGGAAAGGGCAACACAAGAATCATTTCTCCTCACAAGGATTGTAAGGAGAGAGAGAGAGAGAGAGATGAGGCAGTATGTACCTTTCTGATGAATATTTACCTGGTGGGATGAGATCCTTTGGAGCCCCAGGCCTCTGATATTCTTCCTCCATTCTCTCAAAGACTCTGAAAAGCTCACGTCCTATTATTTAATGACTAGAAGCTGTAGAATTAAAGCAAAGTACAACATGAATCCTAGTATCCAATGTGAAAGAAAAGAGAGGTGAGTATCTGAATATTAATGTCTTCCTGAAAAATAATAAGAAACACTTCTGTTGATTCCTCTACAGAGAGGGCTTAATGGGGTGTCTTTGTGGACCATGGGGATAGTGTCTAGGTGAAACAGAGAAGAAACAAATTGAAATGGTGCCCTTGGCCACACACAGATTCAGCCACTGATTCAAGTTCGTAGGATCAAATCAGCGTTGCTCATAGATGAATGCCCATTCCCAGAGTGGATTCTAGCCTGCTGCTTGGAAAATTTTAAAAATGTTTACACCAATGGAGAAATTTAAATTAAATACCAGTTAGGAGAGACTCCTTTGATGCATTGGAAAACATTATTGGTCTGGGGGTCTGACGGCATGCATCAGGGTCTGGTCCTGAGATATTAGCAAAGAAAACAATAATAAAAGTGAAAACTATAAGAAAAAATCATGGCCATCTATTGAGCATTTATTATGTAAAAGGCATGGGACTAAGCACCTTGTGTACATTGTTACGTTTAATTCTTACTAACCCTATGACAAAGGTATTAGTGACACTCAGAAGGAGAGGAAGACTGAATAATTTGATACAGGTCACACATATAGGAAGTGGTAGACCTGGAATTTAAACCCTTTCTAGGGGATTCCAGAGCCAGTTATTGGGCACTATTCAAATTTAATGAACAGAGTGGGCCTGAGGCAAATGATTGCCCTCTCTGAACCTAAGTATACTTCCTCACCTGTAAAATTAGGAAGCTCATTGCTCTGTGTCCTCCAGGTTTGTATTAGTTTCCTGTTGCTGCCATTAAAAGATTACCATATATTTGCTAGCTTAAACAACACACATTTATTATCTTATAGTTCTGTGGTTTGGAAGTCTGATACAGGTCTCTCTGAGTTTTAGTTAAGGTGAAGGCAGGGCTGGTTCCTTTTAGAGGCTCTGGGGGAGTATCTGCTTCCTTCCTTTTTCTAGCTTCTAAAGGCCACCTGCACTTCCGGGGCTCAGGACCCCTTCCTTGCATCACCCTAGCCTCTTGTTTTCCTCCTCACATCTTCTCCTTCCTCCTTTGACTCCTGCTGCCTCTTGTAAGGGCCATTGTGATTACACTAGGCCCACCTACATTATCCAGGATAATCTCTCCCATCTCATGACCCTTCATTTAATCATACCTGCAAAATCTCTTTGCCAAGTGTGATGACATTCACAGATTCTGGGGGTTAGGAGTTAGACCTACCTGGGGAACCATTTTGCAACCTACCACAAGCTCTGATTTTTTTTTTTTTTTTAAATAGGCAGAAGTGTCATAAAAGTCTGTGCCTGACACTTGTAAGATAGTGTGGGGTTCTTTTTAGCTGCCCCTGCATCCTGCCTACGTGCTGGACCCTCTCTTCCAGCAGGGGTAACTTTCAGCTCACGATTGTAACTTCGTATGCCTCTTGTCACCCAATATATTGTCCCTCTTTCTGGCCCCTTTTTTTTTAAACTTCATTCTTGTGTTGAGTGATCGTTTTTGTGGGATCACTCTCAGTGTCATGCCTGCTTGCTTAGTGTAGACACCCTTTTTTTTACTGTTTCAGGCGTTCTCTCTCCTATCCAGTTAACGTGCCTTAGTTCTTTCATCCATGTCATCAATGCAAATACTACATTGGCCCAAATTCTGCAGAAGCTAATGACTACTAGCCAGATGCAGAGTTCTGCCACCATTAGAAGCTGACATTTTTAATGAGAATTATCAAAAGTGCTTCATGCTCATTACCTAAGACTTACCTCCTCCCTCCCCTAAAAATAGCAAAATGGTCTTCTGTTCTCAGTGATTCTGTTTCAGCCTGTAATTGATCTGTAAACTCCCTTGTAAATGGCAGGAAATACACTGTTTTCTGCTGGGAATATTGATCTAGTATTAACTTATAGGAGGAGCAGACAGTAGTCACATATGCTGAAGCCAGTGGTATTTTTCCTGTTTCTTATAGAACATGAGAGAAATAGCGCTCAGTTACAAACTTTTGGTGATTCTTTTGTAACTGCTGTATTGCTGAAAGTAAACAAAACTCACATCTTCCATTCTTTGTATATGGTTTGCCACTTGTTCCACATGATTAATTTTTTTTTTTTTAATTTTTTTTTAATTTTTTATTTATTTATTTATTTATGGCTGCGTTGGGTCTTCGTTTCCGTGCGAGGGCTTTCTCCAGTTGCGGAGAGCGGGGGCCACTCTTCATCGCGGTGCGCGGGCCTCTCATTATCGCAGCCTCTCCTGTTGCGGAGCACAGGCTCCAGACGCGCAGGCTCAGTAATCGTGGCTCACGGGCCTAGTCGCTCTGTGGCATGTGGGATCTTCCCAGACCAGGGCTCGAACCCGCGTCCCCCGCATCGGCAGGCAGATTCTCAACCACTGCGCCACCAGGGAAGCCCCACATGATTAATATTAAGGGACTTTTCACTCATATCCAACTTTGAATTTATATATTTTTTTCAAAACATGCATTAGTCTTTTTAAATTGACTTCAATGTCTAATTGTGCCAAAACATTGGTTTTATCTTAAGATAGACATTTTAAATAAGACCCAAATAGAAAATTGAGAAAGACTCCATTGTTTATTAAGCATTCACCAGGCAAACTGCTAAGCATTTAAGACTGGTTATCATTTAAAACAAATTAGAAATAATCAGCCAAAAATATTTTTTAAATGCAGTCAGTATTCAACTATGTATGTAAGTGAACTTTTGAGCTTGTTTTTTGATTCTCTTGTATTTCATTTTTAAAATGTATTTATTATTTCTTGAAATGATTCTTTATTGACCACAATTTAGTGTTTGATGGACACTAAAATAATAATAACAACAACAACAACAAAGCTTAATATTTTCTGTTGAAGATAATGCATTTGATTGTTATTCCTTAAAAGAGAGGACAAAGTAGAATAAAATATTTTCAGATACTAAAAAATTGAGCTGTTCAAAGGGGGAAGCAGGTTGTCTTCCCACCTTCCATAATTAGCATTCACAGACCATCGTGATGACTTGCCTGGGAGTTTCAGGGGGCATCTTGGGGGAACCTATTAAACAGCAAGGCTACCTCCTAGCTACCTTTCTCATCACCAGGTCTCCAGACCATTACCCTGGAAGCAAGAGACAGAAGGAATCTCATTTAACTCTAAAGTCTGTCTTTGTCTTGTCTTCACCAGGTAGTGCAGGCACCCCAGTCGTGTTTAACAAGAATGGGGACGCCCCTGGGCGTTACGACATCTTCCAGTACCAGACCACAAACACCACCAACCCTGGTTACCGCCTGATCGGACAGTGGACAGATGAACTGCAACTCAATGTGAGTTTTGCTTGTTCCTCTTCCTTTGCTTTTGTGATGAATGAACAGACTTTTAACATGCTCCCTGAGGCAGACGCTTCTTGTCTGTATGTTTGTGAGCATCCGCAAGTGAGCGTACAACTTGTTACGGGCATCAGCAGGGACTGATGACCAATAATGATACAGCAGTGATAGCAGTGATGATGGCGCGGATAGGAAATGCGTGTGGAGTTCATGCCTGACGTTATACTCGGCAACTATGTGAATCATCTCGTTTAATCTGAGGCTCTGATTGCTTTACAGACAAGTTACCAGCTAATACTTTAATACTTTGAGGAGATCTTAATCTTGGTCAAATTATTTTTCCCTTCTGTCCTTCCTTCCTTCCTTATGTGCTGGTGTTTTTGTTTGTTTGTTTGTTTGTTTTTACTGAGTCACTTTGGCTTATACTGAGAATCTCTGGGTAACATCAGTGTTAATTTCCATAACCACTCCTTCTTTCTGTAAAGCATAACCTTGAGTGAGCAAGCACTTCCTTGTGCAAGGTTATGTCAAAGTTCACTAGCCAGAGCCCATTAGGAAGTCATCTGTAGTCAAACACAGTTAGGTTTCTTTAACTCGCTGCATGAAAAACAAGCTCCTGCCAGCAAAGCTCCTTCAGGATGTAGGAGTTCAGATGGGATTCACTGTAGAGTTTGGGCTGAGTTGGGTGTTTCTAAGAAGGTTTCAGGAAGCAGGGATCAGTTTTGGGTTGGGTCATCTTAGGAAGTAGAGACAATTTGATAACTCAGTGTCTTGGTGATTTTGATCTAGGAGGTGGGGCGACAAGAGCTGGGCAAGAGTTGTCACTAACAAAAAAACAGTAGACACTTACGTGAACTGGAAAAGGGAGATGTCTAGTTATTTTTGTGGTTGCAGAGCATCCTTGTTTGTGTCTAATTTCACACATGATGGCAGAGTGACCTTGTTTTGTCTTGTTCCACCATCATAATGGCCATCATAGTGGCCTTGTGTGATTATCATTTACATTCCCCTGAAGTGGTTCTGTTTGGAATATGCCTGCTTAGGTGTTAGCTGACAGCTTTCCAACCCCCTTTTTAAGTTTTGTGGGGTTTTTTTTCACTTTTTTAATATTTCAGGTTCAACATTCAATAATGTGCTTCTAATAATACTTCCAATGCCCTATTTGAAATTAATGGTTAGTTTAAATGAATATACCCAGTCTTCCCAGGGAGTAAAGACCACACGGGCTGGGGTCCCTCCGCCCTGGCTGGGCCCAGCACAGCTGCAGCTCAGCACACCGTGCATCCCCTGCTTTTCCTCCCCTCCCGGGAGGGAACTTAAATAGGCCAGGCCTGAGCCTGCTGGCTGAGGTCCTGGAGCCTGGGGGTGATGGCAGAAGTCGGAGCAGCAGGGCTGCTGCAGGGCCTCTTCTGCTGAGATGTGCTGGACCGTTTACACTTCCAAGAAGTTCTACGGCAGGTCCTTTGATGTGGCATCAAGCTTGAGTAGGACACTCACCAGGGATATTGTGGACAGGTATATTGGGTAAGGCTTATAAATCAGTTAGGGCTCGCCAAGGTCCACAAATCTACTTTGAAATAGTAATATATACAAACACGATTTTCTTGTGTCCGGCAGGGCCCTGCTTATTATGTGTTCTCCAGAGAAACAGAACCAGTAAGATAGATAGATAGATAGATAGATAGATTATAAGAAATTGGCTCACAATTCTTATGAAGGCTGAGAAGTCCCAAGATCTGCACTTGGCAAGCTGGAGACCCAGGAGAATCAGTGGTGTAAGCTCCAGTCTGAGTGTGAAGGCAGCAGAAGACTGATGTCCCAGCTCAAAGATAGTCAGAGAGAAAGAGGATTCTCTCATATTCAGACTTTAATTCTTCTGCTCAGCCCCTCAGATTATCTGAGGCGCACATACATTGGTGAGTAACTGCTTTACTCAGTCACCAATTCAAATGTGTATCTCATCCAGAAACTCCCTCACAGACAGACCCTGTATAACGTATAACCAAATACTGGGGCACCCCTGTGGCCTCATCAAGTTGACACGTACAAAGAACCATCACAGGCTCTATCCCAGAAAAGTCCTTCTAATGTCTCTTCCAAACCTGGAAATTATGCCATTAGCCTTTATTGGTGTACACCTTAGGAGGCACTTTGGAAATGATTGAGATCAGGGCTTTTTGAGAGTAGAATGCAAAATTGATGTCTTGGGGGCAGTAGAGCTTGGGTCGTGATTTTTAGAAGAAAGGATTGTGCATAAAGGGGGGGTTGATGAAGCCATGACAGGATGTTTACCTCATTTGCACATTGTCCTGCGTGGTTCTGCTTGTATCTGTCCTGTTCTTTCTCAAGGTCCACCATCCCAGTGAGCTGACAGGAAGATTATTCTTTGTTTGGTTTGTATTTTAAGCTTTATACGAATTGTATCTTATTAGCCATTCAACAAGTAGGTTTTTTTTTTGTTTGTTTAAAAGCACCTGTCATGTGATAAGCACTGTGGGAGGCAGTATGTACACAGTGGAAATCAAAATAAACATGGTCCCTGTTTGCACATAATTGAACATCTAGGGCAGAGTTACATGGTAAACAAGAGATATGTGTGTGGAAATTCCCCAAGTGTGGTAAGAGGCAGGGTGGGAGAAGGAATAATGGAGGTGGAGAGGGGCCTACTGGATGAGGAGCAGATGATGAAGGGAGAATGAGTGATCCACGGAGCAGGTCAGGAGGCGGACACTGCCATGGTATAACTAAAGGAGGGGACGGGGAGGAGAAGTTAGGGCAGTAGGTAAGAGCCAGAGCAGGCAGTCCCTTGTAGGCCATGGTAAATATTTCTAAAATTTTATTCTCAGTGCATTTCAAAGCCACAGAGAAGTATTAAGCAAGGGAGTGACTGGATCAGAATTAGGAATAAAAATTATTTTGTCTGCTGAGAAGGTAATGAATAACAAAGGGCAAGCATGGGAGTGGAAAGACCAATTAAGAGTGCACTGCAGTTGTCGAGCTAAAATAGAATGGCTTAGTGAAGGGGTTCTCAAACTTCAGTGTGCAACAGAACCATCTGGAAGGCTTGTAAAAACACATATTGCTGGGCCCACCCCCAGAGTTTCTGATTCAGAACATCTGGGAGTGGAAGGAGGCCCAAATATTTGCCTTTCTAAGGAGTCCCTGTGTTATGCTGATGGTATTTACTTTGAGAACCACTGGCTTAGAGAGTGTGGTAATAGTGGAGATGTAATGAAATGAGTGGAAACACATATATATGTGTATATATGTATATGTACATCTATAATTACATATATATCTTATAGGAAGAATAACATAATTTAGTGATGGATTCAGTGCTGGGATTAAAGGGAAAATAATACTGGGTTTGAAGGAAAAATAATCAAGAGTGAATCCCACGTTTTATAGCTTGAGGCCATTTGGATGCTATAACAAGAGATTAGAGAGGCTCCTGGGAGTGGGAGGAGAAAAATTGAGAATCCCAATTGAGTCTTCCCAAATATATGAAAGCCTAAATGAAATGGATATAAATCTGAAGCTCAGAAAAGAGTTTTGGGTCATAGTTATAAAAAAAAATGTAAGTTGTTAATCTATAACTGGCCTTGAAATCCATTAGAGAAAGAGAGAGAGAGAAACTGTAATAGCAGAGAACCCAAGGCCCTGAAAAACCTCATAGAAAATGACACAGTTCCAATCCAAGTACTCTAAATAGCACCCAATTTAAAAGATTCTGTTTCATTTGCCTGGAAGGTTGGGCTGACCATAAATACTTTGGACTTTTGTTTTTGTTTATAGAAGCTAGATCAGGAATGTATGCTTGACTTAGCACTAAATAGGAACATTTCTGATGCTACTTTGTCATGCTGAGAGTGGTATGGCAGGAAGAGCAGACAGCACCACAGATCCTCAGCTGAACCCAGTAATTGATGCTCAGGATAGCATGCACCTTAAAGGTACAAATGGCTGAGCCAGGAACAGGGACAATTTTAGACCCGTGAAGGGCTGGGTTAATTCAGAGGGTGGCCACTGTGGTAAGTGGCCTTGGAAAGAGGTTACCATGTTGATGCCTTTTATGGGCTCCTTAAGATACTGTAAAGTCCAATTTGAATCACTAAGAGAAGACTAAAATGGAGGTAAATGCAGTGCTCAGAGGGCACTCCACCCTTCTCACTGGAGGCCCGGGCCATAGCCCATAGCCTGTCCAATGGTTGGGATCCTGTCCCTCCAGCATCACCGTGCTCAAGATATTACTTTTGCTCTAATTATTCTGATTCACTTAAAAGTTCTGTGAGAGTGAATTTGGGGCAAACTTAGTTTTGTAGGTTTGCTTTCTCTTAGTCAACAAAATAAAACAAAGTATGTCAAGTAACAAGTGTACTTCTCATTTACAGACTTGGGGGTACTCTTTCAATCCCCAGTTAGATCATCTCTAGCAAATGGAATTTTCTGGAGGGCTTTCTCTGTGGTCAGTAATTGCAAATGAGTTTCTTAGCTAAGAAGTCAAGGTTTTAGAGTCTTATAATCCCAGGGTTATAGACCAGACTGCTTGCCATTCTGTACCCAATCCTCTGGAATTTAGATGCCTAGGAGTGCACTGTCTGTTACAGAATGCCACCCTGAGCCCTCACTGGCGGAGTAATAGCTGTAGGCCCTGTCTCCTCTCAGGCTAACACATGATCGCATGGTTTGCTACTACAATATTTCTGCACCAACAAGAATTCATCAGAAGGAAATCATTGAGAGCAAAGCCATACACTCTCCCACTTAACCACCCCTACAGAAAGAACCCTGATTTATTTTCTCAGGTTTGTACAATAGGATGCAGAGATTCCAGAAAACATTTTTCCTGGCAGAGAAGCAGGCAAAGGGAGAATGCAACCCTATCCATTGCTCATTTGCAGGATGTCAGGAAGGATGGAGCTACTGGAGATGGCTAGGAGAAACGAGGGGCACGTCCCTGCCCTCGGAGTTCCCAGAATAGGATCAGGGCTCTGTAATTGATCAATTGCATTTACAGAATTTAGATAGGTTCTGATTTAAGGCGCTGACTTATATTTGAACTGGAATTTGAAGGATAAGTAGTAGTTCCCAAGATGGAGAAGAGGAAAAAAAAATATTTTAAAATGAATAATGCAGTCCTATTTAAAAATTGGGATGGGGAATATTTTGGGGAAAAAGGCAAGAAATGAAAGGTAGATAGTTTTAAAAATTATAAATTTATAATGTGAATAAACTCTACATCTGTTTTGCATATTAGAAACAAAGGTGACTTCTGTCATCTTTCAGTTATTTGCAATTAGTAGGATATTTAGATACACCTAAAATATTCTTTTTTCAAATAACTGACATTCTTTAAAATCCCAAATTGTTGATTAAAATTAAAAAATAAAAATAAAAAACTACTCTTAATGGGCAGCTTCCTACAGTGAACTGCACACTGTCTGAAGTGGAAGGTTGAATAAATATCACTTAACCTTTACTGGCACCTCTGTCATCTGCCCGTATGTAGGCTAGTCCAACTTTGTGATCTTCTGAGGTGTGGGGGGTTTTTAAGTGATTTGTTCCCTGTTGAACTGACTTTCCACCTAGGGACTGAAAACTCCTAAAAGAATCTATGTTTTAATTATTGTTTTATGTACCTACTAGAACTAGTATCTGGAACACAGCAGCCATTTGGGCTTGTTGTTGTTGTTAATATAAAAAGACATGTAAAATTAGCATGAACTCTTTTTAATGGTAGACATTTTCTACAGAAAACAGCCACAGCACACTTCTTCCCTCTGGGAAGAGCACCCAAGCTTCCTTTTAGCCATGTGGTCTGCCTGGCGTAGTTCCCAAGTCCAGGGGCCACACCTGATTTAGCCTAAGCCAATCACCGTGGCCATAGTGATGATGGGCACTAAACTGTCCAATCAGGATGAACCACTGGAAATCTGCCGGCCAATCCAACACCTCCTATTGGAGGTGGGCGTGGCCCTCAGGAGCCCCAGGGAGCCATTTGGAGGCCACAGAGCCAGGAGCTCCAGGGAAAATGAGGCAAAACTTAGGGAAACTAGGTGGAGGTGACATCCTTTGAGCCCTAGGAAACCTTTACTGGAAGCCATTTATAGCCCCTCTGGATTGTTCCCTTATCAATGAATGAAGGCGACTTAAGTGTGATAACTTTTCTATCTACTATCTCATTCACTACAGCAATCCAAAATGAAAAAAAATTTGTTTTTGTTTTAATGTGCCCAAATTGGGGGAAATAAAATGTCAGCCTACCCTCAATAAGCAGAATATTTTCAGATTTCATTAAACTGAGGTGATAAAAAATTAATTTTAAGAGTTGTGATTTTGTTAAATATTGAATCTTTCACCCCGTTAGAATTTAGGCTTTCACGGGCGTTTAAAGATATAAAAAAGTATGGTTGACTGCGACAATTACTGTTTTAATCCAATTGTCTCTCCCCAAATCAAGACTTACTTACCGTGCCCATAAAACTACTAATCACTCTATTGTTTCATAATTGCAACAGTAAAAATGTTTTAGAAGTCTAATCATGCTCCTAATTTTCAATGTACTGCGTGAGATATGGGGTAATGGATAGCCATAATCAATGTTGACAAAGAGAAAAATGAGTAAGTTGTCAAAATCTAGTACTTCTTTCAGCTTCAGTGTGAAGGCTTCTTTTACGGAATCACCTTATTGTTCATCATAATTAATGGCTCATATCTTATAATTTATAGCTTTGTTATCAGTGATTAGGGCTACAGGTTTGCAGCTGACCTGATAAAATGGATCTGAGTCTCAGCTCTGCCACTTACTAGCTGTAAAGCAGGATTACAGTAGTACCAATTTCATAAGGTTGTTGTTAGAATTAAATGTAGTACTGTATGTAACATACTTAAAACAGTGCCTGGCACATAGTAAATATTCAACAAATGTTAGCTACAACAGCAACAGTAATAATAATTTAATATCCTTAGTTTATCGCCTCATCCATAACTGTTGAAAATGTCAGTTTCTAGCACTCAGCTGTATTTTTTTCTTCTTTATACCCCAGCACCTAGCATAATACTTAGCATGTAAAAATGGCTTGTTTTATATTAAATAGATGAGTAGATAAGCAGACAAACAGTTGAATTATGTTGTAAATTACTTAGGGCTGGGCTTGTCAGTTTTGATTTGTCAGAATTCCCAGTGCTTGTTGCATGAATGGATGTGAAGATGTATCCAGAATTCTACTGCAGTCAGCAATTCCATGTGATTCAGGGATCCATTCAAGACCTTGGTTTACCAGACAAGTTTCTTAAGAATTTTACAAGTGGTCTGAAAGCTGGCTCACACTGCAAGGTAGACTCTTTTGGTCTCTGAATGATAAAGCCAGTCACGAAAAAAGGAGGAAAAGGAATAAAAGAATTGGTTTTAATTTTGTTCCAGTTGATCTTCAGGTTTAGAAACCTATCTGTGGCTATTTGAGAACACGGAGTGGGATTATTGTTCTTGAGGGATCAAGCAGCGGAGTCAGTGGCTACTTTTGTGTTGGTGAAAGTGAATTAATTCATAATCACACCATTAACACTGGTCCCATCCGCTGCCTGCCTCTCTAGGTTTTAATGCTGTGTTAGAGAAAGGGTCAAAACAACAAAGGATTTAGGATCGTGGGGCTCTGGTTTATAACCATGGTCCTGCCCAGTTCCTAGGTCTTTGAACCAAGACAAGGACAGCCTCTCTGACAAGATGGCATTTAACCTGAGACCAGAGTGCCAAACGTTATTTCCGTTTGTCAGCGTCTCTAAATCTGTGATATTTTACACAGGACGTGTACCAATCCGGTAGAGTATGTACTGCTTTCCAGTTGTCAGCCAACTTGACACTAGAGATCTCAAACAGAATACAAACAGCAGGTGTGTTTAAAAACTTAATTCCTTGCTCATATTTTAAGAATCAAGAAATTTCATAAGAATAACTATATTTTTGGCTTTTGAAAAGTCAGAAGATCAAACAGTAATATGCCTTTGTCCCATGCAGTAACAGCTAATTGGATCTAAGTAGAGGCTTCCCACTTCAGACATGGTGTGTGTTCTCCATGTCACCACAGACCCCACTATCCCCTACTGCCTGACACCCCGCTAACTCCACCCACTCACCTCATTCCATAGACCCACAGGCATCTCATTTCATTCACCTCGTCTAGACTTAGAGTAGTTTCTAACTTATCTCCACTAATTTGGTTTCCACGTATGCTTGACTTTTTATAAATGGTCTCTGGGAATTGTTTTCTAAAAATCAACAATAATATACTAATAGTGTTAATGAACCAAAACAGCCATAAGTATGTAATAATGTTTTTTTAAAAGGGTCAATAAATACAGCCTGCAAAAGAGAACTGCTTTAGTGAAGACAATGCTTTTGTGTGGAGGCATGTATTTGTACATATTCTGAAACAAACTGAAAATGAAAGAAACCAAGATCACCCTTGTGTTGTCAGCATTTCTTCTAGTAACCAATGGTGTATAACTGTGTTCTGTCTATGAACGTCTGGAAGATGAATAGTATTTATAATTATCAATATGGTTTCGTAAACATGTGTATTACAGAAGCCTGAACCCCCATTATTTCTCGTTTGCATTGTAGGCGTTCCAGCAAATCACTTCTTGTTTATTAATATATGACTGTGTTCTGTGGGGAAATTGTTGAATTTCATTGCTCACTGTGTTTTGGGCTCAGGCAAAATACATTTGAAGGAAGAAATAATAAGAAGGATGAGTTTAGAGAGCTCAAGTGTTATAACAGGGATTCTCACCTGTCGTTGCCACTCCGAAATTAGAAAAGGAAAGAGATGAGTTTATGTACCCTCTGCCTAACTGTTTGCCCTGGGAAGCCAAAAATCTGAGGATGACCTGATGGTGTTAAAATGGAAATGTAGGAATCAGATTTAAAGTGTTTTCAACCCACCTTGAGATAGTCTTATGAGGTAGGACAGCATCGAAAGCACAAGTTTTGAGTCCTGTCTCCTCAGATAAAGCAAATCATTTACTCTCTTTGAACCTCAGTCCCCTTGTGTATTTAAAATCTAGTCAAGTCAAGCAAAACAGCTACTTCACCAGGACCCTTTGAGAATGAATTGCTATACTCTCCCCGAGATAAGTAAGCGTATGAGATTCATGGTCATACTTCTTGTCATATTTCTTGCTGCCGTAAATAATTACCAGAGGGACTTCCCTGGCGGTCCAGTGGTTACGACTTTGCCTTCCAGTGCAAGGGGTGCAGGTTTAATCCCTGGTTGGGGAGCTAAGATCCCACATGCCTCGCGGCCAAAAGACCAAAACCATAAAACAGAAGCAATATTGTAACAAATTCAATAAAGACTTGAAAAATGGTCCACATCAAAAAAAAAAAAAAAAGAAATCTTTAAAAAAAAATAATAGTTACTAGAAACGTGGTTGTATAAAACACCACAAATTTCTTATCTTGTGGTTCTGTGGGTCACAGGTCCAATAGGGATCCCACTGGGCTAAAATCAAGGTACCAACAGGGTTGTTTCTTTCTGGAGCCTCTGGGGGAGAATGTGTTTCCTGCCAGGTCCTTGGCATTATTTAGTTCCTTGTGGTTGTGGGACTGAGGTCTCTGTTTCTCTGCTGCCAGCTTCTCCAGGCCGCCTTGATGCATTGGCTGCCGTTCATTCCTCGAGTCCCTCTCATGCTTCCAAGGCCTCCTGTCTCCTCTATTGCAGTTGCATCTCTCACTGAGTCTTCTGCCTTCCTCCTTAGCTCTGAAGGGCCAGTGGGATTACATGGGGCTCACCCAGATAATCCAGAATAATCTGCTTATTTTAAGGTCTGTAACCTTATTCCATCTGCAAAGTCTCTTTCGCCATGTATTGTAACATAATGACAGGTCAAGAAATTAAGATGTGGAAATCTTTGTTGGGGGGAGGGGTTAGAGGGGGGCAGATTATTTTGTCTAACCACAGTTCTGTACTACATAACTTTGCTTTTCGATGAAGTCTATAAAATCCATATTACGTTCTCAACATTCTTTTTAAAATTTTTTCTTTTTAATTTTTAAAAATTTTAATACCTCTCTATCAGTGTCATATTTTAGTTAAATATTTTTTGTACAGTTTTGAGAGTCACTTTCCGTTTACAGTTATTGCAAAATATTGCCCCTATTCCCCATGTTGTAAAATGCATCCTTGAGTCTATCTTAGAGAGTTAACGTTATTTGTGTAAACAGATAAGAATTGTATGCAGTTTTCTTAAGCATCTTTAATATCTAATTGAGCTAATCTGTTTGATAAATGTTCTAATCACATACCTGGAAAAGTCTGGGAAAGAACCCTGAATTAAGAACCCTAAATTCATGATAAGCAGACAGAATCCCTCTCAAGTGAGGGGTTGGGATTGAAGATTAACAGAAGAGGAAGTGATGCCAGTACCATAGGAGGCTTAGCTAATCTACAAGGGAGAGTTCTGTTGACCTCCAACGTTTTCCTCGCTTAGCCTCCACAATCCTGAGCATTTTGCTGTCATTGCATTATTTCTCTTTAAATGACAAAGCAGAAATGCAGAGACAGAGAATAGATTGGCAGTTCCTGAAACAGTTAAACATAAAGTTGCCATATGAACTAGAAATTCCACTCTTAGGTGTATACCCAGTTCTGACATTCTCTGGTCTATATAAAAGGTCATAGAGCAGTAGAACATCGTAGCAAATAGCTTGGAAGTTGGAAGTTGTTGACTGTCAACTCCCTGACATGGCTACCAAAATTGCCTGTTGATATTGCAAAGTCACATTTGTAGTTTACTGCAGTAAGGGGGCTACCATCTTGAAAGAGTCTTGGTAGAGTCTCAGGAGAGGGAGGTCAAGGGCAAATATTTTTACAATTTGGCTGTCTGGAGTAAGGGACTTTTTTCGATGGGGGAGATTTGATCAGAATTGGGCAAAGTCTGTGATAGTATAGTTTTGAATCGGTGGATCCAGCAAGGAGGGTTTTGAAGCAAGTCTTTTTGCGAAACTCTTGTTTGATGAGAGGATTTATCCCAGTTGAGTGATTATTGGTCCTGAAAATGAGCTATTTACCCTGATGGAAATGTTTTCTTTTTTTTTTTTTTTTTTTGATAATGGGGTGATACATTGTTCAAATGGATGGATTTTCAGGAAGTTCCTAAAACAAACCTTGAAAAATATTTGTAACTTTTATCTTCCTGGGTAAGAATTTCTTTGGATTGTAGAATCACATAGTACAGACAGTTTTACTTTCCTTGATCCTATTAAGCTGGATGGTTGCAGGCAAGCTGTTGTGAGCAGGTAGTCAGAGTTAGAAATCTTTAGTCTCTGATAAACCGGCTGTGTGCAGAGCCATCCTCAATGGAGTTCTGGGACACATAGTGACAGGCTACTTGGTGGCATCACTTTTACCCACATTCAGGGTTCATTCTTGGTCAAATGTCATAGGCCAAGGTGAAAAGTCAAACTTAACTCCCTTTTCTACTCTCCTCTAACCTTTAGACCCAAAATAGCACAACCACCGAGCATATGTCATCCTAAACTACTCCAATTACTTAAGCAAGTCAGCCCTATAGTTGATGCTATCACACTGTTTAAATTACAGTGTCTGTCTTAAGTAGGGGCTTAATCTAAAAAAGTTCATTTTTCTGGTTACTGAACCTGGAAGACCCCACACCCAGTTTTCTCAGGTGAGCACTGCCATTCCCAGGGATGTTTTGCTCATGCCATCTTTCACTTTCTCGTATTTGATATAGCATCCTGTCTACAGATAGCTTCACCAAGAAATCTGCACTTGAGAGTAGTAAACTCCCCTCCAAAATAAATCTGAATGGGCGATGTCCCCGTCCAGCCCTCAGTAGGACAAATTCATGAATGTGTTTCCCATGCCTGGGAACAGGTTCTGGCCGGTCTTTACACAGCTGCACAGCTGATTTCCCATTGTTAAGAATAAAAGTGGCTTCAATGAGTTTCTGACCCGAAAACTTACCCTCTCTCATTTGATTGCTTATGGAGCCCAACGAGAAATCTCTGTCCTTCTCGGAAAATGGGGTGAGGGGAGCCTAGGAGGAGTGGTCTTGCAGCTATACTCTTTGTCTCAGGTCTTGGAATTGTCTCACCCGCCATTCAGACAAGCTCTCTGGCCAACAGGTGTTCATTCCTTACAACCTCCTGAACAAACACTCATCGATTCAGATGTAAGGGGCGTTTTCAATTCCCTACTTAACAGTGCTCCCAACTATGACAGTGAGGAAGAAGTAACAAGCAGAGAACAAGGAAGACAGAAAAGATGCAGTGGGAAAATATCAAGAAGGCGAAACTTCTCATAAATAACAAAGGCGTTCTTGATTTATCGTGCAGCCATGTTGCAACAGAGCCTTCACAATGACTGAATAGGACACGAGGGTCTTTATCTTAGCAGGGAACATGATGCCTGCCATTTGAAATCACACTCTGGAAGTGAGCTTTAACACATTGATGGATATGCATTGGAAAGGTAAGTGGCTGTTTGAAATTGCCCTGAAATCATTTATGCTTCAATAAGAAGCTCGCATGGAAGTTGGTAAATAGTCAGTTACATGATTTGTGCGTTTATTTCCTGATAGTTATTTTTTTTTCCATTAAAAGTATAGATCACGGGCTTCCCTGGTGGTGCAGTGGTTAAGAATCCGCCTGCCAGTGCAGGAGACATGGGTTCAAGCCCTGTGCCGGGAAGATCCCACGTGCCGTGGAGCAGCTGAGCCCACGCGCCACAACTACTGAGCCTGCGCGCCTAAAGCCCGTGCTCCACAACAAGAGAAGCCACCGCAATGAGAAGCCCACGCACTGCAAACAAGGGTAGCCCCCGCTCTCTGCAACTAGAGAAAGCCCGCGCGCAGCAACGAAGACCCAATGCAGCCAAAAATAAATTAATTAATTAATTTTAAAAAATAGTATAGATCACCTTGGCTGTAAATGCCAGTTTACAGGATTCAATCAAGAGTGCCAGATTAGAATGTCAGGAGTCTGGCAAGAAGGGGTGGAACCAATAGCTCTTCTCTCATCACTGTTATTGTTATGCAAATGAGTATCATCCCACTTGAGGTGACTGCACAGGACTAACTGACCTGCTTTGTAGTCCTTAGCTTGCAAGATTGTAGCAAAACTATTGAAGATTTCCTGGATGCCTTGCAAATTTCACCACCAAGCATCTTATTAGGAACAGCCAGTATTGTGAGCATTTTGATAATAGAGTATTCAAGATTTAGGGAGTGCCTTCTTTTATGGGTCTCTATATTTAAATTTATTTTTACAGACAAGTGAAGCTAAAATGGCTGAGAGGATTATTTGTAAACACAAATTACCAGTGATTCTTCTGTGTGATCTTTCCAGAGTCACATCTGCTTTCTCCGCCTTAATTTTCCTTTCTAAAAAATGGAGAGGAAGTAGTAGGGCAATATTAACAGGTATCTGCTGACATAGGTCATCTACGAAGAGGCACTGTGACACACTGTTAAAAAGCATGGGCTATGGAAGCAGGCTGCCTGCTTTTATATCCCAAGCTCCACCACTTCCTAGCGCTACCACTAAACTTGCTACACCTCACTTAATTTGCCTCACTTGCCCTATCTGTAAAATGGGACCCATAGGGGTACCTCTCCCATAGGACTGTTGTGAGAATTAAGTACATGAAAAAGTGCTTAGGATGGTGGCTGGTACAACAATATTTGCCAGTACTGCTATTATTTTTGTTAGTGCTTTTCTTAGAACCTGAAATGCCCTGTTATTTGTTGGTGCCAAACATCCGCACCCCTTTCCCCTTCCTCCAGGAGCAGGGTGGGCCTTCCTCCCCCCTTCTGCCTTCTCCCCCGGGGGCCTTTGTCCCACCCCTCACCCTGTGCTCCTGTCACACAGACCTCCCTGAAGTGTCTTGAATCTGCCCCATGCTTTCTGTCCTTTCTGTATCTGGTCACATCACTTGACATGCCATAATCCACCGCTGAACTGAACACTGGCCCTGGCGGAGGACATTCCAGCTTCCTTGGGAAGACCTGCATCAAGCATTTTCTTTTCCTTTTCCTCTCGAGTGGGACCACCCCTCTCCTATGGCAGCCTTGTTCCTTTAACCACCTCCATGAAGTTCTCAGAGGCACTGGATCCTCCAGGGCCCAGCAAGTGTTAGGCACCAAACTGATGCTTACAAATGAAATTGCACAGTAGTAAAATATTCCAACCTTGGATCTCTTCTCTGGAACCAACTTTAGTAGAGAGAGCTGTGTAGCTGCAGTTTAGAGAGAAAGGTTATTATTGGAATGGGCAGAAACACCTTGGTAAAGTTCATTTATAAAATGCATTCCACAGAGTAAGATGCCCAACTTCCCAAAACAGTGCATCCCCCAGAGACTCAGAGCCTAACCTCACCCAGAGAGAGGGCTAAGAGGGGACAGAAAGTCTTCTGCAGACAGAGACTAAGGAAGCCTTAACCACCCTTCTTAACTCTGGTATGTGCTTCAGACATCTTACCTTTTTAACTCCCAGATGCCAGCTGGCTCTCAGAATGAATCAGTGGAGACCGATTACTCTCCAAGATGGTTATTTTCAGAAGGCACCCCGTGTATGTGGCCAGAGGTAACAGATTTAGCTGTGCTAGGTAACTTGTTTAAGAATGAACCCTCCACAGGGGACATAGCTTTGGGGCTGCTGTTAGCCTGCCTCTCTTTTTGAATGTTTCTTTCTGAGTTGTGTGTCTTTATTATTTCTGTTTTCTTCCTCTTCACTGTGATCAACACTAAGAAAAATCATCCTAGGTTCCTTTCTAAAAGACGCCTTTTGAAATTTAATTTGAATGTTTTTGGATCCCCTTCTTGCAGCCATTTCTCATGGGATTGCTAACTTTGCTTCCTCCCTGTAAAGCCCGTACCTTCCAATTAAAAAGTAAAATCACATACAAATCTATTCAGGAGACTTTGGTACATATCAATTTCTAAGCTAGAGCATGGTATAAAAGGGGCTCTGATGCCCAGTTGTTACCTTCCGAAGGAGGTCTTAGTCTTTAATCAGGAGTCTTTGTTCCTTTCCCCCCAGAAGAGCAACAACAAGTTCAAAGTGTCAGAAAAGGTGACTTCGTTAATGTGAAAAATACAGCTGTCCAACTTTAAACATGAACTTGGCTGTCCTTGTTTATCTGTTGTGCTGGTACTTCCCTTGCAGTCATTTTCCTTTGCTCAGATCACCGAACCTCACACTGAGAGCGCTTTTCAGTAACCGTGAATTTGCAGGCTTTGTGTTTTTCAGGCCAACTGGTGGGAAATCTGGGGCATTACTGACCTGTTGAAACACCATATGTTTCTGCCATCTTAGGTGGAAGTCTTCACAGCTAAGCGCTGGGCTCTGTTTCATCAGCTGTCATGCTTTGGGGAAGGTTCTGACTGGGTAATTGCTCATGGCATTAAAAATTTATCTTGGCCAACGTATCACGTAGACATTTATTTTTTAGCGGTGGGATGAATGGGACATTGAAAAGGAAGGGGAGAGGAAGAACCATGGGATTTAATCAGTAAATATCTTTGCTCGTGCTTCTCCTTTTGCCAAGAACATTTATTGCAAGTATTTAGTAACGAGTAAAGTCCGGGGACCAACCAGTCAGAGTCACCAGCCGTTGCTGGACCAGAGTCCTGGAAGCCTTCTGCTGTGTTAACCCATAAGTTGCTGTATCGTGGGCAGACCCAGGGTGTCCCGGGGGACGGGTGGGGATGCAGAGCAGTGGGGAGCCCTGGAGGGAGGGGCGCAGTCCTATTCACCAACTTGCGTGAGGGGATTTTAGTAAAGATTTTAACAGCTCGCAAGGTCATTCCTGTGTATAGGGCTGCTTTTCAGTCCTGTCTCCGCCCGCCTCCCCCAGGCACGCTGCTGCCTGTATGTCTTTGCAGGAGCAGATCCAATGTCACTCTCTCTGCACAATCTTCCCTAATTCCCAACTGATTCTACTTAATGTCCCCAGAGTACTGTAACCGTGACTTTATGATATTAAAGTCATATGCTAAGGACCAGAGGACAGTTACGTCATGGAGGAGAAGAGAGCATGGCCTCTGGCATGCAGTTAACCTCTCTGGGCCTCAGTGGCCCACCTGTAAAGTGGGGACAGCAGTACTGTCCTAGTCTCCATTTCCCCAAAGGCAGATAGTGAGACAAGGGTTTGGATGCAAGCATTGGGGAGACGATCGAAGCAGACATGTTAAGAGGGTAGGTGAGGAAGGCAATGAAAGGGAAGGGGGGCAGGACAGAGTGTGTTTACAGACAGGTTATCACTGTGGGTGCCTGGAGCTAAATCTCACTGGCGACTCCGAGAGGGTGTCTAGGACATTCTTAGAATCGTGGCAGGGAAGCTGGGGGACTTATCTATAGCACCCATGACTCACAGGTTGAGGGATGCTCCATGGACACTGTCTCCCCAGCATTTCCACCTACCAATGGCCAGAAAACACCGTCAGGCAGGATGACAAAGAATGTCATGTCCAGCTTGTTGGAGGAGTAATTGACGTGTACTGGGCCTCTCCACAAGGGGACCACTGAAGTGGGCCAAGGAGGTACGAGTGGATAACGGACAACACCTCCATAATTACCTCCTCCACAGAGTTTCTGTGATAATCCCTGCAAAGAAGCTGGCTCCATGTCTACCACGTAGGACCTTCTCAAGAGATCTTTGATCAACAATAGCTAGTCATCGGTAACATTCTGATGACCTGCTGTATGCCAGTCACTATGCTATGTGTTAACTTGTTTAACTGTCACGGATAACTTATTAGATAGGTACTACTTTTATTCCCATTTTACAGATGAGGAACCCAAGGTCTCCAACAACATTGTTGGTCCAGGTTATGCAGGTAATTAGTGGAGGTGGTAAATACACCCAGGCATTCTGGTTTCATAGTCTGCACTCATAACCACTGTTGCATACTGCCTGTCTATGAGTAAAAAGGAAAACAAAAATTGGCTGAAAAGATCTTTAGATTCGCCTAAATGTTACCTAACTCTATCCCTTATCCTTATTTTGCTGCTCAGGAAATGTATACGACCCCAGGAGCAGACCTCTGGGATAAAGGACTGGGCGCTTTTCTTAGTTTGGACCCAGCCCATTCGTTTGCAGTACACAGTGGCTACTGGGCTTGTGAGACACAGATGCCATCATTAGTCAAGAGCGTTTACTGAAGGTCTCCCGTGTGCAGAGCTTGGTTGTCAGAGCTGTTGGGAGTCACAGAGGAAGTGGGGGAGACGGTGTCATCCATCACAGAGGCTGACTGGGTAGCACAGATGCCCAGAATTACCTACCTAAGCGGCAGAAATGAAAACCAAGTATGCAAAACTCAGCCAGACCCCTCAAGGTAGCAGAATTGGGTTGTTCTCCTGCCCCTGCAATGTGTTTCCCAGGTTCCAGCTGGTGAAAATGCACACTTCGAGCAACATAATAGCAGAAGAAGTCACAAGGAGTGGTGTATGGAAAACGGAAGGACCAACCTCCCCGCTAATAGCAGAGAAAGTGGGTTATATATAAACAAGTCTCAAAGGAATTGGACTTACATTGGCCTTTGGGTTTAGAGCTGTGTTAATAATGACTTCACAACTCTGAACTTCAAAGTATGAAATTGGCCCCCATAATAGTCAACTCACCAGTGTGTTGCAAGGTTAACTAAAGAGCTACCTAGCAAAATGATGGTCAGTAAGGGTTATTTTTCTTCCCTTGCTTGCGCTCCGGGAGTAGGGATTCATTGTGAGTATTATAGACTTAACTGTTAGTTGGGGATAGGAGATGTTAAATGTAGAGCTTAGAGTTTCAATCTTTGCCCTACGTTCACATCACCCCGAATGCTGCTGGGGCTGAATGAATGGGATGAAAGTTGAACTGGAGATTACAGAAGGCCGCCCCCCACCTCCAAAATTCTGATTCACTGGGAACAGCATTATTCTGTGCTAGAGGTAATTCTGAGGTAGATGAGCTGTGGACCACACTTTGAGAAGCACTGGCTCATAACCCTTATTTATCAAAGGGCTCCAAGACTGAGCCGCATATAATTAATACAACAGTCAAATAAGTGCTTACCTATGGAAATTTAAAAACACATTGTTAGAAGGCGACACATTTTAAAATGGGAGTATTTATATTAGAGTCCAGAATGGTTACGGAAATGGGAGCTGTGCAAACGTGTGTGAGTGGGTGGGTGGGCTTGAGTGAGGGCATTGGGCTACAGCTGGGATGCATCCATGTTTATACTTCTCAAAGCAAGTTCAAAGTCATCCTTTGATTTGATGCATATGATAGGCAGCTAGTAAGATGGACTCGGATTTGAATCCTAGATTTGTCAAATAATGGCTACAAGGCCTTGAGCAACTTCTATGGCCTCTCTGGACCTCAGATTCCTCGGTTGAGAAAGGGAGAATAATAACCAGCTAGCAGGGTTGTTTGAAGGATTAAAAATAATTGTTATCACTGTGACTGAGCCCTCAATATGATTTGGTATCGGGAAGCTGTGTCAGGGAGAGAAAAGGAGTCATATCTATTAACGTGGCTATTGGCCACACAAGCTGCCTACGCAAGGCTCTTAGAGAATTCGGAGGAAAGATTCTCAGTGTAACCGGGCCGAGCGTCTGCTGCAGCTGTGCAGACCGCCCTGCTGTGAGCTGCAGAAAGCACTGAGGGTGTGAATGCACATCAGAGGTCAAAGCATTTTGCTAATTAGAAATTAGTATTTCACACCATGGCAGTCCTGTGAACCCGGTGAGTTTAAGTGTGTCTCAGTCCCATAGATGCTGCTCTTGACAAAGAATCTGTCACTTGATTGCTTCCAAGTAAAGGTATCTGCCACCTTGTTTAACTGCAGATGGGAGGAGAAATTGATATGCAGGTGACCAGCTCCCATGATGGTTGGTACCAGCAATCTGACTCGACCTGGGGGAACTGGGAAAGGTCATTGACTGTCTATATGTGAGTTAGGTCCTGAAGGAAGACAGTACCAAGAGGGACCAGCATGTCCTTAGTCAGACAGTCGTGAAGCGCCCCCTGATTTGGGAGAAAGCCAGTGATCAGAGAGGCTGGGGGATTTCAAGGAGACTATGCCATGTATAGGCCAACAGTACAGTCCAACTGTAAAGACCCTCTAGACTAAATTAGGGTGACTGGATTATTTTCTGGTAGAAAGCTCATGTAGGGGTAGAGGTTTTTGTAGAAGATGTTTAAGTGGGAAAAGTGGCAGAATGAGCAGCCTTTACTAGTGAGAGGTTAACCAACAAGCTCTCAGAAGTGCTCTGGGAAAAGGTTAAGGTTGTGGTTCCTCTGATTCTGAGGATTCATGTGCTCTGCTGTGTCTTAGGATGATTTTTTAAATATGCGTCTTTAAGCAAATTATGCATTCCTTGGGGGGAAAAGGGGAAGAACTAACATTTATTGTATGCATACTGTGTGTCAGCCTTCCCACTGAAAATTTACTTAAATCATCTCATTCAGTGTTCCCAACAAAGTTAAAGATACGTATTTCTTGAATTCCCATTTCTTAAATAAGGAAATGAGCAATAAGAAAATTAATGGTATGTCTTATGATTCATTCATGACAATGAATCAATATTCATTGATTCATCCATTCACCCAATATATATATGCATTGAATGTCTACTGTGTTTCAAGCAGGATTCTAAATACTGAGGGTTCAACCTTGAACAGGAGGGAGTAGATTTCTGCTCATTGGGAACGCAGCCTTCAAGTGCAGGAGACAGCAGTAAAGCAGCAAATAAACAAAGAGCTACCATAGGTGCTGTATGGAAAGTAAAATAGGATGATCTGATAACGAGGGATATTTTGGATTGGAAGGCAAATCTCTCTGACAAGGTGACAGCTGAGTTGGCACAGGGGTGAAAAGGAGCCAGGCATACTGATCTGGGGACAGAACGGACTTGATAGAAGGAATGGAAAGCAACAGAGAGCGCTCTTAAGGAGAGGGGACCCTGCTGTGTCCTGAGAGCTGGAATGAGCCACTGGGATAGTGGAAGGTGAACAGGAGACAGAGGGACAGGTGACAAGGTCAGTGGTCTGCCAGTGAATCTTGGGCCCTGGGAGGAAGAGTTTGTACTTCCTTCAAAGTACAGTGGGAAGTCATTTAATGTTTTTAAGTAGGGAAGTGATGTGATCTGGTTTCTCTCGGTGGTTTGGGGACTGAGGCTGAGTTATAGGTGACAAGAGCAGTAGGAAAGCCAGTTAGGCCATTTGGTTTTATTATTCCAGGTAAGAGGATGGTTTATAAAGACTTTATACTAGAAATCCCAAAGAGTAGAAATATGTTTTAGCATTCTCAATTTCTCCTCTCTCTTTCTCTTTCTCTTTCTCTTTCTCTATATATGTAGGTAGATAGATAAAGATCTATCAGTATATGCTTATGGCTATATATATATATATATATATATATATATATATATATATATATATTTGTATATGTGTATATATATAATATATAAATTATATATGGGCTACCATACTGTTATTTAGGAATATTATAAAGCACATAAAATAGATGTTAAGAATCTGCTAAAGAGGAAAGAAACATTTTAAATAATTTATTGTTAAAAGTAGAAAATTGCTCTTACTAAAATCTTACTATTGAAAGCACTATTAATATTTTAGCAGGAGTAGTAAAATTGAAATGCTTCATTCTTTGTTTTAAAAAAACAAATATTTGGTTTAACACCTTCTGATACAAAGATTCAAAGATCCGACTCTAAAATCAGTTTATTTCCAGAATTGTTTTTGAATAGTGAATAGTTTCCTTATTAGCGAGCACTTCATAAAGAAACAATATGTAAATGTAAAATAAAGACTTATGCTAAGGTGTGTTATTAACAGCAGTGGAGCAAATCTTTATTGTCTTCCTGATATGTTTATTTTTTTTGGTGGGCTTTGTCAAATCTAATTGGATCAGAATATTTTATACACTTAAATGGAACTGCAGAAGGAATAAAAAAGTGACAGTTCTGTCATTTTCTTAATATTCACTTGTGCCAGTGGTAATATTATTTTTTCCAACCCAAGGCTCCATTTAAGTCTGTTTTTCCATACTGTGAGGATTACTTTACATTGGATAATATCAGTATACTAAGTGGAAGATGTGGCAGTCCCCATAATATGTGAAACTTTGTCTCCTCCAGTGCCCAGAGCTGGAAGAATCATAGGATAGGGATTACATACTCCAAGCCCCTGAAGATGAGGCTGAAGATGAATTCTGAAGATGAAAAAAGGGAGGCCCAGACAGGGGCCTTGGCTTGGTATATCCTCCACGCATTACTTCATTTAGTTATGTGCCAGGCACTGTCCTTAGAACTGGGGTGCAATAGGAACAAAGCAGAAAAGAAATAGTCCCACTTTTAGTATGCTTGTACAGTTTCCTTATAACTTGACTTCACTGATTTCTAATGTTGAGAAATTTAGGATTGGATTAGATAGTGCCTTCTAATCTCTTGTAGAAGGGCCTCTAACATGACTGAGTGGTCCTCACCTCCTGGATTCACACTCTTGAGCACTCCATTCCCCGTGCGTGTCAGCCAAAACTAGTGACTCATTTCTAACAGATAAAATAGACAAAGGCGCTGATGTTCATTTCTGAGATAAGGTTACATAACAACGCTGGCATCTGCCTTGGGTGTTCTGTCTCACTGTCTCTCCCTTGCTTGCTCTGAGGGAAGTTAGCTGCTAGGTTGTGAGTTATACTGTGAAGAGACACATGTGGCAAAGGATCTGAGGCCTCCCGCTGACAGCCAGGAAAGAACTGAGGCCCTCATTTCAACAGCCATTGAAATTGTGCCCTGCCAACAACCATATAATGAGCTTGGAAGACCATCCCCCATTTGAGACGGAAGGCGAGACTTTCCCAGTTGCCATCCTGGCTGTAGCAGTTGATGTAAGAGACCCTGAGCCAGAGGACCCAATTATGCTGTGTCCAGATTTCTAACCCACAGAATATGTGACAAAATAAATGTTTGTTGCATTAAGTCAGTAAGTATTGGGGTGATTTGTTACACAGCAATAGGTATAATTAATACCCCTCCTTTTCCTTAGGTTCAATTTTTTTTTTTTAATGCACACACTCTCAGGAGAATTAGGATTTATTGAAATGTTCCTTAATGAGTTTCTAAACTCACCTACCGAGAATGCCCTGGGCACATGGATTAGATTCACCTAGTTGGGGAAGTTTGCAGTATAGCAGGATGAGGGAGCTTAGCTCTAACATCACCAGTCCTTAAGTTTCTGGGAGATCTGTTCAGAATGTATAGGTCATTTCATATCACTTGTCTCTTGGTACAACACCAAAAGAACTTTCAGTGCCACTGTACATAGGAAGTTAATGGCACAGATTATTAACCCATATTCACAGACTGTCCACATGCAAGAGTGAAGCTGAAAATCGGAAGTACTTAAATATTTGTTTTCCTCCAGCAACACACAAGTAGCTGATGGTATATAGAAGCTCTGACTTGAGGTGCCTTTAACATATTGACATAAGTAAATGTATAAGTAAGTGCATATATATATATATATATATAAGCAGATATGGTATATGTGATCAAATCCTCCAGAAATAGGCTCAGAATCTCATAGAAGTTGAGCATATGCTTTGAAGTTTTAGAAAGAGTCCAAGGACTAGGCAAGAATGTGGATCTTAACTGTTGCTTCTTGAACTGACTCTAATCTAAGAATATGTTTCACTCTGCTCTAAGGAAATACAAGTAAAGTACAAGATTTTCATAAATTTTAACGTATCTGGTTAACTTTATTTGGCGATTTTTTTCCTGTTTTATTTGTATTTAAGTTTTCTTGTTTCTTAAGGGATTATGATGGTGGTGGCAGTGATGATGATAAAACATAGATTATTTTGTTTGTTTTTATGTTCCTGGAAAAATAAAAAGTTAGTTGTCTTATTTCAGACTCCTCTCCCCACTGTTTGTTGTTCCACATTCTGGAAACCACTGATCTAGAAAGGCCTTTATTTTTTATTCTAGAAGAAGGCACTAATGGTGGACAAATGGAGCTAGAGTCTATACCAAAGAACACTCCTCACGTAGACGGAAACAGAGGGGCACTATCACCAGTACCTACAATAGCTAACAACTAGTAATAGTTGTCAGCCTATAACAATTGCTCACTTCGTGCAGGTGTTGGTTCAAGTACTTTAGCTGTTTAACATTTAATAACATTTAGCAACAACCCTATGAAGTAGGTACTAATACCATCCTCACAGTATTAAAGTGTCTCCACATCTGTGGAGACACATATTTTTGGAGACTTATTTGACTGTGGTACATAGTAAGAAATATATTTCACATCACAACTCAGACACATACACACACTCATACTACGACACAAACGCACCCAAAGAAGATTATTTTCTAATTCAGAAAGACGCAGGTGCCCCAATGTTCATAGCAGCACAGTTTACAGTAGCCAGGTCATGGAAGCAACCTAAATGTCCATCTACAGATGAATGGATAAAGAAGATGTGGTACATATATACAATGGAATATTAGTCAGCCTTAAAAAAGAATGAAATAATGCCATTTGCAGCAACATGGATGGACCTGAAGATTATCATATTCAGTGAAGACTGCAACAAAATATGTAAACAAGGACCTTGGTAATCTGGAAGAAAACAAAAAGTTAGAAGAAAACAATCATGAGAAGCCTAAGAGAGAAACTGTTCCATTTGCTATCCAGAGGAAAATAAAACAAAAAACTATATAGACCAATTGAAGCATGAATGTGGATTATATTTAAGACATATACAAAGACAGTGGCAGCAATTCATGTTTCAAGTATTAAGCAGTTTGTTCTATCAAGCTGTCACAGGATTTTAGAGAATTATCTCAAGTAAAACAGTGAAATGAGGGGCTTCCCTGGTGGCGCAGTGGTTGAGAATCTGCCTGCCAGTGCAGAGGACACGGGGTCGAGCTCTGGTCTGGGAAGATCCCACATGCCGCAGAGCAACTGGGCCCGTGAGCCACAACTACTGAGCCTGCACATCTGGAGCCTGTGCTCTGCAGCAAGAGAGGCCGTGACAGTGAGAGGCCCGTGCACCGTGATGAGGAGTGGCCCCCACTCGCTGCAGCTAGAGAAAGCCCTCGCACAGAAACGGAGACCCAACACAGCCAAAAATAAAATAAATAAATAAATAAAAGTGTAAAATTTATTAAAAAAAAAAAAAAACAATGAAATGAAATTACAAATAATAACAAGTTTTGGCAATCATGGTAATAGGTCAAAATTTTTTTTCTATTTTGTTTCTTTTTTCAAACGATGTTGGATGTGAACTAATAAATGTTACTCCTTCCTTGTTTTCCTTTACCCCCTCCTCTCCCACTACCACCATCTGTTGAACATCTTTATATAAGGTAATTTACTTTACATTACATAATGTAATTTAATATCCACAACAGTCTTTTATGCACACTGTGTTATTTACATCTTACAAATGTAGCTTAAGGTGTTAATTTAATTCTTACACAGTACTTAGCAGATAAAAGAAGGCAGAGTCAGGATTCGAACCCAGAGATGTCAGTTTCAAAACACTAGCTCTCCATATTCTGCATTATATAGCCATGGCAAACGTAACATCTGTAAGTTTGATTCTTTGGGTAATTGTGGAGACTGCTGTGCATAGTTCCTGTGATTTAGCCAGATTCTTTAGATAGAATACACAGTAGCACCAGAATAGTCTGATTATGTGTATAATTATTATTATTAATATGGTATATAATTCTCTATGATATAATGTTATAAATTAATTATGTGCATATATATAATATACACACATACACAAACACACATACTATTAATGGAAAAATGGGGGAAGAAGATATCAATTGAGCAATAAAGCAAGTTTATATAACTAAATAAACAGCCATCGAAATTCAATATATGGAGGTTATACATAAAATATAACAAAAAATGTAATGAAAATTTGTCATATTATTTTTTCTTTTTCCTGAGCCATTTTCTTTCCCACTGTTTTTACTTTGGGGTCACATAGGTATCTTGCACTTAAACATCACTTAAAAATAAAGTTATAGCAGAGAAAATACATGTTTTAGGGCAAAATACAGGCTTACACACAGAGCACTCTGAAACATATGAAAGTAAAGCAAATGCTAGATGAACTGAAGAATTAAAAGATATCTCCTCTTTAAGCCTCCTCCTTGGCATACATAAGCACAGCTACATTTTGGGTTCATCCAAACATGGCATGCAATTCAGATTTTCTCCATGTGACATGCTCTAAATAGAAACTGACTTGTTGAGGAAATGGTTGGATTCATCTTAGCCTGAAACTACGATATTGAAATATCACTTGTAGCACATTGATTTAGTGGATTTGGGGTGAAACAGATAAATAATCCTCTCCCAATGCCACTCCAATAAAAGAGATAGTTCAAAAGGTGGCATTAATAACAGTTGAAAGTGAATGTTTTACATGTGAGGGTCCATTAGGCTATCTCTCTACTTTTGTTTGTTTGAAAAGCCTCATTAAAAATGTTTTGGGGCTTCCCTGATGGCTCAGTGGTTGGGAATCCGCCTGCCAATGCAGGGGACACGGGTTCGAGCCCTGGTTCAGGAAGATCCCACATGCTGCAGAGCAGCTAGGCCCATGCGCCACAACTACTGAGCCTGTGCTCTAGAGCCCGTGCACCTAGAGCCAGTGCTCCAAGATGAGAGAGGCCACCACAATGAGAGGCCCACGCACGGCAATGAAGACCCAACGCAGCCAAAAATAAATTAATTAAAAAAAAAAAAATGTATTTCTAATAAAATTTTTTTAAAAAATGTTTTTAAAAATCACAATACTCAGTGTTACTACACATATGGTAAGACTCAGTGTATCTTCCTGGTAGCTGTGTAAAGTCAAGTCAGCTATTTCAGAGATAAATTCAGCAATGTGTTTAAGCACCATGACAAGAAACATACTCTTGTAACCCCAGAGCCCTACTCCTTGGAGTGAAAGGTAAAGAAATCATCTAAAACAAAAGAAAAACAAACAAAAAACTTCATTATTATCTAAAATAGTAAAAATCTGGGAACAAAACATTCTACAGTAAAAGGAAGTAAGTGAATTATGTTTTACCTGAATGGAATGTTTTGATGGCTCAAAATAGAATGATGTGGACGTGTAAGATTACTATGAAAAAATAATAAAAATGGACTCATGATTATCTAAGCTTTATGAGAATAGAGACAGTCTATTTTTGCTTTTTATCGTATCCCCAAAGTCCAGCAAATTTCTTACCTTATATCAGGTGCCCAGTTAAAATGTATCAAATGACTCTGTAAATAATTTTGTAAAAATAACATGTGCAGATAAACAAGGACTGGAGAGAAACCTGCAAACATGAGAAGAGGTGATTTGTTAGAGTTTTGGAACTCTGGATAGGTAAATTATTTTACAGGTTTTGATTTCTTTTTCTTTTATAGTTGTGTTTGCGTAACAAAATATTAAAGACAACGATTTAGAGAGGATACACAATCGATAGCAAGATTAATAGGCCTTTGGCCTTTAAAAGTTAGAGTTTCTCTGGCTTGTAATTTGCATAAAAGATTTGTTATGCTTTGTATAGGGCATTGCCCTGGGCTCCCAGGGAGGAACCTGTGGGACTGTCCCTCCACTTCTCATTAATATGGTAAGAAGGTGGGACCTCTAAACCCTACATTTCATTCCAGTTTTTAAACCGACCGGATGCTGTGATAGCCTACTTCCAATCACCCGTGGAAGGAATAATAATGAACCTGGGTGTTGGAGCTGGACGCCAGCTCTTCTACATAATAGCTGTATGACCTTGGGCAACTCATTTTCTTGGAATCTGTTTACTTATTTGAAAAGTAAAGGCAGTAATAAGGATTAAATAAGATAAAGCCTAGAAACACCACATACAGAGCTTAGCACTTGGGAGTTATTTAGTAAGTGCCTGAATGACAAGTAGCCTTTCATAAAGTCTAGGATTTAAAGGAATATACCCCTTTTCCAGAAAACCTCTTGAGTTTCCCTGGTCTACCTGGCCAGGACCCTGGCACTGAGGCAGTGACAGTGGGGAACATCACTTTTCCTTAGTTTGTTGATATGGTGGACTGCATCAATTCATTTTCTAATGTTGAACCATTCTTGCATATCTGGAATAAATTCCACTCACTTATGCTGTATAATTATTTTTATACCTTGTCAGATTTTATTTACTGATGTTTTATTGAGGTTTTGCATCTAAATTAATGAGAGGGAATTCCCTGGCGTTCTAGTGGTTAGGACTCGGCCCTTTCACTGCCGTGGCCCCAGGTTCAATCCCTGGTTGGGGAACTAAGATCCCACAAGCCACGAGACCAAATAATAATAATAATAAATTAATTAATTAATGAGAGAGAGTGGTCTGTGGTTTCTGTTTTATGTATTGCCTTTGCCAGGTTTTGTTATCAGAGCAATACTGACTTTATAAAATGAGCTGGGAAGTGTTTTCTTCTGTTTTCTAGAAGAGATTAGATGAAATTGGCGTTAATTCTTCTTTATATGTTTGATAGAGTTGTTCAGTGAAGCCTGGAGATTACTTTTTTCAGGAGATTTTAAATTACAGATTCAATTCATTTGATGGTTATAGCACTATTCAGATAGTCTATTTCATCTTAATTGAGTTTAGGTAGTTTATAGTTTTCAAAGAATTGGTCTATTTCTTTTAAGCAGCTGAATTTAGGAATATAAAGATGTCGGTTATCTTCACTTATTGTTTTAATGACTGCAAGATCTGTTTTATATCTTATTTAACTCCTGATGTTGGTAACTTGCATTTTCCCTTTATTTTCATCAGTTTTGCTAAAAGTTGATCCGTTTTATTGATTTTTTGAAGAGTCAGGTTTCTGTTTCATGGATTTCTTTCTATAGATTCCCTATTTTCAGTTTCAATGATTTCTGCTCTTATTACTTCCTTCTTTCCGCTTGCTTTGTGTTTATTTTGCTCTTTTTTTCCAGCTTCTTGCAGTTAGAACTTTTCTCATTTCTAAAGTAAGCGTTTAGTGTTACAAATTTCCCTCTTGGCAGTGTTTTAGCTATGTCCCACACATTTTGGTATGTCAGGCTTATGTCCATTCACTTCTATAATATTTTAAATTTTTCTTTGAGATTTGCCCTTTAACCCATGAATTCTTTAGAAGTGTGTTGTTTAATTTTTTACATATTTAGAGATTTTCCTCTTGTCTTTCTCTTACTGATTCCTTATCTGATTCCATTGCTGTTCTACAACACTCTGTGTGATTTTAATTCTTTTCAATTGTTGAAGTTTGGTTTATGGCCCAGGATATGGTCTATCTTGGTGAATATTCGGGGGGCACTTAACAAAATGTATATTTTTCTCTTGTTGAGTGGACTATTTATGTCAATTAGATCCTTCTGGTTGACTGTGTTGTTCTTATCTTCAGTATCCTTGCTGCTCTTTGGTCTAGTTATTTAACCAGTTGCTGAGAAGGCAGTTTTGAAACCCCAGGTATAATTGTGGTTTTATCTGTAACCCTTTTCAGCCATATCAATATTTTTTCCATGTATTTTGAGGCTCTGTTTTTTGGTGATTGTACATTTCAGATCATTGTGTTTTCCTGGTGGACTGATCCTTTTAGTATTATTATAACATTCTCCTTTGCAGTAACTGTCTTTGCTCTGAAGTCTACATTACCAGATATTAATATAACCATTCCTTCTTTTTAAAAACAAAAAAGATAATTATTGCTTGGTATTTTTTCCCCACCCTTTTATTTTCAACCTGCCTATGTAGTGGAATTTGAAGTGAATTTCTTTTAAGCAGCACATATTTTGGTCATATTTTTATCCATTCTTCCAATCTCTGTCTTTTGATTGGCATATTTAGACCATTTACATTTAGGGTAATTATTGATATATCAGTGCTTCATTCTGCATTTTATTATTTGTTTTCTGTTTGCTTTCTCCGGTTTTGTTCTTCTGTTTTTCTTTTCTTGTCTTCCTTTGGGTTACTTCAACATTTTTGAGGATTCCAACTAGTTTCAGTTATAGTGATTTTCAGTGTATCTCTTTGTATATTTTTCATAGTGGTTATTTAGAGTATTACAATATACATACATGACTTATTATAGTTTACCCCTTTGAGTGAATTTTGGAAGCCTCACTTCTGTCTAGGTCTCTTTACCTTCCTAACTCTTAAATATCATTGTCTTGGGTATCAGACAGTGTTATAATTTTTGTTTCAATTATCAAATATGATTTATGAAGCTATGAGGAAAATTATAGATCATTATATATACCCATATTTCTACTCTGTTGTTAATTAATTTCTGATGTTCCAAGATTTCCCTTTTGTCTGAAGAACTTCCTTTCAGAGTAGATCTGTTAGCAACAAATTATTTTTCTTTTTCTTCATCTGAGAAAGTTTCCATTTTGCCTTCATTCTTAAGCATAGTTTCACTGGGTATAGAATTCACAGTTGACAATTCTTCTCTTTCAGCACTTGCACAATATGTCCTTCTGGCCTTCATCATATCCATGAGAAATCTCCTGTCATTCAAATTGATATTCTCCTATAAGAAATGCTCCTTTCAGGATTTTTTCCTTCATCTTTAGTTTTCAAAAGTTTAATTATGATGTGTCTTGTCATGCATTTCTTTGGGTTTATCCTCTCTGGGGTCAGTTCACCTTCTAGAATATGGAGGTTTGTACCTTTCATCAAAATTGGAATGTGTTCAGCAGTTATTTATTCTAATGCTCTTTAGCCTTACTCTCTTTCTCCCCTCCTTCTTGGACTCTGAAAATACAAATATTGCACATTTTGTTATTATTCCACAGGTTACTGAGGCTCTCTTCATAGTTTTTCAGTCTATTGTCTATCTTTTGTTTAAACTGGGTAAATTGTATTGATGTGTCCTCAAGCTTACTGATTCTATCCTCTGTCATCTCCATTCTTCTCCTGAGCTTACCCTGTGAGTGTTTTTTTTATTGCCATAATTTCAAGTTCTATCATTTACATTTGGGGATACACACACACACACACACACACACACATACACACGTATATATGTGTGTGTGTGTGTGTATATATATATATATACACACACTATTTTTGATGAGTTTTTTAATTTTTTCATTAGTTTCAAGAGATTTTACAATTGACTATTGAATCATTTTTATGATGGCAGCTTTAGAATCTTTGTCAGATAATTCTAACATCTAACTGACTCAGTGATGGTGTCATTTGGTTGTCTTTTCCCACTTGAGCTGTGATTTTCTTTGTTTTTGGCATGGTGGGTGATTTTCACTTGTAACTTGGGCATTTTGTTTATTGTATTAGGAGACTCTGGGACCTGCTTGAATCTTTTATTCTGGCAGGCAGTTACTGCATTAAGTAAGGTTTAACAGGTGGTTCTTGGCCTACTTCTATGAACTGTGGTTCCAATGACAGTTTAATTTTTGCTGTCTTGGCAGTGTTATTTTGGTCTGCTTGGTTTATCAGGTGCTACTTGTGCTTCCATTGGTTCCCTGATGGTGCTGCCTGAGGGAGAAGAAGAGGTTTCCTCAGGCCAGGCTGCCAGGTGTCTTTTTGGGGGAGAGCTGTGGTGCGACCCTCCTAATGCTCACCCCTTCTCCTGGTCTCTCTGGGTTAGGGAGGAAGGAGAAGTGTCTTGGGCCTGCAGGGACAGAAAGACCCTCCGACCAGGCTGCTTGCTTAGACAGGTCCTTCCCTCACCCACCCATCACCGCCGGATGGGAGAAAATAGTCTCAAGGCCCATGGGGACAAAGAGCCTCCCTGGATCAAACCCTTGTAACAGCTGGGTCCCACTTGCTGGTTTGGCGTGTCCTGCCCACCTCAGTATCTCTCCAGGGAAAAGGGGAATCTCAGACCCAGTGAGGAAAGAGAGTGTTTCCCCCGGCTGCTTATATATGATGGGACTCCCAAATGACCTCCCTTCTCAGCGGTGTCAGACTCCCTTGATGTTGTAAGAGGCACTCCTGTTTTCTCTTGCAGAGCAAGAAGCCTGCTTGGATTTTCTTCTATTACACGGTCATGAACAGGGAAACACTGGGCCTGGGTCACCTTCTATTGGATAGGGGGATGCAAGATGCTCTGCCACTATGCCATTCTGCCATCCTGGGTTTCCAAACCAGATTATCTTCTTCTTTCTACCTTTGATTGTCTCTTGTGCTATTTCCAGAGTTCATAGTTTTGCTTAATGGGAAAGAGCAAGGAAAAGTGGATCTATCTCAGCTTGTCTGAAGAGGAAGTATGAAATACATATTTTATTGCCACCCTTTCTTATAACAGGCAATGCCCAGATGTTCATTATGAAGCTCACCTTGCATCCTTCATATCAGTAGGGAATGTGGAGGCTGAGACCCATAGGCAGATGGGGGTCTGACCCTTAATCATGGACTCAAAGGTTAGTACTGCTAAAGTGTCTCCCCATAGATTACTTATCAATTGCAAGTGTGTCTATCCAGTAGAGAAGCCCAACAACATCTTGACTGAGTGATCATCAGCAAATGCAGGTGGATACCATGAGCCTCTGGGTATGATAGTACATTGAGAAGGGACATATCATTATCCTTGTAGTATTCCGGTCAGCAACGCTTAACCAGAATCCTCTCATGAGGAAACATCAGAAACACGCAAAGTGAGTGACATCTATTAAACATAAAAAAGAAAGAAAGCAAGAAAAGAAAAGAAAACTGGCCCATCTTCTTCAAAAATAGCAAGACATTGGTTGAATTTCCTGATTTGATAACTTTACTGTGGTTGTGTAAGAGAATGACCCCATGCTTAGGAAATAAACACGGAAGTGTAAAGGGATACACACCCATACACCCACACACCCCCACACACACACACATTGAGAGAGAGAGGATATGATAAAGAATTTGGCAAAATATTAAAGGTTGGCAAAAGAGTATCTGAAGTTTTCTGTATTGTTCTTGCAAATTTTATGTAAGTTTAACAGTGTGGTGTGAACTATTGTCAGTCATGTGTGAAATTTATGTCACCTCAGTAGATAAACCCTGAGGTGCTTCAAAGCAGACACAGCAAATCACAACCGAGCCATGACATGTGTCCATAAGTAAAAAATGTGGCAGGGGTTTCTCACAGTGTATCAGAAACCACATACCAGTCTCTCATGGAGCCTAAAGCCACCTGTTAAGATCTGTTATGCCTCATGAATCCCTCCTTCCTCCCACCTGGTTTTGATCTTAGATTTCTCTCCATGTAGCCCCTGTCAGTACAGCATTGTAGATTTCAGTACTTGGCTAGATTTATCTTTTTGTCTCAGAGTCACGTTTTCTTGCAGATTACATGGTAGCATTTTCAGTGTACAGGGACTATCCTTCTTATGTAATTTTCTCTTGTGTTCTTTAAAAAAAAAAGGTGGAAGACTCAGGTGTTTGATAAATACATATATGAGCCTTATGTGTATAATTGAAGGGAGATAATCTCACCCCAGAATGTCTCTTATGTCTCTCAGAGAAAAGCATAGATTTGAAATCCGTCATTGAATCCTGGATTTAAATTCTGTCTCTTCCATTTATGAGCTCTGTGGGCTGGGCTAGTGTTGAACCTGTCTGAGCCTCAATTTCCTCATGTGCACAAGGCAAATAATAATGCCCACATCATAGGATGCTTATACGAACTAAACATAATATATTTAAATTGTATGTGTTGGAGGCTCAATAAATAGTCTTAATAATAAATTAGTATTATTGATTATTCTTTCAGTCAGTCTGATCCTTTGGAATGATTCAAAAAGGAAATATAGCTCATTGTTTGCAGACCTCTTTTAATTCTGTTAGTCTCAAATTTCCTCATCTCTTCTTCATCTGGATTCCTCTACCCTTTGTCTTCTCTCCTGCACGTAGCCCTTTTGGGTTCTATACCTTGCTTGGAAAAAAATATTTCTGTGGCATTTCCCACCAATACATTTTGTCTCTCTTCTTCTATTATCTGGGTCCCCTTGGTAATTGCTTACCCACTAGAGAAATTAATGTCTGTAAATGACTTGATGAATCACCTCTCCACCCTAGAGAAAGTGGAGCTGGGGTCAGAGATTTGGGTTGGGCGTATTTTTTTAATTGAAGTATAGTTGATTTACAATGTTGTGTTAGTTTCTGCTGTAAAGCAAAGTGATTCAGTTATACATACATATACATATATATGTATTCTTTTTCATATTCTTTTCCATTATGGTTTATTACAGGATTTCGGATATAGTTCCCTGAGCTATACAGTAGGACCTTGTTGTTTATCCATTCTGTATATAATAGTGTGCATCTGCTAATCCCAAGCTCCCAATCCTTCCCTCCCCCGTCCCCCTCCCCCTCCCCACTGGCAACCACAAGTCTGTTCTCTATGTCCGTGAGTCTGTTTCTCTCTTGTAGATAAGTTCATTTGTGTCATATTTTAGATCCCACATATAGTGATATCATATGATATTTGTCTTTCTCTTTCTGACTGACTTCACTTAGTATGATAATCTCTAGGTCCATCCATGTTGCTGCAAATGGCATTATTTCATTCCTTTTTATGGCTGTGTAGTATTCCATTGTATATATGTACCACATCTTCTTTATCCATTCATGTCGATGGGCACCTGGGTTGTTTCCTTGTCTTGGCTATTGTAAATAGTGCTGCTGTGAACACTGGGGTGCAGGTATCGTTTTGAATTACAGTTTTGTCTGGATATATGCCCAGGAGTGGGATTGCTGGATCGTATGGCAACTCTATTTTTAGTTTTTTGAGGAACCTCTATACTGTTTTCCATAGTGGCTGCACCAATTTACATTCCCACCAACGGTGTAGGAGGATTCCCTTTTCTATGGGTTGGACAGTATTTTAGAAGCCAACTGGGCCATGTAGCAGCTACTCAACTTACAAGTGGATGTGGCCCTTGTTCATACCTGTCCTTAAGTAGCATGAGCACTATTCTTTGGTAAGCAGCATAGCTCAGTTTAACTCTTGTATTGTTCTAATTGGAAGTGTGGCCCTGAGATCAGGATGCCTGGGTCCAAATCCTGCCTCTGCTCTTTCACAGTGGGTTGACCTCGGGCTGGTGGGCATGGTGAAAACATAATGATTCACTGTACATACTCGCAGTGCATACTCAGCCGTTGTTATTAGTTAATGTGAACTTCATTATTGAAACTGTGGATCTTGAAAACATGGGAGGTATTACCTAATTCAGTGGTTTTCAAACTTTTTCTTTTAGCAGTAGAAGCCTTTTTCCCTTAAAATGAAACAAACAAAAAAAAATGTATACAGAATTCCAATGCGGGAAAGAGAGCTGTTTTGATGGACACAGAGAACGTGAGCCAGAGCCCCACCCTCTGTGGCTGCCTTGGCTCTGCCCTTCCACTGTGGTGGCCGCACGGTCACTACCACCTCATCTGGGGGTCTACTGGTGAATGACACATCGTGGGAAAACAGTGACTTAAAACAGTAAAGATCATTAATTCTGCCCTGAATCTGAGGTTGACTAGGCCTGGTGAGGCAGCTCTCGCTCAGATTCTGCCTTGTAGTTGCAGTCAGGTGGTGGTGGGGCTAGCGGACCTTGCAGTCTTCTTTGCTCCAAGTATAGGTCTGGGCCTGGGCTAGGAGAGCTGGGGCATCTTGAGCATCGCTTACTCCCCGTGAGGTCTCGGGATGTGGTGTTTCCGCTTGGCAGCCTCAAGATCTCTGGGCTTTTTATGTGGCACCTGTCAGCTCCCAGAGAGAGCGCCCCATCAGAAACCAGCAGGAGCTGCAGGCTGTATCTCACCTCGCCTTAGGAGTCACCCGGAGCTTCCAAAATGTTCTCTTCTTCTGAATCACAGACGTGCCAGTTTCAAAGGAAGGTGGCACAGGTACTGCCTCTTAGCGTTCCATGAATTTGCAGACCTGTTATCAACCACCATGCCCTGTAATCTAGAGATCCTGTTTCGAGGATCCCTGATAGAGTAAATCCCTTTACACTCTCATTATGGATGTAATTTTGGTTATGCTGCTGACATCACTAAAGGCTAATACAGCATAAGAGACTACTCTCTAGCAGGCGTTACTTTAAACACACAGACATACGAATGATCATAACAGATTACTGTGAACAATTCTATGCCAATCAAATGGACAACCTAGAAGAAATGAATACATTCCTAGAAACATACCAATCTCCCATTACTGAATCAGGAAGAAATAAAAAATATGAACAGACTGAATACCAGCAATGAAAGTGAATCAGTAATTTTAAAAAAACCTCCCAACAAACAAGTCCAGGACCAGACTTCACAGGTGAATTCTACCAAACATTTAAAGAAGAGTTAACTCCTAACCTTCTCAAACTTTTCCAAAACATTGAAGAGGAAGGAATGCTTCTGAACTTATTCTGTGAGGCCAACATCACCCTGATACCAAAGCCAGACAAAGACACCACAAAAAAAGAGATTTATAGGTCAATAGCGCTGATGAACAGAGATACAAAAATCCTCAACAAAATGTTAGCAAACCAAATTCAACAATACATTAAAAGGGTCATATATCATGATCACAGTTAGGAATTAAAGCTCAACTCTTAACCACTCCCAAAGTAAAACTGCCGAGTCTGAGAAAGCAGCCACTCAGCCAGAATCAGACAGTTTAATTACAGAGTAGGTCCTAGACATCGTGCTTTCTCACTTCCCTGTACCTTACACCCCTGCACTCTCACTCTCACGTTATCCCTTGTGAGTTATTTTTGCAAATCTATTTTGACAAACTAGGGTAAGGTGGCCACTTAAATTCACCCTGAAGCTCATATGAGTTCTTATCTCCTTGGTTTTTGTCCTGCTTGTGGTCCACTGTATATTAAATAGTCTATCGAATCAAATGCTCGGTATTCCTATATCACCTGTCATCTGATCTGGAAGGAAATGGTTTTTCTGTTGAGATATATTGAAGGTGTCATCCCCTTCGATGGTAATAAGAGTATGGAGTTGGCATTTGCTTCACTGTGCAGTGCCCTAAGCTCTGGCTTTCCTTATTTGGAATTTCGAATGCAGCCTCGCTGCCAGAAGGCCAGTTTTCTTCAGCTTAGTCTGCAGGAATTGCTCTTGAGGGGAATTGAACTTGCCCTTATCCAATCATCCACATCCTAAGGGTTTGGCCAGCTAGAGGCCTGGAGGGAAGTTCATTTGTTACTGGATGATTTTGATTACATTGGTCTAAGCAGGTCATGAATACTTGGAATCCAACTGTCATGGATTTGATTATTATTTACCAAATCTTCGTTTCCATCCCTCACCCCTTTTGGCAGATGTACGTCCCTTCTCCACCTACTTGGGTTGTGCCACATGACTTGCTTTGGTCCCTGGACTGAGGCGTGATTTGGCTGACGCCTATACTCCTGAAATTCACAATAAGAAAAACATGCCTTGGGGATCCAGTGGAATAGGAGGCTGAGAAAAACATAGATCAGTCTCAAACTCAGCCTGCGGCCTATATCCAAGTCCAGCCATCCCATTTCATGAAATGGAGCTGGCCAGCTGAGCCCAACCAACCTCAGCCAAATCGGTCAACCTGAATATCTGTGAGAGTGAGAAAATATTTGTCACTGTAAACCACTGAGGAATTTAGCTTTTAGCTTTTGTTTCATAGAATTAATGAAGCCAAAGATAACTGATGTACCAGTTAACATTTTATGGACAACATAGTTGTGATATTGTGGTTTAAAATAAGAAATATATATTTGGTTTTCCTCCCTTTTCTGGCACAGAGAATCTAAAGCACTAGGAATTTCCTAAGTGAGGAGACCAATAAAGGTGTCTTTGGTTATGTTAACGAGGTGACTTTTGGAAAGCACGTAAGGTTGGGGGCTGGTTGCCAGCAGAGTCAAGCAAAATTAGAGGTTTTGAACTCTCAGTCCCACCGCCCAATCTCTGGGGAGGAGCTGGAGGTGGAGTTCAGTCACCAGTGGCCAATGATTTAATCAATCAGGCCTATATAATGAAGTCTCCAGAAAAACCCAAAAAGGCAGGGTTCCGAGAGCTTCCAGGTGAGGGACCAGATGGATGTGCTGGAGAGGGGTACCCTGGAGAGCATGGAAGCTCCACCCCTTTCCCTGTACCTTGCTCTATGCATCTCTTCCATCTGGCTGTTCTTGAGTTACAACCTTTTATAATAAACAGGTAACATGAGTAAGTAAAATGTTTCTCTGAGTTCTATTAGCCACTCTAGCAAATTAATCGAACCTGAACAGCGCAGAAGGTCATGGGAACCTCAGATCTATAACCGTGTAGTCAGAAGTACAGGGGATAACCTCAACTTACAAGTGGCATCTGAAGTTGGGGTCGGGGGGGCAATTTTGCAGGACTGAGCCCTTAACCTGTAGGATCTGATGGTATCTCCAGGTAATGAGTGTCAAAAGTGAGTTGTAGGACGCCCAACTAGTATAAGAACATTGCCTGATGTATGGAGAAAACCCCCCACACACTGGACTTGGTGAGTCAGGGTCTTAATAGTGTTGGCTGTTTTTAAATTAGTCTAATTAAATATTTAAGATGTGGTGTCAGGCACCTCCCAAGTGTGTCATTCATTAACTCAAGTCTCAAACAAGCCTACAAAGCATATAATACCATTATCTCTGTTTTAGAGTCTTACAGAGGACTTTGCCTTTGATGAAAATCATTAGAATAATTCATCAGAGCTTACGCTTTTGAACAAGGAACCGAAGTGGATTTTGGAAATCCATATTAAGATCAGAAAAGCAGATGCTTCTGAAATTCTTAGGGAACACTGACAGCTTCTGCTTTGTAAGAAGAGATCTTGGCATATTCATGCTGGAAACCACTCCCATAGGCATAGCTGGTAAGAACAGTGATCAAGGCTGCCGTTTATTGATGGCTTGTGTCAGACTCTGTGCTTTGATCATATCCGTGAAGACACTATAGCCAACTGCTATTGTTGCTACCCTTTATCCTTCTGTGTTATAGCTGGACAACTGAAGTTCAGAGAGGTTAAGTAATGTACTTAATGTCACACAGCTTGTACATGACTAAACTGGAACTCAAATACAGCCCCGACTTCTTATCTAACAATACACTAAGCTACCTATTATAGTACCTATTTCTTTGCTGCATGGTTTACAACCTTGTTCACAACCATTTTTTCTGTACAAATGTTATAATTCGTATTTGAATGATTTTAACATTTTTTGCAATTTTTCCTTGAACAGATAGTTATTGAGAGTATACTATGCACCAGACGCTGTGCAATGCAATGGAAGTGAACAGTTGGAAAGAGCTTGGGACTGGATATCAGAAAACCTAGATAAGTGTTGCTCTATGATCATAGAGCAGAAAAGGGTAGAATGGGTTTCGTATGCAACTTCCACTAAGGTTTCTATCCTGTGGAACTTGTTGCCTCATTTTATGGACGATGCTGCGTGGCATCGTGGTAAAGAGCACTTGTTTTCAGAGTCAGCGAAAATTGGACATCAATTCTGGTGTTACCAAATCGGGTCCCACTGCGCGCCGCTTACAAAATCAATACTCACAAATGTTGATAGAAAGGAAAAGTGCTTTTCATTAGAATGCTGGCAATCCGGGGAGGCGGTGGACTCACTGTCCCCCAAAAGCCACCTCTGAAGATTCTGCTCAACCATGAAAGCTTTTCAAAGGAGACAGGAAGGTAATCTCAGTTGCTCACGGAGATAGGGGGTCAGAGTTGTTGCCATCCCCCACTGTGTGCAGGCTTGTCGACTCCTCGTGATCTTTGTTGAGATGTTATCTTGTTCACACAGTTTGTTCGCGGCGAGATTACTGAAGGAGAAGCTAGGGGAAGAGCTCTGGTCATCTGTTAATTACTCATTCTTCATTTCTAATTCTTTGATCTATGCAAAGAACCAACAAGTTAGGCATGGTATTATGTGATCAAAAGATTTAATTAAAAGGTGTGCTAGGGCCAGAGATGAGTAGAGCATGGGGGCGCCTGGTTTAAGTTTGCTGACAAGACAAAGGGGTGCCTTCCTGCAGAGACCTCTTTCCTGCAAAAAGCTTTTTCCTGCCAAAAGTTTACACTGGCTCTGCTACTACCTAAGAGCTTGGACAAGTTACTTTACCTCACTAAGCCTCACTACCTTTTATCTCTGCAGTTTTAAATGTAGAGCTGCTCTCATATTGGCAATAGAGAGTCAAGAGTGAAAATGTACTAAAGCTATTAGCTCAATGAGTGCCTGCAGTAAACAATCAATGAATCATATATTAGTGATCCCTGTTGTCTTCTAAGGAATTTTGTCCAGGCCACTCACCATCTGGATCATTCTCATTGGAATATACTCTCATTTGAAGACATTACTCGTAAAAACATCACAGGATTGAACACCTTTTTCTAGTTGATGTTCAGCACTAGGTGGGTGGACAGCAGACAGATATCAAGTCTGTTCCTCTCCCTGGGCCTCAGTTCTTTGACATTAAAATGAGACATTTGAATTAGATCAACTTTGAGTTCCTTCTAGCTATAAAACCAAAGCAAACCAACTAACAAACCAAAATGCATGATTCAAAGAGGAAATCGGGGTGAATATTAATTCTCGTGTTTTTGTGTATATGTGTGCATGGCTGAATGCTTCTAATTGGCCCTTTTTAATAGGTTCTCTCTTACCTCTGTCTCGTGAAATGTTCTGTGTCCTGAGAGGCTCAGAGGAAATGTATGGTATGTTGGTAGTTATCCAGAAAAATGCTTCTCTCCTGCTCACTAAATAGCTGCTGCTACCCAAGTGGGTGAGAATCTTGGTTGTAAGAAATCAAAAGCAAAAACACAAGATTTTTTTGTTTGTTGTTGTGGTGGTTGTTTGAATATTCATCAACATACATTTGAATTCTAAGGCAACCCTTTAAGTGTGATAAATCCCGTTTTACAGATGAGGAAACTCTGAGAGTCCATGTAACTAGATGGTTTCCATTCAGTGTTACAGTAAATTATGACTTGTGATCCTCAGTTTAAATTCCAGACTGCTTCTTTGCCCATATATAGACGTAGTAATAACTGATATATGTGATTTGTTCTATAGCATATTACTATTCCTGTCACACAGGGAGTGTGTAGAAAGCAGGCGAGGTGAAAACCATGCCGGATGGCACAAGTGCTTTCCTAAGGTCAAGTCATTCCCCCACATCAATATTTTTGACAAAAGCGAACAGCCGAAAGAATTCTTAAAATTCATTAACAAATGAAGAGTTCCCAAGAAAAGACAGAGACCAGATAATGTTCATCTCCCTTATTTTCTTCTACTGTGGCCTCTCCACCAGGAAGGAAAAAAATATATTTTCCAGGCTTTGCTTGAGACATCTTTGTGTATTACATCATATACAATCTATTTGAGTCCTTTTAATTTCCAGGAGCGCTCCAGACAAATCACTTACCCACCCTTTAGCGTATCTCTGGTGATTTTTCTGGTTTTTGTAATCAGTGTGCTGGAAACATTATCTTTTAATCATCTAATACAGAGGGACCCTCCACTTTGTAGTACGTTGCATACACTCTCTCTGGTGCTAATGCAGTGTTGGTTTTTTTTTTAATGTTTATTGGAGTATAATTCCTGTACAATGATGTGTTAGTTTCTGCTGTATAACAAAGTGAATCAGCTATACGTATACATATATCCCCATATACCTTCCCTCTTGTGTCTCCCTCCCACCCTCCCTATCCCACCCCTCTAGGTGGTCACAAAGCACCAAGCTGATCTCCCTGTGCTCTGCGGCTGCTTCCCACTAGCTAGTGGGAAGTGTATATATGTAAGTGTATACACTTACATATATACAAATATGTATATATACATAGTGTATATATGTAAGTGTATATATGTAAGTGTATATATATATTTGTTAGTGTACATATGTCCATGCTACTCTCTCACTTCGTCCCAGCTTACCTTTCCCCCTCCCTGTGTCCTCAAGTCCATTCTCTACATCTGTGTCTTTATTCCTGTCCTGCCTCTAGATTCATCAGAACCTTTTTTTTTTTTTTTTTTTAGATTCCATACATATGTGTTAGCATATGGTATTTGTTTTTCTCTTTCTGACTTACTTCACTCTGTATGACAGTCTCTAGGTCCATCCACCTCACCACAAATAACTGAATTTCATTTCTTTTTATGGCTGAGTAATATTCCATTGTATATATGTGCCACATCTTCTTTTTTTTTTTTTTTTTTTTTTTTAAACATCTTTATTGAAGTATAATTGCCTTACAATAGTGTGTTAGCTTCTGCTTTATAACAAAGTGAATCAGTTATACATATACAATATGTTCCCATTTCTCTTCCCTCTTGCATCTCCCTCCCTCCCACCCTCCCCATCCCACCCCTCTAGGTGGTCACAAAGCACCGAGCTGATCTCCCTGTGCTATGCGTGTGCCACATCTTCTTTATCCATTCATTTGTCGATGGACCCTTAGGTTGCTTCCATATCCTGGCTATTGTAAATAGTGCTGCAGTGAACATTGTGGTACATGCCTCTTTTTGAATTATGGTTTTCTCAGGGTATATACCCAGTAGTGGGATTGCTGGGTCATATGGTAGTTCTATTTTTAGTTTTTCAAGGAACCTCCATACTGTTCTCCATAGTGGCTGTATCAATCTACATTCCCACCAACAGTGCAAGAGTGTTCCCTTTTCTCCACACTCTCTCCAGCATTTATTGTTTGTAGATTTTTTGGCCATTCTGACCAGTGTGAGGTGATATCTTATTGTAGTTTTGATGTGCATTTCTCTAATGATTAGTGATGTTGAGCTTGCTTTCATGTGTTTGTTAACAATCTGTATATCTTCTTTGGAGAAATGTCTATTTAGATCTGCCCATTTTTGGATTGGGTTGTTTGTTTTTTGATACTGAGCTGCATGAGCTGCTTATATATTTTGGAGATTAATCCTTTGTCAGTTGCTTCGCTTGCAATTATTTTCTCCCATTCTGAGGGTTGTCTTTTGGTCTTGTTTATGGTTTCCTTTGCTGTGCAAAACCTTTAAGTTTCAATAGGTCCCATTTGTTTATTTTTCTTTTTATTTCCATTTCTCTAGGAGGTGGGTCAAAAAGGATCTTACTGTGATTTATGTCATAGAGTGTTCTGCCTACGGTTTCCTCTAAGAGTTTTATAGTGTCTGGCCTTACATTTAGGTCTTTAATCCATTTTGAGTTTATTTTTGTGTATGGTGTTAGGGAATGTTCTAATTTCATTCTTTTACATGTAGCTGTCCAGTTTTGCCAGCAGCACTTATTGAAGAGGCTGTCTCTTCTCCATTGTATTCTCTTGCCTCCTTTATCAAAGATAAGGTGACCGTATGTGCGTGGGTTTATCTCTGGGATTTCTGTCCTGTTCCATTGATCTGTATTTCTGTTTTTGTGTCACTACTGTACTGTCGTAATTACTGTACTTTGTATACTGTACTTGATTACTGTATAGTCTGAAGTCAGGGAGCCTGATTCCTCCAGCTCCGTTTTTCTTTCTCAAGATTGCTTTGGCTATTCAGGGTCTTTTGTGTTTCCATACAAATGGTGAAATTTTTTTGTTCTAATTCTGTGAAAAATGCCATTGGTGGTTTGGTAGGGATTGCATTGAATCTGTAGATTGCTTTGGGTAGTATAGTCATTTTCACAATGTTGATTCTTCCAATCCAGGAACATGGTATATCTCTCTGTCTGTTTGTATCATCTTTGATTCCTTTCATCAGTGTCTTATAGTTTTCTGCATACAGGTCTTTTGTCTCCTTAGGTCAGTTTATTCCTAGGTATTTTATTCTTTTTGTTGCAGTGGTAAATGGGAGTATTTCCTTAATTTGTCTTTCAGATTTTTCATCATTAGTGTATAGGAATGCAAGAGATTTCTGTGCATTAAATTTGTATCCTGCTACTTTACCAAATTCATTGATTAGCTCAGGTAGTTTTCTGGTAGCATCTTTAGGATTCTCTATGTATAGTATCATGTCATCTGCAAACAGTGACAGCTTTACTTCTTCTTTTCTGATTTGGATTCTTTCTATTTATTTTTCGTCTCTGATGGCTGTGGCTAAAATTTCCAAAACTATGTTGAATAATAGTGGTGAGGGTGGGCAACCTTGTCTTGTTCCTGACCTTAGAGGAAATGCTTTCAGGTTTTCACCATTGAGAATGATGTTGGCTGTGGGTTTGTCATATATGGCCTTTATTATGTTGAGGTAGGTTCCCTCTCTGCCTACTTTGTGGAGAGTTTTTATCATAAATGGGTGTTGAATTTTGTTGAAAGCTCTTTCTGCATCTTTTGAAAATATCATATGGTTTTTATCCTTCACTTTGTTAATATGGTGTATCACATTGATTGATTTGCATATATCAAAGAATTCTTGCATTCCTTGGGTAAACCCCACTTGATCATGGTGTATGATCCTTTTAATGTGCTGTTGGATTCTGTTTGCTAGTGTTTTGTTGAGGATTTTTGCATCTATGTTCATCAGTGATATTGGCCTGTATTTTTCTTTTTTTGTGACATCTCTGTCTGGTTTTGGCATCAGGGTGATGGTGAGCTCATAGAATGCGTTTGGGAGTGTTCCTCCCTCTGCTATATTTGGAAGAGTTTGAGAAGGATAGGTGTTAGCTCTTCTCTAAATGTTTGGTAGAATTCACCTGTGGAGCCATCTGGTCCTGGGCTTTTGTTGGAAGATTTTTAATCACAGTCTCAATTTCAGTGCTTGTGATTGGTCTGTTTATATTTTCTATTTCTTCCTGGTTCAGTCTTGGGAGGTTGTGCTTTTCTAAGAATTTGTCCATTTCTTCCAGGTTGTCCATTTTATTGGCATATAGTTGCTTATCGCAATCTCTCATGATCCTTTGTATTTCTGCAGTGTCAGTTGTTACTTCTCCTTTTCCTTTTCTAATTCTATTGATTTGAGTCTTCTCCCTTTTTTTCTTGATGAGTCTGGCTAATGGTTTCTCAATTTTGTTTATCTTCTCAAAGAACCAGCTTTTAGTTTTATTGATCTTTGCTATCGTTTCCTTCATTTCTTTTTCCTTTATTTCTGATCTGATCTTTATGATTTCTTTCCTTCTGCTAACTTTGGGGGTTTTTTGTTCTTCTTTCTCTAATTGCTTTAAATGTAGGTTTATTTGAGATTTTTCTTGTTTCTTGAGGTAAGATTGTATTGCTATAAACTTCCCTCTTAGGACTGCTTTTGCTGCATCCCATAGGTCTTGGGTCGTCGTGTTTCCATTGTCATTTGTTTCTAGGTGTTTTTTGATTTCCTCTTTGATTTCTTCAGTGGTCTCTTGTTTATTTAGTAGCATATTGTTTAGCCTCTATGTGTTTTTTGTATTTATTACAGTTTTTTTCCTGTAATTGATATCTAGTCTCATAGTGTTGTGGTCAGAAAAGATACTTGATACAATTTCAGTTTTCTTAAATTCGCCAAGGATTGATTTGTGTTGCAGGATATGATCTATCCTGGAGAATGTTCCATGAGCACTTGAAAAGAAAGTGTATTCTGTTGTTTTTGGATGGAATGTCCTATAAATATCAATTAATTCCATCTTGTCTAATGTGTCATTTAAAGCTTTGCGTTTCCTTATTTATTTTCATTTTGGATGTTGTGTCCATTGGTGAAAGTGGGGTGTTAAAGTCCCCTACTATGATTGTGTTACTGTCGATTTCCCCTTCTGTGGCTGTTAGCATTTGCCTTATGTATTGAGGTGCTCCTATGTTGGGTGCATAAATATTTACAATTGTTATATTTTCTTCTTGGATTGATCCATTAATCATTAGGTAGTGTCCTTCTTTGTCTGTTGTAATAGTCTTTATTTTAAAGTTTATTTTGTCTGTTATGAGTATTGCTACCCCAGCTTTTTTTGATTTCCATTTGCATGGAATATCTTTTTCCATCCCCTCACTTTCAGTCTGTGTGTGTCCCTAGGTCTGAAGTGGGTCTCTTGTAGACAACATATATATGGGTCTTGTTTTTGTATCCATTCAGCCAGTCTATGTCTTTTGGTTGGAGCATTTAATCCACTTACATTTAAGGTAATTATTGATATGTATGTTCCTATTACCATTTTCTTAATTGTTTTGGGTTTGTTTTCATAGGTCTTTTCCTTCTCCTGTGTTTCCTGCCTAGAGAATATCCCTTAGCATTTGTTGTAAAGCTCATTTGGGGGTGCTGAATTCTCTCAACTTTTGCTTCTCTGTAAATGTTTTAATTACTCTGTCAAATCTGAATAAGATCCTTGCTGCGTAGAGTAATCTTGGTTGTAGGTTTTTCCCTTTCATCACTTTAAATATATCCTGCCACTCCCTTCTGGCTTGCAGAGTTTCTGCCAAAAGATCAGCTGTTAGCCTTATCGGGATTCCCTTGTATGTTATTTGTTGTTTTTCACTTGCTGCTTTTAATATTTCTTCTTTAATATTTTTGGCAGTTTGCTTAATATGTGTCTTGGCGTGTTTCTCCTTGCATTTATCCTGTATGGGACTCTCTGTGCTTCCTGGACTGGATTGACTATTTCCTTTCTCATATTAGGGAAGTTTTCAACTATAATCTCTTCAGATATTTTCTTGGTCCCTTTCTTTTTCTCTTCTTCTTTTGGGACCCCTATAATTCAAATGTTGGTGCATTTAATGTTGTCCCAGAGGTCTCTGACACTGTCCTCATTTCTTTTCATTTTTTTCTTTATTCTGCTCTGCTCTAGTTATTTCCAGTATTTTATCTTCCAGTTCACTTTTCTGTTCCTCTGCTTCAGTTATTCTGCTATTGATTCCTTCTAGAGAATTTTTAAGTTCATTTATTGTGTTGTTCATCATTGTTTGTTTGCTCTTTAGTTCTTCTTGGTCCTTGTTAAACATTTCTTGTATTTTCTCCACTCTATTTCCAAGATTTTGGACCATCTTTACCATCATTACTCTGAATTTTTTTTCAGGTAGACTGCCTATTTCCTCTTCATTTGCTTGGTCTGGTTGGTTTTTACATTGCTCCTTCATCTGCTGCATATTTCTCTGTCTTCTCATTTTGTTTAACTTACTGTGTTTGGGGTCTCCTTTTCACAGGCTGCAGATTCATAGTTCCCGTTGTTTTTGGTGTCTGCCCCCAGTGGATGAGGTTGCTTCAGTGGCTTGTGTAGGCTTCCTGGTGGAGGGGACTGGTGCCTGTGTTCTGATTGGTGGGGCTGGATCTTGTCTTTCTGGTGGGCAGGGCCGCATCTGGTGGTGTGCTTTGGGGTGTCTGTGAAGTTTGTATGATCTTCAGCAGCCTCTCTGCTAATGGGTGGGGTTGTGTTCCTGTCTTGCTGGTTGTTTGGTATGGGGCGACAGCACTGGAGCTTGCTGGCCGTTGGGTGGAGCTGGGTCTTAGCATTGAGATGGAGATCTCTGGGAGAGCTTTCACCGTTTGATATTACGTGGAGACTGGAGGCCTCTGGTCATCCAGTGTCCTGAACTTGGCTCTCCCACCTCAGAGGCTCAGGCCTGACACCAGGTCAGAGCACCAAGACCCTGTCAGCCACATGGCTCAGAAGAAAAGGGAGAAATAAAGAAAGAAGAAAAAAATTTTTTTAATTATTAAAATAAAAAAATAATTAAAAAGGAGAGAGCAACCAAACCAATAAACAAATCTACCAGTGATACTGAGTGCTAAAAACTAAACTGAGATAAACAGAAAAATCAGAAACAAATCAGTCACAGACAGCAAACCCCAAGTCTGCAGTTGCTCCCAAAGTCCACCGCCTCAATTTGGGGACAATTTGTTGTCCATTCAGGTATTCCACAGATGCAGAGTTCATCACGTTGATTGTGGGTATTCATCTGCTGCTCCTGAGGCTGCAGGGAGACAAATTTCCCTTTCTCTTCTTTGTTCTCACAGCTCCTGGGGTTCAGCTTTGGTTTTGTCTCCACCTCTGCATGTTGGCCACCCTCAGGCACCTGTTCCCGTCCAGACAGGAGTGGGTTAAAGCAGCAGCTGATTAGGGGGCTCCTGCTCACTCAGGCCAGGGGGAAGGAGGGGTACGGTAGTCAAATTGGAATGCGGGGCGAGCCTGCCGCGGCAGAGACCAGCATGACCTTGCAACAGCCTGAGGCGTGCCATGTGTTCTCTCAGGGAGGTCGTCCCTGGATCACGGGACCCTGGCAGTGGCGGGCTGCACAGGCTCCTGGGAGGGGAGGTGTGGAGAGTGACCTGTGCTCGCACACAGGCTTCTTGGTGGCTGCAGCATCAGCATTAATGCTTCATGCCCGTCTCTGGGGTCAGAGCTGATAGCCACGGCTTGTGCCCATCTCTGGAGCTCACTTAGGCAGTGCTTTGCCTTCTGTGGGCACACAGGGAAGGAATCCCCTCCCCTCACGCACCCCGAAACAATGGTCTCTTGCCTCTTTGGCAGGTCCAAACTTTTTCCCAGACTCCCTCCCAGCTAGCTTTGGTGCACTAGCCCCGTCAGGCTGTCTTCATGCAGCCAACCCCAGTCCTCTCCCTGAGGTCTGACCTCCAAAGGCCAAACCTCCACTCCCAACCCCACACACCCCAGCGGGTGAGCAGACAAGCCTCTCAGGCTGGTGAGTGCTGGTCGGCACCGATCCTCTGTGTGGGAATCTCTCTGCTTTGCCCTCCGCACCACTGTTGCTGTGCTATCCTTCGTGGCTCTGAAGCTCCCCCCTGCCCACCTCCCGTTTCCACCAATGAAGGGGCTTTCTTGTGTGGAAACTTTTCCTCCTTCACAGCTTCCTCCCAGAGATGCGGGTCCCATCCCTAATTTTTTGTCTCTGTTTTTTCTTTTTTCTTTTGCCCTACCCAGGTATGTAGGGATTTTCTTGACTTTTGGGAAATCTGAGGTTTTCTGTCAGCGTTCAGTAGGTGTTCTGTAGGAATCGTTCCACATGTAGATGTATTTTTGATGTATTTGTGGGGAGGAAGGTGATCTCCACGTCTTACTCTTCTGCCATCTTGAAGGTCCTCCCTAATGCAGTGTATTAAAGATGATTATTTCTGTGTGTTAGCTGGGATTGGAAGTGTCTATGTGTTTGTCATTGTTTGCTAAATCCTTTGAAGTCAATTGCCAATTATAGGATCTTGTAAGTTTAGGGACCTAGCTGATGAATCCAGTTGAAGTGTCAGCTTTTCCGGGCTAGACTGGTTATATAAAGAATCTCCATCCTAATTGCTTTAATTAATGAATGCAGAGATAAGACAACCCTTGGAGAGAAAGACTGCGACATCTTTACAGCATCATTGCCACACCTGGTGACAGACTAACAATAATCTGGTCTTGCTGGGCACTCGGCGTCTCAATTGCTGCACTTTTATGGGTCCCCTACCATGACCGTAATGTGTGGGGATATAAACAGAGTGTCTGACATCTCCCCAGCTCTGAAAGGGCTTATAATTTTATTGAGAAACAAGCCTCAAATGTATCAAACAAGTTGAGAATAAACAAAAATGTTGTGTTAAAATAATTTTAGAGAAAGGAGGTAACATTTTGGGGAGTGGGTTTGGCCCGCAGGGATTTTATAGCCCCAGGTGATTGGAAGGGCAGATAAGGACAGATGAGAGTCCATTGACTGGGTCAGCCAGTTCAACCTCTCTCCTAGAGATTGCCAAGTTCTGTCCTCCTGTCTTTGTAATTGTTCTTCCCTCTGTATGGATTCTTCTTGCCCCAGCTCTTCAAATGGCTGCCTCCTTTTCTGTAGTTGGATCTGAGCTCTATAATTACCCCCAGAGGGTCACCTCTCCATCACCGTATCCAAAGGGACACAGCACCCTTCCCATGCCCCCTGTCTTTTATCAGACAGACCTCATTGCCATTTTTATAATCACCTCTTCTAGGCTGTGAGCTCCTATGAGCAGAGACCTGACGTTTGCCCATCATTGAATCACAAGTGCCGCACAGATTGCGGGCATTTAAAAAACATTAGTTGAATAAATGGTTTGCAGCTAGGAACATTTTATCATAAGCAGCAGAAATGGACTCTGGTTAGTTGAAGCAAAAGGGAATTAAATGGCGTTTTCTTTTCTGAAGTTGGAGAACCAGGCTTGGAAACAGGCAGGAAGCAGTCCAGTCTAGAGGACTTGGAAGCAGGAACCACAGTAGAAGGCTCAGCAGGGAACATCTGGTTGGGGCACAGCTGCTGGGGTCAGTAAACACCAAACACATCTTTTGACTTTGGACACATACAGAATTTGTATTTCCACATTGAAAAGAATGAGCAGATAGGAATCACACTAAGTCCTGAGAGAGAGCAGCTACAACATCGTGTGTATTGTAGGGAAAGCTGCTTCTGGGACAACTATGGCTCCAAAGATTTGTCAGAGTAAAGGGACAACCATGGTTCTGATAAGGTGTGCAAGCCAATGGAAGCCAATTAACCTATCAGCAGATAAAAGCTGAGGCCATGTCCTCTCTTAATACATAGTCCAGTTGGAGAACTGATTCCGCTAACTTTACATGCTCAGGATAGATGGAATAAACCTGAATTGACTATTGCTTGATAGATAATTACAACTAAGAAAACACTGGATTATTCTAGTTTGTTCTGATGCTTGAAAATATTGCTTATCTTCAGACTTCTGAGTATTTTATTTCTGTTTTAATAAAAGAATTCATAGTGTATAATGTAGAGTTCAGTTTTATTTTAAAGAAGATAGAGTTTCTAACATATTTATATCTCAGTTTGGTTGAAAAAAAAGATATAATTCCTTGTTAGCATTACTCAACACCTATTTGCATTCTTCTGATAATAGTACCTAGATTTTTAATTTGAGAAATCACTCCTCTTGCCATATCCTCATTCCAAGAGTAGATCTGTAGTATCTGAGAGCAGAAAAATACCATATGTATTATATCCTTACCTAGAGTATTAAAAACCAAAGTGGTATTTTGAATGTCTAGGTGCTAAAAGCACTGGTCTGCAATGTTTCCTTTTCAGATACTTAAGTAATTCCTTACTAATTTCTTATGCTTAATTAGTTAAGTAAATAGTCAAGTAATTAAGCCTAGTCAATCCAGTGAATGGAGGTGGTGAGGGCTATGGCTGTAGTGAGACTGTCAAAAGCAGAATATGTCGGCTAACCTTTGAGTGATAAAATAGCACTACAAGTAGAAATCAAATTTATAATATGCCCTGTGGGAAATACAGAAAGAAAGTGAGGATTAAACTAAGGAGTGATAAATAACAGTTGAGATACTGGGGAGAAAACACAGATCTGTTCCACAAAGTTATATTTCTTTCAGTGTTACTTCAAATGGTGTTTTATCCTTATATTTAAATGTGAACACAAAAAATGTGTTTAACAAATATTTGTCCACTCAACAATATTAGTGTATAATTTATACGCCTGTGTATATGTGCACATATGTACACACATGTATATATATGTAAAAGGGGGTCAATTTGTTTATGGTACACTAAATTCTCAGAAATGATTTTCTTAAAGCTGTTTACTTTTGTTAATGAGCAATACCGTGGTGAGGTGGGAATGTATTTCTAAGGGTATTCTTAGCCATCTATGTTTGGTCAGTTTTCATCTTAGTAGATTGAAAAGTTGTTATGGAAAAAGTGGTTCATAGGGCATTTCCTCTGAGAAGAGTAGAGAGGAAAATGAAACCAGAAGTTGAGAATTTACACAATCCTTGGGAAAGTAGCAATAATGTCGTATAAGAGTCAGCTCAGAATATTTTCACTTACTTGCCATGCATGTATTGAGCTCTAGCCATGTGTTCAGCACCATCTCCACTTGATGGTATATCCGCATTGGCGTGCCATGACTGAAAGAGGAAGTGCTTTGGACCTCTCAGTTCCATATTAGGGAGATCCAACCTGTGCTCTCATAAGCCACTTCATAATGGACTTCGGCTATAATCCATCTGAGAACAAGGATATTCACCCAAGTTAATTAACCCCAGAGAATGAGGGTCTTAAGGTCAACCTAGCAGTAATCTTTCTTTAGTAGCACTTCAGAAAGGCTTGATAGAAAAGACAAGCACAGTTCATTTCCTCTGAGTACATGACAAGTGGGGCCGGGCTTATATTTTCAGCTGGAGAGATTGTCTTTAATATTAAGAAGAGTCTCCCAAACCTAAATATCAGGGGATAAAAAAAGAACACAGGAGAGGAAGGATATGGAATCATCAGTAAGGACCTGAAAAGCCAAAACCTTGGTTCTGCTTGTTTAATTACATATCTTGGCAGAAGAGAGTTAGATAAGGTCCCTTTTATATATGTGATTCCGTCCACACCTGGCCAACTATGAAAGTAAGCCAGTGTCATCTCTAATATTTATTGTTTCTTTTTTTAATTAATAAAAATGTCCTATCAAATGCATCTTGTTTACATTGATTTTTGAGATTTTGACTGTTTATTTCTCTTTCTTCCCACTAGAGTTTCAAATTCCCCTTTTGGTAGACCTTACCTTGTTTTTCTTTCTAGAAGGAGCATTTAGGAGCTCAATCATGTGGGCCCTCTCTTACCATCTTGAACTTTGTAATTGTTTCCCCCCTCTGAACATGCCTTTTGAACATCCTGTCTCCCCAGAGAGTGTCCTGTGCAGCCACAGGCGATAATTTAAATCCCTGCCTTTGTTTCCCATCAGTTTCATCCATGCCTGTTGTGTAGAAAGCTCCCTTAGGAAGGCAGGATGGTGTTGGCCTAAATTATGGCTGTATTCTCAGTGCCTGCTACATATGGTCCCTGGAGCATAAAAGGTGCTCAACACAGATTGAATGCATGAGTGAACAAATAAGGAACTGAATAGTGTTCTCTGGGGAACCTTGTAGCCAATGTCCTTTAGATACAGATAAATTCAATGCACATTAGAGTCAGATTTCTTCCCTTGCAGGCAAGAGAAGCTGACTGCAGTTAGATTAGGTAGAATATAGGAAGTTACCAGAGGGAGATGCCTTAGCCCAGGGGGAGATAGGGGTCAGGTCAAGTCAGTCCTGCCGCCTGTTTTTGTATAGCCCACAAGCTAAGGATAGTTTTTACATTTGCAAATCATTGAAAAAACTCAAAACAAGAGCAATATTTCCTAACATGTGACAACTACATGCAATTCAAATTTGAGTGTCCCTATATAAAGTCTTGTCGTGACACAGCCATGCCTTTTGTGTATGGGTTTTCTGGGGCTACATTTGCATTGTGATGGCAGAGCGGAGTAGTGGTGACTGAGACCGTCTGGCCAGCAAAGCGTAAAACGTTCATTACCTGGTCCTTTACAAAAGAAGTGTGCCGATTCCTAAGTTAGCTCATGGAATTCAAGCCAGGCAATCAGAGCTTAGGGAATTCAGAAACCAGGATACTGTTAGGAATCTAGGTAGCAGAAAGGAAGAGACTGGCACTTGTGGTACCACCATCAGAGGAAATCTGTTCACCCCCATCTCTATTCAACTCAGATCTCAAATTCCAGAAAAAGGGAGACTGAATCGTGTGGCTTAGTGTACATGCCCACCCCATGACTATACGGATGAGGGTGGAGGGAACCTTGATTAATATCCCCATCATATGGAAACTTAGCAAAAAGAGCAGATGTTCACTATTTGAATGGTGATGCCGAGATAAAGTCATAGCTGATCCTGTTGCCTTCTTCTTCCAAAGATAAACAGAAGCTGTTTGCTGCCTGGTCACATTCAGAGGCTGCTGAGCAGTGGTGGGTATACACACCTGACACAGTGACCTCTTGTCGTTGAGTGGACTCCTCATTTCGGAATGTGCTCCCCTTTATCCCAAGTTTCAACTTCCATTTCTTCAGCTGCGTTCTGTTCAAGCTGATCATACCCAGTGATGCACCATCTCATGCCAAAGTAGCCCAGCACCAGGGGAGGCACTGACTTTATTTTTAAAGATTTCTTTTGGTTTTCTCAACCAAGTTTCAGAACTGCTTTCCATCACCTTTGAATGGCGCTAAACTGCAGATGTCTAAATGAGACCACAGAGGCATCAGCGCTTGTCCCGAGAGGTGAAAGGAGGGGAGACTGGGAAGCATTGGACTTTTGGGCCTCCTGTCTTCAGTGTGCATCCAGCCTTCGCCCTTAGGAGGCATTGCCAGGAAATTAAAAAGCTTCAGTCCATGACCATGGAAAGGCTTATGAGCAACAGGTCTCAGTGCAAAAAACCGTTTTAGTGTTATCCTTTGTGAGAGGCTCATGTTAAACAGGATAGGAAATGTAGGTCATTTCCAAGCCTGAAAAATGTGAAATTCACTTTTATTTAAAATGTTAAATGTGATAGAAAGAAAAGAAGTTGGTAATTGCCTTCCAGTGTAAGGGTCAAAGTTTCTCTGAAAGAAATGCACGTTCTGTAGAGCCCATATGCAGTCGTTAGAGAAAATGACTCTGTGTGTGTGTGTGTTGTATGTAATGATGTAAAATATGTGGCATTCTCCCATGGCCTTGACCTGAGTGTGTTGTGACTCAACCTTTACTTTCCTTATTTCTGGGTTCCAGAGGAAGAGAGCTTTTTTTTTTTAAGAATCTTTTTTTGGGAGGAAGTAGATATGGAGGGTGGTATTTATGTTTTTGTTTTGTTTTTGAAGCTGAGGAGTGTTTCGGGAGTATGAGGGATTGGTGCAGGAGCGTTGGTGGGCATTCTTCCTTCAAGTCAAGAATCTGAAATGAAGTCCATTTCTCTTAAAAAGCCCTCCGTTGATGCCGTGGACAACATTTTTACCCAACCTGGAGCCCACTTGGGAGAGGCCCTAGCAACTGCTGCTCTGAGGAAGAGAAGCTGAGATAGACGTTCCTGGGGAGGAAGGAGAAGAGACAGGATGGGGAGGCATGGGACTGGCCAGTCTGCACTCCGGGGCCGTCCTTCCCCCTCCCAGACACTAGCTGTGGTCACCGTGTTTAAAAAATTCATCAATGTGGCAGAGGCAGGAATACTAATTAAGTGTTTTGAGCATAATAGAAAGTCAGTTTTAATTTTCCCAAATGGAACTATTGTTTACAGTTACAGATGGCCTCCAGGCAGGACCTGGAGAAAATAAATGAGTCCAGGGAGTAGGGAATCGCTTTCAATTCCTCTGCGTATTGCAGGGAAGCCATTCGAGAATTCAACCTAAGAAGGTTGTTGCCCAGAAAACAGATTACCTATAAAGTCTGCAAAATGGTGTTTCCATTAGGACCATGCCAAGTCCGTGGTATCACGGATTTGCATGTTCTCACCTCCCTCCTGGTGTTTTACGTAAAAGGAATGAGCACTCAGAATAGTTATTACCACATGGATTAAAAACCACAGAAACAAGCACCACTCCCTCCCCCGATGGCCACCAAATTAAAATTGCTTGTACAGTACCCAAAGCTTTCTCACCTCTCATCCAGCTTCTTTTACGTCCTGGGCTGTGTCTTCCTTAAGAATAGTGAAATGGATGCCCACATACCCTGCACCCAGATTCACAAATTTTTAACACTTCCTTTCGGAGGGAAAAAATTACACTCCCTTCCATGACTGAGCAAGGAAAGACCAACTCAATCCTCAAGGCCACCTCTCACCCGATCCCTGCCCTGGGTGTTCTCTTTCGCTTCTCTGCACTGCCAGGGCAAAGCAGGCTTTTCCTTTACTGCACTTCATCCTTCCTGTCTGTGGTCATTTGCATATTCATAATTGTCTTTCAACTAGTCCCCGCAACTCAGCTCTTCACTACTAACCGTGCCCCTTGAGGGACTGTCTTAATCCATTTAACCAGCTGTAAAATGGGGGTAGTGATAGTGCCTGGGGTGAGTCTTAATGAGTTACTGCAAATGAAGCTTCTAGAGAAAACTCCGGTGTGTAGTTTGAACTCAAAGATGGCAGCTGCTAATACTGTTTTTATTAAGATTATAAAATATTTATTTATTTATCTTATTGAAGTATAGTTGATTTACAGTGTTGTGTTAATTTCTGCTGTACAGCAAAGCAACTCAGTTATACACATATATACTTTTTTTTATATTCTTTTCCATTATGATTTATCCCAGGATATTGAATATAGTTCCCTGTGCTGCACAGTAAGACCTTGTTGTTTATCCATTCTGGATGTAATAGTTTGCATCTACCAACCCCAAACTCCCCGTCCATCCCTCCTCCATCCCCCTCCCCCTTGGCAACCACAAGTCTGTTCTCCATGTCTGTGAGTCTGTTTCTCTTTTGCAGATAAGTTCGTGTCATATTTTAGATTCCACATATAAGTGATATCATATGGTATTTGTCTTTCTCTTTCTGACTTACTTCACTTAATATGATAATCTCTAGTTGCAACCAACTATATTTTAATTATCTTCTTGTCCCTTTTCTTTGAAGAAATAATCGGAGTACACTACATACAAAAATAAGTAATTGTCCTGTTGAAAAATCCCAGGGAAGGACAAAAATAAGAAGTTGGAGTCAGAGGCTCACTCTAGGAGACGCTCAGTATGGGTTGGCTTAAAGCAGTAATTATAAAGACTTCCTGCAACAGAACTACCTGAAGTGCTTGTTAATACTGCAGATTCCTACTGAATCAGAATCCCTGAAGCTCTTGGGCACTGCCCCCAGGACTCCTCTGTCAGAACTATCGGGCCATCTCATTTGTAGAATGTAATAACTAAGACACATCACAGCATGGTACAATCCAAGTCCAGGGTGAGCCTGACTTTGCTCTAAGTATGAACCATTATTGAAGGAAGCATCGTGACCCTTCTCCCACTGTATCCCAATGGAATACTTTCCGTAATACACAAGCACTTGATTTCATTCTCTAGAGTCCTTTTCAGTGAAACTTTGCTCAGATTTTAATACCTCTAAAACTTAATTGGTGTTTGGGAGTTAGCTGGATTTTTTTTTTTTTCTGATTTCTAATTAGGAATCTCAATTCACAGAAGATATATAGTATATCAAACCAATCTGGGTTTGAATTTTGTTCTTGTGTGACATCAGGCAAGTTCTTCAACCTTTCTGACCCTCACTCTCCCCACGTGTAAAATGGGAGTACTGACAAATACCTCAAAGGGCCTTGTGAGACTTACAAATACATGTGAAAGCACTTACTACCCTTGCAAGTTGCCCGGGAGATGTTAGTTTCTGTTTTTCTGAAACACAAGAGCACTGTTAGGAAGAGAGGAAAAAAGAAACACATTTTCTCTTAACTAATGGTTTCTCAGTTTCAGGGCTATGACATCCTGAGCAAAAGATAATTGTTGATGAGTGTTTTGGGGAGGGGGAGGGGGCTGGCGAGGGGGGCTGTCCTGTGCACGGTAGGTTTAGCTGCATCCCTGGCCTCTCCTCACTAGATGTTAGTGGTGCCCCTTCCTCCATATTCCTGACAACGAATATGTTTCCAGACATTGTCACATGTCCCCTGGGGGGTGAAAATCATCCCTTTGAGAACCACTGTTCTAACTTTTTGCCTGTAATTTTAAGGCATTAAATGGTAAAATAAAACTACAACATTAAACTTGCCAATATTTTAACAAACTATCATCAAAGGGGAAACTAGAGCATTACCTACCTATGATAGATATCCTCCATGAAAATTCCCCAGCCTTAGGAAGGAGAACTCTCATGGTGCTATTAGGACGTAGCAACAAGTAATCAGTGGCTTAGCTACAACAAAGGGTTAGATTCTCAGCCTTGAAAGGCCATGACCTCAGGCTTTCTCATGTCCCAGATCTACTGAACTAGGGCTGGATGTCTCTTGTTGCAAAAACTAGGGAGCAGTGGCCCTTGCATGAGGCTGATGTAGAAAGCAGATGCTTATTTCCTTCATTTGGAAAGAGAAATGAAATTGTCAGGAGTAGCTTCATTCAAGTTAGTGTGACCGGAGCAGTTGATTCCTAAAATAATCGCAGGGGAAACCAAATTACCCAAGTTACCGTGAGAAGCACTGGAGGCTGGGTGGCGTCCAGACACCGGCACCTGATGGATCTGTGCCACGATGGGGACGTGTACTCGTGAGGCGCTTGCAAGTTCTTCGATGGGCGTTGCCGACATCTACCTCAGCAACCTGACTCTTTCTCTGCTTCCATGGTCCTCCTTAGTGACACAGCATTTTAACATTTTTTCACCCGGGTTTAACCTAATTCTGCTAGATTTTGTGCCTTGTTATTTGCCTTGAGATGACCTTGTGAATCTCTGTGGGAATCAAACAGGTGTTTTTATAGGAGAACCTTAATTCCAGGTTCCTGGGAGGCACCTCTGTGCAGACCCCCTCCACCTCCCACCACCTAGCATACCAGTCTCTCTGCTGCCAGCTTCCCTGGAGTACACTGATCCCGTCCACAATTCCTTTTACGAGCGGGGCCATGGCAGCTTTCTCACTCTGACTCTCCTGGCATCACGGACAAAGGGTCTGACGAGACGAGAGACAGTGGACTAGCCCGGGCTGCATGAATCACGCTGAGACTCCAGCTGTGCTCTTTCCTTTCCTGTTGGCAAGATTTTGAGGTGGAAGCCCAGAGGTGTTTCGTTGTTCTTGTTTGTTTTGTTTTAATTGTACAGTAGTTGATTTGTCCTCGCTTTACACGTAGTTATGAAACATTAATAAATACTGATGAAACGAAGGATAAATGTTATTTGCCTAAATTAAGAAATGTTTGATAGGATTGTTATAACCGTAGTTATTGCTTATTGAGACGAGGTGCTGGTTCTTTTTAGGGCTCATGTGGCCCAGTCATTTCGCATTTTGCGCGGATTATCCTAATTCATCTACATAACGGTCGAATACTTCAGAACTTCTTTTATCCCGAAGTTGTAAGTGAAGTACCCATGCGGCAGAGGTAGGATCTGAACTGCTGCCCAAAGGGCAGATTTCAGGTGGCTGATGACCCTTGCAGCTAAGCCCCAGGAGAGGGCACCTGTGATGTGTTCCTCTCTCCACCAGGGCCTCAGTGTCTTCTACCACCAAGGCCTTGGCAGCATTTCCAAGGGGCTAGGGAATTTGAACTATGCCAATGACAGTTTTGCAAAAATCGAACCCAAGATGGAGGTAGCTCCAAGTTAATGCCATTTGGTGGCTCCTCTGGAAAGTGCATCAGAAAGCATCCTGGAAGCATCTTCCACATTCTGCCTGGCATGGCTAGAGAGCTCCTCGTCGCCTTATGTAATTCAGCTGCGATCGGCTTCAAACAAGAGTATAGAAAGGTGCCAGTGTTCTCCTCTCTTCCTAGGAAAAGATTCCGTATCTAAGACTGCCCTTACTGACTTCACCTGGCTTCTGTCACTAAGCTATTAACTCACTGAAATTAAAATGCTACGAAAAATACCTCTGAACCAGCTGGATTTTTCAAACGTCAAAATTATAATACTGCAGCTGCTGGCCTTGCTTTACTATAGCTTATGTTTTGGCGAGAAGCCTAACATCAGCCCATCAAACTCTGAGAAGCCAGGGGGAGTTAAAATAATAGCCTCTTAAATAGAAATGAGTAAGATGGTTATCAGTAAATGGAAAATCAGTTTCATGTAATACCTCTGAACATAGGTTAATGAAATAAGTCCTTAATTTTCCTTAGTGAAAACTAGACCTCTGATTAATGTTAAGATTTGGCTGGCTATTTTTAACATTAGTCCTTTTCTTAAAAAATCTCTTGAAATAACTCTCATAACTCTCATTCAGGCAATAATTTTGAGCACTTTTCCCTCTATTATCCCACTTAATTAAATCTTCACAGGAGCTTTGCTAAGGAGACATGATTCTCAACCCAGTCTGCATCTAAGGAGACTGAGGTCTGTAGGAATTAAGTGACTTGATCAGATAGAAAATGACACTGAGAATATTTCAACCCATTTTTTCTAACTGTTAAGTGCACTATTCTTCATGAAACCAAGTTGCTTCTCAGTAATCTTGAGAGTGTTTACTTGCACTAGTAAAACTAATTTACTATAATTTAGCCATTATATTGCTTCTGAAAAATCAATATGTTTATCTATAACATAGTCTAGGTCTAGAACCTTTGTTGTTATATGAGGCTTCTGATGTTAATAGTATTCATTTACTCCTGATTAATTGGGGCAGAAGGAACAGAGGTCAGAGCGGTCATAGATAACTCCAAGTAACCAATGAAGGAAAACTAGGATCATTTCTGGATTATTCAGGGATCAATTTACCATTTTGTGCCTGAGTAGTATTAGGTGCCTGCATTTGTTGGCTTGGGCTGCCATAACAGAATACCATAGAATTGGGTGGCTGAAACGAAAGAAATGTATTTCTTCCTGTTTTGGAAGCTGGGAAGTTCTAGGTCAAGGAGCTGGTCCATTCACTGCCTGGTGAGAGCTCTCTCCCTAGCTTGCAGACGGCCACCTTCATGCTGTGTCCTCACATGGCAACGAGACAGCTCTAGTGTTGCTCTCTTCTTCTTATAAACGTACTAATTCCGTTAGGAGGGCTCCACCCTCATCATCTCATCAAACCCTAATTATCTCCCAAAGGCCGCATCTCCAAAGATCATCATGTTGGGGGTTGGAGCTTCAACGTATGAATTCTGGGGTGTTTGGGGGGGGGGTGGGTACAATTCAGTCCATAGCAGCACCTGAGACCTATTCATCAGTAAGTTAACTGTAAGCAGTATTAAAAAATTACTCTGAAACTTCATGGCTCAAAACAAGATACATTTATTTTGCTCATGAATCTGTAATTTGGGCAGAGTTTCGTGAGGATAGCTCATCTCTGTTCCACTTTGCATCAGCTGGGGCAGCTCACAGCCTGAGCACTGGAATCTTCTGAAGATTCATTCACTCACTTGGCTGTTGTTTGATGCTGGCTCTTATTTGATGCTGGCTCTTGTTTGATGCTGGCTCTTGTTTGATGCTGGCTGTTGGCTGGGGGCCTCAGTTCTACTCCACATGGGCCTATCCGTATCATCTATCTGTAGGCTAGGTTGTGCTTCCTCACAGTGTGGTTGCTGGTTGCTAAGGGCAAGCGTCCTAAGAGTGAGACTGAGAGAGACAGGTGGAAGCTATAGTCCAAGGACCCAGCCTTGGAAAAGACCATAGCATCATTTCCACCATAGTCTGTTGGCTGGAGCAATCCCTTTCCCGTACCCACATCCAAGAAGAGGGGACAAAGATCTCTTGAGGGAGAAGATGTCAGTCATATTGTAAGAAGAGCATGTGAGATGGGCCATCTTTGGGAAACATCATCTTCCCCTAAGAGTTTGGTAATCTGATTATCCATGGTTGCTAGAACCCTGAAGGAAAGGCAAGATCACAAGGAGGCAGGCATGTTCCTGCTGAATTAGCCGGTTTAAGGAGCCACTTTTGTGGTCTGCCAGGTATGTGTCTGGTCTTACCTTTATTAATCCTCCTGACTTGTGGTCTTCCTTTCATCGCTTACTTCTCTTAAATTCTGTCTTCTTTATGTCCCCAATTCAAATACTCTCTGGATGTGATAAAACACCACCCTGGGACTCTTAACATTCGTCCGTTAAGATAAGATGCATCTAAAGCTCAGAATCAACTGAGACTGACCCCAGTGCAAGTTTCCGTTCTCCGGATTCTTCCCCTTCTATTTCTTAGGGGAGATCAGGGTGTGGAAAATATGTTTCCTGAGGCCCAATTCATACCTTGCCCTTGTCTGAGGCTTAGGATGCTGTAACATAGACAACTGAGCTGTAATTGTAGCACTCAGATTCCCATTTAAAATACATTCCATTCCCTGGGGGAAATCATCCAAATGGCCTACTTTCCTGAGGGGGATATCAGAAATACTCCTGTCGGCTCATAGCATTACATGTAATTGTGAAGGTAACTCTACTTTTCACGTATTTGCTGCACACTCCTGTGATGTGTTAAACATTGGGGGTTCCCCTTCCTCGTATATCCCGGGTTGTCTCTATGTTCCTTTGACACCTCCACCCCTCCAAATTCTGAGTAGCTAATGGGTTGTGACCCAGGTTCTATTTTTCCTAATGAGTGGAGTAGGGGGTGGGGGAGTCGCATTGATAGTAGGATGATGGTCCATCTGAAGTGGGTGGAAATACGAGGCCAGAAACTCAAATGTGCAAGGAATTATTTTTGGACTTATAAATTTAAATTTATAAATTTGACATTCCACTGGGGGATTGGAACCTGATGTCAAGCTGACCACACTCACCCTCATCCCACCTTTTCCTGGGTTCCCACTGGCCATATGGGCAATGACCTCACAGCATTGTGGGTGGCTGGTGTGGCCTCAGTTCTAGATCATTGTCCCTCCACAGGGGATCCTCTTCCTGTCTCTGGGTTCATGTCTCACGAAGCTCACCATGGGTTGTACTCCGGTCTGGCCTCTCTGAGACACTGCTCTGTCTCTTGAGAATAGGAGAAACCCTGAGTTGCCCCCTGAGCCACTTTTTACACTTAGGAACTCAGTGGGTCTGAGTCTGCTCCCATTTTCTTCATGTGAAATCATCTAAGCCTGCCTGATAGGCCATTGGTCAGTGGAGCCGGTGAAGCCTCCAGAGCCCCAGATGCATCCACGTGCCACATAGACCTTTAGTTCGCTTCTCGATGCTGGAGCGTGAGCCCAGGACCTCACTCCCCCTTGGGCTGACTCGGGGAAGCAGCTCCCATAAGGTTACACCAACCCTTCTGCTTCAGCCCACTTTGGGGATCCATAGGCCTCTTCAGGTTTGGCTTGGACCATAGCTTCTGATCTTCATGTAGCCTGAAGAAAAGTGGGAGAGAGTAGGATGGACCTGGATCTTTCTTATCAAACCACAGTATTGTGACTGGATCTTGCCTTTTGAAGCCCCAGATTTGACTCTTACATCATTCTGTAGCATATCTTCTATAAGTACAGATGCAATCAACTGGGGGAAAAAAGACTAGGGCTGGGAAACATAGAAACAGGCCAAGAACAGCAATTGCAGATCCCTGTGCTTCTTTCTCCACTTTGCCAGTTCTCCCAGGATCCTGAAATGTCCCTGGCATTGTGTTCCCATGTATACTATCTTACTGCTGCTCTGTCTCCATCTGGAGACCTATAGCTACTGTTCTTTTTTAGTGCTAAAAATCTGCCATCCTCTCCACCTCCCAAGGGTCATTTTACTGCCTCTCCTATTGCCACCCGCTGCCATGTGTGTACATGCACACAGATACGCACGCGCACACACACACACTTGGAAGCCAGAAAATTCCTTTCCAAACATTCCTGCCTCGAGTTACACTCTGGCGACTTTCCAAGGCTTCCAGAATGCTTTTACTTCTCAATTGCCTTTCTCTGGAGTTGTAGAAGACTCACAAAGAGTTTAAGTAACTCATCAAGGTCACGAGGTGAAGATGGCAGAACAGCCTCTGAAGCCCACTGCTATGAACTGGATCACGTCTCCCCAAAATTCATAGTTTGAAGTCCTAGCCCCCCAATGTGATGGTGTTTGGAGATGGAGCCTTGGGGAGGGAGTTAGATTTAGATGAGATCTGGAGGGTGGAGCCCTTGTGATAGGATTAGTGCCCTTACAAGAAGAGGAAGAGACACCAGAGCTCTCTCTCTATCATGTGAGGACACAACGTAAAGGCGGCCATCTGCAAGCCAGGAAGAGGGCTCTCACCAGGAAGCAAATGGGCCAGTACCTTGATCTTGGACCTCCCAGGCTCCATAACTGTGAGAAATAAATTTCTGCTGTCTATGCCACACAGTCTTGAGTTGACTAATCTGCCAGTGTTTCCCATGTTTTTTGTTTTTTTTCCCTCCTTATCACATTTTCTTCCCATATTCCCCCATGACTCCATGACGAGGTGTTTGTCATCAATTGTTTCCTGCAGTGCCTTTGAACCAAAAGGTAGGTCAGAGAAGGGGAAGGAATAGTTGACATATGGAAGGAATTTTTTCCAATGTGAAATTGTCCAGCTCTCTCCTGTTCTCTGTATCCTTAATGAAACCTTGGACCCTCAACTAAACAAGTCTCCTAGTTGCTTGTAACAGACAGAACCTAAGAGACCGCTGAAGTGTTCTGCTGGTCCTGTGCATTCCATTTGGCCGGACTGGGCTTTACAAGAGCAGAGTGGCAAGCAAAGCATCTCTGAGCTGGTAGCAGGGCGCACCCCTGCTGTATTCCATCCTGGACATGAAAAACCAGAAACTAATAGCACTTACATAAATGTGCCATTTTACAGTGCACATCCTTGACACTTGAGGGAAATAAGCAAATCCGGGAAAACACGGGAGTGCTTTCCTGATACTGGTACCATCAGAAAAAGATGTTGGGAAGCAGAGGAATTTTTCAGGATCTCAAAGAGAGACAGGATTAGATAAGCATGTCATTTAATTCTGCCTTTGTGTCTGTCAGGGTCACTATCACATTAGGAGGTGGGTGGATCATACAGATGTTAGAGAATAAGGATTAGTCATGGAAATGCAGTGATGGAGAGAGGAAGGGTTCCAGGAAATATGTCCTGACTTGGAGAAAAATAAAGAGATTAACTATGGGTAGTATGTCAGCTGAGGGTTCTGGGTTTCAGTGTTGATGCTTTTCCAAGGCAAATAGCTCCAGGTGTCTCTGGAAAAGCCCCTCTTCTCCCATCTCCCTCCAACAGAGGTCGCTGAGACTACCAGGGGATTGGATGGAGTTCAGCTTGGACCTTAAGTGAATTCAGATGATTCCCTGAATCGCTGTTCACTGTTGCTCACAGGTAGTCCAGGAGCCACATGTCAGAACCATCTGGTATTATTATTCAAAATGCAGTTGACTGATCCCAGGCAAAGTAAACTGACTCAGAAACTTTGGGGAATGGAATCTGAAAAACTGAATTTTTAGGGAGAGTCTTAGAAAGTTCTTACGTACTAAAGTTCGAGAGTTTTTATCCTAGGTATTCCAGTTTCTGGTACAGTGCCTAGCTCCAAGTGGTCACACAATACTTGTTGCAGTGAATAAATAGATCTCCAGTGTGTAGTGTAGTTCCTAAAACAGAGTAGTATTAAGCTAATGCTTGTTGACTGAATGTTTACGATAGCTTCTGGTTCATAAGAGGCACTTCTGAATTAAAGAACCCATCTATCCAGTCAACTAGCTAGCCATCCATCCACACATTCGTCTATCTTTGGGGATTTGGCAAAGCACCAGAAGGGGAGTCAGTGACATGAATCAGAACTGGAGATTGAGAATATCAGGTGTAAGTGCAGGGTCTTAAGGCAGGGAGGGGGGAAAAAGGAATGAGGAGGAAATCAGACCTTCACTAGGGCCCTGCGTGTCCGTTGCATGAATAGGCAGAGCGGTCACTGAATCAGCAGAACGTTTGTTTATAAGTTGACACTGACATTGGGGTTGGACGAGGGATGCTGGGGCTTCTGCGGTGGGGCTGGCCTAGAAGTGACATCAAGGTAAGAAAATGATTCAGATGTGAAGGTCACACAGGATATTCATGGCAGGAGCAGATGAGGAGGACTGAGCAGTGGGCGTCGTCCGATAATAGACCCTCTATCTTCCGTCAAAGCTTATCTGACTACCCCCCTCCTCCAGCCCTCCAGGGTCTCTCCATAAACTTCAGGTAGTGTGCTCCAGCACAGATTCGAGTTGAAGGGATACAAAAAGGAGGGGCAAGACAGTGGCGGCAAAGAGAATAAAGAAAATCTCTGATGCTATAGGGCACTGCTTTAACTCATGTCTCCCCGTGCTGATCTGGAGGTGGAATAAAATCCATCACACTTCTGACCGCAAGATGGGAATTGACAAAGAGGCTTTACCTTGAAAGCTTAAAGCTAAAAATCAGGTTGTTTCCCCAGTACATTTCCCCATGGTAATTGCAATCCGTGTTTATCCTGGAAAACTAAAAAAACAAAGAAGGATGCTTTTAAAATAACTCGTGATTTCACCTCCATGTGCATCGTGGCATTTCCCCCCCAGTCTGCTTGTTATATATATATATCCTACATGATGATTTTTATTTTGTATGTGTCATCTCCTCTTCTGCCATTCTGTTTTATTTAACTTTATATCATAATCTGCTATTATGTGTTTTTGTTAAACGCTATAGCAAAGAGGTTTAGAGCATGGTCTCTGGAAATCTGAAAAAACCTAAGCACCACGTAGACTGTCACTAACTGCCTTTATAACCTAGGTTTGTTTTCCGTCCTCTCTAGCCTCAGTTTCCTTTTCTGTAAAATACAACAAAGCTGTCCCTACCTCTGGGTGGTTGTGAAGCTTAAATAAGTTCATGCTGATAGAGTGTCACACAGTGCCTGGCATATATGTACTCATGTTTTTAATAAGAAAAACAAAGAATTTTAATGGTTGCATTATAGGTTATCTTAAGATATGCCAAAACCCCACCTCCAGTTAAGCATCTGCAGCAAAGTATATCTTTGCGCTTCAAACTTTTTATGCATTTACTGTGTTATTACGCCAATAAGAGAATCTTAAATACCTTAAGCAAAAAGAGGTGGATTTATTGACTCGTGTAACGAACCTGTGGGACAGCTAGTGATGGGCTCCCTTGAGAATTACTGGAGTCTGGGACTCCATCATCCTGGGGATATTTCTCTCCATTGCTAATCTCCTCTCTACTCATTGGCTAGACCAGCTTCTTTGAGTCTGCAGACCTGATCACTAGTAGCTACATGCTGACCTCTTTACAACCTCTTGACAAGGGAGGAAACAAGCCTTTCTCTGTGTAGCTCCAGGTTGTGTGTTTGGGTGTGGGGAGATTTACAGGGCATCTCTGTCCTGGTAAAAGTCACATGTCCATTTGCTCTGGCCAGTTACCATGACTGGTTGGGTGTGTGTCATGATCCACCACCTGATGGGGTAGAGAAAGGCCATGATTGACAGCTCCCTCCAGGAACAAAATGGCACAACCCAACCCAATAAACTCAAGGGTTCTTTCCTTAGAACAGAGTCACAAGAACAGACTCATGGGATCAGGGTCATTAACATTATAGGAACTCTTACTGTATGTATGTTGCCCACTTTTCTTACTCCATGACTTTTTGACAGACTTCCCTCAGGTTCCATATCTTGGTTCCTCACCCACCATCGATGTGGTGCCCTGGACCTCCAAAAACTTTGACCTGATTGCGTAACACATTGGTCGGACTCTCCACCTTCAGTGTCTAATCAAACTCTTGATCCTGGTACTTCTCCTTAGCCCTGTCATTAGCATATCAACTTCTAACATCACAAGAAAAATTTTAGACATTCTCGAAGGCCTTAGCCTAGGGAATAGGCTGCTTTTTAAAATCAAGAGACCACAAGATTTCAGGTCCTTGAGGGCAACTGTGATGGCTGATTCATCTCTATGCCCCTAACCCAAAAGAGCAAGCCAGGCTCTCCAGCGAGCCATGTGGCTTCACCAAAGGGCTCTTACAGTCTGGATGAAGCCCCAGTCCTGAAGGAAGAGCAAACTTTCCTGATATTTATTGAGTGTCTGTTTAGTGATTGCCATCTTCCACTCTGCCTGGTTGAAATCAGTAGGAGACTTAATGAAGTGAAAATGAAATCAATATTTAATTCCCACAGGTAAAAGATACTTACATGGTCTACGCTCAGCTGCCAACCTCCCCCAGTTCCAAAGGGTAATAAGAGCTGGTCTATCTCAGCCTCACAGCCAAGACTTACACCTGTAATTTCTCCTGTAGTGATGTATTACACTCCTACTATGTGTCATGCATTGTGAATACAATTTTACCACATCCACACAATAACCCCACAGGTGATTTATTAACTGAGCATTAAGTAGTGGCATATAAAGTACTAAGTACCTTAAATATACTATCTCATTTAAGCCTCACTACCACATTTGGAGATAAATGTTATTGTCTGAGTCTACAAATGAGGAAACTGAGGCACAGAGAAGTAAGAAACTTGCCCTGTTGGAATATTGCAGAGCCAGGATTTGAACCTGAGTCTGGTTTATTCCACCTCTTGGGTGTTTAATACCATTCTTTATTGTCACCCATTTTACAGATGAGGAAAATGAGGCTCAGAAATGACATTGCAGGCCACACAGAGCTAGTAAATTGGTCTTGTGCTTCACTTCACTTTCAAAAGTTCCTTTGAGGGAGTTTCCCCGGTGGCGCAGTGGTTGAGAATCTGCCTGCCAATGCAGGGGACACGGGTTCGAGCCCTGGTCTGGGAAGATCCCACATGCCGCGGAGCAACTGGGCCCGTGAGCCACAACTACTGAGCCTGCGCATCTGGAGCCTGTGCTCCGCAACAAGAGAGGCCACGACAGTGAGAGGCCCGCGCACCGCGATGAAGAATGGCCCCCGCTTGCCACAGCTAGAGGAAGCCCTCGCACAGAAACGAAGACCCAACACAGCCAAAAATAAATAAATAAATAATAATTAAAACTTTAAAAAAAAAAAAAAAAAGTTCCTTTGAAGTACAAGTAAAATATCGATTGTCCCATTTGTCCCATTTATTAAGGAGCTACAGTGAAGAAGGCCCTGCACTCAGTCCTGTGGGGACTATAAAGTTGAAGACACAGTCCGTGTCCTTACAGAATATATGGCGTACTGGGCATCAGTATGACCAGTGGAAACAACACACAGTATGTGGGAATCCAGACGTGGCTCGGGTGGTGAATTCATTAGCTACCTTTGGCCGCAAGCAACAGAAATCCATGACTCAGATTGACTCAAACCATAGGAGATGCATTTCTTCATAGTGTAGTGTAAAGACCATAGGCAGGGTGGTTAGAGGGTGATTCATTCTTCATCTCAGTATTGTAAGGATACAGATGCACGTTCTTCCCCTCTTCCTGCTTTTCCATCTTCGTTTTGTCATTTCTCTTCCAGTTGACCTCCTTCGTTGTTTCAGGGTCATTGTGCGAGTATCAGGTGTTACATTCAGAAATGACAATAAATGGTCCAAATGCCATCTCTTCCCATGTGTCTCTTTTCTGAGAGTGAAAAAAAAAAAACTTTCCTGGGTGTTTCCCTAAGACCCCAGGGTATCTTTGGCCAGAACTACGTAATATCCGTCCTCCAAACTATTAGTGTCACAAGAAATGGGACGACTATAACTGACTTAGAGGACCTGTGGACCAGGGCTGAGACAACTGGAGGAGGATGGATATTGGGAAGAAAATGAAGATTCCGTTTGAAACAAAGTAGGGAAAAGTTTAAGAGTACTGGGAAGGTGACAGAGAGTATTGCTTTAGTAATAAATCTGAGACAGTCACAAAGTAGTTGTAGGACCTTGCAGGATGACCATTATCGGGTGTGGGAATGGCTTAGAAGTCATGAGAGGTCCGAGAGTAGCTCAGAGCCGTAAAGACAAAAAGCACCTCTACCTTTTGGGGGACTTACCTGTACTCACCTGGACTTTCAGGACTTTGCCATTAACTGCCTTTGTGATCTTGGGCAAATCACTTAACCTCCATGTGATGTAATTTTCTTGCTTGCATAGTCAAATTCTCTGTCAGGCATTGAAGATGCGGACTCCCCACTCTCCATGTGGGTCTCCAGGGAGACCAACAGAAATATCCCTGTAATCATCCAGTAGGGAAGGTGGTATATGCTGGGAAAGCCAAGAGTGGTTTAAAACCAGCCCATATTTCACTCACCAAGCCATGCACCTGGCAGCTGCTGTGTCACCCGAGGAGGGTAACATCCCACAAGGACATCATCCACTGGCCAAGTCACAAGTCTAGGGTCTGCTTCTGCACAGGGAGGGTGTAGCTTTTAAAAATATGCATCAGGCACCATGTGGGTTAGTGGCGGCCCTGCTCCTTGCGATGCTCAAGGTGAGGAACTGGTGCTTCTCTGCTGGGGCTTCTTGGGGGACGGTGTACAGGAACAGTAGGCACGTGTTTCTAATCCTTTTCTGCAGCCCAGAACCAAAAGAGCATGGTGGCTAAGAGCGTGGGCTGAGGAAGTAGAACCCCTGGGCTTGTTTCCCCAACTCTGCTTCTTTCTTGCTGTCTTAGCTCGTGCTTCTGAGATGAGGGTTTGAGAGCAGGTAGCTTTCTGGTAGATGATCCCAGGAAGCATGGTGATTAGTAGGGAACAGAGGGAAGCCAGTAATAGTTACTACTGTTGGCAACTGGGACTTCATTCCACCTGGGACTGTCTGAAGGACTCTGGAGGGCACAACTGAGAATTGTCTCACCAAAGACCAAAAATGAAGAATTTAATCCTGTGACTCCTACTTCTCACAGATAAAGGTTGTTCCTGGGGACATATGGTACCCAGCCAACAAGATAACTCCAATCACCCCTGGTATCTGTTCCCTTGTGTGGGCCTGTCCCACATGGATCAAGATTGGTCTGTGTGACCATTCACAAATGGCAGAGTGATGGGATATTGCTTCTGAGGCTACATTATTAAAGACATTCTGCCTTTTTTTTTTTTTGTCTCTTGCATCACTCCCTTGGGGGAAGCCAGCTGCCACTTCCTGTATAGAGGCTCACGTGGCTCCTCTGGGCTTCCTGCCCACAGCCAGTTGAGTCATTGATCTTGGAAATGGATCCTGCAGCCCCAGTCAAACCTCCAGATGACTGTAGCCCCAGCCAGCACCTCACGTCAGTCTCGTGAAAGAATCTGAGACCATCCAGCTAAACTTCTCCCAGATTCCTGCCTCTCAGAAACTGTGGGAGATAATAAATACTTGTTGTTTTAGATTGCTGAGTTTAGGGTAATTTGTTCTGCAACCATAGATAACTCATATGTGGTATTAACTTCCCAATACTTCTGAACTGACACTTGCATGGGCCAGGCAAGCTCCTGTGGCCAGAAAAAGCCATCAGGAAGAGAAACACAGGTGGCTGAGGAAGGAAGTATGTAACATCCACTGCAACCGTCCGTCAGAGCTGCAGGTGACCTCCGGAGCAGGTGTAAGGGCAGGACACAGCCAGGCCAGCTGTGCAGACTTGACCATGACCATCACACCTCTGAGCTTGAGTTTTCTCTCCTCTTCCTGCCGACTCCTGTTCTGCACGTGACTTTTTTTCTCTCCTCTTCTTATTTATTCCTTGATGGATTGATTTCTGAAAGCATCTACCTTTTTGACAAAAACTAGGGTCCTTGACTCTCAGCTCAGGCCAACCCTGAAGAGCAACATACACACACTGACAGTGGATCTTTGGCTCTATTGAAAGGCTGTTTTAGGAACTGAGTGTATGATTCTGCGGCTTGAGGCAAGCAGCGGGGTTCACCAGGGCAGATGCAAGAGAACTTGGAAGGAAAAAGGGAGTAACTCTCCAAAAAATAAAATAAGTAAATAGCTGAAAAGACAAATGGGTTGCTTTAATTTTAACCCCGATCTCAATGCAAAAGTCCACAGGCCCTTGCTTTTCATGTGGTGTTTCCCAAAACAATTGTCACATGGTTCAGACCTCAGGTCAGCCCCACGGAATGTTCTGGAGGCTTGATAGGTACAGGCATTGCGTGAGGGGGGGTTACTCCCCAGAGATGGAATACATAAGCTTCCTTCCCTCTGGAACGCAGGCTGCTGGGGAAGGGGACCCAGGGGGTGATGATTTTCGTGTAAATGCTTCACCTAAAGAGTGCACATGTCCATATTGAAGAGAGAAAGTCTATTGCTTTTGACAGATTGTTAGGGGCCCCCCAAAGTGTAAGAACTACTGGTCTAAGCCAGTATGGTCTGCAGTTTGGATCAACATGGCAGAAAAGAAAGCTTCAATGGAGTTTTTTTTTTTTTTTCCAGAACAGTCATGGCAAAATGAAAAGAGTATTTGGAAGGCATGTACCCAGTAGCAGCCTCCGAAGTTGAGCTGGGTTTAAGCTTATCATCTCCTTGTTTCTGCTGATTCCATGACTGAGACAGGGGTTACTGCCTATGCTGGGAATGCATTTAGGTATACGGGCTTTTTCTCTGGCCCACTTTGGCTATTATTGCCTCTGGGCGAGGAGCAGGCACGCCAGGCTGGAGGAACTGTATCAGCAAATGCTCTCTCTTTCTACAGGTCTGAAAAAATATAAAGGCTTAATTGAATCAGCTCTGTTCCTTGGTAAAAATGTATAAGCGTGTTGGCAGTTTTTGAAGTATTGGTAAAATCATATTCAAATCAGGAATTATTCAAATCAGGAATTATTACAGAGTGGCAGCTAGATGCAGGTTCAGTGCTCTATAGCAACCGGAAAGAAAAATAAAAAGAAAGAAACCTGACCAAAAGAACATACAATTAAACACAGCTTAATAGGTTTTGAAGGATTCAGAAGGCCTATTGGCTGTGTCAGGACCATTACTTATCATAAGTCTTGTGTTTCCTTTTGTTTTTCTCCTTTTCCTCGCAAAATCAAGTGAATAAATTCTGGATAAACCTGAGTTAGTAAGCGGGTTATCAGAACAGGGACTTGGCAGATAGGATGTGATTTTATGCTTGACTGCAGCTCACAGAAGAAAAACTGAATTTTTTCTGTGCTTTGCCTTTGTTTTTTTGGAGAGGAACTCACAGCTGTCTCCACCCTCAAATTAACTGTCCCTTTGCCAAATGATGCAAAATCTGGTTCCTCTTCATGGACCTCCAAAATTAACTTTCAGATGGTTGATTCTTATAGATGAGATCTGGGATTCTAAATACATAGAGGCCATGGAACGTGTCTGTCGAGGTGATTCACTGTGCCCAGATCAGCAGAGAACCGAGGGGCACAGTAGCTGGGTAGACCACACCACTCTCCACCAAACCCTCATCTTGACATTTATTCCCTGGCCTCTTGCAGAGTTTGAGGCAAGTTTCTGAAACAAAAAAGTTCCTAGAACAGAGTGCATAATTCCGTGAAAAAGGAAATGCGCCTTTCACATTACAATCAGGAAGTTCTTCTAAATGTCATGCTGAAGTTTTCCTAGCTTTTTAAAACAGCCAATCCCCCATCAGTCGCTGACAAGCTGGTGAAGGCAGACCACTGAAATGCAGAAGGAGAGGTTAAATGCTTAAATTGCTAGGGTTCTTTCAGCCTTAAGAGTTCATTAGAATTGTAAATAACATTGGCACTGAATTGAATTTCAAAGATGGCTTGTCTTATTTAGTTATTAAAATATCTCGTGTGTCTCTATGGCACAGGCAGAAAACACTCTCTGTATGTTCTTTCCTTTCCTTGCTTTCATCAGTGTAATGAGGACAACTAGCAATTTAGAAAGCATTTTCATATCTATTATCATATTTGCTCCTCTTAATAACTTTGCAAAGTGGATTTTCTTATTATACCCCTATTTAAAAATTGTCTCTGTAATCAAAAGACAAGATGGTAGCAGGTGTTGGCGAGGATGTGGAAAAATTGGAAACCACACATACGTCGCTGGTGGGAACATAAACTGAAGCAACTGCTTTGAAAAGCAGTCTGGTAATTTCTCCAAAGGTTAACAGTGGGTTTACCAGATGACCCAGCAACTCCACTCCTAGGTATGTATTCAAAAGAATTAAAAACATATGTCGATACATAAACTTGTACATGAATTTCAGAGTAGCATTGTTCATAACAGCCAAAAAGTGGAAACAACCCAATAGTTATCAACCGATGTGTGGATAAATGTGGTCTTTCCATTCAGTAGAATATTATTTGACAATAAAAAGGAATGAAATACTGATCCAAAAATGGTCAAATATCAACAATTTCGTATTATTCAACTTTTTAAAATAAAAGTAAAGAGAATAATAGTAATTTGCACTCAAATTTTTGGCACTAAATTTAACTCAGTACACAATTTGGGGGGCCACATTTTGTACCAGGTTTTGTTAGGTTGTGATGTAGTAATAATATTAACATTAGCAAGAGCAGCCAACTTTTATTAGGTGTTTATTATGTGCCAGACACTATGTAAATCTTCATGGCAAGTCTATGATTGATACTTCACAGGGAAAATTGTGGGTCAGTTTTAAGAACTTACCCAAAGTGACTTGAGGAGTGCTAGTTCCTGTGTCTTTCCCACTGTCCTACATAGAATTACAGGCTCCAATTAAATATATATATATATATCCTAGCTAGCCCTTTCTTTCCATTTTCACTGTGACAAACTTAGTCCAAGCCACCATCATGTATTCTCTCCACTACAGCAAGTCCCAAGTATTCTCAGCTGCCCCTTTGTCCTGCCTTTAATCACTTAGAATGAAAGCTGAATTCCTGCCTGACATCTGTAAGTTTGCATTCCTTTCCTAGGACTTCTATAACAAAGTGCCACTGGGGGGTTTAATATAACAACAACAGAAATTTAATCTCGTACTGTTCCAGAGCCTAGAAGTCCTAAATCAAGGTGTCAGCAGAGCCATGCTCTGTATGTCTGGGTAGAATTCTTCCTTGCTTCTTTGTAGCTTCTGCTGGTAGCTGGAAATCCTCAGCATTATTTGGCTTGCAGCTACATCGTTTCAATCTCTGCCTCTGTCATTACATGGCATTCTTCCTGTGTGTCTATGTCTTTTCTTAAAAGGACATTGATCGTATTCGAATAGGATTCACGCTAATCAAGTGTGACCTCATCCTAACTTGATGACGCTCGCTAAGACCTTATTTCCACATAAGGTCACATTCTGAGGTCCTGGAGGTTAGGACTTCAACATATCATTACGGAGGACACAATTCAACCCATATCAATGGTCTTTTCAGACCTAATGCTTGTCTCCCCACTCTTCTACTGCACTGATCTTTCAGTTCCTGGAGTATCCAAGTCCGTTTCTACCACAGGATCTTTGCACATGCTGCTCTCAGCCTGGAATACACTCCTTCAGCTTTCCTATGACTTGCTCCTCCTCCAACTTTAGGTCTTAGTTTTAAATAACACCTCCTCTAAGATGGGGTTCCTATCCTACCCTCGCTTAAGCAGACCCTTATCCCTCTTTATTATTCCCTATATCTTTATTCTCTGATAGTTTACTTCATAGAAATTTGTAGAAAGTTACAGTTAAGTTATAAATAAAAACAGTTTGTGAAGATTTAACTATTTACTACTTATTTTCTGCCCCTCCCTCTCCCCCCAAATATAAACTCTATGGAGAGCAGGAATCTTTACTCTTTGGTTCTTGATTGCAGCACAGTGCTTGGTGCACAATGAGTATTCTCAGTTTTTTGTTTGAGTGAATAAATGAATGAATAAGTGAATGAATAAACCGGAAGCAAGTGTGGTAGGTCTTCTCTGAAACACACGGCACTATCGGGAAGTCAGTTTTACATAAAGGGTTCAGAGAGGTTAAAATGAGACAGACCTTTCATTTCTACCACTTACTATATGACCTTGACTTTTCTGCAAGTCTTGGTAATGTTGTCCAGAGAACAGGGTTGATCATAGTACCTACTCAACGCAATGAACGAGGAAGAAGAATAGCAGGGGCATAGGTGGTAGTGGAGGGGATGGTAGGAGGATGATTTGGGAATTTATCAGAAAGCAGAGATGTAAGTCGGGGCCAGCCCAGAAGTTCCCGAAGGACCAATCCTGTATCCCTCAGCTCCTGCACCTGCTCCCAAAACCTGGAGGACAGCATTATCCTGAGGCTACTTTGTGTGTGTGTTTCACTTTCACTGGCACATTTCAGCTAATTGGTTTGGCAGCAGTTTTGCCCCCAGGCTGCAGGTCTGGGAGCCCGCCTGTTACAGATAATAGTTCACATCCTTGAAGTAAGAAGACGGGAGTCCAGGAATTGGAAAAGATCTATATACTTGTGATTTTATGAAGGAAAATTTTAGTGAGAGGTTGTGAAAGGAGAATTGGCCAGGATTTTAATACAAGAAGAGAATTCTATGGATATAACTTTAGGAAGCAATAAGACAACACCAAAGTCTGTAGCCATGTGAACACCGGCCCCAAGGGACAGGAGATAGAATGCATGTCTGGGGATGGTGCTGCACTTGAGTTACCTTTAAATGAAAGGCACAGATTCATCCCCAGGCTTATGGCTGACACAGTAAGAGCTGAGTCTCTGTGCTTTCTTTGCCAAGGATCTTAGATTTTCCTTAAATCAGAGCTTTTCACTATTAAGAGTCAATCATATGAATTCTACAATTACATCAAAAAGATACCTAGATATGAAGCTCTTAGTTGATTACAGCCAGGATGGAGGAAATTCAGTGTTTGGTGTTCAGAGAAGAAAGACTTGAGATAGAATTCCAGTTCTGTCCCTTGTAAGACCAGAGAGCAAACACACACTTGGGCTTACATCAGGTAGAAAGGGCACTGTGTTTGAAATCAGATCTGCCTCTCACTTACCAGGTGGGTAAGTGGTCTTAGATAGTGAGCAACCTACGTAAGCATGTATCTTATTTGTAAATCAAAGATTATAATTGCTCCAGGGATCCCTTTAGGTGCCAACCTGAGATCAGTTCCAAATCCTCACTTATGAGGACTCCTGGTTTCCTGTTCTCGAAGGTCCCTGAATGCCTCCTGTTCTAATTTGCATGATTTACTATTACTGTTTTTTTCTCCCCTAGGCCGATGTGTGTCTCCTTGTTTTTCATGACTGTCCCTCATGGGGTATTTCGGACATTTTTTCCTAATTGTGCTCTCCCTTCCCCATGATATTTTCACACCACGGATATTCTATATATCAGTTTGTGTACTGTGGTCCTTTGGAAGGCCATGAAACATTGTAAGATTTAACAATTTTTTGGCCCCTTAGAACCTATTCTTGTCCCCTTGGGGGCAATATTGCCCCCTGTTGAGAATGCGTGCCCCAGGTGTGAATTAGAGGTTAGCAAGAAAGATGTGTCTTATTTATAAGTTTCCTCAGCACGTGACACGTGAGAAATGCACAGTGATGTTTATTGGATTGGGGGAAGCAATGAGTCAGTCAATGGGCAAGGATCAACTGAGAACAATGTAAAGAAAACGCTTAGTCTTATACCGGCTACGTAGCAAGGAAGAAATACATATAGTTGTTCCCACTGCTGAAATCCAGTCTGAGCCTTCCAATAGCACTGATCAAAATCACATCAGATCTTTATTTTTGTGTGTTGGTCTCTAACTCTCCTGTTGACACGTTGAGGGCCTCTGTTAATTGCGTACTGCTCTGTATTACCTACCACGTCCGTTCACTGTTTAATAAATGAATGCATGCAAGGAAGAATTCAAATGTAGAGCTCATCTCATTGTTGGGTGGACCAGTTCTAAGAGTCTGGACATCTCTGCACTCTCCAAGGAGTGGCGCGTAATGCCTTTGCTCACAAGGCATCATGCCTGTTTGATGCCTGTTTCTGTCTCAGCGCAGTGACTGATTTCTGCTTCCTTGGTAGGCAGAGGAGAAAGCATCTGACCCATAGAGTAGCAGCTTATTTAACTCCCTTTTTACCAGAAAGTCTTTGAGTTAAGAATGCTGTTACTTTGCAAAAAGAGAACTTTGCCCCAGAAGTTTGGACATAGCAAGAATGAGGACAAACAAGTTGAATCTCTGGTGTTAAAAGTCGGGAGAGAGGATAATTTGGGGCAGGAAGGTAATGATTGGAAGAAGAAGGAGGGAGCTTTGAGGGTTCTGGGGGATGTTCTGTTTCCTAATCTGCATGCAAATTATATGGGTGTGCTCACTTTAGGATAATTCACAGCTGTACACTTGGAATATGCATATTTTACTGGATGGGTATTATAATTCAACTAAAAGAATAATGAAGGCAAGGAGTGAGGTCTGAGCCTTCTGAGGGTCAGTCATTTAGGCAAGTCCCTTTTCTTCCCTGAGCTTCGGTTTCCTTCTTTGTAACACAGAAATAATGCCAGCACCTACGTCACAGGTTTGATGTGAGGTTCAAACGAAATAGATAATACAAATCGCTTAGCACAGTGTCTGGTGTCTGGTACGCTGTTTATTAGTTAGTATCAATTCGTTCTTATTCATCATCCTTATTCATTTAGCCCAGATTTATTGAGAACATACCAAAAGTGTCGATCACTGTTCATTCATGTGCAATGAGGTTCTAAATACAGAAACAGGGTAAGGTGACGTTTTTCTTTCTCTCCAACATTTCATCACAAACGTTTGCCAACACACAGAAAATTTGAAAGAATGGTACAGTGAACTCTTACGGACTTTTCACACTCAACATTTTAGTGGATTTGTTTTAGCAGGTATCCATCGACCTACCCATCCCTCAGACCATAATTGGGCCTTTTGTTTACAGAGACCTGACCATGGCTCTGGGGTGGAAACCGCCAGGGAAATTTGGTAAGGAAAACAATAGCACTAGGATCAGGGTATGTCCTGGATTAACTTACCTGAATGGTGCCGTTGAATAATTCAGACCTCCCGATCCAAACCTCTAAGCAGACCATAAACAAAAGAGCTTGCTTTGGGAAATGGAAGTAATATAGCTTCAGCACTACTGTGTCCTCCTCAGAAACAAAGCCTTTGGTCGGGTGACCTTGGCTTGGCTAAAAGCATACGCAGCGGAAGATGCAAATTCTTCTCAGGAGCTTATGAATTCATGAATTAACACTGACTTTGAATGAGGTATATTTTCCATTGAATGAATACTGAAAAACCTAGAGTTATTTTTCTCTTACAGGCATGCTGAGTTTCTATATTCTAATTTTTCTATAGCGACTGTGGATCATTTGTACAATAAGAGCGTTTGTTTGGGTTCCTGCTCTAATAAATCTCGGTTCTGCTTTAATGAACACAAAAAACAAACAATTTGTAATTGGTCCATTAGTTATTTGCATGTAAATGCCTCTGTTAGAGTAACTTAATAAGCCGTTGAAAAACATTCCCCTTTGCCAGCTGAGTTACACTCTATTTAGCAAGCAACTCTTTTTTTCTGGCAGGTGGGGGCGGGGGGGAGGTTGTTTAATTTTGTTTAAAAGCAAGGAGCCACTGGGAAACTGAATCAGACTGAATCTCACATATCTGAATCCACGTGAATCCCTGAAGCCTAAGGTAGTAAGGGAGGGCTCAATGAAAGTTTGATGAACTGAAGGGTTAAGTAATGAACCTGAATGCGGATGATGAGAAAGCCCCTGGGAGAGTGGCCTTCCCAGCTCAGCCATCCACAGGCTGAAGTTTCAATAACTAGGACAGGGTTTGCCAAACTTTGCTGCACAGAAGAATCACCAAGGGAACTTCAAAACATCCCAATGCCCAGGTTCCGTCCCCTACCAATTAAACCAGAAATTCAAGGGCAGGACCCCCAAGCATTAGTATTTGTTTAATTGCAATGTAATTGACACATGACATTATATTATATTGCAAAATGATTATCACATAAATTTTGTTACTGTTCATCGCCACACATAGTTACAAATTTTTTTTCTTGTGACAAGAAATTTTAAGATTTATTCTCTTGCAACTTTCAAATATGCAATACAGTATTGTTAACTATAGTCACCATGTTCTACATCGCATCCATGGGACTTCTTTACTTTATAACTGGAAGTTTGTATTTTTTGACCCTCTTCACCCATTTCACTCACCCCTCACCTCAGGCAACTGCCAATCTGTTCTCTGTATCAGTAAGTCCATTTTTTTGTTTGTTTGTTTTAGATTCTACATGTAAGTGAGAGCCTATGTGTTTTGCCTTTCTCTGTCTGACCTATTTTACTTTGCATAATGCCCTTAAGGTCCTTCCTTGTCGTCAGGCATCAGTATTTGTTAGAGATCCCCAGATGATTCCAATGTAGAGCAAACTTTGTCAAACTCCAGCCTAGGAGTTGATCTTCCCCTCCATCTGTACCCAAAGGAAAAACAAAGTAACAAAAACAAATACAGGCATAAACCTCCCTCTAGGCATAGACATATTGTAAGAAGTGTCCTTCCATTGGATTTTGAAAATACTATTGACTTGCTGTCAGGTTAGTCATTTGGATAACCAGTGACGCTTTCCCGAAGAGCTCGTTCGGAAAAAAGAAAGGCCAGACTGTGGATCCCAAAAGGAAACCCCAGGAAGGTGCAGTTGTAGACGTGGTTCTGGGTGGCAAGGACGAGGGAAAAAGCAGAGGTAAATGTGTATCAAGTTTGGATCCTAAATTTTTCCAGCCAGCATGACCAGGACCCCAGAGCATGACTAAGAAAAATGTCCCGAGATAAATCCAGACCATATTTAAATGGCAAACCTAAGGCAAAAAAAACATCTTACAGAGATAGGAAAAACGTGTTTTCTGGGGAGGGTGGGAAGCAGGGCTATCTGCCGCTCAGTCTAAAGATTTGGTTCTTCTCTCTACCTCGACCACCTGGAATTTCCTCTCATTTGTGCAACGCAGTTGAAATCACATCTTGAAGATGTTTCAAAGCAGCAGAACATGAGAGTTAAGAACAGGCGTGAGTCTGGCTGGGGCTTTGGTTCTAGGTGCGTCATTTCTAAGAACAACGAGGCTCAGCCTCCTCATTTTGTGATGGGAACCAATAGTTGAACCTTTGTAAAGTTAATGTGAAGGTAAAGTGAAATCGTGACTGAAAGCACTTCTCACGGTGTCTAGAACTTTGTAGGGCTCAGTACATTATGGTGATTGTTATTATCCGGTCAACCTGTGTGGGTGTCATACTTTCTCCAAAGTTTGCTTTGTGAGCAGAGTGTAGAAAGAGCATGTGCCCTTGAGGAGAGCTCTGGGCCGTGGCATGGGGGATCCCACTTTTACTGTCTTGTACCAGCTCACGAGAGCTATCTATTAAATTTCTAGGAAATTAGCGAGTTAGTTTTTATATGTTCTTTTCCGATATAGGTTATTACAAGATATTGAGTATAGTTCCCTGTGCTATACAGTAGGTCCTTGTTGGTTATCTATTTTGCATATAGTAGTGTGTATATTTTAATCCCAGACTCCTAATTTATCCCTCTTCCCCCTTTCCCCATTGGTAACCGTAAGTTTGTTTCCTATGTCTGTGAGCTTATTTCTGTTTTATAAATAAGTTCATTTGCATCATTTTTTTAGATTCCACATACAAGCGATATCTTACAGTATTTGTCTTTCTCTGACTTCACTTAGTATGATAATGTCTAGGTCCATCCATGTTGCTGCAAATGGCATTATTTCATTCTTTTTTATGGCTGAGTAATATTCCATTGTATATATATACCACATCTTCTTTATCCATTCCTCTGTCCATGGGCACTTAGGTTGCTTCCATGTCTTGGCTATTGTAAATAATGCTGCTGTGAACATTGGAGTGCATGTATCTCTTTGGATTGTGGTTTTCTCTGGATGTATACCCAGGAGTGGGATTGCTGGGTCATATGGTAGCTCTATTTTTAGTTTTTTAAGGAACCGCCATACTGTTCTCCATAGTGGCTGTATTAATTTACATTCCCACCAACAGTGTAGGAGGGTTCCTTTTTTTCCACACCCTCTCCAGCATTTATTATTTGTAGGCCTTTTGGTGATGGCCATTCTGACTGGTGTGCCATGATACCTCATTCTAGTTTTGATTTGCATTTCTCTAATAATTACTGAGTTAGTTTTTAAACAATGATTATTAAAATTAAATAACACAGGCTTATGATTACTCAATTAAAATACAAATAAATACTCAAAACAAATTTTCTAATTATTTTACTACATTTTACTATTATCTCTGTGCTTGGGCTTATTTACATCAGTTGAATATGTATAGTGGAAACACTACGTAAGTATGTACTATGCCACCTCATGCATGGCATTATATTGGCAAATTGAGATCGTCCGTGGTGAGTATTTATAGCATAGAAATCATCAAATACTACAAATTGAGGTGTTTCCCTCAGAGACTTGATTGGAAACATTTACAGCACACCTCTAGGATAGGGCAAGTGTGTGGGGAGAGAAGGAAGGCTTAGGTGCAGTTGAAGCATCTTTGCTATTTTTAGTAAGAACCACCGTGAGTTAGAACTTGGAGGAAGATTTTCCCAAAAGTTGCCTAGAAAGCCAAGTAGGGAGAAAAAAATCTTCTCTCAGCATCTTACTTACAAAAGGCAAGGCAAGAAAAGAAAGCCAGCAACTAGCTGTGGAATCCACACTCTACTTTGAAATGGCAAAATCAGTTCTGTTTTCATGAGTGGTGATGCCAAAGGATTTTGCAGTTGCCTAGTGAAATCCAAGTAGACCAACTTACCCAAATCCTGAGACTTAATCTTGCAGAAGAGATAATCCTTGATCATAAGTTTTTAGTGTTTGCATTTTTAAATTTAACTTTTAAGGGAAATGTGTTCAAATGGTCCAAACAACTAGAAGGTATAGAAAATTGTGAAGTGAACATATCTGCCATCTTTCTAAAACTCCCACCAGCAGTATCATTCCTGGTTCTTTTTATACATGCTTTCAAGTTTTTTTTTGCACATCCAAGTAAATATAAACATGAATTTTGACTACCATCATCCTTTTCCTTATTACACAAAATGTCACACAATATACTTACTCTCCTATACCTTGCTGTTTTTCCATTAATAATAGATTTTAGTTACCTTCCCATATGATATGCGTACAGAGCTCCTTCGTTTTTTAAAATAATAGCTGGACAGTGTCCCATTATCTGAATGAGCTCTAATTTATTTAATCAGTTTCTTAGCTGTTGGCCCTGGGTCGTGTCCAGTCTTTTGCTATTGCATAATGCAGCGATGGGTAACTTTTTATAATGTGAACAGCCTAAGGGGTGCCTGCTTCCCCCCCCCACAGTCCAGCATAGTGAAGCAGTGGTCCAAGTTTGGAGTTTTGCCAGCCTGACAGCTGAACAGTGCTGTCTCCAGGGGATTTTAATTCATATTTCACTCGTTCTGAGTGACACGGGGCTCTTCTCATATGTTCACTAGCCATTCCCGTTTCTTTTTGTCTGGCTTGCTTTATTTATTTATTTGTAATGAGCTGTCTGTCCATATCCTCTGCTTGTTTTCTTTTGTGGGAGTTTCTTAATTCATTTTAAAGCCAGTAGACATCACCTCACAAGTCTACTAGGACAAAGCCTGTATCCCGATGACGGGCGAGATCTACTTTTTGTGGCTATCCCGTCGTGCTAAGCTTTCACGTAGATGGGGACCGATCGTAGTGTGGTGTGGTGCTAGCAGGTGAGCTAATGTGAAAAGATGAGGCAGGTCCATCCCCCAAATGTTTGTCCCTCCGGAAACCTCCATTTGAATGGAGATGGCTGCTCAGAGGCTAAAGGCAATGAATGAGCTTAAAACCAACTCCCAAATTCAGATCTAGCCACTCCCTCCTGCTTTTGTTCCCAGCTGTTTTTTCAAGGTTATTTATATAGTGAACACTCTGAAAGGTAGCGATAAGCTTTTCCTTATGAAACAGAGGATGGATTTGTTTTCTGCCCCAGAAAATGAAAATAATGTCAGAGCTTGAACAGGTTTGCATTGTCAGCCCTGTAAAATACTGGGGTTCCTAAACTTAGGGTTCTTCACTTGGAATGCAGCCCAGAGCATGTGCAGCACCCATCTGGCCCTCTACCCCTTGCCCTGTGGGAAGTGGGGCTTGGGAAACCAGCACAAATAATGTACCTCTGGCTCTTGCTGTTACTGTGAAGAGAAAACTGTCCTTTGTCTCTGACCCAGGGGTTATGTATCTTCTGCCAGCGTCCGTGAGACTGTGGCAGGCTAACTTGGTAGCTATCAGGTAGGTTCAAATCCCAGAACCTTTATGGTTCTTGACCTTTAGTTTATAGATCTTTTGTAATAATTAAATGTAGTAATGTATAAAGCACGTAGGACAATGCCTATGCCTCGTTCGTAATAGTTACACGGTAAGTGGGATCCAGCGTTAGTATTTTTCTTGTTATTGTTGCGATTATTACCTGCCTCAGAGGATTGATTGGGGATTAAGGTAAAAAATATTAGCATAGTGTCTGGCCCATGGTAGGGTTTCAGGCATGGAATTCTTTCTTTCATTCATGTACTGTATCATTTCAGGGAGGCTATAATAGCAGGAAGGGACCTCAGACCCACCATGAAGGTAGATGAAGTTCTTAATCTGTTTTCCTAAGCTCAGCTAAACGAAGGTGGCCTCACAGGGTGGGCACTGGGACCTCAGGTCTCTGTGCAGCTTCCCAGGACCCCACCCTCTGTCCAAAGCCACGAGGAATCATGCCAGGTAGAGTTTTGCCAGATCTAGGGACAGCCCTTAGTGCTGCATTCTAATTCCATACTCATTCCCCTCTTGGAGAAGAATATGTTTGAACATAAAGTTTTTATTTAAGCATAGGTTTATAGACACTGGGGAGGAAGCACTCTGTGACCCGGCGTCCCTGATCACTTGCAGTCACTCCCCAGCCTCCCAACCTTGATTTGACAAATCTGACCATGTGTTCGCTGGAGGTTGGGCTTTTCCTGTGCTCTAGCTATGGTGGTGGATGTAAGAGACTTGGTCCCTGCCCTCAGGGAGCTTACAACTGAGCAAAGAAAACACCATTAAGTGAGTAACATACAAATGAAATAAAACTGTAACGTGATGAGTGCTATAGAGGAAACCAACAATGTTGAATTAATTAGGGTAAGTAACCCACTCCGAAATCTCAGCAGAGTAGCATCATAAAAGTTTATTCTCACTTACGCCACAGTCCAGTGTGGCTAGACAGTGGGAACTGGGGTTGGTATGGGGATGAGAGGACCTCTTGGGCTTCTTCAATCTTCCCAGGGTCCGGACTCGTTCCCTGAGTCAGTGCTGCCCTGTCTAGGGCCCCCTCCCTTCTCTGTGTCCAGCAGGCACACCGGCCTGCCATTGGCTCCCCCCACTTCACCTTACAGTGTAAATTCGAGGGAGCCTCGGAAAGGTGGTCCACCCAGGCGCCTAGAAGAATCTCTAGTTGTTTTGTGACACAGGAGACACCAGAAGAGAACAGAGTTGATGGTGTCGCTCAGGAAGTGACTTTGGTTAAGACCATAGGTTCCAGAGTCAGATTGCCTGAGTCCCTTCCTGGCTCTACCACTTGCCAGCTGGGGACCTTGGGTTTAGTTGTGCATCCTCTCTATGCCTGACTCTTCTCAGCTGTGAAATGTGGGTGAAAATAATAGAGCGGTCTGAGAGAGCAAATGGAATAACCAGTGCACTCCAAAACTATTTAGCACAGGGTCAGATTGGTTTATTCTAAGTAAATCAGTGCATTTAAATTATGATCATGGTTGTCATTAGTAATGGTAAGGCAAGACCTGAAGGAGGTCTTGAATGTTAAAGGAGGTTTAGAATGTTAAGCCAGCGTGGCAGGAAACACTGTCGTCTAACTCTTTGTTACTCTCCCCTCCATTCCCACCTCCGTGTGAAAGTTCACCTGGTCCTTTGCAAACCAGTACTGGAATAGCCTACAGTCTCTTCTCTTCTGCTCATTTCCCCGGTTATATCAGGCTCCCCATGCCCACCTTCTAACTAAGATTCTAATGGGGTAGATGCATGGTTTTAATTTTAACTCAGGTTTTGCAAATAGCTGTTGTTTCTTTTCCCTCTTTGAAAATGATGTGTTCAATTAGCTTTTCTCCAAGGTTCCATTTTGTCCTAACAATCTGTATATCTTTTCATGGAAAGTTAAAACATGATGGTGACTGCCCGGATGCCACGTCTTGTGTTTGGCAGCCGGAATCTTGAGTTGGCAAATAGTTTCGCGTGCTGGCACTTAGATTCAAGGCAGACACTGAGAGTTGAGGCAGAGAATCATTACTCATCACAGTGGAACTGCTAGCAACCCCTCAAGTCATTAGTCTGCTAAAACGTTCCCCTTTCGCGCTCAGTAGATCCAACTCATACTGCTGTCGCTTGTGTAGCTGCCCTACCCTGCAGTCAGGAGCCTGCCCTTTCTACCTACGTAAAAGAAACACTCTTCATGAAGGGCCAAGGGCATTGTTAAACTTTATAAGATTAATTTCTAAATGAAGTGTTTAAAGGGGCATCAGCATTTGAGACAATTGACATCGACTAGGCTCTTTGTTGGAATTATCTTCACCTCTGTAAAGTAGGGCTCAAGAGGCACGATACTTGACTCATCGTTATGGGCTGTCTGTTTTGTGCCAGGCACGGTGCTGGCCGATGAGGGCACAACGGTGAACCAAACACTGTCCCTGCCCTCAGTGAACCTGCCACTTGGTAGGGATGATAATCAAACACTCGCTCACATCCGATATCTAACGGCATCATGAAAACGAATGATGCTCTGAGTGTCCATTACAAGGGGATTTCACTGAAATGGGTGATGAGGAATGGCTTCCTTGAGGAGGTGACCCGGGAGCTGAGGGTTGATGGATGGAGCAGGAGTTATCTGGGCACAAGGGGAAGGAAAGCTGTTCTTCAGAGGGGGCAGAATGTGCTCTGGTGACTCAAATGTGGGTAAGCCTTTGAAGAAAGCTAAGGGGACCGTGGCATATGGGATGAGGCCAGAAGAGCGGGTGCTGAAGGCCGCCATATGAATAATGGTCATTCACTTCAGAGCAATGAAAACCCATGTAAGGGCTTTGAGCAGAGAAGAGTAGGCTGCTGACTAGGTCAGATTTGCCTCTGGAGAAGATCACTGTGTCTGGAGGGTGGAGTTGAGTGGATGCGTGTGGACCAGAGGGGAGGTTCTTCTAAGAGTCAAGGACTTCATGAGAAGCGAAGACAGCTCAGTGTCTGGGGGATGGAGGTGCCCAGTGAGAAGTGCAGGCACTTAGATGGCCGAACACATAGGACTTGGCAATGGATCACATGTGGAAGATGAGAAGGAGGAAGTGTCCAAAGAGACCCTCCAGGGCTTCTGAGTTCCTAAATTGCGTGGAAAGTCGTGCCATCCACGGACATGGTGCCAAATCTGGGGAGAAAGATCATGAAGAAGTTTTGAAGTTTCAAATCTTAATATTAATTTAAGATTACAGTTAGAATAACATTATTTGTCAGTTCACAAAACATATTGTGCAAGGAAGAAAAAGGAAATAAATTACCATGTCTTCATCACCTCCCACGTTTTGGGTGCTTTTAATGTATCCTGGTTCATCTTTCTAGTAACCTTGTAAGGCAGACACCACCCTCATTTATCAGCTCAGAAAAAGGTTCTGAAAGATCTACTCAGTGGCCTAAGAACATACAATTAATGACAAGAAAAATATGTTTTCGGTCACAGGGTTATATGAAACCACAATCTCCTGCAAGGTTTTCCACCACAAGATATTTCCTTTGTACCCACTCTATGTTGGTTTTCTGAGAGACAGTATGGGATTCTGGTCCTTAGGAATGTACAGTAATCTCGTAGGAAGATACTGGTTATAATCCCACAATGGAGGATGAAACAAGTTGCTCTGGGTTTATAGAGGGGGAGGTTTGGGACTGCTTTGTGCCTTCTGGAGATGACAGAATCTGAGCTGTGTCTGAGAAAGACATTCACTGTGACCAGCGTCAAGGATGCACAGAGGGGCCGATGTGGCCTGGCCGCTGCAAGCTGGAGAGATTCATAAACGGGAGACGAAGAGAAAGAAAAGAGGGAGAGGAGAGGGTGTGTAAACACATGTTAGAATGACTAGAACTCTTTGCTATCTTGAGAAACTTAATTTTGCCCATGAACGCAGCAACCGAAAGTCAAAATTAAACAGACTTTGTAACAGTAAGAGACCTGAGCTCATTAACAATCTTCAAATAATTTATAATTAGTAATATGAAAAAGAATTCTGAACAGGGGCATGAATATGCAAAGCTCCTTTGTGTTCCCTTAAGCCAGCCATTTCCAAATCCGGCAGCTTTTTGTACCTGCATATAACCTCAGAGTGCCACAGAGCTGGGCGAGGAAGAGAACGATGCTTAGAAACAAGCAGGATCAATATTTAATGAATGATTTTTTGAACCCCTTGGAGCTCATCTTCTTATCTATTTTTGTCTCTTGTCTCTCCTGGAAACACACGCACACGCGGAAATTAATGTTAAGCAATGCAATTAGTGAAGATATTTTCACAAATCCACTAAAACGTGTACAAGAGACTGCTCATAGTGTTTGCCTCCAGGAAGTTGTTGGCAAGAATGGAAAGGGGACCAACTTTTCATTGTATATGATTATGCATCTCTTGAATTTTTAGAAGATGTGTAACTAAACACATTTTTTTTTAAAGTCCATTATTTTTGTGGCCTGAAAGGCACCAAGATGTAAACAGAAAGTTTATGGACTCAGACACTTAATACCTGAGCCTGGGACTTCCCCAGGGGCGCAGTGGTTAAGACTCCTAGTGCGGGGGGCCCAGGTTTGATCCCTGGTCAGGGAACTAGATCCCACATGCATGTCGCAACTAAGAGTTCACATGCCACAGCTAAGGAGCCCACGTGCTGCAACTAAAGGAGCCCGCGAGCCGCAACTAAGGAGCCGGCAAGCCGCAACTAAGGAGCCCTTGAGATGCCATTAAGGAGCCCATGTGCCACAACTAAGGAGACCGCGAGCCACATCTGAGGAGCCCGCCTGCCGCAACTAAGACCTGGCACAACCAAATAAGTAATAATAAAATAAATAAATGAATATGTAAAAAAAAAATTACCTGAGTCAAAGTTTCCTTATTCAGAGGGTACAGGGAATAATTCTTACCTTGCATGGTTTTTAATGAGGCTTGGGGATAGAGTATATTCAATACCTGGCATAGAGTGAATGTTCAATAATAAAAATTGTACTATTGACAAATGAAAGTCTTTTCTGATAGATTGTAGCTAAATAAAACTTTTTCTGGTGAAGTTTTAGGTCTCAAGAGGTTTTGGAAGTAAAAATACTGACCTGGTATTCAGAAATGAAAAGAAAAGGGTCTCTGGTGAGACCCCCTCCTTCCTGGTTTGTAGATGCCACCTTCTTGCTGTGTCCTCACATGGCCCTTCTTCTTTGAACACATACTCCTGGTGACTCTTCACTTCTTATAAGGATGCTGGTCCTGTCAGATTAGGGCCCCACCCTTATGACCTCTTTTGACCTTAATAATCTCCTGTAAGTCTCTGTCTCCAAACAGTCACTCTGAGGGTGAGGGCCGGGTTAGAACTTCAACATATGAATTTGGGGAGGACACTGTTGAGTCCTTAACACCCAGTCACAGGTTTTACTCCTAATTTCAGAGTTACAAATAGCTGTGAGACACAGGCAATGTCGAGAGAGGTCTGGAAGTACCAATATTACTCCTCAGGTCCTCTCTTGCCTAAGGTCACACTTTGGCCCAGAGTGATAAATTAAATCTTTAAGTAATGTATGTGTCTATGTACCAAAGTAAGAACTGTTTTGGCCATGAAACATCATTATTTTTAACTTAGGTACACAGCTTCATGATGTTTTTCTGGGAATCATACCCTATAAATTGATAGACTCCAAGTATGTTTATCAAATCCCTCCCAGACAGACTAGGTACATCCCACTAAAGCATTCCATAGATACAAAATCTCAAGCTAGGATACGCCATTTGTTTGTCCACCAGAAGGTCTATTGTTAGCAAAAGGAAATTTGTGTTTTTTTGTATTTATTTTTTAATATTTATTTATTTATTTGGCTGCACCGGGTCTTAGTTGGCACTCGGGATCTTTGCTGCTGCATCGGGGATCTTTAGTTGCAGCATAAGGGATCTAGTTCCCTGACCAGGGATGGAACCTGGGTCCCCTGCATTAGGAACGTGGAGTCTTAGCCACTGGACCACCAGGGAAGTCCCAGCAAAAGGAAATTTGACCAAGCAACCTTTCTTCTATATTTCTGGAAGGTCCTCCCTCATTCACCCTCCTCCCACCCCCAGTAAAGTAGCAGGTGAATTGTAGGCCTGCTGCCAACCCTGTCCTTCCCACTGGGATTTCTTCCTCTCCACCCTCACCACAAAGCTCTGGACAAACCCTCTGACATTTTGTTCCTCCAACACTTTCCTCTTAAAATGTGGTCCCCAGACCTGCAGCATCACCTGGGAGCTTGTTAAAAATGCAGAATCTCAAGTCCACCCTCCCCCGTCCCAGGCTGACTAAATCAGAATCTGCATTTTAACAAGATGTCCAGGGGATTTGTTGGCACATTCAAGTTTGAGAAGCACTGTTCTAACACACCAGGTCTTCCCTGCCTCAGAGCCTTTGCACCTGCCCTGTTACTTCCCATGCATGTCTCCTCACCGTTCAGGTCACAGCTTAAAAGTCACCTTTTCTGCCTCTCTCATCTTCTTTTTAAAGTAGATGCCCTGGTGTTACCCTTGCATTTGCATTCCTGCTCGACACCTGTTACAATATATATTTTATTAATTTGTTGTAATGTTGCTTCAGCTGTCCCAGTAATTCTGAGCTCCTTGAGGTCAGAAGTCTTACCCAAACAGTTGTATCCTAATGAATATCACTTGGTGCATTGGGTGGCCAAGAAATCGTTGTTGAATCAAAAATGAGCAAACTGATATTCCGTGACTGGCACCTACCTGTATCTCTAACGTTATCTTCTTTGTTCCTTCCTTGCACTCACCTTAAACTACTTACAGCCCCTCATCCTCATTGCCATCCTTGAATCAAGTGCTTTCATGCTTTCTTGGATTTCCTGAAGCTTCTCACTCTTCCTGAATGTTTTTCCCCATCTACTCTCACTAAAGAACACTTAATCACCCTCAGAGACTCTGCTCCAATATTCTAGAAAAGACAGCTTAAGGACCATTTGGGCCACAGTTGTATTTTGAATTCTATTGAATTTTACTGAGTTTACATGCATATTTCTACCATGACACCAAGATCCTCTAGAGGGAAAGGAAATAATCGTTTATCTTATCTGTATAGCCATTGCTTAATGTAGTGCATGGAACGGAGGAACTGCTCAGTAAATGGCCTTTGAATTATGAGACAGGAGAAATACAAGAGGATGTGAGAAGGATGGTGTAACGAAAGCCAACCTACGTCTACTTCAGAATCTTGGCATAAAAAGTCCTTCGCGATCAGCAGAGTCCCTGTAGTCTGTGTGCACTTTTCTTGATGAAAAAGCACTTTTCATCTCCCTTGTCTTCCAGCAGTCCTGGAAATATAAGCTGAATGAAATAAACACTTAATTTGTCTCACCTTCCTAAGATAACCTAGCTTCTCAGTGTAAAAATAAACAAATAGGCTGTCTTAGACCATTCAGGCTGTTATTACCCAATGCAATAGGCTGTGTGGCTTATTACAACAGAAATTGATTTCTCACAGCTCTGGAGCCTCAGAAGTCCAAAATCAAGACACCAGCAGATTCGGTGTCTGGTGAAGCCTGCTACCTGGTTCATAAGATGGCCATGTTTTCACTCTGTCCTAATTGGTGAGGGAGTTCTCCGGAGTCCCTTTCTAAGGGCATTAATCCTGGTCATGAGGGCTCCACTCTTAAAACCTAATCACCTCCCAAAGGCCCCTTCTCCCCACGATCACAATTGGGATTAGACATCAACGTATGAATTTGGAGGGGGCAGGGAAACACAGACATTTATTCCATAGCATGTGCTGTTTGGAGAGGCCACTTCTCTCTTAGCTTTGTGGACTTCCAAATGTGTAAGGCAGTAGACTCCACTTCTTAAATAGCCTAATTTCGTTTATACCTGTGGATATAGATATCAACACAAATGCGTCTCAGCAGCTTTCTGCAAAATTCCTTAGGGCATGGGACAGAATTCAGGGGCAGTAGGTGGCTACTTGATTAAATGTTGTGTGAAGGGTACCAAAGGACCGCTTAACCAAATATATCACGTCCACCACATCTTCTGAGCTGGCAACTAAACCAACTATTTGAGTTGTTTCCTTGGATTAATGTGGAGGTGTTTGTTAAAGAGATGATCGTCCAACTCATCACTGGACAGTCTGTGCTCTGAAACAAGACTTACGGATTTATGCTCAGTCTGTAGGGAGCAGTAACCCATTTCTCTATAAAACAGAGGTTAGCTTTTTAGTTTGGCTCCCCAGGTGTTCACAAGGAGGACATATTTGGCTCAGTCTTGATAACCTGAGTGGGGGAGAGGATGTGCCAGTCAGTAGAGGCTGCATGAACAAAGGTATGGAGGCAGTGTACAAGAGAAACCTGAAAACCGCATGAAATAAGAGTTTATTCTTCTTACAGTGAAAGTTAGAAGAAAGAAATTAAAATACCTATTTTAATTGGATATCACTGTCTTTAAAACACTCTCATATATGCAATCAGATTTGATTCTCCAACAACTCCGTTTTACTGGTGAGGAAATTAAGCCGTACAGAAGCCCTAGACAATCCAGCTAGTATTCTGAGAGTTGACAACCGAACTAGTGTTCTCTGACTTTCCATGACCCCACAGGTTACACTAGTCCAAGAAGGGAAAAGATCTGAAAGGCAATGCTAGAATTCCAATCAAAATATTAGTTAACCAATGTCAGTGTTTTCTACAGTGTTACTGGAGGGATACAGATTCTGCAGTATGTTGAGATAATAGATGTTACAACAGGGGAAAGAATTATTTGTTCTGAATTCCAAAGAATTAGAAAGCACTGTCTTAAATCAAAGCATGATCTCTCCTTAATAGCATTACTTCTCAGGGTCTTTAATAAACTAATATGCACTGTGGCTCCCCGGACATCGTGATATGGAACGGTGTGGTTTTCTATGTTCGAAAGATTATGTTGCAGGGCTCGTATTCAGAATGAAATGTGGGGTAATGATGCTAAATAATCTGTATAAAAACAATTTCTATCCTCTAGTTCAGCAAAGGGAAGCAGGAGATTCAGAGGCTGAGAATAGAAACATAGAAAGGAGGGAAAAGAAAACAGAAAGAAAATGAAAAGCTCTTCTTGTCTCAGAGGGTAAACTAACTGATCAGCATTCTTCCCCACTTACCTGGCAGAGAGCACGACTCACCCCAGGTGAGTGGGTGAAAAGCAATTTGCAAGTTGTCTGGAGCGTGAAAACCGAAGATGAATGGCTGCACGGATTAGAAAAGAAGATTTAGTAGCAGTGATATGAGGACTTCTGTTGTTCTTGCTTGTATAGTTTGTCATATTTAAGCAAGTCAGAGTTGGGAGGCTCAAACAAAAAGGAAGAGTAAGGAGCATTCAAGGGCACTAAAAGAAGGCATTTTCTCCTAAGGATGTATCCCTTTATGTCTTTTCTTGGAATAGAATTTGTCCAAGTTTCATTCCATCTTTTAGGCTCTGTTGAGGATTTAAACAAACACATAATAGCCCCAGTGTTCCCAGTGGAAGCAGAAGAGGCAGGAGACTAGTACAGATAAAATGCTAAGAGATGTCAACAGAGGGAGAGGGCATTTCCAGCTTGGAGGCTTCAGAGAAGATTTGGGTTATTTGAATGGTTGCAGAATTAGGGGAAAAGCATGACAGCTAAAAGGATGAGTATAAACGAAATAATGCAAATAGGGAACCATACGGTATTGAAGGGAAGCGCAAGCAGTACCCTTTGCTAGAAGAAAGATGGGTATGGGTGGGGCTGGAGGTGGATGAGCCTGGAGGGGAGGATCAGGGGTTCACTTTGCAGTGACTTAAATGTTAAAGTGAGGCTCTGCGCTGTGTCAGGTGGGCAGTGAACTTTATCCAGGGTGCAGTAGAACCACACTCGCCTTCCAAGAAGCTGCCCTGGCAATTCCATGACAAATAACATCTGTGAGCCGATCTTCTAGGCATAGGGTGGACATTAGAAAACAACATAAATGTGATCTCTTCACATGGAGGGAGATGAACACAGAAGTAAACACCCGGATGTTTAATTTCGGATAGTAACTTAACAATGAAGAGAAATAAAGCAGAGTAGAGGAATAAGAACCGACAGGGAAGACTGACAGCAAAGAAAGTAATTGAGAGGACAGAATAATGATAACTTTAATAGAGCAGTGTTTGGGGACAAAGAGGAAAGAGGTTTATGAAAAAGATTGGAACAAACTTTGCTATTTTTTGAGGGCAGCAAGGTGGAGGAGGCGTCAAAGATGACAGTACAGTTACTAATAATAATTGCAGTAGATATAACTCATTAAGCTTTTACTATGGGCCAGACTACATGCTTCACATATATTCATTTTCTCAGTAATTCTGAAGCCAAATCTGGCCTCTGTACCCCGACACTGAATTAATTCTTGGAGACAGAGTTTTGGGTGAAGTAGAAAAGAATAGCTTCATTGTTTTGCCAGGCAAAGGGGGACACAGTGGGCTAATGCCCTCAAAACTGTGTGTCCTAACGGGGGGTGGGTTTGTGAAGGGGTATTATAGTCAAGGGGTGGGGTTGTTGATAAGGATCAGGGTGCGCGCAGGGCCGTCTGGCATCAGGTGATGATGGGGCAAACGGTGACCTTGTCTGATATGAAGAGTGCTTCATCAAGTCGTTAACATCTTCCATTTGGTGGGGATTTTAGTTCTGCAGAGGAGCTCAAAGATATTGTTATGTGTGTCCCTTGAAGGGGGACCAGGACCCTGCCCCAAGGCTGCACCATTGTTTCTTGGCTGTTCCTCCCTGGTCTCTGCGTGTCCTCCCCCTTCCCTGATTAGCAACTGTTTGAACCTGCCCTTTGGAACTCAGGGAAGGGGACACAGAAAGGCTTTTGTGCCCAGAAGCCCCACAGGGTCCTGCTCGGTTTCAGTTCTAGGAGGTAATCATTGCTATGTGCATTTCACAATTGAAAAAAATAATAATAAGGTTCAGAGAGCTTAAATGACTTGGCTACCATGTGACCCAGCAATCCCACTACTGGCATATACCCAGAGAAAACCATAATTCAGGAAGACACATGCACCCCAAAGTTCATTGCAGCCCTATTTACAATAGCCAGGACATGGGAGCAACCTAAATGTCCATCAACAAAAGGATGGATAAAGAAGATGTGGTACATATATACAATGGAATATTACTCATGCATAAAAAGGAACAAAATTGGGTCATTTGTAGAGATGTGGATGGACCTAGAGACTGTCCTACAGAGTGAAGTAAGTCAGAAAGAGAAAAACAAATATCATATATTAATGCATATATGTGGAATCTGAAAAAATTGGTATAGACGATATTATTTACAAAGCAGAAATAGAGACACAAACGTGGAGAACAAACGTCTGGATACCAAGGGGAAAAGGGGAGGATGGGATGAATTGGGAGGTGGGGATTGACGTATATACACTATTGATACTATGTACACAATAGTTAACTAATGAGAACCTACTGTATAGCACCAGGAACTCTACTCAGTGCTCTGTGGTGACCTAAATGGGAAGGAAATCCAAAAAAGAGGGGATATATGTATACGTATGGATGAGTCACTTTGCTGTAGAGTAGAAACTAACGCAAAATTGTAAAGCGACTCCAATAAAAATTAAAAAACAAACAAAAAAATGGCTTGGCCGGTGTCACTCTGCTAGGATTTGAACCCATGTCTGCCTGAGTCCAAGGCTCATGTTATTAACTCCTCTGGTATACCAGGACAGGTTGGAGGGTGGGTGGAGAAATCTAGAAAACGGGAAGGAAGGCGGTACTTCTAGTTTCAGATATGTAGAGTCTGAAATGCCACTACAGCATTAGTTGCTGATAATATGTGGCTGGAAGAATCAGAGCTCAAGAGAGAGGGGAGGCCTGACAATAGCCATCTTTAAGTTTTTGCCTGGATTAATTAAACTTAAGTTGATCACTGAAGCCATAAAATATTCCAGTAAAAATTAATAATTAGGCAGTTACGATGTCTCAGGCACACACCTTACGCATGCTGTCTCATTTGTCACAAACACATCTCATTCATAACAAATAAGCTAGGGAGGCACGCTCCACATGGTTGACTCGCCTTGGGTCATACTGTCTGGAGGTGATGAAGCCAGTCTTTGAACCCCGGAAAGGCTGACTTCCTAGCTCGTGTTCTTTTCTATTTTGAGCTGTAGCTAAGTTTACCGGAGGAGAATGTGCAGAGAACAGTCAGGGACCTATTGAAATCCAGTTCTGTCCTTGGCTGTAGACTTGTTTTTCTTGCTCTCCATGGTGTGTTAGTTATGTTCATGTTTCCACTACCTAGCAACTTAGTGCTCCAGATTTAATTCCCTTTCTTCTCTCAAAATGCCAAGGACATTTCACATATAAACCTCCATTCTTTAGATGTGTATTAAATGACCAACAAATAGATGAGACTCACGTAAGTCCTCATGGATCCTTTCATCAACCCCACTTGCAGTTAAACTCCAGTTCTGGCTGGGGGACGGTCACTTCTGCAGTAGGGGTCAGTTTTTTCTCTCACCTCTGTCACCTGCCAGTGCTCTCGACTCCCCTCTCAGATTCTGGGTTTCCAGCCTTGAATAAAGTGGATGGAAGCTCTGAACTCACTGGGTTTACAGAGGAGTTGGGAGACAGATTTTCATGAGTCACATATCTGCATAATTACAAATGGCGTTCAATTCTTTGAGGAGGGATCCTTGAGAGGTTACAGAAGGAGGAACCGACCCAGGGAGGGTGGGGCATCCTGAGCAAGAGTCTGGTGAGCGGAGGAAGTCGTATCGAACAGCTTGTTACAGCACAGAAGCCACTGTGGGGCAGGGTGCTTCATGGGACACATAGAGCCAGGAGAGTGAAGCCACCTGGCGTGTGTCCCTTTGAGACGATGCCCGGCTAGGAGGCTGAAGAGCAAGGAGAAGTCACTGAAGAATTAAGCGAAAAAGGGGACGTGATCAGAGCTCCATGCTAAAGAATCCTCCTGGCTGTGGTGCAGAGGATGGGATTAGGAAAAGGCCCGCAGGAAAGAGAGGTGAAGAAACCCCCTAGAAAGCTTTTGCAGAGGAGGTGTGATAACAGGTGAGAAAAGAAGATTCATTTCTCCAAGGCGTTCGTTTTTGTCTCTTTTGCTCCCAACGATTAAAACGGGATCCATCACCCAGTAACCTTACTTAATATATAGTTTGTTGGATAAAATAATTAATGTAAGTGATTGCAAGAGAGAAACCCAACACAAGTTGTTGGTCACTTAGATGTGGGTGAGAGGGGGTGGGTACCAAAGGAAAGGAAGATGTCAAAGATGACATAGCTTCTGGTTTATGGATTGATAAAGCTGCCATGCGCTAGGGCTTTGTCCTTCTTTTGTCATTGCCTCTGAGTCAGCCGATGTTTTCTGTAAAGGGCCAGATAGTAAATAGGTTAGGTTTTGCGGGCCATGCATTCACAACTACTCAGTTCTACCAGTGTAGCCTAAAATCGGCTAGAGGCAATATGTAAATGAACAGTGTGGTGATGTTCCAGTAAAACTTTATTTATGAAATCAGGTGGTGGGCAGGATTTGGCGCACTGGGGGCCATAGTTTGCCAATTCCTGGTGCAGATCATGAATTCAGTTTTGAACAAGTTTATTTGAGGTATTTTTGAGGCATCCATGTGAACATGTTTACATTATAAATTATTCTTAAATCCATGCTTTAAAAAACTACTTTCAAATGTTTTTAATAATTCAAGCAAGATTAAATACCTAATGTTTGATTGGTAAGCATCATTTAGGGAACTGTGTCCCCAGAGGGGGACTAAATAAGAGATGATTTGTAGTTAACATGTACATTATAAGGAGATGGCTCCTCTCCTGGCAGTTTTGTTTCTGAAAGAGATAGCTAACTAGTGTTAGCAGATATGTATTGTTTGGCCAACTGAGTATATGGTAATTTTGAAAAAGCATCAACATTGTGAAAAATCGAAGTTTCCCCAGAAGGCTGTCCTGATTCTTCTGGAAAAAATAAAATAAAAAATAAATAAAAGGAAGTTCTGAAGCCAAGTAAAGATAACCCTTTTTTAGTTAGAGGTATAGAAAGGTGTGATAAAGAAAGAAATGTAGAATTACTTTGGGGGCAAACTGATCAGTCAGTCTGGGAGCTTTTAATTATGCAAATTTAATAAATAGCACCCGCCTTTCCCCTTGTACTTAAGGGAAACACAAGCATTGAAATAGTAAATGCAGGGCTTCCCTGGTGGCGCAGTGGTTAAGAATCCGCCTGCCAATGCAGGGGACACGGGTTCAAGCCCTGGTCCAGGAAGATCCCACATGCCGCAGAGCAGCTAAGCCCCTGTGCCACAACTACTGAGCCTGTGCTCTAGAGCCCACAAGCCACAACTACTGAACCCACGTGCCACAGCTACTGAAGCCTGTGCGCCTAGAGCCTGTGCTCCGCAACAAGAGAAGCCACCGCAATGAGAAGCCTGTGCACCTCAACAAAGAGTAGCCCCCACTCGCCGCAACTAGAGAAAGCCCACGCACAGCAACGAAGACCCAACGCAGCCAAAAATAAATAAATAAACAAAAACAAAAAAAAGAAATAGTAAATGCAGATCATTTTGGCAGAACTACTAATGAAGTCTATTCTTGATGTATAATTCAATATGTATTTGCATGGACGTGTAATTTATTTTGTGTTCCTTTAGACTTTGTTTTGAGGAGAAGCATTATTTTACTCTCACATCAGTTGTTTGCTTTATGGGCTGAGCCTTTCTAGGCATTTTAAGTTGTTTAGCCAATGACATTATGAAATATAAGTCCAGAGACCTTCCTGAACTGTGAAAATTTGTAATTCCACTACAGCGCCATACTTACCCATTAAACCATAAGAGTATAACTGAGCATTTTAGGTGACCTTCTCGGACTTTTAATGAGAGCTAGTGCATCCTAAGGTCAAGAATAGAAGCCTGCAGTCAATAGGTTTGCTAAACAAAACAAATATTTTCTCCTAAATTCCAGCCCTTCAGAGAGTTTAGTTCATTCTTTCCCATACTTGTCTACATATGACCAGAGGAGCTTTCAAACACCCTGCTGCCTATTTGGAATTTTTAGAAGATCCCCAAGTGATTGAAATGTGCAGTCAAGTTTGGGAGCCACTGGCATAATTCAAAAAAAGGTCTTAATTCAGAGCAGACATACAGATGGCCAATAGGCACATGAAAAGATGCTCAACATTGCTAATTATTAGAGAAATGCAAATCAAAGCTACAGTGAGGTTCCACCTCACACCCGTCAGAATGGCCATCATTAAAAAGTGTACAAATAACAAATGCTGGAGAGGGTGTGGAGAAAAGGGAACCCTCCTACACTGTTGGTGGGAATGTAAATTGGTGTAGCCGCCATGGAAAACAGTATGGAGGTTCCTCAAAAAAATGAAAATAGAGCTGCCATATGATCCAGCAATCCCACTCCTGGGCATATACCCAGACAAAACTATAATTGGAAAAGATACATGCACCCCTGTGTTCATAGCAGCCCTATTCACAATAGCCAAGACATGGAAACAACCTAAATGTCCATGAACAAAGGAATGGCTAAAGAAGATGTGGGGTATGTGTGTGTATGTGTGTGTATTCAATACATACATATATCTAAATATACATATATATATATATCTCCAATGAAATATTACTCAGGCATCAAAAATAATGAAATAATGCCATTTGCAGCAACATGGATGGACTTAGAGATTATCATACTAAGCGAATTAAGTCAGAAAGAGAAAGACAAATACCATATGAAATCACTTACGTGTGGAATCTAAGATATGACACAAATGAACATATCCATAAAACAGAAACAGAGTCACATGGAGAACAGACTTTGATTGCCAAGGGGCAGGGGGAGGGCAGGGAAGGAATGGGAGTTTGGGGTTAGCAGAGGCAAACTCTTATATACAGAATGGATAAACAACAAGGTCCTACTGTACAGCACAGGGAAGTATATTCAATATCCTGTGACAAACCATAATGGAAAAGAATATGAAAAAGAATACATGTATATACGCACATATAGCTGAGTTGCTTTGTTGTGCAGAAGAAATTAACACAATGTTATAACTATAGTTCAGTAAAAATTTTTTTTAAAAAAGGTCTTAGTAGCAGTACAGAGCTGCCCACATCTTGGACCTCGAGGTGCTTTACAGTGAGATGAAGCTCTAAATCCGTCCATGGGTGCCCAGGGACTACCGTAGTTAAAACTAGTCAATTATGTACTCTTTTATGTACAATCTTTTATATACACTTTAATGAAGAAAGCGTATGGCACTTTCTTCCTAGAGTATATTAAACACGATGAACTGTACAAATAATTCCAAATTTTGAGTAAGTAGAATTTGAATTAAGTGTGTTTATAGCAGTCCCGAAATTCTGTTTTACAGTCCAGTCCTGCTGCCTAAAATTTAACAATCAGGGCTGAGGCTTAAAAAAGAAAAAAAAAAGACATTGAGATACTACAAAATTCCTTGTAAAGCCATTCTACCTTACCCATTCCCCACCGGAACCTAAACCTGCTTATTTTCTAGTATTAGAAATTCAGCATTCTTGTGCATTTTTCCTGAAAAGATTTTTTCATAAATTAGCCAGGACATATATATTGTAATGAACAAATGGTGTTTAATAAGAAAGCTCTTGTTAAATTAGCTCATTCTATTAAGGTTTTAATAAGTAAAAATAATGCTGTTGCAAAGAATTATGCAACAAAAATACCAGCCAGCTTGCTCTACAGAGTGTATGCTGGAAAATGCAAATGGAACTTCACTGGAGAAAATATCCCTGCAGTGACACAGTTTTCCTTCAGGGAGAAAATGTCTTCTAGATAAAAATGGATGCACTGAACAGTGTTTATAAAAATCCTCTCAGTTTGATCCCTGCATTTGGCAGTAAGACAGCAACTCATTGGGTTTTATTTTAAAATTCCAGTGATTATAAGGTTTGCGCATCCCCGGTGGAATAGCTTTCTCTGCTAGAGCCAGACCCCAGTTTTTCTTTGCCAAATACATGTGCTAAAGAACTTCAGCTGACAGGTACTTTTTCATTCTCTCTGTCTGAGCCAGAAGCAGTGGAGTCACAGCTGATTTTTTGAGTCCAGGTGTTTACCACCCTCTTTTCTGAGTGCTTTCAGGAGACAAAGACAAGTGTATCCGATCACGTGTGATTCACAAGTTTCCTTTCCTCCTGGAACTCTCTACTACCCACGCAAGAACTTGAATTATTGGCTAACTGTCCAGTAGTCTCAGGCCTTCACGTACCAGCTGCAGAAATAAGAAAGAGTGTATTAGAATGTTTGACTGCAAGTAGTGGGCTACCCATGAGGTATTGGTTAACCAAGGGAAGTTTACTGTTTCATGTTCGCAGTTCAGGGTAGGGTGGTACCAGTGTTGGTTCATTTGGTTGACAAAATAATGCCACTGTTTAAAAAAAATGATTAAAGAAGACAATTTAGGCAGTACAGACACATTTTATTTAAAACTTTGTGGACAGTCTTCTTTCAGAGAACTGCAAAATGGGGTGGAAAGCGGAAAGCTCTTATAGGATAAAGAATAACGAACAAGGAAAAGACATATAAAAATTATCTGATGGGCTGGGCCCACATAGTCAACCCTTTTTGGGGTGAGAAGCCCCTGAGTTGACTTAGCCTTTGGAGATTGGCTGACTAGATGTACTGCATTTCTGTTCGAGTGAAGCTTGTTTATAGGAATGTGAAAGTTACTTTGATAACATCAAAGATACAAATTCTGTTTTTGTTTTTGTTTTACTATCCTCAGCATATCAGCTTTGTTCCTTCAGCTTGTCTCTTCGTGGTGGCACAATGGCTGCTGCAGCTCCATATATCACATTTGCACACATCAAAGGCTGAAGACAGCATATCTCTTCTTTGTGTCTCTACTTTAAAGAGTGAAGAACGCTTTCCTAGGACTCCACAAAAGGCTTATTTTTGCTTTCATTGGCCAGAATTACCTAATTTTCTCTTTTTTAAACAATTGATTCACTTATCGATAAAATCTATGCACCATGCATGGTGTTAATTGATGATACTAGCTTTACAGGTGTATTCTCTTGCCAAGAGCTGAGATCTCAGCAGTCCTTTGCCATGAGCCAGGTACTGAGCTGATCCAGTATCCAGTATCCAGTAACCATAAACTTGGGATGTCCAGGAAGAAAATGCATTCTTATCAGGGAATTTAGAACTATATCTTCTAAAGAAGACGATGGTAAACATCCTAGCCTTTTTCCTAATCTTTGTTGACCTGAAATAAATAGACTGACATATATTGCTCCAGCAAAGATGGGTTTATTTGAGATCAGCAAGAGAATTGCAATTCGGGGTCTGAAACGGTGGCAAGCCACATGCAAGACCCCTCACAGCAAGGAAAGGAGAACACTCTTATAGAGGGGAAAAGGAAGTTGGAGGGCAATAGTAAAAGGTTCATGGCTTTTCACTGGCCGAGTCCTTGCCAAGGAAGAGGAGGAGTCTTCTTCCTGTTGGGTTCAGCTATGGGCACAGGGCGTGAGATCTCCCCCTTCTCCTGACACTCTTTGATTGAGATTTCTGTTTATTAATTTTTTACATTTTTCTGCAATTTAACTTTGGCTTTCGAGCTAAATAAAACACAGTTTTGTTGCAGAGTTTAGAACAAACTTGAAATTTGCATTCCTTCTAGCCTTTTGACAAAGTCAATTGACATTACAGTTAATTTTTCAAAACCCTAAATTATTATCCTCTTTGAAATAGGTGCCCCTGGGCATTTGCAGCTGTTTCTTCTTATGAAACAAGGCACTAAATTTGTGTGGATAGGTAAAGATATACACAAATCATATGTGTCACTTTAACAAAATTCTCACTTACTGGAGCTCTTAAAGGTTAGTTGGTACCTTTATGGAACATAAATTGCATTTTCAATAATGATTTTTGTTGGCAAAGCAAGTAAATTAGACTTCTGTTCATTTGGAGCAAGAAGCAACTTTGTTGCTTTAATATATACAATTAAATTGAGTTGAGATCTACTTTAAATGAAAATTGAAAACAAATTAAGTAGCCAGTGTAATGTTTGTGGTTATAGCTGTTGTATACATTTGGTTAAGTTGAGAAAAAAAGCTGTTCAGCATTGCTGACCATTTTATTTGTGGTGAGGGGGGATTGCAAGCTGGCAACATTTGAAATTGGCTATGAAATATTACATATAATGATAATTTGTTTTTATATTTGTATGAGCCCTACATCTATTCCATAGCTTAAGTTTAATCATATGGCATATTAGTTCCCACTCGTGTTGGAATCAGGCAATCTCAAGTTTCGCTAATGATATTTATTTGTAAGGTTTCTTTGTTAGTCTTTCTTACTAACCATGAGTAGGGCCTTTTACTTTGATATTTTGAAACATTTGTATTAATAATAGCAATTTTTTAGGTTCCAACTTCTTGGAATTGGATGTTTATAAAGTTAATGCATGTCTTTTTCTCTCATTACAAATTATTTCCTTAATTTTATGACTTTGGGATGGCTGACAATGACCTACTGGCTCAAAAATGATGATGTTGAGAAAGAAATGATTATGTTTTATATCTAGTTAGATTTATTAGTGCTGACTTGGGCTTTGTGCTCAGGCAAATGAGTTCATAGGAGTCATCCAAAGACACTTGGGTCTCTGATTAAAGTTTAAATTCAATCACTAGAAGGTTATAATATTTTATAAAGTTTAATCCTTGAGCTGTTCTTTCCCCCAGAATTAACTACATTTGATTCAGATGTTGATGGAGTTCTCATTCAAGTTTTGATGGAAGTATCACACCTTTCTATACACTGCATCCTGTTTTAACAGAGCATTCAAATTCCACTGAGCAATAAATTAGTTCCCCCCCTTATCTCTTAAAAGTATGCATTTTAAAAAGGCTCAGGGACTTCCCTCGTGGTGCAGTGGTTAAGAATCCACCTGCCAATTCAGGGGACACGGGTTCTGATCCATGGTCTGGGAATATCCCACATGCCGCAGAGCAACTAAGCCTGTGAGCCACAACTACTGAGCCCGTGTGCCACAACTACTGAAGCCCGCACACCTAGAGCCCGTGTTCTGCAACAAGAGAAGCCACCACAATGAGAAGCCTCACACCACAACAAAGAGCAGCCCCTGCTCCCCGAACATAGAGAAAGCCTGCGCACAGCAACGAAGACCCAATGCAGCCAAATCAATCAATCAATCAATCAATAAAAATAGTTAAGACTTTCCAGTATCTCTCTAACCTATATTTTTGTTCACATATCTTAAAAATTTGATTAACTAGATATGGGGAATATCAGCCAAATTTGTTCATTGGAATGTATTTGTGTATTTTTTAAGTACATCTTTTGCAACACATAGATAATAAAATTATTCCTTTAGGAGGTATATTTTTCAGGACCCTTGGTTACAAGTAAGAGAAATGCAATTCAAAGTATTTCAGCATAGCAGAGTTTACTGAGTCACATAATGACACAATATAGGGAAAACCTGCTTCAGGCAGAGCCGTATCCAGGAGCTTAAACAGGCTTATCAGTAATCTTTCTCTTCAATTCTCTACTCTGCTTTCCTTTGTATTGGCTTCTTCCTCTGAGAAATGACTTTCCCTTTATAGCCATGAGCACCAGCATCCTTACATCCTGGAAACTGCAAGTCCAACAGAAACAAAGAATTTTATCCTACATAATCTCTGTAAAAGCCGTGAAGTTAAATGCTGTGCCATTCTGTAATGACCCAATCCCTGACCCAGTCTCTGGGGCTAGGAGGTTGGAATGTATCAGTGGTTGACAAAGTGTGATGGCTAGAGAATCTCCAGCAACACCGTGTGTGATTTTGTTAGAAATATATACTCTCGGTTCCCATCCTAGTCCCAGTGAATCAGAAAATCTGAGAGTGGGGTTCAGCATGCTGGGTTGTAAAAACCCCTCCAAGTGATTCTAATGTGTACTCAAGCTTGAGAACGACACCATATCCTAATTGGCCCAGCCTGGGTCTTGCTTGCTGCCCCTGGAGTTTCCGTGTAAATCCCATCTCACAGAAAGCACATAGAAAAAAAAAAAAAAAAATGTGAGGAACTGATACCAGGAAAAAAAGAAGAATAGATGCTGTGCTGGAAAAGATGAGATATCAGCCCAGTAATAAAGTTCTTCTTCGTTTCTAATGCCATTATTTCTCAGAAGACTGTTAATTATGAATTCCCCTCCAGAAAGCCAATATTCTAATTAAGCAAGCACACATTCATCCTCCTCTAGGATATAGTGTTTTAGTTTAAATTTCATCTCCAAATAGGTACATGGCTAATCTTGAAAGGTTTCCAGACCATATTACTTTCTTATCAAATGCTTCGTTAACTACAATTAAAACCCTCAATAATGAAACTTATCACTCCTCTGTGATAAATAGGTTCATTTGCTTCAAAATTTCTCAATGAAAATGGCAGTGATGCCTACAGAATTTTAGAAAAGGTGGTTAGCACTGCAATGTCATCCAAAATAATTTAAAACCAATTTAAAAAAACAAAAGCATCTTATAAGGGAAATGAATATAGCTTTTCACGTTACTTAAGATTTTTGACTTAATTTGGGACATTTGCACTTATTACCCAGGAGACGGCAGTAGAGAGCACGTCAGTAGTCTCTGACTTTATCTAATCCTAAGAATCCTCTGAGTACTTGTTGAAAATAAAGATCCAAAGGCTCCTTGTCAGGATATTCTTATTTGGGGGGTCTAGGGTGGGAACAGGGAATCTGTATTTCCGATAGCTACCACAGGGAATTCTTACAGTCCGGCGTGTTTGGCACACTCTGCAGTGCTGAGGACTGAAGATGCTTCAGTGGAACGGTGTGGGGGTGAATCTTGGTTGTAGCTCCTGCAGCTGGGGGTTAGTTGCTTTACCTTGTCAAGTCTCACATGTTGCTGTCATTACTGTTTGTTGTTATTGTTCTTTTTCTTTCCTCTTAACTAACCTACCTGTTGCACCTTCTTATTTCTTGTTGCAGATAGAGGACATGCAGTGGGGTAAAGGACTCCGGGAGATCCCCCCGTCAGTGTGTACACTGCCATGCAAACCTGGGCAAAGAAAGAAGACACAGAAGGGAACTCCTTGCTGCTGGACCTGTGAGCCTTGTGATGGCTACCAGTACCAGTTTGATGAGATGACATGCCAGCATTGCCCCTACGACCAGCGACCCAATGAAAACCGAACCGGCTGCCAGGAGATCCCCATCATCAAACTGGAGTGGCACTCCCCCTGGGCCGTCATCCCTGTCTTCCTCGCCATGTTGGGGATCATCGCCACTATATTTGTCATGGCCACTTTCATCCGCTACAATGACACTCCCATCGTCCGGGCATCTGGGCGGGAACTGAGCTATGTTCTGTTGACGGGCATCTTTCTTTGCTACATCATCACTTTCCTGATGATAGCCAAACCTGATGTGGCAGTGTGTTCTTTCCGGCGAGTTTTCTTGGGCTTGGGTATGTGCATCAGTTATGCAGCCCTTTTGACAAAAACCAATCGGATTTATCGCATATTCGAACAGGGCAAGAAATCAGTGACAGCTCCCAGACTCATAAGCCCAACATCACAGCTGGCGATCACTTCTAGTTTAATATCAGTTCAGCTTCTAGGTGTCTTCATTTGGTTTGGTGTTGACCCACCCAACATCATCATAGACTATGATGAACATAAGACAATGAACCCTGAGCAGGCCCGGGGAGTTCTCAAATGTGACATTACGGATCTCCAGATTATCTGCTCCTTGGGATATAGCATTCTTCTCATGGTCACATGTACTGTGTATGCCATCAAGACTCGGGGTGTCCCAGAGAATTTTAATGAAGCCAAGCCCATTGGATTCACCATGTACACGACGTGTATAGTCTGGCTTGCCTTCATTCCCATTTTTTTTGGCACCGCTCAGTCGGCGGAAAAGGTAAGTGAAAATGCACACTGCACCATGCGTTTCAAAAATGTGTTCCTTTTTGAAAATATTGAAGCCAAATCGATTGTATAGAGCAAGAGGTTTTAAAAATGCAGAATGGTATTCCCAAGACTAGACAAATCCTGAATTAATAGGCATCAATGCTGTAGAAGTGCAAAACCTGCCTTGAGCTGTGCTATTGGGTTGGCCAAAAAGTTCGTACGGGTGTTTCTGTGACATTGTACCGAAAACCCGAATGAACTTTTTGGCCAATCCAATACATTCATTCCACTGGAAACCAACCAGAGGTGTAGCCTTTTCAAGTCAACTGATTAGAGAGTGATGCAATGTAGCAAGAGATTATCCAGTATAACATAATCCAATCTGTCTAAATTAAACCTTCCTATCATTCATTACCCACTGCCTCTTCTTTCATATGTATTTCCTTGGGATAAGAGAGGAGGCCCACAGCCCATTATTTCCCAGGATAAGGATGTCATCACCAGCTCTCTCTCTTCCTAGTGGCTGTGTAGGCGCTCACTGTGGATTGGATCACGTGTGTGAACTATACATCATATGTCTGTATCTACATGTATCTCTAAATGGGTTGACATAGGAGACCTTTGGTTGTCATTCCAGTCTATAGGCTCCCTACAGCTAGATGTACAGTAATTGCCTCAAATGAGGCAGAGCGATATCAGAGACTCAAGTCTCCAGCAGTGGGAGGGCCAGTATGTCACAGGGGAAGTGTCATCTGGCTGCAAAAGTTCAAAGTTTTCAAAATTAGTGGGCCCTAAAATGTTGACCCTAGATATGTTCAGTGTACATGACCTCCCCCTCCCCATATATAGAGTTTTATGTTTTTTATGAGTCTGTAAGCTAGGCAGTCCTAATATGTTGAATCTTAACGCAACTAATATATGTGTAGCTGTAGGTTTGACATGTGTGCGAATCAGGCAATGCTACCGTGTTGATTCTAAACGTGATTCATATACATCTGAGCTCTGTGCTTACCTGGATATGGTTTTGTATATATGCAAACTGGGCAGTCCTAATAGGTTGATCTTAATAAGACGTGGTGTCCTTTTCTCAGTGAAGGTAGCTCTGGCACGTCAGTACAGCTGAAGCCAGAACTGAGACTTAAGTCCTCACTGGCACACTCTATAGGGAGAGCACAGTTACAGCTTGATTAGAAGTCAGCACATCAGGCGTCTAGCCTGGTACCACATCACTTTGGAGAAGTCTCTTAAACATTCAAGGATTTAGCGCCCTAAGTGGGGAGAACAAGGACTGAAGTAGAAATGTCTACAAATATACAAATCTCTGCTTCTGGGAATTAGTTGAATCTGGTTGTTTATAATCATAGAAAGGATTAATGGGCTTTGGCTGGTTTTCCAACTGAAAGGATGTCTTTTACCTAAACGGTTTGATTCAGCAGCTATAAGATTGGACTGTGTTTAAAATAAAAAAGGCAAATATCTTATGAAAGCACATAGAATTCTAAAACCAAGGACAGTGAATGGTTCCAGATTATGGTTTTAGTCATAAAAGGAAGTTCTTAGAGGAAGTTCTTCTTGAACATATGCTCAGTGAGCAAAGTATGTGTCCGGAAGTATGTTTCAAATTCATAATGCATGTTTACTATCTGTGAAACCAACTTGAATTTCATTTCATTGCTTTATCCCTGGGCCAGGGGAATAGTAAAATATGAGGTAGGGTAGTGAAATGCAATGTATGGCAGCACGTTGATAATCATGGACATTTTTATGGGGTCTGATGTGCATCATCAAAGCCTATCGAGATAATCATTATTCTGTTATTAAACACAATTTCCCATGCAACAGGATAAAAATATTAGAGCTTTTTCTTGTAAATTTGTGCTTGAGGAATATAAAAGGCAGGGATCATTGCAGCTGTTCTATAGATGAGACTTGTTGTAATGCATATTTGGCATTATAGGTCTCTACCATTTCATTTGTCATTTCTAGTCATGACTCTGCATCTTGTCAGTTAAGATCAGGGGTGTAATTTACTCATTTAAAAACCTGAGAAGGATACAAGTTTTCAGGAGCTGGATTCACTGATTCTGGTTGTTCTAGAAAACATTGCATTGGTAGAACCGGACTACAGGAAAAACTAAGCTGTCTTCAAGCAGTGTGCTTTGTATACCAGAATATAGAAGGCACATATTTCTCTTTGTATACTCTCAGTGAATTATGATGTTTTACAAAGTTGTTTGACACAATTAAAGGTACCAAATTGCCAACTGAGAACAGTGAATTTTGCATGAAAATGGGCATGCCTTCATGCTAGGCATATGGCTAGAGTACATGAAACCATGGAATTTTTTTTTTTTTATTTTTTTTACTTTCTATTTTCCTTATCTTCTTTTTTATTTATTTTTTTATTAGTCATCAATTTTATACACATCAGTGTATACTTATCAATCCCAATCGCCCAATTCATCACACCACTATCCCCACACCACCGCGGCTTTCCCCTCTTAGTGTCCATACGTTTGTTCTCTATATCTGTGTCTCAACTTCTGCCCTGCAAACCAGTTCATCTGTACCATTTTTCTAGGTTCCACATACATGTGTTAATATACGATATTTGTTTTTCCTCTTTCTGACTTACTTCACTCTGTATGACAGCCTCTAGACCCATCCACGTCTAAACAAATGACCCAATTTCGTTCCTTTTTATGGCTGAGTAATATTCCATCGTATATATGTACCACTACTTCTTTATCCATTCTTCTGTCAAAGGGCATTTAGGTTGCTTCCATGACCTGGCTATTGTAAATAGTGCTGCAATGAACATTGGGGTGCATGTGTCTTTTTGAATTATGGTTTTCTCTGGGTATATGCCCAGTAGTAGGATTGCTGGATCACATGGTAATTCTATTTTTAGTTTTTTAAGGAACCTCCATACTGTTCTCCGTAGTGGCTGTATCAATTTACATTCGCACCAACAGTGCAAGAGTTTCCCCTTTTCTCCACACCCTCTCCAGCATTTGTTGTTTGTAGATTTTCTGATGATGCCCATTCTAACTGGTGTGAGGTGATACCTCATTGTAGTTTTGATTTGCATTTCTCTAATAATTAGTGATGTTGAGCAGCTTTTCATGTGTTTCTTGGCCATCTGTATGTCTTCTTTGGAGAAATGTCTATTTAGGTCTCCTGCCCATTGTTGGATTGGATTGTTTGTTTCTTTAATATTGAGCTGCATGAGCTGTTTATATATTTTGGAAATTAATCCTTTGTCCGTTGACTTGTTTGCAAATATTTTCTCCCATTCTGAGGGTTGTCCTTTCATCATGTTTATGGTTTCCTTTGCTGTGCAAAAGCTTTGAAGTTTCATTAAGTCCCATTTTTTAATTTTTGTTTTTATTTCCATTACTCTAGGAGGTGGATCAAAAAAGATCTTGCTGTGATTTATGTCAGAGAGTGTTCTTCCTATGTTTTCCTCTAAGAGTTTTATAGTGTCCGGTCTTACATTTAGGTCTCGAATCCATTTGGAGTTTATTTTTGTGTATGGTGTTAGGGAGTGTTCTAATTTCATTCTTTTACATGTGGCTGTCCAGTTTTCCCAGCACCACTTATTGAAGAGACTGTCCTTTCTCCATTGTATATCCTTGCCTTCTTCATCATAGATTAGTTGACCATAGGTGTGTGGGTTTATCTCTGGGCTTTCTATCTTGTTCCATTGATCTATGTTTCTGTTTTTGTGCCAGTACCATATTGTCTTGATTACTGTAGCTTTGCAGTATAGTCTGAAGTCAGGGAGTCTGATTCCTCCAGCTCCGTTTATTTCCCTCAAGACTGCTTTGGCTATTCAGGGTCTTTTGTGTCTCCATACAAATTTTAAGATTTTTTGTTCTAGTTTTGTAAAAAATGCCATTGGTAATTTGATAGGGATTGCACGGAATCTGTAGATTGCTTTGGGTAGTATAGACATTTTCACAATATTGATTCTTCCAATCCAAGAACATGGTACATCTCTCCATCTGTTTGTATCATCTTTAATTTCTTTCATCAGTGTCTTATAGTTTTCTGCATACAGGTCTTTTGTCTCCCTAGGTAGGTTTATTCCTAGGTATTTTATTCTTTTTGTTGCAGTGGTAAATGGGAGTGTTTCCTTAATTTCTCTTTCAGATTTTTCATCATTAGTGTATAGGAATGCAAGAGATTTCTGTGCATTAATTTTGTATCCTGCAACTCTATCAAATTCATTGATTAGATCTAGTAGTTTTCTGGTGGCATCTTTAGGGTTCTCTGTATATAGTATCATGTCATCTGCAAACAATGACAGTTTTACTTCTTCTTTTCCAGTTTGTATTCCTTTTATTTCTTTTTCTTATCTGATTGCCATGGCTAGGACTTCCAAAACTACGTTGAATAATAGTGGTGAGAGTGGACATCCTTGTCTTGATCCTGATCTTAGAGGAAATGCTTTCAGTTTTTCACCATTAAGAATGATGTTTGTTGGCTGTGGGTTTGTTGTATATGGCCTTTATTATGTTGAGGTAGGTTCCCTCTTTGCCCGCTTTCTGGAGAGTTTTTATCATAAATGGGTGTTGAACTTTGTCAAAAGCTTTTTCTGCAGCTATTGAGATGATCATATGGTTTTTATTCTTTAGTTTGTTAATATGGTGTATCACATTGATTGATTTGCGTATATTGAAGAATCCTTGCATCCCTGGGGTAAATCCCACTTGATCATGGTGTATGATTCTTTTAATGTGTTGTTGGATTCTGTTTGTTAGTATTTTGTTGAGGATTTTTGCATCTATATTCATGAGTGATATTGGTCTGTAATTTTCTTTTTTTGTAGTATCTTTGTCTGGTTTTGGTATCAGGATGATGGTGGCCTCATAGAATGAGTTTGGGAGTGTTCCTTCCTCTGCAATTTTTTGGAAGAGTTTGAGAAGGATGGGTGTTAGCTCTTCTCTAAATGTTTGATAGAATTCACCTGTGAAGCCATCTGGTCCTGGACTTTTGTTTGTTGGAAGATGTTTAATCACAGTTTCAATTTCATTACTTGTGGTTGGTCTGTTCATATTTTCTATTTCTTCCTGATTCAGTCTTGGAAGGTTATACCTTCCTAAGAATTTGTCCATTTCTTCCAGGTTGTCCATTTTATTGGCATAAGAGTTGCTTGTAGTAGTCTGTTAGGATGCTTTGTATTTCTGCGGTGTCTGCTGTAACTTCTCCTTTTTCATTTCTAATTTTATTGATTTGAGTTCCTCTCCCTCTTTTTCTTGATGAGTCTGGCTAAAGGTTTATCAATTTTGTTTATCTTCTCAAAGACCCAGCTTTTAGTTTTATTGATCTTTGCTATTGTTTTCTTTGTTTCTATTTCATTTATTTCTGCTCTGATCTTTATGATTTCTTTCCTTCTGCTAACTTTGGGTTTTATTTGTTCTTCTTTCTCTAGTTCCTTTAGGTGTAAGGTTAGATTGTTTATTTGAGATTTTTCTTGTTTCTTGAGGTAGGCTTGTATAGCTATAAACTTCCCTCTTAGAACTGCTTTTGCTGTATCCCATAGGTTTTGGATCATCATGTTTTCATTGTCATTTATCTCTAGGTATTTTCTGATTTCCTCTTTGATTTCTTCAGTGATCTCTTGGTTATTTAGTAACATATTGTTTAGCCTCCATGTGTTTGTCTTTTTTACGTTTTTTTCCCTGTAATTCATTTCTAATCTCATAGCATTGTGGTCAGAAAAGATGCTTGATATGATTTCAATTTTCTTAAATTTACTGAGGCTTGATTTGTGACCCAAGATGTGATCTATCCTGGAGAATGTTCCATGTGCACTTGAGAAGAACGTGTAATCTGCTGTTTTTGGATGGAATGTCCTATAAATATCAATTAAATCTCTCTGGTCTATTGTGTCATTTAAAGCTTCTGTTTCCTTATTTATTTTCATTTTGGATGATCTGTCCATTGGTGTAAGTGAGGTGTTCAAGTCCCCCAATATGATTGTGTTACTGTCAATTTCCTCTTTTATAGCTGTTAGCAGTTGCCTTACGTATTGAGGTGCTCCTATGTTGGGTGCATATATATTTATAATTGTTATATCTTCTTCTTGGATTGCTCCCTTGATCATTATGTAGTGTCCTTCCTTGTCTCTTATAACATTCTTTATTTTCAAGTCTATTTTATCTGATATGAGTATTGCTACTCCAGCTTTCTTTTGATTTCCATTTGCATGGAATATCTTTTTCCATCCCCTCACTTTCAGTCTGTATGTGTCCCTAGGTCTGAAGTGGGTCTCTTGTAGACAGCATATATATGGGTCTTGTTTTTGTATCCATTCAGCCAGTCTATGTCTTTTGGTTGGGGCATTTAATCCATTCATGTTTAAGGTAATTATCGATATGTATGTTCCTATGACCATTTTCTTAATTGTTTTGGGTTTGTTTTTGTAGGTCCTTTTCTTCTCTTGTGTTTCCCACTTAGAGAAGTTCCTTTAGCATTTGTTGTAGAGCTGGTTTGGTGGTGCTGAATTCTCTTAGCTTTTGCTTGTCTGTAAAGCTTTTTATTTCTCCATCAAATCTGAATGAGATCCTTGCCGGCTAGTGTAATCTTGGTTGTAGGTTCTTCCTTTTCATCACTTTAAGTATATCATGCCACTCCCTTCTGGCTTGTAGAGTTTCTGCTGAGAAATCAGCTGTTAACCTTATGGGAGTTCCCTTGTATGTTATTTGTCATTTTTCCCTCGCTGCTTTCAAGAATTTTTCTTTGTCTTTAATTTTTGCCAATTTGATTACTATGTGTCTCGGCGTGTTTCTCCTTGGGTTTATCCTGTATGGGACTCTCTGTGCTTCCTGGACTTGGGTGGCTATTTCCTTTCCCATGTTAGGGAAGTTTTTGACTATAATCTCTTCAAACATTTTCTCGGGTCCTTTCTCTCTCTCTTCTCCTTCTGGGACCCCTATAATGCGAATGTTCTTGTCTTTAATGTTGTCCCAGAGGTCTCTTAGGCTGTCTTCATTTCTTTTCATTCTTTTTTCTTTATTCTGTTCCGCAGCAGTGAATTCCACCATTCTGTCTTCCAGGTCACTTATCCGTTCTTCTGCCTCAGAAGAATCAATTCTGCTATTGATTCCATCTAGTGTAGTTTTCATTTCAGTTATTGTATTGTTCATCTCTGTTTGTTTGTTCTTTAATTCTTCTAGGTCTTTGTTAAACATTTCTTTCATCTTCTCGATCTTTGCCTCCATTGTTTTTCCGAGGTCCTGGATCATCTTCACTATCATTATTCTGAATTCTTTCTCTGGAAGGTTGCCTCTCTCCACTTCATTTAGTTGTTTTTCTGGGGTTTTATCTTGTTCCTTCATCTGATGCCTTTTCATCTTGTCTATCTTTCTGTGAATGTGGTTTTTGTTCCACAGGTTGCAGGATTGTAGTTCTTCTTGCTTCTGCTGTCTGCCTTCTGGTGGATGAGGCTATCTAAGAGGCTTGTGTAAGTTTCCTGATGGGAGGGACTGGTGAAACCATGGAATTTAAATTGTGAAAGGCAGCAAATTACAAAATGCAAAAAGATATCACAGCAAAAGGCATTATTGCCAACCTAACACATAAAAAATCATCACCCTTCCATTTTTGTTTAGATTTAAGAGTCGAAGTGTTTCAGCTGGAAGAATTCCATTGTTACAAGACACACAGAAAAAGAAAAATTAAGCAGTGAGTTCAGTAATATTTACTGTTTCAGGATATTGAATTTGTTTTGATTATATGAGAATTTCTTTGTGAAATTTCTCATCAGTTGAGTTCATTAACACAGCATAAGGTATGAGAAATGTTCCTTATTGTCTTGCAAAACATCAACCCTCATGAAGTTTATTTTTGCTTTTGTTATGGAGGATGCAAGAGGATATTACTATTATCTTGTTTTATCATTGCTAACCCTGTGACTTCTGGAATGAGGATCTTGGATGTGGCCAGGGATGGAAGAGGGAAACTCTAGGCATATGATAACGATTCCTTATCTTAGGAATTATATTTATGTGACTGAAATGATTCAAGGAGACACCACAAATGGTAGAATGACAGCACGGCAATTGCTTGCTTGTCTGGTGAAGTGCTATAATATCCTATTGCTATATACTGGCACAATCTGTTGGAGGACTGGATTGTTTTCATGGAAAACAAGGGCTTGACTCATGGGTGTATCTTTACAAAGAGTTTTTCATGCAGCCAGGTAGGGAGGATACAGGTTATGCTGCTCAAATCTGGGAATCCCTATAGATGCTATGTTTATTCAATTGTTTTTAGCCTGTTGTTGTCTGGAGGACTTTCTGGGTAAGCCAATATATCATTTCTTACACATGGACAGGGAGACAAGCTTTGTACCGTTTCTACAAAGGCAAAGTAGACCTTTGTATAAAAGGGAAAGGATCAGAGGGTCTCAGAGGTCTTTCCCTCTGTGCACGTGTGTTTGCTTGGATGGGGCAGGGGATGGGTTGGTGAGAAGAGGAGGAAGAAAAAAATGGAGGCATTTTCTGGTCAGCATTTCTGAAAAATGCTGGAAAAAGAGTCTTGAAGTCTTGAAGGAAAAAAAAGTTTTGAAGGAAAAGAGTTATGTTTTCTGTAATATGACCCACAAACCTCTCTTGTGCACATATCAGAACAGAACCAGGGTGGATTTCAATACTTAAATAACAGGATTCTTTGGTTTTCGCTGAAGCATATTCCACTAAATGACAGAATTAGGGCCATTGTTGGCAATCTCTGCACCAGCTCAGCGTTTTTAACTGAGTGGTTCAAAATTGTGTCTGTGGTAATCCCCGGAGAAATTTGTTTTAAAAAATATCACATGTCCACCCACCCCAGCTGGCTCAGTAGGGCTAGGATGAGCATAAAGCTCTAGATTTTTTAAACAAGCATGCTGGCAAAACACCAGTGGAAACCAAGGGTGCTTCTCAAAACTGCCTAAATATTTTCTTTCTAATCCACAAAAGACATTCTCTAAATATTTCCTGATTTCTAATTTAAGAGACTTTGGGGATAAATTAATTCTCATCCCAAACAACTGGAAGATCCACAAGAAACCAAGAGATCAGAAGGATACTATCCATGATCAAAGACAAAGTCTAGAGTCAAAAGGTCTGAATAAAGTGTCAACTTCAAAGTTTGGACCAGAGACCTGAAAAGCCAGAACCAAGGCACTGGCCCTGGAACCAGAGATAGCAAGAGGGCAGGCGGGTAGGAGTGTTCCCCCGGAGTATTTCTTGAAGGGCTGGGACTATATGCCAAGATCTTTTGATCTTCCAGTTATAGCAGTAGCTCCCCAGAATCTAAACACAAAGCAAAACCAGCCTAGGACTAATATTAAGGATCAGAAATATTTGGCAGGGAGGGAAACGTTCCCTAATCCATGCCTGAGGCAGACATCACTAATGACCAATGGCAAGCTTCCCCTGAACCCCGGTGTGGTCTTGAAATCTTTATCATCATAGTCTTTCTCGGCAACCACTACCAGTAAATCAGAACTGAAAGGAATTTGAAATCCATGTGTCATTTCTGATGTAGTGTTGGGTTTCAATGAATGACTCTCGGTATCTCTTCCCATGCAGCTGTTTGTTGTCACTGTACTGAAGTCCTTGAACAGCTTTTGTTAAGATTAATCTGCTTAAAGGTAAAGAATAGTCAGAGAAATGGGGTGTGTTTGAATTAGGCTTTATTTTGTCTCTGATCACACATCTTTTTTTTTTTTTTTTTTAATTGTCCAAAGACGTACAGGAAGGAAAAGACCTAGTTCTCTTTGGAAGTAATATATTGGTTAATGCTTCTGCGCTATTTGATTTGATTAAAATTTTCTCCTGGTCTTTCAGCAATTGAATTAACAATTGTGCAACACCTACTGTGCCCCTAGGGCTCTGGGAAGGGCTGTGATGTAGCTGTAAAGAAGGCACCATCCTTGTCAGACAGGAACTGAAAGCTAGTGGTCCACACAGGCCTTCAAAGAAATATCACCTGGTGTGAGATAAGCTACACTCGTCACACAAAGAATGCAGGATGGACACACAGAGAAAGGGACCTCCACTTAAGCTTCATGGAAAATGCAACAAGCGACCGGAAGTGAACAGGCAGAGGAAGTGCTAAGACAATCCATTAAGAAATTCTATCACATGTGAAAAAGTAGGGGGATGCTGTTTTCAACATACAGTACGTGGATTGAGGAGACGACATTGTGCTTAGGTGATTTTGACTCTTGCAAACCTGAGAGGTTTTTAAGAAAACCTCATTCTGAGGGCAAATTTTGAAACAACGTGAACCCCACATTTCATTCCCAAATCAAACTTTTGGCAAGAATCGCCTCTTTCCTAAGGGGTGGGCCGAGTTAATTTTAAATACTAGAGCGTGTAAGCCGAAACACCCGCTGTTCTTTCTTAGGATGAATCATCCCCTTATGCATATGTTGAATTATGCGTGGTCTCCCCTGTGGTGCAGTCCCGCCCCCTCTCCGGTTTTGGGGGCCTGGACTCAGAGATAACGGAGCTAACGATGCAGCGGAAGAGTAGCTGTGTTTGGACTTTCTCTTTGAAGCTATGGAGATCCAACAAAAGTTTCCAAGTGTGGGAGGAATGTGAGCATAGGATATCTTGGAAAGTGAATCCCAGGGATAGTACTTGAGGATGGAGGACGAGCCAAGGTGAAGCAACTAGAGAACTAGTTAAGTAGCTCTTGTCGTCTATGGATCAAAGGATGGCATTGCCTCGAAGAAAGCCTGAAGGACTAGAAAAGATAAAGCAGGTCTGAAAGCTGTTTTGAACGTTTTGAACATTAAAAGAATAGGCGAACAGGCTATGTCTTATATTCCTTTTTGTGTGACTCTGCTTTATTGCTGAAATCAGAGATACGGATTTTTTTTTTTTCTATTTTGTGGGTTTTGCAAGTAACGTTGCCCACTATTTAATCTTTTTTCAAACGGCAACTAAGTGAGGAAAGAAAGGACTCCTGTTATCCCATCCTCTAGAGACAGTCATCGTCAATGGTCTGATGGCTCTACCTCTAGACGTATAAGTACACACACAAACACAAACATTTTTAAAAATAAAAATTCTTCTTTTCCCTTCTGGAATGCTTACTAAGACCTTCGCCTTGCATCTAAACACAGTGGAGAGAAACGTCCCAGGGCATAGGCGATGCTGAGGCCATTTGTTCAGCCACACTGTGATGGGCATGCATACTGGTGGTTGAGGCATTACTTCTGCTATTTAATTTTGTCTGTTCAAATTTTTATCAAAATCTTGTGAAACCATCTCTTTTCTGCTTCCTGCTGTGACCTTGGTGATAGCTGAGCTTCTCTCCAAACAGCCCTCTGAAGCCAGCTGTTTGCACATCTGGCATTAGCCAATGGCTTGGAATAGTACAGTCCTCTTTGCTCCCTTCATGATGCATCAGCTAATTTCAAGTGCTGTCACCTAGGATAATTGGAGCCTTCACCATCTCAGTCCTTTCCTTTAGCCAGAAAAGGTAGTTCAACGGGTAAAACCCAAGAGCCTGTGTAAAACTGAATTGAGCTAGAACTAATAAGGAAATAACTTACTACATTAAAACCATTCAAGACCCCAACCATTCAAGGTTTGAACAGAGAGGTACTCAAGAAAAATATTTCTGCTAAAAAGAAGACTTAACAAGAGTGTTGAACCTGCCCCCCATAGTGTGTTCCCTGGAGCCCAGTTTTCCCATTAGATGTCTTTCATTTTGAGACGTCAGCCACCAAAAGACCTAGTCACCAGGACCCAGACCTCACCTTTATAACTAGTATGAGGATAATGAGACAAATCTCTGTTCTTCGGCATTTCTAAGACCATCAGAGACCACCCATCATTTTCACAAACAACTCTTCTCAAAGCGCAGGAAATCGTAATGAAACATAGTTTACTGATGAGCAGTCAGAGGATTGCCAAATCCAGCCTTGGGGGCTGGAGATCCCTGTACTGTAGTTCATAATACGTACTGGTCTCACGAGCATTTCTTTCAGGTCCCAGTTGCCCTCTGGTCCTAGAAGGCCATTCCTCCCTACCCCTTCATCTTATGGTGCTCTGAATCTAATCACCTTTTGGAATTTGCACATTTTGGGTGTGTCATTTAACCTTTTTGGTCCTAGGGTTTTTCATCTGCACATTGGGTATAATTATTCCTTCTTCTATGTTTGTTTAAGAGCAAATGAGTTCTCTAACTTGTTTAGCACAACATTTAAAAGACTGATGATACCAGGTACTGGTGAGGATGTAGGACAATGGGTACTCTCATACTCTGCTGGTGGAAGTGTCAAAGATAGTATAGTCACTTTGGAAAACAGTTTGGCAGGTTCTTAAAATGAAAAGCGTGCACCTACCGTACTACTCTAGCCATTCGTCCTCTGTCTTTACCCGTGAGATATGAAAGAATATGTCCATACACAGACTTGCACGTCAATTTTTTTGTAGATTTATTTATTATTTTTGTAAAAATATTTATTTTATTATTATTTTTTAATTAATTTATTTTTATTTTTGGCTGTGTGCAGGCTCTCTAGTTGTGGCTACTCTTCGTTGCGGTGCGTGGGCTTCTTATTGCAGTGGCTTCTCTTGCTGCGGAGCACAGGCTCTAAGTGCACAGGCTTCAGTAGTTGTGGCATGTGGGCTCAGTAGCTGTGGTGCACGGGCTTCGTTGCTCTGCGGCATGTGGGATCTTCCCGGACCAGGGCTCGAACCCGTGTCCCCTGCATTGGCAGGCGGATTCTTAACCACTGTGCCACCAGGGAAGCCCTGTAGATTTATTTTTCATAGTCCAAAACTGGAAACAATCCAAGTGCCCATCAATAGGTGAATGGATATGCAAATTACAGTCTCTTCATAAAATGGAATACTACTGTGCAGTAAAAAGCATCAGAGTATTGATACGTCCCACAGCATGGATAAATCATAAGTAATTACTCTGAGTGAAAGAATGCAGATCAAAAAAGAGTGTATAGGTATGATTCCATTTATATCGAATTCTTTTTAATATCCAAATTAATCTATAGTAACAGAAAGCAGATCAGTTTTAGGCTGGGGGTGGTGCTGAAGAATGACAAAGGAGCACAAGGAAATTTGGAGGGTGATGTACGTGTTCACTTTCTTGATTATGGTGATGGTTTCAAGCATGTGTGTGTATATATGTCAGAGCTCATCAAATTGCACACTTCAAATGTGTGCAGTTTATTATGCATCAATTATACATCAATAAAGCCTTTAAAAATTGCTTTGCACAGAAACCCTTCTCGTCATCCTCCTTTTTCTTGAAACTTAATAATTAAGTGTTCTGGGACTTCCCTGGTGACGCAGTGGTTAAGAATCCGCCTGTCGATGCAGGGGACACGGGTTCGAGCCCTGGTCCGGGAAGATCCCACAAGCCGTGGAGCAACAAAGCCCGTGCGCCACAACTACTGACCCTGTGCTCTAGAGCCCGCAAGCCACAACTGCTGAAGCCCGCGCGCCTAGAGCCCGTGCTCCACAACAAGAGAAGCCACCGCAGTGAGAAGCCCGCGCACCGCAACGAAGAGTATCCCCCTCTGGCCACAACTAGAGAAAGCCCGCACGCAGCAACAAAGACCCAATGCAGCCAAAAAAAAAAAAAAAAATTAAGTGTTCTTATACCTATTGGCCTATTTGCACAGTGCTGACACAAGAAATTGCATCGGAAATAAAACTAGAATTGTATAAATGAGAGTATAGAGAGCACCTCACACATCCTCTGGCAAATGGTAAATGCTCAATAAAGGAGAACCATAACCTTCCATCCTAGGCTCCCCTTAGCAAAAATTTCTGTCTAAGTCAAGGCAGGAGGGTGAACAGAAGGTGAAATAGTCATGCATTTGGGGAAACTGTAAGTAGAGGCTGTAGTGTGGCGTAGAGGGAAAGCAAGAGCTAACTCTGGAGAGGTGGGTAGAGGTGAAATCTTAGAGGAGCCTGTATGCTTGACCTTGTTTTTTAAGGAAGCGGGTAGTGAGCTTCAGTGAGTTTTAGGGCAGGGGTGTGATGCTGTTGGATTTATGTTTTAGAAAGATTACTCATGGCTTATGAGTAATGGTTTGCATGATAGTTGTAATATTGTGATTTATAATAAGAAATATATATCTGATCTTCATTCCATTTCTGGCGTGGAGCTACTAAAACCCTTGGAATTTCCTAAGCTAGGAGAGCTGTAAAGGTGTCTTTTGTTATGTTAATGAAGTACCTTTTGGGCCTCCAGGAGAGGTTGCCAGGAGCCAGGCTTGTGATTAGAGTTACAACTTCTATTTCCACCCCTGACCTCTGGGTCAATCAGCATTGACCAATGATTTAATCTTTCGCGCCTAATTAATGCAGCCTCCATAAAATCCCAAAAGGATGGGGTTTGGAGAACTTCTGGGTTGGTGAACACTTGGAGAACTGGGGAGAGCAGCGTGCTCCAAGAGCGTTTTCCATACCCTTTCCCCATACCTGTGACGTATACATATCTTCCCTCTGGCCATTCCTGATTTATATTGTTTTATAAAAACAAAACAAAACAAAACAACAGTCGTCTAATTAGTTAATGTTCCTGAGTTCTGTGAGCCACTCCAGCAAAATAATCCCAAGGAGGGGGCTGCTGGGACCTCCAGTGTATAGCCAGTAGGTCAGAAGCACGGGTGACAACTGGGACAAGCAGTTGGCATGTGAAGTGCAGTCGGGGGTGCAGTCTCATGGGACTGAGCCCTTAACCTAGAATATGATGCTATCTTCCATAGTATCAGAACTGAGTTGATTTGTAGGATATCCGGCAGGTGTCAGACTGCTGGGGGAAAAGAAGTCCCATATGTTGGAACTGGGTGCAGAACATTTTACAGTTAATATGTGGAGTTCTGTCCTGGGCAGACAGACAGTGGTTACCAGTAATGATTTAAATGGATTTTTTCCTATAACCAGACTTTTAGATCCATGATAGTATGCAACCTGAGGGGTGAGGAAGAGTGAAAACAGTCTGTTGGATGAAAAACTTGGATCAGAGCTGGTAGCCAGCTGTACTTTCCTTCTCTTCCCTTTTGGTGAAGAGGCCAGCAAACCTCCCACACCAAAGAACGTTAGATGGACTTGGGAATTCCAATTCTGCTCACTCCCCTGTCTCGTAGGATGGTTGGTGGGGAGGAGACTTTGAAACACTGCCTCCAATCTACACTCTCTCTCCCCAGGTAAAGACAGGGACCTGCAGGTGAAACTGCAACCGATAGTATTCAGTAGTTGATATATATTATGGTTATTAGTAAAAGTTTGTTTTGAAGAGTATCTATATAGTAGAAATACTGTCTATACACATTTCCCCGTGCTTTGGGTGTTCTCACTGTGTTGCCACCATTCCCTCTTTTTCCAAAGGTGATGGGGGCTTTTGAACCGGAAGCAGTTCCTAATGAATAAAGCTGTCCTCAGCTGATTGGCCCTTTGTCTTGAGAATCAGGGTGCATGTTGTCTGCTATAGAGTTCCCACCCTCTGAGAGCCCAGCTTGTTAGCCTGTGCCTTTGGTAGCCCTCTACCCCCACTCAGCACTACAGTTGACTCTCCAGGTCTGCCTGGGTTGGGACATAAAGCCATTGGGAAGTCAGTGCATCAGGAAGCAAACGGTCTCAAATAAATGATAATCCAGTTACAGACTTGGAGGAGGGCTCATGTGGAATTTCTCAACTCTGATTGAATAAAAGTGACATTTTCCCATTCACATCTCAGGCACATAAGGATATCTGAGAAGAGAGGGGGCCACACGTAGTCAACAGAGCAATTGTAGGGCAAGGCTGAGAGCACAGTGTGGCAAGGAATTTAAAGGACACGCCCGTGCCACTCAATTAGCAATTCCTTGAGGTTTCAAAAGTCTTTATATACGTGAAGGAGGAACCTCAGGCACACTGGGTCATCAGTAAAAATCCATTGGTAGACAATTAAATGATGAAACAAAAAGTCCTATTTTCTTTCCTGTACCACAGGCTCTCCAATCTTCACTCTGAACTTTGAAGCAGTGATCTTACTTTTCTGATTTCTTACTTCCAAGAAGCTAAAACTGTTTCCAAAGAGGCTTGATTTATATATAAGGAGTCAGTTTTTCACACCTGGGAGATTCTGGGTAACAGACCCAAAGCCCCAGATCAGTTTGTCGTGATCGGGTTTTAGCATCCAAGACTGGATATGTACGCTGGCTAAATCTGTCTTCCAATTCGACCAGTTCCATTGTGTTTCTCCAGTAACCTGCCCAGTGCCCTGTCAAAGTGACTAGGTTGGGATGCCATGGTCAAATTACCCTGTAGATGTGGTGAGGGCTGCTGCCTGGTGCTCGATCATGTGCCAGATGAATGAGGTGCTTAGTTTTAACCCAGTAATCAGGTCATTATCTCCTTGTTTAATGTTCCAGATCTTGAGATCTAGAAGTATGTTGTGCAATTCTATTTTAAGAAATTTAACTAGAGGCAAGGAACCACCCACATGTTTTCATTTGTGTAGTGAAATTTAATTTAATTTTTAATCCCCTTTTCCCAGAATCCTTGCTGGGTGGACAGGGGTAGAGCTAAGTGTATAGGACTTTGGCATTTTTGTAATAGTTTTGAAATTGGGACATTACTCAGTTATATTGTAGTGGGAAATGGGCTCAAAATCTTCAGATTTTCCACTGTTGAAAATATGGCACAAAAGCTTATAAACAACAAACAGAGGCAAACTGCTGACACAGGAGTTGAACCAAACACTCTAGGAAGACCTACGTAAGAGAAGGAGACTTCACCATCTGATTCCGGGGTTAAGAGCTGTGTGGATGATTTGTAAGCAAGCTCGTTAAATTTTCAATCCCAATAAAAAGCTCTGGGAAATGGAAGGGACTATCGTTTCATTTTGTCATAGAAATCCAGTTTCCCACTACAGCTGTTACAAAAAGAAAATGTAAGGAAAAGATTTCTTAATGGTGATGCTGGCAGTCGGTCTGCCTGATACAGAAGCATCAATGTCTGTAACGGGTCCTCAGGTACCTAAAATTGAAAATCGTCTCTCTAACGTGTCTGTGCATTCCATCCAGCTGTATGCTCCAGTTGATTGCTTGGCTTATAACCAACAGTCAGTTTGTTGATCCAATGCCTCCCGTTTCACAGGTCTGAAAAAAACAGGTTAGTAGATGTACGGAAACAGCAAATATGAAAGGTTTTTTTCCCCATAATGGCACCATCTTTTTTTCCCCTCCAGTGCCTACTACCTCTGAGCTAGATATTCTAGGAGAGAGGATTTTAAAATAGTTTCCTTTTCTTTTAGAATGGTCTCTGCTATTTAGCAATCCATTTTTAAGTCCCTGTAACATGCTAGGCCCAGAGACCCCACCAACAGGGGATCTTATCTTTCCTTTTTAAAAGAAAAATTCTCCAGTGGCTTCCCATTGGTAATAATAATTTATTATTATTACCTCCCTGCCACCATCAAAATTAGAATAGTATTTAAGCACGTCCTTAGAGCCTGTGAGACTTAGATCAAGGTCATAGACTATGGCCTGTGAGCCAAATCCAACCCGCTGCTTGTTTTTTTGTTTTTTGTTTTTTAAACATCTTTATTGAAGTATAATTGCTTTACAATGGTGTGTTAGTTTCTGCTTTATAACAAAGTGAATCAGTTATACATATACATATGTTCCCATATCTCTTCCCTCTTGCTAGCTGCTTGTTTTTATAAGTAAAGTTTTATTGGAACACAGCCATGTTTATTAATTTACATACTCCCTATGGCTGCTTTTATTCTACAAGGACAGACTTGAGTAGATGTGGCAGAGATAGTATGGCCTGCAAAGCCGAAAATATTTATAATCTGGATCTTGACCAAAGAAGTTTGATGTCCTTGCCTTAGATGATCTGGTGCTTTCCTATCTCTTGGATCCTTGTTTCCTGTGCATCTCATGCTCAGTGATTTCCCTTTGGTCTCGCTGAAATTATTTCTTCCCTTAACATACCGAGACCATTTCCTTCCCAGGACCTCTGCACAGATGTGCCCTCTGTCAAGGATGCTGTCACCGAGAACTTCTCATGCTGCCTTTTTTCATTACTCAGCTCCCAGCTTACAGACTCATATCAGAGGGGTCTTTTAACTCTCCATCCAAGCTCTCTCCATCCCAGTTACTTTCTGTTTCGTCCTACCATTCATCAGTACCTAATGTCAGCTATTGTTTTGTTCATGTGTTTTTCACCCGTACACTTGGTTTGTCTGGTTCTTTTCTGGATCCCTAGGACCCCAAATGGTGACTGGCCCTAGTGAACACTCAATGAATCCCTGTGGGTTGAATGAATTAATGAATGAACAAATGAATGAATCTGTTTTGGAGTAAGATATAGCCCCTCCCCTAAATAAACAGTTTAGAAGTGGAGAGAGCCATGTAAACTAATATCTGTGAAAATCACTAAAATATAAAACCATAGGAAAGTAGGTTTATAGTGAGAAATGAGAGAGAGAATTTGCTGGAGGAATTATACGCATGAAGACGACACAGACAAAGCAAATCTTCAAGGATTACTAAGCATTGTTGGACAGAGAAGGGCTTTCTAAACTGAAGGAATTGATTGGGAAAGTGATTTATTGAAATTGATTACCATTGAATATATAAAAGTGTCCCATCTCACAAACTATTTTCAGTCTTCAGAAGAGTAAAGCTGACGAAAAAAATCCAAAAATACACATGATGGTGAGGGCATGGAAAAATGGATATTCTTATGAACTACAAATGGATGTCTAAACTGATCAAATATTGTTTTTTATTAATCTGGATTATTTAAAAACTTTTTTTTTAATTTTAAATTTTTTCCAGTTTTATTGAGATAGAATTGACATATATCATTATATTAGTTTAAGGTGCAGAACGTGAATGATTTGACATATGTATATATTGCAGAATGATTACCACAATCAGTTTAGTTAATATCCATTGCTTAAAATAGTTACAAGTTTTCTCTTTTCTTATGATAAGAACTTTAAAGATGTCGTCTCTTAGCAACTTTCAAATATGCAGTAGAGTATTGTTAACTATAGTCACCATGCTGTATATTACATACCAGAAATTATTTATGTTATAAATGGAAGTTTATAGCTTTTGATCATCTTCACTCAATTCACTCCCCACCACTTCTGGCAGTCACCAATCTGTTGTCTCTTTCAGTTCTTTTTTTTTTAGATTCCACATATAAGAGAGATCCTACAAGAGATTGTTGGCTTTCTCTGACTGACTTATTTCACTTAGCGTAATGCCCTCAAGGTCCATCCATATTGTCAGCAATGGCAGGATTTCCTTCTTTTAACGGCTATTTTGTTCACATATTTTTTCTTTTTCATATATACATACATATGTATGCTTATATAAATATATATATATAAAACCTTCTTTATCCGTTCATCTACTGATGGACACTTAGGTTGTTTCCATGACTTAGCTATCGTAAATAACGCTCTCATGAACATGGGGTGCAGGTACCTGTTCAAAATATTGATTTTGTTTCCTTTAGATATATTCCCAGAAGTGGAATTGCTGGATTATATGGTAGTTCTATTTTTAATTTTTTGAGGACCCTCCATACTGTTTTCCATAGTGGGTGTACCAGTTAACATTCCCACCAACAGTGCACAAGTGTTCCCTTTTCCCCACGTTCTCACCAACACTTGTTATCTGTTGTCTTTTTGATACTAGGCATTCTAACAGATGCGAGGTGATATTTCATTGTAGTTTTGATTTGCATTCCCCTGATGATTTGTAATGTCAAGCTCCTTTTCATTATCCTGTCGGTCATTTGTATACCTTCTTTGGAAAAATGTCTATTCAGTTCCTCTGCTCATTTTTTAATGAGATTGTTTGGGTTTGTTTTGGTTTTGGTTTTTTTTGGCTATTGAATTGTATGAGTTCTTTATATATTTTGGATTTTAACTTCTTATATATGATTTTCTCCCATTACAAAAGTTGTTTTTCGTTTTGTTGATGGTTTCCTTTGCTGTGCAGAAGTTTTTTAGCTTGATGTAGTCCCACTTGTTTATTTTTGCTTTTGTTGCCTTCGTAGTTGAAGTCAAATGCAAAATAATCATTGCCAGTACAGATGTCAAGGAGCTTACCTCCTGTTTTCTTCTGGAAGCTTTATGGTTTCAGGTCTTAAGCTCTAGTGTTTTCCCAGTTTGAGCTGATTTTTGTTTACAATGTAAGATAGGAATCCAGTTTCATTCTTTTGTATATGGCTGTCCAGTTTTCCCAACACCATTTAATTAAAGAGACTATCCTGTCCCCATTGGCTCCTTTGTCATAAATGAATTGACCATGTGTATGTGGGTTTATTTTTGGACTCTCTATTCTGTTCTATTGATCTATGTGTCTGTTTTTCTGCCAGTGTCCTACTGTTCTGATTACTGTAGCTTTGTAATGTAGTTTGAAAGCAGGCAGTGTGATGCCTCCAGTTTTGTTCATCTTTCTCAAGATTGCTTTGGCTATTCAGCGTCTTTTGTGGTTCCATAAAATTTTAGGATTGTTGTTTCTATTTCTGTGAAAAAATGTCATTGAAACTTTGATAGGGATTGCATTGAATCTGTAGATTGCTTTGGGTAGTATGGACATTTTAACAATATTAATTCTTCCAGCCGTGAGTACGAAAGAGCTTTCCATTTATTTGTGTATTCTTCAGTTTCTTTTATTAAAATCTTATAGTTTTCAGTGTACAGATTTTTTACCTACTTGGTTAAATTTATCCCTAGGTATTTTTTTTTTCCATGCAGTTGTAAGTGGATTGTTTTCTAATATCTATTTCTGATAGTTTGATGGTAGTATATAGAAATGCAGCTAATTTTTGTACATTGATTTTGTATCCTGCAACTTTACTAAATTAGTTTTTTTGTTCTAATAGTTTTTTGGTGGAGTCTTGAGGATTTTCTGTAATATAATGTCATCTGCATATAGAGGTAGTTATTTCTTCCTTTCCAAATTGACTGCCTTTTATTTATTTATGTTGCCTAATTTCTTGGCCAGGGCTTCCTATGCTATGTTGGATAAATGTGGTGACAGTGGACATCGTTGTCTTGTTTCTGATACTAGAGGAAAAGCTTTTAGCTTTTTCCATATATTAGTTGTGGACTTGTCATTATGGCCTTATTATGTTGAGATATGTTTTCTCTATACCTAGTTTGTTGAGACTTTTTATCATAAATGGATATTGAATTTTGTTGAATGCTTTCTCTATACTTACTGAGATAATAATGGGATATTTATTCTTCATTTTGTTAATGTGTTATACCACATTGATTGATTTGTGTGTGTTGAACCCTGGAATAAATCCCAATTAATCATGGTTTGTGATCCTTTTCATGTACTGTTGAATATTGGTTGCTAATATTTTGTTAAGGATTTTTGCATTTATGTTCATCAGGGATATTGATCTCTAATTTTCTTTCCTTGTAGTGTCCTTACCTGGTTTTTGCATCAGGGGAATGCTGGCCTTGTAAAATTAGTTTGGAAGTGTTCACTCCTTTTCAGTTTTTTCAGGGGTTTGAGAAGGATTTGTATGTATTCGTCATTAAATGTTTTGTAGAATTCATCAGTGAAGCCATATGGCGCTGGAATTTTCTTTGTTGTGAGGTTTTGATTATTGATTTGATCTCCTTACTAGTAATTTGTCATTTAAGATTTTGTATTTCTTCATGATTCATTGTTGGTAGGGTGTATGCTTCTCGGAATTTTCCATTTCTTCTAGGTTGTCCAATTTATTGGTGTATACTTGTTCATAGTAGTCTCTTATGATCATTACCCTGGTTTAATTAGTTAACCTTTCTGTGTGTCGACTTCCTTATTTACAAATTGAGAATGTCAATAATATTTATCTTAAAAGGTCATCATAAGAATTGAATTAGTTAATTCATTTTATATATGTATGTATATGTATGCATATATACATTCCATATATATGGAAATACACACACACACACAGACCAGGCATGGTTGTATATGCTGAGGAAATAGCAGGAAGCCAAAGAGATTAATATCTCAGTCTACATTCCAATGGAGGGAAGAAACATTTTAAATAAATATATGAAACATATAGAGAATGTCAGACTATGACAAATAATATGGAAAAAAGTAAAAAAAAAGTGCCAGGATGTGGGGGGCGGGAGGGCAGTATTTGCAATTTTGAATAGGTACTCAAAGAAGACCTCACTGAGACGATGGAACTGTGAGCAAAGATGTCAAGAAGCAAACTATGAGATCTAGGAGAAGAGCATTCCAGGTACAGGGAAGAACAGTGCAAAGGTCCTGAGGCAGAAGGATGTCAGGAATGTTTGAGAGAACAGGGAGAGCAGTGTTTGTAAGGAGATTCATAGTAGGAGATGGGCATAGAAGGACAGGGAACACAGCATCAATTCATGTGAATCAGGTTGGATGAGATGGGAAGCCTTTAGAGGGTTTTGTATGAAAGCAAAATCATTTGACTTAGATTTTTAAAGGATCAACTGACATCCATTTTCTTTCATGTGAAATACTCAAAACAGTGCCTGTACATATTAAAAGTATGAAATGCTCAATAAAGTTTAGATATTTTTATCTGTAGTATTAGCATCATCATCGTCTAGCTTGAATACGTTTTCTAAAATTTTATAAGGGTCCATATATATATATACATATACATATTTTTTTAAATAAGAAAACCTTCATCTTCCCTTACCCCTTTACACACCTATGCACATGCCACTTTCCTACTGCTCGTTAGAAGCCAGTTTGTGATGGGAAACACAAGGAAACTGAATTCTTGCACCAACCCTGCCCTGGAACTCAGTCTAGAAACAGTTAAACCTGAGTAGACCTGGGACCAGGCACTAGGGCTCCCACCCATAACTATGCAGTAATTTAAATACAATATAACAGCATCTCTACAGCTTTGATTTGACAATAACAATTTGGCATTTCAAATACTATTTTGATGCACTCATTGCTTCTGGCAACTGCCCCACAGGATTTCTTCTTTGGCCTTTTTTTAAGTGCAGCTTAATCAAGTAGCAGATAGTGAGAGAATGGTTCCATATTCATAGCCTTGTTTTCCTGTGATTTTCTGTTTATTCAGTTGGCTATTTTGGACAGTTTCCAATTTCAAGCATTCATTCTTCATTCGTCCCACAAATATTTTTCGAAAGCCTACCATGTGCCAGGTACTTTTCTAGGTTTTGGGGATAAAACAGAAAACAAGACAATTCTCTGGCCTCATGGAAATTACATTCTGTTAGAATAGTAAGACAGTCTACAAATAAACGGATGATAAGAAGAAATGGGGGAAATAAAGAAGGGTGTAGAATAGACTTTGTCAGGGACTGTTTTAGATAGTGGTGGTCAGGGAGGGCTTCCTGGAGGAGGTGCTCTTCAACCTGAAACCTGCCTGAAATGAAATGATACAGGGAACAGCATGGGCAAAGTCCCTCAGTGGAGAGTGTGATTGGTTTGAGAAACAGAAGCTAGAGTGTAGAAGATGGAGGTAGGAGATGGAGTCAGCGAGAGAGCCAGGGCTTTAGAATCCATTCTGAGCAAGATGGGTAACAGTAGGAGGCTTCAGAGGATGTCATATGACGCATGTTTTAGAAAGACCGCTTTTACTGCTTGTAAGGAGGAAACTGTAGAGGGGAAAAGGGAGGGTCAGAGAGGCCAGACAGAGGTTTCATAATCACCTGCACATTTGCTAGAACTTTTGAAACTATACCCTTGATGCAATGCATGGGATGAAAAAAAAAGTGAGTCAAAGCGATTTACTCACAATGTAAGCATCACACATTCCTACCTTTGGGGAACCCATTTTAGCAGCTCAATTAGGTAGGCAAGGTTCTACAACTTCCCTGAAGTAGGCAAATCCTGTGGGCAAGAGCTCCTCACCCTAATTTTTCCTCCTCTCTCTGAAAAGATGTGGGTATTTCAGGCCCTCCCACCTGCCTGGTGGCCACCTGAGATAGTTCCCAGAAAACAAATGAGCCTCCCAGGTGTTCCTTCCCCCTAATCCATTAGGCACATTTTATAGAACATCTCGATGTGCTGTCTGCCGTGAATCAGGACCACAACGTGGGGCCTTGCAGTTGTATCCTGCACAATGCCGGGGGCTGCCATTCACACAGCCTGTGATGAGAATGGCACCCTGCGTCCTGCCACTGTGCTAGGCACTGAGAATAGAGATGACCAAGACATCATCTTTTCAGTTCACAGAGAGCCTACGGTAGAGCGATTACCCTTGTCTTGGTTTTCTAATGAGTTCATTTATTTACCACCATCTTTTATGTAAATATAGAAGTGGCTGGACTAACATCAGGGTTCATTTCCAAAAAGGTGAACCTTTCAAACTTGTCTCCTCGACTGGCCTTGGGCAGTATTCATCCTGGAAACCCATCACAAGCATATCACACCAAAGCAGGTTGCAGAGGTGAGCTGCAGCCAGGGCTGACTGGAGATTCCAGGTGCATCCCTGAGCACCACTGGGCCTCTGCTGGAGCTTCTGCAGGCTCTCCTCAATGCTCAGGGCTCTCACACCGCAAGCAAGATGAGATATATGATCTGGGGAAACCAGCAGATGGCGAGTTGCCTCACCTCTCAAGGGGTTAAAAGTGTCAATTTAACATCATTGTGGAAGGAGGGGTAAAGTTGCCTTCTATTTCCTGACCTTCCTTTCTGTGTGTGTGTGTGTGTGTGTGTGTTTCTGATGTGGACCACAATTTCTCATCTTATATGGTCCATTGACTTTTATTGCAAAGAAATGATCTATTTAGTCAGTTGTTGATTGATTGATTCATTCATTCTTTCAGTATGTATTTAGGAATAGCACCTTTGTGCCTGGCACTGTCTAGGCTGTGGGGACAGTGCTCAAAATTGACAAGGCTTGTGTTTTCATGAAACTTACATTCTAGTGAGGGAGAAAAATGAACATATAATTTTAGATAGTCACATGTGTTCTGAAGAAACTGGTGAATGGGAATAGAGGGTGGCTGGAGAGAGCAGTGCAACTTCAGATTTGGTCATGCAAGGCCTCACTGAGGAGGTGATATTTAAGACGAATCAGTGATGAGAAGGGTTCAGAGGGTAAACATAATCTGTTCAACTCACACTGAGCTACCAGATACTTCCCTTTACCCTTCCTCTCCCCTGTCCTGCTTTTGTTCCTTTTTTTCCACCAAATACTGTAATGATTCTGTAAAAAATCCAAGTATGTCTGTAAAGGCCTGAGTGGTAGGTGGAGAATGGTATAGGCTTGAGGGAGCGTGTCTCTGAATGTTTGTATGGTGAAAACAATGATTACTGCAGAGAGAGAAAACCTAAGAAGACAGAAGAGTGAGGGGACCATTTTAAGAGTGACATGATTGCTATTGTTTGCTTATTTGTTATTTACAACCTTTTAAAAATGTAAAAAAAAAATATTTTTAGCTTTGTGTGCAGGTCCGATGTGGCCCACAGGCTATAGTTGGCTCACCCCTGCAGTCCAGTGGACGAGTAAGGTACCTTCCTTGACTACAATTGGCTCTACCGGTTTTAGCACATTGCTCCTTAGGGCTGTTGACGTATGTGAAGGGTATGATGCCTCCATCCGTTAGATGGTATTCACAGGAAGGCTTCGAATTGCTTTGTTTCTTGGTGTGGCTCAATTTTTCTGTTTGTTTGTTTCCATGAGCATGAGATTTTAAAGGATGTTATTTGCTGGAGCCATGGCTGGCACTAGAAGTTAAAACTGCAACTTTCAACAGATCCTATAATGCTGGCTGGTACCAGGGGTGGAGGAAAACGAGGGCAGGGATCAACATACTCTCCAGTTGACCAGGACAAATCACAGATAAGGAAGAGGAGAAGAGTATTGGGGTAGGTGAGTAGCCGGATTTACTCACACTGTGAGTAAATCGCTTTGACTCACTTTTTTTTTTTTTTGTCCCATGCATTGCATCAAGGGTATAGTTTCAAAAGTTCTAGCAAATGTGCAGGGGTATGTGTTTCTAGTGAGGAGATAAAGGTTGTTCAGGCCCTTTGCAAGTCACTCCCGTTTTTTGAATGATAGAGTGGTGTATTTCATCAACTGTTTTATTACCTTAGCAAAAATTCAAACAAACAGGTCCTTTAGCATTGGTCCTACAAAATATCTGGACAACTGAGGTTTTTACTGAAGCTGATGAACTGCCCAGAAATGCTGCCACCGTGGAGCTACAATGGCTGTCTCCAGGAAAGGAATCCATTTTCATAGTTAAATTGTTCAAAAGGCACACAATGGCACCATGATGTTTATGCTTCTTTTTGTTTGTTTCTTCCAGTGGCTACTTAAAAATCAATTTATTTTTATTCTGGTGTGTACCAGGGGTATAGTGTTGGTTAGGATGAAAAAGCAATTTTAATTTAGTGGGAGATGGATTTTCTTTATCACAGAAAACAGTGTCGAATAGATGAGAGACGCACCAACTACAATTCTCATTCTCCATCTCAGGGGTTGAGGTGGGGAGATGGGGTCGAAAGGAGGACAAGTGGAGATTTTGATAATTGTTTGAATTTCTCCTTAGAGCTCTTAGTTGTCAATAAAAGCTCTCGGTTAGCAACACAAATGACCTAGTTACGCCTGTCCTGTTGAGCTGGGTGTTCTGAAGCAGTGGAGGACGGTGAAAGGACCAGGGCTTGGTCCGGCTCTGCAGCTGTCTACCTGTGTGTCTTCCAACAAGTGTTCTCTCTTCTCTGGACATCAGTTTCCCCATCCATAAAATGGATCTTACCATCATCATAAGTCTATGATTCTTAACTGAGAAAATGTCTTATAATGTGCCCATATCATCTCAATCAAGGTTTTTTTTTATTATAATTGACTAGAGATTATAGTGTCTCTGGGAAAATTGGTGTTTAACTGAATTGATGAATAGACCCATTCATTTCTAAAGCTGCATCTGCAATTTCCTTTCTATAGTTATTTCATTGCCATTTCATGTGCTATTTCAGCCAATTCATGTGCTATTTCCTTATTATAGTTATTTTAGTGTGTGTGTGTGTGTGTGTGTGTGTGTGTGTGTGAGAGAGAGAGAGAGAGAGACAGAGACAGAGAGAAGTAACCCGTCTACACCGATGCAACCTCATTCATACCCGTTTGCTGTTTCTCTGTGATCCGGCTACAGGGTCTTTAATCCCCAATACTTCCATGTTTTGCCCTGCCACAGGGTCTTTGCACATGTTAAAAACTCACAGATGTCTTCAGACCACATTATACTTGTTACAGCTACCTCAGTATGTCACTGATGTTCATCATTACTTGGTAATTCTGCTGGCTATTAAACCCGCCATCTTGATCTTGTTATCTAAGGCATTAATAGAGAAGCAGATATATGATAATATCACAGTTTTAAAAGCACTTTCCTAACTGTATTTTAACATATCTTCTCCTTCTGTCGTGCTATGTATCTTATCCTATGCATCTGAAGACAATGTTCTGAGAAGGGGTCCACAGGTTTCCCTAGACTGCCAGAGAGGACTTTGGTGCCCAAAAGCTTAAGAACACCTATATGAAACCGCAAGTTAGGTAGAATAGGGGCTGTATCTCGCTCTGTGTATCAAAGTACAGTATTTGGCAGACTACACATGCTAAATAATTGCATGCTGAGTGAAAAATATGCAAAAATAGAAGGTTGGAGAAGAAAACCATTCAGAAATTTAGTTACTTGATATAACCTGCTGAAGTTGAATTCTTGGAGAAAAGGTACATTAAATCTTTTATATAGTTAATATGTTTTGGGCCACAAAGAAATCTGACTCAAGATGGCTTCAGTACCAAAGAGATGTGTGTTCATGAAGTCCAGAGGTGGCCAGGCTTCGGGTACTGTGTGGTCAGTGTCTCCACGGGCCATCAGGATCTCAGCCTCTTCCCATGTTTGTGCTCTGCTGTCTGCATTCAAGCTCACAACAGGCTGCCAGTAACAGCTTCTTTGTTGCTGTCCAGTCGGAAAGAGAGAGACCCTCGTCCCCGTTCACGGGAAATAACTACTTCCCATCGGTCTTGTTAAGCTAATTTAGAATTCATGCCATTCCCTGGACCAGGAGTAGCTGCCAGGGTCATGCCACATGTTGGTTGGGTAAGACTGGTCAGTAACCATCATGGTAGCTGAGGTGGGCAGATTAAAAAAAATAAACAATCAATCATGCTAGAAGGAGGAAAGGAAACATATTTGATGGGCAACCAGCAGAGTCAAGCATCTCTTCAGGAGGTCTCATCAGAGGACACACGCTAACAGACCAAGAAAACTGTCATTTTATGTGTGTTCAATACTTATCTTTGGAAAAAAAGATAAGGGGAGAGCCAGTCTGAAAAGTGATGGTGTGTATAAGCAGCCCTGCTTTTGATGCCTTTGGAGTGGAATTTCACACAAGGACACATGGGGGAAGTGGCAGCACCCCCCTTTTCTCAATCAGGTGGCACATTTTGAATCAGGCTTTTCACAGTGCAAAAGAAAGGAAACAAAATGAACACCAAGATTTAACGCAGCTCTTTTCTGTTTTGTCATATTTCATTCTTCATATTCATTCAGTACCCATCCCTCCAATTATCATCTCCAGAAGAGATGAAAAAGAAAGAAGTGAAAGTCAGCGTGCTCCTCCCTGTGATTATTTACAGATTCATACGCCTCCCTCCGGAAGGGGAGATGCTGTCTCACAGAGGTAGCAATTCACGTGTCTCCAGTCCCGTCCCCTGCGTCCCTGCGTTCATCATCAGGGAACGACTCATGCATAATTAGCCTTCCATTGATTTTCTGAAATTTCCACTCTTGGAATAGAAATCTTTATGAAGATGCAGTTGTAGGTAATTTGCCTGCTACTGTGTCATAATAAAGAAAGTTATTTCTGAAGAAATTACGTTTTTATAAGCTAGAATTCTCTAAGGTAGGCTGGTAGTCAATGTGAAATTCTCTGAAGCTTGCAAGTTTTGTGCTTTGACGTTTCTGGTAGAAAATCAGGTTATTCTGCCATCACTACCAACTATGAGTAATTATTGTAGCCTCCTATACTATTTCCAGAGGCTTGTTGGCAGGAGGGTATGAGTGAGTAAGTTAAACTTTTAGAAGTCTTAGGTTTGCTGATAAGCAAAGCATCTACTGTCAAAAGAGGGGATATCTTGTGAACTCTTTGTATGGGAAATGAGACATAAAATCGCAGACATCCAACTTCCTTCAAAAATGTGATGTCAGCTGTACCTCAGAAGGAAATTCTGAATAGTTACAACTACCACTGAGTATGGCTCTAATGCCCAGATATGTGCCTTTTAATCAAACTTGACTATTTTCAGTTGATACAAAAGTGCTCAGATTTCTTTCCCAAAGACCCGGATACATACTTGTTCAAGTGCAAAACCTTTACTTATTTAATGGGAAAAAAAAAATCTGTCTGTCCAATCAGAACTAAAATCTACTAGTCTGAGGCTGCCTTTTGTAATCTGGGGAAAGGCAGGTTATCACTTGTTAAAATGGTGTGTCACGTAGCGGAAGTTGTTGTTTTTGCTTATTTGTCTAAGTGCCCTCAGCCCCCAAATTTATATTATGTTATGATACATGTCACAGAGACCAAAACCCCTGATAGGCCAGAAATAGGACTAGAATCATCCTATTTGATGAAGGATGATTTGAAGAATCATCCTTCTAAGTTTTGTTACCTCCCAGAGAAAAAAACTGTGCGAGTGAGTTCAATTTCCAGAATAGCAGTTCATAGAGATGGCATCTTTCATTTTCTTCATGGCACTGTCACCTTCAGGTGCACTATATAATTTATACACTTATTTTATTAATCATTCCTCTCCCTCCTTTAGAGTATAAGTTCTAGAATGAAAGGATTTTGTCTATTTTCCATCTGAATATTGTAGTGTATTGTCATGAGTTTCAATCAAGCAGGGAGGTGGGATGCAAGTTAATTTGATACTATTGAAAAAAATCCAGCTTTGGAAGTGATTTTAAACAAATGTTAATGTACACGTTTCAGATTTTATTATATAACTCATCACGTTGTTAATGTGGGCTCCACGCAGATAGTAAAACCACCTGAAAAGAGAAATCAAAGAGGCACAAATTTGTATGGAATAAAGAAAAGTTGAAATGAATGTACAAATAGACACAAAATTGGCTTTTGCTGTGGGGGCCTGGGAAGTCAAATGTCAAGTGCACTCCTGGACATACTGCACAGAATTTCTCTCTTTGTCTATAAACAAGAATTATTTTGCATTACAGTTAGTTAACTGTAAGTTACAGAGTGTAAAATAGCTCAAAGGCAGTGAAAGGCCAGATCAGGTAACCTAGAAGGGCTTGCTCTAAAAAATGCATAGCTTTACATTTTCATCTTTTTGCATATTCTCAATTTTCTTATTCTTCCTGCCTTTGGACCAAAGTAATCTCAAAAAAAGATTATTATTTTTTAATTGAAGTATAGTTGATTTTTAATGTTGTATTAATTGGTGCTGTATAGCAAAGTGATACAGTTATACATATATATGTGTGTGTGTGTGTATATATATATACACACACACACACATTCTTTTTTTTAATATTCTTTTCCACTGTGGTTTCTCATAGGATATTGAATATAGTTCTCAGCGCTACACAGTAGGACCTTGCTGTTTATCCGATTATTCTTGATTGTAAAGAAGACTGGTCTCATGAGGTTTGGCCTGGTTATTGACATAGGTGCAGCTAGTATTAATTTACTATCTGCAACAACTTAAGTTCGCTCTGCTAGAACTGTTCATAAGGAATGCCAGATTGGACCTTTAAAGGCTCTATCATTTGCCATTCTGAGGCTAGGAGGCCACTCCAATACTGAAGGGGAAGCCTGCCAGATTTCCCCTCCAGTATTTATAAATGTGGGTAAGTTTCTCTCTTGAGTTTCCTGAGTTATTTCAATATTCTTGGACTGCCAGAAAGTGATATTCCTTAACACCTGTAATGCTGAGACCCCTAAAACCAGGTACCAAACTCTTTTTCTTGTGAGGGCCCCATAAAAGTCAATCTTATTTCCTTCAACGTGGCTTGCCATACCTGATGAAGCAAATATCATCCTCAAATATAATATACCATGCGAGGCTTTGGTTGCATAACCAGTATTTCCTATTATATATTTGGGAAATAAGGGGGACAACTCTTACTATGCAAATAATGATACAGTTATGTAAAGTAAGAAAATTCACTAAGAGTTTCTGAATTGGGGGTGGGAGAGTCAGTGAAAAAGTGCAAATGAGATAGCATTTCAAATGTTTCATTTCAGTTTATAAAAGCAGAACCTACTAAATCTGTTCTGAGTTATTACAGATAGCTTAAGGAGGAAGAAAGAGTTGCCTTATCTATTCAAAAAATAGGACTTTAGGCCACATCAACAAGATTGCAAACAAATAACAATACAATTTCCCTCATTAGTCCATTCAGTCCTAGATAATTAATTCTTATTCCTTTTGGACTCTTGGGTAAGAGCCTCATGAAGCTGCCTTTTTTTTTTTTTTTAATTAAAAAGAGTTCTGGGGCTTCCCTGGTGGCGCAGTGGTTGAGAATCTGCCTGCCAATGCAGGGGACACGGGTTCGAGCCCTGGTCTGGGAAGATCCCACATGCCGCGGAGCAACTAGGCCCGTGAGCCACAGCTACTGAGCCTGCGCGTCTGGAGCTCGTGCTCCGCAACCAGAGAGGCCGCGATGGTGAGAGGCCCGCGCACCGCGATGAGGAGTGGCCCCCGCTTGCCGCAACTAGAGAAAGCCCTCGCACAGAAACGAAGACCCAACACAGCCAAAAATAAATATAAATAAATAAATTTAAAAAAAAAAAAAAAAAAAGAGTTCTGGAAGTCTTGGTATGGTCTGAAAGTTGTGCTAATGATACTGTCCAAGACCGATAGAGTTCTTCCCCTCGGGGATCTGAGAAGGTCTGTAGCTGATTGCAAAGCCTTCAGGGAAAAGTCAGAGGGAAATGAAGAGACTTACAGTGTCTGTGGTTAATTTTTTACTAGCCATTTCCAAATGTCGAAGGTCTGGTGAAAGTTCAAATCAAGAATAATGCAACTGACAAGGAAATTTGGTTGTTTCTGTTGCATGCAAAGCAAGATGACAAAGCCACTCCTAAAAAAGTTTTAGACATAATGTTTCTAAGAATCATGATTAGGGTAGAGAATGGATACTACCTATCATTTATAAAAAATATATGAAAATAATTTTTACAGAGGAAAAAATGTTGATACATAACATACAATAATCCTGAGAAATAATATACACAGGATACCAGCGACATAATAAGAATATGGCAAGAATGTCAACTAATGGGATTAAGTAAGTCTGAAGAAGGTCCTAGATATCTGCATTTTTTATAAAACTCCTTAGGTAAGGATGATGTCTATTCCTAGTTGAAATCCATTGTTGTAGAAAATGCTAGATTTAAATAAAAGAAGCGAGGTTGTGGCCAGGTAAGTCTTTTGAATAATAACTAAAATTACAGATGATAACAGTATATGAGGTATTGGCAAGCTTTTTCTGTAGAAGATCAAGTAGTACATCTTTTATGCTGGTGGGGTATGAGATCTCTGTGGACTACTGACTACTCACCTCTCCTATTACAGTGCAAAAGCAACCATAGGCAGTATGTCAACAAGTGGGCTTGTCTATGTTCCAAGAAAACTTTATTTATAAAATCAGGCAGTGGGCCATTGTTGACCAATGCCTGCACTATGCTATTGCTGCTGGCTGGCATCAGAGAAAGCATAAGTCAGAGTCTGAGAAATAGAAACATATCGTGCATGGTGAGGACACTGGTGAATCTCTAGGAACTGCCCACTGCCCATAAAGCATATAATTTCTGATTATTTATATTCGTGACATTTCCCTTATACAAATTTAATCTAGGGAAGGCTCACCAGCTCTCCTAAGTTGACTTTTATCCATGCAACACATAAATAGTAACATAGCAAAGGAACCTAAATATTTCTAGTTCCTCTCTTTTCATAAAGTGAAAAAACAAATCTTCGTGATTCTAGATGTTCTCTATGAAATCTCAGAGATAGTTTTAGGTATCAAAGATAACCTGAGGGTTTTAATATTTTTACTCCATTAAGAATCTCATTTGGGGAAAACTTTTTTTTTTTTCTTTTTTTTTTTGGTCAGAGGTGATTTGCACTCTTGAAGAAGATGTGACAATAAAACACAAGACAAGCATACAAGCTAATACCACTGTAAAGAAACATAGCTTGTTTATAAGTGAGGAAGCTTTGTTTTCTTAATAATCGAGGGCATAATAAGGTCATCATGGGGACTTCCCTGGTGACGCAGTGGTTAAGAATCCACCTGCCAATGCAGGGAACACCGAGTCAAGCCCTGGTCTGGGAAGATCCCACATGTTGCGGAGCTACTAAGTCTGTGCGCCAAAACAACTGAGCCTGCGCTCTACCGCCCGTGAGCCACAACTACTGAGCCCATGTGCCACAACTACTGAACCCGTGTGCCTAGAGCCCACGCTGCACAACAAAGAGAAGCCCCTGCTCACTGCAACTAGAGAAAGCCCGTGCTCAGCAACGAAGACCCAACACAGCCAAAAAATTAATAAATAAAATAAATTAATTTTTAAAAAGTCATCATAAAGCATAGAAAATCTTGTAAAATGAAATATTTCTTATCTAGACAGATTACACAGGAAAAAATAATTCTTCATATTGCCGCCTAAGGCATTAATCAGTAAATAAAAAAAAAAGTCCATCAAAGCTGAAAAAGCTTTATTAATTTTTTAACCCATTTTATAGCTTTTTAGATTCCGGTATTCTAAACAAGGGCAAATACATTTTATCCTCCAAGTAGTGTCAGTCATGCTCTTTGATGTTCTGGAACAAACTGACACTGGATTTTAGGACAGATCTCAAGAGGTCCATGAGGTCAGAACTAAGTTTATACTGTCAGTGACATGTTTCAATATGCAATGTTTTCATCTTTGCATTGTCACCTGAATCGTTACATGAGCCTTGTAAAAATGGTTCCTTTTAAATTTCCAATGTGGTAGATACTGATAGTTACAATCTACAAATAAAACCTTCTTTGAGTCCTCGATAAGTTTTAAGAATGTTAAGAGTGTAAGGTATGCCAAGAGTGTAAAGTTTAGAGTCTAAAGGAGACAAAAACAACAACATAAAAGCCTGATTGTCCACTTTCCTTGAAAAACCACAGAAGCACATGCATAGTTTTATTTCCCTGAAACTATTGCTCCTAAGTATAATCTCAAACACTTCTATCAATTATAAGTTTTAGCCAAAGTAAATAGCCGCTCTTTCACCGAGAAAACTGGAGGGGTGGATACTTGAGGACAGCCTGTCATACACCAGCATTTCAACAGGCTCAAGAGCTCATCAAAACACTTACCTCCCTACCGCCCCATATCCCCCTCTTACAACTTCGCAAAGTGACAAACATGAATGTGTTCATGTACACCGTGGACAGATACAGCCTCTAAGTAGGAAGCAAACATACTTAATTCAGCAGTACAGTATTCTCTCTTAGAAATGATCTAGATATCCAAAACTCCAGAGAAGCTGGGAAATGATATTTTAGCCAGTAAGGGAAGTGGCCTATATGTATTGCATAGGGATGATTTAGTAGACAGGGAACAAGTGATGATGATGCAGGCTGGAGGGTGGAAATTGCCAGAAATATTTTCTTGAGTAGGGGAGAGTGGATGAGCCCTAGGGCGCCCGTGGAGCGATGAATTGAACTGAGGATGGATGGTCCATCCACATCACCAGGAGGGAAGCAGGGTACGTGGGCAGAGATGTAGGTCATTGAATAAATGTGGATTTGGAAGCTGGTGGAAATTTGTTTGGTGGCTTCTATCCTGTGAAATAGAATGCAAAGTCGTCAAATGAGTACGAAGACTAAGGGTGGAGGTGTTGAGGTCTTAAGGAGAGGGGACAGTATATGAAACAGTCACCGAGAGAGTTGGCACGCATAGTGCTAGCAATACAATCTGATGGTTGGGTCACGTCTGGAACCCACCTGCAGTTTGGTGGTGGTAAATTTCAAGTCAAAACAGCCAACTTGGGGAACTCCCTTGGAGAACGACTCCCTTAAATGAGGAACACTAAGACAAGGGATGGCCGATGGAATTATGTTCAGAATATAGCTGTCCCATTTATACCTACATATTCATGCCACATAGATTTCCAGCCCTTTAACATTGGTTCTCGGTCCACTTGGTTTTACTCACATAAAACAGACTCAACTATTTCTGTTCTATGCCTTATGCTTCTGTTTTAACTTTTTGGAAAGAGGGGTGGTCACCTAGCAAGTACGAGTGGGCATCTTTACTGAATGTAAGGCACTTGGATAAGTTCTTGGCTAACTGCCTTGGGCTTGGATTTTAAGTCTAAAATAGTGAGGATTTTAATGCCTCGTGATGGTAGTTATCTCTAGGAATCGTTCTTTACAAATGTGCAAGGTCACTCATGAATTGTCCACTGAATAAAGAATTAGCCATAATAGAGATGCTTTTCCGAGTAATTTGGAACTCTCGCCCCACACACACCAGTTGACATGACAGTCCATTACCAGGAATTTCCAACAGACCTGCTGACATTGGTTTTAAATCTAGTCAAATGAAGCAATTACCGTGCAGATGAAATAACCCGACAGTATGTTTTTAATCTCTCCAGTGTCATAAGGCATTTTCATTTATGTTCCCGTTTCTATTAAAATACATGACTATGGCCATGAAAGTACTCCTTAGCAATAAGTGATCTGCTGTGTGTTTGGGGGGGATGTTTTAGTTTTCAGTGGGTAATTGACCTAACAAAAAAGAAGTATACCGGAAAAAATGCAAGCCAGCTATTGCCAAGGTGGCAAATGGATTAGGTATAAAATAGGTCCACAAGAAGCATCTTGGGACAGAAGCATTTTGTTTCTTATTTTCATGATTCAGGTCATTACATCTGGCCTATTCTGTTGTCCCTGTAGAAATCTAAATTTTAGTCCTCCACAGCCTCCAGATAATCCCGAAGGCCGCATGTTCTTAAGAGGTGAAAGATTTTTGCTTTTGTTTTTTGGTTTCTCCTGTCGTCATCACACTGTGCACTGCAGTGGAAGATTATAGCCAACAGGATAGAGTTAGCTGAAGCAGTTATTGGACCATCCTGCTCTGAAAACTAAAAAAAAAAAAAAAAAATCCCAAATATCAGTAAAAAGATTTTTAATATGCAATAATAGCTTTCTGTTCCCTAGACATAGCTGAGCCAAAGGAGTACTGTCAACCCTCAAATATTTAGACAGCTTTTGAATGCAAAGCAATCTTAGAGACTATGTAGAAAAGACTTGTACATTTCCTCATGGACCATATCCAGTTTAATTCTACAATGTGCACGTTAGTCAAGCTTGTTGAGCCTTATATTCCTCATCTACCAAGTAGAGGTGCTAATAGTACTCATCTTCTTGTAGTTGTTGTAGGGATTAAATGAATCAATCCACTCAAATTCCTTGGAACGGTGCCTGGCCAATAGTGAGCGCTAATACTGTAATAATTATAAGGAACTCTTGCCTTAATGTATCGCGGGGCCTGTAATTTGGCAGAAAAGGATGAGTGTGAGAATGGTGATGTATGATATGTAGATGAATGAGCTCTGTGTGGTGAGGAGGATACAAGGAATTTGGGAGGGAAAAATGGGGATGCAGAAAGTCCTTTGGGGACAGTGAAATAGCCTCTGATCAAGTCCTATCTGGAATCTGTATCTGTAATCCCTCTGTGTTTCCTGTGTGCTCTGCTACCAGCTGAATCCAAACTGCCATCCTTGCCCATGGCTGATGACATCCTCTGGACCGGGATCTCCATTGCCATCCTGACTCACACCTTCTCTTCTCCACAAAAGAGTGAGAGAAGGGATTATGTTTTTACCCAGTTACAATTTTCTAATGGCTTCCCATCGCACCCACTATTCTTCTTTGTAGAAAGTCTAGAATTCCAAAGACCAAAAGGACCCACATAGCATGGTCTTTGCCTCCTTTCCAACCAAGCTCATCCAGTGTGTTGTCACAGCCTTCACTCTCTTCCTCCCCAAGCCTTCTCTTTCCAGCCTTGGAACACATGATGCTCCATTCCCTATTATACTTTGACTACTTCTGTACCACCTCCTGATCAGTACAGAACCCGCTTTCTTCGGCATCTCTCACACCTCCAGGCTGAGCACAAAGGAGAAGCCCTCCGTGACTGCACTGTGGAGAGTGGCTCTCCTTTTCCCACAGTCAGTGCCTCCCAGGTCACTGTAGGTCACATTGTTCTGTTTAGTCATCTCCACAGGACTCCTCAGTGGATGTAATTGGGTTTGCTCCTGTCAGTTTTGGGACCACCTGATTCAATGACCACCCCTATAATAAGTCCACTCCAGTCATCCTAGCTCAGGCGATGGATGTATCAAAACTGAACTGGCGGATCATTCGTTTGCAACGTCAAACAGAACTGTCCCTGAAGCCAGCACATCCAGTTCGGCATGACAAGCATGTTCCTTTTCCTGGGGTCAGGCAAATAATGTGGGACCAGATGGCTGAATGGTTAAGGGCTTTGACTTAGTTCACCTGGTAACTCTCTCCTCAGTCTGTGTGCTCTCGCCAAGAGAACCAGACATATCTATCAGTCCTGGGCTCTTAGATGGTGCCTTACCTAAGTTTACCTGGCCACCCAACCCCCTCTCTTCTCCCTACGTTCTTCCTGTAGGTCTTTTGGCCTCGTGTCATCTTTGACCTTAGACTTCTGGACTTGGGCTACTCTCTCTAAGGTGGCTTGGCATATACTGGCCCCCTACTGTGGACTTAAAGATTAAAGAGAAGCATCTTATTTTTAAGGATAGTAGTGAGAGAGGACTCTACTTACTCCCAGTTGATAATAATGGGTACAATTTACTTCAAAAAAAAAAAATACTAGTAAGCTCTAGACAACTTTTGAGAAGGCAGGTGATATGGTTGACCGTGTAATTTATTTGGGAATGGTGGTGGTGAGGGGGGATAGAAACTACTGTCTATTGATTTTTTACAATGGGCCAAAGGGTAAACACCACCCTTGGGATCCTTTCAGCTACCTAGTGTAGTCGAGGGATTATGTGCATTTTATAGATGAGGCATCCGTGCCTTAGGGAGGAGTTTACTAAGTTGCAAAGCGGTGTCGGGGGCAGGTCTGTTTGGAAGGCCTTTCTCAATGTTAACACACCTATTGAAGTCACACCGAACATACTGAAGAGGCGGCCAATTGAATGAAGAAGTTAGAGAGAGGCCAGAGGAAACCAAGTAAAGTGTCATAGACTTACGAGGGCTGGATGGGGTCTTCCTGATCCCTGAGGCCGAGCCTCCCAATGGCTGGAAATGGAAACGGGAGCCCAGACCACCAGACAGCTTTGTCCTTGCTCATGGAAGTTGACCCATGGACCGAAAGCCTTGGCATCATCTGAGAGCCCTGGTAGAAATGCAGAATCTCAGGCCTGACCCCAGACCTGCTGAATCAGAATTTGCATTGTTGTAATGAAATCCCCAGGTGATCTGCATATGCCCATTAAAGGTGGAAATGCACAGTTCTGTGCGGCCAGACTTGCCAACAGAGGGCTAGAGGTTTCGAGCATGGAAGTTAATTTAGAGTGGGAGAGTACAAAATCGTACATAATAATTTTTGAAAACTATGGATAATAGTTTTTTAGATATTCACAGTTCTCATGCAGAATACTATAGGAAGAGCTTTGGACTAAAAGCTAATGGCCCAGAATTTTGATCCTAACTTTTGTTACCTTGAAATCCCTTGACCTCTATTAGACTCACTCCTTTACCTGGGTTGCTTTGCTAGATGCTTTCTAGCATCTAGAAATCTAGTATCAAGACTTTGTTCTGAAAGTCTTGGAGTGTAATTCTATATTCATGGTATTAACAGTACAGGATGACAGAATGGTTAGTAGCTTAGCAGTAAAAAGCCTGGACTTCAGAGCCAGACCTCAAAGGCCCTGATACTAGCTCACCACTGTTGGGCTACATGCCTTTAGTCAGTTTTCTTCAACCTCTCTGTTTCTCAGTATTTTCATCTGTAAAATGGGCGTGTCAACAATAGTATCACTAGCTACTGCCATGAGTTTGTTTTCAGAATTAAATTGTGATAATGTTTACTAAGCATTTAAAACCATTGGAAAATATGCGTTCCATATGCCAGGCCCTGAGCTAAGGTGTGCAGAAGTCAAGACAAGGCCTTGTTTTTGAGGCGAGAACTCTGAGATGAAATTCCTTGGAAAGGTTGGAACCAGGTTAGGTCTGGATTTAGAGTGAGTGGCCAAGTTCAAGAGGATCACTGAAAAACTCAGCTCTAATCTCATTTCTTCAGGGAGGAAATAGGATATATTTAACTTGGAGAAGCTGAAGAGTCATAATAGCTTTCTTAAAATAGACAGCAGTCTGTCTTGGAGCAGAGGCTCAGATTTGTCCCTGTGGCATCAAAGGGCAGAATTAAGATGAAGGGTGGAGGGGATTCCGGATGGATGACTACAAAAGATCTGGGAAATAGTTGTTCAGATTTGTTAATATCTGGAAAGACTTAGAGGAGAGAATACCATTTATTTGGGGAGCCGGGAAGAATTCTTAAGGACAACTTCAGTAAAACTGCATGAATTTGAATGAGTTTGTAGACATTAGAGTCAGTAAAAGATCCATTGCTTATCTTCAAGGAAGCAGAATTTCATTTCCTTCAAATATGTGCAGTAACTTGAACCAATTACTCTTTCAGAGTAAATTAATGAGCTGCTTTAATGAACAGATAACGTGAACATATAATTATCAGCAATATGAATGTATAATTACTGTTTCAAAGTCTTTTTTAACATATTTATGTGAAGACCTTACAAACAATCTCCCAACATATTTACCCTTTCAGTTTGCCTCGGAAGTACTTTTTATCAGCTGAGTTAAATTCTGCCTGTTTGTCTTAGTCAGAATGAATGTGGATTTGCAATCAAGGACTACTAGATTAGTGAGATTTTGCTTAGATAGTAAAGGTTTGGTTCATTTGACCAATAAGAGATTTGCCTCCGTGGTTATCCCCCACCTGCTAGATAGCACTTAGCCTCTGCATTCAGTATCCCGACCAGAGCATACGTATGTCAGGTTTATTTCAACAGGATTCAATTATGGCTGACAAAACATTTGTAAAGGCAGCTAGATTTCAGCCCAGATGGTGACTGGGCATTTGATGCACACTCCAAATATGTGGCATTATTCATCCCTGACACTCAGAAAATAAACATAAGGCCATCATTTCTCCCAGGGCAGGGAAGCGGAGAAGAGAATGTCCTCATCTTCTGAATGTACAGAGTTGCTGCTTTTCTCTAGAAGTTGCAGAATGTTGGCTTTTTACTTTAACGAGGGAGAACATACTTCCCAAATATACATGACCCGTGACTGGGGAAGTAGATGATCCCAGCCTGGGTTTCCTCTCTAAGGCCCCTTCTAAACATCATGGCGTGAGAGCATCATTTAAACTGACTCAGAAGATGACGACGTTCGGTCTCATCTTGTGACATCAAGACCTCCACGTTTTGATATTTTGATTAATCTACACACCCTACCTAAGTCTTGACACAAGGAAAGTCTGGGAAAACTTATTTTTTATATTAGAAGTTCTGATAAGATCATTGTTTAACTTGTGGGAAACCTTAGTTTAAAAAAATCGAGTTGATTAATTTAAATAAAGTACCTGAACCATACAGGGACATCTCAAAGAATTTTCACGAAATGAACACATCCAGATAACCAGGTCCCAAATTGGTAACCAGAACATTACCAGCATCCAGAAATGGCCCTTGTCCCCCCTTCTTGTCACTCACTCCTTAGTAGGTGTGGAGTGATGGCAGAAACTGAAGAAGCCAGTTGAAGCTAAAAACCCAGAATTCCCAATCTTGGCCCACTTCTCAGATGGTTTACAGTAAACAGCCAAGTTCAAGAGGAATACCTCTTCTATCCTTCTGCTTTGGACTTTCTCTCCCCTTACATTTAAAGTATATAGCTGGGTTTTATTTTATAATCTAATCTGGCAAGATTAATCTTTGAGTTTGTCACTCTTGACTAATCCAAAAGAAAGCAAGAAAGGAACATAAAACAAATATAGAACGTTTTCATTTCCCTCTCCTGCTTTAACCTGTTATGCATGTTTCTAGTTACCCCCAGCAGTACAACAGGCCATCTTGAATCAAAGTCTAATAGGAATTATTACTTTTACCATTTTTTTTTCCCGATACTGCTGGTGTCTTGGAATAGTAATTTCATGAACTCCCTTCCTTATTTATATGTCACTGTTGTCATGCATTTTATATCAGAAAAGTCAGTACTATTGTATAATAGATTTAAGATTCATTTATACCTTCCTGCTTACATATTCTTTCTGACCCATCGTTTCTCCTTAAATCTCTGAACTGTGATCTGAACTCACTTTTCCTTCTGTCTGTGTCATACCTATTGGGCAGTTCAGTTTTTGTTTGGAAATTTAGTTCCACCTTACTTTTCAATTTTTTATTGAAATACAGTTGAGTTACAGTGTTTCAGGTGTACAGCAGATTGATTCAGTTATACACACATATATATATTCTTTTTCATACTTTTTCCCATATAGGTTATTACAGAGTACTGAGTAGAGTTCCCTATGCTATATAGTAGGTCCTTGTTGGTTATCCACTCCAAACATAATAGTGTGTATATGTTAATCCCAAACTCTTGATTTATCCCTCCCTCCTCCCTCCCCTTCGGCCTTTGGTAACCATAAGTTTTCTATGTCTGTGAACCTGTTTCTGCTTTGTAAATAAGTTCATTTGTGTCATTTTTTAAGATTCCACATATAAGCAATATCATATGCTATTTATTAGTTCCACTTTAAAGATAGCATTTTATGGTGTTTGACTTAGATTGTTTTTGTTGAGAAGTCAGCCATAGTTTTTCTCCTTTGAAAGCAATATGTATTTAATTTTTGTCTATCTATTTTCAAGATATCCTCCTTGGTTTTCATCAGTTGTATGTTGTGTGTGCATGTGTGTGTATGTATCCATCCTGCCATAGAGTTTTGCAGCACTTTTAAAATCTGTGTGTCACTGTCTCCATCATATTTTATCAGTTTTATTCATTCTCAGCCATTATCTAATTAAATATTATGTCTTCCCCATGCTCAATTTTAATTAATACTGAAATTCTAAGTTTAACTTAGAATGTCTTAATTTGTCCATTGTTTTTCATAATTTTCTCTTTTGGGTTTTTTTCTTCCGACAAATCTTCTAAACCCATTTTCTCTTGAGCTCTGTTCTAATGCACTACGTTATGAATTTGTTGCCATAATTTTTCAATCCTGTTACGTTGAATACCTAATAATTAATGCCTGCTGACATTGTGTGAGAGAAATCATACAGATAGTTTGAAGTAGTAGATACTAATATTTTATCCAGAGAAGACTGAGTTTTGCTTTTAAGCAAGGCTAAGCTGATTCCCTAGGTAGTCCTTATTTCTAGCTTATGGCCCTAAGAGGTCTCAAACTAAAGCTTGGATGTATAGGAGGTTTTCCAGAATAAGCATGTGGTTCTTGAGGAAAAACAAAATAGAAGAGGATGGGGGAAAAGACTGCCCCAAATGCCAGGATTGCTTCACTCTGATTTTTTTTTCCCCTTCTCTCTTAGAATAATCCCCCTGGGATTCTTTTGTCTTGTTAGCGCTTCAGTGCTTGAAACTGACTAGATAAGATATCTACATAGATAGATAGGTAAAAATATATTCAAGTTTGTTCAGTTTTTCGTGTTGTTCTCAGTGGAAGGGTTGGTCTGAAATAAGTTGTAAGCCATTAGCAGAAATGTCCCCAAATGCAATTATTCTTTTTTTTCTTTTTTTTTAAAATTTATTTATTTTTGACTGTGTTGGGCCCTCGTTTCTGCGCGAGGGCCCTCCCCAGCTGCAGCAAGCGGGGGCCACCCCCCATCGCGACGCGCGGGCGCCTCACCACCGCGGCCCCCCCTGATGCGGAGCACAGGCTCCAGACGCGCAGGCTCAGTAGTTGTGGCTCACGGGCCCAGCCGCCCCGCGGCACGCGGGACCCTCCCAGACCAGGGCCCGAACCCCGCGCCCCCCCGCACTGGCAGGCGGACTCCCAACCACTGCGCCACCAGGGAAGCGCCCCAAAATGCAATTTTTAATGATGCTCTAGTTAGATATTATTTAACTCAAAGGTCAAATAAAAATGTTTACTTTCTATGTAGAAAATGTAATGTCTTATGCTAACAGACTTTACCACTGGCAACAATCTGCACACATTTTTAAGATTCTCAAATGAAAAGCATACAGCTCTTTCAATACTAAAGACCACCCCCGCCAAAAGAAAAAAAAAAAAGTTTTCTTCATGGCTTAGAATATTTTTCAAGTGTATACATCTATGTACTGTGTGCTTGTTACACATAATGCAGACTATCCTTCTTGAAACATTAAAGCTCAGGATGCTAACCCAGAATTCCTGCTGCATGCAGGGAAGCCAGTGCTTTGCTGATGGCACAGGCTGCTCCCAACTTTCAGTAGGTCTGTCAGGACTGAGATCATTTCCCCACCCCTGCAGCCTCCCATCAAGACTCCAGCCACACTGAACTCTCCTCACACAACAATCTAGCGCTCATTCACTCCTGGGTCATGCATTTTTCTGTTTTTCTTTTCTTATAAAGTATGTATATTTGGTTTCTCCTCTGTATGTATAATAAACGTCTTAAAGAGGAGATAAGACATATAAGAGAACCTCAACATTTTTTTTGATCAGCACAATGGGAAGCCTGAAATTACTAATTAAAAGCACGGATTAGCTTAGAAACCCTACCTTAGACCGTAGTTTTATTGCCGTAATGAATGACTTCAGAAAGGAAAACTTAAAAGGTGCCTCATGAATTGAGAGTAATGCTTTTGGCGGGAAAAAAGAACTGATCATTCAGTTCGAAATTCACCTATAGATTCAATGTCATTCTGATAAAAATTGTAAAAATGGAATTAGGTAAACTGATTCTAAAGGTAATCTGGAAGAAACAGTAATAACGACAAGTTTGGAAAAGGAGTGTTAGTGATTTACCACATCACACGGCAGTATATACATCCGAGCAAATGTAATTAAAATGTTGTGGAATTGTTGTAAGGGTGATAAATTGCTCAACTGAACATAATAGAGAGTACAGAAAGAGACTCATGTTTATGGGAAAATTTGGTTTATCATCAAAGTGTCATTGTAAATCATCAAGTTAGGATGTTCTGCTCAGTGCATAATGTGAGACGAGCTGGATTATCCATTATGGAAGGAAAAAATATTTCAACCCATACTTCATGTCTTATACAAAAAGAACACTGTAGATAAATAAAACAGCTACATTTAAAAAGAAAAATCTATATATATAAATTTGAAAAATATTTGAAGGGAAGAACTAAGAAAAACAATCCAGAAACCATTTATATATATATATATATATATATATATATATATATATATATATATATATATAAAGTATACATAAACCATATATTTATGTATATATGTCTGTATGTGTGTACATATATATTTATATAAAACTCTTGCAAGTTAAGGAAAAAAATAAATCAAGGAGAGGAAAAAACTGAAATAGAAAACAACTCTAAGACAGAGTGGACAGGCTTGATAGAGCCGTATGCACAAAATAACAGAGTGAATGCAGCAGGACACTTTAGATATTAACTTACTGGCGATAGAGAAGAGTTTGGAGAGATTTGAGGGGAGTTGTTTTTGGACAATTACAAATATTCACCTTTATTAAAGAATAAGGATTTTAAGAAGTAAATCAAAACCACTGCAATTCAGTAATAAATACCCCAGGACAGTGGGGCGTGGGGCTGGCGGGATGGGACGGGGCGGTGAGGCGGGGTCCAAGCGTGGCCGTTACGAGCGCTGGGCCGGCACTGTTGTCCCTGGGCGCAGCACTGGCCCCTGAGCAGATCACTGAACGCTTCTTGTGCCTTAGTGTTCTTATATGCAAAGTGGTGGGGAGAGGGTAGGAACACCTGTAGCACAGGATTGCTGAAGGGAAGACTGGATAACGGTTATCTCAGTGACCAGCACACAGTAGGTGCGTCGTAACTGTTGGCTGATAATTACTTTCACTTTTAAAATTTTTTATATAGAGCCAAGAATTAAACCCCACCTCTGCATGAAAGAGGTGGGGATAATTTATTGTGAATCATTCACCTTTCCGGCCTAGTTTCTTCATTTGTAAAATGCAGAAATGGTGGTATCTACATGGTAGGGTTGCGTGATCATTAAATAAGCTAATACTTAGAAAGCACTCTTGCCTTTGGAACTTGCATAGCATTCATTAAGTCCCGCTTAAGTTTTTGTTCAAAGGAAAATGCTGGGTCTAGCTAGCCAACAATAGCCGTAGCAATCAAAGACTGTGTGCTTAAATGTCAAAAGGAACATTTAGGAAATGCGACCACTTTCCAAGTGGTCAGAGAAGAGGTGGGACAGGGGAGCAAGGTTTTTGTTTTTGATTTTCTTATTGTTGGTTACTGTAGGTCCAAGTAGGTTTTTTAATGTAATTTTTATTTAATATTGCAGTATAATTGACTTACAATATTGCATTAGTTTCAGGCGTACAGCAAAGTGATTCAGCTATAAATATACATATATCCATTCTTTTTTGGATTCTTTTCCCTTACAGGTTATTACAGAATATTGAGTAGAGTTCCCTGTGCTATACAGTAGGTCCTTGTTAATTATCTATTTTATATATACTAGTGTGTATATGTTAATCCCAAACTCCTAATTTATCACTATGCCCACCTTTCCCCTTTGGTAACCATAAGTTTGTTTTCTATGTCCGTGAGTCTATTTGTTTTGTAAGCAAGTTCATTTGTATCATTTTTTAGATTCCACATATAGGTGATATCATATGATACTTGTCTCTCTCTGTCCGACTTACTTCACTTAGTATGATCATCTCTAGGTCCTTTTTCTATTGCCAACAGTGATTTTAAAGAACCCAATTAAATATTGCAAGTAGAGTAAGAATAGACTATTGAATTGAGCCTGGATGAACATTAGTTTTCAAAGTCTGTCTTGACTGTAACCTAGAATCCCCCGCGTGACTCGCCAACACAAAGCCTCGTCTTTTTCCCAGGAGCTGTCAAGCATCTGCTCCATCCACTGGCTCTTGTAGGAGGACATACCTTGAAGGGTGTCAGTTACAGCGGGCCAGGCATGTCCGCAGCCCCTTCCTGATAATAATGCAGAAAAGCCATTTGAAGGTCCAGTCCTCTGGACCAGGGGCACCAATCTGTAAGCAGAAACTGCCCACTTTCAGTCCCTTCAGGGAATGCAAAGCTGTAGTGAATGTTGTTTTATAAAAGTTTTTATTACTGGCAGCCCAGAGGACACATTGTCAGAAATTGGTCATTTCTTAGACTGGAGAGTCTGTAGGTGATTTTTCCTTGGACCATAATGCTAGCGAGGAGAAGGCGATGGGGCAGAGGCACAAGAAAGCCCAGGATGTTCAGGAAATGAGATGCGCTAGGCTTATTTTAGTCTGCTCATTTTGCCAGTACATGTCACGGAACGCTGTCGCCCTTAATGAAGTTAATTAACTGTAATTTGAAGGCACTTTTCTCCTCTCTGGTGGTGTGACGCCACTCCAGCTAACAATTTAGGTTATTGACCTAATGGGAAGGCTAAAGTGGCCCTAACTGATGAAACTGAGGACTTGGGGTGTTACTCAAATGTCAAGTGTCAGTAAAAGTCTGAATCGAACTGTGCAACAGAATGGCTCTGAGTCCGCCCGTGGGCACTTACAAGGAAGGGAGAAATGGATGGATTTCAGAAAATGTTGGCCTTTGCGTAGAAAGAGCTGCCTGGTTTCAGGAGTTTGAGTGAAGACCAAAAGCAAGATATCAAGGGCCGACGTACTAACCAGTGTGACTTAGTGGAGTAAGGGAGCTCATTTTTGGAACAGCGTGAAAGTTTGAGAGGTGACTTCAGAAGCCACTCCCAAGGGACCCATCTTGCAGGGATCACTGTCAACTGCTGTGTTGGCCATATGTCTTCTGAGCCAAAGCAGTGACACATGGAAGTTATCCAGGAATTTATGTTTAAGGCAACATGGTATCAGTGGGTCGTGGCCCTACTTATGGCAGGATTCAGTGTGTGGAGGGCTTACTCACGGCAGATGGAAAGAACGCAACTCTGTATCAGAGAGTTCTCCCTTGGAAGAAATGGCCGGGACTCATAAAGTCTCACAGCATTTCATGTCTTAACATTCTAAGTTCACCTTCCTCAGAGTTCATCAGATCTGGCCTCGGTTGTCCATGATGAGTGAGACAGGTGTTACCGAAACGTTCTGGCAGTCTGGTGCCATTTTCTTAAAATTCTGCCTTTGCCTTTCTTTTTTTAAATTAAACAATTAATTAATTTTATTTTTGGCTACATTGGGTCTTCGTTGCTGCATGCAGGCTTTAGTTGCAGCGAGAGGGGGGCTACTGTTCGTTGTGGTGGGCGGGCTTCTCATTGCGGTGGCTTCTCTTGTTGTGGAGCACGGGCTCTAGGCGTGCGGGCTTCACTAGTTGTGGCGGGTGGGCTCTAGAGCACAGGCTCAGTAGTTGTGGCGCACGGGCTTACTTGCTCCGTGGTGTGTGGGATCTTCCCGGACCAGGGCTCGAACCCGTGTCCCCTGCATTGGCAGGCGGATTCTTAACCACTGCGCCACCAGGGAAGCCCTGCCTTTCTTTTCGAAATGGTAGCCGACTGAATGCCGACCACAAAGATCTCACCACTCCTGCCACTTTTTTTCTCCCAAGTCTCATGGCCCCCTCCCCTTACTGGTAGGGAGCTGAGTATGAAGAAGTAGAAAAGAAGAGAGACCTGTAACAACATTAATAGTGTTTCAGGACTGAAAAATAAATGATCTCTACACAAATTTTGCTTCTAGAGTTGCCAGACGGAGCAAATAAAAATACAGTTTGCTCAATGAAATTTCAATCTTAAATAAACTATGAATCATTGTTAGCATAAACAGGCACTATTTGGGATATACTCCTACTAAAATTGCATCCCTTTGTTTTTTATCCAGAATTTACATTTAACTAGGTGCCCTCTGTTTTTTCTGCCAACTCTAGTTACTCTGCTGACCCCAACATCTTTTAGGGAAAGAGGGTCATGTTTCAGGATTTTCCATACAATGTTAAGTGACTGTCTCCATGGACGGTTCTAACTTAAAACCATAGTTTACTTTCAGAAAGGGATCTTCAGGAAATGAGTAGCAGGTCAGTACTCTCGGTTTATGTTTATATCATAGCAGGCAGTGTACCGGCACGTGGGCCCAGCACCAATATTATATACGAGGTACCCATCCCTATACGTGTGTGACTTTGTTCCTGAAATGGCTTTTATATGCTGGTGGAGGCATGTAGCCTGTTACTTTTCTCTTCATTTTGATATCCAGTTATACAGTACAGAAATTGCTTTAAAATGACCCAAATGGTAAAAGCTACCATTTAGCAATGCCTATTCGGGAGCAAAAGATCCCATCTCCTTGCCTGTTACGTTTCAGCAGCCTCGTCCAGCCTTTCGATAGTGTACCTGCGTTTTCTTGCCAGTGGTGGAGCAGACCCTGGTGGCAAAATAAGTGAAACGAATATTCCTGCCACAAGGGAGTAGGGAGAAAAACCCATCTTAGAGAAGCAGGTGAATAATTAATTTCAAGGTTGTCCCAGCATTAGCCCAATACAGATTTTTATCTTTTCCTTGTTATACCATAGAAAAGGGATGCCTTTCCCCACCCCCATAGGTGGGGACTAGATCTGAATTCAGATCTATTTTTATGGACTTCAATACCTCTCTAAATGAACACAAATATGAGGGACCTGGAAATGAACGGAACTTAGCAAACCTGAGTAAAATGACAGACTCCTTGTATGACATTCGGTGGAAATGAGGAGCTTCACATTACATTCCAAAATGACCAAATCCCCATTTAGCAATAACCGTAAACATATGCTGTGCAGAGTCGTGTATTTGATGGGCTCCAAAATAAAGCCATCCTTGTTTGAGGAGTTATGATGGAGCCAGTGGTTTCCATGGCTACCATTTGCTCTAATTGTGATACATTAGTAGCAACAAGGATTGGATGGCTCAAGTCATTTAGTTAATTAAACACAGAACCGTGGACTCTGCCAGAAGAATTATAGATGAAATTAGCGTCCACCGGAATGCAGCTGTAAAATGTGTATTGCATTAGTCCCTTCAGCTGAGGGTGAGAGGGAGGGGAAGTGCCTGAATATTCGAAACATGTCTTTCTTACCCATATCCCGTTACAGGACTCTTTATCATTTATTTTTTAAATGCGCTCTCTAAGGAAAGACAACAGCCCTGATCAATGAAACGTGGTTTCTTGGGTGCTGTTCAGACCAGGAAAATATGCGAAATGTCATTCACATGGAGGGAGGTGGTAGCTAACAGCAATTACAGAAAATGATGAAACCACAGTCTCCACTAACACACAGAGCTCCTGAAAATAGGAGTTTATAATGGAAAAAGCCGACACGGGCATAACTGTGGCAGCCTAGCTATGTGTTGACATCATGGAAAGCCTGGAGGACTTTTCACCAAGAGAAGCAAGAACATGAAAGATGGGATCAAGATAAAGGGGAATGGGGTGTTAAATTCTGCTGATGAATCTGGGGGAGATGCTTGAACAGCAGCTCTCTCGCCTCATCAGACTTTATAAGTTTATGTGTGGATCATTATCTCGCTTAATATTTGCAGTTCTGGAAAGAAGGTGTGGTAATCTCCATCTTTCAGACAAAAGAACTGAAGCTTGGAGAGGAGTTACCCCGAATCACAAGGCAGAGTCACTCTTGTCCTGAAAACTATAGAGCAGAGCATTATAAATGGCTCAGGGATGGATTTAAGGTGTCAGTTTCTTCTGTCATTCAATGATCATATTCATTAAGCACCTACTCTGTGGTAGGCATGTGGGATCAAAAGATGAGCAAAATCCAGGCATGAAACCTCCCTGCCCACATCATCCTACCTGTGCCACGCTGCCCTTTCTTCCAAAGTGCAGGCGAGCACCTTGGCTTTGAACACATGTGCTCCACGCTCATACTTTCCACAAGTATCTAGTTGAATGCATACCGTGAGTGAAGGGTCCACCCATGGGGGAAATGGACATGGCCCTTGTTATCAAGAATTGTGGTCAGGTAGGAGAAGCAGCCGTTCTTTATGTCATCCCACAAATAACGTGGAAAATTGCAGTGACGCTAAGTGCCATGGAGAGGGAAGTGATGCTCTGGGGCAGAGAACAGGGTGGAACTGACCCACTTTCAAGCAGGGATGGAGGTGAAATCTGAAAGAAAACTTAGCCCAGGCTCAGTAAGAGAGGCAGAACCCCTACGGGCTTATGGGAGCTGGCGAAGCTGTGTCTGTAGGACTGTGCTCTTGGTATTTGACGCTGAAACGTGAAGCCCCCGGGACAGGCACAAACCCCTAAGCCCTTTAAGTTTCAGCCCTTTATAAAGAGAGGTAATAATGTCTATCTAATGAGATTGTTTTGAGAATTAGATACAGCAGTGCACCGAAGTCAATAGTCTCAGACTGTACGTTCAACAAAAAAGTAGAAAGTGAGCTGATAGTGATTGCTGTGAAAAAAAAAAAAATAAATGAGAGTGAAGCAGGATGAGGGATCAGAGTGGGTCTGTTGCTGTTTCACGTGTGGGATGAGGACGGCCTCTCTGAGTGATGCCATGTGAACATCAGGGATTAAGGATGTGAAGTAGGACTCCGCACAGGAAATCGTAATTGTACCTGTATACTCAGAAACTGCAAAACTGCAGATCATTTACATCTGGCTTTGGAATAACTATGCAATTACACTTGGTTGTGTGTACTCTAGTATCTGATAATGTAAGAATTTCTAATAACACTAGCAAAACCTATACGTGGAGTTCAGTTTACATAATACTTTTCGCACATTACAAAATTTTACTGTATGGAAAGTGCTATAGCAGCTTGTAGGATCTACAGTTAAGCTATTCACAAATTATCTGTACTGACTGTGATATAATCTACTGTTTCTGAATCGTCATAAAGATTTAATGAGATCGTGTATGGAAAGTACCTAACTCGGGGTCGGAAAAGTTTTAGGGCCTCAGTGAACATTAATGTATCTTAAAAATCTTACTGCAGATAAGATTGGTTACAATCTTCTGGCTGTTCTACTTTGTCTTTTCAAAGTTTCAACTTCCCCTGGCTGGCAACCTTGGGAAGATTGGAGCAGGGAAGGAAAGCAAAGCTTTAGGAAGGCCTATTTATACACATCAATGTACAGTGGGCAATGGGAGTATTTCCAGGACAGAAGAACTCTTTAGAAGCCTCTAGTAGCTGTTATATTGTGATGAGGGTCAGCTCTGAGGTGGTGCCTTTGGAATGCTGAGTCAAATGCATGCAAGGGACCTTTCAAAGAAATAACAAGATTTGTTGGAGAAAATAGGAATGAGAAGAAAAGAATCCCAAGTTCAAAGTCAGGAGAGTAAGAAAAAAAGATGAAATTCTTGCAAAAAGCAAGGCAACTAGTACAGGGGTTAGATTTTTTTTAAATCACTGAATTTTATAGCTGAATGAGTCCTTTAAAATCATTTGCTTGTTACAGATGGGAAACCTGAGGCTCCGAAGTGGTTTACTAAGGGCTGCACAACTCATGGGGTAAAGAAATAGGAAGATGCCGTCTCTCTGCTTCCGCTCTGTCTTTTGTACAGGCTGTGTTCATAGGTTCACACTGAAGCGATGATTGGACATCCAAGTGGAAATGGGCCGTAGGCATTTGAAATGGTAGGACTTCCAAAGAGAGGCCCAGGCTGGAGGGGGGGTGTTTGCATCAAGGCATTTCGCTGACAGTATCAGCAAAGGGAAGGAGGAGAGAAAAGGTGAGCGAAGAAGCGGGGTTAAAAGAGACCCAGAAGGCAGAAGGTGTGCAGGTTCCATACAGCTTGCCGTTAGAGCCAAAAGCAGGGCTGTTTCAGGAAGATGGGGATCGTGTTGTCGGTCATGGTAGAGCTGTCTTCTAGGGAGAAGGGGGTCTATTTTAGGACAGCAGGAGATCCAGAGGCCTTATCACACGAGGTGGAGGAGGCCCATTTCAGGGGCCGGTTTCTCTGGGCAGCTCTCCCTCCTCTGAGGCTCCTGCAGTGTCACCCCGGTCCCTTCCTCCCAGGCCTTACTTGGACAGGTGGCCCCCTAACTGGTACTGGATGGAAGCTGGGCATCCTGTTGGGTAGGAAACAGCAGTTCCATGAGGTAAGCGGATAGACGGGATCCTCCAGGATGAAATGTCCAGAAGGTAGATCCTCTGTCGGTTCTAAAACCATCACTTGAGCGTCCTTGGTACCAGGACTGTATCAGTTTGCTAGGGCGCTGAAACAAAGGAGCACAGACTAGGTGGCTTAAACAACAGAAATTTACTGACTCACAGGTCTGGAGGCTGGCAGTCCACGGTGTTGGCAGGGCTGGTTCCTTCTGAGGGCGGAGGTAGAATCTGCTCTGTGCTTCTCGCCCGCTTCTGGTGGTTTGCTGACCAGCTCTGGCATTCTTTGTAGAAGCAGTATTCCAACCTCTGCCTCACCTTCACCTGGCATCCCCTCTGTATGCCCGCCTGTGTCCAAATTGTGTCCAAATGTCCCCTTTTTATAAGGGCACTAGTCCTATTGAATTAGAGGCCTACCCTGCTCCAGTATGACCCCATCTTAGCTAATTACATCTACAGTGACCCTTTTCTTTTTTTTTTTTTAACATCTTTATGGGGGTATAATTGCTTTACAATGGTGTGTTAGTTTCTGCTGTATAACAAAGTGAATCAGCTATACGTATACATATATCCCCATATCCCCTCCCTCTTGCGTATCCCTCCCTCCCACCCTCCCTATCCCACCCCTCTAGGTGGTCACAAAGCACCGAGCTGATCTCCCTGTGCTATGCGGCTGCTTCCCACTAGCTATCTATTTTACATTTGGTAGTGTGTGTATGTCCATGCCACTCTCTCACTTCGTCCCAGCGTACCCTTCCCCCTCCCTGTAAATGCCCCTATTTCTAAATAAGATCACATTCTGAGGCACTGGAGGCTTAGGACTTTAATGTATGAATTGGGAGATGTGGGGGGGAGCAATTCAACCCGTAAGAAGAACCAAATGCTCTGTCATGTCAGGGTCTAACCTTATGATTGTCTTACAGTAGCCCAGTTCCAAGAGCCTAAGCAATCACTTCCTTTGATTTTTCACTTTCTAGAAACTCTGAAATAACACCTATGTTGCCTGGTTTAAAAGGTTCAGTGGTTGAGTGGGAGAGAAGCGTCATGGGACAGCTGTCCCATCTCAACTGTTATCAGGCTGTTCAGTTTTGAGTAAGTTTTTGAGCCTCAGCTTTCTTGTCTATAAATTGGAAATTCACCCAAGTTCGAGTATTGTGGTTCAAATCAAACAAAATGCAAAATGAGATTGGAAAAGTGATAAAGCACACTCCGTGTTATTTTTAGCACTTAGAGTTAACACGTACAAAACCAAGAAGAAAGCTGGTCCTGTTAATTTTTTCTCATATCGATCAGAGTACGTTTGAAATGAAGCACACACCTTAGGTGGCAAATCAGTCTCAAAAATGTTACCTGGAGTACAAATTAATGCTCTAGCTTTCAGTGGATATAGAGCAAGGATCGTGTCCTCTGTTTCAGAGGGTCCTGTTAGCTTATTAAGGTTAGATATCTTAGAAACTAATTACTCTCTATTGGAAGAGTCGCATCTCATATTCATCAAGACAGTAAGAAATTTTCCTTCGGAGGTACAGAAAGGTCAGCGTGACAGATCTTCACACGGTGTTAAAAACACAAGATCTCAACTAGACAGAGGTGAAAGCTTGCTGCTGTAGCTTGCTAGAAACACTTGTGTCTCAAGTTATGCATTCCCTATTGTGTTAGTTTGCTAGGCTGCCATAACAAAGTACCACAGACTTGGTGGCTTAAACAACAGAAATGTATTGTCTCACAGATCTGGAGCTTAGAAATCTGAGAGATAGGCGTGGAGTTGGTTTCTTCTGATGTCTCTGTCCTTGGCTTGCAGAAGGCCGTCTTCTCCCTTTATCTTCACATGGTCTTCCCTCTGTTCATGTGTATTTCTATCCCCAGATTTCCTCTTCTTATAAGGATACCAGTCATATTGGATGAGGGCCCACCCTAATGACCTCAGTTTAACTTAATTGGCTCTCTAATGACCTTTTCTCCAAATACAGTCACAGTTGGATGTACTGTGGGCTGGGAGTTCAACATATTGGCTTGGCCAAAAAGTTCGTTCGGGTTTTTCCATATGCTCTTACTGAAAACCCCGAACGAACTTTTTGGCCAACCCAATATAAATTTGGGGGGGACACAACTCAGACCCTAACACTCAGCCCTCTGACCCCTCCAAATTCATGTCCTCCTCACAGGCAGACTATATCTACCGTTTTCCTTTAGAACCCCAAAGCACAGCTCCCAGGATTTTTATAAAAATGGAGGCAGCTTTTCCTCGAAGTACCAAGATATACAGGGTCATTGTTCCTTCCTCTTAAAACAGGTCATGTATGCTTACATTGTAGTATAGACATTAGCTGATGTAACCAACACACTTTTCCTGAGGGCCTACTGTGTGCCAGCCCAGGGACTGTGGCAGCAACTTCAGATCAAGTCCTTCCTCTAAGCCTCCGGTACATTTCACAACTTGCCCAGGCCATGACTTTACAAAGAACTGGAACTATTTCTTCTTCATCTCCCTATCCTCAGTGCTTGGCACTTAGCACTCATTACCAGCTGGGCCTCCTCCTTCTTTCAGTTACATATTAAAATTGTTTTGGATGTAAATATTTTAATGTGTCGCGGTAAAGAAAGTGTTGGGCTAGGAGTCCTGGTCCTATGATGGCAACCTCACTCGCCTTAAATTTTTCCATTGTAAAATAACATAATTTGGACCAGAAATCTCTTAAGAGCACTTGTAATTCAATCACTCTATGTTTAACTCAAGTTTGCAGAGTCAAAGAGGCCTTCTTGGAGGAGGAGACATTTGAATTCCATCACCACGTATTAATGAGAGTTGGTTGAGGAACGTTTTGGGCAGTGGAAGGATGGCAAGTGACAGTAGTCCTAGTGAGCTCCTAGAACTTGACCCAAGTCCCGGCCACCTTGTTGGTATTTGAGCCCAAGAATGCTCACCTCTAGAAAGATGCAGAGGCATCATTCAGACTACACAGTGGTTACTTAGCTGTGTATCACCATTGACCCATTAGATTACTGGCCTTTAAGTAGTGGTTGTTCTTGGTGTGTGTTTACCCTCAACTGCTGTCCGGTTTTGAGTAGGCGTGAGGATATATTTTCCACATCTCCAGCTACCCTATACCTAAAAATTGCAATAATCTAGAAAAGACAGTATGCTTCTAGTAGGCTAATAGATAATATTATTTATAAAGGCTCTGTGAAGGAGGGAAGTGACTTGACTCTCACAGCTTAAAATATGTGGGTTTTGGAACAGCTATTTTCATTGTTTAATGGTGGGTTCACCCAGGTAGCTGAAATTGCTCAAGAAATGATCTTGTGAGATTTTACTGTAATACACGGTACAGTACTTATATGACCAAAACAGAGAAGTAGGTGGAGTTGTGTATAATCTCAGGCCGTCGTGACAAAATACCAGAAGGGTGGCTTAAGCAACAGACATTTATTTTTTCACAGTTCTGGAAGCTGGGATTCTGAGATCAAGATTCCAGCAGGGATAACTTCTGGTGAGATCTCTTTTCTTGCTGTGTCTTCATGTGGCCTTTCCCCTGTATATATACGTGGAGAGAGAGTGGTCTGGCATCTCTTCCTTTCCTTATAACGATGCCATTCCTATCTGATTAGGACCCACCTTTACGGGCCCTACCTCCAAATCTACTCACAGTGGGGATTAGGGCTTCAACATATGAATTTTGGGAGTACACAGTTCAGTCCACAGCAAATTGATACAGAGCTTTAAGCATTTGTCTTTTGCTAAGTATCATATGGACCAGGTAACAGAGCTTGTCACTCAAACTCGAAAATAATATCTCAGAAGCCAGCACAATTCTGAAAAGATAACCAAGTTTCTTAATTCTGTCTCAAAGATGAGAAAATTATGCTACATTCCATTCCCCCCCCCCCACTACCCTCTATCTCTCTCTTTCAGCCTACTGCATTTTAAAATAGATTTGAAACCCAGGAAATTAGCACCTTTAATTTATTCCCAGACAAGAAAGCTAATAAGTAGGGAAAATTAAAAATTTTCAGCCAGCTCACTTTCCGTGTTTTATAACACATACCGTTTTGGCTTTGGAGTAGTTTAATTTGAATTAATCATTAGACTCTCTTCAGAGTTAGAAATGAAGTGGTATGTAAAGTAGGTTATGTTGTTAGTATAATCTGACACCTAAAATTTAGCCTGAGGTGCACGGTCATACATAAGCCTGATACCCTGCCTATTTTTCACCCCCAAATTTCATATGACATGGATGATTTCCAAGCTCAAGGTTAAAATAATTTGAGGGCTGGGAGAGACTCATAAAGGAAAGGCCCCTTAGCAACACAGATTTCAGGGGGGAGGAATTTCACCTGTTCTATCAAGCTAAGGAAACTTCCCTGAGATGTTTGATCAGACACAAAGAAGTGTGACAACAGAACTGGCTGATCTGCCCCAGGATTTTCAGCAGCTGGCCAATGCTGTACCAGTTTACAAAAACAGGTGATTGTCCAATCACATTTCAGTGATGACCTGCGTCTCTGTTGAACTTACCCACCACGCTGACAGTATAGCCAGATGCACATCTTCCTGATCAGAGGGAAGAAAATGAGGGGACAGGACTGCTACTGTGAAAAAGATGTATTCTCTCTCATTTTGCTGAAGACTTTTAGAAATCGCTTGAAACTGGGAAGGCAAATTCGGCTTGTCCCTTACAATTTATTAGAAGGTGGCCTCATCCTACCTCTCCACTTTGGTAAGCTGAGCTCTGTTTCCTGTGAGCACTTTTGACATTATCATGAAAGCAAAGTAATCTCTTTATAGAAAAGGAAAGGACAACACTTTATCAAGAACAGTTCAGCACATGTCTCATTTCTGAATTTCACAGACTTGCAAGTTTGGGTGAAGCTTGTTGACCCTGGGAGCGGCTGCACATTCAGTATTACTCGGCATTCAGAGATGTGTGATGTATGTTACTTAGTTTTTAATCTCTGTCCCATCACCTATGTTGCCACCAAATGCACAGTCCAATAGGTAAAGGAGGAATTTTTTTTCTAATTTATTTTTTTATTTTATTTTTTAAATTTAATTTTTATTTTATATTGGAGTATAGTTGACTTACAATGTTGTGTTAGTTTCAAGTGTACAGCTAAGTGATTCAGTTATACATATATATGTATATGCCCATTCTTTTTCAGATTTTTCAGATTCTTTTCCCATATAGGTTATTACAGAATATTGAGTAGAGTTCCCTGTGCTATACAGTAGGTCCTTGTTGATTATTTTATCTGTATTAGTGTGTATATGTTAATCCCAAACTCCTAATTTATCCCTCCCTCCCACGTTACCCCTTTGGTAACCATAAGTTTTTTTTCTAAGACTATGAGCCTGTTTCTGTTTTGTAAATAAGTTATTTGTATCTTTTTTTTTAGATTCCACATATAAGTGATATCATATGATATTTGTCTTTCTCTGACGTACTTCACTTAGTATGATCATCTCTAGGTCCATCCGTGTTGCTGCCAATGGCATTATTTCATTCTTTTTTTAATGCCTGAGTAATATTCCATTGTGTGTGTGTGTGTGTGTGTGTGTGTTTATCTACATACACCACATCTTCTTTATCCATTCGTCTATCGATGGGCATTTAGGTTGCTTCCATGTCTTGGCTATTGTAAACGGTGCTGCAGTGTACACTGGGGTGCATGTATCTTTTTGAATTACAGTTTTGTCCAGACACAGTAAGTTCCCTACGTATGAACCTTCAAGTTGCGAACTTTCAAATATGCGAACGTGCGTTCGCATGTCCAATCACATAAGTCAGTTCACAGGTCTGCTGTTATCTGTAGAAGTTGGGTACCTGGGCTAACTTTGTTGGACTTACAAACTCGCTCTCGGAACAGAACTTGTTCATATGTAGGGGACTTACTGTTTATGCCCAGGAGTGGGTCTGCTGGATCATATGGTAGTTCTATTTTTAGTTTTTTAAGAAACCTCCATAATGTTCTCCATGGTGGCTGTATCAATTTACATTCCCACCAACAGTGCAAGAGGGTTCCCTTTTCTCCACACCCACTCCAGCATTTATTGTTTGTAGATGTTTTGATGATGGCCATTCTGACCGCTGTGAGATGATATCTCATTGTAGTTTTCATTTACATTTCTCTACTGGTTAGTGATGTTGAGCATGTTTTCATGTGCTTTTTGGCCATCCGTATATCTTCTTTGGAGAAATGTCTATTTAGATCTTCTGCCCATTTTTGGATTGGGTTGTTTGTTTTTTTGATATAGAGCTGCATGAGCTGTTCATATATGTTGGAGATTAATCCCTTGTCGGTAGGTTCATTTGCACATATTTTCTCCCATTCTGTGGGTTGTCTTTTCGTCTTGTTTATGGTTTCCTTTGCTGTGCAAAAGCTTTTAAGTTTCATTAGGTCCCATTTGTTTGTTTTTGCTTTTATTTTCATTACTCTAGGAGGAGGATCCAAAGAGACATTGCTGCGACTTATGTCAGAGTGTTCTGCCTATGTTTTCCTCTAAGAGTTTTATAGTATCCAGCCTTAAAGTTAGGCCTTTAATCCATTTTGAGTTTATTTTTATGTATGGTGTTAGGGAGTGTTTGAATTTCATTCTTCTAAATGCAGCTGTCCAGTTTTCCCAGCACGATTAATTGAAGAGGCTCTCTTTGCGCCATTGTATCTTCTTGCCTCCTTTGTCATAGATTAATTGCCCATACGTGCATGGGTTTATTTCTGGGCTTTCTATCCTGTTCCATTGATACAGATTTCTGTTTTTGTGTCATTACCATACCGTTTTGATAACTGTAGCTTTGTAGTATCGTCTGAAGTCAGGGAGCCTGATTCCTCCAGCTCCGTTTTTCTTTCTCAGGATTGCTTTGGCTATTTGGGGTCATTTGTGTTTTGATACAAATTTTAAAACTTTTTGTTCTAGGAGGAATTTTTCTCTTAATGATGAGGTGATTCCCCGGAAATGCCAAATATAATCATCACTGCAACCCTGAGATGTTATAAAAGGGGAAATGATCGTGAAGCTCTCATTTTGGTCCCCTCTGGATCCACGGTCTGTTTCATAGCTGACTGCTGGCCAACCATTCTGGCCACTGGGTCAGAGACCATTAGTCTTTTCAGCTGTGGAGACCAGATAGTGGGAATACCGTTGGCCCCTCCAATGTCACAGTGCCATGTAGAAGGTGGGTGCTGCACTGCTGCGCCAGACCACTAGTGGGCAGTCAGCAGGCTGGTACCCACTGTGTTTTCTCTTTGTGCCCTGCAGTCCTCGCCTTTGGGTCAGTCTGTTTTTACTACACATCTCTAGCTTTGTACATGACAAGGATTCCAACAGAGGAGTACATGGTGCTTCAGGGAGAAGTAGCCTGCAAAGGGGAGAACTAGCGAATCCCAGCCAAGGACGCTTGTTTCCATGGGACCATCCCAACAGAATGGGATTCCTAGTGGAATGTGAGGTCTCTGCATTTGGATAGTTCTGGCTGTTAGGGGCTTCACCTACTCTTTTCTCCTTTATTATTATTATTTATTATTCACTCATTCATCCAATAGCATATCTGCTAGGTTCTGGGACCACAGATAAACAAGCGAGGGAAGGGACTACCTGCATGAAGCTTTCAGTACAGTGGTGGAGCTAGACCAGGGTTTCTCAGCTTCGGCACTATTGACATTTTATGTTGGATAATTCTTTGTTGGGTCGGGGAGGGGGAAGATTCTCCTGTGCATTATAGGATATTTAGCAGCCTCCCCCTTTACCTGGTTGTGACAACAAAAATGTTTCCAGACTTGGCCAAATACCACCTCCCCCCCCACCCTCTGCCCAGGTTGGGGTCGGGACAATCTCTTTAAGGAAGTAATATTTAAGATAAAACCTTTAGGAAGCTAACAGTGAATATAGGCATGTTCCAGAAAAAGAGCAGTGGAGAGGCCCTGCAGAGGCCAGAGCTCATCCATTTATGGAACTAAAGCAGGCCAGTGCGAGTGGAGGGGCCCCAGGGAACCACAGGTCACAGCGTGGAGGGCCTGGGGATGGGAGTATGGGTTTGTATTGTAAGTGCAGTGGGAAGGCTTTGAAGAATTTCAAGCAAGGAAGGGATATGACTGGACTTATATTTTAAGAGTAACGAACAGTTTTCGCCTGCGGTGTCGAAAATACATTTGGCAGGGATGAAGTGGAATATTCTCATTCTACTGTGTGAAGCTTCTCTCTGCATGTTTGACTTGTGCTTGTAGGAGGTACAAAGTAAGTAAAGGAACAGAGGACCAGGGACAATATGGAAGAACCTCATCAATAAAGGAAAATTAATAAACATATAGAAATGAAGATTGAGATAATTAGGTAAAACTTTATTCCCAGAAACAAATGCCTCAGATGGCAGTGAATAACAATAATTAATTATGTCCTTAGGAACAGTAACATTAATTTTGTTAACAAAACCGAAAATTCAACGAGGTAAATTAAAGATCTTATTGGTTTTATTCACTGATTTATGAATTGGGCAGCATCCAATCTAACAGATGGAAAGGAGCTCTGAGGAGCTGTACAAAATGCAAGACTTGTCTTTTTAATTGAAGTATAGTTTATTGATTTACGATGCTGTGTTTGTTAATTTCTGCTGTAAAGTGACTCGTTTATATTCTTTTCCATTAGTGCTTATCCCAGGATATTGAATATAGTTCCCCATGCTGTACACTAGGACCTTGTTGTTTATCCATTCTATATGTAACAGGTTGCATCTGCTAATCCCAAACTCCCAGACCATCCCCCCTTCTGCTTGGTAACCACAAGTCTGTTCTCTATATCTGTGCATCTGTTTCATAGATGCATTTGTGCCATATTTTAGAGTCCACACGTATCTAAGTGATATCATGTGGTATTTCTCTTTCTGACTTACTTTGCTTAGTATGATCATCTCTAGGTCCATCATGTTGCTGCGAGTGGCTTTATTTCATTCTATTTTATGGCTGAGTAATATTCCGTTGTTGTATATATATGTACTACATCTTCTTTATCCATCCCTCTGTGGACATTTAGGTTGTTTCCATGTCTTGGCTATTGTGAATAGTGCTGCTATGAACATTGCAGTGCATGTATCTTTTTGAATTACCGTTTTTGCAAATCAAAACTCCAAGGAGGTATCGCCTCACACCCGGTCAGAATGGCCAGCATTAAAAAGTCTACAACAAATGCTGGAGAGGGTGTGGAGAAAAGGGAACCCTCCTACACTGTTGCTGGGAATGTAACGTGGTGCAGCCGCTACGGAGAACGGTATGGAGGCTCCTCGGAAAACTAAAAACAATGAAAACTTTTATAGGCAGAAGGGAGTGTGGGAAAAAGACAGTTACACGAGGCAAAAAAAGCAGGTTGGTTATTGCGAGGTTACTTTCCTTTAGGGGACGGCAGGGGTCAGTCAGCCTGATGACCTAACTAGTGCTGATCCAGAAATTCCCAATGGACTGGTTCAAGATTCATCTCTGGGAGAGTCAAAACCATAATTCAGTTAATTCTCGGTTTGCTGAAGTGGGGCTTAGCATAAGGAACTCCACGGTGGGCCCGTTTTCGTGTTTTTAACAATTTCCCCCTTTTGAGATCAGACTCTCAGCCTGAGAGATGTGATAAAAATTTAAGGTATCAGCACTACCCCCAGCTACGGCTCTGGAGTTCTCACAGTGTTTTGCTGAATCTCTGTGGCATTCACAGGTCACAGGGTCAGGTTCACATTCCTGAAGTTGGTCATTCTCTTCAATCCTTGTCTGAAGTTCTAGTCTTAAGGTGATCATCTGTGTGGTGGTTATCAGCTGTGAACATGCATTTAAAGCTTGTGAGAGACTATATCACACCAGAGAGACTACTAGGATTATCAGAAACAGCACAATTCCCAATGTCTGGACTGCACTTCAGAGACAGGCTGCCTAAGACCCAAACCAATCAGAATAAGCCAAAGAAAGTCCCCATTGAAGGAGTCACTTTTTTAAGCCAAATGACTTTTATTCAGTGATCTTGAGTCTCAACTTACCCCGAAGTGTCAAATTCAAGTATAGCAAGTGGTGTTGGCCATGGCGCAAACACCCTGGTTAGCTAACAGATAGATAGATAATCAAGGGCTCTCCTATTATCAAGAATGACTTTGGGCAGAGAATCTGGGAATATCTGGTGGGGAGCTCTTGCTGTAGCAGCAGATTCTGTAATAGCTTCAAGAGCTAAGGAAGAGTTCCTGATCATAGCCTCATTTGCACTTAGGGTAAGGGTACTTAGCCCGCCGAGCAGGAATCTGCTGAAGGAAGCAAAGTTTGAATCATGAATGCCTCCTGGTAATTCCCATTTGAGTCTGTGGCTCAGGACTGGAAAGATGACAGCCATGGAGGCTGGTAAAATGTAAGGGGCTGTAGAACACACAGGTGGATTTATCCTGCTTGCCTCGTATCCCTTTCTTTGTACAAAGCCTGGATGCAAAGTCCCCAAGTTTGGGAGTCTGACACAAAAGAGAAGGGGTTGATTTTGTTTTCTGAGAAACCTGAAGCATCGGCAGAACTACAGGATTACCAGAATCATGGCAAATCCAGCAGTCATTTGATGCTTGGATTATTATCCCCCAGACTCCTTGCAATGGGCGTTACCTTTCCAGGCCAGAGCAAGGCAAAAAGGGGACAAAAGTATCATGAGGACCTTCATGGTGTGAGCAGTAGGAAAAAAGATGATCAGAGAGGGAAGGAGAAATGGAAAGAAACATTCTCGATCTGAGGTCTTACCTCTAAATTCTGTGTGATTTTGAGGTCTCCATGTTTTTGCACAGGACCAGATGTCAGGTTGAGCCTTCTTTACCTGTGAAAATGCACCCAAGTTTCCACAGCTTATAATGTGGCAGTGGTATCAGCGATCAAGAGTAAAATGCAAATAGACTTAAAAATGTCCATGGTTAATTAAGATAATAAATGGAAAAAGATGATATTATACCAGGACATATCAAATTTCTAGGATTTTATACAGTTTTAGAACATTTATATTACTAGCATGCATCCATCCATACAAATATAACCTAAGAAGGTTTAGCATCACTTCTTATTTGATAATGCTTCCTGCATAATTTAACATATCAAATAAACCTAATTTATTTTAACATCTTACCTATAAGAAGCAAATCCCTTGACATTTTCTGGGGACCCTCTGGGAAATATCCAAGTTCGTTTGAGGTCAAAAAGACCCCGCTTAAAATTTGACTTCGGGAAAACATCAAAGTTTGAACATTTGATTAAATAGGATCACAGATCATTATAATACTTCATTACCTATGTAGCCGAAGTGACAACAAAAGATGGTAAAGGTAAAACCAGTTATGTCGTTATAAGCAAAACGTACCTCTTTTAATATTGAGAAGGCTGGGTTTTCTTAAGTAATCAAAGACCTGATAAAGACGACCGGAAGCACAGTAAGTTATTTTGGTCAAACACAAAAATCTTTGCAGTCCAGGCAGACTACTTTAAAAGGTAAACTTTCACAATCTCGTCGGAAAAGCAGGCCAAAAGTACAATAACACTTTGTCATTTTAATGGAGAGAAAACCAAAGTCTAATTTTTGCACCAGTGTACTTTTGGTATCAAAACTCATTTTTTTAAGCTTAACTAAATCCATTCCAAACTAGCTTGACCACACCTGAAACTCCTTTCCCAAGATTCCTTTTCTACAAACCTTCTACAGCCTTTTAAATATTTTTTCAAATTTTGTCCTATTTTATTTTCGGGCGGGAACAACCAAACAGTTGGTTCCTTTCATACTTACTACTTCCAAGTCACTATTATTCCATATGGTGATTAGAATTCTGAACCCTTAGAATCCTTAATTCCTTGGTATAAACTAAGAAGTAAGCAATTGTGGACTGCCACACTAGCATTCTGTGGATTGGCAGAATGTTTTAGTATCTTACCTTATTTGGAATTAATCTAGATACTCGATGAATATCCATTATTTAACTTCTTTCAGTATAACTTCAGGGTTTCAAGTTACCAAAAAAGATTTGGAAGCTATTTAATTTAAGCCATGAAGCAGGTATGATAATGCAAAACTCACTAGTTTATAAAAGAACAGTTGGATACAAATTCTGTTTTTGGCCGATGGAATAAGTTAAGCTTACCTGCTCAGATGGTTAAGCCTTACCACTAATCAAAGATTTTTTTAACAGGCCTAGTTTTCAAATAGCATTTCTTTTATTTTTTCTTTCTGTATCTTTTTTTCTGATAAGAATTATCTTGGTTCCTAGAGAAGACCAGGTAGGACATTTACATCTCAAAAGGCACAGAGAAAGAATGTAAATTCCAGCAAGAAGGATTTGTTTCCTAAGTCTAAATCTTTTACAATTATCTGCAAACCTTTCTCCATGAATAGGGGAGGTTTGGGGATTGGTAAGAAGGATAGGTGGCCTTTGAATTGCTTCTAGAGTTGCATTTCTCTTTTTGTAAAGACTCCATTTACAAGACAAGGACAGTTGTTTTTAATTCCTCATAGACTCCGGTTGCAACCTGAATGACCTCATCATAGGCTGACACACCCATCCAACTATGTTATCTCCAAATTGCTTCTTTATATCAGGGAGAAGACCTACAACTAAGATGGAAATCAAAAACACCCTGTGTTCTAGACTTAGAGCTGCTCATTTTTTGGAATGACTTTCTTTACCTCTAGGTACTTGAGTTCATTGTGGCTTAGGGGAGAGGGCCTAAAAAGTATCTTTATCTGCTTCTGATACCAGCTTCCAATTTGGGCAACTTCTGACCAAAGACAGTACTTTTAAACGATCCTTTCAAATATGTTGTCAGTTTTCAGCTTGGACAAACAGTAAGTATTCCTAGCAGTACTGAACAACCTCATGGAGGCAAGAGGTGTCCCCCCAAAGCGTGCAAAAGATACTACCCTCCCAGGATCCAGAGCCACTCCCAAAGATAACCAAAGGAAAGAAAGACTCAGACACAGTTCCTCTGAGAGCCGGCAGCAATGAGTAGGTTGCTGGCCACAAATGGAGCACAGCCCACATTTCTGTCCGGCCTTACCTTTGGGGTCTCCAACCTGACAGTTGCCAAGCCAAGTTCTCAGGACACAAAATGAGACAAATAAGAAGGGCAGTAGCTGTCCTTGGGAGACAAAGGACATAAACCAAGGCGTCTGGATTTCAAAAGAAAGGGACAGTGTAAAATTTTGCCTTCCTCTCTCACCTGGCCACTACAGAGAGATTCGGGAGAGCTGACGCTGGTAAGGATTCTCCCCTTTCGCAAGCTCCTGGCAGTTTTCCTAGGATCCCAGCTGCAGGCTCCGGATGAGTGGGCTTTAGAGAGTGCAGCCCTAGTATCTACCAGAATTTTACAAGATTTTCCACTAGTTTTAACTTTAGTTTCCCTTCAGCTGTTTAAAGCTGTAATTGGTAGCAGCTTACTTGAGAATCCCTGAGTCCCATCAACCCTGGAAGGGGTTGTCCTTCCAGGGTAGATGTGGAGGCACCTCCCAGGCCCCTTACCTGGAGGACTTTGGTTTACAGCCTTGCAGTCTGCAGAGTGGAAAGGCTGTTCAGGCACAGGATCACAGACTGTGAGTCCTCAGGTAAAGGAGGCTAGAGGGGAGTAGGGCCAGTCACATCAGTCTTACGGTTCTTTGTTTTAGGCACCTCTTGTACCCTTAATTTCTCCTCAGCCTTTTGGAGGCCTCTGCATGACACTTAAAATAGGTATCCCATTCTGTTTGATTTGGGAACCTTTGCTTTCAAGGGCACTGAAATGAATGGTGTTTGTCTAATTGGAACATTCCTCAAAGGGGCCACTGTAGTGTAAGATTTTGCCATTTTTGTAGATATTCACAGCTTCCAGGACCTCAGTTCTTAAAATAAGCATTTGTGCCCGAAGGTGGTGCACTCAATTTTTGGAAACTTGAGGATCCCGTTTCTTTAGCTAAGCCTGGGGTCTGCTGGAGCCAAATTAATACCTAAGAGGGCCATGCTGCTGGTTTGGGGATTGTATGATGTTTTAAAGTACACCTTGTCGCATGAACGTTGTTCGAGGTTGGGGGTGAACAAACTAGTTTCAATCTAATGCATTCTGTGAACAACTTATCCTAGCATGGGAGTCAGAGTTGGGGGGCAAGCACTCTAATGGCTCTTAAGTGCTCGACCCCATGCCCACTAGTTTTGCAGCTTTGCCTTCCAAGATTCCCATTAGCAAGAGGGCTATTTACTCCTTCACTTCATGTGCACATTAACAGAAACCAATAGTAACCGAGGAAATGGAACTGTGGACACCAGCAGTAACCAAAGAGATGGTAGCGTGGATTGGCCAAGAGAAGGCCATAACTGTGCACCAACAGCTATCCAAGTGTAAGTGGGAACCAAACCAGCAGACCCCAACAAATGGGGACTGTGGACTGACAAGGGCTAAGGACCAGCACACCACTAGAACCTGTCACTCCAGACGGACCCAGGACTGGAAAGCCAATTTACATCAGGAGCTCAGTGCAAAGAGAGTGGAGCTCAGACCTGAGGGGAACTTAGCCATGGCCCTTGGAAATGGTGAGAAAGAGAACTCAAAGCGTTCACGGTTACCAACATCTGCGTTTCCCACTGTCCTCGGAGCCACCAGAAGTCTCCTTCAGATGCAACCACTGCCATCAAGCTGTAAAGAAACAAAATTCAACTAAGTAAACTTTAAAGATCTTATTGGGTTTATTCACTAATTCATGACTCAGGCAGCATCCAGTCTAGAAGCTAAAAGGATCTCCAAGGAGCTGCAGAAGACGAAAGAAAGACTTCTCAAGGCAGAAGGGAGCAGGCACGAGGAAGTTGCACTAGGCAAAAACATAGGTTGGTTATTGCAGGGGGCTGGCAGGCAGATGACCTAACTAGTGCTGGTCCAGCGATTCACTTCTGGGAGAGCTGAAGCTGTGACGCAGTTAAGTCTCAGGTGTGGAGCTTAGCATAAGCAACTCAGTAATGGGCCTGTGTTTTGTTTTTAACAACCTCTTACACGTAAATATCATATTTCCTACATATTTCTCAAATTCACCTGCTCTAATTGACCACCATCTCTCTCTTCCCCAGCCTGGACCTTAATTATGGAAGTTTGCATTTAACACATATTAAACTTAAAGAGATTTTAGTAAGTCAAAAAAAATTAATTATAGAGCAAGAAGACCCTGAGCAGAACAATTTTGCTTCTTAACATCATGTATAGCATTGCTTTCCAATCTTGAGTTTTGCAGAATGAACCTAAGAATCATAAACAGAAAATGGGATTATACTTTGACAGAGGCAGAATCAAAATGGAACAGTGTCCTGATTGATCACCCAGATAAGGTGGGACCAAGCAGTCCTCCATCCCCAAATCTGGACTGATGCCTACTATGAGGAATACTAGATTCTGGGGTAAGAAGGGCATCAAAATCTAGAACGGTCCAGGACAATGCAAGAGTGGAGGAAACATGCATTTATAGAATGAGCACAGGATTAAAATGTGAATGTAGCTACAGGGTGCTGCAAAGCTTTCCTGAAGGCAGGACATGTTGCTGATGATGGCATATACTATCTAATACAGCACTTACTGTGTGCCAGGGAATATTCATAATTACTGTCTTTTTCATTTAATACTCATAACACCAACCTGATGAAGTAGGTAATCATCCTTATTTTATAGAAGAGGAAACCGAGGACTTAGCTAACAAGTGATGGAGCCAGGATTGGAAATTAGGAACTTTTGTTTCAGAGTCAATATCTTAACCATTAAAATACAGTGCTGCAAAATAGGAGAATACGAGAGAGAAGCACAAACTGGGCAAAAGACCAGTGAGGTGAGTGTGCAGAGCAGGGGGCACTGAACAAAACAGGAGTGGTTAGGGGGAGGGAGGAATAAAACCGGAACTGCTGCTGTCCAAAATACCGAAGCCCTTTCTGAGCCTCCACTATTCGGAAAGCTTCTGAAAGCAAGACCAGACTAGTTTCATTGGGTCTGCTAAGCACAAGAGCCTGTTAGAAAAGACAAACAAAACATTTACAAAATGATCACTGATGTTCTTTCCCTGCAAGGCATTGCCGTGACTTTCTTTCTTTCTATGTACACCCCCATGATTTACCAACAAGACTCTTTCAAGCTGACCTTGCTTCTTTTGTTACAGCTCATTCTCATCAACTTCATTACATTCCAATAAATAGCGATGTCCTACTCCTTGACCTCGGGGTGTGTGTATAACAACAGACATTGCCAGCAGCCTAAGAGAAAATTTCCCAACTCGTCTTATATGTTATGCTCCCTTTTCACGCACAAAGATGCTGCTATTAAGTTAGTATTCAAAAAGCCTTGTAGACCTCACTTCATCTGGAATATAATCAGATATTGAAAACTCCAACATTGTGTTTAGCACAGGGTATCATACTCAAAGGTCCATTTCCTGTTCCCTTTCCCTCTAGGTGTAGAGTGACATTTGGATGGCTTGGCCAATCATGTCACAGTAATCTACAAGAAACAGTAGGTTTCAGCTGAGAACTGTATAACTAACTAATCTTATTCTACATCAGGCAGTGTATCAGAACTTCTCCTTCACCAGCAACTGCGTATAATCTACTAAAGTGTCACATGTCATCTTAGTCTTTCCTAGCTCAACTGGGAACCTGTTTCCTCAACAACAGCCATGAAAACATCAACAGTTCTTTTTCCCATTGCATACTGAAAGAATATGCTATTAAAACGCATTGCCAAATTTTCACCAAGGGTGGGAATGGTTGGGATCCAATGTTGTACTTTGATGTTCAAAACTATCTGCAGATCTTTCAAGCTACTGGTAAAGGTCCAGGTTTTGAATATTCTATCCACAAAAACCAATAGTTTATAGAAGATCTCTTGAAGAGCATAATACACTTGCAATATTGGTAGGTGGGATTAATCACGGGTGTTCATTGATCAGCACCGCCCAATGGGATTTTCTGTGATGATGGAAAAAAAATTTTTTTTAATTAATGTATTTATTTTTGGCTGCATTGGGTCTTCGTGGCTGCGTGCGGGCTTTCTCTAGTTGCGGCGAGCGGGGGCTACTCTTCGTTTTGGTGCGTGGCGCTACTCTTCTCATTGCGGTGGCTTCTCTTGTTGCAGAGCACAGGCTCTAGGCGCGTGGGTTTCAGTAGTTGTGGCGTGCAGGCTCAGTAGTTGTGGCGCACAGGCTTAGTTGCTCTGCGGCATGTGGGATCTTCCCGGACCAGGGCTCGAACCTGTGTCCCTTGCATTGGCAGGCAGATTCCTAACCACTGTGCGACCAGGGAAGTCCACATCAACTTTTAAAAAACTGTGCTTACTCGCTTGCCCTGGCTTTTCTCTGACTTAGGATGTCCAACAGCCCCTCTCAGACCTCTATTTCTCCCTGCATTTACTCATTTGTTGATGCCTCCTCCCAGCCAATCTTAACATCTTTGACCTCTCTGTGTCCCTTACCTCCCACATGGGCACAACTCAGAGACAGTCCCTATGCCATGCATATTAAATTTGTTCCTTCTCCCCATTCCTTTAGCTCCCATTAAATAGGTCCAGCACCAATCTTTGCTTGTTGAGAAACTCCAGCAGCCTCCTCACTCATTTTTGTCATCCCCCCTCCCTCCTCCCAGCTGTGGGACACACTGGGGCCTGACGCATCTTGCCCAAGCACAGATACAGGCACATCTCTCTGCTGCCCCCAAGCACTTAATGACTCCCCATAAACTGATGATTTGAATTGAACCCCCCATGCTGTCCTTTAGTAAATTCTATTGCAGATATTACTTGCACAAGTGGCCCGGGCACACAACACTCACTGAACTGCTGAGTCTTCAGTGGACTCTCCCTGCAGTGGTTTTCTCCTTCCTTCCCACGGAAGTGCTCTTACTAAATGCTGTTCCTCTTCAGGGCCCATCTCAACGTCACTGCCTTCTAAGTCTTTGCAAGTTTACCACTTCTCCTGCCTTTAAACTGCTACAACACTATTTTTAAATTAATGATTATGTATGTGTGTGTGTATATATATATATATATATATATATACACACACACACACACAAAACAAAATGAAATACAAAAGTTTTAAGTGTATTTAGGATGAATTCTGACACATGTGGACACTTGTATCGCCATCATCCACATCGAGATATAGATTTCCATAACCCAGAAAGTTCCCTTTGTCCCCTTCCAGGTAGTACGTACCCATCTCTAAACAACTGTTACTGTGACTCATAGATTAGTTCTGGATACTTTTGAACATCATACAAATGCACTTGTACCCTACATACTCTTTGGTGTCTAGTCTCTTTTAACTCAAACATTTTTTTTTGAGATTCAATCTTGTCATTGTTTATGTATATAGTTCTGAACTCCAAGGGCACTTTGTTGCCACGTCGTCTAAGAAACCCTTGCCTTCCTTCATCTTTTGAGTGAGTTTTCAACCAGTTTATCTTTTGTCTCCCACAATACCCCACACAGGGTTCTTATGTATATGGGATGTACAATTCATATTTCTTGGATGAGACTGAGTGAATGATCAATTCCTTTCTTGGGTCGCCAGATGACTTCAGTAGAAAAGATCAACTATAAGCAGGGTGGCATGCCCTAGGCCACTGGGACAGCTATTTTATAGAGGTGATGGGTTTATTGGGCATGATGTGAAGAGGGAGGCAAAGCAGTATCTGTAGCACTTTCTCATATTCTGTGAGAACTGACAGCAAAGGCTCAATACCTTAGGCAACAAAACTCTGCATTTTGACATGACCATACGCCTGAGATAGGTTACCATGCCCTGGATTCTGTGGATATATGACCACAAATTTCAAACTAAAATGTCAAAACTTCTACTTAGTCTCAAATAACAGAATGTGATGAAGTTGAAGAATTCAAAGCCTAACACCCATCAAGCAAATATTTAGAAGGAAAATAGATTCCCTTTGCCCTTTTTGTCTATGTAGACAGTGAATCTAAAGGGAGGCAAAGGTATTATTTATAGCAATAGCTAGTAGCTGGTACTTCAGGCTACTCAAGTCTTAGGACTGAGTGGCAATTTAATGGGGCACAGAAAATAAGAGAACTTTTGCAAAGGCTTAAAAGCTTTCTGCAGTGATGTCATCTGCTCTTACGGAGAAGGGGAATATTACTTTGTCTCCAAGCCAAAGTCAGGACTACATAATGCAATGTCAAGACCTCTGGCTCTCAACTAAAGCATGACAATGACTACCGTGAGAGGCATCCGCCTCTGACAGCCCCTTTGTCCATTCACCAACCACCTTAGACTCAGGAGAGGAATCATAATTATAGAGCAGCTGCTCAAGAGTAGAATTTTAGAGCCTCCGGAGAGAAGGAAGTTTCCACTGGGCCATTTGGGTGATTATTGTCAAGACTATGGTTGAGTCTATCTAAACAGAATAATTTACTCAGTTAATCATTCACCAATTTAGTCAGTGAAAAGCTAGCTTTCCAATAGTGACTGTTTGCAAATGAAGCAGTAAACCCAATTCTTCCTGCTTCCTCCTAAAACTCTGAGACCAGAACTTATTACTAGTGTTACTCTTTGACCATTTATGACTGCAATAATAAGTCATCTCGAGTTTGATTATCTCCAGTTATCTGTTGGAACTAAAAGGGAAAGATAGAAGAGGAATTATAGACAGAAAGGAGAGCTGAGAGGCATTATTCAAAGAGTTCGAATATGTCCTAGGTTGAGCCCCAAATTTTATCATAAACTGCAGAGAAAAACAGGTACAGAATAAAATTATGAAAAAAAAATCTTTAAAAATCATGAAAGAAATTTTAATTAGAATAAAATCTAATTAGAAGCACATATAGGTGAATATCATTTGATCTTGCTATAGGGAAGGACTTTCTAAGGCAATAATACTCAACCCTGATGGCACAATAGAATCACCTGGGGAGCATTTGAAAACCTTGTGGCCTATGTAGGACAGCAGACTAATTAAAGCAGGGTACCTGGGGGGAAGGGACAAGGTGGGGAATCCAAACAGCAGTAGTTTTCAAAGCTTTCCAGGTGATTCCAAAGTGTAACCAAAGTTGAGAATCACTGTTCACTATTCTCAACGTAATAAAAACAATAAAGAAATAATAAAGCAAATAATGTCCAATGACCTGACTACATAGAAACATGAAGATTTTGATAAACATTAAAAACAACAAAAACAAAGAAAATACAACACATTTAAAAGACAAGGCGTTAATGTCCTTACTGCATAAAGAATCTGTAGAAGACAGTATTTTCTGCATTTGTGTTTTTTTGTTTTTGTTTTCATTTTATATGTGCCCACACTGTCTCACTTTCTCACCGTGTTTATTTGAAGTCAAGCTTGGAAAAATGTCATGAAAAACATCAACATTTTCCAGACAGACTGGCGTGTAAATATCCCCAATACTTTCTATTTCTTACTGCCTAATTTGTTCGCATCTAAAGACCCTTATGATATAAATGTACAAACCAAAAACAGTCACATCTAGGGAACTCCTCCCCACCATGCTTTGAGATGTAATTGACATAACATTTTGTAAATTTAAGCTGTACATGTGACAACTTGATTCAAGTATATATATAGGGAAATGATGACCACAGTAAGGTTAGTTGGAACTGTTAACAGGGAATCTAACTCAGGGCTTTTCAGACATGCAAGTGCATAGGAGTAACCTGGGGATCTTGTTGGGTGTACACTTGAGCCTAAGAAACTACATCATGAGTAAACTCCTTGAAAGTACTGATACAGTTGGTCCTGGGACCACATTTTGAGTAGCAAGTACTTAGTTACCTTTGAAAATTTTAGACAGTGCTAGTTTTTATATATGCCTTTTGTTTCCTTAAGGATTTCAAATAAATGGTTAGGGGAGGTGTACAACCTAACTTAGGTACATGCATCTTTACACTCTCAGAGACTAAGGCAAGCATTACAGTTCTTGTAAATTTCATGCAAAACAAATTAAATATTTAGGGTTAAAATCAGATGCTTGAGTAGTTTCATAGTGCACTGTCTGGAAAATGAAATACTCAAGTTACTTTTGGAGAAGAAGACCTTTAGTCAAGTGAATCTAAATATCTGATGGCCACCATGAAAGATATGGCATCATAGGACAGTATTAACCGTGCGAGTTCCATGAGGGCTTTGAAAAAAGACTGTGCTTCTCAACAGTGAAAAGCTGAGAGCATTTCCTCTAAGATTAGGAATGAGACAAGGATGTCCATTCTCGCCCACTTTTATCCAACATGGTTTTGAAAGACCTAGCCACAGAAATGAGAGAAGAAAAAGAAATAAAAAGAATCCAAACTGGAAAAGTAGTAGTAAAACTGTCACTGTTTGCAGATGACATGATACTATACACAGAAAATCCTAAAGATGCTACCAGAAAACTACTAGAGCTCATCAATGAATCTGGTAACATTGCAGGATACAAAATTAATACATGAAATCTCTTGCATTCCAACACAAAATGAAAGATCAGGAAGAGAAATTAAGGAAGCAATCCCACTTACCACTGCCCTCAAAAAGAATAAAATACCTAGGAACAAACCTACCTAAGGAGGCAAAAGACCTGTAGTATAAACACTCTAAGACACTGATGAGAGAAATCAAAGATGACACAAACAGATGGAGAGGTATACCATGCTCCTGGATTGGAATAATCAACATTGTGAAAATGACTCTACTAACTACCCAAAGCAATCTACAGATTCAATGCCATCCCTATGAAATTACCAATGGCATTTTTCACAGAACTAGAACAAAACATTTTTAAATTCGTATGGAAACACAAAAGACCCCAAATAGCCAAAGCAATACTGAGAAAGAAAAACAGAGCTGGAGGAGTCAGACTCCCTGACTTCAGACTATACCACAAAGCTACAGTCTGATATCAAAACAATATGGTACTGGCACAAAAACCAGAAATATAGATCAATGGAACAGGATAGAAAGCCCAGAAATAAACCCATGCACCTATAGTCAATTAAACTATGACAAAGGAGGCAAGAATATACAATGGAGGAAAGACATTCTCTTCAACTAATGCTGCTGGGAAAACTGGACAGCTCTACATAAAAGAATGAAATTAGAACACTCCCTAACACCATACAGAAAAATAAACTCAAAATGGATTAAAGGCCTAAATTTAAAGGCCAGATACTATACAACTCTTAGAGGAAAACATAGGCAGAACACTCTCTGACATAAATCACAGCAAGATCTTTTATGATCCACCTCCTAGAGCAATGAAAATAAAAACAAAAATAGACACATGGGACCTGATTAAACCTAAAAGCTTTTGCACAGCAAAGGAAACCATAAACAAAACGAAAAGACAACCCACAGAATGGGACGAAATATTTGCAAACGAAGCGACTGACAAGGGGTTAATCTCCAAAATATAGAAACAGCACATGCAACTCAATATCAAAAAAACAAACAACCCAATTGAAAAATGGGCAGAAGACCTAAATAGACATTTCTCCAAAGAAGACATACAGATGGCCAAGAAGCACAAGAAAAGCTGCTCAGCATCACTAATTATTAGAGAAATGCAAATCAAAACTACAATGAGGTATCACCTCACACCAGTTAGAATGGGCATCATCAGAAAATCTACAAACAACAAATGCTGGAGAGGGTGTGGAGAAAAGGGAACCAACCCTCTTGCACTGTTGGTGGGAATGTAAATTGATACAGCCACTATGGAGAACAGTATGGAGGTTCCTTAAAAAACTAAAAATAGAACTACCATATGATCCAGCAATCCCACTCCTGGGCATATATCTAGAGAAAAGCGTAATTTGAATAGATACATGCACCCCAATGTTCACTGCAGCACTAATTTACAATAGCCAAGACACAGAAGCAACCTAAATGTCCATCAACAGAGGAATGGATAAAGAAGACGTGGCACATATATACAGTGAAATAACGCCATTTGCAGCAACATGGATGGACCTAGAGATTATCACACTAAGTTTTAAGTCAGGCAGAGAAAGACAAATATCCTATGATATCACTTGTATGTGGAATCTAAAAGAAAATGATAGAAATGAACTTATTTACAAAAACAGAAACAGACTCAAAGACTTAGAAAACAAACTTATGGTTACCAAAGGGGAAACATGGTGGCGGGGAGGGATAAATTAGGAGTTTGGGATTAACATATACACACTACTCTATCTAAATTAGATAAGCAACAGGGACCTACTGTATAGCACAGGGAACTCTACTCAATATTCTACAATAACCTATATAGAAAAGGAATCTGAAAAACACTGGATATATGACTATGTATAACGGAATCACTTAGCTGTACAGCTGTAACTAACACAACATTGTAAATCAACTACACTCCAATATAAAATAAAAATTAAATTTAAAAAAATGAAAGAAAAAGAAAAACCCTGTGCTTACCAACATAAGTAAATATTGAAGTACCTTTTGGGTAACTGAGGCTCACAGCTCAGTCTGTCTTGGATTCAGTAGTTGCCCAGCTTAACTGTCATATTGATTCCTCATAGTGAAGCATGGTGCATATTGCAAGGTAGGCAGTCAATAAATATTTGATGAATACATAAACAGGGTATATCTCACAATACCCAAGTGGCATAGAAAAATGTGTCGATTATCAACCTGGTTTACAGATGAATAAAGCTAGGGTCCCCAAAATGTTACATAATCCAGAGTCAGAAAACACAGCACTTTGTGTGTGCCCAAAGACTTGAGGGTTCAATGACAGAGAGACGGACTAGTTTAGTCAAAGGACCAAGGGGACCCTAGTTCTCCTAACTCCTTGATGAGTATTATGTATTCATCAAATATTTATTGAATGCCTGCCTTGCAATATGCACCATGCTTCACTATGAGGAATCAATATGACAGTTAAGCTGGGCAACTACTGAATCCAAAGTGCTCCTCGCATTTTATCACAGTCTAGCATTTCGATCACATCACATCCTGGGTGGCGACTGTTCAAAAGGCAGATTCTTGGATCCCATACCTGGGATTCTAAGATCTGGATCAGGTCACTCTGTTTGAGAACTACTCCATAGAGTCAGAAGCAGAGACGGACTTGGTGCCAGAGCTCTGGTTTTAATTTTCGCTTCTACCGTTAATTGGCCATTTGATCTTAAGCACATTTGTTATCCTTCTGGAGAACTGGTTGAAGACTCTAGTGTCCACAGGAACTGGGCAGGGAGCTTACTAAAGTAGGGCAGTAATGGGCGACAGGGCATCACAGTTCCACTGTGATGAGCTGAAGCATTCGTGTCCTGCTGATGGGAGGTCACCCCTACCCAGCTCTACAAAGGGGGTGGCCAGGCACTGAACTTTTTAAGGAGCAATTGGAAGTGCAGGGTTCTACATGAAAATGAGACTTTTAAATGTTCGTAATTCATTCATAACTTTTTAACACACCGCATGCCACTCTCTAGGTGAGGATCTGTCCTCTGGCTACCAGGTTTTGTACTCTCTCTTAAAGCCTTTGTTACTGTCAAATGAGGCTAATAACACTTACCGTGAAGGATTGTGTGGCAAGGGTCAGAGATAATTTAAGTGAAAAGCACTTTATAAAGCATAAAAGAAGTCATTAATAACATAATCATCATGATCATCACAGTACCCCCGTGTCTTAAGTGTTTTACATATTGAGGAGGAAAGAAAGAGGGCGATTTCTTTTTCAAGACCATTTACCCATCAACAGCAGATGCCGTATGTCCCTTCCCTTATCAGCTCCTTCCTGAGTGAGGAGTGACTGGATGGTCATCTAAGGGCCAGGGCCATTCCTTGGTTTTGTTTTTTCCTAAATCTGGCCTTGAAGAGAAATTTTTCACACACACACACACACACACATATATACAGTTTAGCATGTGTCATGGCTGACATATCAACAGAAGACCAGAAAGAATGAAGATGAAGCTATAGATATGCGTGAACATGTTTCCATGACTACAGATCCTCCAATACTACAATTGGCAGAAATAGTTTTAATAGCACAGACCTAATCTCTCCCTTATCTCCTGGTTGCCATGTGATATATACTGTGTCAAAGAGTAACATGATTTTTCTTTACTCTTTTTGTCAAGTTATCTAAACAATTCAATTGCCTTCCAGACAAGTTCCCAGAATATCAGAAGACACACGGAAACTGAGGAACAATTCTTTATCCCTCTTTATTCCTCACCATGCTGAATATTCTGAAATGATACCTCGCTTCACACTCTTTGAAAGGACACTCCCTGCAATGCCAGCCTGGGACCATGAGAGTGTGAGCCATTTATCCTCATCATTTACCACGGAAAGTTCCTTGGTCTCAATTATCTGGATTTTTCCAGGTAGATTTTTAGTCCCATGTTATCTGGAAAATTGTCCCCAACACTTTGCCAATCTACAAATAGTCCATGTTATTTTGTTCGTTTATAAGGAAAATTGTTTCCTCTTCCCAGAGGAAATGACATAGGCTTCTACTCTCCCTTCTGGGTTGGGTCTAGAGAGGAGAAACCTCTGCTTGGTCTTTGCTGAGTTCCTTAGGGATCAACCTCCTGCCTGGATTTCTCTCCAGACTCCAGGCTGCCCTCCCATTCTCATTCTCACTAGGGGCACCTTTCTGCAGAAGCCCCGTTCAGCTGGAACGTGGATTCAGCCTGGAAATGGGGAACAAAAAGGAGGGAGGTGCCATCCCCCCTAAGGCTGAGTCCGCCCCCCAAGTCCAGCTCTCCCTCCCCCAAATGAACCTTGCATCCCACTAGGCAGGAGGAGTAACTCAGACTTTGCCTCAAGAACCACTGATTACTTCCCCGGGCCTCCTGAACGGAGGAAGATGGATCAAAGCTGACCCCAAAGAAATTGCATCTCTGGCCGCCACCCCAGAACAACAAAACACAATTTACAAGCCCGCACTCTCTAGCTTCTAGACCCTTGAAACCCAATGGACAAGCCGACCTCTACAAAGCACAGAGTTGTAAGACATGAAATCTTACCTGGGCCCTCATAGTGCAACGTTGGAAGCAGCAGCAGTGGTTCTGTGTGCTGCTGGGAGAGAGAACTGAACTTGAGCCCTTCTGGACCTGTTGATGACTGAGCTATGTGCCGGAGCATTTAGCCTCTGCAGGTGGTCATCTGCCCCAATTTGACTCCAATTTTCTTTTCAGTGTCCAAAGCCTCCTGCTACTTAGGAGGACACTGAGACAGAATTTACCACACCCAGTTCTTGCATAAATAAACTATTTTATTTTGCCACTGTCTGGGCACGTCTGGTTGGTTGTTTTAAATCCAAGGGTCTTTTTGCTAATCCCTCATAAACCTCGTTAAAGAGCTATCAGAATATTACATCTTTATTTTTCTTTCTTGGTTTTGGACTTTAATGAGCAGGTTCCCAATCTAATGAAAAAAGAAAAGTCTTTGTATCAATGCAGGGTCCCTGAGCCCCAGCTGTCACACTGGTTGCTTTTTCCATCTTTAAGTATGTTTGCCTGGGTGGGCCACAGTTCATTTTCAAGCCATCACAGGGCAGTTAAGTCCTGTCAGATCCAATATCCAACTTCTTGATGGGCCCTATTAGTGTCATGCAGTACTCTTGGGGCCAAAGACATGCTTGTAATTTTCTGTCAACAGCTTTTGCCTTGTTCCCCAAGCCCAACAAAGCCAAATGCAGAGTTCTCTCTGCTTCATAATGATTTTTTTTTTTTTTGATGGGGGAGAAGAGTTTGTGTATATGTGTGCATCTGTCAGGGGGAGGGTAGGCTCAGAATCTCTGATGATAGTAATGGTTCTAGATTAAAAACCCTTTTCCAGTCGAAAAGGACACTTTCCTAGGCTAAAGCAGTAGAACTGCACAGCTGAACTGTTTTCATTAATCAGAGTGGCATTTCCTTGGGGAGTCACGGGAAGTCCATATTCTGGAATTAATTTTCAAGGGCTGAGGCAGGAAAAGGGCCCAAGTCCAGCACTGCATTACTAGCTTATGCTTTTGGAGGTGAGCTGGGTTTACAGCCCAAGTGCCATTCATCTGCCTCTTTCCTTTGGTCTCAATGTCTCCTTGGCATTTCATTCCATCCGCCTGTAGTTGGTGCTCCATGAAAGTTTGCCACATACGTGGATGGATGCTTACGTAGATGGAAAGAAAGAGGAACCTAAATAGGTGTAATGAGGTGGGTATGGACATGGGTCCATATAAGAATCAGCCTAGAGAACCTCTTCTTTTTCCTCTTGCTTCTGGATCAAAGGGTACCTGCCTGACTATGGCCTCCTACTTGGTCGGCTTTGGATGAGCCCCATCCTTGACCTTAGGAAGAATGAGTGCATACACTTCCCTTTTCTTCCTTCTTTCCCACTTCTCAGAAAGCAGTTTTCTTTTCCACTTTAGCTAACCTTGCCCACTGACACAACACATCCACCTGAGCCTCCCTGCCCATCTACCTCGACCAGAAAAGAGAAGGATTAGTTGGAGATACTACAGGAGGTGGATTTGTTGAGACGTAGCAGGCAAAGAGAAGAAAGGGGCCAGACCGCAGGGGAGCAGTGCAGACTCTACTGAGGTCTCTGGAATTGAATACAATCGCAATAGAGAGCCAATGAAGGATTTTAAATGCAGGACTTATATAATTCCATTTAGAGTAATAAAGAAAACCAATCCCTCCATCTGCACTGTAGAGAGAGCGAGAGTGAAAATGGAAAGCACTTAGGAGTCTTCTAGGTGAGAAATGTTGGTGGCAGTGGAGATGGAATTAAGTAGACAGATGTGGATTTGGGATCAGCAGACATGACAAGCTACAGGATGGGGGCTGGGGTGGGGAAGGAGAAGGGAAGATGGATGGACCGTCACTGGCTTTAACAGATGATCTGGCTATTGAAGGGAATGGGGCAGACCAAGGAAGACATGGGTTTGGGAGGTAGCAAGAAGGGGCGCACAAATCAAAAGTACCCACGTCTATTTTGGATTTTAATCATTTCCATTATTCATCTTATAGGTATTGCTTATTATTTATTTAGCCCTACAAATAGAGGATTTCAGCAAGAGGGGAGTTCTTTGGCTTTTGAAGCTCACTAGGCCTGACCGCCATTTTCTTAACGGTTTATGAGGTTGGCCAACTGAGAAATAAAGTAGGACACGACTTCCTTGTATGGCAGAAAATCCAAAGCAGTGTGTATTCTTTCTCTCCTATCCTTTGAGTCTAAGTGTTTTTAGAGCTCCCAAAGGACGTTCTGAGAAAGAAAGATAAGAGAGAATCCTTTAACTTCTTGTTAGAGTGACTCTGACTGTAAATTATTAACTACGTGTAGTTTTATTTCTGATGCCTGTACTAGAAAAACAAGAGTTGTCTTTCTGTGGGGGAGGGATAGGAAAAGGGAAAAAACTTGATAGAGGAAAGAAAGACTTAGCGATCTAGGACACAATAAGGATCAAGAAGAGGCTGATTTCCCTTAACAGCCGGGACACAGAAGTCTCATCCTGTGAGACATCAAAAGCTCTTCAGAGTCAGCTCAGCTAAGCTGAATACAAAGCATGCTTTCTTCCAAGGTGACAGGTTTAGAGACACTACAAAAAAAAAAAAAAAAAAAAAGGTCTCCTGGGAGTTGGCAAACGCCAGGGAGGGGTGTTCACAGACAAGTGGATTCCAGTGGGCTTTGTTCATTCTCATACCAGGGTCCTGACAACTCAAGTCAGAGGATCCTGGGTCTGCGGTTACATCTTTTCCCCCCAACCACTTGGCATCGTCGTGTCTGCCTGACAGCGCCAAGCTCCCTCTGCAAAGAAAGTAACCTCGTTGGAAGAAATTAAGATCCTCTTCAAGTTATTATGTATTTCAATTGACTGAGGTGGTAAAACAAACCTTTCTGGTAACGTTTTCAAAAAAGACAAAATTTCTGCCTTCTTGTGGAGGGCATTTGTTTTTGTTAAGTGGTTCGGAGTAGCAGAGAAATATGAACAAAGTGGGTGTATGGACACTGCAGTATTACCCGCCCCCAACACACATCCGCCCCCTTGCTCACTTGCATGAAATGACTATTTTTACACCATCACATTTTTAACAGAGTCAGTTTGTCCTTCTCTGGGGAAATAAATAACATTCACATTTAGGTAAAAAATGATTGTTGTGAGATATATATATATATATGTGGAACTGATCCCTTTTCTTTACACATGAAACTAATACAACTTTGTAAGTCAACTATACATGAACGTAAAAGATTGTTGACATTCCTCCTTCCCCAAATTATTCCTAATTATACAAGATGGTCTATGGAATTTTCCACACAAATTTATTTCTACTACTGGTTAAAAAAAAAAAAAATGGGGACGGGGAGCAGGGGTGGGTTGCTACCTTAACAAGGAGAGATGCTCCAAGCCAATATGAATTCTGTAATAATTGTTAATTTCATAGGGCTGATAATAGATTGTTGTTTTTATAATAATTACAGCACATCATTATCTAGGCTTCAGATAGAAAATGTGAGGACTTAATTACAGGGTGAGTTATTTGTTGTTATGTTCTTGCCTCCATTATTTTGCTTTGAATGCTTACGTCTGCATATCCAGCTTATTCAGTAAGGGGAGGAAACCTTTTATCCTGCATAAGGAAAATATGGCAATTTGAAAAACGATTTCATGACATTTTGAAGCCACCGACACTAAGTAGCTATTAGTGTTTCTCAAGGCCTCGCTTGGTCTGAACATGGGGGCTGTGGTGCCAAGACAGGTACGGATTCTGGCTCTGCCTTTCCTCAACTGTATGACCTTAAATTAGGATCTAACTTCTCTGAGCCTACCTTTCTTTTTTGTTGTTGTTGTTAATTTTTTTTTTTAATTTTTGGCTGTTTTGGGTCTTCATTGCTGTGCGCGGGCTTTCTCTAGTTGGGGCAAGTGGGGGCTACTCTTTGTTGCGGTGCGCGGGCTTCTCATTGTGGTGGCTTCTCTTGTAGCAGAGCACGGGCTCTAGGCACGCGGGCTTCAGTAGTTGTGGCGCACAGGCTTAGTTGCTCCGTGGCATGTGGGATCTTCCCAGATCAGGGCTCGAACCCGTGTGCCCTGCATTGGCAGGTGGATTCTTAACCACTGCACCACCAGGGAAGTCCCGAGCTTACCTTTCTTATCTCACCTCTGGTGGCAATAATAGGACCCATTTGCCCATCATCTAAGGTGTGCAGAGTTTAAGTGTGATGCTGTGTACAAAGCACTGAGCAAAGAGCCTACTGATGATTACACAAAAAAGGTGACAACTCCTCACATCAGGCCATAGGAAATGTCTACGTAATTCTTTGTGCCAGTAAAGAACATATCTTTCACCTTGCAAAAGGCATTCTCCCTGCCACCTGTTGAGGCTCTGGACCTAACGTGGTTTCCGATGTGTAAAATTATTAATTACTGTAGCACTGTTTGTGATGTGTAGCATTCATTTCCATGTCACAGAGACTAAGCAGAGGCCATTTTCTAAGAAGAGACTGAGAAAACTCGTAGTCCATATTAATACTTATCCCTGGGGCTTCCCTGGTGGCGCAGTGGTTGAGAATCTGCCTGCCAATGCAGGGGACACGGGTTCGAGCCCTGGTCTGGGAAGATCCCACATGCCGCGGAGCAACTGAGCCCGTGAGCCACAACTACTGAGCCTGCGCGTCTGGAGCCTGTGCTCCGCAACAAGAGAGGCCGTGATAGTGAGAGGCCCGCGCACCGTGATGAAGAGTGGCCCCCGCTTGCCGCAACTAGAGAAAGCCCTCGCACAGAAACGAAGACCCAACACAGCCAAAAGTAAATAAATTAATTAATTTTAAAAAATACTTATTCTCATCGTGAAAACAAAGTCAGAGGGTCCTTAAAATATTATAGCAAGGATGCAAATAAAAATTGAAGAGGAGGGTCTCCTGATCCCACCCCAACTCAAGCTGTGTAGTTCCTGTTTTTTGAAAGAAAACTGGGAAGGAAAAAAGGTAGCTTCTTTTGCATTCAACACATGAAACTCAAATAGCACAGGGTTTTTCTACAGCTAAAGTCTACTCTGGATAAATGACAGGATCCCACAGCTGAGGTACCCAAAGGGTTTCTTTCTCCTCCCTAGAGTTTAGCTTCAGCATCTAAAAAAGAGAAACCTAGCCATGGATCTTGTGCTGGGCAAGGAATTACAGCCACAGCAAGAAGGAAGGTGGTGGGGAGGTTCTCTGTGTCAAGAAGGAAGGAAGGAAAGAAAGAAAAGAAAGAAGGAAAGTAAAGATTGCTTTTACTTCCCAAGGCATCATGCAAGCTACAGCCTTCAGTATTCATTTGCATTATCTGTGAACTGCAAATTTAAGTGTTTGCAGCACCACCTTCTCTGCTATTACAGACATGTGGGAATAAGATGATTATTTATAGGCTTCTTAATGCCTGTTTTGCTGGACCAGAGAAGTGAATTTCTAGAAGTTGGGAGAACTGACAAAGCTCCCGTTCTGTAACTGAGGAGGCCAGTGGCAAGGAGGGTGAGAAGGGGAGAATAATTTACATACATCTCTTTAGACCTCCTCAGGAAAGAATCCGAAGGACTGGCTCTGGCAATGTGTGAAGAATGGTTATTTGGCTCCATGGAGGGAATTTCAACCAAGGACGTTTGGTCCAAAGAGTTGCTCTCTCCATGTGGCTGTAATTGTGAATGTGCAGGGGGATGAGAGAACAGAGTCTAACCCTTCACTTTACAGAAGAAACAGCAACTCAGAGGGAGGAGCTGATCATATGGCAAGTTCATCTCCAGCCAATGCAAGTAGGAGTGGAGGTCGGGGGAGGAATCCCTTCCTCTGACCTAGCACACCTGCCTGGCATATGCTTCAACCTGTGAGCCCCAGCCCAGGTTGGTCAATATTTTGAATACCGTGTCTGCCTTCTCCTGCTTCCCTTTGGAATTGGACAAGATCTTAATAGGACATTTTGACCAACATTTGGGGGAAGAAAAGAATAAAATAGCCTGAAGGGCAGTGCATTTACTTGAACCAGGGGAGGTCTAGGTCAGGGTACCAAGTCAAAGAATGGCAGCTGGCTTGTTCTGACTATATATAAATAGAAAAAGCAACGGGACAAATGACTCACCCGAAAGCGGGGGCCAGGGCTCTACGCCCAGCGATGCTTCCACATTCTGCTAGCTCTGATGCTGCCCCCCAGCCCCTGCCTTAAATCATCCTGATGTGCCATCACTCCTGACTTCCCTCATTCTATTCGCTGCCAGGAAAGTCAGAATCACGCTCTAATTCTCAGCGCTAGTAGCTGTCCTTACTTTGGCTCCTTTTCTTTCTTTTTCTTTTCTATGAATAAAGAAGGGAAGGAAAGTGTGTGGGAGTGTTCAAGGATGAGGTACAAATGAAGGCAAAAGGAAAGAAGATAAAGAAAAAACAGAGAAAAGCAAGGGGAAAGATGATGGTGAGATTAGTCTCGGTGTATCCAGTGATGGCATCCAATGACCCAGTGATGTATCCATGCCAGCCTTGAAAATATGGACATGTAACACCGTGTGTGGTTGACCTACACATACACAAATGAAGTTACTTCTGTAAAATCAGGGCTGCTAAACCGTCATCATGTCTCATACTCCCAAAATAGTGAAACAGAGACAATTGTGTGGAGAGAGTGATGAATCCTCTTTGAAAATTCTGTCTTCACTACTTTGACATTCTTGGGGATCACATGCATCATCTCCCCCATCTTATGGCCCCAGCGTCTGTACAGCACACACCCTCCCCTGGGCTCAACTCAAAGACTTGCCCACTGATGAGAATCTTTAGATGGTTTTACAATGACTTCTGAAATCTACATGTTTTTAAAATAATGCAAATAGTAGCAAAATGTTACAAATAATATAGCAAAAATGTATCTAAATAATAGGTACATTTTAAGCCACTACTGATCATGGCACATTGGATAGGTGCTGTCAACATTATTTGTCCAACAATTCACAGCAACCACTTTACCTCCGTTTGACTCGGGTTCCTTTTAACCATCTCTTCCCATCCTCTCTTTTGCCGTGTTCTGGTCTTTTTCTCTGAGCTCATATAGTTTTACAAAGGTGAGCCCCTTAACAATATCTTTGAAAAAGACCTTTGTGGAAGTAGAGGGAACACATAAATAAGTTGCAAGATAATTAATACTGTGAGAATGCCACAGGATGCAGGCTTGGGTTTGTCCTTTCAACAAACTTGCCTCCTCGACGTGAGAATGACAAAGGAAGGTGGAACTGGCTTCATCTATCACACCCACAGCTGTCGCGTGACATCTTGGGTCCTTGTGCAATCTCTTTAATTAAAGCATCACCAACTCCAATCATTATTCTCCCTTACTCTGTCTTTAGCTTACGAATGAATGGCCCCAGAAACTTTTATTGTTTCTTAAATGAATATGGTATCTAATGGAGGGAACCAGAAGCTCTCTTTCCTGGATGAGTTACTGGTACGGCACTGTTTTTTAAAGAATATTTCATCATTTTGGCTTGTTTCCAGATAAAGAGGTTGAAACCTAGGCTTTGAAAATGGAGAGTTTGGTCCCACCTTCTGAGTCTGTAGGTCCATCTGAGGAACGAAAGTTTTCTGAGGCTGATTTGGTGGTGCTGATATGAGCTACTGTATAAATTATATTACACAGAGCACAGCCCTGGCTCATTCTAAGTGCTCAAACATTGTAGCCATGACTTATTTGTTGTTCCTATGAAAGGCCATCTATTACTTTACTCCCATTTCAGTACTAGAAAATAATCCCACCGGGCTGCCCACATTTATGTTCTCTTTGTGGTCATCTCTACTACTTGAGAAGGCTGGAAGTGTACTTCCTTTCCCCACTTTTGTCTCTCTCCTTTCCTCTTACAGCATAGAAGGACGTCAGCAGACTTATACAGGGACACTCTTTTCCATTGCCTCAATTGTTCATATTTCTATTTCTGTGAATGGACCCATTTAAACAAAATAGTTTGGCTAAAGACAAACCCATCTTAGGTCTAGGTGGGACCCTCCAACCCCAAGAACATCCGGAGTAGGTTCTTCCAAAATAATGTAGAAAAACCAGTAGATGGATGCTAAAATTTCACACAAAATACAGGAGGTTCACCTTGATTTGTTATCAAAGACCTAAATGAGATGTACAGTTAACTCTGATGCAGAAGAGCAGGAAATTTTCATCAAAATCCCCCAAACTGGGAAGACACGACTGTTCCTTCAGATTCTCTAATGAATTGCCCCCATATTGGCTGAAAGTTTCTTCCCAAAACCTCCGAAGAGTGAATTTCACAGACCCAGATCTGTAGCATTAACAGGTAAGCTGTTAGCTTCCTCCCCTCCGAACTCTCAAAGCTTTGGCCTTTTGCAGACTCCACTGGGTCATCTCTTTTGTCTGTGTAATCCTTGCAGGAGGACAGGAGAAGTGGGGCAGCAAGGGTAGTAGCTAAGGGGACAGAGAGAGTGCCGTTCCCCCAGATAATAACAACAACAACAGCTATTATTTATGAACCGTTTTCTAAACGCCAAGTGATGTATTCAGCCTATCATATGTATCATTTCAGTTATGTCAGTTATCTCACACCCATTTTATAGTGAAAACACTGAGGCTCAGAGAAATGAAGTCATGTGGCCAAGGCCCAACAGCAAGAGAATGGTAGAACAGGGTGAAAGGTATCAGGCCATGCTTAACGGAAATTAGAGAGCTGACTGAAAAGAAATGGCAGCCTCTCACTTTTCTGGACACATGGGATGGTTTCTTGGGGATGGCTGCTCCAACCCAAGAGAAGGAATCAGTTAATTACTTACACTGATTTCTCATCAGCCTATATTTATTAAGCACCTACTATTTATTTACAAATTGAGGAAAGGGCTGAGTACCAGATCAAGATTATCTCATGTTCTTCACAGAATATCAGAGTTAGAAGAACTTTGAGAGCATCCAGGCAAGCTTCTTTCAAAAGATAGCCAAAGGGCCACCAGTCTAGAAATTATAGGGACTGTTAAATTCCAGACTCACTGAACTAAAGGGACAAATGAAAACATATGTCTACACGAAGTTATACATAATCACCAAAAAATGTTCACCAACTGATGAATGAATAAACAAATGGTGGTATATCCCTACAATGGAACACTCGTCTGCAATAAAAGTAACTATTGATACATCAAGCAAATGGATGAATCTCAAAAGCATTATGCTGAATAAAAGGAGCCAGACACCAAAACCAACATGCCACGTGATCCCATTTACAGGAAATTACAGCACAGGCAAAACTGCAGAGTTAAAAAAGCAGACCGGCATTTGGCAGGGTGCAGAGAGAGAGAACTGGCTTCAAACATGCACAGAGGAATTCTGTAGGATGATGAAAATGTTCATGATTGTAGTGATAGTACATGACGGCATACGTTTACGAAAACTCATCCGATTATGCACTTAAAGTTGGCGAATTTAATTGTATGTAATTATATCTCAATGAAGTGGACCCAAAGGAGGAAAAGGAAGGAAGTAGGGAAGAAAAACAAGTTATGGACTGAATACCTGTGCCCTCTCCCAAAATTCACATGTTGAAGCCCTGACCCCCAGAGTGTGATGGTATTTGGAGATGGGGCCTTTAGGAGGTGATGAGGGTTAGATGAGTTCTTGAGGGTGGGACCATCAGGATGGGATTACATACGAGACACCGGAGAGCTTGCTGTCTCTCCCTGCATGCACACAAAGAGGGCCTGTGAGTTCCCAGTGAGATGGCAACCACCTGTGAGCCAAGAGAAGAGGTTGGAGAATGAAACCTACATGCCAGCACCTTGATTGGGGTCTTCCCAGCCTCCAGAACTCTGAGAAATACATTTCTGCTGTTTAAGTCACCCAAGCTGTGGTATTTTGTTATGGCTTCTTGAGTGCACAAAGAAACAAAGACGGAGAGGGAAGAAGAAAGAATGGGAAAGGAATACAGAGCAGGGGAGGGAAGAGAAATCAGTTCCAGGTTTGTGGTGTCCGTAAAGACCCTCGTGGTTTGCATGAGCCTCTAGACTAGCTGGGTTAGTTTCCTAGAGCTGCCAAATGATCAGAAACTTGATGACTTAAAAGAACAGGGATGTACTCTCCCACAGTTGGGAGGCCAGAAGTCCTAAGTCAAGGGGTTGGCAAGGATTGGTTCCTTCTAGAAGTTCTAGGGTGGGTCTGTTCCAGGCCTCTCCCCCAGCTTCTGAAGGCTGCCAGCCCTCTTTGACTCCCTTGGCTTGTAGATACATCACTCCCATCTCTGCTTTCACATTCACAGCACCTTCCCTGTGCTTTCTCTTCTAAGGACACTTGCCATTGGATCTAGCGTCCACCCTAACCTAAAATATTCTCATCTCGAGATCCTTGATGTTAATGTGGGCAAAGACCCTTTTACCAAATAAGGTCATGTTCACAGGTTTCAAATATATAATTATTTGGGGGTGGGACACAATTCAACCCACTGCACTGGCCAACTTCCAAATGGGTTTTTGGTTGGTTGGAAAATGCACCTTTATGCCTTGCGGCCTCACTGAAAAAGGGCAGTGCTCACTGGGTGGGATTTAGGGGTAAGACTTCCCCCTCGTTATACCTCAGTTTAGGTTTGCCAAATGTCCCGGCTGTCACATACTAAGGACTTCATAACGGGAAAGAGTCTAAGAAAGAACTTCTGCTTTCCCAAAGCGCCATATGGGTTCTAAGTGGAGTAACAGCTTCTCACCCTGAATAGAAATATAGGCTCATCCTTGCCCTCCTCAGACATTCTGGACATGTGGGAAAGTCCAAAAATAAATGCATGCATTTGCATGGTTTCTTTATAAAGGAACCACGGGTAAGACAGATCTGGGTTCCACCACATACGTACTCTGTAACCATATATGTGTTATATCAAAAACCTCAACTTACAATCCATAATATGAGTAAATACCATGTTTTAAGGCAAAGTACAGTTTTTCACTGATAACCCATGCCAGAGTACATAATTTGAGAGTCAGAAGAATAAAATTAGTTTCTTTCCTATTCCATCCTGCTCATGCAACTAGATCCCCTCTCCACAATCAGCCTTTTTTAAAAAAAATCCAGTTTCTTATCTATCTTCCAGAGATTTCAATGCATGTGATACATATAAAATTAAGTAATAATAACACCATTTTTTCAGATGATTAAAAGTGATAATAATGTAGCATGGGTATGTGTCTTTACCTTAGACTTTCTTTCGATCCTGTCCGTAAATTAAAATATGAGTGTGTGATTAAATGTGTGTTTCCTAGAAAATTCAAAATGACACGTACAATGTGTGTGCTGGCAGACAAAGACAAAGTGCGTAGTGTTTTATGCACCCCCGTGGCAGGCAGGTTCAACCCCATGTCTCTGAACATCAGCATTCATTTATGTCGGAGTCAAGCTTAATGCCTCCACTTAAAATTGTGTAAATGACTACCTTAGCTCAGGAATATCACTTGAAAAGTGAAGCATAAAAAATAATGGTCAAGAAGAGGTTCTAGAGACACAAATAAAATAACTGGGGGCTTTCAGACTGTACCTTAAAAGATCAGGATAGCAAGTGAAGTAATAGATCACCTAAAATGGGCATAATTCCATAGCAATTGAGCTGGTAAGTGAATTCACAATGACTAATGCCCCTTGAACACTTGCGCTACTGAAAACATAATAAGTATTTACTTTGGGTGAAGCACAAGGATATCTTGAAATCGACAGAGGAAAATCTACAGTGTTTTCATGTGAACTAATGCAGTTAACCAGGTAATGACTGCGAAGTGAATGGCACGTGTGTGTTCAGGAAAGTAAAAACCCTGTTTTCCATGCTTCCTGCTATGTCAACAGAACGTGTTATTGTAGAAGCCACAGTTCCCTTGCAGGGGTCGTGTTATGCTGGAGTTCTCCCATTCTAGTGTCACCAGACTCCTACCAATGAGAAACATATTATGAAAGTAGAAATGAAAATACGTAGAATTGGGGAAAAAATAAGATATTCCAAAAATAGTGACTCTTTGGGTCATGCCTTTGCAGCATCAGAACACCCTGGGTAGAAACTAATGGAGATGATAAATCTATCATCATATATAAACCCAGGCATAAACACCCGGGCAGGGTTCATTTGTGATGTCATGTGTTGCTGTTTGCCCAGTCCATAGAAGAAGAAAAGTTTTAAAGTAGCTAGAACATGCTTTTGGAAGAGGAAAAAAGAGGAAATTAACACTCGATGTTAATTTCCACTGAGGAAGGGCAGAGTTGTGAAATATCAAGGCGAAGAAAATACGTAAGAATTTCCTCCCTTTTTTTTCAAACAAATATTTAGTGAGTGTCCACTCCTTTGCTAGTCGCTAATGTAAGGGGATGGAGTTTCAGAACGGATAACTTATGCTTCAGAAAGCCTCCAAGTCCAGGGTGGTGGTGACGGAGAGAGGAGGGGAAACAGACGCATCAACTTAGTTCTAGTAACTGAAGGAGAGGTAACACCTTGCTCTGCTGGGAAAGTCCGGGAATCCTGACACTAGCTGGTCCTTGAGGGACACCCCTGACCACGGAGGGCAGGAACACTGGTCTCAGTACACAGGCCAGGCTGGAAGTTCACATACACACTCATTCTCCCAGGCATCTCTCCAACTCAACAACCAAGGGGGGTCTTGGGGAAGCCATTCTACTCCCAGCTATGTGTCTCCCCACCTGCTAGATCTCCAAGGACTTTACTCACAGAATGACGGCTAAGCCAGAGTTGTTCAGGATGAATAGCACTGATATGTTTCTCTGTCATTCCCAAGTTCATGTGTATCAGAAGTCATTCCTTATCACTGCATGAAGGAAGAATGGGCATGTGTGTATCCATCCATACAAAGCACCCTGACATTTAAAAATGACTCTCTGGAGTATTAAGTCTTGCTGGGTCTCATAGTGAATTTTATAAACCTAGTTCAATCAATTCCTAATGAATTTAGACAGTTCGGTATTAAGAGCCCCCGATAAATGCTCACGATACATCTTCTGAATAGACAGCATTCGAAAGAGTAGGAGAGGGAAAACATTGGATTCTGAGGCACTAGAACCATTCAGTTTTAGGAAATGAAAGATTGGCTCATTGCCATTATTTGGTAGCCTTTTGCCTAGATAGAAGTTGGCAGTAATTTCGGCTTGCTGCATCTTATCTTGTCAACTTATTCAATCTGTGACATTCAATAACAGCTAGCCACAGCGAGAGTTCCCAGCAGCTGGAATGTATGAAATGTGGTGAAATTGACTCACAGTCAATTTTTGGAGAAAGAGCTGATGTAAAGAAAGTTAATGATGCCTTCCGTGATAAATGCTGCCTAGACAGTTTAAGAGGAATATTTTGGGGTGAAAAGGATTCTGTAAACAGCAGTAACATATCTTAGGAAAATCCATATCATTGTTTATCCTGTAGTCCCCAGAACTGCAAACACCAAATAAAATGAAATCATCAAACAGTTACTCTAAAATATGTGACCTAGATTCTGTTTGAGTCTTTCAATTCTTCCAGCACTACCCATCCATTTTTTGTTTACATCCATTTCAGCTTTTTCCCTGTGCTGTTTTTTTAATATATGAAAAGATAATAAGGCATACAGGTTTTTTTCAAGGTCTAAACTCACGTTGTCTGTAAATACAATGTTGGTGAGTATTTGATGGCAAACATTTCTTTGCATTTTTAGCAAAGACTTTTAAATTTCTGCAAACCGAAATTCTTAAATAGTCAAAGTAATTCCTATTCTTCAACCCAGTAACTGAATACCCCTTGTCTGAACTGTTCATAATTATATCTAGCTATATCTCCCTTCAAGACCTGCTCTGATTCAAGCCAAATGAGGTGAACAATTGCTGTCACTTGCTGAATCTTGGCAATTTTCCCCATGAGCAAAAATAAATATTGCAGCTTGCCCACAATTTTCAGTATACCTATCGACTCAGGTTTTCACGGACGCAAAGGAACGAAGAAACATTGTGTGCTGGGGGCCACTGCGTAGCAGGCAGTTTGGAGAACATATTATTTTACAGAAATAAACTTTTCAGCTATGGAATGTGATGTCTTAGGAGGAAGAAAGAGGGGTCCAATATCCAGTTAAAGGAATCCTCTGTGACTCCACTAATAGCCAGTTTGTGACTGTTTTTAACACAATCACATATGTAATGTCCCATAGCACCAAGCCTGGTGTAGAGTATCAGACATGAATTCTCCTCACAGGGTGTAAATTTCATCCTGTCTGGAGAGAAAGTGATCACCTATTGGAAGCCCTATCTACTCACAGGCAGTCCACAGCATTATATACGTGATGCACTTGCTTTTGTTTAATGAGGACTGAGGGCCAATAAAACAGATTGGGTCATAGCTCATAAACCTATAAAACTGACCAGCACCCAGCTCCACAATGACGCCATCTGGCTGAGATCAGAATTGCATATATATTGTCAACACTCTGAGAGGGGTTTTCAGACAGAGTAAGGGTTTCATTTCCAATATCCTGATGTCTTGTAGGCTCGTCCCAGGTTTCCTCTGAACTAACCCACACCCCTAATCAATCATTAGGCATTTGGTACTGGAATGAGGGAAACATTTCCTGGTGGCGTAGTATTCCTAGAGGTATATTATTTTAGGGAATAAAGGTAAGGGAAGTATCAGCATCTTCTTTCTAATCTAAAGAGAAAACTGGAATTCTGTTCACCGAGAAAGAATACAGATAACAACAATCACGTGTCAGAGCAGAACTATTAAATACAATCTGCCCTCTGCGGTGCAGCAAGCTCCCTACCCGTGAGAGGCAGAGGCCACACTGTACGATGCCATTTTATATAAGAAATTTGATCGTCCATAGATTTTGGTATCCACGGGGGTCCTGAAACCAACTTCCCTCAGATATCAAGGGATGAATATAAAACTTCATGGTTGAACTTTAAAAAACAAAACCAAACATTTGTCCCAGTGTATCACTCCTAGATTATTTTCCAATTACAAAGGTAAACTGTACCTTCATAATGCTGATATCAGGTGATCACCACCTGAACTGTGTGATCACACAGCATCACCAGTAGCAGGACAGCCTGACACTGTGGCCTCCTGACGGGGTGCTCGCACTTGCCTACAACACCACCTTGAAGTATTCCTCACAGTGACTTGACCTGAATTCAATGATAACAAAACAGACAAAGCAAAATGCGGGGCATTTTATAAAATATTGGGGTGGGCCTGGTATCTTCCAAAAAGTCATTGTCTTGAAAAACAACAAAATATGACAGACCTGTATACTGAAAACTATAAAATATTGCTGAAAGAAATTAAAGGAGACCTAAATAATTGGGAGATATACATTGTTGATGGGATGGAAGACTCAATATTGTTAAGATGTCAATTCTCCCTGAATTACTGTATAAATTCAATCCAATTCCAATCAAAATCTCAAAAGGCTTCTTATAAAAATTGACAAGGCTGATTCTAAAATTCACATGGAAACGCAAAGAACTTAGAACAGCTAAAACGACTCTGAAAAAGAACAAAGTTGGAGAGGTAGCTCCAACTGATTTTTTTTTTTTAACATCTTTATTGGAGTGTAACTGCTTTACAATGGTGCGTTAGTGCTCCATCTGATTTTAAAAACTGTTATAAAACTATGGGCTTCCCTCATGGCGCAGTGGTTAAGAATCCACCTGCCAATGCAGGGGACACAGGTTCGAGCCCTGGGTCCGGGAGGATCCCACATGCCGCAGAGCAACTAAGCCCGTGCGCCACAACTACTGAGCCTGTGCTCTAGAGCCCGCAGGCCACAACTACTGAGCCCGCGTGCCACAACTACTGAAGCCCGTGCACCTAGAGCCCGTGCTCCACAACAAGAGAAGGCACGGTAATGAGAAACCCGCACACCGCAACAAAGAGTAGCCCCCGCTCGCCGCAACTAGAGAAAGCCTGCGTGCAGCAACGAAGACCCAACGCAGCCAAAAATAAAATAAATAAATTTTAAAAAATTGTTATAGAACTAAAGGATGAAATTGGTATAAAGAAAGACAAATAGATCAATGGAACCGAACAGAGAGTCCATAAATAAAACCCACACATGTATGGACAACTGATTTTTACAAAGGTACAAAGGTAATGCAGTGGAGAAAGGACAGCCTTTTTAACAAACTGTGCTAGAATGCTAGTCATATCCAAAAAAAAGAAAAAAATAATGCAAACTAAATTATAGATGCAAACATAAAATCGAAAACCATAAAACTTCTAAAATACACAGGAGAAAATCTCTGCGTCCTTAGGCTAGGCAGAGATTTCTTAAATATCACATAAAAGCACAATCTATAAAAGAATAAAGTAACAATTTGGACTTCACCAACATTAAAAACTTCTCTTCAAAAGACAGTATCAAGAGAATGAAAAGACAAGCCATAGGGTAGGAGAAAAATCTTTGCAAAGCATGTATCTGATGAAGGTCTTAGATCTAGAATCCAAAACTTTCAAATATTAGCAATAGGAAAACAAGCCAATAAAAAAAAAAGGGTTAAGAGATATGAACAGATATGTCACCAAGGAAGATATACAGATGGCAAACAACCCATGAAATCTGCTGAATATCATTAGTTATTAGGAAACTGCAAATTATAACGACAATGAGATTTTACTACACACATATTAGAAAGGCTAAAATTTAAAAAGACTGACCATACCGAGTGTCAGGATTTAGAGGAAGTGAAAGTCTCATACTCTGCTGATAAGAATCTAAAATAACACTACCACTTTGGAATATACTTTGGCAGTTTCTTATAAAGTTAATCAAGTACCTACTATATGGTCCAGCCATTTCTCTCCTAGGCATTTACTCAAAATAAAATGAATGCATGTCCATACAAAGTCTTATGTATGATGTTCATAACAGCCTTATTTGTAATAGCCCCAAACCGGAAACAACCCAAGTGTCCACTGACAGATGAATGGTTAAATAAATGTGATACTTCCATACAATGGATACTACTCAGGATTAAAAAGGAATAGACTATTGAACATTCAACAATATGGCTGAATCTCAAAATAATGATGCTGAATTAAAGAAGCTCAACAGAAAAGGGTACATATTATGATCCTATTTCTATAAGGCTCTAGAAAATACAAATGAATTTGCAGTGACTAAAAGCAGATCAGTGGTTGTTTGCAGATGGGATTGGGGGGGTAGGGTTAAGGGAGCAGGTTACAAATGGGCACGAGGAAGCTTTTAGAGACAGGTGTGTGTTCACTGTCTTGATTGTAGTGATGATCTCACTGGTGTATATGTGTCGAAACATCAAATTTTACTCTTTAAATATGTGCAGTTTATTTATATCAGTAAAGGTATTTAAAAACCAAAGGCATGGAGACCACTCTATAAGAATCTAAAGAGATATAACCAAATGCACCACGTGAACCTTGGCTGAATTTTGAATTGGAGAAAAATCCTATGAGACGTTTTTGTAAAAAATGGGGGAAGCTGACTTCATATATTAGATGGCATTATGGAATTATTGTCAGATTTCTTAGGTGTGGTAACAGTATTGTGGTTATATATAGTAAAACGTCCGTTTCTTTAGGTGATGCATATAGAAATAAAAAAGTGAAATATCATAAGGTATACGACTTTAAAATTGTGTAGCAAAAAGAGACAGAGAAAGAAAAAAAAATGTGGTGGGATCTCAGTGAGGACTGTACATATGTTCTTCGTCCTGTGTCCAAGTTTCTGAACATTTGTAAGCTTTTAAAATAAAATCTGGGGGAAAATATATGTAGTGTATGTGCTTACATTGTATCAGGGTGAGAAAGAGGGAGAAGTTTCAGTTAATAGGTAGTCAATGGAGAATCTGGAGAAATCCGCTCTGGGGAGAGAGCTAGGCTCTGTCTCCGATGTGCTGACTTACCTTAGCACATGCTGGAAATGTTGTAGGGTCTTCAGTGGGTCTTTGGAGTGTATGCTGCGAAAGGAGCTACAGAACGAGTTGTATTAAGAAAGTCCTTGATTGCGATTGAAACTGAGCTGCGCCTTAGAGTTCTAAGTGATATGCCGAGTCTCGGGTTGGCCTCCCTAGGAGCACGAGTACGTGTTTATTCGGGAGTATCAACACCAACAGGTAGAAGGAGAGAAACAGGATTGGGCCAAGGAAGAGGTTGTGCCATGATGCAGACGCAACAGGGTCTCAGCTGAAGCCACCCTCAAAGCTGCGCCCTTCTGGAAAAGGGGCTGAGCCTTCATACCCCAGCATCTCCCAGTGATTATCTACAGATTGCCCAGGAGAAGGGGGCAGAACCTTAGACAGTAGGAGTCTCTTCAGGCAGGGCAGTTCCCAAAGAGAGCCGCCAGCTGAGAGCTGCATCGCCAGCCTCTGGGGGAATACGTCCCCCAGTTTTGAGAGGGGATCCCGCTGCGTGGGACAGAGTGACACCCATAACGCTCTCCCCCTCCTGGTTCTTCTACATGTGGTTAATAATACTTCTTGTACAAGTTGTGCATGACTAATTGTTTATAATGCTCATCAAATTACTGGCGTATAATTACTCATCCCTTTTCTACATTGTGAGTATACCAATTATTTCAGAAATCAAATTTTATTCGTATTGTGGCTTAACTTTCCTCAATTCATGGCATAAAATGGAAAATACAGGTCTTATTTTCTTTAACTGTTGTTAGTTTGAGAAGGTAGACACGTGTTTCTGGGGTTCAAAGGTGAAGGTAGCAATACACTGTCACAAATGTCTTGACAAATGGCCTTGTCCAAAGCCCACAGCTGTGAAGCAACAGAGCAGATATTAGAATTCAGGTTTCCTGATACCCGAGTCCAGTGACCTCATCTCTACACCATTAATGTGTTTGTCAGTCCTAAGTTTTAACACAAAGAGCATCACTTTTCCGACCACAAGGGAAGCTTGTCCGGAAACATCACTAATGGGTGTTAGCTCCATGTGACTGCTTTTTAGTGGAAGGAGCGGATGGGATAGTTCAACCTATAACACCTTATATATGCCAGCCATGCCTCCCAGGGTCCAGAAAGATGTATAAATGTCCAGTTCCTTACGGTTACAGCTACATTTCCCAGCCCAAGTAGAGTTCCCTCTCCCCTAGACAACTGATCCCCCAACTCCTTGACAGGCAGAGGTCTTTGCGTATGAGGCCACCCCCAAGGCTGTCTCTCTCTTACGGTCACTGGGGAACAAATCCCCTTTGGTCCTCTTCCTAATGTCCTTGGCTCACTTTCCCCAGGGGGCCACTGCTTGGCCCCCACGCGCTGGTCTATGTAGTCCACGTTTCAGATCCATTCCATATGTCCGCAAAGGGATCACACCTTTCCCACTAAAGGGCTGGATCTCCTTTCAGCCTATCTCTTTATGTATTATTATGCACAGAGAGTCTCTTCCTGGAGAGGAATTGCCAAGGGCCCTTACTTATCCCATCTTCTGCATAAGCTAAACAGCTAGAAAGTGGATAGAGGGAGATGAAGTCAGTCCTGTCCCACCACACAAAGAAAAAGACACTGGGCTATTCAATGTTTACTTGCAAATCAAAGAATTTCGATTTACCTTCCTGATGTGGCTTAATTCCCCCTCCTCCCCTACACCTACTTTCCTTGGTCTACCCTTGACCTTCTCCAGTCAGTCAGTCATCGTCTCATCAACACATGTGGAGAGAACCATCAGACACTGCCACCTGTTCATGCTTCAGACGATATCTACACTCCATTTGTGTATTGCTTATTTTTGACCTTTTTTCCTGCCTGCTCAAGCACACCTTTTATCAGTTGGGGCATCTGCCTGAGTGTAAGCTCGTGCACAATTGGGAAAAAGATAGCAACGCTGAAGCCTTGCTGGATTTGGCAAGGAAATTGGACACAATTTCAATCGCATGCAGAGGACGTTTGCTCGTTATTCTTAGTAGGGAATATGGCCTTAAATAGAAAACACACACAAATATGTAATCTGTGGTCAAGAAGGGGACTTTTCTGTCAGTTCTCTTTAGAAATACTTAGAGCTGTTTGTTTTTCTAAGCACTGGCAATTAAAGCCTTGGAGAATGAAAAATTAAACACTTCTATGATTTACTCTTTTATTAAGTAGGCTTTTTAGTTGAATGTGAAAATCAGTGTAGTAAAATGAGCTTTAAAGTCAAAAGACTTCAAGTTACATCTTAGCTTTGTTCCTGATTACTATGACCCTGCACAAGTCATATGAGCTCTCTGGAAACTCAGGATTTTAACTTAACATTCTCTGAATGTATTCACTCTAAGAACCAACTTCTACTCAAAATGTATTTATTATAGCTCAGAGAGAAAGTTTTACTCATTAGGATGCTTATATTTGTACCTTACTTTAAAATTACTTTTGGACTGTTATCCTTATTTATTAATTAAAAAGATATTTTTTGAAGTCCTCATTGGTTATAGGTCTATTCCTGCCATCACAGACCTTAGAGTCTAGGAGGAGAGAAAGTGCTGAGATAAATGAATCCATGATTATGTCGATGATTACTGACTGTAGCATGTACTATGCATAAAAAACACATAGGCTGCTATGTGAGAGCATCGTGGAAGGAGAAAATTCAAGTTGGTGGGGCAGCAGGCGGTCACAGAAAGACTGTGCAAGGAAATGCATGAAGGTGAACCTCAAAGATGAGTTAGGAGTTACCTGGGTGAAGAACTCAGGCAAAATAACATTGTGGGCAGACAGAATGCTATGCATGGTGTGTGCTAAGTCCCTTTGCTGGAAATAAGCGTGGAGCACCCAAGAAGCCAGCATGGATAAATCATAGTCAGGAGACTAGCTAAGAAGCTGGAAATGCAGCTAGGCTGGATACTGTAGGGCAACAGGAAATCTTTGAAAGATGTTTTAGAGGGGACCATGTGGTCTGATTTGCAGTTTTTATAGAGATCATTTTGTTTACTCTGGACAGTATTATTTAGAGGGAGGCAAAAATGGATGCAGTAAAACCAGTTAGGATGCTACAATAGCATCCTAGGAACAGTGTGAAAGTGCATCATCATCTTCATTTTCAAGATCATCACCACCACCATCATCACAACGAAAACTTGAGAATTTACAAATGGTACCCACTGTTCTCTGTGCTTAAGTGTATTAACTGGTTAATCATATTTAAGATGAGGGCTGGGGCAGTGGGAAGAGAACAGATTCCAGAAGTATGTTATAGATAATACTAGCTAACTGAGTAACAGACTAGATATAAAGGGTAAAATGTGAGGGAAGAGCAGGTTTTAAAGAATGACCCTTAAAAGTTCCAATTTGTGCAACCAAGTAGATGGAGGTAATAGTCCTGAGATAAAGAACATTAGTACAATATATACAATGGACTACTACTCAGCCATTAAAAAGAATGAAATAATGACATTTGTAGTAACACGGATGAACCTAGAGATTATCTTACCAAGTAAAGTACGTCAGAAAGATACAGATACCATATGATATCACTTATATGTGGAATCTAAAATATGACACAAATGAACTTATCTATGAAAAAGAAACAAACCCACAGACATAGAGAACAGACTTGTGGTTGCCGAGGGGGAGGGGGACAGGGGAGGGATTGGGGGTTTGGGATTAACAGATGCAAAGTAGTGTATACAGAATGGATAAACAACAAGGTCCTACTATATAGCACAGGGAACTATATTCAATATCCTGTTACAAACCATAATGGAAAAGAATATGACAAAGAATGTGTGTGTGTGTTTATATATATATATATATATATATATATATATATGTATAACTGTATTACTTTGCTGTATAGCAGACATTAACACAACATTGTAAATCAACTGTACTTGATAAAATAATTTTTTTAAAAAAAGAGTATTAGCACAAAGCCAGATTTTACAGGGACAGCTCTGTCTTCAACATGACTTGCGATGCCTGTGTGACTGTTTCAGCAGCGCTGTGAAGCTGATGAAGATGCCGAGCCCTATGTTACAGATGGCAAACATGTCGCTGCACATACTTGAGAATAACCTTTTCAGAAACTTCTTCTGCAGCGCACTGTGATGTGTGGGCCTGAAATCTCTGTAGACATCACTGAGGACACTACGAAGAAGACCTTTCATGCTTTATCTTCCTCCCATAAATAATGTATGGTGATTCCATAAGCCAAGATTGAATAGAAAATTTGCCTTTCAAATTATTTTTTAAGACTCATTCATGCATTTTTCTTAGTTTCTATCAAAGGCTGACATGGTTTCATTTCAAGAGTCTGATGAAACAACAGACCTCTGTCTAAGAATTTTTTTTCTCAAGTTATTTAAGGGCTCTATACATGAGCCTAGGTATTTTCTGTTGAGACACAGTAATCTACTCACATGCTCGTTATTTAACCATTTTGAGGATCTCTTTTGCACTTTCTAGAGAAAGTAGGTTTTTTTTTTTTTTTTTTTCTTAAGAAGTGAGGGTTGAGAATTCCAAGTAGGAATAAATGCTGGGTAGAGGCTTGGAAAGAAAATCTTAACTGTAAATGTAAATGATGGTAAAGGACTAGCTTTGGGTGCTTGTGACTAGATTAGGATAAGAGCTCACTGGGGTTGGAGGAGATGAAGCTGGTGTAGATTTCTGGAGCCTTGCACTCCGGAAGAGGGCCTAGGATCCAAATGTACTGGTATCGATTCAAATCCCTTGCAAATATTTTTAGCCAGTCTACCCTTGCTTGGGGAGGGGCAGACACGTTTTATTGTTTTTAGGGGAGCTCAAACCTACTCTGGGGTTGGTACAGATGTGATTTAGGATGATACTGTCCTAGGGTTTGCATAAAAGGAGGCAGAATGTTAAAAAGTGATCCCTTGGTTTCTCTCTTACTCTTACTTCTTCCCATACAGTCCATCCACATGTCCTTTCATTTTTTTCCTCCCAGTATCTCTCTCATTTGTCCCCTTCAGCCCTCTTGATTGCTATTATTCTAGTCTGAGCCATCCCACTTTTTAAAGGTGGGTTTTTTTAAGTGATATTAATTGATGATTCAGAAAAACTCCAGGAGGGATCAGAATTGAAAAAAACAAATGCATATACGTTACCAGTTAAGTCAAAGTCAGCAGCTTTTTGTCAAGAACAAACAAACAAACAAACTCAATGCCTGAACTCTTCATCGAGCTGTCATGGCAACCATTTCATTTTCTATTGTGAGGAGACAATTGGGTGCTAACCTGAGTGTTAGCCCAAGCTTTTTGAAAGAAAAGCTCCCATCCTTCCACAAGGGGCAGGGTTGTTGATTTTCAATGTTGCTTCAGGCTCCAGAGGAGTCACTCTTGATAATTATGCTTTAGTGTCTAGTGAACACATGATAGGGGGTTAAAGAGACGTAGGTGGCAGCTCCCAGGACAGCAGAGTCCATTCCCGACTTGGGCCAAGTGGGAAGTACCCCTTACAGGGAATCCACGGGAACATCACACTTTTTCTCCTTCCTGTCGGGTACCCTTCTGACTCTGTTCTCTGGGATAACCCAGAGACAAAGCCAAAGACCGCAAATGTAACCTCTTAATGTAACCTCTTATCTTTGTGTCCCCAAAACTTCCTTCCTTAACAATATCAATGAAGCTCCTTGATTTTGCCACCCACAGTGCTAGGCATTGAGGACACTACAGTGAGCTAAGCAGACGCTTCCTGGTGTGGAAGATAGATGCTAATCTCACACATACACACAAATGTTTAAATGTGAATTATTAAGATTGCTTTGTGAGCTTATAACAGGATGGTAAGACCTAGTCTTGGCTGAGGAAGTGATGCTTGAGTAGAGAGCTGAAGAATGAAAAGAATGAGGTAGATGGAGTGGGGAACATTCCAGGGAAAGGGGAAAGCATATGCAAAGGCCCTGTGGCAGAAGAGAGCAGGGCATATTCAGGGAAATGAAAGAGGTCAGTGTGGCTGCGGGGACCTGATGAGCTGTGACATGGAGATTAGGCTTGGGTTTGTCAAGTGAGTGAAGACCATCTCATTCATCAAATATACATTCAACTTGTTCCCTGTGCCAGGCACAAGGATGCCAAGATAAATTAAACATGGTCCCTGCCTTGATTTGCTCACTTCTGAGTGCTCTCTCCTTCCCTGACTTCCACAAAATATTCTGGTTCTGTTCCTATTATAGGGGATAATTTATCTCTGTGTTTTACCTCCTCTGTTTATTAGTTCTGAATGCCTTGACTGGGCCAGAGGAGTGCCCCAGTTAAAGGACCGGGGAAAAAAGGAAGCCAATGAAATTGCTAGAGGAAAAAGTATCTGGAAAAATGGGAAGAAATGATGGTTCTTCAAAGCCCAAGAGCCTCTGGACATGGTTACATTATCCGATGCTACATACACATATATTGTAGCAGGGCAGCACTTTGACCATGGGTTCAGAGTTTAAGAAGTAGGACCACTAACAAACAAGCCATCTCCTCTGCCACATCTTTGGGAGGTAGACGCCATTAGTCACCTCATGGTGTGTCAATATCCAGGCTTGGAAAGGCTAAATGAGCTACTTAAGATCCCACAGTAGCTAGTAAGTGGCATATCCTACCTCCAGACCCAGAACTCTGGACTCCAATGCCAGTACATTTGTCGTATGTTTGATGGCTCTTGGCTGCACAATATATATTTCCTAGATTGTACTCATTCATTTGTTCAACTGTTATGAACTGAGTACTTTTATGTTCCAGGAGTTATGTACAGTAGGTCAAAATATACGGTCTGTGCTCTCATGAGAATATTCTATTGAGGGGATAATTATTAAATAAACATGCAAGTGAATAATCACAACTTCTGATTGATGTAATGAAGGGAAATAGTATGTTCTACGAGCAAGCAAGAGAGGAAGGGCATAGTTTATATGTGAGGGTCAGAGAAGCCCTCCTCGGGGAAGTGAGACAGAGACCTGAAAGGCAGGTAGGAGGTAGCCAGGAAAAGATGAGTAGGAACAGCATTTAAGGCAGAGGGAACAGCATGTGCAAAAGTCTTGAAGCTGGACAGAGCACTGCATATTTGAAGGAGTTAGAGAAGGTGAGGGAAGGCGGAAGGCGGAAGGGGGACCCTGCAGAGTTCCTGAGGCCAGGTTAAGGATTTTCTCTTCATTCAAAGTGTGATGGGAAGTTGAGTTAAAGCATCAGGACAGCTGGAGCCCCCTATACTACTGTCCTCAGCATTGAGTTTTAAAGTGGAATGAAACCTGGAAAAACACCTCTCAGGTCTGGTAGGAAGTCTGGGAAGGTTTAGGGGGCAGATACAGAGGAGGCACTGATAGAGGCCAGACTGCAGGCCCTCGGGAGTAAGTGGGTAGGAAACACTACTTTTGAGATCCATGATCCAGGACCTTGGAAACAAAAGGAAAGGAAAATGGGTCTCGTGAAGGTAAGATCAAAACCGTGTACTACTTAGCCACTACTCCTCGGCCAGGTTCACTCCTCTTGTTCTATTTCTCTTAGAAGGGTGAGTGTTATTTCTCTGCCCCATCTCAGAGCCCTCACCATTCCAATTAGGGGCATAGGCTGAGCAACTGTTTATCTACAATTCTCTGGGCAGTCTGATTGCAATTATTTTCTCCTTCTGGGTTTAAACCATTACATAACTGAGATTGTTGCTGAGGAGTTCAGAGCACAAGTTACCCCTGGGTGGGCAGTTCAGCTCCTAGGTCCCCGATGTTGGCTGCTGTGCCCATCGGCCAGAGACACCATTGGCTGAGTGGGTACCACAGCATACTAGGGGACCTGTCTCCATCCACACCCACAGTGCTGCACCGGTGGCCGTGGAAAAGCAGGGAAGCAAAGGTGATACATGTGAGCTAATGCAAGAGGAGAGGAAGAATTTGAAGGGCAGGAAGGGAGCTACCATAGCTCAGAGGCAAGATGGGAAAGATGCAGTCCAAAAGGAACAGAGGAAGACTCACAAAACTAACCGCCATGATCAAAACCTGTCAAAATTCATCAGAAAGTCATCATCAATGACTTTGAAAACTGAGATTAAGAACATACTTTCTTTTTATAAGAATCTGACATTGTCTTCGTGTCAATGACACTCTTGGGTCCAGTTTCAATGAACACTTTACAAGTCCTACTTGAAACACATTGACTATTCCCAAGAAATGCCAAGACTGTCTCTTTCTTTTAGCCATTAATTTGACATCAGTATTTTCATTTGATTCCTGTCTTTTTCTATTCACAGGAACTATAAAGGTGACCTTAAAAGTTGGCAAGATTAGACAGCTTTGCATTTCTATAAGTGGAATATTTCAAATGACAACTTTAGAAATGGAATACGTTAAGTTCAGACTTTTCTTTTTAATGCCCTGGTTTACTTGCAAAGTAATACAGATCATCATCATTTATTGCCTAATGTATTCCCCAGTGAGGTACAAGCCAGTATTTCCACATTGTAAGACAGAATCTGACATTGCCTCCTACAAAATGCTGTTAGGTTCGGTCTTGAAGAACATGGCCAAGGATTCCAGGGGAGCCAATGGAATCTGGCAGGAGTGTGCCTCTCGAGGCTGACAGTGGGGAAAATGCTTTGCCTTTGTATGCTAAATCACTACAAGACAGGGGCCTGACTTCTGTGGGGCTCTTGAACCAGGAGGAATGGTAAATAACCTTTTAGATCATACAGTAGAACAAATAGTGCCAGCATTGGCTATATAAAAGTGTAAAACTCCTACCTTGTAGTTGGAGGAGGAAAAAAATCTTAAAATCAGAATTGAGGGATCACAGGGCTAGTACGTGCCCAGGAAAATCAGAAGCGACTGCCTGGAAGAATGAGCCATTAGGACGGCGCGCGGCTCGTTAGGACGGCGCGCGGCTCGTTAGGATGGCGTGGGGAGCAGAACCCTGAACTTCCCAAGGATGTGGTCAGTTGGAATAACAGCATCTCTCTGGTGATGATGTGGGAATAGACACAGCAACAGGTTTCTGGTCAGGAGAGCAAAGAACCGAGATGTAGGTGATTTCAAGCATGACATAATCACCTCTCTCACGCTCCAGAAACTGATTTGCATTCACCTGGAGTGCGTGTCTTATGTCCCTCCAAATAAATAATGTAATTGTGTGTAGACTTAACATCACGTCTGCCTGGAGATACTAAATGAGAAAAATGAAACACAGTCACACTAGGTCTTGTCCAATAATTGTCTAGTTGCCTTCATTGTTTATAATTCCATGCCAGAAGCCTGTCCACAGAGTGTGTCCCGTAATATATGGTGTGTATTTCTTTATGTATACTGTCTATCATCTATCTATATATTACCTATTCAAAGAAAACAGGTTGTAAATAGAATAGCAGGAAAACTCTCTACAGAAATGGGGCCATCTACTCTAATAAAGACTCACATTTTCTGATCATGCCACCGGGCACTGTGCTATCTTTTAATTTTCAAAACGGTGAGAAGGTCTCTGTGGTAGGGGTAGAATGAGAAGGGTTTTATATCAGACACTCTGGTAACAAATGCCTAGGGTTTGAATTTTGACTCTGTCGCTTGCCAGAAGTGAAGTAGCTTACGCAACGTTACCAACCAACAATCCAAGGCCAAGTTTGAAACCACTTCTAACAAGAAACACCTTGTTTTTCCAATACCATCCTTCTAGAAGATCCAAGTATCTTCCCCTCCCCCCCCCAAAACAGTATTTTTCCTCATTATTACACCGAATCCTTTCACCATCATGCACTATTTCATAACTAAGCAAAAGCCTTCAGTATGTTGACCCTCCGGATGATTGAAGAAGTCCCATTGCAAACACCCTGCCTCATTTCCAGCCATGTATCATTATTATTTCTCAAAAATATGGTGACTCTAATTAGCAAGCAAGGGGTGCAGGTGGTTAGGATCAAAAACACTGGTCTTACCTGCCAGGAGCTTCCATTTCAACTTAGACATATGAATGTTTCAAACATCTGTCAGATAATGATGTACCCTTCCTCTTTACTCTAAATGTATCTGTATCAGATACATTTTTCATTTTTATTGTACAGACTTTGGGATGTCATGAGAATTACGAAACTTCTCCCATCTTACCAAAAGACTCCGCTAAAGCTTTCTTGTCCCAGTTGTCAATGGTCACTTGGGAATGCACATAATAGGTTATTTCTCATAGAAACAGTCAATGACAGATAAAACAGGGGTTTGAGTATACTTTCAAACAAAACAGAAAGCAAACTTAGCGAGATGTCTTTCCCTAAAGTAGGTTTGTTATTCGGTGGATTCCATAAGAAAGATGACCATTTCAAAATGTATTAAAATTATAGGAAAAAGAACAGCAGAGTGAATAAGGCATTTTATGTTATAGCCAATAGATCAATCAGTGATAATAACACCCTGGGTTGAGTGGTTTCTACATGCTGGGCACCCTCCTGTGTATTTTACTATGGTCCAATTTGATCCCAGCAACCTTACAAGATGTCTGTCGTTATAATCTCCACTCTAGAAATGAGGAAACAGAGGCACACAAATAATAGCAAAATAATAATAATAATGATGATGATAACTTACAGACTACAAATAATAGCTTTTCTTAAAGCAACTGTGAATGCCAAGGCTACTTCTCACATCTGATACGTGCTTCAAGTGTAGAACTTTCTGTGCAAGCAGAATTTAATAAGTGCACACTTTGTGGCAGACATCGGATCTATCATCCAGTCAGTTCTGCGATAATGTGACACGTATGTTCCTAAAACTCACCATGCTAAGCAAAATTGTGCAATAGAAAGAACTAGACTTATGGGAAAAATTGGGTTAAGGATGTAACACGCAAAAATATCATCAGTGACATTAAAAAAGATAGGAATCTAATAAAAATGGTGGCATCGTTTTACACCTGTTCAACGGCTAAGAAATGCGTAAATATTGTAATACATATGTCACTTTACCTTTATTTAAAAAAGGACCTAAAGTTTGCACCTGGAAGCAAGTGGCAGAAGTGTTGCTGCTTGTGATCTATCGTGAAACTGTGGAGGGGGACTTGGGCAGATGTTTGAGGGCGGGGCGTGTGTGTGTTTCGTGTATCCCACAAGGCTGGGTTTGGCCGGGTGCAGTTTGCTGTGCTCACCTGGTGTTTCTTGCGGAAGAAATCACACATTTGTAAACATGAACTTCGTGTTATACTCAAATCGTTCCCTAATATATCGACCTCATCAGGATGAATTTGCATTTTAAAGCATGCATTACAGCACAACTGACTGTATTCTTCAGCCCAGGTTAAGTGCTATTTGGAGCTGTACCTCATCAAAGGGGCCAACAGGGCAATCGTCCTGACTGGGGACGTGGGGATGCTTTATGCAGAAGGAATCTTTGGACTGAACATCAAATGCAAACAGGCTACCAGAGGCAGAACAGGTGAGCAAAGGACATGCCAAGGGGAGAAGAAAGCAGGGGCCAGTAGACACTGTGAGAAAAAGGATGCGATGTGCAGTTACTACATTACGCAGTACTTGATTCTAGATTGTGTTCCTCCTGCCGCTACAATGTGGCTCCCTGATGGCAGGGAGAATGCCCTATCACCATCACAATGGTCTGTGAGGCCACTTGGTAGTACAGTGAGCCCTCTATATCCACGGGTTCCACAACCATGGATTCAACCAACTGAGGATGAAAAATATTCGGAATAAAAATTTTCCAGAAAGTTCCAAAAAGCCAAACTTGAATTTTCAGCATGCTGGCAACTATTTATACAACATTTACATGGTATTTACAACTATTTACATAGAATTTACATTGCATTAGGTATTATAATTAATCTAGAGATGATTTAAAGTATATGAAGATGTGCATAGGTTATATGCAAATACTACATCATTTTATATAAGGGACTTGAGCATCCATAGGTTTTGGTATCTTCAGGGGGTCCTGGAACCAATCCCTCATGGATACTGATAGATGACTGTATCTCACTGAAAATGGCAACCTGATAGGTGGATGAATGCACCAACAGTGGAAAAGTAAGGTCTCTCTCATATAGCCTATCTGGTAAATACAGGTCACAGTGAATTTACAGCATGTGGTCATTAACAGCTTGCCCTGGAATCTATCAAAATAGTCTTCAGTTAAACTGATTCTGAAACTTACACAGAAGAGATGGCAAGCTTCAAAGTTCGCTCAAGAGCACTACAGAGTTTTCAGCTTTCTCAGTATCTTAGCAATCAAAAGTTACAGAAGGAGAACTCAAGTAACCCTAAATGCTATACCGATTTCTAAAGCAACAACGGCATCTCATGATATGCACTCACATTTATCTGACAATGAACTTTTAGGCCAAGGTGAGAAAATGCGCAGGGCAGATTCAGCTGGGCTTTGCCTGGCGCTGCATTAAGCACAAAGCTGTGTCTTTAACAGTATACTTGCTGGTACATGTCAATCAGACAAGACATGAATAGGCCTGGATTTTTAGAAACTACTTTGTAGTTAATAAATAAGACCTATATTAAAAGTTTAAAATATATGGCAGCAGTTACTAAGGAAGACTTATCTGGAGATATATACCCCAGCATCCTAATATAAATATTAGGCAGAGTATAAATATTAGCAGCTCACATTTCATGGGTACTTGTTTCGCAGGCATTTTGCTAAGCACTTTTTCAAAAAAATAAATTCATTTATTTATTTTATTTAGTTATTTTTGGCTGTGTTGGGTCTTCGTTGCTGCGGGCAGGCTTTCTCTAGTTGCGGCGAGCGGGGGCTCCTCTTCATTGCAGTGCGCGGGTTTCTCATTGCGGTGGCTTCTCTTGTTGCAGAGCATGGGCTCTAGGAGCCTGGGCTTCAGTAGTTGTGGTATGAGGGCTCAGTAGCTGTGGCTTGCGGGCTCTAGAGCACAGGCTCAGTAGTTGTGGTGCACGGGCTTAGTTGCTCTGCAGCAGGTGGAATCCTCCCGGATTAGGGCTCCAACCCGTGTCCCCTGCATTGGCAGGTGGATTCTTAACCACTGCGCCACCAGGGAAGTCTCAGCACTTTTCATATATTACTGAATCAGCTCTCCAAAGCCACCATTTGAAAACTGAACTATTATTATCTTCCTTTTACAAATAAGGAAACTGAGACACAGAATGGTTACAGCCAAGGATTCCGTGCATCAGATTTTAAGAAAACTGCTGTTCTAGAGTATCGTGCAGAACACTTCTCTGGGGACTTCCCTGGTGGCGCAGTGGTTAAGAATCTGCCTGCCAGGGAAGGGGACACGGGTTCGACCCCTGGTCCGGCAAGATCCCATATGCCGTGGAGCAACTAAGCCTGTGCGCCACAACTACTGAGCCTGAGCTCTAGAGCCCACGAGCCACAACTACTGAGCCCGCGTGTCACAACTATTGAAGCCCGCGCGCCTAGAGCCCATGCTCAACAAGAGAAGCCACCGCAATGAGAAGCCCGCGCACCGCAACCAGAGAAAGCCCACACGCAGCAACAAAGATCCAACACAGCCAAAAATTAAAAAAATAAATAATAATAATTTAAAAAATTAAAAAATTAAAAAAAATAAGAAACACTTCGCCGGCTTGACTCTGAATCCCTTGCCTAGATGTTTCTTAGTTATATAAGCTGGATTACACATGGTGGTTGGTAGAAAAGCCACATTCAACCAAGGAATAGAAACTGGATTCTGGAAATGTATTTAACCTGATGATACAATTAAGGCTTAAGTATCCAAACACGTGGACGTCGCAAGGCAGTCAGCATCCTCCCCGCAAGCCTGAGCCACCGAGGACTGACTGTGGTCGGGGGGACTTCTCTCCACTGGGGATGAGCCTCACAGCCAGACGGGATGAGGTCAGTCCTAGGGAGACGCTTGGTCTCAGCTGTGCGTGCCAGAACCCCTGTGCCCTGATAAAAGGGATCAATAATGCTCACCAACACCTTCCCGTCTCTGAAGAAATTATAAGGAGGATAAAGTAAAATGGTATACAATACCCCAAATCACACAGGGTAATTTTACAATACACAATGTTCATTTTACAATAAGCGCTGGGTGAAACAGGAATAGCCTTCAGACTAAAAATCAATATGTTGCAATTTGCTAAAAAAATTGTACTAAAGGGGCTGCTGGGATGAAAACTCAGAGTCAAAAGGTGAGCGTCCCACCAAAGGCCAAAAAAAAGAGCGACTTAGCTCCCTTCCTGGGGCTGAGTGGGGTTGTACCCCTGTGAATCAATACCTCTGGGTTCTCTGCAGACTGTTGCCTTCCTATCTTTCTACCCATATAACTTATTTACAAATACTTTCATAGTACTTACTACATGCTAGGTCCTGTCCTAAGCACTTTACAAATAGTAACTCATTCAGTCACCAAGATAACGTCATGAGGTAGGGACTAATGTTATCCCCATTTACAGATATGGAAGCTAAGGCAGAGAGAGGTGAAGTAATTCGTCCAAGGTCACGAAACAAGTAAATGGGAATTGAACTCAGACTAGCTCCAGATTCCTCATTCTTAACCACTCTGCAATGTATAGAGGATTTGGGGGCACAGGAATTTGGTCGATGACGTTCCTTGTGGTTTTCATAGATTTCGGAAGTGTGACCAGAAATTATAAAAATTTCAAAACAAGTATCAAAGTCTTGACGGACTGTAGCCTGAAAATAATGAAATTAAACACTCCATAAAATAACCGGCATCACTTTTGAAGTCTTAAATTGCTAAGTAGTCTTTGTTGAGAAAAAGCATGTATGTATACACATACAGGCACAAACATCTACATATGGACCTAAGCATATATAAGTTACAGTTATATATAAATCATAAACTCAGCACAAACAAGCTATGGATGATTTCTTCAACTGCAAAATTTGCTTTTGAGTGGAGAAAGAGAAACAAAGCTTAAGATCCCATGGGTTAGTTTATAGCCCTTTCTTTCTTGGACTGGCTAATTCATGGTTTGCAAAGCCCTCATTAGTAGGATGACGGCAATGACCATGAGGGAAGGAAGTGACATTGCCTAGGTTCATAAAGCTCTGTTCTATGGTAAGACTTTCTTGGATAGGGTAGGCAGCAGGGCAGAATGGAGTTGAAGGTCTAAAGGTACTCTCACAGGAAAAGATGAACTTTAAAACATGGTCTAATTCACAACCAAAGCAGCCACATAGCACAGGGAGATCAGCTCGGTGCTTTGTGACCACCTAGAGAGGTGGGAGAGGGAGGGTGGGAGGGAGATGCAAGAGGGAGGGGGTATGGGGATATATGTATATGTATAGCTGATTCACTTTGTTACAAAGCAGAAACTAACACACCATTGTAAAGCAATTATACTCCAATAAAGATGTTAAAAAAAAAAAGGATCATTAATTCAATATTGTTTTGTCTTTATATTTTACATTTACTATGTATTATACAGTTAGCGGCTGGCAGCTCCCTTAAAGCGTTCAGAGACATGCACATTCAAATTAATGTTTGCTGGATAACAGTATTCCTTCCAGATGAGATGGCAAAGTCTCTTTTAATTTCTTCTCCAGAGCCTCAGATTGAAGAAATAACATCAGAAATGGCCAGGCAGCTAATAGGTCTGATGGCAATTCTTGCATATTTAGAGAAAGGCTGTTTGACCATAGAGTCATCAGTAGGAAAAACGTGCCCGTTACATGAACACATGAGCTCATCCATTGTAGGATCATTAAGTGCCTACTCTTTGCCAGCACTGCAGACACAATGACACACTACATACACAAGATTCCTGCCTTTGTGGAACTTGTGGCTTAGCTGGGGAGTTGGGCAGTCAAACAATCAGGGTAGTGGGTAGGTGATTACAAACGGAGAGCCATAATCAAAAAAACCCCAAAAAACAAAAGAAAAAAACCAAGTGTCTTGAGTGCCTGTAGGTAAAGAAGCTGGCTGAGACTTGAGGCTGTGGGGTAGGGCAGACTGGGATGGATGTTCTAAGAAGCAGAGGAGGAACATTCCATACAGAAGGAGACAAGAATAAAGAAAAATCACATGCATGCATGTAGAAAGGTCTGTGGTTGAATGAACCCAGCATCTTCAAGACCTGAAGGAGTGCCACATGGATGGTGTCCTAGGGAGAGAGGTGGGGGAGAGTGGTGGGCAATTAGTCGGAAAAATTAGGCAAGGGGAAGCCCACGTGGGACCTTGCAGAATCTATAAAGGATGGGGATTTTATCCTCAGATACGAGGGAAGACATAGTTGTGGAAAACCATGATCAAATATATTGTAAGGAGGCTAGGTTTTCCACTGATGTAAAAGGCCATGGGAGCTAGTCACGTGGGCTTTCTTTTTTTTTTTAATGTACTTGAAATTTATTTATTAATTTACCTATTTACCTGTTTGTTTATTCATTTATTTTCAGCTTTATTCAGGTATGATCGATGACTACAAATTGCATATATTTAGGTTATACGACATTATTTTCTCAGGTGTACAATGTAGACAATGTGTACAATGGTGAAATGATGACCACAATCAAGTTAATGAACACATCCATCACCTCACATTGAATCTAGGCTTTAGAAGTCATGCAAAACACAAACATATCTAAATGCATGATGGGCTGTGGATCATGCCAGGGCACTTCATGATGCAACTGGACCAAGGCAAGTTGTCTGTAGCTTTCCCCTTACTGATCTTACCATTCCCCACCCCCTTCAACCTTCAGCTTTTCCAATGTAGGCAAGACAATGATTTAACACATTGAACAGTAAATGAATAGGATGCTCTACTGATTTCTCAAGGAAGCAAAAGGATACAAGGACAGCTATGGGGGCACCATCCGAACTACACATAACACATGTCAGAATGAGGCTTTGTTGCCTTTTAGCAACTGTCAATGTATGGAGACTGGACAAGCCAACACCACTACATCTTGGCCCTTGCCATTGGTGTTTTGTAAATCAGCATGAAGCAAGAAGGGCTTACTTTCCAGGGAAACTCAACTCACTACTATGTGGGTGTGGCGAAGGTGAACCCTTTCTTAAAAACATGCAGAAAGATACAAATATTGACATAATGACTTTTCAGATAAGGTCCCAGAGTTATCTATGTAGCAAGAGATCATGTAATGTTAATTGTTTTGTGAATGTATGAGGGGTAAAAAAAAACAACTACCTCTTACTCAAGGTTGCAAATATGATCTTCATGGTTTCCTATCCAGCTGCCATTCTGAATAAAGGGACTTCAAGTCTGATTCAAGGTCGACCCTGAACTTGAATGAAGGATGCTTCTCCAGGACAGGCCTGCACATGGATTCCCCCAATGATTTTCAATCAATGAAAAAAAAAAAAAAAAAAATGTATATGTATGTATGTATAAACTCTCCAAGAAATGTGCAGAGCCATTCTGTCTCCCCGGGGATTGCTATGCTTTCTCTCCCAGACACAGCCATGCGCGACATCGCCGTTAAGTGTCCAGCCTCCCTCTGCGGTCATTTACTTGTAATAGTGTCTTGCGTGTTGTGTCTCCTAGCTCTACATACAAACCACCACGCTTACGATCTCCATGAACCTAAGTGCATCAGTGGCGCTGGGGATGCTGTACGTGCCGAAAGTGTACATCATCATTTTCCACCCTGAGCTCAACGTCCAGAAACGCAAGCGAAGCTTCAAGGCCGTAGTCACAGCAGCCACCATGTCATCGCGGCTGTCACACAAGCCCAGTGACAGACCCAACGGGGAGGCCAAGACAGAACTCTGTGAAAACGTAGACCCAAGCAGTAAGTGTCTTTCCTTTCCTTCCATCTGCCCAGCCTGCGTCAGGAAGCTCTGGCAAACGTGGTGTGTGCTTGCCTTTCTTTGGAGAACGACCGTGACCGTTCTTGTGTTATGGGCTGGGTTGCCTTGGCGAATGCTAACGTTTGCTCTTAAGAGTGTGCTCATTCTTGCCACCGTTTTCTTTTTGCTCCCTGTTGGAAAGCAGCTTTCAGAGGCTCTGCTTCAGAAGTGTGAAATCTCCCCCTTCCCTGGCTTCCTATCCTCTGGTCCCAAACCCTCCAACTGACATAAACACAGCTGTTGAGCCACCTTCCTTGTTCCCTTCCTCTTAGGGGATCAGCTTCCTGTTAGGGAACCTTCGACATCCCATTGAACTGCAGCAATAGGAAAGAAATTGGAATATTTAAGAATTTTGGAAGCATAACTTCCTTGCACTGGAACGTGAATGTGGAGAAAGTTATGATTCCTTACTAACCAAGCCTTGTAGAAACAAAAAACACATCACATATTATTGAATAAAGCTGGCAAACATTCATCCCAGTATACAGGCCCGGACACTACCATGCTAATGGCATCCCCACATGGGGAAAACATCTACCAGATAACTCCAGAGGAGTTTCATCCCATGAAAGACAAATAGTAGAGGTGGGATTAAGGATGAAATGCCAGATTTGATACCTACATGGCCAATCTGCAACACCTGGGTAGCCTTTAGTCATCCCGGCAAATGACCACAAAGACCACGGACATACAGACACTAGTTTGTTAAAAAAGAAAAAAAGAAAAGAAAAGGAAAGAAAGACCATTTAACCAGAGTTAAATTCTTAAAATCCCCAGTTGTTAATTTTACTAATACTATGGTGGTAAGAGTGCATTTCAGATTAAACACATCACTCCTAGGATTTGTTTTCCAGGACATTTTGACTAGTTCCATATAGAATGAGGCAGTTTAGCGTGTTCACGATACTTCCTGTTTTAAACTAGAGGAGGTTTCAGGTTGGCCATTAAGTCATTCAAGACTTACTGTTCACTTATGAGCTGATTTTGTTGTAGCCAAAGGTTTATTGCCAAGCAGAAAGTAGTTCCTATTCTAAATACTCTGACGTAATTCTTTATGCTCTACAACTGAGATCTTTAAAAACCAGGAGACAACTGAGTTTAACCCTGACAACTATTGTACAGCAATCCATGATCTTGGCCCAATCCATTTCTAAATAGTTGGCTGAATGACTACAGTGAATGCTTGAGAGTCTGTGGACAAGGAAACAAAGGCCCATTAACAACATCATGGGCTTCACGTTGACGTTTCAATAGGAGAGACCCTGGGACGGGTGAGAGGAGGGAGAAACAATGGATGTACAGGCTCTGTTCTTGTGTCGTCAGAAAAAAATGGTCAATTCCAAGGAAAGGGAATAGATAGAGAATTGCTGTGATATTCAGTGTGGCATAGGAAGAGGCTTCGGGTTGAGACAGACCTGGGTTCAAATCCAAGCCACTCCACTTACCAGCGGTGTGGCTTTGAGAATTACTGAGGTTTTCTAAAGTTCAGCATTCTCTTGGATAAAATGGAGATGATAATATCTGTGTCACAAGTGCGTCATCAAATCTCATCCATCTAAAAAAGCAGTATGTCAATTACATGTTAATGTTCTTCCATTTCTGTAAAGGTGAAAAAGCCCACATTTCAGTGTGACTGGTTACATAGACATGATGGTGACGTTAAAGGCATACCAAACACCACAAGGTAGATGGAACTGCCCAATAAAAATATTTCCATGAACATACTTATGCATCTATTTATATGTATCCTGTATTGATAAATATACCTGCACAGTTATACTTTTGTAGCATTTTATTCTAGGACCCCTTGCCAGATTTTTCATAAAACCCTCACCCTGAAGAGGTTCCAATAGCAGTTTTACATTTATATTTGTACACACACACACACACACACACACACACACACACTTAACAAGATATGTCCAAAATCAATAAGCAGAAAATATGGTCAAAAGTCTACATGTATTGAAAATTAATGACCAAATTAGAAGTTTTGAAGTTGGATAATTAATCTAACACTGTGCTACTTAGAAATAACTAGCTTTTTAAACAACATTTTCACTGTTGTTAACCTTTCACGATGAGGTTCTATCCTTGTGGAGGCTATTTGGGGTACGATACTGGCTGTTAAAATGCTAATACTAACACTGACACCAACAATAACAAAAACCTATCAGCTACCCTTTGAAATAGGCAGTAAACAGAATGCTTTGGGTGGACGATCTCTTACTCCTCATGGTAACTCTGTAGACTGGTGATCATTATTTTCCTTTTACTGAAGAATCCTAGGCGTAGGGAGATCAAGGGATATTACCAAAGTCCCACACTAGTTAGCGGCAGAGCTTGGTCTGAAACCCAGGTCTGACTCCCAAACCCATGCTTGTTGCTCTTTGCTGCTCTGTTTCTCAGAACATCGGTGACATGTCATAATCTTAATGCAGAAATTACTCTTTTGGCTTCTTCATTTGGTAATACAGCTTGCATATACAGAATATAATGATGTGTGGCGGTGGACTCTTTGGTTAAATGTGCTGTGAAATGCATTCCTGCTTGCTGTGTTGTCTGCAAAGACAGGAGTAACCTGAGCTCAAAGAAGGCTGCCCAGGTAGAGGCCTCATCTTACTAACTCAAAAATCCAAGTATCTTATGACCTGTGCCAGTCACAACAATTATTCCATTTGGAATTCATTTGCTGCCTTTCTCTTGAAAAAGTTTTGTTGGGTTTTGTCACTGTTGATGTGTTGGTGTCTACACAGAACAAAGAATAAATAGTTCAGGGGGAAAAAATGAAACCAAAAAGAGCCTTTGTCTTATAGCCAATCCAAAAGATTTTTAAAAATTATTTTAGTTATTTTGGTTTTGTGTAGACACTCCCTAAAACTAATCATCAATAATTTGCCCAGATATTTGCTGAATTATAGGAGGAGATTCATGTACCTCCAAACATTGGGGTTTCTGATGACCCAGCTCCCAAAGGTCCCTAAGAGGAATCAAAAGACCTTCTCTGCACAAAATCTGTCCAGTAGAATTTTCTGCAACGATGGAAATGTTCTCTGTTTGTGCTGTCCAGTATAGAAACTGCGAGTCACATGTGGCAGTTCAGAACTTGAACCATGGCTACTTAACTGATGAAATACACTTGAAACTTTTAGTTCATTTTAAATAAATATAAATAGCCATCCATGGCTGTGACTATTCCATTGGAGAGCACAGCCAGAGATCTTAAGAGCAAGGATTTCACTCTCAGACGCTCAGTCTGAGCCCATATTTGAAACGCCTCCCAAGGTTTTAGCAATGATGCTGATCTGGGACAAAGTCAGCTTAATGGAATGAAATATTTGAGGTGAGACAAAAATGAAAACCTATAGCTATTTTAAACGATCCCTAAGGAGCCACTAATATGGAAATAGTGATATCATAGATAGCAATTATATTTGGAAAACCAGTCCTTAGTAATGCAAAAATGAATGTATAAAAAGGACAGTAGTGAAAATTCAATTAATGAAAATAGACATGACTATTTTGATGAGAGAGAACATTATTATTCTATCCTATTTAATACCAGATATAGCTCAAAGTATGTCAAATTTCTGCACTTTGGTAACAGAGACAAATAAATTATTGGCTGAAATTAAACTGTCTGGTTAAAAAGAAACAAATACAAGCACAGACCATGTACTTAAGAAAGGAATATGTCTTTCCAAAGGGGAAATTCTGTCCACTGTTCTCTGAGGGAGTACATCTGGGAGAATGCTGAATTTATAGAATGAGCTACGAAGTTAATAATGGAACAGAAACGTCCCTTACTGTTTCTCTAACACTTAGTCTCAGTGTATTTCAGTCGTCAGTGTTTTCATTCTTAGCAGCTCTGCTCCATCACTGCAGTTTGCCATCTGATGCGTGCTCGCTTCTGCTCATCCAACAGCACACAGCAACTACATGTCCACTTAAAGACGTATTTGCTTGTTGGCTTAATATGGGCAGAAATTAAAACTGCCCCTGCACTGCTTGAATTTTCCCCAAGAAGTTCAGTTTTCCTCTTAGGTTGCCTCTTCAGTTCAAATTCCATTGTCTGAAAGAAAAACTTCTTTCTGCATGGATTCAACAAAAAGTAAATCTTCTTAAAAATTTTAATGTATCTGTGTACTGCTACCATATTGGATAGTCAGAGTTGGGCCAATGCTTGTTGGTTTCTACACTCAGACTGAAAAACAGCAGGGGGCCTAAGGGTGTAGCTCAGCTACTTACTGTATTTTTATGTATACAAACAATATTTCTGCTGCTAGAGGATCACAAGTGCCTGACCTAAGGTGGATAGCTTTAGCTCTGGCCACCATGATGCCTTCTCCACATTCCTTCTCTCAGAAGAAGGGCACCTCAAGCTCTGGTTCTCGCAGCTGTGTCCTGAATTTGGCATGTTTCCCCCAACTTTCTATTGTTGACTTGGCAGATGTATGTTCGAGGCAAACTTGAAGATGCCAGATCAACAGGAAGACTTGGTTCTTGGCTTATCCGTGGCCACCAAGACCTTCTTCCAGTTGGATGAATAATATTAACCGAGGCAGCACAGCTTTATTGGGATGGTGGGTAAGGACTGCTCCCTTCCTCACCTGGACTAGTCAGAACCAGAAGATGCTCTGTGAATTATCCTCTGGTCAGATGCTTTCCCTGTAAAGGATTGCAGTGCACAGAGGATGAGCAGCCCTAAGCTACCAGGTTCTAAACTACCATCCATTTTCTGAGCCAATGCCCCCAGGCAGTGCAGAGAAACTGCTCAAGTACCCTGACCGGTTACAGATAATTTACTCTCTGGAACTGCCTAGCAATTAGAGATGGCAGGCAGGTGGACGGCGTGGGATACACCGCCTTTTTGCATATGGGGCCACATGACTGATAAACTGACCCTGAGAGAGAGGCCGGACACACACTGTGCAAAAGACTAGCTTAAGACAATGAGCATATTGCAATGAAGCACATTTTAAAAGAATGACCATTTACACCTAAAATAAAAAATCAAAAATAAGATTTTTTAAGTATATGTTTGTATTCTGGTGCTGTTTTTTAATTACCATTTTGCATATATTGTAAAGAAAATATATAAATTAAAAACTTGTGCTGTTCAATTAAACCCCCCAACTGCTAGAAAATGGATGAGGGCACCAAACCCTACACAAGTAACAATGCCTAGAAAATTCTGGAACACACTCCTATGCTGTGTCAATTTGTTATGGTTTTTGGTTTTTTGTTTTGTTTTGCTTCTTCATTTGTTTGGATCCCTGACATTCTCTACATTGTTATGTTATTTGTTTCATCCTTCTGGACTAATCATGCAGGTCAGCAAGAATGGACTAGGCTGAGAAAAAATAGGATGGCAACAGGAAGAAAAAAATGCTCTGAGCAGATAGATACATTATTTTGGGGCTGGTTCCCTCACTTGCTCCAGTTCAAACAAGTAAAACCCAACTGCCTTAAACCAAGAGGCACCCATACTCCCATGTTCAGAGGTACCTGAATTGTGGTCAACTGGTCTACCAAAGGCTACTGAACCCACTGAAAGAGTGGGCATAATGTCTATGGTCTCTATCGCAGCCTCTTCTCCAAAAGGAAAGAAAAAAGAATAAAAAGGAATGTTGTGTGCGCTTTTATTTTATACATACCTATATATTTACTTTTCCTGTAGACTGTATACCACCAGTAAGAAAGAGTGTACAAAAGTCTGTTACTTGGTACACTATCCCACCAACAGTATAGCTTTTGCCTGCTTTCCAAAAGGTAAGAAACAATCTACTTTTTATTTATTTGTGTGTTCTTGTCTCCACTGAGAATTAGAAATGTTTCCATGAAAACTGTGCATGATTACCTAGAAATCTATGTATATGAAGAAACGCATTTTTGAAGATGATATTTGCTAAGCATAGTGTAGACGGCTGCTATGGGTCACGGGCCTGGTTTATTCTCTGGAGAACATGTGACTAGGTGTGTGCAGATTTGTCTTTCCTGAACAAGTAGCCAATAATAGCAAAAGTGGTGCTGGTCAGCCTACTTTAAAACTCTCAATGGTGAGAGATTATTTTTAAATGCATGTGTTCAGACTATGATTTGAGAAGGCAATGTGGAAAACTTGAAGGGAGAGAAGGAGGGTGTTTTATAAGCTTAGTAAATATGTTTGTTCTCATTTATTTTTTAATTAAATACATCCCCAGAAATATATTCATTCAAAAAGCAATGAATGACCCTACCATCTTAAACCCAAAAAGGTCATGGTTCCTTCTTTGCGGCAAAGAAATACTAAAGGTTTGCTGGCTGGGCTTGATAATGTGTTGAAGATGATTTGGGACTCATAATTCTGCCTTAGAGAAACACTGAACCAACTTCACTGATTTGAGAAAGCAGGGGAAGGTTCAGTGAAAGACCTGAAGAGTCTAAAGATAAATTTCAACATTAGTCAAACCCAAGAATTACCAATAAATACCAAGGGTATTCAAACTAATACCTTAGAAGAAATGGTGACTCGTGTGACGTGTGAACGGGGGCATGGGAATGGGCTGCCATAAGAGTTGTTATTGACTCACCATTGATGCTTATACATCACTTTGAGCTCTCAACTAAAGGATACATGCTATGAAATAATAATAGCAGCAGTAGTAGTAATAGTAGCACCTCCCTGTTTCAGCCTAAGTGATATGACAGTATAGTGAAAAATAACACTTGCTTTGGCAAACATCCTTGTCCAGCTGGAGTCAGTGCATTTCAAACTGTGGGAGAACAAGCAGTAGAAAACATGGAGTAGAGTTATTAAAATCATGGGGTGGTTTTGAAGAAAAGGTCCCCTTTTGTTTTCCTCTAAACCTCCTACTATACTTATAAAATCAATAGTGAGACTTCTCTCTAGAGAGATTCCACGAAAGATAGCAGAGAGGTCCTATCATGGGAGAGGGGAAATATTGCTTCATAATGTGGGCTAGTCTTCCTCTTTCCTAACATGGAACTTTTTATCAGATCATTTCTAGGTTTCTTTCCATCTTTGTTTTTATAACGGTATTCTGAGTACAAATAATATCTTTTTTTTTTTCCCCTTTTTAATCCATTTAAGAACTGTAAGACGGGACAGGAGTACTTCCAAAGAGTAATTACATTTCCTGTTGATTTTACATGGATGCCAGCAACTCAGTCTTTAATTTCAGATGTACTGTTCACATAGCTATTTCCTTTTTCCGTATCAACGCGATCTGTCCTAGTTTTTAAATAGGGCATTCTTTTGTCCCGGTGAATATATAACTGTATTCCAGTGAGATTTCAAGTTTTTGCAGGACAAGTGCTTGTGTCAAAACACTGCAGCTCACCACTTTAATAGTCCTTTTACGTGAACCTGCCTGAGAATAAATGAGAAGGAAGTTTCCCTGGGTAAAAATGATAGATTTAATCTCAATCCATTAAAAAATTCTCCCTAGCTCCATTCTCAGTTGGTGCCTTTTGGTTTAAAGAGTGCAAGATGAAAATGTTTTAAGTCAACCTTCCGGTTAAAAAGTACTTTTAGGATGTGCTGCTTAGAAATAAACTTTTTGCTAGGATTGTCTTGTTTCAAAGAGTTTGATTCGGTGCTCTCCTTTTCTGTCAATTTAAACGTGGCTTCATAAATTAATGATAAACATCTTATACAGCTACTTAAAAATAACTGGGAACAGAAGTTTGTCGAAGTTACAGGTATTCAAAGAGGGGAGTGTATCACCATGTTCAGGTTACAGTGAGACTGGAAAGCTTGGGAGAACAGTGACAGAAGGCATTTCATGTTGTTCATTCAAATCCATTTCTGTGTGGTTGTTTTCAGGGCCATGAAACAGTAAAGAAAAATCTATAAATTCAAGAGTGAATTTTTGTACTGCTGTGCTAGTAAAGAAAAGGCCACCATGCCCCAAACAACGGCAGACAATAGTGAGCAAATCAAACATCTGATTTGGGGTGTTTAGAGGAAGCAGGTTCAAATTCAGACAGAACAGAATTTGACCTGCTTTGAACACGCATTCCACGTAATGCCCTCTCCTTCGACAGAGACAGGAGGGCAGACATTGCCTGACTCGGCACTGCCTGCGTCTTCTGTCTGAATAGTTCCAAACTTTGAAATCCTGCAGTGTTATCAATCTAATGATATTTATTTTAAACTGCAATTAAGCAAAAAACAAACGAACAAAACCTCACCACACACACACACACACACCTCTCAAGTAGTCTGGCAGCATCACCAGATCAGGAAACAGGTTATGTTAGGAGGTAAATTTTCAGACCACAGGATGGTTTTTCAGATTGGAGAACTCTGAGTTGAGTTCAGCCTTGCAAATATGGGCAGTCCGGAGTCTTATTTTGTCCACGTATATTGTTCTGAGCAAGTACATTCGTTACAATATTATGGACATTTCACTAACATATTACATGGTGTTGTAAAAAAAAATGAATAATCTCTTGTTTCTTATAATTTCTATAACAGGGTTATCTCACATGTTTAAGCTTTTCGGAACTGTGCAATCTAAGTTTTGGTAATGTGTCGCGACTCCCCCTCCTCTTCGACGTTCAAGGCAATAACCCTGAGTTAACTGGAGACTCCCTCAGTTTAAATTCCATTTTAAAACACTCTGTAAGTACAGCTTAGCAAAGAATATATGTTCCCTGACCTTGACACAGAATCACCTCAGAAATAAATGCAGCTGTAAATCTTGCAGGCATATGTCTTTCTGCCTGAGAGCTCTGTGAAGCACCGTCATTTCTCTCACCACGGTTTGACCTCAGCATCCTCAAAAACCAATTAATATTTGCCCTCTCTGTTCTGCACCTTTGGTTCGACTTAAAGAATGGGATGAAAGTTCACATGGCTGGGATGTCTACTGGTTCTTAGCATCAAAGGAACCCACACATCATTCTCCAGAGTCCTGAAAACTATGTCAGCTTTTACATTTAAGCCTGGCACTGCACCGTCTGGCCGGGATCTATGAAACACAAGAGTATTTTAAGTTGGGTCAATCAAAGAGACGTTTGTCAAGCACCGCTCCCCTGGGTCAGCCCTGAACTGCCTAGGAGTAGGGGGACAGAAGTGGACAGTACCCTCAGGGGACCCCAGGTCGAATGGAGGACTCACAGGTAAGCGATTTTCACTCGGAGTGGCAGGGGCTCTTAGGAGAGGCAGTAGCAGTGAGCTCCAGGCGGACAGCCTCACCCAGGGGGTTTTGTTGGAGCTGCTCTTAAAAGATGAAGGACTCTAGGCAGTGGTAAAGAAAAGACCGGAGGCAGGAAACAAGTCAGCACAAGGAAACTTTTGTATTCAGACGAATGTGGTCTGTCCTGGGACTGGAAAGCAGTTCTGTGAGGCTGGAGAATTGTATTTGGAGGCAGATGGTTTCGGGGGATGACACGAGCCTGTGTACGGAGGGACCAAGTTGCCTTTATCTCTGTGCCGTGAGCGCAGGGCCCGCAAACACTAGGGCCTCAGAAAATGTCCGTGGCATGAATGGAGTGTCATACTTCACGTACCGGAGGCTCCTAGCCTCACCTAGGACGTCATAGGTAACAGTAAATATCTACTGAGTAATTACTTATTAATAATAAGAAAGTATCAAGTCTACAGCCTCAGCAAGCGGAAGTGTAGTCTTACAGATAAAATCTCTAAAGTCACAAAAAAGGCAATGTTTGATCCTGATGTCACAGGTTTCAAAAGTATCTTTTATGGATAACTCTTAAAACGGATGGTCAGCGCGACATCTGCACTTGCATAAATAACATCTCTTTTGAGGAGCTGACCCCATGGATGAAACCAGCAAAGTTTTACGCCTATTTATTTCCTTTCATGGACTGCAGAGACCCGTTTTCAGTTACCTTTGGAAATGAATCCTAAGCACTTCTAATTTGGTAAAAAACAGAAACATAATAATCAGAAAAAAACATTATATTGATTAAGTGCATTTTCTCAGACACTGGCATTAAGGACAGATGTTGTGTTTTAGGCCCCCAGTTTCATTTGCATTTGAAAAGAAAACAGCATGTGTCCTGAACCAAGGTCAGTTAATCTCTACAATCTTTCTTCCTCCCAACTACTGTGAATGAGCACCTTCTCAGGACTCAAGCGATGGTGACTCTGGTTTCTGCTACTAAAGACATGTCTCAGCTTCGCAGATTTTTCTTTTCTTTTCTTTTCTTTTTGGCTGTACGGTGGAACTCGGATGCATTTTAAATTAGCTTTCTCTAGGAATCAAAGGTAATCATTATTTCTCTTTATAATCCACATGAATATTCTCATTATTTTTTTCTTTTCAAGTTTAAGATTAGTTTTGAATTCCTCTTATATCTCTGCCCTCTTTCAGAGTAACCTCTGGAGACCCCAGCTTGCTCACAAAGGATTGAGAAAATGACTCCAAAGCCTGCTCTTGCTGAGCTGACCCAAACACTTAGACGGCGTGGCAGCAGTCAGCCATCTCACATTCTGTAAGTTGTGGTCCAAGTATCGTTTATGACCGTGTGCATGCTGTGTTTTCCCTCCGGCCAAGAATAAGAAAAACTGGACCAGGGTCCTAACCCTGGCTCTGATACCCTGGAGAGCATAAGCTTTATCACCTCATGGACTTCTGTGATCTTGAATAAGTCAAGTCCTATCTAACCTTCAGTTTCCTCTTGTGTAAAACAGGAGGAAGCTTTCCTTGATGAGATACCGTGGACACTGCATGGCGTCATGTACGTGAAAGCCTTCCTTTATAAAGGGCTGTGCATAGATATGGTAGCACTGTTAGTCCCTGATCATCTCTCTGTTTTATTGTAATTGGCTTTCCTTTTTCCTCTTCTCTCATGGTTACTTTTCTTTTTGCCTACTATGAACCGTCAGAGTTAGAAGGAATGACATCTAGTTTGCCTGTGAAGTCAGGAACCTCTTCTCTAAGTACAACAAGCTCTGTCTTTGAGATGGGTCACTGTGGTCTCTGATGTGTCATTAATGGTCTTGGGCTTGGTGAAATCGACAGAGAAGGCTATCAGTCACCCTGCAAGGCTGCTCTAGGACAGCTAGGCTCATACCTCCTGATATATGAACCACTCCCTGTGATTAACTTTGACAGGTTACTCCAGGCCGACTGGCAAGCTGAAGTGCATTTTAAGTACAAATAATAATGCTGGGTGTGTCTTGAGTGATAGAATAACAGCTGAGTGGAATAGAGTCCCTCAATCTTTGCTTGTGAAACACACTTGGTTTCCTTTCAAGGCTGGGATATCACAACAAAATCAACTAACAATATCTCTCAGATCTGAATTGATATTTTGAAGTTTGGTATTTATCAAGCTTATGTCAAACACAGCACTGACCCAAAGGGCCAGGCTCATTCATCTCAGTCTTCAAAGGACCTAGCATGGTGCTTCACAGCAATTTAATATTAATAACAACAATAGTATCAATTATGATGATGGTTATAATTGCACCATATTATGCCTATTGCTATAGACTTACAAAGTGCTCAGCCACCCGCTGAGACAGGTCTTACTGTCCCCACTTAACAGATGAGGAAGCTGAGGCTCAGAACAGTGAAGCAACTTCCCAGTGACCCACACACCAATGGGTGGATGCCTGAACTTGGGTTTCCTGGCCAGAGTCCTTTCTAATAAACTTTTCTAAAATTGCATGCAGTAGGACAAAATGTTTCAGTCTACATAATCTATCTAATGAGCATTTACTGTTCTCATCAGTTGATTGTAGACGTCTTCAACTTCCTGAAGATGAGAGAGGCCCTTCAGGCCAGAAATCATAATCTGTTTCCAGGACCATTTTGGAATAAGATGTGCTCTCTCTCTCTCTCTCCTTTTTTTTTTTTTTAAATGGTACTGCGAATGATAAGGCTATTTGATGTCATTTTACCTACTACCGGATTCTTTTGGTGGTCTGAAAAAATTAAAGAGTATTGTTCCTACCTCAAAGAACATGGCTTTCTAGAGCTAGAAATGTTTAATAACTCTTGAGAATGCATTGAAATCCACTGAATAACATACTTGGGCAGAGTGCAGCCTGTTCAGAACGATAACCACAAGTCATCATATTTTGATGACTATAAGCAGATTCTACCTCTGTATAAGGTGATCGAGTTTGGCATGGGAACCTAAGCAAAGGAAATTAAACTCTGAAAAGGATTTGCTAGCATGAAAAAAATGGCACTTTCCTGGCACACAAAGGTGCAAAGCTAGTTCCCACCCCAGCTTTATCACCTGCTCCTTCTCTCTCTGCTTTTGCCACTGCAAAGCTCTACACAGAAACTGGATGCCAGGGTCATTATCATCTATGTTAGCTGAAAATCTGATTAAGCTGGCCTCCTGGGGTTAGCATGAAAAACGCTAGATTTTCATTCTAGGAACTTAATTCCTCTTTCCCTCGTTTTTGTCATGTTTGCAAATTTCATTTGCATTTTAATTTCCCATGATTTGCCACAGTCCAGACTGAGACTTGAGCTGTTGTTTCCATTCAGGTGAAAAGTCCAACCACAGCTGAGCATCTGTACTGGCATACAGTCAGGCGACTGGCCAAGGCAAGTATCTTCTGCATCCTTCTGAGCATCCCGAGGAAGCTTTGCTACCCAGCCCGCCGATTAATTTAATGAATGGAAGAGACTCTGTCCAATTTCTAGGATGATTTAGTCCGGGTGGTCCTCATCACATACTAATACAAAGTCCTCTCAATGTTCCAAAATAAGGAGAAAGTATAGTAAAGGAGGCTTGAGGTCTTGGCCTATTAGGACCTATCTAGGGGCTTTATTTGGGGAAACATCAATGCCATCAAGTGGGGGAGAGATCCCTACTGTGAAGTACCATGATCTATTACTGAGGAAGCCAGCTTCTCCCTCGGGGCTGGATTCTCAGTGTCTTCTGGATCAAGCAGCAGAGACAGCAGGATTAATGGGGCACCTACCTAACTCCCATATAAAGCAAAAGAAATGACAAAAGGGAAGCAGCCTATGGGGGGCTATTATTTATGCCAAGCAGGCAAAATACTGACTCTTTGGAGAAGGTCATCTCTGTGCCTCAGTTTCCTCATCTGTAACATATACCTTCATATGGCAGTGGTAAGGACTAAATAAAAGTAAAGCACCAAGAACAGAGTTGGCACAGTAGCTGTTCAGATGTAAGCCATCAGTGTTATTCTATCGCCTAAAATTAACTGGATTTTTCTGTTTGTCTTTCCTCTAGGAAAGAACTTGGAGAATCCAATCTGATCCTCTTCCATGTGATCTCTTGTATCCATTCTCTTTCTGTAACCCACGCAATAAAGTTCGAGAATGTCAAGTAATCCATGTGCCTCTGATTTTTGTCTGGAAAAACCTGCCGGATTTTCAGATCGAAACATCAATCCATCTCCTCTCCTGTCAAGCTATTGAGTATTGATCACTTTTGGAGCAACGGTGCCTTAAAGCCAAAATTTCACTGCACTATCAGAGGAGCTACCTGGGAAATGACATTCAAACACACGTAGCTTCATTTCATAGCACAGCACCTATTATTTCCTGACTTTGGGCATAAATAAATTCAACACAGTCGCCATTGTGGCGATGTGTACACTGTTATTACTACCGGTTAGTCCCAGATATTTAAGAAAATATCAAGGACCGATTTAAATAACCTAGTTATGGCAGAAAATTTGCCAGTATGAAATGTGAAATGCATTTTAGTTTATACTTCCATCTAATTTAAATCTTTTCTTCCCTAACCTGGTGCTCATCGAAATGTCACCTGTATTTAAAAACCTTCCTCAGGGATTCTGATGCACATCCAGGTTTGGGAACTTTTCTTTTTTAATCCTTTCTGATAATCAACACATGCAATATGGCGTTGGTGTAATGGTGATATGCGATGGTGATACCTACACAGCAGAGGGTCTTCCAGAATATTAAAAAGACTCATTAAAAAAAAAATTATTCAGGTTTATCACACCAGCAGCATTTACCATGCACCCAGGAAGTCATCTCTAGCTGTCTGCTAGAACAGTAAGAAGCTATTTCAAGGTCTTCTCTCAAGAGACTCTTCCAGGCTGGTACTGCGGACTAAATAAAGATGAAGCTAATTGACTGAAGCTCTGTTACTGGATCGGAAAACACAGCACCATCTTTGTTTAAGGCTGAATCTCCTTGACAACACCAGATAAGAAGCTGGGTTAATAGTCTTCTTTCCTGCACTTTAGTGAGTCACAGGTCATGGCCTCTGTGGGCAAAATGAGTTGATACATCCTTAGGCAATCATTTCAAGCTGCTCAGCAGGGCAACTCTGATTTTGTTTAGCCGGGAAGTCCTCAAAGAGATTACTATTTTCAGACTTTTGTTGATGCTTCTCATGCCTTCTTGCCCAATCAGGAAGTGAAAACTGTCAGAATAACCATTGTTTCAATTACCATTGCTGTTAAAAATTCACTGTGGTCTTATGAAGAGTCAGCCTAAATGCTAAATCCTACTTTGCCTTGTTCTACATTGTGATGTGAGCACACTGCTTACTCTCTCTGCATCAGTCTTCTCATCTTCAAAATGGGTATATTAGTAACTACCTCGTAGGGTTGTTATTAGGATTAAATTGGTTCATATGTTTAACACAATGCTTGGTTTATAATATAATGGTCAATAATTAGCTGATATTCTTATTATGAGTATCAACAACTGATCAATAGTTGCTCAGTTCATACAGTAGCCACTAGCCACATGTGGCTATTTAAATTTAAATTAATTCAAATTAAATAAAATTAAAATTTTGTTCTTCAGTTGCACTGGCCACATTCCAAACGCTCAGTGGGTGCACATAACCCAGTGCCTACCCTACTGGACAGCAAAGATACAGAACATCGAAATTATCACAGAAAGTTCTACTGGACAGCTGAGCCTAGGGAAAATAAAAAGGAGGATAAGAACTTCCTTTAGAGGAGAGATATGTTTTGTTCTCAGCAATCTCCACTGATTGCGAAAACAGTCTCCAGGCTCTCTCTGGGAGCAGTGGGGTCCATTTCTTTGGTAGCATCTAGTCGAGAGTAGTTTACACTGTGGAGTGTGTAATCAATATTGTTAACAACAACAACAAAAAAGCTGTTTTCCAGAAATGGTTCTCTCTCACTTGGGACGGTTCTCCATTCCTTTCATATACTATTTAAATTGCTCTGTATTGATTCTAAATTGCACAGTTGCACACAAGTCTTGAAAAGCACGCCAGGTGGCAACTTTGTAGTCATCACGTGTCTTGTAGTGGAACCCTGTAGCTAGTAGAGACGATGATTTTCTTAATCGCCACCCAGAGGGAAGCGATGTGCGTGTGTGCTTGTCATCCCAATGTTGCTCAGCAACAGGAAAACCAAGTTAAATATTCAAAGATGTGAACACGGGCCTTTGCTCCATCTCAAGAAGCATGTTTCTGGCACTTTTCATCTGTGAATGGTCAACTGTGGAATTCTAACGTCGGCTGGAAAATGTAGTCCTTTTCCTTAGCGTCAAATTGACATATCTTATTTGTCCTAGGCCTGGTTAGTCCCTGACATGATTGCCTGGCAGGTGCTTTGTGAATGTTTGAGAGTGAGGGAAAAATACAGGCTCAAAGCAAAAGGTGTCTATCACTTCCAGCAAGCCTAAGTTTTATGTGGATCACGAACAGTTAGCGATGTTATACATCATCTAGAGGAGTCTCTGCTATCGATTTATATTTTGGGAGAACTTTTACTGTAAAACTAGCAGGGGAGGTTGGGAACGAGAACCAGTGTAATATACTTAACCCCAGACCAGCTCTATCAAACTGGTTGAACACGTTACATCTCCAGAGAAACCTCCCGCAGCATCTCCAATTCTCCTTCCAGAACTCAAACCATAAAAGGGCTGCATAGGCAGAGGGAAAGTAAAAACTCTCTCTTCCTACTTTTGAATTTTCTAACTAAAACAAAACCACTGATCATATTGATTACTGAATATTGCCAATAGAAGAGTATCAATGAGTCCATGTTCCAGAAATGCAGAAGAAGATTTTTGAAAATCCACACGATTTTAAAAAATTACACCAACAACTAACAGTTACAAGCAGCTCGCCCTTATGTAACATTTCAGCATTTCGTAGTTTGGTTTTATCATGTGCTCACACAAAGAGCGTCTCATTTCGTCTTCAGGGCATCACGATGAGGCAGGTGGCATCATCCTCATCTACAGACGGACAAACCATGGCTCAGGGGATGACGAAAATCGGCCAAGGTGTTAGTGATGGAAATAGCTTTAGAAGTCATTTTGACCCCATTATACCCCAGCATCCCTTCATTAAAGAGATGCAATATCTTAGGACTGACAAGTTCATCTTTAAGCCAAGGAGAGAGAGAGAGAGAGAGAGAGAGAGAGAGAAAACTCCCTCATTATAGAAGATTCAGATTATAGTGCAATCTGGAAAAAAAATTGTTTTTGTTTCCTATAGATAATCACCAGCAATGAATAGCCACTGGGTCACCTTATCTACGGAAAGGTAAACAGCTCAACCAGAATGGAGAATAAAGATGGATGGCTGTAGAAGAAGGAGTGAATTATTAATACCAGATAACAACTTACGCTGTTTATCTCCCCAAGGCCAGGAGGCTGGCGCCGCGGGAGATGCGTGCACTGCGTGTGATGGGACAGGATTCTGCCTTACACGTTTTTAGCTCGTGCCTTCCGACACGGTTACCGCATGGGTTGTAAAGACACTGCATAAGTCCAGTTTAAATCCAGGCATCTTATTTTTAATCAAACAACCTTGTGAAGCTGATTAAAGAGATTAAATCAAGTCTGAAAAGAAAGGGAGAAGTTTACTCTTTTTTCATCGACTAGTCTTGTTCCTAATGCAGCCTGGTCAGAACCACCCCACGTGATTTATGGAGTGCTTACCGCTGTCAGGGTCTGGGCGTGTAAAGCTGAGATAGAGCAAGCTGCCGCTCCTCCAGGAGTTTATGTCATCCACAGGACAAGGGAGAATAACTAACCTTACGAGACGTGATACACGGATGCGTAATAGAAGTATGTGAAGAGGGCCCAAAGTAGCCCTTTGCTCTCATTGGGTGACAAGTGGACATTCTCACTGTGGCTTAAAGAATGAGGCAACATGGGAGAGGGGGCTGCAGACAAAGGGATGGGAAAGGAAAAATGACAAAGCGCATGAAATGGTGGCAACATCATGAGCGGTGCCGGGTAGCAGATCTTGAGTATTTTCCGTGCACCCACCACTATGCCAAATACTTAACGTGTAGATTAGCTCATTTAACCGTATTAACCTCATCAGATATGCATCATTAGGCCCATTGTACAGATAAAGGAAGTAAGGCACAGAGATTTTAAGTAACTTCTCCAAAGTCACACAGCTAGTAAGCAGAGAACTCTGGATAGAAGCTCAGCCATCGGGGCCCGGAGGCCATGCTTCTGACCAATTCAGTGCTTTCCAGTGATAGGTACGTGGTGTGTTTAAGGAAGGTCCCTTTTCCAGTTTAGCTAGACTACAGGGCTTCCCCACTATGGCACTGGTGACATTTGGGAGCCGGACAGTTCTCTGTGGCAGGGGGCTGTCCGGGGCATTGTATGCGGAAGGTTTAGCAGCGTCCCCGGCCTCTGCCCACTAGATGCCTGTGGCACCTCCATCCTGCAGTTGTGTGCACATCAAAGCCATCTCTTCACATTGCCAGATGTTCTCTGGGGGTACAGCTGCCCCAGGTAAGAATCAGTGGACAAGCACATAATGTGTGAGGCTGGAGAGAGGCAGAAAAATATATTGGAGCTCAACTGTGAATATTCCCCCGTTCTATCCTGAAAGCTGTGAGAATGCATCGTACAGAAAGAAAGGTGCCACCTGGGGTTTAATAACTGACGAGCAGCGGAAGAGATAACTTGCAGAAGCAGCAGGGCAGGGGGTCCTGTGAGAGACGACACAGACTTCTGAGTTCTCAGCTCAGGAACAGGATGTGCTCGCAGGCTTTATAAAATATATGTTCAAAAATCCTAAAGCTAAAGATAGCAAAGGATAATCTACACGAACAGAGGAAAAGTTCAGGCAGCCATTTCACCCACTGGTCCCTGGAATGCACCCAGTCTCTGACCTGAAAGCTCAGAACTCAAAGTTTCATTTTACGTGAGAGAGCTTCTGGATATGGGAAAAAAACTAACTACCCAATTTTCTTAAGAAGCTCCAGTGTCAGATCCCATGTCACTGTGTAAGTGTGAACACAGTAATAGTTCTATCAACTTCAGATAGGACATTTCTGCAGAATTATTTACTGGATACTTGGCCACCATGGGAAAAAATGGAAATATTCTCTCCCCAGGTCTCTATATGGACACAATTTCAAGCCAAGGGGGGTATGTGTTCAGAGCAGCAAACAGACCTATGCATCTTCTAAATATTCTACAATAAACATATTACTTTTGTAAAACAAAAGATGGTTTTAAAATGATCTAATTCAGAACTCTGCTTCAGGTGGTAAATAAACATCCACCTAATTATATAATTCCATCCATTCCTCAAGCACTCTTCTTTTCTGTTACCTGTTTTGGCTTCTAGTGAGTTCTTTTTTGTGTCACTGGGAAGGATTAGAAAGACATTTTCTTAGCACTCTTTACAAGGCTGCCGTGACCATTTTGAACCTATTGCAGCTGCAAGCTTCTAACGAACTTCATAGTTTCAAAGATGGAACTCTTTCGGGAAGAATAACTTGATTGCCTAAGAAAAAGTATCCGATCTCAGAGAAAGCCAACAACGCATCTCTGACAGAAAGCCAGCCTAGGGTCAGAGCCAAGGGCTTTGGAATCAGACAGGGCGTAACTTTGAGACAAACAGCTTCCCATCCCAGCTGCCTCATCTGACAGCACGGGGATTTGAATAACTTCATTAACCAGGTTCTTTCAAGATTGCGTGAGGTGGCCCAAGCTAAGGTCCCAGGATGTGGTCAGATGCATGGCTGACATTCAGTAATAGGTATCCCTTCCGAGCCAGCGTATCAGGGAATCATTCAGGACTGTGAGAGATCAAACCAGCCTTGCAATCTCTTGGAGATGCTTCTTGTGTTCAGATAAGGAATGATCTGCCTCCTATGAGAGCACATCTCAGTCACTTTGTGAACCTCTCACAACTCAAGGCAGAAACCTGCCCCCCACAATCCATCTCACTTCGGTCTCGATGACAGGCTGGAATTGTAGGATCCAAGCCTCTCGATCTCAGTTCTCCTGAGAATAACCTCAGACCCTCGGCTTGCATTGTACTGGGAAAAATATGTATTAGAGAACATTGTCTCTTCAACAACTTTGTTTAAAAAAAGATTCTCAAAATAGAATGGTGAAGTCTAGCTCAGGCATTGGACTAACGATTTGAAATTTTAAACAGCTGGAGCTTTTTCGTGCTTTCCAGTTTGTCTTTGATGAAGAATCCTAATTTTTTGATTCTTCATAAATGGTAAATAGATTTAGTCATAAATATCCTGTAATATGTGCTTTGTTCCTTTCATTCAGAGGCAAGTTGCAATTTCTGATTAAACGGTGTAAATTATCACACAGCAGCCGCTGTAAGGGAAGACCAGCTACCAAGAACTTCAGTTTCTGTACTGATGAAAGGCACGTAAAGACATCGAAACCCAAACATCTGCCAAGCATTGTTGGGGAAAGACACTGAGCAATGTCTTGTGACATTTTAAAGACAGCAGACAGCTGGCGTCAATGTAAGTAGTTTTAAGATGTCAGGAGGAAACTCAGATCATAGGATTAGGGGATCAGTCCTCATTTCATAGCTGACTTCTTCCTTCCCTTCAAAAGTGAAAACACTTTCTTCTTCTCCAAGACAGATGTTAACAGAACAGAAATCAAGCAACCAGAAAGTGCAATTGATAAAATCCCAAGAGGGCAGTGAAAATGAAGCATCCCCTCCAACCCCCGCCTTTCCTCCAGGCAACAGGAGCATGAAATTGTTTAGATTATCTGGGCACTTTGCTCTCAGGCGTGGAGTGGGCACCAGCAGCGGCCCGAGATGTGCTTGGGACTGTGCAATTGTGAGGGGCTTGGGCAGAGCAACCGAGGGGACCTTTGCCCGCATGCTGCCCAGCCTCGCCCCAGAGATCCTTTTCCTTCTCAACGCCGTTGCTTCTCCTTGGCCGTTGGAGGCCTCGGTCTAGGCGCTCATGCAGAAGACACACGTAGTTGTGTCTGTTTTGTGCCATCCCTTCTGGCCTCAATGAAAGTTGGAGGAGCAGTGTAATTGAACCAGTGGTAGGAGCTGCACTCAGAAAATGCCCTCTTAGTCTAAAGAGTGGATGGTCAGTGAACAGGAATGCCTAACACAAGATGTTCTGCACTAGAATTATCTGGAAATCAAACCCTAAGTTGAACAGAACACAGTACTATTCATGTAAATCAGGTCTGCCAATTATCATCTCCAATTAGACAGTTTCAGAGACTAAGCTTTATGGTGACGAGAGCTGTATTTTTCCTCTTTGCCACTGCACCTTCACCACCTAACACGTGGTAGTTAGACAATCCACTTTTAGATCTAATGTATAAAATACCACAGGAGTTGTGATGCATGTATTTTCAACTAACATTAATTCAACCGCCATGGATTCTATAGAAAAAAAGGGTGAGAGGAGAGGAAGAAGAGAAGGAAGGAAAAATTGTTCTTCTTGCTTTTCCTGTTCAACCTAGAGCCAGGCCTCCACTCCAAGGGGAAAGTGAAGCCTCAGCAAAAATGCAAAGAGAATCCAAGAAAGTCACTCTGGACTCTGCTGCTTCTGCACTCCCAGGTCTTAGAGGTTAATGAATAATTGAAGAGCTTCTCAAATTTTAATGTCCATGCCATCACCCAAGGATCTTGTTAAGTTGCAGCTAGAGATGCTTCAACTCAGCATGTATCTAACAAGCTCCTGTGCGATGCCCATGGTGTTGGTCTTTGGACCTTATTTCAGATTACGTGGACTGAAGGTATCGTGAAGGAAAATTCTGACCATGCCCAAATCTTCCCAGAACACGCTGACTGTAAAACCTAACTCCTATGAAAGATGTGAGCCCACTACACACCATAATTTTACTCTAAGCTCACAGAGTCATCCTATAATTAAATTAAATAGTGAATGTGAAACCTTGGTGTAATTCAACTACCTATTGTTATCTGAAGGTACTTCTGTCTCTCTCAGCGGAAAACATAAAAATATGGCAAGTTGTAACTTCACTTACGAGGTGTTTAGGTTATTCTTGCAAGTACAATGGTTTAAAGCACCTAAAGTAATAAAAAGATAAATAATAACATATTCAAGACCCATTTGCGCTGTCATATATACTGATCTTAATTACAGCCTGCAGATTTTCATCTAATTGCTAACGGTAAGTCAGCTCTTGAAAAATCAGGAGGTAGACTTATCATCGTTGGAACAGAGTACAAAAACACTTTTGTGTTTCAAATGTCACTATGACATTTCAAAAAATAAAGAAATTCAGAAGAGAACGATAGTAATAACAAAACGAACGCAAATATTAGTCCAATACTGAAGTCTAGGAAACGGGGCCCAGATGATCACAGGCTGAAACACAGATGTTCTGACTCTTTGGTTCTCAGCACTGACTGCCCGTCGGAACCACCTGGAGACCTTTTCACCTACATCCATGCCTGGACCCCACCACCCCGGATTCTAGGTAGTTGCATTAGGATGGGGTGCAGGCAGCTCTAGTTTAAATATCTCCCCAGGTGAATCTAATGCCAGCAGGGCAGAGAACCCTTGCTCTGACGTAGCGCTTCTCTACTCTGGTCCCACAGCCAGCGACATCAGCCTCACCAGGGAACTTAGTAAAAGCAGAAATTCTTGGCCTTCACCCTAGACCTGCTAAACCAGAAATTCTGGGGTGGGGGCCCATCCATCTGTACTTTAGCAAGCCCTCAAGGGGAGTGTGATGGTTGCTACTGGAAATTCTTCCCTGAGAAGTTGGAGGGCCCTTGCGCTTCTTACCCACACATTCTTATGGGGGCCTCTGAAAGACCTCACACTGAGACTTTCCTGCTGGACGGCCTACAACCTGGGCTCCGGTGTGAATTCCAGAGAGGGCTCTAGTACCTCCAGTCTGGGAGTCTCAGCAATGAAAGGAAACTTCAGGTCACTGATTTAAAGGTCATTATGTTACGCCCAAAATACGATCATGTATAGTATGCTTGAATATTTCTAGGATAGGAAACTTACCACCATCTGGCCTAATCCAGTCCATCTTCAGATGCTTACTAGGTACAGACGCTATGCTAAGTATTTACAAAGGTGACTCATTGACGCTTGACCATGGCCCCCGAGATGGAGGGTGTAATCCGCATTTGACCCCTGCGCAAAATAAGTCTGAGGGAGGTTTTGAGATTTGCCAAGGTCATGTGGTTTCTTACAAGATTTACACAAAGCTCCTTGTCTTGAGGATACACAGAAAACTCATTTGCAGCACTGGTAACTTGAAAGCTGTTGTTAAGGAAACCAAACTGTCGCTTTATATCCTCTTGTCGCCAAAATAAATATCCCTTGTTCCTCACAGCCAATATCTAAGCCCATCATCCCTGCTGGGTCCAACTGATCAGCACAAGAAAATAGCAAGACTATTAATAGATTGTTCATGCATCCCACCTATCCATTAGAACAATGCTTTTCCATGTCTTACCGCATGTAAAAAATGGTAATATTGGTAAGGCATATTCAGTACACTGGAGAGGATTTGGGGGAATCTATGTAAAGCCTGCTGAAAAAAAATTCATGTTATTTATATTACCAAATAATCAAAAGTTTTAAAGAAGAGATTAAATATTGAATTTGCATCAAACTGCAAAACCTAAAATTTCATTTTTTTAAATGAAAACTTGAGCTTGCTTCCATGAAAAGATAGTTCCTATCAACTGAAATACATGAAATGACTATGAACAATTTCCAGTCAAGACTTTTTGACGATGAGCTCTTCAAATTCTTAATAGAGAACATAAATGAAATCTTTGTATGAGTAGATGATAAAAAGTTTAAAAGCATTTTTTTACAGTAATTCAGAATTGTATGAGTCAAATTTATATTAAAAGAATCCGATAGCTTCTCCTTTATTTAAAAAAAGTAATATTAAAATGTCTTGTGATAACATGAACTGATCTTGAATTCAGTTCAAGCTTTTTTCTCTCTCAAGTGTTTTAAATAATGATGATGTATTAATTTGTTGATGCACTCGTGCTTTTAGACCAGTTACCATGCTAGGATGCCTGCAGAAGGGTGCACCAGTCACAAATGGACAGAAGTAAGAATATATGTGCGAATGCAAATATATGGGGTCACCAGCTGGATGTGGACCTGCGGGGAGGCCCACCCAGCCATCTTGTTCCGCCACCTGCAACTGCGTGGCTCTCTGGACACGTCATCAGTGAACTCCTCTCGGAGCTCCATGGGGCTCTTAGCCACCTTGGGCAATGGCACCTGCTACAATAAACCTCATACCCAGGTGGGAGAGCACCCATTGGCCAAGTCTTCTGGGAGAATGGGAAGAACTGGTTCTCATTCACTGTGCCCTTCACCTATAGGAACCTGAGACAAGTCACCATTTCCTTCTCTGTTCAGGAAGACTTCAAGGGAACCCCATACTTCCGGACAAGGTTCCTTGTCCTTGGCTTGATACGCTTTGCTGCTTATCCCAGGCCTCAACTAGCTGGAGCAAAAGGGATTATGATGTCACAACACTCTGCATTTCTAGAGCCCAAGATGGCAACACCTTGGCCAGCTGTCCTACCCATGCCATCCTTCGAAATCAAGGGCATTTTTCTGAAAGGAGTGACTCAGGACAAATCCACTAGGGGAAAAATATCTGAAAGTACCTCCTAGGTGCAAACCATGAATGTCGAAGGGCTATGCTTATTCTATAATCACTCTTTCCAACTAATATTCAATCCCAAAAGGATAGCTGCAAGCATCCTGCCTCACAATCATTATCTGAATAAAGTTCAGTCTGAAGCCCACCTGCCCCAAAGTGACCTAGAGCACTTGTTAAAAGTGCAGAACCATAAATACACCCAAATTCAAATAACCCAGTCTAGCTGGGGACACAGGTGATCCAATTATAGCTAATAAACATGAAACTGCAACTGTGAGAACCCTCTGTGAACAAGAAATATAGGGAACTAGGAAGATCAAGTAGTACTAGCTACACAGATCAACAGTATCTTTTTTTTAAGACTTGCTTGAGGGATGTGTAGCCATCAGTAACACAAAGTGGTGGGAAAGCCCTCTAGGCAAAGAGAAGAACATGTGCAAAGGCCCTGCGGTAGAAGCATGGCAAATACAAAAGACTGAACAAAGGTCAGTGTGATGAGAGGGGAGAGAGCAAGGGCAAGTGTACTTCCAGATAAAGCCCAGGAAATAATTAAGTGTCAAGTCACACAGAAATTTATAGAACAAATTAGAAACACTTATCTTTGTTCTAAAAGCAATGGGGAGTCATTGAAGAGTTTTAAGCAAACGAGGTGAGAATATAAAGAACAAATGATGCAATTTATATTTTTAAAATAAATCACTCCAGCAGGTGTGTGGAGCAATAGCTATATGTAAACATCTATAATTCAGTTTGGAGATATTCCGTTGGTTGAGGTGATGATGTTAGCTTTGACTATAGAGGTGGTGATGAAGATGGAAAGAAGTAAAAGGAGATAATATTTCAGAGGTAAAAGCAACAAGATTTGATGATGAATTGGCCTTCAACTCTGCTTCTCCACCCGTAAGACATCCCACTGATGTGGACTGCAGTGCTTACCTAAACACTCATTGACTTCTTTGGCCCCATTTATGGAAAAACAAAGTGGGTTGGTGCCATATTTACAGAGCTGTAGGACCCGAATTTGGTTGATCTCACTTGTGATCACTTATCTGTGCTCTGAAGTGGAGGGCAATTTCTCCAACAACAAGGCCAATTGTTCCGAGAGCTTTATGAAGATATCTTTATGTCTCCCTCTATATATTTTATGTGTGACTCTATGTAATACTTTATATGTGTGTGAAGAGATTAGGTCAGCTACAATGTTTAGAGGGAGCAGTCCTCAAAACTGCCCCAGTTCTGACACCAAATGCAAGCTTGGGGATTCCCCAAACCACCCTCAGATTGATAATTTGCTAGAAAGACTTAGTGAAAGCTGTTATGCTCAAAGTTATGGCTTATTACGGGAAAAGGATACAGATTAAAATCAGGTAAGGGAAGAAGCACATAGGACAGAGTCCAGGAAAAGTGCCAAACATGGAGCTTTCACTGTTCTCTCCCTGATGGAGTCGAGATGCATGGTGTACCACAATACACACAGAGTACTGCCAACCAAGGAAGCTCACTCCAGCCTCACTGTTCAGAGTTTTAATCAGGGCTCCATTTTATCTTCATGACTGATGACTGACTGATTGCCCATAGGGGTGAACTCAGTCTCCAGGTCAACTGATACCACATGACCCAAAGCCCCAACCCTAAATCACATCACATTGTTACTATCTGGCTCACCTGAGGCATCCAAGCAAACAAAGATTACATCCCAGGAGCCAAGAACAGAAGGTCAGACCTCTTTTCTGGGAAAGGTTAAATTCTTTACTATATAATATGTCAATAACATCAAAAACTGATGATTAATGCCACTAGCAGTAGAAATGGAGTTCAGGTTAATACTGCATTGAAATGGGAGGTTAGGCTTGTAGAAATATGCTCTTTTTCTTATAAAAAGTAGATTATATGAACCAAGGTTAGATCCTACCTCACCCAGAACTAGTTTTGTTATCATCAAAGATAGAAAGCTTCCTCTAAGAATTTCTCTGTTTTCTCTTACTGGCCTCAAAATCCTACTTCCTGTGGTCAACTAGGGAAAAGTACATATTTTGAAATTGCCCAAAAGGGAAGTTAGTCTCCATTTCAGCATTTTCATCTTTCTCCAATTCTGAGTTTCTTGGTTTAGTCATTTCTTACAGTTAAATGGGCCAGATTCTAAGATCTTCCCTTCATATAGCTGAGGAAAAACCACAAGGAAACAGAGAGACAGGATGGTTTCTTGTTTAGCACCATTACTGCAGACACTCTGCCGCTCAATAAACTCTAGCAGTTTCCATGGAGACTGACATAACGTAATGTGTAAATGACGGTGCAAAAATCACAAACACCATGGTAAGTTGGCATAGTCACTGATACTCCACCTTTTTTTTTTTTTTTTAATTGAAGCCATCAGTTTTAAAGAAGGATGAAAATATTACTTAAAAGATAGCAGCAGATGGTGGAACCATTATGGTCACCAGAAATTTCCAAAAATTTAGGCCAGATTCCTCCCAAGCATTCCCAGGAACTACTTTGACTCTTGCTATCTCTGCCCCAGAAATTCTGAGTTCCCTTTATCTTTTCCATTCCTTATAGGCTCTCTAAGATAGAAGCATTATAAGTGGCCTCTGACTGGGGCTCTTGTGCTGTATGCACCTGGTTTGACCCTCTTGCCACTCAACTTTGTTCTTTGCAGGGTTCAGTCCTGGTTAGCACCACGATAGAACATATCACGGTAAAGGTTTCAATCTGCCTTATTTTCCACGGTCTGTAAAGCAAGCTTGTTAATGAATTCCCAACTCAGAAAAGGGAAGTTCGGGGTGTTTCTAAAATTGGGAATCTCAGGGAGCATTTATCTTGGTTAATTTCACAGAATTATAGGATTTTACAGTTTCTTCTGTCATTATACTTGCCTCACCAAATCTCTGATTGATTGATTAATGATTGATTTTTTTTTTTTTTTTTACCTTCAATCCCAACACATATCTAGTTCTGGTTTCAGAGCTTTTTGTTTGTTTGTTTTTTAATGTTAAGAACACGCTTTTATGTATATTATTATCTAGGTTTTTTTTTTTTAAGTGAATTATTTAAACTTGATATGTGGAAAGCAGTGAACAAGTAATTGTACAGATAGTAAGCAAATATGGCTACAAATCAACAAGGCAGTAGAATGTCTGATTGTATGGAAAGCACAAAGTGCTACAGGGGCAGAGCAGAGAAGAGACCTAATGTTGCCCAGGGAAACAAGAGAGGGCTTCCAGGAAGAGGTGACACTGGATTTGAGTCTCAAAGACTGACCAGGAGTTGACAGGGTGGAAGGGTATGGTCTGTAGGGTAAGACAGAGGGAAAGGAAATAGCATGGTCCATTTATGTTGATAGATATAGGAATGGGAAGTTGAGAGAGTATGGAGGGCTAGTCCAAAACTCTCATTCACAGGAGCAAAGGAATTTGCCTGGGAGAGGCACAGGCATAGTTGGGATGGAGAGTCTGAGGTCAGTAATGGAGGTTGGAAAACATTCATTTGCATGACACCTGACGTCCTAGGGTTGGACAATATCCCCCAGTTCATTGAGCAACCTGCAATGGACCCAAGAAGGTACCTGGGGCAAGGTGTGCCTTAGTAGAAGTGCATTAGGTTAAGCTTTCTTTCTCAGGAAAAAAAATTACACATAATTTATATATCAATATAAAAATATAAATATTATGTATTATATATTTATATATTTAATGATATATTATAAATTACATTATATGTAATATATAATTAAAAACTGCATCTAATTTTAACATTGCAAAACATATTCTCAAAATGGCACAGAGCCATCAGGAAGTAGCCCAGCGACTAAGGGGGTGGAGGCGGCTTTGTGGGCCCCTCCCATCTGTATCAACCAGAGTAACTTCTCCACCCTCTGGTATATATTTTGGCTTCCCAAGTAGGATTCATTCAAGTCGGGATCGAAACAAGTTTGAAAACTTCTGCTTTCAGTAAGCAGCTCAGTGCTTCTCAAACTCCCTGCATTGGTTTGGAGAAACTTAGTTTGTGGGGTTCTCCCTATGATTTCTGAACCCCTTTTCTTCACAACAGGGAGCTGGCATCCATAGACGGCAGTAAATGGGTCAATGCAGATGGGCCAGCGGACTATCCTGGGTCCTACTTTCACTCCCCATATTCCAGCCTTTGGATGCACATTAGCTGCTCCCTTCTGCCTGACCCAAGCTCCCTTTTCCTCTGTGACCTGTGTGTGTTCTAAGAATCAAGACAGACCCTGGGAAGGGACCTCTGGATTCTAAGTGCTGACCCACTGCGCTGTAGTATAAGAATCATACTACTGCATTCATTCTAACTTGGGTGTACATTTTTAAAAGAGGTTCAGTGTATCTCCTTATAAAGTACATTTAAATAACCATAATCACCCTCATTATCTGGGCAAAAGAATGCAGGATGCCAAAGATCTGAAGCTATTTTCATTAAAAAAAAAAAGACTCTCAAACTTGAAAACCTCCCAGGACCCATTTTGCTGCAGCAGAAGGTTTTGCACAAAGTGCAGCCCTGTCAGTGATCGCTGGAGATTACCAGTCATTTTCATTACAGGTAATTTCAGGGTGCCTTGTTTTGCCTTGTCACTCACGTTCCTGGGTCCTTGCCAGATGGTGCCACAAGGAGTAATTCAGGATGCCAACCAGAGCCCCAGACCCAAGGGATAAACCTGAGCACAACTGAATATTCCAGACCAGACAGCATCTAAATGACAGGGTGGAGGGCAGCTGGGGTGCTGGTCCTGCTAGATAAGCAGCACTTATCAGAAGATCCTGGGCTCTTTCCTTCCCTTGGCTCAGGCTTCTGTTCCACTGTGTAGGATATATGTTTGTTCAGCCTCATCAGCTTGGTGGGCAAAACCCTTAAAAGATCTCACCCTCATCTCTCCCAGCTCCCAACATCATCATCTACCCCCGTTCATGCTGAACAATATTTAGTCCCTCAAATGCACTACTCTCTCTGCCAAGAACCCTCCTTCTTCCCTTGTTTCAACCTCAGCCTTATCATGGCTTCAGTGCTCTCCCTATTGTCATCTTTTCCAAGCATTTATCTGATCTAAGACTGGCATGTCCTTCCTATTCATCCCCATTGCCCTGTACCTGTCTTTCTCACATTTTTTTTGTTGTTATTGTTGCGGTTGCCCAATTTCATTTACTCACACAAGACATCTTTGGTGAGTGTTTCCTCAGTTTCAGGCACAACGGCATCTATGAAAAATCCTTACCCATGCGGGGCTTCTGTTTTAGTGGAAGTGGAAATGAGAGGCAAATAAAGGATATGTTGGCAGAAAATCATTAGGGCAGCATATGGAGATAGTGTGGGTAGGGGTTGCTATTTTAGTTATAAATTTATTTATTTATATTTCTATTTTTGGCTGCGTTGGGTCTTCACTGCTGCACGCGGACTTTGTCTAGTTGCGGCGAGCGGGGGCTACTCTTCATTGTGGTCCGTGGGCTTCTCACTGCTGTGGCTTCTCTTGCTGCAGAGCATGGGCTCTAGGCGTGCAGGCTTCAGTAGTTGTGGCACGTGGGCTCAGCAGTTGTGGCTCGCGGGCTCTAGAGTGCAGGCTCAGTAGTTGTGGCGCACGGGCTTCGTTGCTCCGCGGCATGTGGGATCTTCCCAGACCAGGGCTCGAACCCGTGTCCCCTGCATTGGCAGGCGGATTCTTAACCACTGTGCCACCAGGGAAGTCCTGCTATTTTAGTTAAGATGTCCCTGAGGAAGTGACACTGGAGATGAGGCTGAATGATGAGAAGGTACCAGCCATGCAAAGATCTCTGGGAAGACATTCAAGGCAGCAAGTGTACAGTGAGCATATAGCAAGTGCAAAGGCCCTGCAGAAGGTACAAGTTTGGCAGGCCCCAGAATGGCAAGAAGGCTACTGTAATGAGGGAGCAGGAGCGTGGAAGGCAATGAGGGCAGAGTTTTAGGTAGAAGCAGAACTTGTAACAGTCGTCTATTCTAAGGGTGCCGTCAAGAGTGTGGTATGGGGACTTCCCTGGTGGTCCGGTGGTAAAGAATACGCCTTCCAATGCAGGGGACGCGGGTTCCATCCCTAGCCAGGGAACTAAGATCCCACATGCCGGGGAGTAACTAAGCCCGCGCGCCACAACTACCGAGCTCGCGCGCCTCAACTAGGGAGCCCACGTGCCCTGGAGCCCGCACGCCACACTAAAGAAGAGAAAACCCACAGGACACAGCTAGAGAGAAGCCCGTGCACCACAATGAAAGATCCCACGTGCCGCAACTAAGACCAAAGCATAACCTGGAAAGTCATTCTAAGATTTTTTAATATGTTATTAAAACAGCGAGAACAGAAACATTCCATCTACTTCCTGCTCTTTCTGCAACTACATGAGTTACGTGACAACTAAATAACGGAACAGGTGCATGGGACGATTTCAAGCCTTTGGCAGTTAGTGACTTTCTTAAAATGAGCATTTCTATCTTGCTGACATATGATCAAGTCCCAGGAGACCACACAGTACCCAGAGCTCCTGTCTCTGACTTAATGGGCTCTCCAGGAGAGCCTCAGTCTCCCCAAGCGGACAAGCCTCCCTGCCCCCCACGCGGGGACAGGGGACGGGAGCGTCAGACAGATGGGACTCCGGGCTCCGCCTTCTACCACCTGGCGGCTTGGGGCAACTTATCCTCTCTAGGCCTTGATTTTCACATTTATACAATGAAAACAATGGAAGACATCGTTCTCACTGTGTGTGTGTGTGTGTGTGTGTGTGTGTGTATTACATGAAATAGTACTTATGGAATGTTTAGACTTGATACCATTTATCAGAAACATTGTGCTGAAGCCCCACATCGGTGACCCCCTGGGCTGAACTCAGCATAAGGGTCTACTGTTAGGACAGCACCACCTCCTTGTCCCCCCATCTTTATTCTACCTCTCCCTCCCTCTCTCACCCATTCTCTCTCTTCCATCCTCCCTCACAAAGACCCTATTTCCAGTGAGGTCACGTTCACAGGTACTGGGAGTTAGGACTTAATGTATCTTTTTGTGAGGACACAATTCCACCCATTAACATGTCCCCCTTTAGAGCCCAAGTGGCCATGAAGAGTTTAGTAAGCACTCTGGAGCACTTAAAACTGTGAATTCCATCTTGACTTCTCATTTCCTCTGTGGCCTTGAAAGAGTTACCTGATCTGAACTGCTGTTTTCTCACATGTAAAATAGCAAAAACAATAGCTGGTGCAGAGAATAGAATAGTTTCAGGACTGGAGACAAATAAAGTTCCTAGAATAATGCATGACAAGGGCATCATGATTATTCAAACTGTTAAAGAAAGAAAACGATCAGAATGGAGTTTGTTCCTGGGCAGCGTGGGTAGCATGGGCCATGGACGCTGCTTCCTTGGTCGTGGTGTGGGATTTCTTGAGCCATCCCCCTCCATTGCCTAGGTCCTGGGAAGTGAACTTGGTCAAGAAGCTGATCTGGACACAAAGAAGGGCATTTCTGAAAACCATGCCCAATATTTCCTTTTTTTCCCCCTGGAACTAAGCAGAGGGAGCCTCTGTTGTCAGTCTTGTGATGCAGAATTGGAAGGCAGGTGAAACCAATCTCATCTAAGCACGCATTTCTGTGTTTCTGAGTCTCATTTTAATGAGCGTGTATTGCCAAGGTTATCTAGTCAATGAAGCCGGGATGCAAAACAAAACCCTCCACCAATCCGTGCCATCCAGAAAGCCTGGACTTATTCTGAATACTTTATGATACAAAGGAGACTTGGGGACAGAATGTTTGCACAGATTCTCTTTAAACCTCTGTAGCAAAGAATAGAGAACTGCGGCAACCATTTGGGTATCTCAAACGGAAGATCGAAATCCGACCTGGGTCTGTTTCTGTTCTACCAACTTTTATGATTTGCATAGTCTCGTGTAAAGTGCCAGTTCTCCTTCTGATTGTGTGTGCCATCAAGGTCAGGTGTGATAAACAGACTTGACAGGGATGTACATTTCCAGAAATGTCTCTGATGCTTTGCTAGAGTCAACGTCTGGTCAGTGGGGCAGCAATAGCAGCGTCGCCTGGGGCTTGTTAGAAATGCATAAGCTTAGGCTCCATCCCAGATTAACTGGGTCAGAATCTACAGTCTAACAAGATCTCCAGGTGATTCATAGGCACATTAGAGTTTGAAAAGGGCACTTTGGCACCGGTCTGCTCTCCCAATCTGCCTCATGCTGACTTGTGTATCTACTCTGCAGTGTGGTTGCACCAGCCAAGAGTCACCAACACATCATTCCCTCTGTGCAGAAACTCCTCTGCTGAAGAACTGGTTGGATCCTGAAAGGGTATAACTAAGCCCATTTATTCCCAAGTCCAAAGAGACACATCACAAGCCACAGCTGACATCGCCCAGTGGAGGTGATGGTGTTGGCGCATGGCTTTGCTCCCATCAGTGAAGACTTGCAGGTGGAAAGATGCTACATCGATCTTGGTTCCAAGCCAATAGCAGATGAACAGCCCCCCAGCTGGTGGCTTCTATTCCCAGCCAAAGCAATGGCTGAACCCAAGCTTCTCCTTGCCAAAAACACGGGCATTCAAGGCTCTCCCAGGACCACAAACATTCCTTTCCATTTCAGAGAGAAATGATCCCTTTCTCTCTCCTTCTGCTTCTGTGGGTTTTAAAGGGATTGTCACTGAACGGCCCAACAGGGAATTTTGCAACCCTCTCTACCAATATCTGAGCCAAGCTTGATCTGGATATTCAAGGGTCAAAGTGCTTCACATCCAATCTGTAGAGACTGGACACTTTTTCCATGGATTCAGCTGATACTCTCAATTGTAGATGTTTACACGAACGGCCCTAACAAACATAGATCACCTAAAAATTAAAGACAGTATGATTTCCAATATGCTGGTTCCTTGTTCCACTTTATTGGGAACAGAACTTGTTTCAGCCAAAACTGGTTTACGGTTAAGTAAATGGATATCACATACCGACCCCTCCCCGACTGTAGTATTCTGAATTTCCTAAGGACTGGAGCAGTAGAACACGTACGTTCAGTATTTAAACCCCAATAGCTAGCGGATTGACCAGAACTTGACTGGAATTCGTACTATCCATCAATTACTGTGGCTTCAAGTGCTGATTCTGCTTTTTATTCATTTGTTTTGTGGTCAATCCTGCCGTTTCCTTTCTGTATTTTTCGTACTAATTTATATAATCTTCTTGAGAAAAAATGTTTTCAGATTTAAAAGACGTTTACAAGAAGGCTGTTTCTTTAAAAAAAGTTCCTTGTAAGCTAAAAGAAACTGTGTTTAGGGGCAGTGGGGGGAGGGGACAGGTAGACGATGAATCTCTACCTAAAGGAATTAGAAGAATATCGCATACCCTTCCTTTGAAATCTTTTGGGAAGTGTCTAAGCAATTCTGAATATATACATAAATTGCTTCAGCTGTAAGCGTTGCTTGTGACCCAGCTGCTTTGTGTGGCAGTAAATACTTCCTTAGGTGGAAGAGTCTTATGGAGAACCATTATGTAATTTACTCAAGTAGTTAAGTGGCTGTATCCGCTGAGTGATTACAGCCCATTAAATGTGGTCAATACCCATTTCCGAGGAGGCATCTTAATGTTCTCAGAGCCGGACACACCACACATTCAGTGCCAGTATTACGGGTACTCAGAGATGGCACTGCATGCTATTCAACTTAAGGGACTGAAACAAGAAAATACTATTTTCGCTGCAGGGAAACTGACTTAGGTGACCATGATTAAATAAGAATGATTAAAGATTACAGACAGACAATAAGATCTTTCAGAGCACGGAGAATATCTTCTTTATCTTTGAATGGAAAAGGGGTGATGGCTAGTGACAAAGATGGAGGCGACACGATGATCACCTGGATTCCCTGCCAGGTCCCTAAGGGCAATCTGTGTGTACAGCTTACCAGACAGAACAGCAGGGCAACAGATGACTTACTCTTAGCTGGGTCTGTAGCATCAACCCTTATGTTCAAACTGAGGTCACAGCACGTGGAAAGTTCCTTCTGTCAAAGCTGGAGGCGAGGAAAGCACAAGGCAGTGAGGTGCTTCTTCGAAGAACTAGCTCCCCTGTTCACCCTCGGCAGCAGCCCCTGGTCTGGTTTCTCTGGGCCACGTGGAGGAAGAGGAAGAGAAGCCACGGAGAAAGGAAGATGGCCCTGGGCTCCCACCTCTGGGCTTGTGGGAAGAGGAAAATCGAAACTGCCACACTCTCGGAGCTTGATCTTTCTAATAACCTCTGGAAGCTCTACCCCTTGGGTTGTGGGTCTGTGCAAGGCCTAGAAATGGCACCAAACTTCCTTGGGAGGTTGGTGGCGCTGAGATGGAGTGGAGAGGATCCTAGGGCTACTTACAGAGGCGAAACCCACCAGCTCGGGGCTCCGTAAACGTTTCCTGTTAAATCTGAATAAACGTTCAAGTTGCTCTAATAACACATGACCCTCAGAGCTTCTGGGGGGCGGATACTCCAGAGACGCTCCTCAGCTGCCCAAGCCAGAAGAGCCGACACCACACTGCGGCTTAACTTGCAAAGTCAAACACCACACATGCCAAAGGTTGGGAATGCAAGCAAAGAGCAGTCCAGCACCAAAGATACAGTCCCTTAGTCAGCAAACCCGAACTCTGGAACCCCTTATGGCTCCAAAATGAGTTTACAAAGGAATTCATCACACAATTCCTATTAAATGGGTAGCACTTCTCTTAAAATTGAAATATTGTATTTCTATACCTTGTCTCCAACTGTGTCTCTGACAAAGAAAAGCAACCGAGGAGACAGAAGGCCACGTGAATGTTTATCAGGAACTGACATAATAATAAGAGCAAATGCTTATTAAATGATCCCTAAGTGTCAGTGTTATTGAATCCTCAGAACCCCTCAATGAATAGCTTCTGTTGGTATTCACACAGAACAGTTAAGGAAACGAAAGCACAGAGGGGGTAACCAGCCTACCCGAGGTCACACAGCAAGTGGCAGTGCAGGGATTCACACTCCCAGTACGCTTGCTTCCAGAGTCTCACTCATTACCACGTCCCTCACAGACATGCTGCATACACAGAGAGAAAGAAGATCTAACTCAAAGATTACAAATTCAGCCCTCTTTTAATTTAAATCATTTGTTTCTCCATTTTTCTTCACCTCCCACTACATTTTATCTGCGTGTGTGTGCGCGCGTGTCCTTTCCTCCTTTTGCCATTTCTACCTCCTCCTACAAAGAAACTGCAGGAACTCAGTGCCCTCCCCTAGGCCAGGTTCCCCTCTGCAGTGTTAATCCTCTCCCCTGAATTCCTGACTAGTACCTTCCTTTGTACCACCAGACCCTCCCCTTCCAAGGAATCCATCCTGTGTCCTGCGTGCCAGAGTATCGGAAAAAAACCCAAAGTCTGGAACTTTGGCCAATAGAGAGATTTCCAACATGCTGTAGGGGAATGGTTTCCTAATTGAGAGACACACAGGATGGACATACCCCCACCCATTGGCATCTCGCTAACGGCGCACAAGCTGTCTCCTTTTTATGGTCCGTTCTAAAACACCTACTCCTTTGGCCAGCAATTCCCCACACTCATTCCATAACTACCCAAGGTCTGGGATATGTTTATTGCTCTCATTTCCATTTCTTCTGCCCACAGAGAAAATAATACTTTTCAGAATATGAATGAGGGTCTGGAAATCGACCATTATCCAATACCATTTCCCACAAAAGTAATACTAATATTTAGTACTTTACATGTCAACATGTCAAAGCCCGGGGCATATATTAAGAAGTAGAAAGCCTCTGTAGGGTTTTTTGTGAAAGGGAAAATAGGGCACGGACAGAGCTGGGATTGCCTGAGTTTGCTTACAAACTGCCACCGAGGACACCAAAATGGAATGAAATTAATAGCCCCAGTCCAAGTTGAATACATAATATAGTTCATTTGGACACCCTAATCCCGTGGGTTGAATGATTTTATTTTTATGGTAGGCTCTGTTACAGAAATTGATATTTGGGCTGTATTTACAGGACACCAAAACAGCTGGTTGAAAAGTGAGTGAGTTCATTCAAACTGATTCAGTAACACTCTGATTAAGTAGTGAGCAAGGGAAATCGGGTGCTCAAGGCATATTGAATTTTCTGGTTGACTTGGGGTTACCTGATAAACTCTCTTTGTTTCATTCCTTACCGTTGAAATTCTTATTTTCAAAAATAAATCACCTCACTCTGTTTATTTGGTGAAGCGTGCTGAGCATGATTTAATCTTTTCTGCGCAGACGGGAGTTCTGAAATGGACTTGGGGTCATTTTTCAGGCTGCTGGTGCTAAACACAGAAAGACTGCAAGTGTGGAAATTTAGAATATTGGACATCTTCCTGGAATTCTCTTAATTTCTTGAAAATGGATCGTTCTTTTCCTTCCCTCTTTTCAAAATGCTGATTGCTGACTGGTTTCTTCTTCCCCATCTAAAAATGGATGAACTATAGGTGGGCCAATTTGAGTTTTCATTTTGAAATCATCAAAAAAGTTGTATAGAAAATACTTCCAAAACTTTGATCTTAAAAAAAGAAGTTGAAATCAGACTAATGTCTTTGCCAGTAGACAAAGGCAAAAGCACAACCCTCTTGCTGACTGCAGATTTGGAAAGGTAAAACCAGGTTGACTGGAGAATTCTACAGACAGTGATAGAAGGTCTGGAAACTGCTGGTGTATTTATTTCCCCTGAGAGACTGAAAAGAGTCAGCCATTCAGCCAAAGGATTCTCCTATCACGAATGTTTCAATCCATCACCTACCTGAATTGGTCTTTAGAGAAGCAATGGATAGATTGTTCAAATGCAGAAGTTATAGCAAGCTAAACGGAAACCTGGATTCAAAGACAAGGGCCCAAGATATAGCAAATTCTTGTCCCACTGAGAACTGATATATACTTGTTTCTGGACATCTGTTGGCAACCTGTAGCTCGCCAGGTACAATGGCTCATCAGCAGCTGGAAGGGAGAGGCCTCAGTGCTGGACGGAAATGAGATTCTGTTTCCAGGTGTGAGCTTCTTCAGAGTCAGGGAGAAAGGAGAAGGGTGTTCAGAAGAGCAAATTCTACCCACTATGAACAGAACTCTGCTCTCCACTTTTCAAAACCCACTACTACATTTTCTCAGTTCTCACTTACTGGGGCATCAGAAGGATGCTAGAGCAGGCCAGCAGGAAGGACCTCATGGGTCATTAAACCCTGGCTCACTCATTTTCTCCCCTCTCTTGCTTTTTAGTACTTCCATTTTCTAGAAATTTCTAGAAGTAGAAGAGCTAGCGCAAAGCCTATTAAAAGAAGGGGTTCACAGTGGTTCAGACGTGGACTCTGGAGCCAAATGGCCAAATGGTTCAGCTAGCTCTGTGATCTTGGGAGTTACACTTAACCTCGCTGTGCCTCTCTTTCCCCATCTGCAAAATGGGGAGAATGAAAGCATCTTCTCAGACCACTGATGAGAGGATCTGTCTATAATGCATGGTTCCATGTCTGGGCACGGCAAGCACTCTACAAATATTAACCATTACCCTTAAATTAAGCAAGTTATCTTTAAGTAGCTATTTCAAATTATCCCCTTTCCAGTGTCTAAGGGCTCCTGAGTCATGCTCAGCTTCATCCCATATTTGCCCCTTCTGTCCACTTTTCTCACAATCGACAAAAGAACCTCAATAGCCAGCTGACTGATCATCATTAAGGGTGTGGGAGGTAACAAAGGAGGCGGCCTTGGGACAAGGCAACACTGAAAAGAGTAGGAAAGAGTTGTCCTAAGCCTCTAAGAGACCTCAGACATGACAACATGGCATTACTGGAAGGCAATGAACAAAAGGAGAAAAGTGATTCACTTAGACACTGGGGAGCTGAAAATTGAGACAGTACACCAATAGCATACCAAGAGTGGCGTTGCAAATGAAAACAGAAATGAAAAAAGCCAGGAGTCACCCACACAAAAGACCTGGGGTGGCAACTTGAGCAAGGACCACGGACCAAGCCATAAGTCTGGACTTCCTGTTTGACGGGCTGGTGTCTACATCTGTTCCAGGAAACAACATCATAAACAGAAAGTCATGGAGGACTGATTAATGGCAAGTGATTGCCTTTAGAGCAGTGGGGTCTTTGGTGACAATTTTGCTAAAGTTGGCCACCTTGGCATGTGCCTAAGTAGTTTAGGGTTTCTACCGGTGTAGAAGTTCTTCGAAGGCTAGGGTGATGCCTTATGTGTTTGTGCACCCATCACAGCCCTAGAACCTGCAATGGAAGATGGCTCACATTAGGGACTTGGTAAATATTTATTGACCGATTGCTGTTTTACCCCAATGAGACAGGTAGTCATGGTGGCGTGAATGGTGTGACTATTATGACAGTTTGAGGTGACATCTCCCAGGGAACAGTCACTATCTCAGAGAAGAGTTAACTGTTTGGAAATACTTGTCAGAAAGAAAAAAGAGTTCTAGTCTCCTTAGCAATGCAACAACCTAGATTTTAAGAATTTGCCGTGTTGCTGTCACCAAAAACAATGGAATTTCCCAGAAATTAAAATATTTCTTTAGCCAAACCCTATCATCTAGGGATGCACTCTTATTTTCTGAAGTGATGTAAAAATCTACCTTCTAACTGTGCTCCTGTGTTTTCTTTGTAAAAATAGTCTCCTTACGCACTGTAGCATAGACTTGGAAAGCTCCTCCCCAAGAGCCTAAGGGTTTTCAATGGAGACTGTCTTCAGACCTTAAAACTCTCTAGTACCTAATAGCAAAACTGGCAATTCCAAGTGCCGCATCGATTTCGTGTCTACATGACATCCTCTGAAAGGAGTTTATCCTATGAGATGCGGGACACCAGCTGAGTTTAGATGTGACCATTTTCCTGAATTCCCTTATCTTGTAGAGATGACTAGCTTTCAATGATGACAATTATGATGGTGGAACAGTGAAGGAGATGGAGGTGATGGTGGTGGTGAAAAGAGCATCTTCTTAAGTGCCCAGCACTATGCTAATAAGCACATTACATTTGATCCTCCCAACATCATCACTGTCACCATCCTGATACTGTAAACAATTTAAAGGCCAAAAATCTGAGGCGTAGAGACCTTTCACAAGATCACAGTTTATAGAGCAAAACTAGGATTTCTATCCCGGAAGTCTGACCTGAGAGTCCTCTCGTTAACCCCAACTTCACATGACCTCCCACGCCACTAAGTGGCATCACCACTCAGGCAATGCCATCTTTTTCATCTCTGGGGGAAGGCAAAGGCTGGGTAATCTTCAACTTTCTTCCTCAGCCATAGTCTTTTCTCTGAATTTAAAGAGTGACCTGTGATCACAACACCTATTTCAAATCTTCCCTCTGAGCCTAAACGAACACCCCATTTCTTTTTCAAAGTATCTGTCCTGCACTGGCTCCCCCGGTGAGAAGGAAGGGAAGGCTAAGCAATGGAACATTCCCGGACAGGCTTTGCTGTCAGGGCCCGTCACTGCCTACAGGCGAACTCCTCAGGCTCCTGGAATCTAAGTATCCAGGCTGCCAGTTCAGTCACTGAGACCTCCTACAGGATTCACCGCTTCCTACAACAAGCTGAACATTCGTGGGGATTGGGGCCTGGAATTTCAGGAAGGAAATCAAGGGGTGATGGGTGCTAAAGCTCAAAAAGCAGTGAGCCACAGAGATGCCATCCTTGGAACTTACCGCCCAGCCCCGCCTGGTATAGAGCAGATACGCGGTAAGTATTTGTTGAGTGAGAAGTATCTATGGCCCACGACATCAGCCCACCTCTCCTAGCCCTCTCTCGCTCTAGCAAAAACCAAAGTTCGAAAAAGGTGGGGAAAAAAAAAAACACAAAAAAATGGTGGGAATATCTGATATGACATTGGATGTGTTCCTTCGTCTCCCTAAGTCTCGATGTCGTTTAGTAAAGTTGGAATAATACTGGTACCTGCCTCGCAGGGCTGGCTGGAAGGATTAAAGGGTTTGTGAATATTAAGGGCTTAGTGGAGTGTCTAGCACATTTTAAGTGTTCAACAAACGCAACTACATTCAGAGCACGAGTCTGGACTCATTGATGCCTCATCCAGGAGACATATTTCTTAACATCTTGGAAAGAAAAACTCTCAAGAGAAAAAAATTTTAGTGTCCCATCAACTCAGCAATGTTGATTGTCTCCACAAGGATTCACCCTATTAAGTTTTTAATCAAATTGTATAAGTTAGACCACCCTTTGAGATGTAACAGGTCATTTAGTGTGCTGTGTACCTAAAAGCTTCCTGGAAAATATGGAATTTTGAGTGATAACTGCTAGGTCTGTTAGATAACCAACCTGGGTAATATGGACCCAATGTTCATACACATTCAGATGTCATAGACGCCCATGGATAGCGTCAGTCTCCGTCTTGTTGATAGAATCAGCTTGATTCTTGGGCCAGTCTTCACTTTGCTTTATCAATGCAGACACAGCTCAATTCCTAACTGCAAAATTGAGCAGTGAATAAACAGAGGATGACTCGCTTCGGCTAATCCAACTGACATTCTTCGGGCACTCATCGGCAGAGATCCAATTTATTAAATCAAAGTGGATAAAAGCAATATATAAATAGATACCCATTTACAATCGCCAGCAATTGATTTCACAAATAACCTAACGGTGCTACAATAAGCGTTCCTAGAATCACTGATGACCAGTTCCGATCCTGCACGAAGATGACACGGACTGTCTGTAGGAGTAGCGGCAGCCATTGATTACGTATACAAGTCTGTCAGTACAGTAAGAAACTGCCATTTTTGCCGTAAGAGAAAACGCCAAGCTCCAGCTTCCCCCTTTGCCTCCAGCTGACCGATACAACCTCTCAAAGTGCAAGATTTCAGTATCACACTTCTGCAGAGATGAAATGCTAGCTAATGATGGCAGTGCAACCGGATGGAAGTGGAAACATGGTGACAATGACTTGACACATTCCTTCTCCAGTGAACAGATGAAATGCACTAGGTGCTCTGACAACTCCTTAAACCTCCTCAAGGATCGTTGCTGACACCCTAACAGCATCCAAAAATCAAACAACTAATTTAGTTTCCCTGTACAGGCAGCCTGACCTTCTGCTTTGGAAGGAACTCTTTCTTCCAAGGGAAAAGCATATGCGCGCACAACGAGTCAGTGTTATGAGTGTGAGAGAGATTCTCTAAATGCATCCAGAGGGAAGACTAATCATAGCTACGTATATTGAGTAAAATTATACCCAGCCCCATTCTAAGTGTCTTACATATATTAACTCATTTAATCTTCCTAAGGACCCTAGAGATTGATGTTATTATTATGTCCATTTTCCAGATGAGGAAACTGAGGCACAGAGAGATTAAAGTATCTTGCCCAACGTCATACAGCTGACTAGTGGTTATCCTTGTATTCCTTGTGTCCTTATATCTTCCCACTCCTTTGCCTTTTACTCTGGTGGGTATTTTGATGATCACTCTTGAATTAGTATCGTCAGAGTTCTACACCAGGCCACAGAAAGTACTGCAATTCCTTTTTATCACTTCTCTGAGATACATGACTGCCTGGAGAGTATTACTTCTTGGTGGCAGATATTATGAGATAAAGGTAGGGCAACTTCACAGCAAAGTTGTGAAGCATACCTTTCACTTTGGACGTGAAACTTTTCAAACATTCAGAAAAGTGGAAAGAGTAGTGGTATAATCCACCACTGAGATACTCACTGTTAATATTTTACTATATTAGATTCATATATGTCTGTGTGTTTTTGACTTGAGCCACTTAAAGGTCCGTTATATCAGATACCATGAGACATTACTCCAAACTAATTCAGCTCATCGCACAATGCAGACATTCTCCAACTTTACCGTTATCTCATTATCACGTCTAAGCAAGTTCAATGTAATCCTCTAACAGCACTCAACACTCAGTCCCCGGTCTCCTAGCTTCAGTCTCTTTATCCCTCCCTATACACGGCAACCCTGAACTTCCCCGTCAAATCTCTCCAGACCCAGTGCCTTGAATCCAGGTAAGTGCGCACTTCCACAAACCCCTGCTGAATTCTAGTAATGGGAATTCCAGTCTCCTATTAGAATCCGTCAAGTTACATCCCAAGTTATCTGACCAAGAGTTCAAAGAGGAACAGGCACTGTGGACAGGTCCATGCGACAGCCTCAGGGCAAACAGAATACATTGAAGGAAAAACTGTAAACCGTCAATTTAAAATTAGGAATTTGATAGATCTCCCTAGGGATTGTTAAATAATCTTAAACACCCTGAACCTAATATCGAGATTGGCATCGAAGGGGTTAACCTTCAATGCCAATCTCAATCCACCCTACACAAAATACAGCAACAGATTTGCAATGTGTATAAGAAAAGAGGAGGAGAGAAAGCACTGCTATAGAGAACAATGAAGGTGGAAAATATGGAAGGAGTAGAGTCAAGCACAGGTTGTGTGGTTGTGATTGGTAACGGGAGCCCAGAGTGAGAGAAGCAGGCTTGCTAACATTAGACCCCAGCCACGAGCAGTTTCTGGGGCTCTCCTTCGGTTTCTGCAATAGAAGCCCCTGTCTCTACTCAGGCATGGAATGGTTAGGGGGTCTGTTCCGTCCATCTTTTATCTGAATACAAAGTCTCTTTTCTCTTCCTTCAACTAATAGTTGTGATTACTCCTGACCATTCTCTATGATAAACAACTCTTCCGTTGCCTTTGACTGGGTGACGAGAAGAACTGCCCTATAGCTATGAAGTTCAGAGGACTTTCGTGCTCCGGGAAACAGATCGGGGCAGGAATACCAGGCTCCTTACCACTTTGCATTTATCTCAGAAGGAAGGAGAAAAAATCCTGGCAGAAAGCATAAAGCCAAAGGGGGACGTTTTAAGGACTATCAGACAGAGACGTGAGGAGGCTCCCTGTCATTAGTTTCAACTAATTTCACGCCAAAGACTTACCATCCTTCGTTCATTTTGTGATATATGTACGTGCATGTACATAGTTTTGGGAATCTGGCCTATTAGACTGAGAGCTCCTTGAGGACAGGGGCATGTCTTATTCCCTCTGTATCCCCAGCAACCAGTGTTTAACACTTAGTAGACATCTGCTGTATATTTGTTGTGAAGTGAAGCTTCGCCTAATTTCTATTACCTGTCGTAGAATCTAATCCTTCCATCTTCCGAAGCCAGGATTCCCAAATATACAGTCCATGGGATACTCTAGCCATCTTTATTTCGGGACAGAGCTTCAGTTCTCAAGCCCTGCCTTTTGCCCACAAAGTTAAGCTCAGCTGGATTCCAAGAAAGGAAGGAAAGTTAAGGTTTCCTTCACCTCTTTTCTCTGCCTAGGCCAGGAGTCTTCTCTGGTTTCCTCTCCTTTGAGCCCACTGGTCCTCTATGATCTGCGGCCACAAAACAAGAGTCAGTTGAACCGAACTCAACAGAACTTGACTGCCATGTCACACACAGTCCCTTCCAAATTAAAAACCAAACAGAAAAACAATATAGCTCAGGTCTCAAGGATGCTTCCCCATGACAACGGCCAAGAAGGCTCTTGCTCATGTTCTCATCCCCAAGAGAGCATGGTGGTGGTGAGGGCAAACGTGGCCCCAGGAGATGCTTCCTCATCAAGAACCCCACTGTAGTATTGTCCTGGAATTCCACCTAACACAAACACAATCCTAACCACTCCATCACCTCCAAGCTGATCTCCCTTCCTGCACTTACCATCCTCTACCTCTACTCCATTTCCAATCCATCCTTCAGGCTACTGTTGGAACCCTCTCTCCTTCTTTCAAATACTGGCACTAAATTCTCACAGTTCATCCTAATATCCAGAACCTTATATGCAGCATAAAATACGCTCGGCGATCAGATTAACCTCCCTTGCCATCTCTTCCAGCATTCTTTCTTCTCTGCATGAGCCCTGTACAGGCCGAACTCTTCAAACTTTTTGCTATTCTCTCTAAACCCTCAGCTTCTTCACAGAAAAAGCTAACGTGGTACCCTCCAGGTGGAATGTTCAACACCTGTGCCCTGACACCCATGCCCCCAGGCCGGGAAGTGTCTCCAATTCACTGCTCAAGCACGATTCCATATTCCCTCTACTTTGAAACCTCTCCTGAGTGCCTCAGGCACGATTTTCCACCCTTCCTCTGTGCGCACGTTAGTGATACCACCTCCTGCCAGGGCTGGAATTCTCCACGCACCTTTCTGTTCACTCTCTTTGTTCCAGCCTCCTGGCCTTTCAGCTGCCAGCCTAGCCTCAGGGCTCTGCACCTGCCATCACTCTGTGATCCAAGTATCTGCACAGCTTCTCTCTCATCTCCTTCCAAACTCTGCTCAGATGACATCCCCCTTTGAACCTCAACTGCCACCTTTTTGAGGACAGCGACCTTTGCCCAGTCCCTCTATACCCCCTCCGGCAGCCTTTCCCCAGGTGTCTGAGATCGTCTGACATCATCATTGTGTTGGTCCTCATTATTCATGGGTTCCCAATTTGCAGACTCACCTACCCACTAAGACTGATTTGTATCACCAAAACCAACACTGTGGTGTTTTTTTGGCAGTTGTTTGTGGACATATGTAGAGCATATTTGTCACTGGACGTACACATTCTAAGCTCAGGCCGACAAGGGTTTCAGCTCTCATGATGTGCAAAAAAAAAGCGTGTCTTTGCAGTCTATTTAATACCTGTATTTCACATTTTTGTACTTCTTTGGGTGATTTTACACTGGGCAGAGTGCCGCAGTGCTGTCTAGTGTTCCTTAAGTGCAGGGTGGGTGTGATGTGCCTTACAGAGAAAAAGACACTGTTAGATAAGCTTTGTTCAGGCATGGGCTGTAGTCCTACTGACCATGAGTTCAATGGTAATAATGAATCAACACTAGATGTTAAACAAAGTTTCTTTAAACAGAAACAAACATACAACAAGGTTACGTATTTATTGGTTGACAGAAATGGTGTGACCTGAGGCTCACAGGAACCTGGCCCTATGCTTCCCCTAGGAGCAATGGTTTAGTATTCACTAATTCAGTGTTTACAGCAACTTCATAGAATACAGCAACTATGAATAATAGGAATTGGCTGTATCTACTTTTTTTTTTTTTTTTTTTTTTTTAACGATCTGCCTTCCTGTAGTAGAACATAAGCGCCATAAAAGGAGGAACTGCACCGCAGTGTAACACAGCTATATCACCCCGCCTATAACAGTGTCTGACACAGAGTAGGTGCTCAATAAATATGTGTTGAACTGCACTGAACCAGGAACTGTTCCAGGATAGAGACTATTTTTCCCTAGCTTTGTGCCACCGATGATTAGCCAAACTACTAGCACACTGTGAACTCTTGGTAACAGGTGATGAAATGAATGAAGGATGACAGACTGTGAATCTCCTGCCCCCAAAGAGCAAGGCCGGGATTTTAGCTCCAGCTTTTCATCTGTGATCACTAAGTACTATTCTGCTACTGTTTTATCACTCTCGCCTTATTTATACCATTACCCTTAAGAAGGGCTTTGACGCACAGCGTCAATATTGGACGCATCATTGCGCTGCATCTATAATATGCTCCAGAATGCTGGGATCCATGATATACTGAAACTGCAAATACACAGACGTGTTTCAATGCCCAGGCAGAGCGCATAACAGGAAAAAGCGGAGATCTGTGATGCAGTAATTCAGTGCATCTTTATTTTCCAAGGCAAAACATATACGGCCTCAATCAAATTACCCAGATATTAGCTTGGCTAAGCTGAAAGATGTTTCAAAACAGAGACTTCGTATATTTGCCTTAAATGCATATTTTAAGAACTGTGTAAACCTGTCTTTGACGTTCTACATCTTAAAGCACCAATTAGGTTTTTTAAAGAAACACAAATGTTCATTGACTCCTTTCATGGCAGAATTGAAAATTGATCTCTCAATTTTAGCTGGGCTATTTTGGCCCTCCTTGGATGCTAAAGTGGGAAAAAAGAGCGCTGTGGTTTAACTTACAAATGAAATCTGAGGAGCTATAACAATGGTTAGCTTTGTACATAACAGCACCACAGGGACACTGAGGAAAAAAAATGATGGCAAAGTGCATGATGTTCCCACGTATTTTTTGTGCTCTATTTCCCCCCTAGGATCCTCGTAGAGCTGACAAGAACTTCAGAGAGCAGAGGCCCTTCTATAAGAACACATACTAAATAATATATTATTACATATAGTAATAAATATTGAGCAATGACTATGTATTACACACTCCCTACGCAATTGGAAGAAAAGGTCCTGGGAGAGCTAATGTTGGAAACATGAGAATAAGTGATGCGCCCTGGTTGTGTTAAGGACGACAAAGGAAAAATAGAAAGGCCATGAAAGAGGAGCAGGGACACCTGGCTTGAATGCAGGGCGTCAGGAAAGGCTTCCTGGAGAAAGTGACTTTGGGAAACTACAACCCAAGAAAAGAGCAGGAGGTAACCAGTTAAGGAAACTGCTGAGTCCATGGTATGACTATTTTCACCTTTCTAGATATTTCCAGACATGTCTCCCATGTGATCTTACTAATCTACATTTCCCCAGTGTGGCCTAAGAATTTCTACTTCTTCACACCCCCACCAATTCATGGTATCAGCACATGTTTTTATTTTGTAAGGATATGGGCATGAAATACTATCTTCTTATTATTTTAATTTGTGTTTTTCAAATTGATGAGGTTGAGCATTTTTCATTTGTTCTTCTTCACTACAAATTACCTTTTTATATCTTCCTTTTTTAATTAAGTTGTCTTTTATACATTTTAAAAATTTTGGGTATCAATCATTTGTCAGTTAAATATGTAGCAAATAATTTCTCCTGGTCTATAGCTTTGTTACCTAACTCTGTAACTGATGTTGTTTTTCAGACACTAGCATTGTTTGTTATTGGAAACAGAAAGTAGAGTCCATCGGTAAGAAAAGAGTTAGAGAAACTTTTCCGTGTTGATAAAAGAAAACTCTACAGTAACTACAATGACCAAATCAACATAAATAAATCTTAAAACCACAAAGTTATATGAAAAACAGTTTGCGAATGAATATGGGCAGAATGATACCATTTTTGTGGATATTTAATAAAAAACACAAAGCAATGCCTATCTATAGTTTATGGGCAACAACACAATAGCGGTATGAAACCACATTGGGAAGGACCCAGACCAATATGAGAATGATAGCCTTGGTGGGGGGAGGGGCAGGAGAAGACTGGCAGGGGGGATGGGGAAGTCTGGGGGGTGCCGGGGTGGCTTCCACTCTGTTTTATTTCCCACGGGCGGATGGAGGGGCATGTGGAGCAAAGATGTCAATATGTTAATGTCTTATTTTGGAGGCTGTGATATATTATGTTCACCTTCTATAGCTGTTTGAATCACTTCACACACACACACTTGATAAGTACATATCTACACACACATATAAAATTTTTAAAATAGCTCAGGAAAACACATAGTCTTTGTTACTAAACTATAGAATTCCTTGTTATTTAAAAAATAAGAAATTAAATATGGAGTAGAGAAAAGAGCCCTATTTAATTTTACTTATTCACTGTTTCCCATAATTCAGTGTTTCTTACAATATCCATTAGACTCAAGTTCTTCTCCATTTTTGTCTTTTATCCTTCACTTCCTATAATCTGAGTGGCAAGCACTTCACAGAACACACTTCGAGAAATTTTTGTGGGACAAAAAGGCTCAGAGAAAATTAAGGAGAAAACAACTAATTCACTGAAGTTAATTGAGCTTGATTTTGACAAAACACCAAGAATAAGCTGGAATGTCTGACCTTTCTTAACTAGCAAGGGTGTGTTAGTAATTCATTCCAGAAACCAGTGTTCACAGCACTGCCTCACTGTAAACATCAACTCTTCAAGATCCCTTGCTTTGAGAACTTCTGATAAAGATAATTTTTAAAATTCAGTAGGGATCATGCCTTACATTCCTATTGTTCCTTGAAACTTACAATTTTTTAAAAGAAAAGAACTGTAGCTATTTAACAATAAAAAGTCTATTTCCTTAGAGAGTATTTCACTGCACGACTATTTAGAGCTAAGCAATTTTCTTTCCTAGGCCGTGAACTACATTGCTATTCAAATAAATGGAATTATCAGACACCATAGACACTTATTTTATTTACTCATAAGGCTACAATGGTTTAAAAATAAACATTCCAATACGTTGGTCAGTGCTCTGCAAAGTACAGAAATTGTCATTCTAGGAGTTCGGGGTTTTTGAGCTCGAGCCACCCGTTCTCCTTGCTTGGCCCTGCAGTAAACCTTTCTCTGCTCTTAAGAAAAAAAAAAAAAAAAGGAAAAGAAAGAAATTGTCATTCTAGGATTTACACAACTCCATTATCATTTTGCTGCCATGTCTCTCAGCTGTTCTGCAAAGAAAGCATGCACTGGGGCTAATCATCTATACAGAACTTTGTAATTTAAAAATACATTTATGCATTATGTTATCAGATGAGAAACTAGGATATTTCATACATTTGTGCCATTAACAACCCGCAGGGTGACAATTATTCTACCTATTTTACAAAGGCTCAGAGAAGTTCAGTGTCATGGGACCAGTCTAGGTCGCACCTCAAGTAAGTGGTAGAGCTGAATCAGACCCTGAGTCAGCTGAGTCCAAATGCAGCCTCATCAGCCCTAATCTCAAGGTTAGTAGAGAACACAAGAAGATAATCCATGCCAAGCAACAGTGAATTCCCGTTTTTATCATCCCTTCTAGTTGTTTTTTTTTAAATAAAATCTCATCTTGATTATAGTTTAATGCAAACGAATGCTCAGATTTGCAATTCATGGACAATATTTTCTAGGTTTCTTACTCTTTCGACAAAGATTCTTTCTGAGTAATTGGTGTTTTAAAGTAAACTGAGGAATTTCAAATACGTTTGGCTTTTTTCACTAGACAGTTATGGTTATATAGAAAATAGTCTTAATTAACCATGCAGTAGAGGTTGTCTTAGATATTTAGGTCAGGATAAGCTTCTGGGTTTTGTGTTTGTTTTTCTTCCCTTTGTCCTGAGGATGATTACTATGTTGGCATTTGACAAGGCATGCTGTGACTATTTCTTGCAACTGTCAAGCAGGGTTTCTCTAGCTGCAACACTGTAAATAGGCTTCAGGGTAAAAAAAAAAAAAAAAAAAAAAAAAAAATCTTTAGGAAGTTTTCCTACATGTCCTCAAACCAAGCATATCACTGAAGACAGCGAAGGCTGTGATAACGAGAACCTCCTTAGAAGACAGAGGCATTGATGAAGCCACGCGTTTATCAACCGGGGACGCACAGTGACCAGTCTCACAACGGATTCTCCAGGAGACCCTCAATTTCATATAATTATAATATATATATAAGATATATTATAATAATACAATAACATAATATTTTCATTCTAATTTTAGTCAATAAATGCAACATGATTGACTAGAGAAATGAGCCTACGTCCTCAAACCAGAATTTGTCAGAAGGAGAGTCTCAATATTTAATCCAGAACCTAAGATCAGTCTTGTATATACTTTTGTAACATACTGGCTGCATTTCTCAGAGTTCACAGATACAAACCCTCTCTTGGTATGTTACTGTGGCTTCTCCCTGCCTCTAAATTCACACAGAAATCCCTACTTAAGAGTTCTGGGGACTTCCCTGGTGGCACAGTGGTTAAGACTCCGCGGTCCCAATGCAGGGGGCCCGGGTTCGATCCCTGGTCAGGGAACTAGATCCCACACGCATGCCGCAACCAGGAGTTTGCAAGCCACAGCTAAGAAGCCCACCCGCCTGCCGCAACTAAGACCCAGCACAACCAAATAAATAAATAAATATATTTAAAAAAAAAAAAGAGTTCTGGAAGAATTCTTGCAACTTGTTTGTGCTAAATGAACAAAAGAATTTAGAACCTAAGAACGGTAAATAAAGTCATCAGTAAATGCTACATGATGGTTATCTTGTGTCCAACAGAAGCTGATGCAAAACCACAAAGCATGTCTCATGACAGCAGGTATAGAGAACTAAAACATAAAGCAGAGATGTACCTTGGGATCTTGGTGTCTTTATTTCCAGCACAAGGACAGGAAAGGGTCTGATTTACTCATCAGCTGCTCACCAGTGCCTTGCCTCTTGTTTGCCATATGGTAGGCAGCTGAGACATACCTGCATAAAATAAATGAATGAATAAGTGAGGGAGTGTGTGAAGATGAGTCCTGAAATCACTATATCAAATAGAAAAAGAAAGTAGTGTACGTTTAAGAAAAACAAATGTAGCCTGTGCATGCTGAAATTCTGGGCAGATTTAAGTAAGCTTCAAACCCTGATGGAAACAATTCTGCAAATTACCATTTACGACTTACTGATGAGAACACTATAAAAGTCAATCTATAGTAATTTGATTGTGTAAATCAGAACCAGAGAAGAGAAGGCACTCTGGTTGGTCTAATCTGTAGCCAACCTAAATTAATTCCAGTGACCCAGGACAGACCTTTGCCAAGCAAAGGCCATTTATTATAAGAAGGTCTGGGAGAAGATCACAGAAGGAAATTTACTGCAACGTGGGTGGGTCCTTTGAGCTAATTACAAAGCATGACACGGACTGATAAATTTATTCACGGTACGGACCATAAAAAAGGAGGTTGGAGATACTTCAGAATAGAGAACCCAGATGGTTTGAGAATTGCTGGGCACAGCAGATTTTAGTGGACAAAATCCTACAAGTAGTCAAAGAAATCCAGCACGATTTGCATTGTCCCATCTTGCCCTGGCACCCAAGTCACCATAGATCTAATTCTGCTTCTACCTTTGCAAATAGAGTCATTGTCACGACTGACTCTTTCACATTTCTCTTTCAGGCCCTGCTGCAAAAAAGAAGTATGTCAGTTATAATAACCTGGTTATCTAACCTTTTCCATTCCATGGAACCCTGGAGGAGGAAGACCCTCAGTTATTTTGTCACGCAACCTGGCATAGGACTCTTTTGGTCCTGCCCGCTGCCCATCACCGGAGGAGCATCCCCGGCTGGGAGACCAATGATAGAGGATCCAAGTGTCCTACACAGCTGCTTTATGAAATATTCTTACTTTATCTTGGCTTAATAAGTCACTGGCATCAGCACTGCCAACTCGGCTGCAATTTTGGACCTTCCCTACCAAAGGGAGCATTGAGACTCAAGTCCCACCCAGGCTCTTTAGGGTGAACCTTTGAGAGCCTTAGTGACTGTTTTGGGGCTGACCTGTCTTTCTATGTCTGTACTTCCAGGCTGCAAGGTTTTGAAACTTTCTGTACAGTTTGTGAGGACTTTTGCACTTTGCCATCCAATGTTGTACCTCAGTTCACTGTTTGTTTTCGAACGCCCTCTTTCCATAGAACCCTACCCTCCCAGACGGCGGGATATTTGGGAAAACCTTCAAACAATTAAAATTTTAAAAAAGATCTCAGCAGACTAAAATGAAAAATGTATGTACATGACTGTATAATTATGATTATAGTACCGCTGCAAATCATGTTATTTTTTTTAAGACAAAAAAGATATTTAAAGACCAAAAACTGTGCTGAGAAAGTATACCCCACCTATCTTTGGTATAAGATAGGGCACACGGAAGAAAGGTATTGGCTGAATGGAATAGAGGTCTTGATCTTTGGAATGCATGCCAGTAATGTATTTGACAGTACACGTTAATCATTTATGTTCAATATTTGTATTTGTGTTCTCTTTTGTTATTTTAATTAGGATATGGGTGTTTTGCAATAATTTTCATAATGATTAAGCTATTTGAAGAAAAGAATATGGAGTTTTCATGTCTTGAGGTTTGGTTCATGCCCCCCTATGACTGCCCAGTGTGATAAGGACTTGAAAAACAAAAAGCATGTGTGTTTTCTACTGTTTGTAATAAGTACTTTCGTTAATTCTGCTGCTCATGTGCCAATTTAGTGGAAAAACACCCTCGCTGAACAATACCCCTTTCCATTTTCTTTCAATTCTGTGATATTGTCCAAGAATGTATCAATAAAATACTTTGGTTAACTTTTTTATTTCCCGCAATAAATATTTTTAGTTGTTTATCCCTTTTTAGTGACAGTTGATTTCATACAAATTTTAAGTTAGGGAGGAATGCAGACAGCCAAATGTGTTAAAACAACAAGTTTTAGCCCACAATGAAGCTGTAGCTGATATACATATATTAACCCAGAGGTGCTAAATTCTCTCATAGAAAAGCTGTCACTAAGCCCATGCATTTTGCTTCTTCATAATTGAAGTTGAGACATGACAACCTCAGACATTTTCTCAGAAAACTACCTATCCAAGATAGCAAAAGTGCTGGAGGGAAGAGGGAATAAAGAAGAAACACGAGCGTCAATAAAAAGCAGTCTGGGGCAATGTAGTGAAAAGATAAACATCTCCCCAAAACTTAACCAAAAGAGAAGTAAAGATAACAATTATACAGCATTTGTCTCTGTTTTCAAATAAACAGGTTGGTCATGCTGATAGTAAGATTAAGACCTGGGGTTACTAAAATTCAACAGTAGGAAATGCCCTCACAGACCAACTCGTAGTAACTTGGGTGTCAGGAGCATAAAATAATGTCCATTTGCAGAGGGTTGCATTGGTCCTTAGCACTCAGGGTTGGACCCCCAAATCCAAAATGGATTTCAAGGAACCACTGCGCATCTGTGACTCACTTTCTACTGTGAATGATAAAACCCACACCTGATTTTACCTTTGGCATCTGGTGACCTCTTCCTGCCGCCCCTCAGCTCTCTTGGCTCAGGTAACGTGTGTGCAAAGAATAGAAAACTCATTTCACTATCGGACTGAGAAAAACGAATCTATCTCCCGGGTTTTCCTATCTCTGAAACACCCTTCAAAGAATAGACCATGGGGAGAAATGCAAATCACAGCAGAAGTGAGTTTGGATTATCCGTATTTTCAAGCTGTAGAGCCAAACGATGTTATTATAAAACCTGGCTCCCCTCCTGCCAGCTGTCCTGCAGGACATTACAGAAATATTCTAGAAACGTTCTGAAGCCTCCATTTCCTCAACTGGAAAACAAGTTAATACCACTACCTATCTCAACGGGGCTGGGAGGATTAAGAGAAAATCCATGAAAGGGCTTAGAACAGCGCTTGGCATTTGGTTAACTTACTATACACGTTAGCTGTTATGACCACCACTCCTACAAGGCACATCAGCACCAACATGGTTTTTACATTTTGTCTTAAAAATAAAACTGTGTGCATTGCTTTCTCATTCCAGACATGGAAATGGAACCTGTAAAATAGCGCATGGGCAAGCCCGACTGCCTTCTGGCCACGTAGTAGAAATCATTTTCACAAAGAAGTTATGTAAGAGCCTTTCCTGATAATGTAGAACCCAGAGTGCACAGGAAATAACAAAAGCAACTCCACTTAGGATTGGAAAGAGCTACGGCCAAAGACCTTTGCTCTGCTCCTGGATTCTCGGGGCAGAATGGAGGTAACAGCGATCAGGTAATGATAAGTATCAAAGCTAAAGCTTCTGCAGCACTACGTACAAGGCATTGTTATTTTTATATATTACATACTTTACATGCATTCTACACTTCATCCCTATCATATGCATTACAATGTACGCTTTATATACATTAACTTATTTAATCCTCAAAATGCAGTTCCCAGCCATTGTCCGCAATCCCCGTCCCGAACCCAGTAGCTGAGTTCAAGTGTGTCTGTCGCGCCGTAGGACAGTGTTATTAGAAATACTTCTGATACATGAGCATATATTAGGATGCACCGTCAATAGCAGGCAGCAAAATGGACGCCCACTCGCCCCAAGCCACACATATCCCCTCGCTCTTCCTCAAATAAATCAAGAATATCCCACCTCTGTTCTCTGGCCTAACAATCTTTCTCTCTCCCCAAGTATCTGCCTGCTTCACTTCCTCACTCCTTTCCAGTTTCTTCTTAAACATCATTGCGTCAGAGGTCTTTTCTGACCATATTGAACAGGGCAGTCCCCCGCATCGCAGTGAACCCATCAACCTGCTTTATTATTATTTTTTTAACAACACATCATTATCTGACTTCACAGATTTGCTTCTTTGTGTGTGTCACTCACCTCTGCAGTAAGATCTAGGAGATAAGAGATACTCTCTGTTTTGCTTACTATAATATCCCAGTACTCAGAAGTGCTTGACAAGGAATAGGCACACTCCATCAATATTTGTGAAGGAACCAGGCAAAGAAAGAATGAAAGGATGAAGCTAAAGAGCTGGAGAATACAGAAGGAGGGCTGGGGAGCCCAGGCAGGTGGTTGTAGAGGCTGTGTCCAGAGGGACTGAGGCTGGATCTGTAAGGACAGACAAAGCTCCAGTGACCGAGAGGGAGAGAGAGGAGACATGGGAAGACCTGACACTCAGCCTGAGCAGTAAAGGAGAAGCTATTACTATTAGGAGGGGTTTCTTTTCATCAGAAGATGAACCAGTCTTCCTAGGAAGTGACGTGGGAGACTGTCCAGATAGTGGGATATTCTGCATCAGAAACCCTTTCATCTGATGGACGAAGGAAAATGACAGGGAGATGCTAGAGCCGGAAGGCCCTGGATTCAGAATCAGAAAGCCTCGGTTACAGCACTGAGCTGCACCACTTTCCAGCCTTGCAATCTCCAGAAATCCACACCCCGGGGTCCTTCATGTCTCCCCCTTTACAATGGGACTAAGACGTGGATTCAAGTCTTTTCATGAATCAGGCCACCCTCTGTGAACTTGTTCCAGAATGTTAACTTCATAATCAAAATATGTCAACCAAGTCTGAACACAGTAACCTTAAAGTTTTGCTGGGTGGCCTGGGGGCCGGGAGGGGAAGAAGAATCGCTTTGTTGCGGTCAGTGATGAACGCAGCCTAAGGCATCCGGCAGGGCTTTTGGCCGCCACTTCACACACACAAAAGCAATTAGGCTCCAATGGACTAAAATCCCTCAAATCCCCCAACCGATCGCTGCTGCTACATTATTTCTTATTTGACATTTTCCCCCTCTAAATTACCTTCGGGTGAAATTCTACTCACCGCTTCACTCCGTGAAGATCCTTTGGGATCTTCTTGTATCTTCACTGCAACTAAAATAATTTCATCTTTGCTTTAAGTGTATTCTGTGAATCTTAAAAGTATCACAAATTTAAGCAAACTCCATCTTTCAAGCCCCCCAGCTCTGTTGCTCTTACTTGAATAAAACATAAAATTAAAAATAACTAAATGAATAAATAATCTTTAGGTAACTGATGTATCATGCCCTCTCTCGACTGTCTGTTTAGATCCTGATATTCATATCTATTCTCTATCCCGCCCACTGCCATGGGGGTGATAAGCCTGCTTTACCAATCCTCAGCCAAGGTGGTGATGCCATTCTGGGCGATGAGAGCACCCAGAGCAGGGCCCTGGAGGCTTCCACCAGAAACCCATGACTTGACTGACTTCAGTGCATTCATCAGCATTGCACAGACATAGCTGTGGTCACTTCTCCAGTTAGAAACTAGAACCCCCCCAAAATGGCAGGAATAATCATCCTGTGGGAAGGGAGGAAGGGAGGGAAGGAGGGAGGGAGGGAGGAAGGAAGGGAGGGAAGGAGGGAGGGAGGGAGGAAGGAAGGGAGGGAAGGAGGGAGGGAGGGAGGAAGGGAGGAAGGGAGGCAGGAGAGAAAGAGAAGTGAACCAGAGCAAAATACAGCTTGTGAAAATCAACAGCAGTTCTGTGACTCTCCATCACAAAAGAGAAGTCAGACCATCAGTCCTAGCATTTCATAAATCTTAAGTGGCTTCCTGGGCTGGCTTTTTTCTCTACTCAATTGTTAAGAAGACATTGTCCTCATTGTCTTTACTGGAATCCTGCCAGGGAATCCAATCAAGTTCACAAATGATTCCCAAGGTCTCCCCCCTTCGAAGTTCTGGCTGAGTGGCACCACCTCCAGACTCTGAGCATGCCCCCATCCCTCAGGACTCCTTAAGGGGACGGGGGAGGGCAGGGCCTGTCTAGGAACCTACAGGACAGCCCCTGTACCTTCACACTCCCAAACTCATCCCCGAGGCCTGGGATCACACATTGGTTGCTGACCCCGATTGTGACCCAGTGGATTTATTTTGCTTGGCCATTTTGCTTGGCCAACGGGTAATGCAGTTAATGGCCAAAGAGGTGTGGGCAACTTAACCACCTGTCTTACACAATATACATTTCTCTCATTCACATGGCCTGCCTGGCATCTGCCTTTCATTGATACCAAGTCTTCATCATGTTTCATGTCTCACATGCCAATGTGTTTATCTCGCCTTTTCCTGTCCCATACTTTTCCTCTTTAAAAGAAGTTAGTAAAAGCCATGAATAAAGAGAAAGTGGAGGCAAGGTGCAAATTCTGATTTCTTTCCTACAACTTTTATCTTATACAAATGCTTCTTAAATTTTCATGTGCCTATGAATCACCCAGGGAGCTTCTTAAAAACGCTGAGCAGGTAGGGCCCAGTGTCCTGCAGTTCTAATAAAATCCCCAGGGACGACTGTCCTGGTACTTGAACTGGAATTTGATTCTCAGCCCTGATGGGACATTAGATTCACCAAGGGGCTTATAAAACAGATCCATGACCAGACCCCACTCCAGAGAGTCTGTTTTAATCAGTGTGGGGTACAGCTTGAACATTTTTTTTTCTCTGTAAGCTTCCCAGATGATTTTCATGTGTAGGGTGGAGGGTTAATGTTCTAATACAGTGCGTCTCAAGCCTTAGTGGGCATGAGAATTTCCTGGAGGGCTTATCAAAACACACAATCCTGAGCTCTGGAGTTTAATTCAGCAGATCCAGAATGGGGACTGATCATCTGCATTTCAGACAAGTTCCCAGGAGACCCCGATACTCCTGGTCCAGGCACCATACTTCGAGAACCACTGGTCTAATCCAAGCAACCAAACTACTCTTCCCACAGTCTGGCTTTGCACATGGTGAAAGGTTTAAAGAAACAAGCAAAACACATTTTTACTGGCTCTCGCACATTCTGCAAACCTGCATTCATTCTGGACTTAGGATTAGGGTTAGAGTTGTAGGTTCCCATCACTGTTTCATGGACATCTGCGTTTGCCCCCTAGAATTCTTTGAAATCTATTCAGTAACTTCTGGGAAAGTTTGCTATGTACCCACCTGTGACTCTTTAAATCATGTTTCTTTTCTTGCCTGGGGTCATGACCAGAGATTCAGAATTCTACTCTGAAGTGCCTCCCCCTGCTCTTGGGATTGTCATCTTTTTATTTCTGGTCTCGAATTCATTACCGTATTTTGAGTTTTTGAAATCTGTTTTCTAAAGCCTCATCTGGCTACATGCAGGCTGCTGACCCCCGGCTCAGGGGCTCAGACGTTATTGGTGCTTTCCCCCAAGCTTCCTCTTTACCAGGTCTTCCTTGCTGGCCCAAATTAGGTTCAGAGAAGCACTTCTTTTCTCTTCACCGCCCCTTGGGTGTTATGATAGGCAGTGGTAGAGCATTCAATCAACAAACGATCTGAGCACCTAGCACATACCAGGCACTGTCCTAAATTCTTGGGGAAACAGCACTTAGGTAAGAAGACAAACCCCTTGCCCTCAAGAAGCTTGAATTCTAGACGATGTGTCAAACATTTCTCAGATGCTGCTCTCTGATCCAGAGGTGACCTCTTCAGGACGGACAAGCAGATTTACAGCAGAACACTCCAGCCCAGAGCCGTCCTTTCCTCACTGAGTGTCTTCTCTTCTTCCATGGCTCCCTCACTTCCACTTAGAAAATTTGGCCACACCGACTCTTTATTACGTTTGCTGTTCCTTTATGTTTTGCTATCCTGTGGGCTCCAAGAGCACATGGAGATCCAAGCAGGAAGACCCCCCCAGCCATGTGCACACCTGGTTCCATAGTTGAGAAGTTGCATTTGCCTCTTAACTGCAGAGACCTTTTTAGGACAAGAAAAGGAAATCCTAGGGAACAATTATTCTAAATTTGAGCCAGCCAGCCTCTTCCATTGTTAGAGCAACTGGCATATTTATTGCTACTGTCTCCTTCGAACAAACAGGGCTCTCCAGCAAGCTCTGCATTGGCTACTGAACAGGACAATGACAGAGTTCATCTTGGTGACTGTCATCCTCCCAGGGAACATTTACTACCAGAGAAATAGGTCAGGCAAACCACAGTGGTCCTTGAGCCAAGGGGGCAGGGCCGCCCTTGCTGCTGCCTGGACATTTTGTGCATAGATTCATCGGGTACTTGGTACATGCTCAGAATTGTTTTAAGCGATTCATATTCCTCCCGCTTAACCCCTATGTGGGAGGGATTAATATTATCCTCATTTTCAACAGTAATAATGAGGATAATTTCCCTAATGCCATGCAATTGATAAGTGGCAAAGCTGGGACTGGAAGCCAGATCTCACTGACTCTGGACCCAACACTATAAACCAGGCAATTGTAATGCCCACAACAACATGGCTTCTTGTTCACCCCAAAATAGCAGTTATGATCACCATAAATAATAAATCCCTAACCACAATCAAACAGGATTTCACAAGATAAGTATATGTATGAATAATACATTATAAGAATTATTATAATAAGATAGACTCTTTAACAGTATTTAAAGTAATTAAGAATGTTATAGAAAAATGTCCATAGTTATTTCCAAGATGATTCTAACTAAATACACACACACATGCCAAGATAAATCTTGAACAAAATATACAAAATGAGCTACACAAATATGAATTCTTTTTTATTCAAAAATCTTTTCCTGTACTTTTTGTTTCCTTTGCAATGAACATGCACTATATTTGTAATCAGCGGGAAAAGTTAATTTTAAAATCATCCTAAGATGGCAAGCTAGCACAGCATGATCCTGGCTCCCTGCTCAAATTCATCTCTGGATATAAACTCTATAGCAACTCTTCTGGACGCTGCATTTATAGGAGAATTTCCTGGGGGTGGGGGGCTTTTGAAAAATACTGACTCACAGGCTCCACCCCAGGCGAATTAAAACAGAAGTTTTGGAGGGACAACTAGACATCGATGTATTTTTAAATCTCCCCACAGCACGGTTTTAAGAGAAACACGGATATGAGGGATGAGGACTTGCACGGATGGATACTAGGAGCTCAGAATGATGAACCACCCCGCGCACCATGGCACTCGCCTCCCACCTGCCCCCAGCACACACTACCAAACAGAAGAGCCAACGCCCCAAGGGCCAGAGTGGGAGCCCAGAAACGGAGTTACGCATGTGGGTCTTCATCACAGACACGTTTCTTAAAAAGCTGCATACATGTGAAAAAAACACTTAGAATACTTGCTCATATTACACACAATCAATTCCAGATAGATTAAGGACATAAATGTCCAAAAAAGGCCTAAAATAAGAAAACATAGAGGAGTATCTTTCTGTCCTTGGGTGTAGGAAACATTTTCTTAAAGAAGATAGGAAGAAGGCTCACCATGAAAGGAACAGTTAATTTTGATTATATTACAACTGAGTACTGTTCATTAAAAGAAACTTTACAAAAAAAAAAAAAAAAAAAAAAGAAACTTTACAGCAAGTGCAAATAAACTACAATCTGTAAGAAGGTATTTGCAATACATACATCAACAAAGGCTTAATATTAGACATATATATTAGGAATAAATATACATATGCACACGGTGTGTGTGTATATATACGTATTAGAAATATGTATGTAATACATAATACAATGCTTATATATGTATACACACACACACATATTCTATATATATATAGCTTGAATCTAGACCTTTCAAAGAAAAAGAAAGTTCTCTCTAAGGCATCCCAGAAACTGTAGGAGGGGCTAGAAGGAGTCTGATTGTACTTATATATGAACTGGTTTTTTTTTTTTTCTTTTTTCAGTTTAAATAAATTGAATTTTTTAGGAAGAAAATATACCATGGTCCCCAGTAGGACAAAATCAGAAACTAAATATTGTCAGTATCCTGAGGAAGTACACAGTTCACATTAAATACGCTAAAGAAACTAATGTGTAAAACCAGACTACCAGTTTACTTTTCCACAACAAGAAACTGGTATCAAAGGGAATATATTAAGGAAGGCCATTTAACCATTGTTTTCCGACCTGGTACAGAGATCTTTATGGACAGTCCATTAGAATATACTTAAAAACAAGTAATAGAAAACCCAGCTCAAATTTGGTTGAATAATAAAGAGAATGTATTGACTCATATAACTCAAAGGTCTACGTTACAGAGTGCTCCAGGCAAGGCTTTATCAGGCAGCTTAAGTCTATTACCAAGGATGAAACCTCTTTCCATTATATTGGCTCTATTTTGATCCTATTGGCACCCTCCTAGGACTAATTCTTCCCTTCGCTGCAAAATGGTTGTCTGCACCAATAAGATGATATTCAGTTTTTATTCAAATTCAGTAGAAGGAGGATGGCTTCATTCTACCCAACTATCAAATAAAGGTCCTAAACTTCACTTTGATTGGACTAAATCAGATAAATACCTGTCCATGAACTAGTCACTGTAGCAAGAGTGTGGTGTTAGGCCTAGGTTCTAACCATCCCTCGATCAATTACTTTAACAAAGAGTATGGGTTTGAGCAGACCACCTGGCCGCTGGGGGGAGAGGGTAGGGGGAAGGGGGAAACCTCATGTCCACAGCAAGAACCCATCATAGAGAAATAAAAGATCTGGCAAACACCCATTTCTATGCAGAGCAAGCTTCTCAATGGACAGTGACCGATCATCCCTAGGGCTTTTCTGGTTTTAGTGCTGCAAGTCCAACCTCCTGGGAAGCCCCCTAAACCCAGGGAAATTGAGATGGCTGATGCTAGTAACCCTGACTCAGTCATCTCATCCTGATAGGACTGGCCTCCTGCTCCTCCCCTCTTGAATCGAAGAAATCTAGACTACATAAATAATTATGCCTGACACACATTTAAAAATTTTTTAAACACCGGGGTGGTAAGGGTTGGTAATTGATTTGTCGATGGGTCCATGTGCCCATGTGTGTGTCTGTGTGCAGGTAGGATGTATGGGAGAAAATGCGTGAGGAACTGTGTCACTGAAGGAGTATTCACATGAAAGAGGAAAAATACAGAAAAAAAAGTTTAAAATATTCAACAAACTGGATGAAACAGGATTGCATTTGGCTGCAAGCAACAGAAAACTCAACACATATGTAACTTTCATCCTCACAGTCACAAAATGGCTGCTGCGCCTCTGGACATCACACATACCCTCTAAGCAGTAAAAACAAAAAAGCTGTAAGACCTCTTCTTGAGACTTTGCCGTTTACTCAGTAAGTGAAACTCTTCTTCAAGACTTCTTACAGTTTCTCGGCCAGAAACATATCACTTAGCCCCCTCTGAAATGCGGACTCTTCAACACACAGAGTAGAGAATAGGAGTACGCTACTGGGAATGCATCTTGGTTGAGAAAACAGTATCTGTCAAACTTTTGTCCAGGAGATATTATATAAACTCTTTCTACTTCTAGCAACTTCTTTATAATTATAAAATGGCGATCTAGGAAATCTCCAAATAACATCAAATTCGGAAAAACCTACCTCAAATGTTGAAACTGAGGGTAAAGATTGACTCGTGTGCTGACTCAGGGGAGAATCTCCTCATTGAGAATTCCGCAGAGCAGAGGATGTGGGCAGGCTGCATTCCACAAAGCTGCCTTTGGAAGTCTTCTTAAATTTGTGCCATCCCGAGAGCTGCTTAACTAAAACTCACCACGGGAAATACCAGGACTGGCAAGGACCACTCCAATCGATTTCGCATAGATCATTAGTCTGTTTCAGAGGCTTGTTTGCTCTCTGGGTAACAGCAACCATCCTCATATTCACTCCCATTCTGGGTTGTATTTTAAGGCAAATTATTCAGCCTCCTCTGCTAGTACATGGGGAATCACAATGAGATCCACCATAACAGGCTGCAATTTCTGTACCAAACTGCCTTGGAACAGAACCGAGCCTGGATCTAATTCTGGCCCCCCCTGCTTTATTCCATTCTCATCTGCTTTATACCAAAATTAAGTGTATTTCTAACTTGTGGAGGTATGTTGTTTCCATCCGAAATTGAGGCAGAACTCATCAAAGATACAATAAAAAAAGTGTATGTTCAACCCCATCAAACCAGATGTGTATACCTTTTATCAATCACCTGTTGACTGAAAAGATTTTTCGATTTCTTTCTGACTTGTGTTCTCTATTCCCATTCATTAAGTACCTTACTAGACATCCTGACAGGCCTTCAAAATCAGAACAGAAGCCATGCAATCATTTCCTCAGTTCAGCCCACTCAGCAAACTATGGAAGTATTATAAAAATATAAAGGTATCCTAATGTGATGCTTATTTATTGCTAAGTTCAATTCCCAGGCTTATATTCATCCACCCATCCCCTCCAAGCCGCTTGTTCCCCTCTGGGAAGCCTCTGAACACAGAGCGACTCTCGCTGTGTAATGATGACAGAGAAAGTAAAAAAAGTGTCACAGCCCTGTCAACCCACTATGTGTGTTGAATGCTGTGCAATTCCTCTCTCAAATCCCTTCCAAACTTCTTCTAAATGCAGGGGTAGAAAAGTTGAATGATACATTTCCTAGAGGCCTTTGCAACTATGATTCTGGATGCAAATTAGTTTTCATTATCCAAAAGCACACACAGGAGATTTTGATAAGAAAATGCAGTGGAGAATAAAAAAATATTTTATTCATCCAGAAGAAGGCAAGAAAGGGGAGAAAAAAATAAAATGATAGGTCAAATGGGAAACAACTAGTAAGATGGTTGGTTTAAACCTAAATAAATGGGCAATTCCGTTAAATATAAATGAGTTAAGTATGGCAATTAAAAGACAGAGACTGTCGGATTTTGTTTTTAAAGAAAAACTTTAAGTTGCTTACAAGAGACATTCCTTAAATACAAGGCACAGAAAGGCTGCAAATAAAAGACTAGTGGAGTAGGCTGAATGGTGGCCCCAAAGATATCAGGACCTCATCTCTGGAATCTGTAAACGTTACCTTATTTGGAAAAACAGTATTTGCAGATGTGAGTAAATTAAGAATCTTCAGATGTGGAGATTCTCCTGGATTATCTTGGTGGCCCCTAAATGCCATCACATGTATCCTTGTAAGAGAGACACTGAGGAACGTCTGATACACAGACTAGGAGGAAACCCTGTGATCAAGGAGGCAGAGACTGGAGCGATGCAGCCACAAGCCAAGGATGCTGGCAGCCACCAGGGGCGGGAAGGGATTCTCCCCCCAAAGCCTCTGGAGGGAGTTCAGCTCTGCTGACATATTGATTTCAGCCAGGTGATTTCACCTGACTTCTGGGCTCCAGAACAGTGACACAATAAATTTACTTATTTTAAGCCACCAAATCTGTGGTAATTTGCTACAGACACTCTAGGAAACAAATACAGATGGAGACTGACACGCCTTATAAAACCAACCAAAAGAAAGCTAGTGTAACCACACTAATACCTCCAGTATTGCTTCTTGCCATAGAGAGGGCATTTCATAGCAATAAAAGAAAAAGAAAATTGACAGCAATCTTTCTGCTCTGCCTGACTTTTCTCCTGGAAAGTAAGGTCTTGGAATCATCAAGTTTTCTTAATGATTTCCTGCAGGCTCTGTGAGCATGAATGTTATTGATAATTACACAATGTGAAAGCATAATCCCCAAATAGCCACAGAGCAGAATACAAGCAGGAGACCAACGCACTAAGATACGTTAGCCAGTGTGGTCTTAATCCCATGATCCACCAGGGAAGAAGAGGAATCTAGACACACACATCTTTAAGGAACAAAGTCGCAAATCACCTAAGTCTGGATCCTTCCATGGAGTAAGTCAAGGTACCTACTACGTTTCTTTCCCACCAAATATCCACCACAGGTCTTTCTCAAAGACACACACGAACACTTCCTTTGCCATATGGTATCTGAGTCTGTTCGGGCCGCACTAACAAAAATACTATTGAGTGGGCGGCTTATCAACAACAGAAACTCCTCACAGTTCTGGAGGCTGGGAAGTCCAAGATCAAGGGGTTGGCAGATTCGGTGTCTGGTGAGAACCCATTTCCTGGTTCACAGATGGCTGTTCTTTTGCTGTGTCCTCAGATGGTACAAGGGACAAGGGAGATCTCTGGGGTCTCTTTTATAAGAGCATTAATCCCATTCATAAGGACTCTACCCTCATCACCTAATCACCTCCCAAAAGCCCCACCTCTAAACACCATCACCTTGGGGGTTAAGATTTAACATATGGATTTGGTGGGAGACCCACGCATTCAGTCTATAGCAGCAACATTCTTACTTCCGTAAGGAATGCGTCATCTTATTTTGCCCTGTATCACATTCCAACCACCATAAAAGACACACGGGAAGGTTCAGCACATACTTGTTAAGCAAGTAATGCAAATCAATGTAACAGCGGCCCCAGCCAAGTGGCTTTATGGGCCACACTGAGCTCTTATGAGACCATTCACAATGTAGTGCTAAAGACAGAATAACAGTCTGTCAGAGCGAAGGGTCATGTTGGAGACCACCCAGGGAGTTAGGCCATGAGGGTGGACCCCTCAGGAATGAGATTAGAGTCCTTATAAAAGGGACCCCAAAGGGTTCCCTCACCCCTGCCACCCTGTGAGCATACAGACAAAATGGCTTTCTTTGAATCAGGAAGCTGGCCCTCACCAGACACCAAATCTGTCAGTGCCTTGATCTTGGACTTCCCAGGCTCCAGAACCATGAGAAATAAATGTTTGTTGTTTATAAGCCACTCAGTCTATAGTGGCTTTTATAACTCTTGTTATAAAAGTCCAAAAGGACTAAGACACCTGATAAGCCTGTTATGTGAGGAAGGAGAGACCCTATAGACAGGATATGGTGGGACACAAGATAAGAAAAGACACTGCTAGATAGCTCTACAGGAAAAAGAGAGCGGAGAAAGGGGAGAACAGGGAAGAAAAGAATACTGAGCAACTGGGTGGGATACTGGGCTCTAAGTTGTGGAAGTGACTGAGGAATAGTTAAGAACAGTAATAGATAAAACTGAACTTTAAGTATTTTTTAAATGCTGTAGTGTAAATCTCTTCACCATTCCAAATCTTCAGTAAAGTCCTTTATAATCATAAAAGTCTTGTAAGTGAATTATCTGGAACCATACAAGTAGGTGCATACAGATTCGGGAAGAACATCATGTTTCCACAGGTGGAGGAACGGGCTTCCAACACCTGAATTGGTGGGAAAATCTTAGTTGAGATACAGGTCACATTTAAAAGTGACCTTCTCAACTGCAATCTTATCACATCATCTACCATTTGTCCTATTTCTTTCCTCTGGACCCACACCAAGCCAGACTATGTTCTCTGACCTGTGGCCGCCCAACAGATGGTCTTCTCTCTCCAGGCCAAGTGGGCCTTTCTCAGTAGAGACTCAGCTTTGTCTCTGCTACTCAGCGTCCTGTCCAGTAAACAAACTATCATTTTTAAATTTTTCTCCTAAAGCCCAAAGAGAACTGAACAAAACATTCCAGAAGGAGCTGGTCCATCCTGTGAACACCAAGGATGCCTCAGGTAATATTTACATTTGTACTGTCATCACACCAATGAATGACCATTACTGATCTAAGAGCAAATTGCAATCCCACACCGCAGTTCAGGGGGCTGCTTCTAAATGACGCTCCTCACCCCGTTTCATGGACTTGGCAGTTAAGAGTTTTCTTTGGACCAATACTCATGAAATTACACTCATCCTTCTTAAATTTAATCTTCCTGGAACCGACCCATTACTCCAGGAAGTTGAAATTATTTTAGAATCTGATTCTTGTACCTTTTTAACAATTCTTGCAAAATTTATCCCGATTTGTGATTCATGAGGCCTCTAACTTTACTCAACAGCCTGTGACACACACCTAAAGAACATCTCTTCAAGTTGAAGAGTGAATCCTGGGTAGAATGACCCACCTGTCCTTAATATCTGCCTCCTAGCTCCTGTTGCTCTGAGCTGACTTTGAGGGCTGGCACACCCAGGAGGCTCTGGAAACCCACTGTGCGTCCAGTCCAAGCCTTGAACTTGAGGAGTAGCTCTGTCAGTGTATAAGGTAACTGAACTTCCCCGGTGATCAGCATAGTGCCTTGCATGTAGACAATCCTCCAACGGCGGCAAACTGATGCTCTATAGATGCCTCTATTTCTAGCCTCCTGGAAAATCAGCAGAACTGGTGCGTGAACCAAGTTTAACATTATCTCCACCCCCAGATAACTCACTGTCCTACGCGAGGGGACAAAATAAGCCCTATTACTGCCAACCTGTCCTTTCTTCTGCTTATTCAAAAAGTCTGTAAATTTTGCCCAATTTGTTTCTTGCCATCCAGAACTTTTACTCAGACTGCTGGAAAGGCAGGGAGGAGGGGACAAGAGACATCAGGCCAGCCCTGTAGGGAAGGAAATGATGGAGTTGGGAGAGAAAGAAGCAGAGGGTCTTGGGGCGTGAGGGAAATGAATGGGAATTCTAAGAACTAGGGCAATGGACTCTTTCCCTCTACCTTAGTTAAGTTAGAAACTCAGGTGAAATTTTTAAATCACTTTGTAATTGTCCTTTGGTTCTTGGACCATGCTTCCTTGACCAAGGCAGAACTCAAACTGGATCACACACATCTCTAGCTTTTATGTATTTCCCCCTTACAGAATGCCTCCATTTCAATTCATCATCTGGTAGAAGAAAAGTGTTCACACCTTTGCTTTTCCTTATTTTTTTTTTTTTTCATTTTGCCAAGAATACTGCTGAAGAAAACATGAGAAATGGGCTTGTGGTTCAACAGTTACAGTGTCTGAAATTAATTAAAGGAAAGAGAAGACCAAATAGGCTCTTCCCTTCCTGGTGTAATTGTATTTTAAAGTGATCCAAAATGTTCCATATCCCCCAAATGTTTCCTCAATGCCCAGTCACCTAGCCTTCAATTCCCACCTTTTGAATATATATTTTGGATTAAGGTATTATCTCCTAAAATAACCTTTTTGGGAACATTAGCATTTCCTGGAGTCTACTGTGTGCCAGATACTTCAAGTGTGTTATGTCACGTTTCTTCCTCATGACAAATTTCTTCCTGCAGGCATTTATTTCAATACTATAATAACTGTTCTGGTTGAATTGTGTCCCCTAAAAAGGTGTGTTGCAAGTCCTAAATTCCAGCACCTCAGAATGAGATCTTATTTGGAAATAGGGTTATTGCAGATGTAATTGGTTAAAACACGGTTGTACTGGAGTAGGATGGGCAGTCCCTTGATTCAATGGGACCGGTGTTACGCTCCTAAGAAGACGGAAGTTAGACCCAGACACAAAAGGAGAAGACAGACACGTGATGAGGACACCAGAGAATGGAGCGACCCATCTGCAAGCCAAGGAACACCAAGGAATGCCAGCAAATACCAGAGGCTAGAAGAGGCAAGGAAGGTTTCTCCGTACAGGTTTCAGAAGAAGCATGGTCCTGCTGACATCCTGATTTTGGACTTCTGGCCCCCAGAACAGAGAAAGGATACATTTCTGTTGCTGTAAGTCACCCATTTGTGGTTCTTTGTTACAGCGGCCATAGGAAACTAGTACAGTAACCGAGAGTCATGTTCTAGACTCATGTTTCAATCCCAGCTTTGCCATTACTTCCATAAATTACTTCAAGCTTAGTAAATCTCAAATTTCCTCATCTGTAAAATGCAGATAACGGTATCTACTATTGCACAGATTTTTTTCCGAAATGAATTAAATGGAAATCTCTGTGTTCTCCTCACTCAATTATTGCATCAGGTAAACATTTAATAAACGGCATCCTCTGCTAGGATCATCCTCATGATTGGGCCTTCTTCCTCCTCGTGAATGAAGAAACTAAAAAAATAGGTAAAAAACCATGCCCAGTGGCAGAGCTGGAGTTCAAAATGAGCTCTCCTTGCCTCCAAACAGCATGTCAGATTCCAATAGCCATTAGGAGAGAGATTACGTTTTCTCAAGAATCTGCATGTGTTCTGAGGAGATGGATGGTGAAAGGTAAAATCTTGAATGTGAGGCAAGAGGAGAAATGAACTTTTAATTCAGTATATGGGGTGATGTCGGGGTGGGGACGTCTGAAAGGCAGTCAGAACCGCTAAGATCACAACTATGACCTCCCAGCTCTGACCAGCGCTGTTCCCTGTGCTGTCCCACCTGCACCCCCAAGTTCATGTCAACATTGCCATTTCTTTCAACAAACCATGTATCAGCCTTCCAGCATACCTGAGTTCCTAGAAGCTATCCAACTCCACAAAAGGCTCCTGTTCCTTAGGAAATCCAACCGGCTGGCTTCCTTTCATCCAGGCATGCTTGGTCCCTGCCTACAGCAGTGCCCTAGGCAGTATGACAGAGAGGCTCTCGGGGCCAAGGAGAGTCTGCAAAGCCAGCCACCCTCTCCCAATCCGTGGGCATCTTCACTTCATGCACAAATGCAGTATTGGTCCCTGAGCCAGAAGCACGCATAACACTGGGGCAATGATCAAAGTTGGATATAATCTAAACATATTTAAAAAGCTAGATGACTGAGTTTTATGAATATCATCCTATATATTCTGGATCATCCTATATATTCTGGATATATTTAAATATATTTTAAAATAAATATATTTATTTATTTTAAAGCCAGAATGGATTAAAAGGAGAACAGACAAAAGCCAGGGAGATCAGTTTGCTACAATAAATATTCAAGACCCCGGTCTGGTCCAAGCCCCACATGATATGTATTTTCCATATAAGCAATGTGAGGCTTAGACAAACCCTAATTCCAGCTATGCCCCTAGTAAACTGTGTGTCCCTGAACCCAGGCAGTGCACAACTAGTTAGTGACAAACCACATCTAAGAATCAGTCTCCGGATTCTTCTCCTTCCCACTCAGTGCATCCCCATTTTTCCACATGAGAGGATTGCACCTAAAAATCAACATATGCAGAACAAAAATCGGAAACTGCATTAGTAAGCATGAACTTTACAGACTTCTGGTCTCCGTTCCCTCCTTAATCCCAGTTTAGCCAATGGGATTTGGTGTTTACCTGGGAGAAGGCCTTCCTCTTAAGAATACTGCACCCCTTTAGTTGTATTGCTTGCAAAGCTATACACACAGGTATTTTGAAACACTGGACAATTTAATCTCTCCTTTTTATGCCGTAAACACCACTGGATGCAATTTCCGAGGCAACATTTAAACGTTACATCCCATTTCCCTATGATATGGGAAGTACCCATAGGCTGTGAGAGTGAGAGAGGGTAGCCAATATTGCATGAGCACGTCCCCAAATGGGGTGAAGGTAGGGTGCCCTCCAGATCAGACAATTCCATCAACCTATAGAAGCTACACAGAGGATGACTCAATGTGCCATAAGTTCAAGGGCAGTTGAACTAAATTAAAAGAAAAATAGCTTTAAAAACCTGACAACTTCTTACTGTTATTAAAATTAAAAAAAAAAAATTAAAAACCTGGTCAAAGTTGCCTATTCTAGAGGAGGGTTAGAATTTAAATGTGAATAAATCTTTTATGACAAACCCAAGGCACAGTTCTTTTTCTAGATGCCAACAGGAGCTTGCTGCCTTATATCTTAAGGCAAAATGTTCTCCCTTGTCTCCTTTTGTTCTTTTCCTTTCTTCCCTCTCCCCTGGACACTCCTTTTCTGTATTCAGAATGCTGCGGGTCATCGGCAGGGCTTCTCTGAGGAGACCTACCAGGCCTCCGCTCACGCTGTGTGTGCACCTCTCTCTTCTGGCAGAGTCTCTCCTATTATCTGATTCTTCACGCACCTCACAGAGCTGGATCTGACGCGCTGAGGTGCAGAGCCCGCAAAACCCAGCTGTATCTGCAAGCCCGCAAAACCCAGCTGTATCTGCAAGTCCGCAAAACCCAGCTGTATCTGCAAGTCCGCAAAACCCAGCTGTATCTGCAAGTCCCTGCTGGGATGGAGGTGGCTGAACCCAGGTCAAGGAATCCAGGAGTCACAAGGCACAGTGGGAGGGGGAACATGGAAGGTCATCTTTGAACTTCACACTTGCCTGTGACAGAGATGTCAGGAGGCCCCTCATGGGGCCTCTGTGGAGGCAGAGAGGATAATGTGAAAATAATGTGAGCTGAGGCAAGAAGAAGGAGCCGTGGACCCAGAAACCCGGGGCCTAGACTCACAGCATCCATTTCCCCACTGACTGGGCATCTTGGGACCTCAGGCAAGCTCCTGACCTCTCCATGATTCGTTTTCCTCAGTGAAATAGGGGAAAGGTCATACCTATCACAAGAGGTCCTTGAAAGGATAAGTTAAAATATCTCAAACGAGAAGAGCTTGCCCAACAAAGGTTTGCAGATCCCAATTCTCTGCTGCTTGCATCACAGGGACTTGGGGATGGTGTAAAATATTGGGCCGAATAAAATCTAACAAGGAAACTCAACACTCTCATTCACTTCTTCTGTGAGTGTAGACACACATTCCACACTCCAGGGAGATTTGGAGTAGTGGGAAGGAGCAGGAAGGAAAAGACAGGGAAAGGTGAAAAGAAGAAGAGGTTAACAGGTCACTGAAATGGGCTATTCTAGAATATGGGTGGCAACTCCATGTTCAGTCCAAGGAACTGAGCACTTGCTGCATGTGCCAGCCTTGAACTTAGCAGTGGGGACACAGGGATGAATAAATCATCACTTCTGTCCTCAAAATGTCTATATCCTTGTGGTAGAGGCAAATACACCAATAGGAATAAAATAATACGATAAAACTAAAAGTATGGCCAGAGGCTTGAGGAAACACAGAAAGGGTGTAACTGATTCTTCCTGGACATGGAACATCACTTCAGTGCGCAGAGTGGAAGGGACATTTCAGCCGGAATTTGAAGGTGTAGGGGGAGCACACCAGGGGGCAGAGAGGAGACAGGCATGCTGAGAAGGCAGAATAATGCTCCCTCCTCAGACGCCCATGTCCTCATCCTCAGAACCTGCAGATATGTTGCTTTTCTTGGAAAAGGGACTTGGCAAACTTAATTAAGGCTGCAGACTTTAAAATAGAGAAATTATCCTAGATTATCAGGGTGGACCCAATCTCATCACAATAGCCCTTAAAAGCAGAGAATTTTTCTCTGGCTCAACTGTAAGAAATGGGAGAGAAGAGGAAGTTGGTTTGAAGCTTGAGGGGGATTCAAGCTGCCATTGCTGAAAGGGGGCCCGAGGCAAGTGCGAGCAGCAACGTGAGCAGATTCTAAGAGCAAAGACCCGTCCCCTGCTGACAAGTCAGCAAGGAAATGGAAACCTCAGTCCTACAACCACAAGGAACTGGTTTTGGCCAACAACTTGAATGAGTCTGAGGAAGTGATTAACTCCCAGTGTCTCCAGAAAGGAATGCATCCCTTCCAACACCTTGATTTCAGCCTGTGAGACCCTAAACCCAGTTGTGCCAGGCTCTATCCAGGCTGCTGACCTACAGAACTGTGAGATAATGGATTTGCGTCATTTTCAGACACTAAGTTTATGGTAATTTGTTATAGCAGGAATGAAAAAATTAATCATATACATAGCAAAAGGCACAGAACAGCAGATACATACGATTCCATTCATAGGAGCTATTTGGGGAACTATTGGGGATAAGGCAAGAAACAGGAGGAGCAGCTTGGTGAACAATACATAAAACAGAGCCATACTGTAAGCAAAAGGGAGTCTTAGGAGGCTTTTGAGCAGAGGAATGTCAAGTATGATTTGGGAAGGGTGGGTAGAAATTTAATAAATTCCTAAATTCACCAGAACTCACAAATAACAAAGGTCCCCTTATCTTCGAGATTATCATCACAGTAGTTTGCATTTTGATCCAAATGAGGTTGCAATGGTGTGAATATCCAGGCAATTTCTCCTTGAGATGTGATTTACAGCCAGTTTTGGAACTGTGGTAGTTTACATACACAAATGTAAAAACTTGGGATTTTTCATTCACCTGCTAAAATGATTCCGTTCAGCTTATCAAAGGCATCTATGTAAATGCAGAGGGTATTCTTTAAGGATCTAACTTGGCTTCTCAGCTACAGTCACCAGTACTGACCATTCCCTTATTTTCAAAATACTCTTTTTTTTTTTTTTTTTTTTTCTTAGTTTCTATCTATAGGTTCATCTCCTGGACTTCTTCCTACTCTTCTTATCGGTCTGATTTTTTTTGTCTTTAAATTCACTTTCCTCTACCCAGCCAATAAATATGAGATTTCATCTAAGCCTAATTTACGGGCTTCTGCCCTCCTCATTCTTATATACTATGTCCCTAAATTATCCTCTCTATTACTACTTATTTGCAGGTGATTTACAAATTTCTCTTTCTGATTGTAACTTCTCTAAGAATCAGAACTGATAGATCCAGACACATATGTCATATTTCTTCTTGGATCTCTCAAAGACACCTCAAGCTCAACATGGCCAAAACCAAACTCATCAATGTCATGCCTGACTTGGTCTTCCTTTCAGTATTCTATCTGTGAATGGTTCCACCAACCACAAGCTAGAATCCCAGCATCATTCTTGCTGTCTTCCTCTTCCCCCACATCCAATTCCAGACTTACTCTTCTTCCTCAAGTCCCACCAAGAGCTAACTTCAAGACTTCCCTGCATGCTAGCAAAAGAGCAAACATCACATGGGCTAGAGACTGATGAATAAATGAGAAATCATGAGTCATTCTGGGTAACTGCCATCTACTAGTATCGATACTAGAAAAACTGACCCAAAGAAACTGGGGAGGGGAGAGGGCTGTGGACATAAAATCCACTTGTCACCTCAATCATTAACCCTCAAGTTTACTTCCTCAGGTACAACTCAGATGCCAGACCTCAGAGGACTCTGGGGGGATGGCAAGAAATTTGGGGAGTTCAGTAAGAGTCATGAGGACCCCAAGCTTCGATCGCACGTTCATTCATGCATATAATATCTTCTTAATTAAAAGTAGTAGAACTCTTAGTTAAGGGGCATGTGGTTGAGATTGCCATTTGTAGCCCCTAATCATCTCTGAGGAGCCAGGCGAAGTTAAGACAAGCCCTGTATTTTTAAATAGACACCCCTTTGAGAACCACCAAATAAAAACCTACCAATTATTTGAGTAACGCCTCATCTTCACAGCAAAAAATAAATGTCACTATCCACTTTGCTCATTAGACTTAGCTCTGAACATCATCTGGTTGCTTCTAATAACTGATCTACCACCGTAAGACTCAAAACTGCCAACTGGTTCAACCTCATTAGAAGCTTGCTGGAAACGGCAGGTGTAGACTTGGTGCCCTGACAGCCAAGACAGGTACAGAACCATCCAGATTTTAACAGACTTCCACACTTCAGTCTGATTTTACAGACCACTAGATCAGTTATTATACTCCAGTCACTGTTTGGAGCTACACTTTATGGGAAATTACACGTGGAGAGGTCTGTTTAGACAGATACAATGAAAATGATTCATGAGCAGAAAACCAAGCGGAATTCACGAGTGGATTACCTGAAAAACTAACTGAAAAACTAGGAGAGTATTTCTTGAAAAACATAAAGGAATGTAGCTGAAGGGTAAATCAAGTTGGAGTTTCTTTTTTAGGGCCGTAAGAAGCAGTACTAGGATGGATGGATTGGAGCCACAGCAGAGCAGGAGGAAGGCTTGCTAATTGGGATAACTGAGCATGGAGGAGACGGCCCTGGAAGGGAGCCATCCTTCAATCAGCAGCTGCACTCAAGCTTGTCACAAGGACACCTGATTAATTCAAACAGACACTCAGAAAATATTTACTGGCTGCCTACTATATATAACGGCAGATCAGAGAGCTATGAAGATATGAGATGGGTCTCTCGGCTAGCAGATCCTCAAGGTTGCTCCTAAAACTGACTTCCTTTATTTCCCTATCTCTGTCATTAGGTTCAAATATCAAAATGCAAGTTAAAGTTCTTTAACTTTCTCCAATAGCAGGCATGAGGTCTCTTTAAAAGATGCTTGTTGTATCTCCCCTCTACCACCGTATGTACCTTAGAAACAAAAAGAGATTAAGATGGACAGGAAAGGATGTACAAATTCTAGCTTAGCTCTAAACCTTCGTAGTGTTGGGAAGGTAGCACCTTGACTCCCAAATACAGGTGACAAGAAAGATCCAGGACATTATACAGCTGAGAGCCAGATCCCAGAATTAAACTACATCTTGTTTAGTCCTCACGACAAGCCTGCAGGTAGGCAACAGTATTCCCGTTTCCCAGATTTTAAAAATTGGGGTTTAGAGGGACTTCCCGGTGGCGCAGTGGTTCAGAATCCATCTGCCAATGCAGGGGACTCGGGTTCGAGCCCTGTTCCGGGAAGGTCTCACATGCCACAGAGCAACTAAGCCCATGCACCACAACTACTGAGCCTGCGCTCTAGAGACCGTGTGCCACAACTACTGAAGCCTGAGCTCTGGAGCCCACGAGCCACAACTACTGAGCCCATGTGCCACAACTACTGAAGCCTGCACGCCTAGAGCCCATGCTCTGCAACGAGAGAAGCCACCGCAATGAGAAGCCCGCACACCGCAACGAAGAGTAGCTCCCGCTCGCCACAACTAGAGAAAGCCCGCACACAGCAACGAAGACCCAACGCAGCCAAAAATAAATAAATTAATTTTTAAAAATGTTTTTAAATGTTAATAAAAAAATAAAAATAAAAATTGGGGCTTAGAGAAGTGAAATAACCTAACAGATTATCTCTAAGAACTGTAACAGGGGTATACAGGTCGGGACAGACTCCCTCTGGGGGATTCTGAAAAACATACCAGAGGAAACGAATTAGGAGCTAGAAATGCCACAGCGAGAAGACATGAATTAGACGGAAAACCAGGGGTGGGCATTTAGGAAAGGGGAAGTAACGTGCAAAATCACGCGATGTGAGAGGACACGCCATGTTCCATGAACAAGGAAAATTCAGTGACGTTCAATTCCAGGCAGCAGATGGGGAGATAAGCCAGGGCTAGACTGTGGAAGGGCATATGTGCACAGCTAAAGAAATGAGATGTTCTGTAGATGGTAGGCATGCTAAGTCTTGTAATCAGGAGAGAGACAGGTTAAAGCAAGTCATCGGGGTGCCCTGTTGCTTATACAAGACTCATGCCGCAGAATCGTCAATAAGGAGAAAATATCAACCATCCAGGAGTGAAGGAATGATGCCTTCCTGCATTTAAACCGAACATCCGCAAGATACAGTCATCGAACATCTGTTATGTGCTGGGCTTTAGTGCCTATGTACAGATCTTTTTTTTCTCATGACGGGATCTTATAACTCCCTAAAGAGATTTTGCTACAACTAGATAGCAGAGGTTTAGCTTTTTGAAATCCTCACTCCTAGACAGTGTACAAGCAAGCGGCAAGATCTAGTTGGAGATATGAGATTAAGCAGCTCAGAGGTTTGGGCTGCTTTCTTGTGTTAGCAGGTGTATCACACCTGACACAGTGCTCTGCGTATGATGGTATTTGATAGAGTAATTACTAGGTTAAACCTCATTCATTTACACCATTTGTGGAATGGTCTGTGTAAATTAATGAAAACGCTCAATTGTGAAGACAGAGTTACATTCTCGAAACCAGATTTCCTCAAAGTCAGTGTCAGGAGATGCCAGTCCTGGAGACTACCTGCAAAGTAACCATGATGGCGAAGATGAGGGTGAGCACGAGGCTTGCTCCAGTCACCTGCTGCTGTGCCGCCAATTCCCCCCAAGCTCGGGAGCTTTAACCATTTTACTGTATCTCACGTGGGTCTATTCAGACAGGGCTCAACTGGCCAATTACTCTGCTCCATGTGGCATCAACTGGGGTCACTTGATATTCCATTGGCATCTGGGTTCATCTGTAGGCTTTAGGCTGGTTTCACTAACATCTGGTAGCCTGATGGGAATGGGTGCAAGGCTGGGCTGGGCTAGGCCACTATCTCTCTTCGAATTGTCTCAGGGCCTATCTCCAGCTGGGTAGTTGATTGTTTTATAAATGGTGCCTCAGGATTACAAGAGACTATGGTGGAAACTAGACTTTCTTACTGGTTAGGTCCAAAACTGCCATCATGCCATTGGTGCCATATATTATCGGTCAAGCAACTCCCAGGCCAGCCCAGACTCAAGGAGCAGGAGGCCAGACATCACCTTTTGTTGGGAGGTTTGTCTGCAGGTTTAAGAGGGGAAGGAATGGTTAATGGCCATCTTAGAGATAAGCTGCCACGATGGTGGCAGTGATGATAATATGATGTTGATGTTATTTGAAGGCAGCATTTGGTTTGATAAACTTTTTAAATGAAAGGGCAGATAGTAAATATTTTAGGCTTTGTAAGCCATGTACAGTCTATTGCATATTCTTCTTTGTTTTTAACAACTCTTTGAAAATATATATACATTAAAAAAAAAACATTATTAGCTCACAGGCTAAACAAAAAAAAGCCGCAGGCTGGGTTTGGCCCCTGGGGTATAGTTTGCCAACCCCTGTTCTAGGGCGTTCTGTGGCCAAATAAACTTGTCAGGCTGTGTGACGTGATATTTTCAGAGCTTCATAACACATATTAATACACCGGAGGCTCTGAGAAGTCTTAAATAACTCTGTTTAATGCCACCATTTACAAAGTTATACTGATCAATACTTTTCTACCTAAAACCTATTTTAAGCAGCCTTCCAAAAAATGGCTCATACGAAATTAGACTGTGACCAAGAAATAGACATAGGACCTAAAGATTTTAATTAACGGATCTGAATAACTGATTTCTATACAAGGTTAGTTAACTGCAGGCCATGAGTTCTCCAAAGTATCCCAAAATATTTTGTCCTTCTAAATGGCTGAAACTTCCTCTTAATAGTGATATTTTAAGCCCCTATGCATTTAAAGAATACCTCTTGTCATAAATTATCAAATTATATTTCAGCATAGCCCTAAAACCTCCCAGATTGAAAGTCAGAGATTTCAAATCAATAAGCCAATGTTAGTTCATCAGTATAGCCATCAAAAGAGTGGAGGACTTGAACTTGGGGCCTCTGGATTATGTCAAGGTGTTGTCACTTAATAGCTGTGGACTAAAGTAAGTGACTGAGTTTCTCCAACCCCTGGTTCCCTGGACACTGGGAGAGAGAACGCCGTTTACCTCTCAAGAATGTTGTGAGCTGCAGTGAACAACAGCACGCATGCAGAAATGTCTCACAAACTCTTGGATCTAATGCGAAGGTAATTTTCCAGTGTTCTCCAGAAATGGCATCGTCAGTAAGAGTAGTCTCTTGTTTTAGGTGACTTCAAACCTTATTTTGTTTCTCTTATGGGTAGTGAGAGGTAGAACTGGGTGCTGTATGGCTCAGCCTGCGTAGGTTTGAATCCTGGTTTACTCTCTGTGCAGCCACGGGCAAGGTTCTTAACCTGTCTGAGCCTAGACTGTCTCATCTGTGAAAGTACCACACACCGCTTGCTTCGTGGGGCCATGACAAGAATTCAGCAGGTTGGAATATCAAGAATTTAGTGCCCAGTCTGCTACAATGTAAGCTGTCATCAAATTTAAGTACTGTAATTGTTAAAAGTAATTATTAGTGACCCTGCTATAGGAACGTGATAAGTAACTAACTTTAGATTCTAATACTCATTTTCCTATTTTGTCCAAAAATACTTGATAAGGGCATATGTGCACAGCTAAAGAAATGAGATGTTCTGTAGATGGTAGGCATGCTGAAGTCTTGTAATCAGGAGAGAGACAGGTTAAAGCAAGTCATAAGGGTGCCTTGTTGCTTATACAAGACTCATGCTGCAGAATCATCAATAAGGAGAAAATATCAACCATCCAGGAGTGAAGGAATGATGCCCTCCTGCATTTAAAACGAACGTCGGCAAGATACAATCAAGATACAATACAAGATACAATAGAAGATAAGGGATGCCAATAGCAATAATAATATCACCAGTTAATACATACAGAGCTTTTACTATATTCGTGGGCTCTGGTCCAGGAGATTTTCATGCATTAGGTATTTATTCTTACATTAGCCCTGCTAGGCAGGTACTAACATTACTCCTCTGAAGCACAGGAATGCTACATGATTTGCCTGTGGTCAAAAAAGTGGTTAAAAGTGGAGCTTGTATGCCAACTCTGGAAATCCACTTTCAAAGTGAAGATTCTCAATGACTACACTATACTGCTTCTGGATGAAGACAAACTGGGAAGGAAAAATGAGAGTGAGGTACCCCAAAGAAGAGACACATTGTCAGGGACATTCAGCTGACAGCAAAGAACAGAATCAGTCCAAAGCATTTAATGTTCTTGCTTAGACCAAGCCATGCCATGGGCTTTCCTTCTCAACTCACAAGAAGCAAACATGACCTATGGACAGAGTGTCACAGACAGTGGATTCCCTGGAAAATATAAAGGCCTGTCTAAAAGATGTAATATCTTTAAAATATCTCCCCAACCTCCCAAGTATTAACAGTAGCCAATGCAACAGAACGAATTTGAGACTAAAACAAAATCTGACATGACCCACTTGGGACACTAGGTATGTGGGCACACTGCACTTATCATGACAGGCTTTGTGCACCCAGGGTAGCTTATTTCATCTCTCAGGTTGGCATTTTCCAGCAACCCATCATACACTAGATAAACCACATCCTACTAGTTCCTGTTATAAACTCCTTGAGAGTAAATTTTAACTCTATCTAATAATAAGCCTTAGAAAAATAGTATTAGGAAGCTAAATCTGTAAGCGATGCCCCTATGAAGCATATTCATTGATTCAATATTTACTGAGTGTCTGCTACCAGCCAGGCATTGCTCTAAGCACTGGAGCCTCATCAGCAAACATGTCAGAAAGAGACTCTAATTTAAATGCATTAACATTCTTATGGGAAAAGTCAGGCAAAAAACAAGTTAATTTCAGATAATGAAAAGGAAATAGAATATATACAAAATGGTGACAGAGTGAGGTGAGGCCTTTGGAAAAGATGGTTGTATCAGTTAGCTACTGCTGTATAACAAAGCACCCCAAAATATGCTGACTGAAAATAGCAAGTATTTCTTTTAGCATAGTGGCTTAAAATAGTAATTTTCATTTCACACGAATTGAGGGGTAAGCTAAGCAGTTCTGTTGATCTAGACCTGGTAGGACTAATCTTGGTTGGGCTCACTCAGGAATTTACAGTCAGGTGAGTAATCAGCTTGTGGCTAGCTGGAATAGAATGGCTTCAACTCACATGTCTGACTGTCAGCTGGGATGATGTGATGACTGGGCCCTGTGGTTCTCAGCATCCAGAAGGCTAACCTGGGCTTGTTTATATGGTGGGGACAGGGTTCCAAGAGAATAAGAGAAACACGCAAGGTGTCTTGAGGCCTGTAACTAACACTTTGGAACTCTGGTGGCATATTACTGGTCCAAGTAAGTTTTACATAGCCAGGCCAGATCCAAGGGGAAGGGAAATAGATTCCACTTCTTAATGCAGGAAGCTGCAAAACCTCATTGCAAAAGGCATCGATACAAAGAGGAGTCAGATTAGGGACACAGTTGCCATAAACCTACTAACAGTCAAGACAGGTCTTTCTGGAAGAGTGACACTTAAGCTGAAACTTGAATGACGGAAGAGTGAGGTGGGCAAAGAGCTTGTGGTAGGCAGAGGGAGGGCAAGTGCGAATGTCGGAGTGCACTTGTGCTTGCCCACATGAAGTGTATTCACCTGTGTGCACAAACATGCATGTGTGTGTAAATGTGTATGAGCACGTACATGACATATGATAAACATGCATGGAGCGTTCTGCCAGCTGAATATGGGCCCCTTTCCCCTACCTTCTGTCTTTCAACATTGGAACATTCAAACACCAATAGAACCATATGATTTGATATACTCCATTCTCATAACTTAGTGCACATAAAAACCATCTTCACAGCATTTAAAAATACAGATCCCCAGGCCTCCTACCTGAAAATTCTGACCCAGAAGAGCTCGGGTAGGACACAGAAATCTGCAACTTAGCAAGGGCAGCTACTAATTATGAAGCAGCTGCTCTGTATCCAATAAATTAGGAACTAATTTTTAACTTTTCTTGAGTTTGGATTTTGTACCCTTTTCATCCACCCCAGACAACTGGTGTGTGACTGTGAATAATATACTTTACTAATCTATACTATCTGGCCCTTCCTTTTTCCTAAAGACAATCAAGTGAATGTGGACCGGCTGATAAGGAAAAATAGAAATGGATGCACAGAGCGGGAAATAAGAGCCTCAAGATAACGCATCTAATTTCCTTGTTGTTCATTCAAGTAAGGTGTGTTTAACTTCGCCTGCTGCCAGGGAGACTATAACCCAGGGATGCCTGTCTTCACATATCAAGTCATTGATAAAAGTATTTTTTACAGATTTTCTCAACCCTGCCTACACGCCAGAATGATCTTTAAAAAAAAGTAAAAAAAAAAAAAAAAAAAAAAGTAAGTAAATGAGCAATTACTTAACCTGGGGGGGATGGGACTTGGGCTTGGGTTTTTGATTTTGAAGGATTCCCATATGATTGTGATACACTGTAAAAATTGAGATCCAGAGTTAAACGATCAAACTGGGAAATTTTAAACCAGCACAAAACACCTGCTTAAGTGAAGCACTGGGTAATTAGCACCTCGTGCAAACATACAGGTACGCTTGAGGAAGAGTCGAGGCACTGGCCTCAAATTCCCACTGGGCAATCAATTCTTTCAGTGCCTACAGGTCAAGTCTCAGGTGTCCTGCAAAAAGCATGGGATCATAAAATCCACTTAGCTGGTAACATAATCATTTCATTAACTTAGAAATTGCCATAAGACATGATTTACTTTTTAAAGTAAACATGCCATTGTGATGTGATTATCTGGTAGGGACCAGTTTCTCATTATTTGGTTTTTAAATGTCACTTTATTTTGCTTAAAGGAGGGAAAAAAGTCACCCTATGATAATCCACTCTATTACTTCAATAAGGCATGAGCCACACAATTAACCAAATTCATCAGAAATAATACAAAGTACAGGCAACATAAATTTTGGAGACTGAGGGACCTCCACCTGGAGCTCATCTCAATGACGTGTATGATGCGGGGTCATGTTGCTCTGAGCCTCTCTTTCCTCATCAGTAAAATGGCACTGTAACGCTGACTCCACAGACTGACGCCAGGAATAGCTCAGAGAATAAGGCAGAACAGATCTTCTGTAAAGGGTCAGACAGTAAGTATTTTAGCCTTTGTGGGTCAGGCGATTTCTGTCACAACTACTCATCTCTGCCACTGTAGCCCCCAAGCAGCCACAGACAATACACAGAATGCATGCGGATGGCTGTGTCCTAATTAAACTTTATCTACCAAGATGGGACACAGGTCATCGTTTGCTGACCCCTGATTTCGAAAATACAAGTTAAGCACTTAACGTAATTCTGGACAAGCTAGAAGCTCCATAAATGGTAACCAGCACTGTGGCTCATGAAGGTGCTAACAATGATAATGATTACAACAATAGCATTGACCCCGCCATCACTGTCACAGCTGAGGCTCAAGAGACCTGGAATCCTGTTCTACTTCTGACACTGACTTTCTGTGAATTTTGGTCAAGGTACGTCCCCTCTCTGGGCATCATCTTCAAAGGACGGTGTCACCAGAGTGCATCCAGCATTCCTTCCTGGGCTATGAACCTCTTCAAGCAATCAATCAGTTAGAAATTCACCAACATCTACAGCACTGTCAACTCCATCTCTTTTTTTCCCTCTTCCTATGAAAAAGAGCAAAGAATCTTGTTGTTAAGGGGCAACTTATCACAGGAAAGACTGAGCAACACCTTTTCTCCTTAGACAATAAAGCCCTGCCATAGCATTTGTAGGAAAAAGGTGACTCCATTGTCATTTGGAATGTGAAGCCGTCAAAATGGATAGATTCTAACACACTGTAGGATTTGGTTTTCATCCTAAGTTTTCACACGGACATTGCAATTGGGTCAAGACACAGACACTCCCTCAAGACAACTAGGTAAGGTCTATTCAAAGACAATTTAAAAGACGTCCCACTTTCTCACACACACTATCATTCCCAAGTTAATGACAGAGTTAACACCTATTGAGTTATAGCAAGGAATGTAATGAGTTCCATTTTTTTCAGAGCAGAAGTGTTGAGGCTTTACCACTGGGGAAACAAAAAGTTAAACAACCATCCACAAAAAGAACACCATTTATGTAAAACGGTGAGTCTCCAAGTCTGGGTGTCCCAGATCAGCAGCATCAGCAAAACCATAGGAATTTGCTAGAAATATGGAATCTCAGGTCCTCACCCAAGGGCTACTGCAGTAGAAACAGGGTGAGGGCTTCCCTGGTGGCGCAGTGGTTGAGAGTCTGCCTGCCAATGCAGGGGACATGGGTTCGAGCCCTGGTCCGGGAAGATCCCACATGCCGCGGAGCAACTAGGCCCGTGAGCCACAGCTACTGAGCCTGCGCGTCTGGAGCCTGTGCTCCGCAACAAGAGAGGCCGCGACAGTGAGAGGCCTGCACACCGCGATGATGAGTGGCCCCCGCTCGCCGCAACTAGAGAAAGCCCTCGCACAGAAACGAAGACCCAACACAGCCAAAACTAAAAATAAATTAATTAATTAAAAAATAAAAAAAAGAAACAGGGTGAGAAGCCCAGCCATCTGTGTTGTAACAAGCCCTCCAGGTGATCTTAAGGCATCCTCAAGTTTAAGAACCACTAATTTAAGTGACAAAAGTGTCACTGACCATGGCCCCTATGCACCCAAGCGGAGCTTGATAACGGGTCGCTGCTGTTTTCCTCCGCGTTATCTGGCCTCCCTTTCTTGGGCAGTCATGCACGAGTCTCCTCTGGATAACCACCCATCCCCCACTGCATATGGCTCTGCACAGCCTGTCCACCAGCCCCCGCCCCCCGCACCTATTCGCTTGGAGCCGAAGGGTGAACATGTAGCCCACTCTGGGTCAGTCTCTTGGGAACTTAGATTTTGAGTGACGGCACAGGACACAAGATGGTTGGAGTGGCTTCACCTCAACAGCTGGACCCCAAAGAGCATGTCCACCCTTTCCTGCTCACTGGCCCCTGAGAGTGGCCAGGACCCCGTCCTTTCCATATTCTGGTGACTCATTCCCATCATATGATCTACCCTGTATCCTTCCATAATAATGTCTTTTTTTTTTTTTTTTTGCCAAAACCTTCCAGTGTTAGTTGTTGCTCCTTACAAACTACAGAATAATTAACAAATATAATTTAATTGCATAAAGGGACCAAGTACCTGAACAGTGAAGGCTGTTGCTAAGCTGTTCAACAGGACCAACCTACAGGAAGAACATCCCAACACTGACCAGAACGAACCCCAGCATCCGCGATGCAGGGGAACGGAGGAGGCAGCAGCAACCCTCAGCAGTGCAGAGGGATGGAGGCCAAAGCAGACGGCACGAGCGCTGAGCCGGGAGAAGCACCGCGAGGGTGGCCCCAGGTGGAGAGACTGCCACAGGCTCCCCTGCTGGCCGCGGGCTGGGGGTGTGGCTCCCCCAGGCTCATCAGCAGGGAAAATGACAAGCCCGCTGTTAGCCTCAGTCATTTAAGACTCATTATGCTGCCTAGGGCTGAATTCCCAGTTCAAACTGACTTAAGTGACAAAGGAAGTTATTTGTTCACATAACTATCGAGTCCTGAGGCCAGGCAGGGTTCAGGTCAATCACAGGTTTCCGAGGATTTCGCAATCATGACTCAACCTCCCTAAAATTTGTCCAGTAATTCCCTGCACCTTTCTCTGTTGGGATTCTCTCAGCAGCTCCTTGGTTAAAAACTTCCACATGCACATTCCAGGCAAGAAAGAAGGTTCCTTACTTTCCTCAAACCTTGAGCTTCATGGGGAAAGAGCTGATTCTTTAATTACTAACAATGGCAAAGGACTGGGGTCAATCCCACTCAAATAAGGAAAAGATGGGCAAATTCTGGGGAATAACTACTTGCTCTGTGCAGACCTGTCAGGTGATGTAACCTGCAGAACACTTTAAATAAGCTTGGTTAGAACAAAGAATGTGTTGGTTGAGAATGAACAGACAGACGCCGGGGTGCTGGAGGTGCAGGTGGTCGGTAGGGTTGTTAAAGACTCTCCGCGCCTCAAAGTGGCGTAGACCCTGATGAACTAGAGGACGGGTCAGCAAATATTTTCTGCTAAGGGCCAGATAGTAAATCTTGTAGGTCTGTGGCTCATATGGTCTCTATTTCATCTAATCAACTCTGTCAGAGCACAAAAGAAGCCACACATAATATGTGAATGGGGACTTCCCTGGCAGTCCAGTGGTTAAGACTTCGCCTTTCCATGCAGGGGGTGCACATTTGATCCCTGGTCATGGAGCTAAGATCCCACATGCCTCGCAGCCAAAACACCAAAAACATAAAACGGAAGCAATATTGTAACAAATTCAATAAAGACTTTAAAAAATGGTCCTTATCCAAAAAATCTTTAAAAGGAATATGTGAATGAACAGGTGGGACGGTTCTGTGGTAACACTTGATTTACCAACACAGAGGGTGGCTTGGATTTGGCCCGCTGGCTATAGTTTGCCAACCCCTGAACTCAAGAACCAAACCTTGTTGCTACAATCAGTAACAGCAGGTGAGTAGAAGCACCATAAACCAGCCCGTGCTCCATCCCTTGTCGGCATCCAGAGTTCTTTGGCACTTGCCTTAGCACTTCTTCACCGAAGCCACACATTACAAATGCCAGCTTCTGTTTTTGCCTGTTTGGAAGGCTGATACCAAAGGTGCATCCTCACTTATCTCGGGGAGCCTGCCCCACTCTAGCTCGTGGTGTACTAGACCGACACCGAAGACAAAGAACAAACACACGGAGTCTAACCTGCGCGTCCCCTGGCCTTGGTGGGTGCCGCGAGGACATCCTTCGGCCCCCCCTCCACGCCTCTCTCCCCAGCTGCCATCTGAACGGGCACTCCCTTTGCTCTCATCCACCACCACCTCCAAGTAAACATGACCCAAACTGAACTCCTCCTCTGCCTGCCAAAACCTACTCCTCATTTGATCATCCTCTTTTCAGCCCCATTACTACTATTATTCTGCGTCCTCTTGGCCTCCTTCTCCCTGGCCCTCTACTTTCAATCAGCCACCTGGCCCTGTTGATTTTTCCCTTATAACTTGACTTGTAATGACCCCCTTCTTTACAGCCCCAGTGCTATCACACTAGTTCCGGCCTATAATTACTCAACACCTTCTCTGTTATAATTAGCCTCAGCACAGCGCTCTTCCCCCTCAGTTTCCCCTCCCCTAATTATCTTCTCTCCACTCCACCTGGCACCCTACCTCTTAAGCCACCTAATAGAGCACTTGCACCATGTCGCGTCCCCCTTCTTGTTGACTTAGAGAAAGCTACACGATCCAGTCCCCTAAAACACGTGTGTTGCCTCCTGGCTACAGGGTCTGAAGCCTTCGTGGTGCCATCTTGGTCCCTTTGATCCAATTCTGGACTTTACTGGACACGGGTGGATCTTTCTCACTATTTTCCTCATTGATGAGTCAACCTCCATCATCAACTTTAGAATAATTTTGACCACCACATTTCTCCACATTCCTCTGGTCCCTGGGTCTCAAAAACTCGTCTCCTGCAGTCTCACTCAAATCAATTACAAGGTCTTGCCTGCGATAAAACTAAAATTTCACATATTCATCCCAACCATCATTTCCCTTTGGTAAGACGCCACTAGGACCACTCACCTTGATGTCGGCAATAGCCTCCTGTTTCCCTCTGTATTCTCAGTCCTCATCCAGTCCATTTTCTCACTACAGCCAGAGTGGTTTCAAAACGAAAATCTGATCAAGTCATGTCCCTGGTTAAAAATTTCCAGTGCCCTTTTCATTGGTTCTCAACTCTGGATCAATAGTAGAATGACCTGGGGTTTTAATAAAAATATGATGCCGGGGGTAAGAATACCCGAACTGTCATTGATGGATTGCTGAGAGCTCAGTGTGGACAATTCCGAGCGTTAAAAAACCTAGGGGGGAGGGACCCATTCATATGAGCCCAACGATATTGTGATATTTACCTTCGGGGGCTGGACCATGGTCCCACAGTTAAGTATCAGAGAAAAATCCCCTCAGGCTTCTGGCAAGGAGAGAGGAAAAGGAGCCATTTTGAAACACACCAGAGCATTCTGCTTTCTTAAAAAGGTCCAATCTCAGGGGAAACTAATTAACCAGAGGCATAGCTGCTGGGGTATTATCAGCAGTTAGGTATTACCCTGACTGACCTAGGGGAGGGAAACACTCAGCTCCAGCCCATTCTATCCATCCTGAACCACCTAAGGGGGAGAAAAAAACAGAGAGATTCTTGCGCAGTTCACTGTCCAGAGGAATAAGCTCACTAAGACTAAGACTTAATCACGGGACTCTAGAAAGTGTCCCCTCCCCTCACACGTCACCACCACATGACTGAAGGCCTACTTACAGCAGCTTCTTTTACCTGGTACATCACGCCTGGCTATCAAAAAATATTACAAGGTGTACCAAAAGGAAAAAATCACAATCTGAAGAGACAGAGCAAGTATCAGAACCAAACGTGGCAGGTATGTTGGAATTATCAGACCAGGTCTATAAAAACAACTAGGATGAACACGTTTAGGTCCCTAATGGACAAAGTAGACAGCATGTAAGAACAGATGGGGGATGGAAATCCTTAGAAAGAGCCAAAAAGAAAGGCTAGAAATAAAACACCCTGTAACAGAAATGAAGAATGCCTTTGATGGGTTCATTAGTAGACTGGACACAGCTGAAGAAAGAATCTCTGAGCTAGGGGATATATTGATAGAACACTTTAAAACTAAAAAACTACAATGAGGTATCAACTCACGTGGGTCAGAATGGCCATTATCAAAAAATCTAGAAACAATAAATGCTGGAAAGGGTGCAGTGAAAAGGGAACCCTCCTGCACTGTTGGTGGGAATGTGAATTGATACAGCCACTATGGAAAACAGTACAGAGGTTCCTTAAAAAAACGAAAAACAGAACTACCATATGACCCAGCAATCCCACTACTAGGCATATACCCTGAGAAAGCTGTAATTCAAAAAGAGTCATGTACCACAATGTTCACTGCAGCACTATTTACAATAGCCAGGACATGGAACCAACCTAACTGACCAACGACAGATGAATGGATAAAGAAGCTGTGGCACATATATACAATGGAATATTACTCAGCCATATAAAGAAACAAAATTGAGTTATTTGTAGTGAGGTGGATGGACCTAGGGTCTGTCATACAGAGTGAAGTAAGTCAGAAAGAGAAAAACAAATACCGTATGCTAACGCATATGTATGGGATCTAAAAAAAAAATGGTACTGATGAACCTAGTTGCAGGCCAGGAATAAAGAGGCAGACATAGAGAATGGACTTGATGACATGGGGTGGGAGGGTGAAGCTGGGGCGAAGTGAGAGTAGCATCGACATATATACACTACCGAATGTAAAATAGTTGACTGGTGGGAAGCAGCAGCATAGCACAGGGAGATCGGCTCGGCACTTTGTGATGACCTAGAAGGGTGGGATAGGGAGAATTGGAGGGAGGCTCAAGAGGGAGGGGATTTGGGGACATGTGTATGCATATGGCTGATTCGCTTTGTTGTGCAACAGAAACACAGTGTTGTGAAGCAATTATACTACAATAAAGATTTAAAAAAAAAAAAGCAAAGAAAACAGAGGGAAAAAAACAGGACAGTATATCCAAGGACTGTGGAACAATTACAAAATGGGGAACATGTGCATAGTGGGAATACCAGAAGAGGAAGAAAGAGAGAAAGGAACAGAAGAAATATTTGAAGCAATAATAACTGAGAATTTCCCCAAATTAATGGCAGACACCAACCACAGAGCCAGGAAGCTCCAGGAACACTCAATAGAACAGATGCAAAACAAAACAGAACAAACAAACAAAGAAGTTCTACACCTAGACATATATTGTCTTCCAACTACAGAAAATCAAAAATAAAGAAAAAATTCTGAAAGAAGCCAAAGGAGAAAAAGAATACCTATAGAAGAACAAGATAAGAATTACACCTGACTTCTCCTCAGAAACCATGCAAGTTAGAAGACGTGCAAGTAAATGGAGTGAAATATTTTCAAAGCTGAAAGCAAAAACAAACAAACAAAACCAACAACAACAAAAACAAAGAATTCTGCGCCCGTAAAATTATCCTTCAAGAGTGAAGGAGAAATACTTTCCCACACAAACAAAAATTAAGGAAATTTGTTGCCAGTAGACCTGTCTTGCAAGAAATGTTAAGAAGGTCTTTACAGAGAAGGAAAATAATATATATCAGAAATTCAGCTCCATCACATAAAGAAAAACATCTAAGAAGGAATAAGTGAAGGTAAAATAAAAACTTATTTTTCTTAATTGAACTAATAGATAACAGTTTGTTCAATAATAATACCAACAATGTATTGGATCATGTATGCTTACATACATATCATATATATGAATCTATGTCCTTATGTATGTTCATATATAAGTGAAATGAATGCCAGCAATGATGCAACAGACGGGAGGGAGGAATCAGTACCATTTTATTAGAAGGTACTCATTCTAGCTGTGAAGTGCTACAGTGTTATTTGAAAGTGAACTTGGATTAGCTGTAAATGTACACTGCAAACCGCAGGGGTCCACTAAACGAAATAAAATGCCACCCATCAGCTCAGCTTTCCCTGATTTGGACTCCAAACCAGTTTTAAAGGAAGGGTCCGTGCCTCATGCAACTCCGTGTACCTGCACACTCAGAGCTCAGTTGAATCTTCATGTTCTGATTACTGTTTTGTTTGATCTCTTCCATGGGTCCCCTCTGTTACTGCAGACTATCCACTGAATGAGAGAAAGCAGGAAATGATAAAAGAATCTAATCCAATGATTTCCAAACTTGAGTGTACCACAGCATCGGCTGGAGGGCTTGTTGAAATGTACATACTGAGTCTCTGATTCAGTAAGTCTGGCCTGGTCCTGAGAACCTGCATTTCTAACAAGTTCCCAGGCGCTACTGGTCCATCCACCACACTTTGAAAACCCTCGGTCTAATCTCATCCCAGTTCCAATCAGGCAACAATGATCTGTGCGACTTGATTCCAGACACACTGGTTGCAAAGTATCAGCCAGACACTGAGCTCCTGGGACTCTATATATTGTTTACAAAGGTGTGAGACAACTTTGAATTAGGATGTGTCACACTGTAACTCAAACTCTCAAACTGTGAAAAATAATTTTGAAAATAAGAAAAAAGTAGATCTGGGTCCTTCCTCCCTCATGGCACTGATGGGCTGGAGCTGGTCAACCTTCCTTTGGGTCTGTTGTTATCTTGGCTTCATATGTGAATGACCTGAGCAGCTTTGAGAGCCTGCAATGCCCAGGCTGCAACTCAGCCCAATTACGTCAGAATGTCTGGGGTGGCAACTACATCTTCTATAAAATGGCAGGGGGAGAAATCTCCTTCCTATAGCCACTGTAAGGAATAATGAACATTTAAAACTATAACATAAGAAATCTTTCTAAAAATACAAGAAGATCTGAATCTATATTAAAGGAGCCTACAGGATACCTATTAAATTTAACCAAGAATAATCAACTCGGGGAGGAGAGAAGATGGCGGAAGAGTAAGACGCGGAGATCACCTTCCTTCCCACAGATACAGTAGAAATACATCTACACGTGGAACTGCTCCTACAGAACACCCACTGAACGCTGGCAGAAAACGTCAGACCTCCCAAAAGGCAAGAAACTCCCCCCGTACTTGGGTAGGGCAAAAGAAAAAGAAATAACAGAGACAAAAGAATAGGGACGGCACCTGCACCAGTGGGAGGGAGCTGTGAAGGTGGAAAGATTTCCACGCACTAGGAAGCCCCTTCGCGGGCAGAGACTGCGGGTGGCGGAGGGGGGAAGCTTCGGAGCCACGGAGGAGAGCGCAGCCACAGGGGTGCGGAGGGCAAAGCGGAGAGATTCCCGCACTTCCCGTACGGAGGCTCGGCGCCGAGCAGCGCTCACCAGCCCGAGAGGCTTGTCTGCTCAGCCGCCGGGGCGGGCGGGGCTGGGAGCTGAGGCTCGGGTTTCGCTCGGATCGCAGGGAGAGGACTGGGGTTGGCGGCGTGAAGACGGCCTGAAGGGGTTAGTGCACCACAGCTGGCTGGGAGGGAGACCGGGAAAAAGTCTGCAGCTGCCGAAGAGGCAAGAGACTTTTTCTTGCCTCTTTGTTTCGCGGCGCGCAAGGAGAGGGGATTCAGAGCGCCGCCTAAACGAACTCCAGAAACTGGCGCGAGCCGCGGCTATCAGCGCGGACCCCAGAGACAGGCGTGAGACGCTGGGGCTGCTGCTGCCGCCTCCAAAAAGCCTGTGTGCGAGCACAGGTCACTCTCCACACCGCGCCTCCCGGGAGCCGGTGCAGCCCGCCACTGCCAGGGTCCCGTGATCCGGGGACAACTTCCCCGGGAGAACACATGGCGCCCTCAGGCTGGTGCAACGTCACGCCGGCCTCTGACGCCGCAGGCTCGCCCCGCCTCCTCTGTACCCCTCCCTCCCCGCGGCCTGGGTGAGCCAGAGCCCCCGAAGCAGCTGCGCCTTTAACCCCGTCCTGTCTGGGCGGGGAACAGACGCCCTCAGGCGACCTACACGCAGAGGCGGGTCCAAATCCAAAGCTGATCCCCAGGAGCTGTGCCAATAGAGAGGAGGAGGGGAAATCTCTCCCAGCAGCCTCAGAAGCAGCGGATTAAAACTCCACAAACAACTTGATGTGCCTGCATCTGCTGAATACCTGAATAGACAACGAATCATCCCAAATTCAGGAGGTGGACTTTGGGAGCAGGATATATTAATTTTTCCCCTTTTCCTTTTGTGAGTGTATACGTATATGCTTCTGGGGGAGATTTTGTCTGTATAGCTTTGCTTTACAATAGCTTTATTTTACTTCACTATATTATAGCCTCTTTCTTTCTTTGTTTCTTTCTTTCTTTCTATTTTTTCTCCCTTTTACTCTGAGCCGTGTGGACGAAAGGCTCTTGGTGCTTCAGCCAGGCATCAGGGCCGTACCTCGGAGGTGAGAGAGCCAACTTCAGGACACTGGTCCACAAGAGACCTCCCAGCTCCACGTAATACCAAACGGCAAAAATCTCTCAGAGATCTCCATCTCAACATCAAGACCCAGCATCACTCAATGACCAGCAAGCTACAGTGCTGACCACCCTATGCCAAACAACTAGCAAGACAGGAACACAGCCCCATCCATTAGCAGAGAGGCTGCCTAAAATCATAATAAGGCCACAGACACCCCAAAATACACCACCAGACGTGGACGTGCCCACCAGAAAGACAAGATCCAGCCTCATCCACCAGAGCTCAGGCACTAGTTCCCTCCACCAGGAAGCCAACACAACCCACTGAACCAACCTTACCCACTGGGGACAGATACCAAAAACAACGGGAACTACGAACCTGCAACCTGTGATAAGGAGACCCCAAACACAGTAAGATAAGCAAAATGAGACGACAGAAAAACACACAGCAGATGAAGGAGCAGGGTCAAAACACACCAGACTTAACAAATGAAGAGGAAATAGGCAGTCTACCTGAAAAAGAATTCAGAATAATGATAGTAAGGATGATCCAAAATCTTGGAAACAGAATAGACAAAATGCAAGAAACATTTAACAAGGACGTAGAAGAACTAAAGAGGAACCAAGCAATGATGAAAAACACAATAAATGAAATTAAAAATACTCTAGATGGGATCAATAGCAGAATAACTGAGGCAGAAGAAAGGATAAGTGACCTGGAAGATAAAATGGTGGAAATAACTACTGCAGAGCAGGATAAAGAAAAAAGAATGAAAAGAACTGAGGACAGTCTCAGAGACCTCTGGGACAACATTAAACGCACCAACATTCGAATTATAGGGGTCCCAGAAGAAGAAGAGAAAAAGAAAGGGACTGAGAAAATATTTGAAGAGATTATAGTTGAAAACTTCCCTAATATGGGAAAGGAAATAGTTAATCAAGTCCTGGAAGCACAGAGAGTCCCATACTGGATAAACCCAAGGAGAAACACGCCAAGACACATATTAATCAAACTGTCAAAAATTAAATATAAGGAAAACATATTAAAGGCAGCAAGGGAAAAACAACAAATAACACACAAGGGAATCCCCATAAGGTTAACATCTGATCTTTCAGCAGAAACTCTGCAAGCCAGAAGGGAGTGGCAGGATATACTTAAAGTGATGAAGGAGAAAAACCTACAACCAAGATTACTCTACCCAGCAAGGATCTCATTCAGATGTGATGGAGAAATTAAAACCTTTACAGACAAGCAAAAGCTGAGAGAGTTCAGCACCACCAAACCAGCTTTACAACAAATGCTAAAGGAACTTCTCTAGGCAAGAAACACAAGAGAAGGAAAACACCTACAATAACAAACCCAAAACATTTAAGAAAATGGGAATAGGAACATACATATTGATAATTACCTTGAATGTAAATGGATTAAATGCTCCCACCAAAAGACACAGGCTGGCTGAATGGATACAAAAACAAGACCCATATATATGCTGTCTACAAGAGACCCACTTCAGACCTAGAGACACATACAGACTGAAAGTGAGGGGATGGAAAAAGATATTCCATGCAAATGGAAATCAAAAGAAAGCTGGAGTAGCAATTCTCATTTCAGACAAAATAGACTTTAAAATAAAGACTATTACAAGAGACAAAGAAGGACACTATATAATGATCAAGGGATCGATCCAAGAGGAAGGTATAACAATTGTAAATATTTATGCACCCAACATAGGAGCACCTCAATACATAAGGCAAATACTAACAGCCATAAAAGGGGAAATCGACAGCAACACAATCATAGTAGGGGACTTTAACACCCCACTTTCACCAATGGACAGATCATCCAAAATGAAAATAAATAAGGAAACACAAGCTTTAAATGATACATTAAACAAGATGGACTTAATTGATATTTATAGGACATTCCACCCAAAAACAACAGAATACACATTTTTCTCAAGTGCTCATGGAACATTCTCCAGGATAGATCATATCTTGGGTCACAAATCAAGCCTTGGTAAATTTAAGAAAATTGAAATCGTATCAAGTATCTTTTCTGACCACAACGCTATGAGACTAGATATCAATTACAGGAAAAGATCTGTAAAAAATACAAACACATGGAGGCTACACAATACACTACTTAATAACGAAGTGATCACTGAAGAAATCAAAGGGGAAATCAAAAAATACCTAGAAACAAATGACAATGGAGATACGACGACCCAAAACCTATGGGATGCAGCAAAAGCAGTGCTAAGAGGGAAGTTTATAGCAATACAAGCCTACCTCAAGAAACAGGAAACATCTCGAATAAACAACCTAAACTTGCACCTAAAGCAATTAGAGAAAGAAGAACAAAAAAACCCCAAAGCTAGCAGAAGGAAAGAAATTATAAAGATCAGGTCAGAAATAAATGAAAAAGAAATGAAGGAAACAATAGCAAAAATCAATGAAACTAAAAGCTGGTTCTTTGAGAAGATAAACAAAATTGATAAACCATTAGCCAGACTCATCAAGAGAAAAAGGGAGAAGACTCAAATCAATAGAATTAGAAATGAAAAAGGAGAGGTAACCACTGACACTGCAGAAATACAAAAGATCATGAGAGATTACTACAAGCAACTCTATGCCAATAAAATGGACAACCTGGAAGAAATGGACAGATTCTTAGAAATGCACAAACTGCCGAGACTGAACCAGGAAGAAATAGAAAATATGAACAGACCAATCACAAGCACTGAAATTGAAACTGTGATTAAAAACCTTCCAACAAGCAAAAGCCCAGAACCAGATGGCTTCACAGGTGAATTCTATCAAACATTTAGAGAAGAGCTAACACCTATCCTTCTCAAACTCTTCCAAAATATTGCAGAGGGAGGAACACTCCCAAACTCATTCTACGAGGCCACCATCACCCTGATACCAAAACCAGACAAAGATGTCACAAAGAAAGAAAACTACAGGCCAATATCACTGATGAACATAGATGCAAAAATCCTCAACAAAATACTAGCAAGCAGAATCCAACAGCACATTAAAAGGATCATACACCATGATCAAGTGGGGTTTATCCCAGGAATGCAAGGATTCTTCAATATACGCAAATCAATCAATGTGATACACCATATTAACAAATTGAAGGAGAAAAACCATATGATCATCTCAATAGATGCAGAGAAAGCTTTCGACAAAATTCAACACCCATTTATGATAAAAGCCCTGCAGAAAGTAGGCATAGAGGGAACTTTCCTCAACATAATAAAGGCCATATATGACAAACCCACAGCCAACATCGTCCTCAATGGTGAAAAACTGAAACCATTTCCACTAAGATCAGGAACAAGACAAGGTTGCCCACTCTCACCACTATTATTCAACATAGTTTTGGAAGTGTTAGCCACAGCAATCAGAGAAGACAAAGAAATAAAAGGAATCCAAATCGGAAAAGAAGAAGTAAAGCTGTCACTATTTGCAGATGACATGATACTATACATAGAGAATCCTAAAGATGCTACCAGAAAACTCCTAGAGCTAATCAATGAATTTGGTAAAGTAGCAGGATACAAAATGAATGCACAGAAATCTCTTGCATTTCTATACACTAATGACGAAAAATCTGAAAGTGAAATTAAGAAAACACTCCCGTTTACCATTGCAACAAAAAGAAAAAAATATCTAGGAATAAACCTACCTAAGGAGACAAAAGACCTGTATGCAGAAAATTATAAGACACTGATGAAAGAAATTAAAGATGATACAAATAGATGGAGAGATATACCATGTTCCTGGATTGGAAGAATCAACATTGTGAAAATGACTCTACTACCCAAAGCAATCTACAGATTCAATGCAATCCCTATCAAACTACCACTGGCATTTTTCACAGAACTAGAACAAAAAATTTCACAATTTTTATGGAAACACAAAAGACCCCGAATAGCCAAAGCAATCTTGAGAACGAAAAATGGAGCTGGGGGAATCAGGCTCCCTGACTTCAGACTATATTACAAAGCTTCAGTAATCAAGACAGTTTGGTACTGGCACAAAAACAGAAATATAGATCAATGGAACAGGATAGAAAGCCCAGAGATAAACCCACACACATATGGTCACCTTATCTTTGATAAAGGAGGCAAGAATATACAGTGGAGAAGAGACAGCCTCTTCAATAAGTGGTGCTGGGAAAATTGGACAGGTACATGTAAAAGTATGAAACTAGAACACTCCCTGACACCATGCACAAAAATAAACTCAAAATGGATTAAAGACCTAAGTGTAAGGCCAGACACTATCAAACTCTTAGAGGAAAACATAGGCAGAACACTCTATGACATAAATCACAGCAAGATCTTTTTTGACCCAGCTCCCAGAGAAATGGAAATAAGAACACCAATAAACAAATGGGACCTAATGAAACTTAAAAGCTTTTGCACAGCAAAGGAAACCATAAACAAGACCAAAAGACAACCCTCAGAATGGGAGAAAATATTTGCAAATGAAGCAACTGACAAAGGATTAATCTCCAAAATTTACAAGCAGCTCATGCAGCTCAATATCAAAAAAACAAACAACCCAATCCAAAAATGGGCAGAAGACCTAAATAGACATTTCTCCAAAGAAGATATACAGATTGCCAACAAACACATGAAAGAATGCTCAACATCATTAATCATTAGAGAAATGCAAATCAAAACTACAATGAGGTATCATCTCACACCGGTCAGAATGGCCATCATCAAAAAATCTACAAACAATAAATGCTGGAGAGGGTGTGGAGAAAAGGGAACACTCTTGCACTGTTGGTGGGAATGTAAATTGATACAGCCACTATGGAGAACAGTATGGAGGTTCCTTAAAAAACTACAAATAGAACTACCATACGACCCAGCAATCCCACTACTGGGCATATACCCTGAGAAAACCATAGGTCAAAAAGAGTCATGTACCAAAATGTTCATTGCAGCTCTATTTACAATAGCCAGGACATGGAAGCAACCTAAATGTCCATCGACAGATGAATGGATAAAGAAGATGTGGCACATATATACAATGGAATATTACTCAGCCATAAAAAGAAATGAAATGGAGGTATTTGTAATGAGGTGGATGGAGTTAGAGTCTGTCATACAGAGTGAAGTAAGTCAGAAAGAGAAAAACAAATACAGTATGCTAACACATATACACGGAATCTAAGGAAAAAAAAAAAAAGGCCATGAAGAACCTAGTGGCAAGACGGGAATAAAGACAAAGACCTACTAGAGAATGGACTTGAGGATATGGGGAGGGGGTGGGGTGAGATGTGACAGGGTAAGAGAGTGTCATGGACATATATACACTACCAAATGTAAAATAGATAGCTAGTGGGAAGCAGCCGCATAGCACAGGGAGATCAGCTCGGTGCTTTGTGACCACCTAGAGGGGTGGGATGGGGAGGGTGGGAGGGAGGGAGATGCAAGAGGGAAGAGAAATGGGAACATATTGTATATGTATAACTGATTCACTTTGTTATAAAGCAGAAGCTAACACACCATTGTAAGGCAATTATACTTCAATAAAGATGTTTAAAAAAAAAAAAAAAATCAACTCCAAGACATGTCCTAGTCAGAAACAGCCTGACGGGATTTCAACTGTGATTGCACTGAATCTATAGATGAATTTGAGAACTGCCGTGTTAACAATATTGAGAATTTCAATTCATGAGCATGGGGTGTGTATTTATTTACATCTTTAATTTCTTTCTGCAATGTTTTGTAGTTTTCAGTGTATGGTTCTTACACTTATTCTGTTAAACTTATTCCTATATTTTTTGTTTCTTTTGATATTATTGTGAATTGAATTGCTACCTTCCTAAGCTTTCTTAGTAATTGTAGACATCTGGTATATTCCTTAGGATTTTTTTACATACAAAATTATGTCATCTGAAAATAATGATAGTTTTCTTTCCTTACAATCTATATGGCTTTATTTTTCTCGCCTTTTTGCACTGATTAGATCCTCCAGTACACTGCTCAGTAGAAGTGGTGAGAGTGAATAGCCTTATTTCTGATCTTAAGGGAAATGATTTGGTTTTTCATCATTAAAAATCATGTTAGCTGTAACATGGATGGACTTAGAGATTATCATACTAAATTAAGTCAGAAAGAGAAAGACAAATACCATATGACATCACTTATATGTGGAATCTAAAATATGAAACAAATGAACTTATCTACAAAACAGAAACAGACTCACAGACATAGAGAACAGACTTGTGGTTGCCAAGGGGAGGGGAAGTGGGGGAGGAATGGATTGGGAGTTTGGGGTTAGCAGATGCAAGCTAGTATATATAGAATGGATAAACAACAGGTCCTACTGTATAGCACAGGGTACTATATTCAATATCCTGTAATAAACTATAATGGAAAAGAATATGAAAAAGAATGTATATATGTGTATAACTGAATCACTTTCCTGTGCAGCAGAAATTAACACAACATTGTAAATCAGCTATACTTCAATTAAAAAAAATCACCTTAGGTGTAGTTGTTTCATAGATACTCTTTATCAGTTTGAAGAATTTCCTTCCTAAATTTGTTGAGAATTTTTTTCTCTTATCATAAATGGGTGACGAATGTTTTCAAGTGCTTCTTCTGCATGTATTGAGACGATCATGTGTTTTTGTCTTTTATGCTATCAATATGGTATATTACATTAGGTGATTTTCAAATGTTAAAACAACCTTGAATTCCTGAGATAAATTTGTTTACTCATGGTGTATAGTCTTTTTTTTACTGATGGATTTTATTAGCTAATTTTGTTAAGACCTTTGTGTCTCTGTTCATGAGGGATATTGGTCTACAGTTTTCTTTTCTTCTAATTCTTTTGGTTTTAGTATCATAATGTTAGCATCATAAAATGATTTGAGAAGTGTTCCCTCCTCTGTTTTTCTGAAAAAGTCTATGCAGGATAAGGATTCTTCCTTAATAAAGGGGAAAAAAATGTTTGATAGAATTCAACAGGAAAGCCTAGACTTTGGGTCTAGACTTTTATTTGTGAAAAGGTTTGTTTATTCGTCCGTTTCTTTAATTTCTAGTACAATGTCTTCATTTTATATGGGTCAGTTCAGATTTTCTATTTTTTCTTGAGATCTGTTTGGTAATTCTTGTCTTTCTAGGAATTTGTTGATTTTTGTCTAAATTGTCTGATTTGCTAGCATCAAGTGTTTCATAATATTTCCTTATCGTCCTATTAATTTCTATAGGGTTGAAAGTAATGTCCTCACTTCATTCATGACTTTGGAGATTTCTATTTTTCTCCTTTTTCCTGAGAAGAGAAGGGATGGTCTAAAACTGTGATAACCCAGATGAGAGAAGTGCTTCTGAAGTCAGCCAATGGCGGGTAAATGGAGACAGACATGTGGACATGAGAAAGATTTCAGAACAAGAAGAGTCAGCACTTAGTGAGGGAAGGGTCAAGGGTGTTTCCCAAATTACCGGGTTGCCCCCCCCAGGATAATGTTGATGCCATTTTCACAAATCTTTGGACCCTAAGAGAGGAAGTCAATTGGAGGGCAAAGATCAGTTGGTTTTACATTTAAAATGCAAATGCCTTATCTGAGAGAGGCAACAAATCTGCACAAAACTGCAGATTAAACCACGAGCTTTCTTTCAGGGAGCAAGTGACGACAGCATTCTAATAGGTTAGTCTGGAGGACACCATGGATGGGAGCAGACCTGCAGGACACCTGTAGGAATCAGCATGTTTGTCTGCTCCCAGGAGCCTTTCCTCTCCTTCAAGCTTGCACTTCCTGTGCCAACCAACCAATCCGCAGCCCACACGCCCACCACTTTTTTTTTTTATGAGGCTCTCACACTCCAGGCCACTATCCACCTGTCCTAATCATCCTAAGGCAGGAACCAGAAGACCAGGGACAGCTCCTACACTCCAGAGCCCACTGAAATGACTCAAACGAGCCAATCCTAATCCTGGTTACCCGGCCTCGCCCCTTCTTTCCCCCAAGACCACAATAAAGGCTCTTGCACACATTTCCCCCACTTCCCTCTGCCTCCTGCCCTATTCCTCCCACACTTCCTTCCCTCACTGTGGACCTCCACAGCGTGGTACGCCCCCTCCTCTTGGCATCTGTGAGTAACCAATTATGTGTTTAACGGCCATCATCTGATCTGTTGGCCTTGTCATACCTAAATAAAAATAAAACCTATATTTTAAAAGAATCAATGAGTAATTTCTCCTGCACTGTGAGAATAAATTAGGTCTATAAGTGCCCGAGGCACCGAGGAATATGCCTGTACATATTCAGGGCAATTTTTTTCACCATTACTAGCTCCCCATCATGGCTGCATCATAGAGCTTTTAAATAAAATGTTATCCACAAAAGTAGAGAGAAAATGACCCTTTGAAAATGTCTGGGACCTAACACCAGCATATTTTATTTCTGGCAAATCCCAGAGGCTATTAGGAGATTGATAAAATAGGGTAGCTTTACAAAATAAGCTACCTTATTGCCGTATTTACTGGATTCAGTCTCATCCTTTTCTCTTGGTGGGGCAGAAAGAGTGGGCGGGGCAGGACCAAGGGGGCAGGAGCTGATTTGCCCCAGACCCTGCCGCGTCCGAGTATTATGTAACATGTTCAGTGAGGTCACATCACAAAGCACACCAAGTTACAGGCGTGTGTTTGAGGGCATGTGGCAGATGAAGGGGAGGAACTTTACATAATGCAGGTGATCTTATCTGATCCAGTCAATGAACATAAATGTCCCAGTAGGAGAATGAGATGGAAGTGTTTCTCTGCTATATCCACCATCATTTATATTTCCTACATGCCTCCTACGATAGGAATCCATGTCTCTCACATGCTAAGTGAAATGTACTTGAAGATGACAGTAGACGTTTATCACACATAGGGTCCATCACATTTACCTGTTTGTTGATCAAGCAAAGGAGCACTGAAAAAACTGGCTAAGAGTAACTTATTTTGAGATAGCACATCATGAGCAATTTTTTTCTGAAGTCAAGGGTGATTTTTGACTCTCCCGGATGTTCACCATTCAACTGACTTTAGAACCTAAACTTCAAGCCACGTCAGACTTTGCTATATTTGGCACTCAGCAGGGGCCAGCGATGAGGTTCGGCAATACAGAATACAAAGGAGTGTGTGGGCCGTGTGCCCTCTGAGCGGACTGACTCACTCTGGCAAGGGCATGAACAAGTCCAACAAAAACAGTCCACACCTAGAGTAAACGTCAAACGAGTGGAATACCCAAAATATGTTATCTCAGTGGAATCCTGATAAACAGACTGAGTTTCCACAAGAGGAGAGGAGAATAAAGGGAACCCTGGGTTTGTGAAATTTAAGGGAAGAGAGAAAGAAGATCTGAGAAATATATTTCTCTGCCCACTCTATGTGAGCATGTAAACTAGTAAAAGAATAGAGAAATTCAGCAGCTTCCATGATCACTGAAAGTGTGCAGATACAATGAGCCTGCAGTACCACTTCTGGGCACACTAGAGATACACTACTACATGTGCATGAAAGATCACATTCATTTTCCCCGCAGCTTTGCAAAAATGAGAAAACAGCCCAATTACCTACCAGCAGGTGAATGGATAAACAGACATACAGTGGGGAGTAGTGTTTAAGGGCAATGAATTTGAACTCCTTGGAACAACTGGCTAGATCTCAATAAATATGGTTGAGGGAAAAAAGAAAATTATGGAATTATACACACTGTATGATACTAGTAATGTGGACTAAAATAAACCTAGAATAAGACCATGTATTATTAAATTAAAAGTATGCAACAAAACCAAAACAGTAGTTACTTCTGGGGAAGGTAAGAGGAAATCAGAATTGGCAAGGATAATTTTTAAAACTTTAATTTGATCTGTAAACACCCCTTCTCTTTTGGAGTATTTCCTATATCATTTTTGTAATTTGCTACATCACTTTTACAATTTTAAAAATATATAAACGTAGTAATTACATACAGACATGTATTTTAAAAAACTGGAAGTAGTATGACAATGACCAACAAAGATTAATTCCAAATAGAACTATGAATGCCATCTTGTGTCTTGTACTTTTCAGATTTCTTCTCCATCAATCAAAACTCTACCCTTCCCTAATCAAAAAAATATAATTAAAATTTGAAAGCATGAAGTAAAGCTGGAGGTCAGGAGAGAGGATGATTTGATGGGAACCCCATGGAGAGGAAACCAGAGATGGGGGTCAAAAAGATAAATTGGTACTTGGTTCCCGAAGTCTTTAAATGTGAGGTTAAGAAGTTTACACTTCATCCTTTGCCCACTGGGAAGCATTACTCGTTTCTGAGCTGGAGAACGTCATGGATCAAAAAATAAATCAATAACCATTCTTCGCCCCTACCTCTCAAAGGGTATCTATTCAGCATCATCTCGGACTTGATAGAACTCTGAGGGGTTCAGATGCTGGGCAGAAACTCTAAAGATACGTTCTCTTTTCTCCAAGGGGGTTACTGTTTAAGGAAGGATTTAGACTCTTAAGACTTTAAAGAACACTTTAAGAACTGCCCCTTCCGCTCCTGGCTCACCCTTATTCTGTAGCATGAACGATCTTAAAAGACACTTGAAGATGATGTAGTTTTTTCAACTACAAGTAGTTGAAGGCATGTAGTGGGCACGTTCAGCCAGCAGCAGGGAAAAGCACCATCACTTTTCTTTCATCTACGTGGTCCCCCAGGTCCTGCCTTTTAAAGCAGAAGTGAGCAGTAAACTCTGTAGTGAAAGGAACAAAACAATTACTAAGAGGATGGCCAGAAAAAAAAAAAAAAAATCAGCTAACCTCGTTCCTGAAAGCCCAGGATGTTGCTGCCAACTTAACGGACACTGAACAGTAGAAAACTGTTAGAGACAGACCGGGTTAGATTTCCAGGTTTCACCATGTGTCAAGTGCACATGATTTAGCCCCAAAGTACACTACAGAAAGAAACAAACAGTTCATAGGAAAGCGTTAAACATGAAACATTATCAACCAGAAGGAAGGGTCTGCTAATGGTCTCCTTGTCTTTCAGACTTAAAATAGCTCCATCCTTAACTCTCTTCTCTATGCGTCTTCCAAACTTTGCTCAAAATGGCCAAAGAGAGTATGGGAAGAAAACAGCCCGGAGAAATAAGACTAAGACAAAATAAAAAGGAAGTGATAAGAACCAGAGAACGAAGGACACCATCATGCAGTCGAGCACCCGCTAGCTACCTGCCTGACCACGCACCAGGGCACTTCATAACTGATGCCTTTCAACCTGCACACCCGTTACTGTTCATCCATTCTTCCACCTGCTGTAAGCCAGGCACTCTTCTGTGCTCTGGCATCAGTGGTGAAGCGAACAAAATCCCTGCCTTCATGGAGCTTACTTTCTAGTGGGGGTAAGAGCTCATGCAGAGGTGAAGAGACCACATCCTGAGTGTAAGTAACTTGCCTAAGGTCCCGGTCTATACTCCCTCTTTGAGATATTCTCCTATCATCTGAAGGGAGCACGATAAAGTCACTTCACAGAGGCCATTTTAGTAGACTTACACTCACGGTGGGCCTCCGTCTTACAGAAAGAAAATTTGTTGGAAGAGCCAGCAGGCAGCTTATTTTCTGAACCTGAGTGAAATACAAAATACTGTCACTAGAGGGCAAGTGGATATATGCCTTTTTTTAAAAAAGAAAAGACAGTACTACATTCTTGGAAACAGAAGGCCCTTGAATGGGCCCATGTTTACTACACGATTCTCATTTTCACTAAAATTATATGCAGAACTCTGACTGACAAGTGTTATCCTAACACATCTCTCAGCAAGCATTAGACAAAGTTGAGACGCCAAATTACAATGTGAAGGGCTTCCCTGGTGGTGCAGTGGTTAAGAATCCACCTGACAATGCAGGGGACACGGGTTCGAGCCCTGGTCTGGGAAGATCCCACATGCCGCGGAGCAACTAAGCCTGTGAGCCACAACTACTGAGCCTGTGCGCCTAGAGCCCATGCTCCGCAACAAGAGAAGCCACTGCAATGAGAAGCCCGCACACCGCAACGAAGAGTAGCCCCCGCTCGCCGCAACCAGAGAAAGCCTGCGTGCAGCAACGAGGACTCAACACAGCCAATCAATCAATCAATAAATAAATTTATAAAAAAAAGTTACAGTGTGAAGCCTCTTTCTGTCAAAACCACAGGTGAACTGGTTCCTCACACTTGATTTTAATAATAAAGATGCTAATGCATTAGGCTTAAGGGAAACTGGATTTTTGCCGACCTCCTCCCTGCCTGCCTGAGGAATGCCCACCCTGCTTTCCGGTTCAGCTCACCTCCCTTCCCAGCCTTCCCTGTCTCCCCGTTCCCGGGGGGTCTTGGTGTTTCTCGCAGGCTGTGTGTGTGCTGTGGGCAGCTGTTGCTCACAGCACACACACGGCTTGAATAATAACCTCTAGAGACTGAGCATCTACCTGGCCCAGGCACTTCTCGCTGGTGACTCTTTGAATCTTCACCATCACCGTGAGGGGAGAAAGTTATGCCTTCCCCACTTGATGCACGGAGTAAACTGAAGCCCAGAGTGGTTGGGAGGCTGCAGCCCTGTCCCTGAACTGCTAGCACGGTCACCTGTTAGCAGATGTTTTTACGAGAGTGTACGCAACTCGAGGGCAGGGATCATCAACACACCCTTAGGGGTGTAGTATTCTGTCCGCCGTATGTCACATGCTCTATAAATAGGAGTGAATAAATGCTCTGAGAATGCTCATAATATCTCCTTTTCAGGGCTGTGGTCACTATAAAATGACATGTGAGAAATGCCTGGTTGCATGGCTAGCAGAGAATAGATGCTTAAAAAATTCTAGTAACTATTATTAGCATGTCGTTGGTCTTATGATGGCATGTTGGTCAGCTGTAAGCCTAACTTCAAATTCAAATTCTTCTCTATGGTCCTGCAAGATCTGGTCTCTGCCTAAATCTCCAAATCTGTCTTTATTCCAACTCCCAAGCCACACCAGTCACCTTTCTACTCCTCAGATGCGCTGGCTGGTCCCTGCCTTAGAGTCTAATACTTGCTATGCCTTTGGTCTGGACCACTATTTTCTAGCTCGCCATGGCTACTATTTCTCATTATTTAAGTCTCATATCAGCTGTAACCTCCTCAGAGAAGCCTTCCCCGGTTACCCTGGAGTCTCAACCCCTTGCTTTCCTCCTAAGGCCAGTCTGAGATTCTTGCATCCATCTGTTGACTTGTTTTTCTTTCTCTCCTCTTCAACTAGAAGTTTTATAAGGGCTGGTTCCCTGCCTGCTTGTGTGGATCATTAATTCAGTGCAATGCTTTACACACAGTAGGCCATCACTAAATGTTTTTTGATTGGAAGGATGGATATATAGATAAAAGAACAAATAATTACCATATGTGAAAACCTGAAGCCTGGAAAATAAAAGGGAGCCTGAGAAAAGAATGGGCAGTGTTCCAGGTTGAATTGTGTTCCCCCAAATGGTATGTTGAAGTCCTAACCCTAGTACCTGTGAATGTGACCTTATTTGAAAATAGGGTCTTTGCAGATGTAATCAAGTTAAAATGAGGTCATTAGAATGGGCCCTAATCCAATATGACCACTATCTTTATAGGGGGAAGAAAATCTGGACACACACACACACACACAGAGAAGAGAACGCCAGGTGAAGACACAGGCACAGAGGGAAGACAGTGATGCAAAAAAAGAAGCAGAGACTGGAGTGACGCTGCCACAAACCAAGGAGCTTCCAGAAGTCTAGTCCTTTCCTAGAGCCTTCATCGGCAGTGTGACCCTGCTAACACTGTGATTTTGGACATGCAGCCTCCACTGCTGTGAGAGAATGCACTTGTTTTTTTTTAAGACACCCTTTTTGTGGTACTTTGTTTCTGTAGCCCTAGGAAACTAACACAGGTGGCCAGAATGCTGTAAGGAGATACATACAAGTTCGGAATCAACCATAGCGGCTTGGAGCCCCAGCTGTGATAATACAAGATGCCTGTCTTCTGCCCTTGTCTACACAGGGTAACACTCCCTCTCAGAAAAAGAAACATTTGTTTCCCTGCCCCAAAAGTCCAACTAAACAAGCAACAGAGCTCTCTAAGCCAGGATAATGGTGGCCTTTCCTTCCACTGCCATGACGACCTCTGCTGACCTCCGTCCTCGGGGCTGGGTGTGGTGGGGACTCAGGCTGACTCCCCATCCCAGTCTACGCAGCCCGGGACTGCTGGGCCTCCAGTGCTCCAGCCAATGTTGCCAAGGCTGTGTGAGATGCCCCTAGTGCCACCTCAGGCCTTGGCAGTTCCTGGTCCAGGGAGAGCCAAGAGCTCCCCGTTCAACACTTGAAATACTTAGCACCAAAGCTCAGGTCCCATCCCCAGAAGCGAAGCCTGCTACTCTACGAAGTGGATTCAGTCACTAGACCCTTAGCTTACTCTTTAGTTCCTATTTGCCAAATTGTTAATTTATCCGGCATCCACTGTACCACATACCCCTCTGAGCAGGAGGCAGCAGAGCTGAGAGAGTCACATACTGAAGTCAGACGGACCAGCATTCAAACCCAAGCTCTGCCCAGTTAACTTCCTCGGGCCACACATGTTCTCATCTGTAAATGGACACAGAATGGCTATGGGAGAGCAAATAGCACTGACTCGTAACCAAGACCTGACACTGGTGTTGGCTGTACTCTTTCCCATCTTCCTAATAATGCTGAAATGTCAGCCTGCGAGCTCAGAAATATTTACTTTCAGGTTCCATTTAAGCAGACATCAAGTGCCGGGGCTGGGTATTAGCATAGCTCAGCTTTGGCTGAAGACAGTACAACAAGTTATCCTCCGACATGGAGATGAAAAGAGGATCCCAAGGGACTATCCACTCAAGAACTGCTCTCAACTTCCTCTCATTCAAATATGAAACTGTAATAGGGAAGAACAAAACTGACTCCATATTAGATATATGTCTTTTACTTTAACTCTTGTGCTCTGTTGCCTGTGCTTAGTCATGCTGGCTGGTTCTGCCCCTTTTGTAAAAGAATGTTGCCCATAGACTGAAATATACAGGACAGCCCATTCTCAAGGCTCTGACCTTTATGAGTCCATCAAATAAACAGTTGCAGAACAGAGACTAACATTTGTCTTTTTGGAAGTTTACAGGAACATCATGACCTGACCTATGCGGACAACTGCAAGAACAAAGGATTCCGACACCAAGAAGTTCACAACTAACCATGCCCCTCCCGCATCTTGCCTTTAAAAGTACTTTCCTGAAACCCTCTGAGGAATTCAGGGTTTTGGAGGCACAAGTCACCCATCTCCTGGCATGGCCCTGCAATAAACCTTTCTCTGCTCCACACTCCAACATTTCAGTTTGTCTGGCCTTACTGTGCATCAGGCACATGAACTTGTGTTTGGTAACAAAATTTGCACTCCACACACCACCATGATCCTTGACATGGGAAAAAGAACAAAGCCGTCAAATCTGAAAGTTTGAAAATATATGTCAACCTTCCCAATGCAATGTACCATCTTGGGAAGAGGATGCACATGGGTTTTGGAGGCAGAAGATCCAGTGCTATTTTTGGACCAGGTCTGTAAGAGTGAACACCAAGCAATGGTAACAAGAGCAGGCAGCATTTACTGGGCCAGTCCCTATTCTCAGCACCTTCTACACATTAGCTCTTTGACTCTTCATAAGAACTCCATGAGACTGGTACTACTTTGTCCCCATTGTACAGATGAGGAAAGTGAGGTACACAATACATGATTCCAGGATCCTTGCTCTTCACCACCTCCAACACTGCTTCCCTAAGGACGACGACACGGTTTGGGGCACCCATCCTGTTCCATGCTAGGCGCTTTCCAAGCTTACCTGCCTGAGGCAGACTATGAGAAGATACCACCAACCTATCTGACAAGTGTGAGGTCATGCTCAAAAGCATACATTTTAAAGCTTTTTGCAAGCCACCAACTTTTTTTTAACAAACGATATACTATAATTAAAAATATTAAAAAGAATTACTGGTGTCCCCAGTGGAAAACACTGCAATATTTTGAGCGCATTTTTCAGTTATCTGCTTCTACTCTTCCACTGCCCTTGAGCTACATTACCACTCTAAGTTATGTACAACTGATAACTACTGCGCAACCAATTGTATCCATAGACTTGCAAATACATTCTGTGGGAGAGGGCCAGTTGACCTCACCCCTTTTCCCATGGAAAACAAGAGTTTGGTGTCCATGTGCACACTCATTTCAACCTTCTTTTACTCACATAAGCTGTACTTCTGAAACTTAGTCCTGTGAGCCTATGATAAAAACTGTCTGGCTCACTCATGAATAAGTTCAGTAGAATTTTTAACATGCGCTCATTTTATATCTGTAGGAGAGCCACGATTTTGCATTTTTAGATATGAAAATTATCCTTTAATACTGTTTATTGTTCTTATGAAAGAATAAAAAATCTCATTTGTTTTGGCTTACTAATTCTGCATGCCCATGTGTCACCAATGGCTCACGAAGATACTCACTTCCCTTTGCACTACGTTCAACTACCTTTATCTCCACGGATGGTAACTGGTAGAATGCACACCTTGATTTACTTTCATATGCAGGTGACATGCATTGTAAAGTATCACAGAGCTGCTGCATCCTGGGTTAAAGAAAAAAAGCAGGGTAATCTGCTGAGATTTGAAGATTTCTGTGAGAATGCAGAAACATATTAACTGTAAACTGGCTTTGTCCTACAAATCGAAGCAAAAAGAAACTCAGTGTAACTGTCAGGACAGATGCCACAGAAACAGGATTCAGAGCTGGCATCTGAGTGAATTGGTAGAGACTAGCGGGAGAAAAAAACAAAATCCAAGGGAGCAAAGACTCCACTTCCACAGAGGATACGGTCAGATGAGATACTGAAAACAAATCCTCTAATAAAACACAGCTTGAAATAGGAGAATGTGATAAGTGAAATGGATGAGTCCATGCCATGAGCAGAGAGCTGATAAAACCCAGAGAGAAAAGGGCAACATTCTGAAGAGATACTCCACAAAAAATATCTTGGAAATGAAAAACAGAATTGAAAGCGAGAGCAGTAATAATCTGGTGTAGCAAGACAGAACAAATGGGTGGCAGAGAGGAGATGTCCTTGGCTGGAAAAAAAAGTGCAACCCTAGGAAATGGTTGTAATGTGATCCATTTCACTTGCAAGAAATATTCAAGCCCAAAGCTATTTTTGGAAGGCTTTGGAAAAGACATACGATTTATCCCTCTGAATTCTTTTTGCAATGGGAGGACTAATAAAGGTGCAAAAAGTAGGCATATTAGCAAACAAACATATATCGTGGACCCTTCAACAAGATAATTAGCAAGATAAAAGTCAATGTCATTTAACGAAAGGGTAGGAGAGCAGTTCAAGGTAAACAGAATCACGACTGCACTGAAGCAGTGGTGTTCAAGCTTTCACAAGCCTCAGAATCCCCACCGCAGATGCTCGTTCACATCTGCATAGTTTCTGATTCAGGAGACTAGAAGTGGGACGTGAGAATCTGCATTTCTAACAAGTTCCCAGGTGATGCTGGTGCTGGTGGTCCAAGGAACTACATTTAGACAACACTGGACTAAAAGGAGTAACGACCAAATACAATGTATGAAATTTGATCAGATGCTGATTCTAAAACAAACCCTCAAAGATTTTACAGGGACTGTTGGGGAAAATTGAAGGTAAACTGGAAATGAAATATTGTTATGGGATTTTTCATTTTCATGGGTTTTATAATGGTATTGGGTTATGGATAAGTTGGCCCTTATTCTGAATGCTGAAAGAGGTAATAAGTACTTCCTAAATTTTTATTGGCAGGACTAATTTTTAACTTTTCTCTAGGACTCAACTGGTGCAACACTACATTGTGAAATAATTTAGGCTTTCTGTTATTTAACTTAGAGATGTTTGCTTTATACTCCCTCCAAAGATACTCAGTTTTTCAAATTTGAGATATGGCTATCAAGTTCACTTTTTAATCATAAATAACTAACAGACACATAATACTTCTTGACTGTTCTTGAATATACCTTATCACCTACCAGAGGCCCTTGAGGAGAAGAGAAACTCAATTATCTAACAACTAGCAATTTAACAATTGTAAAGATAGAATTCTTTAACTCTTAAAACTGCAATTAATGCAGAAAACAAATCTATTCCTATTTCAGTAGAAAGATTTAAATGACATGATTTTTTTTTTCCTCTGAAACTTGAAACCTCACATGATTTTATTTCCCAATTTTGCATCATTAATGGGAGCATAATGCTGCCTGGGCTTTCATAAATCCTGAAAGACGTCAGTAACAAAAGCTGTCATATCCTGGAAACAACAGACCAAAAATGAATCCTCCCAAAATGTGCCCATGAAAAGTCATGCTTTATTTTATTACTTGAGGACCCAAAAACCCATCCGATACTGATGTCAGCTCTGCTATTTTGTGGATCCCTGTCAAGTCCTATCAATTCCACTTTCATTTCTGATTTCCCATTCCTCTGTCCCCGTCTAAGCATTTATTAGCTTTCATCAAATTTTCTTCCACTGAACTGGGCTACCTGTCTCCAATCCCCACCCGAGCCTTCAAATCCATCTATACACTACTTACTGCCAGAACGATACTTCTAAACCAGGGACTGGCAAACTATGGCCTGGAGGCCTAACCCAAACTTCTGTGTGTTTTTTTTTTTTTAATAAAGTTTTATTGGAACACAGCTCATCCGTTCATTTCCGTATTGTCAATGGCTGCTTTCAGGCTCTAATGGCAGACTTAAGTAGCAACAGAGACCATATGACCTACGAGCTTGAAAATAATTACTATTTCGGCCTTTACAGAAATATTTTCAGATTCCTGTTTTAAACTCTTCCTATACAAAGTGTGCTCCAGGGACCAGCAGCTGATATCAGCATCTTCTGAGCATCTGTTAGAATTGCAGATTATCAGCCCCACCCCAGGAGTGCTGAATCAGACGACGCATTTTTATAAAAATCTTTAGTAGATTCACACAGACAACAGTGTAGCACAAACAGTGTCCTAAAGTAGACATGTGGTTATAGCACTCCTCTGTTCAAATTTCCTGCTGAAACTTCCCTTAACTGATACCAGCAAGAAGTGTGATATGCATGTGTGTGCAAACTAGCTTTATTTTACACCCTACAGGCAGACCCCAACACGTGAAGGACCTCACCAGAAAGTCACACCCCAGGGGCTGCCATGAAAAGTGCTTCAAATATCTTTATATAAACTGGCAAGAAAGGGTTTGCTAAGTAGCACGGGATGACAGTATGGACTTTTCTTAGTGAAATGAGCAGTGCCTGAACACATGGGGGGCCAGAAAAATTGAACCAGGACTTCTGCCCTCAGTGAACAATATTTAAGGCCTTGGCAAACCCAGGAGCTTTACACTTGGGAGCAGTATCCTAGGTTAGGATGACCTATTCGGTCCTTGTATGATCAGGCCACCCAAGATGGCTGTTCTCTTGTTCTCTGTACATCCGTTGGACGAGTGCCTGCTTCACCTACATCCTACTCATAGGACTGACCTTCCTACATACTTGCCCCTGCCCCAGAGAATGACTGTTCTAATCTTTAGACCAGAACATCTCCACCATGATAGTTTATCAAAAGGGTGGTGAGGGGCGTGCCCCTCTGCTAGTTTCCCTGGTAACTGATGAGCCAACCTGACATCAATTCCCCTGTAACTGGTAACCTCCCCTTACCCCCAGGAGCAAAGACTGCCACCTTGTCCTGCCCACCATCTGCCGTACCTGGTGGGGTGTTGCCCCAGGACCTTGCTTCAGACATGTAAGATCCCCCATCCATTAAACCATGGAGGTCTCTGTTGCTGACTCTGGGCTCTTTCTTCGGCCTTGAAGCTGGGCAAGTACAGGGCTTATCGGCTTGCGGGGTGAAGACCAACAGTCCTGCAACCATCCTGTTTCACAGAGAACTCCTGTCACTTAATCCCATCACAAGGCCAGCTGATCCAGCCATGAGAATATCAGTGCATCTGCTTCAGAGTGCTTGGCCTAGTGGGTACTTCACTGAGTCTTCAGGAACTGGCTGTTCCTTACATCTCTTTGCTGACATTATATAAGTGGCAGACTCTCTCTGGGACTCCCTGTTACTAAACCTTGCTCTCTTACAGCAAGATTGTAGGGGAGGAGACTAGCTACCCTGCATTTAATTACTGGGGGCAATTAGATATTTACCAAGAGAAAATGACAACCAAGTTGTCCAAGTGGCTTAGGTAAGCTTGCTACAGGTTCCCGTGGGCTACTGTCCAGATGCCCTAGCTGTAGCGTGTCCCCATCCTGTTGTTAAATGATAAATTTCATAAAAGGTAGAATCATGACTCTACCTTTTAATCAGATATAAAATGAAGACATGTTAAGGATTTTATTTAATCCATGATTAATGAGGGTATTGGTAAGATATTACAGCCAGTTTGAAGGAGAAGTCAAAGGAACATACATTTACATGGAGTAAAGAAATATGGAAATGAATTTTCAAATAGATGCAAGGGGTGGGAAAAGAAGTCAATGGATCTCCCAATGGACAGAATTTATTTGCATGCATATAGACAAGAATTATTTTGCATTACTATTAGTTACAATTTAATGAGTTGCAGAATAGCTCAAAGGCAATAAAAGGTTAGAATCATTTAACCCAGAAAGTTATATGCATAGTTTTCCATTGGAGTTACCTAGCACTCTCTTCTGCTTCTTCCACATTTCACTGCCTGTGATTTGTTCATCTCCCCAGAGCAACATCAGGAGCAAGTCATGGGTCCCCACTGCCCACAGGCTCCGCAGACCCCTATTCTCTCTCTTCTCTGGGGGCATCTCTCCTCTGACCTTCATCTCCCTCGGTCATGCATCATCTTTTCAAGAACTTGGCCTTAAGGGATTAAAAATGGCCCAAAGGGAAAAAATTGGCATGTAACCTATGCTATTGTTTCAGTAACACAACTTCTCTTGAAGCAGAAAGAACTGAACAAAAGGTCTGCAAAGAATGGGGTCTGCAGGGAGAGAAAACACGAAATAGCACCCCCAATAAATTATCTGGCCACACTGTGAGATGTCTGTGGAAGAAAAGCAACTGGGAGCAGCTTCTTAATAGAATCTACCTCACACCTTTACCCCTTGGTGCCCTTAGTCCCTATTGACCAATATGATCAAAAGCCAAGAGGGATTTTAAGGATACCTAGTTCAATGGCTCAACATAATATATTCATGCTGACCTGACAACCCAAGGATAACTGAGCTTCTGCCATTTTCATAAACGCAAGTCTCATCTTGACCCTTAGCTCTAGTAATGAGTCCCAGATTTTTGTTTCCTACATCATGCCCTACAAATTCCTTTAGTCATCAAATGTCATTACTGAGTAGGGGTGGAAGGGTGCTTGCCTTACTCTTGCTAGGACTCCTCTCTAAATAAAGTGCATTCTCCTGATGGGGTTCTGGATCCTGTGGTAACATTGTGTGATTCTACTCTCCTAGCGAAGCTGAACTATCCACCCCCCGTTGGTCTCCAAAGGTCCCTAGCCTGCTCCCTTTTTTGCAGATCTCTACTCTGTACACCAGGGGTCCCCAACCCCCAGGCCTCGGACTGTCATGGTCCTTGGCCTTTTAGAAAGCGGGCCGCACAGCAGGGGCTGAGGGGTGGTCCAGGGAGTGAAGCTTCATCTGCCTCTCCCCAACGCTCCCATTACTGCCTGAACCATCTCCACCACCACCGTGTCCGTGGAAAAACTGTCTTCCACGAAACCAGTCCCTGATGCCAGAAAGGCTGGGGACCGCTGCTGTGCACCATGCTGGGCTTCCCTCAGCCAGCTCCACGTGGCACCTGCCATCCAAGGCCAATCACGAGGTGGTGTTCTCCATCACGGCCTCTGTGGGACCACCTGCCGTTCCCCCCCCTCCTCCCGCTTCTACCTCTGTCACAGGGGCATAGCTCCTCAGGCCAGCTCCCTCTCAGGCAGCTCTTGCGCTCTCTGCAGTGCTGCTGAGAACTGACATAACCCAGTGTGAACACAATTCTGAGGTCCTTTCTTGGTGGCTGATGCCACCAATGGGTGGTCTGAAGTAGGGGTTAGCTACCCACCTACAACCCCATTACTAGGTTGCAGCAAAAATGAGTCTTGGGTCAAATTTTGTCATAGCCACACATTTAAAACAAACATCTATTAGCAAATAGGCCAAACCAGTTTGTACAGCTGTTCTGTAAATTCCTACAGCCCTAGCTCACCGTCCTTGCAGAGGTTCTGACCACCAGATTTCCAGAAAGGTCTTCTAGAAACAGATATAACAATATCCCAGAGATATTATGAGCCAGCCTAAAGTCAGCATCAGCACCCAGACATCACCTGAGACTGGACCCATGACCATCTTCACACCTTCCCTAAGGATTCATCTTGGATGTACCACTAGGTTACTTTTAATGGGAATTTTTAAGAATATTTACTTATTATTTATTTTATTTATTTATCTTGGCTGCACTGGGTCTTAGTTGCGGCACGTGGGATCTTCGTTGCAGCATGTGGACTTCTTAGTTGCGGCGTGCACGCAGGATCTAGTTCCCCAACCAGGGACCGAACCCAGGCCCCTTGCAATGGGAGTGTGGAGTCTTACCCACTGGACCACTAGGGAAGTCCCTTTAATGAGAATTTTAAAACACATACAAATGTGAAGAGAAAAGTTTAATCACTCCTTATATGCCCCTTGCCAACAACTATTAGTATTTTGCCAATTTCATTTTAACTATCCTCCCAGGTATTTTTTGTTTTGTTTTTGCTTTTTTACTTTTGTCATCTGTTTTTGTTTTAGGCAGAAGATGCGGCTGGAGTTTTTAAAAGCAAATCCTAGATATAAGATTTAATATTATTTCATCTGTAGAATACTTAAATACATATCTCTAATAGATAAGGACTTAACACAAATCTAACCACAATACCATTACTATACCTAACAATTAGTACTATTTCTTTAATATCATCTAATGCCCAGTTGACATTCGGATTACCTCAAATGCCTCAAAGACATACTTTCACAGTTGGTTTGTTTGAATGAGGATACCAAAAAATTTCACCCATATTTGCAAGGGTGGAACTATTTGATATTTATACGTGTGCATAAATATATATATACACATACATACATACATATAATATATTATATATATTTAATATATATATTAGATATATGTAACTATATAAATACACACACGCATATACATATTATGTGGCTTGGCTGAAATATCATAATATGATATATATCATATCATACATTATATTCTACATATCATATACTGCATACATTATAAATATCCTACGTATCATACTTTCACATGAGAGCTCATTTCTATCAACCATTATGCTGGTTAGTACGCAATGAGTCTCTCCAATAAACTCATTTATTAGGCTAGTGGGCAAAATGTTTAGGTTACTCAGAAATAAAGATAGTTGGAGGCCCTGCAGGAGGCACCTTCAGAGTAGAGCTTTTCTAATCAAGATGCTAGCTGACCACTAGTGCGAATCCCTAATCAAAATTCTAGCTACCCCTACTAACCTACACACAGCACGTATCAGGGTGTCTCTGAAGTATTTCAAAGGGAATCACAGACCCTGTAAGAAGTGCCATGGGAGACATGGCTTCTTTTGCCATCAATTCACCTGACTGTCTAGATGTGAGTCAGGAGCCAAAACATGGAAAGTCACGAGTGGCCAAGCCAGCACGGGCGTCCCTTTGACAGGAGAGCTGAGAAGGAAGAGGCGTTCTCCCAGCCAGCTGGACACTGAAGAGGGGCCTCGTGTCGATTTCCACACCAGGGGAGGCAAGAACTCTCATCCCCGTCACATGGACAGAGAAACTCTGACTCAGAGAGGTTAAGAAACTTGCCCAGTATCTACAGCCACCAGTAAATCTAGTGCTGCCTACTCCAAAGTCCTTGGACACCTGTGGTTCTGTATGGAAATGAGAAGGGAAGGAGGAAGGTGGTTTCTGAAAAAAAGAGGACAAGAAAGGCGACACTACTTCACAGCAAACAATCCACAGGGGACCCCAGTTCCAGTGCCTGCTCTTCATTTCATCCTGAACTACTGGCCACATGAACAAAGAAAAATAAAGAATCTCCCATATGAAAATAATGATAAGCAGAGTAAACATGTATTAGAAATACCGCAGCCACAGAGGCAAAGTGGGCTGTTTGGAATTGTCTGACTTAGCAAAAGACCACTTGAAAAAAAACAAAAACCAAAAAACAGGTCCTTCCAAGAAAACTCTGAAACCATGAATTTTCTAAAAAACCACTCACCCAATTATATCCCTCAAGTGGAAAGAACGTGACATGAGAAAACCTGCAGGTCCAAGTGGAGGGAGCTGACGTTTACTGGGGTGCAGCTCAGCATCACACACATTATGGGTTTCACATGCACAGCCCTACTGAGCCCTCTCAACAACCCTGCCAGAGGGACGCTATTTTCAAATAGGAATTATTCTCCCATTTTACAGATGAGGAAACTGATGTCAGGAGGGTAGGTAGCTCATCTGAAATCACTTAGCTAACAGGTTCTAGACAAGGCTGTAGATTTATGAACATGGAAGTACCAGCTCATTTCTGTGTTCTGAACTTCATAATAGGTTTGACCTAGACTCACAAGCAAAGGGAAGTTGTTGTCCAAACCACAAACCTAAGACTCTGTGCAGCCCACCCTGCACTCGATTCCAAATCCACTCTCCTTATCCACCGACGCCCTTCACTTTCACAGAAATCACTGACGGTTTGGAACTGACATTAGGCCACTGATTCAATCTCATGCCTGGTTTAATCTTATTTAAACTGAAAACTCCTGTTTTTTTTTGTTTTCCCCTCACTGCTTCTGCTGACAGAGGCAGCATTTGAGCTATTCCAACCAATAATTTGGGAATCAAAAAATTCTGTAAAAACCATTTCCCAACAAAGCAATGTTTTATTGAGGACACCAAAATAATCATTAAAAAAAAGTTAATTTATGGGAGCTTGCTTGAAGTATTAGTAATTGGTGTTTTTTTTCCTCCCCAAAAGTGTGTCATGAGCATCAAGTGTCAATAATTAATTACAAGAGAAAAAGCCTCATATACCATTTTGCAGTCATTTTATAGAGCTGATTTCCCTCCATTAGCAGGGCATTGGCATTAGAAGTAGTAAAGATTTACGGACTTCACCTCCATTATGGTAATTAAGTCTGTTCAACAATGCTGCATCTCTATGAGGCATTAGAAGGCCAGTTGCTAAGAAGGCCAAGTTCTGAGACAGCATGTCTACCTGAAGAGTTAAAAGCATGATCATTCTACTGCCAGATTTTTATTAAGCCCTCCCTTAGCACCAGGTTCTATGCCAGACACTGGGAACTCATTTATCCCAATATTTAAACAGTGCTCACTATCTGCCAGGCACTGTGACAGGCATTAGGGACAGAGAAGTTCCTGGGTCATAAAGAACTTGACTGGCCTTTGTCCCCAGTTTCTAGGAAGGAGCCTCTAAATCCTTGGAATTTCCCAAGGATAGGAGTGTCTTTGTTATTCACGGGGGGGGCCTCTTGGACTACCCCTGACTTTAGGTTAACAAGGTGACTTGAGGTGGGCCCCTGGATAGTTTAAGCTAACAAGGTGACTTGGCAATCGAGACCCTCTCAGACCTCACCCTATGTCTCTTGGTGTAGCTCCTCCCAATTTTTACCCTTTTACTCTAATAAAACTGTAATAGGAAGTAGAGAACTTTCCTGAGTTCTGTGCATCATTCAGAGAATTACCAAACCTGAGGATGTAGAGGGAGCTCCCAAATTTTGTAGCCGGCGGGTCAGAAGTGAGGGTGGGCTGGCAAGCCCCAAACTTGCAGCTGGTGTCTGGAGTGAGTGCGGTTCTGGGGGACTGTGCCCTTAACCCGTGAAGCGCGGCCTAACTCAGCGGGGCTGATATCAGGAGTCACTGCAGAGGTGAACAAGAAAAAGCCCTTGTCTTCGTGGATCTTGTATCCTAGTGGACAGAGAAGGCGAACACAAGCACATAGAGCAGTCGCCAGGATTTCAGCCAGGGAGACGTGCCCTGAAGCCTAGACGCGTTGATATGAGGGGAGAGACAGGCTGGAGGAAGAAGGAGAGTGTGTCAGGGAAGGCCCTTCTCACCTCGGAGTTAAGATTCAAAGAAGAAAAGGAAAAAATTGTGAGGATGGAGACTTGGCCCTGCCCTTCTTTGATTACCATCAAGCAGGACAATCCAGAAAAAAAAGCAAGTCAAAATCAGCTACAGACAAATTCTGCTTTCCCAAGGAGCTACTCATAAAACACTGACCATAAGGTGAATTTTCTGCTACTTGACTTACATTTTTCCCATTGATTTCCATCATAAATTCACGGACAGGGTGTCATGGAAGATCTATGTGGATGGGCAGTGATGGTCTGGACGCACCAAAGAAACTTTAAGTCATTACACTACAGATGAAACGAGGGTACTAACAACTCCCAAGGGGCCCTTTCCTCCTAATCAATTTACTCAAGCTCCTCCGAACTCGGACCCGACGATTCTCAAACTTTAATGTGCAAATGAATTAACTGGGAATCTCGTTAGTGAAGGTTCTGATTCTGTAGGTCTGGGACAAGACCTGGGATTCTGCATTTCTGATGAGCTCCCAGGGGATGCTGCCATCATTGCTCTGAGGATCTCACCTGAGTGGTGGAACTCCAGCCCAGCAACGCCCAACAGAAAGAAAACGGGAAACACAGACGCAAGCCAAATATGTAATTTTCAATTTTCTGCTAGCCACATTAAGAAAAACAACAGCAAGCAAAAAACTAGAAAGAATCTTTTGAAACAGAAACAATTTTATTTAACCTACTATAGCCAAAGTTATTATCACTTTAAAATCAACATAAAAATCATACAGAGGTATTTTCAATCTCGTATTTGTACTAAGTCTACAAAATCCAGCGTGTCTTTTATCCTTACTGTCTGTCTCAATTTGAAGCAACCATATTTCAAGCGCTCAGTATCCATAACGGGCAGCGATTATCACACTGGTCAGTGCAGCTGTATCAGAGTACAACTCTAGCTAGTGAGGAGTCTTAGAACTAAGACATTACACTTATAAACTCCAAGCCTTTAGCTACTGTTGTTGAAGCAATTAGATTTTAGTGTTTTACTTCCTATAAGCAACCTTTAGGACTAGGTCACAATTGTGCTGTTTTTCTAGTATCCTTTGTAAACTGATTTCCACCTTATTTATTCATACATATGATTATTATCCATATACAGATATGAATTACATATGTAATATATGCGAATATATGATACATATATAATGACATATATAGAATATATATGTATATATATTTTTTATATATATATCAGATAGACAGCTATAGATATAGATACAGATGAAGGTGTACATGTAGATATAGATATATAGATACAGATATCTGAGAACAGCAGCTGTTATTCAAAGGATTGTTATGGTAGTTCCTTATGAGTACAGAGTAGGAATTTTCACAGGTGTTTCTTCTAAGCAGGGCAGCTGGACACAGGAAATGGATTTTTTAAAATCTAACTTCATTCTCCTGATTGCTAGCCTACGTTAGCAAAAGTCATCAGGGGATCACTCAAATCACCCAGCTTCCCAGCAGTGCTATTTTAGCATCTTTCATCCAAGTCTCCCAAGCATATCAGGAGCACAGCTAAAGCTCTGAAATGCCCTGCAACTCAAAAAGCCCCAGTTTACAAACAAACTGATAAGGCAGCCATTGGCTGAGTGATTTGCTTCTAATCTCAAGCTGCACTCTAGTAGACTGGAAATCAGAAGCCAATGCTTTGGGCACCATCTCCCATTACTCTGACTTCCTGTGGACACTGCATTTTCTCACTCGAATTGATTTTTTTTTTCTAAGGTACCTAAAGCAATGGTCTGGTGAAGAATGATGTTGGCAGGAAAGAAGAAAATGAGTTGTTATGATCATTAAAATAATGATTTTTCAGATAAAGTCATAGTTGTAAGTAGATATCTTTGTACACTGGGAATTATCGATTACTCCAACAAGAGAAAACAAGGTTACAATCCAAGGTAATCAGGCCTGGACCAAAATAGTAATAATGTGTTTTATAGACGGAAGGTAAAGCAGATTTTTTTTACTGAATTGCTAGGCGCAATTATAACAGAGTGGGAGAAAATCTCCAATAGTATTATAGACAGATGTCATTACCCAGGAAACTAGTATTCTTAACTGCCTGGTATTTCACCGACCGTGCTGTTCAGAGGGGCCTAAAGATATGTTTATTATTAACTATGAATTATTTTGAGCTCTTACCCTGCCAGCCACTATAAGAAGAACTTCCATGTATGTTATCATTGAATCCTCATAATAGTTATTAGTCCTGTTTTAGAGATGAGGGAAGTTAATGAACTTGTCTAAGAACACAGAGAGGAAGCATGACAAATAGAACTCGAACTCAGGCCAATCTGACTCCAGATTGACCATGCTGTTACCCACTAGTTTATACTATCCTTTTTAGTTCTAAAAAGCCCTAATGGTTCAAAATACTTTTTCCATATAATAAAGCATAACCTGACTCTTATAACTTCCACTTCTTGGTACTAGTTCAGAATTTTGGGGCCAAATAAAACCAATTTACTCCTTGCCTAATTTATGTCTGGGTACAATTGTGCTGTCTCTGAGACACTTCTTCCCTGAATTACAGATCCTAGCGCCCTTCCACTGCCCTTCAAATCTTATGGGTCCCAATCCCTTTGCCATGTCAAGAACTCATCTTCTATAGAGTTCCCATTCCATCTGAATCAGTCCTTTTACATAACCTGGTGGGTTGGAGGAAGAGGTTGAAATCATGGTTGGATTACTTGTAGATATCATGTAATCATAGACACCATTAAGTAGCAAGGCATTACGGTTGCTCATTTGGGAAACTATAGCCTTTGGGTTCTTCAATCTCCTCCCCAACTCCAAACCAAAAATCAGATGGTATATGCTCTGGTAGAATAAACCCATGAATGGTACCCAAGAAGGAAGAGGGGAAAAAAAAAAAAAAAGAGAATATCAACTCACAGGATAGCTGAAGAGCTAAGTGTGGTAGATTGCAAAAATGGTCATTGATCTCCATCCCTTCTTGTATCCTTATTCTTTGGAATGTGTATTTGCAGTTCTTCCAATCAAAAGATGGAGTCTACTTACCTTCTCCTTGAATATGGGCTGATATTGTGATTGGTTTTAGCCCAAACAATGGGGCAGAAATGACACTGTGCCCATTCTGAGGCTGAGCCTAAAGAAGCTTGCAAGCTTTTACTCAGTCTCTTAGAAACCTGACCAGCTGCCATGTGAATACTGCCAGCTAATCTGCTAGAACATGAGAGACTACACTGAACAGAGGTGAGCTGTCAGAGATAAGCTTATTTGAGATGAGCCATCCCCTAGGCAACCCAACAGATGACCACAAACACATCAGTGAGAGCAGCTAGACCCAATAAACACTCAGCTAAAGCTAGCTCATGGTGCCAATCTGCAGAGCCATGGACTAAACAAACAGGTGTTATTTTAAAGCCATTAAGTTTTAGGGTGGTTTGTTTCACAATAAAAGCTAACTGACAACACCTTGTCTGTAGCTAAAGTATAATATCCTCAGGGAACTATATGCAGTATCTATCTATCTATCTATCTATCTATCTATCTATCTACCTATCTACCTATCTACAATAAAACACAAAGTAGCACAATTGAAAAAACAACATCACGAACATCCTTTTTTTTCTTTTTCTTTTCTTCTTTTTTTTTTTTTTTTAACAATGTATGACTGGTATTGTTACTTTTGCTGGCAAATATCTAAGAAAATGGTAACCACAGGTCACACAGGTCAAGAGGGAGAATCTCTTTTTCCTTAAAGACCACACAAGTGGCCATGGACCAAAGCATTACCTCAATCAATCATGCCAGTTAGTATACATTCTCATATTTAAGAGGGTTCATTCAAGCAATGACTTCCATAGTATTTACTGACACAAGGGCATCCAATTCTGCCTTATTCTAACTCTGCCCTCCTGTCTTGGTCAGTTGTCTAAAGTCAAGAAGTTCCTAACAAAAAAGAAGCATCAAAGACATTACAATAAGCTGTAACCTTTCCCTTTGTCCTCATTAACAGAGGCTAAGTTTTGACATTTATCACCTTTGGAAATTCTCTGGTGGGTCTTCAAGACTGGTGTTCCTACCCTTCTGAAGGCTATTCTGAATCTCTTTTGTATGTAATATTTGCTCCATTCGTTCCCAAACTGAAAAATCGAAATGAGGGAATGACAACAGACCCAGTTATTCTAAATTAATCACTGGTGAAGACTGAACATATTCCATCACATTATAGATTCAGAGGAACTCAATTCCCAGTTGTATCTTCTGAGATTCAATGTGCTTCATGCACCTGTCAATCTCCTACAGTCTTGAGATGACACAGTGGCAGTATTTGGTAAGAATGTTAAGGGATATTAATCAGAAATCAAGCCAATTTAGTATGTAATTTGCTATGCTGTAACGATTTGGTAATAACCGTTGGCAAATTTTAATTTGTACATTATTAACAGTATGTTTGTTTCAGGCACTGCAGTTACATCAGTTAGAGCAGGAACTCTCTAATTAGACTACTTGAGTGGGAATACTGACCTCCCCACTTATTAGCTGTTTGCCCTTGGACAAGTTCATTGACACCTCTATTTCTGAGTTTACATACCTTAAAAGTGAGGATAATAATATGTCTCCAATGGTTAATGTGAGAATTAAATGAGTTACCAAATTTCTCTGAATTTAATATGCTCGAGGCACTGCTCTTTTATATACCAGTAGGAAAAAAAAATGCCAGTGAACTGCATACTAATTTTGGAGAGGTTAAATGTGGGGAAGGAAAGAACCCCTTAGAACTGATAAAATTTATCTATACTCTGAAAGTACATAATAATAAGTGCTATATAAGTGTTAGCTAAAACAAACAAATATATGCAGTGTTTCCTAATCTGATCAATGTTCATAAGTTATTTAAAAAGGAAAAAAAAAATTATGGAATTCCCCCAACCCTGTGTTGGAAAATTATCTTATATAAACCACCATAAAAATGAATAAAGAGAAGATGTGGAAAGTTCTTATGTTTCTAGAACTTATTCAACCCTGAAATCAAATTTATTCATAAAAATAGAATAAAACTATAAAACCACTGAAACAACATTATTTTGTTGTTTTTCTGGAAACAGCATGAGCCCACAAAGTGAATGCGGTACATACTGCTGAGATGCAGGCTCAAGAGAGTGTATCATCCTTTACAACAGGGCCTGCAGACATTCTGGATTTGCCTACCACTTTTCTCTATTCAAACACTCCTGGGATATCACTTTTCATAACTTCATATGGTATCACTTGTCCTTCACTGGGGACAAAGACACAATTTTCTGATTTTGGAAAACTCATCACAAAATTTTAAAATTAAACTTAGCATATCTTCTCACACATCATTTGAATACAACATATACATAGACTCTGATACATCTTCAGAGTCCTCATGAAGGACGTGGTCATCCAGGTGACCTAGAATATGCTCATTTTCTAAAACAACGTGATAACAACTAAAACCAGAAACTGAAATCTCTCTTTCTCTCTCGTCTGTTAATCTATGTTTCTTCTAGACCTCAAGCACATGTCAGCAGAGGATACTTCAACACTTAATGAAAATCAATTTTAAAAACGTGATTACAGTAGAAAGAGAATGGGCTTTAGTATCAAACCTTGGAAAGATCACTTCCTACCAGTGATGGGGACAAACCATGTAACTGTCTCAGTTTTAGCTCTTCCTTTCTACAGTGTAAAGGTAACAAAGATGAGTATTAGCAGCTCTTGGGTGTCAGGGTTCAACATCCCTCAAGAACTTAGAAATAAAATAAGATTGGCCTATAAGCGTTAAACTGAAAAATGAATGCAAAATGGGTGGAAGCAGGTAAATGAAAGGTGATATTATGTGCATATTTTATTAACCGGAATTCTTAGCTTCCAGGGAATAAAAGAGAAAAGGAGTAACTTCAGTAGTCATTGTGCGGTGATTCTCCATTCACCAGTTCACCAAACGAACACATGCCACTGAGGGAGAGAGTTAGATGACAGACCCCCAAGTTAGCTGATCCTACGGTTAATGTCAGTTCCTGCTCATCTTTGTATTACTTGGTGCCAAAAGTAAACTAATATTTGTATAGAGAAACACAATCAGTTCCGATACATACTCCTGGGAAAACAAGCTGCTATGGCAACCTTTAACGGCGTATATTATTATGGGGTACTATATTTTACAATCAGTTTAAGGGAAATCCAATACTATTGGGTAATAGTACTTCCTTTTGAACTTAAGGACCTATCTCTCGCTAAAGATGTGGCTCTGCTGTAGCTCGTGAAAAGAAATGCCCATTAGAAGGTGGTCAGCTTTGGAATGGATAGCAAGGATGGCTCACAGAGCCTGATACTGTCCCAGGGGCTAGACCTCAACCCAACCGCCTACCTGAGAGTGGTTGAACTCCCTTAAGGAGAGCGTGCACCAGGCTGTTTCAGCCCAACGCCTTAGCCTCTGCAACGACATACTTCATTCCCCCTACTGGGTCTCAGTCTTCATTTTTGGTGAAGCAACTGTCCGAACACTTTGGTTTTGCAAGTGGGTGTCTATAGGGAAAGATACCTGGTATCTTCTTGTGAGTTAATCTATGTATCATTCTTGTGATCTTGTTTAAATTGAGATCACACTTTGAGAGATGGGAGTCCTTCTAGGGGTAAATGAAATCCACTTTCCACATTTATAAGACTGAGTGCTCAATGGAGGACTGTGCAACAAGCACCAAGACTCTGGATGCCGTCTTTAGGAGGCAGCTAGCTGTGGGCTGTAATGTCAGAAGAAACTGGATTCAAACCTTGGCTTCAACATTCACCTGCAGTGTGACATGGGACAACTGAGTAACCTGTCTAGCCTTGGTTTCCTAATGTGTAAAAAAATGGGGAAAAGTAAATACCCAGGTTGTAGGTGCTGATCACAATATGTGTCACATAGCAAGCCCTCAATAAATATTAGGATGTGGTAGTGCTGGAATTACTAACCTCTCCGTCCCACACTATCCCCATGCCATGTTGTAATAAGTTCTTTTCTTTCCTATTGCAATTTCTATAAAAACCACTGGCATCAATAACTGTAATCTGATAAAATTCTTATCACAGTGCCTGGCACATAGAGGCTGCTCAATAAATTGCAGCTCTCTTACAATGATATTACAGGGCTCTGAGGATTCATCTGAACACCTAAAGATGCATTCCTCCTCCTCCTCCTCCTCCTATTCTCTCTGAGAAGGAACCTTATTGAGATGAGGATAAATTTTATGATAATTGTTATAACACACTTTTCACTTAAATGCAACTTCATCAGTTCTATCCAAGACACTTGCCAGACTTGTTCTTTCCATTAGCATTGTAGATACTGAACTTGAACTCAATAAGGATTTGAAAAAAAAGTAGTACCTCAATAGACTTCTGGAACAGAGGGAGGCAACTCCAAGGTAAGCAAATCCATGGAGGAATGAATCCGTGTTAAGCATTCCTCCCATGTCTGGGGCTGTATTACCCCATCTGTTCCTCCCACTACAAACTGAAGTAGAATAATATAATTTTAGTTACTTTACAGATAAGGAAATTGAGACTATGAGAGTTTAAGTAACCTGTTTAGGGTCATATGTAAAGGTTCAATGTATGAACCCAAAGCTGAAGCCACAAGCTCCATGGGAGGTGGAAATGTTACACCGCATTTTCCTTTCCTTGCATAAATGTTCACATTTAACTTGTTTGACCTTCAGGTTCTTCTGTAACATTCTGGGAGTGGAAACGATCAGGGCAGGAATCTTCCAGCCCAGTGGTTCTATGAGGCTCTGAAAAAATATGGTATGAATAACTATCAAATATTTCATGCATCCTTCATTGCTGTAGGTCAAACAACTTATAAGGAAGTGAAAGGAAAATTTCAGAAGCTAAATTGAAGTCAAGAAGTCTCTCCTGTTAGGACAGGCTGGAAAGATGAAGGCCTTCATGACTGACGTTTATATAATCATGAACCATTATGATTTTCTAAGTCCTGGCATACGTATAGCAGACGGACTATACACGTATGATGGACGGGGTCGTTTTAGAGAATGAAACGAGGACTTTGCACTATGGAGAATCAAGTGCATGATGTTTCCTCAAGCAGGTGGAAACAAAGGGTTAATCCTGCATGTACTAAATACCTACCATGTGCCAGTCCATACTGGGTGCTCTGTGTAGACCATTTTATTATTTCTCATACCCTGTAAAGAAGACTTCATGTTCATTTTATGGATGAGAAAATCAAGATTCATGACTAGTCAATATTTTGCCTAAGATTACAGAACAAATCAATGGTAAAGTCTGGATCTCAGCCCAGGTTTTGAATATTCAATTTGGTGCTAATACTGGCTTGAAGAGGGTTAGATTGGAATTCTCTACTGTGTTCCTAGTAGTAGGGGTTAGATTTTTTTTTTTTATAAGTTTGGGAAAAGCTGGGTTAAATAAAATTAGACAGGCTTTCTCATCGTGGAATTGATCAGAGCTTTGTTAAATTTCAGAAGAGGGATACAGCATGTATCATTTCCCAGATGGAATTTGTTTTTCAAGACACATTTCTTTGACTATTGTTCTGTACTACAACTTTATGGGAGCATTGGCTAGATACATTCCCAGATGAACTATTTTTTACAGCTACATAGAGAAATTATAAAATTTCAAGAGAAATGAAGGCCATCGCTGCCTAGCTTTGGTCCAACAACAAGACATACGTTACTGCTTCTCTAATCAGGGCGGTGTGCTTGGGGATAGAGCTGTCTTTTCTTATTACCTAACATTTAAACTGTAGGACTTTGCTTTTTCCACTTCTTACGTTTAAAAGTATCTTTCTGCTTGATGGTCATGATGGGGGGGAATTTGAAAGTTTTGTTTTGAAAAATCCTAGATAATGGCACATATTGATGAATGTGTAAGGAAATGAGAAATCATACGGAGTGGTGTGTGTATAAATGTACACAACCAAAAAACAAAATTTACACAACCACTTCTGAGAGCAAGCTGGCAATCTCTATACTTGAATTCCACTTCCAACCAAATGGCCTAGAGAAGCTGTTACAAACATGCACAAGGAGATGTGCAAGTATATTCATTACACAATGTTTGAAACAAACAAAAAAAATCGGAAAAATGTAATTTTTCATAATTAGAGGAAAGCAAAAATTGAAAAGTTTATTCATAAATTTAATCTCATGTGGCAATAAATCAATGAGGTACATGCATCCGCATTAACCTCAAAAATATAATACTAACAAAGAACTAGTTACATATAGAATCACACCATTTATATAATGTTTAAATTATATAAATGCAAAATAATACCATATATTGTGTACATATACTTGCATGTAGTAAAAGTATAAAGACATACTCTACGTAATATGTAAAATTTATGTAATCCTATACATAACTGAAAGTCACTAACCTTAAATGGTTTATACCTAGGGAAGAAGAAAGGAAGAATGGAAAGCATAAACTTTCCACTGGGTAGGTGACATATGTCTCCGTTTATTTACTTTTATGTACCTTTGAGTTAATATATTTAATAATAAAACAAAGCTAAAATATTTCTCGTGCTTAAAAGTCCTACCGGGCTTCCCTGGTGGCGCAGTGGTTGAGAATCTGCCTGCCGATGCCGGGGACGCGGGTTCGAGCCCTGGTCTGGGAAGATCCCACATGCCGCGGAGCAAATGGGCCCGTGAGCCACAATTACTGAGCCTGCGCGTCTGGAGCCTGTGCTCCGCAACAGGAGAGGCCGCGATAGTGAGAGGCCCGCGCACCGCGATGAAGAGTGGCCCCCGCTTGCCACAACTGGAGGAAGCCCTCGCACAGAAACGAAGATCCAACACAGCCATAACTAACTAACTAACTAAATAAATAAATAAATAAAATTAAAAAAAAAAAAAAAAAAAGTCCTACCAAGGTAGTCAACCTGGTTCATAAACAGAATGAAAATGACTGAACAAAAAAAGAATTAAAACTTTCCCTTTTATTCTTATAAACTGGTCTATCCCTTGGGTGGGGCAGGATTTATTTAGCACCATTTATTTATGAAGAATTACAAAAGAGATATAACCTGAGTACTGATTTAAGAGATGACAAAATGAAAAAAATATGCATCTTAGATAGAAGAAATACGGTAAATTTGACATTTTTAAGCATTTTAAATAGTTAAGTGTAGGAAACTATTCAGAAATTGCCCTAATATTATTTTTTGATTGATGCAATATATGACTTCATAATATAACGGCATCATCTATTAGCTGGTGTTTTTCTTTACGTCCCAAGATGCTGTAAAGTTTATTATAAATACCTAACATGACAAGATAACCTCAAGACTTCATTCGTTCTATCAGCGATGCATTTTTTTTTTTTTTACAGTTTTACACACTCACATTTTCTACCGTGTTGGCGCTGTGTCCTACTCTCACCTCAGTAGTTTCATATTTACGTGGGTTTAGACTGAAGTTATAGCATGAGACACATCACTGCTAGCTTTAAAAACAAGAGATCGATAACAGCTCAGCTGTCAGCCCCATCGTTCAATCTGTCCCTTATCTATCAGACTGCAGTTTATGGAAGCAGACTAGGTAATTACAATTCTTCATAGCTCTACAAACTTGCTCTGACATCAACATGATTATTTCGTGGGAAGCTGTAACGTTAAGCAATTCTCTGAACTTCAAACTGCATGAGTCAGCAACTTGGATTCAAGATGTGAAGTGTCAGCAAATCATCTTTTAAAAATGGATATTTCCTGGAACAGTTGGTTTAAAAAAGAAAGTCATGTGGTTCTCCAAAATCTTCACAGGCCTATGTGGATTTTTCTTTAAACACCAAGCTCTCTACTTACTTAAAAAGATTTCTAAAATCTCGAATGATACCAAGAAAAATAACCAGAGAAATAACAGGGGTTCTTCACTTAATGAAAATCTAAATTCTCAAGATTTGTGAAAACAAGATGCTTAATTACAAAGGGAGACTTCACTGTATAAAGGGTTTTAATTACCTGCTTTAATGAAGAATATGTCTGATGAATTTAAATGTAATGCAACTTTCTGTGAAGGTTCTAGCTTATCTTGGGCTTCTCCTTTTACCCCAAATTAGTCAGCCTAATTAATGATCTCTTCTAAAATAATAATTGGATAACATCACACAAATCAACGCACTTAACATCTTCTACAAGAATGTGGTATACAGTTTTTCCATCTTTAGCAGACCAACTAAGAATAGAACAATTCTCCCAATGAAAACGATAGAAATTCTGGATAAAATACCTATGGTATCGAAGAGCAACCAAGGCAATGAGCACTGAGGTGTCAAAATCTTTAGACAAGGGAAATATGGAAGTGATCCTGACACTGGGGACAGCTTTCTTCCCTCACGGCATTTGCCAGTTCAACATGGCAGCCTGCAAGCTGATTATGGCAGCAACAATTATCAATAGAGGCATAAAGATACCAGATACCAGATAAGCAGTAATGGGCATAAAGCAGTAGGTTGAGAGGCTAAAGTTGAAAATTATGTAATCTCAAGGGGCTCAGGAACAACAATCATAGCTTAAGGGCCACCAATAACAAGGGGCCAGGTAAAAATCTCAGGCTATCAGTTGAATGTCTGAAGGGGTACACCAGAGAAGGGCCAAACAGAAACAGACTAACACTGACAAAGACCAGAATCCAACTGAAATCAGCTCAATCCCAAGCTATATTAAGATGTATTTCCCTAGCCGAGCTGACTGCTGGAAGCAAAATCAAACTTTATCTTACACAACATAACATCAACCAGACCATGGAATTCTCTCTGCAATTTTTTACACTCATATTTGACATGCAATTTTTAAAAATTATGTCATTCAACATACCAGGAGTCACAACTAAATGTCCAAAAAACAAGAGAAAAGCAAAGCAAATGGCTAAAAATAAAAAATAAAATAAAATAAAATGCTAACAGATTCATATATTGGAGCTATCAGACAGGGATTTTAAAACAACTGTTAGCCCAAAACATTAGAAGATATGCTAAAAAGAATTTCAGGGGGTAATTGGAATTTATTAAAAAGAATCAAATGAAAATCATGAAACTGAAAAATACAATAAGTGGAGTTAGAAAAAATTGGTTAAGTTGAAGAGAGAATTTTTATTTATTTATTTTGCTTTTTGTTTTTTAATTGGAGTACAGTTGCTTTACAATATTGTTAGTTTATACTGTACAGCAAAGTGAATCAGCTATATGTATAAATATATCCCCTAATTTTTGGATTTCCTTCTTATTTAGGTCACCACAGAGCATTGAGTAGAGTTGCCTGTGCTATACAGCAGGTTCTCATTAGTTATCTATTTTATACATAGTATCAATAGTGTATATGTGTCAATCCCAATCTCCCCATTCATCCCACCCTCCCCCCACCCCCAGAATTTGGTCAATAGAAAACACTAAGACCAAAGCAGAGAGAAATTTTAAAAAGATGAAAAAATAATAAAAGGCACATGGGACTCAGGAAAAAGCTATAATATATGTTATTAGAATGACCAGAAATAGTAAAGAGAGAAAATGTTTTACAAGCAATATTCGAAGAGATATAGACAGAGAATTTTTTTTTAATAGCAGAAAGATATCAAGCCACAAATTCAAGAATTGCTACAATCACCAAGCCGGACAAAGATATAGAAAACTAAACCTTGAGTCCTCATAATAAATACTGAAAACAAAAGGAAAAGAGACAAATCTTAAGACCACCACGCCTGATACATTATCTTCAAAGGAACAGCAAAAAGAAAGATAGTTGAATTCCCAACAGAAATCACGTTAAGTCAGAGACAATGGAATATGTTCAAAGTGGTGAAAGAAAAGAACAAGCATTCATATCTCATAAAAACATTCTTCAAAAACAGAGGGAATAAAGATATTTTCAAACAACTAAAAGGAAGGAATTACTCACCAGCAAACCCACACCAAGAGAAAAACCTAAAGAAATTCTTCTAATAGGAAGGGAAGCAGAAACAAAACTATGTGGATAAATCTAAATAAAGATTGACTGTATAAAACCACTATAGTACATGGAGTTTAATGCACATACAAAACTAAAACAAATAAAATAAAAATCAAGGTGGGTTAAGTGACTTTAAAGGATTATAAAGTCCTTGCATCTTCTAGGAAATGGTAAACATACCAATTTATATACTTTAATGAGACAGGTATACATATTATACTCTCTAGAATTACCATTAAAAAATAACAAAAAATGTACAATATGATAGTGAGGGAAATAGGTAAAATAATAGAAACGTACTTAAGTATACAAAAAAAGAAAAAAGAAATACAGAATAGGTGGCCAACACTGAAAATAGTAACATTATTGGTTTACATTAAAGGTGTCAGCACTTAAATTAAATGCAAATAAATTAAATACTTCAGTTAAAAGACAAATATTGCCAGACTGAATAATAATCATGATTTGAAAAATTAAACAGAACCATATGCCTTAAAAATGCACACACGATAAACACAAGGATGTAGAAAGGTTGAAAATAAAAGTATGAAATGATACATTACACAAAACTAACTGATATAGAATGACTGTGTCCACAAAATGCATATATTAAATCCCCAACCCCTAATGTGACTATACCTGGAGATATGGCTTTCAGGTGGTAATTAAGGTTAAATGAAGTCATAAGGGTAGGATACTAATCTGATAGCACTGGTGGCCTTTTAAGAAGAGCCATGTACTGAGGAAAGGCCTTGTGAGGATGCAGTGATAAGGCAGTGACCTACAAGAAAAGGAGAGTTCTCACCAAACACTACCCTGCTGGCACCTTGATCTTGGACTTCCAGTCTTCAGGACTGTGGGAAAACAAAGTTGTGTTGCTTAAGCCACCCAGTCAAGGTATTTTGTTATGGCACCCTGAGCAGACTAAGATACTAACAAAAATAAGTTCGATGCATTTACTCTAATATCAGACCAATTAGACTTTAAGGCAAGAAAAAATTATTAGAGCAAATATGGGATAGTGTATAATGATAAAAGATTCACTCACTAGGAAGATTAATTTTTTTTGCAGTGATAACCTAACATCAAAATATGTAAAACAAAAATTGAAAGAGAAATGGACAAATCTTTAATCATAAAAGAACATTTTAATATACCTCTGAGAAACTGATAGAATACAGAGAAAAAAATGTGAGGACATAGATCTGAGAAACACAATAAAGTTGACCTAGTTGACATAAAAATACGGCACTGAACAACTGCAGAACATAAATTTTTTTTCAAGAACACAGGAAACATTTACCAAAATTGATCATATATTTTGCCAAAAACAAAGTCAAAACAAATTTTAAAGAACTAAAGTCATAAAGAAAGGTTTATTAGCCACCGGGAAACTGAACTAGAAAACAATAGTAAAAAGATAACTAGAAAAAACCCAAACATGGAAACTAATCACTTCTAATATTATGGCTTATGTGAGAAATCAAATGGAAATTAGAAAATATTTTGAAGTGAATGACAGAAGTATGAGTTATCAGAAGTTGCATAATTCAACTAAAGCCATGGTGTAAGGAAAACATTTACAACTGTATGCATATATTTAAAAAGAAGAGTGACTGAAGACTTGGGAGCTGAGCATTCATTTTAAGAAATAATAAAGAAATAACAACTGAAACTCAAGAAATTAGAATGGAGGCAATACTAGATTTAAGAGGAAGAATTAATGAAATAGAAAATAAAAGTACAATAGAGAACATCAACAAAGTCAAAACTTGGTCTTTTGAAAGACTTATAAAATTGGTAAACCATAAGAAGACTGATAGCGATAAAAGTACGAAGTACTGATATCATACATTAGAAGGGAGATATAACTACAGAACCTACAGATATTACAAAGATAATTAGAAATGATTTTGAATAACTACACATTTAGGATAAATCTGCCCATTTGGATTAAAAAACAAAACCTTAGAAAAATTGTTTACTACCTTGACATAAGAAAAATAATCTGAATAGAATTAAAAGCTAGAAAAGTGATTAATTCAAAAAAATCTATTAAAAAATTGCCAGAAAGAATACTTCAGAGCTCAGAAAACGGCTTCATTAGAAATGATACTTTATTGACCTAATTATGGTTATCCACCAAAGCCTACAAGAAACTTTATGATTAATGAAGAAACAGTTATAAGCTTCCTTTTTAAGATTGGAAATAAAATGGGAATATTTTATATTATCCATAGCTAAAATTATTTGAAATATAAGAAAAAATAAAATACATAAATGGGTTAAAATTGGAACAGTAAAATTGGCACTACTGGAAGTATTTTAAGTCTTGGACTTAAAAATATGGAGTAAAATGGCAGCTGCTTGATTAGGAAACATTCCACACACCCTATCAAAGGAGACCTTAAAATTAGGAAGGCCACCAACCACACATCAGCTTTGCCTTCAATTTTACTAGAAAAAATAGATCTTAATTGTTATTGTAATTACCTGTAAGAGAGAAGAAAACAAATCCAACAGACTTCTGTAAGAGATGAGAAATTCCCTTCTTTCCTGCCACAGCAAGGTTATGGATGTTGAGAGCAATCAGTACAGGGCAGCAGGGAGCTTGGACACAGTATAGGTTGAAGGTACACCTACTGGCCAAATCTGGGATAATTTGAGCACCAAAATAATTAAATGCAGTAATAAATTGTAAACTGATGAAACAATGGGAATCTTTAAGTCCATAACGATGGTACCCGGATAGATAAGTATTGGGGTGGCCAAAAAGTTCGCTCGTTTTGAGTAAAAATAAAAGACGTTTCTCATTTTCACCAAGAACTTTATTGAATGTATTCATTAACCAAATAAACTTTCTGGCCAGCCCAACATACAAAGAAATGGAGGAGGAAGAGGGCTCTTTTGTCCACTAGAATGCTGAGCACCACCTGGTATGTACAGAGAGAATGTCAGAACTGGAAAGTTAGGAAAAATAGAAACTGTCCAGTGGCGAAATTGGATTCCTTGACAAAGTGATCAAAATTAACATCGCCAGCTAGAGGCAGATGAAACCACGTGCCTCCACATGTGATACTCTGAGAAGGACACAACTTCTCTTACGTAACCTGAATCTAATCATGAGAAAGCACAAGACTAACCAGAAAGGGAAACATCTATTACAAAAAAAATAAATAAGTCTATTCTTTAATAATGTCAATTTCATAAAAGACATTCCTAATATTTCTATTAGGGGAGACTTGAGACATGAACAGAACATATATTCCTGATATTCGAGTGGGTCTTGTGCTGGAGGAAAAAGAAAGTGCTATAATCTGATTGAGGCAATCAACAAAATCAGAAATATTTGGTAAGTTAAAATATTCAATCAATGTTAAATTTTAAAGTTGATAATTTTATTGTATTTATGTAAGACAATAGTCCCTGTTCTTAGGAAATACACACTGGAGTATTTAGGGGTAAATGTCCACTATGTATGCAACTCATTCTCAATTTGACTAGAAAAAAATGTTACACATATATACAGAGAGAGAAGGAGAGAAGGAAACTAAAGTACAGGAAAATATATTTGTAAGACATACAATGGATGAAGAGTGTATATCCAGAATATGTACAAGATTTTTATGAGCAATAAGAAAAATATCAAATCCAATAAAATGGGCAGGAGACGCGAAGAGATACTTCATAGAAGTAGATATTCAAATGGCAAATAAATATGTGAAAAGTTTCTCGGCTTTACTCATTACACATTGTTAGGCTTACCTGTTGTTTACAGACACATCCATGGTGGTCCATCTTTGTCCATGGCACATGAATTTTTAAACAATTTAAATATTATGCATTGAATTAATTCAACTAAGTCTTAAAGCACCCTGAGGAGATTTAGTCAGGTAAAAAAGTGAAGTAGTAGGGCATTCCAGGCCAGGGAGATGAGGTGAGCAAAGGCTTGAAGCTCAGAGATGGAATGAGTATAGAGAATCATAAACAATGCTTTGGCACTGGAGCTTAGTGTTCAGTGCAGAAGTTGAGGCTGTTAACGTAGTCAAGGCAAAATGATGGAGGTCCATATAACACCAATACTACTGCCTATGATTTCTATTTTTTTAATTTCTTACTTTCCTAAAGCACCATTTTTAAGGTCAAGCAATTTTCTGTAAGATTCTGGGTCTAGCAGGCATATCAATCAGTAAAACAACATAGAAGTCCCCTGTGCGTAAATCAACAGATTATACATATTCTTGGAACACAGAATGTAGTTGCTCAGCAAACGTGGTACCAAGATGCAGAAATGTCTCATCTGTTAGGACCCCTCTATATGGCTGCTAAGAAAAATCACTCATGTGGGAATATTTAAAACAGATAACATAGTGAGTGTGGATATAAGAAGCCACTGAGTATTAAATGAATGATAAACGACCAATATAAATATTTATCTCAGTTCTCCCCAGAGAGTTGGTGAATCATTTATATTTTTCAATCCACCTTCCTAGTGCCGCCCCTTAACAGAACAGAGAAATGATCTTTGGGAAAAATACCACTGCACACATCTTGATGAAGGCATTAAAAATTGTTTATCACAGCCACCTTAATTATGCAGTATGACTTTTGCAAGTATTTCTGATAAAAACTAACGGATGGCAAAATGTCCTGGGCCACCCATGCTGACACTGCCCCTGGAAACGCCCGTGGTGCCTACTTCTGAGAAGTGGAGCCACCTCTCGCCTTCCTGTCCCACCGCGTCCAGAAGTGACCGTGACTTTCCTCACATCAGCATTTCTGAGCATTTCCCTTTCTTCTGCATCTAACGCTTCATTTATGCACAGCTTCTGTTTGCTTATTCAGGTATATCTACAAATAAGCATGTTTACTGCATTAAGACTTTTGTCTTCCCTTTAATGTGGTTTTTCTCAACTAATTTCCTTAAGGTCTGCGGATGTCCTAGTCAAATGATCCATAACAGTGTCAAAAACAATAGCAGCTAGTATGGAGTGTTTTCTATGTATTGCATACTGTACTAAGTGCTTTAAAACATATAGAGCCTCATTTAAAGCTCGTAGTCATCCTATAAGGTTAGGGCTCTTATACATCCCATTAGCATAAAAGGAAACAGACTTGGAGTTCAAGGGCCTAAAGTCATCCAGCTAGCAAACAAATGTTCAAGGATTAGATTTTGGGTTTTCAATCAAAGTTTGTGTTCTTATCCACAACAAAATAATGCCTTTTGATTCTTTTAAGAGAGTCCTTGAGTAAAAGTCTTTAGGGACTTGCTTAAATAAATCTGGAACACAAACATCTAGCAGTGGTATACGACATCAGTGTGCACAACAGAACAGTCTAGTAGCTGGGGATGGATTTGGCAATTACTGTGGGATGCTTTTCCCACCATTTATCTAAGTTCTTCATGAATGAGACCTTTTTTTTTTTTTATCATTTTTCATTCTTAGAAATGTCCTAAATTATAAGGAGGATATTTGTAAATTAGAGAACTTTTTCTGTTAAGTACGTATTTTCTGATCCCTTCCAACCCCTTCCAACCGAACATCTTGCTCCTACATTTAGGACCTCCGCTGGTAAGCCCGGTTTTGCCTTTAGGTATTCTCTGAGTTTGGATCTTATCTCCAGTCATCCTTGAAGACTAAAGAAGGCTATGATTTCTACTCTTAATCAAAACTACTCCTTTTATTTGGTCTCTCCGAGCGGGCAAATAATTTTTCATATGCAGATAGTTTTAACAAATCCTAGGAAATGGTTCTCTTGACAAGATCAACCATTCCCCCAGCAAAATTATTTCCACTATTAATTTACTTTGTGAAATATATTTTGAGAAGGAGCAAAAGATGCTAGAGCCCAGTGTTTGTAAATAAAAAAAATTAATATAAAGAGTAGGAACTAATAACAATCTTGTCTCCTCTACCCGCCAGGCACTTGCATGTATCACCCACTTAATCCTCACTACACCCCTTTTAACAGTAGGAGCTTTTAACATATATATTTATTCATTATGGATTTTATTTTCTAATTCAAGTCTTTGCACTTATTTCCTCTGAAATTTACCTTCTTGTATGTATCCCATTGTTCTAGCTACTTGAGAACATTTTAGATTCTAATATTTTTCGACTTCTGGGCCTGAGGTCAAAATTTGTGTCATTATTCTCTTTCTCGGGTGTGTGTGTGTGCGCGCGCATGTGTGTGTGTGCACATGCACGTGTGTGTGCAAGCGTGTGCATGTGTGTGTGTGTGTGTGCGCGTGCGCGCTCCCGCACAGGCGCACATATTTTTCCTTTGGCCTAAAAAAGCCCTACTTGTTTTTGAAACAAAGATAAAGGGCAATCTGCTCTTATTGTTGACATACTGCTCATATTATTGACTAAGTATTTTCTTGCCTCTAAGTAGATTCTTATGCTTGCATACAGAATCATCCCACAATATCTTGGAACACAAAGGAAACGGAAAGTAGGAGCAGAGTTTTGAAAGTTTTAAATGCATTCAAAGTAAGATTCACTGGGACTTCACAGGGGACGCATTCCTCAGAACATCTGACAGTTGAAAAATGTTTTCATATTCTGTTTCTAAACACATAAGCTGTTCCTGGTTTCCATTCGGAGTCATTATGACTGATACCAAAAGGAATAACTGTCAAAAAATCTACCTGTCCATTTCAAACTCATATTCTAACTCAAGATTTGTTGGTCTGCATGGAATCGGAACATCAGTGCTGTCGAATATATGACCTGCAGCTAACCTTACAGAAAACTGTTACTTTATAACCAAGGCATTCTTACCCCTCAATTCATGGATAGCCTTTGAAGGATATATGAGTTCTGATTAAAAGAATGTGCAAATGTGCCTTTGAGGGGACCCACTGTCCATGACTTTTACTTGATTCTCAAAGGGTCTATGATACAAAAGAGATTATAAATCACTATTCTGTTTTTTTCCCAGCTTTACTGAGATACAATTGACATATAACATTATATAAGTTTAAGTATAGATTTGATACACTTACATACTGCAAAATTATTACCACCATAGCATTAGCTACTGCCTCCATCATGTCCTATAGTTATCATTTCTAAGCTGTGATAAGAATGTTTAAGATCTACTCACTTAAGAACTTTCAAGTATATAATACAGTATTGTTAGCTATAAACATTATGCTGTTCATTAGATCCCCAGAACTTATTCAGCTTATAACTGAAAGTTGGCATCCTTTATCCAACATCTTCCCATCTTCTCCACTCCCAGCCCCTGGAAACCAATACTCCGCTCTCTCTAAAGCACTAGCCTTAAAGGAAAAGAAAGATTAGGATTCTCACAATGCCACGGTCAATTAATTTGTCTTCCACTTTATACAATGTATATGCACAGGCAGAGAAATAACCTCTGTTCACATATTCCTATAAAACGAGATGATGTACTAAGTTATTGGGAAATGCTGGATAACTGATACATGGTCATTTGTACAGTCTTCAAACAGAACAGTTAGGATGCTGTAATAACAGGGTATTTATCACAGGGGTAGGAGAATAACATATCCTGAGCATCTACTCTATGAAGGGCCAGTCTTAGGCACACTAACAATTGTCCCCTAATTTAAGTCTTACAATGACCATGTGAGATTTGCTGTATTCTTATTTTACAAATAAGAAAACTGGGACTGCAGAGGTGAAATTCTTGATCTAAGTAACCGAGCTAGTGAGTTGCTGAAATGAGATTCAAATTACAGTCTGTTGCTGAATAAGTGGAAACTTTGGCTGCATCTGAGTGGTATCTGGACCACTTTTAAAAGAGACATGGGGTAGAGGGAACACAGACTATCATTCAAGGACAATCCTTTATGTTGACTGACAGGCCCACTAACCTATATGTAGTTACTTGAAGAACATAAGGAAGGGCCTTTACTTCAAATCACCTCTCTCAAAAGTAAAAATTTGAGAGAAGTGAAAAGTAAAATATTTATATCATTTAAAAATATACAGGTAGCCATTAAAATACCTAAAAAGAATAATAATTTAAATAGATTAACTACGAGATCAGAAAGAATGATAAAAGTGGAGATAGTACAAAATGAGCTAAAACCTCACTGAGTCAGTTAAGATATGAAGTAGTAGAAAAACCACAGTTAAACTGGCTAAAAAAATCAATAAATAAAAGAAAGATCTGTATTAGGAACCACCAGAGAAGTATCATTAGAGACACAGCAGGAACTCTAAGAAACAATTCTTACTCTATGCCAGCTAATTTGAAAACACAAAATGGATATGTTTCTAGAAAAATCTAACTTAACAAATCTGAATCAGGAAGGAAAAGACAACCTCAACGTTTCCAAACCTGTCCCAGAAATTGAACAAATATTTAAACATTCTCACCAAAAGAGAAAAAAATAGGCCCAGATATATTCATAGGCAAGTTTTAATGAAAGTCTGGACTGATAATTCCAATGTATATAGATGCTTTTTCAGAGAATAAAAAGAGGGAAAACTATCAATTATTTTTGTTAGTATGATCTTATATTAAACCACTTTATTATCGACATGGAAAAAGCTATACATATTTAATGTATATAACTTGATGAGTTTTGAGATAAGCAGACACTGATGAAACCAGCACCTAAGCCATAAACATATCCATCACCACCAAAGTTTCCTCCCACCCTCTTTATTATTATTATTATTATTATTATTATTATTTTGTGCAAGAACACAAAGACCTTAACGTAAGGTCTACCCTTTTAGCCAATTTTGAAGTATATAATACAGTACTGTTAACTACAGGTTCTATGCTGTACAGTAGATGGTACAGTAAGTAAAGTAGGTCTCTGTGACTTATTCATCTTGTACAACTGAAACTCTGTAGCCTTTAACAAATACTTCCTCATTTTTCCATTCCCCCAGGCCCTGGCAATCACCATTCTATTATCTGTTTCTTTGGGTTTGACCATTTTAAATTCCTCATATAAGTGGGGTCATGTACTATTTGTCCTTCTGTGCCTGGCTTATTTCACTTAGCATAATGCCCTCCACATTCATCCATGTTATCTCAAACGGCAGGATTTCCTTCTGTTTTAGGGTCAAATAATATGTATAGGGACTTCCTTGGTGGTTCAGTGGGTAAGACGCCACGCTCCCAATGCAGGGGACCCGAGTTCAATCTCTGGTCAGGGAACTGGATCCCGCGTGCATGCCACAACTAAGAGTCCGCACGCCGCAACTATGAAGTCCGCAAGCTGCAACTAAAAGATCCCACGTGCCACAACTAAGGCCCGGCACAGCCTGCATGCATGCATGCATAAATAATAAATAAATAAATAATAAAATAATACGTATATACAATGTTCTCTTTATCCATTCACCCAATGATGGACATTTAGGTTGTCTACATGTTGCAATGAACATGAGAGTACAGATATCTCTTCAAAATCTTGATTTAATTCCTTAAGATACACATGCAGAAGTGGGATTGCTGGGTCATTTGGTAGTTCTATTTTTACTTTTTGAGGGAACTTCATGATGTTTTCCTCGTCCCTAGACTAATCTGCATCCCTACTAACAATGTTCAAAGGTTACTTTTTTTTCCCGTATCCTCACCAATACTGACAACCTTCTTCTTTGCCTTTTTTTTCTAAATAATAGCCATCCTAACAGATATGAGATGATACCTCATTCTTGTTTTGATCTGCAATCAGTAATGAAAGAGGAGACATTATAACCAATGTCATGGAAATAGAATAGCTCACAAGCAACTATTTGAATTATTATACACCAGTAAATTGGATAGCCTAGAAAAAATGGATAAACTCCTAGAAACACACAACCTACCAAGACTGACTCAAGAAGAAGCAGAAAGCCTGAAAAGACCAATAAGAAATAAGAAGATTGAATTGATAATTAAAAAAAAAAAAAAAACCCTCCCAAAAAAGAAAAGCCAAGGACCAGACAGTTTTACAGGTAAATTCTACCAAACATTTAAAGAAGAACTAATACCAATCCTTCTTAATGTTTTTCAAAAAAACAGAAGAGGGAACATTCTAAACTTAATTTATGAGTCCAGCACCACGCTCATACCAAAGTCACACAAAAATATCACAAGAAAAGTACAGGCCTATATCCCTGATGAACATGAATATAAAAATCCTCAACAAAATATTATCAAACTAAATTCAATAGTAGATTAAAAGAATGATGCATCATGACCAAGTATAATCTTGTTTATAAAACCAGTCCTGAATAACAAGGTGAAGGACAATATTGCAGGCCAATCTCGTTCACGTTGCAGAATTTTTTTTTTTAATCGGCAGAAATGAAGCCAACAGTGCCTATAAAATGTAATATAACATAACTAAGTGGAGCTTATCAAAGGAATGCAAAGCGAGTCTAAACTTAAAATATCTTTTAAGGAAATTTACCCTATTAACAAAGTGAAGAAGAAGAATCACATAATTATCTCAGTAGAAGAAAAAAAGCATTTAGTGAAACAACTTTCACTCATGATAAAAAGGAAAAACAAAATGAAAAACTTCTCATTACAGTAAAAATAGAAGAGAATTTCTTAATCTGCTGATAGTTAACAACATCAAAAATAAACCTATAACAAAACTTAGACTTATTTCACTCTATTAAACCTGAAGTACCATTTATTACAAGATGCACTACAAAGAAAAAAATGTTACCAATTAAACTATGGTAATCACTGCTTGTTAGGCTTATGACACTGTAAAGTTATTGAAATGTGAAAAATCATGTGCTTTAGAATTCACAAGCTATGGTAACTGTGAAATACTGAAAGCCCTCTCTTAAGAATTAGGACTATGATAAGCATGCCTACTACCACTTTTTCTATTCTCATCTCAGTAAAGGTCTTGGAAGTGGGCTGGATACTGTCTCCTCAAAACTCCTTTCCAAGGAATTCCCTGGTGGTCCTAGTGGTTAGGACTTCGCACTTTCACTGCTGAGCGTGCGGGTTCAATCCCTGGTCAGGGAACTAAGATCCTGCAAGCCACACAGTGTGGCCAAAAAGAAAAAAAAAAAAAAAAGGAAAAAGAAAAAAAGGATTTGTTTCCACCTGGGACCTCACAATATGACCTTATTTGAAAATAGCGTCTTTGTAGATAGAATTAGTTACAGATCCTGAGAAGAAATCATCCTGGATTTAGAATGTCCCCTAAATCCAAGGACTGGTGTGCTTATAAGAAGAGGACAGAACAAAGAGAGGAAAAGCAAAGTGAAGGCAGAGGCAAAGCCTGGAGTTATTCTGTCACCAAAGAGTGTTAGCACCATCAGATGCTGGAAAACCAAGGAAGCATTCCTCCCTAGAGTTTTCAGAGTGATCAAAACCTTACTTATACTTGGGCACGTCTAGCCTCCAGACTGTGAGAAAGTAAGTTTCTTTTGTTTTAAGCCACTCAGATTTTGCTATTTGTTTGGCCCTGTAGGAAACTAATACAATCCTTTAATACACTAGCAATAAGATAAGAAAATAAATAATAAATAAAAAGATTGGAAAAAACCAGATTGTTATTATTCATAAATCATGATTATATGGAAAACAAAAAGAAAAGTATGGGAAAATCACTTAAAGAATGAGTTTGGTAGGGTTGCTGGATATAAAATTAATATACCAAAATCAATTGTATATTTATAAAATAACTACAAAATATTGGAAAGTATATTTTCTAACATCTTTTTAAATGATACCATTTGTAATAGCAATAAATATATAAACCACCAAGGAATAAATATAAAATATATACAAGACTATATATAAGAAACATATACAAGAAAATATTTTAAGAAAATTATAAACCTTTATTCAAAATTTAAATAACTAGCAAAATAAACCATGCTCATAGATATTAGAAGATACATTACTGGAAAGATCAAAACTATTCCTAAACTGATAAATGAATTAAATTAAATTGTAGTGAAAATTTTATCAGGGTTCTTGGTAAAACTTAACCTGCTGATTCTATAATTTACATGGAAGAGCAAAGGCCAAGAATAGCCATGTTACTCCTGAAAAAGAAGGTTGGCTCAGAGGATAAGGGGCTCATTTTAGCTCATATTAAGACTCGTTACAAAACCACAGTAATTTAGAAAGTGTAGAATCAGCACAGGGATAGACAAATAGACCAGCAGAACAGAATTAGAGAATCCAGAAATACATCCACGCATATAAACAAATAATGTGCAAAATTTGAGTGCAAGCATTTAAAAAGATTTATAGCAATCTATAACTGCCACAACATCCAAATTCATGATTTCATAAGTATAGGTCTGTAATAGATTGGATATTAAAATAAAACAAACAGAAAACTGGTCCTTCACTATTTTCTTAAGTATTGGCTTAGAGAACAAAATTGGAATTTAAAAATATTCAGTAATCCTGAATTATCAAGTAAAATGATGTTTCCTAGACACTCCAAAATAGTCAGAATTTTGCAAATCAAAATGAGTAAAGCTGGAAGATGTCCAGAGCAGTTTTGAATAACTGGGTCAGGGTGAAGAAAGATTCAGAGGTTAGAATGGACTGCAATCAAACCCAAGCCCAATGTTTATTGACCAGACTTGGAACTGTGCCCTCACAATTTACCCATGCTGTGAAACATGAGCATGGAGTGATGGATGCTCTGAGACCCCACTGTGGGAAAGTCAGTTACCATGGTCTAACAGTCCCTTGGATACGCACCATCTGTTTGCACAGCTCCAGGGAAATCGGTGCATATCTATAGATTCCTAGAGTGTTAAACCTGGAAGGGATCCCACAAGCCAAGAAGCTTTATCCTATCTTTTTTTTTTTTTTTTACAGCAGAGACACAAACACTGTGCGATTGAAGAACTAACCCCAAGATGACCAATGGCCTGGGGACACTAGGACATCAGTTTCCTGAGACATAGTAGGCTTCTGCTTGCAGCTTGAAGAAAGTATCTAAAGTAGGCAGCCCCATTTACCCCATAGGAAACAAAACTTCCAATTGCCATAAAGGACACAGAACCATACTCGGCAGGACCATCAAACCTTACGGGATTGTCCCACCAGCTGCGGAAAATACCACCAACCCCAGTCCACACACAGACTTGCTATCTTCAAGTTCAATGTAAATACCTGAGTCAAAATGTATTTGAGGTGATGAACAAGGATAGTAAGTCTACTTAGGTCCATCCAACTAAATCATCTTGTCTTATAATATTTAACAACATGAGGTGTAAATGTCTATGCACTCGTGGACTCAGATCATTCCTTTGATCAGTGATGGGTCCTTCCTTAACTCTTTCCGGTGCTGGCAGTCAGAAGATCGATCAAGGGAACCATGAAACCAAGCCCAGCAAAGCCACATTTCTGAGAGAAGGCATCCTCTAAAATGTAAACAACTAGCATTAATAGCAAATGTAAAGCACTTAACTGGTTGCGACGTCTTTAAAATCCGTTTCACATATATTTCAAATCCATTTGATCTTCACACATATAGTATGAAGGATTATCATTTCTGTTTTACATATGAGTAAACTGATGTTCATAGATAATAACTATTTAACTAAGATTTGAGCTTAGAAATCGTATCCTAAATTGAGAGTACTTGCTGCCATGACAAATGCTCTCATATTAGAAGATCTCAGAACCAATTCAGAAGAATAAAACCTGGAAACCACCATGTTTTACTTATTGTGATGAAGGGATAGGAGTCAGAAAGACAAAAGCTTATACTGCAGAATATGCTTATAAGTAAGAGGATTTCTGGATCTTTGGGGTGTGCCTAGACTTTTACATCTTTGGTTGGTTCAAAAATATTGTAAGAAAAAAGGAGCACAAATTCTTACTATAATTTACTACAGTCCTAGAAGACACAGCTAGTAGGCAAGAACCAAAAGGCGACGTTGATGTGGGCACTAGAAATTATGTGAGACCAAGAGAAATGCTTTGGGGTGAGTAGATAGTAGAAAAAGATATTTGCTTTTTTTTTGTCCTTTTATCTGCACCATTTACCATGAGACTTGAGGTTCCTCCCACAAGAGACGGAATGAATTCCCTTACACCTTGACTTTGAACTTGGCTACATGACTTGCTTCAGCCAATGGGATATTAGCAGGTGTGATTCAGGCAGAGGTCTGATATGAGCAGTGGGGCTACGTAATAGCAGAAGCACAAGAGGACTTAAGATCTTTCAACAGGCAGCAAATGACAGGCAGACTTATTCCAAAAAACCCCCCAAAAAACTCATTTGAAACAAACGAAAATAATAATTCCAATATTTTAGAAATGGATCTTTCTCCAGAATAGCATGCTGTTTGGAAACTAAATTTCCAAAGTAGATTCCATAGTTCCTGAAAATCAATTAGAGCCTTGAAATTAGCTACAGAAATGTCCATTAGTTTGGGGGCAAAATAAAAAGAGAATGAATGAAAATAACATGCCAACCTCCCAAACCTTTCTTCAAACAGATTTTTGCATCTTGGAAATTATACTTGCTTTCAAGATTCTTTGGGCTGTTTGAATACGTAACCTCATCTCTTTGCTCACTTGCTTGCTCTCCAAGCAAGTCTGAAACCAAACAAATTGCTACAAATGTTTACCACCACCACCACCAACAAAAAAAGCGTGTATAAAATCACTCAATTTAATTGGTGTATGATGTACCATTGTATGATCCTGAGAGATGACCGAAGTCTTTCTACTTGTTGTGTATTACAAACAATGCTGTGATGAACATCCTGGTATAAGGAATGCACAAGAGTTTATGTACACCAAAAACAAAACAAAACAAAACAAAACTCATGGAGCAATTCTGAGCCCCACCCACAGTAAGGAGCCAACCATTAGAACCTTCTCAGCTGAGTCCAGTCTAGACTGGACAATTACGGTCAACCTGTAGGCCCATGAAAATAATGTTCACTGTCATACACCACTGAGTTTAGGGATGATATGTTATGCAGCATTACTGTGGTGACAGTTAACTGATACAAGTGATGATAAAGTTCAACGATGAACTGTGGGGAGAAGGCAAGTTAAGACATCATACTCCAACTAACTTAGGCAAAAATTTTAAAGTACATGGGTTCATACATTGCTGTTAGGAATGTAAAATGGGCACAGGCATTCTGGAAAAGAGCTTGGAAATTTTCTTAAAAGACTAAGTATGCAACTACTATACAATCCAGAAATTGAACTCCTTGCATTTATCCAGAGAAAAGAAAACTTACGTTTACACCAAAATCCATACATGAATTTGTCCAGCAGCTTTACTCATAACAGCCTAAAACTGCAAAGAACTTGGATGTCCCTCAATGGGTGGCTGGTTAAATAAACTGCAGTGTGTCCACACAAGGGAATACTATTCAGCATTAAAAAGGAACAAGCTATAGATATACACAATAATTCAGGTGAATTGTCAGGAAATTATACTGAGTGGAAAGAGCCAGTCTCAAAAAACTTACATACTATATGATTCATTTATATAGCACTTTGAAATGACAAACTTAGAGAAATGAAGAACAGATAAGTGGTTGGCAGGGTCAGGGATGGGTGGAGAAAAGGGAGGGAGAGGTGGGTGTGGCTATAAAAGGACAACACAAGGGATTCTTGTGTTGATGGAACTGTTCCACATCTTAACTGTTATCAATTATCCTAGTAGTGACATTCTTTTATAGTTTTGCAAGATGTTACCAATGGGAAAATCTGGCTAAATGTTAACACAGACCTTACAACTGCAAGTTTATTGATAATTATCTCAAAATATAAACTTTAATGTTTAAAAACCCCACAAGTGTACCAACTTCAGGTATAATAGAATCAAGAGATTCAATGAGTATAACTGAGTATAATTCAATGAGTATAACTGCATTCATTCTAAGGCAAAATGATCACTGCTTGCTCCTAGGTTGTATATCTACCAGGTTGGAAGTCTCTGAGAAAATGGAGCTTCTCTCTCCCAACCGTTCCAGCAAAACTCCTGGAACTGAATCTCCAACCAAACCAACTTGAATCACGTGATAAGCCCTGCACCAGACATAGAAGCCAGTGGAATCAACAGACTTGATTGGCTGTGGCTAAGGTACACACCAGACCAGAGCTAGGCGGGCCCTCCTCATGAAATTAATATAGGAAAGGACCTCACAGAAAGAATAAGAGAGATGTTATGATCAGAAGGAAGAATACACGTCAGACAGGCAAACAGCGCCAAGGTCCGTAAGAGGAAGCTCCAAATAACGCCTCACATTAAAAAGAAACATGCACAGAAACATGCACAGAATTATTCAGGAAAATATAAAATGATGGTGGTTTATTCTACAAAAAATTAAATATAGATAATAACATTTAAAATAAAGGCAAAGCAGAACAAAATAAAAGGAACAATGACAACACAAGGAAGAAAGAAAACAAATGGGTGCTTTGAATCGCACTACCTCAGTACTGTGATTGCTTTTGTTTTCCAGTGATCTCCTGTGATGGATATGTACAGTTCTATCATGTCAACACAACAGTGAACACACAATTTTGAGATCTTTCTCATTTTACATACCATCAAACTTTTTTTTTTTTTTTTTTTAATATTTTATCCTCAGACTTCCCTGGTGGCGCAGTGGTTAAGAATCCTCCTGCCAATACAGGGGACACAGGTTTGATCCCTGGTCCTGGAAGATCCCACATGCTGTGGAGCAACTAAGCCCGTGCACCACAAGTACTGAGCCTGCGCTCTAGAGCCTGTGAGGCACAACTACTGAGCCGGTGTGCCGCGACTTCTGAAGCCCATGCGCCTAGAGCCTGTGCTCCGCAACAAGAGAAGCCACCGCAATGAGAAGCCCGCGCACAGAGACGAAGAGTAGCCCCCGCTCACCGCAACTAGTGGAAGCCCACACACAGCAACGAAGACCCAACGCAGCCAAAAATAAATTAAAAAAAAAAAACAACAAACCAACTTTATGCCGTATTGTTCATGTTCATCAGTTTTGATGTCTGTGGAATATTCTACCCCAGGCATATACAGTTGACCCTTGAAAAATATGGGTTTGAACAGTGCAGGTCCATTTATATGCAGATTTTTTTGGATAAATATATTGGGAAAATTTTTGGAGATATGTGACAGTTTGAACAAACTCATGGATAAACTGTGTAGCCTAGAAATATCAAAAAGATTAAGAGAAAAGTATGCATGAATGTGTAAACTATATGTAGATACATAGAACATATAAAATACGTGTTGTTTGTTTGTTATTGGTGAGGCTTCTGGTCAACAGTAGACTATTGGTAGTTAAGCTTCTGAGGAGTCAAATGTTACACGTGGACTTCTGACTGCATGGAGTGTTGGTCCCCCTAACCCCTGTGTTGTTCACGGGGTTAACTGTATACATCATCCTTGCCTGATTCTCCTGCTAGTGTATACTTTGGTTGTTCCCAAAGCACTGATGCTGTTTCAAGTTTCAACGATATCTACTACTTTTCTGTCTAGTAATTCCTTCAACTCCGAAAACACATTATCTGGCTGGACCTCCAAGCACAGTCCTGGCTACTGGCAGCATGGCATGGGCCATATTAATACCTATTTCCAAAGAAGTCCAGAAATGGGCTTGTGACCCAAAGAAGGCCAATCAGAACCATTCACCAGGATTTGTTTTGGTTTGGAGCTGGGAAAGACCAAAGAATGCAAACTGGTGTTTGTCTGCAGCCCCCTTCCCCGCTTAGCAGAAAACACCTCTCTGCAGGAGAAGAGAAAGAAAACCAACAAAGGCAAGCCAAGATGAGAGAGAACTGGAAGAAGTGTGGCCTGAGCATCTAACTGCTGGATCCTGCAACTAAATATTTCCCGATTCTTCAGTTACACAAGGCAAAACATTCCCATTTGCTTAAATTAGTCTCAACTGGGTTTAGAGAGCCCACAACAGAGAATCCTAATACAAAATTCATGCTGTTAAAGCTAAATCAGTTTAACGTTGGCCGTGTCTATGAGACAAAGAAGAAATGAGAAAAGAAAGGTTATCTGGACTTCTTTGGAGAAGCACAGTGATGACGTTCCCGGGAAATTTCTCAGAATAGTTTACATATCATGTTTTACTAACCTGATTGTTCCAGGCATCTCTCCCAGACTCTTAACTGTCTATTCTAGTCCTGAAAACTGTGTTAAAAATGAGTTCCAGGCACTTATTTCAAGGAAAATAATAAAGTCATTTATAAATACCCAACTAAGAAAAAGCTAAAACAAAATTTTTCAAAGACCTCTTGCACTAGAACCACCTGCACATCTTGTTAAAATAATTCCATCTGGTGTCCATGCCAGGCCTCCTAAAATGGAATCTTTGGGTATGATCCTCAAGAATCTACATTTAAAAGTTACTCTCTAGTTTATCTTATGTATCAAAAAGTTTGAGAGCCACTGAGCTAAAAGATTGTCCAACCTCCTCATTCAGTTCAAACACTTTTCTGAGCTCTAGGAGGTAATTAAAAGAACTTTTCAAAATTTAAAGTAATACAAATTATCTAGAGATCTTGTTAAAATGCAGATTAGGATAGAAAAGGTCTGAGGTGGGGCCCAAGAGTCTTCATGTCTAACAAACACCCAGGTGATGTGGATTCTGCTGGTTCTAAAACCACACTTTGAGTAGCAGCGTGCTAGATGACATGCTACAAGATCAAAGTAAATTGAATGTGAAATAAAGCATATGTTGAAATGGAAATGCATTACAATGTAACTAGTGATCTGTGTAATGTGATACAATGTAAGGGTGGTTAAAAAAAAAAAAAAAAAAAACACGTTGGGGATAGAGAGTCCCCAGTTCAAGTCCTGCCTGTACTACTGCTAACAACTACTAGTGAATCTTTGATGTATCATTTCACATTTCTGGGTCTTTGTTTCCCTTCCTTTCAATATGCAAGATGAACTGGATCATGATTTGGTATTTACCGAATTCTGATTCTGTGAGTCTAAGATTTTGGTTCATTATTTTGATACCTGATGTTGATTATTAAGCTCACTCAAAAAAATACACACACACACACACACACACACACACACAAGATCCAAGAGATGCAATCCTAATATAAAGGTTGCTGTACATAAACTGACTAGTCACTTAGACCTTTGAGGACAAGTATACAATTTCATGATCACGCCATCCTAGTACTACACAGCATTGTATTTTTTAAGCTAGTCTTTATGAGTATACTCTTAATTGTTATAAAAAACTATCATTCCCTGGTCTATTCTCACCAACCATCAATTCTGTCAGCGTGGACTAAACTGGACCCAACTCTCTCTCACATAGCATTATCTATTCTTAGTGTTACCCTGGGTTCAGTAGACTTACACTCCAACCTGTATGGACTCAACACTCTGCATACTTTGAAAGTCCTTCTCATCTAAGTTCAGGATGGCTTAAGGGCACGTCACTGAGGGGCGATGAGGCATGACTGGGGAGGAAAGGTCACACAGGACAGGACTTAGTTCAGTGTATGTGGGCACACTGTAGCGACTGCTGGACCCTGAGCATAAGAGACAGTCAGGGTAAGTAAAGACAATCCCTGTCATCAAGGAGCACACACACATAGGTATACACACACACACACATGTATGTGGCTGTAATTAGTATACCACACTGTAGAATAAAGTCCCAGGGAACTTTATTTATGCCTATATGATATCTGATTTATGAGATCCATGGAGGGTGACTTTTCAGGTACAGCATTTGAGAAATGAATCACTAAATGGTCCCTACATTTACTAGACCTGTCTGTCTCTCAAATTTTATTCATTTGTGAATCAATGCCTGATTTCTGCCACATCTATTAAGCAACTATATTACTGAATCAATAGTTTTCCTTAAACCACCTCACTAATTGCCAGAGATTTTTTCAAAAGAAAACTTTATAACCAGCATCAATGGCCACAAATAGGTAACTATAAAAGCAAACAAAATGAAAATAAATCAATTTTATCTATTTCTAGTTAAATGCTTTTGCCTACTTAAGAGTTGGAGCTTGAGGCATGTTCTTTTGACTAAAAAGGGAGATTCACTGGTGTCAGGGGTGTTAAAGACTTATGAGCATCGAACAGAGTTTTATTTCTTGAAGCAATTAGAAATAGTGAGGAGAAATGAAAAAACAAGTATATTACAAAGAGATGCAGCATTATACACTTCCGTTTCCATAAATATCTTTAGTAGTACATGTTCCATCCCACAGACACTTCTAATGAGAAGGATTAGGGCAATGCTGTTAAATTGTTTTCACCACATACATGGGTACAAATTATATTGTACATTTAAGAAAATGCCCTATAAAAATAATGGAAAAAGAAAATACCCAGATCGATCTTCCAGATAGATAGGACATTGATCCCTCCTCTCCAAGATAATTTCTGCAATAGAAGTAGAGGATTTTTTCCTTCATTTTCTGAGAATCTTTATTTTTCTTAGTTTTTTTTCCTCAAACGTTTATCATTGTTAAGTCATATATATATATATATATATATATATATATATATATAAAACCTCTCTCAAAAGGAGGTAATCAAATAACACTTAAAAGAAAAACTTCACAGGGAAAGCTTCATGGGGGGAGGGGAGGGGAGTGTGCAGTGGGGACTGGTAATTGATCAGAACCTTGAAAGACAGTTACTACTTGGCCATGTGGACATATCTGCAAAGGGCATGAACAAAGTCAGAGAGACTAAAGGGTACAAGGCATGAGCTAGGAGAAGTTAGCGCTGAGGTGGGTAAAGGATTTGGGGCAGACTCCATGAACGCCATGCAAAGAAACCTGAAGGTCACAGGACAGGCAGGTCATTGAAGAAAAGGAAGGCAAGGGTCACTTTCTGAGTACCTATAAGCTGGGGGCCTTCCAAAAGGCAACTGATAGCACATGAGCAAGACCATCAGGACATGAATTCCCCACCTCTGCATCAAGAGAGAGCTTGAGAGGTGCTTAATCAGCTGCCAGTGGAAGACTTAGTCTCACTCAGAACCAAGAGCAAAAAAAAAAAAAGGTTCAATTTTCTTCCCTGCTCTCCACCTTTTTACTGTCTGGTATATTTATGAAACATAATAAAATTAACAATAAAAAATAATTTCAGGAATTTACAACCTGAAACAGAGGCCTTCTTCTTTCCTCCAAGCTACAAACATTCCAGAAGGTGCATGTATCATAGAAGTAAGACAGTTTCATGGATCACTCTCTGTCCTTCACCAGACTGACCCTAGAAGGATGAACACTGGTCTTGAGATAGGTCTATCCTCTGAGGTCCTGCCATGGCCACTTGTCATCTAGGAACGACACTTTTCCACCTTGAGACAGATAGCACAGGGGCCAGGGTGTAGACTCTGGAGTGAGAAAGACCTAGATTAGAATCCTGGATTCACCACCTACCAGCTGGGTGATCTGGGATGAATTGTTAAATGTCTCTGTGCCTCATTTTCCTCTGCTGTGAAATGAGGATAGAAATAGCACCAGACCCCCATGCTTTTATGGGAGATGGAGTAATAAGTAAATAATTCATATTGGGAAAAAAAAAAAAAAACAGTGCCTGCACCCTAGGAAGCTCCTCCATGAAGCAACTTCATTAGTTAACCACTTTGAGATATCAAAAGAGAGAGAAGAGATTACAGCGCACCCTGACCTGCTAAGTGCTGGATTCCATGCCCCTTTCTTGTGCATCCCTCCCACTCAGCAAATATCATATTTTAATATCATTTTTTCATGTTTGTTTCACTTCTCAAACCCATTGTGAGAAGCCACAAGCAAGGTCTTTATTCTCTGTAACCCAAATGCCAATCTATCATAGTAGACCAACAGAGAGGCTTAATGCATGTTTGTTAGACACACTTTTACAACGGCAGCAGCATCTCAACAATTCTTCTCTATGCTCTTCCAAACTAGGGATACTGTGAAATAAATTTCAGTGTCTCTCCTTTAAGGCCTGCTAGTCTTCTTCCTTAAAAACGTTTCATGAATTAGAAACAAAATCAAAAGTAAACAAATGGGACCACATCAAACTAAACAGCTTTTGCACAGTGAAGGTAACTGCCAACAAAGCGAAAAGGCAGCCTACTGAATGGGAGAAGATATTTGCAAATGATATATCCAATAAGGGGTTAATATCCAAAATACACACAAAAAAACTCATACAACTCAACATCAAAAAAACCAAAAAAACAAAAAAACCACAATCAAAAAATGGGCAGAGTAACTGAACAGACACTTTTCCAAAGGAGACATACAGATGTCCAACAGGCACATGAAAAGATAAGATGCTCAACATCACTCATCATCAAGGAAATGCAAATCAAAATCACAACGAGATATCACCTCACATCTGTCAGAATGACTATCATCAAAAAGACCACAGATAACAAGTGCTGGCGAGGGTGTGGAGAAAAGGGAACACTTGTGCAATGTTGGTGCGAATGGAAATTGGTGCAGCCACTATGGAAAACAGTATGGAGATTCCTCTAGAAATTAAAAACAGAACTACCATACAATTCAGCACTTTCACCCCTGAGTATTTATCTGAAGAAAATGAAAACACTAGTTACAAGAGATATGTGCACCCCAAAGTTCACTTCGGCTTCGGCATTATTTACAATTGCCACAATATGGAAGCAATCAAAGTGCTCATCAATAGATGAATGGGTAAAGAAGATGTGGTATATATGCACAAGGGATTATCACTCATCCATAAAGAAGAAAAAAATCTTGTTATTTGTGACAACATGGATGGACCTAGAGGGTATTATGGTAAGTGAAATAAATCAGACAGAGAAAGACAAATACTGTATGATTTCACTTAGACGTGGAATCTAAAAAAAACCAAAACAAATGAACAAACATAACAAAACAGAGATAGCTACAGATGCAGAGAACAACAGGTGGTTACCAGAGAGGAGGGGTGGGAGAGGAGAGAAATAGGGGAGGGAGATTAAGAGGTATGAACTTCGAGTTGCCAAATGAGTCATAGGCATGAAATGTACACTGTGGGGAATATAGTAAGTAACTATGTAATATTTTGTATGGTGACATATTGTACCTGGACTTACCGTGGTGTTCATTTTGAAATGTACAGAAATATCGAATCACTATGTTGTGTAACAGGAACTAACAACAACAAATAGAGTTTCATGATTTCTCTCAAAAAGGCAGTGTGAATGTTAACAGATGTCCTTGATGGCATTTGAAAGCCTCCACAGTATTCCAAAAAAGAAAAAGGTATTTTCACTCCAAAATATCTCTTGACAGGTGACTTCAGTTACACAACCACAGCCATCCTTACTACACCTAGTTCCTGCTCAAAGAGCAGTGCAGGGTCAAGACAGGGGTAAAGCAGACGTCCAATTTGCCTGTGTCCTCTGTGGCCAGTTCACTGATCCTGGGCAAGGATTACATACTCCAATTGTCTTATTACTGTCACATTTGAAAGTTATTTTTTAAAACACATTTACACTTTGTGTAATTGTGCCCTTGCAGACCATCTGGAAAATAAGGGGAAAAAATTTCAGCTGTGTATAACCTCTGAACATAGGGGAAACCCTTGTTAACAGCTTGTTTTTTTTCCCCTCTAGGTTTTTTAATATATATATGAAGGCAAAGTTGTCTGTTTGTTTTAACTTGGGCTTATTTTAAATTCTTTTTAACACTTCATTTGCTTTATGTGTATTAGGTAAGGTTTTGTTTGTGCTTTTTTCTTTTTCATGTCTAAGAATAAGATGATGATTTTCAGCCTCTGGGCTGGGAAGTCATGAAACCCACAGTCTTCCAAGGTTCGAATCCAGAGAACAGTCTTGGGGATTACCAGTCGAGGCAAACCTGCTGCTCTTGGGGGAAGACCATTTCCTTGGATGGGTTTCATTGTTATTGATGCCTCCAATAGGGAGCAGTATAAATTAGATACACTCCTGATATACATTTACTTCCGTTAATGGTAAATTCTACCAAATCAGGATTTGGGGCAAAGCTGGGGCTGGGAATTCTTTAAAATCAAGAGTGAGTGGGAGAGGGCAGACAGCAGAAACAAGAAGAACTACAATCCTGCAGCCTGTGGAACAAAAACTACATTCACAGAAAGATAGACAAGATGAAAAGGCAGAGGGCTATGTACCAGATGAAGGAACAAGATAAAACCCCAGAAAAACAACCAAATGAAGTGGAGACAGGAAACCTTCCAGAAAAAGAATTCAGAATAATGATAGTGAAGATGATCCAGGACCTCGGAAAAAGAATGGAGGCAAAGATTGAGAAGATGCAAGAAATGTTTAACAAAGACCTAGAAGAGTTAAAGAATAAACACCTAGAAGAATTAAAGAACAAACAAACAGATGAACAATACAATAACTGAAATGAAAAACACACTAGAAGGAATCAATAGCAGAATAACTGAGGCAGAAGAACGGATAAGTGACCTGGAAGACAGAATGGTGGAATTCACTGCCGCGGAACAGAATAAAGAAAAAAGAATGAAAAGAAATGAAGACAGCCTAAGAGACCTCTGGGACAACATTAAACGCAACAACATTCGCATTATAGGGGTCCCAGAAGGAGAAGAGAGAGAGAAAGGACCAGAGAAAATATTTGAACAGGTTATAGTCGAAAACTTCCCTAACATGGGAAAGGAAATAGCCACCCAAGTCCAGGAAGCGCAGAGAGTCCCATACAGGATAAACCCAAGGAGAAACACGCCGAGACACATAGTAATCAAATTGGCAAAAATTAAAGACAAAGAAAAATTCTTGAAAGCAGCAAGGGAAAAACGACAAATAACATACAAGGGAACTCCCATAAGGTTAACAGCTGATTTCTCAGCAGAAACTCTACAAGCCAGAAGGGAGTGGCATGATATACTTAAAGTGATGAAAGGGAAGAACCTACGACCAAGATTACTCGACCCGGCGAGGATCTCATTCATATTCGATGGAAAAATCAAAACCTTTACAGACAAGCAAAAGCTAAGAGAATTCAGCACCACCAAACCAGCTATACAACAAATGTTAAAGGAACTTCTCTAAGTGGGCAACACAAGAGAAGAAAAGGACCTACAAAAACAAACCCATAGGGCTGCCCTGGTGGTGGAGGGGGAGGGGTTGAGAATCTACCTGCCAATTCAGGGGACACGGGTTCGAGCCCTGGTCTGGGAAGATCTCACATGCCGTGGAGCAACTAGGCCTGTGAGCCACAATTACTGAGCCTGCGCATCTGGAGCCTGTGCTCCGCAACAAGAGAGGCCGCAATAGTGAGAGGCCCATGCACCGCGATGAAGAGTGGCCCCTGCTTGCTGCAACTAGAGAAAGCCCTCGCACAGAAACGAAGACCCAACACAACCAAAAATAAATAAATAAATAAATAAAAATTAAATAATGTATAATTCAGGTGTACTTTAAAAAAACAAAAAACAAAAAACCCATAACAATTAAGAAAATGGTCATAGGAACATACATATCGATAATTACCTTAAACATGAATGGATTAAATGTTCCAACCAAAAGACACAGGCTGGCTGAATGGATACAAAAACAAGACCCACACATATGCTGTCTACAAGAGACCCACTTCAGACCTAGGGACACATACAGACTGAAAGTGAGGGGATGGAAAAAGATATTCCATGCAAATGGAAATCAAAAGAAAGCTAGAGTAGCAATTCTCATATCAGACAAAATAGACTTTAAAATAAAGAATGTTACAAGAGACAAGGAAGGACACTACATAATGATCAAGGGATCAATCCAAGAAGAAGATATAACAATTCTAAATATATATGCACCCAACATAGGAGCACCTCAATACATAAGGCAACTGCTAACAGCTATAAAACAGGAAATTGACAGTAACAAAATAGTAGTGGGGGACTTCAACACCTCACTTACACCAATGAACAGATCATCCAAACAGAAAACTAATAAGGAAACACAAGCTTTAAATGACACAATAGACCAGATAGATTTAATTGATATTTATAGGACATTCGATCCAAAAACAGCAGATTACACTTTCTTCTCAAGTGCGCACGTAACATTCTCCAGGATAGATCACATCTTGGGTCACAAATCAAGCCTCAGTAAATTAAAAAAAACTGAAATCATATCAAGCATCTTTTCCGACCACAACGCTATAAGATTAGAAATCAATTACAGGGGGAAAAAACATAAAAAACACAAACACATGGAGGCTAAACAATATGTTACTAAATAACCAAGAGATCACTGAAGAAATCAAAAAATACCTAGAAACAAATGACAATGAAAACACGATGATCCAAAACCTATGGGATGCAGCAAAAGCAGTTCTAAGAGGGAAGTTTATAGCAATATAAGCCTACCTCAAGAAACAAGAAAAATCTCAAATAAACAATCTAATGTTACACCTAAAGGAACTAGAGAAAGGAAAACAAACAAAACCCAAAGTTAGTAGAAGGAAAGAAATCATAAAGATCAGAGCAGAAATAAATGAAATAGAAACAAAGAAAACAATAGCAAAGATCAGCACAACTAAAAGTGGTTCTTTGAGAATATAAACAAAATTGATAAACCTTTAGCCAGACTCATCAAGAAAAAGAGGGAGAGGTCTCAAATCAATAAAATTAGAAATGAAAAAGGAGAAGTTACAACAGACATTGCAGAAATACAAAGCATCCTAAGAGACTACTACAAGCAACTCTATGCCAATAAAATGGACAACCTGGAAGAATTGGACAAAATCTTAGAAAGGTATAACCTTCCAAGACTGAACCAGGAAGAAACAGAAAATATGAACAGACCAATCACAAGTACAGAAATTAAAACTGTGATTAAAAATCTTCCAACAAACAAAAGCCCAGGACCAGATGGCTTCACAGGCGAATTCTGTCAAACATTTAGAGAAGAGCTAACACCCATCCTTCTCAAACTCTTCCAAAAAATTGCAGAGGAAGGAAAACTCCCAAACTCATTCTATGAGGCCACCATCACCCTGATACCAAAACCAGACAAAGATACTACAATAAAAGAAAATTACAGACCAACATCACTCATGCATATAGATGCAAAAATCCTCAACAAAATACTAGCAAACAGAATACAACAGCACATTAAAAGGATCATACACCACGATCAAGTGGGATTTATCCCAGGGATGCACGGATTCTTTAATATATGCAAATCAATCCACGTGATACACCATATTAACAAATTGGAGAAGAAAAAACATATGATCATCTCAACAGATGCAGAAAAAGCCTTTGACAAAATTCAACACCCATTTATGATAAAAACTCTCCAGAAAGTGCGCATAGAGGGAACCTACCTCAACATAAAAAAGGCCATATATGACAAACCCACAGCAAACATCATTCTCAATGGTGAAACACTGAAAGCAGTTCCTCTAAGATAAGGAACAAGACAAGGATGTCTACTCTCGCCACTATTATTCAACATTGTTTTGGAAGTCCTAGCCATGGCAGTCAGAGAAGAAAAGAAATAAAAGGAATACCAATTGGAAAAGAAGAAGTAAAACTGTCACTGTTTGCAGATGACATGATACTATACATAGGGAATCCTAAAGATGCCACCAGAAAACTACTAGAGCTAATCAATGAATTTGGTAAAGTAGCAGGATACAAAATCAATGCACAGAAATCTCTTGCATTCCTATACACTAATGATGAAAAATCAGAAAGAGAAATTAAGGAAACACTCCCATTTACCACTGCAACAAAAAGAATAAAATACCTAGGAATAAATCTACCTAGGGAGACAAAAGACCTGTATGCAGAAAACTATAAGACACTAATGAAAGAAATTAAAGAGGATACAAACAGATGGAGAGATATACCATGTCCTTGGATTGGAAGAATCAATATTGTGAAAATGACTATACTACCCCACAGCAATCTACAGATTCAGGGCAATCCCTATCAAATTACCAATGGCATTTTTTACAGAACTAGAACAAAAAATTTTTAAATTTGTATGGAGACACAAAAGACCTCGAGTAGCCAAAGCAATCTTGAGAAAGAAAAACAGGAAGGAATCAGGCTCCTGGACTTCAGACTATACTACAAAGCTACAATAATCAAGACAATATGTTACTGGCACAAAAACAGAAATACAGGTCAATGGAACAGCATAGAAAGCCCAGAGATAAACCCACACACCTATGGTCAACTAATCTATGACAAAGGAGGCAAGGATATGCAATGGAGAAAAGACAGTCTCTTCAATAAGTGGTGCTGGGAAAACTTGACAGTTACATGCAAAAGGAAGAAATTAGAACACTCCCTAACACCATACACAAAAATAAACTCAAAATGGATTAGAGACCTAAATAGAAGACCAGACACTATAAAACTCTTAGAGGAAAACATAGGAAGAACACTCTTTGACATAAATCACAGCAAGATCTTTTTTGATCCACCTCCTAGAGTAATGGAAATAAAAACAAAAATAAACAAATGGGACCTAATGAAACTTAAAACCTTTTGCACAGCAAAGGAAACCCTGAACAAGATGAAAACACAACCCTCAGAATAGGAGAGAATATCTGCAAATGAAGCAACTGTCAAAGGATTAATCTCCAAAATATACAAGCAGCCCATGTAGCTCAATATCAAAAAAACAACAACCCAATCCAAAAATGGGCAGAAGACCTAAATAGACATTTCTCCAAAGAAGATATACAGATTGACAACAAACACATGAAAGGATGCTCAACATCACTAATCATTAGAGAAATGCAAATTAAAACTACAGTGAGGTATCACGTCACACCAGTTAGAATGGGCATCATCAGAAAATCTACAAACAACAAATGCTGGAGAGGGTGTGGAGAAAAGGGAACCCTCTTGCACTGTTGGTAGGAATGTAAATTGATACAGCCCCTATGGAGAACAGTATGGCGGGTCCTTAAAAAACTAAAAATAGAATTACCATATGACACAGCAATGCCACTACTGGGCATATACCCAGAGAAAACCATCATTCAAAAAGACACATGCACCCCAACGTTCATTGCAGCACTATTTACAATAGCCAGGTCATGGAAGCAACCTAAATGCCCATCGACAGACGAATGGATAAAGAAGATGTGGTACATATATACAGTGGAATATCACTCAGCCATAAAAAGGAACAAAATTGGGTCATTTGTAGACGTGGATGGATCTAGAGACTGTCATACAGAGTGAAGTAAGTCAGAAAGAGAAAAACAAATATCGTATATTAATGCATATATGTGGAACCTAGAAAAACGGTACAGATGAACTGGTTTGCAGGGCAGAAATAGAGACACAGATGTAGAAAACAAATGTATGGACACCAAGGGGGGAAAGCGGCGGGGGGTGGGGGTGTGATGAATTGGGATATTGGGATTGACATGTATACACTGATGTGTATAAAATGGATGACTAATAAGAACCTGCTGTATAAAAAAATAAATAAAATTCTAAAATTCAAAAAAAAAAAAAAAGTGAGTGGAGCATGAGAATTTGCTCCCTTGGGACTAACAAACACCTGATAATCAAAATTTGGGCACCATACTCTGGACAAAACTAGCCTTGTCAGTTCTCTAATGTAAGCAGTGAGACAATTTCTTCAAAGGGCAAATGACCCTGAGACGTAAGTGGGTCTTCTTTGCAAGGACATCAGTGTTCTCAATGGCTCAACCTGGGTCTCTCCTATGTTATTAAAAAATGAATTATTTTTTCTCAGGGTTGTTCACTTGTCTATGCGCAGAGAGGTTTTCACTTTCTCCAAGGATTGTTCTCAGTGACACAAATTCAAGCCCTTCAAACATCTTCTCGTCAACTCCTGAGTACGGACATGGCTGAGGTGAGCATCGGTGCTGATGTCGAATAATTAGCTGGCTTCCAATAGGGCTGGGTGTAAACAGTTTATATTGCACTAGGAAGGAGAATTAAGCCAAGTAGGAAAAAATCATGAAAAGATGGTTCCCGTGTGTGAGAAAGGTCTTGAAGCCTCAGAACAACGCCCAGAAGTACACGCTGGGTTGAAACTCAGCCATTATAGCGAAAGATGGAAAGACAGACAAATGAGCAAAATGGGAGGAAATTAGCACTGACTCTGCATCTGCAACCAAGGCACCGTGCTAGGGTTTGTATGGCCACAATTAGCCTCCTGCCCTTCTACATTATGGAGGGAAAAAATAGAAAATATCACTTTATAGCTTGAGATGTGAAGCCAGAAAGAGCTGGGTCTGACTCTACCTTTGGCTGCACGTGTGGCCTTGGGCAATGATCTATATGATCTGTGTTTCTTTATCTATAAAGCAGACATTCTATTAGTACTTACCGCTCACAGAGCTTTTATGAAGATTACTGACATCTGCCAAGCAAAGCACTTAGTACAATGATTAGGATTCATAGGTGATATTTGTAAACTGTAATCATTATGATTATCCCCACTGTAGAGAAGAAGACTTCAGTCTCAGATTAACTGATTTTTTTTTCTTTTCCATTACGGTTTATTACAGGATACTGAATACAGTTCCCTGCGCTATACAGTAGGAGCTTGTTGTTTATCCATCCTATATATAATAGTTTGCATCTGCTAATCCCAAACTCCCAGGCCATCCCTCCGCCAACCCCCTCTCCTACCTTGGCAACCGCAAGTCTGTTCTCTACGTCTGTGAGTCTGTTTCTGTTTCATAGATAGGTTCATTTGTGTCATATTTTAGATTCCACGTATAAGTGATATCGTATGGTATTTGCCTTTCTCTTTACGACTTACTTCACTTAGTATGGGAATCCCTAGGTTCACGTACATTGTTGCAAATGGCATTATTTCATTCATTTTTTTATGAGTAATATTCTATTGTATATATGTACCACATCTTTTTTATCCTTTCATCTGTCGATGAACATTTAGGTTGCTTCCATGTCTTGGCTATTGAAAATAGTGCTGCTATGAACATAGGGGTGCATGTATCTTCTCAAATTATAGTTTTATCCAGAGAGATTAACTGATTTGATCTGGACACACCTCACGTCCTTGATCTTATGTGCTCACAAAATTTAAGCTTCATTATTGAAGCCATATCACGCAGTAACTCTGCAGCCTATTTCTCCTAAGTCTTACTTACAGATGCTATTTTGAAGCAGTAGCCTTCCTGTCTTATTCTGTTTTATACCATTAGAGAAGCTTTACATTCAGAGGAAGCATTTACCTATGGAAGGCAGTCCACTGTTCCAAGCTGCTGCAATCTTTTTGTTCTGCTTTTGTCATTCAAACATTCACTGTACCTTCCAGCTCCATATCTTCTGCGATGCTGATTAGTGTGCCTTCTGCAGCCTCATGGCTCATGGAAATGTTGGGCAGATGGAGCTCCACGGGGCATCCCTAGAGACCAACTTCCCTCTGGTGCAGCACCAAGTCTTACCACCTTATTTTACAAGTGAGTAAACAGGTCTAGAGACATTAGATGTCTATTTTGTACCGCACGGCTAGTGAGTGGGTGAACCAGCACTCTTTCCTTTAGAAGGAAAAGAGAAAGAGATTTTATTTTTAATGAAGGAGTAAAAGCACCAAGTCAGCATTCCTTTCTTGGGAATAACATCTAATAGAAAAAAGCATCAAGTAGTCAGGGTGTGAGGAGGCATCACGCCACACGCCAGGACAGATACAAAGATGCACAGGTAATGAGCTCCTTGCCCTCAGAGAGGTTATCACACAGTCTGGGGAAAGGGTAAGTGTTTGGTTTTGATGCTTCTTAACAAGCCAAGATTATTATCTTTAATAATTAAAGTGCAAAGAGTTGCAAGAGGGAGAGAATGTCCCTTCCAATGCCTGCTGTCTACTGGCCTCTTCCCAGAACGAAGCACTACTGGGTAAATGAGCAGTGGATTAATCAGCAGGGCTTGCAAATTGATTGTGTGAAGCCCAGCCCTCCCCTGGCTCTTTACAGACAGGGCATGTCACATGATCTTTCCAAGAAAGACATTTCAGGTGAGGAATGAATGGGCACCGTCCACTGTAGACATGTGAATTTTATTTACTGGGGTTACAGAGCCACGTGTTCATGAGCTCTAATCCTAACCCTCAGCCTGCAGAAAGGCAACTTGGGGGCCAAACTGCTAAAATCTCTACTGAGCAACAAAGTGGTGCCTTTTAGGAGGAGCTCTGTGACTCGATAATCAAATGTGTGTGGTGGGTACACATGGGAGGCATGCCATTCCCCAGGACCTCACAGGATCCACAACTCTGCTAATTCAAAAGAAACTTTTGTTATTAAATAATAACTTTATAATAATATCGATAATAATAAATAATTAATCCATAGGAAAGGAATCTATCTATTTTTCCCAGAGCATAGATCTGCAACCATGACATCACTGTTTTTTTCCCTAATTCTGTTTTGTTTTGTTTTAGAATTATCTCTTATATTAGGCAATATGTTTGCACCTCTGGTAATACCATGGCACATCATTACTGGCTTATCAAATTCAAATTCCAAGCCAGGCTTACTAATTTTATGGAGGTATTTTCTAGTGCTAAAATAAATACTACTGCATAAATGACACAGTTATTTCATATAATAAAGACCATTTTACTTTAATAGTCGCTGCTGTTATAACTTAAGTATCATATCACTTGCAGAATATTTGGTGCACAGAAGCCAAAGGAGGATACAGAGAATTCCAACGACGGAGAATAAGTTCTTTCCATTTCAATGGCTCCAGGGGTGCACCCACGGGATAAGAACATTTAACATGGTTTAAACTTTCTGTGGGTTGACAGCTTTGAAGTTTGGGGATTATTTTTTTAAAAATTAGGGATATATCTTATTTCAAATTTGGGGCATAGAGTTTTTATAAATATTCTGGGTTAAGCTCATTTTGAATATGTATTGGGTTGGCCCAAAAGTTCATTTGTGTTTTTCCATAGGATGTTACGGGAAAACCCAAACGAATTTCTGGGCCAACCCAGTATCAAATCTTCATTAACAGCAATCCCACTGTAATGAAAATTTTGGTTGAAAACGATTTTACAAATCCAAGCACCCAGAGTGATTTACAGAAAAACATAAAATGCCAGTGCCCCTGGTTGTCACCTTGCATGTGTGTGTCCTGGGGGGATGGGGGTAGTGGTCACTATGTCCTTCAAAGTCCAAACCAGGGAGGCTGAAGATCTCGGCCACCCACTCGTTTAAGCCCCCAAATGGCATGCCCCTCTTTGTAGTGGGCTCCTTCTAGACTCTTCTTCCCAAGCTACTTTCTGCTGTGGGTGGGTCAGTCTGACCTCACTGCCCCCAAACATTCCCGATTTGCTTATGACTCTGCGCCTAGGGTGCCCTTTTGACCTCCCAAATGTCTCCCATTGCTTAAGACCCTAGGATTAAGCCCCACTTTTACTCTGAGACTTACTACCCCAGTTTACAAACAATAATATCCACTCCAACCTCTTGACACTGGAGCATATGCCCTCTCACCAGTATTCCAGCCTTTCTGGCATACTGAATAGATAAGCAAATTAATAAATTTCCCTAATACATCAAAGTACCTATATTTGGTTCTGGGCAAAGCTGGCCAAGACAGGATCACAGAACCCACTGTTAAATCTTCAAGTATACAGTGAGGCACTGACGTCACCTTGACAGCTTAAGATCAGCGAGGTTGGGAATATTTATACCACAGAAATCAGTAAGAGCTACAAATCATCCCACCCTCAAAAAAAAAAAAAATAGTTCTGGTTGATAAATATATAGCAACATGCTATCATTTATAGATGACAGGTTAAAGGACTTTGCAGTCTGACTGCCCGTTTGGACCCTACTTGACCACTTACCAGTTAAGCGACTATACACAAGTTATTAAATATCTCTAAGCTCCAGTGTCCTTATTTATCAAATGGACATATCAAAAGAATCAGCATTGCAGTGTAGTAGTGAAACAAAAATCAAACATACATGCCATGTGGTTGACAGGGGGCCTAGTACAGTGTATCTCCTTCAATAAATGTCAACTGTTATCACCGTTGTTATTATTATTATTATTACTTTTCAGCATGTAGCAAGAGAGAAACAGACTTAAAACTGGAGTCAGCATTAATTAAATATATTTTAGTCAGTTTTGATTAACGTATATTTAAAAAGAAAATTCATGTAGCTGTCCAGTTTTCCCAGCACCACTTACAGAAGAGGCTCTCTTTGCTCCACTGTATATTCTGGCCTCCTTTGTCATAGATTAGGTGACCATAGGTGCATGGGTTTATCTCTGGGCTTTCTATCCTGTTCCGTTTATCTATATTTCTGTTTTTCTGCCAGTACAATACTGTCTTGATTACTGTAGCTTTGTAGTATAGTCTGAAGTCAGGGACCCTGATTCTTCCAGCTCTGTTGTTTTTCTTTTGTTTGTTTGTTTGTTTTCTCAAGATTGCTTTTGCTATTCGAGGTCTTTTGTGTTTCCATACAAATTGTAAAATTTTTTGTTTTAGTTCTGTGAAAAATGCCATTGGTAATTTGATAGGGATCATACTGAATCTGTGGATTGCTCTGGGTAGTACAGTCATTTTCACAATATTGATTCTTCCAATCCAAGAACATGGTATATCTTTCCATCTGTGTCATCTTTGATTTCTTTCATCAGTATCTTACAGTTTCCTGCATAAGGTCTTTTGCCCCCTTTAGGTAGGTTTATTCCTAGGTATTTTATTCTTTTTGTTGCAATGGTAAATGGGATTGTTTCCTTAATTTCTCTTTCTGATCTTTCATTGTTAGTGTATAGGAATGCAAGAAATTTCTGTGTATTGTATCCTGCAACTTTACTAAATTCATTGACTAGCTCTAGTAGTTTTCTGGTGGCATCTTTAGGACTTTCTATGTGTAGTATCATGTCATCTACAGTGACAGTGACAGTGTTACTTCTTTGCCAATTTGCAATGAAATTAGAACACTCCCTAACACCATACACAAAAATAAACTCAAAATGGATTAAAGACCTAAACGTAAGGCCAGACACTACAAGACTCTTAGAGGAAAACATAGGCAAAACACTCTTGGACATAAATTGGAGCAAGATCTTTTTTGACCCACTTCCTAGAATAATGAGAATAAAAACAAAAATAAACAAACAGGACCTAACTAAATTTAAAAGCTTTTGCACAGCAAAGGAAACCATAAACAAGACAAAAAGACAACCCTCAGAATGGGAGAAAATATCTGCAAACGAACCAACTGACAAAGGATTAATCTCTGAAATATACAAACAGCTTATGCAGCTCAATATCAAAAAAACAAACAACCCGGGACTTCCCTGGTGGTCCAGTGGTTAAGAATTCACCTTCCAATGCAGGGGACACGCTTTCCATCCCTGGCCAGGGAACTAAGATTCCACATGCCACGGGACAACTAAGCCCACACGCTGCAACTGCAGAGCGTGTGCACTCTAGAGCCCGTGTGCCCCAACTACAGAGCCCGTGCACTGCAACTACTGAGCCCATGTGCTCTGGAGCCCGTGTGCCACAACTAGAGGGCCCGTGCGCTGCAACGAAAGACCCCGCATGCTGCAACGAAGATCCTGTGTGCCACAATTAAGACCTGATACAGCCAAATAAATAAATAAAAATAAATAAATATTTAAAGAAAAAAACAATTAAAAAATGGGCGGAAGACCTAAATAGACACTTCTTCAATGAAGGCATACAGATGGCCAACAAACACATGAAAAGATGCTCAACATCACTAATTATTAGAGAAATGCAAATCAAAACTACAATGAGGTATCACCTCACACTGGTCAGAATGGCCATCATCACAAAATCTACAAACAATAAATGCTGGAGAGGGTGTGGAGAAAAGAGAACCCTCTTGCACTGTTGGTAGGAATGTAAATTGATACAGCCACTATGGAGAACAGTATAGAGGTTCCTTAAAAAACTAAAAATAGAACTACCACGTGACCCAGCCATCCCACTACTGGGCATATACCCTGAGAAAACCATAATTCAAAAAGACTCATGCACCCCAATGTTCATTGCAGCACTATTTACAATAGCCAGGATATGGGGACAACCTAAATGCCCATCAACAGAGGAATAGATAAAGAAGATGTAGTGCATATATACAATGGAATATTACTCAGCCATAAAAAAGAATGAAACTGGGTCGTTTGTAGAGATGTGGATGGACCTAGAGTCTGTCATACAGAGTGAAGTTAAGTCAGAAAGAGGAAAACAAATATCATATATTAATGCATATATGTGGAATCTGAAAAAATTGGTACAGACGATCTTATTCAGAAAGCAGAAATACAGACAAAGACATAGAGAACAAACGTATGGATACCAAGGGGGTAGCGGGGGTGTGTGATGAACGGAGATTGGGATTGACATATATACACTACTGATACTATGTATAAAATAGATAACTAATGAGAATCTACTGTATAGCACCAGGAACTCTACTCGGTGTTCTGTGCTGACCTAAATGGGAAGAAATCCAAAAAAGAGGGGATATAGGTATATGTATAGCTGATTCATTTTGCTGTACAGTAGAAACTAACACAACATTGTAAAGCAACTATACTCCAATAAAAATTTAAAATAAATAAACAAATAAAAAGAAAATTCAGCAAATATATCAATTCAATAAAATCCCAAAATATTTTTCATGAGTAGAAGCTGGGTTTGCTATACCACAAAAGGATGTGAAATAATATTTAAAACTTAGATCTGGCTATCAGTACCATAATCCACTAGCTGTATGATATTTGGCAAGGTTAGTTACTTAATCTGTGTGACTCAGCTTTCTCATCTGTAAAAGTGAGGATAAAAGTACTTACTCATAGCATTATTGGGAGCATTATGGAGAAAAAGTGGCCTACACAGTTCCTGGCTGGCTGTGGGTTAATATCCTTCTCTCCTTGTTTCTCTGGTAGGAAAATTAAGGAAGTCTAAACATCAGGTAAGCTTTGTGAACTTTTAACAAAGCTCTGCCCTTCATTATTTGTCCTTAGGTCCTGATTTCAACTAGAGTTGTTTTTCAGGACCAAGAGGTAAAATTTGAAATGAATATGATCATTATTATTAATGACTAAGATCTCAGGGAGGGAGATTGATGTTACCAATAAAAGAAAATTGGAAAGTCCAGAAAGTGAGTTGGCTTGGGGGAAATGATGATGAATTTGGTTTCAGACATAAATTTGAGCAAAGAGGGCCCTCTAGTCCAAGTAACTGGAAACCTAGGGAGGGAATCCAGGAGAAAAATGAGGGTTGAAAATGTAGATTTCCCAGGGCATCGCCAAAGAATGGTTAATACCAGGAGGGTGGAAGAAGTCAGAAGTCGGGAAATGAAATGCCCAAGGAGGATGACAGAGGACAGGAAACTGGCTGCAGGAGCACGCTCCCCCTTGGAAGGGGCGGGACGGAGAGGAGAAACTGCTCAAAAAAGCAAAATCAAAGGCAGATAAGGAAAACTGAGAGAACCCCTTCATGGGAAAAGTGGGCCCAGCCGAGCTCTGTGCATAGAAGGCTGTCTGCATGCCCACAGGTCTACTGATCTAAAATATCCTGGGATGGGGCTCCAGTTCCCGGAATTTTAAAGCAGGAGTTGTCAAGCTTTTCCTATAAAGGGTCAAATATTCAGTAAACACTTCTGTCACAACTCAACTCTGCAGTTGTAATGCAAAAGTAGCCATTAAAACATATGTAAACGAATGGTTGCGGTTATGTTCCAATAAAACTTTACTTACAAAAACAGGCAGCCCTCTGGATTTGACCAGGGGCTCTAGATTTGTCAATCCCTGTTTAAAAGGATTGTGAGAGCCACTGAAATAGAGAGATATTGGGTTGACCAAAAAGCTCGTTCGGGTTTTTCCAATTACAGAAAAACCCGAACGAACTTTATGGCCAACCCAATAAGAGGTCAGGGGCCACCCATGTTTGATTCTTTACATTTCCCCCAAGCACCTAATAAGGTACCTGGCACAACTCAATGTGTACTTTTAAGTCGAGGGTTTACTGATGTGGAGAAGTGTTCTGAAGCACATTTACACTCTAGTATTTATACAGGACCAGTAAATAGCTTTCTAACAAAATCCAAGACACACATGCATTTTCACTGGCTCCAAAGCCGCCAGCTAAAAGACTGAAGATGAGAGGGTAGAATTATAGATTCAGCCAGCAGAGATGTGTGTAGGGACAAGGGAAATTTTCCGGAAACCCAACAAAAACACCAAGCAGGCAATAGCCCATTTCAAGATGCTTTATGGGGTCCTGGAGACCAAAACACATTAAAATCCCAGAGATATCACAGGCACAGGGCTGTCTACAAGCCCCAAATCTTGGAGTCAGAGATTTCTTCTGATTTAGAAACCTTTGCAGCTGCCCTCTCCTCAGCCACTCATAGTTCCTCAGAAGACACCACTTCCACCATATTTCAGCAAGACCCACAGCGCTATTAACCATTCAGCAAGAACCAAACTCTTCCAAGAGATCTCATTTGATTAATATGCGCAGCTCATGTTGTAGTAACCTAATAAAAATGTTTAATAAAACATGCAATGGACTCTAGAGGTAACGTATTATTTTCATAGAAGATGATCTTGGTCTGTGATGGATCTCACTCTTCTCCCTCCTGAGGCAGAGAGTATCTTTGGGTAACCTGACTCATGTTGAACATGGGGGAGTTTTGCTTTTAGCTCTTAGGCTGGACAACTGATATTCCTGTCTTTATTTAGATTCTGACAGTTGGAAAGGCCTCTAGCTACTGATTTATTTAAGCTCATAACAATGAAGTTGCATGTGTTTTGTAATTTGCAAGCCCCTGGTCCTCACTTTCAGTTTTATTGCTACTAAACTCTCAGCTTGAAAAGACTCCATTTCAAGAGTCAATGTGCATGTCCTTTGCCAGGATTTGCTGGCTGGGGGCTGAGTTTCTGCTGGATCTGAGAATTCACTGCTATATCATCCTTATGTGCAGTTCTTGCTCATCTGGACAAGGCAAGGGGTCCCCGATCTTTGTGCCCCCATCTGACAAGCTCAGACAACAACAGATGTTGAGAACTTGTGCTCTGAGTCTGTCTCTGTCTCACTTTCACTTCCCTGTTAAGCTCCTCTGGCTGGGCAACAGGCAGCCTCTGGGCTCTATGAGTTGTCCAAGGACTGTGTCTCACTCACCCCCATACCCCAGGACCTGGCACTCAAAATGCTGATTGAACCACCGCTGAGACTGGAGTGTCAGCCCAAGTCTCCTCTCCTCCAGGCCCACTCAGCTGCCTCTAAGTTCCACTCTAGTTAGTACTTCCAAGAGGAAGGCATCTCCAATTCAAATAGGAAAGAAAAACAGCTCTTAATATTCTCAGGAAACTAAAGTCTCACATAAGCAGACAAACCCTCCAAATTAGAAGTCCTGAAAAATCTCCAAGATTAGGCCAAGTTTCTTTCACTTAGAACCTTAAGATTCTCTTCTCTATCCCAACAATAAGTCATCTCAGCTACCTGCCCAGGGTCTCACACAGTAGTTTATTGAATGAAAGAAGTTTGTTAAATGGATGGATGGATACGTGGATGGACGGACAGACAAACACGACAGGAAAAAAAGAGAAAAAATTAAGGAGGTAGCCCATTCTCCTAAGTTCTCTTGTCTTGGACAGCCCCCATGTACATTAGCATACTAAGGGCTCTCTATTAAACTGAGATGTGGTTCATGTGGTATGTTTTAGACATTGCTGCTTTCCTGATTTTCTTCTGTGTTCATGGCAACTTTCTCTCCATTATGCTACCAAGAAAGAGATTAGGAGAAAAAAAGTTGGTACAAAGAGCACGTCATAAAAATAAACACAAAAAATATTATGTTTATCAAAGAAACATGCATAGGACATCAATATACAGTCATATGATCAGAAAGAGGCAATAATTGGCCCAAAACTGTGGACTCAGACCCTACAGTGCGGGCTGAAATCAAGTTCCCATTCAGACTCTGTTTCTTCAGAATTTCAGGGCCAGCTTATTGGTCCTGGCAACGCTTACATCTGGTTCTGACATTGTGCTCTTGTTTTGCCTTTCAAGCAAACAAAGTACTAATTGGTTTTCCAAATGCTAATCAATAAACAACTTTATTTTTCCCCAACAATTCAAGCCAAGTACAGTGTGAAAATTGCAGGCCAACTGCCTCTGTGCCACTGAAGAGAAATCAATGTCAGGTCCTTTCCAAAAGGAGCTGCTGTTTGTATTCCCTGATAAGCAATAGTTTCCCCTTTTTCAAAAGTCTACATTTGCATAACTACCTCTCCAACCTCCCAAGTTAGGGACCAGAGTCTGATGGCTCTCAAGATATTTTTAACCTACTGAAGCAATGTCACGTCCTTGCTACAAATCACTCTTACTCAAAAGCAAAATCAATGCACTTTATCCATAAGAAACCCATGAATAAGTTGAAGACCTGAAATAAGAATGAGATTGTGGGATACTAGAGAGACAGTTCTAGAAATGCGTATAGACAGGTATCTGTGGAACACAGTGATTAAAGGCCAGTATCTCCATAGAGAATATTCAATGACCTACATTGGTGATATGATGTCTTGTATAGGTTAGTCAAAGCAGCAGTGATTTGGCTTGTGAAGTGTGTCTGCGCGTGTGTGTGTCTGACATTATGTATAGCTTTGAGGAGCTAGGACAACCATTCCCAAACATTTGAAGTACTATCCTGTAGAAGACGGTGCTTGGAATAAGTCACTTTCCTACTCGTAAAACTTTGATGAGTAGAGTTTGCAGGGAAAAGTACCTAGACTCTTTTCTATCCTGATGTTGACAGTTTTAAGTTAAATTCATATTTTCGATTTCAATCCTCTTCTTTGACTGCCTCTTTAGTCTACAATCCCGAAAAAACAGCGTACTTAGTTCATACTGAGTTAACTTCCTTCCACTAGAATGGATACATTTATTTTTCTATCACATTCAGGTCAGCTTTTTGTTTCATTTTCCCAGGAGTCTCTCTTAAATATAAATTAATTCAAAAGCAGTATTTCCAGGAAGATCAACCATACAACAGATTGCTTTACCAATGCCAAATTAAGGCAGAATGTTGCTTCCTACTTGAGCATATACTCAAAATATGAAATCGCAAATATGTATTCATTTTAGGCAGATATGCCTAAATTGATGTGTATGTAGATGAACACTATTGCTCAGAAACAAAAAGCAGTTACTACTGACACTTGTCAGATTGATCTGCTGATTTCAACCGAAGTGAAGGTCAAGAAAATGCTCTGAATGTTACCGTCTTTATTACTTCCTTATATTAAAAACACGGACATGAATAACAGTAATTTAACACTAAAGAAGCACCAACGACTCTCACACAGCTCAAGACTCTCCAAAGTCTGCTCCTAACCAGTTTCGTCCTAATCCCCACAACTCTTCTTTACATTTTTACCTCATGCTGTACCACGTTTGATTCTAGTAAAAGTGCACTACAGAGTGCCCCATCAGCCTGCCCTGTGTTTCTTTCAGGGTAAGGCTGATTCGTATCCAAACTAATGTAAGATCCATGAGAAGAGGGACTTGCTGTTTCTTTCCTGCACTGCTTCTAGCACGTGTAACAATGCCCAGCACATAGTAGACGCTTAATAAACCCAATAAATATCTGTGCACTGGACAATTGCCTGTAACCATCACAACAGAGTAGATAATGAGTATCAGAAAAGATCTCTATGAGCACATATTGAACCACGTTTCCACATGTGGGCTAAGACAGTGGGCACCAGAGCTGTAGCACAGCAACATCATGTGGCGCCATTATCACGGTATTAGATGTCGATTTGAGATGGGCATGAAATGGTTACAGTAAATTACACCACCAGACAGGATGAAAATTAGCATGTCTCATGTTTCCTGGTGCTCCCAAGTTTGCCCAGTGAAGGGGGGAACACATTTGTAACTCAGATCCAATCTCAGCTTACCCTTTCCACCACAATAAATGGGCACCTACCCATTCCCTTGGTGTGAATGTCTTGCACAACTCACAGATCACCTCACAGACTGAAAGAGAAGCCATTTCCACGAAATACGGACCTAGCAGTAGGCACTTCACAGCATGCAAGTGGAAGAAAGCAAACTCTTTCTAGCAATACAACTGATCAGAGAATGTGCTTCAACTGAGTTTTGAGCAAATAAAAAGACTGAGGATAAGGAAGGAGTTTTACAAGTCAACGTGGCATCTGAAGGCACACAAGACAAGGCAAGAATGGTGTGATGTAAGAGTAGAGAGACCACAGAATAAACAGTGGAGAACAAAGAGAAAGCTAAATGCAGACAAGATAGTTCTGACCAGTCCATGCCAAAGGTTTTCACCACCTCTTACTGAAGAGGAAACCGTAAACGTGTCCTTAGTTGAATGGATCATTACCATATTACGTATTGGATTATACATAGGATTCAGCCATTTGCAACTAGTCCTTTTAGTATCTTCATAAAGCCCCAGGGTTAACTTGGGGAATCTCTAATTTGATCTTGGGAACCCACATTCGGGTGTCTACACTGGGAAATAATTTATACCCCTCACCGAAAGATGCCTTAACATGCTTATAGAGGAAAAGCAAAGTGCTGATACAGAAAGAATATACTGTTCTATGGGGAACGAATGTTTGGATAGCACAACGATTCTTTATAATTCTTTTAAATATCTGGAATGCCCATGGCCCACTAAAGAGCAAGCATCTGATTCATTTCGGAACCAGCACAGAGGCTTACAAACTGTAAATGCTCACTATATAGCACAATGAATATACGTTTACACGCACAACTTATATTTCATACACAAGGGAGGAATAAAACTCTGAGCAGCTGTCCCAGGGAAGATGCTAGTTAACATTGCCTAATCCATATCAGCGGGCATATGTAAAGCCAAATCAGTATTAAAAAAATTAAAAGACATGTTGGCATGCCAAGAATTATATGTTAAAGTGTAGGTTGAAAGGCTATTGTTAGAAAATCAAGGATGGCCCTTCCTTCTCAAGTGGAATATGACCTTTCTGTCAGAGCTATCACTGAATTTCCATTATTGGAACACTTGATGGATGCAAGCAGAAGGTAATAAGGAGATGCAGAGCTACATCACCTACTCAAAGAAAACATATCTCCGTGGCCTGGTGTTCGGCATCATGCTGCTTTCTACCGTTAGATGTTGCTCAGGCCCAGCACTGCCTCTGCAGGGTCTTGATACAATAAGGTGGATAATACAGACCTATTGCTGTTTCTAGGTGCTCACCCTTCTTCAGTTGATGAAAAGAAAACTTTTTTCCCTTTTAAATTCATTACTACCTGTATTAGTTTGCTCAGGCTGCCGTAACAGAATATCACAGATTGGGTGGCTTCAACATCAGAAATGTGTTTTCTCACAGTTCTGGAGGCTGGAAGTCCAAGTTCAAGGTGCTGGCAGGGTTGGTTTCTGGGGAGGCCTCTCTCTCTGGCTTGTAGATGGCCTTTTTCTCTATGTGTGTCCACTCTTGGCGTTTCCTCCTCTTCTTAGAACGACTCCAGTTTTATTGAATTAGGACCTCACCTATATAACCTCATTTAACCTTAATTAAAGATCCTATCTCGAGATACAGTCACAATGGGGGTTAGGGCTTCAACGTATGAATTTTGGGGGGACAAATTCAATCTCTAACAGTACACTTAGTGCAAAACTAATAACATCTAGGGACCGTGTAGAGGTAAGGTTTCTATCACGCAATTATCATTTAGCTGTGCTTTTTGTAAAAAATGCTTCCAGAGAAGCATTCAAAAGACTTCACAAGCAATACAACCTGAGCCTTGAACAATTAAAACAGATGATGAAGCAGGGTTTTGGAGGCCCCAGTGGTTCTGGAACCTGGGGGAAAGGCAGGAGCAGTGAGAGGAGGGCCTTGGGGGGCTTGTGATAACAATATAGAAATATTTCAATATACTAAATATCTGTGTGCTTCCTCAGGTCCAGAGGGTCTTGCACAGCTTTGAATATTGCTTAAGAGAAAAATGCTTTTGTTATCATCATTTACTTTAAAAATGGAATGTCTTTCCTTTTTTTTACATTCTCACTGAGAAAAATTTAACTTATAAAATAGCCCAATTATGATCATGTCGAGTGGAAGGCAGATCTGGTTGCCTTCACTTCTTTGAAATGTATGTATATATTTTGTATTCTGGAGCTGCTGCGGTACTTTAGCTTTCTTTATGCCACTTTTCCTCCATGATTAGAATGCAGCAAAAAGGAGCAAACTCTACAAATAACCCTGAAATAACAAAAGGAAGCAACATGAGACAAAGTAGAGTGTTCACCTTGTGTCAGCAGGCTCCAATGTTATCTTTTAATTTAGAGATACTAATCTGTTTTCTGGTCTACTTTGCATTTTTGGGTGGGACAAACATTTTTCCATGTCTCTTCATCTCTACTACACCCTTATGGATATTTTTTTTTATTGGAGTATAGTTGCTTTACACTGCTGTGTCAGTGTCTGCTGTACAACAAAGTGAATCATCCATTTGTATACACATACCCCCTCTTTTTTGAATTTTTTTCCCATTTAGGTCACCACAGAGCACCGGGTAGAGCTCCCTGTGCTATACAGTAGGTTCTCATTAGTTATCTATTTTACACATAGTAGCATATATATGTCAATCCCAATCTCCCAATTCATGCCACCGCCTCTTCCCCTTTGGTATCCATATGTTTGTTCTCTTTGTCTGTGTCTCTATTTCTGTTTTGCAAATGAGATCATCTGTACCATTTTTCTAGATTCCACATATATGCGTTAATATACGGTATCTGTTTTTCTCCTTCTGACTTACTTCACTCTGTATGACAGGCTCTGGGTATTTTTTGTAAGGTCACACTTGCCTAAGTTGAGTGCTTTGTAATCCGCTGAGCATCTGTACCTCATTGCCAAGGTAACCACAGCCTATCACGTCCTAACTAGTCCTGCTCGACTTCACCACTGCGGCTGTGATGTCCTCATTCACCATCCCCTGCAGATGCCCCTACAACTCCATGTGCCTCCGCATCGGCCACCTGAGATCCTTGTGAAGCCACCAATGATAAACAGTAAGCTAACAGGCTAGGTGCACTACACGTGAATTCTCGTCCTACCATTTGTTGCCACTGTGACCTGGAACACCACACCACGTGACAAATATTTCTAGTTCCTGAAGACACAGCAGTAGGCAAGACAGGCAAGGTTCTTGCTTTTTTAGGATTGAAATTCTAGGGGTGTTTCTATTCTTAGATGTGTTACAAAGCCCCATTGAGTTTCAGTGTCTTCAGCTGTAAAATGAGGTGAAGACTTGCAGGTCTTCTCACCCAGATTATATAAATATTCTCCAATAGTATCTGTATTTACCCTTTTGTGTTCAGATCATTAATCTTATCCATTTTTCCTAGTCCACTAATAGGGCATGAAAATGGACTATAATTACATGTAGAGGTCTGGATTTTAGACTGGATACTGATGGCACTTCAGGTAATCAGTAAAATGTTGAGCCCCTTTTTCCCCTTCTGAATTTGGAACTGTATCCATCAGAGTGCAGGCAGGAGAACAAAACCTGTACCAGGTAGTTCAGCAGAGAGGACTGAATATGGGGAATTAGTTACAACAACGTTAGAGGAGCTAAAAAAAGCAAACACAGAAAGGGTTAGGAATACAGAGACCAGCATATGGAGGAAGCCACTACCCCCTTTAGGACTGGAGGGACAGAGAAGGAGACAAGACACCAGAGAAGGGTGTCAAAGGAGCCCAGGAGACGGTACCTTCAGCAGGAACAAAAATTACACCGGAGCTTTCTGGAAGGCACCTATCCCCAGAGGGGCCAGCTGGGTGGTGGGAGCTGGAATTAAGGTCTGTCTGCAGCAACCATGGCTGTGAGCACTGTCCCAAGCAGTGAGAGAGGGGAAAATACCCTGGCTTCTTCCTTCCTCCTATTCTCCAACACCCTGTTAGTACATATCCTTACTCAGTCAGCCAGAATCCATCAGCAACAAAGTTGGAAATGTAGTTTGAAGGGTCAGGAGCCCGTGATCAAGAGAGGGGAATGAGCAAGAATCTAAGGAAAAATAAGCAAATGAGCAGAACAGGAACCAAATGAGAATTAAGATAAAAGACACTGACAGATGGAAATCAGAATATTAAATTTATTACTGAGAAAGCTCTTTGGAGAATACGGCCTTAATCTGTGGGCAAAATTGCTCCCTATTATTACCCTGAATCAGGTAGATTTACCTATCCTGTACTGGGCAGAGCTGGACAACCAAAGGCCACCCCTCAGAGTGGGTGTTCATTTTGTTGATGATGCACATATTAGTCAGAAGGATATGGTTCATACGTTCCTTTCTAATGCATGGAAATGAATTCTCCATCTTTGCCAAGATCATAGGAATCACCTTTGGGAAACTGCAAGTATAAAATGATTAGACATTCAGTCACAGGTTATGATGTCTGTCAAGTCAAGGCAAAGTGCATCCAAAAGCATGTCTTTAGAAATAAGAGAAAATTAAATGATAACGTTTAAAAGGCTTGTTTGACTCGTGTTTCTACGGTGATAAGCGGGTGATGTTCAGAAGCAACCAATTTCTTGAGGATGTACTAGAGAATTACATTTAATAGTGAAAGGAAAAAGGACCAAGGATTCGTATCATAAGCTTAGACTCCAGGTTATGGTAAATGGGAAGTAAAATGGTCAACACCATACTTTTGAAAGAAAAAGGAAAAGGTGGTGCATGTGTGGAAAATGTATTGAAGGAGGAGTAGATGGAAGACATGAGGATCTGTCAGTGGATGAAGACTAATGGGGACGTGAAATGGTCAGGATTAAAATGGGGGGGGGGGCTCGAGGGAGGTTTATTTTGTCTCACTTCTCATGGAGCCATTTGTTGGTCACGGTTCGTGCATACACCACTCACGATGTCCCTTCATTCTGAGATCACACATCATTCATCCTGCTGCTTTCCACTCTCCAAGCCCACGCTAATTAATCCTTTCCGAAAGGCTGGGATGTGGCCTCAGCCTGCATCACCACAAACCTACTACTTCCGAAGCTCCTTTTATTCAATCACATCAGCAACTATATAGTAATGTAAATTTCAGCTCCCTGCTTCCACCCAGGTGTGCCTTCTTTCTGAAATGACAGCTTCGACTCACATATCCAACTCTCAGTTTCTTATAAAAATTGGGTACGCTAATAGCTACCCTATACCTGTTAAAGTCTTCAATGAGTTAAAGGATGTGATGTCCCCAATGCCATGTCAACCATACAGTAGACATTCAAAAAATAGCCGTTATCCTCATTATCAGTGAAGCCTGTTGGACATGGGAAGTCTATACACGTTGGTGCCTTGGCTGCTACTTCTTTATTCTTCACCTGACCTTTCTTCTCTCTTCAAGATCCAGTTCAATCTGCCTTCCTCTATCAAACCGCACCCCCAAACAGTATCATGATGGATCTGTTTATATGCATGTGTCCTGGACCAGCTGGGGAATCACTGAGAGTTCGGCTGCATGACTTATCTCTGTATCCCAGCTCGCTTGCACATAGTAAATACTCAGTAAACTGCTTAACTAATGAGAGCCTAGATGTGGGTGGTAAGTGAATTCCCAGCACAGAATCTAGGAACTGTAGCCATGCTTTATGTATAAGGATGAAGTCCTCGGAAAACAAGGGCAAATATTATGAGCAAGTGGGCCGTCCATTTCCACTGCTGTAAAATAAGAAGAGAAGCCTCTAGAGGTGTTGAGAGGATTGTACAAGGTATCACGTGCACCGTGCTTACCACTAAGCATGGCAAACTGAGCATTCCAGGAGCAGTAGCCACCTGGGCATGATTAGAAGTTGTGTTCTGGTGCTGCCACCATCACAGGGGCCAACCTAACGTGCCTTTCTTATTGAATACAGATGAGCAACCCCTATTCCTTGAGGGCTTGAGGGCTGGGCAAGCATTCTGAAAGCTTCAGGAAGACCCGACAGAGGCATTGTTCTGTCCAGTCACCCTTCACGACAGAGCCACCTGTCCAGGAGGCTGCTAAGAGGACCTATGCCTGAAAGGTATAGAAATGCAGATCCTGAGAAGCAAGGTTCTTCTCACAAATTTCCTTTTCTCCATGTTCCAATCAGCATGCACATTTTTTTTTTTAATTTATTTTTGGCTGCATTGGGTCTTTTTGCTGCGCACAGGCTTTCTCTAGTTGCGGCGAGCGGGGGCTACTCTTCATTGCGGTGCTCGGGCTTCTCACTGCGGTGGTTTCTCTTGTTGCGGAGCATGGGCTCTAGGCACCCGGGCTTCAGTAGTTGCAGCACACGAGCTCAGTAGTTGCGGCACACAGGCCCTAGAGTGAAGGCTTCAGCAGTTGCTGCGCGTGGGCTCAGTAGTTGTGGCGCACGGGCTTAGTTGCTCTGCGGCATGTGGGATCTTCCTGGACCAGGGATTGAACCCATGTCGCCTGCATTGGCAGGTGGATTCTTAACCACTGCGCCACCAGGGAAGTCCCAGCATGCACATTTTTAAAAGTAAAGCAAAACCACCGTATTTCAAGGTTGCTGGACTTTTTGTTGGTTTATTTGCTTGCTTGCATATTTGTTTACTTAAAGGTACAATACAGATGACATTACCTTGAGAGGACCATGTAAAGTAGCCCAAGACTGCACAGAATTCAGCCAATCAGGAAAGGAATTAGACCGTGGCCTAAGAAAATGGAAAGGAAGAAAGGAAGGAAGGAAGGGAGGAAGGGAGGAAGGGAGGAAGGGAGGGAGGGAGGAAGAGAGGGAGGGAGGCAGGGAGGAAGGAAGGGAGGGAGGGAGGGAGGGAGGAAGCAAACGTGGTGAAGACTGGTGCCCAGTTGTTTCCAAAGCCTATGTGTAAAGCAATGTAATCCAGCCCCGTATTTCCTAAACTGTAGCCCCAGAGAAAATTTAAGTTGTTACCATAGCCCCATGCCACCTTTACTTCTTAATGTTTTTCTTTGAATCACCTCACTTTCTTTCAAAATTTCTATTTCAAAAAAGTAACTTTACATAGCTATTGCAAATATAAAAGCAGTATCAGTTCTCATACAGAGACAGTAACTGTGAAAATAAATTCAATGGAAACAAAGGTATGTTATTAAATCTAGCAGAATTTAATGAGGCTCACTGTCTCGGTCACACAAACATTAGCAAGTGTTCAGAAGAGGTACGGTCTGACATTGAACTAAAACCATCTCCTTGGAGTCTGTAAGGCTGAAAGAGAATTGAAGAGGGAGTGAGTGTTTCAGCACGGGGCCCTCTGAGCCCATCTCAAGGACCACCAAGAGAAGCCCCGCGCTTTGGCAAATGTTGGTGCAGCAGAAAGAAGAGGCAAAGAAACTAGACAGTTACCCCGGCTCCACCATCACTAATCTTCAGTTCCACCTCACAAAGGAACGTACTTTCCCTGGAGACCTCAGGTCTCCATTTGTAAAATAAAGGATGTAGGGTTATTATACTGTTTCCCATTAAGCACAGGTAAAAACCTGTTGTATTCACCGTGTTTCAGTGCTCCAAGGTGGATAAAATAAGTAGAAATGCAACACAGTCCTGGAAATTTTAGCTCCCATATGAGTTCGACATGAACATCATTAATAATAGAAGATACAGTGCCATTTCCCTTCTGTTTTAACTGCTCTGTCCCAGTAAGCAGTAGTGGACCCACCAGGCTTTAAAAAGGAACAATCCAACACTGGACATGAGATGGCAGTGAGGACTCTGTGTCATCCGATCACCTGTGCTTGAGAATAAGCGACAATAAGCATGACCCTGATTATTACAGATACTGGGCTAGTCTGTAGGGGGAGTCCTCATTCGTACTTTACCAATAATAATTCAATTCAGGTTTAAAATCCCAAAGGCAGTGCCCAAGGAAATGCATTTGGTAGACATTAGACCTCAACAATACAAGATAATAGGTGATGTTCATTTAGTCCTATGTTACAAGGGCCCAGAGTTTAATTAAAAAATGGCGTTTTCAACAGGTTTAGTGCATAATTTCTCCCTGATTACAAATGGAAGCACAAACCAGTGGCCCCAAACCAGTCTGGAAGATTTCTGTAAGGCACAAAGGAAATGCTTGCCACCAAGGTAAGGTGGTCATAAACGTGTGGGTAACACTCCCCCCGCCCCCACCAGGCGGATCCAGTCTCGAGGTGAGGTAAAGGCAGGTCTGGGACAGGATACAGAGCAGGGGTCTATTTATTCAGCTGAAAGGGTGGATCTATGGCTCTATTTTCTTTCAGGTCCAGCTTTCACTTTTATCAAGCCTTCTGGGAACTAAAATGGGTGAATGATGTTTATAAAAGAAGATGAAACGCTTAGTCTTTGATATAAATCAAAAGATAAAGCACACAATGGCACCGGCCTCCTGGAAGCGAGGTAGGAAATAGACTTCTGCCCTCTTAACACAGGACTGACCAACTCCAAATGAAATCATCTTTCTCTTTCTATTCTTGCTATTCCCAGAAACCTTTTCAGTGTCACGTGTCCACAAACTTCTGTGCACAGGTAGAAAGGAACTCGCAACTCTGAGAGGTAGGTAGGGAAGTTTCTGGAATTCTAAAGATGAGGAAGGAGGAAATCCTAGTGGATACACTGTGTTTAGCAGCTTCTGCTTCCTTTCCTCTTGAGGCTTATATCCCTCTACCCTCTTCCCCCTCCCCGACCCCGGCTGCCATACAATAAAAATTCTAACGGTGCCAAAAGAGCACTTCCCACATCCAACTCACAATCACTAAACCTTTCCTGATTGGTCAAAGAATTGTACATGTGACCTCCTGAGCTAGCTAATCATATTTCTGCCCCCTCCAATGACAGCAGTTGGCTCAAGGTCTGGACAGCAGAGCCAACAGAGTTCTTCCATAGGTTTAATATGTAAATATTTGAGGAAAATATGTGTTTATATTGGTCAGCTTAGGTTCAGCAATGCTCCTATAACAAACTCCTAAAATTCAAGGGCTTTCAACAGCCAAGTTTTCTTTCTTGCTCCAAATATGATACCAATGCAGTAAAGAAGTATACATTTCCCAAAGAGAGAAGTACTACAAATCATATAGCCAAACTTGATATCAATGGGTCAGGAAGTGTGTATTACTCCCACAGTAAATATACTGAATATGTAACATCTGCTGGGAATAATAAGCTACAAGTATATAAACACAGAACTATTAACAGCCATGTTACTCACTGGAAGAGAAACTGTCTATCAAATAAGATTTTAATGGAGCAGTCAATCACAAAATACACTATCCACCCATCCCCCAGGGAAAGCGTGTGATCCAGGTATAGCCAATTAGGGTGGGTCATCCCCTTTGCTAACAGTGAAACTGATAGTCATATAACAAGTAGGGACAATCGGAGTGCTTCCCTAAGGTTGGCTTACAGATAACAGAGAAGAGGATCCCTTTCCTATAGGATTTCTTGGCTAGAAGATGTGACTTTCAGGAGGTTGGATGCCATCTAATCTGTCGTATCAGGAAAGTCTATCATTAGAGTGAAGCCAAATAGGAACAAATAAAAGTGAAACAGAAAGAGGAAGAGAGAGACAGGCAGAGACAAAGAGATATGAATCCATGCCTGGAATACCTTCAATCCCAGTTCCTGTCTCCAAAGCTTGCTTACTTCTGTTTACTAAACGTCCTCCTTGGATCCTGTGACTTATCTTTCCCAAGTTAATAAATTCTTATTCTCTGTTTTTTTCTGGTGGGGGGAGGGGAGGGGAGGGGGTTGTCTGTTGAGCTGAGAGAGCTCCGGCTAATATAAAAAGTTAGGTTTAGGAGAAGTTAAATAGCTGGTCAAGTACACACTCTATAACCTGACATACGATGTCCCTCTTGAACTGGTCCTACTGCCTTTCCAGACTAATCTCCTGACCCCCTAGCCCACTTCACACTACCCAGTGGCAGTGCTGGTTTCTTCCCAAACACTCTCTACTTCTTCTCAACATTGGACCTTTGTATATACGTTTCAAATCCCTTGAGTCACCTCTGTTCCCTGGGAGAGTGCTCTGGAGAAAGGAAATAGCACATACAAAAGCCGCCTTTGCCTAACTCTTATTTAACCTTGGCATCTGGGTTTCAGCTTAGATTTAACTTCCAACAGGACCAGGAAGTCGACCCTGGCACCCCAAGACTGCACAAGCTTTTCCTCCTGCAAGCTCCCATGCTATCATTCTTACCCCATATTTTAACACCTATCACACTGATCTGCAATTATTTATTAACTTACTTTCTCTACCAGTAAACAAGGCTGTGTTATGTTCCTCTGTATATATCTAATAATGGTGTCTGACAAAAGATTTCAAAATGTGTTGAATAAATGAATGTCTAATATCACTAGATAGAAAATGACATACCTGCAACTAGAACCCGTGACTTCTAAGAACTGAGTACTTTCCCTAATACCTCTCCATATCACTGTATTTACAAATATCTCTGAAGTATATCAAGTATCGTAAAGTTTAACATTGATGAATCGCTTCTTTTCCCATGGACCAATTCTTTGGTTTTCAAAAGAGAACCTGAAGTTGGGTGATGGTCCAAAAATAGGTAAACGTCATGATAAAGCTACTCACCTAGGGCAGGGAGGCTCCTGCAGCTCCCACTCTAGCCCCTTGCTGGCAGGATTTCCTGTTAATAGAAAACTACATTCCCAAGATGCCCATGCAGTGAGGTGTGTAGGTGATCTAGGTTCAGCCAGACTGACACACAGCTCCATGACACTAGAAGTTAATTATGAGCAGTATGGGAAGGTGGCAGCATGCAGAGTGAGTGGACCTTGTGCCAGGCATGACGGGGAAGGTGTGTGGTTCTTCTGGGCACAGCTCACAAGGGACTCCCCAACATCACTGGTACCAAGTGACATGAAGGGCAAGAGTGGGGTTTCATCGAGAACATTCCATGCTATGGTTGGGCATTTCTCCCGGCCACATGATCTTGGTCATGTAGCTCTAAGCTTAGTTTCTGGTCCTCCTAGAAATTCTGTAAGCTACCTAATGCTCTGTGATTATTTTCCTTCTGATTAACCAGCACGAGTAGATTCTGTTATATGCAAGAACCTTGATCTTCCTAATCACTTCTCATGAAATAGCCTTAACTTGACTACCCACAGAATTTACCTGTGAGGTTATGTAATCTGCCCTGAATAATAGTGCTTCCAGAGATTAGAAAGTCAGGGTTTCGGAAACTGTACCAAGCCACACTAAGTCATGTCAAGTAAAGACTATTTTAATAAGGTGCTAAGTTGAAGGTTCCCATTATAGGTTATGCATCACCAAGAAAGAGAGTTATAGGATGTATTACTTCTATTATATTTTCCTAATGGAAAGATCTTTTTTCCCCCCTAAATTATTATAGAGTATGCTTCCTGGTATATTTGTTTTTTGAAATCAACATTAGTGAGTAAAATAAACAGAGGGGGAGATTTATACTATGAGGGGCAAACTATTAAATTACATCTGAATTAACAAGACTGGGTAGAGAATGTCAATATTCTTGATTCAGAGCTCTAAGGCATTCACCTCACTTCTCAAAGAACGTGGGCAAATGCATATTTATGTCTTCTTTGAGGATTCTAGATTATTTCAGGACCTTGACGGCAGCCCTTTGTTTAAGAATTAATGCCTTAACTAGCAGTCTTTCCATAGGTTAAAATAAATATAGGCACTTCCATACTCAATTCAGCTTTATGCTTCAATGAACTGCAAATACATCCTTTCTTAATTTTTATTGCATCATTGCAGCAGGAGCTTTTTGTTTTGTTTTGTTTTTATTTTTTAAGAAAGCTTAATTGTTTTAACGTGAGTTGATTACTTTTCATCCGACTTTAAATGAGAAGAACTAGGAATGAAGGACTAATGAAGGAAGTGAGCTGGCTGGTTAGCTGTTTGGAAGCAAATATTGAAATTAATGTAAGTGATGAATATCTGGGATTTCTAGGCTCTCTTGTGTCTTTTTTTTTTTTTTTTTTTTTTTTTTGCCGAACTGCACGGCTTGTGGGATCTTAGTTCTCAGACTATGGATCAAACCCAGGCCCTCGGCAGTGAAAATGCCAAGTCCTAACCACTGGACCACCAGGGAACTCCTAGGCTCTCTTGTATCTTACTGCATGGGTTTATATACACAGTAAGCCCATGCTCTTTTTTATTTTGCAATGTGTCCACAGGTGTGACATGAGGAATTATAAAAGGTGAAGCACCTTAGAGATTATTTAGACTGACCTGATACCTTGCACATATTAGAATCTCAAATACCAGAGAAGGGGGAAATGTCATCTAACTAAAGACACATGATGGGCAGGTAGCACTTTCTGGGCTCTGTGCAATGACTTCCAAAGACAAACACTCAACTTTCCCCACCGCTCCATCCCGGAAATCTGCATTTTCTTTTCCTTCTAGAGCTTCTACCACCACCTCTTCTCTTTATACCCCTTCCTGTTTCCTCCACAATTTTGCTAAGGAGAATAATGAAGCCAATGACCCCACCCTTCATGGGACTGGGGAATCACTGACAAAACTTTGCTCAGGTTTTGGGTCTGATTCTTCCCAAGAAGGCAGATATTTTAATCTGTTTTTTTTTTTTTTTTTCCTCTGCTATATTCTCAGAACCTAGAAGTGGGCCTATTACTTAACAAATACTGAATGAAGGACTGAATTATTGAATAAAGGAATAAATCAGTGAGTAAATGGATGAATAAATTGATGAAGCAGAGACAGACAGACTAGGGTAGGAACAAAGGAACCACAAAGGAAGTCTTCCAGGCACCAAGCCTACCCACCTCTAATAGAAGGGAGATGGCCAGTGGCCAGACCAGGGCTGACCAGAGAACAGATACAGAGGTCAGCAAAGTAGGTTGTGAATGGGGGCTAATTTCCCCAAACAGCTGATTACAAGTTTTCCCTTTCTGATTCCAAATTTTCTCCCTTTACAATGAAAACAATCTGAATAACTCAATTCGATTTACCTCCTCGGAAGACACTGATAAATTCTATAAGTCAAAGGGTGATCCAAACATATTCCTGGTCTAGAGGAACTTCCCATCTGGGGATAAGACGAGATCCAGAAAAAGAATATCTTCACTGCTGTAATAAGTACTGTATCTTCAGTCCATTTGGGATAAGCAAGGCATAACTGCAGATAGCCATAAATGCAGAATGTGAGGAGGGGGAGGGGAGGGGACAAAAATCAAAGCAGGGTCTGAGGAAAAGGAGCAAAATCCAATGCGGGTCTTGAGAGATGAGTAGAAGTTTTTAAGATGGACAAGAAGAGAGAAATAAATGGTGGTAGGGGGGTAACATTCCAGGCAAAGGAACTACCTGATCCAAGTCCCAGACACCTGCTCCACACATCTGCCCCTGACTCTGGAGCTCTGTCAGTTCTTCCCACCCAGCCTCCAACTCATCAAGTGACACCATGATGCAGCTAGCTGCCCAAAGCCAAGACATGGAATCTGTCACTGTCACCCCTTTCTTTGTCAGTCTGTCTCCATCATTACGTCAGGTCAATTTTAGCTTCTAAATCATCACATCCCCTCTCTCCATCTCTATCACCACCCTGGTCCTCGCGACCCTAACCCTCAAGTGGTTTTCCACAGTGGTTTCTTTACTGTTTTCCTTCATCCACCCAGGCCTACTTCCAATTCATAATGGGGTGAAATGATCTTTTTCCTTTTTTTTGTTTTTAAATTAACAACTGATCAAGGTATTTCTCTACTTCAACTATTTCAATGGTGTTATGGACTGAACTGTGTCCCTCTCAGATTCATAGAAATTCAGTGGCAAATACATGTTAACCTTCCAGGTGGCCATGTCTGGAGATACGATCTTTAAGGAGCTAATTAAGGTTAAATGAAGTCATAAAGCTGGGGTCCTAATCCAATATGACCAGTGTCCATATAATAAGAGGAACTGACACCAGGAGTGTGCACACACAGAGCAAAGGCCACGTGAGGACACAGCAAGAACGCGCCCATCTGCAAAGCAAGAAGAGAGGCCTCCAGAGAAACTAGCCCTAATGACACCCTGATCTTGGACTTCTAGCCTCTAGCACTGTGAGAAAATAAATTGCTGTTGTTTAAGCCACCTAGTCTGTGACATTCTGCTATGGCAGCCTGAGCCGACTAGTAAAAACAGTCTTCCATGATTCTTTTGCTAATATCCACACTCCTGAACATGGATGGCCAAGAAGGCCCTCCACGGTCTGACACTCATCTGTTTCTCCTGCATCACTTTATGCCACAATCCCCTCACTCTCTGCCCTCCAAAAATAGTTGTCCTCTCCATTCCTCTCTGTATCGCTGACTGAGTCAAATCACCAGATTATCGGTCTTTAGCACTCCATTCCTTTCCCTTCACATTAAACAGGGTGGCAACTTGATTAATGTCTGTTTTCTCCACCAGTGTGTAAGCTTCATGAGAGGAGGAACCATATCATTTCTACTACCACTGCAGCTTTTGCCTGGTGTGTATCTTCCTGCCTTGGCATAAAGTTGCTGTTCAACTATTTGCAGGGTGAACAAATAAAGAAGTATATTGGTCCAGTTTAACCAATGGAGACTAGGTTGGTCATCAGAGCATAAGACTAAGGGAGAAGCTGGTGATGAGAATAGATAGCTATGGTTAAGCTGCCATGCTAAAGGATACCACGCTAAAGAATACCATGCTGAAGAATACTGGCAAAAATTCAAAAGGCTGACAAAAGCAAGTGTTGCAAAGGGTATAGACACAGAGGATCTCTTTAACATTCCTGATGAGTGTATCAACCGGTACTCTGAAAAACTACCTTGGCTTTAGCTTTAGAAGCAGTGCTTCTCAGCCAGGGGTGATTTTTGCGCCCCCAGAGGATATCTGGCAATGTCTGGAGTTATTTTCAGTTGTCACAACTGGGTTGCAGATGCTTCCAGCATCTAGTGGGTAGAGGCCAGGGATGCCACTAAACAGCCTACACTGCTCAGGACAGCCTCCAAAACAAAGAATTATCAGGACCAAAATGCCAATAATGTCACATTTGAGAAATGCTGTACTAGAACAAACTAATTATATATCTTATATATATCGTATATGTCTTATACATAGATAAATACCCAACACACACTTACACGTTTACAAGAAGAGACACATTATGAACTGTTTATAGTAGCACTGCTCAGAAGGGAAAAAGCTAGAACTAGGGTAAATGCCCATCTTTGGTAGAATAAACTGTGGTACATTCACCCAATGGAATATTATACATCCGTCAAAACAAATTAACTAAAATGGTATAAACCAAACTGAATGAATTTTAGCAACGTATTATTAGGTGGAAAAAAACTTAATTATAATTTTTATCAAGTTAAAACCAATTAGAAGTATGCTTTCTACTTCTAAAAATGTATAAAAGTATACTTAATAGAGATATGTAGAGAGGCACTGAAACTATTAAAAAATAAAGCAAAGGATTGATGGGCACAAGATTCAGGATGGTGGTTTTTCAGCTGGGAAATACCAAGGGGGGCACGGTGGTGTGGAAAGTCATGTGGTTAACGTCGGTTAAGGTGCTAGATTTGCTTGGGGTGGTGGGTTTGTAGGTGCTGAGTACATTATTAAACCACTAAACAAATAAATAAATAAATGAACACCAAGCCATTCTTAGACTAATGATAAGAGCATGTTATGAACCAACGATTAAGGTTAAATCAATTCCATGCAACTGAGGACCAATTTCAAAGCAGAAAATTTCCCCCTGTAGACTGGTGGTTCTCACAGAATGCCCTGAGAGGCTGCCTTGGTATAAGGAAGGGGCCTGCCTTTTATATGTTTTAAATTGCTCCACCACCTATGATGTCATTTGAAGAAGAACATCTGCTTCCAACATAAAATAAATGAAAAGTTTGAAAACACTACTGTAAGTGAGAAGTCAGTGAGTGTTTTAGAAGGGAGGCTGTAAAATGAGATCTGTGACATGAAAAATCATATAGTATCTCAAGGAGGCTACACTCAGTGATGTTCACAGTTCAAAGAGGGCAGTACTCGACTGCAAAGGAATGACTCACAAATGGTATAAATCCAGAAACCAGTGACAGGAAGGGAAGGGGAAGAAGATACTTCCAGGTACCTCCTCGCCAATCACAGCATGGGAGTGAAAAGACACTGAAAGAGACAGATATTCACATGGAATTGAATCCATAGTTCAATCCGACATACAAAGGAGTTAGAAGCCAGCTGGTCTGCCTGTCTGCCACCTTTCTTTTCTTTCAAAGGTCACTAGGACCGAGGTCTGTGCAAGCAAGGTGGACACAGTGAGAAAGATGGTGTCCCAGAAGGTTAGGGAGATGGGTCCCAAGAAGGGAGAAGATAACAGCAGCTGGGTTTCTCACTGTTGGGGAAGGGAGTTACACATCCAGAGGGAGAAAACACTGGAAAGACACTAGTGTTCCATTGGAATTGGACTATAATAACTCATGGTTTGAGACAGAGAAACAGAGGGTTGTAAATGTGGGTATTCACACACGTATACCTATATTTCTTAGCTCTTTCCACAATGAGAGCCTCGAAGTCCTAATCTGTAAGACGTTCTCCAAAACAACTGCCTTAAATTCTTGAAAAAGTTTTCAGGAAAGACTGAGGAACTGTTCCAGATTGATGGAGACTAAAAGAACATGACAACTATATGCAGGATGTGACCCTGTATTGAATTATTTGGCTATAAAGGACATTACTGAGATATCTGGCAATACTTACATGGAATCTTTGGAATGGACGTTAGTAATGTAGCAACGCCGATTTCCTGATTTTAATGACTACTCTTATGATTATTCTATAAAGAAGGAAAATGTCTTTTTTTGGAGGAAATTTGTGTTGAAGTATTCAGGCATACTGGAGTGTTACCTGTGTAGCTTATTCTCAGATGGTTCAAAAGAAAAATATTTGTAGTTTTCCGTCACTGTCTTAGATTGAAAGTATTTTAAATGATAAAAAAATTCACAAACCCTATTATTCTTGTAGAAACAAATTACATTGAACTTGAAAGGGAAAAATGGTTAAGAAACAAAATTGTGATATTCGGGTGTTTAAAAACAGGATGGTTATAATGTAGATAAACACTGCAGGAAAAAAAACAGGTTATTAGGGAAGCTTCTTCATAAAATAGCAACAGGAAATTCAATAAACTGAATAGGAAGGAGATTTTCATTGGAAGCCTGGTGTCTTCTATCTTGCTTTAAGGTGTTGGGGGGGGGGAAATGGTCATTGAACTGCCTTGGATTTGTTTATATAAAACAATACAAGTATCAATAGCAACTTATGGAAAATGCCAAAAATGAGGACTGGATATGCTTGCTGAGGGGTCTTGGAGCCTCAAGCATCTTAGGCTGATAGTCAAAGACACCAAGATCATTTATCAGTTAATTGGGAAGAGTTCAACAGGAGACTTGGACAGGAATGGCAAAACAGACCACTGATTGATATTTTCATGTCTAACTAATTGTCCGCTCTTCATAGCGTTTACCTAAAGAGGATCCATTAAGAGTGCTGAGAGCTAGTCCTTCTTTCCGTAATCCATTTCCTAGGGGCAGATCACTCCCATAACACTGAGGAAGAAGAAAGATGAGATTATGTGCCCACCCCTTCCCCATAAACAGTCACAAAATTCTGGAAATGCTTATCCCCTTACAAATTACACTGAAAGACAAACATAACTCACATTTATAAAAAGCCTACTTTGGGCTAGACGCGTTCTATAAATCCTCTTGTTGAGTACTTTCAACAGTGATGAGAAGTAGTTATTACCCTCTTCCTTGTTAAAATGAAGAAATGGAGGCTCAGAGAGGTTGAGGAACTTATCCAGAGGCACACGGAGTTGAAACAGGAGTGAAGATCTATACAGCTGGTCTCATCTTGAACCTCATTAATCCTCATGTCTAAACCTTGCAACCTAGATAGATATCACTGTCCCCATATTATAGATAAGAAAACTCGTTTAAATACATGCCTAGTTTAAAGTCCTGTGTTCTTTTCACCTATGTAAACTTTTTCCTTTAGTAACATCTGAGGTTTCTAAATATCGCCTTCATTATATGCTCATCACCATAATTGTAGCTACAACGTGAATATTTGAAAAGCAATTTGTAGTTTACAAATGCTTTCATGTGCACTTAATTTCCATCTTCCCAACAGTCAAAAAGATATTTTTTTTCTCCCCAGTCGTAAAGATGTGGACATTGAGCTTCAGAGTAGTTAAAGGAAGAGCTCGAACCATACAGTAACACTCATGACTGGAATCTGGACCAGAGCAGCCAATGATTTTATGTAGGACAAAAAAATAACAGTTTCATTTATTATCACAGTAAGTCTTATAACTCAGTCCCATTGGAATAGGCAAAAGACCAGAAGGAAAACTGAAGCTACTCAGTGACTGACCAGTGTCTCTGGATTTAAATGTTTAGTGTGTCTTCAGCTGGGAGAGAAATGGTATATTGGAGAAGTAAGGATGTCCAGAAAATCAGCTGGCCATGCATACACCTAACAGGTACTGTTCTAAGCTCTCCCGTGTTCACGGGCTTCTAGGATTCTGTTGGTCCCTTCATTCCGCCTCTGGAGCCTGCCAAGCGGTGAGCCTGCTTGCAAAGGATCATCAGTGAAAGAAAGATAGAAAACCACTTCTGGATGTCCTCCCACGGACTCCTCCTCCCTCTCCATACCCTGTTGGAGAGGACTGGAAAACACTCGGCACGGACGGCCAGCTGCTTGGACAAGAAGAGCTCTCTGTGCAAACACGCCTGGCAAATGCCCCGTGGCTGGCACGTGCAGCTCAGGACCATCTGCTGAGATGGCTTGCCACCTGCTGAGGAGATAGTGAGCTCGTTCCCTTGAGGCAAAGAAGCTAAAAATGAGCTTGCAAAGTCTTTGTCGAACTGAATCCAGTAACTTGTTTCCCAATCTTCCGAAACAAAGAATAATGAATTATATTTCGCTGCATCGGTCTTCAGAAATTTCAGAATCCTCTGCTGAGAGTTTGGACTCTGATAAGCCCATTTGATTTCTGATGGCTAGTGGGTTAATAGGCTCTATAGGCTCTGTGAAAGCTGGGGAACCTTCTTTCCTGTGGGTCACATGCCCAGGGTAGTGTTCAGCACACAGCACCTGCTTGATAAACATGTGGTAGGTGAGTGAACAGAATATGATTACTTAGTACAGCAGAGGCGGTGTCCCTCTGAATGATCAATACTTAGCCTATTTCAGACTCAATTCCTTAACTTCAAAAGAGAATGGGTAAGAATTGGTAACAATGCGAAGATTTCTTTCAGTTTATCACTTTCTCCTTCTAACTTTAGAGAATGCACCTTCTCTACGTGTGGACTTTGGTTGGGAATAAAGGTGACTACCAGGTGTCCAACTTGTTTTTCTATTTTGGAGAATCCCAAGACAGAGGAAGATGGGAGGTGGGACATGAGAGGGATGGGCCAGCACACAGTAAAGACCCAAGAATTAGAGGAGCCAGTTAGATGTTCATGAAAAGGACTTTAAATATTAAAGGGGCAACATGAATACCCAGCCACAACTAAGATATTTTCAAGGTGATGGAAGTTGGCAGTTGGAGGCTCAAAAATCTTGTGATGCCACAGCCATCAGGGTCCACTGGGAGACAAAGATCAGTGGAGAAGATGCCAGCAACAGTATTTTAAGTGAATTAATGAAGACTGTTCACTTAGAGGGATCACATACACACCTGTTTTCCAAGTACATCTTGGCTCTGTCCTGCTTGGCAAACCTCCCCTCCCTACTGAGTCCATGCACTATGCAACAGCCTTCTAAGAGACCCCGTTTCAGGGTCATTCAATCAAAGTTGGTTTCATTCATTTGCAGACAAGAATATATTTTCACAGGGGAAATATTGCCAGTAGGCAATTAGAGCTGCCTGGTTTCCTATAAGGTAATATATGCTTTAGAGAGGAAGCAAGAAAAACAAAAGCATTTGGTGCTTCAGAAAGCTTTACCTCGCGGCCTGGCAGCATGAGAAGGAATGAGGCATGGAGGCAGAAATGTTTCCAACTGATGAGCTCTGATGACTTTGACACAGTGTCCAGAGACATCACTCATTTATTCTTCCATCGGCAACAATTAATTGAGCACCTACTCTGGGTTAGAAGCTATGCCAGATGCCAAAGATGTGATAACAATGAGCCCCCCCAGCCTTCACAGGTTAAAAATGTGGGTCCTGAGATCCGGCTGCCTGCACTTGAATACTGGTACTATCACTTCCAGCTGCGAGATCCTAGGCAGTTGACTTAACCTCTCTGCGACTCTTTCATCTGTATGGTAGTATTAACAGCATCTGCCCCATCCAGTTGTTGCATTAGTTATTGACACTACCTACCCCATACAGTTATTGTGTTAACTTATTTAATCCTTACATGTAATGCTCTTAGAACAGTCCTTCATATGAAAGAAGCATCCAATTAATATTAGGAGCGATCGCTTTTGTTAATTTTATCATTAGTAGTGTTTGGTGAAAGCTGGATACAGAAAAGGCAACAGACAAACATGATACATTTGAAAAGTGCTGTGAACAAGGCTATGCATAAAAATGCTGAAAAGACGCACATCGAAAAGAAAACCCTAGAAAAGCCATTCCAAAGCAAGCAAGGCCTAAGCTAAGACCTGAAGGGGGTCTGGGAACCAGCTAGTATGAGTGGGAATGGGCAAGGCAGGAGGCAACAGAGTGTGCAAAGAGCCAGAGGATCAAGAGGGCCCAGCAGGCTGAAGGAAATACACTACATTCTGGATGGTTCAAGGCCATATGGTGAGCAGGGTGGTGGGGCAGGGAGAGGGAACAGTGAGTGACGGAGCTGGAAAGCTAAGCAGGAGCTAAAGCGTGAAGAGTCGTGTTAAAGACCAATGGCCCTCCACTGAAGAGATTTAAGCAGAGGAGAGTTATGACCAGAATTACCCCTTAGCAAAAATACAATGGACATGGTCTGAAGAATGGTCAGGACGCCCAGGGGGAGAGCACTTAGACCAGTGCCTCCAAAATGAATGGAGTTGATATGGTGTGTGTGTGGGGGGTTGGATATTGGGGGTTTTGGTGATGGGAAGTGATAGGCGTTTAATATACATACATAGGAGCAGAGTCAAGAGAACTCAGTAATCTATTCAAAGTAAGAAGAGAACAGGAAAGGGGGAAATCTCAAATGAGACCCCAGATTCCCCCATAGACCATAAGGTGGAAAATGGTGCCACTTAATGGAATATGAAACCAGAGGAAGGAGTAGATTCCAGGTGAAGGAAAAGGGAAGGTAAATTTACTTGGGGGCCAATTGACTTTCAGATGCCTTGGGGACACCTAGATGGATATTACCGGTAGGCTTTGTGGGTCTCAGGGTGAGGAGAGAAGTCTGAGCTGGTGATTTAGAAATGAATGCCAATGGCGGACAGAGAACTGAAGACATTATTGAAGTGGAAGTGTGTGGATTGAGAAGATATCCTAGAACGGAATCCAGAAAGAAAACCATCACTTAAGGGTTTGGTCAAAAGCTGTAAAAAAGGGCGGGAAGGAGCAAGCAGAGGATTAGGAGGAAGCCAAGAAAAAGCAGCAACATGGAATCCAAAAAGAAGAGATTGTAGAAAGAGGTGTCATCAACACTACAGAATGCTGTAGATAGTTCAAGCCAGATTAGAAATGGAAACTGTCAATTGATACAGTGGTACCCAATTAGAAGACCAGTTTCAATGATGATATAGAAGACCAGTTTCAGTGGTTTTAGGATGCAAAATCTAGATTAGTAACAGGTTGAGGAGGAATAAATACAAGATGAGGAAGTAAGACAAAAAATACCGACAATACTTTCAAGCATTTTGCCTGTAAAGAACAGGACAGATATAATAGTAGCTGAAGGAGGGTTTGGAATGGAAGAAAGACGGAAGAGACTTCATTTATGACCACTTCTCTGACAATTTTTTCTTTGACTTCAACAAAGAATATACTTCTGCCAAGTCCAGCCATTGTTCAAAGATGTTGTATAAGTTATGTTCAAATATAGTATAAAGGCCACAGAGAAAAAACAAGTCTACCTTTGGCCCAGAATAATAATGTGCAATACATCATGACCTTGCAGACCCAGGAGTTTTACATTTATGTATAGCCTTACATCTGTTTAAGGTCCTTAGGCATTTATTTTATTAATTTCAGTACAGATGATCTATTGGGACAGCCATCTACAACTTTCCTTAGTTTATATTTTATATTTTTGTCATCATTTTGACAATGGGATGCCATAGTACCTGATTATAAAATACACTTAATTTTGATGCTGTTTATAACACTTGACAGGTTATTTTTCTCCATGATTTTCATATTAAAATTCTGTTTGTTTCATTTGAGCACCTGTGTGTGTATGTTTCAATATTTTGAAACCAGATGCTTTTATTTTACAGTTTGATGAATTCCAGGTTCTGGGGTTTATAATGTAGATGTAATAATAAGAATAATATAATTTTAAATATTTTCCACTTAAAATACACCAATGTTGATGCTTTTAGGAGAAATTAAATGAGTAGAATCAGTTCAAACTTATTAGGAAAAGGAGCTTTCCAAGTAACAAATAATCAAAAAAAAAAAAAAAAAAAAAAAAAAAACCAGGTTGAGACTTTACCATCTGTAAATTTGCTTAAAAACTAAAAATTTTTGGAAAATTTATCAAGGTAAACAGCTAGATCAATTACCCATTTTTCTGAAAATGATAGCAGATGACATCCAATTGCATCTGATAAACAAATTTAACATCAGACTGAAAATTTGAGAAGCTCTCTCTGTTAGTCAAATTGATACTAGTTCAGAAGGCCCAGTGTTGGGCTAGTGAAGTATCCTGGAAGTCGTTGTACAGATAGGCTGGATCTCATGGCCCTTGGAAGTTTCCCTCTATAAATTCAATGATGGGGGCACATGTTAGCTCAACCACCTCTTTTTGTCAGGGCTTTAAAAAGCTTGAATGCACTTATTCTAGTTAATGAAAATGTTCAAAACACTCTTGCAAACAGCAAATAAATTTTCAAAAAGGAATGTCTTAATTGACAAAGTTACTTGAATAAAAAGTTAATTGTAGAATCTAGGTAAACAGTATATAGATGTTCACCGTAAAATTCTTTCTACTGTAGTAGATGCCTAAAAATTTTCAAGATAAAATGCTAACAAAAGTAGGAGGTTTGAAATAGGTTTAAATATGACAGTTACCATATGAAGGTAATCAATACAAAATTAAAATATATAGGTGAAATCTCAAATTAGCAGAGAACAAAAAGTATTCATCAATCTTATAAATGCAAAGATAGGAAAACTAAAGAAAATGCAAAAAAAGAAGTGATAATAGACTTAAAAGAATACAGAGGAAATAAGACTATCACAATAGTGTTAAGTGGCTGCATCCTTTTATTAAAGATGGAATAATAGCTAGCTATGTGACGCCTATAATAAATACAACCAATACAAAGGGTAAGGAAAAGTTTTAAAAATAAAGGAAGAAGCAAAGAAAGTAAAAAGAAATACCTTCAATAATTCTACAAAAAAAAGAATTATTTAAATATGTAACCTTCCTTTGAATCCAAACCAAGAGGGAATGATTCGATTTTGCCTTTATAGATGTTTCACTTTCACTTTTTTTCTTCTTTAAGCAAGTTAGGAATCAAGTTGAGTAAGATACCAAGCAGTAACTTAGAAGGCTAAAGTTAAAAGTGTTGATTTGCACTCAAGTGGATTGCATGGGCTTTGGTGTATTTTCCTCCGGAGTTGGGTTTCCTTTCTCTGCATCTTTTACTCCAAAGTGTCGGGCCGTTAAGTCTCAAAGGGAAAAACATACTTGATTTTCATTTCTTAAAGGACTTCTGACTCTTTTGGTTTAGGATGTTAAGAGCTTACATAACTATAGCACAGTGATTTGCCAAATGTTCAGTCCTCATAGCAACTGAGAATATTGGGGTAACCTCAAATTATCAGACACTAAAACAACCAGATGGAAAGTGGGAGACCCAGCCAAGCAGCTCTTTTGCCTACACGATATCATACAACTTCGTATGGTACCTGTCCGGTACCACAGGCACTCTCACCAATACCCTCAACAAAACAAGCACCTCACACGTCCCCGATATTATAAGCGCCGTGTGGGATCAGATGAGTTAACACCGAACCCTGTAAACAGAAAATAACTGAATATGAGCAGTGAGTGTCTGCTAAATGTTTCACTCTAGAATAGGTGGGACTGTTGCATGGCAGAATATAGTTCAGATGCAAGGAGAAAGGCAGTATACATCTGCTCATAAATCTTGATGATGTACTAGGGGTGAGAAAAAAACAGCACTAATCCATTTTTATTAGGTATCATGGGTTTCTCTTAAAGAAAGAGACAATAGTACAACTATTTATTTAAGTAAGACAAGACGACTTCTTAAGAGTTGTCAGGAGTGAAGGAGTGTTCAGGTCCTAGTAATTATTTTCTGTGCCATCAACAAAACACAGAACATTTATGATGCATTTATTTTATAACAGACGCTGTGCTGGGTGATTTAGGAAGATTGTTTCTTTTGGTCTTCATGGCCTCCCCTGAGAGTAAGTCCCATTACTTCTCTTCACAGATGAGGAAACGCAACCTCTGAGCATCTCAAGAACTGACTTTTTTTTTTTTGGTGATCCTAGCAAGTATTAGAGCCAGGACTTGGGGCTAGGTTCTACTTGACATCCAATCTGATGATTATTTTCCCACAAGCTATACAGACTCTCTAAAAATGTCAGATGAGGGACGTCACATATGAAGCTGAGAAAAAATACGTATCACAATAGGGAGTTTGGCAGATATTAAACTCTTCCCTTGTGAATCCTAAAACTGTTAAATAATTTCTGGAAAAAAATCTCTGTAGAATATGGCATACTGCCTAAATTTCAGGACCTTGAAATTAATGTTGAGAATATGGTGGGTGCCATACCTCTTCACAGCAATTTTTTAAAAGCCTCTCTGTTATTATATGCAATAATAATACCACATTATTAATCAATGCTTTTATATTATTTTTTTTCTTATATGTTAGGTTTCTCTCCTACCTGATGCCTTTTCCCCCAGCAGTTACAATTCCCTGGACTCCCTACAGATGGAGAGGTGGTAGATTACACAATAGCAAATAGCCCTGAATGCCAGGACTTTTTTCCCCCCAGCTCATTTTAAGTTATCTCTAATCCCCTTGATAATTTAAGACAATAAAGGAAGCTTGGGTCTTATTTCAAAGTTACATCAAACCAATCATTTCAAAATGGCAACTCAATTTTGTGATTTGGGAATTAATTCCAGATTTAAAAGGGTAAACAAAACCTAAATGAACTTAAAGTTCACGGCCATAATTATGAAGATCAATACCATACATGTGGAAAATTCTGTAAAGTTATTACAAGCACTTTATCCAGAAACTGTTTATCTGGCAAACCCAGTCTACTCTGGAAGTAGCCAAGAAGATAGAAACGAAAACATCTGAGCAGCCAAGAGAGACTGCTCTGAGTCACAAGCACACATGCCTACAGAGGCGAGGCAGATGCTACAACTGAATCAGAGGACTGGTGGGGACCAGTCCATATCAAGGAGGAAACAGCCACTCAGCTCCAGTGGATTTTTGCCTTGTAGGAATATGGGATCAAGGTCATAGGATCTTCCAAGCTTCAAACAGAAGAAGCATTTCCAGATGTTTTATGTGATATTTCCTCATATTTAAAATATTGTGAGGGCCAGAAAAAAAAAAAAAATCCCCACCATCCAAACTGGAGCGAAGATAAACCAATCGATGACTCAACTCTTGGCTACTTTTTACTACTGTAAAAATTAATAAACAGAAACCTCAATTAAAATAGAGTCCGGAGGCCAGAAGGGGCCCTCTCATGACCTACAAGGAGAGCAGAGACGAACAGGAAGGAGAGGGGCTCCCCTTTCCTTCCTGGCAAGAGCTCTGCCAATGAGAGTCTGTCACAATTCAGCCAATGAAAAGCCACGGACTCCGGGTTTACTATCCTTTTGTCTCTATAAAAGAGTTCTCCTCTCCATTTTAGCTAGGGAATTGCAGGCGGATCACCATGGTTGCAGACCCTGAACTGAAATTGTTTGATGATCCTGAATAAACCCATTTTTTGCCGGAGCAATAAATGGCAGTCTATTTCAGGTCAGAACTATCCTACTTAAGCACTGAAGCCGGGACAATATAAGTGACTCACTCAAAATCAGACATTTAGAAAGAGACAGAACTTAAAATAGAACTCAGCGTCCCTCATGCTCTCTATATTTATGTCATAACCCTCAAAAGACACAATGGATGGGATTCTCTTGGTGGCTGTTCCTTCAGTACATCATGTCAAGCCCACAACTAAGCCATAATCTGGAAAATAGATTAAAGACAAGTAGTAAACGTAGACAGCACTCTGCACTGTAGCTCCTCTCTGTCTATTAGTCAGTCACGGCTGCAGTATTAGCCCCTTTGAAATAGCAGTTTCTACTCTTGGGCAGGCTGTTAGCAATAATAAAGGCGATTCTACTTAGACGTATTCACCATTAAGTGAACTGAGAACCAGGCTTGGGAGAAGGATCGCTGTTCGCCGTCACTGAAACCCTACATAACACTAATAAACTTAGTTTTTTTGCCTTATGTCATACAGATGGCATTTTTCATCTCAAAGTGTTTTTCAAAATTACTTTAAAATACCAGTTCTTACCTGCAATCTCATCTCATTACAAGTCAATGAAAATCCATGCCTCTTTTGTACCTTGTATTTGCTCAAAGCACTCAGAAAGCCACAGATTTAGATGAAGAACGTCTCATACTCTGAAATTCTCCAAAGGAGACTCTTCTGGTTCTTCACATACATTGAGTCTTCTTCTCCCATCCCAGGCTTTGGTCTCATCCCAAGCAAACCCACAGACTGGCAGACTCAATATGTTATTTCTATTTTCCAAGTATATTAAAATTAATTCAAAATTAGTAAGAAAAATAAAGCCTGTCCTCATATCATCCAAAATCATCTCTTTTAATCCCCACCCTTTTAAAAACTCTGATGTAAATAAAGCTTTTTACAAAATTTAATGTTGCCACAGTTTCCTGATTCTTGATAATGTTACCTTCATCATAGGACCAATAACAAAGTATCAAGAGTAATAGGGAAATGTGTTTCCTTTATTACATCAAATCATATACTCAGAGTAATACACAACACATGTTGTCTCCTATGTGTCAGACACTCTGGCCATGAGCTATGAGACAGCTATTATTGAATCCATGGCACAGATCACGAAACTGAGCCAGAGGAAAGTTAAGTAAGTGGCCAAAGATTACTAAGCCAGACAGTGGCAAGGCCAGGGCCTGATTTCAGGAAGTCCACCTTCAAAATCCAAATACTTACTAGACCATGATATCTCACTACGAAGCATCAGCAAGGGTGCTCCTGGCTGCCTCCTATCTGCCACGGTACACAGACACACCACGAGGAAGGTGAGGTCCTGGAGGCCCATGCAGATTTGTGGCCCATGCTTGAGGCTCTCCTCAGGTCACACTAACCATAAGAGCAGATGATTTAGGATCTTTAATCAGGGCTCTTGAGAACTCAGTATTATTCCCGAAGCCATTGCATGGCTCTGGGAAAGGTTCTGAGATGGAGATAAAGTCTATCTGATACACTGAGGGGGGAGAATTATCTGCCAAGCCTCAAGATTATTCCTTTCTATCTCTAAACAGGAGACATGTAGGGGAAGATATGAAAATAAAACAAGCAATAGCAAGTACGAGGTGCCTTCCTATCCAGCAGGCTACCTGAGACCTCGCTATACACTGGATTCGTGCACAGCTGAGGAGGAAAAAGGGCAAAGAGGACAGTAATGGGGGACTCAGGTTCAAACTGGAGTTAAGCCAATAACATTTAGCAAGTAGCCCACAAGTTCTTTCATTTTATCCTTCCGGTAATCCCGTGCGGTAGATGTTACTGTCATGGGACACATAAAGAAATTGAGGTGCAGAGTTGTTAAGTCACTTAACTAAGATCAGCCCTGTTGGGAAGTAAGAGCGAGAAAGTAAAACCTCAGACAGACGTGAGCAAGTTTACGCTCTGCAAGCACAGGAGGGGGAAAAAAGACCGCCAGCCAGATACTCCTAGATTTCAATCATTCATGAGAAAAATATAAGCAATATTAAGTCTATGGGTTTTTAAGGTGTTTTCCCAGGATGCTGTTTATTTTGATATTTGCATTTACACTGTGCATATAGCTCTGTGAAATGGTCGCCATTTATATTCAGAGAAAAGCAGAGAAAATAAATAGGTTGGCAATGCCAGAACTAGAAATTACAGCATTAAAGGAGATGAAGGCACTGGCCCTAGAATTTCTCAAGGGGGCTGCCCCTCATCCTCCAAGCGCCCAGATTTACAAATGTCCCTTCCCATAATGCAAGGGATGAGACAAGAACAGAAGCCAAGCTCAGGCATCAGATCACAAACAGCAAAACTCAACGTGTCAGAGAGCGTCTATCCCAACCCACCCCCCCAACAAACAAGGTAAAAGGAGAAATTGGAGGTTAAAAAGTAAACTGCCCAAGGTCAAATAGCAAGTCTGTTTGACCAGGACAAGAACCCAGGCCATCCTGGTTATTAGTCTAGGGTTCTCTCCTCTACTTTCAGGCTATAGTGTAGGGGTCCTAAGTAGAATGCAGGACTCCGGTTTTAAGTTCTGATGCTAATACTAATTCATGACCTTGAGCAACCTATTTAACCTTGTATACACCTTGGTTTCCTCATTAGCAAAAATGGGGATAGTAACAGTGCCTACCTAGTAGAGTTACGATGCATAGAAGAGAAGCCAGAGTTAGCGTGCACATCAGCACACAGCACGGAGACGGGTCCAAAGGCGTGTTTTATAATGTTATCAGCTTATTAAGATGCCCATGAAAGTACATTATAAATTGTAAAGTGCCACTGGATGTTATTTGTTACTACAGCCTATTTTTTTAACAAGGAAATGTACCATCCTATATAAATCTCTTCTTTCTTATACATCATAATAGCACTTAAGCAGTTACAAAATAATCTATAAAATCATCTTGCTTCTCATCATTTTTAATAATAACACACGCACACTGCATGCATAATCATTTTTAACATTGCTCCATATCACAGCCCAGACCCAGAGAGTAAAGGTCTCCTTTCACAGTACTGCAGATTATTCAAACGGCCTTCTCTGACAATTCATTCAAAACAAAATTGAAAGATGTAATCTAAAAAGAAACATGTTTGGTCTTTGTCCACAGTACCTGGCACAGAGCACCTAAAACCCTTGGGATTTCTTGAGTGGTAGGTGTGTTGTTATTTACAACAAGCCCTCTTGGACCATATGCTCATGAGATAACTCACAGCCAGGCCCCTAGGTAGCCTCAGACTGGGGACTGGCAACAGACAGACCAAACAGGATTAAAGAGTGGGAACTTTTTAGCTCCATCCCTCAGTCTCTGGGGAGGGGAGAGGAACTGGGGATGGAGTTCAATCACGTGACCAATGATTTCATCAATCATGCCTATGTGATGAAACCTCAATAAAAACTCTGAAACTCTGAGGCTCAGAGAGCTTCCAGGAGGGCAAACACATTGATATGCTGAGCGGGTGCATACCTGGAAAGGGCATGGAAGCTTCAACTCCCGTGCCTGTCCTCTACATCTCTTCTATTTGACTGTTCCTGAGTTGTATCCTTTACAATAAAACTATAGTCATAGTACAGCTCTTTCCTGGGTTCTGTCAGTTGTTCTAACAAATTATCAAGTCTAAAAGGGAGTCACGGAAACTCCCAAATTTGCAGCTGGCTCAGCAAAAGTGTAGGTGGCTGGGGGACATCTAGGCCTTAGGGCTAGCATCTGAAGTAGGGGCAGTCTTGTGGGACTGAACCCTTAATCTGTGTGGTCTGTGCCAACTCTGAGTACTTGGTGTTGGAACTGAATAGAGATATAAGGCACCCAGTGGGTGTCAGAGAATCGCTGTTGGGATGGTGCAAAAGAGAATTTCTTCTGAGTCTTTTTTCATATGTTGGTAACTGGACTGGGTATGAACTCTAGTTTTTATACCTCCTCTTGTGATTTCTAGATTCCTCATCTAGAGCTAAAAGAGAGGCTGTCTGCACCTCTCCTCGAGGTCCTCAGGCTGTGTCTGAGGTTATGGAGATCCAAGGCAATCACTGGATATGGTGAAACTAAAGTAAAACCTTAGAAGCAACCTTGATTGATCTACTAGGAACTTTTCTTATTTGGGTCATCCCTGGTATCGGCAAAATCCTTCCAGTTGTATATTGATAAAGATGTGCTTGCTTCCAAGGTATTCTATAGCGCTGCGAGTCATCCAGAGACCCAGATAGTTCTAAAGCAGCACGCATGTGGGACCGCATCCCTGAGTTCCAGCATTGGTTCTACATCTTAGAATTTAAACGACCTCGTCAAGGTCACACAGCTAAGGTATCTCCATTTCTGCATTCACATACTAAGGAAGTCACAGCAATTTTGAAAATGTGTTCTAGGAAACACCTGTGTTACACTCACCTGGTGTGTTTGTGATGGCAGTTGACACTGCCCCGGATCTGTGTACTCAGATCTGAGTTTGGGACCCCGGAATCTACATTATTAACAAGCACTCCAGGCAATTCTGATACCCTGTAATAATTGGCAACTTCAATGTGTAACCCCTTTTATTCCATTGTATCAATTTATTGCATCAGTTCTATCATATCATTTCTCTAAGTGAGAAAAAGGTTATCATTTTGGTGAGGGCACTAACAATGCAAGCATCATATACTCCAGTATTAATAAGTATTAGGCTAGTTAGAGAAAATCAACTCTTCCTGCAATGCGTCAAACTAGACAGTTCTCTCTGATGATACCCCCAAATTCCTTGTACAATTTAATCTTTGTAGTAGCTCCTTTTATGTGAGTTTTTTTTTTTCAGATAATGGTATTATCTCTCCATTTAAATGGTCTATACAGCAAGCCAGTTGCAATCTTCTTGACTGATGCAGTAATTTCAGGCAATGCGCAGATACACTTAAAGTAGTTAATGCTATGATGCATTATTTTTTAACCATTATGGAAGTACTACTTAGAGTAAAAAGGAATTTAATTGATTCTGATGTAGTTAAAAATGTAAATGCTTCTGAATGTAAAGATTGGCACTGACTGCTCAAATCTATCTCCTTCAGTGGGCATCCACTGTTACAAACTTTCAGATTCTTGCTTCTCCTTTTTTCTCTCCTCCCCTCCCTTTTTTACTCCCTTTCATGTTGTATCTGGGTTATTATCTGAGGCACTTAGCTGAGGTCACTGGCTTCCTTATTTTTATTTTAAGGTAATCATCCCCTATACAGATGTCTTTACATTTAAATATCTATACTTTTCAAAGCTTCTCAAACTGGCATGTTGGGAAAACACAGAATGACTTAGATCATCTGCTGCATCTACATTCCTGCTTCCTTCGTTTAAGGGGCTATTAAATTGATGCCTCAGTGTACAGACTGAAGTCATTTGTTATGAGTAAGGTAACTCCATCATGGCTAGGAAAATCAAAGGTTCACCAAAAATACTGTAATGGTTAACTTAAAATCAAGATTGTGTTGGATGGTGAAGGTCTTTTATTTTTATTATTACAAAAAGATCCCAAGGGAACCCAAGAGTCCTCAAGCTTTGATTCATTTTTATGTACAAGAATATCTTCCTACATGCCAGCTGCACAGAACAGACTCTCTAAATGTGGATCCTAACCATTTGGGAGGGAATAAGTAGGAGGGAGGCATGTATAGCTTTAAGAATATGATCAGAACTACAGACCCTCTTCACCCCCCACCATAAAAAGGACATATACACACTGGGTTGGAAACCTTCCTACACAGGCTCTCAGTCAGTATTACTCAAACTGTGGGCCATCAACAGTGCTGGTCTGTGAGTTGCTTGTTACTACTCTACAGCAAGTACTGAAATTGAGAAAAAAGCATTCCGAAACTTCACAGAGATTTGACAGAACAATTTTATATTTATTGAATATAATAACATAAAAAGGGAGATTGTACCTCAGGAAACAAGAAAAATTTCAAATAAAACAACCTAACCGGGCTTCCCTGGTGGCGCAGTGGTTAAGAACCTGCCTGCCAATGCAGGGGACATGGGTTCGAGCCCTAGTCCGGGAAGATCTCACATGCCATGGAGCAACTAAGCCCGTGCGCCACAACTACTGAGCCTGCGCTCTAGAGCCTGTGAGCCACAACTACTGAGCCTGTGTGCCACAAATACTGAAGCCCATGTGACTAGAGCCCATGCTCCACAACAACAGAAGCCACCACAATGAGAAGCCTGCGCACCGCAATGAAGAGTAGCCCCTGCTCGCCGCAACTAGAGAAAGCCTGCACGCAGCAATGAAGACCCAACGCAGCCAAAAATAAATAAAATAAAATAAATTAATTAAAAAAAAAACAACAACCTAACCTTACATCTAAAGGAACTAGAAAAAGAACAAAGAAAACCTAAAGTTAGTAGAAGGAAAGAAATCATAAAGATCAGAGTAGAAATGAATGAAATAGAGACTGAAAAAAAACAACAGAAAAGATGAATGAAACTAAGAGTTGGTTCTTCGAAAAGATAAACAAAATTGAGAAACCTTTAGCCACACTCATCAAGAGAAAAAAGAGATGGGCCAAAATCAATAAAATCAGAAATGAAAAAGAAGTTACAACCAACACCACAGAAATATTAAAACAAAAGATCATAAGAGACTGCTATGAACAACTATATGCCAATAAAATGGACAACCTAGAAGAAATGCACAAATTCTTAGAAATGCACAATTTCTGAAGATTGAACCAGGAAGAAATGGAAAATATGAACAGACCAACTACCAGCAATGAAACTGAATCACTAACTAAAAAACACCCAACAAACAAAAGTCCAGGACCAGATGGCTTCACAGGTGAATTCTACCAAATATTAGAAGAGTTAACACCTATTCTTCTCAAACTATTCAAACTTCTCAAAAAACTGCAGAGGAAGGAATGCATCTGCACTCGTTCTAAGAGGCAAGCACCACCCTGATACAAAAACCAGACAAAGACATCACACAAAAAAGAAAATTACAGGCCAATATCACTGATGAACATACATGCAAAAATCCTCCAAACTGAATTCAACAATACATTAAAAATATCACACATCATGATCAAGTGGATTGATCCCAGGGATGCAAGGATTTTTCAATGTCTGCAAATCAATCAATGTGACACACCACATTAACAAATGGAAGAATAAAAATCATATGATCAACTCAATAGACACAGAAAAAGTCTGCGTCTGTTGAGACAAAATTCAACAACCATTTATGATTAAAAAAAAATAACTCTCCAGAAAGTGGTTATTAAGGGAACATACCTCAACATAATAAAGGCCACATACGACAAACCCACAGCTAACATCACTCAATGGTGAAAAGTAAAAGCATTTCCTCTAAAATCAGGAACAAGACAAGGATGCCCACTCTCGCCACTTTTATTTTCAATATAGTTTTGGAAGTCGTAGCCACAGCAATCAGAGGGCAAAAAGAAATAAAAGGAATCTGAATTGGAAAGGAAGAAGTAAAACTGTCACTGTTTGCAGATAACATGATAATATACACAGAAAACCCTAAAGACACCACTATAAAACTACTAGAGCTCATCGATGAATTCGGTAAAGTTGCAGGATACAAAATTAATACACAGAAATCTACTGCAATTCTATACACCAACAACAAACTATCAGAAAGAGAAAGTAAGGAAACAATCCTATTTACCATCACATCAAGAAGAATAAAATACCTAGGAATAAACCCACCCAAGGAGAAGAAAGATCTGTATTCAGAAAACTATGAGATACTGATGAAAGAAACTGAAGATGACACAAAAAGGTGGAAAGATATACCACGTTCTTGGATTGGAAGAATTTACATTGCTAAAATGACCATACTACCCAAGGCAATCTACAGGTTCAGAGCAACCACTACCAAAATACCAAGGGCATTTTTCACAGAAGTAGAACAAATAATTTTAAAATTTGTACAGAAACACAAAAAAAAAACTGCAAATAGCCAAAACAATCTTGAGAAAGTAGAACAGAGCTAGAGGAATCAAGCTCCCTGACTTCAGACTATATTGTAAAGCTACAGTAATCAAAACGGTAAGATACTGGCACAGAAACAGACACATAGATCAATGGAACAAAAAAGAGAGCCCAGAAATAAACCCACAGATTTATGGTCAATTAATCTATAAAAAAGGAGGCAAAGATACAAAATGGCAAAAAGGCAGTCTCTTCAATAAGTGGTACTGGGAAAACTGGACGCAGTTTAAAGAATGAAATTAAAACATTTTCTTACACCATATACAGAAATAAACTCAAAATAGATTAAAGACCTAAATGTAAGATTGGAAACCATAAAACTCCTTGAAGAAAACATAGGCAGAACACTCTTTGACATAAATCACTGCAATATTTTTTTGGATCTGTCACCTAAAGCAAAGGAAACAAAAGTAAAAATAAACAAATGGGATCTAATTAGACTTAAAAGCTTTTGCAGGGCAAAGGAAATCATCAACAAAACAAAAAGACAACCTACTGAACGGGAGAAAATATTTGCTAATCATATGACTGATAAGGGGTTAACATCCAAAATATACAAACAGCTCATACGACTCAACATTTTTTAAAAAACAACCCAATAAAAAAATGGGCAGGAGAGGGGCTTCCCTGGTGGCGCAGTGGTTGAGAATCTGCCTGCCAATGCAGGGGACATGGGTTCGAGCCCTGGTCTGGGAAGATCCCACATGCCGCGGAGCAGCTAGGCCCGTGAGCCACAATTACTGAGCCTGCGCGTCTGGAGCCTGTGCTCCGCAACAAGAGAGGTCGCGATAGTGAGAGGCCCGCGCAGCGTGATGAGGAGTGGCCCCCACTTGCCGCAACTAGAGAAAGCCCTAGCACAGAAACAAAGACCTAACACAGCCATAAATAAATAAATAAATAAATAAATAAATAAAGAGGATGCATTTCAAATTGTCTAAATGTAACCTAAAAAAAAAAAAAAGCTAAAAAAAAATTGGGCAGGAGACCTGAAGAGACATTTTTCCAAAGAAGACATACAGATGACCAACAGGAACATGAAAAGCTGCTCAACACTGTTAGTTATTGGAGAAATGCGAATTAAAACTACAATGAGATATCACCTCCTACCTATCAAATAGCTATCATCTAAAAGACCGCAAATATCAAATGTTGGTGAGAATGTGGAGGAACGGGAACCCTCGTACACTGTTGGTGAGAATGTAAATTGGGGCAGCCACTGTGGAAAGCAGTATGAAGGTTTCCGAAAAAACTAAAAATAGAAGTACCTACCATATGACCCAGCAATTCCTGTGTATATATCCAAAAAAAATGAAAACACTAACTCAAAAACACACATGTACCCCAATGCTCATAGCAGCATTATTTACAATTGCCAAGATATGGAAGCCCTAAGTGTCCATCAACCAATGAGTGGATAAAGAAGATGTTGTATATGTATGTGTGTGTGCGTGTATGTGTATATATATATATATATATATATATATATATATATATATATATATATATATATATATATATATGTATACACGCACACACACACACACACACACACACGCAATGGAATACTACTCAGCCATAATAAAGAATAAAATCTTGCCACCTGCAACAACATGGATGGACTCAGAGTGTATTATGCTAAGTGAAATAAGTCAGACAGAGAAAGACAAATGCTGTATGAGATCACTTCTGTGCAGAATTTAAAAAATAAAACAAACTAGTGAATATAACAAAAAGGAAACAGACTCACAGATACAGAGAACAAACTAGTGGCTACCAGTGGGTAGAGGGAGGGGGGAAGGGCAAGATAAGGGTAAGGAATTAAGAGGTGCTAACCATTATGCATAAAATAAATAAGCTACAAGGATATACTGTACAACACAGGGAACATAGCCAATATTTTATAATAACTATAAATGGAGTATAACCTTTAAAAATTGTGAAGCACTATGTTGTATACCAGTAACTTACACAATATTTTACATCAACTACACCTCAATTTTAAAAAGAGAACTTGTGTTTTGTATATTTGTAATTTCATTCTTTATTTTTACTGTCCTTTAGAAGTGTGTTAGCCTAATCTGCAATGGATTAGAAATTTTAAGAACACAGCTGGCCCATCAGCACAGACAACTTGAGAGGCACTGCTCTCCATGGTGGCCTGCACTCACCTCTCATGAGAAGTCTCAAAAGATCACGGAACTCCTAAGACATGACAAGCCCAACTGTACAAATTCTACAAGCCTACGCATCCCATACATGAGATATGTGTACCCCGTAACCCATAGAAGAGACGCAGCTGCAGAGAAAGAAGTGGCAGGCAACCTCGTACCATGTGGGCCAAAAGTTAGTCAAGAGCCAGAACTCCGAATCTCCAGGATGAAAGAAGTGATCAAATAGCAGGAAACACAGGGCAGAGGTGGATGAGGCTAATGTTATAGAGTCCAAATGTGAGCTTCAGGTCCTTGAGCTCAGCAAGTGCTAGGAACCATGACCTGCGTGACAGATTCACACCTCTGGGGGATGCACTGGGCCCTCGAATGAAATACATGCAATGCACTCAAAGGGGGAAGCCTCCTGTGTTGTAACACCTGCATCAGAGGCCATCGGTGGTGAGTGCTGCGTAGGACGGGAAATGTGGGTGACACAGACCGTGGGTGACTCTGTGAGCACATCAATATCCCCTGCCGGCCACTTCTCTAAAGGGAAACAAATCCACTGTGGGAACTGGGCATCCCGAGTGTCGGAGCTCCTGACAACAAACACAAATATGCATCTAGTCCGGGACCCTCGGGGGCTCTCTGAAATGAGTCCACAGGCCTCTTCCTAGCCCCCTTATTCATGGGGTTGGGGGCTATCAGAATTCACAGGGAGGGGTGTAGGGTAGCTCCCTCCAGCAGACTGTCCACAATGAAGTGAGTATTCATGGGCTGAGGGAACACCCACTGCCCACTCCCAGAGCCTTTGCAAATCTGTCAGCAAAATGCAGCTCTGTCAATGATGAAAACTATTGTATCCTTTAGGCGTGTTGCAAAAAAATAAAGTTCAGGATGACCCTTGATTATATTGTTCTAGGTATAATGTGCAAACACTCAAACAAGCCATGTACTGAGAAACAGGAGAATGAGTTTCCATGCTGCCCCAGCCCTCCTACTACCCACCGCCCCCACCAACACACACATACACACATAACACACGCACACACTATCACTATCTCCCAGTATGACTCAAGGCTCAAGGCAAGGGTGACTTCCTCACTCTGGATCTGTAGAGCTTGCCCAAGGCCACACAGAGACCTATAACATTCCTCAGAGGACAGCCCAGGTCTTCCAACCTCAAGCTCCACATACTTTCCATGTCTCTGATCTATTTTAAAAGTAAACAAATTCTGCACTTACTAACTCCAGTTGAAGGCAGGAAATGTCTTTAATGATTTACACCAAGCAAAGGCATTCCACATCTTAGATGCTGTGAGAAACCCAATGAAACGTCAGCTTCGAACACATTTTTTTCTTAGAATATTAGAACTCAGTACTGCAATTGAGGTATGTGCCTGAATAAACAGGCAAAGTGGTTAATAATAATTATATGTCCATGAAAACAAACACAAAGTTTGGTGAAAGAAAAACAATGCATCTTACCAAGTTTCTCACTGAAAACTGGAATTTTCAAAGCAGTTTCTAGTCCAAGGATTGTTCAAGAAGGTATATGTCTGATAAACAGGAAAGAGAAACGATTGGTGCTGCCTGAATGGATCCATTGGCCTAAAAAAGCCAAATCCTTGTAACTCATCCAGAACCATGAACCTCTGAGAGAACTGTTGCTGGGTGGGAACTGTATCAGTGGCAGAGCTAAAACAATCTCTAATGCTTGAGCATCCTTAGTGTTTTCCCCACTCTTTTCTCCCCCAAGGGAAATTCAGTCTTTGCTTTCTATCTTTGCCATGGGATTTTGTTTATCAAGACCTTTTTTTTTTTTTTTAACATTTTTATTGGAATAAAATTGCTTTACAATGGTGTGTTAGTTTCTGCTTTATAACAAAGTGAATCCGCTATACATATACATATATCCCCATATCTCCTCCCTCTTGCATCTCCCTCCCTCCCACCCTCCCTATCCCACCCCTCTAGGTGGTCACAAAGCACCGAGCTGATCTCCCTGTGCTATGCTGACTTTAATGACCACGAGACCAATCCGTGATAGGAAAAACCACAAAGGCCTGATGATCTTGTGAGACTGACATTGGGAATGGAAAGAACCACAGAGTTTGAGGAAGCAAGAGAAAGGACTGAGTGAGGAGGAGCAGAATAAAAGACCAACTAGGCTTAAGTCCGGTGAAGCTGGAAGAAACTGATGGTCATGCAAGTGATTGGCAGGGGTAGGGAAGGGCAGCTCCCGTTGTGAGAGATATAGTTAAAGAAACGTAAAGAGTGACTAAGAAGTTCTGTTGTGATTATGGTCCAACACTTGCAAATCTGCTTTGATCATTACCTGACAGTTGGAAACAAGGTGAGGGGCAGGGAACAGTGGCATTTTGAATCAATGGCACACCAAGGCACTGCCTAACAAGCCCACTCGGGATTATTTAGTTCTCTGGAAGACTGTACTTGTGTTTGACATTGCTGTTTACCATTTGATTGGAGCTCAGACACTGTAAAGTTACATGTTAACTTGTAGATTTATGTCCAGTACAAAAGATACCCCCAAACATTAAGGTTTTAAGGTTTTATTGCCCTGTAGGACATTAACCAGTTTTTGTATCTAACCTGGCAAACTTGGGCTAACATTTTAAAATTCATATAAATGTCCAAGCTCTGAATTGTCCTTGTAATCATCTCATCTGTTTCCTTATGAATGAGTTAAATAAAGCTGACACATGTGTACATTATATGTGTATCAAATTCACATGTTTAACCTGTGAAAATGATACTGTGACAAGAATTAAGGATATAAAACTCCTTTGGCCACAATCATTACCATTTGCTTTTGTATTAAAGCCTCAAATTTCTTTTTCATTATTTTTTCAGTTGCTAAACTCTTTCTTTGAACAACAACAAAAAAGCCATCTGAGTTGCCTGGGAGTTTTAAGTCTTTTACATTTTTCCCAGAGCGGGAGCTGCATTTGGGGATGTCCTGGGGCCTGGAGGTCAGTGTAACCTCTGGGCAAGGCTCCTTGGAGTCTGCCCATTTCTGGATGTTCTCTTGGTTCCAAAGGCTTTTGGATAGACCTCTTGCCTAGGTGGTAAGAATATGCTAATGCTTCCTCAGTTTTCCCTCTTCTTCCACAAAGAAGGAAATAAAATCACCACTGATGATCAAGCTGAGCCTCTTGAGGCTGACCAGAAGAGGCAGAACTGTTTTCCAACTAGAGAAGAAATTCATCAGACCAGAGTAAGGACCAGCAGACAAAGTCCTCACGAACACATAGAAAAGCAAAGTATCCCACACGTCTCTCAACCCTGCCAATATGTAAATCCCTTAGCAGCTTGCAAATGATTTCATTTTCACATTTGGGAGAGGAGAATAAAGAGGAAAAACATTTCCATTGCCATCACTGATAGAAATCGTATTTAGACGCCGATATCAGCATAAACACATGTGGATCTGTACTCATTTTCCAGTCATTTGAAGTGTTTATATCTGTTGAATATGTATTATTAAATTAATGCTGATTGGAGTTAGGAGGCAATTTTAGATTGAAATGTATTTCATTGTGCTGCAGGTAAAGCTGAGGGTGGGAAGCAAATTATCCGGCAAATTGAACTTGCTGCACTCCAAATACCCATTCCCGGTGAATCCTTGATTTCCTGATTATCTGCTTGGTTTCCTTCTCAGAGCTGACAGCCTCCTTCCAGAGCCGCCTTTTGGGGAGAGAAATCAGTGTGCGGGATGGAAGAGACAAGGGGCATGTGACTTGGGTCCTGATGAAGGGCCAGGGTCCCCGAGTGTTCCTTTAATAAATAAATAAATCATGGATTGAGACGGAGGGGCCCAGCCACTCATGGGTTCCTTTTGAGTTTAAGTAAAGCCAGAGTTGATTTTTTTTTTTTTTTTTTTTTTTTACTTTTTATTTTATTTTTATTTTTATTTTTTTTAACATCTTTATTGAAGTATAATTGCCTTACAATGGTGTGTTAGCTTCTGCTTTATAACAAAGTGAATCAGTTATACATATACAATATGTTCCCATTTCTCTTCCCTCTTGCATCTCCCTCCCTCCCACCCTCCCCATCCCACCCCTCTAGGTGGTCACAAAGCACCGAGCTGATCTCCCTGTGCTATGCGGCTGCTTCCCACTAGCTATCTATTTTACATTTGGTAGTGTATATATGTCCATGACACTCTCTCACCCTGTCACATCTCACCCCACCCCCTCCCCATATCCTCAAGTCCATTCTCTAGTAGGTCTGTGTCTTTATTCCCGTCTTGCCACTAGGTTCTTCATGGCCTTTTTTTTTTTTTCCTTAGATTCCGTGTATATGTGTTAGCATACTGTATTTGTTTTTCTCTTTCTGACTTACTTCACTCTGTATGACAGACTCTAACTCCATCCACCTCATTACAAATACCTCCATTTCATTTCTTTTTATGGCTGAGTAATATTCCATTGTATATATGTGCCACATCTTCCTTATCCATTCATCTGTCGATGGACATTTAGGTTGCTTCCATGTCCTGGCTATTGTAAATAGAGCTGCAATGAACATTTTGGTACATGACTCTTTTTGACCTATGGTTTTCTCAGGGTATATGCCCAGTAGTGGGATTGCTGGGTCGTATGGTAGTTCTAGTTGTAGTTTTTTAAGGAACCTCCATACTGTTCTCCATAGTGGCTGTATCAATTTACATTCCCACCAACAGTGCAAGAGAGTTCCCTTTCCTCCACACCCTCTCCAGCATTTATTGTTTCTAGATTTTTTGATGATGGCCATTCTGACCGATGTGAGATGTAGATCTCACTGTAGTTTTGATTTGCATTTCTCTAATGATTAATGATGTTGAGCATTCTTTCATGTGTCTGTTGGCCATCCGTATATCTTCTTTGGAGAAATGTCTATTTAGGTCTTCTGCCCATTTTTGGATTGGGTTGTTCGTTTTTTTGTTATTGAGCTGCATGAGCTGCTTGTAAATCTTGGAGATTAATCCTTTGTCAGTTGCTTCATTTGCAAATATTTTCTCCCATTCTGAGGGTTGTCTTTTGGTCTTGTTTATGGTTTCCTTTGCTGTGCAAAAGCTTTTAAGTTTCATTAGGTCCCATTTGTTTATCTGTGTTCTTATTTCCATTTCTCTGGGAGCTGGGTCAAAAAGAATCTTGCTGTGATGTATGTCATAGAGTGTTCTGCCTATGTTTTCCTCTAAGAGTTCGATAGTGTCTGGTCTTACACTTAGGTCTTTAATCCATTTTGAGTTTATTTTTGTGCATGGTGTCAGGGAGTGTTCTAATTTCATACTTTTACATGTACCTGTCCAATTTTCCCAGCACCACTTATTGAAGGGGCTGTCTTTTCTCCACTGTATATGCTCGCCTCCTTTATCAAAGATAAGGTGACCATATGTGCGTGGGTTTATCTCTGGGCTTTCTATCCTGTTCCATTCATCTATATTTCTGTTTTTATGCCAGTACCAAACTGTCTTGATTACTGTAGCTTTGTAATATAGTCTGAAGTCAGGGAGCCTGATTCCCCCAGCTCCATTTTTCGTTCTCAAGATTGCTTTGGCTATTCGGGGTCTTTTGTGTTTCCATACAAATTGTGAAATTTTTTGTTCTAGTTCTGTGAAAAATGCCAGTGGTAGTTTGATAGGGATTGCCAGAGTTGATTTTTTAATTAAATTAAGTCAAGGCAATGAGAAGTACATTCAATGAAGAAGGGATACGGATTCAAATCAACTTGGTGGGGAAAAGAGAAAGAGTGAGTCAGGTATGGGGTGTGGGAGGGTGGTCAGAGCTTAAATAATCACAGTTCTTACACAGCTTAAATAGGGAGAAACTGGGGGACTTCCCTGGCGGGCCAGTGGTTAAGACTGCGGGCTCTCAATGCAGGGGGCGCGGGTTCGAACCTTGGTTGGGGAACTAAGATCCCACATGCCACAAAGTGCGGCCAAAAAATAAAATAAAATAATAGGGAGAAACTGGTAGATTTTGCCCTATAGGACAGATTCCTACAAACTGCTGGAGTTTTGTGGGTGTGACTGCTCCAAAGTCCCCACTCTCTCCTCTTCCTGTGTCTTCCCCCAACCCAGGAGAGCATGTCAGCCAGGCTATGCTTCCCAAAGGGCTGTTCTCTGGCTCCACCTCCACCAGTACCAGTGGGGACCACGGAAGCTTCGGGGGATGGGGGCAGGGTGGAGTGTGAAGAGACACAGAGTCAAGGAGCCCCAGCCGCTGACTTACCCTGCACAGGAGAAAAGTTCTCAGCACTGAGGTTCTGTGCCCCATAAATGCAGCCTCTGTCACAGGAGTATCAGACGCCAGAGACGGTCAACCCTATGGCCACTCCCCACCACGGCACTGTGCCTGACCAGTAGTGAAAAGAATAATCTGATGTATCTATTTTCAGTGGAATTCGCCATATTTTTCCCCATTGGCCATCAATTTGGTGGTTGGATAGGCTTAGCCCCAGTAAAATAAGATACTGGCAGGATGGCTATTTCAAGAAAGTCCTAGCCAATTATCTAGATAATTGTAGCAAATTAAAATAGGATAGGATTTTCTATCTATACTTTTTTGGTAGGTTTTCTACTTTTACCTGGATTTTTGGAGGGGGATTTTACATTTTGCCTAATTTGGCTCTGTGGTCTGACCACATTTTGGGAAGAAATAGGCCAAGTTTCATTTCTACAAAGACTAGCTTTGGCTCTATTAATGAAACAGAATGACATGATACAAATGACAATAACTAAGATTTTCTGAATGCCTACAGTGTGGCAGGCACTCTTTTAAATGTTTTACACAAATAACCCCCATTTAAATCTTACAGCTCTATGAGGTAGCCTGTATTCTCCTCTCCATTCTATACATGAGGAAACTGAGGCATGGAGAGGTAAAGTAACCTACCCAAGATCACACAGCCGGCGTCTTAGTCAAAAGGCTAAGTACTATATCAGGCAATCCTAAAACCTCAGTGACTTAACATGCTAGACATGTATTTCTTCCTCCAATAAAGTACAATTCAAATACTTCAAATCAAGTAAGCCCCATCCCTGCTGGGAGGCTCTTTTTCAAGCAATGACTCAGGAATCCAGGAATCAAAAGGCTTCAACACACGGCCCAGGGGAGCATCACAGAGGGACCAAAGTGTGGAGAAAGCAAATCCTATTCTCAGAAGCTTCCTAGGTCAGGATGTGACATGCATCATTGCCTCTCACATTTTATTTTCCAGCACAAATCACGTGGTTCCCCCTAGATGCAAAGGAGCTCATGTAATGCCTGGCTGGACAACCACTTCCCAGCAACAACTCTCACCATTCTGAGCAGAGGCCGTCAGCTCTAGTGACCAGCCAGCCTCTCTGCCACAGCTAGTACACAGCCGAGCTGAGATTTGAAATTCAGCTCTTTAAACCCTCTGCTGGGTCAAATTTTGTGTTAAGGACTAGCACTGCTGTTGTTTTTCCTTTTTAAGATACAAAAGTATATTTCTAAAAGAAGGCTTCTAAGGAAAAATATCGTGCATTATAGGGGCCAAATCATGTAAACAATTAAAGCCAGCCAAGGGAAACAAAGGAAACAAACAAGGGAAACAAAAAGAGTGATGCTCTCGCTAGCTAAGGGCCGCTGCTGTTCAGCTTCAAGGCCAGGGAGAGAGAGAGTTGGGGATTATGTAACTCTAAGGACAAATGCAAATCTAGTACGGTTCACCTATTACTTTTTTTTTTTTTTTTTTGAGAGAGAAGAGAGAGAGAAATACGAAATACGAAATATGAAATGTTATGAGAAAGCTCTCCAGATTTTCAAATATTAGTTCTGGCAGGCATTCCATTTCCAGCGTAATTAGCATTTGAAAGAGAGATGATTTCATAGGAATAGGCCTAAGGGATTGCACTGATATCCTGAAGTATCTGGTGATGGGCGGAGGGGAGATTCTCTCAGAGCCATGGACTGACCCGCAGCACCTAAAAATGGCTGAACCACAGTCTTCTTTGGCTCTGCCTAGCTGTCCAACCTAACCTCCTCCAGACACTCCTCTTAAAAACCCCCTTCTGTCCACTAATCCTGACACTTAGCCAAATTTTGCTTCTCAACATTCTTCTCTCTCTTTTCTTCTCTTCCCCCTTCTCCATCCACTGGATGTTTCTTCCACTCTTTCTGGCCTCAAATATCATTCTAATGATGACTTGCAAAAGTTATGTCTTAATCCTCTCTCTCCTCTAAGCTATAGGATGACCTTTCCAGGAAATGTCATCTAAACCAAATTCTTCGCCCAGAACACTGACTATCTAAATCTCACTTCACATCTTGATTTCCTCAGGTGGGTCACTTACACTAGTGCTTCTCAAACGATTGTGTGTGTGTTGATGGCGTGGAGCCGGTTCATATTCTGAATTCCTCCTCCCATTTCAGACTGACACCACTGGGAGCTAGTTCTCCATGAAAACTTTCCCATCTCTGTTTGGTCTGAGCTTTCTGAGAACTAGAAAACTTGGGTAGAGGATGATTTAATAGCAAACATACCTTAAAAGCTGAAAACGGGATATTGCTCTGTAGAGCTTTGGAGACTTCTCTATCCTAGAGCCATTGGCTTACATTTCACAGGCTAGGGAAGCTACAGATCTCTTTCCCCTTGCCTCCCTGGAGAATATTTATTAATAGTCCAGAGTAAAGGTTTTTCTCCCTCTGGAGGGAAGATGGGCTGACATGCCAACCACCCTCTATAAGCTCCAAGTCTCATAATTTCTGGGTTCCTCTCCTGCTCATACTGTGTCACCCCAAGAGGACTGGGGCTCAAGAAACTGATGCAAAAATACTCTGATCCAGAGACCCCATGTTTTCTATAAGAATATCATATGCATATAAATATAGCAGGTACATGTATGAAACGCAATAAAATTACATGCTAAGAGAGTACATCTTAAAAGTTCTCATCACAAGAAAAAAATGTAACTACGTGTGGTGATGGGTGTTAACTAGGCTTATTGTGATAATCATTTTGCCATATGTACAAGTACCAAATCATTATGTTGTATACCTGAAACTAATATAATGTTATATGTCAACTATATCTCAAAAAAAAAAAAAAATCATGCAAGGACACCTCAGAAGTACAATGGTCCAGGATGTGGGGTGAGATTGCCCAGGTGTGAATCCTGGTTTTGCCATTTACCAAATCTGTGTACTCATCAGCAACTTAAATTCTGTGGCTTGGTTTCTTCATCTATGATGTAGAGACCAAGTTATAACAACCTCACGTGTGTGTTGTAAAGAGTCAAGAAGTTGACACAGGTGGAGAACTCAGAACACTGCCCACCTCTGCTAAGTGCTCAACAGAACCTAACTGCTATTGTCATCAGGCAGGCTGTGGGTGTGATCTCCAAGGCTCTCTCTTTTCTCATAACGGTCATCCCAGCCCCTTCCAGCAGATCCAGGACAAAGTCAAGAAGGGTTGGACCCATAGCTGATCAGGGAACAGGACTTGCATCCTCATGCAGGGACTCAACTGTGCTGAATCCAGGTGATCAGACGCAAATGTGGTGATAAGACCCCATACACCACCTTTACAAAAGCACCCTCCATTGCCAGTTCTGGACAGATCTGACTGAGTCTTTTCCTCAAAGGCGAACTGAACCAACTTCCAACATTTTCTTCCCATTTACCCAGCTCAACTATGAGTGCCCATAATACCTCTTTGGATTATTTATCTTAAAAATCATGGGACCATTTGGTACCTATGAAGAAAGGCTTAAAAGCAAAAACTATTTAAATGAGACCCAAGCAACAGTATTACTACAAGTAACTACTTCTAGATGGAATAAAAAAACAAACTGAATTTAGTGGGGGGGGGGGGGGATAAGGCTTGAAACAGCCTTGAGGTCCTCTTCCTAAAAAACAAACTGCATGATATGCAAAAGCAAAGGCATAAAACATAGAAGCCAAAATTTTATTATTACATAAAGTCACTGTGTCATCTTGCCATCAAAGTTTCTAATCCTTACTTTCAGTTTCTATGCTCAGTGCGACGTGGAACAGTACCAACGTTGTGTGGACCGACGCTGACCCCTGGATTTTCCTTTGAGTGGCACTCACTTCCATCACCCACCAGATGGTTCAGGTTAAACTTCAGCATTGACCTATTTACAGCTCCTTAATGGAGGTTATATGGGGAGAACCTGGAATAATGCCCAGCCCGTAAGTAAGGCTTCTGTGGATGTTAACTATTATTGCCATCCGATTCCACCCTCTCCTTCACCCTGACTTCACAATGAACTCTCAAGTCTCATGAAATTCACCATTCCATTTATTTTCTGCACTGGTCCCTCCGTCTCCATACCCACAGCCATGACTTCGGTTCCACTTAGACAGACCCTTATTACCACGTAGCTATAGTATTTCAATAGCATCCTAATCAGAAACAAACGCAGCTCCAGAATACGAAGCTTGGGTGATTGGATGGTCAGTGATTCCATTGGTAAAAATGAAGAATGCACTTAGAGAGTCTGTCGGGAAAGAAAAAGGCTAGCTTGTCTGGGGGGGACACAGGCGAAGCAGCGCATATCTGCAGGCCCACTAGATGGCTGGCCCACACTCTCCATGAGACCATGTCCCCAAAGTACAAGCTATCGTGTCCCATTTTTTGCAAATTCCAATGTCCTTCATTCGTAAGAGACAGGGCAAGAAAAGAGGGGAGAAAAAAGCATTCATGCCTTCCTGTGTGCCTTCTCAGATAGCCTTCGGCCAGAAGCAGCACAGGAAGGGGAAGCAGGGAAAGGGAATGAACAAGTCACACCCCAGGAAGGATGGACACGGTAAGGTTGACCCCCTCCTTTGAAAGTACAATGACGTATCCACTGGGAGTGGACACAGTGTTTTAATAAATATATGCCTCTGTCTGACTCACATTGTATAACTCCTGGAATCATTTCCAATGATTTTGCCAGGAATCAACCTAGAGAGGACGGTTGTAGTAGAAGCTTCCAGTGGCACAACTACTAGGCCATGGTGCTCAGAGGCCTAGAACTTAAGCTACATGACACTCCTGATCTACACATGGGAATTTAAAAGCCTGAGCCATGGAACAGCATGCTTTGGTGGCTATATCTACTGAGAGTTTTTGCAACACACTAAGAAGGCACCAGAAGGACACTTGGATTCAAATGTCTATTATAGGCAACCAGAAATTCAGCTTAGGAGAGAGTTCAGCCTTGGAGAGAAGAAAGTACACACAGAGAAATGACATGTTAGGACATCATCAGGTAAAAAGTATTAAAAACAAAAACAACAAAAAACACGATCAAGGGCAGATCCTAGTAGAATCCCTGTATTTAAGAGCCAGAGGAGGAATATTTTGAGAGGAAGAAGGAAATCCAGAAAAATAAGCCAAAAAACCCCAGTAAAGTATCAGAGAAGCTCTTGGTGGAAAATATTTTAAGAAGGAAGGGATGTCCACAATGTCACCTGTAAGAGAAAAATAGTGAGGAGCAGAAAGTTACTGAATTTAATTACCAGGAGGGTATCAGGGACCTCTGAGAAAGCAGGTGGAATAAACAGGAAAAGTCAAGGAGTAAACAGGTGGTGAGAAAGATGTTTCAAAAATGAGAGGATAATTTTAAGACCGTAGTGACAAGAGAAACAAAATAATTACTCATTATTTTATCTAATTTACTTTCATTATCCCCATTCTTCCTCTTATTATTATAAATGCAATATCTTGCTATCTGTTGTAATAGTAAGTCAAAACCTCAAACACAGTATTTTTTTAAAAGGCAATTTTCCAGGTAAATCAAGCCAAAAAGTAGTCATTGGTCATAGTTACCTGGATAAGACAAAGGAAAGCATTCAGTGACTTGAATTATCAAAGACGTCCCCTCAACCTTCCACTTTCTATTAGCGAAGCCTGGGGTCAAGGGCAGAGGGGAAGAGGATGAGAAATGGCATCAGTATCCTTTCCTGGTGCCATAATTGGGACAAAGGCTTTTATCAAGAGAAGGTAAACCCTCTGGAGATTATGCTATTAAAGGCTCCAAACACAAATGAGAGCTAAAATTTAAAGGTGGAAAGACGATGGAAAGATAAGCACCTGCATCACCCACTGAGTCCCTAGTTACGCAGCAAGCATGAGATAAGAGGCCTTGCACAGCAGCTACGGTCCCCTGAACCACTGGGTTCAGTGCCAAGCCAGCAAACCAAGCCCTCCGCGGCTCTTAGCCCATTACATTACTAGACAGTGTTAATACCCAACACAGGATGGAACTTGGATCCACACCAATTAACCTCCCTTCAAACCTCCATTTCTTGAAGAACAAGAATTTTAGCAGCTTAGGCTACATGTTAGAGGAGAGCCTGAAATCCCATGTATGAGAGGTACTGATTTTTTACTCAAAGAGGTTAAAAGAATGATTATGGTTTGAAAAGTCTTATCCTTAGAAAGCAGCCTGAACACCTTTGCCTACTCTTCCCTGCCTCCTCCTGGCCCTTCTACCTGGACAGATGGTCACCACCTCCTGCTCACCCCAACCCATGCCAGCTCCACTGCACGGAGCCCCTTTCCAGTTTTAGCATCTCCATGTAAATGTCACCTCCTTAATAAGACCTTCCAAACCACCATGTAAACACAACCTCCACTTCCTCTGACTCCTGCTAATTCCCTTCAAAGCAACTGCATAAGGTATTTAAAGTTTTCTGTCTCTTTGTTTTTGGACCCCCTCTGCCCATTCCCATATATCCCACAAACACATGAGCCATGAGTCAGAAGTCCAAAAATGAGCCTTATGTGGCTAAAATCAAGGTGCCGGCAGGATTGTGTTCCTTTCGGAAGCTCTAGGGGAGAATCTGTCCCTTGCTTTTTCCAGCTTCTAGAGATTGCGTTCATTCCTTGGCTTGTAGCCTCCTTCCAGCAGCAATGTAACTTCAACTTCTCCTTCTCCTCCTCTGACCCTCCTGCCTCCCTCTTATAAAGACCCTTGTGATTACACTGGGCCCACCTGGATACTCCAGGTGACTCTCCACAGCATTTCAAGATCCTTAATTTAACTGCATCTGCTACATCCCTTTTGCCATGAAAGGTGATTTATTCATACGTCTGGGGCTTAGAATGTGAACATCTTTGATGGGTCATTATTCTGTCTACCACAGAGGAGGAAAGAGCAAGGAGGAGAAGGGGAGGGAGGGGAGGAAAGGAGGGATGATTCTCTCCTCCTAATCCCTCACTCCTCTTATCCCAGGCAACCACCTAGAACCGGGATCCCCAAAGAAATTTCCCATTGCAACACTGTCTACTCCCGTTATCTCCTGGTCACTCGCCTTCAACTACATTTTTGTGAGTTCAGATTGAGGTTAACAGAATACCATGACCAGTCCAAAACTGTATTCATTCTTATTAATTAAATATACCATATATAGTTGTTAAAGACTTAAAGAATGATGGATTCCGTTCAGTGCATTCCATGCCCAAATGAGCAACTATCATCCATTCTAAATCAAGATAAAATCAGAATGTTAGGAGTCTCTGGGAAATAGATCAATGTGGCAATAACTGGCAATTATTCCACGTTTCTGAAGATAGGTGACATCTATTTCTTTTAATAAATGTGACCAGCTCAATTCCTTTAGACAACCTTTCAAGATAGTTGCTTATTATTTGTTCAACTCAGTCAAAAGGGCCAATCCAGAAATGGTTCAACAAGTTGGTACTAGTTCAAGAAACACCAAATAGTTATTCTTATTGCTTTTTCTGTCCCCACCCATGAATTTTTCTGGCTGCTTTCATATTATGTAAAAGAAGTAATCAAAAGCAAAAACTTTATTAGATCCCATAAACATGACTGGTTAAAAAATGGGCACCAATTCTTCAGAAATCAAGTGTTCTTCAACAATATCCGGCGTAAGTACTCAGTAAGCATTAGGTATTATGATAAACACCCCTATGATTCTTATCTTGAAAATGTCCAATGTATAGCTCATTAACAGCTAATTTGCTAAATGCAAATGTGGACTTCTTTTAAGGTTAAATTATCTTGATAATGTTTTTTACTGAGGCCAAGATGCTCCCCAAAGCCTCACGCTGGCTTTCAAAGTAGGATGTAGTCTATACTCAGAAATCTCAGTAAAACTCTCTCCTGCCTCTCCAGACCCTAGACTCTGTAGTTGACAGAGTATTTCATTATATTGCCGGTAGTTCTTGACAAGAGGTGGGGAAAAAGGAGGAGGAAGACACATTAGGAAATCATTGAAATGAGAAATGTCACCTTGAGTTTAGTTTCAGCGAGCTTATACTCAGCCTTCAGCTGGAAAATGGCCAGTGGAAGTAAAAGAGCATTTACAAAAAATACCGATCCTGTGCATGAACAAATCTATCTTTCATTAATATTTGATTTTTTTGTCCCCATATTGATTGTCATGACATGGCTGTCACCCAGCTGAGTCCCACAACCTCTACTGCAGGAAATTTCCTTACAGAATTACTTTCCCGAAAGGGCTGGGTGTTACAGAAGCCTTGTCAAACTGCACACATGTCAACGGCATTTGGTAGTGACTCTTCAATAATTGATTTACTAGGCTGAACTGTCGGTACAATTTGAAAAGCTCCTGTTCGCTGCCCATGCTTCTTGGGGCCAACAGCCCAGGAGTACCATGATTGGACCATGTATAACACAAGTACCAGCTTATGTGGTCTGATATAATCAACTCGACATGTGTCCTGAAGAAAGTGAGTCCAGAATCACAGAACACTAGAGCTGGGAGGAACCATTATCCATTGATCATTGTACGAATGACCCACTAATTCTTTAACTCACTGATTTTACAGAATTTGTGGAATCCGTATTTATAAAGCACAACTAGAAAATTTTGTTAGCTGGAGCATTTAAAACAACACATTTATATACTATTCTTCACTGTGTGAGGAGGAACCAACACAATAAAGCAGAACTAAAAGGATAAAGACATGCTAAGGATAGCCCGGCTTCAAATTTGCTCTGCTTCACAGCAAGTCTGCGTAAGACTGAGAATAAGCAGGCTTATTTTAAGTAGTCATTCCAGGGAAGTAGTTCTGATTGTATAATATTTCCAGTCCTGGCACTTTTAAAACATGACTGCAAATTCTTTTAACACTCTTCCCATTGAGAGATGGAGTCTAAGTCCTCTCTCCTTGAATTTGGGCAGACTTGTCATCACTTTAATAAAGTACACCAGGAGTGACACCATGTGACTTCCAGTGCTAGGTCTGCAGCTTCTACCTTGGCCACTGGAACACTAACTATTGGAGACTTGAGCTATTAAATGAGAAGTCCAACTACCCACGTTCAGTCATGCTGGGGGGAAGCCCAAGCCACCTGAAGGCACCATGGCTAATAGTCCCACCAGTGTCAGATATGAGAATGAGAAAACTTGTAGATGGTTCTGAACACAAGCCATTGAGCCCGCCCAGTTGAGTCTCAGACAGTGTAGAACAAAGATCCACCATCCCTAATGCAATCTGTTCAAGTTCTTGACCTGTACCAGTTGTGAGCATAATTAAATGGTTGATTCATGCCACTAAATATTAGAGTGATTTGTTACACAGAAATAGGTAGGTTATTTATCTCATCCCAATTTAAAATTTCACATGATGAAGGAGGTTGTTGTTCTTTTCTCTCTAGGACAGAGTACCTTTCATTTCCCTTGTGGTACACTGAATATATCCACCATCTCAAGGAAAAACGGTGCATATGGTGGGGTGGGGAGAGACGAGGAAGCAAGAAGACAGTTTGCACTCACTCAGAAATAGAAGAATTAGTTACAGATGCTCACAAGAATCATTGAAAGAGAACTGAGGGTACCTTTGGGGAGGTACAAAGTGCGTCATGTTAGAACTGTACAAAATTAAGAAAGCATCTCAAGGGACTATTATTACCTGCCAACAATTTCAGAAACTCTACCTGGGTTTTTTATGTTGAGATGAAATCTGTTTCTTGTATCAACTTTTCATCAGAAATTCAGAAGTCCCTTTCAGTTTAGTATTGACATAGGTTATGTGTACATGAATCACTACACAATCCCAAGTGGCCCCATAAAATATTACCTGTAAGTCACAAAGCCTTGGTGACAATTCGTAAAGACTCGCTGCCCGCCTGCCAAGTTCCCTCTGCAAAGCACAGCAATCTTCAAGGATCACAAACTCTCTGTGCAGAGAAATCATATAATTTGAGTCATATCACTGCCCTGCTGAAAAGTCTTCAGAGGTATCTCAGTGCCTAATTACTACAGTTCAATTCTTATATCTTATCCTTACTGACATTTCCTGATCTTCCTTTAACTTAACTATCCATACATAGTTTGTTCTTCTATTTAAATTGACTTTAAAAAATATCTGCCCTACTATGTGTTGGCACCATTCTCAGAACTACACAGGTTAGTAATAACAAAGAAGTTCCCAACCCTGCTCAAACCAACATTCTGGTGGGAGGAAGTCAGAATCCTCAGAAAATAAAATACTGCACAACCTTGGTCAGTGCCATGGAGAAAATGAGGTGGTGGGATGAAGTAATTGGCTAGGGTGATCATGGAAAATTATAAATGGAGCTTTTCAAATTTTTATTAAGAAACTTTTCAAGGATTCAGCAAAGCACAGAGAGCACTTGCCATATATGCTTCTAATATGTTTTTGATTAAATATTTTAAAGTAATTTACAGACATATTTCATCCTTCCAGAACTTCAGTAATCTTGGAAAAATAAGGGTATTTTCTTACAGAAACACAACACCATGAACATACTGAACACAACAGATATTTTCTTCATGTCAAATTTCCAAACCATATTAATCCAGGTGTCCCCCAAAACTGGTTTGTTCAAAACAAGATTCAAATACGGTCCCATCTTTACAATAGTTTATATCTTTTTTAATCTATAAGAATCCTGCCACTCCCTTCTCCCTCTTTTTTTCCTACATGATGTTAACTAATTAAAGATACTGGGCTAGTTCTGGATTTGCCTGAAGGTTTTTTATGCTGGCATTTAACCTGTTCTTTCTCCTATATTTCATACAAACTGGAAGTTAGGTGTAAAGCCTTGAGTAGATTCAAGGTAGACATTTTTGGAAAACATACTTGATTGGTGATGCTGTGCATTTATTACAATATGCAACGTCAAAAAGAACATAACATCTTGATGCACCCCTTAAACCTTCCAGGTTAAGGTGGTGATGGCTTGATCCTGCCTTTGTAGAATGACATATCCTGACTTGCTACCAGCAGGTAGTATAGGACACAGAGATAGCAGGGCACAACATGCCTATCTAATTCCTTATCAATCGCTCATTGATGAAATGGTTTAATTGATGATCCTTGACTGACTCAACTATTTCACTAGGTAATTCAAAAGGTCATTTTTTAAAATTATTTTATTTCTCTTATGTTTATTACCCGAGAAGCCTTTTGTTAAAAACAAAAAGAGGATAGAGCTTTCATTCAATCACTCTGACACGTAGCTTGCAGAGGAAAGGCAGAGTAAGTACCTCTTTGTTTAAAACTCAAAGAGATTTTTAAAAATTGTTGTCATTATTTGGCTTTACTGTGGATTTCTTTTTTGAGAATGATTATGGACTTGTGTAATTTTATATATTAATAATGCTATAAAAAATTAAAATTATTCTTACTGTTATTTGAGCTATAACAACTGCGGACAGTAGGAGCCCCTTAAACTGGCTCTGTGTCTTTTTTAAAGACCATGTTAATCTTTAAATATTCTCTGCTTTCTAGTACATCTAGGACATCCCAGGAACACCCAGGGCATTCACTGCACCAGACCTGAAATCAGTCATTTATCCAAAGACCCCTGAATTCCTTTAATGAGAAATGGTAATTAGAGAATAAAATAGAAATGCAGGAGGGCTCACTGGTCCTGAAAGTTATTGCCTCCAGACTTCTTCAATGTAGAGACAGCAAAATTATCTTTAAAAAGTTATGAGTTCATACTGAGACTTCCAAGTCAAATTAAGCCCTAAAAGATTTACTTAACATTTTTAAAATTTTGTAATTGTACTTCTTTTCTCTTGCATTGGAAATCATGGTTTCTAATTATAACAGAATTATCATTTACTTTAACCTGTAATTTAAATATTATGGCTTCAAGATGGCAAAACCAACATTATTCCTAAAAATAAGACTATTCTATGCTGTTTAAAATTGTTGTGCACTTTTTCGTCTTTAGCATATATCTCACAAAATGCTAAATCAAAAAGATATATGCACCCCCATGTTCAGTGCATCTTTATTTACAATAGCCAAGACATGGAAGCAACCTATGTCCACTGACGGATAAATGGATAGAGAAGATGTGAGGTTATATATATATATATATAAAAAATAAACAATGGAATATTATTCAGCCATGAAAAAGAAGGAAACTTTACCACTTGAGAAAACATGGGTGGACTTGGAGGGCACCATGCTAAGTGAAATAAGTCAGACAAATACCACGATCTCACTTGTACTTGGAATCAGAAAAACAAAACGAAATAAAAAACAAACAAAAGCAAGTTCACAGATACAGAGAACAGACTGGTGGTTGCCAGAGGCAGGGTGTGGAGTGTAGGTGAAAATGGGTTAAGGGGGCCAAAAGGTACAAAATTCCAGTTATAAAATAAGTTAAGTCATGGGGATATAATGTATTGCATGGTGACCAGAATTAACAATACTGTATTCCACATGTGAAAGTCACTAACAGAGTAAATCTTATAAGTCCTCATCACAAGAAAAAAACTGTAACTGTGGTGATGGATGTTAACTAGTCTTATTGCTAGTTTGTGATATATTGCTACAGTTATTGCTATATTGTGATCATTTCACAATACATACAAATAGCCGATCACTGTGCTATACAACTGAAACTAGTACAGTTATAAGTCAATTATAACTCAGTTAAAAATAATAACTAAGTAAAAAATAAATAAAAGTAGAATACCTTTTGTGAAGGATACAGTCACTACTCTTATCAAAAATCACTTGAAATATTCTATCTTCGTGGATATGTTATCCATTTTATACTCATTTAGACTCATTTGCTCATATGTTCTAGTCTGTTCTCAAGTTTAGAGACACTAAAAAATATCCCCTTAATGATGTGTAGTCAAATTAATTTACTCAAAAGTCACCTAAAAGAAATCATTTTATCAGTGTGGCTTTTATACAGTTAGCTGTCATTGCTTCCATTTTCTAATCAACATTAATGAGACAATTCAAAAACAATAAAATGAACCCATTTGAAGTTTATCCATTTGACAGGATTTTAACAAACTCTCCAGAAACTAACACAATTAAATTACAGAACAATTCTATTACCCCAAGGTTATCCATACTCCGTTAACAGGTACACTCCCTTCATTCCTGTCCTCTGACTTGCTGTCAAGTTCCACAGATTTGTTTTTGGTGGTTTTTTGGGTTTTTTTTCTTGGAAATTTATGTAAATAAAATTATACAATATTGTCTATCTTTATTAATGAATGGTATCCCATTATGTGTGTGTGTGTGTGTGTGTGTGTGTGTGTGTGTGTGTGTGTCTATATTGCAATATATCTATTCACCAGTTAGTGGTCATCTGGGGTTTTCTAGGGTTTTTGTTTGTTTGCTTTATCAGGATGTGTGTGTTTGTTTATTTTGCTGTATAGAATAAAGCTATTATAAATCCTTCCATATAAGTTTTTGTGTGAATATGATCTTATTTTAATTGGGTGAATACATTTGGGGTTGCTGGGTTGCGTGGCAAATTTATGTGCAGCTTTATAAGAAACTCACTTTTTTCCAAAGTGGCTATACAGCTATGCACTCCCAACAGGAATGAGTGAGAGTTCCAGTTGCTCCCCATTTTCTCCAAAACTTGATGTTTTCTGTATTTTTTAAAATCATGTTTAGCGATCACCTTTCGGTGTCTCACTGTGGTTTGACAAATGCATATTCATAGAAACATCAACAAAATCAACATACAAACAGTTCCATCACCACAATAAATTGCTCTGTGCTTCTTTGTGATCAAGCCTCCCCGACCCCCAGCTCCTGGTAACTCCATGTTGTTTTTTTGTACATCCCTATAGCTCTTGCTTTTCCCAAACGACATATAAACCAAATCATAGAATATGCAGCCTTTTGAAATGGCTTCTTAATTTGCAATAATACATTTCAGGTTCATCTATGTTGTCACATGTATCAGTATTCCATTCTGTATTATTTTTGAATAGTATACCATTGTATAGTGTGCCAGACTTTATTTATTCATTTAACAGTAGATGGATATTTGCACTGTTCCCAGCTTTTAGATATTGAAATGAAGCTACTATAAATATCTGAGTACAGATTCTAATGCAAACGTACGTTTTTATTTCTCTTGGGTATGGGTAGGATTGATGGCTCATGTGTTAAGTATGTGCTTAACTTTATAAATTTATATCTTCCATTCCTCACCTCATAATTTTCATGGGTTTTTTTTCCTATTTTCTTGAACATACGGAACATATTTTTTATTCTCCACTAATTTTAACATCCTTGTCCACTAATTTTATTACTTCTGTTACGTCTGCTTCTGTTTGTGCTAAGTGGTTTTTCTCATGGTTATGGGTTATATTTTCCTGTTTCTTTCGATGCCTGGTAATTTTTGATTGAATGCTCAACATCGGATATTTTATGTCATTAGTTATGGGACTTAGCTTTATTCCTTTAAATAGTATTGAATTGTTTTCAAGAACTCAGGTTACTTTGAAACAGTTTAACTTATTAAGGCTTGCCTTTAAGTTTTATTAGGGCAGGTCCAAGACAGCCCTGGTACAGGGCTACTTTATCCCATTGATTAAGGCTATAACCTTCTCAGGACTCAAACCAAGGCCCCATGTATTAGACAGCTTTCCAAACTGGTTATTAGAATAGAAAATATGCTTAGCTTGGGAGGAGTTCTGAGGGTCATTTAGCCTACTGCTTCCCAGTGGTTCTCTCCCTGGCCTTGGGTGCTTTCCTCTCGTCACTCAAAGACTAGTACGCAGGCAAAGACTAAAGGGAATGCCCTCACAAATTCCAGCTTCCTGGGCCTCCCTGAATTCTATCTCCTGTGCTACTGCTTGGAAACTTTCTGCAAGCAGTTGGCTTCACCTCAACTTCTTCTCTTCAGGGACCACAGTCCTGTACTGTTTGTTGCCCAAAGACTAACAACCTTATTTCATATATTTTATCTGTTTTCTTGTTATTGAAAGTGGCAGGGTGAATCTGTTCTTCCTTATTCCATCATGTCCAGAAGTAGTTCTTGTAATTGCTTTTTTTCCCCTCATTTTCCAACTGTTTACTGTGAGTGGCTTCTGCTTGGTTTTAATTTTAGGAATTACATTTGTCACTGACAAAATTTTGTTTTGAAATTTACATGTTTCAAAGTAAAAATATTAAAAATAAACTCAGGGTAGTTTAATTCGTGCCCTTTTACCCTCACACCACTCCTTTGGATAAGGATATTTTTTTTATCAGTTTTTGATTGATTCTTTCAGTGTTCAGAGTTTTCAAGAATAGTCTCACGTGATATAAGAGGACAACTCTGAAAAGACCCTGGAGATGGCATTCAAGGCAGAGACACTATCAAGTACGAATGCTCTGATGCCTCAGAGAGCATGGCTTACTGAAAAAGAAAAAAGAGAGACTGAAAGGAAAGCCCAGAGTGTGACCAGAGTCTTACAGTGAGGAAAGCAGAGAAACCATTTATTTCAGGTTATAGCAATCAGCAGAAATCTTATCAGGTAGGGCCTTGTGTGCTAGAATAAGAAAATTAGTTATTATTCTCAATGCAATAGGAGGTAGCTGAAGAGTTCTAAGCACAGGAGTGATAGGATAAGGTTTTCATTCTTAAACTATCACTCTGATAATGGAGGTATGGAGAATGGATCGCTAAAGGGACAAGAATAGAAGAATGGAGAAAAATTAGCAGACCATATAAAAGTCTAGGTTACAGATAATAATAATTTTGTCCAGACAAGTGACTACAGCCTAGATACGAAGGAGGAAAAGGCTTCAGGTTACATTTTTGCTTTGAGACAGGAGTTGCTAATGAGTTACATGTGGATGGTGAAGGGAAGGAAGGAGTAAGGAAGGATGGTAAGGATGATTCTTAGATATTTGCTTTGAGAAACTAAATTCTCTGCAATACCTCAATGGAGAAACAGGTTTGGGGGACCAAGATTTCTATTTTGTCCATGTTAGATTTGAGCGACTTGTTAGACTTTCAAGTACACACATCAAGTAGGAGGTTGGATACACTGGTCTAGAGCTCAAGAACTAGAAAGTGTACAAAACAATTTGAAAGGCAAAGGGTGAAGCACTAGATCAAACCTTCTAGGGAAGCTATGTGTTCAGAGAATAAAAGGGGCAAGACCAAAGGCACTTAGTAGGTATCAATGGAGAACAGTATGGAGGTTCCTTAAAAAAAATAAGAACAGAGCTACCATATGATCCAGCAATCCCACTCCTGAGCATATATCCAGAGAAAACCATAATTCGAAAAGACATGTGCACCCCAATGTTCACAGCAGCACTATTTACAATAGCTAAGACATGGAAGCAACCGAAGTGTCCATCAAGAGATGAATGGATAAAGAAGATGTGATATATATACAATGGAATATTACTCCACCATAAAAAATGAAATAATGCCTTTTACAGCAACATGGACGGACCTACAGATTATCATACTAAGTGAAGAAAGCCAGAGAAGGACAAATATCATATGATATCACTTATATGTGGAATCTAAAAAAATATGACACAAATGAACTTATATACAAAACAGAAATAAACCCACAGACATAGAAAACAAACTTACGGTTACCAAAGGGGAAATAGGGGGAGGGGTAAATTAGGAGTTTGGGATTAACATATACACACTCCTGTATATAAAGTGTATAACCAACAAGGACCTACTTGTAAAGCACAGGGAACTATACTCAATATTTTGTAATAACCTATAAGGGAAAAGAACCTGAAAAAAACCAGAAATATATGTATGTATAACTGAATCACTTTGCTCTATACCTGAAACTAACACAACATTGTAAATCAGCTATACTTCCGTAAAAAAAAAAGTCTGGCAGAGGGAAAGAATGCAACAAAAAATACTAAGAAAGTGATTTCACTAAGGTGAGAGAAAACTAGAAAACTGTTGTGTCATGGAAGTCGAGAATAGACTCTGTGTCAGGAAGGAGGTAGGTTAATTGTGTCTAACTCAGATCTGCAAAGAGGAGGACAGGGCAGTTTCAAAGAGAGGCAGAGATGACAGAGCAGGTGGTCAACAAGAAGACAGGGAGAAATGGGTCATGTGATCATTTCTAGTCTCTGTGATGGTGAGTTACTTTTATTACAACTGACATCCATCCATTCCCAATGTATCCTCCAAATTCTCTTTACTTGATGCATTCCAAGCAGATTTATTTTTCTTATACTTATGAATGCTATGATAGCACTTCAGGAGAAGGAACTAGATCACCTGAGCACTAAGTTATATGTAAAAAGAAAAAACAGGCTTTGTTGGTAATCATCACTGATGACCAGAGTCATGGTGATTTTCATAAGGGTAAAAGGAAAGAAAGGAATTGAGCACTGGCTATACGCTAGACGTAGGATGTGCATTACTATACATTAACTCTGCAACCTTTTAGCAACCATGCAAAATTAGATTTTGTTATTTCTATTTACATATAAAGAAGCAATGGCTCAGCAAGGTTAACCAAGTCTCTATTGCTTGGATCTAGAACAAATTTGAAGCAGAGTCAAGTTTCAAACCAAAGTTTACTTCAAAGTCCACACTTACCACCATGATTGCCCTTCAAAATAATAAGTGAAGCCGTTGTTTCAAAGTACATGAAATACTGGGTTTTTTTTTCCCTTAGCAGATCCCATTTCATGTGGGCAATGTTCCATCAGTAGACTTTATCTGTGGCACCGACCCGCTACGCAGTGCACGGACATTGGCTGACTTGTCAACTTGATTAGGAAAGGTCAATAATGGGACAAAGAAAGCTACTGGTAAGTATTTTTTTCTGAACATCAGGCAGACTAATATGTACATGACATCTCAGAAAACAAAAATCCCTGAAGTAAAAGTAGTTGAGCAACAGTATAAAATCATGAAAGCAATGCACTGAATTTAGGAGAGAAAACTTGTTACACAGAAAGGAAAAAAACATAGAGGAGATTCTGAGACTCATAACTTTAGCTTGGGGCAAAATTTAGTTATTTCTATATGTTGCACAGAAATTATTATACCAAAAAAAAAAAAAAAAAATGCTGGTCTTATTTAAATAGCACTGAAATACAGATGAAGAAAGAAATCTCAGTGGCTGAAAATTCCAAACATCTTATTTAACAGATGTGGACACTGAGACCCAGAGAGGTTAAGTTACTTGCCTGAGCTCAAATGGCCATTTAGTAGTTAAGGGACAAAAGTAGAAATCAGGTGCCTTTCTTTGTGTGACTGAACTCTTCCCAAGACGTTATGGTATATCAACTGGAACCCAGGTGTTTGCATAAGTGATAATATTCATTCATACCTCAGTTATGATAATGCAGATTTAAGTAAAATATTAAGTGAGCTTCCTTGATTGTGAATACTTCTTTAATTACAAATTCAGAAAGGGAAAAAATTTTTTTTACTTCCCATCACAATTTTTTACTTAATTTTTATTGCAGTATAGTTGATTTACAGTGTTAGCTGTACAGCAAAGTGAATCAGTTATACATATACATATATCCATTCTTTTCTAGATTCTATTCCTATATAGGTCATTACAGAGTACTGAGTAGAGTTCCCTGTGCTAAACAGAAGGTTCTTTTTAGTTATCTATTTTATATATAGTAGTGTGTATATGTCAATCCCAATCTCCCAATTTATTCCTCCTCTTTTTCCCCCTTGGTAACCATAAGTATGTTTTCTACATCTGTGACTCTATTTCTGTTTCGTAAATAGGTTCATTTGTACCATTTTTTTTAGATTCCACATATAAGCGATATCATATGGTATTTGTCTTTGGAAGAATTTTTTAAATGTTTTGCTCTTTTAAATGGATGCCATGAAAAAATGGAGGCTTCCAGGGCAATTACTGCAGCCCTATCAGTATGAAGAGGCTGAAATGCCAAAGGATCTACATTCTCAAAGAGCAGACACCAAAAGGGGTCAAAGACCAAGTGTGCACATGGGTAGACTCTTCTCCCTTTCTTTAGAGGAACGTTTGGCTTTGGAACTGCCCAGTTTCACACTCAAAGGTTTTGGAGCTGTCTAAAATCTCTGAAGCTGTAAGAGGGGTTTCTTGGCACTAAGGACTGGATATTGTGAGCAAGTCATAGAAACAGGCAAAGCCAAAGGCAACTAATCTGGAACAATGGCTCTCATCCTACTGACCTTTACTTGAAACACTTCCTTGGAAATCAAGCCAAAAGCAGGATATCTGAGGAACCCCTCAATTTCAGTACAAATGATGAGACAAGGTCTGTGTAGCAATGAGATAACTGTTGCCTTAAGCATTGGGTACCTAAATTCTATGCTCATATCTGCGACTCTAGGTATGCGATCTTGACCAAGTCGCTTTTTCTCTCCAAGTCTCAAGTACCTAATCTCCAAGATAAGGAGATTATATCAGGCCAGTTATACCTTTTGGGCCAACTCTGGGTGGTAGATAAGTTGTCCCCCAATCGGTACCAAGTCCCAACTACCAGAAATGCTGTCTACCAGAAATGCACTTTAAATATAAAGACACAAAGAGATTAAAAGTAAATAGATGGAAAAAGATAAAGTATGCAAACACTAATGATGAGAAAACTGGATTATCTACTTGAGAGGTAGATATATGAGACTTTGTATTAAGGTATATTTTTGGATACAAAGGTATTTCATAATGATAAAAAGGATCAGTATATAAAAAGGACATAAAAAAATAAATGTGTATGCACCACAACACAGAATTTCAAAATATTTCAAAAACTGACAAAACTAAAAGGAGAAAAAGATACATTTACAATTACAGTTGGAGGTTAACACTTCTCAATGACTGATAGACAAAGCACACAGAAAAAGCAGCGGTAATATAGAATTGAAGAAGTAATATAGAATTGAACAAGTTCACCTGCATTTTTTTTTTATATTCTACATATAAGTGATATCATATGATATTCATCTTTCTCTGTATGTACTCCATACTCTGTAATAAGATATATGGGAAAATAATATGAAAAAGAATAGATATATGAATATGTATAACTAAATCACCTTGCTGTACACCTAAAACTAACACAACATTGTGAATCAACTATACTCTTACATAAAATCAAAAATTAAAATAAAATAAAACTTAAAAAATAAAGAATTGAACAACACTATAACCAACTTAACCTAACTGACCTGTATAGAATATCACACATTTGGAAGAACTCACATTTATTTTCCAACTGCACAGGGACCATTCACCATGGTAGATTGGTAATGGCTGAGAATTTTTCACAATTAACGGGAAAAAAATGGATTTGTATATTCAGGAAGGACAAGGAGTTCTGAAAAATTAATGACAAATCCACAGCTAGACATTTTGTAGTAAGACTACAGAATACTAAAGAAAAAAAGATACTAAATGCAGCTAGAAAGAAAAAAAAGTCACCTAAAAAGGTGTAATAATTAGACTGACAGAAGACTTTTTTTTTTTACAGGCAGAACGGAAGCCAGAATACACTAGAATAACTTGTTCAACAGTATGAGAGAAAATAGCTTTCAATCAGAATTATGCCTCCAGCAAAAATATTTCTCAAGAAAAACATAAAGTGCTATTTTCAGATAAACCAAAACATAAAGTTTTCCACAACACACCGTCCTTAAAGGAATTTCTAAAATGCATTCTTTTGGAAGAACAAATATTATACCACGAAGGTCTGAAATGCAAATAATGAATGGTGAGCTAATGAATACGTGGGTGAATCCAAACAAGCTTTGACTGTGTAAATTAATAATAGTGGTTTAGAGTTAAAAAGATATGGTAAAATGCAAATACTGAACAATGGTAAAATGCAAATACTGAACAATAGAAGTTAGTAAGCCAAGCAGAAGTGATTAGGATTTAAACATCCTAAGGTCTCTGTGTTGTCCAAGAAAAAGATTTTGATTAACATTCGATTTCATAAAACTAAGAATACACCAGAAAATGTCAAGTTTAAGAATACAAAGAGTTAAGTTCCAGAAGCTCATGGATGGAGTCGAAGGCAGAAGAGAATGGAGGGAATAGGAATCAGAGGGTTTGATCTGTGCAAACATCTGAATCATCCTTTGGGGTAAGCAAGTTCACTAGACAAATGTAGTAGGAGTACCATAGCAACGTGAGCCTGCGCGGGTGTAGGAAGAGATGAGGCTGGGGGGTAAATGCGAAGAGTGAGAATAAACGGAATGAAGGGCATGGATATTAACTGACAACTGGCCTTCTTCCAGATGCTGTGGTCTGTGGATTCCAGAGGACAACATGCAGAGCCTTCAATGACATTTGGATTCTGTGGGGATAAGACTAGCCAAGACGCATGACCTTGACCTCAAGCATCCCTTCTCACTCTGGAAGGGTATCTGTGCTAGAATCCTCTTCTTTGTTCTATTCCAGTTTCTTAAACTCCATAACCATCATCTTACTAGAGCCAGTCCCTAAGCATGACAAACCACGGTTTATTGAGAGTATTAATAACAAAGTGGGGATGACTGGCCCCTCCTCACCAAATCCCCAGGCATATTAAAGCACAGTGACCCAGAATCTAGCGCGTATTCACCCAGACTACAATTAGAAAACAAATCTGAAACAATTCTTATTATACATAATACGCAAAAGGCACCGGCACCACGGTCTTTTTTTTGTTAGTTGATTAAACATTCTTCATTTAATGTCAGTTTTAAGAACTTACAAACAATAAAAATAGCCACCAGAGTCATCAAACTTCCACCTTCCAACACCCCCAAAACACCTGAAAGCACAGTAGTTCTAAACTGCCTTAGGAAATAAAGCCAAAAAAGAATTTAAAAAGAGTATGTAAACAAATAGGAATTCCATTTTGTTTTGGGTATTTGCAAATATTCAGACTCAAGCAAGAATGCCATGGAGAGAAAAACCCATAATAAGCCAATCTCAAAAGCTATGTTGACTGACAAGCTGCATTTTTTAATAGTGGATGAGATATTAGTCTGCTAAACCATTTGCTATTTTCACTCAGTGCCCATCAGATACCGCTGACATTGCTGCAAAAACTCCATCAGCACAGGCAAAGGTCGGAACACTCTTGACTACTGCTGCCTTTTTACAATACACCTGATCTAGAAACCGCACGGCAATTCTCATAATGCAATATAAATCTCGGGCAACGTATGCATCCATATACTGTAGGCAAGATGGGAGAGATTGAGGGACATACGACGGTCCCTCTGGAGCTTACACCTCACCTGTCTGCACATGAGAGCGGCTTCTTGTCTTCCTGAATCCAGGACACACCATGGAGAGGCCACTGCAGTAGTGTCAGGGGATCCAGCTGCCCACAGCAGGCCCAGCGGACCGAGGGGTCCTGGGCAGCCCACAGGTGCCTTTTGGCAATGCCTCCCCGATTCCTTGTCCATCCTCTCATTCACTGTCTGTTTCTTCTCCTCTGTCTCTCCTCCATGAGTCTCCACATACACTCAAGACTCCTCTCTAAGGCGTCTGATTCTGGACAAGAGGCTTTCCCTCCCCGAGCCACAGATCGGGATGTTGTGAGGATCAAGATCTTTATTATCTGAACCTCTAGAAGGAGGAGCCTCACAGTTGGAGGCTTTTAAGCACCAAGTGATTCTAATGACGGGGCAAGCTAGGCAAAGGCTGCTTCGGTAACATCCAAGCTTCAGTCAGATCACCTGAGTGTTTGTTAAATAGGCTGTTCCCCAGGTCTCTCCTCAAACCCAGTGACAGACTCTCTTCACGTCTGCATATTCCAACACAAGTTATCAGTGGGAAGCACTTTGAGGAAGCCTCACTTAAGGCCTTGACACTCACAGTGCAGTCCTTGTTCACCAGGACCAGCGTCGCCTAGAAGCTTCCTGAACTGCAGAAATCCTAGGCCCCGCCTCCCTTGAGTTGATGTGTTAGTAAGATGCCCAGGTGACCCTCGTCCACATTATAGTTTGCAAAGCACTGACCGAAGACCAACACTGAACCACAGAACCAAGCTTCTGAAAACTTTTCTGTACTAAAATGTCCAAAACTTGATTTAAAATGTCACCTGACACACTGAATCCCTACCTCTAGATGAAAAAAAAAAAAAAAAAATACACAGGAAACTTTAACAACTTAAGAGTTGTCTGTCTGTCTTTGAAGCTGAGGCCGGCATGGCCAGGTGATCTGAGACCACTCTGGCATCCCGCTTGGACTGCTCAAGAGCTCTGAGTACCAGCTGGTTTGGGATATGTCTATAGCAGCCATCAGCAGCCATTTGGAACTTGGCAATAACAGATCCCTGAATGGGAGAAATGGCTTCTCATCTTGGGCCTCAGTTTCCCTGTCTGTAAGAGGAGGATAAAAATGCTCACTGCACGGGTCTGCAGAGAGGATCGAGATGACGCTTGTAAAACGCAAGCTCAGGGAGTGGCACGAGGCAATCTTCTTCTACTGGTGGAAGGGAATCAGGAAGCTATGAGGGGCTGGGCAGTACTGACGGGCCCTGAAACTATAGTTAAGCCTTTCCTGGCGTGCTTGCTCTGTCTCACGGCTGTCAAAGAAAGAAAAGTAAAATAACTGTATCACATTGATATCACATCTGGGAATATGCCTGGGAGGATAAAAGACAGGCATGATCATGGAAAACATTTTTCTCAGAGAAGCCAAATTTTTATTTCCAGCTCCTTTGTCCTCTCCCTTTATTGTTCTCACTCTAAACTGTGAAATTCCCTCACATTTACTAAAACCTGGAATAATAAGGCTCTGACCCAAATCTTAATGGTTGAGGAGTTTTGAATTATAAACACCTTTCAAATTATAAACAGCAAGACTCTTTCTGACCTTTCCCTCGGTTTCCTTGCTCTAAATAAAAAATGAACGCTGAACTAAAGATACATCAACACTTTTCCCTCCTATATTAATTCAAGCACGCATTACTTGGGCATTTACTATGTCCCAGCCATTATGCTAAGCTTAGTATGTGCATTATTATTTCATTATGTCATTTAACCCTCATTAGAATCCTATGAATTAAAAACTCATTTTATAGCCTTTCTGTAGCAGAGGAAACCGAACTACAGGTAGGTTAAAATCTTGCCCAGCTCACTCAGCTAGTAGGTGACAGAGACAGCTATAATCTAACTCCAGAAACAATGTCTTTAGCTATCTGGCGGAGCAGCTACTGTGTGCTTAGAAATGAGTCTATGAAAAGGAATTACAGACCGTTTTTGCCCTCAGAGGCTTATGGTCTAACAGAAGACTACAAATGCTAAAGCCAGGATGGTAATCCCTACCACAAGTCACCAATGCTTTCCACTTGCCCATAGCAGACATCACTAACTGTTCCCAATCTTCCTTCCACTGAATCTTGACTTGGTCACATAGAAACCACTACCAATTGCTTAAAGTTGACATTAGACATGATATGTATTTTCCAGTCTTGGTCCCATGGAAATAAATCTAAAGTTGTTTATCCTTATTCCATCTAGATTTGGCCTATGATAAAGGCAAAAGAGGGTATTGATATTTTGTGCAACTAACAATATTAGGTATTCAAGATTCTCTGCGAACAGACACAAGCCTAGGAAACAAAAATATTACAACAGTCAAGTGGCCAAGCATATTGCTTTCATTTGCTCAGTTTGTCAGAGAAGATAAACTTTCTACCTTACCAAACCATGGCACGACACCCCCTAAATCTCTATATTTCATGTAAGTTAGTTGCTTGAATTTCATCCTTTCAGAAATTAAAAACAGCAGGTTAAAAAAAAACCCAAGTATGGGACTGAAACTAAGGTTGAAATAAGGATGTAATGCAACTGCATGTGATGTCAGAGGGGGTGGAAATCTACCTTAGTGAACCTGTTATAATCCCCCTTCCACCAGCTCACTGAAAATGAGTTAACGTGCACGTGGGGTGAGCTAAAATTAGCATACAAGAAAATCATTTTTCTGTTTATATAATTTGTATGCCTTTGTAATCAGCGAAATGACAGATCAGACAAGAGGCCTACCCACTGAGATGCAATCTTTAATCTGTGTCATATATTAATCATTCCCCTGTAATATAATAAAGCTGCTTCTGTCATGATGGCGTTGAATGTAAATAGTTCCAATTACTGGTAATTCTCAACTGTTTTGCACAAAGAACAGTGTGGTATGATCCAGGGGCTTTGTAAGGAAACAAAATAATAAAAGAAAGTAACTGAATTTTCTATCTCGGATGAAACTTTTCTGGAATCTTCCCAGGTTCTGTGTTGACTTTCTTGGATTTTTTTCTAAAAGCTGAAGCAACGTAGATGAAGACCTTTGGGAGGAAAACATTCTTCAGTTTATAAGGTTCAGGATGATTGTAATAGGCTGAAAGTGAGTAAGCTACTTGTGCTTCTAATTTCCCGCAGGCATTTTCCAAGTTTTTACCCATTAGAGTGTGAGGTCTTTGAATAAAAAGGTTCTGTTTAAGCCAAATATTGTTGTTGCTCTTGTGGCACATGAGAGAGAAATAAATTATCTCCAGCAGAGAAAGGGAGCACAAGACAGGAAACTAATGTTACACCTGCCTAGCATTATGAGCTGCTTTCCTCAAAGGCTCCCCTCAAATTCCATCAGCATTTAAACCTTCCGACACTCTCAGAAAAGAAATGGTCATTACCCTTTTAATGTTACTTGAAAGGATGTTCTCCAATGGGAGATGAGTTCTTGGACTCCAGAGAAAAGCTGTCATCCAGGTTGGAGGGCTCAGATAAGGGTGACAAAAACAGTCAAACTGCATCACTCTTTCACCAGTGGCAGACATCACGAATCAATCTCAATGCTTTGTCACACATAGTGTAGTGGCAGGCATTACGAATCAATTTCAATGTTTTTCCCCATGAGCCCACATTTAACCTTCTCATCTGAGTCCTCTGGCCAGCCATTAACAATGAATTGAAGTTGAAGTAGGAAGTGAAAGACATTTGCCATTTTTTCTCTTAGATTTAAACTGCTAACTAGAGGCAATGATATCCCTGTAGTTCTGTTTGAACCATTTCTTCACTGGGAAAGGTAGAACATGACCTTCTCAATTAGAAGGAAATCCAAAGGAAAGAAAATGTTAGATGGGATTCCCCAAATGGCCTGTCTCCTCAGTTTCCACCTGTTCCCCATCTTCTCTTGAAGAAATAATAAAACCAGTTATACAAATGGAAGGCAGGGACTCTGAAATGTGCTACTGATGTCTAGGAATTAAGATATTCCCTAAGATTGTTTAAGCTTTGCATATTTTTCCCTTATTTGTTATTTCTGCAACTCTGTCTCAGTCGTAGCAGTAAACATGGAACTAAGCTTTCCACAGTTTAAAACATCTACAGTTTGTTCCAACTTCTCATGAAAAACATTTACCTTATTCCAGGATTTAAGCAGTGAATCTTTGGGTGACATATAAATGGTATCATGGCAAAGGACTCGGATTCTATTCCACATACATTTTTCCTCAAAATAAGGAGCCAGAGGTAGACAAAAGCAAAAGAGGGAGGCAAACAGAAACCCAAATCAGTTATTATCTAAGTCACACTGAGTGTCTGTGATAAATACGAGCTTAGCCTTGAGGAAAAAGCACGTCCTGTTATATCATCTCGCAAATCCAAATCCAAGAATGCTCAATTATCCCCGCAGGGCACACATGATGAGAGATGACCCCATCTCACAGGACCCCCATGTCTACTTACCCTTTCGACTGCATAAATAAAGAGGGAGTAAGATACACGTTGGCTTTTGCTTTTTTCTCACTTAGTAACCACAAGTCCAAATGGCCATACAGTTGAGCTTAATTCTGAACAAATGGGTCAGTAAATCCTCTTTGCTTTGGGGAGAGAGGCTAGAGTACCTCCCCCTCTGCGATGATTTCATTTTGGAATCAACACCTGCTTCCCAGGCAATCACTGAACATCATTCAACCTCTGTGACCTCCGATCCCCTGCTAGTATATACCATGCGACTCAGAATTTCATCTTTATGTTGAAGTCTCTGACTGAGCCACATTCACACATTGTTCCCATCTAGACTGTCGACTCTCATGGTGGAGACAACTTCACTTATGTGTATCCCGCACTTGTTGTTGATGCCGTGTGTTTCACTTGGTAGGTTTTGGATATTAGCTGATAAGATTAACACTGCTTGCCACTGTTAATAAATATGTGATTTATCTAATTATGCCCTGATGAACCTAATTGTGCCAAAGTACTAATATTTCTTTAAATTTTGCTCTAAATTGATGGAGTTTTAAAAGGGAGCATCATGCTAACAATATCTTCATTTAAAATATCTAAGTGAAAATATTGACTTTGCTGCATGTACAGTAGAAACTAACACAACATTGTAAAACAACTATACCCCAATTTTTTAAAAAAGAAAATATTTTGTTTTTTAAATTTCAATCACTGAGAATTTAAAAATTATGCTAACCTAGAGGAGGTGTTTACCCAAGAGAAAAAAAAACACGTATCTATAGAAGACACCGGTTCACAAATGTTTACAGAAGCTGTATTCATAAAAGCTCAAACTGGAAACAATCCAAATGTACCTCAACAAGAGAACAGAGAAACACATTGTACTATACTCAAAGAATGCTATGCAGAAGACAAAATGAATTACTAATATATACAACATAGATAAATCTAAAACAAAAACCATGATGTTGAGAGGAGGTCAGACACAAAAGAACAGATACTGCATGATTCTATTTATGAGAACTTCTGAAGAGGCAAAACTAATTTCTAGTAACCTACAGCAGATTAGTGATTTCAATACAATCTGAAAAAACATACAATTCTAATTTAAAAAAAACAAAATAAAAACAAACCTCTAAATGCAATGAGATAGTACTGAAGAAGCAAAAATTAGGGTCATCAGATTTTTTTTTTAAATGGAGGTATAGTTGTACAATATTATATAAGGTTCAGGTATACAACATAATGATTCACACTTTTTAAAGATTATACTCCATTTATAGTTATTATAAAATACTGGCTTTATTCCCTGTGCTGTACCATATATCCTTGTAGTTTATTTATTTTATACATAGTAGTTTGTACCTCTTCATCTCCTACCCCTATGTTGCCCCTCCCCTCTTCGCTCTCCCCATGGAGTTTGTTCTCTGCATCTGTGAGTCTGCTTCTTTTTTGTTGTATTCACTAGTTTGTTTTATTTTTTAGATTCTACATAGAAGTGATATCATACAGTACTTTTCTTTCTCTGTCTGACTTATTTCACTTAGCATTAATGCCCTCCAAATCCATCCATGTTGCTGCAAATGGCACTATTTCATTCTTTATTATGGCTGAGAAGTATTCCATTGTGTATACATACCACGTCTCTTTATCCATTCAGCTGTTGATGGACACATGTTGCTTCCATACCTTGGCAATCGTAAATAATGTTGCTATGAACACTGGGGTGCATGCATCTTTTCAAATTAGTGGGGTTTTTTTTTCTGGATATATACAGAGTCACCAAATCTTGTCAAGGGTCATCAAGGAAGGCTTCCCAGAAGAAGCAACAGCTGTAAGGATGGCTGGGAGTTAGGAGAAAGAAAGTACAAGAAGTGGGAGTAGGGGGAACCAGAGAGAAAACGCAGCATCTACCAGGTTCAATGGCAAGATTGCTTGGCTCTGTTGAAGAACTGAGCAGTTATAACAGGGGTCTCAAAGTTGAGTGCGGGGAGTGGCAAGAAGTGGGGCTGGTGAGGAGTCTGGGACCAGACTCTGAGGGATTTTCAAATCACAATAAGAACTTTAGACTTTATCCCAACACTGCTGGAGGGAGCAGCACACTCAGATTGTCCCTTTCGAAGATCGCCTTATTGCTAAGGGGGAAGTGGGTCAGACAAGGGCAGGGGTGGAGGAGGGCCAGTTATATACTAAAGCAGGCCTGAAATGCATGCTGGAAGCGTGCAATTTCTTCAAATACTGTCTTCAAATTGAATACAAATTTTACAATTTGTCATACTATATATCCTTGTTTGTTTTAGAATTTTAAAAATATTCTCAATTATTGACTACGGTTAACCTCATTAAGTGACTAACAAACAAATAGGCACTTTCTCCTTGTTAACAAAACGGGAATTTTTTTTCAAGATGGCAGTGTGATAAGCCCCAAAGCCAGAATCGTAACTAGTCTAATTCTTATTTCTGATGTGTAATTGTCCCTAGAAGTAGGAATTAAATCTGGCCCAATTCTGGCAACAGAGAGTGAAGTGGAACCTTTAGGGAGAAGATCCTGGAAATCTTTTTTTTTCCCCATAAAAAGGAAATAGAAGCAGCTGGGACTGCCTATCTTGTACACAGCCTTGATCCCTGGAAGTACAGCAGCCATACTGCAACGCCAACGGGGCAAGAAAGAAAACAAAAGCTGATATGCAAAGGACAGCTGAAGGATGGCTGCTAAGTGTGAAATCTAGAAATAATATGAGTCCCTGAAAGCACCAATTGTCAAATGCTAGTACTTTTGTTATATAAGCAAATTATACTCCTATTTGTTTAAGTCACTGTTTTTGTTACTTGCACCCAAATGTATTCCTAATTGATATACTAACCCTCAAGCAGAACAAACGTTTTATTAAAATACATTCAACTTTATCCTGAGGTTCCACGTATCACCAGGCACACCAGGCCAGAACCCCAGGAACACATGCACCTGGGCTAGAGAAGCATAGCCTTGGGCGAACACCACCACTTTCAAATGATTTCACTCTTACAGTCGAATCCAAAATTCTTTTTCTTTGCTTAGTTTCAATAAAGGAGCAGTTTAGGCTCTAAAGACTAACGGGGACAAGAGAAAACCCTTTTATCCTGTGTCTGAGTTAACTTTGGCCCGCTCGTTGGGAAATGGCCATGACACTCTCTTACACACAAAGTGCTTTTAAATGAAAGAGGTAGTATATCAGCACAAAGGATATTTACCATTTTTAGAGTTTTCCATTTGTTTCCTTCGGGGCTAATGTACTTTCGTTTAAGAGCCCTTGAACTCCCTGATGCATCAGCTTTCACTTTTCAATATAAGAAAGGATGAAAAGATGGATTGTCCTCTCAACCTGACCTCACTCACAATGTTGACAACAGAACAGTGCACTTTCATTCAGTGGATGGACCAAAAGACATAAGGGAGGATGGGTCTTCTCCCGTACTTCTCCAATTTGAAACTTCTTCCACTGTCCAGCAGCCCCAAAGGTAATTGTCAGTTGGATGGCACAGGCACGACTTTTTGATAGCTATTTATGAGCAAATGATGCCTCTTCCCAGACTCTAGACAATTAATCTATTTCTCTAGTTTTGAAAGACAAAAGTATGACCATTAGGGGGAAAGGGACCATTGTGTGATAAATGCAGATATGCTGTGGCTTCATGTGATTTATTATATATGAATGTGAAAGGGAATATAAACACTATCCCATTAATTTCATTGCCATCTTAGTGGTTCTGTGGGCTTAGCTGCCTTGAAAATTATCTCCTCATTCTCTCAGGAGAGAGATTTGTACAACTACAAAATGGCTGGATGTGTTTAGCATAAGCAATGGAATCATCCTTATGAAGCAAGTTCTCTTAGCTTCCCCAGCCCCAAGTCCTATAACGATTTTTGGGCAGTGAAAGATAGGTGTTTGGAGCCTTCTCTAATTCTATGTATTCCCAGTCTAATAACAGTGTCATTATTCCTTCCCACTAATGATACCTAGGTTATCACTTCATTCATTCATATTTAAGTCTATCTGTTCCTTGAAGGGGCTCAGTAATGTCTACACATGGAAACACTAATATCCTGGTTATGCTTTCGTATCAGGAAAGCTCTTTGTAATGCCTTCCTTACATTTCAAAGCCAAGATTTATAGACTGGACGTTTAGAAGGAATCATTTGAAATTTATATCAATTTTACCAATTCCCAAAGATGTCTTCAAGCCAGAAATTCCCAATCACATCACAAGTTCTCACTCTATTTCAGCATCACTGGCAGAGAAGCATTTTGTACTAAGCAAAGAGGTGATAATATTACCTTAAATTTATTGGCTTCTTACCATGAACCCAGCACTGTTCCAAGACTTCTTGGAACAAACATCATCTAATCTCAGCATCTGCACAACTTTGTGGTAGAGATAATTATTAGTGTCTCCCTTATATAGAAAATAATAACCAAAAATTTAAGTTGTCTAAGATCATCCATCTGTTAAATGGTGGAGCCTTGATCTGGACTCAGGTGTTTAGATTCAGAGGCTAGTCTTTTAACTGCAATACTAAATATTTTCAAGAAAAGCTATGTTTTGAAATCCACTGATTATTAGTCCTGTATTTTCTGTGGCTCTTCTGAAGAATGGATGGAATTAGTAGTGGAATAGATATTTTTGATCATCAGCCTAGCATCATTTTTCCTCCCCTCCTTCCTTTCAAAATAAATATTTTGTTCAGGTATCCACTCTACTCCCATGACTGTAACTCCATCTTCATCTCCAGAAGTGATCCTTGTCTAGTCTAAGCCAACTGTGGTACTCCTGTTCGCCTTGATGATGAATGGATTTCAAGCTTGAGCCAATCTGCTCTGGAAATTCTCTTGGTAATCGTCACTGGTCCAGGGGTGGGCTCAGTAAGTAAGGCACTCTAATAAGACTGAAGAGAAGAGCCCATCCTATAGTTAGGGAGATAGATTCTCTCTCTCCCACTAGAACAAAGCAGCACCTTGCCCATCTTATGACCATAAAGAGAGCCAAGCTGAGAACAACACGGACAAAGAGGAAGGAGGAGTCCAAGGACAGCATGGAAACGGCCAAATCCCTCATCACTGAAGCCTGATCACATACGTCTTTCTGGGAGACAACTTTCCTTTCTACTTAACTCAATTTGAGTCATCGTTTCTTCATAGCCAAATGCATCCTGATGACACAGAGAGCCACTCACCTGGTGTGATTGCAGGGGTAGTGAATGGTAGACTGCACTCGTGTATCTCACCCACCTTCTGCGACGGCACCTGAAGTTCCTCTAACTACAGTCACTCCTGTAATAATGTTGACTGTCAGCTTTGTCAGAGTAACACCTTATGTGAGGGAGATATTCAAGCGCATCAGGTTCACAGCCTAGTTCATGTTATCCTGGCTCCGCTTGCACCCCGCCTCCCTTATTCTCCAACCTCACTGCGCCCTTTCTCTCCCTCTCCCCTACACCCCTGCCATACTGCTCGCTCTCAGGTCTTCCAATTTATCATGTTCTCTTCTGCCTCAAGCCCTTTGCTGCTACCGTTCCCTCCCTACACACACACACACACACACACACACACACACACTCACACACAGGCACACATAGACACAGGCACACACACATACACACATGCACACACACACATACACACAAACACACACAACCTTGGTTGCTCTCAGGGAAATCTTGGTTTCTTCAGGGAAACCTTCTCTGGTCTCTCTCCTGCAGACTGGGTCTCCCTGTGAACCAATCCCTGGGCAACATTGTAGCAGAGACTGTGAGTTGTTTCTCTATGTCTGTTCTTGTCTTCTTAAAAGTAGAGCTCCAGATTTTTAGCAGAGCACACAGCTGACCAAAATCAAGAGGACACATCCTGCCTCCTTTTCGTCTAGGGGTGCCCACGGGTTCACGTGTTAGAGCAGATGCTGGCGGTGCCTGGTCCATGTCTCCTCAGCCGTCACTATTCCACTCCATTCCAGCCTCACCTTACTGCAAGCACTGGATACTCGCTGCCTTGAGGGCAGGAGCCTGGGGCTGGCTGGAAATACTGGGGAGTTACAAAGCCAGGAGCAGCTTTCAGTCAATACAAGAGTGGTGTAGGAGTAGAAATATCTCAGCTTCCTCACCTGGTGGGTGGTATAACTCTGAAGTATGTTCTATATTATCTCCTAGAGTCCCCCGTGGGATTAGGCCTCGGTGGTCCACAGTGGTGACCCGTTCTAGAACATGTTTGCTTTTAGCTTCCTTCCCTTCTTACTTCTCCATGACCCTGACAACGCTTTCCGGGATCACCTCCCAAATAACCACACATACTTCCGTCTCGAGGCTTGTGTCTCGAGAAACCCAACCTAAGACACAGTAATCTCTCCCCCACGAAGGTTTCCCTGACCTTCCCAAGCGAAATGTGGCCAGCTGACTTTTCTGAACCCATTTACACTAATTTTGTATCTGCCTTGTGACATTTTTATTGTTCCGCATTTTATTGTCTCATCTCCTCAGTGAGAATTTAAATTCTTTGAGTTTCAAACTGAAAGCTCAAGTTCTGGTGTCAGACAAATTTCGAATTCCAGCTCTCACACTACATCTCTCTGGGTATGTTTCCTCATCAGTAAAATAAAAATAATAGTGACACTTAATTTTTAGTCTTTTGGAAAGGATTTAGTTAGGTAGTCCATGTGAAGCATTTAGCAAAATGCCTGATACAAGTTATGACTCAACAAATGTGGACCACTACCACATGATTAGTAGTATTATTAGCATCTGTACTAATATTGGCATCTCCCACCATCTAGTCAATATATAGTAAATACTAACTTGATATTTGTCAATTAAATAATAAAATGGTGAAATACGGCAGCGCATTTTGTTTTCAAAATCGGCATTGAGACTTGATTTGACCAATGGATTTTTATAGCACACACCACAGAAGCACTGCTAAGCCGTTCAATCCTTAAGATTTCTAACGGATGTAAATATAGACTACAAGTGATCTTCCATCTGTTCCATGGGCGATATTCAGTTTGTCATTTTCCTGAGAAGTTCGAAGGCACAAAAAAATGGGTTAGGTATCTGTCTTCTCCTTTGATCTGCTCAGGATCTGTTTAAAGGGACAGCGGAGCTACACTTTGCATTTCCATATGGAGAGTGGATTTGGGAGCAAGGCAGAAGCATTATGCATCATTCTCCCAGCCATCCTCTGTATCGTGCCAGAGTGAGCCTTAAAAACCAAACCTGACCAGGGAACTCCTCTGGTAAGATGTCCTCAATAGCTCCCATATCCTACTCTAAAATATGGCTTACAAGGTTGTCCATGCCAACCCCTCCAGCTATATGATCCCAACAGGCTAACTCTAGCCGAGCTAAACTTCTTGTGATTCCTCCGAAGGCTGCTTCCTACTTATATGCCATTGCCCATGCTGACTGCTCTGCCAGGAATGCCCTTTTCTATCCCTATTTTTTTTCTGGGGGTGGGGGGTTGAGGAGGCAGCTGGTAAATATCTACTTACCTTCCAAGACTCAGCTTAACCTCCACCAAGAAGGCTTTCCTATCTCAAGACCTCCCAATCAAGTAAAACTGACCATTTCTTTTTATGCCTTTCCCTCCAAAGCTCTATCTTAGGACTTATGATGGTGGATGATATATATGACTCATGTCCCATGATACCCAGATGGTCCATACCAGAAAGAAATAATTCTTAGTTCCAGGAAAACTCAAATATACTTGGTATCCAAATCAAAGGATTCCTCTACTGTTCCCATGGTAATCCTCTTCAGACCAGACAATGCCCAGTTTACATGGGCATCCCCAAGTCACTTCCACCCCTGTGCCCTTACCCAAGTTTACAGCTCCATCAAACCAGCCCCTCACCTTCTGTTTGAGAGAAGCAAGACCGCTACCTCAGTCATCCAAGGTTGGCAGTGGTTGAGCCTCACATTTACAGGACAAACTCTCTTTTGAATTACTGAGCAAGTTACTTAACATTTCTGTATCTCAGCTTCCTTAACTATAAGTAATGAAAGGTCCTACTCCATAGAATAGTTATGAGGCTGAATGAGGTAACAAATATCGAGCATTTAGAAGAGTACCTGATACATAAGTGCTCAATTAAGGTTAGTTCTTATTTGTTTTAATATTTTATTATTATTAAATATTAGCCATATTAGAAGTAGTAGAAAGACTGATCACCTCTCAAATGATAACTTCCCAGGGTTATTATGCTAAAAGACCCTCCACCTCCACCAAGGAGTAAGGATGGAGAAGGAAGGGTCTATGTCTTGCTTCCTTGTGTCTCTAGCATATTAAGTCCAGGGCAGGGGCTCAGTAAATGCTTGCTTTATTTTAGAGGAACACCTAGACCACAACTGTGTCCACCTAACATTGGCACTAGCTGACAAATTCCAGGATAAATAAAGGCTAAAGTCCTTGGTCATGTATTGATTAGAAGTTATGTGTCAGGCTCTTTCAGGCTACTGTTTTATTCCTACTGCCCATTTTCACAGAAGCATGGAGAATGTTTAAACAACATGTTAAGAACTTAGCTATTTAATAAGAAAGAGATTTGGTATTTGATTATGAGTCTGTAAAATCTCAACTTAACTCTTCCATGACCATCTTCACTTTTGATGTTGGTACCTGGAAGACTACCTGGTACAAAGGTACAAAGTAGGTGCTCAAAATAGCTATTTGTTGAATGGATCCACAGCAGACACTATGCACTCTAAAAGAATTGCAAAAAAAAAAAAGAAGTCAGGAAAGCAGGAGAACTGGGGCTTCCAAAAATGGGTTATTTACAAAGTGATTACACACACCTCAAACCTAGAGAGAAAGGTTAGGAACCAGCTGGGGACTATAGCTCCAGAGTAAATACACATATTTCCCACCATGAGCCAGATGCCATGGACAATTTCTGACTCTTAATTCTTTTCTATGACATGTTAATTTATCTCTGTATATTTACTTTTTCTTTCTTGAAGAAAAACTTTAAATGCACACATAGGACTCTATGAGAAAAAAACAGAGATAACAAAATTCATCTTCCTCTACAGTTGCAAAAATACTGAAATAACTGTAAAACACTCCCTCCATAAAGTACCTTTATGAGCAAATGCAAGGTAACATTTATTATAGAACAAGGAATTTTAAGAGAAGCGGAGAAGTGTTTAAATCAAATCCAGCACTCTTGCCTCTGGTTCATCCCCTAACAGACAACGTGATATATGATGGATGAGGAGGCAAAGCAGTACAGAGGCTCGTTCAGAAGCCACTGGGAGGCTCTGAAGTCATTTCAGGGACCACTACGTTGATAAAAAAGGAAAAGGATACTCAGAGTGTGAAACAACCAGAACCAGGTAAAGACACGTGGATTTCTTCTCATTTGGCTGGAGGAATTTAGCTTTATTACCTGAACCAGACACATAACTCTACACCAGATTTTGCCTCTACTTTTTCATTCTCTTTTTTCAACTTTCTGTGGTCCGCGGGTAGGAAGGGGAGTGAGGGCTAAGCAGTAGGAAGATGAGGGTGGTGAAAGTAGACTTGGTTCTGAAAACAGTGGTGAATCCTTAAAAGTGTGTTAGCAGAAGGGCAGACAAAAGCAAAGTTGTGCCTTGGGAATATTCCTGAAGCAGCAGTGGACACAGAAGATTGAAGGAGATACTGAAAGAGATGGATTTGACAGACATCAAGAAAGAGAAATCGGCAGGAGTTGGTGACTGGTTTGGGTTGGAGAAGGAGGAATTATGGGTTTGTGCGCTTCAATGAATGGCAGCAATAACGGTGGTATAGAATTTATTTACAAAACTCATATCTCAGGGTTTATTGTATGTCACTTTGGTTATTTAAGAAGCTAATGGCACAGCAAGAAGTCAACCTGAAAGGCAGAGAATTAGACACATTTCCTTCAAGGAGAAAGTAGAGAGCTGGTAAATGAGAAGATAATTTAACTTATATAGAGAGAGAAAAGAACTTTTTTATCAAAAGAATAAATTACTTGGCAATAGTGTTTATGTTTCAGTATAATTTTTTTAAAACACATTTAATTCAGTGAACCAAAAACATATATGTTAACATCCATTTAAAGCCATCATATAGATTTGTTTGTTTTAAACCGGCAGTTTTAGTGTCAAATAGAAATGCTTTTGCCATTGGGAACATTATCTTGAAGACTGTAGTTAATGTCTATAAATTAAAATTTGTGTATAACCTTGCTACTTTTAGAGAGATACAGCCCCTAAGGACATTACTTTTAAATTAGGATATGATTACAGGTCCATTTATCTCATACAATTCCAATCCATGATCATCTTTCCTCATCTCAAATTTTAGCAGGCATCTTTTGAGGTACCCACCCAGCCACATCCATGTTTTCTGAAAACTAATCTCCCTGCCATCAAATAAATGAACACAGCCATGCGTGCGCCATGTGATTCTACCTCTTGGTCACAGATGACTGGACCAGAGGTAGTCAGATGTCCCTTGTGGAGCCAATCAGGTATTTTCTCCTGGTATCGGGAACTTGGGTCAGGACAGACTGGACTATATGGCTATAGTAGGGGACTTGTAAAAAGATGCGGATTTGATGGCCAAAGGAACCATCTGGGGGTAGTTGTGATGGTCTGTGTGCAAATGAAGAAGAAGCTGCCTTTCTATGTCTGAAAGCAAATGTTGAACATAGAAAAGAGACAGAGAACTGATGGCTACAGAGGAAGATGAAGAATGAGACTGCTTTGTCTCCTGGTGGCTTTCCTGTGTTGCAAGAGACCAAAGTGCATACACTTTCTACGCTTGAATTCTATGAGAAATCCCTGAATCATGGCCAAAACTTGAATGTTAGCCCCAAGGGATGGAACTTTCCAAATAAACAAAGTTTCTGCAACAATATATGGTAGTTATGCTGAATTTTGAGGGTCGTGTATAGGGGTATTCAAGTCTTGATAAGCACCTCTCCTTGACTTCAGCAACCTTTCCCATTAGGTTTTCTGATGCTCTGCTCCTCTCAACTCCTCGTCTTCAGACCACAAATCACTACATTTGCATATGTTCCATAGAGTTAGTTAATGCTTTTATGCCTACTGGTAAGAAGAGCTTCTGTGTGTTAATTATCTTGAATCTTTTTAATAAGTGCAATGATCTAATGAGAAAGGTGCACCATGGGGTGATGCTTTCCTATGATAAGCAACCAACATTCTGTTGTAAAAATCACTACTCATCTAGTCTGGTTAGTATATCAACAATATGAAAATATGATTTGTATCAATTCCCTCTTTCTACTCACTTCTGTGGCTAACATATCACCCTATGGGTATCATTAAACCAATCATAAAATATAAAGTATCCTCTACTTTCAACTCTTCACACAAACTGCATCTCTCTGGCAGCACCCTTAGCGACTTACAGATCTTTGATGAATCACAAAATTGAGTAATGATTGTGGGAGGCTCTTGTCAAAAGATATTTATTACTTCCATTCTTCTCAACCAAACTGACAAAGTCAATCCTTACAACGGTATGAGGCTTCAATGTATGTTTATATCTGTGACTGTGTATTCTTATTCTCATCTAAAATTCTCCAACCAACACCTCTGTCCTCCTTGACATCAGAACTGAGTAAAACGTCCTTGAAAAAGATGTTCCCATTATTTCCGGTCTCCCGGTTTTGACAGCCTGGTGGTTATATAATCTCTCTAATATTCTGAGATACATAATGCATCAAGCTCTCTGACTGCCAAAGGAGCATGAGAGACAGATGGGATGTGTGATGAGATTGAGGCGGTTGAGACAGATCTTTCTCAAAGCTGGCTGGTGGGGACGGTGAACTTACATCAGCATGATTTGAGCTCTTCAAAGAATGCCATGAACCAAGAATTGGGGGACCTGGAAAAGAATCCTTAAGCCTGGTAGAACTGCTCATCCAAAACATCGGGGCCCCGGCAGGCTAAGGGCCAATACTGCTGAGCTTGGGTTAAGTCGTTTGGAAGGAGGTCCAGAGCCCTGATGAATTACCTGCCTCTCACATTCTCGGTGCCTTCCCCTGAAATATTAAACATTTCGATCATATGCTTGTATCACTTTCACCGATTTAAATACAACAAGCCCTGTCCCCGTGCTGAACCTCTAGGTCAGACTGGAGCCTGAGGAACCTGTCTGACTACGGCAGGCAGCCTGGCTACCTGGACACTCAAAGATGTGCTGTGAAAACCAAAGGAGAAAAGGGGGGATGAGAGAGGAGAGGGCAGGTGTGACGCGAAGGAGGGAAAGGTGGAGCAGAAGAAGAAAGATCGGGAACGGGGGGGAGGGAAACTGGCAGGGTGAACTTAACATACGAACTGGGGAGGAGGAAAGGGTGGAGGTAGGGAAGAAATAAGAGAGCAGAGACAAGGAAGGCAGAGGGTCGGCAAGAATAAAGGAAGAAGGCAAAGTAACTTTTTAAAAAAAGTATTGAAGAAGGGAGGGAGGAAATAAGGAAATAGAAGGAAAAAGAGAGAAAGGAGAGACAGAACAAAGAGAGGGAAGAAGTAAAGGATCAGTCTATGTAACGCATCGCGTCTAGTGTTCTAGATGCTCTCAAAGCTAACTAGAGGAATAGAGGAGGGGGGACGTACCCAAGTCCTTCTGACCTGCACCTGAAGGCTGATCAAAGAGAGACACCTGTAAACCCAGGTAATTTTGAAAAAGGCAGGAAAAGCCTATGTAGTGATACGATAGTGGGCAAAGCTAAAAGGCTCATCCATCCTTGTTTCCCCTAAGCTTGGGCCCGTGTTCTCAACCAGAGAACATTATCATTCAGGCTCTTCTTCAGAATGGCTGTGGCTGATGACAGATGCCCGTTAGTTACCCTGCTGAGACCGGGGCTTTAAATGTTCTAGCCATTGCCTAGGCAAAGTCTGAGGAACGGAGGAGGGGTCAATTTGGGTTTGCAGAAGACTTCCACAGAGAAAGGAAGTGATCCGTTCACCGCAGTAGTACCACCTCACGACCAAAGATTAGTCTACTTATTGCACTGTTTCCCCCTAATCCTGTCATCCAGGGCATGAGCTCATTCTTCAATTCAATTTCTTCCAGTGTTGTAACAACCCATTTCTCCCCTACTGGAATATTTTATGCCAAGACTTGATCCGAGAAGTGTGGGATCGTTATTGGATTAACTTTTAACTTACTTAGGAAGGAAAAGTTTAGTAATAATACCAAGAACCAAAATGTTCTTCTGGCCAAGACTGCCTAATCAGTGCAAGGTTGTTATTTTTGCTATTTTATTATAGTTATAGCACTTAATTCAGAAAGCAACTTGCCATTTTTTCTCCTTTCCTCAATTTCCCAGGTGAGGCTGGCGGGTGATGTCTGTGCCCTACCCAGCTTCCCTCCACCGGGCTCAGGCACCATCCCGCCGCTGCTCTGTGTATTGGGTCTTAGCTGCCCCCTTCCCCAAATCTCTAAAAAACAAGAACTGCCCTTGCCCAAGGCAGCCACCTCACCTAGAAGATAGTCCTCCTCTCCCCACTTGCCGTCACTCCCAGATTGTCTGACATGGAGGTACAAAAGGCTGGGCCCCTTGCCTCAAGGTAGCCTAACTCTGCAGCATGATACACAATGCAGAGCTCCCTGTGCAATCCAGCTGAGGCTACACTTACCCTGAAATCGTATTTTTGCCTCGCTTTTTCCTTCATTTCCCTTCTCTCACGTGCATTCCCTCAATAAACTACTTGCACCGGATTCTCTATCTCAGGCTCTGCTTCGTAAACTAAAACGGCAAGACTACCACCGACAAAACTGCACTCCTAGGGGCAGGGGATTCTGGAAGTACTCAAGATCATCATCCTAACAATGCGGACCTGCCAAACGATTTGTATGTCTATGAAATGATATTTTACGAACTACGGCTGCCTCAACAGTATTTGAACCAAAATACTTGAGTTGGGGTCTCTGTGCAGACTCACCTAAGGGTCAATAGATCTAGAAGCTCATTTGCATACTGTTCGTGAAAAGGTATTTTCAAAGAATACATTCATGAAGTGTTCTTTTGCTCAGTTCCTCACTCGCTTGGTTGAGAAAATACTGCACTCACATTGCAATAATATCAATGCATTACCTCCGGGTTGCGTAGGAAAGCGAAGTACCCCAACTACTGAATATAACCCTTGTGGTGATAACAAAATACTTTCTTCAGCATTTTACCATTTACTGACTACATTTTATTTCTGCTTCAGTGAGAAGCTGTCAAGTACTCTGAGAATTTCACAAATTCACTTTACCCTACTGACTGCACTTTGCCATAAATTAATTACTACAAGTACATATTTATTTCTGCCTAAGGCAGTCTGCACTGGTATGTCTTATTCGCATTCATCCAGGAATATAAAAATAGAGTATAGTTGGCATGAAAAAAAGCATTAATGCCTTCACTTCTCCAATGACGAGGGTTAAAAATAATTTTCTACTTTATTTCTTTGTTGAATTTGTGTCACGGGCACCCACTTCACATCTTCAAGCTGGTTGTACAAGACAAATGCAAGTCGGGGGTAATTCAAGCTGTGCCACCCATTAAACACCCATAAAGTAAAACACTGCAGATGTTTCATAAGTTTGAAAGCAGTCTCCAGTTCTTTCTATGAGCCAGCAACTCTAGATTATAACATCACAGAGAGCAAGGGGCATGTCTATTTTTTTTAACCTGATGCATTTTCTTCATCCCCAACAAAACATTCCATAGGAACCTGCAAACAGCAAGGTATCAATGGATGCCTGTTAAACGGATGAATGAACTTGAAGCCAAAAGATACAGAGAAAAAGAACCATCCTTTGGTATCTGGACAATAGATTTGGCTGCTGGTACTATGACATCCTCAAAAAATGTTTGGGACTTAACTGGTCTTCAGCTTCCCTGAAGTACTGGGGGATCGGCAACCTCCCAATCTAATGTACTATAATGAAATGACTTCACTGATAAACTGAGGAAATTCAATGGTGGAATCAGGTGTTTCTCAGCGAAGTGGTTCCATTTCAAATTCTTTTGTAAAGCACGTTCCCATGAAAATTAACTTGAATAGACAAAATAAAACTGGGTCTTCCGGTACAAAATTATGTAAAGCATGTTGTTACACTTGGCCCATTCAAAGTGTGATTCATGAGCGGTGTCAATGGCATCACCTGGCAGGTTATGAGAAATGCAGAATCTGAGGCCCAGCCCTAGATCTACTGATCCTCCAGATCTACATATTCCTGGGTGATTGAATATATTAAAGATTTGGAGGTGCCCTTGTAGGAGGGCTGTCGGCAAGCTGTGCATGTGCCTAGGTTCCCTTTATCACTTTGGGGTGTTCTCACTCCCAGTGCCAGCATCTGCTCTCAGACTACCCAAACTTGCTTCACCTCTGCACACAGAAACAAGAAATGCCTAAGAATGTATATTCCTCAAGGGACAGTCCTTAACCAACGACTGTTAGGTGAGGTGACAAATAATCCAGATCCCTGATCCCTGATTAGACAGCTCTGTTTTCAGAGCTTCTCCGTGGGATTCAGTCAAAGGAAAACTCCACGGGACTTTACATGATATCACATTCCTGTTTGGTCTTCTTCCCCTTACTGGTGCTATTTTCTGACTCCCCTACTCAGCCCCACATCTCTGGAATAATCCCAAACAAATCGCTTTCTCACAAATACTCACTTAAGGGTCTGTTTCTGGTGATCACAACCTAAGATACATATCTATCAGTATCATGCTGGGAGACGTTTAGTAACGAGTTCTCTGAGGGAAAAAAAAAGCTATGAGTTCTAGTTTTTGTCAGTTGCCATGGTGTAAATACTCCCGCCACTACAGATTTCAAGCTATAAATATGAGGTCATGGTATTAGGAAGAGATGCTCGCAGTCTGTTCTCATAAGCCAGGGTGAGCTGGTTCTAGCACAATCACACTGCATATATTCACAGCCCTCCTCGCTTGAGACCGATAATCTTCATCAAGGTTTCCTGAAGAGGAACTGTAGCAGAATTATATTACACGACACAAAACAACACTTTCTAAACATCCATCTAAGTGTCCTTCTTACAGTAGTAAGAAAATGGAGAGATGCATTATGTAGGGGACTAAGTTCCAACACATTTTTTTCTTCACTCAGAATTCCTTCTTAATATTGGTTTTAGCTATTTTCATATGTTTACTTGAATTATTTGCATTTGCCACCTAAATAAACATTATGTCTAAACAGCTTACCACTCTAAAAAAAATAGATAAATAAATAGACAGATCAATACATAAATATCCATCTATCTGTCTAAAGAATCATGTGCCACAAAAGATGCTCCAATTCATTGATTCAACAAACATTTATGGAGCAATCACTATGTGCCCATCACTGTTGCAGGGGCAGAAATAAAACTGAATAAGACATACATGATCCCAATCTATGAGAAGTTACAGTTTTATGAGGGAAACAAACAGACAAAAAAAAAAAATCAAGAGTTTCAAACTGTGATTAAATACTATGCATGAACAAAGAAGGAGTCACGATGGAGCACTGAGTGAATCTGGGAAAACTCACTTGAGACAGATTCACCAGTAAAGGTCTCTGATGATTTCCCATTTAAGCTGATATCGAAAGCAGAAAGAGGAACTGTTTTGTTTTTCTTAAATTAATTAATTAGTTAATTAACTTATGTCTGCGTTGGGTCTTCATTGCTGTGCGCGGGCTTTCCCTAGTTGCAGCAAACGGGGGCTACTCTTCGTTGCTATGCGTGGGCTTCTCATGGCAGTGGCTTCTCTTGTTGCGGAGCACGGGCTCTAGGCGCTTGGGCTTCAGCAGTTGTGGCTCGTGGGCTCTAGAGCACAGGCTCAGTAGTTGTTGCACATGGGCTTAGTCGCTCCGCGGCATGTGGGATCTTCCCGGACCAGGGCTCGAACCCGTGTCCCCTGCACTGGCAGGTGGATTCTTAACCACTGCACCACCAGGGAAGCCCCAGGAACTGGCTTTGAAAGAGGAGGAAGAAAAGCATCCTAAGCAGAGTCACAGCATGGGAAAATGTCTGGAGAAAGGAAAGCGGCTGAAATACTTGAGATACGGACAAAAAGTTGTTATTGGAGCAGATTTTGGGGGGAGGAGATGGAAAATGAGATTGGATGATTAATGTTCATATTAGTCTGAGCCTTACAGGCCGTGGTTTTAAGAACAGGTTTTATTCTAAATACAAAAAACAGCCATCGGAGAGTTCTGAGCAGGGAGGGTGGTGGGGGGGTGACTGATCTGAATGATGTTTGAAGGTGATTCTGAATGTGTTCAAAGTATGGACAGGAGTGGAAACTGGGGGACCAGTTAGGAGGCAAGACACGGCCCAGCAGAAAAATGCCTTTGATTCGCCAGTCACAGTACAGATTTGGAGAAGCAGATGAGGTGACAATATATTTTAGAGATGGAGTTGAGAGGATTTGCTAATGGATTGCAAGTGGACACTGAAGAAAAGAAAATGAGTCAAAAGTGACTCTGAATTGATGGCTTAAATACTTGGGGGCATACAAGTTTTACCTCTTCTTTGTGTGTCTTTTCCTAAAAGAACCAGTTCATTTGGCTGTCTTGGTTGTACCTCCTTTCTTACCCCACCTATACTTTCCAGAATTTTTCTTTTCAACTGAAGATGGCAATAAGTTCTTTTAAAAGTTATATTACTTTAGATTCTCAGTTTCACCCAATTTTCTCCACTCATATACCTATTCACTCAATAAAGTCTCACAAACACAGCTGAGCAAAATAAGTAGATACCTAGGGAAAGAGGGATTAACTGTAAATACTCCGTGTTACTGTTTTATCCCTGTTCTACTTAAAGAGGGATGGATTTGTCCAGTAAAGGTACACCATGCTTCTCGAACATTCATGTGCATCAGTTGGGCAGCTGAGGAATGGGCAGGTACACAGAGAGAACATCAGTGCAAATGGGACCCCCAGGGATGACAAGGAATGTGCGGTCGGCAGGTAATGCGTTGATTAATAGACCTGGAAACTAGCATCTTCACTATCTAAGAGCGTGACAGTAACTATCATATTTCTTAATTACAAATTTAATGCTTCTTCATCCTCCCTAGTATATATGTATTTGCATGTATTTATAATTTGTTATATGTAATTTACATACAAAAACTGATTGTATAAATTAAAAAAAAAATAAACGTGCATCATCAGCATCATCCAGAAAGTTTGTTAGAACATAGATTGCTAGGCCCAACTCTGAAGTTTCTGATGTAGTAAGTCTGGGGTAGAGCTCAAGAATTTGTGTTTCTAGCAAGTTCCCCGATGATGGGGATAGTGATGGTGCAGTGTACCGTCTTTGAGAACCATTGAGATATACTATCAAAGTTGCATGCAGGAGTGCCTGAAATATACAAAGAGAGAGATGGCACCATCAGTGTATTATTTTTAAGATGGTTTAACTCCCAATGCCATTCTTCCTCTAGGTCTTAGGTAGTGAATTCTTCAGTTAGACTGTTGACCTGAGTGCCCACCTGCCACTGTGTATAAAATGAGAATTACAGCCCTTCAGAGAAGCAGAGCACTCTGGGCACAGTGGCAACTTCTCATTACAAGAGATGAAAACAGATGGGTTAATCAGGAAGTCCCTTCATCTCCTCAGAGGCTCATCATTCCTATTTCAGGAGCTCAGACAAGCAGTTAATCGGCTGGAAAGATGGGAAATGAACTGGCTGTAACAATGTATTCATGCCAGAGCGGACCTTACATTAAAAAAAGGATGCTCATGTATTATCAGTGAAGACATCTTGGTTGTTCATTCAAGTATTTATATTTTAATGCTGTGTTTAGTGGCCTGCTGGACTTTCCCTTCTAGGTGGGGAAGAGCCACAATAAAATCATCCTATGACTGTTCACCAGCTTACAGTTTGTAAGGCCTTTACTGGAATACATACACACACACACACACACACACACACACACACACACACACACACACTAACCTTAGAGTAATCTGTTAAGATAGTAGTTATTCTCTCCATTTTGCAGATAAAGTGAAGTTCAAAGAGATGAAAGAGTTTTGAGATGTCATACAGCAAGGTGGGAGCTTAACTGAGACTTAAAGTCAGGTCTTTAACTCCTCATACAATGATCTGACTCCATGAGAAATTGGAAACTCCATAATTCCATGGCTCCATGAGTTCATGGAAGTGACTTCCATCTCATGACTCCAAAAGCTGACAGAGAAAAGCCCCAATCCAGAGAGTTGATGTCTACACAGCCATTAGACTGAACTCATCCTATGAAATACTTTATTGAAGTCTGTACTATGAAGGGCCATTGGGTCTGATTTTCTGCTCACCAGCCATCTAGGTACATTTTTTCTAAGCGACTAAGCCCATTGAAACTTTCAGCCCATTCGCTTTGACTACTGGGTATTGCTCGCTTTTAACAAAAAGTCAAATCATGAATAAAGTCCACAACAAAATTATTAGGTTGAGACCCATAAAACTGCCAAATTCTGACCATTTTTAACCTACAGTTTCATATGATTCAGCCACAAATAACAGCAATTGTATCTACTTTCCATTAAGAATGATGTTCTGGAGAAGAAAATGGCCTTGGGGTCAGAAGCTCTGCTTCAAGTTACAATCTGCACATAGCACTTAGCATCTCTGAGCTTCAGTTTCTGACCTGATGAGAAAGGAGTGATTACAATAATGCCGAGAACATAGCATCTTTGAAAGAATTATGGATCTCTCCACAACTGAGAGGATCGCTCCATTCAGCTAAGATTTATTAAACATCTACCTTGTTCCAAGTGCTGTGTTAAGTGCTCAAGATACAGAAGTGAACAAGACAAGATACAGTCTATGCCCACAAGGGGCACAGTTTAGGGAAAGAAGCAAATGAATAAATCAGCTGTTGCAAAATAGTTCAGGAAGTCATAACAAATATACAATGGAAACAGAGAAAAGATGGTAGCCAACTCTGTGATCAGGGTAGGGCTTAGAAGATTCAGAGATGCCAAGCCAGAAGATTATCTAGATCAGTAGTATCTAGAATCAGCTGGGAAACTTTAAAAAATCCTGATGCCCTGATGCCCCTCCTATAATGTGTTCAGATAGGTGGATAGTGGTGCCCCAGGTTCACTTGTAGGCGAAAAGGTTTTGTAAATTGATAGGGGTGCACTATCTTGAGACACTAGTATTTTAAATAAAAAAGAGGCAAGAGGACAGGAAATTATGACTTTGTGTCTACTGAAAGTATTTACAGATGAAAGCATTCGCTGAACTTGACTTAAGGGTGGAAAAGGAAATAAACTTTGGAAATGGACACACTGCCTCCTTTCTCTATTCAAGGTCAACAATAATTACTACTCAACCAAAGCTACTCAATTAACAATCATTTCAACTTTTGGAGTTTGTTTTGGGGAGCAAAGAAAGATACCAACCATATCTCCCGGGTAGGTGTTAGCCAAGGTTTGGTCTGTTGCTATGATGCATCATCACTAGTATTAACAGTTGGATACTGGTACAGCTCTAGGGGAGAAACTCTCAGGGTAAGGTCACAAGGTACAATGCTCTGAGCTAAGAATGTTGCCTGTACAAGTACTTATAGTTGGGAGAGTATATAGGCATCCAGAGGCCACTAAGCTTTCCTTCCTGGTCACTACCTGGGTCCAGGGCAGCCCTGATACTCCCTCAGATTTGCATGTAGTGACTGGGCCAGTCACAAGGGCAGACCAGGAACTACTAGGCAGAGATCTATAAGGACCAGACCAGATCTAGAAGGACCAGATACAAAAAGATGGGTTCTCTCCCTCTCTTGTTTCTCTTCCTCCTTATACAAATCCCATTAGCTAGGAATAGTGGATGACCTTTTACATTCATTCACCCTTACTCTGGGGGGAAACGTTGATTTTCCTTTGCAGAACTAGCTCTCCTTCATAATCATTTCTTCTAATTTGGGTGGAGCTGAGTCCAGGTCCAGCTACAGGGAGACACCCATGATCGCAGGCAGGCCAGTTATCCAATTTTATCCCCTTTGGCCACAGTATTGGTCAGAGAATATTAAAAAATCCATGGTGGTCTCTCTACACACAATCCTGGGACTAATGCTGGACTAATCGGGAAGGAGATGCCATTGCTCTATTGGGATAACTGGTCAACTATAAACATGGGACTCCTGGGTGCCTGAGAAAAAAGCAAGATTGACAGATGCAGATAGGGACATTACTTCTGACGACGGAATTTGCCTCTTGAGATCCATCTGTACCTGAAGTCAGTTATCTCTGGACCTTCCAGTTACGATCCAAAATTCTGCTTTTCCACCCTAGATTGTTTGATTTGGATTTCAGTTGTCCGTTACTGACAAAGTTCAGGCTAGAGCATAAAATACTCTGTCCTGAAGGATGGCACCAGTCGACTTAGCAGATTCAAGAAGAGGGGCGTTTGCCCAGGACTGGAACTATATAGAACAAAGATCAGCAAACTCTCTGTAAAGGGCCAGAGAGCAAATGTTTCTGGCTTTGTGGGCTACAAGCTCTATGGCAACTACTCAGCTCTGCCTCTGCAGTGTGAAAGCAGCCACTGACAGTATGCAAATGAATGGGTGTGGCTGCATTCAATAAAATTTTATTTACAAAAACAGTGGTGGACCAAATTTGCTGATCCCTGATACAGAGGGCTTAACCTATAGAAGGGTAGCTATAGCACAAGTTTCAGATCGGGTGGACCGCACAGGAACAGAAAATCCATCCTAGGAGTGCATCTCGGCCTCCTCCCACCCCATGGCAGACATCACCAATCAATCACAGGACTGCACTGGGGATGGGGCAATGTGCTGAGAAACTGCATCCTCAGAGCAGTGCTATCATTGTGCTCTCTATATCTTACCCCTTTTGAGCTATTTCTCCTTTTATTTATGAAATTTCCAGTTCTAAGTACCTTATAGAAGTATAATCCAAGGAGCAATTACTCATGGAAGAAGAGACAGCAGAAAGAATTGAAATCCTCAAATGAAAACAGAACAAAACAAAAGACAAAAACAGACAAACAACAAAGCACTTGAGGTAATTGGGAGGACCAGCCAATCCTAAGGGGTTGAGAATTCTCTCTCTCCCTTTCTCTCTCTCTCTTTCTCTCACTCTCTCTCTCCCCTCCCCGCCCCCACCCCCCATCTCCCTGTCTGCCTTGATCTCTTATCTCTATTTCCTGAAAACCTTCATGGTTAGAAGCAGGGTGATGGCGTATGTAAATGAGGACTGGCATTTCAACACTTTTAATACTTTTGTCAAATTACCATATAGGTGGAAATTTGCAATTAGCTTGAAAGAAAAACTGTACCTTTATTTTGGGAAAAATCACTCTGATGTAGCTTTTGATTGTGCAAAGGTGAAGCAAAGAGTTTCAGAATGAAGAAACAGAAGGCAAAGACAATCTAAACTTCTCTGAAATAGACTGTAAAAAATTTTATTTCGTTGTATCAACGTTTTCCAGATTATGCTTTCTCTATGGACACATTAGTCTTCTAATTCATGCAGGGTCCCTAAAAATGAGTGCCTATTATTAGACGATAGATGTGTTCCTGTTTATACAAAAGTCATAGAAAAGGAGGAATGAGAGAGGGACTGTGTCAGCAAATTAGCTGGAGGGACTCTACAAGGAACTGGATTAAGAATGCCAAAATCACCTCAACTGCTGTGCTAATGCTGTGCCCCCTTATACTGTCCTGCTGGTGGTGGTGGTGATCACAAATAGGGCTCTTGGGAGAGAGCCAGCCAAAGTTTTAATTTATTTTCCTGAAGAAAATGGGCATCCAAACCATCAGCCATCCTAGAAGAGAGGAAATGTGGGGCTAGACAGGGAGGGGCTCCAAATCTGATCTGGGCTTCAGACAGACAGGGGTAGCCTAAGGGTACTCTGGTTTGGAAACATGAGCTACTTACTGCAATATGATGACAGGCCGGAAACTAGGAAGAGGGACCTTGAATTAGTTTCCTAGGGATGCTGTAACAAAGTACCACAAACTAGGTGGCTTAAAACAACAGAAATGTATTGTTTCACAGCTCCGGAGGCCAGAAGTCCAAAATCAAGGTGTTGGCAGAGCCATGCTTCCAACTAAAAATCTGTAGGGAGAATCCTTCCTTGCCTCTTCCTTGCTTTTGGCGTGGCCCTCAGTCCTTGGCCTTCTCTGGCTTACAGCTGCATCACTTTCATCTCTGCCTCTGTCTGCATATGGCCTTCTCCCCTCTATGTCTCTCTCTTATAAAGATATCAGTCATGTTGGATTAAGGAGCCCGTATCACTCCCTTATTACCTCATCTTAACTGATTATATCTATAAAACCCTATACCCAAATAAGGTCCACTGTGAAGTACCGGGGGTTAGGACTTGAACATTTCTTTTGGGGGATACAATTCAACTCATAACAGACCCACACAGTAGGTCTTGCAGAGGGAGCATTAGCCCAGGAGCCCTGAGAGTAGCTGCACCTGACAGGCATTTCCAGTTTTTGTGCTCCAATTGCCTTCCACTGTTTCAAAGCCTTCACTGCCCTGTATTAGTTATCTCTACGGTGAGTTAAACGAAGAGGCTGTACCCAGGCCCAGGAATAGTTACAGAAGGAATCCCAACCCTGAGCGGACCCTCCTCAGACAGTAAGATGCGACCAACAGAAGAGGAGAGCAGTGATCTAGAGCCGAAAGCTGGGAGGAGGAGCCAGCGGGATGAATTTGTGGAATATTCAGGCATTGTCTGCAGATATCTAGAGATAGCCAAGGACTCAAACCTGCTAAAGACAGAGCTTTCTGCATTCAAACATGATGGGGGCTCACTTCTTAATTCTGGTGTTAAAAGGAGGAGTTTAACTTCATTCTTTAGCAGAAGCTGATGGAGTCTGGGGTGCTTGGGGTACACTAACGTTCGTTGCTGTCAAAGCGAGCAAACAAACAAGCATGTTTGGACAAGTGGGAGCTCACAATCTTTCTCCTTCTTCTCCTTTAACTGACAACATGTTTCTAAACAGCACAATAGTTAATAGGAAAAGAGGCTTCGAGAATCCAGTGTAGAAAACTAGCCCAGTGCATTTGGGAAGAAGCCAGAAGGATGACGGCCATTCCCTAGGAAGGTAATATGAGCCAGGGGTTAAGTGTTTCCTACCCAGCTATTCAACAAACCCAGGAGGGAGACTCAATTCAATAGCACTTAATGCCATTTTTTAAATGCCTTAATTACTTGGGGTTTTGGTTATTATTTAATGAGTTGGAAACATGAGATAAGACAATATTAACTCATGAGCAATCTGAATAATTCAGTTAACATAACTAGGAAAGATGTTGCCTGGAACCCTGCTGTGATAAATAAAAACAAATCTCTTTGGTAAAAATTCCAAGGAAAACTAAATGGCCTTCTGTCCCTCCAAATTGCACTGAAGTAACTCAAAATGTTTACTTTTTAGTCCTACTCTTCCTCGTCCTGACTATAACCTATGAAATAGGAGAATTCAAAGAATAACAAATGAAATGGGCATATATCTCTGTCTTTGATTAGCCAGAAGTTTCCTCACTACTACAGACATGCACAGAACCCAGAGAAAAAATGTGGATGTAAAGAGCATTGTAGTATGGGGGTTTTTTTCCCAATGATTAAGTTAAATTCAACATCTGAGGTGGCCAGACTCTAGTTTAAATGCTTGTTAGAAGATGAAGGAGATCTAACCCCTGCCCTCAGGAAGCTCACAGTCTACCAAGGCATATTATTTATTTACAACCAATGTTCCATGGGCAATAATATATAAGTACATAAAGAGCATAGAGATGGCTCTAATGAGAGAGAGAGATGAACTGAGGGCGTGGATGGATGGTGCTTGCAAAGATGCTTGTTCTCCAGCACGGTCTGGAGTTTGAACAGGAATAGCTGCACAGACAAAGTGGAACCGAAGAGGGTTCCAGGTGGAAGAGTCTGAATGGACAAAGGCACAGAGTAAAACAGTTGTTTGTGCAGCTGGAAAGTCGAGTACAAGATGGAGGGGTCGGAATAGTTTGCAAGCAGTCCACGGGACCAAGGAAAATTCTTAAGCAGGGAAATAATTAGAGTAATATTTTTAAAAAATTTTTAACGTTTTTGAAAAGTAGACTGTTATCTGTGGCTTGTTAGTCAGTTAGCAGGAAACGTTTATGAAGATGAGGTCATAGGATCAGGTCCTTGCCGACTAGAAGCATCCTCAACTCTGTGACTAGAGATAATGTTCTTCCCTCTCCTAAGTCATTTCCGTAAGGGGTATCCCCTACGGCAGACACTTTACTGTTGGCAGGTATGTTAGGAGAAGCAGTTGGGTGTCTGAGGGACTTGCAAATGTAGGGAGCATCGAGATGGCCCAGGGAACTTGGAGCCAGCTTTTTATTATTACCAAAAGCCAAATTTTACAGGCTGAGGCCGGAATGGCCACAAGGAAGAGCCGGGAGATGTTATCACCTGTGCTTTCTGGCTGGTGCCCTGCTTCTTCTCTGACATTTTTCCTAGTTCCATTCAAACAGAATGGAAAGGAAGAAGGGGTGTTTTGGACCCAAGAATGCCAATACCTACATGTCAGGACTCTGTTTCTGAACCTAGGAAAGCATCACTAATTAACTGTGGGACTCTTTCCACTAATCCTCAAGTATTCTTTGATCTGTCCAGGCTGCCACCAACAAACTATTAGCATTGGCACAGGAAGCAAAGCCTAGGTGCCATCTCCGTTTTGGAACAATCCAGCAGAATGGCTTGTTAACAGTGGCTTTAGGTGGACAAAATCCCAACGGCAGATTGTTCAAGGTGGTGGCATCCATGTTTGATGACGGGCTTTCAAAAGCTGAGGCTAAAAGCCAGCCCTGGCGGAGTCAAGGCAGAAGTTAAAAGGTAAGCGTAGGGATAATCCAAGAACGGATGTCCAAAAGTCAGAGCTCAGAGTCAAAGGCACATATGCTGTTCCTTCTGCGTGGAATACTCTTCCAGCTTCTCTTTCTTTGGCAAATCTCTATTAATCCTTCAGGTTCCAGCTTAGAAATTGCTTTATCTGCCCTGACGCTCACTTGGGAATTCAGTCACACTTTCCGTGGCACGGACAGCATCCTAGATTTTCTCTAGCATGGCAATCCACTGATTACCATCAACAGAAATCATGTAGGCATTGTATATACCCTCCAAGGGTGCATCGTATTAGTCCAACTCAACCTGATAACTAGCACAGCAGATGCCAGAGGCAGAGAACAATAGGATCTGACCAGGTTATTTCAGTCAAAGGCTACATAGGGTGACAAAGAGCCAGAAACAAAGAGACTTGGAAACAATGCCTGAGGTAGAAAACCTTCCCCACTTTTCTGCTACAGCAACATCCCACTCCGTTGCCAGGATATAACCAGTTCCAAGTCTAGGCTTAAAGCCCCAATTCACCATCTCTGCCAGCACCTGGTATTTGCCCAGTGAATACAATCAGTAAAGGAAAATGCTACTAGAACCCAGTTTGTTATTACATAAACCTGTATGTATTGTGTATCTAATTGTAACCTGGATCTGAAAGAGACAATCTAATTTGGAAGGAAAAAGCATAATCATTAGACTCATAAAAATCTGTTACTTTTTAATTGGGAGGGAGGGCTTATATTTCAGTTCTGTATAATCTTGGTCAAGTTACTCAGCTGCTTTGAGTTTCTGATTTGTTCATTTGTAAAATATTTTGCAAACTTGTTGTGAGGGTGAGATATGACATTTGTAAAAGCTGACACAATGTTTCAGCCATAAGGTGCACTAAAAGAAATAAAATTACTGGTACTCATTTTTAAATTTATTAATTGGATAAAAATGTGTGTATTTATGTCATCTCTTTTGATCCCTATACAGCACGCTCTATTATTATCTCTATTGGACGGATGATAAAATTAAGGCTCAAAAAAGTTCCCTGACTTGTCCAAGGACATCCAAGGAGTAAGGGGCAGACTCAGATTCAATCCCAGATTGGTCTGATTCCATAGCCCACGTACTCCACTCTGCTCGCCCCCATGGAATCCAACTGCAAGCAGAGCTCCAGACTGGTCAGTTGATGGAGATTACGGGTGTACAGATACACCCCCAAACTGTAAATGATTTTCGGCAAATTCTAGATAAGATTCTTTATTTCCCAGCTTCCTTTGAGATATTAGGCAAAAGTTGCAGCGTGGGGCTCCTCACAAAGCTCTTTAAAGAGATCTCATTCAGTGGGGAATCACACCTTTTCTCCTCTCCTTTCCTCCATTATGTTGCCTGGAACATGAACGTGATGGCTGGAGCTACAATGGTCATCTCATGACCATGAGGCAACCCTGAAGATGGAAGTCATACTAAGGATGGAGGAGCAGAAAGAGAATAGGCCTGGGTCGATGATAAATGTGAAGCTACCATACAAGCTCTGAACTGCCAACCATGGGTCATTTTTTATGTGAGAGCAGGAAAAGAAGCCTGCTTTCTTAGTTAAGCCACTGCTCATTGAGTTTCTTTCATACACAGCTGAATTTAATCCTAACTAATACAGGCTTCCACTATATTTTTCATTTTTATATTTCTCAGACTCAGAGATAAAGTAGGATGGAGACTCCAATCGTATTTTAAAATTTATAAAGCATAACTGAATCAGGCGATGTGCCCACAAGAATAGCTAGGGAACACCAAAATGACAGCAGAATCCACTACTGCTTCTGGCTCAGGAAAATTGTAACAAATGAAAGGAGAAACAAATATTCATCATTCTGCTTTGGGGTACTCCAAATATTCATCATTCTGCTCCCAAGAGGAAGACTCTCAAAGACTGAAGCTTCTGGAATAAAACTTCCTATTTATCTCCTCGGAGATCATCATACTAGTTGGTCTAATCTTTCTGGATTCTACCAGAGCACAAGAAACAAAAATAGTCCATTGATCTTCATGTTCTTGCAAGGATACGATACAAGAAGGTCCCGGTGCCAAAGGTGATAGTGACAACAGCATGGACAGCAATGACCACAGCAGTAGAGGGCTCGCACCGAGCACTTCCTCTGTGCCAGGCAGCTTTCTAGGTCCCATACTACTTACCCCACTGAATTCTCAAAACAACCCCGCCATCACTGATCTCTCTTACAAATCAGGAAACTGGGGCTTCCCTGGTGGCGCAGTGGTTGAGAATCCGCCTGCCAATGCACGGGACATGGGTTCGAGCCCTGGCCTGGGAAGATCCCACATGCCACGGAGCAACTAAGCGCGTGTGCCACAACTACTGAGCCTGCGTGTCTGGAGCCTGTGCTCCGCAACAAGAGAGGCCGCAACAGTGAGAGGCCCGCGCACCGCGATGCACAGTGGCCCCCGCTCGCCACAACTAGAGAAAGCCCTCGCACAGACACCAAGACCCAACACAGCCAAAAATAAATAAATAAATAAATAAATTTTTAAAAAAATCAGGAAACTGACATGGTAAGTTTTTGAATGAGGTATTCATAGGATAGAATGATTTCAAAGAAATCATGACAGAGCAACTCAATTGAAACCCATCCAATATTTACAATTGTGGAAACAGAACATTATGAGTGCCGTCTTTGAGGGCAAAAGAAGGGAAAATATGAGATCAGAAATATGTCTCTCTTTAATAAAGGAACTGACTTTTATTAAAGGAAGTTATGAAGCCAGTCTCTAGAATGTTAAAGCACTTTGTTTATTCTGGTTTTAAATTCCTTCCCTGTGCTGACAGAAAAGCCACAAAATCCATAATTTGTAACCTGGTGAACACAAAGAGCTTTGGTTGGCTGACAAACCAGCTAAGGCAGAAAGCTCAATAAAGTTTTCCATCCTAAATAAAGGAGGTCCTCAGTGGTATCTGTCTGCCCTTCAATGCACAGATGTAATTACTCCTAAATCATATTAGAATAGAACCTGTTTAAATGCACCTACATGCACCATGCTGTTTAGACATCAAAGTCTATAAAATACATCTTAGATAATTGTAGCAAATTGCAAAAAGTGGCTAGTTTAGGATAGAATGATAGTATATAAGTTTTATCTTGTGCTAATTACTTCTGATATAATTGAATTTACAGTAAACTTACATGTAAAAATCATATTTCTTTAACATCTAGAACTAAGCTCCCTTTCTCTTGCGTATTATTCAAACTTCAGAACAGTTTAGAGGTGGCTTTTTAATATTGATGTCTCCCTTTTGCCTGGATCAAATTTGAAAAAAAAAATGTTTCTGAAGTTTACACCTAAACCATATTGCGAAGTTTATTTCTTATGCTTTGGAATGGACTACATAATGGAATTTAAAGTCTAGAGCTTTCTTTTAAAGGAGAGAGTAAGTACACAAAGACTAATCTTTTGGAGACTAACAGGTACTGTTCTAAACTTTGAACCACGTGAAATTCAGACTCTTAGAAACATGTCCTTGATTTTCATGGATCATTGTAAAATGTTTCACATATACTCTTCCTTTGGTTTCCACAGCTATCCTATAAGAAAAGTGGGATGGTGATTAGCCCCACTTCACTGATGGAAAGACCATGTTAGTGAGAGTGGGAGTGATCAATATAGTGAGAGGTGATAGTACTGTCACTTAAAGGAAAGCATCCTGGTGTTTTGTTCTATGCCTATTCAATGACGCCAGAGTTCTCTTTGCTTTAGAAAAGGAACTGAATGTTTGAAAGGCTACTCCAAGCAGGGGCATCCCTCCCTGAGGACCAGCATCTATGGGACGCTGAAAGGCACATGTGTCTCCAGACCTCTCACCCACCAGCTGAGCCCAATGACTGCACATCTCTCCACAGAGGCACTCTGTTGAGTTCACTTCGAATCTTTAAAATGTGCTCATAAAAATGCATATGATGGTTGTCTGAGAGATGATGTGAATTCATTAGCATCCTTTACAATCTTATCAGGAATTGATGATAAGCTGAGCTCACTTCAGTCTTTGCAGGAGGAAAAGAGCCACCAGGGGACCCCACCTTAGTAAAAGTGGAGGGGAGAGCAGGAAAGTTCTCGAGTGGAATTGCTTAAAGGGAAGGTCATTTCATATGATTAGATGAAAGACAACATGGTAGCCCCGCAGTAAGTACGCAGATGAGATGGGTGACAACTAATAGGAACATGGAATTAGACTTCCTCTCCTTTCCAGTACTGGCTAGTATTGGCCTTGATCGTAATCGGAAATGTATACAAGCAGTCACCAAGCGCCAAGCAGAGTACACAGATTATGAAGCATAGTATTCACCAGAACTTTATAAACTAGGTATTTTTATCTTTCCTCTTACAAAGGCCCAGAAAGGTTAAGTGACTTGCACAATGTCATGCAAGAAGCAATGGCTGGTTCAAAAACAGATCCATCTGACTGCAACAGTGTACAGCCTCGAATCAATTAAACCCTTCATGTATGGGTTATTGATTCATGAGTACCCCATTCGGTCCTCATTACTCTATGGGGTGATTACTATTAGAAGTGAAGAAACCAGAGCTGAAAGAACTTAAAGACTGGCTTAATGCAATAGATTTAGGCAGTGAATGAAGTAACTCAGCACAAGTTTGTGATTCCAATGCCTACTATCTTTTCACGATGATATTCGCTCATTTTCTTACCAAAAGTATTGAGTGCCTCTCTGTTCACTGTGTCAGGTACTGAGTATACAAAAATGAATAATATATGATGTTTTTCCTTAAGTTCACCATCCTAGGGGAGCAACCAACAAGTGTTTAGAAAAATATTTAGATTATAACAAGTATATAATACAAAAGGATATGGAAGCTTCCAGGAAAATCTGAGGAGACCTCATTTAAAAAGATCACAATTGCTGGTTGCGAGAGGTGGGGATGGGCGAAATGTGTGAAGGGGGTCAAAAGGCACAAACTTCCACCTATAAATAAGTCTTAGAGGTGTAATGTACAGCATGGTGACTAGAGTTAATAATACTCGGTTACATATTTATTTATAAGTTGCTCAGAGAGTACATCTTGAAGGTTCTCGTCCCACACAGACAAAATAATGTATAACTATGTCTGGTGACCTTGTTAACTAGACTTACTGTGGTGACCATCTGACAACAATATACACATATCAAATCACTGTGTTATGTACCTAAAACAAATATAATATTTTACGTCAAATATACCTCAATAAAAATTTTAAAATTTTAAATAAAATGAATAAATAGAGATCACAATTCAGCTAGCTCTTAGTATTACATAACCTTTTAAGGTGTCTTTCCATCTCACAGTCTGTCCTTTCTTCTCCAAGAATTGTCTCTTCCATCACCACTACCCACCAAGAAGTTCCCAGGGCCAACAATGGCTACTTTGTATCTCTAATGACCAAACCTAACTGGACCAGCAGTATACACATAACCTGAGCTGGGCCATTCAGACTGCCTCCCCAGAGAACTTGAAGTGAAACACATAGAAGCTAGGATTGGGAGCTAAGTCACATCAATGGAGGTGTTCCAGAGAGACACCTGCCCACCGTGGGGTATTGAGATCCCAGAAGCTGCTCAGAGACCTGCCCTTCCTGAGCAGTAATCTGTCCACTGAACTCCATTGCTTGCCTAAACCAGTAGAGCACAGCTTTCTCTCACTTTCATCCAGTCAATTCTTTAGTAAGTATTGAAAGATGAATAAGAGCTACCCAGCAGTGACAAGTTGGAGCCGGAGTTTGAAGATCCTCAAATGCCACTAAAAGTGGACTTTCTCCTGGAGAGAACAGCAAGCCAAGGAAATTTTGTGTTTATAGGGTGTTATAGCCCTTAAATGAGCAAACTAGTAAAGGGCTAATGCCAAAGAGGAACAAGATAAAAAAAAATCTACAGAAGCCGTCGAAGATTCATAAGAAAAGGTCAAAATATTTCCCCCAAATTATTTTGGAGACCAAGCTGCATGAAGCATGGTCTCCGCTGACAGGGCCCATGACGTGTGCGCTCTATCGGGGTGTCTGTGTTGACCACGTGCCTTTCCAGATCCCTCTCCGCTGTCTTCCACCATGCTCTGTGCCCCAATATGTCTTGGTAACCATTCTTTCCCATTTCCCCTTCAGATCTAGGCTATGTCTAGCCTAGAGTGGTACCTAATCTCTCTTGGTTTCCCTATGCCCTGGCCAACCCTCTGTAAATAGTCCTGTTCTAAACTTCTCCTCAAACTACACAATGTGTGTGCCATCTGATTCTTGCAATAACCCTGATCAAAACAGAGTCCCTCTAAAAACTTGTATGTGAAGACCTAGATATGAGAAATGAGCTCGCTTTATAGCTCCCTACTCAGGAAACAGCCCGATGTATAATGTCCTTCTGAAGGGTTATCTGGGGGAGTTCTAGGTTATTACAGTCATAAATACACATGTTAACAGCCACAGGGAATCAACCGTTTCCTCAAGAAAACTCCCCTATGCCAACCTGAGATGAAGAATACTTCACACCAAAAGGAAAAGGGAGAAGCATCTCTTGAGTAGTAAGAAACAGCAATAAGCCACAGGCAAATTCCAAGAAAGCAAGGAGAAGCAGGCAGACTTGCCCACCTCACGCCCAGAAGTCAGGGCCAATCAGCAGATGATCTGAACTCACTTTAAGAACCAGCCACAATTGCTTGGGCAGCCTCTAGGGCAGAGAACAGAAAACAGGGGGAAGCGAACTTGACTCAAACAGACTCTTTCGCACATGGCTTGAGACAGGCTTATCACAAACTCCTCCTAACATTATGTGCTGGAGTTACCCCATTCCATGCACACGTTATAGAATCCTTGATACATCTGCTAAAATAGGTAGCATCTTCCCTGAAGCCTGACTGACTCTTTAATTTTATTCATTTCTTCATCCATCCATCCATCCACTCAATGAACAAAGCCAGAGCATCTACAAAGTACAGGACATGGGGTTATGAATGGGATATACAAAAAAAAAAAAAAAAAAAAAACAACACAAAAAACAAGAGGCAGTCCCTAATTACAATTGTGTAGGGCACACAGGCAGACAGACAGATACGTGAACAAGTTAATGATTCCAGAACACTGTGATGAGTGCAGAGATAATGAAATACAGGAGTTGAGGGGAGCACAGAGGAAGCAGACAAGACCCAATTTCTGAGGGTCCTCGGGAAGGGTTAGGGAAAGCTTCATGGAAGAGGTGACAATCGAGCTGAATTTCAATGCTGAATCTGATTTAAAAGGTGAAAGTCCATCCAAGCATATGGTATGGGTCATAGGCATCTTTAAATATAAACTTCCAAAAGAGCACAGAGGTTTTTTTTTTGTTTTTTTTTTTTTCCTCACATCTTTCAAGGGAACTCAGTGCCTTAAGTAGTACCCAGGGGCTAAAGTGCCCACATCCTCTTTCCAACATGTAGCTTGGTTGCTAGGCAACCACTGCTGAGCTAAATCCAGCCTTATTCTCAATTAATTTGGCAGAGATACTATGTTTTTTCAATTCATGCCCTTGGAGCTTCATTTTACAAAGAAAAGGAAATAGCTTTAGGCCTTTCTATCTGGTTTAATTGTGAATGTCCTAACTTCTCTTCAGTCATAGTTCAAGCTCAACACAGATTCAAAGAAGTCACACTTATCACGGTGAGGAAGTACAGGTATAAACGTTTTGAAACAAACCTTTTCGAGATACACTTGGTAGAAGCTATTAAACTTTGTGAACTCTCTTGGGAAATAGAAAGGTGATTACGACAGATTTTGAGTATCTTGTAAAAACAAGGAGATCTTGCCAGTGTACAGAAAGGTATTTTGTAATTATATATATATCCAACTTCAGCTGCCTGTGGCTATGTACCCAACACTATGTCAGGAGTGAAGAGATGAAACAGCACTGTATTTCAGAGGCTTCATCCCTGAGAAATACTAATGGTGATAAACATGAGTCCCAGTCCTGCACAATGAAAAATGATTTTTTTTTTCAGGTTTGACTCCCAGCAAGATGTGATCTTTCATGAAAGGAGTTTTCAAAGATCCCAATTCAAAATAAGATAAAATAAGACAAAAATTATATACCTACCACTGTCAAAGTATGGAAAACCAGACTGAGTTACATAAATGTATAAATACTAATTAAAATTAATTACATTAGTTAATACAAATAATACAAATATAATTAATAAGTTAATACAAATGATTGCTATCCTAGCACACTAGTTTATCATGTATGACTTAATGTGTATAGATGTCTACAGAGTACACAGTATAGAAATGTAGGTCCAGTGCTGTAGACAAGTTTCATTAAATTTTGGCTAAGAAATCCCTCCACTCTTTATAGAGTCCCCAAACTGGATAACCCTACCTGACTACTAGATGCAAAATGCTGGCACACACAGAAGGGAGGAAAATAACATTTTAAAATTCATACCCTTGGAGCTTCATTTTACAAAGAAAATGTAGAATGGTTCATACAGGAAAGTGGTTGAATGAAAAATGAAATATGATACATGCAGACTATGAAATGTATGCATCATTATGTGGAAAGAGGCAGACTTCTATGTTCTTTCAAAAATATTTCTTTTACTTTTTTATACAATTTTTAAAGGTTACTTTCTATTTACATTTATTACAAAATATTAGCTATATTCTCCATGTTGTATAACACATCCTTGAGCCTCTCTTACACCCAGTAGTTTGTACCTCTCCCTCCCCCACCCCTATATTGCCCCTCCCTGCCACTACTGGTAACCACTAGTTTGTTCTCTATATCTGTGAGTCTGCTTCTTTTTTGTTATATTCACTAGTTGCTTGCATTTTTTTAGATTCCACATAAAAGTGATATCATACAGTAGTTGTCTTTTCCTGTCTGACTTATTTCACTTAGCATAATGCCCTCCAAGACCATCCATGTTGCTGCAAATGGCAAATTTTCATTCTTTTTTATGGCTGAGTAGTATTCCATTGCGTGTTTGAATATTCTTTATCCATTCATCTGTTGATGGACACTTAGGTTGCTTCCATGTCTTGGCTCTTGTAAATAATACTGCTATGAACACTGGGGTGCGTGTATCTTTTTGAGTTAGTGTTTTGGGGGTTTTTTTTTGGATATACAACCAGGAACAGACTTCTATGTTCTGAATTAGAAATAGCTCCAAGAAAAACACAGCTCTTAGAACAATTCATACACTATGAGATTATTAATGGGGATTAAAAAAATGCGTGCACTTGCTTATAAATGTACAGAAGGAGACAAAATGATATGCATCAAACACTCTTTATCATAATACCTCTAGTATTAGGTTGAGAAATAGTAGTAGAATTTCACAAACTATACTGAATCCTTACAAGAGTATGTATTTGACTGTGTATTTAAAATACTGAGCATTAAATACATACATACATATGAATGGAGTGCGTCAGTGAAATTTCTTTCTCTGTGGGTGTGATGCCTGTCACCTGTTGTTCCTTAAATAGATGAATAAAAACTTCACCCCAAACTTTGGAAAAACCTACCTAAAGGTTTTCTCTAAAATTGAGAGAAGCTAAATGACTGACCCAAGTGACTGCCTGCCTTCCTTCCCTGTTTTTACTTTTAATTATAAAACATAGAAAACATACAACAAAGTATAGAAAATAATAAGACTCCCAAATATCCAAAGGTCAAACGTAACCAATATTAATATCTCATTGTATTTTCTTCAAGACTCTATTTTCTTTTTAATTAAAAATTACAGAGCTAAGCCTACCCTACCCCATAGTTCTTGGACCTCCTCATACACACCTATAGGTAATCACTGCCCTAAAGTCTGTGGTTATCATTCCTTTGTATGTTTTTGTGTTTTTACTAAATATACATGCATCTATAAATAAGATATAGCATTGATCGTTGCTTCTTTATTATGTACATAAGTCATGCCATAGTGTGTGTGTGTGTGTGTGTATATATATATCCTTTTTGCCTGAACTGGACTTTCCGGCCTGTTTTACTCCATTCACTGACTTAAATAATAATGCAATTACCCAGGGGTGTCTTGATAGAGTCAAGCAAAGAGGCTACAGAGACAGATTAACAAAAAGGCAGGGACTCTGACCAGGGCCACTACTGGAATTCCCAACTCTCTACCGCAGTAACGAGCAAGCGATTTCTGCACGAGACCAGAGAGTACAAATGTTCTGCTTTGCAGGCTACGTGGTCTCTGGCAATTACTCACCTCTGCTATTGTAAAGCAAAAGCAGCCAGAGACAGTACGTCAATAAGTGGGTATGGCTAGGTCTCAGTAATATTTCGTTTATAAAAACAGGCCATGAATTGTTTCTGGCCTGAGGGCCACAGTGTGCCAACCTCTGTTCTAAGGAATTGAGGGATGCAGAAGGACTTAGCTGTCCCATCTCTCACTCTGAAGCTGGAAGGGCTGATCTAAGGGGTCACGCCTGCATCCCTGATGCTCTAAGCGCATCTTTCCTGAAGGTGTGTGCTTCATGAACGCCCACTAGCGAGGGCCACTCTTTGGCCAAACGTACCAGGGAAGCTCTGTCCCCAGCTAGAGCCTGGTACCAAGGGACAAGTGAAGGACTGTGTCCCCAGGGAAGGAACACTAAACTGCCAATCAGGGGACATGGGTTAGGATTTGATTCCCAAATTTGCCACTGTCATCTCTATTGTCTGTCTCGTCTCAGGTAAGACACTTCCGCTCTCTGAGCCTCAGTTTCTCTCCTGCAAAAATGAGTGTGTTGGGGTGTGTTATCTCTGAGCTCCCTTACAGCACCAAGATCCCATGATATTTGGGATAGTATAAGTAAATGAAATCTCGCAAAACCCCCCAAAATGTTCTTTCTTGTTATAGGGTAGCAATGTTCTCCAGGAACCTTCCAGAAGTATTGACAAAGAGGACAAACCATTGATCTAAATTCCACCAGCTCCCTTTCCCTACCTATCAGTCAGCAGAAAAATGGCTAAAAGGCAGACATCAGAGAGTGACCAGGAAGGTGGAAGAATTGAAAGTCAAGCCAAAGGAAGAGGGATTAAAGGAACCAAGGTGAAAGGAAGTGCTCAGGGTCAAAAGAGACGATTCACTGTGGATGAGAAACCTGGCTTCAATTAGAAAGGCAGACAAAAACCTTAAATTACAGCAAATTTGTTCTGCATTGTCCCAGAAGCGAGAAATGAACGCTATTATAAGAAGAAGTACTTGGGTTCAGCTGAAGCAAAAGAGTTACTTTCTGGAAATTATACATTTCTGAAAATGCAGCAGCTGTTACAGGAGCATCTCATCCATAAAAGTGTTCAAGAAAAGACTGACTGAACACTTGAGGTACCATCAAAGGACTGAATCAGCAGTTGGGCGAGATTCCTGAACCTGACCCTACTTCTAGACCTGAGATTCTACAACTATCTCAGTAAAGGTTGAACTTTGGGTACTTACTCCAGGGCCTGACTTCCTTCCTTCTGAAAAAGCTGACTGCATTTTCATAAATATCTAGCTATTAGAAGTTGTCTCAGACAAAGGAGTTTTCTGCAATATTTATGCTATTCTCCAATACCTGGTACAATGTCGGGCACACAGTAGGTTCTCATTAAGTATTTGTTTAAGGAAAAGAAGGGGGGGAGGGAGGGAGGGAGGAAGGGAGGGAGGAAGGAAGGGAGGGATGGATTAAAAGTTATTCTATAAAATATAAATGAAAATTGAATCTATACAATATTGTAAAGACAAATATTGAATGCTTTATGTGTTCCTGGTCATACTTGAAGCTCTAGGTTCCGTGCTCTTCTCTTCCAGATCATATCCATGGGGTCACCCAATCAAATACCAGAACTGAGTGGTCATGCTAGTCCAAGATCAAGTCCATTTATTCCAACACTGCAGTGGGGTCGGGGTAGGGAGATTTCAGGTGAGGTTTCCTTGGCCAAACCCCAAGTGTGTCCAGAACATAATTCCCTCCCCAAAGCACCTGGACCTGAGAGGTTATCACCCAAATATTTCAGTTAGGTACCTAAACTAGAGGGTCCTGTGGCTTTGCAAATTGGAAAGGGAGTATTATTATCAGTCTGTTTTCTATAGAGAAAGAAAACTAAGGAGATCCTAATGGTCCTAATGAGGACCAGAATCTTGCCAAGTTTAAAGCCACCGCATCCATGGAAACCTAATTTCTACTTAATAGCACAAATGATTAAATTAGACCTTTTGACACTGCTTCTTAAGAACAAATGATAGCTGGGTGCTTTGTTTTATCAGTCTTCTATTTTATGATTCTAGCCTTGGATGAATGTGATCCAGAGGGATTCTTTGAGCTCACTTTCAACCTTGAGAGAGCCATAGAAAGTTTTCTTCCTATTCTGGCAATGCTGTGGAGGACATTTACTGCATTTATTGATAAACTTCTTCTCCAAGCGTTGGGGTTATACTTGGCAATTGCTAAAGGATTACATTAGATTTGCTGCTAGTAATTTCACCGTAGTAACTAATACAACTTCTCACTCCTCCCCAAAGAAATATGTTACCTTGCCTTTTAGTTCAAGGGAATGTTGGTGAATATCCCTCACCATAAATGAGATAAAGGGTAATTTGTCAGATTAAATCCCTGAGCTAAAAATTAAACACTGAGAACACTGTATGCATTTTATATGATTCTCCATCCTGAAATGAATGGAGAGGCGCACATTTAGATTCCAAAATGGGAATCACAGCTGAGGAAAGGAATGGACATGGCTTGAAAGGGAGGATCTTGAAGGAAGGTGCTGAGGACATCAAACTGGATTTTTCAAAGGAAACTAGAAAATGAGGATTTTTAGAAAGTGTGGCCTTCATAAGATCCGGAGAAAATACAGGGTAGATCCCATCCCTTCTCTGCCCCAGGCTCTTCACTTGGGAGGAGAGGAATGTGCAGGTGAGGCACGAGGCCTCTCAGGTCATGTCAAGTAGAAGCTGAGAAGACACGATGATGATGACAAAGCCCTACCTGACTTGGACGCGCGCCCCTCCCCCCCCCCCCCCCCCCCCCGCTGCACCTCTAGTCCCCGTGCCCCTTGCTTACTCCAACCAGCCACTGTGGCCTCCTTGCTCTCTCCTGAACTTTCCAGGCATGCCCCTGCCTCAGCACAGTTGTATCTGCTGTTCCCTCTGCCTGGAATACTTCCTCCACCCCCCAGCTAACAACCTGGCTGACCTCCCACCTCCTTCCAGCCTCTCCTTCGAGGTCCCTGACTTGGGGAGAGTTCACCAGACCACCCTGTTTATGACAGCAGACCCTGCCCTTCTACCTGGCCACCTGCCTTGCATGCTCCTTCTCCCCGTAGCACTGGTTACTTTCTAACACATCACATATTTTCCTCTGTTATTCTGTCTACCCCCCAACGCCTCCTGAATATACGCTCCACGGAGTGGCGATTGTTGTGTGTCTGGGTCACTGCTGTGCCCCAAACCGTCACCGGCACATCACTGAATGAATGAAAGAAAGAAAACGAAGGTCCAGGGCTGGCAAAGAAAATAAGGAAAAGCAACACTGGAACAGAATGAAAAGGATGAGCTGCAAAGACAAAGAGGGAGGCAGCACCAAAAGGTGAGAGGACAGGAGGGCCGCAGGTTCTGAAGGATGTACATAAAGAACAGAGCAAGATAAATGGCTGCTGCCGCCCCTGCTGTTTCACCCGGCACGGGGGCTTATTGCCTGACCTCCTGCCCTTTGAAATGAGCCGCTCGTGTCCCAAAAGTTCTGTTCCGCGTGAAAGAGTTACAGTAGCGCAGCACAGAGGGGTGGGAATAAATTATCCTAAGGGCTGCAGCAGCTGGGGCAGAGCCGTGTTACCTGGCAGGGGGCTGGGTGAGGTTGGAACCTGCCTGAGCCAAGGGGCTCTTGCTTGACTGTCCATTCCACCATGCTGCCCAACATCTGGTGGGAACAGAAGGAAACACACAGCCAGAGCGTGTGCCGCTTCCTGCCAGGCAACAGATTTGTCTGATATTTCCAGAGACTCAGAGAATACTAGAGAAATAAGGAAGAATAAACATGTCAAATTCCTCTATGGAATAGGTGTGACTCTGCAAGGACAAAGAGGATGGAAGAAGAGATAACAGTAAACAAGAGATGTAACTAATTTGGGGAAGACTCAGAAACAGTGGAAGAACGACCAAGTTTCATCAATCTTAAAAGGTGCCTCTCTTTCCCATTTTAACATTTCTGAGGTCAAGATGACTCTTACAACTGGTGGTACCTCACAGTTGTGGTGGACGGCGTTCTTGTTTTCCTTCTTCATTATTCATGAGATAGTGTGTGCACAGAAAAAGAGCAAGAAGTGCTACTCATCGTCCAGTTATACACAGGTTAAGTCACCACTCCCTCAGCTGTCCACTGACAGCGTACCCTGAGAAATCAGGATGAAAAAACGGGACGAGGCACTCTGTGCTTTGGATAAACGGTCCCCAGAGAGATAGATGCGTATCTCAGGAAGATTTCAATGACCCCAGATCCTTGCATCTTTCCATACATAGAAAAGCACTAAAATCATTAACTTGGGAATCCGTTCTTTGTGATTGGCAGTAATCTTTTACCAAGATGTACGCTTGACTGCATGTATTTCCTAACCCCCAAAATTCATATATATACTGGGTCCTCCCCGACCTCTTTGGAGCAGTCCCTCAGAGCTGTCTCCCAGGCTACAGTCCTCAGGAAGACCCTGACTAATACTTAAACTCACAACTCGCATGTTGTGCATTTTTCTTTGACTCTACAAATGGATGGTGCAGCCTATAATCAGCCGCATCTTAGATGAAAGGAAATATGGTAGTGGCACAGAGGAATCCAAAGGCCAAAAGTCCGCAGACGGACATGTCAGTGAGAGGAACACGACGCACCTTGCAGAACTCCACGAGGGATTGGTGGCTTGGGAACACCAGATACCATGGGGGTGAAGAGCAGGGCTGAGGGAGAAAAGGTGGAAAGTCAGTAAAAGAACTACGAGCTAGTGGGAAGCAGTCGCATAGCACAGGGAGATCAGCTCGGTGCTTTGTGACCACCTAGAGGGGTGGGATAGGGAGGGTGGGAGGGAGGGAGACGCAAGAGGGAAGAGATATGGGAACATATGTATATGTATAACTGATTCACTTTGTCATAAAGCAGAAACTAACACACCATTGTAAAGCAATTATACTCCAATAAAGATGTTAAAAAAAAAAAAAAAAAAGAACTACGAGCTCCCCCAGATTCCTGCCACCTCACACAATGATGCCGCCAGGCTACTGCTCTCCTCTTCCAGTGCCGTGGATAGGGTTGCCAGATAAAACACAAAAGGCCCAGTGAAATTTGCATTTCAGATAACAAATGACTGCGTGGGACACACTTACACTACAAAAGCATTCCTCATTCATCTGAAATTCCAATTTTACTAGACAATCTCTATTTTGTTTTTCTTTGACTAAATCTGGAAGTTCTATCTATGGAGAAACTGAATCGGAAATACGCTAAACTTTGAGATCGAAGCTCCATGGAGACTGGGGAAGAAGCCAGGGGCAGAAAACAAGTGGTTTAAGTGAAATCATACCAAATGATGCCCCTCTCAGTAATACTGTGCAACTCAGCTCCAAGGGCCCTGCCAGTCAGAACCACTTCTTCCACCTCTAGTCACCACTGGAAGAAAGCAAAGTAAGAAAGTAGTGGGCAATTCTATGGGGACCCTCTCGGTGACAGAGAAAATACCAAGTGACTTTGGAGGTCCCCCAGTGAAGCAGCTAGTCCTCTGCTGAACCATTCTATGGAGAAGCCCACCATTCGACAAGCCTCCCACCTTGCTCCCCTGCACGTATAAGACCCACTGATTTTTGCCTAACTCTTAATATGGGCAGAAAACAGAAGACTACCAGACATTTAAAGGAAGCCTTGTAACATGGGTAACAGTAACTGACAACAAAGCAGGAAAAGACTCCTAAGACAGAAAGGTAATATATGGAGGGGGGAAAAAAAAAAAACTCTTAAGGATAACTGATACCATGTTAGAGAGAAGAAAAGGTATTGTATTCACAAAAGAAGAATATCATGCTATTTTATAAAGGAATAATAAAGGAGTAAGAAAAAACTGAAAGTTAAAAATACCACAGTCAACATTTTAAAACTCTGTTTACCCTAAAGATGGTAATACCTCTCAGAAAATAAAACAAATGGGCAGACAGATGGAAAATTGGAATAAAAAATAAGAATATTGGGAGGATCCATTCAAGAAGAGCAACATGCAACTGACAAGAGGTCTTGAAAGAGAGAACCTGGAAGAAAAAAAAATTATCATAGAACATAAGAATATTATCTAAAACCAAAAACATGAGTTCCTGCACTGACAGGGCCCACAGACGCACAGGACCAAGAATGAAAACAGCACCACACCAGACCCCTTGGCATGGCCCTTCAGAACACCAGTGTTGAAGAAGATTTTTAAATAATTGGAGGGCTCAAATGGTTTGGCGGTAGGTAGACACCACATTTCAGGAAAACTAGCCTCACGGTGGCACACTGAGATTGCCTACTGAGACAGTGACCTCAGTGACTTGGTCCAGCCTTCTAAGTGGTGCTGGGGGCAGTGCCAAGGGGTACGTGGGGTGAACTGAGCTGGATCACTCCTGAGCAGTGGTCCACACAGCCTGCGCACAAGAGAACAATGCATCCACTGGCTCTTACGTTGGTACAGTTGGCCCCCCTCACAAGAACCCACGTTTAGTGCCAAGTGTTCTGCGCACAAGTGGAGGTTCTGGACTCAAGGTCTGATCGTACGTAAGTGACACAGAGAATGAGAAAGTACTCACAATATTTACAAATAAAAACAATTTAAATAACTGTCGTTAATTGATAATAGTACATGAAATTGGGAAATCTCACCACAAAATCTAGATTTCTGGGTAGTACTGACGCACATGAAGATCTGACAACGTCAAGCTCATCCTCTTGGAACAACTGGCTACAACTTAACAGTAGATACCTCTTTCAGATCAAGCACGCAGACTGGCCACAATCTCCATCATTCCCTATTATCCTCAAACTCTGAGGTCAATTGCCCATTGCCATTTATCATTGAATGGGCACTCTTTTGCATTGGAAAATAAACCTTTCCCTTTAAGCTGATCGGCATCACCCACATTCATCACCAGCCTAACTCTTGTAGGCACTTGAGCTGCTAGTCTGCTTTAGGGAGCTGTAGCACGGCATCTCGATACTACCAAGTCAAGCTACCACTTCAGTGTTTTATCATGAAGATGATTTTGTTTAAAGGGAGTCCATGGTATGAGCCAGGGATGGAAACTCTCTCCTTAACTAACCAATCATTTATTCTGGACCTCAGTTTCCTTCTACAAGAAGGATCTTGTGATATTAACTTGCTAAGTAACGTAGTAGTCATGTAGTAAGACTACCCGTCTATTTTCTACTGGGAAAAAAACATGGCTGAGAACAGAATATTTCCATTATTAAAACCAAAGTTCTATTTCATGGCTTTTTCCTCATTTGACCCAACTCAAACATGCAACCCCCATTTCATGCAACAGTATTTCATTGCATTCCTGGCTTGTCCTTTCTCTATTTTCTCAATTCAGAGAATAAGAAGGGGAAAGTGACAGTAACTCACGGTTCAGTATCTTAGAGAGATTCAAGACTGTAGACTCAATGCTTCCATCTTAGTAAAGGGACCTTTCACAAACTCAATCGAGGGTGTCTCTGAAAATTAAGGAGAAAAAGATCAATAGCCTGGTGTTATCGGTAACAGCTGCGACAATTTATCAAGAATTTGATTTAGGCATGTTTCACTTGGCCCTGACTAAAAGTGGAGATTCTCTGAAACTCACCTGTAAAATTAGGACATCCCTAATTGTGGGGCGGGGTTGAACTCAGCCCACCTCACGTGCTATTTCAGGCAAAGGGATAAAACCTTCAGGCAGAGTGCAAAACGTAGAAGAATGGAACTCTATGGCTGCTCAGTGAACTCTGCACGGTCCAGGCTGCTGGAGAGGATGTGCAGCTAAGGGAGTGAGGTGGTACAGATGAAGAGTTATGGCGGGGATTTTGCAGAACCCTTCGGGGAGATGGTAAATGATATTACACCGGATGTGTTCACAGTCCGGAAATATACTCAGATTCTTTGGACTAAGCCTTTCCTGTCTTCTCTGTGACATTCATAAATGTAACAGCAGCCACCTTTTGTTCAATAGCAGGACTGCCTCTCGCTGCGTTAGGTGCGTGATATCCACCTTCTCTGATCTTCACTACTACGTGCAAAAGGCGCATCCACCCACCGTTGACTCAAACTTGCATTCATTCTACATGTTTTTTGAATTCCAGCTTCATGCCAGGGCCATTGTGCTGAGCACTGGGGATGCAGTTGTAAACAAAACACTCAAGGTCCCTACGTTCATGAAGCTTAGAGTCTGAGGAAGAGTAGACAATGACTAGTTGGACAAAAAATTATGAGAAATTAGTAAGCATTCTGAAGAGAATTAAGACAGGGCGATGGGGAGATATAATAGTGCTGGGTGATTACTATACGAACGTGGTTGTGAACCGTAATTAATCCTATGACAATATAATATGAGGGGACTATAAAGAAATGTATAATGAGAGTCAATTTAATTTAGACTGTGGGGAGAGTGTCAAAAAAGACCAGTGGAAGTAAGTGGCATTCAAGCTGAGACCTGAAGGACCAGTGGGTGAGTTATGCAGAGTATAGGTAGGATGGGAGGTGAGAGGTTGGGCTGTAAGCAACAGGAACGGTACAGGCAAATGCCATGAGGGGCAAAGACCTCAGCCTGTTGGAAGCACTAAGATAAGGCCATAGCAGAGATAGTGAGTCAGGGAGTGGGGGGAGGGGAGGTGGAAAGGAAACTTACACAAGGCAAACCCTCGTGGAGGCCAGTGCCATGCCCAAGGAAACAGAGGTTCACAAAGGTAAAGAACAGAGTCAAGGATCCCAAATGTGGTGATAAAGACTGGATTAGAATCCAGGACTATCAGACTATAGAGTTCATCATGCTTTTTCTGCTACACATGCTATCTCTTTTTGTACTAAGAGACAAGGAGCACATGCACACGCACACACACACACACGCACGTGCACACACACACACACACACACACACACACACGTCTTCCTCTTGAACCAAGACTAGCAGCTTAGAAGCATATCCCTGTGGTTTGGCTGGATGCGTGCATTTTTTGCTAAAGATGACCTGGTATCATCCAGCCCATTTCATCCTGCATTAGAGGTCATACCAACATCTGCCTGTCTCAGTGGGGACCCAGGACTGACCATCCAAGTCAAAACTGTGCTGGAAGCACTTAATACCTAAACTTCCAAGGCCACTGGCAAGTCAGAGGAGAAAGGAATAAACAGAGTCATTATACTTCACTCTTGTAAATCATCTGAGGGCCTCCATCATTTTTGTCGAGTTATTTTAATTGCTCTCATTTGCAGGAGCAAATTAGGTGTAGCATTGTTCTCTGTTCAGATGGGTGCCAGGAAGAAACTAAATGAGCAAAAAATGAAACCCCCTTTCCAAACAAAAGCCCAAACTCTGCAAATGAAATTGATTTGTAAACCTTGTCAAGGTAGTTTCTAAGGCAAATCTATTCAGGGCATCGTGGGGTTTTTAATCAAGGTCTTGAAAAATTGTTCAATTAACACATGCATCTGACACTAGTAAAAGAATTCCTTGCATAGAACTCGCACGAGCAGGGCCTCACAGCTGTATGGTCTCCATCTGAAAACTCAGGACAAAAAATGGATGTTTCCAACAGCCAAGCTATTGGAAGTTTGTTCAATTAAGCCTGCTCTAATACATGCTAAGTAAAATGATGATTAGGGAAGTAATTTTGGGAACGCAGGCAACTGACACACTTCTCTGTTTGTCTAGGTAATGTATTTGTGTTTTCTCCCCACCAATTTGGGTTGTTCTGACTAATTTGCTGCTTAATGACCTAACCACAGGAAGGTAAACAGGGAAAGAAAGATTTGATTCAATTCAACAAACTTTTAATGAGTGTTTACTCTGTACCAGCTATAGAGTAAGGCTCTGGAGACAGTCTACAATCAGTGATGGAGAAACAAAGGGCCCAGGAGGCACAGTCGTGCTGGAAACTGTTTCAGACCCCCAGTGTCATTCGCAAGGACTCACACAAGCATTTAGGCAGCTCTGGGGAACACACATGTTGGATTTCCCAAAGCAGTTCCAATTTCAAGCATTTTGTGCTGTTGCCCGGAGACCAGCAAAATATTTCCCAACATTTGAAAATCCAACCTAGGCTCATTCTTACCTGGAGACACCCCTTTAAATTAGTCCTTTGTGTGACCATGTGACTTGAGTTTAGATTTTCAAACTACTTTCTGTCAACTATTTTTTGTAGATTTTGTATATGTTGTGTAAATTATCATCTGCGTTGGCCCTTTCACTGAGAATGTTATTTCTGCAAATTAAATGCACCTAGCAATGGAGTAGTGAGTTTACACCCAACTGCCTCAAGCCTTGAGGGTGGAATTTTTCCGATTCCATTAGAGGTATGAGACTGGAATGAAATTAATCTGATAGTAATAATCAAGAAGTCCCACTTGCTCACAAGAGGCCCACCTAAGAGGGCTAATACCTACAGAGACACTCTGTTAAGTAGAATTAGCACATGCGTCGAGAACAGGCCTAGATTAAGTAGGGGTGAAGGTTAGGAAAGATGGTGAATCAGGAACCAAAATATAGTACAAATCCCCAAACAGCTCTCAGAACTAAGCTTTAATGCAGTCTTCCCAAACTATTTAAGTAAAGCTGTATGATGTTGCCATTTCTGTAGGGTAAAAGTGGTCAAATATTGGCAACTTCACATGGTTCAAATTAATATGTTTAGGCCAACCCTAGATCTAGGAACTGCCCCTCAATAAATAAAAATCAGAAGGGGTGGTGAGGGAGGAGGAGCTTTTGATCAAACATTTTAGGCAAATCCTTGTAGATTAAGCATCCACATTAGCATATTAAAGTCCCTGAGAGGTTCGGGAGTAAACAAACCTGTTAACTCCACTTCCCAAATGTCTTGGATTTTGGAACTCTTATTTCCCCCAAAGGAAACCCTGGAAACATTTTGGGAAATATTGCCTTTCAGTATCCAAATATGTCATAAATAAGAACAGTGGTAGGTGACACGTCACTAGGGAATGACAGAGTGTGTGTTGAAAAATGTGGCTTTGGGGTCCCCAGTTGTTTCAGTACAATATCTGCAGATATAGTTCCCAAGATAATCAGAGGAACTATGCCTGGATTGAAAATGAGTTATCTTCATGAGCAAGATATCTTGAAAAACATAAAATCCGCCCTCATAGATGTGAGATGACAATCTGAGAGAAATAAATCCTCTCATTTTTCAGCTAAAAAATCCCTCAATTCTTATCCACACATATTCTCAAGTAAATAGACTGCAATGAGTAGGGGTGACAATTTTCTTTCCTCATATTCACAATATTGACTTCCTGAATTATTACTTTCGGGTACCACTGATAGGATTTGCAAATGATTTGGTTCCCTAAAATCTTAATCAAATGGTGTTCAACAAAGTGGAAACTTTAACAATGTAGAAAGCTTGTGCATGAGGCACTTGGATAAAAAGAAACAAAACGAAATCTGCTATTATTAAAACAATAGCCACTACTTTGGAGAGACTGCACTAGGGGCAGGACAGGAATAAAGACGCAGACGTAGAGAATGGACTTGAGGACACTGGGAGGGGGAAGGGTAAGCTGGGAGTGAGAGAGTCGCACTGACATATACACACTACCAAATGCAAAATAGATAGCTAGTGGGAAGCAGCCGCATAGCACAGGGAGGTCAGCTCGGTGCTTTGTGAGCAACTAGAGGGGTGGGATGGGGAGGGTGGGAGGGAGACGCAAGAGGGAGGAGATATGGGGATATATGTATACATATAGCTGATTCACTTTGTTATGCAGCAGAAACTAACATAACAGTGTAAAGCAATTATACTCCAATAAAGATGTTAAAAAAAAAAAAAGATTGGTTCAATACACTCCCAAGTAACACAGACTTAATTCTAAAAGGGTTCTGTCATTCAATAATTGGATATGTTACTGAACTGTTGTTAGACTTGATTTTCCTCATCTGTAAAATAAGGAGGGATTTCCTAAATACTTCCAGAGGCTCTACTGAATCCCCGCTGAACTCTTTCTTTCCATCATACTTTTTACATTCTCTATTTTCTATCCCATTTATATGCCTATATTATCCCCCCTTCTAGGCCTTTAGTACAAAAAGAAGCAAGAACTGACTCTGATTCGTCTTGGTTTTCCATATACTGCCTAATGATGGTTACAGGTGCAGTTCTAGAAACAGACTACCTCAGATGGAGTCTTAAGTCTGTCCCCTACTGGCTGTGTGACCCTGGGCATTTGTTTAAACTTTGTACCTGAGTTTCCTCCAATATCATGTTGGGATTATAATCATACCTATGATATGTTTTGTTTAATCCACGCTCTGCACTTTGAACAGTGAGTGACATGTGCTCACCCCTCGATAAATGTTAACTCTTGGGACTTCCCTGGTGGCCCAGCAGTTGAGAATCCGCCTTCCAATGTAGGGGACGTGGGTTTGATCCCTGGTCAGGGAACTAAGATCCCACATGTCGTGGGGCTACTGGGCCCGCATGCCACAACTAAAGAGCCCGTGTGCCGCAACTACAGATCCCACACCCTCTGGAGCCCGAGTGCCACAACTAGAGAGAACCCCGCGCGCACCACAACAAAAGATCCCGTGTGCCGCAACTAAGACCCAATGAAGCCAAAAATAATAATAATAATAATAAAATAAAATAAATAAAATAAATGTTAACTCTTTCCTACTCTTGTTAGGTCCTTGGCAACTATTTGTTGATTCAGTGAATGTATGGGTAATAATAGCGGGCTAATATTCCTTCCTTATCAGGAAAATGTTTTTTCTACTTTTAATAACTCTTTTAATGCCTCCTCAACTCCCTCTGAGTAGCAAAAACGTATTGCTTTAATCCTACCAGCCTCCAAAGGAATGGTGAAATTTCTGTCTATCTTCTTACATCCAAACTTCCTTTGAAATATTGTATTTTCCTTCCTATCACTGGAGAATAAGACTCCTTCACATTTTGCTGTAAGATCTTTGATGAAAGATGCAATTTTACGAATATAACCCTGAATCACATTGATGCTAAAGTTGGGGAAGTAATTACTCTGAATTAATGGAGCTTGCATTCCCATTATCTGTCTAGTACACTAGCTGGGAGCTTCTGTAGATACAGTGTATATATGAGAGAAGGTGAGCCCGGCCAAGGTAATCCCTCCCACTGGCTCCATCCCAGTCCAGCCTTGCCCAGATTTTGTATAGCATTTTAACCCCTATAATTCTCTCTTTCATTGACAGTTCACAGTGGATTAGAGATAAAACTCAAGATTTGTTCTAGTGCTGTTAATCCAGTAGCCCCTAATCACATGTAGTTTTTGAGCATCTGAAGCATGGCTTGTCCAAAATAAAACTAGTTCCAAGTGCAAGATATACACCAGTTTTCTAAGACTTAATACTAGAAAAAGTAAAATATCTCATTAATCATTTTTCTACTGACTATAAGTTGAAATGATAGAATATGTTGGGTGCACTGGGTGAAATATAGTATTAAAATTAATTTCAACTGTGTTTTACTTTTTTGTATGTAGCCACTAGAAAATTTAAAGCTGTATAAGTAACTCAAGTGTATGGCTTCTTTCCTATTTTTATTGGACGGCACTGATCCAGTGCACAACCTAGATCCGGAATACTCCCTGAGACAGTCCCTGCCCTAAATTCCTCCTATGTGTTCTCTCACTGTATAAAGACGTTCAATGAGGAATTATTATTCTTATTTTAGATTTAATAAAATTGGGAATTTCTGGAGACTAAAAAACCCCCATAAAAAGCAACTAGAACGTTGAATTTTACGTTTGTCTGACTCCAGATTCAGGTTCTCTTGGTTGCACCAGACTCCAATTTGGTGGCAAACTGCCCCAATAATAAATGACAGTAAATCCTTGTCTCTGGTTGGATATTCCAGAGGCAGACGCTGAGATGGAATTTGGGGTATGGTTCGTTTATTAGAATCAGCATCTGAGGAAGAAAGGGGAAGGAAGGAAGACTGGGCAGAGGGCCAAGTCAAACCATGACGAAGACCCAAGAAAGCCCCCAACAACCTGGCGGGAAGCTCTAGTCCTAATGATGCCTGTCAGAGTGACCCCTCCTTGGGCCAAAATAGGCCGCAAACCTCCGACGTGCTCGGCCACTGCCTGTGCGCTGTTCTGGAAAGGACATGAACTAGGGTTGGGCGGCTTTCTGCCGCGAGACAGACCCTGACAGAGCTGAAAGCTGGTCTGTCTGCTGACCACAATCCCCGCAGCTGTATATCCCATAAATCTTTGAAGGATCTGGGTGGCGCATCCTTTACTGAGAAAGATATTTCGTAATTATCTTGATTTGTTGGTTTTAATTCCTCTTTTCTTCTTCTATATAACTCAAGGAGAAATGCTTCTCCTCCTGCCACCCTGCACACAAAGAAACAGTGGATTTCAGGCTCAGAGACTTGGCAGGCAATGGAATCTACCTATGGCTTGATAATATTACTTGTTTTTAATTGCGTTTGTTTTTCATTTGTTTTTATAGTTGTATTCTACTTATAAAAATGTATATTGGTTTTCTGTGTGTGATTATATAAAATTTTTTTTCTAAAAACTTATTTTTAAAAAGAAGCAATTAATTGAAACGTGCCAAGTGAGCCTATTTAATTTAATGCAAATTAGAAGCCTCACTAGCCTGAGAGAGAAAAGGACCAAATTTGAAGAGACAGAGCTCACTCTTCATAGGGGAAATCAAGAGGACGGGCAGTCATTCCAGCTCAAGAGATGTGCATTATCAGTGAGGTGTGGGAGCAGAGAAAAGCACAGAGCAAACTACTGACACAATTGTTCACGATTTCTTCTGGAATTGGACCATGTCAGAATCAACTTTGCTACTACAAGATTACACATTCGTGTCAGTTTCCTCTCTTAAGTCTTGGACCTGTTACCAAAGTCTGTTATTTCACACTGCACTGTTGTTATGTGGGGTCCTTGCTCTTCCAGCCTGATGCTCTATGGGCATATCCAAAGAACTTCTCGAGTAACTGAGATCAAAACTTAGTAGAACTTATATCCCAATATGAAAAGATTGATAAGACATTTCAGTATTGCAGCGTTGGGGATCGGGCCTCTACCTCTTACTCTGATATGTAAGAAAAAATAACCAAAGAAACTGGTAAAGGTTATGCCTTCTAGGGAGAAGGTTGAACTTGGGAGAAACTAGGGGAAGTGGCCGAGAGAAAAAACGTATTTCAATACTCCTCTCTTTTGTTTGAATGTTTCCCCAAGGTTATGAATTACTGTGACAATTTTTAAACTGGTTTAAATCAAAACGTAAATACCAAAAACCAAAAAAAGCTGGCCGGCCAAGGATATACAGCTACAGAACACCACTGCAAGCCCACAGGGAGCTGTCCTCTCTCTGGGGTGTTTAAAGATGAATCGTCCAGCAGCAGCGTGTCAGAAGAGTTGCTCTAGGGATGAAAGAACCTGAGGAGACACAGCAGGGCTTTCCGAGTTTCTGGGACCTACCAGCTGCTGATCATGGGGGTCAACGTAGAACACAAACAAAGGAGCCAGCACAGAGGAGAGAAGCTTCTACTGAGAGCAAGTGCTCAGGAGCACAGTGTTATCTACAGGGAATTCCCACTGGCTGAAGTCTCCACCGACACAACACAGGGTGTGAGACCCAGAGGCTTCTGTTCTTAGCTCCATCCCTCATTCTACCATAATTTGTCAACGCAGTTACCAGTATCTGAGTTTTACTGACTGACTTTTTATCTCTCTTTCTGCCATCATACAAACATAACCTTAAGGGAGCAGAGATGTTGATTTTTTCACTGCATTATTTCCAGAATCTAGAACAATTCCTAGAACCTTAATAAATACTTGCTGAATGAATTAATATACTGAGAGATGAGACATTTCTTAACAAGCCTCCCTGTCCAACTATGAGATACTTATAAACACAACTCAACAAACGTGTCTAACTCAGTGCCAGGAGACCACCTATAAAACTGAGACATGAAGACGTGGTATTAAGTATACAATGGAATACTATGCAGCCATAAAAAAGAATGAAATAATGCCATCTGCAGCAACATGGATGGACTTAGAGATGATCATAGTAAGTGAACTAAGTCAGACAGAGAAAGACAAATATTATGATAGCACTTATATGTGGAATTTTAGAAAATGATACAAATGAACTTATTCACAAAACAGAAACAGACTCACAGACATAGAAAACAAACTTAGGGTTACCAAAGGGGAAAAGGGGTGGAGGGATAAATTAGGAGTCTGGGATTAAAATATACACGCTACTATATATAAAATAGATAACCAACAAGGACCCACTGTATAGCACAGGGAACTATACTCAGTATCTTGTAATAACCTATAATGGAAAAGAATCTGAAAAATAATATATAGATGTATACATGTATAACTATCATTTTGCTGTACACCTGAAACTAACACAACATTGTAAATCAACTATATTTCAATAAAAATTAAAAAAAAAAACGGACACATGTATTCCCTCTGGTTTCAGCCCAAGCTTAATTACAAAATATAATGGAGGAACCACTACTTTAGAAGCTTTTGTCATTAAAACACATCACCTTAATGACTATGAGGTCTTCTCCTCATGTGAGGAGCAAATAAAACTCTCAGATAATGATGATGCAGGTCTTTCCATTCTGCTCTACTAATATGCTTCTACATTCTTCTGAAAGAATTATTACTAAGCATTGCCACAATTATGTTTCATTATCCCCTATTAGCATAATGTAGATGGTCAACTAAAATTCAATGGAGACTATTCATATAAATTGAAAAAAACAAGTAATTAATATATTACATTCATTGTAAGGATCAACTTAAGTTCTTCTTCATTGGGACTTTTGTTACTATGGTTGTAGGGCAAAAGCATTTCCCTTGGGTGTCCCTCAGACCCTCTGACCTTTCTGACCACTTTCGCATTATCTCCTTTACTGGCTTCTCCTCTGCTCATCGCAGTAGATGTGGAGATTCATTATGCTTTCATTCTTAGGGCTCTTCACACTCACCCATGATTCCACAATCCCATAATGTTACCAACTCATCACAGAATTATTTCAAACCCCGACCTTACTTCCTCTCTGACATCGCTGCTAAGATCTAATCCCATACTTCTAATCCTTCCTTCCATCCTCACAGAATTCCTTCAGTGTTTTCAAATTTGATGTGTTCTTTTTCCAAATTCCTTGTTTACATCCTTACCCCCATTCTTCATCCATGTTCTCCATCTCAGTGAAAAACACCAACATTAGACCTGCCTGTTCAGCCCTCAACATCTCTTACCGGGACTATTACAGAAGTCCTAGCTCCAAAGTCTTAAATATTTCCACCCTACCTTGTATTCACCATGTATTGTACTTCCTGAGAGTGCTCTATGTATCAATACAATGTGGAAACATACAGGTGACGCCCTTTCTAAAAAAAACCCTGTAAGCGCCACTGGGCACAAGACCAAAATATAACATTTCTCAGCATGGTACTATCCCCTTGCTTATCCCAATTTCAATCCCCACTATATCAACTCACACACCACTATTTTTCAAGCAAATGAATCTATTTGCTAATACCCAGAAAGCCTTTACAGTTGATCTCTCTCTGGGGACTGCCCTGTCTACTTTCCCCACCTGGTGAATGATGACGCTTTCCTTCATTCAAGATCAATATTGAAAATCTCTTCATATATGACACTTTTTTCCACCCCCTTATTACTCACCTAACATACTCTCAGATTCATTTTCTGATAACTCCATGAACGTCTACCATAGAAGTTACCATATTACAGCTTAATAACTATTATGTTGGTATCTGCCTTTCATCTATAGAGAATATAAGCACTCCAGAGGCAAGATTCATATTTTAGTGTTTGTTATAGTTTTGCATTCCTGTCCCAGCAAGTGTTTGCATATACTGGGGGTTTCATGGACTGTTTCACATAGATAAATAAAAAAAGGAACGATACAAAAGAATAACAAATTATATGACTGTGGGTCCCAAAGGAAGTGATGGTAACCACTCAGGAAGCTATCTATATAGTACAAGTGGAAAACTCCTCAGTCTAAAAATACTGCTTTGGCTATTCCATTTTTCTCTTGACCCTGTACCATCCTACCACACAGGACTTAGGGACAAAGAATCTTAGCTCTTAAGATGGGGATTCTGGACATTAGTAGTCCTTTGCAGTACATGCTTGAGAAATGTGGGCTTACTCAGCTTCCTCCCACTCCTTTTACAAAGCTTTCCTGGCCATGAAGTTTATGATACTTTCAGAGCTCAAGTATTAATGTTTAACACTCCTCCCCTGGGCTGGGTAATGAGTGCAGCATAGCAATCTCTCTTTGTTACCTCCTGACATTCCTGAATTACCCAACAACAAATAGCAGGCATCCATTCTGTGGCTGACATTTGAATCTGTATTCTCTGTAATGATTACCATTTATCAATGATCAGCTATTGATTACTCCCATCTGGGTCTGCAACTTGAATGAAGGTAAGCTGGATACATACACTTTCACACTGGCTTGGTGCACAGAAACCCAGTCTGAGCTGGGTAAATGAGGTGTCCAGATACAAAATGAATAGCACCAATCCAAATTATATTAACTTTTAATGAGGCAAGATTAAAACAGCTCCAGGAACTTAGAGTTCTTGGGGAGGAATAAAACTCCAGGCTGATGAAATACCATTTTGACTAGCTTTGCAGATGGTGGGATTCTGTTTTCTCAGAATTTTGCACACTTCCATGCAGTTGAAATACCTATTAAAATACATACTTCACAGTGATTGTTTGCATCTCGGCACCTCTTTGATGGAGGCCACAGAGCAATGGGATTTGAATCAGAGGGGAAAAGATGCCTTGGGAAACTTCCTAAATCATTAAACTCAGTACGGAGATCAGCTCAGCACCACCAAAATGAGGTACAGATTTGGGGAAGTTGGAGAACTAACTGCAGGGTTTTAAAAACTTGACCAATTACCATGTTTTTAATAGGAATTCTGGGAAATTTGAACTTGGATCCCCAATCTGCTACTGTTAAAAAAATGGGAAAAAAAGGAGTGGCCAAGATGGCAGAGTAAGAAGACCCTGACCTCACCTCCTCCCACAGGTACAACAAAATCACAGCTATTTACAGAGCAACTATTGATGAGAACAACCTGAAGACTAACAGAGAAAATTTTCCACAACTCAAGCTATAAAGAAGGAACCACAATGAGACAGGTAGTAGTAGCAGTAGAGATAAGATGCATGCCTCAGGGTAGGCAACCCACAAATGAGAAGATAATCACAATTGCAGGTGTTTTTCCCAGGAAGTGAGGGGTCTGAGTCCCACATCAGGCTCCCCAGCCTAGTGGTCCTGCACTGGGAAGAAGAGCCCCAAGAATGTCTGGTTTGAAGATAGATGCAAAAATTCTCAATGAAATATTATCAAACTGATCTCAACAATATATTGAAAGGATCATACACCATGTTTAAGTGGAATTTGTCCCAGGGATGCAAGGATGGTTCAATATTTGCAAAGCAATAAATGTGATGCAAAACACTAATAAATTAAAGAATAAAATAATATGATCATATTAATAAATGCAGGAAAAGCATTTGACAAAATTCAACATCTACTTATGATAAAAACTCTCAACAAAGTGGTTACTGAAGGAACATACGTCAATGTAATGAAAGCCATATATGACAGGCCCATGGCTAACATCACATTCAACGGCAAAAAGCTGATAGCATTTCCTCTAAGATCAGGAAGAAGACAAGGATGCCCACGATCATCACCTTTATTCAACACAGTGTTGGAAGTTCTAGTCATTGCAACCAGACAAGAAAAAAGAAATGATAGGTATTCAAAATAGAAAGGAAGAAGTAAAACTGTCATTGTTTGCAGATGACATGATACTATATATAGAAAATCCTAAAGCCACCACCAAAAAACAATTAGAATTAATAAATGAATTCAGGAAAGTTGCAGGATAAAAAATTAATCCACAGATCTGTTGCATTTCAATACACTAACAACAAACTGTCAGAAAGAGAAATTAAGAAAACAATCCCATTTACAGTGGCACTGAAAAGAATAAAATACCTAGGAATAAATCTAACCAAGGAGTTAAAAGACTTATATTTGAAAAACTATAAAACACTGATGAAAGAAGCTGAAGATGACACAAACAAATGGAAAGATATGTCATGCCCATGGGTTGGAAAAAAATAATATTGTTAAAATGACCATACTACCCACGGCAACCTATAGATTCAATGTAATCCCTATAAAAATACCAAAGGCATTTTTCAGAGAACTAGAAAAACGATCTTGAGAAAGAAGAACAAAGCTGGAGAATAGTGCTTCCTGATTTCAAACTATACTTCAAAGCTACAGTAATCAAAACAGTACAGTACTTGCACAAAAACAGACACATACATCAATGGAACAGAATAGAGATCCCAGAAATGAACCCACATTTACTTACTGTGCAGTTAATCTATGACAAAAGGAGGTAAGAATGTACAGTGGGGAAAAGACAGCCTCTTCAATAAACAGTGTTGGGAAAACTGGACAGCTACATGCAAATGTAACAAACTGGACTACTTTCTCACACCATATACAAAAATATTAATAAACTCAAAGTGGATTAAACACTCAAATGTAAACCTGAAACCATAAAACTCCTAAAAGAAACCATAGGTTGTATGGTCTTTGACATCGGTCTCAGGAATATTTTTTTGCATATATCTCATTAGGTAAGAGAAACAAAAGCAAAAATAAACAAATGAGACTATATCAAACGAAAAATCTTTTGCACAAGGAAGAAACTATCAACAAAATGAAAAGGTCACCTACTGAATAGGAGAAGATACTTGCAAATGGTATATCTGATAATGGGTTAATATCCAAAATATGCAAAGAACTCATACAACTCAGCATCAAAAAAAGTGAACAACCTGATTTAAAAAAATGGATATTTTTACCAAAGAAGACATACAGAGGTTCAACAGATGTATGACAAGATGCTCAACATTGCTAATCATCAGGGAAATGCAAATCAAAACCACAATAAGATATCACCTCACATCTGTCAGAATGGCTATTATCAAAAAGACAGCAAATAACAAGTGTTGGCAAGGATGCGGAGAAAAGCTAACACTTGTACACTGTTGCAGGGACTATAAATTGGTACAGCCACTATGGAAAACAGTATAGAGGTTTCCCCAAAAATCAAAAATAGAACTATCATATAATCCAGCAATTCCACTTCTGGGTATTTTTTCGAAGAAAACAAAAATGCTGATTTGAAAAGATATACATACCCTTATGTTCACTGCAGCACTACTCACAATAGCCAAGGTATGAAAGCAACTGAAGAACCTAAGTGTCCATCAATATATGAATGGATAAAGAAGATGTCTCACACACACACACACACACACACACACACACACAGATGGACCTAGAGAGTAATATGCAAAGTGAAATAAGTCAGAAAGAGAAAGACAAACAGACAAACACCATATGATTTTACCTATATGTAGAATCTAAGAAATAAAAACAAACAAACAAAATAAAACAAAAATCAGACTCACAGATATCAGTGAACAAACAGGTAGTTGCCAGAGGGAAAGAGGTGGAGTATGAGTGAAATAGGTGAGAGAAATTAAGTACAAACTTCCAGTTACAAAATAAATGAGTCACAGTGATGAAATGTACAGCATGGGGAATATAGTCTTTGTATGGTGACAGATGGTAAGTAGACTTATGGTAGTGATCATTTTGTAATGTATAGAAATGTCAAATCATTATGATGTACACCTGGAACCAACACAGTATTGTGGGTCAATTATACTTCAATTAAAAATAATAAAATAAAAATTCAAAAACTGAAAATAGAAATAAAATTCATGACTGATAGCACAAATTTATGTCACAACAGTCAGAATTTAAACCCCAGCTTTGCCACTTAAAAGTCAATGGGTAACACCTACAGTCAATTAATCTATGACAAAGGAGGCAAGAATAGACAATGGAGAAAAGATAGCCTCTTCAATAAGTGGTGTTGGGAAAGGTGGACTGCTACATGTAAATCAATGAAATTAGAACACTCCCTCATACCATATACAAAAATAAACTCAAGATGGTTTAAAGACCTAAGTATAAGACATGACACCAGAAGAGAACATAGGAAAAATATTCTTGGGCATGAACTGTAGAAATATTTTCTTAGATCAGTCTCCCAACGCAAAAGAAATAAAAGCACAAATAAACAAATGGGACCTAATCAAACTTAAAAGCTTTTGTACAGCAAAGGATACCATTAACAAAATGAAAAGACAACCTGCAGAATGGGAGAAAATATTTTCAAACAAATGTGACAGACAAGGATTTAATATCCAAAATATATAAACAGCTCATACAACTCAATATTGAAAAAACACACAACACAATCAAAATGGGCGGAAGACCTAAAGAGACATTTCTCCAAAGAAGACATACAGATGGTCAACAGGTACATGAAAAGATGCCCAACATTGCTAATTGTTAGAGAAATGCAAATCAAAACCACAATGAGGTATCACCTCACATCTGTCATAATGGCTATCGAGTAGTGAGAGATAAAATGCCACCTTAGAACAAAACATAACCAATAATATACAGTAGTAAATCAGTCAAGAGTTTGCTGTTTATTCTCATATAGTGGGTTACTAGCCACAAGGCTTTGAGATCATTTACAGCCTAAGAGAGCAAATTTAACTTTCCAAAATAATTGTATGTCACAGTTTCTAAGAACAAATACATCTTCCAATAACAAACATGTTTTTAAAAGTTTGTGTATGTCAGCCTTGTGGAGATCGCACAAAACATTGTAACTAAACAGTGAATATTAAAGAGAAAAACAAAGCATGTATAGATTTAAACTTCAGTAGGGCTGTTACACCTCCTAGACAGCCTGCTTATAGTACTTCTCCTTTCCCTCTTGCCAAAAAGGCAAGTTCAACAGCACTTGAGTATTCGTTAGTTAAGTTTATTCTCAAGTTGTCCTAACAAATACAATTATAATTCTTTAACAAGTCAGTCAAAGAATTTAAACTCTATAACCGTCAGCTTGCCACAACTTATCTGATGAACTCATTCACACCAAGGCATAACTATATAACTGCACCCAAGCATATCCAGCTTTGAAGAGCAAGGGGGAAATGCCTAATCTCATGTTGGAACTTACCTTTGGAGGAATTTCTGAGATCATTTGTAAGATAAGTAAATTAGTGTCCATGGAACCTGCCAAGTTACTTTGGTAAATTCCTCCTTGGACCATTAAGACATCTCACTACAACATTTTGCTTTCACGAATCTGTGGATATTCTTCTAAAATGGGGAAGAAGTAAAGAGGAAAATAAAGATATGACCCCTCCAGAGCTGCTAGAAATCAAATTGTAAGATTACTGGATGCAGGGATTGTTCCATTCTGATAGAAATACTATGTCACTCTACAAGGCTCTAATGGCCACCATGGAAGCTATCCAATGAATAAACACCGTCCCTTCCACTGCCGTAGAGTGTTCTGGAGTGCTGTTTTTCAGCATTGATTACTTTGCTCTGTTAAACTTAAGTCCACTGCTGATGGAAATATACACACAGATGGTATGGTGGCATCATCAGGGAATGATGGGAAGATGGCAAAGGAAACATTCTCACATCTCTGTATTCCCCACTGTGCTAGTATACCAGCCTCTCAGCCCCTCCTAGCCTTCCTTCCTCCCTTGCCAGTCTGGTCCCCACTAATAGCCGTATCAATAATAATCCTTTGGCGATCTTCCATTCCTTTAGCCTCTGCTGCGTGCTTCTTGCCAATCCTCAACCTGAATCCATCCTACATACGTATTTTCTCTGCAAATGCTCCCAGGATGCCCACAAAGTGCTGGAAAAAATCACAACGATGCCCTCTTTGCTACATAAAGTCTTCTGCTCTGAGCAATTAACGCTTTCAAGTCTCCTCTTCGACCTTTATTCGCATTCTCATTGTCCACACGGGATGCTCCAAAGTTTACTAATCTAGTCAAGTACTCAGTCTCCACCTCTACCTCCTTCCACTCACAATACAACTTAATCTATTCCACAGAGAAAATTCAGGCCAGGGTGCCACCACCTCCAATTTTAGCTATCCTCCTATGCATTTGTATTTTACCTCCTCGCTAACCCAGGGAAGAGGGTCTCCTCTCCCACCAATGAACAATTTCTCCACTTGCAGTTTTCGATCTGCTCTTCTCTAAGCTCTGAAGGCATCTCTCCTCTCTTTTCAATTCCTCTTTCTTAGCCAAACCCCTTTCAAAATATTGGAGTATCTCAATCTTTTTAAGTTATTTATCTTCCAATTTACGCTGCCCCAAACCTTACGTTATTACCTTTGTCTCGTTATCCCTTACTTCCCAATTCCTTGAAGAGTTGTACACACACGCTACTCCATTTCCTCACTCCCCCTTTGTTTTTCACCTGTAATCCAGGACTCCACTCAAACTGCTCTAATTAGACCAACAATGAACCACTAATTGCTTCAATTCTTGGCCTCTTTTCAAGTTTCAGCCTACTTGGCATCTCAGTGGTATTTGACCTTCCACCCTCCCAGAAATGTCCTTTTTCCTTGTCTTCATGAAGCCCGATCTCTCTTTCTGCTCCTAGATCTGCCCTGCTATCTCCTTCATTAGTGTCAGTGCCTATTTCTCTGGTATTTCTGAAATGCGAGATGCCCTAAGCCTCTGTCACTGACTCTCTTCATTTTACATTTATTTGTGGGAGCCCTTCCCCACCCCCATGGTGTCAACTACTGTCCAACACCAATGGTTTCCTAACATGTATCTCCAGACAAAAGCCCCTGAATAGGTCTCCCTGCCTCGAAACTCCTCCCCTCTCCAATTCACTGCAGCACCTGAGCAGATGTGACCACTGCCTTAAAAATGCCAGTGGGTCCCTTTGCCTTCAGGTTAAGGTTACTTTCTTTACTAGGTCTGTTGGTCCTTTCCAAGCTTGACCCAGTCTTCTGTTTTAAACTCCATCCCTTCCCATTTCTCAATATCAGTCAGATGAGTTTGGTCTATTAAACATTACCCAAATACATGGTGGGCTCTCACATCTTCATGTCTTGGTCACTCAGCCTACAACGCCCTTCCCCATCCCCACTCCCACCCATGATCACTCCCATTTATCTCACTCCAAACGTTACTCCCAAGGAAAATAACTAATAATAGCTGATATTTATTGAGTGCTCACTATATGTCACAGACTGTGTTGAGTGCTTCAGATGCATCCCCTCATCTAATCCTCAAAATGACTTGAGAGATAGACATGACGATTATTACCCCTTTTGCACATAGGAAACCTGAAGCTTACAGGGTTAAGTAACTTCTTTAAGGTCACATAGCTAGTACAGAAATTTGATCTGACTCCAGAGCCTTCTCTCCCTACTACATGTCCAAAGACCTGTGTTTCTCCTGCGCATTTCTGTTTCTATTCAAATCACATTCCTGCTTGACTATTCCTTCATACCTCTGTCCTCTGGTACCATACTGAGAACTCCTGGGGCAAACGAAGTTGGTTTTCTTCATCTATCCCCTTTCCCACCCCTCCAACACGCCTGACAAATACCGGAGGTTCAACAAATGCTTTTTACATCTGAATCTGAAATGAATGCATTACCCATATTGACTAAGGGGTGGAGAGAAACTTCAAGGCCAAAGATCTAATCAGCGTGACTGAGTGGGTGACTGCCAGCATTCTGAATGATCCACTTTCCACCGAGTCCCAGAAGAGGGCAAACATTTACAGCTTGTCCTCTGTCTCTAGCCCTCTAAACCTCTTGAAACAGACTTTCCATGCAGAACTGTCCGAATTAGAGGCACTTCACTTGAAAGAACGTTCTGTGTCTAGAAAACATGGTTTTCAATTTTCTACAGCACGAACGCTCGAACTAGTGACTTAGTGGCCCTGTGACACTGAGATGTTAAGGCCAAGTGACCACCCATTCAAAATATTGCAAAAGCAAAATTACAGCTCTCACAGATTACAGTCACGGTAACAGTTTCCTATTCTCCCTTGACACTTCTGCAACATCTTAAGTTCACCTTAGGATGAAAAGCCTGGGTACTGTAAGGTAAATGGTGAAAGAGCAGTCAAGTAAGCAGAGGGCGTAAAATAGAGATATCACCATGCTCTCATTGTATCCATTTGTCTTTCTCAAATATAGAACGTGTAAGTCTCAGGACACCTAACCAACACTTCGTAACAGGATGCTTTATCTTAAGCTGTTTTGTAATGCTAAGTACTAGCTTTCCAAAATCCACTGATGCTTGACTTCTGAAATTGGTGACATGTAGTTGTATTTTCCTTGGGAAGCAAACAGGTTGATTCCTTCGTCTGGATGTAAAAAGTGACCTATTTTGAAAGCACTGGGAGACATGTCTGAGAAATGCAAGCGATGTGCTGTAACAGCTCAGGGATCTGAGCCCTCACTCTGTCTTCCGGAGGTTCGGCCCTCCATCCTCCTGTCCCCTCACTCCCCTCACCCCAACCGAGTGGGAGAACAAAACAATGAAAGGCATCCTATGTCGGCTCATAGAGTGTCATAGCTGATAGAGAGAATGTGGAAACCACTAGTCCGGACTCTTCATTCTACAGGTGGCGAGAATGGAAATCTGACAGGAGACTGACTTTCTCTGGACTCCAGCAAATTTGCAAAAGTCCTGCTGGACCTGGCAAGAGCCAATTCTGTGTATCTCTTCCCAGTTCTGCATTCAAAGATATCATGTTGGCAGCCTGAAATTGGTCACGGTGGGAGTATTTACACCATGGAACCTGGCAAATGCTACAAATCAGAGTGATTTCTTCCCCAGAGAACTGGTTTACCAGCAACCAGCAACATGATTCTCTGAAAGCTCCTCTCCAAACTCATAAGGAAGCCAATTATCTTTACATACTTGTAAACATGAAACCCAGTTATCTTTCCATATTCTCATGAGTTGTGTCTTCTTGCTTTCACTCTCTTTATCTTGCCTGTTTGCTTTCATCAATTCACTCAACAAGTACTTGCTGACCACTTTTTATATACCAGGCACAGTGCAGGGAGTTGTAGATAAAGTGATGAAGAAAACAACAAAATCCTGCCTTTACTGAACTGAATATAATGGGGGACATACACGCCTTAAGCATATGACAGTTCTGGCTGTAAATAAAAGGTTTCGTATGTGCTATAAGAGCGTATAAAAAGAGGGGCATAATCCAGGCTGGGGAAGTGACATATTTAAAGGAAACCTTCCTATCAAGTTAGCACAAAATGGTCTATGTGATTCCAGAATGCACTTTGCAGCCAGACAGAACTGAGTTTGAATCCCAGCTTTAAATAATCTTGTTGGATGACTTTGGACATCCTCTCAAAGCCTCGGTTTTCTTGCAAGTAAAACAAGGATACTCTTAGCAGCTACTCCATAGGGAGGATGTGAGGATTGAAATGATAACATACGGAATGTCTAGCCCCAAGCCTGCCACATAATTGACGTTCAATAAAGAGTGCCTATGTTTCTGATTAGGATGATTATCTTTTCTTCCCACTGCGTGTCTAGAAGGTTTACTCTGTCCGTGCCTTTAAAGGACATCATTTCTGCCTGCAAGTGTAATTTCTCTGAGAATGCGGGGGACTTGCAGAGGCCATCTGGCAATGGTGGACACTAGCCAAATCATCACTAATTGCCTAAGTACGCTGGCTCTCCTTGGTAATGGGTTTGGCGGGTCTAATTACTGGAGACCACATGACATCTTTGAGCTCCTGCCGTTGGGAGCTTGAGCCCAAGCCAGCAGCTCCAGGTTCCTTGTGAGTCTGGAGAGGAGCTTTCAGAGAATCACGCTTAACAAAGAGCTGGCAGAGGTGGGTCTTGTCTGCTCCCACGCCCCCCCCCCCCGCCCCCTTGTGGGAGCTTGCTGTGCCTAAAAGGAGTGCAGGGGCTGTGAACAGAGTGACAGATGGAAAGGGGAAACATTCACTTAGCAGCTTTCAGTGACCTTTGAGGACCGATCTTTAAGCAGCTCCAAGCCTTTGGCCTGGGTTTTGACTTGCAAAGTGAAGGCCAGGCCCCCAGCCTAGGGGAGGAGCACATGCTTGTTCCAGGATTTAACTACCGTTTATCCTCACAGCTGCCTCTCTTCGCGTGGCCATATGTGGTCGTACCTCAGTCTCAATAACAAACAGCAAGATGCGTGCTGAGCAGCACAGTGTCTGGCACACAGTAGGGATTCCACAAGTGTTAGCTGAATAAATGAGTGCTGTGTCATCCTCTTTCACTGCGCTCTGCTTTCTGATTGTTCCTCATTCCATCCCCCTCCCCCTCTGCTCATGCTGATAGACAAAATACATGAGGAATGTATGCAAAACACTTAGCCTAGAACCTGGCACACAGCAAATGACCAACCGACTTTACAATCATGTGCTATGTCCCAAAGACAAGCAAAAAGACACCATTCCTCTCCTCTCCCCTAGGTTTAGCCGCGGATAACATGAGCACACACCTGGATGACATCAGCCCATTCCCCCACGTTACGGCCTTGGCTGAGTTAGAACAGAAATTCACAGCCTCAGCTTTTCTTTTATCGAGGGTCAGAGAGAAAAATATTAGCATTTGCTGAATCTCAGGCAGCATGGCACTTAATAGTTTCCAAGGCACTTAAACGTTTACAAGGCACTTTCCAATGCATTTGCCTCACTCTGCCCTCCCAGAACCCCTTGGAGCGGGATGCGGATTATCAACTCTTTTTAACATTTGTAATCAGTGGAGTTTCTAGTCTCAGCAACCTGCCCAAGGTCACAGAGCCCGTATAAGAGGTGAGAAAAACACGGAGAACAATACGAAAGTCTGTAAACTCTTCCTGCCACAGCACTCCAGAGTGGCCCTTTTCTTCTTTCAGACAATTCTAAAGTTGCTGATATTTACTTAAATCAAGGCAGGAGTGAGAGGCACTCACAAACGTTGCTTGATTTCTTATTGTCAAAGCAACCTGGCTGAGGACAGCCACATAAGACTTTTCCACTGGGGCGTGAGAAGGATTTTTAGACATAGAAATATAACCAGAGAACAGAAGTCACAGGAACATATGTATATATAATCTGCCTCAAAGGTACACCACAGCAATAAGTAATCAGGCATACACGTGTCCCCTGGCCGAGCCTATAAGTCCCTGGGGAGGTATGATTAAGGGGCCAATGGTCCTCCAAGCACCCACCCCCTCATCCCAACTCAACTGCGCACAAACTGGGGATGACAATTTGTATCCTGGTGACAGTGGGGACCAAGCTGCTTACATGTTTCCCTTTCACCAAGACTTTACTAAGTTTCCAGAGCGATTTTGTGTAAGGCAAAAAATTTCCCCCTGCCCAAAGACTCCATACTCGCTTCTACCATACATTCTGGCTTTAAAGAAAAGTGGAGAAAACATTCCAAAGCTATTTTAGTAAAGGTCAAGAGTGTGTGGGTTGCGGACAGGTGGTGGGAGTGGAGGGGGAGATGCTTGCAGGGTTATGAGATCAAGTGATGCTAAAGACAATAACAAACAATTGATAATGTCTTGCCCTGGGTGAGTCACTGATATTATGATAGGTTTTCCACTGGGGACTTTTTATTCTTGGTTTCAGATATATCCAGCTCCTCTCCTCTGGCAATCATCAGGGTTTGGCATCTCAATTCTCCCCTACGTAATGGCTCAAGTTTAAATCTAGTCTGTAATAAAAGCAACTGATCAAGTAGAATGTAAGAGTTGGGAATGGTGTCTAGAGAGACCGTGAATTTGAAAACTGAATCTCCTACTAAACGAGCTGTGTGTCCTAGGGAGACGGAGTTCACCCCCTCTGAGCCTCAGTTTTCCCAGGTATCTATTGGGTTATTTGGAGGCTTGACAGCACACACAGAAAGTTCACCCATGCAAATCCTCTCAGCCCCACCTTTTATTTTAGCCATAGCTGAGGCAGATAGGTGCATGTGAGCTGGGGACTGGTTTGAGGAAAGGTGACCTTTCTCACTCCATGAAGCTCCTACTATGTCCCTCTAGCTTCCCAGGACTCCCTGACACAGTGGTGTGGGACCCCTGCAGGAAGTGACTCACTCATGCGCACTCTAGAGTTGCGGGGTCACCCTTAACCAGAGGGGATGGCGGTCCTGAGCAATTCCTTAGCGCTCTCCAGGGGGAATGGGTGCTCTTCTGGAAAGGCAGACCCCACGTTGTCTAGACCCTGGAGAAACCACCCTCTAGGTTACCTGATTCTAAAGAAGCTATTATATAATAGCTCACAAACACACACACACACACACACACACACACACACACACACACACACGTACACGTTCATTTGTAATGTGATGTCTGAAAAACATGGTGTTCATACGCCTCCCTTGAATCACCTAGCTGGATCTTTCTACATTTAGTCCATAGTGAATCTCTCTTTTAAAGACTTGGGCTATAGGGCTATACCTCGTCTTGTCTGAACTCCTTGCAGTAAACTTCCTCAAAAACATATAAACTTTTTTAGGTTAGAGAATATAAACGTCCATGACTTTTAAGAACCTGGCCAGTCTATCATGACTCTTACTGATGATGTGCCCTTGACAGTATCAAAGAGCCCCCTCCCATAATGAAAAGGTGGGAATCCATTGCTTTTACAGTGTTGCCTGTTAATGAATAAAAATAATTACATGGTGACATCCAGAGCCAGTATGATCTGTAACTGTGTAACAAGAGACACAGTTAACACCAGGTTTAGGAGCTGCTATTGTAATGAGTGTTTGGGATGAAAGGATCATTATTTTGTTTAAAGCGTAGGAAGAGAAGACTTACTATGCCAGTTGGTTTCTATAGACAAGCTAAATGGTTTAATTATCACCATGAGAAATCAGATGTTGAAACTGTGGTACAAACTGCGGAGGACTGAACTTTGTGTGGAGATGGATGTTGTGAGAGAAAGGAGGAGAAGGGGGTAGTTAACAGACATCCTGCCAGGTCCTTTTCTTATTTCATCTCAGTGAACCCACCTAAAAACTCCATTTGCAGTTGACAGAGGCAAGGGGGAAAGAGTATTCAGAGGCATTAATGCAAATGCCATGGGGTCCTTAAAAGCAAAGGCTACTCAGGGCTCCCTGAAGCTGTACTTGGTGGTGGGCAGGGGGAGAAGGGGCGCTCTGAGAACCATTTACACCCTCCCCCAAGCCCTGCTGTTCCATCTAGAGCTGTCTTTTCACTCTCACCTTCCACAGCCCGCTTTGTAATCTTTGCCACCTTCATGTTATTCCTTGGACTGCTCTCTGCCTTGAATCTCCTGCCCTATCCCTTTTGCTATTTTAAATCCTAACTACACCTCTTGAATCCACACAAGTCATATCTTAACCACAACACTTTCTTGCAGAATCCTAGCCCACTGGGGAGTTCTGTACTGTTTTAGTTAATCAAGCCTTGGTACCCAGCACTTAATCATTCATGGATGGTTTCCTCATGTCAGCTCTGCCTCTTTCATTAAATGCATACGACTTTTGGTATCAAGAATTGATTCAGGGCAAGAGGTAATACGTCAGTAAGGATGCAGCTTGGTCAAAATGGTGGTGGCATACACAGCAAGACCAAGCTGTTTGCTTTTCTTTCTTGTAAACATACACAGTCTAGGGCTAATACAACGGTTCCGCGATTGTTTGAGACCCAGGTTCCTTGTACCTTGTTGCTCCGCCATCCTCAGTATATGGCTTACAGTGTTAGTTTCAAGACTCCAATTTACTTTACCAATTTACCCAAATACTAACTAACTTTTACAATATAACTTCCATATTCCAATGTCTTAGCCCCCTCCCCACCCCACTCTTTACTCCTCAAAGCAGAAACCAAGACAAAAGTTTGCATAAGGGTAATTTACTTGGGAGTGTGATATTAAGGACCCAGGAATGAGGTACAAGAGGAAGTATAACAGGGAAGGGGGAAAAACTAATACAAATGTGTGTTACACCAAAGGCTACTGGTGTTTAATCCACTGCAACATTCCAGGGAACTCTGAAAAAGTAATTTTACAAATAGGGTAAAATCATGATTCTCAAGCAAATAGAAAAATGAACATGTGTTAAATATTTAACACATAATCTATGGGGGAATGAGATGCTTTGTACCCACCTCAAAACAGAATCCAAAGAACAGACACAGTTACAGATCAGGAATACAGAAATGAGGGCGCAAACGGAAAAAGACCCTCCTCTTGCCACAGGGGGAAACAGAGTTTTTGGACAGGGCAGGATTTTTTTTTTCTCTATAGACAACAATTATTTTGCATTGCTATCAGTCGACTATAATTTAGAGCACTGTCAATAGCTCCCATTGAAACAGATAACCCAGAGAGGGGGTTCTCCAGGGTCTAGACAAGGCAGTGTCTACCTTTCCAGGAAAGGACACGTCTTACCCTACAGAGCCCCTCTTGACATGCAGGTAAAGCCAAAGCAACCCCCTCTGAACAAGGGCGCTCCTGAAGGTTTCAAGCCAAGGACGCTGCTCAGAGTCACACAGGTTCTCCTGGATTGTCAACATCAATTGCTAAAGCAAACATCACAATGCGAATGCAGTGGTGAAGAGGACAAAGGAGGCCCCTGCTCTCAAGAACCTGTAATGACGCCTAACTCGCACGAGAAGGGGAAAAGCGCACATTAAAAGAGAATTCAGGGTGTGTTCAAAAACACGCATCAAATCAGTGAGGCAGAATTTTCACTTGACACAGCATCTGCAATCAAGTTTGAGGACCCTTCTAAGTCCTCCCACAGACCATAGCATGGATGGTTAAAATTCATAGGTGATGGAAAGAAAGGGCTTCGCTCAATTTCTATTTTGCTTCTGCCTTTTATGTCAGGGCGAGAATGACTGGCGAGAGTAGATATGAATAGATATTGATCTATCAATTTTTACATCTATATTATCAACCTATCGTATATCGAAAGATATGGATATGAGAAAAGTGAAACTCAAACTGAGTGAGGAGTCTTTAAAACATTTTTGCTTATGTCTCTGATGAACAGCATTCGAGGACACCAAGAGAACTCACAGATGAAATATACGAATGGCTAAGAGGAATCTGTGAGGAATGCTGGAGAAAGGACAGCTCAGTCGTTCATTTATTCAGTCAGTCAACACATTTACTGGGCATCTACTATTTGTCATGATCTATGATAGAAAGGCAAACAAAAAGAAAAGAGGCACGCCCTTACAGATATTATGTTCTAATGAAGGCTAAAGGCAATAAACAAGGAAATAAAATAATCTGAGCTTATAAATTTTATGAAGGAAATACGGTCATCTGCGCTGCTACGCTACACAGGAAGTAAATTAGTGAGATCTGGCTTTTATACCCTCAGTTTAAGCCTGACAAACTAGAATATAGATCTTGATGATAAAGAGCCTGGGAGTCTTGACATTCAAGAAACCACAGAAAGAAATGATGACGTGTGGAACAGAAGATTTATAGGTAATGTGACCCTTGTCTTTAAATGCTTCAACAACTGTCATCTGGAAAAGAGATTATGAGATATATACTATATATATATGTGTGTGTGTGTGTGTGTGTGTGTGTGTGTGTGTGTGTGTGTAATTTCAAGATAGGTGGACAGGCTTTGCAATGAGGAAAATGTTGCATCAGTGCATGAGACAAGGCTCTGACAGTTAGAACTGTCTGCCAATGGGCCTCTTTGCTTTGGGAGATGGAGAGCTATGGGAGTACTTTGGGAGGAACTCTACCATTGGAGGAAATAAAACTTAAGTGATAGGACTACCCACCTGGAATATAGTGGAGGGGATGTGTATGAAACCAATGAAAACAAAACAGCACCTACCCTTTACTTTCTTCCCCTCCTAAATGGAGTCTACAAGAAAGAAACTTAGACCAAAAACTTATAGCCAAGCCCCCCGGAGTGGTGATGTCACCTTGAGCTGGGTTTGTAAAAGCTTGAGATGACTAAATTTCTCTGCATGAGAAAGGGAAAAGAATTTGGTTTTGGTTCTGACTGGGAACGGATCTAGAAGAGAGGAAAGAGGAGAAAATAAAATCAAAGAGGAGAGATAACAAGTGTTGGCAAGGATGTGAATAAAAACGTACACTTATACACTGTTTGTGGGAAACTGGTCCAGCCACTATGGAAAATAATATGGAAGTTCTTCAAAAAAATTAAAAATAGATTTACCTTATGATTCAGCAATTCTACTTCTAGGTATATACCTAAAGGAAATGAAAGCAGGATATCAAAGAGATCCATGCATTCCCATGTTTATTGCAGCATTATTCACAATAGCCAAGATATGGAAAATTAAGCATTCATCAGCAGATGAATGGATAAAGAAGATGTGGTGTGTACGTGTGTGAAACTAATTCAGCCATGAGAAAGAAGGAAATCCTGCCATTTGCAACAACATGGATGGACCATGAGGGTATTATGCTGAATGAGGTAAGTCAGACAGAGAAACACAAATACTGTATGATATCATTTATACGTGGAAACTGAAAAACCAAACTCATAAAAACAGAGAGTAAAACAGTGGTTACCAGGTGCTGGGAGGGTAGGGGGAGAGAAGAGATATTATTTAAGGGTACAATCTTGCAACAAGTAGTAAAAAAGCCCTAGAGACCTAATACACAGTATTGTGAATATAAACAAAAATATATTATAATCAAACTTGATAAGAGACCAGATCTGAATTATTCCAACCATAAGAAAGAAACAATAATTATATGATGTGATACAGGTGCTAACTGTCACTACAATGGCAATCATATCACAATATATTAATGTACCAAAGTGTACCACTGTACACTTTAAATTATGCAATGTTATATGTCAAATATATTTCAATTTTTCAAAAAAAGAAAAAATGGAAAGAGAAGGACTGCTCTGGAACCTGAGTGTAAGAAATGGTTCACAAACTATTTGAAGTCTATCATTCCATTTTAATTTGTTAGTGGATTTCTGAAAGCACTCTGTGTGTGTGTGTGTGTGTGTGTGTGTGTGTGTGTGTGTGTGTATGTATGTGTGTGTTCTATGAGACTCAGGTCTGCAGGTTTTTAGAGCACATACTTATTGAATAAACATAAATAATACCATATTTTATCAAATCTAAGATTACTAATTATAACACCATTATTTTATGTAACACTAAAAAATACTGCCAATTAAACAATTTTAATTGTAAGATGGATCCCACTTTCAGAGATTTTGAAACGTGAAAAACATGTGCATCTTAAAATCTATGAAATCCAACACTCCTATTCCTTCTGTTCCGTGCTTAGAGTGACACATATTAAGCGTAGCTGGTACATTTTAAGATGGAGCTGACAAGTAGGAAGTTTTCCAGAGAACTGATATTTGGAAAGAATCAAAAACAAGACAAAGTAGAACAAAAGAAAACAAACAACAACAAAACAGACACCCACAAGAATGCAGGTCCCTAGGTATTCTTAGAAATCTTCTCAAGGGCCTGGGACTCCCTCTAAACTACACAGTAGTGGCTTCAGCCAAGAGTCAAGATGACTCCAGGAATACGGGGAAGGTATCCCAAAAGAGATCACGTGGAATCTCGCTCCGCTGAATGTTCAAAATGATAAATAATCATTTCCCAAAGAAGTCTGGAAAATACGGAATTACAACAAAACTGAAACAGAATTATTCATTGCAGAATTTTTCAGAAGGTTTAATATAAAAATGCACGCTGTGACCAACATACAAAGGAGCAGTTTTCCCAATTTTTTTTGACTTTTTGTGATACTAAGCTAAATATTAACACATTTTGGAACCTTTATTTTTGGGAACACCAAATTGGTAAACATTGACCTAAAGGGTAACTGACTAGCTTTGTTCAAATGGTGTCCTACCCAGACACCCAATGTGTAAATTACAGAGCAGCTGCTCTGATTTAAGGAGAGGGGAAGGGTTACAGGGAGAGAGAGAAGAACTGGCTTCCAGGTTTCCCTTTAGACCTTTTCCTTGCCCCCAAGGGAGCCTGTCTCAGGGCTGGTTAAATTCTATAAAGTCTGGAACAAAGCAACTTCTAAGGTTCCTTACAATGATGTGCTACAGTTGCCTCCTATTTATTCTCAATAGCCAACTCTGCCTTGAAGGCAGGAGACTGTATTAACTGGTCTTTTATACTCCAATTTAGCTCGGAGCTCTCTACTTCTCATTGTTAACAGAAGAGAAGATGATGTGGTGTAGGTAGGAAATTCAAGGAGAAAGCAAGTTCCTTTCCTTGTCCTGCAAATCTCAAAACTGTCCTGCTCCAGGTCTTTATACCCCGCCACTGCCAGTTGCACGCTCACGAGGTATTTATATGGTTATAAATCGACGAAAAAATGGTACAACTTAAGGTTAGGATGCTTTTATGTGACACTGGAAATAAGAGACAGAAATCAAAGTATATGTCTTCCTTAGCTCTGTGCAGCTTGGATGATAAGTTCTCGGCTGTGATCTTGCACAGGGTATCTATGGCTGTTCATCAATCCTTCCAACTGGAAAAATTAAGCGTCCCTGAATCACTTTGGTCTTCTGGTACGGCTCAGCTGGGTGGTGGAGAATTAAAATCATGCTTACTGCTTACACTGTATCGTGACACTCAGCAAATCAACCTGACCCAAATTGTAATCTCCACACCCACTCACCTGCAATCATACGGGGAGTATCTTTTTTCCGTCTCTCTACCTTTTCTCCCAAGGGCTAAAACCTTTGGCTCCCCTTTGTCTTAAAACTTACTGATTGCTTCCCAGGGTCCTTTAAGAAAGAATAAAACCCAACGCAACCCCTACAATGGGTGTTTCGAAGAAGGCACCATTTTCTCTCATTCCACACTTTAGAAGGTTTGGCCAACTGGGAATCAAGAAAGCCTGTCAACTTTATTTAATTAAAATGAAAATAAAGAAAACCCAGTTTAACATTTCTAATCAACAGGAGTCTAATGAGTCGTGTTGGTTCCTGGAGTTGAGACACAGTAGGGCATTTTTGGAGCTAATTTGCTTCATTAATATTCAAAGGATGTAGATCACCAGCATTCTCTAGGAGGCTCAAGAACCAAACACATCAAAGCGAAAGCTTTATTTTGTATATGATGTTAAACAGATGTTCCACATCAAACCGACTGTAGCATCTAATATAAAATGTTGTCTGTTAAAATAATTATCTTATTTCCTGCCTCAATCCAAAATCCAATTCAAAATGGATCTGTAACTCTCACCTCTAAGACCTCTCGTCGTCTTTAATTTTTAGACTTGACATTGAAGCTACTAAGACCACCAGGACTCGCTCTCGGCTGGTGGAAATAATTTTAGCTCTGGAGCTTGTCAGCTTGGGTTCAAATTCGGGTCTGTTCAAATTCAGATCTATCACCTTCCGGGTGATATTTATAAAAACAATTTAGTTAACCTTTACTTTGTTCCGTATTTAACAAATATTTATTGAGCATCTCAGTGCCAGGTAGAGCTAGGCACTAGAGAAATGGGAAAATCAAGGCATTCGGAACCGCTGTTTTCTTATCTCTAAATTGGGGGTCGTAAGTTCTGTTTCACAGGGTTGTGGTGCTGATAACATAAGATACAGAGACACACGGGGCACTTCAGACATTCAATAAATGGCAGTTTTATCTCCCCCAGTCCAGGATAACCTATAAGCTATAACCATACTAAGGCATTTAATTGCAAAGCTGGCACGTAATTTTTTGGCATGTAATTGCAAGGTTGAAATGTAGGGTTTAAAAGGAACATCTGTGGAGTACAATTAAGTGAAAACCCTCTGTGAGACTGTAATCTAGACTTTGTTATCATTTATAATGCAATCTAACAAACAAATTATAATTCAAATGCTATGAATCCATATTAATTCTTGAAACAATTACTCATTAGCACAGAGTCTTACAGATAGCATGCCTTCGGTAAATGTCTTCATGAATAATAAGAATAACTCAACGAAAGAAAAAGAGTGAACTGTGTCTTTAACCAATAATAGTAACAATATTCTGCCCAAGTTACAAAGCCCCTTCATGTTCATTCATTTCATTCCTGCTTGTGCATGTATATATGTATGTCCACACACGTACAACAAGATCTACTAGGTTTAGATACAGTTCTACACATGGGAAATATTTAGTAAATAAAACAATATCCCTACTTTCATGGAGCTTATTTCTAGTGAAAAAGACAGACAGGAAGCAAAAAGAAATAGAATGTCAGAGAGTGACTGATGAGGGAAGAAAACTAAAGTTTTCAGTTACTTCATATGTTCTCATCCCACAGTTTTTTTTTAAAGAAACTAAAAGAATACGAAGAAAACTAAAATAATATGATACAGGAGAGATGTGCATGACATTTTCTGATGAGATGGTCAGGAAAGAGCTCTGACAGGTGGTGTTTGAGTGAATTTCTGAATGAGGTCGGTGAGCCAGGCTAAAATCTAGAGTAAGAACATTCCAGGAAGAAGGAACAGCAAATGCTGGGACCCTAACATGGGACTAAGATTTGCATATCTGAGGAAGAGCGAGATCAGTATGGCTGGAGGGAAGAGAAAGAAGAGAGGGTGGAGGCGGTGGGAGATGAGGACTGATCCTAGTTAAGCCAGGGCGAAGATGTTCGATTTTATTCTCAATGTGATCAGGTGACAGCTAGTATCCAAGGGTGGCCCCAACAATTCCTCCCCGCCTCATTCATACATTTCACTCCTTGCATTAAGAGGTGGAGCTATTTCCCATTGCCTTGTATCTGGGCTGGCCACGGGAGGGCTTCGGTCAGTAGAATATGGCGAAGTGACATTTCAGGGACTTCAAGTCCAGACCTCAAGAAGACTGGTTGGTTTTGTTTCCTCCCGCTTTGAGCACTGGGAACACTGTCTCTCAGAACCCAGCTGCCACGTCTCGTGGAGAGGGCACATGCAGAACCCAGGTCAGCAGCCGCAACAGATCCGCGGACAGCACCCACTGCCAGCCGTGTGCGGGCGCCATCTTGGATGTGCCACACCCACGGAGCCCCCAGATGACCCCAGTAATAGCAAGGGGAGACGAATCACCCAGTCAAGCCCAGCCAACGCCCAGAATCATGGACAATAACAACATGGTACCATCTTAACTTACGGAGTTATGAGGGTTACTTGTTATGTATCAACAGATAACCAGAATAAACAAGAGGCAACGGTATACGACCTCTATCAAAATATTTAATTTATTTTCATACTATCCCTAAAAGGCGGGCTTCATTATAGTCCCTATTTTCTAGGTAAAGAAACAGACAATAAAATATAACTTTCCAAAAGTTACACAGCAGCTAAGAGACAGAGCCTGGTCTCAAATTTAGGCCTTCTGCAGAGTTCTTTCCCTTGGGTATAACTGAGCATAGATCCAAGCAAACAGGCCCATCTAAATTTCATGAACATAATGCATAATTTCAGATGCCCCATTAATCACACTGCTATATACCTGGGCCAGGCCTATTAAAGTATCTAAAATTTAAATTTAAAGCCAGAATTCTTTTACCATCTGTATCAGACTATTTAATCTCCAGGCTAAAAACACGCGGGGGATGCCAAAGTGTGAGATAACTGAGAACTTAATGTCTACCAAATGCTCTGTAGCTGAGAAAGAAAAATGAACAAATTCATGAATTAGCCTCTGCTTATTCTGAAATTCAAAAGACTCAGTATTAGTCATCCAGGTTTGGGACTTCCATCTTGATCGGAGACAATTTTATTTGAAAATGTGAGTGAAGTTCTTCCTTGGGGGAGATGCAACACTTGTGAAAATCCAAAGGTGCGAAGAGAAATGGCATTTAGATTGGTAGATTTAGAAATCAACATTCAATTTTTTGCTGGGTGGGTAAACTGAAAATAAACGGGTAAGTGTATTTTCTTTCTTTCTAGTGCATGAGAAAACATAGAGAAATGTCAACACACTTTCTACCACAGGTATTGTACTGAGGATCTCTGAAGTAGTGTTCCTTCTTCTGAATATGGCATGCAGGTGCTGGGGAAGATTATGTTACATGGTAAATGGTCTAGTGCATTGTAGGCCTCAATAAATGTTCATTTATTGAAAATGTCTCTCTTCCAACACTGAGTTTCATCATCTGTAGAATGAGGATATGCCCCAAGAAAGCAAGCATGTACTATATAACCTTCATCTGCATTGGACACTGTCCATCATACTTTCCCACTGATCAGACTCTGAGACCCTTCTCAAAACAGGGTCTTGGATGTCCTATCAGTCACTCACAGTTGGTCCTTAAAAAGAATCATTTTATCATTTGGTGGACAAGTATATGCTACCCTCCAAGCTCTGAAGTTGGTAACTCCATGGCTCCAGATCCATGGAAATCTTGAAAATAATCCAGATTCCTCTTAAAGTGCTGTCACTATAACAAAAGGAAAATTATTTTAACGTTGGCAACTGCACCAAACTACCCACCATGGACTGAGCTGGGTGATTAATTACTTAAGTATTAATTATCACTTCATTCTTCACTGCAGTGTTTATAGCATCTTCATACATTTAGCATGTAGAAAGCACTTTAGGTCTTTTGAATGACAGGATGAGCAGAAGTGTCGCCCTATTAAAATTGTCTCTATAATTTGTGAGTCGTAACAAGTCATATTTTCATCTAGACTCTTGAGTCATCAAACTAGAAACTTGAAATGTAAGAATTGGTGCCAATAGAGATCAAGAATTGGCTGGCGATGGGGGAGGGGAGAGAATATTAGTATGCAAACCATTGTGTTAGGCCTTTAGGGAATTCAAACTAGAGTATGACATTCTCAAGGAACCCACTGTTGAGATGGGGAGATGCCCTGGTGTTCTAACAAGATAAATACAAATACCAGGACTCATTGTGCTAAATGTCAGACATCAAGCAGAATATGCTCCAAAGATTCAGAAAAGGGAAAGGTCAACGGGGCTGGGGCTTGGACAAGATCTTAAAGACACATCCCTGGAGGATGCAAGACCCATTTCCGTAACCTGTAGCATCTAGCTAAGTGCCTGGTACGTGGGCTGATGCTAAAGAAACGTCTGGAGGCTCAGCGGACGTCAGGTACACTTAGCTAAGTAAAAAAGAAAATGCCAAATTTGAGTGGATAGCAAAAACAGAGCAGAGGTGGCAGCTCCTGGTGAGCTCTGGAACACAGGTCCACGAGGTGAAGAACAGAAGAAAATGATTCCCTTTCTACACTCTCTCCTTGAGCAATCTCACTCCCACCTATGGCGCAACAGTGCCTTCTATGCTAAAGACTCCCATCTGTCACTTAAGCTCCACTCCAACAAACTTCTACACTCTCCCCCCACACAACCACTGGGCATCTTCCTTGGAATATCCCACAGGGGTCCTCAAAGTCAAGTTGTCTAAAGTCCTTCTCCTAAACCCCATCTTGATTTTCCTTTTTCTCATACTGGGAGCACCTTTGTGCCAGACTGGAAACTGTACTGGCATCTTTAACACACTCTTCCTCTTAGATAATCCTGCTGATTCTCTACCAGTTCCTCCATTTGTGGTTGTCTGCACCTTATTTACAGTGACGGTCCCTAATGGCACCCGTGGCTCACAGCCACCTGCGTGTCCTTTCATCGAGTATATGTTATTTCCTTCCCTCCAACCTGGACCCACTACAATCCGTTCTGCTGTATTCACTTCCCAAGAGAACAACCCGGGTCACTCCATCTTTTATCCACGTGTGCATCTGAGTTGTCTGATCACCACTCACCACACACATCACAACAATCAGAAATAACCTCTTCTTCCTCTTCCTTGGACCATATTTATCCCATCTCCTCTTTTAAACTTGTGAGCTATTTGGAACCAGGGTCACGTTTGTCACAGTATTTCCTGCAGCACCCTAGCACACAGTATACAGCTGGCACTCAATCAATGTATGTAAAAACAACTGATGCAGGAGCTTGGGGCTATAGAGCTAGAGGATCCTAAATGCCAGTTTAAGGGACTTGGTGTCCATCCTATAGGTATTTGAGAGCCCTGGAAGACCCTGGATTTATTAAATGACTTCTGCAAGCCTATGAATTAGGGAGATTGTTCTGGCACACAGAATGGGCTAGGGGGAAGAGTCATCTGAATAGAAGGAGCCTTGATTTTCTGAGGAAATGTAATGTATGAAATAAATAAAAAATTAGTTAAGAGAAAGTAAGAGTATAAACATTAAAATGAAAAATGAGAAAAAATAAGTCTATCATCTAGAGTGTGTCCGTAATTCTAAAGGACCCCATGAAAATATCATTACAGTACTTTTCAGTTGTCTGTAGTAATGAGGCAGAGTCGATAATGTTCCTATAAAACCATCTTAAATCTCTTCTGCGAAAAAGAACAGTAAAAATAAATAAACTATATAACTTGTAATAATTGAAATAAACCTTTGTTATGTCAGGATCTCTCTCTCTCTCTCTCTTCCCCTCTCTCTGTCTCACACACACACACACACACACACACACACACACACACACACACACACACATCCAAGGCTAGAAAAAGTATACTTAAGAAGCAGCTTAGCTGACTTTATTTTCCCCGACCATCAGGTGTTAGAAGTACATGTAAATATGGAAAGAGTTACATAAAACTCAAATAGAAGAGAGGTACATTAAGATCCATGGATGAACTACAGAATGTACTACCAGACACCACGTAAGTTAGAAAGCTCTGCCACTTTCATATCCATGTGACATGTACACTGGGCCAGAAGCTTCTCTCACTGATGCATCATCTTGGCCAGAAGACTTGGCTCTATTCTCTAGGGAATTAGGCAGGCATAAGAGTGAATAAAGATTCCCCTAATGTCCTGATACGAGTGATAAGAGGAAACAGATGCTGACTATCTGGGCGGTATAATCAATAAACATGATGTTAATGTTAACATTATGAATAATAGCAATATTATGAATAATGAAAAAAACTACTAATGAAGTACTTACTGCTAAGTCCCAAGTGCTTTTTCATACACTGTCTTATTAATTACCGTAAGAACCCTAGAAGGTAGGTATTTTTAAGTCATTTTGCAGGTGAAGGAGCCAGAGGCACATAACATTCATGAAGCAACAAGGTAAATAGTTCAGCCAAACTCAAAGCCTCGTCTCTTTCCATTGTACTATGCTCCTAGAATTTAACCAGTCGAACAGAGAAAGGAAAAGTATTCCAGGAAGGTGAAACAGCAGGAGCAAAGGCACGGAGCAAAAGAATGCATGGAAGTTTTTGCAAAATCAATGTGATCAGTGTGCATGGAAAGAGGTGTGTGTGGCGGTGTGACTGGAGAGTAGCCTGGAGAGAGAAGCTAACGTCAGATCCTGACCAGCCCATGGGCTGGCACTTTACTCATTATTGAGCCAGAGGGCGGCCGGATTGAATCAGCATCTTAAAATGGTCCCTCCATTGTCACCCCACTGGAGGGGATGTGGAGTTGCAGGGATGGCCTCAGGGGGCATGGCTTCAGGGTTCCAGAGAACACAGGCTGGGGGCGCTCCCTGGGCATAGCAACAGTGGTAAAGGAGGTGGCTAAATGAAGCAAAAGTGGGTAGAGAAGTGACTAGTAAGCAAAGGATAGGGCAATTCTTATTTCCCACTCCTGAAAAAACAAAATTAAAGCTTTGAATATTACTCTCATAAAGGAAAGCTTTCAGTTTCAAGGTAGTGGTAAAATCAAGTGGACAAACAATTTGAGAAGTATCTATTACATAACTATGCATACACATGAAAAAGAAGGAGACACGTGTGTGTATGTGTGTGTGTATGTGTGTGTGTGTCTGTATATTACTGGCACCAGTAATATATATCTAGATCAGTTATCACATAATAGGAAGCACTTTGGCCAAAGATATCAGTAAGTCCAAAATAGCCTTTCTCTATCCACATAAAATTATGCCAATGGCCCAAGAACCTAGTATACTTCAAAAGCAGATGATTTTATTTGACAATTTACTACAAAATGAAATTCATTTTCCCATAATGATACTTCTAAATCCCATCTACAATGCTTCATCTATAGACAAGAGTCAGAAGCAATGATTCTGAATAATTTCAACATTCTGGAAAATCAATCTTCCCAGAACTCAAGGAGTCATTCTCACTGCTGCTTTTTAAAAAGAAACAATAAGGATTTGGGGGTTAGATGTAATAAGTTGCTTTGGGATGGGGGTATATGACGTTACTGGGCCTTCAGGTTTTCCCTTCTACAGCCCTGAACTTCTATTCCCATCTTACTGCGCTCTTGTGGAAAGAGGCAGGGGATGAAATAAATCAACACAATTTTTCTAAGCATTGATAATGGCTAGAAAGCAAGTCAGAAGTGGTGGCTAGGGAAAAGGGAAAGTGAGTGACAGAGAACTCTAATGAGATGGCAGCTGGAACGAGGTAGCAGGTGGCTACAAGCTACCTCTCAAAGAAGTATTCATTGGCATGTTTTTCTCCACTATATCGAAATCCCTTGAGGGACTTCCCTGGAAGTCCAGTGGTTAAGACTCAGCTTCCTCTGCAAGGGGCACAGGTCCAATCCCCGGTCGGGGAACTAAGACCACACATGACGTGCTGCACAGCCAAAAAATTTAAAATTAATTAATTAATTATTTTTTTAAGAAACCCTTGAGAGCTAGGACCAGGCTTAATGATGACCTTCTCTATTCCTAGCATCTACCGTGGTCCTTGACCCAGACATGAGCCTAGATGGACATGGATTTTCACCTCAATACAGAGACAGGAGTTAACGGTCCAGGCTCATCAAAGTTACAATCTCCTTCCGTAGCGTTTGAGAGAGAAAGTTTGAGACTTGGAGACATAATTTGTCTGTGCATCGGGAAGACATTTTAAGTTTTGTTACATCACATCTTATTTATGTCTATACGTACTGGAATTTTATAAGCAACTACAACCTGTGCCATTGCTTCCAGTTTAGAAATAAATAGAATATGGTCTGACTGGTTATCTTAAAGCAATTTATGATTATTCAGGTAAACTTCTGCAAGTAGTTTTTTCTACTGTGGTAAAATGTACATAACATAAAATTTACCACTTTAACCATTTTTAAGTGTACACTTCAGTGACATTTAGTACATTCACACCATTGTACAATCATCACTATCATCCATCTCCAGAATTTTCCATCACCCTGACCTGAACCGGAACTTTGCATATTACATACTAACTCCCCATTCCTCCCTCCCCCAGCCCCTGATAACCACTATTCGACTTTCTGGGTCTATGAGTTTGGCTATTCTAAGTACCTCATGTAAGTGGAATAATATTTGTCCTTTTGTATCTCGCTTATTTCACTTAGCATACTGTTTTCAAAGTTTACAAGTATTATAACACGTATCAGAATTTCATTCATACTCCAGTGTGTGTGTGTGTGTGTGTGTGTGTGTATAATATTTTGTTTATCCATCCATCCACTGGTGGACATTTACGCTGTGTGCTCCTGTTGCTTATTGTGAATAACGCTATGAACACTGCTGTACAAGTGTCTGTTCCAGTCCTTGCTTTCAGTTCTTTTGGATATACACCCAGGAGTGGAATTTCTGGATCATATGGTAATCCAATGTCTTTTTGTTGTTTTTGTTTGTTTGTTTGTTTTGTCTTTTTTTTTTTTTTTAGGACCCGCCATACTCTTTTCCATAGTGGCTGCACCGTTCTACATTCCCACCAGCGATGCACGAGTTCAATATGCCCACGATCTGCCAGCAGTTTGTTACTGCTGTTTTTGTTTGCTTGTTTGTTTGTTCTGGATAAAAGTCACCCTGATGGGTATGAGGTGGGATCTCATTGTGATTCTGATTGGCATTTCCCTAATCATCAGTGATGCTGAGCATATTTTCACATCCTTATTGTCTATTTGTATATCTTCTTTGGAGAAATGTCTGTTCAAATCCTTTACCCAATTTTAATTGAGTTGTTCGTTTCTGTTGTTGTCGAGTTGCAAGAAGCTTTTTACAACGTGGAAAAAATTTCTTTTTGAACCAACTTCTAAATCGGGGGTGCCAAACTATGACAGTAGGCTTTCTACCTATTGTTGTAAATGAAGTTTTATTGGAACACAGCCATGCTCATTTGTTGATACCCTGGCTGCTTTCATACTACAGAGGCAGAGTTGAATGATTGCCATAGAGATAATAAGGTCCACAAAGCCTGACATATTCACTACCTGGCCCTTCACAGAAGAAGTCTGTCAGCCACTCTTCTAAAAATGCCATCTGGTTGGTCGGTTTTTGAAAAAGTACCTGGGGCTAAGAATCGCAATTTTGCTCTTCTTTTTAAGACATTTGGTCTGCATAAAGTAGTCTATGATCAGCCCTATGGTTTAGGGTTGCCAGATAAAACACAGCGCACCCGATAAAAGTTGGATTTCTCATAAACAACAATGTTTTAGTATAAGTATGTCCTAAATCTTTTATGGAATATACTTATACTATAGCATTATTTGTTTATTTGAATATCAAATTTAACTGGATATCCTGCATTTTTACTTACCTATCATAACAGCCCTACTACTATTTCATAAAATCAGGGTCACTAATAAGTCCTAAACTCTTTGTATATGTGCTGCTGAAGCGAGCACATTCCTAAACTCTTTGGAAAGCAGGAATAGTCGTGATATGCTGTAAAACTTTCCCACAACATCTCCAAGCATTTGTGCTGCTGTTCTTTCAGCTTTAAGACACGGACCAGGTGAAGCTTTACTGGCCACACCCCAGGTGGAGTTGGATGCCCTTTCCCTGCGATATGATGACACTGTCAAAAATATAATAATTAATAACAGCAACAAGAGCTAAGCCTGATTTGCTCATTTCTATGTAGGAGGCACTCAAGAACACAGAGCAGGGCCTCAACGAATAGTTAGCTTTTGAGCCCTCCCAGAAGCCTTCCAACTAGTTGTTCTGTCTTATTCTTGCTACTGAATTGCCCAACCAGCTCTGTTTCCCTCACTGGCCTCCAACTAATAAAGCTGCCCTCCAGGAAAGGGAATGCAGAAAGCCTGCCACATCCCTGGGGACAGGACTAGAGCCAGGGGTCAAGAGACTGTTCTGAGTTCCCAGTAAATCCTAGCCTTGCTTAGACTCATGCTAAATTTTGATGGGATAAGGTAGAGGTGGAGGATGGGAAGGAGGACAGGGATAGATGTCACTAACATTTGTTTATCACTTGAATGCCTAGGATTTTGAATTAACCCTTAGATCAGAGGTTTCAGGTGAGTATTAACATCCTCAAAGATTGAAGACCAAGCTCCAAGGAAGCAGCAAGGCACTGTTACTTTGAAAGGTTGAGCTTAATTCCCGAGGTCACATAACTAGTGAACCTGGCGCTATGATTGAAACCGACATAGGTCTTTTTCGCTCTGCCTCACTGACAAGGAAGATAATTTCTTTAAAAGGCAAAAACTAGAATTCACAAAAATCAAACCAAGTTAAAAGAAACAGTCTGCGCAACTCTGTCACGATTTTGAAATAATTCCTCACGCCTGGGTTTTTTTTTTAACACTAACATATAATTAAGAATGGATGTATTTTCTGCAAAACAAATCAGATTCATCCAGATACAACTTCCGACAATACTTCCACGCTCTAAAAGATCATGTTCCAACCAGAAGTCTTATTCTTCCATCATATTTGATGATGCTATCAGGTGACCTTGGGAGCCACTCGGTCAGCCCATGAAGCCCTAGCTGACCATGAAATTAGGTACATTTTGAGCTGACCACTGGGGGCAAGTCCATGATGGACATAAAGAGTCACTTAAACTCCATGGGACATCTGAACTCAGAGGACCAGCTTAATACCTTAGATATCAAGGTTCTATCAGTTTAGTTCAGCTCGTGTCAATAATTCTTCTAGTGAATTCTGAGATAAAAATAGAAACTTTACCACATTTTAAAGTTCAAGATAATTCTATAATTACTGTAACATTTCACAGCCATTGACTAAGTGAAGACACCCTGTTTTAACATAAAAAACAATGGTAATATCTTAAGTCAAATGTGCAAATGAATACTAAGTGTTAACCACCTAATATATGTCGTACCATATGTATACACAAAAACACAGGATATTTACTAAAAATAACTAGAGCTGAATGGAGTATTAGAAACACACTAGTGTATATCCCTAACTTTACAAGTGAAGACACTTTGACCAAGGAAAGTCAAGATATATACACAGGATGTATATGTATAGTATGCATGTATACACACAACACACATGCATGCATATATATGTACACACACACACATATATGGAGAGGGAGGGAGGATGAATGAATGAGTAAATGTGCATCTGTACATCAATTAAAGTATATGTTGGTGGCGTGGTAGAAGCAATCAAGTAAACAGCAGGTATCAGAATTCCTGTTGGGGGATTTCCCTGGCAGTCCAGTGGGTAAGACTCCACGCTCCCAATTCAGGGGGCCCAGGTTCAATCCCTGGTTGGGGAACTAGATCCCACACACATACTGCCACTAAGAAGTCCGTGTGCCATAACTAAGACCCAGCGCAGCCAAAATGAATGAATAAATGAATGAATGAATAAATAAATAAATACATTTTAAAATTCCTGCTGGAAGAGAGACTGTGTTCACATTGCTGAGCCTTTGGGTGAGGCCATGATGAAATGGTTGAAGAGGACCAAACTGCTCTGAAGAGGAAATAAACAGGATACAAGGGTGGGACAAAAAGAGAGGGGAGAGAAGACTGGAGAAAGGAGAGGGGGATGGTAGTGGGCAGCATGACAATCAAAAGAGTTTTTTTTTTTTTAAATTGTATTTATGAGCAAATATCATGGCCTTCCAATTTTTTAATTAATTAATTAATTAATTAATTAATTAATTATTTTGGCTGTGTTGGGTCTTCGTTTCTGTGCGAGGGCTTTCTCCAGTTGCGGCGAGCGGGGGCCACTCCTCATCGCGGTGTGCGGGCCTCTCACTATCGCAGCCTCTCTTGTTGCGGAGCACAGGCTCCAGACGCGCAGGCTCAGTAGTTGTGGCTCACGGGCCCAGTTGCTCCGCAGCATGCGGGATCTTCCCAGACCAGGTCTCGAACCCGTGTCCCCTGCGTTGGCAGGCAGACTCTCAACCACTGCGCCACCAGGGAAGCCCCAAAAGAGTTTTAAAAGCAGAAGTTTGTGGTATTTAACTTATTTGATGTATTTAATGCATCTGTGGTCGCTCTGATATAAGGACTCTCCAGAGCCTCTAACTCTCAGCCAAGTCTGCGATGCGTATGAGCCTTGTGCGTGGGTCTGGGATGAAATCAGGGTAAAGAGGGTGAGATCCAGGCGTAGAAGAGGCCACAGGAGGTGAGTGTGCACAAAGGGCAAGTGCTCAGGGGGGCGGAATCACCACCAGCAGGAAGCATGAGGCTGCAAGGTCTGGCAAAGGTCTGGAGAACTTGAGAAGAGCACGGACCCGGGCCTGAGCTGCCTGGTGGGCTGTGTACACACATTTCACGGACATCCCACTACGGATGCAGTGAGGATTTGGGCGGGCGTGGCCTTTCACTTCTGGGTTGCTGGCAGCAGTCTGAAAAGGTGGTAGTGACGTCTGAGAGTTGAGGCTCCTCGGGGGTGGTCAGCTGAGAGGAGAGCCACAGCCCCATGTCCCCCAGAGGCTGGCTGGGAAGACTGAGAAGACTTGACAGCCAGGAAGGGAGCACCAGCCAGGGCAGGAGGGAAGCTGTATCATGAAGCCACAGAAGTTGGCTGAGGATGACGAAGCTATGGAATGACTGCCTTATCATCTCAGTGTCCTTGACGCCCAAACCCTCGGTTAGCCTTCTGTTATGGATGGTTACTAGCTATCACCTCAGTAAATCAGCAGGACTTGTGTCCTAACAACCCAAGTTGAGCTCTGAGAGTCATGTGCTACTACCGGCAGGGAAAGGAAGGTAGAGGGAGACAGGCATGTTTAAACTGAGTCAGTCTCCACTCCAGAGGACTGGCCGGGAGTGGTCATCAGCTGCAGTGGCGGGCTGTAATTGCAAGTCGGAGCTTACTCCAGCATTCTGGAAAAATATGTGTGCTTCACCGGTTGCCTTCTCAACTTGTAGACACACATTCTGGCTCTGTTTCTTCCTCTCACATCACTGGGAGGGTCTCAAATATGCCTTTTTTTTTAAAAAAAACAAGTAACAGAAACCTATATTCCAACCAGCTTAAGTGAAAAGGAAATGCAAATGAGGAGTGCAGGTGTGGCGCCACCTTTAGGTAGGACCACGACGCAGGTGATGGAGTAGGGCTTGTCTCTCCCTCCTGCCTAGCACTGTCTCCCTCCTTGTATCCTCAGACCGCCTTTCCCAGGGGGGAGAAGACTCCCAACGCTCCCAACGTTACCTCCCACAAGATTAGCCCCTCCTCCGGGAATCAGGAACTTTCTGTCTCCCGACACCCTTTTACAAATTTAAAAATGGTTTTGCAACTAATATTTGAGACTCTTATCCATGCTGTAAGTACTTACTGAGCTCTCTGAAGTACACGACAAATCTCTTCCTCTTGCGAAGCATCTATTTATGTGCCTGTGCTAGTCCCAGGGGCAAGAGGTACTGTGCCTGAAATCATCTGGACCAGATACTCATCCCCGCGGGGCCGTGGCGGGAAGCGCGCACTGTGATTGACAGCCCCACTCGGGCCTCATGGAATGAGGGAGGGGCAGCTTTCCCAATGACACCGACGAGGAGAGCACACAGAACACCAGATGCACCATACGCCGCCTCACTTCCCATTTTCCCTCTAAATAAATTCCAGAACTGTAACCTCAAGCCCACCAGCTGTATTTAAGCATTCAGACAGGAAAGGATGCCAATGCCAATGGAGGCTTCTTTCTGGAACAGCTCTCTCAATCCCTGATAAGGCAGCAACCACACAGGTGTAGAGCAGGCAGGAGGAATAGTGCCCACAATCTCCAAGTCTGCAAACTAGGTAACTGTGTTGGCATCTTAGCAGCTGATCTTGTTTGCATTTATAAATTAAGTTTTTAATACCCACACTTGTAGAGGTGAATGTTTTTTGGCATTTGACTTTTGTCTCAGAAGCAAAATGTCATGGTATTTTTTAAAGTGCATAGATTTGAAGCAAATGCAAAGCAGGTGCCTTCTGGCTTGGAAAACAACCAGACTGCACTCATCCTAAAATGAGATGTAATGAGTGGCCCAGAGAGCACTTATCATTTCTTCCCACAGGGGCCATGCCTTGGCTCGCCCTTTACTGTGAAATTCCAAATACTTTTAGCGTAGTATGTGTGGAAGAACGTCGGAAATATAATTTACAAGGCCTGGGAGATTCAGGAAATTTGAGATTATACCCAGAACGGGACAGGCAGGTCTTACAGGTGTCACAAACGCTTGGTGGGAGGTTGCTGAAGAAATAGCTTGTTTGTTTCACTGAATGCCAAAGAAAGTCACGTGGCCATGAACCTGAGGTACAAGGATGATAGGAATATTCAGTATATGACAAAGGGGGTGACAACCATCAGCAACCCTGGGCATCGCCCTTTTATATCTGCTTGATCACGTCTCTTTTTCCTACTCTAGGTTATAAATTCTGTGAGGACAGTGGACAAATGATTCTTATTTACCTTTAAAATCCCAAGACCCAGCTAAATGCCTGGAGGGGGAGGGGGGAGGAGGAAGAAGAGGAGGAGGAAGGGGAGGAGGGGGGAGGAAGGGGAGGAGGAAGGGGAGGAGGGAGAGGGGGAGGAGGCAGAGGGGCAGGGGGAGGGTAATGATTCTCAAACAAGAGGATATAGAAGAATCACCTAGCCTTTGTTGACCATGCAGATTACCCAGGAACAACTCCCAGAGCTTCTCATTCAGAGGGTCTGGGCTGGGTCTCAGGGGTGGGGCAGGATAGGTGATGGAAAATCACCAACAGTACGATTGTTGAAGGTGTCTCTGAAGTGGGGTATATGCACTGCCAAGAGGAATGCAGGAAAGAAATGTTTGCCCCACTACTGTCATCTGTCTTTTCCTCTAACAGAGAAACAAGCTTTACTAATGATTAATGCGTGTGTTGACAGTAGCACTTGTGCATAATTAATAAATAAACACATATAAATTAAAGCTACATATTAGAAAGGGAAATTTTTTTTAAAGAAAATTAAAGTGTTTGGAGCCACTACCAAAGATAGTGCAACAAAATGCATGTCTCCTTCCCACTCCTGACACCCAATCCTCAAACGCCCCTCTCTGAGTTGACCCATCAGCACTGTTGTCTTCTCTTTCCTTAAGAGAGCCTGTGCATATTCAAGCATATCTGAATCTCCTTTTCTCTGTACATAGATGGTATATTATTAAATACATTGGCCAATATCTTGCTTTCCTTTTTTTTTTTTTTTAAACTTAAAAATACAAGTTGTTGACTCTCTCTTACCAGCACCTATTGATGTGTCTTATTCTTTTTACGTACAGGGAAGCAACACAATCAAGTGATTTTGAGCACTGACTCTAGGGCTAGACTGTGTGAGTTCAAATCTCATCACTGCCAACTACTAGCTGTGTGACCTTGGGCAAGTGACGTACCCACTATGAACCTTAGTTTCCTCATCTGAAAAGTGAGAGTAATAGTAACAGTACCTATCTCATAGCGCTGAGAGAATATTAAATGAATTAATGTATGAAAATTAATTAGAACAGTGACTTCTACATAGTAAGTGCTTTTTATTTAAAAGGATTAGGTGACTCTGGTGGGAATGGGTCAAGGAACATACTTTGAGAATCTTTGTCCTACATTAAGATGGTTTCATCCATTCATTCATTCGTCCATTCATTTATGTGTTGAGCATTTACCATGTATCAAATAATGAATGTATAGAAGTGAACATAAAGAATTCACTCTTGCCTTCATGGAGTTGAAACGCAATCACAGCACAGATCATGCAAAACTCCTTATCCCTCCATCCACCCAATTAGTCTGGAAACCTGTACTTTTCCTTCTCTGTTTTCTTAACTTATAATAAGGTATGCTCAGTAAATGCTTTACTATTGAAGTAATGGTAAATTTGCTACCATACAGACATGATCTCAAATATTTGTTATGCAATAGGGATTTAGCGATTCAGAAAATAAATGAACATTTCTAAGACCTGGCTCCTGTCTGGCAAACTTGTGAGGCTGGGCCATCTCCTTCTGGCTCGGTCTCTCCCCCTTTCTCTCTTCTGCCACAATTTACTCTAAAGATCAGGGCCTGACACACTATGCCAGCAGAGAATCACTGGCCCTTATTAAAATGTCTCTACTTTTCCCCAAATCAAGATGTCTCAGCTCTTGCTCTCTGCCAGAGGCACCAGTCCCCAAAGTTAACACATCAAATATTGATGATTTATAACTGTCTACTGTGTATGTGCCATTCCAGGGAAATGCACTCATTAAAGATGCAATTCAATCCAAAGAAATGAAGATCTAAGAGTAGAATTTTAGGAAGTATACCGTTCATGGAAGGTTTTTACAACACGAAGACTAACATGGTCAGCCTTGATAATAACCTCCCCGCTCTTCATGGTTGCTAGTCCCTTAAAATTTACAAAATCCTTCAGCATTTTCTTTATCAAAACATTTCTAGGGGCTGATTTCACTATTCCTGCTTTACAGGTTAGGAAACAGGAAGACATCAGATGTAAACAACTTATTTTAAATTCAAGGTGCCATAAGAAGCCAGAGCGATTCAAACTCTGATCTTCATTCAGCCTTGATGTTCAGTCCCCTTCCCATCTCACTGTAGCCAGCTCATACTGGGGAGAGAGACGGCTTGAAGAAAGAAGACATATTACCAATACCGTAACCTGCCTGTTGTCTCTGAAAATCACACCCCCGATTCAGTGGTGATCAGTTATGAACCCAGTCAACTGTTTCAGCATCCTGCGTGTGGCTGTGATAAGTGTAATTTACACTGAAGTACAAAAGGGGTGTCTGTGAGCTCAACTGTAAATGCAATCTCCCTGCAGCAAGCTTCCTAATTCACTAGTTTTGGGCCAAAAAATACTCTTCTCTTGTTCCTGTAGCTGCATTGCCCTCTAGTGGGAAAAGCTGGCACCACGCCCTGCAAAGTTGCGCTGAATGAGGGGATGTCAGTCACAGCCCTTCCTTATGGGGATAACAATCCCCAGGCATAAACTCCAATACGCCTGGGTGTAACTCAGCCATGTGCATTATTGAAATAATGGGTCATGTCCTCAGATATGAGTGTCCTTAAAACCTCAGCGTGCAGAATTATCTTCATTATAATGAATAACATTATAACACTTCCCCTATTTTATTTTTATTTATTTATTTATTTATTTATTGGCTGTGTTGGGTCTTCGTTTTTCTGTGAGAGGGCTTTTCTCTATTTGCGGCAAGCGGGGGCCACTCGTCATCGCGGTGCGCGGGCCTCTCTTGTTGCGGAGCACAGGCTCCAGACGCGCAGGCTCAGTCGTTGTGGCTCACGGGCCTAGTTGCTCCGCGGCATGTGGGATCTTCCCAGACCAGGGCTCGAACCCGTGTGCCCTGCATTGGCAGGCAGATTCTCAACCACTGCGCCACCAGGGAAGCCCCCAACACTTCCCCTATTTTAAATTACATATATTTCCTACATTTCAGGGGATAGGGTCCTTATACACACACACACACACACACACACACACACACACACAAATCATAGAAAGTAACAGCTAAACCTTAAAAATATCTGACCCAGGGGCTTCCCTGGTGGCGCAGTGGTTGAGAGTCTGCCTGCCAACGCAGGGGACACGGGTTCGAGCCCTGGTCTGGGAAGATCCCACGTGCCGCGGAGCAACTAGGCCCGTGAGCCACCATTACTGAGCCTGCGCGTCTGGAGCCTGTGCTCCGCAACAAGAGAGGCCGCGATAGTGAGAGGCCCACGCACCGCGATGAAGAGTGGCCCCCGCTTGCCGCAACTAGAGAAAGCCCTCGCACAGAAACGAAGACCCAACACAGCCAAAAATAAATAAATAAACAAATACTTAAAAAAAAAAAAACCATCTGTGAATGCTACTGATATTTAAAAAAAAAAAAAAAGTATCTGACCCAGAGATTGCACAAAAATAAGGCGAGACTGAAACTGTAGAAGTGTTTTTGCAGAGTCCACACAGAGCTTTTTGCTTATTTGCTATTTTTCTAAAATGAATGTAAATGCTTTTAGGTGGATTTGCACTTTCCAGCTATCCCCAGGTTTTCATCACTTCCTATTTTCTCAGTTCACGTTCCCCAAAGCAGACCCAAGATAAGGACTTGGCTACAACTGGTATATTAGGGAGAGGACCTAGGAGAGAGTAGGGAGACAGAAGGGAAGGAAAGAAATGCCAAGAAAGGGTGTGTTATGGGATGGACTGTGTCACCCCAAAATTTATATGTTGGGGTCCTAACCCTAGTACCTCAGAAAGTGTCTGTAATTAGCAGTAGGGTTTTTCAGGAGGTAATGAAGGAAAAATGAGGTCATATGGGTGGGCCCTGATCCAATGTGATTCTTGTCCTTATAAGAAGAGGAAATCTGGACACAGACACACACACAGAGAGAAATTCACGTAAAGACACAGGGAGAAGACCAGCACCTACAAACCAAGGAGAGAAGCCTCAGAAGGAACCCTGCTGCCGCCTTGGACTTGGACTTCCAGCCTCCAGAACTACTCGAGACGATACACTTGTGCTGTTCAAGCCTCCCAGTCCATGGTCCTTTTTCATGGCAGCCCCAGGAAACTAACACCAGGTGTGTGAATGAGGGGGCCACCACTGTGGGCAACCAGAGCTCAGCCCTCCTGGGGATTCTCTGAGCAACCGCAGGGAACGCACCTCAGAATTGTGCCGCCAGAGAGCGGGGAGGCCGGGCACTTCTCCTGGGATGGTTCCCTCTTGGCTGAAGGCTGTTCCCATGAGCATACCCAGTTTCCCACCGAAAGACGGAGCAGGTTCTCCTGGTGATGGAGAACACCACTCACAGGCAGAGAGGCAGACAGGGCGGGAGATGGAGGTGAGAAGCTCTTAGCAGGCGAAGGGAAACTGTCCACCTTCCCTGCAGGCAACTCAGAAGTGGGTCAAGGGGCTATAGGGCGAGCAGCTGCACTAAATCTCTATTACCTGTATTAATGTCTCTGAATATGCTGCGCTGCTATCTCACCCCTGACTGCTTTGCACACTTACGTCAATGACGTGACTCCTAAAGTGACCTGGCACTTTTGCACTAACTGCCCCTTGCCCTTAAGCACCCCTCCCGCAGACTGCCCCATGTCTTCCTCCCACCAGCTCACGGGTCTCTTCCGGAGAGCCCGCCTCTGACCACACCGGCTGGCGCTGCTGGAGAGACTCACCCAGCTCAGGAGCCCCGCCACTCCCTCCATCACGCAAGTGTGCACGAGATGCTAACCGCCCCTGGGCCTTTGCACGTGAGGCCTTTTGTATGAAGACTTACGTCTACTATGTGATGTTTCTGAACCTTAATGAGAGGACAATGCTTGGCACCGCTGGACAAAACAAGGTAAATGACAGCTATCACTTCACTGTTTCCACTTGTCCGTTTGTCACACCCCCTTCCCAGGACACGTCTTGTTCCTTTAGTATCTGGGCGGAGCTAATGATGACGACCCTGCATCAAGTGGTGCTTCTCAGCTACAGGTCACTTTCAGATGCAGAGTCTCAGGAGCTCCCGAACCCACGGCTGAGATGTGGCAGAGGGGCCACACCACCTCACATCCTACAGACTTGCAGACCAGAGGCCGGCGCTGCTGTGCGAGGTGCCCCAAGGTCACCCTACAAGGTTGTGACAGAGCCACACTGAGAACCCAGGTCTCTGGATTCCCGCCGTGACGTCCTTCAATTTCCAGAGGCTGGTCAGAAGCATGAACCCTCACTTCCCGTGCAACACAGGACGACTCTGAACAAAAGCACGGCGGCAGCGAGTCTTGGCTTCCAAGGAAATTCCCCATGAGAATGGACTCTTTCCTTGGCGGGAGCTGCTTCTCTCTTAATTGAAATTGTTTTGTTATTTGGTTAACAATGGTCTTCAGTTGCCACTGTGCAATTAAGCTCCTTTCTGGTTGAGAAAGAAATTATATGATAGAATACTGGAGGGGCTTATTCCATCCCCCAGGGAAGAATCCATCAGCCTATTTTTCTAAAGTCTGTTTTCTATCAAAATGATGTCACAGATTAATAACCATCTATTACACTTGTAATCATGCCAAAGGCATCTCAGCTTCTATCTTTGCACTTTCTCCCACCCCACACAGCAGGCAGAGTGATCCTTTGAAAGCATATGACAGATTGTGACACTGCTTTGGCCAAAAGATCCCAGAGGCTTCATATCACAATGAGAGTAAAAAGCACAATCATCACAAGGCCCTACATGTCCTGCTCCCCGCCCGCTCCTCACCTCTCAGACCTCATCTGCTACCCCCTCCTCATTCATCCTGCTCTGGCTTGCCTCTTTGGCCTCCCTTCTACTTTTTAAACACATCAAATGTGTGTATGTTTGTTGTGTGTGTGTGCGTGTGTGCATGCGTGTGTGTGCACGTGCATGCGCGCAGGGCCTTTGCACTTACTGTTTCCTTTGCTGGAAATTTCCCCCAGATTTGTGCATGTCTACCCTGATGCATCCTTTAGGTCTTTGTTTAAATATCACCTCTTTCCTGTGTTCTTCTACACAGGAAAGGATTTGCTTGTTTGATTTGCCGCTGAATCCCCAGCTTCTACAACACTCAATAAATAAATATTTGTTGAACCAAAAGACTGAGTAAAAATGGGGGGATACACGTAGTGTTTGGGTGTTGGTCATTTACTTGAAAATAATTCCAATAAGGAATCAAATTTATGCAATGGATAGGTTATCGCCCACTTTAAGTATATAAAAATCTTTATGACTGGCCTCTTGTACTGTAGGGAAGTGAGTGCAGCTCTCTGACAGTTGCAGAGAGAACTGACGGTCTGTGAAATTTCAAGCTCAAACATTAGCAATGACGTCTCACTGTCAGTTAGGCAAACAAGAAAGACAAGGAGGAAACAGGTCTCAACAGATAGGCAGCCCTTGAAATTGATCGTTTTCATAACCTGAGGTTGCATAATCCTCTATGAGTCTGACTTAAGTCTCTCATGTTGACTGTCCATCAAGCACCTATGATGTGATTAAAGGAGAAAACGCTCTCAGGAGGGACACTGTTTTGGTTCGAGCTTCCTCAGAGCAGCCCCTGAGAAAAGGATTGGAGGGATGCAATTTATTGGGGAGGTGATGCCCGCAAACAGCAGGAGAGAAAGGAAAGGAAACCAAGGAAAGGAGCCTTAACAAGCAAATTACCACTGAAGACAAGAGGGACTCAGTCGCGCTGGGAACTCCGGGAGACAGAGGCTCCTGGAAAGGACAGTGTATGGGGTCTGCGTGGTAGAAACAAGCTGGTCTGCCAGCGCTTCCGGAAGCATCCAGAGGAGGAGAAGGTCGAGAGGGGCCCTGCCAGGCAGAGACGCTGAAGCCAGTGTGGGCAGAGCACAAAGGGTCACCTGACACAGATGTCACTTCACACACCTGGGTGTTCCAGACATGTGACAGTTTCTCCAACAGCTGAATATAAGGCTTCCTTTGAGCCCCCATCCCCCGGGCGGCAGATAATCTACTTACACCTCCCCTCACTCTCACACCAGGGATGTATAACAGAACTCCAAAGACGATATGGGAAATGAAAGCATCTGGGGCTCTGGGTTAGGGTCCTGATGGTTAATTTCATGTCTCAACTTGGCCTAGGACACAGGACCCAGATATTTCATCAAACACCAGCCTAGATGTCATGCTGAAGGTAATGTTTAGATGAAAATAACATTTAAATCAGTAGACTTTGAGGAAAGCAGACTGCCCGCCGTAATAGGGCTGGGGAGCCAATCAGAGGTAAGAGAAAAAAGACTGACCTCCCCTGAAGAAGAGGGAACTCTGCCTCCAGACTTGAGGCTGAAACACCTGCTCTTCCCGTGATCTCCAGCCTGCCAGCACACCCTGCAGAATTTGGACTAGCAGATCACGTGAACCAACGCCTTAATATACATCCCCCCCCCTTCTCTCTGTACACAGACAGACAAACAGACAGGCAGACACACACACACACACACAGCCCATTGGTACTGTTTCCCTACAGAACCCTAATATTGATTGTCATCTATCTGCTTAGGAATTCTTGGGAACACCACTGTTCCTTCCAGCCTCTGTTCACACTTACTCACAGATGTAAGACAAGGTCTGTATGGGTCTAGCTGTCACTCAAGTACTCTGTGCCCCTGTAGGAGGGATGGAAACACACCTGGCTGCTCTCTCGTGTCTCTGGGACCAGAAGGACCTCTCTGAGGTGTGTGCGGCCTTCTCCACCTGAGCACGCCACGTCAGCTGTTTCTACAGTACAAGCCCCGTGACATACTGAGTTCAGAGGAATTTGACGAGATCTGCTACCTCACCAGCCTCAGCCCAGGATGCTCCGGCTTGGAGTCCCCAAACTTATATTCCTATTCCCCCAGCCCCTTGCCAGAACTGGGTGGGGAGTGAGTTTGCAGAAGGCGTGGAAGGAGGAGGGAGCGGGGCTTTTTCTCAGGGACGCTGCTAGCAAATGTCCCCGGCTCTCCCCCACCAGGCATCAGCCTCTCTCTATAATCTTCAATTGTCATTTGTTCCTCCTGTTCTCTACCTTTTTTTTTCTTGTAGGATGTTTTTTTGTTTTTTTTAATTAATTAATTAGTTTATTTATTTATGGCTGTGTTGGGTCTTCATTTCTGTGCGAGGGCTTTGTCTAGTTTTGGCGAGCGGGGGCCACTCTTCATCACGGTGCGCGGGCCTCTCACTATCGCGGCCTCTCTTGTTGCGGAGCACAGGCTCCAGACGCGCAGGCTCAGTAATTGTGGCTCACGGGCCCAGTTGCTCCGCGGCATGTGGGATCTTCCCAGACCAGGGCTCGAACCCGTGTCTCCTGCATTGGCAGGCAGATTCTCAACCACTGCACCACCAGGGAAGCCCCCTTGTAGGATGTTTTTATAGTTTTATGCTAGTTCCTCTTAATTACTCATCTTTGAAGGAGATAAATTCTTCTGAACCAGCTATGGAGAAGTCAAGAGTGTGTTTCAGGCATGCAGGAATTTTCTTTGACCCCAAGTTTTGGTTTGTTTAGGCTTTACATCTCTCCAGGCAATGGAAAAAAAAATGGCTATGAGATTGCTCACACTGTAAATTCTCTCTTTCTTCCACTACACAACGACACACCGCTGTCTGCAAACATGGTTGCTCTGTGATGCTTCACTGAGACCCACCTCCTTGATTTCTCAGATTGAAACTGAATCCAGGGCGACTCCATCTGTCTGCCCATATTCCTGTTTCCCAAACCCTACCTCCAAGGAATTGATGTTCTTCACATCAAAGTCTGCTTTCTCGGCTTCAAGAACTGTCCTTTCCAGGTGTTTCCTGAGATCCACAGTTTCTTAAGACACCCGCTTCCTCTGACACACATCCCTATGAAACTTCGATGTCTTTGGCCTGCCTTTCCACCTACATCATGGTTTGGGTTTCGACAATCTCCTCCTTCCACTGAAGTTGGGGTTTGTATTTCTGTTTCTTCAGGTGATTTTCTGCCACCACGTTCAAAGCAGATGTCTCTTATAGGCTCACTGCCTATTCTGAGTGGGCAGGGGGATTGGCTCTGCCGAGTCCTGTGTCCTGCTATACCTCATTGTTTATGTTTGAAAATGCAGGGCCTGAGAAGCTCAAAAGGTCTGGCAAGTGAAAACCCTTCCCTCTCAAAACTTCTCTATCTGCGATGTACTTAAAAAGTCTGCTTTAAAACTCAAAAGCCAAGACTTGACTTCTGTGTTACCTGAGGTGTGCCAAAACTGCCGTATCCTGAAACGATGGACGCTTTAACTTGCCTGGCAGGACAATGGATTTAAAAAATATTTACTGGGAATAAGAACACACCAGCTAACATATCAAATGATTATCCTGCTACACAATGTAACAGATAACATTTCAGAGCTAAAACACTAAAGCAAGGGCTAAATATCTATTTTTTTAAAAATAAATTTATTTATTTATTTGTTTATGTTTGGCTGCGTTGGGTCTTTGTTGCTGCTGCATGCAGGCTTTCTCTAGTTGCGGCGAGCGGGGGCTACTCTTCGTTGCGGTGCGCGGACTTCTCATTGCGGCGGCTTCTCTTGTTGCGGAGCAAAGGCTCTAGGCACCCGGGCTTCACTAGTTGTGGCTCGCGGGCTCTAGAGCACAGGCTCAGTAGTTGTGGTGCACGGGCTTAGTTGCTCCGCGACGTGTGGGATCTTCCAGGACCAGGGATTGAACCTGTGTCCCCTGCATTGGCAGGCGGATTCTTAACCACTGTGCCACGAGGGAAGCCCTAATTATCTTTTATTATGAGGCAGTGAATCATTTCAGACAAAATAAAAATTAAAAATAAATAAGTACCAAGGAACTGCAAAGGACAGCATTTTGGTAAAGAATCTTTAATCATCTTTCCTAAAGCAATCAATCTCTCATTCTCTTGCTCTCTCTAAGGCTGTGTTCTGACTTGAAATACTAAATCTTTTATCCCCCTTCTTCAGTGATTTGACCACCATGTCAGATTTGTTACACAAAAGACATGATAAAATTTGCTATGATTTTGTCAGAGGCAGTATTATCTAGAAATCAATGATAGTATAGTTAAAACTATTTTGATAGGCATCTACTCTTGAGATACATATTACATTTCTCCTCTCTCCCAGTAAACTATTATTCCCAAGGCCTGCAAACTACACCATAGCATATTTTTAGAGCCAAACTAATAACTGCTTGGTGGTAATATTAACTAGCATCAATTCATATTTTTAAATGTTAGTTACTCTTTCTCTGACACAGACCTGGAAAGGACTTAAATTTCTCTTGGCGTTATCTTGTCTGAAAAATAAACTCTGAAAAGTTGTTTATTTGTATATGCAAAGACTTTCTTTTATTCTGTTTTGTATGAAATATCATAGCCTTTCCTGCAGAACACATTGCAACTGTTTGTCTTTGGTCAGGCAGTTTTGCAATGGCCTGTGCCCAAAGCAGTAACATTCTGACATTTAGATGGTATCGAATATCTCAAATGGGTTGTTTCGTTTTTGTTTTTTGGTCTAAAGGAATCCAAGGTGATCCAGAAGCTGCAGTGCTCAGAAGTGAATGGCAAGGCAAGGTCAGTGATTCTGCAGCCACAAAATAAAGATTTCAACTGAAAAAAGTGCATCAGGAGAGGAAGTCAGACCGGGAGGTTGACAAGGATGAAGAGGACGAAGCAGGGTGCCAGAGGACCTGGGTTCACGGGATTATTCAAGCCTGGTAACCAACCTGGGCCTTGTTTCTCTCATCGTAAATCTGGGGAAAATAATAACCCCCCAGTGGAACTATTTTGGGGGAAAGCTGGCAGATGAAAACACCATGCAAACTGAAATATATATGCCAGCTGCCATTATTAACAAAGCATTGCTTTGTATTGAAAACCACACACAAGACAATGCATCTCTTTGCTGTGTCTTCAGATCATGTCTGTATTAGGCTGGGATCCCTAAAAGCAGAGTCTGAAACTAGAATCCTTAATCAGGGAGGAAGATGGAAGGGCGAGGGGAGAAGCCCAGCCAAGATGTGGTTTCGGCTATGGTCCAGCCTCAGCCTGATCCCACAGGGAGCTCTGAAGTGTGAGTGACACCACAGAATCACCTTCACTTGCGGCAGAGGGAACTCTGGGATCCCTACATCTTTCACCGGCTGCGGGGGACGTGCGAGTGACATAATGTCCCAGGCACTTCCAGGTGAGACAGCCCTGTTTGTCAAGGGCAGCTGTCCAATGAAGGGTACAGCTGTAAACTGTCAGCAGCCAGCCCTCCCTGTACTGGGGGAAGGATGCCCCAGCTGGGCAAAGGAGATCTGGACCGGGCACCAAGAGCCTCTCCTACGATCACCCTTCTGACCCACAAACATAACATTACCCAGACCTTTCTCACACTGACCCCCTGTGTAGAATCAAACTCTCTGCTCGTCTACTCAAAGCCTTTAACTACAAAACCAGCAGCAACTTAAGTAAGAAAAACTGGAAATCAGTTCAAAAGTCACTAGCTATGTATTGGTTAACAACACCATTCATAGGCAAAAGCGAGATCTAAAAAAGAAAGGTTTGCCTCTGTTTATAGGGCCAGCTGACACCTAATGAATTCCCACTGTGTGCCAAGGCCTCTGCTAGTTACTGCCACGTGGGAAGTCACGCTATCCTTATAACCGCTCTATGAAATCACTAGATGTTATCTTCCCTCCACCCAATTTTTAATTTTATGATTCAGGAGAACTGAGGTTCACCTGGGAGACAGAATGTAAGATGTTAAAACTCCAAATCACCAGGACCTGAGAAGCTCTTTGAGACTTCCTAGTTCATAATTAGAGGATGCTGAAAGTCACTGTTGGTACCTACCAACATTAAGTACAATAAATAAACATTTGGTAGCCTCTGTGTGCACCAAGTTGCACGCAGGGGCAGTGAAGAACAGAGCAGTCAGGCCTGGTTCCTGCCTTCTAAGAGTTTACAGAAGGGTAGGGGGACGTTGGTGACATGCATGATTCCTCATTGAACGTGGTATCTCCAAAGAGAGCCAAAGCATTAGTTCAGGATGCCTTTACTGAACACCTACTATATGCCAGACCTTGAACCCGGAGTAAAGGAAAGTACAGAAAGGAACAAATGACAGTCTCTGCTGCAAAAAGGTGTATGATCTAATGATCTGATTTGTTCTTAATGTTTCACTTTCTGGCTCTTAAGTCTTTATCTTTAAACCTTATTATCTCCACCTCAATGTTGTGTTTCACGTATTCCAGAATGGACATGATGGCAGCGGCACCATGGGCTACATCATTCCACAAACTCATTCACATGCAATGTGTCAAGTCCTTAGTGGAGAATAAGTATTGACATTTGTCCTACTGGGACCACATCAGGCAAAATAAGAACTAAATTAGGTATTGTTTACTTTGGTAGAACAGAAAAAGCACCTTCCTAGAGAATGAGTTAAACATCAGCCATAATCTAGAATAATCTGAACTGCAAGAGCTGCCATTTCAAATAGATATGTTTAATTTATTGGAATAAGAACTTTGGTTATGCCAAGCATTTCAAGTATCCCAAAATGCAAACACTAATTTAATTTAATTACTCCCCCTTTTCCACCAGATTTCATCCTGATTCCACCTGGGAAACCAGAAGTCATTTCTCTTTCTGAAATGAGTGGGGATTCATCTGTCTCTGCCTAATGGCACTGGTCGATTTCTGCCTCACATTAGAGATATTTTTGTACATATCTTGCTTCTTTCCCCTAAAAATCCCCTTTTAGATTTTCAGCCTTTTGAAGTCAAAATACTTGTTCGGATTACTCTTTGCCACCTTCGTGGCACTCAGAAGGGGTTCAATCAATGATGACTGAATGGCTGGCTAGACTGGTGCAAGGATGGCTGAGTAAAGGAATGAAGAACACTGCACTCCCTGCTAATATTCTCGGGGGTCTGACGAAGACTACAGGGCATGATCTGATTCATCCAGGACAAAGAATGAAGGGAGACGGACTTAGGGATAGAGCAGCTGCCAGTGGTAGGACCACTGGCAGAGGACATAGGCCTTGCACACAGTACATGCTCAGGACTTCTCTCTGCATCGTGTCTGAACTGCATAGATGCAGACTGGGTTAGGGATTTCCTGAACACATAAATTAGGAGGCACCATATTGGCCAAGAAAACCTAGTAACTCAAGCATGGAGCAGGGCCCACTATCTCCTGGGCTACATTAGTGACTACTGCCCACTATACCCTGTCCCACGCCTGCCCCCAGACATCTAAAACACTTTCAAGAAATGACATTTAGAGATAAATATTGGTATTTAGTTTTCCTGGATGGTGGTATTGGAGGTTGACTGTTTGGCATCTCAACATCTATTATTCCTTCTGCAGGGGACAGTCTCAACTTGCTTTTGAAGATCCACTTCTCCCCAGCTTGAGCCCATCTGGACTCACAGTGTGGCATGTGATACAGGTCTAAGACAACCGATGCATCACATCCCCTGAGCCATAATGGGTGGTTCAAAGGCGGGTATGTGACTTAGACGAGTCCGATAAGAATGAAGTTTAGAACTTTTGCTATGCATTCTAACTAAACAAAATGTTCACTCTTCCACTGGATTTGAACCTAGAAGGATACAGAAATAGGTGTTGCTAGCAGCCACTTTGACCATGAAGAAAGCCTTTCTGAAAATAAAGCTACCACACAGAGGAAATGGGAGACAATGGGATACAGGAGCCCCTGCATCAGGTAGCACCTAAAACAGACCCCCCTCTGGACTTTGCTTCTACATGATGCGGAAAATTCCTCTTGGACTTAGAGCCAATTTGGGTTCAGTTTTCTGTCACTTACAACCAAGTGCCCTGAGAGAGGATACCACATGCCTTGAAAGAAGGGTTACCAAACAATTAAAATTCACACTAAACAATGGCTACAGCCGATGCAGTGGGTGCCCACCCCCGTCCCTCTGTCCACCCAGGCAGACGTGAAAACCACAGCTTCAGTGGACAGAAATCATACACGCTCATGGCTTCCTTTCTCGATTGCCCAGATTTCTGTCTGAGGACTTTCTCTGACCACAGGAGCATGATTGCCAGCCGATTCATATGGCAAAATGGGAAGTTAATGCCCCCAAAAGCAAATGTCAACTGATGACGGATAGGAGTTGGCTACCCCTTTGTGGGACCATTCTGAGGTGGCTTTCACAAAGCATATCTGGTAGAACTGAGCTCTGGTTGCTCACGGTGGTAACTCACTCACTAAAGCACTCTTTACTGATTCTCCTCCCTTCCTGTCTTGCTTCCTCATTCCCTCACCGTGCTACCTGGGATCATCTCCCCAATAAACAATGTGCACTCAAAACTTGTGTCAGGGTCTCTTTGGTGGGGGACTCAAACTTAAAAAGTGATTAATAGGAAAGTGTTTCTGGAGAGCAGGAGGAGGAGGGGGAGAGGGAATACCGAGTGGTCCCATGACAGCATACAAGTCAGAGAGAGCAGACACCACAGCCGTTCTCTGAGAGGAGCAGCCCACAGCACAACTGTTCGGACAGTGAGTTCATCTTTGTCACCCAAAGCCTTCCCTTCTCAGTCATAATGAAAATAACGTGAGATTCGGAACCCTGAGATCTTACATCTCTACCACGTCCTGCTAGTGTTCATTTTCAGGACGTGACCCAACATCTTTAAATCTTGTTTTCCTCATCAGGGGATAATGATACCTTCGGTTAAGAGTGGTTTTAGGATAAAGAACAAAAGATGGGGAAATGATTTGTAAACAATAAAGCACTAGGCAAAAGCAACAATTTCCGATTCTTGAGTACAGAAAAGGTAATGTTTCTAGACTAAAGCCACATTTGAACATAACGGAGAAAATCACACTGAAAATGCAAAGTGAAAACATTCTCCCCCAGGAGATTACTCCGACTTGAAAAAGGGTAAGAACGTGACACAAATGTGTTACGTTCATATTAGATGGTGCCACCTCAGGAGTCACCAGTTTACTCTGATCCTTCAAATGAGAAGTAGAGTATTAATACAAATTCATCACCTACAGATACTGCAAAAATAAGATTGGTTGAAAAGAAGATGGGTTATGCTATTCTTTGAAGGTCCCAGCTGGATATTTTTCGAAAAGGAAGGCAGCAGTAAAAGTGTTTTATAGCCTTAGAAACTTAACTAATTTAGAATCAGAAGTTTACTGCTTCACCAATATTTATGGGATTACAAATTCATCTAAAACTTTGTTTTCGTCCCACACACCCAAGGTTATTAATGGGCCAGCTGCTGGCTATTAATCTTCATTTCCTAAAACAAAACTAGCTCTATGTTTCTTGCAGACTGTACATCACACACACAAACCATATCCTAGAAGCCAAATTAAGTTTGAGTCAATAGCCCATTAGAGCCAAGAGCTGTGGGCAAAAGCTGTGGGGAATTCCATGTCTAGAGTTGTGGTGATCAAACCACACTGAAATGTAGGAAGGTTCTGGAAACAGTGTATTTTCTCATTTAGGAAATAGCATGTGGCTTTACACCTTGTTGTTTTTTTTTATTTTTCATTCCACTCTATTTTTGTATAAATGTTTTCTCTCTTAAAAACTGGGCTACAGGGCTTCCCTGGTGGCGCAGTGGTTGAGAATCTGCCTGCTAATGCAGGGGACACGGGTTTGAGCCCTAGTCTGGGAAGATCCCACATGCCGCGGAGCAACTAGGCCCGTGAGCCACAACTACTGAGCCTGCGTGTCTGGAGCCTGTGCTCCGCAACAAGAGAGGCCGCGATAGTGAAGAGGCCCACGCACCTCGATGAAGAGTGGCCCCCGCTTGCCGCAAGTAGAGAAAGCCCTTGCACAGAAACGAAGACCCAACACAGCCAAAAACAAGTATAAAAATAAATAAATAAATAAAAGATTACTATTTAAAAAAAAAAGAAAAAAGAATTGCTTTAAAAAAAAAAATAAAACTGGGCTACAAAGACAAAGTGAAAAGAAGGGCTGAGCCAACATCCATCTAATGACTGGCCAGAAACAAGGAAAAAAGTTCTTATGAAGTGGAATACTAATAACACGAATATGGATTGTGAGTTTAGCATGTTTCAAGAGGTGCTAAGTGTTTAGTTACCATTTTATGTCCATATCAAATGTAGAAACTGAGACTCAGAGAACTTTAGTGATATGCTCAATATCATACAGATTATTTGTGGTACATCTCAGATCAGAACACAGTTTGTTCCAGAGCTCTGCTCTTAACAACTACTCCATCTTATACTACCCACAAGAAACAAGCTATTTGACTTTAACAACCCTTATTAAGCATAAGGAATGAAAGAATGAACTAGAAAATTGCTCAGACTTTCACTACTCTTTGCCAGAGTAGATGGTGTTTTACATAAACGTTCAAACTCTCAATTTGAAACTGACATACTGCAGCCTGTCACCTGCCACTGGGTGGTGGTTGGTCTTAGATTGTTTGTCACTAATGGTCTACCAGATGCCCAGAGTGAGAAGCAGCTTGGATTGCTTGGAATGAGGCTGGAAAATGTTAGAACAAAGGAAGTTTCAGATATAAGTCCAATTTTTACCTTTTGTCATGCCAGATAAGAAGTTATTCTGTATGTATGTGCCACTTTGGAACACCAGTTGCTGGAGTTGACAAGAGGTCCAATACTGATCATCAGAGGGGCTTCCTCCCTCTGTTAGGTGGTACAGGAATCCCAAAGAGGTTAATTCAACATAAGAAATTTGAGGGACTTCGCTGGTGGTCCAGTGGTAAAGAATCCGCCTTCCAATGTAGGGGACCTTGGTTCGATCCTTGGGTCAGGGAACTAAGATCCCACGTGCCACAGGACAACTAAGCCTGCACGCCACAACTACTGAGCTCCCGTGTGTCAACGAGAGAGCCCATGTGCCACAAGCTACAGAGCCCATGTGCTCTGGAACCCGTGTGCCACAACTACCAGAGCCCACCTGTCCTGGAGCCCGTGCACCACAACTAGAGAAGAGAAAACTGCATGCCACAACTAGAGAGAAGCCTGCACGCCGCAACGAAAGATCCCGCATGCCTCAATGGAATTCCTGCGTGCCGCAACTACGGCCCGACACAGCCAAAAATAAATAATAAATAAATCTTAAAAAAGAACCACACACACACATAAGAAATTTGATGAAGGGCTTTTCGATCTACACTAAAGTATTCACTAATCAAGGTCATTTAGTTCGTTCAAAGTTGTAGGTCCCAAATTCCCCAGGATTCAGACCTTTCATATTCAGATTAGCCACTGGATTTTGACACTGAGTTTATGATCGGTCCTCCCCTTAGAGGACCTGCACTGTCCGTGGGTGCTGCACGGGAGTGAAACACTGGGCTACAGCAGTCTCAGAACGGGTCACCTTTACTCTCCTGCCCTAGACTTAGAAACTCAAAATCTCTCCTTAAAATGAGGCTGAACTTCTTCTAGCTCTCCCTTTCTCACACAAAGAAACACTTAAATTAACTTTCTCATGGGAAGCCCCTGGGAAGAAGCAAGGAAATATGGCTCTCATTCTTTCATGATAAGAGTACAAAAATTAAATCATATTTAATTTCTCAGTTCTCTTCCCTTGCCACATCTATTTATACCACGCTTCATGGACTGTTCTTGCCTTGTGATACGGATGCAGCAAGGATGAATAAGCATTCTCTGCTCAACTCGTCTTACCTCTGATGCCCACTGCCCAGAGGAAACCACTCCTCCCAACTTCTAAGATTTACCTCCACATTTCTATATAACATTTATCTGCTATATGTTAATATTATGGTTGTTCTAGTATTTGTTAACTTAGTATTTTTAAAAATGAAAATTCGACTCTTTTGCCTTACCCCACAAAACATACACACCCTCCCCCCACTTCTTGGATATTAAACCAATATTCAGTGGTATGGCTTTGTAAATACTGTTCATAGTTAATCCTTCAGCATTCTGTGATTTCACTGCCTTCTCTATATAACTTTTTGCTTTCCCTGGAATTAATCATTGTCTCACTTTTTATTTATCCATCTAGCTTTCGATCTTCCTGTTAACAAGCCACTGCTTGATCTTGCAGCATAACCGTAAATCTCCTCTCAATATACTTTTATCATATCAAGTAGCCTATCAGTCTTCTTTTATTCCCGGAAAAATTCTGGATCCTTCCTTCTGCCCTCCTTAACCTTGGACTGGTTGCTCTCTAGGCTACTACATACCCTTTCTTTCTAACACTTCATCTTACCATCATCTTGGGAATTTCCTTCTTACTTCTTCCTGCTGAGACATGGAGATGAGGATGGGGATGGAGCAGCTCTGCTACAACCATGAAGCAACAAGCATGAGCACAAAGGCCAACATGCCAAGGAGGGCAAAACAGAAAGAAAGAGCTTGGGTCTCCAATCACATGGTTAACCTACCCTTCCAACTCTAGTCTATCTTCCCCAGATGCCTTGTTGTTTGAGAGGAATAATCTTTTCTTTTATTTTTGAGCCACTGTAGTTTTCTGTTACTTGCATTAATAGCAAAATGCATTCCAATCTAAAACAGACACTGTGAGATTAAGTGACTTGTCCTCGTTCACACAACCTGCAAGTCAAAGGCAAAAATGGAATTTGATCTACATAGGTCACACAAAATACTGTGACTATCTACTATGTAGTGAGCAACATACTAAAAATTTTATATTGTCCTACCCTGTGAGGTAGAAATCATCTCCATTTTTCAGAGAGATATTGAATATCTTGCCCAAATTCTTATAAATTTGGGCACTGCAGAGTTAGAATTTGAACTCCAGCCTGTCATCTAAGTCTACGTGTTTAAACACCATGATATGTCGTCTTTCTCTACGTGGTTCAGTGTTGTTTGCATCTGGAGAGTCACCATAGATTCAAAACAATTTTAGGTTCTTGTTCTTGGCACTTGTGGCAGGCAATCTCTAAGCTGGCCCTCAATGAGCCCTGGATCCTGGTATTCGTGCCCGTGGGAAACCCCTTCCCTTTGTGTGTAAGTGGACCTGGTACTTGTTTCTAACAAAGAGAATATGGCAAAAGTGATGGAATGCCACTGACAAGATTAGGTAACAAACGGCTGTCTTCCATCTTGCTATCTTGCTTTCTCTCTCTGACGATGCAGGCTACCATGTTGCAAGCTATCCTATGGATATCCTATGCCCATGTGACAGAGAACTAAAGGAAGCCTCTGACCAACAGACAGTAAGGAACTGAAGCCTTTAGTCCAGCAGCCCAGGAGGAAGGGAATCCTGACAACAATCACTTCAGTAAGCTTGGAAGTGGATCCACCCTCAGCCAAGACCTAAGATGAGGTAGCAGTCTCAGGAAACAGCTCGATTAAAGCCTCGTTAGGAACACACGGGACTCAGCTAAGTCATGCCCAAAGTTCTGACCCACGAAGCTGTGAGATTAAAAAAGGTGGCTTTGTTTAAGTCACTAATTTGGGGGTGGATTTGTTAAACACCAGCAGATAACTAATACAGCAATGTTCCCACATGTGTACATCTGCAGAGCTTAGGAAATCCACATGGAAAAAACCAACACAACTGTGGAGGTTATGGTTTTGAAGAAGGCTTTCCACCAAGAGAGGGGTAGGCAGTCAAAATTTTTTGCAGCAACCCATTTTTTTTTTTTTTTTTTAATTTTATAGCTACTTTATTTATTTATTTATTTTTGGCTGTGTTGGGTCTTCAGTTCGTGCGAGGGCTTTCTCTAGTTGCGGCAAGCGGGGGCCACTCTTCATCGCGGTGCGGGGACCGCTCTTCATCGCGGTGCGCGGGCCTTTCACTATCGCGGCCCCTCCCGTTGCGGGGCACAGGCTCCAGATGCGCAGGCTCAGTAGTTGTGGCTCACGGGCCCAGCTGCTCCGTGGCATGTGGGATCTTCCCAGACCAGGGCTCGAACCCGTGTCCCCTGCATTAGCAGGCAGATTCTCAACCACTGCGCCACCAGGGAAGCCCAGCAACCCATTTTTGAAACATGAAATTGATACACTTTTTTTGTTAGATGACACATTTGGCTGAAGTTCTTGCCACAAACAAGGTTTTCCATCATTCTGGGAAAGTTTTTTTTAAGTAATTAGAGGCAGAAGTAGACTTTCACATTCAATTATGACTTAGGACGGTCCTATAGATTCATTCATAAAGCTTCTATCCATAATAAAGCAATGAGCATGGAGCAGTGATATTCTTAATGAAGTTGGGTTTCCAGAACGTGTATGATTTCTTACCTGTTGATGCAATGCATCTTTGTCTCCTTCTGATCTCTTTTCATGGGATATTTGGAAATACACTTCATAATCAAGGAATATAGAGAGGCCAATGACAGGTAAATGGCTTTACTAAATGCTTTCAGGCTTTTCCAAAGATCTTAGCCTGCAGAGAAGATGAGTCAGGGTTGGTTCCTAAACAACAGCTTACTTTACACCACTGGTTTTTATTCCAACTTAATGACTCTAGAGAGATGCACGAAGCAATAATTGCTTACCATCCTCCACAAATCCTAATGATTACGTCTGAGCATTTTATTACTCTGTTTTCCTGTACTTGCTTCCATCTTTTAAGAGGGCTTTCTAACTTATGTTCAAGGTCTTGCTAGAAAAGTGAGTGGTGAGAAATTCACTTTGAACAGTGTGAGGGCTGAATTGTTTAAGTGACAGCAGTTTATATCAAAAAGGCAAGGACCTGAACTGTTGAATATTTAACTTACATCAAAACAGAGAAGGTGGGAGGGGCTGGGACTTAGAATTCTCTAGCACAACTCCAAGGCAGCAAGCGAGACCCAGTGTCCCAGGTGAAGGCATCCTCACATTCCGTTCTAGAAAAGACTGGGTCAGGTGTTGAAATGGCTCAGCCTCTTAGTGGTCTGCTAGCTAAGTAAATAGATCCATGCTGACTATTTGATCTTGTCATTAGGTTTGAAAGGTTTACTGTTCCCTCTGTGGGTTTGCAGAAAGCATGTATTTTAATCCTATCAGAACATTTCTCCAGAAACTCTACATCTATCACCAGAGATGGTACTTGAGCTATGAGGCATCAGCTATCTATGATGCTGACGGCTCAGCATCTGAACCCCTCCCCACCAGGGAGACTAGGAAAGGGAATTCTGAGGTTGGTGCTTTAATGAGACGACACACAGAGCTATGGCTCTAAGCCCTATGATCCAGCTGCTTCTTTGTTTGGGTCACATTTACCGTTTCTGCAGAACTGCAAGGCTGTCACTCAAAATGATGCATGACCATTAACTCGTTGGTCAGTCCAAGCACAGAGGTTTGGCTGGGACAAGGCTATGCAGGAAGGAGGGTGAAAATTCATGGAGCTGCAAAGATCGAGGAACTTGAAGACAAGTCAAATTGAAAGCGTAGCCGACTGTCAGTGTCAAAATTGTTACTGTGCATTTCCTGTTGTATCCAACTCTTTTGATGTAATATCCCATTTAATCCTCACAGGGCCCCTGTAAGAGGATGACTACTTGCTGTTTCTCTCTATGGCATCTATTTATAGTTGAGGAAGCTTAGGATCAGAAAGGCAAGGTGACTCGGTCAAGGTCAGGGTTCTTAGGTAGAAGAGGTGGGATTTGAGCCTGGATTTGCCAGCATCTAAAGCTACACTGGACTGCCTTCTAAAAGTGTTGGCTCAGAGGGTGAGGGAGAGATGCTGAGACAGCAGGACACTAACCAGGAAAGGAGAGGAAGGGAAGGAAGCAGAGCCCAGTGAGAAGTCCTGAGCCAGTAACATGGTGACAGTGGCTTTATCTGTAGCATCAGGGTCCCTGAGTCCAGACGGGGCCTCAAACTCCACTCAGCAAGCAGGGATTCTGCAGAGGGCCACTGTGTCCCCGGGAAAGGACAGATCCGGGTGTTAGTTCATTCAATCTGCCATCCATTCATTCAACAAATATTTATTAAGCACCTACTGTGCACCAGGTACTAGAGACATAGTGATGAATAGGAGGAGTGGTAAAGTTTCCTGCTCTAACAAGGGTACGTTCTAGTATAGGAGATATGTAGGGAGGTTTGTAGATAGATAGACGATTTCAAATAGCAGTAAAAGCTTTAAAGAGAACGAAAAAAGTCATAACATAGATCAATATAGATTTCTTAGGGTACTATTGAAATGGGGGTAAGAGGAGGTTTCGTTGAGCTGAAAGATCATAGAAAGAGCCAGCTAGGCTAGGGTACAAGGTAAGGGATGTGCATTCCAAGCAGGAGCGGGATGTGCAAAGGCCCTGAGGTGGGGACAGGCTTGGCATATTTGAGGAGCAAAAGAAAGTCAGTCTGCTTGGAGCACAATAATTAACAGGGAGGCAGAAAGAGAGAAGACACAATAAAAAAAGATCTTGTCATCTAATGGTAAGTGTGATAAGAAGCCACTGGAAGGTTCGAAGTAGGAGACTAGCAGGATTTCAACAGGGCCTGCAGGCTGGGAGGAATTAAGGGCTGCTGCCCTTAATTCCAACCAGAGCACTGGCCGGTGCTGAGATGTAGGTGACAGGAAGCTGGCGTGAGAGTGTGAGGTCAGGGCTTGGTGGGAACAACATTGCGGGGGCGGGGGGGTGTGAGGCAGAAGGCTGAGTGGCCACGTGGGAGAAACCCAGGGGATCCCAGGGTCAGGCTCTGGAATCTATAACCGAATGCCGTGCCCTCCTGGTCACTGATTCAGCATCCATATTGACACTCGGTCTGGGTGCAGGGATTCAGTGCACTGACAGAGTTGCTTTTCTAGCTGGAGAGAGAAATTAAACAACTAAATGAAATAATTACACTTTAGACTAAGTGCTCTGAGATAGAGTGGCTGGGCACTGAGCTGCTTTAGATCAGAGAAGGCCCCAGTGAAGAGGTGACTCCTGAAAGAACCAACTCGCAAAGGAGAGGTGAGAGCACTCGAGGCAGAGAGAAGAGTGTGGACAAAAGCCCAGAACCAGGGAAAACGATGCCCTGTTTGAGGTAAAGGATGTCAGCCAAGGGCCTTGGAGCTCTGCCAGCAGAGGGGAGATGCCTAGTAGATAAAGCTGACGCTGGTCGGGGCAACTCATGTTGCCACGATCAGAGCGTGGAATTTATCCTAAAGCATATAAGGGTTTTCTTGAGAGGAAAAGCACAAGTCACTCTTTTTTATTTTTAAAAAGTAATAATAGTTCAATGTTAACTGAGGACTTGATCTTGAACAAATATGTCTCTGTTGTTTTTACTAGGTGCCATTAACTGTTGTAAGCACTTCACTTATGTTAAAGTTTTTCCTCCTCAAAGCAGCTCTTTGAGCTAGCTAATCCTTTCCTCATTTTGCATATCAGAAAAATAAAGAACAGAGAGGTCCAGCAAGTTGCCAAAGGTCACACAGCTCATAAATAGCTTAGCCAGAATTTGAACCTGCCTTTGACCCCCAAGTCAAAGACAGCCAAGGGCAGGAAGTCACAGGGAGACGTGAAGAGAAAGAACATGGGCGGAGTTAGCATATCTAGGTTCATCCTGAACAAAACAAGTAGAGCTTTTTTTTCACTTTATCCCTCTCCTATGGATTCATTCAAAAAGTATTTATTGAGCACCTACTATGTTCCAGACCCCATGTTAGATGTTACAGATCTAAATCAGACAAGAGAGCAAAAACAGACAGAGATCCCCTTTTGTGGACTTTCTGTCTGTTGTGGGTGGTGGAACACATATATTTAAAAAGTACAGAAATAATATGAACTTAAAACAGCAGTAAGTATTGTAGGGGAGAGGCAGGTGATGTTTCAAGAGCAGACGACAGGCAAGGCCACTATGAAATAGTAAAATTGGAGAAGGATTATCCACTTGGGAGATTATCCCTTGTTGAGGAGGTGCTTCTTGCTCTGTATTGCTGAGTGGGGCTGGGAACGAGGATGGGGCAAAGGAGGGATGGTCAGCATGTGGACACGCCAGGTTGCTCAAGGTGACTCTGGGCTCTAGATTTACAGGTGAGAAATACATTTTATCTTTAATCACCATTCCTGACTTTTCCAGGTCAGCCCAGTCCAGCAGACAGGAAGGCCAGATTCAGAATAACTGGACCAGGATCAAATCTGGCATTCGGCTGCAGTGCCCTGTGGACCCTGGCTCTGGTGAATCTGCTTCTTCCCCAGTGGGACAGACTAGGAGCCCCCTTGGGTGAAGGAGGTCAGCTCTCCCAGAGCTGTCACCCGTCACTGAGATGTTGGCATCTCAGCAGTGAACGAGGAAGAGGAAGGCAAGGAATGAGCTCTAGGAGGCAGGGTGGTGGGTGGAAAAAGCAAGCAGAGCTCTGCAATCTGACCAGCCTGTCTTAGTTTGGGTCCCGCCAGAAGCAGAGCTTGAGGCAAGACTTCAGTGCAAGTAATACAGCTGGGAGGTGACGGCAGGAAACACAGGTAAGAGCGTGAGGATTCAGCAAAGGGCAAGGTTTCAAGTCCGTTACCACTGAGGGGAACCAAATCCCGTGAGCTGAGTCCTGCTGGAGAATCAGTGTGAACATGCAATGCAGGATTATTTCATACGGTGGGTGAAGCAGATGGGGTATTTATCTACTAACTCCCATCCGTCATTGGATGAAGGCATCTCCCAGGGAATGCTAATTCCCCAGACCCTCCTACCTGCCCTGCTGATGAAGAAAGCTCAGGTGGGCAGAGAGAGCTACAGGTAGAGTCACAGGTACGGACAGATGTAAATCAGGCCACAGGCACAGACAAGGTTAAATGCTAAGGGGGTGTGGGCATGTTATCAACAGCAGCTTCTATATTGTTTCCACATCCACAGAAGGAAGACAATTCCACCCAAATCTCTAAGGACTGAAGAGTCCAGTAGAAAGGCTGCTTTGTAAGAAAGGCTGCTATTTCCCTAACATTTCAGCATACAAATGGTCCCCGTAAACATCTGTTGGATGGATGAGCCCATGCAGTTGAATGCTGGAGCCAGCTTGTCCGAGATCACAAGAGCAGACTGCTAAATACTCAGGAATTTTGCAAGTCACTCGTTAAAGTGTTGGTAGCTTGAAACCAGCCATGCTGGGTGTCTACACACGACAAAGTCAGCAAACACTGCAAATGGGCTTTTGGTTTTCCTTTTTTGCCTTGGAAAGCCAGTTTTGCAGCACAGCACTGAACGGATGTGAAATGGCAGAATGTTAATCATGTAAGAGGTGCTCAAAAAATGTGTATTTTTTTTTCTTCCATTGAATTTGAAGTTGGCGTTGAAAAAGCTACCCTTTTCACTGTTTTACTTTTCTTTTCTGGTTACCAACATGTGTTCCTCAAAGTGGGCCACAAGTCTATCTGTAAACCTGTATGCACTTCAAGAAATTAAAAGGGGGAGTTAAAATAAGTATAATGAAATGTTAAATCTGGGTGATGAATACATGGGAGTTTATTATTCCCTGCAATTTTCTGAATGTTTAAAATGCCATCAAACAAAAGGAAGAGGAAAAAGTGAAGATGCTTCTCAACTCCCGGTCTGATGCCCGGGGGCCCCTGGGAGTGGATGGAATGAGAGTTTCAACAGCAACACACCGAGAGACACCTGAACAGCACAGGTGCCGTCCACGCACTGTGGGACCGAGGCAAGGCTCCAGTTAAGCCTTTACCTGCCTGCAAAGTTGAGCACAGAGAATTACAAGAGCTCCCCAGACTCAGATGGGGCCTTCCTAACATCTATAATCAGAGGTAAAGGGGTAGAAATGATAATTAACACATGTCACATACACCTTGTAAATGTCACCAAAAAACATACCTGAAAAATTCAAAATTATTCGTTGCTTTCGTCATAGAAAACTTTTTTCACTGCATGGTTATTAATCATTATGAATTGGTTAAACCGATGAAATCTTGCATCCTTGACTTGGTTCCTCTTCATTGTAGAATGATCAGTAAACATGATATAGGCAAGCCATTGCAGAAGGCATTTCTTTTCCTCTCATGGACCATATCCCATAGAACTTTTCAAAATAATCAATTAGTAATATCAAAACGTTTCCACTAAGTGTTTTTTTTTTTTTAATTCACTTCCCTGTGTCTCTACCAAAGAGTCATGAAGAAGACCTTAGGCAGTATGAAATTCAACGCTCGTCACATGCACACATCCCTGTTTGAGTCTCTGACAGAGGGACATATCCAAACTCTGTTAGAACCCTTCTAACTTCAAAGGCCTGACTTGTGATCAGCTGCCTGGACAGACCTCTTACATCTCCCACCCAAGCATCAGCCCATCCCTTTAGTCTGGCCTCTTCAAACGCTTCTCAAGCGAGAAATTTTCTGGGTACTCCACTCCTCTGGCCTCTGGCCCCCAGATGTTCTAAGTCATCACGCCTTTTGGAGAAGCCAGCATCTGTCCTGAATAGAGCAGATGAAATGTGACCACTCAGGGGACACAGGACTATTCTTTTGTTTTCATGCCATCTTTCAGCAAGCCCTTAACTAACCCTGTGTGGACAATGTTACATTTCCAAATATGTTTAAAAAGTGACTGTAACAAAAGCAATATATCTGACTTTCATCACTCTGGTAATCTGATTTTCTGTGGAGCCTCAAGGCGGGTTTTATGCTCATTGACGTAGTGGACCTCTGTGGATTTTCCCTGCCCAGCGTCTCTTCCCTCTTCTTCCGGGAAAGTACCTGACTGTGCTTTGGAGAATTGCTCTCCCCCTCCCAGCTGACTATAGTCTTGGTGGGACTGTTCCTCAAGGCGGTCACCTTGCGGATGGGTGTCAAGACCTCTCTCCTGGTAATGTGAGCCTTGAGCACAGAGGCAGCGGCTGGGAGGGGCTGAGACAGCCCAGTAGAGGGACCAGGGCGGGCTTTCTATTTGTGCCTTCACTCTTGGTCCTTGGAGCTACTGTCTCCCCTCGTTCTTAGCACTCACGTCCTCCCAGCTGATAAATCTCTGCAGCCAGTCTCAGTCTCTGTTTCTTAAAAAATAAAGAACCCAAGACAATACAATTGCCAAATAAGCCACAGACTACATTGCTAAAAAGAGGGCAAAAATGGCAAAAAGCTATGGCACTCTTCACTTCTTTACTCACTGAATTACTCATTCATTCAACCGTTCACCCAAACACCCGTCAGTAGGTCCCCGCTAAGTACCAGAAACCAGAGACCCCGTCCAAGCCAGAAACATTTCTTGGGAAGAGTTGTTCAAATAGCTTCAGATGCGCCGAATACTAGCAGCATCTGATACGTATGTACCATTTTATGCAGAGAGTTAGCAACAGAAACTGTCACAAATGTTCAAGTCCGATCTCCTCTGAAAGCAAAGTACTCCCCCACCTCCCAAAAAAGAAAGAAAAAACTCACCTAACATTTGCTTTAACTTCAGCTTTTATATATACTTATATTTATAAAATATAAATTTAAACCAAACACATATTCCCTTTCACAAACAGTGTCTGAAATAAATACTATAACAGACATGGTTAGGCTTCCAGTTCCTACTTAGGTATGCGTGACTGAAAGCACCTTCGCCCGGAGTATTTCTCAGCAAACAAAATGTTCCTACCTCTCCTCACTTAGCCCCGTGACTAACATTCATCCAGTCTGTCTAGGCTTCTTGTGCTCTCTGAGAGCCTTTTCTGAGAGTGCTCTACCTCATTTAGATACACCTATGTTTCCACCGCCTGGGATTAAATTCCTTCTAGCTCCATATTTTTTCTGATGGGAGTAAATTGATTTCTCTTTTTAACTGTGGCTGCTTTAACCCACTCCTTATGTATTATATGTAATAATTTTGTTTAACTTAAAATGTCCCCTGAAGCTTAGAGAGACTGGAGCAGGCAAGGAGGTGGGAGTTTCAGATCTTGCAGCATAAAGATCTAGTTCCTGGACCTGCCTCCGTCTGGAATTTCCCTTTGACCCTGGGTAAGTAACTTAACCTCTCTGGGTCAAGTTTCTTCATTCATAACGTGCACTAGACCCCAAACCAGGCACAGTTTTTGAAAGTTTCTATTTCTATATTTTACCCCTGATCTACTGAACCAAAAATTCTGGGGTTGGGGAATCAGGAAAGTATATTTTCCAAACCCTCCCCTGATCCATGGAGGTGTGTTCAGGAAAAATTAAAAACCTAACAAGAATGGCTAACACGTATGGAGCAGCTGCTGAGGTCTTGACATCACGACTCTGTGATTCGCAGACTGTGGTAATCTTGCTTTCACAGCTAAGGAAATTGAGGCCCAGAAATGTTAGGAAACTTGCTTGAGGGCACACAGCCAGTCAAAAGGGAGCTGGGGTCCCAACGTGGCTAGTCCGTCCTTGGAGGTCCAGCTTCCCATCACCTCACTCGACTACACCTGGGAAGCACTGTGCTAGGTGATGTAAATGATCTTTTCCAAATTTATTACCAGCTTTGATTTTACTCAAAGCTTTGATTTTACTCGAAGTTTTACAGCTTTTGAACTGATTTCCGAAGGCTCTACTTTGTTTGTGATGTCTTAAACATATTTTAAAACAACTTACAGGGAGAATTCTTTTACCATTAAAAAAGTTTCTCTGCAAATGTTGTTCCTCTGCCTGGAACACCTCCTTCCCTGTTCTTAACCATCACTGCTTTCGTCCTCCAAGGCCCCACGTAGATGCCATTCCATCCAGGAAGTCTTAATAACACTCTGTCACTATTAACTAGCATGCCGGAGTCTTAATGTGGGGAATAATGACGTTACCTTCAATGACAGTGCACATGTCCCCAACCTTTCAGTGTCTGGGCTAAAAATCATGGACCCTGATCAGCCTCTCTTTTGCCTCTTTGCCCCGGAGATGCAGCCAAAGGAGCCAGGGAAGGGATCAGGCCACCTTGGAGGTCAGGCTGATCCGCACAGCCGTGTGCTTTGCACCAGATCTTCAGAACCTGGCCCTCAACCTCCACTCGCTTCTCCTAGAAGGCTTCCTCACCGTCTAGAGTGTGGGCCTGGGCTCCTCTATCTTTGGCCCACAAGGTGCATGTTCTGGGGCATCAGCAGCAGCTAAGACACACATACACACAGGCACATGCTCTAGTAGGCATCATCTAATTAGGCAAGAGCCTTTCCATTAGTCCCCTCTCTTCAAAGAATATCGTACGGTATCTTCAAAATCCAAATCCAAACTTCAAACTCAAAACCCATGATGACCGCCTTTCCAAACTGATTCCAGCCCTAATATGTACCCAGAGGTCCCAGTCAACACTGAAGCATCCGCCTCCACGCCTCTCTCACATCCAATCTACTCCTATTCCAATCTAGGCCACCGTCATCTCTTACCTCCTAACGATCTCACTGCCTCGAATCCTGCTCCACCCCTATCCTTCTAGAAAGAGGGATCTTTGTCAGGAGCCTCCCACCGTCCCAAGAAGACAGTCCAGTTTGAGTCCTGCTTCCCTCAAAACAACTCACTCTCCAGTTTTACTGAACCACTATGTACTTTCTACATATTCCCTAGCAGGGATTCCTTTTCCTACACCTTCCCCATATTTCGCTCTTTTGTCAACCTCTTTCTATTTCCCCTTCACTGTCCAACCTCGGTGTCACTTCACCCAGGAAGCCTTTACTGACACTTTCAACTCTCACCACGAGAACATGATGCACCTTTTCTATGGCCCCCATGCTTCCCACTGTCACTCATCACACTTTGTTGTGACCATTGGCTGATTGTACTCTCCACACAAGCTCTTTAAGGAAAGGAACTATGCTTTCTGTGATTCTGCTTATATGGTTCAAGAACTGGCAGATGTGTGGCCCCCATGAAATCTTTATTGAACTGTTTGCCTTTAATCAGCCAAAGGTCTTTGGTATATTTAATATCCAAGATGGCAGCCTGGTTAGAACATTACATGAAAAATAAATGATCATGAAAGGATAGACACAATTTAGTCTCATGCTTCCTGGAAAGGTATGAAGCTCTGAAACCACTAACCCCATCCATTTAGATAAATACTGTAAGGTGTAAGTAGTCTTCTATCTTTAAAATAGAGACCTTCTTTCTTTCCCTTGGATAAGGTACAATGAAATCCATTTCTAATTCTGAAAATAAGAAAAAGAACAAACTTCTTTCCAAGTTAATACCTAAGAATTTTCCGTCAAGTTCAGCAGCCATAATTTGACCCAGAGTATATCTGAATCCTTGTGATAATATGTAACATTAGAACAGGTTTGTAATTTCAGAGTAATGTGGGACTCAGCTAAATTTATAATAGGGCCACAAAACGATATAGATTTCAAAGATTATTTCTTGGGTATGGATTTCAAAGTCCTCAAACAAAATATGGGCTTTTTTTTTTTTTTTCCTATTTCTGTTTACCTTCTCAAATAAGTTATGAAGAATTTCTCTAAGATACAATCATCCCTACCATCTCAGGAACTATTAAGAGAAAGGATACTGTAACACAGTTAAGACTGGAGGCCTATATTAAAGGACATGACAATTTACACAGGACTAACTCCAATTGTTTAAGAGGAAAATTTCTTTGGTGTCGTGAGTCAGATAGCTTAGCTGCACAGTTTTCTCCCCAGTCACCCGAATGACCAGTTTGAATCTCGGTTCATTTAGCCGCATGGGGACCTCATTAAATGCTGTATACTCAAAAGGTCAACAACTCCTCACACTGAAAAAAAAAAAAAAGAAAAAAGAGAAACCCCTCCAGCCAAACAGCTGAATAGCACTGTAAATGTTAGCAAATGAGAAAACGCAGGAAAGTCCCTGCTGCAGGAAGACACATGGCAAAACAACAAAAGCTCAAAGGGAAATTCTCTGTCATCCACCCTGGCCCCAAATCAGGTCTTCTGGTCAACCAATGTGTTGATTAATTAAAAATTTATCACCTATTCAGATGTCTAGCTTTCAAAAAGACGCAATAAAATTAGATATACTTAAAGTCATTTACTTCCTCTGGGGCTTCAGGACATGGCAAGAACTCAGAGAAATCCAACAAGACAGATTATCCGTCCATTCTTACCATTCTTTCCCCCTAAGATCAAGCTTCCGCAAGAGTTCCGCCACCAGGAACCTCAGAAAGTTAACTACACTGGGCCTCCCTGCTGCCATTTTAAAAAAGACAGTGATGGCGGGTTGGTGTCTCTCCCAGTTTTAACTCAATAAATAATATATTCTCTTGGCTAGAAAGTTATACTGATACAGAAAGAACCCAGCTATTGGTTTCTGCAACCACAGTTATTTTTTTCTATGTAAATAGTGCTAAGTTCTTTTACCGTTGCTGAATTTCTTAATGGAGTTGTTAGAAAATCAGATTCAGAAGACAACTTGTAAAGTTGTTAGATCAATTAATTCAGAGAAAGTCAGTTGGTACTTTTAAGTGTGTTGAATTTTTTAGGTATTTTCTCAAATACAGTTCCTTTATCACATCTTTGCGGTTGTCTTTAAAATTAATATTCTGATGCTAAAAAATCCACAGTGGATACAATGGGCAAAAGATATTCCATAAAGTGAAAAAAATACAGTGTCTGAGTATACAACTGCTAAGTTATTTTTATTTTTTTTCTAAGAGAAGGCTGTAAGATCCATCAAACACTATCTTAAGCAGGGCAGCGCATTTATAATTAGCCACTGAATCCAACCCTTTTCTCAAATTTTCCTTATTAATGACAGCTCCTAGGGATTACTCCCATTTAGGAGGTTAGGAATCATTATGCTTTATTATCTTCCATGTCAACAAATATTATTAGGAACATGTGAATTAAATATTCAAGGCACTTAATGCATTTATTTACGAACCCCAAAAATGAATTTATTCATGTTGTCCCATTTGGAGTCATGCTTCATCAAGCATTAAGAAGCCTTCTACCAAGGGCCTTTCACACTTTGACAAATCTGTCAGCCTGGCTCTAGGCATGAGAATCAACAGGTAAATCTGTAAAGACGCAAGGTGAGCTAAAATAAAACCCTAGTCGTTTTCAAATGACTGTGCTAATCGTTCCAATTGTGCTTTTGCTGAAACATCTTCTCCTTAAAGAACTCCAGAATCTCATGTCCACTCTGTCCAGAATAACAACAAATTCTCCTTCCACATCAAGTTCAAATTACCCATAAGTTTGCCATTCAGTTTGTCTCTTCTTTTCAAATCCGTGGATGATTTCTTTAAAACAAGCCACTCAAAAGAGGGCCAAAATATAAGGACAGTCATTTTTCAAAACAGGTATCTAAATCACTGAGACATTTTTGCCTTGTAGAAAGGTTGACACGTACAGTGTCGATTCATTTTTATTTCTAAATCTGATTTGTGGAATGGGTTGGAACCTTGTAAGGCAAAAATTCTCTTAGGCACCTGAGATGTTTTCAAAACAGCATATTAGGGCCAGATTGCATCAAATATAGAAGAACAGTGAACTATCACTGTCTCTAATGGAATTTCTGGGGAACCCTCTGAACAAGGTAGACCACTTGACTGCCCTAGTAAGTGGAGACTAAAGATGACTTTTTAAAAAGAGCTGAGATTTTGTCAACGGTGGACATCACAGAGTACTGCAAGGATGATCTGCATTTTCACATTAAAAAAATTCTCAGTGAAGAGGAAAAATCAGAATGAAGACTATTTACCTGCCAATGGAAATGAGAAGCTTTGGGAAGTATTTAAGAGGTGCACTAAGATTTATTAGATAAAAGTTGACCATAAGGGCTATGAGAAAAACCTGAAAATATTCAGGCAAAAAAGGCAGGAAAATGTGGAGAATCAATGAGAGAATTCAGGAAGACCAATTTTTCATTACTTCTTTTCTAAATAATGCTAGTGATTATTCTCTCAAACTGTGCTTACGAATGACCCACTTCCACGTCCTAATGTCCCATTTCCTCATGACACCTCTAGTAGATGAATTTCTGAAAAGCTTCCTTACAGATCGAACATATAGCAAACATGTGACAACAAAAGACAGATCTGGAGGGAAATCAGACCTACAGCCATGGCAACCAGAGTAATCAAGCAGCACATTTTCTGAGCTGGGAATAAGGAAGATTCCAAACATTACAAAGGCAGGGTTGGGGTAGGGGGTGGAATTATTTCCTAGCTCACTATGGGGTGAGCGATGATGGAAAACATTAAGTTGGGATGAATTTGTGTTGGATGGGAGAGTCAAAAGCAGTGCGACAAAGCTCATGTAGGACGTCAGTATGTTAGGCAGTCCACGCTCACCCACCCATGTAAGGCACAGAGTCACATGGGCTGTTTTCCTTCAAACAAGAGGAAGATGTTCAAACCGTAAAGCCTCAATGAGAATGAGAGAAAAGTAATGCTTGGCAAAGGGGATGCTCTACTGAAACCAGAGAGAAGGTGCGCACCAGTATTCTTGTACCCGGTCTTTCACCCAACGTATATACCTTAGGCACCTGCATCGCTGGGACAATCCCTCCAATCAGGATGATGCCTGCCTAAATGGGAGAATGACCAAGAGGTGACCAGCAAACCAAAGAGATCCATCTACAGAGAACAGGAGTCCTCTAAGTATGTAAAAGCATACAACTGTCCTCTGGCATCTTCTTCCAACTCATCAGAGCATGCTCTCCTCCTCTCCATCATCAAACTCCTCTGCAACATGGGACCCTACATGTATGAGACTCTATCACAGCCAAGAGCCGTGGTTTTTAAACATTAGCATGTCTAAGAATGACCTGGGAAGTCTGTTATATATTTAGATCCTTGAGTCTCAGCCCCAGTGGTTCTAATTTACTAGGTCTGAGGTAGAACCCAAGAACCTACATTTTTAACTGCAGGGAATCCTTGGACCTCAGTTTGGCAAACACTGGCATAAGGAAACCATTCTTCCTTCTTGGAAAGATGCATCCTTGGAAAATCCAGATAACATCAGACAGAATCTACTTCTTCCAGACTTCGTAGAGGGAACAAAGGAGAAAGACAAACCTGTGCTTTCGTTAATAAAAGGTAGTTAATACATGCACTAAGGGTTAAATTTTAAGTCCTGCTATTATGAACACTTCAAGCTTATCCTAGAAAAACTGACCACCTCCTATAATTAGTTATGGTAATTGTCCATAAGAGGTCTTAATCTGATAAAATGGTGGTGGACATGAATGGGACTTCGGGAATCATGCTTGATCTTAAGAAAGTCCTCCTTGGTAAGCAAACCATTCCTAGTAGAAAGGGTTTATATACACAGTGGCCAAGTAGACTCTCTTCCTTTGTGTATCAAGAAATCATCCATGGGGATGGGTCTGAATTCTAAACTAGGGCATCCTGTTATGATCATGGCATGGCCAGTAGAAACAAGGAGAATATCTTAATGCTGGAAAGACAAGAGATGCAATAATAGGTTTCACTCTGTTATCAATCATAGGGAATTGTCTTTGCAACTATTTGACTTCTACTTTAATTGCTTTAAGGAAGCCTGTGGATGTCTGATATGTTTCAAGTAGAAAAAAAAAAAAAAAAAAAAGGAACTTTTACACCATTAAAACAGAGAAAGGTATGCAACTATCAAATTACAGAAAGTCAATAAGATTTTAATTCACATGTTCCTATTTCTAAATACTCCAGGAGAGTTGTGATTTGGCTGATTTTTTCTGCAAAATGTGAGTATCCAGCCCTGACCTGCTTTGTTAAATCTGGCTTTGCATATAACAGAGCTTAACGTTCTGACTTCTGAAGCACCGAGAAGAAACAGAGAAATGTGTAAGGACACTTTTTAAAACTGAGAGCTTTTTATACACAAGGGATTATCCCTCCCTCTTTCGTAGATTCATTATTGTTGCCCTACGCTCCAGGCAGTGTTATTCTGACAGTCTTAGATTCTGAACTCCTAGAAAATTGAAATTACACCATAGCCTTGTATTTTATCTTAAAAGGGTCATAAGAAATTTGCGCTAATGATCAAAATACCCCAAGACTGATTTCCTTTCTACAGTTGTGCCCTAGACAAGTAAGCTTACCCCTATACCAGGGGATTGGAGGAGAAACAAAACAAGCATCCACTTCAACTGTCAGTGGAATATCTCATTTAGCTGCCTTCTATTGCTTCCTAGGTTAACTTCAAGACAGCTGATCTTGCTAGTACAGCTAGAAAACAAGTTTACCAGCTATAGAGGAGACTAGCTGATATTTTCCAAAGTGCACTTATACTTTTTTTTCTCCACTTACTCTAAAGCACTATTCTAAGGGAGCTAGAACAGAAAATAATATTCAAACTGGAAACAGAGGAAGCTTAGAGTAAAGGAAATGACATGTTTTGTGTAAACTAGTGATGGTAGAAGTGGACCTAGAACTCTGATCTCTGGAACCCCTGCAAGCCCTGGCCAAGTCTGTTATTTTCCCACTTCTCTTGTCAAAGTTCCTCGCCCCAGAGATTTATCATTAAACATGTATTGAGCATTTACGATGAGGCAAACACTTAGTTTAGCTGTACACGTCAAGATCTCTTCTTGTCTTTGACTTGCCCTATCCGAGAAGGCCACCATATCCCTCATCTGTGCAAATGGAGGGATGGACTAGATTTTCTCTCAGGTTTCTTTCTAGCTGGGACCAACCCTGTAGTTTGTCTTCAATATACAGCGAAAAGGAGGAAGAGACAAGTTACTCAGATCATCATCAAAAAGTTTGCCTAATCAATTCCCATTTGCATTAGCAGAGAAGTTGAAAGACCTGGCATCCTCACCTATTTCTGGTGGGTTAACAACTTCTACATTATATGAAACACTGGGTTGCTTAATGATATACCGTAACAAAGGGTTGTAATAGCCAGAGTACGTGCTGGTTCTGACCACTGGTCACGCTGCTGGCTTGAAATCATTTATTTCTCTTAGTCACCATGTTAATGCCCAGGTTTGTACTTGTCCTGTTACATAAATCCGTAGTTTAAATGGAAAAGAGATCAGATACTTATTGATTGTAATCAGCCTTTGAGACAACCTCCCACAAAAAACAAAACAAAACAAAACAAAAAAACCAGACATAGTCTAGTCTCTATCTGGTCCTCATCTCAATCATTTCAGAAGAAATTGCTCTGAACTAGTACTATTCTGATATCACATCCATTTGTATATAACAAGAAAAGTTAAAATATTTTTCCAATAAATGCTTAAGAATGAAAGCTTGTCTCTTATGTATTTGCTGTCGTGTAAGATCTGGCTTCAGAAGGTCTAGCTCGTACCTCTGAGAAGGTTGATTGCCTACCCTGTCAAGTATTCTTTACTTTTCAAAATGTTCTCATGCTTTTGATCTCAACAGACCCTCACCACAACGCAAGGAGGTAAATGGAACGCTTGCAAACGAGGAAGATGCAATATTTATATAGGACACATAGGGTCCATAGGGAACAGTGTGTATGTAGTCTTAAGTCAGACTGTCAATGATAGAGACAGAAGTCAGACTGAGCACTCCTAACTATCTTCAACAGGGCCATGATTTTACCCAAAATAGGGTGGATGTTACACAGGGCACAGGAGCTAAGTTTCTGGGCTCTGACTCGGTCCTCTCCGTCAACCGATCACCCCCCTACCTTTTCTCTTCCCTGGTGTCACCCCATCAGCCATCTGATTCACACTCTGGAGCTGGGCCCTTGGCCAGATCTGAGTAGGATGTTTAGAGTCTGAGGCAATGCCAAGGTTCCTGTACACACTTCAACCCAACCCAATGACAATCCAAATACTAAACCAGCAAAGAAGCATGAGAACATCCAAGATGGTTCTTGGTTTTCCTAGAACGGTTACTTGGATGCTTTCTTTCACATATTAAAACTTTTCCAAGAACACTTTGGAGGGTTGCCCCTGCTTTCTGGATACCCCACCCATGAGCCCACGGGGGCATCAAAATCAGCCACTTGGAAGTGAATGGCAAAGAATACATGTACACACTTCTCCTCACCTACGAATAACCAGTGCCCATGGCAGGGCCTCTGCCACACCAGTGCCACCTCAGGCCCAGATCCCTGCAGGGGTCCGCTGTCTGCTCTCTGACGAAACCTTCCATGAAGAAGCACAATAAACAGTGAGCTTCCCTGAGGTGCCACGGTGTCGCTTCCATTTCCTTCCACCAGGGCCAGAAGCCCAGGTGCTCTTCTAACTGAGTCAGAATCATTCAGCTCATGAATAATCCTGTCACAACCAGTGACACGCTCCATAGAATCATTCAAAGTTAATACAAGTCTAAGTTTAAGAACTTGATGGAATCCAAACACAGCTTCCTCGCTGGGGACGGCAGCAGTGGCCAAGACAGGAGGAGTCATGGGCCCAGTAACTTCATAATAAATACGCTCCTCAAATTGCCAGTGGGAGGGTGAAAGTCCCATTGTATCCATCAAAACTCAGGAATAGTTCCTTCCATTTGCAAGTGAGTTTTAAAAGGAACAATTTGCATTTCCAACCATGGTGTCTGGAGCCAGAGACAAGATTTAATTCCATACCAAACTTCACTTTGGCAACTGGGTATTATCCTGTCCTCACTCTTTGATTAGACACTTAGTTATGAATCGATTTCCCTGGCAGTAGTTAACACTGTGCGGTGGAGGAAAGGTAATGTACTGTCGTGTAGCCCCCCTTGTTTGCAGCTCTGATTTGCTTGTCCAGACACGCAAACCATATGTGTGTTTGCGGCGGCAGCCGAATGGTCCAGTTATGTTTAAATTCCAAGTACAAACTTTAACACAAATTATTCATGGTTTACTATGGAAGAAAGCCAGGGTGACAGTTAGCCACTTTCTTTGTAAATAAGCAAGATAATGACCGGGGCAGCAAATGCAGACGATAGCTGCTGCATATTTTAAGCAGCTATGGTGTCACTGCTAAAACAATGCTTTAAATTATGTTTCATCTGAGACCAGTATATGGGGACTGAGTCATTAGCCTCTGTTCCCCTTTGAAAAGAGCTAATTGTCTGATATGTATTCTAAAGACCTACCTGTAGTTAAAAGCCAAGAGCTGCTCTCTGAAGCCATCAGGATGCTCACCTGCCCCAAAGAACGGTCCCCACAGACCTGGTGTTAGGTGCCTCCAAGGAGTGGGCACCCACTGAAAAGCAAGGTCCGCGCATTTAGGAACAGGAAATGAGCGCATTGTAACCTCATCGCATGTTGGCTGAGGGCAGGGTCTTAGGATTTTGAGAAAGAAGGGAGGGGCGGTTTGACGCTGCCTGATCCGTCCCTGTGCACATTTGTCTCCACGCGTGGATCAACCTCACCTCTTGCAGCTCCTTCTCACTCAGCCCTCTTCCCCCCATATAGACACTTCTGCATGAATCCTGATTTGAGGATAAAAAGAGGAAGCAGTCGGCCCCAACCTTATCCTCTGAAACGCAGCACCTTCCCCCATTCTCGCCCTACTCTCTTTCACTCCTGGTCTGAATGGTGAACTGATACCATCACGAGATGGAAAGAGCCTGAACTCCTGAAAAACCAAATGAAGAAGAATTTCCACGTACTTGCACTGAAACTTACCTGAGCAAAAAGCAAACCTGTCCTGTGATAATTCACTGAGGAGGGGGATTTATTAGTTGCTAACAAGTGATAAAAGAGAACACCCCTCGTTCCCTGGACCCCCACCAAGCACCGTCAGTTAGCCAGCGTGCAGATATGCTGTCATTTCAAATGCCGTCATTTCAAATGCCAATCCTACCCTTTAAAATCTACCTCAATCGTTAGTCTTCGTTTTACTTCTGGCAGGTCGCCACCGCCCACTGAAATGTTGGCCGTCCCTCCACTGTGTGACAGGGTCAGTAAGAAATGAAATGAATCAAAGCTTCTGGCTGTGCCCCAGCAAGTCGGCTGCAAGTACAGCCAGTCTTAATTGATGGAGCAACTTAGTGAGTCTCTAAATTAAAATATTCGATTTGAGCCACATGACAGCCCCAGGATCTGCCTGACCTCTCTCTGGAGCTCAGACGTGGTGACACCAGAACACAGCAGGCGGCAGTAAGTGCATCTGCTCTGTAATTAAGGTACTTCCCCACCCTCCAGCGAACGGTGCCAAAGCTTTGACTTGAGACACAGGGCAGATAACATGTTAATTGCAACCGTGTAGGAGGAGGTGTAGGGTAGGAGTTAGGCTTCTCACCTGGATCAGTCACATTTCAAGAAGGCAGCATCTGAGGTTTGATCGCTCTATTAGCATTCTGACTGTGCCTTCAAAGCGTGTAATGTTTGCAAAAATCTCTCCTCCAAATACTCGGTTAAGGAAGAGAAAAAGGTGCCTGCTAGGTAACAGCAATGGGGCTTACAAATGGTGATAACTTATAGGATTGGGGGTGTTATACAGGCAGAGTCACTACTATTATGCTTCCTACCTTAAGCCTGGATGGGCTGGGTGATTGTTACCTAATTCTCTCGTACACAGAACATCAAAAAACATATGCTCTCTTCAATATGTTCCCTTAGAAAATATCCACAGGAAGATATTTTCTCAATAATTGGTGAGCATTTTGTCCCTCAGTATATCCGTCAGTACTGACGAATCGGCAGGTCATTCTGAAAAGGCTACCTCTGCTAGCCCCTGCACCCTCAGGGGAGAATCAAGCCAGGTCTTCTGACAGCAGCCTGCTGGCTTTTTTTTTTTTTTTTTTTTTTAATTTATGGCTGTGTTGGGTCTTCGTTTCTGTGCGAGGGCTTTCTCTAATTGCGGCAAGTGGGGGCCACTCTTCATCGCGGTGCGCGGGCCTCTCACTATCGTGACCTCTCTTGTTGCGGAGCACGGGCTCCAGACGCGCAGGCTCAGTAATTGTGGCTCACGGGCCCAGTTGCTCCGCGGCATGTGGTATCCTCCCAGACCAGGGCTCGAACCCGTGTCCCCCGCGTTGGCAGGCAGACTCCCAACCACTGCGCCACCAGGGAAGCCCCCTGCTGGCTTTCACTGTCCCTTGCCATGGTCCCACTGTGGTCACACGCTTCCTGTCAATAAACCAAGGACGTCAAATATATGGCATTTGAGTAGCCACCCTATCTTCACTACATCAGATCTAGCGGATCAAACTCAGCACCGTTTCTCAACCAAGTTCTTCCGATGTCTACTACTAACTGGCCAAGGTTAATAAAAGAGATGAAACCAATTGTTCATTCAGATACTAGATACTGCATTTCTTTGTCTGCTAATAACTGCTTGAAGCTAGCCCACTAGCCTCCATCTCTCTCCCCACCTGCAGGATCTCCCCCTAGTCTGCTCACAGGAAGTCAATCCACCCTCATCATTCACTCAATTCAACTCAGTTCTGACACTATCCACACAGAGGTAGCATCAGATTGCACAGGTTAAAGGTTCAGTCCTACAATACTGCTCCCCCGCCCCTGATGTCAGCAGCCAGTTGCAAGTCTAGGTTGTTAGCTGCGCGTCTGGCCCTGACCAACTGGCTATAAAGCAGAGGTTCCCACGACCTCCTCCTCGAGATCAATTAATTTGCTAGAGAAGCTCACAGAACTCAGAGAAGCATCTTACTTACTAGATTACTGGTTTATTATAAAAGGATATAACTCAGGAACAGCCAGATGGAAGAGATGCACAGGACAAAGTATATGGGAAGGCATGCAGAGCTTCCTTCCCTTCTTCGGGCACATGACTCTCCCTGAATCTCTGTGTGTTCACCAACCAGGGAGCTCTCCGAACCCTGTCCTTTTGGGTTTTTGTGGATGCTTCCATACATAGACACATACATCCACTACACAGTCATGGTTGATTAAATCACTGTCAATCGGCAATTGATTCAACCTCCAGCCTCTCTTCCTCCCTGGAGGTCAGGGGGTGGGACTGAAAATTCCAACCCTCTGATCACATGGCTGGCTTCTCTGGTGACCAGCCCCCATCCTTAGATGCTTTCCAGGAGTCTCCCCATTAACATAACAGATCATTACTGCTGTGATCACTTAGAAAATTCCAAGGGTTTTAAGGAGCTCTGTGCCAAAAAGGGGGAGGAAGACCAAACACATATTTGTTATAAATCAAGTTCCTAATAACGTTGGCCGAGAAAGTTGGTAGAAGCCAAAGGGTCTCACACATTGCTAAAATGATGTTAAAAGTTTCTGCATTTTCTCCATCGAAGTTAAGAGACTAAGAGATGCAGGTTAGAATCTTTGGCACACCTTGACTTACATAAGCTATGCTGGGAAAAACCTAAGAAAAGAAGAAGATGAGTCTCTTGTTTTCCTAGAACAACAACTGGAATTCAGAGCCCCGCAGAACTCTGCCTGGAGCATTGTTGACGCTTTGAAAGGAGAAGAGAAGCAGGAAGCCCGCAGGACTGGCTCTCCATGGGCTACAGCACGGCAAGACTGAAATCCTTGTGCAACAGATGATGTCAGCAGTTTTCAACCAATGAAAATCCTCCAGCACTACAGAGGGGACCAATGACTTTGGAGCAAGCCAGGGAGATCAAGACATGAGAGACCTGTTGCCATCAGATAGGCACTTTAGGGAAGGAGCTCTGGAGGCCAATTTACTGGCTCCCATAGTCTTTAAGATGAAGTCCGCACTTCTACGCGTGACCTACAAGGTCACGATTCCTTCATTTTCTGGAGTCTTCTCTCTTACGACTCTCAGCCTCTTACGGCAGCTCCGCACTGCTTGTGACTCCGTGCATGCCATAGTGTTCCTCTTCCCTGGGCCTCTGCTCATGCTGTGCCCTCTAACTGGAACTCCCTCCCTCCCCCTTTTCCAACAGCCTCCAATCTTCCTGCTTGATCCCTTGTCTTTTAAAACTCAGTAACGTCAGGGAGCCTCCCAGAAGCTGTGTTATAGCTCTTCCCAAGCGCCCTATAATTTATTGAGCATAAGCTCTGTCACTGCATTTACCGTCCTGCTTTCTGACTATCCATATGTGAATCTGTCTTCCAGTCTAGACTATAATCAACTGAAGGACACGGACCACTCCTGTGCCTTTCAGTGTTGTAGCTCTTACGCCTAGCACAGTGCTTGGTGCAGAGAGGGTAGAAATGGGTTACTGGGTGAATGGATAAATGAATGAGGAATGACTGAATAATGTATGTGTGCCTCAGACATGGGAAGCGGGAAAGGAAGGACAACCATAACTTATAGACCAACTAATACCCACTCCGACCAGCCCTACCCAGAGAAAGGAAAGGACCCAGGTGACTATAGACAGTAAACCCGTAAGACTAGGGTTTCTGGGGTTATTGCACCAGCCCTCCTACTACACACAGGGGCACCTGCCCTATCTGGGCCTGAGTACAATCCAGTTTATTTTTTTCCTGGCCTTAAAGTTACATTTCTTTTTTTAATCTCTTTCGATATGGAAAATTCCCCAGTGCTCAGTCAAACACTAATCACGTTAGACTGTTTGTTACTTCAGTCAACACCAGCGGTGAAGCTATGCCCACGCCAGCCTCAGCTCCACATCAAACCTGACAACACTGCACTGATAAGAAGTGACATGAGACACGGCTAGCAGACACACGCCACCCACTCTGGGCGACGCATGAGATTTAGCTAAAAAGCATTACAGGAGCAGAGGAGAGGAGGGTTCTTTCCCAGGATTTATGGCTGGAATGGGAAGGGTAGGTGCAAACTGCACTCCAGACAACAGTGTGATACAAACGTTTTTAAGTCATGTCGTATTCTTCTTCAGTCACTGAACCCATCACTCTTTCCTCCCTGACATGATAACCGCATGTCACAAACGCGCAGTTCACATTACGACCTTGCTTTCCAAAGACTAGTTGATCCCTTACTGACACCACACAGCAGTCAAAATGGGGGCTACAGGAAACTGAAAAACGTCTATTCTATGGCTCCTCAAAAGCTTGTCAATTCAGCCTATTTGCCATAATGCCTACTTTTTTGTTGTTAATATATTTAACAGATATTTGCTGTGTCCATCCTTGCAACAGACGGTGGAGGCACTGGGGGCACCATGGAGTCAATAGGTAAAGGGGAAGACAGGAGTGGGAGGGTGACCTGACATCTAAAATGGAAGCCCACAGGATCCTTAGATAAACTCTTCTTTGGCAGTTCTTTAGGAGTGTTCCCTTGAACTTTGTGGCCGCAAACTGTGCTTGCAACATTTCGGACAGGATGTGCCAAGTTCATGTTCTGTCTTTCCTGAGAGGCAGGTAGGAGCAGCTCCCGGATACAAGCAGAGACCTTTACCCAAGATGCAACAGTTGGTTCATTCATTAATGAAAGATATGGCATCCACAGTAGCACTGATCTAGACTAGTCTGGTAAGAAAACTAGGAGAAATGGAAAGGTTATGAAGGACCTTTAGGAGCTTCAGAGACTTCACAGTAACGAGAGAAGTTGGAAAGGTACATGAATAATTAATGTGTGATAAAATTAATAGTGCTTAATAGCAAAGTGACATTTCATCCTTACACCTGGTACTAGATGTCATGCTGCGGAGAGAATTAAAATTGTTGGACAAATGCTTTATAAGGGACTTGAGTGGGTGATGCAAGCCTAAGGATGTAGGACCAGGATGTCTGAGAAGGGCAAAAGAAACAGGAAGGAGTTCATGTTTCTCCCAAGGGCAGAAAAGATGAGTGAGAAGAACAGAAAATGGGGAAGGGAGTAGTGAGATCGGGCAAGGGAGCGGTGAGATCGGGCAAGAGCTGGTGGGCCCCAAGAGCCACCTGGCAGAAAGCTGGCTCCAAAGAATTTGAGGAGAGAGAAATTCTAATATTCAATATTAAAGTTGTTTCATGTGAAAGCACGGAATGCAAATCTCTCCACCGTCCCTCTAGAAGACTTTACGCTGCTGGAGTTTTCGTGGAATTCAAGGAGTTTTATATCCAATTACACAGAGAAGCACAGAAAAAATAGGTATGAGAATGGAATCCCTGGAGGCATACAAGGGCAAGGAGATACAATCCTTGCAAAGAATTAGCTGGAATCTTGAGAACCCCCATAGACTCTTTAGCCGTAGAGAGCCAAGCCAATTTTACCTAGATCTTGAGGGGCTGCTGACTTCTAGGTTACTTTCTGCTTTGTTTCATGTGACAATCCTTGCCTTTGGTGGTTAGGTGAAAGGCAAGTTGAGACTATTTCTCAGATCTTTATGGCCACTGGCATTTGGTTCCAGGGGCACCACTGTTGTGCATATATCTGCAGTGTTACGATTGTGTCAACTGGCCTTCCAACAGTCAAAATCTGCAATGGCATCTTTCTGTCTCTGCCGAAAAATAAAAGTTTCTAGTCGAAAACAAAACTTTGCAATTAAAAGTACTGTTAAATCTTAACCAGTGGAAATGGTCAAGTAAATGCTGCATTTTTTTCCCTAGTGTGCCACTGTGTGCAAATAGATGATAAAGACAAATTGATTTACATATGTCCATTTAATCTGACCACAACTTTCAAAGGGAACTTGAAATCAGCAAGTGAAATAAGCCTCAGTTTTCTCATCTACAAAATGAAGTTACCGATGGTGAGATTTGAATTCGATTTGTAGTCTAGTTAATAGCCTTGTATCATTGTCACTTTCCTGGTTTTGATATTGGACTATAGTTATGTAAGATGCCATGAGAAGCTGGGTGAAGGGTACATGGGACCTCTCTGTACTAGTTTTACAACTTCTTGTGAGTCTATAATTATTTGAAAAAGTTTAAAAGCAATGAGAAGAAAACTGTAATTCAAAAAGATGCATGCACCCCAATGTTCACTGCAGCACTATTTACAGTAGCCATCACACAGAAGCAACCTAAGTGTCCGTCGACAGAGGAATGGATAAAGAAGTGGTATATATACATATGGTGGTGTGTGTGCGTGTATATATATATATGGGTTGTGTGTGTATATATATACACACACACACACACACAATGGAATACTACTCAGCCATAAAAAAGAATGAAATAATGCCATTTGCAGCAACATGGATGGACCTAGAGATTATCATACTAAGTGAAGTAAGCCAGATAGAGAAAGACCAATATCATACGATAACGCTTATATGTGGAATCTAAAGAAAATGATAGAAATGAACTTATTTACAAAATACAAATAGACCCACAGAAAACAAACATATGGTTACCAAAGGGGAGGGGCAGGGGCGGGAAAAATTAGGAGCTTGGTGTTAACATACACACACTACTATTAGAAAACAGATAACCAACAAGGACCTACCGCATAGCGCAAGGAACTATACTCAATATTTTGTAAAAACCTATAAGGGAAAAGAATCTGTAAAAGAATATATATATATTTATATATATTAAAGAAAATCCTGTATTCATCCTCAGCTCTCCTTCCTCTCACCCTACACCTGGGAGACCTCCCACTCTCCAGAGAGACCCTCATTACCAAACTGGTTATTTGCATTTGTCAGTGCATAATTCAAGAATAGGCAGAAAGATGTAAGGCTGGGAGGGAGGAAGAGGTAGGACAGTCCTTTATAAGAAAGACTAAGTCCAACTACAGAATTAAAAGCTGGCAGAGAAAGGAGAGATAAGAGAGAAAAATGTATGCAAACTGAAAGCTGAAAATGGGGGGGCTTAGAAAATGAGATACTCCAGAGAACAGGGGATGAGAAGAACGAGGAAGAAGAATATAAAATATATGAGGAATCTTACTTGAGAGCTCCAACTGAGAGATTAGCACTACAGGCTAGAATTCTTTAGGACAATAATTACTCTTGGTTATTTGGAGATCATACCATACAGATACTATCTGAGTCTTACATGAATTTTTCCCCTAAATAATGTATATTCTGTATTTTAACCTCTTCGAGAAAAAAATCTTAACTCACTGTAAATAAGTGCTCTTAAATCTGTGAAAACTATAAGTGAAATTGTGTGTGAATATACTTTTATTGAAAAGTATTCCATAACTTTCCTAAGATTCTGAAAAGATCATTTGATTCCAAAAATATCATGGGAGGTACCATGATATGGAAAGTACCATGACTATGGAAAGATCATCAGAGAAGTCCCACATTCCTCTGGAGAAGACAACCAGAGGGTTATTTTTATAGTAAAGGACTCAGACAATCACAGGCATACAGATCCCTGAAGACTTGTCACAAGCTTAACAGTCACATGTGACACGACATACCTCGCCGATACGTCATAAAAATGTATCCAATCTCTGATGATTAAAAAAGCTGGCCTTAACAGACATTCTATTGTCCCTTTTAATTTTTTTTATTTTTAACATCTTCATTGCAGTATAGTTGTTTTACAGTGTTGTGTTAGTTTCTGCTGTATAACAAAGTGAATCAGCTACATGTACACATGTATCCCCATATCCCCTCCCTCTTGCGTCTCCCTCCCACCCTCCCTATCCCACCCCTCTAGGTGGACACAAAGCACCGAGCTGATCTCCCTGTGCTATGTGGCTGCTTCCCACTAGCTATCTATTTTACATTTGGTAGTGTATATATGTCCATGCCACTCTCTCACTTCATCCCAGCTTACCCTTCCCCCTCCCTGTCTCCTCAAGTCTATTCGTTACTTCTGCATCTTTATTCCTGTCCTGCCCCTAGGTTCTTCAGAAACATTTTTTTTAGATTCCATATATATGTGTTAGCATATGGTATTTGTTTCCTCTTTCTGACTTACTTCACTCTGTATGACAGACTCTAGGTCCATCCACCTCACTACAAATAACTCAATTTCGTTCCTTTTTATGGCTGAGTAATATTCCGTTGTATATATGTGCCACATCTTCTTTATCCATTCATCTGTCGACGGACACTTAGGTTGCTTCCATGTTCTGGCTATTGTAAATAGTGCTGCAATGAACCCTTAATAACAGTTCGTGGTAGCCTCCAAGATTGCAACCAATGATGCTTGCTTTCTGGTTTTCACACCCTTTTGTACTCTCCTTCCACACCACATCAGGGATGGCCTGCGTGACCAACAGAACACAGTAGAAGCTGCTGAGGTTAGGTCCTGAAAGGCACTGTGGATTGCTCACTCTGAAGAAGCTAGCCACTGCGGCAAGAGGGCACTCAGGTCGCCCTGCAGAAGGTCCATGTGGAGAGCAACAGAGGCCTCCCATCAAGAGCCAGCATCGACTCATTAGTCACGCAACTGAGCCAAACTGGAACCAAACCCTCCAGCCCCAGCTGAACCCTCGGATGATGGCAATCCTGGCTGACATCTGACAGCAACCTCACGAGGTGCACAAGCCAGAACTGCACAGGCATGCTGCTCCAGGACACCTGGCCCATGTACCTTGTAAGAGGTAATCAATTATTCTTCTTTAAGCCACTGAATTTTGGTGTAACTTGTTATCCAGTATTTAGCTAGTTAACACATAGGCCAATGTGCAGAGTTGGTGCTCAGCTATCAATTACTAACATTGATATCTGTTGGGCTGTACCCCGCAGGCCTACAAGGCCTACACTTGCCCAGTTTCAAGACCGAAGAAAGAGCCCACAGTCAGCAACAGAAACATCCATGGTTTAATGGATGGGGGGCATCTTACACGTCTGAAGCAAGGTCCTGGAGCAACACCCCACCGCGTGTGGCAGACTGTGGGCAGGACATAGCAGCACTCTTCCCTCCCAAGGGGAAGGGGAGATTGCCAGTTATAAGGGAAACTGACATCAAGTTGACTCATCAGTTACCAGGGAAACTAGCAGAGAGGCATGGCCCTCACTAACCCTTTGATAAGAACCATCACTAGCTGGGACCTGGGGCAAGTATGTAGGAAGGTCAGGCAGGTGAGTTGGGTGTAGGTGAAGCAGGCACTGGTCGAGCAAGGGGTGTACAGAGAGCAAGACAATAGCCATCTTGAGTGGCCTGACTATACGATATTCAATCCAATGTAAACAAAAGGTAACATCTAATCTAGTAAAAACAAAAAAAGTGGGGTGAGTCTACTAATACTGGATAATAATGGTGCCCTAACTTACACACATATAGTAGCACACTTTTATCATTTGCTGATAATCATGTTTATTCTCTTCTAGTTACTGTGGGAAATTGCAATACTTATATTTTCTCTTGATATATTGATATAAGCATAGATAGGTCCCCCTAACTCCTATTACCTCCTTAAAAAAATCCATATCATTTTCACATTACTTGTCTTTATAATAACAAAGGGAATAGCTTATGACAATCCTCAGCTGGACTTAAAAGCAGAACTGAAATTTGGCAGTATCTTTAGTGACATAATAATGAAAATAATCAAATTGTTATTAATACTTGATAGAATGTGTTTAAGTAATAAATTGAAATGAATTCACTGCATACCTTGCTTAACATGACATTCACTACAATCAAAAATTAATAAGCATGAAACCTACAATGTATTTATTCCTGAAAAGAATAAGCATTTATGGCCTCATAAGAACAACTGAATGATCTCAATAGTTACTCCCTCAAACCTACAGCAATTAAAGATGAACCAATGAGGAAGAAATATAAATAACTTAAAAGCATATACACTGAAGAGAAACTCACAAATAATGGATTGTGTAAACTAGATGACTGGTCATTACCAAGGTCTTGCTTGCTAAACAGATAAAATATTACTTACAATATGAGGAATTATAGTCCTTCACTGTTGCAGTACTCTGCTAATGACAAACTGTGTCATTTGGGATATTTCTAGAAGGCAAACTACATATGTCTAGAAGTAAACTAGATCTGGATTTCAATGAGAAGTTCAAGAAAAAAAAACTAAGGTGATTGATGATCTATTATTAATAATCTTTTCAAAAGTCCAATAGCATGGACGATCATGCCTACAGCAAGTGACAGAAAGTAAGTTAAACCTGTTTCGGCAATAATAACAGCAGCAACACACAGTAAGATTTATTAAACACTCACTGTAGTAGATTGAAAAAGTGGCCATAAGTATCCATGGCTCTCCCTCCATTTAGACTTTTTGCAATGGGACTAAAGCTCTCCCCATGTAGGGGTAGAGTCCTACATTCCCCGCTTCCTGGATCTAGGCTGGCTTCATGACTTGCTTTGTTCAATAGAACGCAGCAGAAGAGAGAACGTGCCAGTTCTAGAGGCCTCGCGTGCTCCCATTCTTCCTCTCGGTGCTCTGTTCAGCCACCATGGGGAAAAGGGTGTGAGCGAGGCTGCTGGACCATACTGGACCACTCGCAGGCAAACGGAGCCACCCCGCAAACTGACCACAGACACACGAGTGAGCAGAGCTGAGGTCAGAATCACCACCCAGCAGCACCCAGCCCAAACGGCCAACCCACAGAATTGTGAGCTCAATGAACAGTTGTTTTAAGTCACTAACTTCGGGGTAGTTTGTTATGCACCAAGAATTAACTGATAAGCACTAGGTTTAAGTATCTTACACACATTACTGAATGTCATCCTTGCTACATGCCATGAGGTAGGTAGCAGTATTATTCCCACTTCAGAGGTGAGAACCTGAGGCATAGGACAACAAAGCGAATTCACTGCTTAATGTAACTGGAGTATCCCAAGGGGATGATCTTGCTGAATTCAGGTATGACTGCTCTAGAACTTTAGGTCGTATCACCAGGGCTCTGCTTTCGTTATTCTCCATTTTTTTGGCTCCACTTGTCCCTGCATGGATTTGTTCTCATACAGCTTCTCTCCATGTGGACACAGGCTGGCTCTCTGCAGCCCCAAGTTTACTTGATCCTTACTGCTCATAATCCAAACAAAGGAAGCTCAGACGAAGCCTAGGGAGCCTCTGATTGGCTCGACCTAATCATGTGCCCTATTCAGGGACGAGGGGACGGGCGAAGCCTTGTGATTGACAGTCCCATCGGAACCACCTGGTGGGGATGGGTAGGAGGGGCGTCAGTTCTGGGATGGACAGAGGACTGTTGGGCAGACAGGAACAGTATGTCCTCCACCATGGCTCACAGATCCAGAGAGCAGATTTCAGGACTCCTCAGTGGTGAAGTGACTTGAGAACCTCTGAACTAGAACACCAAGTCCGTCTAGAAGCTGGTGTGCCCTCTAGCGAGCAAAGCTAAGGACCCTGCTCTGCTGGTCCCCTGGCTGCTTTCTTTTTCTACATCTCACCAGGCCACCTCACCAAAGCTCCTCCCCCCTGAATAAGAAAAACATTCTCTGGGGCTTTTTAGTTTTATAGATTTACCTGATGTTTGAAGAAAAGCATTTGCTCCACAGTTAAATTGGAGAGTGGATTGTTTGCTTTACAAAAGGCTTCTCCACTTTACATAGGATTTCCCAGGATAGGACTTTAAACAGCAAGCTCCCCTTAGTGCATTTACACTGTAATTCCATTTGCAAGCTACTGCTTCTCAATACCTCAGATTCAGTGTACTTGATGGGTTGGGCTAGGCAGTTTCTAAGAGCCTTTCCAACTTAAAAATTACATGAGTCTATGGCACATATGGAAAAAAAAAAAAAAGATCAGGATACTGGAACGGAGTGACATGGGTTCTGCCTCTGGCACTGTCGTTGATTTACCAGCAGTGGGATAACTTTTATTAAGTCACTGAACCCCTCTGAGCCTCGGTGCCCTCACCTGTAAGAGGTGTATAAGAATGTCACCCACCTCAAAGGTTTGTTGTGAGGATTAAACGACTGAAGACATATAAAATGCGTAGCACATTGCTAGGAACATATTAGGTATTCTGCTTGCAACTACTGTGACTCGTTTCAATCCATCTGTCCTCTGCAGCAGAGGGATCCACTCAAAATGGAAATTCTATCTTGTCAAACCATTCCACTCAAAATCTCAATGGTTTCCCATGGCTGTAATAAAAACCCAGTTCCTGAGAATGTCCTACTAGGACCAGATGCCTGGCCTCCCCTCTGGCCACCCAGTATTATTACTCACCATGCTCATTCCCAACTTGACACAAACCTCCTGCTATTTCCTATTTTCCCCAAATTACCAAAAATTTTGTTTCTTCTCTTGATCTTGCTTCCCCTGTGAGCCTCAGCCCCATTTCTCCGCTCTCCTTTGCAATAAACCTTCTTGAAAGCTTTGCCCGTGGTCTCTGTCCTCAATTCGTCTCTCCCACTGCCTGCTGGCATCTCCACCCGGATACAAAATATAACCCTCATCTCAGCCTGTCCAGAAATGTACTGCTGGCTTCCTCCTTCCCCAGCCTGCTCTCCCGGGGACTCTCTCTCACATCAGGTGATGGCAACTCCAACCTTCTGATGGCTCAGGATGGAAACCTCACAGAAATGTCTGACTGTTCTCACCCGCCCTCCAAATCCACCAGCTACTCCTGCTGCCTCGCCTTTGGGGTAAAACTGAAAGATAACCGTGCCTCACTGCCTGCGCTGACTCCAAACGGCCCAGGCCGTGACTCTTTCATTGAAATCACGGCGACCGTCTCCTACGACTTTGGCTTCTACCCTTGCCGTCTACCCCTTTATTTCCAGTAGGGTAGTAAGAGAAAACCTTTCAAAACAGAGGTCAGATCATATCCTGACTCTGCTCAAAACCCTCTGCAGACGCCCACTCACGGAGAGCAGAAGCCAAAGCCCAAGAAAAGCTCTAAGACCCTCCACGATCCCCCCAGTGACGTTTCTGGCCTTGTCTCCTGCGGCTCTTCCCCCGTTCACTCTGCTCCAGCCACAATGGCCTCCTCTCTTTCCTGAACCTGCCACGCACACTCCCGCCTTCCTTCGGAACTGGCTCTTCCCTCTGCCCGAAGCACAGTTCAGCCAGGTACCTGGAGAGCTCACTCCCTCACCTGCAGGCCATCACTCAACCATCACCTTCTTCACCTTGGTAACGAGACCCACCTTGATCATTCTGTTCACATGTGGGAGTTGCCCCCAACCTGGAGACGCTGTTCGTTCTCTTTGCTCTCCACTCTTTCCCATGTCACATGTCGCCTTCTAATGTACTATATAACTTAATTATTATGTTTATTCCTCATTGATGACTGCCCCCACCCCCAGCTTTTCAAATATATAAGCTCTTCAAGGACTGGCATCTTTGTCAGTTTTGCTCATGTATCCTAATCAACCAGAAAAATGCATGGCAGGGAATAGATGCCCATTAAGTAGTTAACTAAGTATATGGTCTTGCCATGCTGGTCTTCCATCCTCTCACCACTTGAGGTCGTAGCTCCTATGTCACTTCCTCAGAGAAGCCTTCCCTGATCTCGCTGACCAACCTCCTTAATTATAGACCCAGTGTCTCTCTCCTTCATAGAACTTTCAAGAGATTCAATTTTATATTTGCCTTGTGACTACCCAAGCTCTACTAAAACACGGAAAACTCTGCTTTTACTTACCATCTTATCACTAACACCCAAGAGTATCTGCATATAGTAGGCATTCTATAAATAATTATTTCAGGGGCTTCCCTGGTGGCGCAGTGGTTGAGAATCTGCCTGCCAATGCAGGGGACACGGGTTCGAGCCCTGGTCTGGGAAGATCCCACATGCCGCAGAGCGACTAGGCCCGTGAGCCACAATTGCTGAGCCTGCGCGTCTGGAGCCTGTGCTCCGCAACGGGAGGGGCCGCGATGGTGAGAGGCCCGCGCACCGCGATGAAGAGTGGCCCCCGCTTGCCGCAACTAGAGAAAGCCCTCGCACAGAAACGAAGACCCAACACAGCCATAAATAAATAAATAAATAAATAAATAAATAAATAAATAAATAAATAAATAAATAAATAAATAAAATTTAAAAAAAAATAATTATTTCATAAATGAATATTAGATAGTGATTTATATTACTGTAAGGAGTTAACATTCTTTCACCTACCAATGGCCCCCGAGTACACACACAATTAGCAAGATTAAAATCAACTCCTTTATTTGCCACTTGAATAACTGTTACTTGCCCCCAAATAGACCAGGGTTATCTGCAAGGCTCTTGTAGATACTCTGCTTTCTACATTATGGGACTAAAGGAGAGTACCAAGTGACCTACCTACCTTTTATTCGATTTTACCTCAGTATTATTTGTTTGCATCTGAAGCAGGCCCTTTGATTTCCATCATAAAGACATGCAAACATTTTTATTTTATGTGAGTGACAAACTGAAATTTGCAGATTACACCCCCGAAAATCCATTTTTTAACCTTTCCAATAAGAAGTGTTTTGTTCCTAATCTACTTTATGAGAGATCAATCCAAGATAAAGCACTGTTAGAAAGATTAATACAATAAGTCCATTACGAAGATGATGGTATATTTCTGATCTTCCAATAACTATGTAACTCCCATAATTCCATGCACATAGAATTATGACTAATTGAATCAGGGCTAACATCATCTATCCTGGCTTAGTTGGTCGCATCCGTTATTTAACACAGAAAAGTATTCGTATAATACTCTGCTTACTAAATCTAAATAGAGCTTCCTTCTTAATACACAACAGCCATTTTTGTCTGGGCCTTCAGAACGTTCAGAATGAAGAGACATGGGTTAACTACTTATATATTCCTAGCTTTCTGCTCAGAACATTTACATAGCGTGTCCCTGTTGGGCTGTTCGAGATTGACTGCTGAGCCCTAAATAGACTGGGCCCAGCCGCAGGAATAGATTAGTACACAGTGACCTGACGGAATTTTCCTCTGACGAAGGGCTCCACCTCTCCTTCCCACCCCACTCTTAGCAGACACTATAACTCTTGTGTGTGTCTGAGGCCTTGGTAAATAAAGCAGCGGTAAAGGGGGAGGGCTGGACATCTTACCTTCGCCAGTGACTCTTGAGGGAAAAAGGAGACGCTTTAACAATTTTACTACCAAATACTTTTAAGCATATAAAAATGTATGCAAAATAATAAAATGAACACACTGGCGCCCACCACCAAACTTCGTCCAATCTTACTATATTTCACCTTATATCAAATCCACTAGAAATAGGAAGGAAACATCAGAATGTGGGTGAAGCCCCCTGAGGACCCCATCTATACCATTCATGACCAGCCTTCTTTCTCAGAGGCATTTACTCTGGACCATGTGGTTTACGTGGACATAACGCTTTTATTCTTGTCACTCATAAACTCATTTTTTAGTTTTTTAAAAATTTCCATAATGTTATATTCTGTGTCTCCTTCTGCAAGTTGCACACACGCGCACACAAACACTCTCTCTCTCTCTCTCTGGCTCACAATTTCTGAGATGTATTCATGCTAAACCATGAAAAAATAACATTCTATTTCATTCACTTTAAGCTGCTGAATTGCAATACAGCATTTAAATGCACAGTTGATATACTCATTCTTATGGTCGTGGGTGTTTACGATGTTTCCTTTTTCCCGGTGGGGCAGGGGTGCTGGTGGCAGGAGTGAGGGGAGGGTAAAGAGCTGCTTTTTCTTCCTGGCAATTCAACTCTGTCCCCTGCAAGAGGATCTGGCTAACTTTATGTCAACCTGGCTGAACCACGATGCCTAGATATTTGGTGTAACATTGTTCTGGATGTTTCTGTGAGGGTGTTTTATGGATGAGATGCTTATTTAAATTGGTGGAATGTGAGTAAATCAGACTGCCCTTCATAACGTCAGTGGGCCTCAGTCAATCAGTTGAAGGCCTTAAAAGGAAAAAGACTCAGGTCTCCTGAGAAACAAGGAATTCTGTCAGCTGACCACCTTTGGACATGAAATGCAAGTCTTTTCTGATTCTGCAGACAGCCAGCCTATGCTATAGATGTCTGGCTTACCAAGCCTCCACAAACCCATGGGTCAGTTCCTTAAAATAAATCTCTCTCCTATATATGTACACTTTCTCTCTCTCTCACTCACACACACACACACACAATGCTGTTTCTGTTTCCCTGGAAAACCCTGACTAATACAATGTCAAAATACAACTTGCATTGGTTTTCATTTGTGGGCCTTTGGTCTCTGGAGATAAAGAAACTTACCGCAAAAGGCAAGAGTCTCAAACAGGCAGGGAGCACAAATGAAGGAGACATGTTGCTTAGAGTAGTCTTTTCTAATTCACCAAAATTTGTACTTTCTACCCTGAGCCATGCCTTATCTTCTTTACCTACTGTCTGTACTTTATCAGAAGCTTTGAGATTAATCTCTCTACCCTCAATACACACTCAACTGATGTCTGTTGAATTATTAGGTGGAGAAATGAGTGGTAATTTCCGAGAGCCAAACACAAACCCCGTTAACCAACAAATCCATCAATAAAAGCATATCTTTGGGGGATAATCATATATGTAACACTGTGCTGAGAACTGATGGGTAATGGAGGTTTACAGAAACTTGGAAAAATAATTGCAACGCTGGCATTTAAGGTCAAAAGAAATAAATGCAATCAGAAAATGCTGGATCCAAAGGAGCAATGATGAAAACAGATATAAAACCTGTCATAAGAAAGTAATGATGAAAAGTAAATACGATGGGAGTTAAGTATGAGAAGGAGAGGTAGCATGATAGAATATGAAGAATGCTGGATTGGAGAACTCGAAGTCTGCATTCAAATCATAACACCGTCCCTCACTCTCCCATATAACCCTTGGCCAGACAATTAGCTCTCCATCCTCGGGTGATTCTTGCACAGAATGGCTTTATACCATCCTGTGTTGTGTTCCCCCTCTTGATTACCCATGTATTATCTAATGATAGGTTAGTTATTAAACTAACATCAGGTACTAACTGGTTGATTTTTCTCCTTACCCACTATTCCCCCCAAAACAAAAGCTTGTCAGTAATGCAGACGTCGTAGCATTCAATACTCAAGGGTGCCATCTTTAAAAGAAATTATTGATCTCTGTCAACATCCAGTGACATGACCAAATGTAGGGTGAACCACCCCATCACCTCCTGCATGATTGCACATTTCACATCCTGTTCTGGAAACTCTGAAATCCTGTGACACATCAGATTACTGGAACATGGTCAAGTAAGTGCCAACAAGTTGCTCAAATCAGCAATCCCGTAACAAGATAGGCAGTCAGGTGAAATTATCAAAAGCACAGATGGCACTCAGTTGTGTTTATTGCAGGAGAATTCCTTCTCAAAACAGAGAGGTTGAGTTCTCCTTTATGCTGCCCCCTTGGTGGAAGTGTTTTATGTTTAATCAACCTCACTTTGCCCACATGCCTGAGAAATGCAATTCCCTTTTCAATAGGGAAAATTGGCCCCTGACTGATTTCCATTATATTTATACATACTTACCCTTGCTGAGCATGCATCAGCTGGGTGTCTGCAAAGACAAGTGATGGATGAGGCTCTCCAGGGTAGACAGGAGATGGATTCCTATAGGACAAGCTTCTTCTCTCATCTATCTGCTCGGAAGGTATACCATCTCACAGCCGGCGGTCACAGAAACACAACACAGAGATCCTGAGACACAACAAAATGCTTTCAGAAAGAGAACTGCGAAATGCAAAGTACAGTAAAAGGGGTCAGAGTATTGCATTATAGTCCCAGCTCTGCCACTAGCTCAAGAGGCAACCCTGGGTAAATCACATTAACACTTTGGTAAAATGGGATTCTTTCTGTCTCACCTATCACAGGGAACAAGCAAATGGTGAAAATGATATTAGGAATGCAGCTTTTTTGATAAATATTATCATAAACAGTCCTTGAGGGATAAAAACTCAAGATGCTCCCTAGGGCATCCCCAGTGGGCCCACAGTAGTAGAGCTTTGAGGTCACACACAGGAAGGGCGTTGGAAGCGACCAGCTGGGCTTAAATCTCCCCTCCAACTCTGGCTGTATGTGTGACCTCAGGCAAGTTACTGTAACTCAGCTTTAAACTTCTCTCCCTTACCTACAAAATAATGAACTCCAAAGTTACTGTCAGGTCAGTTCCATAGATGACAGCATTAACACAGCTAGGTTGGTTCTGGTTCTGGACATTCTGTTAATTCTGGACATGCTGATTCCATTTGATACAGTGTTTGTTTAAAAGATTCAAAAGAAGTCAACTCATGGAATGTTAACACGATAAAGCAGAAAGGAGGCAAAGTTCCTTTCTGCACCCCTGGGCCAGCATTCACTGCCAGACTCGCCTTCCTTCTCCTACCATCCCTTCAGTGAGCTCTAAGTGTCATGGGTTTATACAGCACATCTTCCCTCACACTGCCCAACAGAGGAATAAAACTTAGATGCAGGACGCTGTCTTCCAGAATGTGCATCTCATGGGGCCAAGAAGAGGACACCAGGAAATCGAGGGGGAAAACTCTGCTGTGTACATAAATACGCTCAAGATGAAAGAAGTCAGCGATGAGGAAGCAAGAGAAATAGCCGGCTGGAGTACTGATCACTGCGGCTATCTTAGAAATAATCACAGCTGGGACCTCCCTGGTGGCCCAGTGGTTAAGAACCCGCCTACCAATGCAGGGGACACAGGTTCGAGCCCTGGTCCGGGAAGATCCCACATGCCGCGGAACAACTAAGCCTGTGCGCCACAACTACTGAAGCCCACGCGCTCTAGGGCCCGTGTGCCGCAACTAGTGAGCCCACGCGCTGCGACTACTGAAGCCTGTGTGCCTAGAGCCCATTCTCTGCAACAAGAGAAGCCACCGCAATGAGAAGCCCGCGCACCACAAGGAGGAGCAGTCCCCGCTCACCGCAACTAGAGAAAGCCCGCGCACAGCAGTGAAGACCCAACGCAGCCAAAAATAAATAAAATAAAATAAATAAACACTGGGATGCGGGGGCTGATTCTCAACCAAGTGAATCAAGACCCAATGCAGCCAAAGAAACAAAATCACAGCTATGTTTATTGGATCTCTATTGTTCAACATACTTTAATATCTATAATCTCATTCAGCCCTCATAAAGCTCCTTCAGGGTAAATATTATTGTTTCCCCTTCACAGAGGAGAAAAAGGCTCGAAGTGATACCTCCTGGCTGAAGCCACACAGAAGTAAGTTATGGATGGAGAATGAGTCTGTGACAGGCTGTGCCTTAGACTTCCCTCTCCCACTCCCAGTATTTTAAAAGTTCACTTGCGGGGGGTCACAAAAAAACAACTCACCCCAAAGTGGCCAGGGCAGCCGTCTAGATTGTGCACTGATGTTTTCCTGCCTTCACGGACCCACTGGAAGCTTCAGTTCCCAAAATCTCTACATAGAGTGGTTCCAAGGGCTCTCTGGGCCAAAAAGGGAGAAAGAAATAATAAGTAGAAAAGATCTCAATGACACACGAAAAAACTGATGGTAGAAAAGAGCACTAAAAATGGGAACCAAAATTTCCTAGAAAATGGGTTAAGAAAAGGTTTGGGACTTTATCTTGAAACAATAAAACTAAAATATATTAAAATAAGTTAACTTTATATTTAATAGAAGCATAGATTATACTGCAATTATTTGATGATTATTAAAATTAACAAAGAATTTTTTAGATCACTTTCCAAAGAAATTACATAATAGTATGATATGATACCCTTCAATGCACAGCTATAGAGACTCATTTTTGCCAAAAAAAGAAAAGTTGAAGTTTCATCAGTTTCCCAAAGGCCTCCCTACATCTTTTGATATGCAAATACCTCCAATTATTCTCTTTTGAAGCCTATCGTGTCATCATCCTTGTCGACTGTGCTCTTCTTCCATTATTAACTGGTCTAACTCTGTCAGATCCTCATTTGTCAATTATTTTGCAAGTGATTACAGAAATTCTCCATCATCCCTTTCAACTTTACAAAATCCTGCATCTTTTTCCAAGATTCGCAGTTTCCTTTTGCCATCAGGTTGCAAGACACTTGTGCTGTGTTGTCAGGGAAGGTACTGATGTGGACAGAGAGAGAGTGTGTTAAGTGAAGATGGATACTCCAATGGAAACTAATTTTAATGAGTGGACAGTTTATTAAGCACGTGCTGTCATGCAACGATGTCTTTCATCCTGCTCTCCTATACAACTGCAACTTTGGAGATGATGATAATTCATGCTGGGATAAGAGGACTCTCTGTAGTAGAAAGAATAATAACTCCTAAGTCCCCGATAGCTCTTCACAGAGGGCACGCTACCCTCACATCCATCACCTGGTGTGATCCTAACAGCATCCCTCAGAGAGAGGTGGGGCAAGGATTTCATATGCATTTCAGAGTTGAGGAAACTGAGACTCAACAAGGTGGACACTTTTTTCGACTTCCTTTCTAACTCAGTGTCTTCATAGCAGTAACTTTCATTCATTGTTCTCTTGTTTGATATTGAGTAGTGTGTTAAGTACATATATCAACCTGTCTATTCCTGATAACTGGACTACTGGGCGATTATAACTAAGCACTCTTCACTGCATTTTTTGAAAAACAAAACTGAAGGTAATTAAAGTGAAGGAACTTGCTGTGTTAAGTCATTTATTGCCACAATAATGCTGCATAACAAACTATCCCAAAATCTCAATGGCTTCCAACAGCCAACATTTACTTCTCACTCAGAGGATCCGTTGGAGGGCTGAGTTGACTCTGGTTCAGACTGTGGGTCACGTTCCAGTCTGCTCCCAACCTGCAGGTGCAGTAGTTACCTGGGCAAGGTCTCCCCGTGACTAACGGCAACAGTGCCCGAGGCTACGCTCATGTCATATCCACTAAGCTGTCACTGCCCAAAATGAGTCACTGGATAAACACAGCATCAATAGGATGAAGATGCAGAATCTGTCTACTCTGCTGGGAGGCACTGAAAAGTTACGTGACTCAAAGTAGGGGCGGAAATTTTTATTACAGGCGTAGGGAGCCAGCGAGGGTGAAAGTTAAGAGCCTTCGGCAATAGCCCTATCTGTTCCACTGGCTCAAATGCCCACAGCAAGTGCTGGTTCCAGAGATCATGCTGTTAACCACCGCACTGTACTTCCGTGAAACGGCCCCTAGTACTCAACTGTGAGTTCTCATGTTCATGTTGGTATTACATCACTCCTTCCTCTGACCAAAGTTGCTTGGCACCTGCTGGCTGAACCCTCTTGATCCTGTTCTATATGTTTGGCTTCACGTAGCTCTGGGACCAACCAAAACCTGGATGATTACTTTCTGTACCTTTAAGCCAGCAGCTAAGCAAGAAGAAATGATTTCCTCCTGGCCCTGCTCTGACCTTATAAAAGGTACATTTGAATAGCAATTTTCAGTTCACAAAACATTTTCATAGATCTTTTCTCAACAGAACCCTCTCACCCAAATTCCATGGAGTAGACATTATGATAGCTATTTTACAGATTTAGAAGTTGAGGCTTAGCAAGATGAAATGACTCGCTAAATACACAGCTCACGAGCTTCATAGTTCTGATGTGACTTGCAACCTTTTGTTTGATGGAATTCTACTGTTCACTGAGCATTTCCTCTGGGCCAGGCAACTTGCACGGACTGCTATAGATGAAATTTTATTTAATTTTCACATCAGTGCAGTGGGGGACATGTTCTCATTCCTTTTCGTACATGAGAAGTTAAAACAACTTTCCCGGCTTGTAAGCTAAGAGATGGCAGAGCCAGAGTCCAACCCAGCTCTGTCTCACTGCAATGCCTACGCCCCTAAATCCTGCACTAGCCTGTTTCTTTTCTTTTATTCTTGTCCACCTCCTTAGTAGTCAGTTGTCAAGAGCTGGGTGATCTCTGGCCTTGAACCCTGTGATGCAGCCCAACCATGGTTCCTCTTCTCCAGGCTCTGGCCTTGGCTCCACGCCCGAATCTCACTTTTGCTTTCTCTTCTGGGATCCTGGGACCCCACCCTGTTGTCGTGTCCAACTGGGAATAGTTGTTTGCTGACCCTCAGGCCCACTGGCAAAGTCCCAATGTCTGTTACCTCTCATCCCGCCACACAGAAATCCCCCTTCTTATCTGCTGTCCCTTGCCAAGGCTGCCACTTTTGCATAATGTCCTATTTTCAGGCATTTCTGCATTTACAACTCTTTTTTTCACTTTGGATTGAAGCTGTTCCAAGTTCAACTTTGGGAAAATAGGTTGTCAATATCTACAAGCATAAATCTGTCACTGAAGCGTTTATCTGCAATATGTCTCATACTGTAAAATGTACAGTTTTGGGGTGTACAGTTCTATGAGTTTTAACACATGTATAGATATGTGTAACTATTAGTATAATCACTGCACAGAATCATCCCATCACCCCCCCCAAACTCCCTCCTGCTATCCCTGTAGAGTCACACCTTCCTGCTATCCCTGTGTAGTCACACCTTCCTCCACCCCTAATAACTGATAACCACTGATCAGTTCCCCATCACTACAGTTGTGTGCTTTCAAGAACGTCGTATAAATGGAATCATACAGTATGCAACCTTTTGAGAATGGCTTCTTTCACTCAGCACCATGCCTTTGAGATGCATCCGAGTTGCTACAGCATCAATAGTTGACTCCCTCTCATGGCTGAGCGGTACTCCATTGCATGGATGTACCAGAGTTTGTTTATCCATTCACCTGTTGAAGGATATCTGGCTTCTTTCCAGTTTGGCATTATTTTGAATAGAGCTGCTATAAACATTCACACACAGATTGTTGTATGAACATAAGCTTTTCTTACTCTAGGATAAATATCCAAGAGTGGATTGCTGGGTGATATAAGCGTATGCTTAACTTCATAAGAAAGCGCCACACTATTTTCCAGCGTTGTAGCCAGTTTCCTTATTTACCAGCATGCCATTTTATAGAGTACGCAGATTCTATCACAGTCCTCATGGGGGCTGTGTGCTCCTCCAGTTCCACTCTTGGCCCTTCTCTACTCTTCTCCAGGCTTCAGAAGACTGACATCCATGGGCTACATCAGCAGGCTCCCTTGTCCTCTTGCTTCCAATTGGGTTTGGCTTGTGGGAGGGACTGTCAAGAGAAAAAGGATGTCTGAGGATTGACTTGCTGCTCCCTTCCTGCTGGTTGCACAGTGGCCGCATCCCTCCAGCACATCAACTCCCTGTGTCCAGCCACGTGCTTTCAGCCCCCTCACCCCCGCAGGGCTGCTCTTGGTCCCCATGGGTCACTGCACTGTCTCCATTTAGTCATACATTTGGTATCTTACTTAAAATGTTTCCAAAATCACTATGAGACAAGAAGACAGATGAAGAAACTGAGGCACGAGGATAACTTGTCCCAGGTCACACAGCAGGGAAATAGCAAAGCCGAGACTAGAACCCAAGTCTTCTGACTCTTAAGCCCATGCTCTTCCCAATTAAGTCTGATCTCACCCCATTTGTCTCAATGCTCTTGTTACGTAGTTCTCTAAGTAATTCATTGCACACGCTGGAAAACTTAAATTATGACCCAGTTCTTCCGAGCAGGTTGCCTGCATTAGCACAGTTTCCCTTATTCCTGCTTACTTGAGTTTGTTCCTTAATTCTTAATAGTCATGATATCTTTCATATCAATTCTAAGTTTCATAAAAATGATCAAAATTCCTAAATAAGACATGGAAAGGCTAAAAACACATTTTTATTCTTAAGTGAACACTGCATAATGCTAATATGCTCTGTATTCATTATTTGAATGAATTATTGATTAGATTAATAATTTCTTTTAAACTTTAAATATTTTAAAATAATCTTCTACTGACATAATTACCATTGGTGAAGCTCAAAGCAACTGATTTTGTTTAAAAAAAAAAAAAAAACCAACCAATGCCTATATGGGGCTAGCCTTTCCACCTTACGGAGAAGCATGAATACAGGTGCCATGGACAACTGTATATGAACATTCATCTATTTTTCTTTGCAAAGAATTACTGACTTCACTTAAACCCTTTCCTGAAGGTCCCACTGCTAGTCAATAGAGGAGCTAGTTCTCTTGATTTTCAGGTCAAGAGTCCGCTTGCTAAGTGAGTATAATTCTAATTGGGGCCTGCAGATCACCAGGGGTCCCGAGATGCATTCTTAGGGGTCTGCTAGGTTGCTCTAATTTGGGGTGACTAATTTGTCCAAGAAAGAGGTTTTCCAAGCTGTAGGAGTTTCAGTGCTAAAACTGGGAAAGTCCTGGGCAAACTAGTCACTCTAGCTAGATAGCATGTGTCTGAATTCAATTATAAGAAGGTCACCCTTCTTATAATTGAACCCAGCATATGCATTAACATATAGATAATATACGCACACACATATATACTCACATTATTATCGGAATTCAAGCAAACAAAATCGTGTATAGCTTCAACTGGCTTCCTTACTGCCCTCCTTCCCCCTCACCCGCAACTCTACCGGAGTCAGAAGTAGCAGACTGAGTTGGGGAAAGCATGAAGAGAACGAAACATCCTTCTCCATCTGCCCTTCCTGATCTGCCCAATCATGCTATCTACCACCTACCCTTGAATTCTGAATCTTTAAAATTATATCTGGACTTAACGTTGGGTTGCTGGGCTTATGTTGTCCCTCTCCAAACTGACTATCAGTTCCCTAAATGTGAAATGTTGGTTTGTCTATATTTTGTTTACCCCACAAGACCTAGGATGTGGATCAATTCACAACTGGTGTCAGTGAGTACACTGTGGCTCTTAGTGGGCCCATGAGTCCTACCGGGGGAGTTACCACTATCTCTGTCATCCTTGCCACCTCCACCCAGGGGACCATTTAGCTCTAAACTTGATGCCAACTAGTTCTCTAATTAAAAAAAAAAAATTACTCAGATTTTCTGAGAAGGCCTCCCCAAGCACATGGAGCTCTCGAGTCCTTGGTCCAATGGTTCTCAAACTGTGTACCTCAGAGCCCCAGGGTTCACTGCAGTATCTCAAGAGCTGAGGGGACATGAAAGCTCAGTGGAGAGCCCAAAGAGAGAGTCTAAGTTTCCTCACCTTTCCTTTAAGCCAGGCAGCTCTTCTCTGTGTTTTGTTTATTGAGGTTTCAGGTTAAGATTTCACTGGTTGAAAACAACTGCTCTAGCCCAATCTTATCATCATACATATGACAGAACTAAGACAGGGGAGGGAACTGGCTGCTGAAAACTCACAGTGGAATTCTACACATGAGAAGAAAAAAACAATAATCTCCTCCAACTGGAGTAGTTTCCAAGTTTCTATGTGACCTAAACCTCACTTTCTATTAAAACCACAGCCCCCAAGGTCCTCTGCGTATCACAGAGTCTACAGTTAGGCTGATTTGGCAGCATTATTAATAACATCACTTAACAAGTGTAATTTAATAGTCATCAATAGTGACTTGCCGAGAAACTCAGTGTGTGGGCCCATGTCACTCTCTTCACGAGAGTGGGCTTAGGTGTCTCTTCCTTACAAGTAATCATCCTGTCATTAAGTCTGTGTATAGCCACACTTGTCAGCAGTAATCACTGCAACATTTATAACCGGCACGACGCAGAAGAGATATTTTGGGGAAAATGGACACATTCAAGACTTTACAAAAATAGAACGATCTCTAGCATTTGCATTTGTCATTTTATGCATGTGGTTTCTATTTTCATCGACGTTGCTTTCTTTCTCATTTATTCTTTTTGGCTTTTCCATTGCATACAGATTTATAATACTGTTTTTCCATGTCACAGTGCTACATGGGGATTCACTGAAAACATAAAATTAAACCAGCAGAAGACAAGGAGATTATTTGGGGAGCTATAAGGCAGGGAATACAGAAAATCTTCCGGCACAATGGACTTTTTCTTGAGAAAAACTGCCATGAATCTAACCATGAAAACCTATCTTCTAGACCTAAATACTTATAACGGAAAGAGACAAACAGAAAAAGAAAGAGAGAGAGACACACACTGAGAAAGAGATCACAAAGGGAAAAGTTCAGAAATAATGGAGAAAAGTTGGTTAGCAAAAGGCCTCTCTGAGTCTCAGAGTTTATTAAAATGGGAAAAAAAAAAAAGCTCTTACATGAGTCATTCTCAAACTCTTTTGGTCTCAATACATCTTTACTTATATTACATAAATACATCTTAAAAATTATCAAAGACCCCCAAAACCATTTGTTTACCAGAGCTCTTTCACTATTTACCATATTTGAAATTAAAATTGAGGCATGAAAGGATATTTACTAATTTATTTTAAAATAACAAAAAGACCTCATTACATGTTAACATTCATAGCATATTTCTATGAATAAAAAAGCTGTATGTATTGGAAAGCTGTCAAGCTCAGGTTGGCAGACATGTTTTCCGAAATTCTAGAAGTGTTTGCATGGACGCTCAAATTTGTCATTAGCAACAAATGCTGTCAGTTGTTTTTCTCAAAGTGACAAGCTCACTTCATTCATGTTAGAGAAAATGTCTGCCAAATGCCCACGACTCAATAACCATCATTTGTCTGTCAGTTGTTCTTTCAAGTAAAAATGGCGTTCGGTGAAAAAAAGCAGTTAATTCTGCTCACGGCTCAAAGGGCAGTTAGTTTGCAACAGAAATATTTCATGTGTGTTTCTTCCTCTTCACACAGAATAATATTCAAGGGTCAAAATTCAATGAAATTAATGATTTTACTGCTTCATCAAGAACATTCCTAAGTGAAACTGGCTTTTTTTTTTTTAATACTGTAAATGCGTGCGTGAGGAGTACAATGGCAGCTCAAACAATCTGATGCTGCTGTCTTGATTCATTCTAAAGCAGCAGTAGTTTCACTCCCATTATTTTTGCATCGTCCGTGCAAATGTCAGTGGAAAAGGCATATCCCATCTTAGTATTACTGTGAAAATACTTCTGACCTCTCAGAAACCCTGAAAGGATCTCAGGGACCTCCAGGGGGCTACTAACCAAATTTTGACGACCACTGTCTCAAATCATTTCCTTCTTCCCTCTGACTGTGAACAAAGCAGGTGGAGGCTTGCAGCCAAATACTAATGGGCAACCACGGATAAATATAACAAGCCTCCTCTCCCCACAGACCCCAGTTGCTTCCCTGGTGGCCTCATCTCTCAGTGGTACACCCTCATTCCTCCCTGCTCCTCCTAGTTGACTTGACTCTGTCATTTGCAAACAAAAATTTCCAATCAAGCAGAGCATCCAGGAAGCCAAACCTGGAGCCCTGGGTCTGATTCCATGTTTAGACCTTATGAATTTTCCACTGCCTGCTTAATCTGTTATCTAGACCTATAATCTATTAGCATTAATTAACTGATGAGTATTCAAACACTCATTCTCATTATCTCCTTCTTTTTCTTATACGTATTCTGCAATGTGTTCATATATTTCTTAGATTGAACCATTTCATACTGCCATTCATGGTGGGTCAAAAATGGCTGAATACCATCAATTTCATGCAGTTCGACCTAATAATGGTCAAACTGTTTTCTCTTCCATTACTAGAAAGGAAGAACCAAAATACATCAACTGAAAGAAAATGGACTGATTCCAAGCAGTTGGTGGACATTTACTCAAATAAGAGGGAAAGCCAGTGTGGTAAAGATCACATGACCTAAAATGTGTCTCAGTTAAAACCAATAAAGCAATTTGGATCATACTAGCTTTGTTCAAATACTGAGCTGCTATGTGTTTCCATGACTCAGTGTTATTGAGGGGAACAGATTTTATTACTGAACTTGGGTCCACTCACAGCTGGCTGTGGTGAAGGAAAGTGCAGCATTTATTGCAGGAGCCAAACAAGGAGTGCTGGCAGCGGTCAGCTCAAAAGACCCGAACTCAGGGGCTTCCCTGGTGGCGCAGTGGTTGAGAATCTGCCTGCTAATGCAGGGGACGCGGGTTCGAGCCCTGGTCTGGGAAGATCCCACATGCCACGGAGAAACTAGGCCCGTGAGCCACAGCTACTGAGCCTGCGCGTCTGGAGCCTGTGCTCTGCAACAAGAGAAGCCGCGACAGTGAGAGGCCCGCGCACTGCGATGAAGAGTGGCCCCCACTTGCCACAACTAGAGAAAGCCCTCGCACAGAAACGAAGACCCAACACAGCCAAAAATAAATAAATTAATTAATTAATTAAAAAAACAAAACAAAACCCGAACTCAATTCTCCGACTGGCTGCTGGTGAGGTAACAGGGTGGTGTCACAGGAATTAACATCACCAATCCTCAGGCTCCAGCTGGTCTGCGGGCTACATGCTCAGAGTCATCATACAGTTCAGTTAGCTTCTTCCATTCGGTGAGGGTTTAAGTATCTACAGAACAACACAGGAATGTGCACCATCTATATCCTTCAGGGTGGAACTAAAGACTCTGCCCTATGGCTGATTACTGTTCAAATTGTTACCAGTTTTCCTGACCCAACTTCTATTTTTTGTCACTACATGGTCACATCCTTTAAATCATTCATTTTGAGCCAGCCTTTTGCGACTCAGGGGAGGCCTGGGAGATGAAAACTTTTCTACAGTAAGAGGCAGGCAGAGGATGTGGAGGGAGGGGGTCTGTGCTGTGAAAGCCCCATAGGTCCTGCTCGGTTATAATTTCCCTCTGCTGATGTCCTTCCATGTGACTATCTAGCCTCTCTCCACACATCACCCTACTTGCTCCTTCTCTGAAAACTCTGAGCAACAGGGCATGTGTGGCCTGGCCTCTACCTTTCTTTTCTCCTAAAATGACATTTCTGGTCTCCTCCTGTGTGTTACACAGGGGCAGGCGCCTAGGTAGGAGGGGTGTGGGCTGTCTTGATACAGCACTGTCTTCAGGTAGAAACGTTTACAGTATTCTGGGGTTCAGAGTAAAGATTCCATACATCTAACAGTGCTTTCTGACTCCTCAATGGCCTGCTCTCCACTTGGCAGGAAAAGGTAGATTATTTTTTCAATTCTTTAAACACCAACATGGTGTTGTTCATAGTTGTTTACCCAGTCTATAGCGTACTGCCTAGCACACAGAGCCTTTCAGTAAGTATTTGTTGAATAAGTGAATGTTTGCAAATATAGAGCTTCTTAAGAATTAGACTGTATGGCTTATCCATGCATGAAGGCCATGGAAAGAAGTTTACATTTTATGTTAAGGGAGTGGGAAACTATTGGAGGTGTTAGGCAGGGTGGTGCAGGATCAGATTCCTGTTTAAACTGTTAATTAAATAATCATGAAGGCAAATGGGAATTTGTTTCTAGTGGAGATCCAGACAAGGATAGGTGGTGAGAGGAGGAGAGAGGGTGTCACATGGGTCTGTTTCCACCTCATTACTTTCATGGTCTTTTTTCCAGAGGTGAAACGGGGAGATTTGCATCCTGCTTGATCTCTGGGTGGATATTGTTACTCATGTGACATACTTCACGGTATCTGGCTATTTGTCCTTGATACAACCAGTTCTCTCTGGGGCTTATGATGACGATGTCAATATTTTTCCCAGTGTGAAAATAAAATTGGCCATGAAATTTTATTGATGAGTTTAGGCTATCTGCTTCTCAGAGATAAAAAGCCTTCCACATATTATATGACTGGCAATTTAGACACTCTTTCATAGCCCTTGTAGTCTAGTGATACGGTGTCAACTGGGGACACACCATAGATTTGTCTTTGCTTCTGTCTCTGAACTGCTCTGTAAGTTCAGACAGATGGAACATCCTAGAAATGGCAAGGGGCCCATAGGACCTTTTTTAAGGTTTTAAGGATAATTTTACTGCTTGCCAACTAGAGAATGGGTCTCTTTTCTTTGAAAGGTCACCTTCTTTAGTAAAAGCCACAGCATCTACAGCAGAGGAGAAGACAGAGAATGCCAGCCTAGTCGACTATCTCAGCTGAATTAATCTTGACCATTTGTAGGGTAACAGATATCAGAGGAGGCCCTTCTTCACAGACAAACTGCAACGGAAACTTGAAGTTGGAATTAAAGCCAATAGGGACCATGAGTAAATGAAAATAGGTTTGAGATTTTCACAAAGTCATGAGGCTATGTGTTATAAAGTAAAAAGTGAACAGGAAACATAATAGCTTTTGACACTGTTTTTTCCCCAAAGTCCCCAACACTTTGTCCTTGGATTCCTGCTGGGAATTAGCAGTGTTTAGATCATCCCTGCCAGAGAACACCTGGAACTAAAACCACCCCACCCTTCCAATCTCTGGCACAGCAGGGCTGAGTCTTCTCCTTTACTGTGGCCATATTCTCCCAAGAAATGTTAGCTTACAACTTCAGCTGTATGGCTTTTTGAATGGATAAGCCATGGAATCTAATTCATTACATTCAAACATTCATTCACTTGACAAATATTTACTGAATAGCTGCTGTGTGCCAAACACTATGTTACGGACTAGGTAAACAAATATGAACAAAATAGAAACAGCCTGTGACTGAGGCACAAGTTTACTGAGTGGTCTTTTCTAACCCACTGTTCAAGTAACCCAACAAGGCTATAATCAGATAAACCAGGGGCAGGTTATCAACCTTTACATTTTCAATGAACAATGTAGACAAGCTGGGGTTGCAAGCCTCCTGAGGAGTTTTGATCTTTAAGCATAACATGAGAAATCACTAGTGAGTGCATCTTATCCCTTTCTTGGTCAAGGGCAACTACCTTGGTTCTAGGCATGGTTCCAGGTATCCCCAAGATACACAGATCAGCAGCAAATTATCCCTACATGATGGCATTTCTGGAATTACTATTATTTTCCTTATACAAAGAGATTGATTCAGCTGGTATATTCCTGTTCCTTTCCCCTTTTTTTCTTCCTGGAATGCAAACACAATGTCTGGAGTAAAACAGCCATTCTAGGATCCTGAAGATGGAGTCCACACTAAAGAAGGCTGAAGAGAAAGACATAATGAGTCTAGGTTCCCATGACATCTCTGAGACTCTTTCCAGATTTGTTAAATGAGAAAAATGGACACTCTTTCTTGAGGTGTTGTTCCTGCAGATGAAAACAATCCTCAAGGAAACAAAGAGATGAGTCAACATTTATTAACATTTTCTTCTTTGCTATATGGGCATGACAACTCCTCTCCTCCCAAGCACCTTATGATGTCAAGAGTGTATATATTCACTTAATAGACACAGAAGTAGAAGTTCCAAAAGATAAATAAGTTACTCTCACGTCTGGTAAATGGCAAAGCCAGAGTTAACTCTCTTTAAAGCCTTGAGACATACTTTTATACTGGGGTAAAGTAGGGACAGATGCAAGTTTTGACAAGTCTGAAAGTTATACAATTTCAAGACCCCTCTTGAAGACAAATTAGAGGATATTATGATTAGAATATTGTTAAGATCCTCCCAGGGCCTTGGGAAGGGGTCTGGGAAAATGAAGGGCACTTATCTTTACAGGAAATCAGCCTCTATTTTAACCTCTATTGTCAAGAATAATCATTTTCTAGTGTCTGTATCCCTCCTACATGAAAAATTAATATAGCAAAACACCAGAGAACAAGATTTCAGGCATGTTCTGGGAATCTCAAAGCTATTTTTATTTTCTCCTGGCTGCTACTGGCTTTCAGGCAAACAAATGGAAGAGGATACTAAAGAAGAGGCTGGTTCTTTGGCCAAGGTGTTTTAAACCCACCTCAGAAGTGAAGAGTGAGACACATTTGCCAACTGCCATAGAAACAACAGAGAGGAAAAAATGACAGATGAAAGCTAGGGACAGCCAGTTCTGAAAATGCTATTTTCCACTGTGAAAATATGGTCAGAGAGACCATGTGTTCAGGAAGCCGCCAAGCTGGAGCAACAGGAAAAAGAGGGCAGTGGTGTTCTTAAAAGAGATGTTGAGAAAGGATGTTCACAGCTTTGTGCCTCAGGTCTTCCATCTCCTTCAGCAGGAAGAATGTCTGCACCCTGGGTTACCATGCAAAGGTCTGGGGCTTCCCGACCAGCCATGGGCGCCAGTCTCGAGATCTAGCCTGGCTTCACTTGACAAACGCCTCACCTGTCTCCTGCCTCCTGACTTCTGATGACCCATTTACCTGCATCTTGTTTGATAAAGGTTCACAACCCCTTAGAGTTTGTAACTCATTTATGGTGGAACTTGACCTGATTACATTTGGCAGCAAAGCCTGATGTGAGCTGAGTTAAAACTATTCATAGTCTTTAAATTTTTCTTATTTGGTGTGAACAGTTATACATTTCACTGCAGAGAAATTAACACACTTGATTATGAAGTCCTGCCCAGACATGCTGGGGGATTTTACGTATTCAGTGGATTGTGCGTTACGTTACCTCTCAAAAATAAGAAAAATTCTCAAGCCTGAAACACGTCTGGTCCCAGAAGTTTTTAATAAATTATTGTGGAACTGATCTTTGCTTTGCTTGTGCATCCTTTCCCAGATCTCCAAGTACATTCCACTGGACACTTTTTCAACAAACCCAGATACTCTTGAGTTCCCTAGCAACGGGGGATTGGATGCCACCAGCCCTTGGCTGAATCATATCTTGAACTCAGCATTAAGCCTTGTTCATGAACTCCATTCTCACTGACTTGAAAGTCAGGAGAGGAAGTCTCAATGTCCTGGCTCTACTGCCTACTTTGGGAAAATCAACTTAATAGTTTAAGCCTCTAATATCTCTCCTTACACTGCATCCCATTCCATCTCTTTGTACTGAACAGGAAGAAATCAAGGCTCAGAAAAGTTAATCAAGTTCTTATACTACTGTCCCAACATGATTCTAAGACACAAAGTTGTAAGCAACTTGAGGCAAGAAACAGACTCTGCCACCTTCTATTCAAAACAAGCGGCAAAATTTGCAGAGACCCGTGTAAGTAAGGTTCACAGCCCCTTGTCCGAAATGTATTAAGAATTTCACAATGGCAACATCAGAGCATTAAACCAAACACAGGATCATTTAAGTGTGAGGTCCTGCTTGACTGCACAAGTCACACACCCATGAAGCCAGCATTGCGTCTCTATTTTCCACAGCACCTAGTATAGCATGACTTGATGAAGTATGGCTTTAATTGAATGCCATCAACAACAATGAATGGGAGGTAATGCCAAGCAATAACATCCACAAAATGTGAGAGAGCTGACTTCACAATATTCCTCCCCACTTTAGTACTATCCATTAAACAGTCTGCTTCACTTGCTTTTTTATGCCTTGAAGCAACACTTCTGTAGCAGGCATATTGTCCAGGAGACGGCAACACGGCTAAAAACCTATGTGTGCTCAAAGCAATTGATTATCCTCAAAGCTTTCCCCCTCTTTCTATGCACCAAGTTGTAACCTCTTTCAGAATCCATCACCCATCCCTTTCTCAAAACACTTTCTTTCGGACGCGTTCCAGATGGGATGCATGTCCATTTGTCATGGTGAGTTTATAGATATCCAACTTCACTTTCAGTGAATATTCAACTTATTCCAGCACTGCTAACTCATGACCTGAAAAGCAAGTGAAGCAGCCAGGAAGGCCAGAATCTACACAATCACGTCTAATCGCTAGATAAGGTTGGTCTCATTATGGCTGACGCAGTGACGTTCAAATATCTGTACAAATGAAAAGGAAGTATGTGGAATATGAAACAACACACAATTCAAAAATCTCCTTTGTTAACTGTGGGGTGCCTGTGGTTTTTCTTCCCCCCCCCCAATGTTCTCATCAACTATGATTTGTGTTTATGTGTGAAGGATTCCATGTACACAAAGTAAAGATGCATGCAGCTGAGTCAGAGACTTGTCTGGTGTCCCTATTTTGTCACCTGGTAAAACTTGAAGGACAAAAGTATCCGGGGGACCTTCATGATAAACTGTTCCAGCTTCCTCACGTCACAGAGGGAGAATCTGAAGCTCAGAGAGGCTTCTTCCTGCAGTTCTATCCGCACCAGAAATGGAATCAGATTCCCATCTCTCCCCGCTCTCCTGAAACTCACAAAGTGGCCAAGGGCTTGGCTTCTACCATACTGGTCTAGAGTCCATGTCAAAGATCACGTTGAGATGTCAAGGAAGCTGTTGAAAGCACATCAGGCACCATAATATTTTGACTCCTACAGTGTCCACAAAGTAAGTTTCTAAGGAGGGTAAATGGTAACTGTCATAAGCTCAAGCCAGTTACTGAGTCAGTAAATAGCACCAAACACTGGCTAAACACTTAGTGCACTCTGCCAGGCATGAAGGGAGTTAACAACAACAAAAAAATGAGGTAATAATATAGCAATCCCCCTCATGAAAGGAGCAAACAACCAATTTGGGAGATAAAAGTGAGTTCCCACTGGATCCTAAGCTCCTGTGGGGCATGCACCGTCTGTGTGACTTTTATCTCCATGCAGGTGGATCGATCCTTCCAAAATGGAAACCTTCACTAGCTTCCCTTGCTTTTAGAATAAATCCTAAAACCTTGATGCTGTTTTTGAGGCACAGCACAGTACAAACTAGGAACTGGAAAACTTTTGTGTAAAGGGCCAGATAGTAAATATTTTCGGCTTTGTGGGCCAAACAATCTCCATGGCAACCTCTCCGTTTTGTCACTGCAGCATGAAAGCAGCCACGGACAACCAGTAAATGAACAGGCATAGCTGTGGTCCAATAAAATATGTACAAAAACAGACTGTCGCATGATCTGGACTGCAGGCTGGAATATACGGACCCTTGGTATAGACTATGCATCTCAGCTTGGTGCCCGATTATCACCTGGGCGTCTTGTTAAATACAGACCCTGAATTTTTAACAAGTTTGTAGGTGATGCTGGCGCTGCAGGTACTCTACCTTGCTGGCCTCAGCTTATACCCAACTGCCCCTCACTTTCTGTGATGGTCCCCACTGGGCCCAGTCAGTTCCCCCTTCCTGTCATGCTTCCTCCTGCCCCAGGGCATTTGTGCATGCTGTATCTTGGGGCTGGCTTGCTCTCCCTCCTTTTCCCTCATCTACTCACTTAAATCTCATCTCAGGATGCCTTCTTGAGAAAAGATGCTCCAGACTAGGTCAGGGACACTCCTTTTCCATTCTCACTGCTCCAAATACCTCTCCATCAGAGTGATTATCACAGTTATAATTTTATATTTGCTTGTCTCATTCCTGATTAATGTCTACCGCCTCCACTGGAATGTCAGCTGCTTGAGAGGAGACAATATGCCAGTTTTGCTGATCGTTTTACATTGTGTCCCTGGCACAGTTTCTCAATCAGTTACTACTCCATAAATACTGAATAAATAAATGAAGCAATGAATTAATCAATCCCTATTGTCCAGCCTGACCCAGAGTATTCAGACAGACTCTCAGTAAGGATTATTAGGTAACTTTTAGAAGGTTTCAGAATTCAGAAGAGTTTTTAAATTTTGGAAGGTTTTTTTAGACACCTTTACTGTTCCCCTTCCCTTGTGTTCTCTAGTCATCTCTCACTAAGCCAGCATGTCCAAAAGAACTTTCTGTGACAATGGGACTGCTCTGTGACATCCAATATGGTAGCCAGATGTGACTACTGAGCATCTAAAATGTACTGGTGCAACGGGGAAACCATTTTAATTTAATTTATTTTGTTTGCTTTTAATTATATTTTCTTCTTTTTTTATTTTTATTTTTTTGGCTGCAGTGGGTCTTTGTTGCTGCACGCAGGCTTTCCCTAGTTGTGGCGAGTGGGGTCTACTTTTTGTTGGGGTGCGTGGGCGTCTCATCGCGGTGCCTTCTCTTGTTGCAGAGCACGGGCTCTAGGCGCGCACGGGCTTCAGCAGTTGCAGCACATGGGCTCAGTAGTTGCGGCGCATGGGCTTCGGTGCTCCTCAGCAGGTGGGACCTTCCTGGACCAGGGATCGAATCCCTGTCCCCTGCACTGGCAGGCGGATTCTTAACCCCTTTGCCACCAAGGAAGTCCCTATTTTCTTTTTTATTATTAATTTTTATTGGGGTATAGTTGCTTCACAATGTTGTATTAGTTTCTGCTGCTCAGCAAAGTGGTGAATCAGTTATATGTATACATATCTCCACTCTTTTTTAGATTTCCTTCCCATTTAGGTCACCACAGGGCACTGAGTAGAGTTCCCTGTGCTATACAGTAGGTTCTCATTAGTTATCTATTTTATATATAGTAGTGTGTGTATGTCAATCCCAATCTCCCAATTCATCCCACTCCCCCACCCCTGCTTCCCCCCTTGGTAACCATAAGTTTGTTCTCCACATCTGTGACTCTATTTCTACTTCGCAAATGAGTTCATCTGCACCCTTTTTCTAGATTCCACATAAAGTGATATTATATGGTATTTGTTTTTCTCTTTCTGACTTACTTCACTCTGTATGACGGGCTCTCTTATGGAGGATCCCTTGTACATGATGATATGCTTCTTTTTTTTTTTTTTTTTTTTTTTTTGCTGCTTTCAAGATTGTCTCTGCTTCTGGCTAACAGTTTAATTATGATGTGTCTAGATATTAACTCTTTGAGCTTATCCTACTTGAAATCATTGTTTCTTTGTTGTGTAGATTACTGTTTTTCATCAAATTTCAGCTATTATTTCTTCAAATATTCTTTCACTTTCTCTCTCTTCTCTCTTTCTCAAACTCACATTGAGAGTAGTATGTTGATATGCTTCATAGTCTCCAACAGGTCTCTTAGGCTCTATTTTTCTTTACTCTTTTTTATCTTTCTGTTTTTCAGACAGAATAATTTCAATTAATCCATCTTCGAGTTCATTGATTCTTTCCTCTTCCTGCTGAAATCTGTTGTTGAGTCCCTCTAGTAAATATTTCCTTTCAGTTATTATACTGTTCGACTGAAAATTTGTTTGACTCTTTGTTTTAAATAATTTATATTCCTTTATTGATATTCTCTATTTGGTGAGACACTGTCTTAATCAGCTCAGGCTGCCATAACAAAATACCATACACTGTGTGATTTCAACAATAGAAATTTGTCTTCTCACAGTTCTGAAGGCTGGAAGCCTGAGATCACTGTGCCAGCATGATCACGTTCTGATGAGAGCTCTCTTCCTGCCTTGCAGATGGCGACCTTCTCGCCATGTCCCCACACGGTGGAGAGAGAGGGAGAGTAATCTCTCTGGTATCTCTTCTTTTGAGGGCACTGAGGGCCTCACCCTCATAACAGCATCTAACCCTAATTATCTCCCAGAGGCCCTATCTCCAGATACAGTAACATTGGTGGCTAGGGCTTCAACATAAGGGCACTGAAAGCAGACAGTCTGGAGCTGACTGCCATTCTGAACACAAATCCGTACCTCATTTCCAGCCCACCTCTCTTTGTCCTGTGCTACTGAAGCTTCAAAACAGTAATCTGTTTCTGACCTATTTTTTTTTAAATCTTTAACTCTTACTTTTAAAAATCTGATCCAGGAAGATTCAAAATGGAGATTAAATAAAGACATAAGAAATAATTTCAAAAATATCTGTTACGGAATTCAATCCAAGCCAACGAAGTTGATAATGAAGCATTTCCATGAGTCTCCATGATCTTCTCTGTATTACTGTCCCTCTGCCCCACTGATTTAGCTTCTTCCCACTCCTTATTCCATCACTTCCTTCTATATCATTCAAGTTAAATAAGGACCTTCCTTTCCCACAGGAAACAGCCTGTAATGTGCTCATGATAAAGTGTTAAGTGATGGATGATACAGTAAAAAGAAACACTGGGACTTGGTTTCCAGAAATTACTTTTCTGTCCAGACTTGATCCATAATTTATGTTGGAGAAGTTTTCTTCTCCCTCTTCGTTCCTCAGTTTCCTCATCTACCAAATGAAAATGCTGATCTCCATGGTTTTACTCTGAATGTCCCCATAAGTCTATCACTATTAAGTCATCACCCCTGGGCACTACATTTTTAAGAGTATATGCATTTACAGGAGAATACAGAAAAATGGCAATGTCGTATCTTAAGGCAGGACTCACCTTAAGATACAACAGTGGTGATATTTTGCGCACCACATGTTTATTATACAAACATTCATTGAGGGTCCATATTTAGGGCTCTCCTTATGTGTTAGTGATACAGAGGTGAGTGACTACTGCCACCCTAGGAATGCACATAGTCTCATGAAAAACTAATTTTTGAAGAAGACTTAGCCTAACCAAAGTTGGTTAAAAAATTCTCTCCCTTGTTAATCACGCCATTGGTAATGCTCACCTGAAACATTGTTTTCTCTCTTCAGAGTTCAGCGCTGAGATTTACAGGTCATGCCTGCTATGCGTACCAGTGATTCCATGGTCCAAATGCCATAGACTTGCGATCCCTACTCTAATGCGTTATTACCACTCAAGGTAGTGACTGCCTTTTTGCATTGGCTTCCCATCTCTTTGCACCAGTTTCCTCCTTAGTCACTATGCTTCACCTCCTTGAACCTTATCTCTCAACTACATGATGGAGATAATAATAGCACTCATTTTATGAGACCTTGTGAAGATTAAGTTAGATGATGTATGTAACACAATAAACACAGAATCTGACACCCAACACTGTCCGTTACCCTTTAAATCACTGGTTCCCTATTGGGCAGCAACAGGGCTATGCCACCCCCTAGGGGATATATGGCAGTATTTGGAGACATTTTTCGTTGTTACAACTTGGGGAGGCGCATTACTGGCATGTGCTGAGTTATAACCCGAGGCTGCTGCTGAACAGCCTACGATGCACAGGACAACCTCTCACAGAAAGAATTCTCCAGCCGAAAATGTCAATAGCGTCAAGGTTGAGAAACCCTGCTCTGCATTAGTGCTAAAACAAATGCTGAAGCAAGTTTTGAATGTAAGTCATTAATTCTTGCTACCTTTTCAAACTATTTCTATTTTCTTTTCTTAAAATTATAATACACAAAACTTAAGAAAATTTATTGTCTGCTTAGTGCTGGGTACTGGTTAAGACAGAAAAAAAAAAAGCCTATCTTCCCTCCCTCCTTCCCTCCATCCCCTCCTTGCTTTCTTCTTTGCCTCTGTCTATCCCTCTTTCCCCTCTCTTTCCTTTTTCCCAAGCTCTATAAAGATGGCTGCCAGCTGCAAGCAAAGATTTGCAGAGAGGGTCAAGGCACATAATTTGCATCTCAAGTTCACCATGAAAATTTATGCTCCTGCACAAGGCAGGAAGCTCCAGAAGCTGATTCTCTCCGGTGACATATGCACTCCACAAAGCAGAAACTGTTGTTGTCAGAATAACTGACCTAAAACATCAGGATGTTTGCCTAAACTCAGAGAGCCTGTCCTATAAATTGCCACTGAGCAGGGACCGCATATGGGATTAGAACCTGCCTTCTGGAGGGGTGATTTGTCAGCCTAAGCGGCAGAACCAGAACCACAGTAAATAACACTAAAACGAAATGAGCTACATTCTCAGAAATGCTGTACTTTATGTTGCAATGGACAGTGAGGGAAAAGGAGATAAGTAATGACTGCCCGCTGCATTCTCACATTTCTACCCAGCCACGGCCTCCTCAGTCACAGGCACTGTGTACCACTGTGAAAACTGACCATGGGTCTTATGTCCTTGATGGGGAGGAACACATGCATATAGCTGATAACAATATGGCCGGGGGAAAAAACATGGACCTTTGAGGGAAAAAAAAAAAACAAAAAATGAACACAGTTCCGTGTGGGGATAAAAGTGGTAGGTTAGGGCTTCCCTGGTGGCGCAGTGGTTGAGAATCTGCCTGCTAATGCAGGGGACACGGGTTCGAGCCCTGGTCTGGGAAGATCCCACATGCCGCGGAGCAGCTAGGCCCGTGAGCCACAACTACTGAGCCTGCGCGTCTGGAGCCTGTGCTCCGCAACAAGAAAGGCCACGATAGTGAGAGGCCCGCGCACCGCGATGAAGAGTGGCCCCCACTTGCCGCAAGTAGAGGAAGCCCTCGCACAGAAACAAAGACCCAACACAGCCAAATAAATAAATAATAATTAAAGTGCTAATAATTAAAAAAAAAAAAAAGTGGTAGGTTAATTCCAACTGGGTGAAATTAAGGATTTTGACAAAGCATATTTGAACTAGGCTTTAAAATATGAGTAAGATCTGGGTAATGACTTCTTTTTTTTTTTTGGCCAGGCGGCATGTGGGATCTTAGTTCCCCGACCAGAGATCACACCCACACCCCCTGCATTGCAAGCACTGAATCTTAACCACTGGACTGCCAGGGAAGTCCCTGGGATAATGACTTCTTAACTTGAACTCCATGAACTGAACCTTTGAGTGGAGTCTGCGAACTTGAATGGAAAGAACAAAAACAAAAAACCTTTATTTTCACCAATCTCCACCTGACATTTAGCACTTCCCTCAATTACTAATATAAGCCACACACACAAGAGTACCAGTAGAACCTGTCACCGGCAGAAATCACAGGTATTTTCATGGCATGTTACTGCACTACAGATAATTGAAATGTTATTTATGATCCCTCCTTTGAAATTGCAGTAACTATTAGACTAATTGTTAGATCTTGTTATGCGTGAGTCCATTAGAAAAGCAGACACATTACTGTATCACAATTTAAGTTTTTTAAAAAATTTGTTAACTATTTTTAAATAGTTAAAACTATTTTTAAAACTATTTTAATGGTTAAATTGCTTTATTGGTTTTCTTTGTAAATTTATGGATTTTATGTCATGAATTTTAAAATGTTGTTCTGACAAGAGGTGAATAGACTTCTCCAGGTGCCAGATGGATCATAGCACAAAGGAAACTAAGACCCCATGACAGACAGAATATGGAGACTGGACAGCAATCTGACTTCATGATTAGTTTGAGAATAACAAGAATAAGGCCTGATGTCTTTACAGTGCTTTACTATGGGTCAGACGCTAGAAAATTTGATTGTCCCAACAACTCTTATGAGGCAGTTATGATGATTTTCCCCATTTTAGAGATGACAAAACTGAGGCAAAGAGAGGTTAAGTGACTTGCCCGTGGTCACACAGTAAGAGGTGGAAGTGGGTGACTAATTTAAGAGGCCAAGCTGATTACAACTACATGACACTGCTGCACACCAGTCAGATAATGAGTAAGTGGTTGAGGGAGAGTCTGAACTCAGGTCAATACAATGTCAAGCCTGGACTCTTGATCCCTGCCCCAAACTGTATGACAGCTGAGGTCAGAATCCCCATAGTACAAAGTTGAGGCCAGAGTATAGGTGACCTTGAATGCCATGCCAAGAAATCTGATTTAACTCTGTGGTCATGGGGAGTTACTGATGGCTTGTGAGCAGGGAACAAACATTGTATGATCTATATTTCAGGCAGATCATCATGGCAACAATATGGAAGATAAATCAGAGGAGCAAAAAGTCAGAGGTAATGGGACCAGTTAAAAGCAGCCTCTGGAGAACCTGTCCTAGGAGAAGTTGAGATAAAGGTGAGGACAGAGAGGAAAGACATTTGGGGAAAGAATGGGATCTGGTACATATCCGAGATCATGGGGGAGGGCTATGTGAGGAAGTGGGGATGTCAAACATACCACCCAGGTGTCCAGCTAGAGTGATTACGCTGGGACCAATAAATGAAGCAAGGAACAGAGAAGGAAAAGCAAACTTACTTTTGAGGGGCAGGGACAGTAAAAGTCAATGAGTTCTTCCTTGAATATATTGAGTTTGAGGTACCCATGAAATACCCTGGTGGCTATATTCAACTGAAAGTGGGAAGCTTGGGTGTGGTCCTCTACAACTGAGATGTCATTTATGTCCTGGGGACGCTCCTACATTTCAGAACTAGACCAAAGTAGTGGAGCCAATGGAAGAGCTAAGAAATGGATAGACAGGTAAGGGATGTACAAGCCAAGGGGGGAAACTGTGCTTATGAGTGCAGGGAGGTAGTGGAGACAGCAGAAAATTAAAGAGTAATAAAACACTGAAATAGAACCCCAGAAATATTTTAAATTTTATTTTCTGGAGGCTCCTTAAGGCAGATAGGAGTAAGCTGCTTTGGGGTTTATTTAAGTTTTGATTTTGCAGAGGGCCAAGAAAATAACATTTCTAGCTCTTGCTGACCCATTTGAAGATTGGAAGTTCTAAGATAAGTAATGAAAGAACCATTTGGGTTTCCAGTCACAAGGAGGAGAGGTGAAGGCAAGGAGAAGTTTTCTAAGGAATCTTCTTTTCACAATTGTAAAACGGAACAATAGCGCGGCATGTGTGTGGGTACGCTGGGAGTAGCCTTGAGTTGTTCACAAATGTATATGCCAATGTTACAACATAGTGTAAACCTGGAAACAACTTTCAGAGGAACTGAAACCATGGCAAATATAAAAAGCACCTGTATATGAATGTGAATATCTATAAAAAAGCTTTGTGGGGATGGGAAAATACAGAGTGGTGGACAATAAACTAGTCAAACAGCTGAATCATTTAAACACCTGGGAAATCTCATTTGCCCAGGAGGTGAAAGAATCCTGAAGCGAAGAGATTAAAATTTACTACAATAAAGAATATTAAAGGCGATTTATAATAAAGTCACAAAACCGATTTTTAAATCTGGCAGGGCAACTTAGATATGGAAAGAAGAAGATAAAAAGACGATATGAGAGAAGTTGTTAAAATTTCCCATTTCACTGGAGACTTGGATAAGATTTAAAGGGTGGAATCTTTAAATTCAGGCAGGGTGCTGAATATTAACAATCAGTGACCAGAATTTACTTTTACAAAAAAGAAAAAAAAAAAGGAAAAGATCAACTAGAAAAACATGTTGAGAGAATGAATTAAATCCAAAACTACAATTAGTAGGAGAGAAGGAGGTAGAAATCACTGCATGGAAAGAGATCTTGCAATGCTAGTTAGTCCAAACCAAATAAGTGATGCCAGATGAAGAACACCTGACCATTCATATATGGGTCCCACCAATGCAGAGGGTGTGTGCTAGTTTTCTTGGTGCCTGACTCAATCAGAAGTCTACTGATTTGCCAGTTACAAAAAAATTGAACTCTCCTTGGAGGAAAAGTGAAAATGCTCAACTTCCAAGCTGGGAAGTTCTAGGGCTAGCAGTATATTTAAACTCAGCTTAAGATAGAAGCTCAAATGGTTTCCCTAGAACTCTGCTCTCTTTGTTTCTGAGATCAGCTCTGCTCTCTCCCTCATGTGATTTCTTTCTCACTCAGACTCTCTCCTCCTGGTCTCAAAGTGGCTGTCACAGTTCCAGACCTTACCCCCTTTCAGCTTTTCACCAGTGGGATAAAGCACTGCTCTCCCCACAATGGTCAAGCATGAGAATGCGATATGATCATTGGCTTAAGCCAATCTGGGCCCACCCCTGGAGTGGAGGGGACTGATGGAGAATAATCACATGACTTAAGAGTGAGTGAGGGGTAGTTCCCTCACTTCCAGTGAAAGAAGGGAATGGTTTTTGTTTGTTTGTTTGTTTTTACAAAAGAAGGGAGAAGGATTACAAAAATAATAAATGTTCACTACAGTTAAAAACTTTTAGTTCTGAAAGTCCTACTCTTTGTCTCACATAAGCTTCTTGTGCTAAAGTTTTAATCAATTCCCTTTTGTTTTGATCAATGGTGGTGTCAAGTACATATCAGTAAGCAAAAACCCTCATTATGACAATGGAGAAGAGCCTTTGACCCTTCATAGTGGTGGTCTGCCTAATCGGGGTAATTCTAGTTATTGTAGGTGAGCTAATCTTTTATTTTTCAAACAACTGAAGGAAGATGATGAAGAATATACATTTAGGAAGATAAAATGACCTGTGCACACCGTCAAGAGGCTACTGTCTTGCTTATTCTGTAAAGAGCTATTCATCATTTATTTGCATCCGTCTGGCTATCGTCTGTGCTTCTGTATTGTGAGATGTCCTCCCTTCACTCACTCAAGCCTCACAGAGGAAGGTCGGAACACATTAATTACAAGCTATTAGACCTTGGTGCAATTAATGCTGTTGAAAACATCAAATCACTTGGAAAATAACTAAGGAGGAATGGCTGTGAGCGCTGCAGGGGTTCTGGGCAGCACACGACAAAGCATCACGCACTCTTTTTTTTTTTTTAAGTCAAGAGAATGTGATTATCATACAGAAGAAAGAAGTCAAACGGAGCTTGATCTCCTGCTCCTCAGGTGGGAGGATCTGAACACGTTAACACGTGAAACTTTTTTTTAAAACTGGGAGAAGAGTTAGACTTTCTCTCTCCATTATATTTTCACAGGGTATAATTACAAATGCCAATCCAGACACAGCAGGGGCTGCCCTTGAATATATTAAGGCAAAACCACACATCTCTGGAGGGGAAGAAAGCAAGAGAAGCAACTTGCATCGTGTCATCCGTTAGGCTGGGGCAATTCTCGGCATAGCAAGTAAAGGAGAAGAAAATATATACATATGGGAAGGTCCCTAAGCATGAAGATAAGTATCAGGAGTGGCATTTTGTTTTCTCTCATTAGTCCCACCTCTATCGACCCACCTCCCCATCCCCCTTGCCTAAGAAAACCTCTATACAAAATAGCTAAGAGAGAGGAGTCATTAGAGAAATATGCTTCTTTGTTGAAACCAAGGTCTGATTCCTTAGAAGCTTACTTAAAATATGAGAGACTTATTTTTACAAAAAACAAAAAACGCTCTTTCCAGGCGTCCTCATAGTGTGTTGTCATGGCTTTCAGGTACAATATGAATTGCAATTCTTTTTGTCACAAAAGGCAAAGAAGAATGAAAATCTTCCAAGAGAATGTGTTCAAGGAACTAAGCAAATCATGTAATACAGATAGACAAGAGAGAGGCTGTCCCAGAAATATACATTCCAGTTCTTTGTCAATTTCTACAAGCGCGAGAGTGAGGTTCAGGACCACAGTCTTCCACAGGGACTGCAGGTAGTTCTGAAGCTATTCACTCATTTGCTGAATGAGCACTGGCTGATGCCTATTATGTGCCAGACACCGTGCTATCTACCTCTATATGTTATTTCATCCAATCATCACTTTATCCTCATTTTAATAATGAAAAAACTGGGGGCTCAGAGAGGTTAAATAACTTTTTCAAGTTCAGAAATCCAGGCAGTGGTAGAACTGGGTTTTGAACCAGTGTCTGTCTGATTCAGAAGCTCATGTATTTCCAGTGCACCATGATGCCCTATATGTAAACAAACCAGAGAAGTTTAACTTCCTACCCTGGTGCTAGGGATTCATGAGGATGATGCCACCTGCACTGCAGCGTGTCAGGACGAAGAAGACTCAGGTGAGACAAAGCGCTGTTCCAGGACCTCTGATCATCATATGTTCAGCGCTGTCTGCATCTATGACCATGGAAAGGAGAGAGGGGTCTTCCTGCAGGAGACACATCACTACCCAGCAAAGGGTAGGTCTGAAGGGACCAGCAAAGCTTCCCCCGGACTCACCCTCAAGAATATAAGCAGAGATCCCAAGGTTGATGAGACATCCATTTAAGAAAGAAAGTCGTGGACTTAACAGACGATGGTCAGTGGCTCTGAGGATGCTGAGAACTTACAGAAATTGCCCTTTCCCTTTGCATCTTATTTATATTAAATCTATGCTGTTCATTGCATCTCAATGATTAGAAATAAATATCCTGAAATGGGGCGGGGGGAGGAGGCACAAGCACATGCTTGCCTGAGCAACCAGGGGAGGGAGGGCCATGAAATGGCATTTACCCCCAGCCCTACAGCCCGCTCAGGGGAGGGTGAGGCGGCTTAAAAGTAAGTCTGCAAATTGATACTCTTCCTCCAAGAGGTAGAGCCTACTGTCCTTTCCTCCAAGTGCCCAGTCAGCTGGACTTAATGACTCACCTCTAAGGACTAGTAGAATAAAGCAGAGGTCACAATGTGTGACTTCAGAGACCAGGTCATAAAAAGGTACTGCGGCCTCCGCTTCAGTGGCTCTCTTTCTTGAATCACTTACTTGGGGGAAGCCAGCTTCCATGGGGTAAGTAGCCAGATGGAAGGACTCGTGCAGCAAGAAACTTAGGTCTCCTGACAACAGTCACATGAGTACGTCTGGAAGTGAATCCTCCAGCTCCAGTCAAGTTGATGGCTTGACTGCAACCCTGTGAGACAGTCTGAGCCAGACCACCCAGATAAGCCACGCCCAGATTCCTGACCTCAGAAACTCTGTAACGTAATAACTGCTTGTTGTCTTAAGGGGCTAAATTTTGGGATAATTTGTTACATAGCAATAGATAATACGGAGAGATTTAAATATTCAGAGAAGAGAAAGGCAGCTTTAAAGAGTGAAGGCAAGCTGGATGATTCTGGAGGCTTCACTGATTCTTGAAGCATGGCTCAAAGACCTAATCTGAAAGGAAAGAGCCTTCCTGGATCTTCATCTGGAAAGAAGCTGGAGAGGTTCCCAAAAGGTAGCAAAGGGAACTTGTCTTTTTTTTTCCTGGTGCACATACTACATACAAAGTCAACTTGTTTAAAGATCTTCCAAGCGTGCCATGTGGAATGATAGGAAAGGTATTTAAATCTATGTTACAGAAGTGTCCACGTAAAGAAGAGTAATCACGTATTATTTGCTGTTGGAAAATTACATTAAGCCATTACAAGAAATGCCACAAACATATACCGGTTGTCTAATCTCTGGAAGATGTTAACTAGACATTGTGGGAGAGAACAGGTGGTTCTTGTCTTCAGGGAGCATGGAGTCTTCTTAGAGAGCAGAGAGATACAAGGATTCAGCATCTCTTCAACATATATTTCTACACCAGTAACTATGTGCCAGGTCCTGCATTTGCCTCTGGACAGATGACATGAAGTCAGATACAGCACCTGCCCTCAGGATCTTCAAGTTCATGTGGATACAGACAGGTATACATGTCTGTATACATGTATACAGATAATGGCATGATACTATGTGTGGTAAAAGATAAGCCCTGGAGGTTCACAGAAACACACCTAAGAAACATAAAGCAGAGGGAGCTAACGGTCCCCCAAATATTCCATGTGCCCCACTAAACTTCACAGCCTTGCTGGCAGTTAGGTTGAGATCTTGGGGCTAGTTGGAGCTGTGAGAAGAAGGGTACAAGGCTGTATGTCTAGATGATGCAAATCCAAGGTGGCAGAGCTCCTCTCAGCCTGGGCCCATAAGGACTGTGAAGCAGAGCTGCCTCCCCTTCCTGCCGTCAGCATCACAGACATGAATATGGGAAACACACCTTTGCTGGTAAAGCCACTGAGACTCTGGTGCTGGTATGTTTCTGCAACACAGCATAGCCCACCTTTACTGAGACAAGAAACATCATCCGGCCATAGGGTGTAAGGAAGAGTTTCTATAACTTTATTTCAAATATATACGCATTCAGGGGTGTGTTTAGGAGAGAGGAGTGGAGGAAAATGTGGTCCAGGCAGAGGGAACAGAATGTACAAAGGCCCAGAGGCAAGCGAGAGCATACTGTGTTTGAGAGAATGCAAATTACTCGATTTGGCTACAGCAGAGTCTGCAGCAGGGGGATAGTGACAAAGGAGGCTAGAGCTTCCTGGTAAGGAGCTTGGACCCTGTCCTGAAGGCAGTGAGGTTTCTTGGGAGGATTCTGAAGAGGGAAATAACATGTTATGATCAAATACATGCTTCCAGATAACTAACAATACCAGACCAAATCTGAGGTGAGACACAAAAGACGTGAGCACTGAGTAGTCTGAAGAAGGGAGGTTTCCCCATGAGTTGCGGTCAACACAGAAGAATCTACTGGAGAGAAAAGATATGGGGCCTTGAAGGGGAGGGAGAAGGACAAAAGGGGAGCAAAGTAGCCAAAAAAGTGAAGGAGAAACGCTCTAGAGACCACTTCACCAACATCCAGTCTTCATATAGGGGAGTATTTAAATGATGACAAAGGGTGTTTGAGAAGGTCTTGAACATCTGTGTATTAGTTTACTATTGCTGCACTAATTCTGTGTAACAAACAACGCCCAATTCCCAGGGGCTTGACGACTAATTTATTTATTCCTGCTCTTCAGTCTTCAGTTCAGCGAGGGCAGCTCTTCCTCAGACTGTGGGCTGGGCTCAGGTTCACTCATGTGTCTCTTTCTGGGGCCAAGGCTAAAGGGATGGCAGCTACCTGGGACATGCTCCTCTCAGGGTAGATCACAGAGATGGAAAGCCATGCAAACAAATCTCTGGTGGCATCATTCTCACTACTCTTCTCTCAGCCAAGGCAGGTCACATGGTCAAGTTCAATGTCAGTGGGGTGGGAAAGTATACTCTGCTCACATGAGAGGTAAGGCAAAGTTACCCAGCAAAGGCTGAGGTTCACGGTCCTACTGTGAAGAACTGGAAACAGGAGCCCAACCCATTCCAGCCAGTCAGAGAATTTTAACTTCATGGTACACTGAGGTGTTTGCACATCAGAGTGGCAGGAAGTGGAAACGTTTTAGCTGGGCAGAGATGAGAGGTCTGAAGATGTGGGAAGCTAGTGCAACTGTAACTCTAATGGAACAATGTAACTGAGGAGAATGAAGGGGGGTGGTGTCTGAAGGGTGGAGTAAGAGGACGTTAATGACTGCAAATGACGATGACAGACAGGAAAGGCTAGAAGACAAGTCAAAGGTGATTCTGATGCCTCTGGTTTGGATGAGCAGAGCTCTGGGTGGCACTGATCATTTAAAGAAGTGAAGCTAATCTGGAAGATGTGAAAAGAAGAGAGTGTTGTGTATGACATGGGGTCCTTACGGTATATTTAATGTAAATGTGGAACAGCCAAGCAGAAACATGTGGAAGTTGGCAAGGTCTGATGAACACCTGGAAGAAAGGCCAGATCTGAATATGTAGAACTGAGGGGCACCCACAGCAAGAAGCAGTTGAGGTTCCCAAGGAAGTGAGCGTAAGGAGAAAGGGTTTAATTTTACAAAAAGGGGAAACGGGGAAGGAGTGGAAGAACAAATATTGTGAGACGAGGCTAGTGACACGAGTGCATTTAAACAAACAAACAAGCAAACTCTGCAGATAATAATACCTAGGAAGCAACCCTCTCAATATAATTCTCTGAGATATGCCTTTGTCCACATTAAAATTACTTCGGAATTTTAAAAACAGATGGCATTTCTGTTGCTTTGTAGAACATAATCTATACGACTACAGGTAAAGATATGAATTTACAGATGTTAAAATGCTAGAAGAGAAATGCAGCAGCTGGAGTGTTAATGAAAACATAATCTTTCATGTGTGGAAATAAGCAACATACATTTGCTGTGATGGGGCAACCCTTATGAAACTTCACTGCAGCAAAGTGAAAAATCTGAGCAGAGAAACTTTTCCAGCCAAGAGGGAGAAATGTGATGAATTCTTTTAATTTTCTTTAAACTCAAATGTTCCCTTGCATATGCCAGCATGGCAAGAAGGAAACAAAATTGGCTGTGTACTGGCATTGTACACTTCTTTAAAAATTAAATGAAACCGCTTCATGTATTACTCATCCAATCGTTTATTAATGACCACATTATGTATCATGTCAGGTCTGACATATATAATAGAATCTTAATTGAATCACGGAAACACGTACCAACAAGACAACATCCATCCATTATATGAGAAATGCACACTGCGGCTGACAAAAGACTTTTGTACACACGATGGTCCATGACTAGACATAATACCTATTACACAGTCTCGGCCAATTTACAGCTGAGAAAACAAAGTGTAAAACTGATTAAATGACTTGCCCAGGACGGTGCAGCTGCAAAGTCAAAGTGCGTTACTGAAATCCAAGTTGGATGGATGTCCTTTCAACTACATCAAGATACTTATCTACACAAAAAGAGAGTTCTCCTTCCTACATCCACCTCCTCCCCTCCATTAAGACTTCTGTAGGCTATTTATTGCCTAACAGTCAAAATCTAGCATCCTTTGCAGAGCATATCAGAGTCTCTATAATCAGTCCTTCATTTATTATTATCTCAACCTCTATCGCCGCCTTCTCACCCATTTCATCACACCTGTCCCTGAGGACTACAGTTGAAGGATGCTCAGTGCCAATATGGATAATATTTAATATCAGAAATATAAATATTTTACAACATTTATAGTTTCAAAAATTCACAGTATACTTATGTTTTGAAGTGTTTATAAATTTTTGGTTTGAAACTATTCAGTTTTTAATTTCCCTTACTTATTAAATTTGTGAATTCTAAACCATTTAAATTACAATGCTAGGGCTTCCCTGGTGGCACTGTGGTTAAGAATCCGCCTGCCAATGCAGGGGACGCAGGTTCCATCCCTCGTCCGGGAAGATCCCACATGCCGCGGAGCAACTAAGCCCGTGCACCACAACTACTGAGCCTGCGCTCTGGAGCCCGCAAGCCACAACTACTGAGCCCGTGTACTGCAACTACTGAAGCCCACGGGCCTAGAGCCCATGCTCCGCTACAAGAGAAGCCACCGCAGTAAGAAACCCGCGCACCGCAACAAAGAGTAGCCCCCGCTCGCGGCAACTGGAGAGAAAGCCCGCATGCACCAACGAAGACCCAACACAGCCAAAAATAAAATAAATACATAATTTTTTTAAATAAATAAATAAATAAATTACAACGCTACTATTAGCACTTTTATTTTAATATTATGTGGAATAAAAAGTAAAACGCTGGCAATGACACCTTCTCCAGTACGGGAGTCACTAATCACACATCACACTGTTCTTTGAAACATGTCAACATCTAGATATTTTTGTCTTCATTTATTTCTCATCTTTTTACAAAGAACTCTCTTCTGGCGCATGTTGAGCAGGACAAAAACCACCCTTGACCACTGAGATACTACGGAAACTTGGACGCTATAGAGAACACCAGCTCGCATCCAGCAAAGTTTGGCATGCCCCCAGGCTACTGCTCAACACGACTATCAGCAAGTCATCCTGGCACATTGTAAATGTAATACTGTAGAGCCCTACACATTCACAACAAAATCAAAGATACAAGTTAATGGAAACCCAGGGGGTTCGGGGATGTTGAGTGGGTCGGCAATATGTGTCAGAAATTGCCACACTGCACAATGGAAAACATCCAGACCCATTGCATAGAACAAAGACATCGCACCGTTTCCAACTGCTCTTCTAAAAATATAGATACTGTCATTTCAGCAGGTGGATTTTATAACCACAGGCTATGACTTTTTTGCCATGAAATACTCATTAAATCTACCATATTATTTTTGTGTTTGATAACAATTACTTGAGAAAAGGTAAAAGGTGAATTCTGAAAAAAGCTTCTAGGGTTTCCAATTACCCCACTTGGTGATGATGACTAATCCACAGTGATAATAACAGAAGTAATTGCCTTACTATAGACATATATGTAGTTCTTACTCCATATTGCTCATTCCAGCTGCACTGCTGTGTCCACAGAAAACTAACTGGCAGGAAAGAAACAGCTGCTACTATACCCAACCCAAGCAGGTTACATCCAACATCATCTTGGTTTTTTTTTTTTTTTTTTTCCAGAATTCTCTTTAAGTCTTATCTTGCTAGAAGAAGACTGCATCTCTGACTTTTAAGACCCACACGTTTGCTCATGATGTCATCTGATGAAGAAGAGAGGCTCCATCTTCTCCCCTTCCTCAAAGCCTTCCTGGTCACTCCAGCCACCAAGAAGAGCTCTCTCCACCAACTCCTAGGCATTACTGTCATAAAATCAAGGAATCTCCAAATAGGACAGGATCCTAACTATTTTTACCTGTCCTCAGATGCTTGAGTTCATTTATTTATCCATTCACCAAGCATTTGTTAAGCCTTACCCTGCTGCCAGGCACAGTTCTAGACATGAAGATGTAACAGTGGAGGAGACACACAGCCCATTCTGTAAATCTTCTCTGATCATCTTCTCTGGAGCTGAAGTCTGTCTGCTACTTAGGGTCACACTTAAGGAATCCTCTCCCTCTTTCACATGACCGCCTTTCAATACATAGCTCATGATGGTGACACTTTCCTTCTTATCTTTTTAGTCTAAGTGTCTCCAACTCTCCTGAACCACTGCATTGTATTTTTAATTTCTGCCTACATGTCTCTCTCCCCAACTAAACTGCGAGCTTCAAAAAGTCAAGGTTCACATATTCCCTCTATTCATCTAGAACAGGATTTCTCAACTGCAACACTATTGACTGGATAGTTCTTTATTCTTTACTGTGGGTGGCTGTTCTGTGCATTGTAGGATGTATCACAGGCATCCCTGGCCTCTACACACCAGGTGCCCACAGCAATCCTTCTTCCAGTTATGACAACTGAAAAACTCTCCAGATATTGTGAAAGTGGCCTGGAGACAAAATCACCTCTTACTGGGAACCACTGCTCTAGCACTGTATCTTGTAATGGACCACACACTGGTAGACAATTCACATTTACAGAGTAATTTACCATTTGCAAAAATGTTCAAGTACATTGCCTCATTGATGCTCATGATATTTTTGAATTATGTTTTCATGCCCATTTTGGATTTGAGATTCAAACCTGGGTGGTCTGAATCCAGAGCCAGCACTCTGAACCTAGCTGTGTAACCTTGGGAAAGCTACTCAATAGCCACAGTTTCTTCATCTATAAGATGGAGGAAAATGGGCACGCCTATCTCAGAGTACTGTGATGAGGAGTAAATGAGATAAACCTGGCACACAAGGGCTCAATAAATCTTGGTTCAGAAATTTTGCCATTTGCAGCAACATGGATGGACTTGGAGAACATTATGCTAAGTGAAATAAGCCAGTCCCACAGACAAATACGGTATGATCTCACTTATATGTGGACTCTAAAAAATACAATAAACTTGTGACTATAACAAAAAAGAAGCAGACTCACAGATACAGAGAACAAACTAGTAGTTACCAGAACAAACCAGTAGTTATTAGTAGTTACCAGTAGTTACCAGTGGGGGCTATATAGGGTTGAGGTCCAAACTATTGGGTGTAAGATAGGTTCAAGGATGGGGGAGGATACAACAGTGGGAATATAGCCAATATTTTGTAATAACTGTAAATGTAAAGTAACCTTTAAAATTGTAAAAAAAAATAAAAATTAAAAAAAAAAACTTGGTTTACATTACTCCAATCAAGCACAGATTTTTTTTTTTTTTTTTTTGGTGGCGGGGGGAGGTTGAGGGGTTTTTTTTCCATTAAATCCAGAGGAGGGCAGAAAACTTATCAGGAAAGACTCTATGGAGATTCAAAAGGTGTTAGAACTAAGGACAGTCCTTGATACTACAGGATAGTCATCTTGCAATCACATGAGAAAGGCCTGTCTGTGACATCTGAGAATTAGGCTACATACAAAGATAAACAACAAGTTAAGAAATGAGAAAGAGAGACAGACAGGGAGATGGAGAGTGAGAGAGAGGACGACTGACATTAAATGAACCTCTGGTTCCAACTATGCATGAAATTAATTACGCCCATGGACTCCTTGGTACCTCAACTAATAAATTACCTTCTATGCTTAAGCTGGGTAAAGATGACTTTCTATCTCTATCATCTGAAAGGAGTTTAACTAAAACAGATCTTCAGGATGACTGTCTACACTCACCCAAAGAAAACTGTTCCCTTACAATCACAAAACCATTACAGAGACCGTGTATCGTTTAATCTGGTTCAAATCAACAAATGTTTGTTGAGGGGTAACCATACACTCTGATTTTCCCTCTATAGTCTTTGTCTAATTCTGGTTTTCTGAAATTTATAATGGATAAAGGTGTCTCAGTTTGGATAATAAATTATATGACCCCACAATTTAATTAGCACTTGTTATATACAAAACAATCTTCTGGGTCCTCTGATGGTATACTGAAAAGATGAAGTCTTCTCTAACCTTATATGTATTTTCTAGGCAGATAGACAGGTAAGCTTAAGCAATGACATAGTGAGGCATGAATGCAGTCCTTTGGAACTGAATTGAAGGGGAAAAGAAAAAATCCCAGGGCTTGACTGATGACAATTTTGTCTCCCAATGTAGATGTTCATGCATGTTGTATATCACCCTCCTGCAAGCACGTGCACACGCATCTACATTTTAATACTCTCCTGATCAAAAGGACAGATAGAAGTATACAAACATCAACATGAAACCATGAAAATTATGACCAACAAAAACAGTCAACACAAGCTGTGCGAAAAAGTTCATCACATCATTGTCACCTCAAGCGCAGTATTTCATTTGTGGCCACAGTTATCATTTTTTGTTTGCATGCTGGAAGCTTTCATTTCAACCAGAATGGAGCTGGGTTGAATATTAAAACCAGAGACTTACTTTAATACAGCAGAGAAAATTCATCTTCACACCGTAAAATCATTCAGCCAGAAGGTAAATTTGGGACTAGTAAGTCTCCTGAAATTATACAAATATATTTTTTCTCAGGTTATAATTCCCTTGCTTTCCAACATTCTGGCTTTTGCTACACCTCTGTTGTATCCATATTAAGTTCACGTTTCTTTTTAAAACACTGACAACTGTTTTAAGGCTGTGATCCTACAGCTTTCTAATTTACCACTTCTCAGCTTGCAAGAAAAGAAAATCAACTTCGGTAAATATCTCAAGAAACAGATTAACAAAGTAAGCTACTGCTCAAATTTATACACTTATTGCGGGAAGGAGCACATGTGAGCACGGAAAAAACATTTGTTCTCAAAACTGAATGTGTCTGTTACCCTGGCCCACCTATCCCAGGGGAGCAGGATGTAACGCCATATGGAAACGAACATTTTTACAGAACTGCCGAGTTAAAGAGCGTTTCCTCACCTCCATTATTTGATTCATTTCTCTTGCAGGGTTGGGATTTTTTTTTTTCCAGATGAGGAAACAGAGGCTCAGAAAAATGAAAGAACTTGACCTAAGTTACAAGCTACAAAGTGATAGAGTTCGGACTCAGATCCAAGCCCACTGAGCCTATATTCCATGATCTTTCCATCACACCTATTTACACCTGAGCCTTAATTTTGACACAGCAGGTGGTGTCACCCCCGGGTGAATTTCAGAAGTCAAGATGGATAGGAATGGGGGAAAGGAGGCTGAAAAGATAAAACATGCGTAGCTACCACCCACCTGTATAAACTAGGACAAATCATACTGGGTTGGCCAAGAAGTTCGTTTGGGTTTCTCTGTAACATCTTACTGAGAAACCCAACCGAACTTGCTGGCCAACCCAATATTTTGATCCCTATTCCTTCCCTTCCCCACCTACATCTTCTCCCTAAGATCAGTTATCACATTTACATGCATTCTTCCTACACCCATATGTGTCTACATATAAAACTGCTTAAGTCATATATACCAGTCCTCATCTCATTTTGATGCACTTATGAGCTGACTCTGCATGAAAATGCAATACTATAGTAGAAGAATTCATATCCAGCCTGCATTTAGCAGGTAGTTTTGTTGCAACGACAATTAGAAGAAACAGACACCTTCCATCTGAGTCTGACACAGTGCTCATCTGCTCCATACCTTGTGTCTCTCCCCAGAGGAGACACCGCACTGGGCCCTGCACAGCCCGTGAGCATTTCCTTCTCTGCTTTGTGGGTGAGTCTATACGAGGCAGGAGGACTTTGCCTCATGAAGGCTAATGCATTAATAGTCAAGAAATCCCAAAAGGGAACCCTGCTGCACTGCTGGTGGGAATGTAAATTGATACAGCCACTACAGAGAACAGTATGGAGGTCCCTTAAAAAACTAAAAATAGAACTACCATACGACCCAGCAATCCCACTACTGGGCATATACCCTGAGAAAACCATAATTCAAAAAGAGTCATGTACCACAATGTTCACTACAGCACTATTTACAATAGCCAGGACATGGAAGCAACCTAAGTGTCCATCGACAGATGAATGGATAAAGAAGTTGTGGCACAGGGCTTCCCTGGTGGCGCAGTGGTTGGGAATCTGCCTGCTAATGCAGGGGACACGGGTTCGCGCCCTGGTCTGGGAAGATCCCACATGCCACGGAGCAAGTAGGCCCGTGAGCCACAACTGCTGAGCCTGCGCGTCTGGAGCCTGTGCTCCGCAACAAAAGAGGCCACGATGGTGAGAGGCCCGTGCACCGCGATGAAGAGTAGCCCCCGCTTGCCGCAACTACAGGAAGCCCTAGCACAGAAACGAAGACCCAACATAGTAATCAATCAATCAATAAATAAATCTTAAAAAAAAAAAAAAAAAGAGGACTATTTAAAAAAAAAAAAAAAAAAAAGAAGATGTGGCACATATATGCAATGGAATATTACTCAGCCATAAAAAGAAACAAAATTGAGTTATTTGTAATGAGGTGGATGGACCTAGAGACTGTCATACAGAGTGAAGCAAGTCAGAAAGAGAAAAATAAATACCGTATGCTAACACATATATATGGAATCTAAAAAAACAAAGAAGGTTCTCAAGAACCTAGAGGCAGGACAGGAATAAAGAGGCAGATGTAGAGAATGGACTTGAAGACATGGGGAGGGGGAAGGGTAAGCTGGGACGAAGTGAGAGAGTGGCATGGACATATATACACTACCACATGTAAAATAGATAGCTAGTGGGAAGCAGCCGCATAGCACAGGGAGATCAGCTCGGTGCTTTGTGACCACCTAGAGGGGTGGGATAGGGAGGGTGGGAGGGAGACACAAGAGGGAGGGGATATGGGGATATATGTATATGTATAGCTGATTCACTTTGTTATACAGCAGAAATTAACACACCATTGTAAAGCAATTATACTCCAATAAAGATGTAAAAATAAATAAATACATAAATAAAAGAAATCCCTCCACAAAACTGGTCAAGAAGTAGAGTGTGGAAGGTACTTCAGTCCAATCATAATACCATAGGGAAACATCACATTTGATAATACAATTAGATTCAATATAAAGAAGTGAACGTGAAAATAAAAACCAAGACCTGTGTCTGCATACTTTTGTCTCCATCTTCAAGGGTGAGACATAGGCCAATAAGTGAGCAAAGAGAGACAGGCCCCGCCCAGGGGAAATGGGTCACACAAACTATCTCACCTGCGCCAGACGCTGGGCAGAAGAGGCAACCACCATACACGTAATTAAAAATAAATCAGCTAAAATTTTAATTAACTCGTTAAAGGTTAATTGTAAACTAGAGCCTCCATCTGCGATACCTAGGGGCCCCAGACACAAGGGGAATCCACACTTTCTCACAAACTATTTCTCACAGTCCTCCACTGGGGGCTCACAAGAAATACTGGGGATAAAAAAGGATCCCAGAGACACTCCCACTTGGTACAGAATCCCAAAGCAGGGGATGATCAGTGGCTGCTGGGAGAAAGGAACAAAGCCCTCCCACTTTCCCAGACCCCTCTTTCTTACAAAGCAAAAGTCTTAAGCTGCTGGGGGTGAGGCAACCAACTTTGTCACTGCCAGGCCTCAGACGAAGAACCAGTGCAACTGGGGTACGGGTAGAGGAAACCCCACCCCTAGGGAAGGGCTGAAAACTGTCCTGGGCCAAAAAGCCTAGAGCAAGGTGAGGTCTGCTGTGATTGAAGATGAGGCAAGAAACTCCCACCTCTACGTCCAGCAAGAGATCCAAGTCAGAGTTCTGTTCCCATGAAAAGAAAGGAGGAATGTGAAGAAAGCATCATTCCTGAGACCCAAGTGCTTGGGGCCTATGTAAATCTGAGGCTGGGCCAGGACAACAGAGAACCCTCCTTACCCCACCCGCCATGAGGCTAAAACTGAGTATGGAGCAACAAGCAGTCTGACCCCGGAGGCGGGGCAGAGCCTGGGATGCCATCTCTGCTACCAGTGTGTGGGAACAGGCAAGAGCTGAGGATGGGTGTATAAAACACATATCCATGGGTCCATACATGGTTAAATACACACATAACTAATACATGGGGGAGGGGGAGGGATAAATTAGGAGGTTGGGATTAACATATACACACTACTATGTATAAAATAAATAACCAACAAGGACCTACTGTAGAGCACAGAGAACTCTACTCAATATTTTGTAATAGCCTACAAGGGAAAAGAATCTGAAAAGGAATACACACACACACACACACACACACACACACACACACACACACACAGTATATATAAAAAGAACAGATATACATATATATGTATAACTGAATCACTGTGCTGTATACCTGAAACTAAATGATATTGTAAATCAACTATACTTCAGTTTAAAATAATAATAATAATATTAATAATACATGGGGGGAGAAGAAAGAAGTCTCAGAGCAGAATTCTAAACCCATTATGTGGATACTTTACCCTCAAAGGGTGGAGCCTAATTCCCCACTCCCTAACTGTGGGCTGCACATGGGAAGTACAGTATGTAAATGGGGAAAATAGAAGTAGCTTACAGTGTTGAAACCTGGTAAGCACTACCTCAGCCATGATCAAGGTCAAAGCAACCACAGTAAGTCATATTAACAGCATGTACCCTTGGTGGGACATGATACGATGAGAGCGGCACTTTACCTCTGTGCTGTTCCTCCCAAGAATCCACCACTCCAGTCTAATCTTGAGAAAAAAAAAAAAATCAGAGAGATCGCAGCTGTGGGACATTTGACAAAATAACTGACCAATATTTCTCAAAACTGTCAATGTCATGAAAATCGGGAAAAGTCTGAGCAACTGTCACAACCCACAGGAACCCAGAGACATGTCAACCAAACATAATGTGGTTCTGGACAGGATCCCAGAAAAGAAAAAGGGCATTCCATAAAAGCTAAGGAAATTAGTCCAGAATAATAATGTAATTAATATTGGTCCATTAATTTTAATATATGTACCGTAGAGATGTAGTAATGATAGTAAAACTTTTGTAATTCTTTATATTCTACATTTTACAGGTAACTTTATATGCAAATAATGATAATAATACTGTTTCAATATTGTACCAAAATGTACCCTACTAATGTGAGATATTAATAAGTGAAGCAGGGTATAAAGTATATGGGAACTTTCTGTACCATCTTTGCATTTTAGCTATTTATCTAAAATTGTTCTAAAACTAAAAGTTTATTAAAAAGTAAGGTCAACATAAAGGATCAGTCAGACTAACAAATAAACAGACATTTTTACTGCCAGCAAACATGTGCTCTAAGAAATGGCAAAGATCCTCTTTGGGCAGAAGTAATACGGTCCCAGACAGAAACCTGCATTTACAGAAACAAAATAAGAGATCTGGATATGATCCAAATTAAGGTAAGCGTAATTTTTTTTCTTACTTCTAATGGCTCTTAAAAAAAATTCACTGTATAGAGCAAATTTTATGACATTGCTTTGCAGTGTTTATAACAAAGTAAATGTATAGTGACAGGAGCACTAAAGATGGGAGGGAGGAGTTTAAGATTCTTGCACTTCAGGTCCCACAGTCTACCTGAAAGTAGACTGTGACAAGTTTTAAGAGTAATGCAAAAGATTAAATTGCAGAATTACAGTTGCCACCGCAAAGTCAACTCATGACTCAAGGAGTAAGTCATGAAATAATTCAGAAAAGCATTTGAGGAAAAGACCAAGAAAGAAAGGAAATGAAGAAAGCAACAGTCACATTATTTGTCTGGTGAGGTTTTTTTTTTTTTTTTTTTCCTTCCTGGTTTTTATAACTAGAGAGATAATAATGTTTAGAAGTAACAACCCCCAAAAGACTAATGATACAATGATTTTTACCCATAAAGCTTTAGGACTATGATTTTGCTTAATGCCTTTTTGCCTCTGCCTTGCTTGGGGCAGCAGGAATTAAAAGAGTTAAGCTGAGGTACATACTTTTACAAGACTTCATAACTCTGGACCCTCTTGAGAAGGTAGGGAAAGATTAGGGAGGTGATTATTCAGGAGAGGAGTGAAAACAACATAAGCCACCAGGCCTGGTTTCAGCTCTTAACCTCTTCAGGGTGTGACTTCGGGCAATACTGGACTTGACAGAACCCTTAACTGCTCATTATATCCTGAGGCTAATACTCTCTACTTTACAGGAAAGTTATAACGATGAAATGACTGCACACAGTAGGTTATCAACAAACAAACATTAGCTGCCTTCGCTAAGAGAAAGTGCAGATGAAGTATATTTTACTCAAAACTAGGGATGAGATTGAAAACATGTAATAGACAAGACAGTACAGGCACTGTCCAATCAGATAGATATCACAACCCATCCAAAAAGATTCCACCATGAAAAATCTCACCAGGACTTCACCAGGTCAGACTGTCTGATTCTCAGCTGTGCCTGAAACTACCAGTGACTGATTTCTAATGGTGACCCAACCATCCTGCCCTCATTACTGTGGACTACTTCAAACAGAATACTTTACTATTTTTAATTTGTTTCTGTGACAAGGAAAGCAAACACCATTAAAGAACCTACCTCTATATAAAGGCTGAATTTTAAGTGTTTGGCAATAAATGAACTGTGGTGTCATATTATGCTGTGCAGATATTTGTTATTTCTCTCTTAACTGGAAGCCCAGGGTAGGATGTGGGCCTATTTCTGAATTTTATTATTAGTCTTCTCTTGTACTAAGTTCCTCCTCTCCCTCTTTCCCCTCTCCTTCCTCCCCCTCCTCCTCCATCTCTTTCTCCTTTTTTCTCCCCCTCCTGCTCTCCCTCCCCCTCCTCCTCATCCCTATTTTTCCTCCTTTTTTAAAAAAATCTCTTCAAGACATTAAAGCTTTGACTTATATGGTAGGTATACATCCACCAGCTATTCAGTCTAATTTTTGTCTGTTTAATTTTTTTCTTTGCTTGATTTTAATTAATTTGTCCAATTAACAATTACTGAAGATCAACAAGATACAAAGTGCCAAACCACAAGAGTAAACCTATAAATACACATATGGAGTCTTGGAAGAATTTCCGGTAGTGGAGACAGATTGGGTAAGCCGCTAGAATGGTCACCATCCAAAGTGAGACACTGACACATTAATGTCTTCGCCCGTATGAGAGGGTTGGCAACATGGTTGTGAAAAGGGAAGCGTGAGTCAGAAATCAAGAGAACTAAGCAAAAGAAATGCAAAGCCCAGGAGGAGAGCAGAAGAGAGCTCTCTCCTAAGAGACCACCCTGAGTTCCTGGACCACGATCCAGGGTCTGAGCCTCAGCCTGGCCAAAGTCGCAGAGTTCCCCGACATGGGAAAGCTGACTTGTGCCGATCGAATGGAAGGGATGCAGCACGTGGACCTCAGGCCACCTTGGTTTCCAATGGGGGTCACCATGTTCTAATGCCTAGAGATCTCAGTCCCCCATCTGGGGCCCCTCCTTCCCAATTCAGAAGACCGACACATCGAAAGGTGGCTATGTCACAGACTGAAAGTTACATTTCCAATGCTAAGTGCCCACAGAACTCGGCAACTGCAATTCTAAACGCGTGGGATAGCATGCCCCATGCTCAACAATGAGGAGAAGCCACCTTGGTCCCAGCAATCAGGAAAGCACCTTGTCCCAGGCCAAGGAGGCACCACTGGAGACTCAGTAAAGACAGAAAACAGAAATATGTTGTTTTCCTTTAAAATACACATATATTTTCTTTGCCTTCAGCCACCTTAATTTCTTGCTTCCTACAACACCTGAGATGCTTAGTAACGCTCGAAATACCTGAATTTTTCCGCTGCCTGAGGATTCATCAGGAGCTGGTTTAATCTTCATCCCACCCACTCATCCACAAGCAACTGGAGGAATATTTCTGTTTACATGAATGGACTGGCCAAGGTAAAAAGGACCTGCCATTTTAAATGACTTCTGTAGAAACCATAACTCTGGGCTATACAAAGAAATCTGCTGATCTCATCCGGGGTCATGGATAATAAATCCTCATGTCACTTCATCATCAGAGCACCAGCCTGCAGCCTGCACTTCTGGCTGCACTCTGAAGATTTCATGATGAACCACTGACAGATATACATCAAATATCAAATAAGGCCAATCTTAGGCTGGATCCTGGCCTCTGAAGGCACTAAAACCTGGACCCTATTTCTGCTGATAGCGTATTCCCAAAAAGATAAAGATCCCTTTGGTTCAATCATTAATGTCTCCTTTAAGAGTTTGGTTTTGTTACGCTTGCTTTTGGCAACACCATAAATGGAAAATGGGGACTCATATGGTCTAGAATGGAGGTAGTTGGTCCAGATTCCTCAGCAGTAGAGCCACAGACAGAGACATTGAGGGGTATGATTCAAGAAAAAAAGGGTGGACATTTTTAAGGGAAATTTCATTAAGGCCACGGTAAAAACTCATGGATTATCCCCGACCTGCAGTAAGAATTGATTTTTGCCAATGGAAGGTGCTGGACACACACTGCCAACATCTAGCTCTTGGTTTTCCAGACTAGCTCTGTTCTAACCATGCCCTTATTATGATCTTTTTCCACCCGGATATAATTGCTTCTATTTCCACTTACTGTTTTACAGTCATTGTTCTGTCCTGTCCCCTGAGAAATGCAGGCTACCTCAATTGTATTTCTGCAAACTTCCTAGTCACTTGTATATCACTTTTTGGTCTACTCCTTCAGATGAATAATTTCATCCACTCTGCATATATTTTAGGTTGACTCTGAGAAGGCGGGTGCTCTACTGACCTCAGGAATATGCATATGTAGTAGTTTCAACTCAATCCAATTATTGTGGATTACTGTGCAAATAATTTCATCTGTCTCACTCTGGTTTCCTCATCAGTACAATAAGAGGACTAAACTCAATGACCTGAGAGCGCTCCCATCCCATCCTTCTGTGACTACATGTATTCTTTCTCCTTTCTCCATTATGAGCACTAAACATAGAGAGATGGAGTACGTAACCGTGATATGATGACCATGTATTATTAAGAGGTAAAAGTTCCATACGTGCATTAAAAAACAAGGCAAACATTAAAATATCCATAGGCCAAAGAAACAGAATTCTTTCTACAAATGTATAAAATGACCGCCTTACCACAAATCCAACTTAATGCAAGGTGCAAGAATATCAAAGACGTATTCAATATGTTCCCTTTAAATACTGCTGTTAAAACTGTTTATACCCTTGAGCATCATTTTTATTGCTCTAGGAGCCACTGTTTTCCTGAGGGAACACATCTCTGAAACCCTTGTCAAGAGGAAAGAAAGGTTCAATTTACAAAAAACTGATTTACAAACAACTCTGAGATACATATTGCATGCAACCCCTTTCTGAATGTGCTCTTAGTCGTCCCCTGGTGGCCGACTGGAGCCAATGCAAGCTTTATGAGAACACAAGTCCCACCACCAGCTCTGCAGCTCCAGCCCATCTTAAGACCTGATATCATCACAGATTGCATCTGAAGCTAAATTAGATATCATTCACCTCCACTTACTTATTGTGAACCATGGGACTAATGGCAAAAGTCTCGAGAGTTTTGCCCAAGATCACAGAACCGGTCACAGGCTGAGCGGGAACCATTTGGGAGCCAAATGATCTGACAACCAAAGGTCCCACGAAGCTTTTCAAGGACTCCCAGCTCTCAGCACACCAAGAAGCCTGTGCTTCCTTGTTTTCTTCTTCTATTGTGAAAATATACAAAACAGCAAAACTGCATACCCTCACTGAGCTCATTTGGTTTAAATGCAGAGTGCTGTGATCCTTGTCATTTATTATCCAGAACTAAAACTCCTTCGTGTGTTTTGAAAGAAGGAAAGGAAACAGCAGAATGAGGATGTGTAAGTCCATTTAATTACTGTTCACAAGTCGCAGCGGGACAGCGTGCCAAGGGCTTCGCTGGCCACCAGCCTGTGTTCCAGACACGGAGCCCCAGCCTCAGCACTGCCAGGTTTTCAGCAAGTCAGTCCGTCAAACTAGAACTGAGAACGCGCCGAACACTACAATCCCTGCAAATACAAAGGAAGGATGACGCAGGCAGACCTCATTTTATCGCACTTCACTTTACTGCACTTTTTTTTCAGATTGAAGCGTTGTGACAACCCTGCGTCCAGCACGTCTATGGGCACCATTTTCCCAAGAGCATTTGCTCATTTTGGTAATTCTCACAGTATTTCCAATTTTTTCACTATTATTATATTTGTTCTGGTGATCTGTGATCTCTGATGTTATTACTGTCATTGTCTCGGGATGCCATGAACTGTACCTGCATAAGACAGCAAACTGAACGGATAAATGTTTTTTTCTGACTGTTCCAGTGACCGGCCATCCCCTGGTTTCCCTCCCTCTCCTCAGGCCTCCCTATTCCCTGAGTCACAATTATATTGAAATTAGGCCAATTAATAACTCAATGGCTTCTAAGTGTTCAAGTGAAAGAAGAGCCGCAAGTCCCCCACTTTAAATCAAAACCTAGAAAGGATTAAGCTTTGTGCAGAAGCCATGTCGAAAGCCAAGACAAGCCGAAAGGGAGGCCTCTTGCACCAAACAGTTAGCCAAGTTGTGAATACAAAGGAAATGTTCTTGAGGGAAGTTAAAAGTGCTACTCCAGTGAACACGTGAATAATAAGAAAGCAAAACAACCTTATTGCTGCTATGGAAAAAGTTTCAGTGGTCTGGAAAGAGGATCAAACCGGCCACAATGTTCCCTTAGGCCAAAGCCTAACCCAGAGCAAGGCCCTAACTGTCTTCAATTCTGTGAAGGCTGAGAGAGGCAAGGAAACTACAGAAGAGAAGTTTGAAGCTAGCAGAGGTCACTTCATGAGGTTTAAGGAAGGAAGCAGTCTCTATAATACAACAGTGCAAGGTAAAGCAGCAAGTTATCCAGAAGATCTAGCTAAGATAATTAATGAAGGTGGTTACACTAAACAAAGATTTTCAACGTAGACAAAACAACCTTCTGGTCTAAGCAGACACCATCCAGGACTTTCATAGCCAGAGAGGAGAAGTCAATGCCTGGCTTCAAAGCTTCAAAGGAGGGTTGACTCTCTTGTTAGGGGCTAATGCAGCTGCTGACTTCAGTTGCAGACAATGCTCATTTACTATTCCAAAAATCCTAGGGCCCTTAAAATATATGCTCAATCTACTTTTCCTGTGCTCCATAAATAGAACAACAAAGCCTGGATGACAGCACACCTTTTTACACCATGGTTCACTGAAAATTTTAAGTCCAGTGTTGAGAGCTACTGTTCAGAAAAAAAGATTTCTTTTGAAATACTGCTGCTCATTAACAATGTACCTGATCACCCAAGAGCTTCAATGGAGAGGTGCAATGGGATTAAAGTTGTTTTCATGCCTTCTAGCACAACATCCATTCTGCAGCCCATGGATCAAGGAGTAATTTCGACTTTCAAACCTTATTATTTAAGAAATACGTTTTGTAAGGTCAGAGCTGCAATAGTGATTCCTCTGATGGTTCTAGGCAAAGTAAATTGAAAACTGTCTGGAAAGGATTCACCATTCTAGATGACATTAAGAATACTCATGATTCATGGGAAGTGATCAAAATATGAACATTAATAGAAGTTTAAAAGAAGTTGATTCCAACCCTCAGGGATGTCTTTGAGGGGTTCAAGATTTTAGTGGAGGAAGTAACTGCAGATGTGCTGGAAACAGCAAGAGAATTAGAATTAGAAGTGGAGCCTGAGGATGTGACTGAATTGTTTCAATCTCATGATAAAACTTTAACAGGTGAGAAGTGCTTTCCTACGGATGAGCAAAGAAAGTGGTTTCCTAAGATGGAACCTACTCCGGGTGAAGATGCTGTGAAGACTGTTGAAATGACAACAAAGAATTTAGAAAAATTACATAAACTTAGTTGATGAAACAGCCGCAGGCTTTGAGAACACTGACTTCAATTTGAAAGAAGTTCTACTGTGGGTAAAATGCTATCAAACAGACCCTAACTCCATCCACCTCATTACAAATACCTCCATTTCATTTCTTTTTATGGCTGAGTAATATTCCATTGTATATATGTGCCACATCTTCTTTATCCATTCATCCGATGATGGACACTTTGGTTGCTTCCATGTCCTGGCTATTGTAAATAGTGCTGCAATGAACATTTTGGTACATGACTCTTTTTGAATTATGGTATTCTCAGGGTATATGCCCAGTAGTGGGATTGCTGGGTCGTATGGTAGTTCTATTTTTAGTTTTTTAAGGAACCATTGTAAAGCAATTATACTTCAATAAAGATGTTTTTTAAAATATATATATATACATATATCCATGGTGGGGAGGACTGTTTCACTGCAGAAGTAATGGGTACTCTTTTGATGAATGCTGTTGGCTCTCTCTTGATGACTGCATATTAATGATTTTTGCTTTAAGTCTTATTGTCTAATATTAATATTAATTAGTGAATAATACTAATATTTCTTTTGATTACTATTTGTATAGCATATCTTTTAATTTTCCTTTACATTTTCTACCTTTCTGGCTCACTTCGCTTTAAATGTATCTTGGTAATCTGTGAATAGTTGGGTTAAAAAAAAATCAGTGTGTCAACACTGTAAATCAACTCTACTCCAATAAAAAATGTTTTAAAATCATACAATAAAAAAAAAATGCTATCAAACAGCACTGCATGCTACGGAGAAATCATTCATAAAAGAAAAAGTCAATCGATGCAGCAAACTTCATAATTGTCTTAAGAAATTGTCACCAACCTTCAGTACCTACCACCCTGATCTGTCAGCAACCATCAACATCGAGGCAAGAACCTCTACCAGCAAGAAGATTACAACTCACTGAAGGTTCAGGCGATGGTTAACATTTTTTAGCAATAAACTGTTTTTTAATTAACGTATGTACCTTTTTCATTAGACATAATGCTATCGCATACTTAATAGACTAAAGTATTAAGTATAGCTTTTATAGGCACTGGGAAACCAAAAAATCTGTGTGACTCACTTGATTACAATATTCACTTTACTGTGGTGGTCTGGGACCGAAACCTTAATATCTTCGAGGTATGCCTGTACTTGGGTCATTTGAAATGGTTTTCTCAATGCTGGACATCTTCTCATGGGAGATGGTTCAAATCCTAGGACTGTTCAAGTCTTGAGTCAGGATTACATGCACCAGAATGGTTCTCGTGACCATCCTAATGGATTTCCAAGTGATCCCAAACTGACAGATCGGAACACAAATGCCATGGAAAACAAAAATGATAGAGATTGAGGAAAGAAGATGTTAGGATCACCAAGAGATCTAAGTCTTACCTATTAGATCCATGTCCTTTTTTTACTGTTGGGTCCAAAATCTAAAGCTCAGCACCTACCCTTCCTTTCAGATCATCAGGTTACAAACAGGTTCTTTCTACTCATTCATTCCAATTAAGTGTTTAATACTCTTGAACATCTCTAAGAATTGGGTGTTTTTTTCCAATAATAACATCAGACAAGGGCCACAGTAACAAGCACAGAGGGGATTTACAGATTCTGAAAAGTTGATCAGGTAGTTGAAAAACCTTAATACACATCTCACCAAAGAAGATATACAGGCGGCAAGTGAGCATATGAAAATATGCTCAGTATCATTCGTCATTAGGAAACTGTGAATTGAACGAGTTGCCACTACACACCAATCAGGATAGCTTTTCTTTTAAAGACAATATTGACTGTTGGCAAGGATGTGGAGCAAAAGAAACTCTCTCTCACTCATTGCTGGTGGGAATGCAAAATGGTGCAGCCACTTTGGAAGATAGTTTGGCAGCTTCTTACAAAACCAAACATACTCTTAACCATACCATCCAACAACTGTGCTCCTAGGTACTTACCCAACTGAGCTGAAAACTTATCTCTGTGAAATTCATAGTATCTTTATTCATAGTTGCCAACAACAGAAGGTAACCAAGATGTCCTTCAACAGATGAATGGATAAACAAACTATGGTTTATCCATATAGCAGAGCAGTATTCAACATAAAAAAGAAATGAGCTCTCAAACCACAGAAAGACATAGATGAATATTAAATATATAATGCTAAGTAAAAGTAGCCACTGTAAAAATGCTCCACACTACATGATTAGAATTATATCACATTTTGGAAAAAGCAAAGCCATAACAACAGTAAAAAAAAAAAGATCACTGGTTGCCAGGGGTCCAGAAGGTGGGGAGAAGGGTTGAATAGGTAAAGCATAGGGATCGTTCAAGATGGTGAAACTGTTCTGTAAGATACTGTAATGGCGGGTACGCGACTCTATGCATTTGTCAAAACCATGAAACTATAGAGAATGAGGAATAAACCTTCATGGGTACAAATTTTTAAAGAATCATTTAGTATGAAACAACCTAGGGTAGAGAAGAAAGGTGCTAATCTAAGTAACTTTGGAAATGAGTGGAATCTGTAAGACTAAGGACAAAGTAAATTGTACGTAAGCTCTGTACTCCTGTTGATAAACTTCCTTCCCACAAGTACAGGTTAACAATTCTGACATTGCTACACGTGTTATACTGGAATTAAACAATTTAGTGAACTGTTTATTTAATTCAGATGGCAGATGGTGGGGGCAGGTGTCTCACTACTGGAGTGGCAGTTTGCAGATAAATGTGGGGAGAAGGATAGAACTACCCATGTGGTAATGGATTAGATCTGGAGACATCAGTATGAGCTCCTATTTAGATTAATATAGATAGAGTGACATAGAGAAATATTTATAGATATGCGCATAGACACAGGTTAGCATACACACACCTAAGTCCTTGCTGTCATCTGACAGGGCCTAGATGTGACAACACCCAAGAGTTAGGGCACTCCCAGCATCCAGATCTTGGTTTCTTACACCATTCTCCAAGGAAAGGAACCATGGCTCATTGGAGCAATGGCTAATTCAGGGACTGGAGCAGGAAATAAGCAGAAGTTGAGCCCGTAGCAACATCTCGTAGCAAAAAAATAGTGATAAAATGTAAGGAGGTGCTTAAAAAAAACAGCCACACTGATGATGGAAAGTCAAAGGAATTCAGGAATCAACTGAAAGAGCTCTTGATGGAACAATCTGAACAAGAAAATTAAGTAATACTGGATCAGAACCCAAAGTATAAAATAAATATCCATGAGTCCATACTGATAGAAATCAATGGCTGAATACACAAATAAATAAAACATGGGGGAGAAGAGGCAAATCTCTGTGCAGAATTCTAAATAACTTACACAGATACTCTACCCTCAAAGGGGTGGAGCTTAACTGCCCACACCTTAAGGTGCACACAGTGACCTCCTTAAAGAGAGGACAGTATGAAAATGCGGAAAATAGGAGTAACTTTACAGTGTTGAAACCTGAAAGACACTACCCCAGCCACGATCAAGGTCAACATCAACAGTAATAAATGTTGATAGTACTTACACTAGATATGATGTGATGAAGATGGCACTTTACCTCTGTGGTCTACTTCCCCAAATCCCAAAACCTCAGTCTAATCATGAGAAAAATATCAGAAAAATCCCAACTGAGGGACATTCTTCAAAATAATTGACCAATATGCCTCAAATTTGTCAAGGTCATCAAAAACAACAAAGGTGGGCTTCCCTGGTGGCGCAGTGGTTGAGAATCTGCCTGCCAATGCAGGGGACACAGGTTCGAGTCCTGGTCTGGGAAGGTCCCACATGCCGCGGAGCAACTAAGCCCGTGAGCCACAACTACTGAGCCTGCGCGTCTGGAGCCTGTGCCCCGCAACAAGAGAGGCCGCGACAGTGAGAGGCCCGCGCACCGCGATGAAGAGTGGCCCCCACTTGCCGCAACTAGAGAAAGCCCTCGCACAGAAACGAAGACCCAACACAGTCAAACATAAATAAATAAATAAATAAATAAAATTAAAAAAAAAAAAAGCAACAACAAAGGTCTGAGAAACTGTCACAGCCCACGGGAACAAAAGGAGACATGAAGACTAACTGTAGTGTGGTTATCTTGGATGGGATCCTGGACCAGAAAATGGACATTCATTAAAGACCAAGGAAATGTGAATAAAGTATAGACTTTAGTTAATCAGAATGTGTGAATATTGGTCCATTAATTATAACATGCACCATACTAATGTAAGATGCTAGTAAGAGGGAAAACTGCATGTGTGGTATATAGGAAAACTCTTTACTATCTCCACATTTTTTCTCTAAATATAAAACTCTTCTAATATAAAAGGTTTAAAAAAAAAAAAAAAGGTGACCAGTGGAAGCATTCCCTGTAAATGGTGTCATTTGCCTACTTGATTTAACGATACCAATCAGCTCTCCCAGCCTCTCCTTCCTCCTTCATTTTCTAAATTTTCTGTTTACTCACTAACACACACACCCCAACAGAACCACCACCACTACTGCCTACTTCTTTCTTTCTTTACCCCAGAGAAAGGAAGAAGAAATGTGAGACAGTGGAAGCACAAACGCACTGAATATGTATGTTGATTTGGGCAAGGGTCTGAAACAAAATACAATTTAATCTAAGAGAAAAAGCCGAAAGACCGTATCCCTGTTCTCAACAGCTCAAGGCTTCACCTAGGAAAGACACCTTAGTGCATTACTGTGACAGAGAAGAACAAACCTGACTCCACACTGGATCTATGGCCTGAAATATACAGGATAGCCCATTCTCAAGGCTCTGACCTTTAAAGGTATAATGCTTTTCCATTCATACAGAGATTAAAAGCTGCAGAACAGAGAATAACATTTGTCTTGCTGGAGGTTTACAGGAACACTGTGACCAGACCTACATGGACAACTGCAAGAACAAAAAATTCTGGAACCAAGTCTGTAACAACCAGCCAGACACCCCCTGCCCTTTTTGTATGAAAGAAGCCTGAATTCTATCTCAGGGAAGATGGTTCTTTGGGACATTGGTCCATCATGTTCTTGCTCTGCTGGCTTTCCGAATAAAGTCACTATTCCTTGCCCCAATGCCTCGTCTCTTGATTTACTGGCCTGTCATGTGGCGAGCAGGACGAGCTTGGACTCGGTAACATTACCAAGTGGATCAAACCAGCTTATAAATAATAGTCAAAAATTTAATTATTGCTTTTTCACGAGACAGTCAGAGGTGGATAGGGCAATGAAAGATGGATTTGTTAGGTTTATTTTGGGCTATAATAGAAAACCCAAAACAACAGGGACTTTAAAATGGTACAAGTTTTCGGATGTCCCTGGGGGCACAGTGGTTAAGAATCCGCCTGCCAATGCAGGGGACGCAGGTTCCATCCCTCGTCCGGGAGGATCCCACATGCCGCGGAGCAACTAAGCCCGTGCGCCACAACTACTGAGCCTGTGCTCTAGAGCCCGTGAACCACAACTACTGAGCCCGTGTGCTACAACTACTGTAGCCTGCGTGCCTAGAGCCCATGCTCCGCAACAAGAGAAGCCACCGCAATGAGAAGCCCACACACCACAACGAAGAGTAGCCCCTGCTCGCCGCAACTAGAGAAAGCCCATGCGCAGCAACGAAGACCCAACGCAGCCAAAAATAACAAATAAATGAATAAATTTATTTTAAAAAAGGTACAGGGGTTTTTTTTTAATCTCTCCAATGTAAAGACAGGAAATCTAAGACGGACAGGGCTGCTCTATTACTACCATCAAGAACCCAGATTCCTTGTGTCTTGTAACTCAGTCATCCTTGGCAAATGGCGTATACTCATGGCCCAAGATGGTTCCTCCAGCTCCAGTCAACATGGAGGGAAAAAAATGGGATGTGAAGGAGAAGCACATCCTCTCCATGGAATTATCCTAGAAGTGAAAGTTACTATACACACTATATTGTATTGGTTAATACCATGTGACGTGATCGCTTCTGGCTATAAGACAGGGTAGGATATGTCATCTTTATTCCATGTGGCCATGTGCTGGTCTAAAAATCTAGGGTTCTATTAACAGAGAAGAAGGAAAAACATGTATTAAGGAACTAGCAGTCCCTGACACAGAAGGGAACCAGTCACGGTCGACTAAGAGATACTATTCCTTACCGCCAACACTGGTCAGGAGCTTAGTACATATTGTTCCTCTGTTTAATACACACCTCTATCGTCTCCATCCCTCCTTTTCCTAGACCAATTTTACTCATTATTCTGCTCTCACCATACACATCAATTCTTCTGGAAAGCCTTGATCGACCTCATGACCTAGGACCTTAAAAGCTTACTGACTAGGGGAGTTGCCCTCTTCTGTACTCTCATTACACCAGCTCATGCTCTCTGGCAGCACATAACACATTCAGTGGTAATCACTTCTCCCACTCAACCATAAGCCCCACTAAGGCAGAAACCATGTCTTTCTTACTTATCCTGACAGCCTCAGGCCTGGTCTACGGCGCTGAGTAAACACTGCTTGAACAACTATGTACATGGAAGTTTTGTTAGCTCTTCCAGTGAACCAGTAGCTGCTGTGAATACTCACAGTTGCCTCAACCATTTTGTCTCCCCAGCATGTACCACAATGCCTGGAATAGAGAGCTGAAAATAATACAGTTGAGTTTGAAATCACAGAGATGATATCACAGAGAACTCAGGGAGGAGAAACTTCCCCAAAGACGTGGCTTTTTAGGGCTTACTTCTTCCGATTCACTTGCCTCAGAAGCCACGTGTTCAGGTCACCCTGTGTGATATGAAAATTCACATTAACAGGAATTACCTATTTACAAAAAAACAAGGGCACCGCTGAGATGTTAAGGAGCAGACATAAAAATCCTTAAGGAGGAATATTTGTGGTCAATTTTTGTAACCATATCAAAGCCATAATCCATGTGGCCGAGCTCAGAATAACAGGAAGGTTTTTAAAACTGTTCAACAACCGAAGCATGATTTCACAATAATTTCAACATCTTTATCTGTGTTTCTTAAATACCATAAAAAATATTTATTAGTACCCTTTCCTTTCATTACGTTCCCTCACACATCATTACTAGTCCTGTGCGCTTCTCTCCAAAATGTCACTAACAAGTCCCTGTCCCCAGCTAACATGATTAACTCCCGCTCTTCTGCTTTCTCGCCACTTTGTGAAAATGACAACCCTGTAGCCAAGTTATCACGTTCCCAGGCCGAAGGGTCATTCGACTCCCATTACCGCAATTTAGTCACATAAGAACGGTGGAAAGTACACTCAGTTGGATTATTCATTTTCTGTGTTAATATGTTTTGGGGAAAAAAATCAATCATTAATATATGTGTCTCCAGTTCCTTTTTCCTTTCTCTTACCCACTGAAGAAGGTAAGCCCTTGCCCGTCCATTTGGTGTCCTCTCCTGCCCTTCCAATTAGTGGCAGGACACCAAAACTGTGTGTTTTTGACACTATGGTCCTGGGAGTTATACCTCCAGGCCCAAACTTGAATCCCATTCTCCAGGCCCTCCAGTGAGGCTGTTAATACCTAATTCCCTGAGTTTCTGCCATATAAAGCCAGAATAGTCTGTATTTCCTAAAACTCAGCTTGACTTATTCAATCCTGATCTGAATTTTTTTTTTATGAATACTAAGTGCTGGAATCATAAAGGAAGGAACAAAGGGAAAATCTATGTATAGATATGCAGACCCTTAAGGTAACTATCAAGCCTCGACTAATGAATGGGGAAAGAAAGAGTTGTAAGGTGTCCCGGGCGCTGCCAGGTTTAATGCGTGCTGTTCACAAGTAACTTGTGATGCTAAGAGAATTGTCTTTACACGTGAACACTGAACAGAACAGTACAGCTACAGTTGTGCATTACATAGATTTAGATTAATTAAATTAGAACTTCTCTGAGGTCTCTTCAAAGTACCTAACGCAGTACTTTGTTGCCCAGTGAACTCCTGGTGAAATAAACAATTCACCTGGTGAAATAAACAATTCACCTGGTGAAATAAACAATTCAAAAGTCTTAGGAACAAATTTAAACCTAAATTTATTTATTTATTTATTTATTTATTTATTTAGCATGTAAAAATGCTTTCACGCCCCTTTACACCCCTCCATACACACAGAAAGCTTTTCAAATCAAAACACTACTTACTTCCTATCAAGTTTTTTTTTTAACTTTTAAGATCTTTTAAAATCTTATTCCAAATATAGTTATTACATTTCCAGTAAAAAAAAAAAAAAAGTTTTCATATTTAAACTTTCAGGAAGAAAACGAGCCCAACAGGCACCCACCAAAGAAACTGCATGCTGAAATAGAACAAAAAGATAAATATTTGCACATAAACTATTAGATTTATTCTTTCCTACAAGTGAGAAAGCTCCGTTGATTTTTCTCAAGTCCAAGCCATCAGGTTAATTAAAGGTCTAATGATGTAATCTAGCTCACTTTTGATGAGCTCTCTTCTTTCTTTGAGCCTTTTATTTTTTACATTATAGATGTTAAATCTGCTTTAGCAAGTCCGGGAACAACTTGGGTTACTGATCTTCCGAAACCCATTAGCTGGGAGCTGGCCTTTTAGATCCATGGCAGAATATGCAATGCCTACCTGGGAGCTGTTGAAAGCCCCACCCACCACTTGAAATGAAAATCAAGGTGTTATGCACGTGTAGAGAGGAAGAAGTTGTGAAAGAGAAATAAGAATGAATGGCTCAGGGACCTCCTTTCACATCCTGGCTATGCCAAGTGATAAGGATCCCACATCCTTGCTCCCATTTAGGACAGGGCCCCTGCGCTCTTCTTTTGATGGAAAGGAAGGGTAAGAGGGGAAGAGTTTTCTGTCACTTCTTCTTCAATGTCCTTATAGCACTAGCTCCCACTCCAACTGGAGCACAGTACTTACACGATGGATCACTGTCACGTGCACATCTATTTCTATAGCTCGGCTGTGAGCTCCTCAAATCAGAAGGTCCCTCAACATCCCATTGTTTCAGTTTGGGTTCCCCAGGAAGCAGACCCTGACACAGATATTAGCATGCAGGAAGGCTACGGATGAGGACTCCTGAGAACACCCCCCGAGGAAGGAAGGGGGAGGAGGCAGAACTGGGCAAAGGGAACAGTTGGGCTGCGATGCAGTCTCAACAGGGCCTCGGCCGACCCTGTGGGGAACTCTGAAGCTGGGGTGGCCCTTCGGCATTAGACCTTCAGACCAACCATTACATGTGGGCTGCCATGGCATGGGGATGTGACCTTGGGTGAGGCAACCTGCTCTAGCTGAGTCAGCTCTGGAAGAGCGTTGACAACTGAAGTCTGTCAGCCAACAGCACTCAACAACAGCTGGAAGTTAGGTCCTTAAGTCCTGAAGGGGACTCAGAGCATCCACTGTTATTTTGTTTACTGTTTATATCCCTAATTACCTAGTACTGGGCATAGAATGTTAACTGTTCAATGAATATTTATTCAAATGAATTATTCTGCACCGAAGTGAAGATGGCCAGAGATGGGCCTTGGTATGCTCCAGCCTCAGGTACCCTGCTTCTTGTGCCTACAATTTCTCAGGTATTACAGTGCAGTGGTTATAAATGACCTGGGCTAATACCTTTTCAGCAATTCTGAGAGGCCGTGGAGTGCTCCAAGAATGCTAATCATCAGGAACAGACACAGATCTGATGTTGATGGTGTGCCCTTTCGACTAAATCTTAGAGAGTAAGGTATGTTCACAAGAGAGGAGATCTGGACAGCCTATACGGAGACTCTCCGAGGGCTGGGAGAGTCACAGTCAAGCAGAGTTGGATACTCTCCAACCTGCCACCCAGCTGGATGGCTCTTTATGCAAACGGATTGCCTGGCTTGAGTGTCCATTTCTTCCTTCCCCATGCAAACCCCAGAACGTGTTTGATTCTGAGCCAGCCTCTGTGATAAAATGGGGACACCATTAAGAGACCCACCATATAATAAATCTTCCTCCAGACAAAGGAGGAACATGTTGAGAGCTCTTACAATTTCCGTGGGCATATTAAAATAAAAAGCCTTAAGCATCCCCATGGAATAAAGCCAATAACTGTCTACACATGTTGTACCCGTGATACATGCTTTTTGTTATTTCTAATGTGACATAGAAAGAATTGCAGAGTTGTGGTGTGGTGCTGGGTAACTGTGTTCCTTTTATGACCCAAATGACCCCAGAGTACAGACGAGAGCCCAAAGAGCACAGGGAACATGTTAAATGAGAAATTATTAAAATGTGCCTCCCACCAAGAAATCCAGTTCCTCTGTATCAGTACAATTTAGCTTCCACTGGGGACCTAGAAGAGAGCAACCTGGATCAAACAGTCCACTTTCCAGAGAAGATATAGGTGCAAAAGTGACCTGGGGGCCCCATGAAATCTTTATCTATGGGGTGTCTTCAGAAGTGGTTAAGACCCACACTAGGGGAAAAACAGGGTGACCTTGGAAAAGTGACCTCCACTGGCCAAAGAAGATTTGGGGAGACAGTATGCTGAGCACTGCTTTGCAGACCTGAGCCATACATACATGACCTGGCACCTGCGCGTCTCTCCACCTATGGGCAAGATGGGTTAACTGCCCCCCACAGACTCAGACTCACTGTCCAAAGTGTAGGATTATTGCTGGGAAGTACGTGCCCAGCAAGGGGCAACATTTCTTAGCACCCCTTGCATCCAGGAGGGACCAAGGGAATAACAAACGGCAAATGGAACATGGGTGGAAGTGATGTATGTTACTCCAAGCCTCGCCCATAAAAATCTCCCGCACGATCCTCCCTATTCTTTTCCCCTTTATTATAACTATGATACTGTTAAGCCACTGAGATTTTGTGATTATTTCTTGTGGCAGTTAATCGATCCTAACACCCCGAGAGAGTAATCATTCAATGAAGAAGGAATGGTAGGTGTCCAGTGCTTCTGAGGGCAAGTAACACGGGAATAGCCCATCAGATCTGGAAATGTGGAAAATGTCCAGTTCTTTGTCAAAGACAGTTTGAGCAGAATGGAAAGAAGAGAAACCAATGCAGACTAGATGGAGGAAAGAATAGGAGGTGAAATGGAAAGCAACACTTGTGGACAGTTCTCTTAATAAGGTTTTCAGTGAATGGGGAGCAGAAAACAATGTGGCGGAAGCTGGGAAGAGGCAGGAGGTTAAGGGTAGAGAGATGGAAATTAGATAGAAAGAGAGACAGAGACAGAGAAAGAGACAGAAAGAAATAGAGATAGTGAAATAGAGACTAAAACAGAGATCAAGGTATAGAGTTGGAGAAAGAGAAAAAGAGATATAGAGACAGAGAAAGTGATGGAGATAGAGACATTTAGAGGAAAAAGAGACAGAGAGATGGAGAAAGAGAGAAAAAGACAAAGAAAAAGACAGAGGTATGGGACTTCCCTGGTGGTGCAGTGGTTAAGAATTTGCCTGCCAATGCAGGGGACATGGGTTTGAGCCCTGGTCTGGGAAGATCTCACATGCCGTAGAGCAACTAAGCCTTTGCACCACAACTACTGAGCCTGCGCTCTAGAGCCCGTGAGCCACAACTACTGAGCCCGCATGCCACAACTACTGAAGCCCACGTGCCTAGAGCCCGTGCTCCACAACAAGAGAAGCCGCCACAGTGAGAAGTCCGTGCATGGCAATGAAGAGTAGCCCCTACACGCAGCAACAAAGACCCAAAGCAGCCAAAAAAAAAAAAAAGACAGAGGTAGGGAAAGACACACACACACACACACACACACACACACAGATGGGAAATCCTAAATATGTTACCACACTGACAGAAGTGAGCTGCCAAATCCACCCCAGGAGACCACCTCCAGCTAGGAGAGCAAACGACAAACAGATACACTTCAAAGATACTCACTTTCCATGTACGATATACTACTGCTCTCACCCAGATATGCAACATCTTAGGTGCTCCTTACCCTGGCCTCTATGAACAGAGAAAATGAATATATCCTTAAACAGAGCTCCCTCTCTCCCACCAATTACTCAAGTATAAGTTTAACTATTAAAAGGACTATTTTTAGATGTTCGGACACTTCTGAATGAAAACTTGTTGGAACAGAAAGATCATCATTTTGTCATTTACAGACAGTTCTGGGTGTACTCTGATGATTTTGCAAATATGTTCCTATAAAAGGGTTTCATCTTCAAGAAATACATGGAAAAGACTCTGACAAGTACAGGTTTCTGGTAACGGACTGTACTGCTGAACTGAATGAATAAGCATTTTCAGAACTCTAATGAAAAACTGATGAACTCATAAAAGTGCTAACAAAAGATCAAGATGAAAAAAAAAAATTAATTACATGGGACTGAGTGAACTGATGAGGATGAGTATAATTTTTGTGACTTTCTGTCTGAATTTAAAAAAAAAAAAAAAAAATTCCACAAGGACTCAGAGGCAAAGAATATACAAATCAATTTTCACTGCAAAGTAAAGGAGCTGTTACAGTGGAGGATTACTGGACTGAATGTCAATACTATGACATAGTATGAGTGTGTTTCATGTTTGGTAATTGCAATCATTGTTGCTTTTGTTGTGGTCATCCATGTACAATGCTTGGTGTCAGTCGATTTATCTCTTGTAAAAATAAAATACAGTGTGTGTGTGTGAAGAAAAAAAAAAAAAAAAAAAAAAAATCATCAGGTTTCAAGTCGGAAAGACTGCGTTTTGACCCGGCTTTGCTGATTCAGAACAATTTGTGATCTTGGGGACAACACTCACATTTGACCTCACTAAGAAAAAATGGCAAAATATAACTTCCCACTTTACAGGGCTCTGTGAATTTCAGATAAAAGTTAAAAGCAAGGATGGGGAAAGGATTTTGAAGCACCAGAATTCCCTAAGATTTATTGATCATTCATTCAGGAAATCAATACTGTGCATTTACTGTGCTTCTAGCTATGTGTGCACTGGGGAGATGAGAGCTAAGAGAGCCATGGGTTTCATGGAGTTTTCACTCTAGGAGAGACGGACAGAAAAAGCAAGCAAATAACTACGAGTTGTCAGTTGTATGCAGTAAAAGAAGAGAATGCTAAGAGAAGGGGGAGCTATCTAGGAAAGATGGTCAGTGAAAATCTCTTTGAAAAGATGATAGTTAAGCTGAGAATTCAGTGTTGAGAAGGAAACCGGGCATGCAGAGAGTGAGGGTGGTGATAATAAAATTCCCCAATGTCATCAAATATCTGGTCAGCTTTCAAGTTTCTGTGCCTGCCTCACAGTTTTCTTTTTCACAGTTCGTTGCATCAGTTCAGCATCCAAAAGAGTCCCATCACCAGGATCACGTGTCTCTTAAGTCTTTTAGAATCCACACATTGCCCTCCTTCCTCTCCTTTCCTCCCAGTGATAAATGACTTGTTTGTCTTGAAGAGTTCCCCACAGCTGGGATTTTGCTGTTTGCATCCTCGTGGCGACGTTGTTTAACTTGTTTCTCTGTTCCCTGTACCTCCTATAAACTGGTAGCTAGATCTGGCTTGACTGATTCGGGATCAGTATTTCGACAGTACTCACAGGTGGTTTTGCCTACGTCCATCGGGGGGTATACACTGTTTAGCTGCCTCTTATTTTGTGACATTAATTCACTGATGATCACTGCCTACATTGGTTATTTCATGAAGGTTTGCAAACCAGTGACGCTCTCATCCAGTGATCCTCGAAGTGTGGTCCCAGGACCAGCAGTAGCAGCATCACGTGGGAACTTCTTAGACGTGCAATTCTCCAGCCTTACCCCAGACCTCTGAGTGGGAAATTGCAGAGTAGGGTCCAGCATCAGTGCTTTAATAAGCCCTCCGGGGGATTCTCATGCGCACTGGTTTTTGAGTACCACTGTTCTAATTTTACCACTTCTTTTTTATTGAAACTTCCCGTCACCAACTCTTTGGTTACCCTGGCACAGTTCATACAGCCAAACCAGTTAGATGCTTGATTCTTTCCCTTTACATACCAGCTTTCAGAATAATGATTTGGTTCCCCAGCCATCATTATTTTATTTACTTTGTTTACTTCGATGGTACCGGTAGAAAGATGCCTTTGGAGGGGAGCTATTGAGTTTATTTTGTATCTGTGGAGTTGTGTTGGCTCCTACGAAATCAAGGATGCTAGGGTGCTAGAGAATCTGAGCCTAAGTCCCTGAAAAGGCAGCACCCAGGAGTATCAGCAGCCTGGACACCCCAGGAAGTCAAGGGCTCACCATTTCTCAGCACTTCCGCTTTGTCTTCCCTGCCGGCGTGTGTTACACAATACGTTTCAGGCCTTATTTATCCCATTTCCCCGTCCCTCTCCAAAGGAACGGAGGGCCCTGGTAATGATCAATACTCTTCCGGAGATGATAAAGACAGATGAGCCTGGGAGGCCCGGCTGGTGTTGGTAATTACCGCCTCTGTAGGCACTCAATTACTGCTAATGAAAGGGGGGCAGGGCTCCCCCCAGGTGACAGAGGAGCAGTACTGGCCTGGCGTGCAGCTGACAGCCGGCTTCTCTCCTCTCCTGACTGCACTTCACTCCGCCAGTACAATTTCCCCGGTATATGGAAACTCTAAATGCCATGACACCTCCCCTGATGGAATTTTCAAGGAGGAAGTCCATTTTGCTCATCATAATGCTATCTTGCAGAGCCACGCCGGGGCCTGCACACGGGCTGCCAGCAGGATTCATCGGCGTCCTGGGGCCCAGGTGGGCTGTGCGGGAGCGAACCCAGGTGAGCTTGTCCACGACGCTCGGCTAAAAGCTTCTACTTCTGAACCAGGCAGCAAGAAGGCAGCTCAGGCAGCTGCTTCTGCTTTTCAACATTCCAGATGAGGATATATGAAAGTGTGTGTGTGTGTGTGTGTGTGTGTGTGTGTGTGTTATCACACCCTCTTTTTTTCACTAAAATAGTTGTCACTAAGGGACAGTTAATTCCGTTTCCTTTGCTGAGGAGCTAAGTGGAGAGGACATCCCGTAAGTGCTGAATGGATCCATTTCCCTTTCTGGGAACAGTATCTTTCAGGACCACCCCTTGTACTGGACACTGGTGGGGCCCTGGCCAGAGCCCTGACTGGTCCTTGCAGCCAGCTCTGACTCCCGTTTCTTGGCTGATAATAATTCACAGCTGCCCAATTTGCTAAGTGTCCTCAGCCGGACGGAGCTGCCTCCCTCCCCGACTGCCGGGCCTCAGCCAGGGACTGACGAGCAGGAGGGCACAAAAGGTGGGCTCCCTGCTCCCACGGAGTGACATCACACTGAAGGCGGTCTTACCCTGAAACCACACGTTCATTTAGCAATCTTCCACCTCCTCACCCCCCATCTCCGGAGCACAACTCCCGCCCTCTCCCCAAAATCACCTGAATACAAATCCCTACTTCAGGCTCTGCCTCTGGGAAGCCGTAAGTAAGGTGTCCCTCCACCACGCTCTGCTCTCAGCAGCTGGAAAGGGACCCGATCCCACTCCCCGTTCCAGAGTCCAGTCAAGGCACTGCACTGCTCTTAAGCACTGCAATGGTTCAGGGATGCGTGCAGGGCCAATGTCAGGCCAATGACAGCTCTGCCTGGTAGAACTACTGTGAAGGAAACTCTTTGCAACTGGTGGAGGTCATTCTTCAGGACTGGGGCTAGGGAGAGGAGAGGGGAGTGTGGCACTTGCTTCAGCTGCAAAACCTAAGGAGGGTTACCAAAAAGCTCTTAATCGCAGAATGTAAACTGGTACAACCACTATGGAAAACAACGTGGAGCTTCCTCAGAAAATTCAAAAGAGAACTACCCAATCCCACTTCTGGGTGTATATCCAAAGGAAATGAAAATAGGATATAAAGAGAGATCTGCACTCCCATGTCCACTGCAGCACTGTTCACCATCACCAAGATGTGGAAGCAACCTAAGTGTGTCCATTAATGAATATATATATATCCTACATAACTGAATACATATACACACATATATTATGGAATACACATTATTCAGCTAGGAGAAAGTAAGAAATCCTGCCGTTTGTGATAACATGGATGGACCCTGAGGGCATTATGCTGACCTAAATAAACTAGACAAAGACAAATATTCTATGGGATCACTTATACGTGGAACCAAAAAAAAAAAAAAAAAGTCAAAGAAACAGAATAGAAAAGTGGTTGAGTTGTTGCCAGGTATTGGGAGGAACTGGGGGAAATAGGGTGAGGCTGGGAAAAGTAACAAACATTCCAGTATAAAATAAATAAGGTCCGAGGAGCTGATGTAAAAAACATGGTGACTATAACTGATAACACTGTATTATGTAACTGAAATTTGCTAAGAGAGCAGAATTGAAAAGTTCTCCACCCTCAGAATAAAAGATAAATATGTGAAATGACATGTATGTTAATTAACTAGAGGGGAGAATCCTTTCACAAAAACCTTTCTAAAATCCTTTTAAAAACTCAGTAATCACGATACTTTATTTTAAAAATCAAAAATAATGCCAAAAATAATTTAAAAATGTATCAGATTTTACCAGGAAGGCAGGATTAGTATTATACTGATTATTCCCTTTGCCTCAGACCCCAATTAGCCTTCCTACTCCACTGTAACTCCGCCACCACTCTGGAGACTACACCGAGGATCTAGCCAAGGCAGAGGAAAACAGAGCCAAGAGATGTGGAGAGACAGACTCCTACTGACATAGAAACTACCACATGGAATAGTGGTGAGGATTAAGTAAAGTATGCATGTAAAGCCCTTAAACACAGACTCGCTTATAATAAGCCCAATATAAATGTTGGTTATCGTTTTGCTACTACTGTCTCTCCTACTGGAATCAATCTCTGCCTTCTCTGAACAAACACGGTATTCTCCCTCCACCTCTTATATTCTCATTATCTATTCAGTAACAAGGGAGTATAAGTTGATGGATGGACAGATGGATGGATGGATGGATAGACGGACGACTGAATGATCAATCAACAGATACATTATCTCCTTAATATAGAGCATAATTTATCAATGTGTACTTGTACTTTCCTTCCAAGAACCTAGGACTCAGTCCAATGCCTCACACCTGCAAGATACCATTTGTGTTTGCAAAAAGAAGAGAGGTTTGGAATAAGAGGCTGAGAAAACATCAGTAAATAATAATAGGTTTGCATCTTCTATTGAGCCTACATCAAATTATAGTATTAAGGTGGTGTGATTTTTTTCAGCCTCTGAACTTGAGGTCACACAGTTTTAATGACATGGACTGTATCTCCCTCACTCCTTCACTTACTCAAATCTCGCCAGTCCTTCGGCTCAGTACAAGTTCCACCCAGCAACCCAGACCCCTGTGCTTCCTTCTCCTTGATGATAGAATCTCAAGATACATGTCATTGGTATCCATCATACATCAATATTCCCTTCTTCATTAGTCCTAACCAGCTGTGTGACCTTGGGCAAGACACTTAACCCAACTAGTTTTGCATTTTGGGCATGTTTCCTCATTTTTTTTAAAATAAATGGTTTAAACTGGACACCTCTGAAGGCCTCCCTGGCTTAGATTTTGGTTCTACATTTCTTTTTTGACAGCCTCTCACATCTCACTGTCACTGGGAGACATTTAACCTTATTAAATTGTTCAGCACTTGTTGATTTTTAACACAACCTTCGTGTTACTCTTTGAAGAGGATTTCTATTTAAAAACTCAGTACTGACTTATGTAGGGGAATAATTCCTTGCACTTAAATCTCCTCTTGGCTCCCCAGAGTTCAAAGCATTTCGCAGGCAATTGTCTCATTAATCCTTGTGCACTTCGCAGAATTAAAAAAAAAAAAACAAAAAACTGTCAAAAACAAAAGTTTTCCTCAAAGATCACCTGCTAGTCAGGGTGAACCCAAGAAGGGCAAAGAAAAAGATTTCTGATGTTCTCTGTCTCAACAACCCAAGACACTGCCAACCTAGGGAATTCTGACATGACTGAAACTTGCTACTTGGTCAATTTGTAGAAAGCTATTCTGAGGGCAACACAAAACATCAAATCATACAAACTTTAGATTCAATTGTCTTTGAAATACAGTATGTGAGGATGATACAATGGCATAAGAACGCAATTCTGTGATCAGAGTATCTGGGCTCAAAATCCTAAAGTTAAGCACTAACCAGCTGCAGACTTTGAAAGTTATTTTCTCCTCTGTTCAAAAAAGAAAAAAAAGAGAAATACTACTTGAATTTACTTCATTGGTTTGTTTGTGAGATTTAAGTAATAAAATGGATTAAACTACTTATGCCAGCATTTAGCACATAGTAGGGACTAAGTCTATGTATACAACTGTTATTTTTAATAGTATTATTTCTTTATAACATTTTCTTCCCCTTACCCCTTTTGTACAGGTTAATTTGAGATTGTAGAGAATAAACTCAAGAGACCCGAGGGTGACAGGTTGGGAAGAACCAGTTGAGAGTTTAAAAGGTCCTCTTTGGGGCACAAAGATTGAATGTGCAGATCAAGGTAACTATTCATTCATCAAACATTCATTGTATCTTACACTATGCTAAGTATTGAGGATACCAAAATGACTAGGGAGGTTCCCAGCCTTGCTGTCAAAGAAACTCAAAATTTCTGGGAAAGTCTGTCCCTCATACTGATTTTGATGGACAACGTGTCTACTATGGAGAGAACGGGACAAAGGAAAAAGAAGTTTTATTTGTTGGTATTCTTTGGTATATTAGTCAGTTTTTGCCAAGTAACAAATATGCCAATGTCGCAATAATTTACAAAAATACACATTTATTTTTTGCTCATGTTACAAAAGGGCTACAACTATGGCTCTGCTAAGCTTAGCTCCACTTGTCTTCTCATAACAGACTCCAGCCTGAAAGAAAAGCCAAGCTCTAGAGCACGCTAATCTCATGAAAGAGCAAGAACAAGAGGTACAAAGCCAAATCACTTAAAGCTTCTGCTCAGATAGGTTCCTTTGGCTAAAGAAGATTATATGGCCAAGCTTAATGTCAATGGGTGCGGAAATATACTAAGGCTGTATGGATGCGGGTCAAAAAGGGAGCACAAATAATTGTGAATAATACAATTGACCACACCTACAATGAGAAATGGTGGTAAGCTGTTAAAATTAAGAAAAGGAAATGGAAGAAAAATAAAAACATAAGGGGTATTACTAAGTAACTAGAGGCTTTCACTTACAGAATCTGTAGTGTTCTAGAGACAAACTCTCCTAAGACTATGTGGCTCCTTGTATGAAGCATGGAACAGGTTAGAAAATAGGGTTTTGAAGTATAAGTGTGTTTGCTGCTTTTCCCAGTTAAAATTCTGGTTGCAAGAGACATACTCTTAAAATAGATTCCTTTCAAGTTTAAAAGGAGGAATTACATGTCACCACTTGAGCACAACCATCTTACCCTAGTGGCCAACTATGAAATAATATAGATCACAAACTATAACCTAACCCTCCAGGAACTACATCTAGTTATACAGTCATTGTCCTATGTCATATTCATTTGCCAAATAACAAGATTCATAACCAGGTGTAGTTATTTTTTAACTTTACACATCATTATATATGAAGTGAATAATAATTTTTAAAGGTTGGATTTTCAATTGAGATGCCTTTCAGCTTTTGGAACAAAAGAAATCAATTGGAAAAATTACTGCTTTGTGGGGGACAATGTATGAAGGAGTCAGATTTTTCTATTTTTTGTTCTGAAGGAAAAGTTAACAACCTCATTTAGAGATTTCATGCCTAAGAGTAATTAATTTCAGTCTGCTACAGAATTCAATAGTGCATATTTTAAATGTGTTATTCTTGCTTTGATAACAGCAGCTCTGCATCTCATTGTTCAATATTTTCTATCACCAGTCAGAATGTAACATATGGCTTCTGGTGAGAAAATAAAAGAATGTACATAGCATCTGTGCAAACTAAATGTTCAACTTCAAAATAACAAATGTTGTTTGATCCAATGACAAAATTTTTTGACTAGACACCTGATAAAAATTTGGTAGTTGCCTGAGCAAGAAGGGACTCAGGGATACTTTGAGACTCTTCAGCCTCAAATTCTGCTTTTCCTTTAAGCCAGGCATATGAGTGCATGATCTGTGTTTAGGAATCTAAGGCAAGATTTATTGGCACAGAAGGTAATATCAAGAAATGACACTAGTTTCTGAAGGCTCAACCCTGGAAACCCAGATGAGGATACTGAAGACTCTCTTTGATATTATTCCACTCTAATTTTAAGTTTCAAGCAGCCTAAAGTAAAAGATGTTAATGCATTAAATTTACTAGTTTGAAACAGAGGCTCAAGACCAGCTGTAAGGCCTTTTGTGGGTTGCAGCAGAGAAAGGAAGCACCCCTTCCTTTAGAGAGCTCTGTAACATCCTGATGAAATCTCTTAGACTCATGCTATGGATTATTTAATTTCTCATTATCTGAACCCTCTTGATATTGAATTGTCATGAGCTCTAGTTTTCTGACTGGCCACCTGGCTTTAGCACTACCTTTTCATTTATTATTAACATATTTTTATTAAGACACTGGACATAGTTATAAAAGCTACTTTGAAATCCTTTTCTGCTATTTCCATTATCTTTGGGTCAGTCTCCACTGATTGTATGTTAGAATTTACCAATGTAACCATTTCAAACTGTACCACTCAGTGGCATTAGTACTTTCACAGTGTTGTGCAACCATCACCACTTATCTAGTTTCAGAATTTTTCATCACCACTAGTGAAAATCTTGCACCATTTAAGCGGCCAATCCCCATTACCCCTTCCTGACAGCCGTAACAACCACTAATCCACTTTCTATCACTATGGATTTGCCTATTCTGGATATTTCAAATTAATGGAACATACAGTATCTGGGCTTTGGGGTTTGGCTTCTTTCATTTAGCATAATGTGTTCAAGGTTCATCCATGTTGCAGCATGTCTCAGTACTTCATTTCTTTGTCTTTTTTTTGGCTGCACTGGGTCTTCATTGCTGTGTGCAGGCTTTCTCTAGTTGCGGCAAGCAGGGGCTACTCTTCGTTGCGGTGCGTGGGCTTCTCATTGCGGTGGCTTCTCTTGTTGCGGAGCATGGGCTCTAGGCGCACAGGCCTCAGTAGTTGCGGCATGCGGGCCCTAAAGTGTGCGGGCTTCAGTAGTTGCAGTGCGTGGGCTCAGTCGTGGCAGCACGCAGTCTCTAGGGCATGTGGGCTTCAGTAGTTGTGGTGTTCAGGCTCAGTAGCTGTGACTCGCAGGCTCTAGAACGCAGGCTCAGTAGTTGTGGTATACGGGTTTATTTGCTCTGCAGCATGTGGGATCATCCCGGACCAGGGCTCGAACCTGTGTCCCCTGCATTGTCAGGCGGATTCTTAACCACTGCACCACAGGGAAGTCCCATTACTTCATTTCTGTATATAGGTGAATAATGTTCCACTGTATGGACTCTTTGCATAGAATATCTTTTCCATCATTTTAATTTTTTTTCTTTGGAACTAAAGTAATTCTGTTGTAGACAACGTATAGATGAATCATATTTTTTATCTTTTCTGCCAACCTCTGCCTTTTAATTAGAAAGTTTAATCCATTTACATTTAAATAATTATGGAAGAAACTGACATTTTGCTAGTTCTTTTCCATATGTTATATATTTTTATTTGTTTCTTAATTCCTCCATTACTGCCTTTAATTGATTTTTATAGTATACCATTTTGATTCTCTTCTCATTTCCTTTCCTGAATTTTTAAAAAATATTTTCTTAGTGGTTACCTTTGGACTTGTAATTAACATCTTAGACTTATGTAACTTTTTTGAACTGATACCAATTTAGGTTCGATAATATACAAAAACTCTACTCCTACATATCTTTGTTCCTCTTCCCATATATTGCTATTGTCACAGATTACATATTTATATATTACATGCACATTATGACAGATTTATTTATTTTTATTTTTTTTCATAAATTTATTTATTTATTTTTGGCTGTGTTGGGTCTTCGTTTCTGTGCAAGGGCTTTCTCCAGTTGCGGCGAGCGGGGGCCACCCTTCATCGCGGTGCGCGGGCCTCTCACTATCGCGGCCTCTCCCGTTGCGGAGCACAGGCTCCAGACGCGCAGGCTCAGTAGTTGTGGCTCACGGGCCTAGTTGCTCTGCGGCATGTGGGATCTTCCCGGACCGGGGCACGAACCCGTGTCCCCTGCATTGGCAGGCGGATTCCTAACCACTGCGCCACCAGGGAAGCCCATGACAGATTTATAATTTTTGTTTTATGCATTTCTCTTTTAAATAATATAGGGGGAAAAAAGAGGAGCTGCAAACCAAAAAAAAAAAAACCAAAAAACAGTAACACTGGTTTTTATATTTATCTTTTATAAATGTTTTTCCAATTTTTTTTATTTCTTCACATGGCTCTAAGTTACTGCCTAGTGTTCATTTATTTAAGCCTGAAGGATTTCCTTTAGCATTTATTATAGGACAAGTCTACTATTAATAAACTCCATCTTCTGTTATCTAGAAATGTCTTAATTTATCCTTCATTCTTGAAATAGATTATTGCCATATGTAGAATTATTGGTTGCCAGTTTTTATCTTTCAGCAATTTAAGTATGTCATCTCACTGCCTTCTGACTTTCATGGTTTCTGCTAAGAAGTTGGCTATTATAATGTGTCTCAATGTGGATATCTTTGATTTATCCTACTTGGAGTTTACTGAGCTTCTTAGATGTGTAGATTCATACTTTTAAAATCAATTTTGGGAAGTTTTAGACCATTATTTCTTCAAATATTCTTTCTGACCGTTTCTCTCTTTCTTATTCTTCTGGGACTCCCATTGTGTGCATAGGTAAGAGGGTGTCCCACAAGTCTTTTAGTCTCTGTTCATTGTTCCTCATTCATTTTTTTTTTTTCTTTCTGCTGCTGAAACTGGTCAATTTAATTTGACATATCTTCAAGCTCACTGATTCTTTCTTCTTTCTGTTCAAATCTATTCCTAAACCCCTGTAGTAAGTATTTTCATTACAGTTACTGTATTTTTCAGCTCCAAAATTTCTATTTGATTCTTTTTTATACTTTCTCTTCATTGATATTCCTTATTTATTGAGAAATGGCTCTCTTGGTTTTCTTAGTTATTTGGCCATAGTTTCTTTTAGTTTTTCAAGAATATTTGAGAGAGTTGATCAAAAGTCTTTTGTCTAGTAGGTCCAATGTCTGCTTCCTCAGGGACAGTTTCTGTTCATTTTTCTTTTTTTTTTTTGCAGTGAATAATTCATACTTTTTTGTTTCTCTGCATGCTTCATCTTTTTCATTTAAAAGTGGACATTTTAGATATTCTGATGTGCAAAGAAAAAGAATAGGAAAAATTTCAAAAACTTTTTAAGTTAAAAAAAAAAGTATATTCCCGGTCTTTGCAACTTGACTTTATGTCAAGGCACTCCTTCAACACAGGCCATTTACAACTCTGCCTTAGAAGTCACTTACTCTGATCCTAAAGACAAGCCAGGAATAAAAATTTATGGTCTTCTCAGGTCTTTTCTGAGCATAGGTCCTGCCCTGAGCATGTGCATGTCCTTCTGGGTTGCCCAAATACATGGTAGCTTTTCAAAGCCCCTATTTCCTTCACAAAAGGTTAATCCCTGGCTTTTCTTTCCAGGATTTCAGTGCGTTTATCATTTTCCTCAACTGTTATTTTTTCCTCAGATGGCACCAGCTTGTTCATTTCTTTGCCTTTTTTTTTTTTTTTCTCGAAGACTATGCAGACACTCTTCCCAGGTAGAGTTAGGTGAAACAAAAGGAAGCCCCTTATGGCAATCCTACAGGAAACCCCAGTAAGGTCAAAACGGAAAAGCACAATTTCTTTGGGACTAGACCCACTCTGCTTCCTCCAGAATCATGTACTCACACTGGAAATACAAGCTGCTGTCTTCAAGAATACCACTGTGCCAGGGGCCAGGGGAGGGAAGGGTAGGTAAAAATGCAAAAAAAAAATAAAAAGGAGCTCCTACTCTGTTTCAGTGGCCTTTCTCCTGGCTAAGCATTCAGTTGGTTGCTATCAATCCTTGACTGTCTTTCAGAGTTCTGATAAGCTTGATTCAAGTAGGTTTTGCCAAATTTTTGGTGTTGCTGGAGAGGAATAACCTCCAGAGCTTCCTACTCTGGCATTTTGGCTGATGTTACTCCTAATTGTCTTTTTAAAATTAATATGCTTAATATTTTAGAGTAGTTTAGTTTTACAGAAAAAGTTAGTGTACAGACAATTCCTATGCTCCCTTACCTCTCCCGCACCACACACACAGTGTCCCCTATTAATATCTTGTATGGTACATTTTTATAATTAATAAGCCAATGTTGATACATCATTATTAAGTCCACAGTTTACAAGCCACAGTTTACCCCTAATGTATTAGGGTCACCCTTTATGTTGTACATTCCATGGGTTTTAACTAATTTTGAGTGACACGTATCCACCGTTACAGTTAACATATAGAGAAGTTTCACTGCCCTAAAAATCCCCTGTGCTCCACCTGTTTATCCATTCCTCCCTCCCCACAATCTCCTGGAAAGCACTAATCTTTTTACTGTCTCCATAATTTTGCTTTTTCAGAATGTCATATAATCGGAATAATCCAAAGTGTAGTTCTTTTTATACAGGTTTCTTTCACTTAGCAATTTGTGTTTAACTCACCTCCTTGTTATTTTGTGGTTTGATACCTCATAATTTTTTTTATCACTAAATAATACCTCATTGTATGGATATACCAAAGCTTGTTTATCCATTCACCTACTGAAGGACATCTTGGTTTCTACCAAGCTATGACAGTAATGACTTGGGCTACTATAAACATTCATGTGTAAGTTTTCATTTGGAGTTCTCAACTTATTTGGGTAAATAACAAAGAGAATGATGGCTGGATCTTATAGTAAGACTGTGTTTAGTTTTGTAAGAAATTGCCAAAATGTCTTCCAAAGTCGCTGTATCATTTTGAATTCTACCAGCAATGAGAGTTCTTCTTGCTTCACATCCTCATCAGCATTTGACATTATCAGTGTTTTGGTTTCAGTCATTCTAATAGGTGTGTAGCAGTATTATGTTGTTCAAATTTATCATCCCCTCATAGCATATGTTGAGCATCTTTTCATGTGCTTATTTGCCATCTGTATATCTTCTTTGGTGCTCTGTTCAGATAGCTTACTCATTTTTTTAAATCAAGTTGTTTGGCTTATTGTTGAGTTTTAAGAGTTCTTTGTATATTTTGGGCAACAGTCCTTTATAAGACATGTGTTTTGCAAATATTCTCTCCCAGTGTGTGGCTTATCTTTTCATTCTCTTAATGGTGTCTTTTGCAGTTTTTAATTTTGATGAAGTCTGACTTAATTTTTCTTTCATGGATCATGCTTTTAGTGTTACATCTAAAAAGTCATCACCAAACCCAAGGTCATCGAAATTTTCTTCTACGCTATCTTCTAGGAGTTTTATAGTTTTGCATTTTACACTTATGGCTATAATCTATCTGATTTTAACTCAACTCCATTGAGTTGCCTTTGTTCTTTTGTCAAAAATCAGTAATTTTTGACTGTATTTGTGTGGATCTAGTCCTGGACTCTCTGTTCTGTTCCATTGATCTATTTGTCTACAATTGTCTTATCTTTTTAAAATGGGTCATACTTTTCAGTTTTTTAATATCCTGAGTAACTCTGGATTTATCCTGGATAGTTGAAATCAGGCAGAGAGTCTATATTTGTTATGTTATGGAAAGCCTATATTGTGTTTTATTTCTCTGAAGAGTGTTGGATTTTTTTTGATTGTTTGAGTTCAAACTGCAAACTCTATGTCTTAGACATAATTCAAATTTCAGTTTAATTATTTTATCCTTAGCTTGGTAGTTTGAAGTTTATACACTCTATCGGTACCCTCCCTTTTTCCGTATCTCTCTTTCCAGGATTATTTCCTCATGTTCAAATGCCTGCCATTGCTTCCATCCTCTGGTTCTTCCAGCAAGAAAGACTGAGTTTTCTATCCTGCCTGATGCAGACTGGAGCCTGCCCTCAGCCTAGAAGCTATGAAAAAAGGTAACTCACCCAATGCTGTTCTCTGTTCTAAGTGTAAACTCCCATCTAGAATCTGCTTGTTTTTGCTCTTTCTCCAATGCCTTCAGGTAGTTACATCTTGTATTTTGTCTAGATCTTATGGTTGTTATCTGTATGAGGATTATTTCAAAAAGAGCTTACTTAGTTATACCTGGGTCTAATACTTCTACCACTACCACCACTATCATGGCTACTAGAGATTGAGTGTTTACTACCAAGACATCAAAATCCAACTTTATTTGACTTGTAGTTTTATGCCTGGAGGCTTTTGAGCCTGAATACTAGCTCACTGGGACAGATGTTGTGATCAATTATTTGTGCCTGCCGTGAGCATCAGAATGAGAGCTGGGTAGCATGGCACACATGCCACATGACTGCTCTCACTTGACTAGTATGGATTAGAGATGGGCACTAAATGTCATTCTAATTTAATCCTCATATTCCTCTTATGAGACATTTACTGTTCTTATTATACATAAGAAGAAATCCAGACCTAGGAGTGATAACTAGGGACTGACTCATTTCAAAGTTCACTATGCATGCCTTCTCCCATGAGCTACACATCAACCACAGTATCTCTCCATCTGTTCAGCACCAAGATACCCGTATTCTTTTCTCAAATAGAATAACGTCCATTCTTGGTATTTGTAACCAAGATATAGACAGACAGCTCTGCTTATTTCTTTTTAAGTATTTTTAAATTCTTTCTATTTAAGTAATCTTTTTTTTTTAAAAAAAACAGCTTTTATAGTACAAAAAATACATATTTAATTTAGAAAATTCAAAAGATACGCTTAAGCAAAAAGATGACGATATAAATCACCCAAACAGGTGGCCTTTTTTATTAAAGAATACTGTTATGTAGAGTTATAAGTGCTTGCCTAGAGTCCCACTAATCTAAGAGACTTTAAAACTGAAACTAAAGGAGAGAGGGAAATGGGTAGATAAAGCTGTAAATTACGGATGTAAGGAGTCATCATGTATAGTTTGGGATTAAATACAGAGAGGTGCTGGGCAATAGGAGAAAATGACAAGAAAAGAGGCAGGGAGAGTCTTTATCACCTTAGATCTCTTCAGACTTCTGCACAGAACATGGAGCACCAGTTAAATCTAGCAAGGTGTCAGGCTCAGAAATCTCCCTTCTGTCTGCTAATAGCCATGATCAACAAAATTCATTCAAAACCCCAATAAAACTCAAAGTATATGTGTCATAACAGCTCTCATAACCCAACCATGGAAAGAGATATTCAGGAAGGAGAGAGACTCAGTCATTAAAGCCATGGCCTTGACCTAAGAAATCTCTGCCACAAAGTCGACACAAACGCACTTTTTTAAGAATTCATGCTTCAAATTCAAACTCACATTGGGAATCCCAGGCTAACCAAAGGCAAAACTCTTCAAGAGTAGACAAGTAGTCTAAGAATCAGACAACCTTTCCCTCTACAGGGCAACCCTGTTTCAAGTGCCAATGCTTTTTCAGACTATTGAGGACCTGTTCCAAGTCTATTCATGACCAGATGTAACCCACTACAATACAGATTCACAGCCAAGTTCAGCTTTCCTGGCTGTGATGCTAGAGCAGACCAGGCAGATATACCTCTGTCTCCAACTAACATCTGTTTGCCTCTGAAATAATTTTCTAAATATTGTGTGATGGCTGATTTTATATATCAACTCAAATGGGCTAGGGGATTCCCAGATAGCTGGTAAAACATTATTTCTAGATATGTCTGTGAGAGTATTTCTAACAGAGGTTAGCATCTAAACTGGTAGATTAAGTAAAGATTGCCTTCACTAATCCCATGGGCATCATCCAACCTGTTGAGGATCTGAATAGAACAAAAAGGTGGAGGCAGGGAAATTTACTCTTCGTTTCAGCTCCTGCCTTCAGGTACCGATGGCTCACGGTTCTCAGGCCTTCAGACTTGGACTAAATTATACCATCAGCTTTCCTGGTTCTCCTGCTTTCAGACAGCAAATTGTGGGACTTCTCAGCCTCCATAATTGCCTGAGCCAATTCCTGTAATAAATCTCCTCGTATATGGCTGTTTCTCTGGAGAACCCTCATACATATCATTTGCATACACAGCGCTGCATAACAGTACACTGTTGATATGTATTTTTCTGATGCTCTGACCACAGCTTCATGCCCTCAGCCAATGGAAAGCTAGCCTGCAAGACTGCCCTACACACTCTCAGCCAGTGAGCACTGTGACAAGCTGTCGCGAGTAAGCAAGTTCGTAATGCACGGTGTGCCCTACCCACAGACACATCTTCTATTTGCTTTCTATCTGGTGCACAGTTTTTCCCCCTAATGGCTGACAAAAAGTTGTATAATAGTAGCACTGGACTTACCGTAAGGAAACCAATATCTAATGTATGGGTATGAAAATGTAGGGCAACTCAAAGGGTCTTTCAAGAAATGGTCAAGGAAACAGAGGCTAAAGATCTGGTAAGCTGTTAGGGAATAGTGGCAGCCATTAAGCATTTTGAAGGTCAATGTGAACCCAACTTCAGCCTGCAGAATGGGCCAACCACTGTATACAGAGTAGGAGGATGAACCCACCACTCAAGGCATGTGAGAACTTGAGATCTGAAAGAAATGGAAGACTTATTCCTAAGACAGAGGGCTGTGTCACAAACTGTCAAATACAATGCTGATAAGTTACTGTACTTGTGTCTAAATAACACATATTCGTTAAATCACATAATTTTGTATTGTCAAGTGCCAAAGGAAGAACGGCATTTTGAAGCCTATTCTAATTAATGCTACCTGCTACAACAAACAACCTTATGACCTTAGTGTCTTAACCCAGTAAGAATTTCTCTCTTGATCATGCAAAGTCTAATGTCGACACTCCTGGATGAGTGGTTCTGTTGCTTGGCTTTCTTCCAAGCAAGGATGAGGAGCAGATCTAGTTCCTCCCATTTACATGCTATTGTCTTCTAAGCTTTGGAGCCCTTTGCTTCCAGCCATGCAGATGGCGATAGTAAGAGAGCATGTGGAAGGTCACATGGGATGCCTTGTGACTAGACCTGTAAGTAATGAACATCACTACCACCCACACCCCACTGTCTAGAATTAGAGATGCGAACTCACATAGATCCAAAGGGACTGAGAAATACCCAATTCCTTTCTTCCCAGTAAGAATATTAAACAGTGGGGTAAATTCATGGTGTTATCTCTGTCGCAAAGCTCCAGTTAATCCCTCCTTCCTACTTTCAAACATTTATTGAGTGCCCGCTACCTGCCGGATATGGTGCCTGGTGCTAAGGGCTATAATTAGTAAACACATTTCCACACAGGGTGACTCCCAGCTTTCAACCTTAGTTGATTGTTAAATGGTACTACCCCCAACCATGGAACAAAATAAAGGAGAAGGAGCAGTTTAAGAGGAAGGACGTAAATTCAGTTTTAAAAACATGCTCAGTTTGAAGTCCCAAAGGGACAGCCACATGGTGCCTAAAGCTAGGAAGGAAAGTTCAAATGGAGCTCCAAACTTGGGAGACATTAGAAAATAGGCCACGGAAGGATGAGGGTTGATGAGGTCACCCAGAGAGAATGTGGCAGGTAGAGGGGAGAAAAGTAGTGACCTCAGGACAGAACCATGAAGAAGCTCATGGAAGAGGGGGTGGGACACCAGAGGGCTGTGAGCAGAACCACCCAGAGAAATAGGAGGAGATGGGTGTCCTCAGAATGCACTGATGGGGCTTCCCTGGTGGCGCAGTGGTTGAGAGTCTGCCTGCCAATGCAGGGAACACGGGTTCGAGCCCTGGTCCGGGAAGATCCCACATGCCGCGGAGCAACTGGGCCCGTGAGCCACAACTACTGAGCCTGCGCGTCTGGAGCCTGTGCTCCGCAACAAGAGAGACCGCGATAATGAGAGGCCCGCGCACCGCGATGAAGAGTGGCCCCCACTTGCCGCAACTAGAGAAAGCCCTCGCAGAAACAAAGACCCAACACAGCCAAAAAAAAAAAAAAAAAGAATGCACTGATGAAATCAGAGCAGCTTCAGCGGCACAGAGGCCAAAAGGCCAGATGGGCTTGGGGTAGAGGACCAAATGGGAGGTAAAAAATCAGAGACTCTGAATGTCCATGACTCTCCCCAAAACCTTAGGATGAAGGGAAAGGTAGAAGAATAGGTCTGTAACCAGAGGGACTTAAGGATAAGGGAGGATTTTCATTTACTTTAAAGTCGGAAGAGAAACTGCTGTGTTTAAAGTGGAAAGGAAACATCTCACTGAATAAGAAAAGTTGAAGGTACGGGAGAGGGGAAACTCTTTCCCTTCCCCTTAAAAAATAATGAAACTAACACATACTCATTTGAGCAATACAGAAGTAAAGTAGAAAATGAAAGCCCCGCCCATTCCCCCAGGACCCACCACGTTCAGCCTCAGAGGTTTACCTGTTCACTCTATACTTCTCCTTAATGCTTATTATAAATTTTACCATACTAGGTACTCTTATTGATTGTGTTTACTATTAATTTCCCTGGATGAAAATGTAAGCTCCAGAAAGGCAGATTTTCTTTTCTGTGTGCTGTCTGGCACACAGTATACACCAATAAATATTTGTTGAATAAATGAATGGGGCATGTGCTTCTGGGTTTTTCTGTAGATGAAAATAGGCCACACAATATACATTATTCTACAACTTCCTTTTTCAACATAATAGAACTATATCCCTGCATAGAGATCTACCTTATTCATTTTAACAGTTACATAAAATGGCTATGGCAAGATTTATCTAAGTAATCTTTTACTGATGAGCATTGCAGATATTTCTAATTTCTATTATTACACATAAGCCTATGCATGTACTATACATTTCACTTTCTTGAAGGAGAATTTCTACAGGAGAGATTCCTAAAAGTGGAATTAGTAAGTCAAAGACTAAGCTCATTAAGATGTTGACAGTGCATCTTAAAATTCTCCTTGAAAATATGTCAAATCAGTTTGAACATATGAGAGTGGAGAGGAACCATGGACAGAGCCAAGTTCTAGAGGATACGAGTACTTTAGGACAGGAGAGGATTTAGACAAGGTCATAAGGAGAGGTACTAAAAAAGATACTTGGGCAAGAAGGGTACCTGTGGAATCATCATCAGAACAAGAGGGATGAAATATCTCTCCAGATGAATAAACATCACAATTACCTTTCATGAATCCTCTCCCTTTCCAGAGTTACACAGAGAGCTGGCAACTCAAATCAGAGAAAGTATTTAGCATTCCTTCCCTGGGCCGTCCCTCTCCCCACTGCTTTGTGCTAAAAGCAACCAGGGCTCCCTGTCTTCCTTTAAAAACATAATTAACATTCTCAGTGGGGTGGGCTGTGCACATTATTGCACATGGATGCTTCCTGTCTTGTTAGCTCACACTGGCTTTGGAATAATACCCCAAGCAACGCTCTTAGTTCCTTTTTCTTTAATTAAGGGAACCTTTTAACTCTGCTGCATTCTGACTCTTCCCCTCCCTAATTCAACAAACCTGCACTGAGTACCTACTATGTGCCAGACACTGTGCCCACCCGGAAAAATCAGACCAGGTCCTGCTTTCAAGATCTTGCATGCTTTCAGGAATTCAGACCCATCTCTAATCACAAGGTAATATGATAAATATCACAGAAACAGTACATACAGAGCACTTTACAAGGAGAGGAGAAAACAGGAATTGATTCTGCCTTGGATGTAGAATAAGGATGCTTTTGCAAAGTGCTGACAGTTTAAAACAAGGGAATGAGCAAAGGATTTGGTGTCAGAAAAAAGCCCAGTTCCTAGTTCCAGCTCCCCACTGACCAGCTGAGGGCTCCATTTACAAGACGGAGATCACAGTCATCCTTAAGCTCCTGCAGTGATTGGGAGGATCCCTTATTAACCACAAGAGAGCACACAGATTTGAAGTAGCACAAGCAAAGTCATCGTTTATTTAGCATCTACTAAGTACTAGGCATCATTTAAGCGTTTTATATACTTTAGCAACTCCAAGGCACTCTCTTACGGTGGATGTTGCTAGCTTCATTTCAGAGCTGAGAGAGAGTCCGTCGTTAAATAAATTCTAATGGGCAGAGTCAGAATGTGAACACACAGCTGCTAAAACATGTGCTCTTTCCAACGTACCAGACTGCCTTACTCATATTACTAGGCACTGGAATGGCCAAGATGCTGTTGGCTAAAAGTGGATTCTGGCAATTAGCGGTGTGCTACAGGAGACGTTATAAATCTACACATTGTGAGTATTCTCATCAGCGCCCCGCTCGTATACACCACTTGCTGTTGCCACCACTGTTTTCCAATCAATAGGAATTTGTTAAGTGTGTACTACACTCCAAGGCTTGTAAGAGACTGATGATGAAGGCATGCTGCCCTCAAGAAATGTCTACTATTGCTGGCAAGGGAGAACTAGCACCTGTACAGTAGAAAGCAGTCTCCTCAGTTTGGTCCAGCACAAACTGTGTATGAGACCCTCAGATGAAGACATCCAGCAGACACACAGAAATCCATACTTGCAGCTTTGGAATTTTGGAATCATCAGCATGCAAGTAACATTTGAAATCAGTTGTGCAAGTATTGACCCGGTTACCAGCCTCACTCTGAATTCCCAAGTCCAGAGCAGCCCCGGAGGAAGTACAAAGGAAGAAAGAAATTCAATCTCGAGCAATTGTTTACATTCAGTTACCGGGAGGAAAATATCATATGGTTTGTCTTCCTTTTCTCCATGTTCTCCAAACATCTCATCATCATCCTCAATGAAAAATCTGCCCTGAGAATGGAAATGAAAGAAAATACATCTTCCCTCTGGCTTTAAAATTATAAATAAATAATTATGAGGCATACTGGATCTAAAAGGTAGTATGTGGAATCCACAAAGCCATGAAAGCAGTATTACTAAGAACCATGTGATATATATTTAGCCCTATACAACTGGAAGTGGCATACGAATCAAGCTGCCAAGTATTCATTCGCGCTCCAAATGCAGTTGGTCAAATCCCGTAAGGCATTTTTATAATGACAGTTTTCTACATGCCTGATCTCGACCAGAAATTATGGGTTCCATAAAAAGTAACAGCAGGATGATTTTAGTCAAAACCCAATTTACATTCTGCACTTCTGTTCAATAGTCTAGTTGACTGAGGCCCTTTGGGAACAACTCTCATCCTGTGGTACTAAAGCTCATTAAATAAAACCATGAATTGTGCAAAATGGTTACACACTTGGCTTACAAGTTCCTTAAATATTATTTACCTTTCTCCTTGACTTAAAATATCAAGCAGAAAAACCACAGACACATTGTGACTGATGTGACACGTAGCAGGAGGAAACCACCTTAGCTTACTGGAAATAGCAACCTTGCCAATGTGTGCGGGTATAACTTGATGTAATTGCCTCAGAGACTGGAAATAGCACATACCCACATGTAGCCACTAAATCCACTACATGTGAACTGAGGCTCATTTACCTGAAAGTTCAGTGAGGTGCCACCTAACCAGGCAGAAGAAAGAACAGTTGGAGTGCGGACCTGGTTTTAAAGCTAAAAGCGTCTGCAGAAGCCCCACGGTTATTCACCCCCTCCAACCATTACTCAAACGTCTTGCTAACTCCATAACTTCCCCCACATTGTGCTAGATTGTTCCTCATCAACCTACGATCATGTCCACTCTCTATGAGCTTCCTGGGTGTATTTCAGAAGAAAGCTGATAACTACATTTCCCATCATCTCCTCCCCCATAAGGTTTCTGATTAGACTTAGTCAATGAGAGCCACTTGCGTGAGATTTGGAAGGCAGAGCAATGACATGGAGACACATGGGTCAACACTGGATTGGAAGCCGCTCTTAGGTGAGCTTCATGGGGACCCCTTGTACTTATGCTACAGACCTATGGTTCTCTAACTTTAGCATGCATCAGAATCTTCTGAAAGGCTTGGTAACACACAGATTGCTGGGCCCCAGCCCCAGGGTCTCTGACTTAGGCAACCTGGGGTGGGGCCTGAGAATATGAATTTCTAACAAGTGCCCAGATGACACTGATGCTGCAGGTTGGGAGACCACATAGTGCGAACTACTTCTGCAGACTGAGACACCTGGAGGAGCATCCGCAAGTAGCTTCCAGAGGAACACTTGAGAGCTACCTGGATCAGAGCTGCAAGCTGAGATCATCAGGTCTCCATCCAGACCTGTGTCCCCGCCCCTCCTCTCCCAGTGGCCACGTAAGCCTCTAGTTCCCTGTGTGTAAAAGGCTTCACGTACCTAAGATAAAGACTGCCAATATACAACTCCTCGAATCCACAGCCACTGCCTTATATACGGTCCTTTTCCTAACTGGTCACTCCCTAACCCAGTCACCCTTCAAATGATAAAATAGTTCAATTCTCCTCTTAAAAACCTTTGATGCTCCCAAACTGGAAACAGGCCAAATGACTATGAATGGTGAATAGACCAATAGTGATACAATGAAGTACCACTCAACAATAAAAGACTACTGATGCTGCCACAACATGAATAACTCTCAAAGGCAATTTGTTGAGTAAAGGAAGCCAGACTCAAAGGCAACCAACTCTACGGTTCCATTTCTACGGCATTCTGGAAAAGACAAAACTCTAAGGACAGAAATCAAATCAATGTAGCCAGAAACTGGGGTGAGAGATGGAGACTGACTACAGTGGGATAAAGGGAGAGATATCCTGCATCTCAACTGCAGTGGTGGTTATGCATCTACATCTATTTGTCAAAATGTATAGAACTGTATACCTCGATAGGGAAAATTTTACTGTATGGAAATTATACCTCAATACTCTTGACTTTTAAAAAATGGATGCTCCCTATTGTCAAGAGCACTAACTCCAACTTTCTGAGGAAAAAAAAGGCAGACAGGACGAGAGGGTTCGTGCTTACGAGTGGTGCAGAAAACAGAAAAGGCTCAAGTCCACACTAGCACTTAGAGTCCTCTGTATATTCAGAAGGGCTATCTCTCAGGACTGCTAACAGTGACCATGAAAATCTATAGAAACCACAACACTGTGGCAGAGGGACAAAGAATAGTCAAATCTTGCCAGCTCATTTGACAACCCCTGAGAAAAGTTAAATAACCTCATTAAAGTTACAGCTATGGCACTTTCTTCTAGTTGCCCCAAAGAATCTGGCAAAAAATGGAAGCCTGATACAGAAGTGAAAATCCAGGTTCATAAAAGCACAGAATTTAACTCTTACTTATCTCATGAGCTGGCAGAGTATTTCTGGAATTACGGAAGTCTGATCCCATTACCAACAGTGCAATATTCTTCTGGAAAACATCAGCCATTTGGCTCTCTGGAGACCTACACATCTAATGTATTTGGTTAAAAATCTATCTCCTGTACTGTGGTAGAGGCATCTAATGTCCTTTTATATCTAGATATCCTCCCCTTCTGGATGGATGGATTACACTTCCCTGACTCCCACCTGCCTGCCAGCCTAGGGGTTGCGAGAAGCAGCAGCATGTGTCACTTTCATGCTGGAGCACTTACTTGATGATGTGGAATGTTCTAGCACTCTTTTTTTGCTGCAGTAATCAGGGAAGAGACTTCATGTGGAAATAGAAGGCAGCCTCGATTACAGAAAGTGCAGAAACACTCGGGATGCCACCAGGACCCCAAGAGAACTTGCATCAAAGAGAAATGGGATTTTGTTAATCTAGGCACTGAGACCATGGGGCTGTTTGTTACAGCAGCATCACTTGGGATATCCTGACTCATATACCCACATCCAACCCCCAAGTTTAATGTTAACTGAGAGAGGTTATTATCCTACTCAGTTTTGTCTGGGGAAAGGATCATTCAACCTACAGGCCTTGTAAACTCTGATATAAAAAAAAGACTCATAAAATTTTTCTTTTCCTAAAGTTGCACAAATAGTAAGATGCAGAAAAGGTAAAGATTTGAATCCAAGTCCAAAGTGTGGTCTCTTTCCTCCAAGCCACACTATTTACCAACACAGTGATGAAGAATTAGCATTGCTATGGAATACTTATAAAAATAAAAATATTTGTTATATGTTATTGCTATACATATTCATCAATCCAATAGATGTAGATATTGAGAAACTGTTATGTACCCGAATATTTAGCTGTCATGGAAAAAAAAAAGGAAATCATCACCTTTCTTTGTTTGTTTGTTTTATTTATTTTTTTATACACAGCAAAGGAAACCATAAACAAGATGGTTGTTTATACACATCAGTGTATACATGTCAAACCCAATCTCCCAATTCATCACACCACCACCACCACCACCCAGCGCCGCTTTCCCCCCTTGGTGTCCATACGTTTTTTTCTCTACTTCTGTGTCTCAATTTCTGCCCTGCAAACCGGTTCAGCTGTACCATTTTCTAGGTTCCACATATATACATTAATATATGATATTTGTTTTTCTCTTTCTGACTTACTTCACTCTGTATGACAGTCTCTAGATGCATCCACATCTCTACAAATGACCCAATTTCGTTCCTTTTTATGGCTGAGTAATATTCCATTGTATATATGTACCACATCTTCTTTATCCATTCGTCTGTCGATGGGCATTTAGGTTGCTTCCATGACGTGGTTATTGTAAATAGTGCTGCAATGAACACTGGAGTGCATGTGTCTTTTTGAATGATGGTTTTCTCTGGGTATATGTCCAATAGTGGGATTGCTGGGTCATATGGTAATTCTATTTTTAGTTTTTTAAGGACCCTCCATACTGTTCTCCATAGTGGCTGTATCAATTTACATTCGCACCAACAGTGCAAGAGGGTTCCCTTTTCTCCACACCCTCTCCAGCATTTGCTGTTTGTAGATTTTCTGATGATGCCCATTCTAACTGGTGTGAGGTAATACCTCACTGTAGTTTTGATTTGCATTTCTCTAATAATGAGCGATGTTGAGCAGCTTTTCATGTGCTTCTTGGCCATCGGTATGTCTTCTTTGGAGAAATGTCTATTTAGGTCTTCTGCCCATTTTTGGATTGGGTTGTTTTTTTAATATTGAGCTGTTTATATATTTTGGAGATTAATCCTTTGTCCATTGATTCATTTGCAAATATTTTCTCCCATTCTGAGGGTTGTCTTTTCATCTTGTTTATGGTTTCCTTTGCTGTGCAAAAGCATTTAGGTTTCATTAGGTCCCATTTGTTTAGTTTTGTTTTTATTTCCATTACTCTAGGAGGTGGATCCAAAAAGATCTTGCTGTGATTTATGTCAAAGAGTGTTCTTCCTATGTTTTCCTCTAAGAGTTTTATAGTGTCTGGTCTTACATTTAGGTCTCTAATCCATTTTGAGTTTATTTTTGTGTATGGTGTTAGGGAGTGTTCTAACTTCATTCTTTCACATGTAACTGTCCAGTTTTCCCAGCACGACTTATTGAAGAGACTGTCTTTTCTCCATTGTATATCCTTGCCTCCTTTGTCACAGATTAGTTGACCATAGGTGCGTGGGTTTATCTCTGGGCTTTCTATCCTGTTCCATTGATCTATATTTCTGTTTTTGGGCCAGTACCATATTGTCTTGATACTGTAGCTTTGTAGTATAGTCTGAAGTCAGGGAGTCTGATTCCTCCAGCTCTGTATTTTTTCCCTCAAGACTGCTTTGGCTATTGGGGGGTCTTTTGTGTCTCCATACAAATTTTAAGATTTTTTGTTCCAGTAAAAATGCCATTGGTAATTTGATAGGGATTGCATTGAATCTGTAGATTGCTTTGGGTAGCAGAGTCATTTTTACTATATTGATTCTTCCAATTCAAGAACATGGTATATCTCTCCATCTGCTGGTAGCATCTTCAATTTCTTTCATCAGTGTCTTATAGTTTTCTGCATACAGGTCTTTTGTCTCCCTAGCTAGGTTTATTCCTAGGTACTTTATTCTTTTTGTTGCAATGGTAAATGGGAGTGTTCCCTTAATTTCTCTTTCAGATTTTTCATCATTAGTGTCTAGGAATGCAAGAGATTTCTGTGCATTAATTTTGTATCCTGCTACTTTACCAAATTCACTGATTAGCTCTAGTAGTTTTCTGGTGGCATCTTTAGGATTCTCTATGTATAGTATCATGTCATCTGCAAACAGTGACAGTTTTACTTCTTCTTTTCCAATTTGTATTCCTTTTATTTCTTTTTTGTCTCTGATTGCCGTGGCTAGGACTTCCAAAACTATGTTGAATAAAGTGGTGAGAGTGGACATCCTTGTCTTTTTCCTGATCTTAGAGGAAATGCTTTCAGTTTTTCACCATTGAGAATGATGTTTGCTGTGGGTTTGTCACATATGGCCTTTATTATGTTGAAGTAGGTTCCCTCTATGCCTACTTTCTAGAGAGTTTTTATCATAAATGGGTGTTGAATTTTATCAAAAGCTTTTTCTGCATCTATTGAGATGATCATATGATTTTTATTCTTCAATTTGTTAATATGGTGTGTCACAATGATTGATTTGCATATACTGACGAATCCTTGCATCTCTGGGATAAATCCCACTTGACCATGGTGTATGATCCTTTTAATGTGTTGCTGGATTCTGTTTGCGAGTATTTTGTTGAGGATTTTTGCATCTACATTCATGAGTGATATTGGTCTGTAATTTTCTTTTTTTGTAGTATCTTTGTCTGGTTTTGGTATCAGGGTGATGGGGGCCTCACAGAATGAGTTTGGGAGTTCTCCTTCCTCTGTAATTTTTTGGAAGAGTTTGAGAAGGATGGGTGTTAGCTCTTCTCTAAATGTTTGACAGAATTCATCTGTGAAGCCATCTGGTCCTGGACTTTGTTTGTTGGAAGATTTTTTTTTTTTAATTACTATTTTTTTCTGCTTTTTTTTTTTAAACATCACTTATAAATTTATTTATTTATTTATGGCTGTGTTGGGTCTTCGTTTCTGTGCGAGGGCTTTCTCCAGTTGTGGCAAGTGGGGGGCCACTCTTCATCGCAGTGCGCGGGCCTCTCACTATCGCGGCCTCTGTTGTTGTGGAGCACAGGCTCCAGACGCGCAGGCTCAGTAGTTGTGGCTCACGGGCCCAGTTGCTCCGTGGCATGTGGGATCTTCCCAGACCAGGGCTCGAACCCGTGTCTCCTGCATTAGCAGGCAGATTCTCATCCACTGCGCCACCAGGGAAGCCCTGTTGGAAGATTTTTAATCACAGTTTCAATTTCATTACTTGTGACTGGTCTGTTCATATTTTCTATTTCTTCCTGGTTCAGTCTTGGAAGGTCATACCTTTCTAAGAATTTGTCCATTTCTTCCAGGTTGTCCATTTTATTGGCATAGAGTTGCTTGTAGTAGCCTCTTAGGATGCTTTGTATTTCTGTGGTGTCTGTTGTAACTTCTCCTTTTTCATTTCTAATTCTATTGATTTGAGTTTTCTCCCTTTTTTTCTTGATGAGTCTGGCTAATGGTTTCTCAATTTTGTTTATCTTCTCAAAGAACCAGCTTTTAGTTTTAGTGATCTTTGCTATAGTTTTCTTTGTTTCTATTTCATTTATTTCTGCTCTGATCTTTATGATTTCTTTCCTTCTGCTAACTTTGGGTTTTGTTTGTTCTTCTTTCTCTAGTTCCTTTAGGTGTAACATTAGATTGTTTGAGATTTTTCTTGTTTCTTAAGGTAGGCTTGTATAGCTATAAACTTCCCTCCTAGAACTGCTTTTGCTGCATCCCATAGGTTTTGGATCGTCATGTTTTCATTGTCATTTGTCTCTAGGTATTTTTTGATTTCCTCTTTGATTTCTTCAGTGATCTCTTGGTTATTTAGTAACGTATTGCTTAGCCTCCATATGTTTGTGTTTTTTACATTTTTTTCCCTGTAATTCATTTCTAATCTCATAGTGCTGTGGTCAGAAAAGATGCTTGATATGATTTCAATTTTCTTAAATTTACTGAGGCTTGATTTCTGACCCAAGATGTGATCTATTCTGGAGAATGTTCAGTGCACACTTGAGAAGAAAGTGTAATCTGCTGTTTTTGGATGGAATGTCCTATAAATATCAACTAAATCTATCTGGTCTATTGTGTCATTTAAAGCTTCTGTTTCCTTATTAATTTTCTGTTTGGATGATCTGTCCACTGGTGTGAGGTGTTAAAGTCCCCCACTACTATTGTGTTACTGTCAATTTCCTCTTTTATAGCTGTTAGCAGTTGCCTTATGTATTGAGGTGCTCCTATGTTGGGTGCATATATATTTAGAATTGTTATATCTTCTTCTTGGATTGATCCCTTGATCATTATGTAGTGTCCTTCCTTGTCTCTTGTAACATTCTTTATTTTAAAGTCTATTTTCTCTGATATAAGGATTGCTACTTCAGCTTTCTTTTGATTTCCATTTGCATGGAATATCTTTTTCCATCCCCTCACTTTCAGACTGTATGTGTCCCTAGGTCTGAAGTGGGTCTTTTGTAGACAGCATATGTATGGGTCTTGTTTTTGTATCCATTCAGCAAGCCTGTGTCTTTTGGTTGGAGCATTTAATCCATTCACGTTTAAGGTAATTATTGATATGTATGTTCCTATGACCATTTTCTTAATTGTTTTGGGTTTGTTTTTGTAGGTCCTTTTCTTCTCTTGTGTTTCCCACTTAGAGAAGTTCCTTTAGCATTTGTTGTAGAGCTGGTTTGGTGGTGCCGAATTCTCTTAGCTTTTGCTTGTCTGTAAAGCTTTTGATTTCTCCATCGAATCTGAATGAGATCCTCACCGGGTAGAGTAATCTTGGTTGTAGGTTCTCCCCTTTCATCACTTTAAGTATATCATGCCACTCCCTTCTGGCTTGTAGAGTTTCTGCTGAGAAATCAGCTGTTAACCTTATGGGAGTTCCCTTGTATGTTATTTGTCATTTTTCCCTTGCTGCTTTCAATAATTTTTCTTTGTCCTTAGTTTTTACCAATTTGATTACTATGTGGCTCAGTGTGTTTCTCCTGGGTTTCTCCTGTATGGGACTCTCTGCACTTCCTGGACTTGGGTGGCTATTTCCTTTCCCATGTTAGGGAAGTTTTCGACTATAATCTCTTCAAATATTTTCTCTGGTCCTTTCTCTCTCTCTTCTCCTTCTGGGACCCCTATAATGCGAATGTTGTTGTATTTAATGTTGTCCCAGAGGTCTCTTAGGCTGTCTTCATTTCTTTTCATTCTTTTTTCTTTATTCTGTTCCACAGCAGTGAATTCCACCATTCTGTCTTCCAGGCCACTTATCCGTTCTTCTGCCTCAATTATTCTGCTATTGATTCCTTCTAGTTATTGTATTGTTCATCTCTGTTTGTTTGTTCTTTAATTCTTCTAGTCTTTGTTAAACATTTCTTGCATCTTCTCAATCTCAGCCTCCATTCTTTTTCCGAGGTCCTGGATCATCTTCACTATCATTATTCTGAATTCTTTTTCTGGAAGGTTGCCTATCTCCACTTCATTTAGTTGTTTTTCTGGGGTTTTATCTTGTTCCTTCATCTGGTACATAGCCTTCTGCCTTTTCATCTTGTCTACCTTTCTGTGAATGTGGTTTTTGTTCCACAGGCTGCAGGATTGTACTTCTTGCTTCTGCTGTCTGCCCTCTGGTGTATGAGGCTATCTAAGAGGCTTGTGGAAGTTTCCTGTTTTCCTGCTAGTGTTGGAGGGTCTCCTGCAGAGGCGGGGGATGGCTGTGTCTCACCGTGAGGACAAGGACACTGGCAGCAGAAATTCTGGGAAGTACTCCTCGGCGTGAACCCTCCCAGAGTCCGCCATTAGCCCCACCAAAGAGCCCAGGTAGGGAAATCATCATCTTTAAAAAAAACTTAGCTTAGCATCTGTTGATGTCCATCAACAGATGATTGGATAAAGAAGATGTGGTATATACATATACAATGGAATAGTACTCAGCCATAAAAAAGAATGAAATTTTGCCATTTGCAACAACATGGGCAGACTTGGAGGGTATTATGCTAAGTGAAATAAGTCAGACAAAGACAAATACTGTATCATATCCTTATATGTGGAATCTAAAAAATATAACAAACTAGGTAATATACAAAAAGGAAGCAGACTCACAGATACAGAGAACAAACTAGTGGTTACCAGTAGGGAGAGGGATGTGGGGAGGGGCAACCCAGGGGTAGGGGATTAAGAGGTACAACCTATTAGGTATAAAATAAACTACAAGGATATATTGTACAACACAGGGAATAGAGCCAGTATTTTGTAATAACTGTAAATGGAAGGTCACATTTAAAAATTGTATAAAAAAATAAAAAATTTTTAATTTTTTAAAATAATAAAATTATGTGACCATAAAAAAAAACCTAAAACTCTCTCAAGCCTTCCAGATGAAGAAATAAAAGACTAGTCCATATTCCCAGCCTATGGGATGCTGCACCCAGACCCAGGATGGAGATGACTTACACACGGAACTCTGATCCAGGCTGTGATTTTGTCACAGGTGAGGAAAATTCAACACTGCCAGACACAAATCTCCAATCTCATGCCCAGCAAAATAGTCCCACTTCCTTCCTTTGTCCTCATCAGCCGCCCCTTCAAGACATCAGCATTCCTGTCAGGCGTGACATCTCATGACTCAACAGCAACATTCCTCCCATTCTTTGGTGTAAAATTTTATTTAGACAGTGACGTGCATTTTGACATTTGATATTTTTTACTGAAATGTGAAACACAAAGGCAGGGAACTGCTGCTAGCTACTGAAGCCCAAGCATTTACCACACATTCCATAATAAGATCTCACCAAGACATACGGACAGCCAGGGTCCTAATGGAACATTTTTACCTGCATTTTTAATATTTCTGCTAAAAAGTTTGATGGCTGAAGCCAGTGCATTTTCCACAAATCATTTTTCATTCAGCAACACTTCTGTTTTCCTGGGTAATCGGGGAAGGATACACCGAACACAGATGCCTGATTCGTGTTTGAACTGCAATGGATGTTCTCACCAAAAGGATGTGCAGGTTGTGTCCTGCTCAAGGATGCCCTGCTGAAGGGTGCATGGGGGCAGAAACCCCTCAGCTAGCTGTGGGAGCAGAGCTGCAGAAGGATAAGAGGGCTACGTATTCTCATTCACACAAAGATGACTCTGGGCCGGCAGGGTCCTGATGGAAACCTTTCCGAAAACAACCTTGCAACTTCTCTCTGCTCTCCTGTTCAGACACCTAATATTCCTCTCCCATCCTATTCCCTCTTCCCAATTTACTCCTGTATCCTCTGCTCTGAGCTAGTCTTCGCTTTTCAGCTCATTACCCTGCAGCCCAGGATTTTTCATGGCAGGCAGGTGTGTGGTGAGAGAGCAAGGGAAGAAAAATTCTCAGAGCTTTCCTCTGGTACCCCTAGCTCCCTTAATCTAAGCCCCGGTGGTCTCCTTGATCAAGCTGGTCCCCAGGCCCTGGCAGCCCCATGCTTCAGAACCCCCACCCCCGCTCTGGTTGCCATGAGAGATCTCGGAGAGCCCAGAAAGCACTGAGCTCCCACAGGACAGTTCTCTGTGGTCCATTAGCCTCTTAGAGGGAACTCTGTCTTCCACAAAAGAGTGTGTGTGAGAAAAGGGTAAAGGGCAAGTTGCAAAAAAAGTTATTTACTCCCCTCTGCCTGATATCTTGCTTTTCATCAGGAGTGTAAAACACCAAGGGGACTGCCAAAGGGAATTTTGGGGGGTGATGTTCTGTACCTTGATTTTGATGATGGTGACAAGACTATATGCATTTGTCAAAACACATAAAACTATGCATTAAAAGAGTGAATTTTACCGTATGTAAATTTTTAAATAAACAAACATTTTTTAAATTGAAGCAGAGCTGATTTAAAATGTATTAGTTTCAGGTGTACAGCAAAGTAACTCAGCTATATTTATTTATTCATAAACATATATATATTTATAAATATTTTTTCAGATTCTTTTCCATTATAGGTTATTACAAGATACTGAACATAGTTCCCTGTGCTATACAGTAGGTCCTTGTAGTTTATCCGTTTTATGTATAGTAGTGTGTATGTGTTAATACCAAGCTCCTAATTTATCTCTCCCCCCACCCCTTCCCCTTTGGTAACCATAAGTTTGTTTTCTATGTCTGTGAGTCTATTTCTGTTTTGTAAATAAGTTCATTTCTGAGTTTTTAAGATTCTACGTGATATCACCTGAAAACATTTTTTTACTCTACAATAAAACCACTTAAGGAAACCTCGAATGAGCCTAGTGCTTGTATGAGGAGCAGGAGAGCAGTAGTAAACCCTGAGATCGCCTTCCTTAGGCTCCAGCGGAGAAGAGTTCTCACGGAGGATCCGGGAGGAGCCCAACCAGCATCCTGGCTGGCGAAGGAGAAAGGCAGTGATGGAAGTGACACTCAGATTCAACCCAAGGGCACTCCCCCTACCTGGCCAGGCCACCAAAAACGTCTACATCCTGAGATCCCCACCCTGTTCTTTTACTCCCCCATACTTAGCTCCCCTGGGACATTTCCCCCAGACACGGGGCGCCATGATCCAAGACTGAGATCCGGGAGAACACTGGTTTCAGAGCAACACCGTGCAGGACGATGTGTTCCTAAAATCTGGAGTTGAAATTCACCTCATACATTTTCCACAGAAATGTTGATATATTTGGTACAAATAAGCGTAACGATAGAAGAGTAGGCCCAAGCACGACTGATGGAACAGTTACCAGATATCACTTCATCTCTCCAACAACCCCACAAAGAAGACATTTTCATTTTGATTTTGCAGGTGAGGCAACTAAGGTTTAGAGAAGCTGAGATCCCAAAGCTAGCAAGTGACAGAGCTAGAATTTAACTCAAGTACACTGACAATTATATAAGCCCAGTGCAGGTGAATTTCACACTGTACATTCCAAGGGCCTTATGTGTTGAGTGGGCGTCTGTGGCCTATGCTGAGCCACTAATCCAGGCCTCACAGTGGTTCTATGGGAAAAAGAATCCTGTTATCCAGCAGCCAACCGCCGCGGGCTATGGTACCTTCCCTGGGTTGGGAATGACCCCATAATCTGAACAAAATTACCAGATCAGCCTACACAGGTTTACTGATGCTCAAATGCTCAAAGGCTTATAACAATGATACATTATATTTGAGACCAGCTAGATGTAATTTAATTTCTTCTCTGAAGATTCAGAAGGCACTTTAGAAGTTTGCAGGACCTCGGGACTCTCATTATAACGTATAACCCTCGCCGAACAGCGGGCTCTGAAGCATGAATTTGCAGAGACCCAACGAATGGCAGGGGCTGGCTAGTCTTCCATTCTACAGCTGAGGACAGGAGACTTAGTGAGGTCAAGTCACTTTGCTTACAATGTCAGACAGCTCATGGTGCGGCTGAGTCCAACTCTATCTGACACCAAAACCCTGGTTCTTTCCATAAGCCCACCCTGCTTTGCAAAGGCAAAGCTAACGATGACCTCTGTATGTAAACATGAGAAAACCCAATGAGCTAAGTTACATGAAGAGTTATTTTTAATAGCTAAATTCCATCAACATTACGGTCAAGAGGGGAAAAGAAATTAAGCTTTAATTTCATCTTCCAGGTCTTACAGGAAAAGACACAGACTCTTTGTCATGGGTATTCTTTCCCTCGGTCTCAGCACTGTTAAAGAAGAAGCCTTCTCCCTGGGGTTTCTATGTTCTGGAAACTTCATCAGAAAATCAGCAGTGCTGACATAAAAATGAAAATTACTTTCTTCTCCTCTTGATTGAAAAGGGAGATAAGTGGACAGCCTTGGAGATTAAACAGCAGCCTCCACAGAACACTGGCTGGTGGCAAACAGTGGGTGCTTGATACAGAGTAACGTGATTTGAATATTATAAGAGCTAATGCATCTCTGTCTACTTAGGTACCAGGCACTGCCCTGAGTACTGCAGATGTAGCACTCATTTAGTTCCCATGGCAACCCTGGGGGGCAGACCCTCCATCCATTTAACAGCTGAGGAAACCAAGCCACAGAAAAACTGAATAAGTTGTTAAGGGTAATACAGTCTGTAAGCAGAGGTAATTTTAGCTGACAATTGAATTCATTTCAGAATGAGGGTTTGGAAGAAGGTTAAAGGGGATGTATGCTAATACTCATATTCCTCACCTTTTGGGATTCATGTATATATGTATATAAATCTGGGATACATTCCTATGTATGTTATTATATAGTTTATATTATATATACTTTTACTTTATATGTTATAATATAATTATAAATATGAATATATCTGAATATATTCCAAGCTATAATAAAATACCATATACAAAATATAATATAGTATTATATAAAATAATAGGAAACTTTTATTACCCATAGAAAACTTGGAATCTCTGCAGAAACACGGAACTCTACACCAGTCTCGCAAACACACGCCATCATCGCCTACTCAATATTCACAGCAGATGTTACTAATAATCTCTGCTCTCTTCTTCACGGAAGCCAAAGAAGAACTCGGAATCCTTTTTAACACAGCTCTTCAGGCAGCCACAGTCAACCAAGCAGAGCTACCTTGACAAATTCAAAATGATATGCCAGACTCTCTCTAGGCAGCTGAGACTGAGGACTGCAGCCAAGGGTGGTCCTGCAGAGCCATCAGTCCTCAAGGGTCACCCATGTGGTTTCTGGTCACCACACCAGCCATGGTGGCGGAGCAACGGGCCTTGTCAACAAGGATGGGACAGGAGAGCTGGATCCAGGGCGAAGGTGACCCCAGGGATGACGAGCCCTTGCTCTTCCCCACCGATTCCAAGTGAAGACCCCGACCACCAAGATCCCCAGTGCAAAACACAGTTTAAAAACTTAGTGAAATTTACATTCTTAAATATCAGGCACTTTCGCTTGAGCAGCATGTGAAAATGAGCCAGCTTCGTCTCCAATTAGCTTAATTAGTTCAAGAGTTTCTTTATAAGGAGAGGCTATCAGGAAACTCAATATACAGAAACTCAAAAGAACACTCAGGACCTTTCCTTCAGGGATTTCCTCCTTTCACACTGAAAGAAAAACAAAAAGTGCAGCCGATACTTGCGACTGAAGCTGAAACAATGAGGAAAGAGGACCTCAGGTGTAGAAGGAGTTTCAAGTCCAATCAGAGAGGATGCAAAGCTCACACTTTTCAGCAAAAATGAGGCAGTATCTGGCTCTTCTAGCCAAAACCAGAGAGCATTACTGTTCAGTTAATAACAGCTGTCTTTACTCAGGACTTACTTTGTCCTGGGTGTGTTACAACAATCCCACACATTCATTGTCACTGTTGTGCTTACTCTGCAGATGAGGAAACTGAGGCTTAGAGAGGTTCAGTAACATACTCAAGGGTCACAAAGCGGTTGTCTTGGATCTACTTCCCCAGAACAGACAAAGCTGACCGCAGAACTCAGGAGAAAGTGAGTTGTTATGAAGCATTTCCAGGAAAAACAAAAAACCAGGAACTATCTGAATGGGGTCACGGGACCCAGAGGTAAAGGGATGAAACAAGAGGGGCCATCAGGCAAGTATCCATCCCATGGAGGGGACCATGGCTCAATCCCAGTGGGGAGCTGTGGAGACAACTTGGGTCACACTTCACAACGGTCACCATGGTAGTGAAAGAAGCAGGGTGTTTGTGTTCGTCATTGGTTAGGGGCTGCCCTGGGGTATATAGATTCCCAGGCACTTCCGGGCTTTCTGAAGGAAATGGCAAAGGGGGTCCAGCAGCCTGAGGGTCTCTTGTCTCTTTGCTGAGAGAACTCAAGTGCTGGCTGCTGAGAGCTATAGTGGGTGCTGCACTGTCCTGCCCAGACAACCCCCCCCACTCCCCATCCCCCCTTTCAGGTTCAAAGGTCTCATTCCCCAGCTGCAATCCTGCCCAGGAATTGCCCTTGGCCAGGGAAGAATCCTTGCCCAAGGTGATGCACCCCTCCCAGGGAACCTCCTGCTCTCAATTCCTGCTTCAGAGTCTGTTTCCTATGAAAACAAACTTGGGTCAGGAGGGAAAGCGCCCTGGAAGCCAGTGTGGTCAAAACAGCAAAGGGCTCTGAAGGGATGACAGAGGGGATTCACTCCCAGCATTGGCCACCCTGGCTCAGGATCAAAGCAGCACCAATAACCCTGAAATGCTACAAGGCAAGACACGGCGTATTTTTTCACTTTGTGAAACCAAATTTAATCAAGCTCTACACTCACCCAACTGGTTTGACGTATGTTCAAGCTTAGTCACTTTTCGAGAACCTGTCCCTAGGACAGCATGAAAAATCTGGGAAAGCATGAAAGAATGATGTTCTCTGACACACCTGGTCTCAGGCACGGACATTCCCAGGAGTGGGAACTGGAGGGAAGCGTTATCTGCAGAGGTGATGGCGGTGGTGATGGTTCAGGGCGGAGAAGGACAGAAGGACAAGGGTTACAGGGGCCCACGATGAATAACTCTTCTTAAATTCTGCCCCTTCAATGTGCACCAGGGCCTGACCAAGCCAAGCTTTCTAACTGGTGCCCTGGTCCTATCTCTAACCTATCAAGGAAGAACAAGCCCTCCTGGGAAGAAACAGTAGCAAGTGGGACCCTTGGCTCGGTTACTGCAACTTCTCCAGTCATCTTCTAATGATGCTTTGCCCTCTGACCCCTTTTACCCTCTCAATCTCCCCAACCCCCCCCCCCCACCCATCCCCTGCTGCTTCCCCGGCCACAGCCTCTGAAGCAACGGGGCAGGTCTCATCCCCACCCTGACTGCACCTCTATTCATTCAGCCCCAACAAGTCTGTCTCTTTCCTCGTGGCCAGAAATGCTCTGCCGTTTCTTCTCCATCTATTTAAATCCGTCCCACCTCTCTGGCTTCAAAGCAAGCTCTTCCAGATGCCTCTAAGATGGTGACTGTGGAACTGGAAACCACCCCTACTGCTCATCCCCCACCTACAGAAGAAGAGAAAACAGAATCTAATCAGGAGGTTGCTAACCCAGAACACTATATTAAACATCCTTTACAGAACAGATGGGCACCCTGGATTTTTAAAAATGGTAAAAGCAAAACTTGGCAAGCAAACCTTCGGCTGATCTCTAAGTTTGATACTGTTGAAGACTTCTGGGCTCTGTACAACCATATCCAGTTGTCTAGCAGTTTAATGCCTGGCTGGGACTACTCACTTTTTTTTTTTTTTTTAATTAATTAATTGTTATATTTTTGGCTGCGCTGGGTCCCCGTTGCTGCGCACGGGCGCTCTCCAGCTGCGCCGCGGTGCGCGGACCTCACACTGCGGCGGCCCCTCCCGCCGCGGAGCACGGGCTCCAGGTGCACGGGCTTCAGCAATCGTAGCGCGCAGGCTCAGTAGTGGTGGCTCACGGGCCCAGCCGCTCCGCAGCATGTGGGATCCTCCCAGACCAGGGCCCGAACCCATGTCCCCCGCATTGGCAGGCAGACCCCCAGCCACTGCGCCACACAGGGAAGCCCACTACTCACTTTTTAAGGATGGTATTGAGCCTATGTGGGAAGATGAGAAAAACGAACGAGGAGGACGATGTGTAATTACATTGAACAAACAGCAGAGACCAAGGGACCTCGATCGCTTTCGGCTGGCGACACTGCTGTGCCTTACTGGAGAATGTTTTGATGACTACAGTGATGATGTATGTGGAGCTGTTGTTAATGTTAGAGCTAAAGGTGAAAAAATAGCAATGTGGACCACTGAATGTGAAAACAGAGAAGCTGTTACACGTATAGGGAGGGTATACAAGGAAAGGTTAGGACTTCCTCCAAAGATAGTGACTGGTTATCAGTCCCATGCAGACACAGCTACTAAGAGCGGCTCCACCACTAAAAATAGGTTTGTTGTTTAAGAAGACACCTTCTGAGTATTCTCGTATGAGACTGCGTCAAGCAATCGAGATTTGGGAGCTGAACCAAAGCCTCTTCAAAAGCAGAGTGGACTGCATTTAAATTTGATTTCCATCTAAATGTTGCTAAGATATAAGAGAAGTCTCATTCGCCTTTGTCTTGTACTTCTGTGTTCATATATATATATATATATATATATTTTTTTTTTTTTTAATTTTGGCTAGAGTGTCCTCTGTCCCAATCAAAGAAGTGCAGTCAGTACACATCGTCCCCAGAATCCATAAATGTGTTCCTGACCCACTCTCTAATAGCTTAATAGATTTAACCATTACAAACACATCTGGCCCATCTACAATATTAAAGAAAAGAATCTGCATTTCTATACCTTACAAGAGAACGATTCTGTTTATGTTCCATTGTATGCAGGAGCTTATTTTGCTGGTTTGAAAGAGTATGATGCATGCAGTTTTCTAACAATTTTCCTTGTTTCTTTTTACAGCATTGTCTGTGCTGTACTCTTGCTGATGGCTGCTAGATTTTAATTTATTTGTTTCCCTACTTGATAACATTAGTGATTCTGATTTCAGTTTTTCATTTGTTTTGCTTTTGTTTTTTTCCTCATGTAATACTGGTGAAGGATCCAGGAATATGACACAAAGGTGGAATAAAGATTAATTTTGTGCTTTCTTTGGTAGTTTTTTTTTGGTTTTTTTTATTACTACAAAGCTTTACTACAAATTTATGCATTTCATTCAAATCAGTGATCTATGTTTGTGTGATTTCCTAAACATAATTGTGGATTATGAAAAATGTATCATAATTACATTCCTAATTAGAATTAGTATGCCTGTTTTTGTATCTTTATGCTGTATTTTAACACTTTGCTATACTTAGGTTATTTTGCTTTGGTTAAAAAAATGGCTCAAGTGGTCCCATTCATATTAAGACACTGTAGAAAACTGTAAATAGAATGTGTACAGTGAATTGTCTTTTAGACAAAAAAAAAAAAAAAGCAAGCCCTTCCTCCTCCAGGAAGCCTTTGCTGGCCGCTTCAGTGCACACAGACCCCTCCCTTCCCTGGTCACCAGAGCCACCCACAGCTGCGGCGTGCCTCTAGGCGAAAAGCAGCCACCTACTGTCATTGTGTACCGACGCTTCACCTCCCCAAAAGAGACTGTCAGCCAAGACCTTAACTAATGAAACTCCTTCTGAATCTTCCACAGCACGGAACATGGGGACACGGAGGAGTCTCAGAAAAAATAATAAATCCACGGATGGTTTATTATATGAAACTTAAGAGCCAACAGTGAAGCCTAGTCGCAGCACTCCTTCTTGGAACAGCAATTACAAGCTATGGGCTGAACTGTGTCCATTTTTTTTCATGCATGTTTACTCTTCAATATTGATTGAAACACACATCATCCCGAGAAAAAAAAGACCGGCTCCTTCTCCCATTCTCTTCCCCTGCGCCCTCTACCACATCCTCCCCGCAGATGAGACACACCTCTCCCCCCAGAACGGCGTCTCCACTTGCTGAGTGCTGGATCCACAGCTGCTGGACCTCACGGTCCATCCCGCATAAACCCCAAGAGTGTACGCTGTGGGCCTGGATGCAGCAGACCCAGAGGGGGGGATGGGAAACGGTACAGGTCTGGCCACAGAGGGGATAATGGGTCCTGCCACGCTCAGAGACCACAAACACCTGCACAGAAGGGGATGCTTCAACAGAGACCCCGGAGGGTTTACTGAGCATGCTCAACAGCGGGAGCCTGACGTGAGAACCATTTTTCGCAGTCTGGGAGATGCCGCAGAAGGAGCAGCGAAGAGAAATGTTGCCTCGTGTATCGATGCCAAGGCAGCTTTCGAAAGGCAGAGAGACCTGGGTTCTAAACCTGGTTCTGAACTTTCTAGCAGGGTACTTTCAACAAGTCACTTCATCTCCCTTCTCCAAGCTCCTGACCTCTAAGAGGAGAGTAAAAACAGAACCTGTCTCATAGGGTTGTTACAAGGATCACAGCGTAAATGGCTGGCTGTGCACCGAGGCTCAGGCCCCCTGTCCATGGAGTACAGCCGTGCTGGGAGCACTGCTCAGCCAGGGACCCTGCTTCCCAGGCCTCTCTGCCCCGAGACGGGATCATGTGATCAAGTTCTAACCAATGCACCGAGTGGAAGTGACTCCCACCACCTCAAGGCCTGGCCCACCAGAGTCTGCACGTAGCTCTCCACACTCACAAACACAACAAGCCTCTTGATGCAGAGGACCCAGCAAACGGCGTTAGGCTCTACCTGCTGCCATACCAGAAAGTGCAAGACACCTGGTCTTTCAATCGTTCTGGAGAGGAGAACTGCCCATCAAATTCAAATACTGGACTTGCGAAAATGCAAGAAGTAAACCGCTATATTAAGCCACTGAGACTCCAGGATTTGCCTGTTGGAGAAGTTAACCCTATGTTAGCCAAAACAAGAATTACATGCTGTATCTCAAGCATTATGCAATGCCTGACACAGAGAACACACAAAATAGGGTTGCTCTTGTTTTTATTACCCTGAACTCTTTACAGCACTTTATACCTTCTAGGGTATTTCTGTATCAGAGATGTTAATTCAATTTGTGTTGCCAAGCATTGAAGACAGCACAAAGTTAAAAGTTTTTAAACGCAGAGATTCCATTCTTCAGGGATTCATATGTGCAATTAGACCCATAATGTAAGTAATTACATTGCAAGGCAAATTTTATTAAATGCTTTGACAGAGGCTCAATGTGCAACGAGAAGATTCATTTTAGCTGAAGCGTTTGATATATTCCTGGAGGAGGGAAGTTACAAATGGGGCCGTGAACACCATTTATATTTCGCAGATGGACACATTGGCCAGGGGATTGGGGCAGGGGTAAATCTAGACAATGGGCAGCACTAAAGGTCCCAGTAGAAGGTTCCAAAGCGCTTTCTCTGTCCTCCTTTCTAAGGCAGGCACGGCAGAAGGAGGCTAGCTGTGTCACAGGGAGTAGCAAGGTGCTTTGGGGATACAGTGAGAATTAGGGCTGCAAATGCCAACTGGGACCAGCTTGAGAGGGGCCTCCAATGCCAGGCTCAGGAGTCCAGACTTTCCTTTATTAGTCATGAAGTACATGAGTCAGGACTCGGACTGGAAATGACAGAAACCCAACTGGCACTCTTTTACGCAAACAAAGGGATTCAGAGGTCCTGCTCATAATCAAACTAATAGTTACAGCTTGTCCTCAGGAACAAATGGAACCAGGGACCGGAACACCACAAAGAATCACAGGTAGCACCTCTGTTCACTCTTATAATCCTGTTTTAAATTACTTGTACTGTTTTTCCACTATCTGAAATCATCTTATGTACTGACTTGTCTGACCTCCTAGGATATGAGTCCCAAGGACACAGGGCAGTCTGTTTTGTTTACCACAAATTACAGCCTCTAGCATGGTCTCCTGCATGGCCAGCGCTCAGCAGGCACCCAGGGAGTATTTGTTGAAAGAATGATGCGAATGGGTCAGAGATTTTAAGATATGCTGGTTTAGGCAAACATGAGTATTCTCCTTCACTGCTCCAATTCCCCATATAAATCTGTACATTTGCAGTAATATCTGAATGGCTCAATATCTCTGTTATTCATGTCCCCATAAATCAGCAATAGGAGTGAACTTCCGATCCTGCAAGGCTGAAGGTTGCAAGCTGGACTCCCGTGGAATCACCGGATGAACTGTCCCATAGTACGGCACGGAGGTAGACCAGCTGACCAGCACTGAGATGTTCTAACACTCTAGTAGGCTTTTTTGAAATGCCTTCAGTCTCTACCTCAGAAACTCATACCTTGAACCAAACTCTATGCCTGAAGGCTCTGAGGGGATTAAGAGGGCTTTATGTCACAGTAAAGGGTCACAAGTGACATTTTTTAGACCTCACTCCTGTTCTCTTGCAAATGAAGTCACTGCAAAAGTTTTCTAAGGAGCCTAGGCATAACCAAGACACATTTAATCTCCTCTTTGACCTCAGCCAGATGCTAAAACTTTCTCATCCTCTCTCTTTTCTGAGGTCCTGCCATGTCTTTCAGTTTTGCCAAGGCAGAGATGGTTTGAACATACTGGAGAGTTCCATATCTGTTCTCCTGGGTAGCACCTGACAAGAGATGATCACAGCTCTACTTTGAGCCTTTTTGTTCTGTGATAGCCTTTCCTATTTTTACTACCATTTGACTAAAAACAGCCAAAGTTATTTCAGGATCAAACTAAGAATCATCACACCATGTTCTGGGTGAGTTGACTTTTTTTTAGCCACTCCACCCCCATGTATCTTTGACCTGTAAGATTTCTGCCTTGATCTGCTCAATACTTTGTGTGTTACTCCAAGAATAAGCAAGGTACCATGGTGCTCTTTTGTATTTTATTTCAGTTTTTATAGTTTGATATACATTTTTGTTAGAACAGTTAAGTCCCACCAGAAATCATACAGCAACACGGGTGTGGCAGCATATTGCATACCAATATGTCATGCTTTTGGCCATTTTAAGGAAACCTATTTGACTAAAACCAGGAAATGAAAAGAGTTACATTACAGAAAAGAACACTCCCCAATTTTCTCAGTAGACAAGATGGCTTTCTTGGGCAAGCAGAGAACACTACCTGTAAACTATTTTCATTTTGATACAGTCTTTTACTCTAATCACAAACCCTTTCAGATGAACCCAGAAATACCTTTCACCATGCACTAAGGTGAGATAATGGGGAGACCATTAGTGTTAGAAGAAAATTACTGTGGTTCACCTCACTATTTCTGCTGCCACGTCTAAGCCCTGTCATTATTAGGGAGATGAGTTTGTGCCAATCCATTTCTAAATCTCATCTGGTTCCACGTGAGACCAGTGATTTCTATTTACCAGCAGATAATTAGGACATAATTTCCATCTGTGGCTATCACCACCATGAGCCTCAAATTTACCATTTATCCAAAATCTGTCTTGAACAGCAATAAGGTACAGAGATTTATGCTAGGTATGGGCAGGGAGATGGCAGAAATGAATTTTCTGTCCTTCAGGAACTGAAGGTCTAACAGGAGGAAGAGAAAAAACGCATCAGTATGCTAAGACAAAAATAAGTGTCCTTAGAGGCAAGAAGAGGGTGTGGCACAGAAAAAAGCAAGGGCTGTGGGCACAGACTGAGTTTGACCCTCAGCCTCAATGTATCAGTCAGCTACTACTGCAATAATAATGTGTAACAAGCATCCATGAAAGTTTAATAGCTTATAACAACAAACATTTTTCTCATTCTGCAGGATACCTGAGCTTCAACTGATCTAGAATGGGCTCCTCCTACACTCCTCTGGATTGTGAGTTGGATTCAGATCTTCTCCACCTTCTTGGACCAGTGACTGCCTAAGACGTTCTTCTCATTGAAAAAGAAAGGCACATGATGCCTGATTTTGGCCACATGAGCCTTATATACTTTACTGATAATGTAGTGAAGTTTTCTTTATAGGAAAAACCATTTATGAAGACTACAATTTCTCAATGTAAGAATAATATGCATTCTTATTTTCATTTTTAATATGCGTATTTTTATTAAAAATGCTTTTAATGCATATTAAAAGCAAATAATAATGCTTTTTAATATGCATTTTCATTAATGCATATTAAAAAGCATTAATGCATATTAATGCATTTTCATTAATAATATGCATGTGAAAGCAAATAGTATCCTTCCCAGTCCCCTCCATGCCCCTTTCCTTTCTCCCTTCTGCTACAATCATTGTGACAATGGCACAGTACTTTCAAAACTCCCTTTTCTGAGAGACTTAATGAAAGCTTCCTTTCCAGCTCATTCATTAAGTTGATGACCTTGGAAGGATACATTTTGTTTCTCACACATCCTTAACAAGTTTGGGGGGGTAGAAATTGTTCTGGAGCCTACTTTGAGGCGGGATAGAGACAGTAAAACCAGTCTAAGCAAAATACGTCACAAACTTTGAGATGCTGGAGTCTGGAGTTGAGTGAGAAGAAAGGTCTTAAGGGGAAGAATTGACCAAGAATATGGTGGTGAGCTGGGGCATTAGAGGGGCACAGGGTTAGAAAAAAATACACTATGGTGAGGAGTGGTTATATTTTCTTGGGAGTAATGACTGACGTTAAATTCTGTCTCTGCCATACTGTGCTGAGTTATTTTTGCCCTCAAATACTGCATGCTCACAGTAGAGTCTGCACCATACAAAAACCTTCTTTAATTGAACTTGGAGGCAGTGAAAGAACAGACATTATGAGCAGCACAGACCAAGTAGTTACAGAAGAAGATAGGGGTTGCAAGGTGCAGGACAGGTCGTAGAGGTGGAAAATTCAGCATCTGGAAGAAATCATGCTGAGAGGTAAAATAGGACAAATATAAGCCTCTCAAGAATTCTTAGATTCTAGGCTCTCTCCAAATTTTCCAACAATTCTTCGTTTCCCTTTGATTCCTATCGGAAACCCCTCTTCCCCCAGCTGGTAGGGCTGCAAATGCATGGTCCTTCTTTTCCCATTCCATAAGTAGAAGATGGATCTACAACACAAATGCTCACTCAGTACAGATCCTTCTATCCTCCTGAGCACAGAAACTGGTCCAGGTTGGGCACCCAGCTCAATCAGAGTCCTATGGAATTGGGATGTGGGTTTCAATAGATGCTGGACCATGTAAGCCCAGATCTGCTGTTGGCTATCTTTCATACCACTTAAAGAAAGCCTCCCTAAGAATAAAGCCAATACAGAAGAAAGCAGAGGCAAGAGGTTGAGAATGAGAGTCCTGATGACATCCTTGAGCCCATGAATCTAGCCATAACTGAAGCCCCATCCACACCTGGGGTCTCCAGACCCAGACTCCAGGAAAGATCCTATCACAACCAGAAGAGTTTCTGCCCCGTACCCCCAGTTTATGTGCATGCCAATTTACCCAGTCTACTCTCTACAGTAGGAGTCAGAAAACTTTCTCTGTAAATGGCCAAATAGTAAATGTTTCAGGCTCTGTGGGCTGTCAAGTCTTTGCTGCAACTACTCGACTCTGCTGTTGGAGCAGAGAAATAGCCACGGACAGTATGCGAGTGAATGAGCAGAGCTTTGTTCCAGCAAAACTCTATTTACAGAAACAGGTCGGCAGCACAGATTTTGCTCTCAGTTTGTAGCTTGCTGACCCCGGCTCTACAGAAACCTTGGATGGTCAGTTTCAGAAATGGCCACTGAATTTGCGCTTCAGAAAATTCCTTAAGGAGAAAACTTTACAGGGATGGCTCTAAAAGTCACTGCCATGGTGAAAAAGCTCTGATTTTGCTGCAGTGGCTGACAAATGACATCACAGGTTATGAGGTGATTACACAATGCCCCTTGCATTCGCTTCATCTGTGGATTCAAACATATGAAACGTCAAGTGTTCATAAAACTTAGCTGCTAACGCTGAACTTTCTAAGGCCAACTCCAGTGAAACTGAAAATTAGTTGACTGTCTGACCAGTACTGACCAAATCAGTGAACACCAAAGCTGCTTCAATCTTATTTGTGTATTATATTTTTGATGATGACTTGTGCCATCCTGGGATACTCACCAAGCTTTACTTAACCCTTTTCTGAGAGACTTAATGAAAGCTTCCTTTCCAGCTCATTCATTATTTCACTTCCAAGTCTTTTTATTCTCTAGGAGAGTTTTTCTCCTTGAAATAGGTCTTAGAACTTGGTGCCCCACTGATGTTAAGTGGACAAAACATTTATCTTTTTTGTGAAATGCAATCAGAATGGCCCCCAGCAACATGTATGAATCAATTCAAAGACACCTTTGAGCATCAGTCACGATCAGAGAAAAATCAGGTGTGTAGGTATCAACCAGCCACAACTGCAGAAAATACCGACACAAGGCTTCACCTTGCCACCATCTAGCCATGCTGTCTACTGTCTCCATGAGTTCCAGAAGCTTCTGTTTGGGTCACATGCCACTGGATTGAATCCGACCAAGTCTTAGAAATCTCTGAGATGGCAGCCACCTCTCTGGGGACCTCAGAATCCTGGCAGCTGATGCCTGGATCTGACAAGGCTCTGGTTCTAGAAATCATTATCTAGTTCAGCCAGTCTCCCTGACTCATTCTGAACTCAGGGTGTGAGACACACATATTCCCTCTAGACCAGGAAAATCTTACCTGCTATCTCTTAGAAGGCCAGAGGCTGGTAGAAAGAACTTAGTCTCTGGAAAACGGGAAATATCAACTGTATTCACTGCCCCTAGCAGGCAGGATCTCCAAGATTTAAACTGACTCCCTTCCCAAAGCTCAAGAGCAAATCTCTCTCTCTCTCCAGCCACTCAGATCAGGCCTCTGCTCGGTGCCCCAGCAGGATCCCAGGATCTGTGTGCTTCAAATTTCCTCTACGTCTTTGTTAATACAACCTCAGTGCTTAGCACAATGCCTGGCACATAGCATGGACTCAAAAAGTGTTAGTTGATTGCATAGGAAAATAAATGAATGTGCTGAGACCTTGCACATGCCCCCGGAAATGATAGGTGACTGTGGAAGAAGAGAATACTGTCCAGCAAATATTCATTCCCTATTCCCCTCCCACACAAGAAATGTATGTACTTGCTTGACTGATATCAGGTTTGGCAACATGATTCACTTTTTCTCATGATGGCAGATAATGCTTCCCCATACCTTGAACTTGGGTCTAGGCATGTAACTTGCTTCATCCAATAGGAGGTAGGCAAACTTGATGCAATAAAGATTGTGAAACCTAGCTTACCTTCTTATACTTCTGTCATTATCATGAGAAGAACTCCCACTCTCCCCGAGGTAGCTGCTGCTCTTTCAGTCTGGGATCTGGAATGAACACATGGAACAACCCTGGTAAGGAACCACGCCCAGATGGATCTGTACCTTGAAGCACAGTCTCCCAGGAGCCCAGCCTAGAAGAGTCAACCATCAGGCAACCCACTGACAGGTAAGCAAGAATAAATGACTGTGGACAAAGAATGCCACCTACCGTATCAGTAAACAAAGGATGCTGTAGCCACCAGGCCATAAGCCACTGCAGCCCCACCCCCGCGCAGGTGCACCCTAAGGGACTCAGGATGGAAAAGAACAGGATACTGGGCCGAGAGAGTTAAGGTGCATATCAAAGGAATGATATCAGTAGGCCCAGACTCTTGCGTCTTCCCAACTAGAAAAGTGCTACATTCATTAACCTGAGATGCCTGGTTTTCTTTTATTAACAGTAATCTTTTGATGTTCCTACTATCTGTTTTGTTTGTTTGTTTGTTTGTTTAACTCCTATATATCCTGGCTCCTCCCTGACCTCTTCTGAGCTGTCTCTCAGAGCTATCTGAGAGGCTGTCTCCTGGGCTTACGTCCTTAAGTACGTCCACCGAATAAAACAAAATTCTCAACTGCTAGGTTGTGTATTTTTTTAAGTCAACAGGATTGTTATTTTAAGTCACTGAGTTTGGAGTGTTTTGTTATGCAGCATTATTGTAGTACTAAGTAACAGATACACCCACTACCACCAGCAAGAAGAACAGCACTGTCATGACTCTATCATCACTATCATCACAAGAAAGACCCCAAGAACGTGACATTGTCCATCTGCAGCAGCTGTGCTTATGTCGGGAAGACAAAGGGCACCCTGGCAGCCCTAGTGCCCAAAGGAGACACTAGAGAAGAGGAAGACCCAAAGACATGGCTTATTTAGCCCACAAAGGTTTGGAGGACCTGCCCTGAAGGTAAAAGCTATCCACTGGAGAAAAGCCTCTCTCAGCTGAAAGGAAACACACCCCATATTTTCTTTGCACTTTCACATGGAAGTTCCTTTTCTAAAGGTCCTCACAGATTTGTGTGGGCATGACCAGTTTAACAATAGCTGCCCCGATGGACGGCAGTAAGATGCAAATGCCGTCATTTATCAGGGTCCTTGACCTTCAGCCTTTCTGACTATTCAGTGTAAGCCCAAACTCCCCATCCTTCCAATCAGCATTGGTTTTCAGGCTCATATAGATTCTTGCATATCCATTTGTTGCCTTTCCCTGAGAAGTTTCTGAAAATGAAAAGAGCAGAGAAAAGAAAATGGCTTTTTGTTTGAATTTCCTTAAAGAGTCATTTGGCGAAGCAAGCATCATCAGCTCTTGTACACAGGCAAAATTCAGTTAAGTGATCTCTGACTGTTCTGCAAAATTGGAATCTGAAGCCTTGTAGCAAATTGTCTCTAATGGATCATGGAATGTGAGAGGCACATATAGGCAGGGCTGCCCTTCTGACAACTCAGTGAAGAAAACAACTGCTGGAGCTCTTAATGCTCTAAGCTAGGGCTCTGCTGTCTGCCATCTTGATGCGAACATCACCCCAACTTGGGATAGATGCTGTAGACAGGATTCACGAAGTTGGGGCAAGGATGATTGGAGGACACAGGAGCCTAGGAAACAACCCAAGCATTACACAGACTCACCCAAGACTGTGTGACAAAAGGTGCTCTGATCGGCTCACTCTTTGCCTCTTCATACATCTGCCTCTTTCTCCAGCTTCCTAAGAGGTGCCCAAGTATGCCAAGGAGACCAAATTTCCACCCAAGAATATCGACTAGTACATGCTGGCTCACCCTGGATGCATCCCAAAATAAAGGTATATGTCTCCTAGCATCTATCCACCTATTGATATTTTCCCCCTTTCATTTGGTTCCCTCTCCCCAGGGAATCTCATCCACTTCATAGCTGATGCCTATAAAAAACTTTAATTCCAGCCTGACCTCTCTGTTGAGCAAAACCCATATGCCGAGCATCTGAACTGGGCTATTTCACAAGCATTCAGACTCAGCATGACCCAAGTAGAACTCATTAATTTCCCCCAGATATTTTTCTTCTCCTGCCTTCCCCTTATCAGGTAAAGGCATCAGCCCAAGTTAAGGAACTCAGAAACACTCTTTACTCTTTTCCCCTCTCCACCCTCAAGAGCAATACAATGCTAAGAGCTCTAATTTCTAATTTCTAATTTCTGCTAACCTACATCTTCCATTCTTTCCAGCAAACTTCCATTCAATCACCTAATATGTCTTGGGTCCCTATTTTGTGCCAGGCTTCTTCCTAGGTGATTTGAGATACAGCAGTGAGCAAATAGACCAAGAACCCTACCCCTGTGGTGCTACCTTTGACTACAGAAAGAGACAATAAACAACGAAAGAAAATTAAGTAACATTCTATATAATTGGGATGAGTGCTATGAAAAACACGGTAAATGGACAGTAAGTGGGTAAATGGATGGGCTGCACTGAGTAAAGCCAGATTTCAGTGTTAGATATGGGGGGCAGGGTAGACCTCCCTGAGGAGATGAAGTCTGAGCAAGGATTTGAAAGAACAAAGACTTAAGGAGGGAGACATTATTGCAATAATGCAAGCAAAATATGATGGGGGCTTAGACCAGGATGGTAGCAGTAGAGATGGCAAGGAAGGTAAAGGTGATGGGATTTTATGATTGGTTAAATGGGGGTATGAAACAGAAAAATCAAGGGCAACTCCTAGGTTTTTTCTTGAGCGAATGGAAGGATGGAGCGCCCATCGATGGAGATGGGGAAGGCTAGAAATGGAGCAGGCTTGGAGAAGGGAAGATCAGTAGTTCTGTCTTGGACAAGCAGAGTTTGAGATGTTTATTAGATATTTGAGCAAAGACATCAAATAGGCAGTTGGATAAAAGGCCAGAATTCAGGAGAGAGGTTCAGAGTGGAGATACAACCTTAGCCCAGGCCCACATCATTGCTCACCGGCATTGCTGCAGTGATCTCGCAGCTGGGGTCCCTGCATTGCTGCAGTGATCTCGCAGCTGGGGTCCCTGCATTGCTGCAGTGATCTCGCAGCTGGGGTCCCTGCATTGCTGCAGTGATCTCGCAGCTGGGGTCCCTGCATTGCTGCAGTGATCTCGCAGCTGGGGTCCCTGTCTCTACTTTTCTATCTTTTACAGTTGTCCTCCACATTCCTATCAGAGAGGTGTTTCTAAAACTGGAATCTCACCTGCTTAAAAACCTCTGATTTCCCATTAAATACCAAATCCAATGCCACTCCACAGCATGGCACTCCAATCTACACTTCAAACTCTCCCTTATTGGCCCCAACCATGTGGAGATGCTACACTGGCTCCTGGACTAATGGATAGTCCTGGATGTCAGGCACCTCTGAGCATCTGTCCATGTTCTCTCGATCTGGAATAGCACCTTCTCTGTATCCCTGGCAAACCCACTCATCCTTAATTTCCTAATTCAAATGCCGTCTCCTTGCTAGACCTCGCTGTGCACCTTCCAGTGGGATTAACTGCTCTTCCTTCCATCTTGCCATTGCAACTTATACACTCTTCTAGGGTAATACTTACTGTATGGCGATGCAGGTTTCTGTCTTTGACTAAGCCACAGACTAGATGCCGCTTTATTCACCTAAGTCAGTGGCCAGCACACTGCCCAGCAGAAGTGTACAGAATAGCCATGAGCCAAAATAAATCCAGCTGCTTTGTCAGTGCACCCATCATATTGGCACAATCTGGGAGTCTGGAGATATAGGAGAGGGAGGGGGGAGTGACATTCTCCATCCTGTGGGCAACCAGCAGCTGTCAATCAGAGCAACAAGGAGGCCCCCTGCAGGCGGCTGACGGTCCCTGGAGCCCACAGCACTTAGAAGCTCCTCTTCACTCCCTCCTATGGGGGTCCTGGCAGAGGAGAGTGATGGGGGTAATGGGCTTGGGTTTTAACAGCAGAGGTTTTGTTTAGGCGTGAAGGATGTCCTCACTAAGGCAAGAAATGAGATGGAATTTGCAGAGAAACATTAAGGGAAATAGAAAAATGTTCTCTAAATTCATGGTGTGCCAGGGACTTCAGTGGGCACCTCAGGTCCTTGCACTTTGCTTCCCTCATATTTACGAAGTGTCCATGGGCCTGATCCTGCTGTTTATTAAGAGACATGCCTTCTACCCCTGCACACACCCTTCTCCTGCCTTTCCTCCGCCAACTCCAGTGATCCTCCAACATTTACAACAACGGGCCTCCAGGTCCTAGTTCAGCCCCTGTCTTCAAAGGTCTTTTGAAAACTGAGCACGTTTTAAATTGAAACAAAATTCTTTTCTACTTGAGCAGAAGAAGAGATAAGAGAAACCTCACCTCATCCCAATTATAGCAGAACTCCCACCTCACACTAGAGAAATAACCAGCCACTAAGCTAGCTGTGGGCTCTGCCTTGGGACTCAGGGCCATTTCCTGCTTATTATCAACATCCAAGGCCACAGGGAGGCTCTGAGTCTTGAAGATCATAAATGAGGCTTTTTGGGAGAAAACCAAAATCAGAGTGACTCAGACGTAAATTTATTCTTCAGCACTTTTTAGGGCTTAACTGCTTCTTAGGAAAATAGAGCAATAGTCAGAGATGCTGAAACGCGACTCTGATGCCAAAATACATTAAAAATCTAAGATTCAAAGAGGTCAGAGGGACTTCCCTGGTGGCGCGGTGGTTAAGAATCTGCCTGCCAATGCAGGGGACACAAGTTCGAGCCCTGGTCCAGGAAGATCCCACATGCTGTGGAGCAACTAAGTCCATGCGCCACAACTACTGAGCCTGTGTTCTACAGCCCGCACGTCACAACTACTGAGCCCACACTCCGCAACAAGAGAAGCCACCGCAATCAGAAGCCCGCGCACTGCAACGGAGAGTAGCCCCTGCTCACCGCAACTAGAGAAAAGCCCGCGCGCAGCAACAAAGACCCAACACAGCCAAAAATAAATAAATAATTAAAAAAAAAAAAAAAAAGGCCAAAGAGAGGCCACCCCATGAAGCCAGGGAATTTTATTTGTTTTGTTCACTGTTCCACCCCCAGCCTCCAGAACAGCACCTGGCACAGGGTAAGCTCGCCATAAACCTTTGTTCAAGAAACGATAAATCAGAGGACTTAAAAGCCAGAGGCAATTGGTAGGATGAGAAGTCAAAGAACAGATGCCACAGGAGGGAGCCATGAGTCACCGTACGTTTTGATCTCATTCAACAAACTCTTTCAAAAAATGTGAATGAAAAAAAGAACAATGTATGAACGAGTAAAACGATAAGGTGTCTTTCCAGTATCTAGCAGTGTTGTCTAATGTGTGTTCAGATAGAGATATAACATCAACTGTCATCCTTCTCTACCCTCCCTCCATCTCCTTCCTCCTCCCCCTCTTCCTCCTTTCCTCCTCCTCTTTATTCTTCTTCCATCACGTCTCTTTTTTTTTTTTAATTTTTAAAATTTATTTATTTTATTTTATTTATTTTTTTGGCTGTGTTGGGTCTTCGTTGCTGCGCGGGCTTTCTCTAGTTGCAGGGACGGGGTCTACTCTTCATTGCAGTGCACGGGCTTCTCAATGCAGTGGCTTCTGTTGCGGAGCATGGACTCTAGGCGTGCGGGCTCAGTAGTTGTGGCTCGCAGGCTCAGTAGCTGTGGCTCGCCGGCTTAGTTGCTCCGCGGCATGTGGGATCTTCCGGGACCAGGGCTCGAACCCATGTCCCCTGCATTGGCAGGCAGATTCTTAACCACTGCGCCACGAGTGAAGCCCCCGTCACGTCTTTCTTGACACACTCACTCTCCATAGGCAACCTGCCACTAAGTTTTATGGTTTGAATCTCTGTGCTGAGTTCTCTTGTCACAATCTGTTCATCTCTCTTCTGCCATAGTCTCCCAGCATTCTCCTGCCTCAAGTCTCTCGTGGGCTTATCCTTTCTCCACCTTGCTGCTCAAGGGACACATCTACATCACCAGACCTTATCTCTCCTCCTTACAGACCATAATGCCTCCTCCCTGCCTCCTCCCTGCAATGTGTAGGCATGCTTAGGCGGCACCCAAGACTCCACCAGCTTTACCTCCAGCTAATATTGAGCACACCTTGCCTTGTATGTCAACCATCACATGTCCTTCTCCCATTGTCTAACTGGCAAGCTCCTACCCATCTTTCAAGGCCCAAATGTCTCAAGGACTTAGTGATAAGTGAAAAGATTTTTAAAAACTAAGTCTCTGAACCTTTATAACATCCAACATGCCTAGGAACAGAATGCCATTGTGTACATTTTTCCAAAAGCCTAAAGGAATTCTTGGATAAAATGTTTAAGACCAAAATAATACGTATGCTTTCAGTCCCTGGCAGGGGTGAGTCCCACATTTCTGTAGTAGCTGACGTGTATGTGGCCAGTTTCTTTTTAGTAATAAGTACCTAACTAAGTAGAGGGGCTGTGGATGTCATTGCTGTTCATCTATTTAGGCATCTAATTTGTCTCTGATTGTGTGATTTCTTAATTGCTTCATTTCCTGCAAGGATTAAGACTCCCAATTATTGCCCTCTTTAGGCATTAAAATAATACACTGTCTCTCTGCAACACTGAGGGTTAGAATAATTTAACATCATATCATAGGATGAGCAGTTCAGAATTCATGTCACTCAATTTGTTTACCCCTCCAAAATTAAAGACAGGACCTTCTGGGAAGATGATAAAGTATTTTGTGATATGTCTCTTTCCATCTCAGAGGCCACATGCCAAAGATGATGGCCAGGTTTGGAGACAGTCCAAATACAAGTTCTTTTCTCAGTGGTGGGGGAGGTGGTCCTTAATCATCTCAATCATGGACAGTGTGAAAGTAAGGAAAGTAAGGAAAAATTAAAACTTTCTGAAAAGCCTTCTCTTTAAATACAGTCAAAATGTAACTTGGGTCGGGCAGAAGTCATACCCCTTTTTAATCTGCATTTCGAGTCCCCTAAGGTAATAATTGGTAATATTAAATATGTGATGCAAAATCTTTTTTTTTTTTTTATAAATTCAGGGTGTTTTTAATTTTATTTATTTATTTATTTATTTATGGCTGTGTTGGGTCTTCGTTTCTGTGCGAGGGCTTTCTCTAGTTGCAGCGAGCGGGGGGCCACTCTTCATCGCGGTGCGCGGGCCTCTCACTGTCGCGGCCGCTCTTGTTGCAGAGCACAGGCTCCAGACGCGCAGGCTCAGTAGTTGTGGCTCACGGGCCTAGTTGCTCCGCGGCGTGTGGGATCTTCCCAGACCAGGGCTCGAACCTGTGTCCCCTGCATTGGCAGGCAGATTCTCAACCACTGAGCCACCAGGGAAGCCCAAAAATCATTTTTTAATTGCTTCTAGGTTTCAAAGAATTTGAAATCAGTTAAAAGAGATGTTAGATGGAGGGGGTAAGTCATGACTAGAAAAATACTGTGATAGGGAAATACAAAAGTCGTAATTTCTCTTCAGTATAGTCGGCTTCTAGAAGGAGGAAGATGCAGAGAGTGATTCTCTCTCCCATATGAATAAAATAAAAATGCAAGCATGCCTGGGACTCTGAGGTCTGTCCAGAGAGGGACAGATGGAGGCCCCAGCAAGGTTCTTACCGCACAATAACTCACTGGAGGACACTCCTGACCCTAGTGAAAGCCACAGAAGAACTCACAGATCTTCTTGTTTTGGATACAAAACAAAAACCGTGGTAAGGCCACTCTGGCTTGATGCAAACCTTGTAGATTCAGCAGGGATTGACATTATTCTTTATTCAAAAGAGATTTACTGAGACCCTGGCTAGGCACTAGAGATATAAAAACATGTAAGAGCTAGCCACATCTCTACTGATCTCAGGGTCTGGTTGGCATGACACTGAACTTAGAAGGTCACAAATACTAAAATCTCTGCTGCTGAGGAAAGGTGACAGTTCGGAAGAGTATTCCAATATAAAATAATTTTACATTTGTAAGATGCAAAAATCATTCCTGTTTCTCATACTCAAAATGGTAGGAAATTATGAATGAGGTTACACGGAAAGCTGTCCTAATCCTCTGGTTAGGAGCGGTGGGAGAAGCTATTTTAGGAAGAGTAATCACAGCAGGCTTCTTGGAGGACGTGACATCAAAAGTGAGAACTGAGAGATAGAAAAGCATCAGTCATGTGAATGTGATAAGATTACCATAGAATTTCTAAATATTTACTTAGGTCAAGTCGGCCAAACCTCAGGAAGCCTCTGAATGTTTTATTTGACATCCGTTACCTTCATTTTCAGCTTCCTTTTGTCCCCTTGTACCTCCTTAGATTGAGGTGACCCTCCAATCAGAGGAGTGACTGTCCTGATAAATGCTGGAGACTCAATGGGTTAATCAACCAGGAGTTTCTGCACGTCTTAACACTACCAGCAAGACACAGAAAAGTGAATATAAATAGTATGCATACTTGTGTGTTTAAAAAAAGGAGGGTATATACAAATATGCTTATGTATGCATATAATATCTGAAAAAATATCCAAAGACACTGACATCCATGATTAATTCTGTAGAGAAAACTGGAGATCTTAGGATCTGTACAGAGAGAGGAGACTTTTCCACTAGCTACCCATATGTAATGTGTGGTTATTGTTGTTTGTTTGGAACAAACAAATGTAACAAACGCCAAGAACCAGCTCCACTCAACGACCAGCAAGCTACAGTGCTGGACACCCCATGCCAAACAACTAGCAAGACAGGAACACAACCCCACCCATTAGCAGAGAGGTTGCCTAAAATCATAATAAGGTCACAGCCACCCCAAAACACACCACCAGACGTGGACATGCCCACCAGAAGACAAGATCCAGCCTCATCCACCAGAACACAGGCACTAGACCCCTCCACCAGCAAGCCTACACAACCCACTGAACCAACCTTAGCCACTAGGGGCAGACACCAAAAACAATGGGAACTACGAACGTGCAGCCTGCGAAAAGGAGACCCCAAACACAGTAAGTTAAGCAAAATGAGAAGACAGAGAAATGCACAGCAGATGAAGGAGCAAGGTAAAAACCCACCAGACCAAACAAATGAAGAGGAAATAGGCAGTCTACCTGAAAAAGAATTCAGAATAATGATAGTGAAGATGATCCAAAATCTTGGAAATAGAATGGAGAAAATACAAGAAACATTTAACAAGGACCTATAAGAACTAAAGAGCAAACAAACAATCATGAACAACACAATAAATGAAATTAAAAATTCTCTAGAAGGGATCAATAGCAGAATAATTGAGGCAGAAGAACGGATAAGTGACCTAGAAGATAAAATAGCGGAAATAACTACCGCAGAGCAGAATAAAGAAAAAAGAATGAAAAGAATTGAGGACAGTCTCAGAGACCTCTGGGACAATATTAAACGCACCAACATTCGAATTACAGGAGTCCCAGAAGAAGAAGAGAAAAAGAAAAGGACTGAGAAAATATCTGAAGAGATTATAGTTGAAAATTTCCCTAATATGGGAAAGGAAATAGTTAATCAAGTCCAGGAAGCACAGAGAGTCCCATACAGGATAAATCCAAAGAGAAACACGCCAAGACGCATATTAATCAAACTATCAAAAATTAAATACAAAGAAAAAATATTTAAAGCAGCAAGGGAAAAACAACAAATAACATTCAAGGGAATCCCCATAAGGTTAACAGCTGATCTTTCTGCAGAAACTCTGCAAGCCAGAAGGGAGTGGCAGGACATATTTAAAGTGATGAAATGGAAAAACCTACAACCAAGATTACTCTACCCACCAAGGATCTCATTCAGATTTGACGGAGAAATTAAAACCTTTACACACAAGCAAAAGCTAAGAGAATTCAGCACCACCAAAGCAGCTTCACAACAAATGCTAAAGGAACTTCTCTAGGCAGGAAACACAAGAGAAGGAAAAGACCTACAAAGACAAACCCAAAACAATTAAGAAAATGGTCATAGGAACATATATATTGATAATTACCTTAAATGTAAAAGGATTAAATGCTCCAACCAAAAGACATAGACTGGCTGAATGGATACAAAAACAACACCCATATATATGCAGTCTGCAAGAGACCCACTTCAGACCTAGGGACACATACAGACTGAAAGTGAGGGTATGGAAAAAGATATCCCATGCAAATGGAAATCAAAAGAAAGTTGAAGTAGCAATCCTTATATCAGAGAAAATAGACTTTAAAATAAACAATGTTACAGGAGACAAGGAAGAACACTACATAATGATCAAGGGACCAATCCAAGAAGAAGATATAACAATGATAAATACATATGCACCCAACATAGGAGCACCTCAATACATAAGGCAACTGCTAACAGCTATAAAAGAGGAAATTGACAGTAACACAATCATAGTGAGGGACTTTAACACCTCACTTACACCAATGGACAGATCATCCAAAATGAAAGTAAATAAGGAAACAGAAGCTTTAAATGACACAATAGACCAGAGAGATTTAATTGATATTTATAGGACATTCCATCCAAAAACAGCAGATTACACTTTCTTCTCACGTGCACACGGAACATTCTCCAGGACAGATCACATCTCAGGTCACAAATCAAGCCTCAGTAAATTGAAGAAAACTGAAATCATATCAAGCATCTTTTCTGACCACAACACTATGAGACTAGATATCAATTACAGGAAAATATCTGTAAAAAATACAAACACATGGAGGCTAAACAATACACTACTTAATAACCAAGAGATCACTGAAGAAATCAAAGAGGAAATAAATAACTACCTAGAAACAAATGACAATGAAAACACAATGACCCAAAACCTATGGGATGCAGCAAAAGCAGTTCTAAGAGGGAACTTTATAGCAATACAATCCTACCTTAAGAAACAAGAAACATCTCAAATAAACAACGTAACCTTACACCTAAATTAGAGAAAGAAGAACAAAAACACCCCCAAAGTTAGCAGAAGGAAAGAAATCATAAAGATCAGATGAGAAATAAATGAAAAAGAAATGAAGGAAAGGATAGAAAAGATCAATAAAACTAAAAGCTGGCTCCTTGAGAAGATAAACAAAATTGATAAACCATTAGCCAGACTCATCAAGAAAAAAAGGGAGAAGACTCAAATCAATAGAATTAGAATGAAAAAGGAGAAGTAACAACTGACACTGCAGAAATACAAAGGATCATGAGAGATTGAAGAAGAAATGGACAAATTCTCACAAATGCACAAACTTCCGAGAATGAACCAGGAAGAAGCAGAAAATATGAACAGACCAATCACAAGCACTGAAACTGAAACTGTGATTAAAAATCTTCCAACAAATAAAAGCCCAGGACCAGATGGCTTCACAGGCGAATTCTATCAAACATTTAGAGGAGAGCTAACACCTATCCTTCTCAAACTCTTCCAAAGTATAGCAGAGGGAGGAACACTCCCAAACTCATTCTACAAGGCCACCATCACCCTGATACCAAAACCAGACAAAGATGTCACAAAGAAAGAAAACTACAGACCAATATCACTGATGAACATAGATGCAAAAATCCTCAACAAAATATTAGCAAACAGAATCCAACAGCACATTAAAAGGATCATACACCATGATGAAGTGGGGTTTATCCCAGGAATGCAACTATTCTTCAATATACGCAAATCAATCAATGTGATACACCATATTAACAAATTGAAGAATAAAAATCATATGATCATCTCAACACATGCAGAGAAAGCTTTCGACAAAATTCAACACCCATGTATGATAAAAACCCTCCAGAAAGTAGGCATAGAGGGAACTTACCTCAACATAATAAAGGCCATATATGACAAACCCACAGCCAACATCATCCTCGATGGTGAAAAACTGAAACCATTTCCACTAATCAGGAACAAGACAAGGTTGCCCACTCTCACCACTATTATTCAACATAGTTTTGGAAGTGTTAGCCGCAGCAATCAGAGAAGAAAAAGAAATAAAAGGAATCCAAATCAGAAAAGAAGAAGTAAAGGTGTCACTGTTTGCAGATGACATGATACTATACATAGAGAATCCTAAAGATGCTACCAGAAAACTCCTAGAGCTAATCAATGAATTTGGTAAAGTAGCAGGATACCAAATTAATGCACAGAAATCTCTTGCATTCCTATACACTCATGATGAAAAATCTGAAAGTGAAATTAAGAAAACACTCCCATTTACCACTGCAACAAAAAGAAAAAAATACCTAGGAATAAACCTACCTAAGGAGACAAAAGACCTGTATGCAGAAAATTATAAGACACTGATGAAAGAAATTAAAGATGATACAAACAGATGGAGAGATATATACTATGTTCTTGGATTGGAAGAATCAACATTGTGAAAATGACTATACTACCCAAAGCAATCTACAGATTCAATCCAATCCCTATCAAACTACCACTGGCATTTTTCACAGAACTAGGACAAAAAATTTCACAATTTGTATGGAAACACAAAAGACCCCGAGTAGCCAAAGCAATTTTGAGAAAGAAAAACGGAGCTGGAGGAATCAGGCTCCTGGACTTCAGACTATACTACAAAGCTACAGTAATCAAGACAGTATGGTACTGGCACAAAAACAGAAATATAGATAAATGGAACAGGATAGAAAGCCCAGAGATGAACCCACACACATACGGTCACCTTATCTTTGATAAAGAAGGCAAGAGAATACAATGGAGAAAAGACAGCCTCTTCAATAAGTGGTGCTCAGAAAACCGGACAGCAACATATAAAAGAATGAAATTAGAACACTCCTTAACACCATACACAAAAATAAACTCAAAATGGATTAAAGACCTAAATGTAAGGCCAGACACACTATATAACTCTTAGAGGAAAACATAGGCAGAACACTCTATGACATAAATCACAGCAAGGTCCTTTTTGACCCACCTCCAGGAGAAATGGAAATAAAAACAAAAATAAACAAATGGGACCTAATGAAACTTAAAAGCTTTTGCACAGCAAAGGAAACCATAAACAAGACGAAAAGACAACCCTCAGCAGGGGAGAAAAGATTTGCAAATGAAGCAACTGACAAAGGATTAATCTCCAAAATTTACAAGCAGCTCATGCAGCTCAACATCAAAAAACAAACAACCCAATCCAAAAATGGGCAGAAGACCTAAATAGACATTTCTCCAAAGAAGATATACAGACTGCCAACAAACACGAAAGAATGCTCAACATCATTAATCATTCGAGCAATGCAAATTAAAACTACAATACGGTATCATCTCACACCGGTCAGAATGGCCATCATAAAAAAATCTACAAACAATAAATGCTGGAGAGGGTGTGGAGAAAAGGGAACTCCCATACACTGTTGGTGGGAATGTAAATTGATATAGTCATTATGGAGAATAGTATGGAGGTTCCTTAAAAAACTAAAAACAGAACTACCATACAACCCAGCAACCCCACTACTGGGCATATACCCTGAGAAAACCATAATTCAAAAAGAGTCATGTACCACAATGTTCACTGCAGCTCTATTTACAATAGCCAGGACATGGAAGCAACCTAAGTGTCCATCGACAGATGAATGGATAAAGAAGATGTGGCACATATATACAATGGATTATTACTCAGCCATAAAAAGAAACGAATTGAGTTATTTGTAGTGAGGTGGATGGACCTAGAGTCTGTCATACAGAGTGAAGTAAGTCAGAAAGAGAAAAACAAATACCATATGCTAACACATATATATAGAATCTAAAAAAAATGTTTCTGAAGAACCTAGGGGCAGGACAGGAATAAAGACGCAGACCTACTAGAGAATGGACTTGAGGACATGGGGAGAGGGAAGGGTAAGCTGGGACAAAGTGAGAGAGTGCTAGTGTATACATGGACTTATATACACTACCAAATGTAAAATAGATAGCTAGTGGGAAGCAGCCGCATAGCACAGGGAGATCAGCTTGGTGCTTTGTGACCAGCTAGAAGGGTGGGATAGGGAGGGTGGGAGGGAGGCAGAACAAGAGGGAAGAGATATGGGGATATATGTATATGTATAACTGATTCACTTTGTTATAAAGCAGAAACTAACATGCCACTGTAAAACAATTATACTCCAATAAAAATGTTAAAAAAAAACCCAAAAAACTAAGTAAAATGCCACTGTGCCGTTGCTTCTGGAAATTGCTTAATTGATTGTACACCAGAAAACAAAGCAAAGCTTGCTTCTAATTCACTCAGCTCCGTCCCACCTCAGGGGTCTCAAAGACACTGGGAGGGTGTATTACACCTAATTTGGAAGTTTAAACTCTTCTTCCTGCAACAGATTTGATTACCTAACATTTGAAATATCTCACTGCAGTTATGAGCCCATCTAGTGAACACACCGCCTTGGTTACAACCTGGCTTGAAAATCCTCACTGCCCTGGAGTCTTTCTATTCCTAGCAGGGCTCACAGATAGAATATTGGAGGCCTGGTGTATTTGTCTTAACACATTTTCCCCTAGTTCCATAAAGGTCCCTCTTATAAGAAAGGTAATGTGTATTTTCTGAGAACGGAAGGGAAAGTTACATACAAAGAGAAAACAGGATGGCAACTATCTAGAAAACTAAACAGGAACTTGTTTTATTGCAACTCACTCCTGAATGCCATTGAAACCGACAGGCCTGAGATCAATATTCCATCAGCGGAGGCCATCTCAACACCCTGACAATCAACTGGCAATGTGCCACCCTCCTACACAATACAACATTGACCCAGGCAGTGCCTGCAGCAGATATGGCCATGCTCCCCTCCGGTAATCCGCACCCTCATGATAACCCGTGCTTGGCAGTCAGAAAGATCTCTTATCACTTCATTATCTGCCGGGTAGAGAAACCTTTCACAGCACAATTGGTGCTTCAAAATATACACAGAGTCATTCAAACCAAGTTTTGAGACCCTTAGAATTCCAACGTTCTTCTATTGATTCTATTTTACTAAGTACTTACTGCAATCTGTGGCTGCACTACCAAGAAATTAAATATTTTGATTCCTGATTTAGAAGGTGTATCTCAAGGGTTTTAAATCTTCAGCTTCAGGAAGAGGTGAAGTCTTTTTCTTCCCAAGGGGCCTGTTTCGACTTGTAACTGTACATGCTATCCTTGGGGCATGCCAATGGCACAAATTGTTTTAAAAACAGAAAATGAGAAGGCCAAAAACAAGTCACAGAGCAGATAACCCAAACCTGCAGAGCAATAATAGCTACCTTGTAGTCACCCTTAGTATGTAACAGGCACCGATCTAAATGCTTTACATATAACCACTCATTTCATGCTCACAGCAATGTAGGAGGTGGGTACCACTTTTACAGATGAGGAAACTGAGGCACAGAGAGAGTAAGTAACTTGTACAAAGTAAAAAGGGCTGGGGCATACATGCCAAGGAAGCTTCTGATTAGTTTTAACCCAAATACCAGCCCCCACTTAACTTTCCCTTTTATGATTGTAAATTCACACACTGTTTGTTAATCATCTTAAGTATAGGAAGTTTTATTTGCTTGTTCTACATTTTTTTAAATGTATGCTTTTTTACTGAAGTAAACTTAATTTACAATGTTGTGTTAGTTTCAAGTGTACAGCAAAGTGATTCAGTTTATTTATATATATATATGTATATACACACACACACATATATATATTCTTTTTCAGATTCTTTTCCATTATAGGTTACTATAAGATATTGAGTATAGTTCCCTGTGCTATACAGTAGGTCCTTGTTGTTTAGCCCATTTAACTTATCAAATAATTTGGGGGTGGGGGGGATAAAAGGAACCGCCCCTCAAAAAAATAAACAAACAACAACTGAACATGGTATCCCTGAAATTCTTGGTGATCTCATGGACGTACAATAGCGACCCCAATTCCCCACCTATTCTGTGTAAGTGCCCCCGGTAATCCGGTGTCCTTACACAAAGTAGATATTAATGAAAGCTGGTAGAAGGAAGGAAAAGGAGGGAAGACTCCCAGTGCTGTTTCTAAACCACTGTAGTCTCCGCAAAGCCCCTCCCAGAGACATGGCCTCTGTTGAGACAGAAAGAAAACAAGGTGTCTTCTAAATACTGTATGATTTCACTTATATGTGGAATCTAAAAAACACAACAAATATAACAAAACAGAAACCGAGTCAGACACAGAGAACAAACAGGTGGTTGCCAGAGGGGAGGGGGGTCAGGGAGGAAAAAAAATAGGTGAGGAAGATCTAGAGGTAGAGACTTCCAGTTGTAAAGTAAGTGAGTCACAGGTATGAAATGTACAGTGTGCAGAATACAGTCAATAACTAAGTAATATCTTTGTAGGGTGACATCGTCTCTAAACTTATTACAGTGATTGGTTTGAAATGTATAGAAATTTCGAATCACTCTTTGTGAAATAGGAACGAACAGTGTTGGAGGTTGATTATACTTCACAAGCAAAACAAACAAACTCAGAAAAAGATCAGATTTGAGTTTTCCAGAGGTGGTGGGGGGAGGGTGGATTGGATGAAGGCTGTCAAAAAGGGACAAACTTCCAGTTATAAGAGAAATAAGTACTATGGAGGTCAGGTACAACTTGATAAATACAATTACCACTGCTGTATGTTATATATGAAAGCTGTTAAGAGAGGAAGCCCTAAGACTTCTCATCACAAAAAAATAAAAATCAGTGAGAAAAAAAGCACAGGGCACTGCACTCCTTAGAAACTCCACGACACTGCTGGGCAACATCAATACAGCACCTATTTCAGGGTTGTGGTAGAGGCTGCGAACAAGGACTCTGGGGCCAAATTGGTTGGGTTCAAATTGTGGCTCCACCACTTACTGACCTTGGGAGAGTTGGTTCCATCTGTAAAATGGGGACAATAATTGTTCCTACTTCATATGGTTCTTTTAAGGATTAAATTGATCAACAATTTAGAACAGAACATGGTTCTACATCACTGCTTGCTAATCCAACGAGTGCTTATGTAATTTAATCTTATGTATACGGACTTTCTACCAGGGTAACTCTTTGTGATGCTACGTATGGGCTGTGAGATTTTTTATTTGTTCATCTCATCTGCTACCAGCTCAGTTTGTATGGAGAGTCTGTGGTTAGAATTCAAGTCCCTGTGAAATTTTTTTGAAGTGTCTTCTCTCTAGTCTCAAGACTTCCCTAGATACCCCCCTTCCTCCCACCCCCCCAAAATCTGTGCCTGGCTGACTCATGTACTTCTTACCTATGAGCTAATCTCATCCTATGTCCACTGATCTACCTTCCGCTTGCCTCTGCATAGCCTGCACCCCCAACCTACTCTAGCTGGTACCCCCGCCTCCCCCAGGGTCCAGGCAGTCAGAGCAGTGTCCGTGGGGTGGACCCACAGGCCCACCAAATGGGTCAAGCTGACTATACACGATCACTCCATCAGTGACTATGTCACTGTCTCCACCTCCTAGACGAAGTTCTCTTCCCACTGCTTCTGTCTCCCCCAACAAGAGGGATCTTCAACTAACAGTCACGTAGAGGAAGTGGGCAATGTGACAGAAATAAGCACTTGAATTGAGTCAAGACACTTAGATATTCCATCTGGCTAGTCCTCGCCACTAACCTGCTGTGTGACTTTAAGTAAGACTCTTCCCTCCTATGAGAAGAGGGGCCATTGGAATCCTCAGGGATAGCGAATCCCTGCCATGTGTGCCACCAAGCTCCATTCCCAGACCCGAGGCAGACATCGCTAATCAATCATTTTCCACTGAGCCAAAAGTAAGTGTCACAATTCTTCTCGATGGACAAGCATTATCACTAGGCCAGAACTGGCACCCCAGCTTAAACCTCTTTGCCGCCCCCAAGTTTGCTAATACTTAAGATCCTCCCCATTAATAAATCTGTTCCATACTAAGCTGATAGCAAGGACGGCTAGTCAATAGCTCTTTTCTTTTTTTTAATCACAACATATTTGCTTATCTCATCTCTGGCACTCTTCTCATTTTCCATAGCTCCTCGGAGGGTACCAAAAGATTTGTCTACATAGAGCCGCAGAACCTAGAAACGTAGTTTGTCAGGATCAGGAAGTTTGGAATATGTTAATTGATTTATTGATTCATTTATTCGTTCAAACTCACAAATTTTTTGAGTAGCAGCCACAGGCATGGCCCAGCCAGGTGTTCTCTTGTTGATTCCTTACCTGCTTGGGTGGGGATTCCCTACTCTGGTTTGGTTCTTTTCTTTCCAGTGAAGGACATTTTACCAAACAGAAGACACAGCACTGCCTGGGTCCAGCTGGTTATCCCCTACACTATCCTTTTAAGCAGCTCATCTCCCAGGGCAATGTCCCCACTTAGCCCCCAATACCTCAGAGGAAACAGATGGATTAGATGGGGTTTGGCTATGCCCAGCCCCAGCAAGATCAGAGAACTCTGAACTCAAGATAGAAATCTTGGCAGAGGGACTCAGAGTGTTACAAGGGACGCTTAAGTCTAATTTTGCTGGCTTTTACATTTTGTCAGTATGAAGGCCCCTTACCTGCCTATTCCCTGCCCACCTCACTCACCAAAAGGAGGGTTCATAACGTTACGGGAACCACTGACGGAAACCGCCCGCCCTGGCCAGGCACCATAGTAACCACTTGCATGAGTTCTCTTACAACAGCAGTCCTGGTAAGGAACGCGGAACTAACAAGCTACCGCCAACCTGAAGAATTCGGGAAAGGTCAAAAGGAGAGAGGAGACGCCAGTCCGTATGTCCTACCAACCTCCGAGAATCCTTCTCGCCGGAATCCATCTTGGCTGAGCGATGCACGCGCCACCAGGAAGGACCCTGAGTCACAGTGACTGTCCAGAGACAACCCGGAAACTAGCCCCATGCCCATAAGACCCGAGACTGCGAGCCACGTGGCAAAGCAGTTCTCCTGGGTTCCCTTACCCTGCTGCTCTCCGCCTGGACGCCCCTTCCCAGCAAAGTCTCTTGCTTTGTCAGCACGTGTGTCTCCTCGGACAATTCATTTCTGAGAGTTAGACAAGAGCCCACTCTTGGGCCCTGGAAGGGGTCCCCCTTCCTGCAACGATAATCCTAAGTCGGGACTAAACAAGGATGAAAATTAATGACTCAAAGAGGCTCAATCCCTTTTCTTCAAACATCTGAAGGGAACTCAGGGGACAAAAGGCCCAGAGGCAGTGCTCATAGTTATAATGTTCTAGGTACAATTCTGAGACACAAACAGGAATCAAAGATAGAAGGTATCAGAGAAGAGTTTCTGATTCAATGCAAAGAACATTTGAGCCTTCAGAGTAGCCCAAGAGCGGAGAACCCTCAAGGAGTAAGGAGCTGCCTGGTTTGGGGAGGTAATCAACTGAGGCTGTAAGCAGAAAAAGGGGAGAGTTCATGATCACCTTGTTCATCTTTATAACCTCACTGCCCAGCACACAGTAGGCGCTCAGTGAATATGTCTGAGAAAGGAAGGGAAGGGGATATAATAGAGCAACCTTGGATCTTGAGGGAGTTCGTGCTCTCAGAGTGGCTGGACTAGATGACTTTTGGTCCCTCCTACCTCTATTCTGTGATTGTAAAAAGAAGAAGTTTATGAAGATCTACCCCTAAGTTTTTAAACAGGATCAATGTGACTAATAAGTGCCAGAGCTCCCCCTACTGGACAGGAACCTTTTCAACTCTGCATTTTGCCATTTAATCAGCTCTTGGAACTGGAGGCAGGAGCAAGGCTTCTCACCACCGCCTGCCTGCTGGACCTAAAGAAGCCACTGCTCAGTATCCACCCCCTGATATGAAGATTCCACTGTGGTAAAGTGACATTGTCAGAAGCAGTGAAACTGCTATTGGTCAGAATCCCCTGGTGTAGCCTCTATGGCTACCAATTTTCTTCCCTCAAAGAATCAAGCGTTCTTACCCACAGTAAATCCATATCCATTTCACCGTATGCGGCCAGTAGAATAACCTGTCTGTACTGAACACCTACTATGCGCCCAGCTGCTTGGCACTGAGGATGCAATGGTGAACAAGTAAACAGACCAGCGCTAAGAAGCAGCACAGCACCCTATGAGCCCACACGCCTGTGTGTCTAGAGCTACGGGGAGAGTGGTCCAGGAAGGTTTCCGAGAAAAAAATGCTTTTCCTGAGCCGATGTCTGAAGGGCGAATGGATTTCATGAGGCACAGAGTAGGTGCTCACTGTTTATAAAAGTTTTCTGACTAAGCTACACAGACCATCATTTCTTTCAGTTTATTTAATGGTTTTTGCTCACCTGTTCCTGAACAGACTGAGTGCTTTGAGGTCCACCTGGGAGCCCTTAACCTGAATTATTTAACTAGAGGATACCAGGTGATTTCAAGTCTCCACATTGAAATAAGGAATTATACCAGAAACCTGTGTTGGCTGTATTTTCCGCAATATCACCTTTGACTTGGAAGTAACTGGAACGTTAATAACATTGAAAATTTAATGTCCAAATGTGGCTCACAGATGTCACATTAAAAGAGCTTTGATAATACGAACCCCTCCTTACCCACTATGAGAGGTTAATGCATGGAGAGTCATGAATAACCACTGGGGTTGGAGGAAGTAAAGAATACTAACTGCTAAGCCATGCAGCTAAGGTACAGACAATATCTGCTCCTAAGGAGAAGGAATTGGAAAGTGACATTTATTGAGCACCTACTATGATCCAGACAGAGGTTCATGCTACTGTGTTTCGTCCTAATATATTTCAAGTGAAATGGATATGGTCAAATTCAACTGACTGATAAATTGACATTTGAGGCCTTGGGTCACAGAGGTTGCTTACCAGTCACTATTAAATTTCTGCCAGTCTCCTCCAAATTACAAAGCAACAAAAATAGTTTTGGAGCCATTACCATGCACCAGGCTCTATGCCCAGTATTTTATATAGCTGCATCACTGACTTAATTCTGGGTGCCACTATTATCCTTCCCGGATGGGTGTACCAGGGCTCTAAGAGATCCCATAACTGGCCCGGAGCCACACAGCTCCTGTATGGAGGCACGACTCTTTATCCAGGCCTGTCCGACTTCAAAGGTCAGGTTCCTGGACACACAGGCATCCCTGGGCACCAGACAGACAGGCCCAGAGGACTCAGAAGGCTTGGTTCACACAGGAAATCATCCACAGGGAAACCTTGCTTCAGCCTATCGTAACTCCTGAGCACGCATTAAAGAGCAAAATAGTCACGCTTCTGCTCAGGCGAGAAAACAAAAGGGGGCGAATTTCACTTGCCAAGCAGAACACCTTCAGTTATAAAACTCTAACGGGAGAAATCCAGCTTTTTAGATGATGTCTATGTAGACAGAATTGCTAAATGCATTTGGCTTTTAGATTCCTTGCCATCATTAAACCCCTCAGAAAGGATTTACTGAAGCAGGACTTGGCCTGGAAGAATACAACCAGGAAGGAAGTTTAAAATACTCACAAGGTCAGGCAGACAAGACCAAGAGCAGACGTTGAACAATGCGCTGGGGAAAGCTTTTCACCGTCTTCTGCTCCGGCCCACCCCAGGTTCACCTGTGTGAATTCCTCCCAGCTCTCCTCTCCCCTGCAGGCGCCTGTTCCGCGCTCTGGGATGTGAATACATCCGTGTACCCACCTCCCTGGACACCTGGCGTAATGGTCAGGGGCAGAGACCATGGCTCATTCATCACTACGATCCTCAGCGCCCGGTCCTATGGCTCACCCACAGCCCGCCTGAAAGTAAGTGGCTACTGTCAGAGTCGGCTCAGGCCGCCAGGACAGGCTAGGGGGCTTAAACAACAGACATGTACCTCTTCACAGTTCTGGAGGCTGCAAGACCAAAATCAAGATGCCAGCAGGGTTGGTTACTGGTGAGCCCTCTCTTCCCGGCTTTCACTGTGTCTCCATATGGCCTTTCCTCTGCGCGTGCGTGGGAACAGAGATCTCTGGTGTCTCTTCCTCCTCTTATAAGGTGCGTTCTTATTGGATTAGGGCCCTGCCCTCATAACCTCATTTAACCTCAGTTACCTCCTTAAAGGCTCTATCTCTATACAGTCACACTGAGGGGGTCAGAACTTCAGCATGTGAATTTTGGTGAGACACAATTCAGTCCGTAACAGCTGTCATCTATTTCCACTATCGTCTTACTCATGTCTGTATTTCCAGTGTCAGTACAGCCCTGACACAGCGTGGAAACGCCAGTGAGCATTTACTAAACGAATCCCATTTCACTGCACCCACCAGCTAGCAATCATTGGGAGCAGCTGTGCACCATATGGAGCGAGGAAACAGCCACAGAGCAGTGAAGATGTAAGTTGCCAGAGTCTAGAAGGAGGCAGTCGTCCACTCAGTCAAGCTCAAGATATTTATGGAAAATGCAAAAAATGAAAACGAGATTTGCCAACAGAGAAAAAAATGAATGTGAATGAATCAATTAATTAACCAATCGAGGTATGCCATATGGGATTCTGCTGGTATGTCTGCAGGTCCTAGACCTTATAAGCTGAAACACTTGGTAGTTTCGCTCTCTGATTGGCTCATCAGACACACCATTTGGGGATTATAAATCATAGAAACTGGTTCTTACTATTACAGTGACAAAGGCTTTTCATGTAGATCATGGTGTTTGCAAAATAATCGGGACAATAGACATTAACTGTAATTAGACATTGATTGTAATGTCAATATCATGTACATATAACATAAATAGCGTTTTTCACACATAACCTCTAATTCGTCCAGTTACTGTAGGCAGAAAGATAGATGCCTGCTCCTGGAATTAACTGGACTCTGACTCTTCTCTTTCATGAGTTCAAAAAATTAATGTCTTGTGAGAAGGAATTGTGTGATAATTGGTACAGGGCCATTTCAAGGCATGTTCTTTGGGATCAGATGAAATGGATTCAAATTCCACTCACTACCTATCTTTGGAGAAGACATTTGCTATCCCTGTGCCTCAGCTTCTCATCTGAACAAAAAAAAAAGGCAGAATAAAGCCAATGATCAGATGCAATGGCATACATGAAAGCGTCCTGAGTTTTCCTTGTATCTGAGAGTTGACATAGCCTCTATCATCTCCAAAATCCCTTTCTTCCCAGAGTTACTACATATGACTGGGGGAGCCCACGTATACCAGTCTTAAAAGAAAATAAAAATCATCAGTTCTTTTCACTCTAACACTGGCAGTCTATGGTGAAAATTAAATTTTAAATGTGAATTTAGGCTGTGAGTCAAACAAGTCCCAATGACGTGAAATTATGGCTCAAATCAACACAGTTCACCTGCACGGAATAGTTCTTAACTATGGCTTCACCTACAAGAACGGGGCACATGACATTAAGGTCACCAACAGCAGTGGGCCCAGCAGTGGTGCTCTGAGGAAAATGGGACTCAGAGAGGTTAGGCAGTGAACCCAGGTCACACAGGTGTAAAGGGGTGTAGACCAGTTCTTTATGAAGACAAAGACTAAGGGCTTAACCATTATGCTACAATATTTGCCCATCAAGTAAACATCACCCTGCCCTTGGGGCCTTTGTCTAGTTCCAAGAAGAACCTTAAAGATGCTCTGAACAAACTTGGGACAGAACAATGGGCTCCTACATCACTAGGTACGCTTGGAATGCATGTAGCAAGTAGCTGAAATCCAAGCAATTCGTCCAATCCCTAGGCTGCTATTTCCCAAGATGTCAAACAGCCTACCTGCGGGGGCTGAAACTTTCACTGTGGGGATTTTCAGTTTTGAATCACATCAACCCAGCTCTGGGTCACCAGCTCTGTAAACATAATGGCCAACATCTGGAGACAGATGAGATCAGCTGCCCCTCATCCAGATGTTGTGTTCATTAATATGACATCTTATTAAGGATGTGTTGTGTTCACGGCACTGCATGGGCTGGCTATCCAGTAGGGGACAGATTTATTTTTCTTATCTTCCAGATGTCTTGTATGATAGGAACGGAAACATTATCTCAAATCCTCACAGAGGCGAAATGAGCGGGGGAAAATGACGGAGATTATAAAACAAACGTCTCTGACTAATTTGCATTGAATTAGCAGGATTTAGTATTAATAATAACATAATGGGGTAGCTTACATTCATGAAGAATGAATGGCATGTCAGGCAATATAATGAATGTTTTATGTATATTACTGTCCCATTTAAGCCCTGCACCTATTCCCATTTGAGACACAAGGATTCAGGGATTGGGAGAGGCTGGTCACATGAGGAAGCGGGGAAGCTGCATTCAAACCCGCGACTGTCTGACTCCAGAGCCCTAACTCAGCCGTCACGTTAGTGACTTTTCTGTGTCCTTGCTGCTCAGAGTGTGGTGTGTGGACCAGCCGCACCTCCCTTCTGGCAGCTTGCGAGAAATGCAGAATCTCAGCCTCCCTCCCCAGACCGACACTTTACCAAGATCCTCAGGTAACTGGGTGCTGAGCGTTCCAGGTGTAGTTCCCAGACGGCTTACCTCTGATCACCCGCGTGCTTATGAAAAAGGCACTCATCGGGGGTCCATTCCTGGTGTGCTGAATAAGACTCTCTGGGAGTGGGACCCAGTGCTTCAGATTATCCTGATGGCACACTGACACCTGAAAACCAATGCTGTGGAATAGTCCTTCCTTTTAAGGTCTAGATGTGGGGTTCTAGGCTTTCTTCTAGAACTGGAAGAGGTAACCAGAAATGGGAGGAAAGGGGTCCTTCGAGGGATCCTAAGAAGACATTCACTTGTTACTGACCTGGAATCCCAGGGACGCTTTCACCTTCCCCTCCACAGCCACCTCATCAATTCTATACAGTTCAGCAAACATGTGCTGAGCCCCTACACTCAGCATCAGAATCACGGGTACAAAAGGCTGGGCTCTGAACAAGGAGGGTGATACGCAAAGACACAAGTAAACACAACCCAAAGCACGGGCTCTTGGCGACACAACAGACACACACCAGCCGAGTCAGTTCTCCCAAACTAGAAACCCCCGTGCCCTCCCTCAGCCAGCTGGCCCCATCTGGCACCAGAGGCACCATCCTGACCAGGACAGTAGACTGCCCATGACCTCAGCCCCTCTTCTGGGTGCTGCCTGAACTGAGGCTGGGGGACAAAGGTCTCTAGGCCTCCATGTGCCCCCAGCGTGCGCCTGCACACCAGCTATGCTGGTTTTAGTGTATTCACCTCGGTTTTGGCTTTGGTTTCCTTGTATAGCTGCTAAGATTAAAACCCCTGCTCTGTCAGGGTACAAACCTCTTGCTGATGTCCAACAATCTCCCTGTCAGCTCCCAGAAGGGGGCTGCATCTGGATTTTGAGCACGTGTTTATTTCACAAACGTGTGCCCAGGATGGAGATACTATGGCGATACAAGACCGATGCTGTATCTACACCCAGAAACCAGACTGCAGGCCTCACGGGGAAGGAAGATAGCCATTAATTAATTACAAACAGGGATCAATGCCATGGAGGTGAGGTTCAGAGTCCTGTGAAAGTGAATAACAGGGGAGCCAAAGCCAATCAGGGGTGCATGGAAGGCTTTCCTGAGGAAGTGATGTTTCCGTGGAGACCTAAAGACGCACTGAGATGGGACTGCTTATCTGGACCCCTGCTGTCATTGCAGATCAAGAAGACTTACACCTAAACATCCACTGCTCGGCAACATCAGGGCCACTTAATCAACACTGAACGTTTACTATCGTGAACAAATGAGCCTTTGGGAGGTGTTATGGGCTGAATGTGTCCCCCACAAAATTCCTATGAAGCCCTCATCTCCCATGTGGCTGTATTTGGCGATGGGCCCTCTAAGGAAGTGGTTATGGTTAAGGGTGGGGCCCTGATCTGACAAGATTCATATCCTTATAAGAAAACTCCTCTCACTCTCTGCCTCTCTCTGGATGTGAGGACACAGCGAGAGGGTGCTGCCTACAAGCCAAAAAGAGGGTGATCACCAGAAATCAAGCCCCACCGGAAACTTGACCTTGGACTTCCAGCCTCCAGAACTGTGAGAAAATAAATGTCTGCTGTTTAAGCCACCCAGTCTCTGGTGTTTTGTTACGATGGTCCGAGCGGACTAATACATGCTATATTTTGACATGAATCTATTAAAGGCACTTCTTCGTTTACTTACCATTACTTGCCTTAAAGAGAAAACTTAGACCTAGTGGTTTAAGGGTTTCTTTTCTTTCCCTTTTTTCTGATCAGCAACAATATCTCCATGATATGTGTAACAGTGGGCTAAACTAAAATAAGACCAATAAGTTCATTTTATAGCTTAGGGGAATAAAGCCCATTTCCTATGACAAATATGTTTTATAATTTTAAGCAAACAAAGTTTCCAAACAATTTACATGTTTAAATGGTTAAACTGATACTTCAGGTTTGCTTTGTCTCATTAACTCATTAAAATGAAGGAGAAAATATTATATTGAGGCTAAGAAAACGTGCAGTTATTCTTTGAAGGTTTTGCCCCACCTGGTCCTTTTTGTTATATAGTACTTAGGGATGAATACTCTCTAACATTTTCTTCCTTATTTTTAGTGAGAAAGGCAAGATTAGCCCAAAATATTTTGGATTTCACAAAGGTTTCTGATTTGTTTGCTTCTTACAATTATAATTTACACTTTAACAACTCGTTGGTCTAAGAAATCGAAGCTGCTAATTTCCAATTTCCACACTATGCCTTGACCACTGTGCCCCACCCTTTACATATACACAGATCACTGAGGTTAGCATCTGATGTCTATTTAGTAGGTAGGAAATGAGGCACAGGGAGGGACCATGAAGATAAACTCAATGTGCCATGGTCAGAATGTGGCAGAGCCAGCTTCAAATGCAGGCCTGTCTGACTCTCATCTACACTGCCTTCTACACTTAACCACCTGACCTCTCACCTACACCACCTTCTCTTCTGATTGGAACTCCCCTCTCTGTCACATTCCTGACCCGGTCCCTCAGAGGCTACACTGTCCAGAGGACCCCCTCACCGTGTGTGTAGGGGGGGTTGGTCAGTGAGTCATCCATCCTTCCCCATTCTGCCAAATCTACCACATTTCACACCCACAACTGGAGTGTCAAGAAACAAAGGCTGCTGGAGTTCAAAATGTGCAAAACCCAACCAGCTGCAACTGGAATCTGCAGGGCTTTAGAGAGGAGACAGCACTTGACCATGATGCTTTGGAGACTAACCAAGTTGTGGGGAAATGTAAACATTATGGACAAAGGTATGAGTAGGGACGTTATCAAAGGCAGGAATATGTCCCAAATCAGAGTTCAGGTTTGAAAAAGAACAAAATACATGTAGTAGAAGAACAGAGTAGACGTAGTGGGTGCCTATCTATCACCTGGCCTGGGTGAGCCATGGAGAATACTGAGTATCAGTTGGTAGTGGCCTTGCCTGTGGCCCCCAGCATCTTCTCTTCTGCTGGTAACACATGCCAGCAAGTACCATGTGACCCAGCTAAGCCAATTCTAGTACCTCTACCTGACCACACTGATTGGTTCAAGGTGGAGGGCAAGGCCCTTGACTCAAGCTGGACCAATCAGATTCTCTCTTTTGGGAATCCAAGTGTTCTTCAGACACCCAACCACCGCGAGTGGTTGGACCTGAGTCACTTGCTGGCACTTTTCTAGAGAGCAGGCCATGAACTCGGGCCTCTAAGACCCCTGGGGGTATCCCTGGGTCCTACCATTCCCAAGGCTTGATTATCTGTCTCTTCCTTTGGTTTACTCAGCTACCCCCTTTGCTTGAGTCATACTCTGTTGCTTGCAACCAATATCTTTAACACAGGCTAAGGAGTCTGTGCTTAATTAAGCAGAAAATGGAGGGTCATTAAATGATTTTAAGAATAGGGAGATTATTGTCAGACACGCAGAAATAATTCAAAGGAATAGATACAAAACAGCACAAGACATGCCATCTACTGAAACACCTATCAAAGATTATTCAGAGCCATATTCACCCTCCCCTGGAAACAAGGGGCTGAATGTAGGGTTGAAATCTCTACAAAGAAACCACGGAGCTCAAAGCTAGGCGTCCCATAAAGCAAAGTAAATTTCATTTCAGACAGTCAGAAGCACATTCTTCTTTAATCCTGGTGGTTTCAGATCTGAGAACTGTAATTTCACGGAACCAGAGAGCATTCAGGTTACATGTGGCATTCTATTACTTGGCCTTAGAAAATCTGTTTGTATTGGTTTTTTTTTTTCAGTGTGTGGTTATTGTTATTGTATTGTCTAAAATAATCCAGTCCTCTCAAAAATCTAAAGAGTCCTGCAATTCAATAGTATTCCTGACAAGACAGCGCAATCTTCACCTCTCCTCACGCCCCACCTTTAAGGAGACTGAACTTGGAAGAAATGAACTCAGCCTAACACCAAGAAACTCGAGTATTCCTCAGGAAAAGGAGGAAGAAATGAAAGCATCCAATGATTATGCCTTATTTTAGGTCATTCTGGGCTTCATTTTTTTGGGATTTGATGCGGAGAAATGAGAGCAGAGAGTAATGGGTTTTAGCGGCCTCTCTGCACATGCAAACACCTGGGATTACCTGTCAAACAGCCTGTCAACTCACACAGCTTAGAAGGTCACCCAGGTGGCATCAGATTCCACACCCTCCTAAGTGGGACTTCATTCTCCTGCACTCTTGCCCCATTCCTCCATGACGTCATCCCTGCCTCTCAACAGACCATACGGGCACAATGATAAAGTACGAGTCCTGATGTATAGGTTTTCGTGCATTAGAAACAGTCATTTTCACTCTTCAGTCACATATGATAACAATGTCATAAAGGATGAGGAAATTTTAAGGGACTTCTTACGTATACAGAATTGTCTAATTTGCTAAGACTTTTCACATGTATTATTCCAGCAATTATCTTAAAAAGCAGAGTTTCTCCACCTCGGCACAGCTGACATTTGGGGCTAGGTATTGATACTTCTTTGTATATTTGGGGGACTGTCCAGTGAACTGTGAGATGTTTAGCATGATCTCTGGCCTCTGACCACTATCTATCAGTAGTATCCGCTCCAGCTGTGGTAATCGTAAATGTCTCCAGACATTTGGGGACAAAATTGTCCCTGGTAAGAACCACTGCTATCAGGTATTACCTCACTTCTAGATGTCCTTTTCTCCACTCTTTCTACCAGCCTTCACCTGGCAAGCTCCTACTCATCCTTTCACGGTTGAATGAGACATCACCTCCTCCTGAAAGTCCTCCCTGGTCTCGCAAAGACAGTCAGGTACCCTTCTCTGGCTCTCTTCAATCTGCCTGTTCACCAGGATTATGCACCTGTCATACTTTATGACAATCACTTGCTCCTCCATAGACTGTGAGTCCCCCAGGGACGTGGCCCACTGACTATTCATTTCCTGTGCCCCATGCTTGGCAGGGTGAATTATATCCAGAAGACATCAGAAAAATCTTTGGGGACAAAGAAAGTAGGGCAGGTAATATCAGCACCACTGTGCTCTGGAGGAAACAGAGGTCAAGGTAGTTAACCGACTTCCTTGTCCAACGTCATGAAGCTAGTTAAATAGTTGAGCTGCTTTTCCTTCCTGAATTTCTCTGGATTCCAAATATTTGTCTCCACCTCCATTGAAATCACTCAGGTCAAAGTCATCATCCTCACCTGGCTGCACTTCAGCGCCAACCACCTGTTCTCCACGCGTCAGGCTGGTGGTCTTTAGGTCGTGGCTCTACCCTGCCCACGTGTCCACCCATCTCCACTGCCCTCACCACTCCCCACGCGCTCTCTCTGGCGCCCTTGCCGTTCCGTAGGTAGGAACAGCTCCCTTCCACATCAGGGCTTTGGCACATACTTTTACCTTTTCTGTCATGCTCTAGCCCTTCTTTCCACCTAAAAAACTCTTCCCTTCCTTCTGCTCTCAGCTCTAAGGCCACTTTCTCTTCCTTCCTCCACAACAAGGACTAGATCAAGTCCCCCTGCCCAAGGGTCCCATGGCCTCAAAACCCTTCCTTCATAGCACCTACCGTGATTTATGACTATTTACTTGTGGCTTTATGTGTTCAATAACTGTCTCTGCCAAGCTTTCTCCAAAACTGAAGCTCCGTGATGACAGGTCTATGTTTATTTTGCTCACTATTGTTACACCGTTACACTGCCCAGTGGCCTGACACATAGTACGCACTCGATAAACATTTATGGAAGGAAGGAGGGGAGGAGAAAGGAAGGAGGAAGGAAGCAAGGGGAGAAAGAAGGAAGAAATAGGGGGAAGAGAGGGAGGGAGGATCACGCAAAGCCGTGATGGGTGGGCAATGTGTAATACACAGAATTATACACGTGGCGGCATTCTTAAAGAAAGTGCCAATTTCTCTTCCCTTTGACAAGAACGCCCAGACCTGCTTCCCCCTTTTAACCATCCACTCATCTAATCTACAACGTAAGCAACTGTTGTTTGGAATCGGCTACACAAAAAAAGAATCAGAAATCAATAGAGCCTGTGACCTTTCAAGGAAACGACAATTGCAGTGTGACACTAATATCAATCCTCCTTCCTCCCACAGATAGAAAAGGCCTTCGAAGGTGGCACAGCCCTCTGGCAGGTTGCCACTGGTGGGGCAGAGGGCGGGAAAAGGGAATGGGAGCCAGTAATGGACGGTAGGTACTGGAGAACAGCAAGGGGGGCGCCACCTCGCTCCTTTTCCTTTGTGCTTTCTCTGATCAGAGATGAGAAGCAAGAATCTGACTCGTCCCAGGGCTGTAAGATAAAGTCTGGTTCTCAGCGAAACGAGTGCTTCAGGACAGGCCTGACATTCTGCAGCTGAGCCTTGTTGGCTCCTCCGGCCCTGTACTTCTACACCACCCCTCTCCTCCTTCCCTTTCAGGCGGCCCACGCTCCATCCCCCAAATGCTCCAGACTTTGGAACTCTCCACCTGTGATGGTTAATCTTATGTGTCGCCTTGGCTGGGCCGTGGTGCCCAGCTTTACGTCAGACACTGGTCTAGATGCTGTTGTGAAGGAATTCTCTAGATGTAATTAACACTGAAATCAGGAGACTCTAAGTTAAGCAGCTCACCCTCCATCATGTAAGTGGGCGTCATCCAGTTATTTGAAGGCCGGAAGAGAGAAGACTGAGGTTCTGCAAGGATGGAGGAATTCTGCCTTCCAGACTGCCTCGGGACTCAAGCTCCAATATTAACTCTTGCCTGCGTCTCCAGCCTGCCTGCCAGCCTAGCCTGCAAACTTGGGACTCAACAGCCTCCCACAGTCACATGAGCCAATTCCTCAAAATAAATCTCTCTCTATAGATACATACATCCTATTGGTTCCATCTCTCTAGAGAACCCTGATGATTTCGCCACTCCCTTTTTTTAAATTTATTTATTTTAAGTTCCATCATACACCACACACACACATACATACATACATACATACATTTGTTTGTTTACTTTCTGCACCGCGCGGCATGCGGGATCTTGGTTCCCCGACCTGAGATTGAACCCGCACCCTCTATCGTGGAAGTGCGGAGTCTTAACCACTGGACCGCCGGGGGAGTCCCATGCCACTCCTTCTAATCACAATGCATGGCTCTAGGGCCTGGGCTTGCTAGGACAATCTGATTAACTATTTCTGGCTGCAGCATTATTAGATATGAATAGACTCAGAGATTACTCCTCTGGGAGAACACACGTCGTAATGGGCACCTACAAGTGTGTCCACGGGCTGATTTTAATATCACATCCTCCCAGACAAGCAAGGTGAACAAGCATTAGTATGTCCTTTTTTTTTTTTTTTAATGAGGATGTAAGTTTCAGGCAGTTAAAGTGGAATGCCCAACTCACGTGTCTGGTAAGTGTCAGCGACTTGAACTCATGTGGGTCTGTCTGTCTTTGGTTCTGGGCTCTTTCTAGAACTGTGCTGGTCTGCTTGGAGCCAGGGTCTTCACCCTGCAGAGTCTAATGCTAGGACCCTGAGACCCCGTGCTGGGCAAGGGGGAGAAGCTGAAGAAAGGGGCAGAAGGAGCTTGGATTTCAATTGACTCAGACACGGTTTGAGCATCCCTTTGGTGCTGTAAACCCGCTGTGGGATCGTGGGCAGTTATTTCATCCCTCTTGGCCTCATTTTATCCAATGAGGGAACGGGAGTAACTAGATGATTGATTAGGAAGTGTCTCTCTTATGTAGCTTCCCATGACTGGGGAGAAATGGCCAAATACCCAGAATAAACTAACCCAAAGAACGCACAGCGGTTTCTGGTGTGTGTGTCTTGCTGCTGTTGCTGTCATCACTTCTCCCCGCTGCCAGGGTCTGTTTTGAGTTTATCCACCCTTGACACCTGTGTCTGACACATCTCTCCAGCTCATAATGAGCCTTCATTCAAGCCTCTGATCAATAGCAGGAACCAGCAGGTCTGTCTCCCCCACTTGTTTTCTCTATCTTCAATGTCCCAAGACAGGTTAGGCTATTTCCAAGATCACTCAATATTCGAGGAGAGAATGGAAAGATATCTGGTGGCCTATTCATAGAACGAGGCTGCACGCAGACAAGATGAGAGCTCAGCTGTGTGTTCCATGACAGGTCACAGGTCAAAGAGGGGACGTCTTCTTGCTGAACCTTTCCCTACCTCATAGGTGCTGGCTCGCCCACTAGCTACCAAATCGAGACCCTCCCTAATGGAACACCGACTTATAAGCACAGGACCAGCATCACCAGTCAAGAGATGCTGTGTAATTTCATGGTCCGAGGTGACCCCTGCTATGCAATCTGCTTTATCAGTCTGTTGAAACAGTCATCACAGGTCTAAAGAGCAGGACACGCACAGAACCACTTTCCTTGCCAATGGAACCCTGACGTTTTGGCTGGAATGGCTGACATCTGAGCTCTTGATGGGCAGCTATACTCACCCAATCAGCTGTAGACAGTGCTTGTAAAGAAAGAAACCGTCCAACCCCCACCTGTGAAGACATGCACAGAAGCTTCCTGGTTCAGGAAAACAGCACAACAAGCGTGGTGTCACCATATTCCCCCAGTGATTTAGGAGGAAACTGGAAAAATAAAACATGGAAGATTGCAAGTGAAAAAGGTTTTCCATTTCAAACCTATAAGCTCTGGTTCAAAAACTGGCAAGATGAAATGCAGGCAGAAAGCTAGGGAACTTGAGCAAGGATCTGCCGTGACTCTTGTTCTCAGTTGAACTGCGTCCCTCCCAAAAGTCAGATGTTGAAGTCATAACGTCCAAGAACCCCAAAAGAGAACCATATTGGAGTTAAAACTGTACCTTTCAAGGGTAATTAAATTAAAATACGGTCATGAGGGTGCATCCTAATCTGATATGACTGGTGATCTTATCAGAAGAGAAAATGTGGACACATTCACATACAGAGGGAAGATGATGTGAAGAGACACAGGGAGGAGATGACCACTGATACGCCAAGAAGAGAGGACCAGGAAGGACCCTTCCCCAAAGGCTCTCAGAGCCAACTCTGCAGATGCCTTGATTTTGGACTTCCAGCTTCCAGAACTGAGAGAAAATTAATTTCTGTTGTTTAAGCCACCCAATCTGTGATACTTTGTTACAGCAGCCCTGGCAAACTCATAAAACTCTTCAGAGACATGGCAACATTTGCCCAAGAACTGAAGAAGGAGATACAGGTGTAGGGTTCCCTCTCTGAGCAGGTTTACAATGCCAATAAAAATGGTCAGTGTTTCAAAGCAGATGCTTTCTAGAAGGGGGGGGGGGGAATGTAAATATAATGTACATATACATGAGAGAACAAGAGAAGAGAAAAAGGGAGAGACTTTCTCCTGATGCTTTATTTTCTATGATTCTTTAAAGCTGTCAAGTTGGGCTCTGTGAACCACAGAAGTTTCCAGGAGTAGACCTTCAGTGTTGTGAAGGAATTCATTCATTCATTCTACAAATATTTACACAATGTCCCCTGTATTCCACACAACATTCTAGAAATGGGGGTACAAGTGTGAACAAAATCACTGCTGTCATCGAGCTAACATTCTAGGAGAGGAGACAGGTCATAAACAACAAAGTACGTAAATCATATGTTAGGCAGTGACACAAGCTATGGAGAAAAATAAAGCAGGGAAAAGGGATGGATTGTGGAGAGCTGCCAATTTATACGGAGTGGACAGGACACTCTGATGATTGACTCAATGTGTCTCTGCCCTACTCTAGTCCTTCCAGGGTCAGCTCTCTGTAGCAAGGGGCTGGAAGCTTACAACCTACATTTTCCAGATTCCCTTGCAGCTAGGACTGGCTAGGTTCTGCCAGTGCACCCCCCACCAACAGGAGGCACCAGTGGGAGACTGGAAAGCGGGAAGGAGGAGAGCGCAGTATTCTTTCTGGTTCTGGTGGTGCTTCAAGAACCTGCAGCTACCAAGGTTGAGTAGAGGGCTCTCGGGTCCCTGATCAGACAGAGTGGTCCATTAACAGCAGCAGTTAATGGCTCTGGCTCTGGCAGTGATAACATCAAGTGCAGGTCCCTTCTAGAGCCCAGGCACCAATGGAAGTGAAGAGTCTGGTCTTCCTGCGAGGCACTGGTGGTGGTGAGTCCAGCAGCAGCCGGCTCCGTGGCACAGGGAGCATGGGCTCTGGGTTACACCATTTCCCCTTTCCTCATCCAGCCCTCCTTGGTCACGGATCTCTGTATAAGCCCACCTATCCCTTCTGCTCCTCCAAGCCTTTCATTTCATAACCAATCTCCTCTATTAAATTCTGTATGAAATGCCTAGCTGTTCCTGTGTTTCTGACTGGACAGTGACCAAGACAATAGGTCTCGCTGAGAAGGTGCCATGTCAGTAGGGACTTGAAGAGGATGGAGTGGTATTTGTGGTGATCTGGGGGAAGACCATTCCAGGCAGAGGGAACAGCAGGTGCCAAGGTCCTAAGGCAGGAGCACACCTGGTATTTTCAGAGAACAGCAAGGAGGCCAAGGGAATCAAAGCAGAGTGACGGAGGGAGAGAAGAGCAGAAAATGAGATCAGAAAGAGACAGATGATGAGGCCACTGAAATGATGCTATTACCCTAAAAAGATTTCAAGATTCCCAGTTGACTATGTGGAAAGGGAGAGAATGACAAGTAAGCTGGAAATTATCCTAACTGTGAAGACATACCAGAGCCCAGTGTATGCCCGTTTCAACATCATGAGAAGAGAGAAACTGTGGGAGCTATGATTTAGAAACAGGGTCAGCAGACTACAGCCCACAGGCCAAGTCCATCTCACCACTCGTTTTTATAAATAAAGTTTTATTGGCACACAGCCACACCCATTCACTTACATATTGCATAAGGTGGCATGTGCACGTCCATGGTAGAGATGAACAGCTGCAACACAGACCATATGGCCCACAGAGCCTAAAATATTTACTCTCTCCTTTATAGAAAAAGTTTGCCAACCCTGATTTAGAGAGTTAGTCATCTCAGGGATGAAGTGGAGGTGATTTCAGAATAGGAAAACTACCATATATGGTTAGTAAAAAAATTGTGGAGCTTTGACCTACATAATGTAGAGTCTTGGTACAAAGTGAGCAGACGGATGATAAGACAGGAATCTCCAAGCACATCACAAAATTGTGGACCTAAAAGCAGGCTTTAGGTCAGGAAAGTATCGAGGAGTACCAGGCAGGGATTGAGTCAATGGAGGGGGTCATGAAAATCAGCCAGTGACATGATCTCTTGAGTAAGATGATATCTGCTTACAGTAATCAGAACAAAACAAAAGCCCAGGTCCAACATGTGGTGGAAATTCAGGGATGCTGGACAAGAGAAGCATCAGAGTTTTGGAAATCTGATCCTAATCCTAAACGCTGGGTTGGGGGGTGGGGAGAAATGAATGCATCTCCAGTTCTCACTTGATCCTCACGCCCCAAACCTTCCCCGAATGAGCGCCCTCCCTGCACTTCATCCTTCCTTCCTTTTGCCGAGGTTAATGCCCTAATCTGAGCACTGGAGTAGAATAGTAAAATGCATCTTTGGATACGGAAAGTTAGCTCCTTGTTTTCTTGAAATGTACAGAACCCTAAACTAACATTTGCATTTCCCCATCTCCAGAGTCCCACAGACCTTGATGAGCCATGAGGCAGTTAACACAAGCATCGCTGGGTAAACTCAGCTTTCTATTAGCAAATGCATCTTTTTATATTAAGATAAAACAATAATAATCATTTTAAACAATCATGTGGAGTGTGATTACAAAATAGCTCATTTGGAAAGAACATTATCAGCTTATGGGATCCTGGGAGATTCTAAGACAGAAGGTGCTACGGATAAAACCAACTGTTTCGGGACTTTGTTATTTCCACAGCACATGGAGGCAACATTCACACTTTAATACCATAATGAAAAAAAACAATGCAAATTCTGATTAAGTAAAAAGTGAGAGCACTTGTTACAGCCAAACCCAGTGTCTCTCATATCCTTGCTAGCACTGAGGAGGAACTGCGGGAGAGCTTTCTAGACTCCTGGGGCTCCTCACGTACCACTCAGCTCTGTGCCCTCACATTCTGAGCACGCTCCCTTTATCAGCTGGGTAATAGCAAGGGTGTGCTAGCAAATGCAAACAATCACCTTTTGCAGTACTCCACTTACTTGCTATTTACTCAAGGTTTCTGGAAAGCAGAATTCCATCTGGCCCAGTCGAAGTCACGCTGAGCTTGTTTCAATGGTGAGTTTTCCAGAACAGTATAACCTCCCTGACTTGGGCTGATTGGTAAAATGTCAAGCCTGAATTACTCAACTGTCAGAGAGGTCAGACGCATTGAGTATTGTTGCCTAGGTACCACTGTGTTTCTTCTGAGTGCAGAGTAACTCTTAGAATCAGAGAGAAACACCTAATATCCATTCACTCACCAAACAGTAGCTCAACCCCTTCCTTGCACCAGATGCTGTTCTGAGTGATAAAGACCCAATTATGAGAGAATAGGCAGGATTCTGCCTGTATGGAACTTCGTATCCAACAGAAATGGGAAAGACAGGTCATCATCAAATCAAAGGTTGCATGAAAAGATGTACACAAACCGTTTCCTTCCAAATATGGCAACCATCCCCATTAATCTTATTTATACAAAGACAAATATTATTATAACAAAATTATAGGCAATTTTGAGCAAAGCCACTATCCAAATCATGAGTTCTTGACATCTGAACCAATGCAACTTAACTATAAATTACACTGGTAAAGACAATGTCTACTTTTTGAGCTATCTATCAACATTTTTTCAGCTCATGTAGGTCTTTTCCTACTGCCACACACATCAGGCTTGCCTCTGCACGAAACAGAAATTGTGAGTGCTTGGAAGCTATGTTCTTATTCTAATCAGCTTTCTCCCTCTTTATGTTCTTACCTCTATTCCCTCATTAACCCACTATACCCTGGCTTCCGCCTCTGTCTTGCCAGGTGACTACTGCCAAGTTTATGAATGACTTCCCTGTTGCTCAATCCAACAGACAAGTGTCACTGCTCAGCTTCCTAATCTTCTCAACTGCATTCAGCAGAGCTGACCCCGCTGTCCTATCCTTATCTTCCACGGCACTGCATTCTTGTGGTTTGCCTCTTACCTTCTTGGCTTCCTTTGCCCACTAATCCTCCTTTAAACTGTGATACTCCCCAAGGATATCTCTACCACCTCTTCCCCTGGCTTCATACTCTAGTCTCCTGGCTTCCATATGACCATCATTATGCCAATGACTTGCAAATTTATGTATCCAGCTCATGCCTCTCCTCTGCACTGAAGAACAATATGCTCAGTTGTCTACTTGGCAAGTCCCCATATACCACAAGTACCTCAAAATCAACATGTCTAAAACTAAACTCTTGACCAATTCCCAACTCATTTTTCTCCAAAGTCCTCTGTCTCCGTGAATAGCACCACCAGTTGTTACAAGGCAGAAACTCAAAGGCAATCTTCCTCCTTCCTCATCCACCACATCCCAGTTAATGTCAAGAACCATCGATTCTACTTCCTAAATATCTCTAGGACCCAACCAAAGCTTTCCACATCTACTAAAACCACTAGAGTCCAAGCCAACATGTTCTTTTTCCTGGATCACTGCAAGAGCTATTTTCCATTTTTACCCCTTCCCAACCCATTCTGCATGTCGCATCCTGAGTAATCTCTTAAAATACAAATCTAATAATGTTGCTTCCCTGCCTGAAACTCTTTAGTTACTCTTGATTGCTCTTAGAATACATCCCAAACCCTTAACCTGGTCATGGCTGATCACGCACCTGCCCACTGTCCGCTGTTCAGCAAACCTGACCGTTTACTTCCTCAAATAAGCCATCCATTGTCCACCTTCAGGGCCTTTGCATATACTGTCCCCAGTGCCTAGATGTCTCCTCCTGCTCACTTCAGATTTCAACTTAAACATCATTTTATTCTCAGAGACACCTTCACTGATCCCCAGACTCCATCAAGTACCCATTCTTTCCAAGCACAGAACTCACTGTGATTCCCCCCTTCTAACACTTACAACAACTGTCATAAAATAATCAATGTATTTCTTCCCTGCAGGACTATCAGCTCTATGAAGGCACATAATAGCTTCACAAGCACATCTGAAAGAATGAATGAGTTAGTAAGTGAATTACTAAAGCAGTTTCAAGAATGTCCTATACATGGAGTGGGCCAACCCAGGACTTACAGCCCAAGTACTACCCGCCTAGGGATTCAGTGAAATCCCTCATGCACTGTCTATCAGTTACATGGAAAAAATATTGTTCTGTCATCACAAGCAGATTAGCAACATGAGAAAATACAAGTTATTCAGTTAATTCATTCTCACATTTAGTCAATGAAGTGTTTTCTCCCGACCCTCTTTTTCTCTATCTTTGCTCCACGATACAAGCAGTCCAAGAACTCAACAAGAAAACAGTATCCTGTTGTGTCGGGTCTAGTCCTGGTTGGCTCAAAACAATGTCCACCTGTCTCACCTCAGCTCACCTTTACGTATATCTCACCAATCCATGCAAGGATGCACCAAAAATATTTCAAAAGCCAGCGGATGCCATTAGCTGGAACTCCATTCTGTTTCACCTGCTTTGACCTTCTGCTGTATCTTTTCTTGCTTTTTCTGGATCTCCAGCTCCTGATCTGGCCCCCAGGACCTTACCACCCACCTCTAGCTATGCCCTCCTGTATCAGACACACTACTCCAGTGAGTCAGGAAGCTAATGCTGTGTATGAGACCAGCTCAAATTTGAGTGGCTTAAAACAATGACCACCTATAGTTCAAGTATCTGAAGACTGGCCACGGTGAGCTGATTTACACTGAATTCAGCCAGAGGTGGCTATGTTCCACATGCCCCTCATCCTCATCCTGAGGCCAGGGGGCTCACCGGTGCACGGCATTCTCATGGCAATGGTAAAGATGCAGGAGGTCAAAGTCTCAATGCACAAGTCCAGTTGAACCTCTGCTTCTGTCATATCTGCTAACACCCTATTGGCTAAAGTCAGTCACATGACCAAGCCCAAAGTCTAGTAGGACTGCCACCACTCCACTGCAAAGCTGTAAGGAAAAGGGCATGGATATAGGGATGGTTAAAAACTGAGGCTAATGATGCAATGTACTCCCCCAGACTGACCTGACATCCAGCTTGAACACAAACCCAGTATCCCATACACAGCACAGGTTGGAGACAGACACTCTATCATCCCTGTCTCTTTACTCCCTTTGGCCCTTTAACTAGCTCTGCCTCCTGGCTGGTGTCATCTTTTGGAAGAGCATCAGACAACATGGTTCATGATGACTATTTCATAATGAAGACTTAAAAAGTGGTCAACGTTTTGAATGTTCCACTTTAAACATTTTCTAAGTTGAGGAATTTATTCTAAATGCAAATGAATAATAGGAGGGTTGTGTGCTATTGGGTTGGCCAAAACGTTAGTTCAGGTTTTCCATAACATCTTATGGAGCAAAACCCACATGAACTTCTTGGCCAGCCCAGTATTTTGGTGTCATCTATGCCCTTGTTATTGCAAAGGGCGCTCCAGGGACGAGAAGCCTGAGCACCACTCAGAGGCTTGTTAGAAATTAAGAATCTCAGGCGCCACCCTGGCTCTACTGAATTAGAACCTGCCTTTTTAAAGGACCTTCATGTGATTTGTATGCATGTTAATGTTTGAGAGACAATGAACCATGCCATGACTTCTTCAAATTCAGAGAAAGACCAAGCGGTAACTTTGGTCACGATGATAACCAAAATCGGATACAATCAGTTCCCACTCTTTGTGGGCACAGAAATGGACAGCAAATCGCAAGGCTGCTGTTGCCATCGGATTATTAGACTCAGAGCTTTGCTTTCTCAAATCTCGCATGGGGAAGGGGATGATGCATTCCTCAAGGAACAGTCTATTTCTTTTGAAATCATGAAATTTCAAACAAATTACAAGAGAGGTCAGGCTGAAAATTAAAGATATAATTTTACTGGGTGGCTTCTCTCAGGCACACAAAGCTGTTTTTCTTCACTGCATCATTTTTATTGAATTTCTCGGTCATTTAAAAGGGGGAAGGATAGTTTTGCCCAGAGTGGTTAGGCATATACAGTGTGTTGAGTAAAAGAAAAAGTATAAAAGATTCTCACTAACTGTGAACTACCCATTTATGATGGATGACAAAAATAACTCAGGAACCATGGAGAAAAGACAAGCATCCAAGCAAGTTTCTTATATAGAAATAATGTAGATAGGAAATACAAAAAAGAAATATCAGTTTCAAATATGTCTTCCTCATCAGGAATGTAGGGGGAAAATGCACTACTTGTAATGTGGACAAAAACAATATTGGCAAAAGTTCCCTGCGTCCTTCTGTAATTCATTCCTTCCTCCATCCCTGTCCCCAGGCAACCACTGATGTGCTTTCCATTTTTATAGATTAGCTTGCATGTTTTAGAATTTTACATAAATGAAATCATACATTATATACTTTTTTTTGGTCTGGCCTTTCTCACTCAGTGTAATGATTTTGAGATTCATCCAAGTTGTTGTATCAGTAGTTGACTCCTTTTTATTGCTGCTTAGTTTTCCATTATATGACTAAGCCATTGCCTATTCATGGATACTTGGGTCATTTCTATCTGGGCTACTAGAAATAAAGTTGCCATGGAAATGTGGGTACAAGCCTTTATAAGGACGTGTTTTTACTTTTCATGGGTAAGTACCTAAGAGTGGAATGGCTGATCACATGGTAGGTGTATTTTTAACTCTTTAAAAAAGCACCATTAAACATTTGCTAAAGTGTCTGTAGCATTTTATATTCCCTCCAGCAGTGTATGAGAGTTCGGGTTCCACCCATCTTCACCAGCACTTGGTATGGTCAGTCTTTTTCACTTTAGCCACACGGGCCTGGAGCGTTATCGCACTGTGGTTTTAATTTGCATTTCTCTAATGAATAATTACCCTGACCATCTTTTCATGTTCTTATTGCCCATTGGTAAATCTTACTTTTGAAGTGTCTATTCAAATATTAGCCCATGTTTACTGGGGTACTTTGCTTCTTATTATAAAGTTGTACAAATTCTTCATATATTCTGGATACAAGTCTTTTGCCTGATATATGAAACTGCCTAGATGTCAGTTTATGGCATAGATATATGGTGTAAGAAAAATTTTAAGGTCCTTTGTGACTCTCACAATTAAATATTCTGTGGTTTGGATGTATTCCTGAATATTCAGATACTTGTAGTTATGGAACTGAATTGTATAATAACATGTATTTTACTTTTCACTCAATTATTTGTATTTTACACAGATGTAATCCACTCAGCATGGATAGATACAATTTAAAGGATTTCAATGCCTATTGTTTATTTATGCTGTTTTCTAGGACCACAGCAGTTTAAACTGCACAATGTGGCTTTAGTTGACTAAGAACAACTATTTTGTCCACTTTCCAGCAGCTGTGGAAGAAATGGGAACTGTTTTGAAAAAAGGAAGAAAGGAAAAAAGTCATAAAAAAGGGAATCTTGTTCCTTAAGAGCCCAAACAAGCACATGCCCAAAAAGGCCAAAGGAGGTACCTAAACACCCTAATAAGCCTTAGTAAAAGGGGTCATGAGGGGATTTATAAGATCACAGACACGACACTGGAAGATAAGGCCAGGTCTCACTTGGAGACCAAACGGATAGGTTTGGTTACTGGTCAGTGTGACCAAGGGGCCAAGTAAGTCCAGAGAGATCGTCAGGCAATGTCAATATCTCTGGGTTCATGCAGCCAAAACTGAGGTCCCTCAGAGCACCAGGGTTCTGATGCCTCCTTCAGTAGTGGAAATGTGTCTAGCACTACTTCTGAGCTTGAGGACAAAGAAGGGGCCAAGGCAGGATTCCCGTCTTCAAGCAGCTTACACTCTAGGGAAGGCAGATAACTTAAAAAAAAAAAAAAAAAAAGAAATAGCCTAGGAAGAGAATCCAAGGGCAGCTCAGGTTAGCACAACCCACCACGTAGAACACGAGATATACGAACCCAGTACAACTGAGCACTGGGGTACAAAGTGTGATTGGCGACACTCATGGTTTTTTTGGACAACCCAGAACACATGTGCTCCTCAAGCAGAGGACTCAGAGCAGCAGGGCCGGAGCAAGACCCAAGGGCAGCACCAGAAAATGCCACAACTTCAGCGACACTGATGGCACAGAAAGCCTCATACGTCAGAAAATTAACTTAAACCACAAAGAGACATGGCTCCCAAACTGCCTTCCTGTGATCAGCCTGTTTCTAGACAGAGATGGCCAGCAGCAAATGAAAGCATGCCAAATCAAGGGTGGAGCCTAAGAAATGAATGACCCCCAAAGAGCCAAGAGTCACACATGGTGATGAGCCTTTCACTACCTCCCTTGGCTAAAAGACTTTACCTGTCCCAAGTGAGAAGGCTGTGTTATAACTGTTATAATTAATTACACACATGTCCAAGTTCACTGCTCAGTAAAACTCTATGGAAGACTGTTTAGATTCTTCTCACACCAATTCCTTTATGTGTTTTCCTATAAAAGAGCCATAAAAAAGAAGGAAATCCTGCCATTTGTGACAACATGGATGAACCTGGAGGACATTATGCTAAGTGAAATAAGCCAGCCACAGAAAGACAAATACTTTACGATCTCACTTATACGTGGAATCTAAAAAAGTCACCCTCATACAACCAGAGAGTAGAATGATTGTCAGAAGCTTAGGAGTGGGGGAAAGGGGAGATGCTGGTCAAAGGGTAAAAATTTTCAATTTTAAGATAAGTAAGTTCCAGGGATCTAATGTACAGCATGGTGATTATAGTTAATAATGCTGTACTGCATGCTTGAAATTTGTTAACAGAGAAGATCTTAGGTGTTCGTGCCACAAAAAAAAAAAAAAAAAAAAAAAAAGGTAACTGTGCTGTGACGGGTGTGTTATTTAACTTGATTGTGGTAATCATTTCACAACGTATACGTACATCAAAACATCACACTGTACACCTTAAAAATAAAATCATGTTATACAATCCAAATGTAAATACATTTTAAAATAAGTTAAAAAAAATTATATTCAAGAGGGCAGCTGAGAGGCTACGGAGCAGGTAGTTAACTGGTCAGAGCAGGTAGTTAACTGGTCAGAGCAGGCAGTTAACTGGTCAGAGCAGGTAGTTAACTGGTCAGAGCAGGCAGCTAACTGGTCAGAGCAGGCAGCTAACTGGTCAGAGCAGGTAGTTAACTGGTCAGAGCAGGTAGTTAACTGGTCAGAGCAGGCAGTTAACTGGTCAGAGCAGGTAGTTAACTGGTCAGAGCAGGTAGTTAACTGGTCTACAGCTCATTTCAGAATTGCCCCAGTGAAGGTCCACGGCCTCTGGGACACACACACTGCATCCCGTCCACTGGCTGGACCCTGACCACCAGGAATCCTGCCCTACAACTGTCCCCAAAAGCCAGCTGCCTCCACCACAATACTCCCCAGAAAACGGACTCTGTGTCCAGCTTGCTTCCTCTTGCCACGTCACCTCAGAGTCTCTCCTGGGTCTGCATCTCAGTGACTGAGCCTGAGTCACATGACTCTCCACCCAGCAGCAAGAAAGTCTAAGGAAGTTAGTATTCGACTCCAGCCTTGGATAGGAAGTGTTCATAGTGTGAAAATACTCCTAAGACTTTGCAGAAGATTCTCTGTGGCTACAAAACATAACAAGTGTCCATGCTACACGTGGACTCATCTATCCACCCATTCAGTCCACCAGGCCCACAGTCAGCCATGCTAGCGTGGGGATGGGGCAGGGAGACAGGAACTACCCAAGACACAGGCGTGGGACAGAGTGTCTGGTTTTACTGAAACTACACACTCATCCCCATGTATATTTCCTTTCTTCTCATCTTGTTTCCGAGGTTCAAGTCAAGCTTCAGCCTCAGTTGCTGCCATGTAATGATGGATAAAACTGAGTCCGTGAATTATTGTCACTGGAGAACAAACCTATACTCATTTTAAAGAGCTTTTATCTGCTCAGCACACAGTTATGATTAGCTAATAATTGCTATTGTATTTTGGCAAGTACATTGAGACTTGCCAAAAAAAAAAAAAAGGTCTATACTTCCATGGGGGCAAAGCTAAATGTCTGAACAATGATAAAAATACTGGAGGCCAAACAAAGTGGAAAAGTTCCAAAGAATAACAAAGGCTATTTTTCAGATTATAGCAGGCTGAAAAGAAGGTCAGGTTGTCAAGACAACTCTCTTAAAAGAGAAGATCAAACCAACCTACTGAAATGAATCTACACTATTAGTATCACAGAGATGTCATTCCATTCTCTTGCTTGATTTCATGAAATCAAGATTAATGATTAGAAACCAGGAGAAGCGTCAAATTACCCAGGTAAATAGATATCTGTAATATGAGATAAGTTCTGATATTATAACGAAGTCAGTCCAAAAATGCTCAAGTAAGTATTTATCTTTGCCAAAAATGTAACACATTTTTTAAAGTGTGCGCGCACACACACACACGCACGCAGAAGTGAACTGCTTTGTTTATGGGCAACCACACCAATAAAAACAAGAGGGAATTAACTCTATCAGGCAAAGTTAGTTGTAATATTGCAAATAACTTTTTTGAGAGAAAAAAAAAAGCCTCAGAAATTTTTTTTTTTCTTAAGATTAACCCATTACTTAAAATGCAGCAATTTTATTTCACTGTCTTAACAGTTCCAAAGATATGAACATAAGCCTTTAATATCCAGACTGACTTTATGATTCTGAGTAGATATACTCTGCATAAATACCAAAGCCATACTTAATGTGTATTATGAACTATAATATAATATAGATTCTATTTTAGATGAAACTTTGTTTTAAAAATATGAGTATATTACAAAAACTGGGCACTTGACACATGAGATAGCAACCAAAAAAGTTATTTTAGAATTAAGTTCTTAAGGTCTTAAGTGGGCTTATACACACAAATTCAAGCTAGTAATGGATTTCTCTTAAGTGAATTTCACATGTGTCTAAAAATATTTTGATCGAAATAAGTATGCTAAGTCTGACAGCTTTAAAAACATGCCTAGACTTAGTTTCAGAATTGTCAAAAGCTTAGAAAATTTAGGCATTCAGTCCACATAGTTTCTAGAGTCACTTCCTGAAAAGCTACTCGCCTTCCAACAATTGGTGGCTGTCAGGCTGGACAAACTCCTGACTAACATCCAGCAGCCGCTTGCCTCCCAACCCAGCACTGCTCTGCCTGTGAGCAGCAGCAGGACCCCAGGTACCACGGCTTCGCAATGGGTCCTCTCGAAAGGAACGGGGCTTCGCACTTTCCAAATCTTAGTATAAGAACTTTTCAAATAAACTTTATATACTGCACTGCAGGAAGTCACACATCCACCTCTTTCCTACCTCTGCTGACCTGGAAGCTCAGCTGGATCCGTAAGGGTTGCTTTCATTATGCAAGGAACGTTCTCCAACCTCCAGCTGCCATTCTCATCACCTGCAGAGACAGAGATGAACAGGAAAGGTGGATGCACCCCAAGGAGGTGATTTCCCTGATCCAGGTGCCAATCACATTGGTGACATTCAGCCTGGACACAGAAGAATGACACTCAGAGCTAGATGGAGAGAGTGCCCTTTATTTGCAAGTTTCTGGGCGGGGAGAGCTGGTCCTGAACAAAACACTGCACTGAGGAAAGTTTACCCCAACTTGGCCCACTCTCTTCCCCACCTCCATGTGCCCCAGGTTCCCACAATGCTTCCTGCAGGGAGAACATCCCTACACATCCTTCAATGGCTCTGAGCCTTGAGTTCTCCATCTGTAAAATGGGGATAACTATTTCAAGTTTTGGGTTTGTTAAAGGAGCTTCTATAGGTAGCCAGATCCACGTAAGTGTAAGATACTGTTCTTTTGTATTAGCAAGGTGATATCAATCCTGTACTATTGATCATAACTTCCAGGTGTGGTTTTAAGCTAAATCTAACAAGCCTCGCTAACATTAGTCATATTAAGAGCATCATCTTCTATTCCCACGAGCTCTGGAGCCAGTAGTGAATGAGTGAGAACAGTGGCTTGATCCATTTGTGTAGGTACGATCCTTTTATCTCTTATAATATGATGCACCAAGTGCTGTGGTAATGATTTGACACACAGAAACTCACTTAACCTTTGCAACAATCTGAGGATCAAGGTGCTAGCACCCAGGGTCGAGGGAGGAGAGCAGGGAAGGAATAAGAGCTTCCCAGCGCTCCTCAAATACCATGAAGACAGCTACCTACTCCATCCACATGCAGGACTGTCTTGGAAAGCAGACTTCCCCCAAATGGGATCATCACCCTTAGCAAAAAGCACACCGTGCTTGCATGCGCCCCTCCTGAAGACGGGTGTACAGTTCTATTCACATCCTCCCTCCAACCTGGTCTGGCAACTTGAGCAGGTAGTCTTTTCATTTTTCTTAGACTAAGTTTTCTCAACTGGAAAGCAAAGGCTAGATGATGTCTACAGTTCCTGAAATCTCTAACACTGTAGACAGTTACGCAAATCAGCATCACGCTGTTGCAAAGCACAGAGGTCCATTTGAGCCAGCTCATGAGGAAGGAGTTTATCATGGGGTGGTCAAGGCTAGAACTGGGAAGTGGTCCAGCCCCAAGGAAGCCCTGAGGCCAGCCATTCTATCACGGAGTCTCTGCTTTTATCTGGGCCTCACTGTTGCTGTCTTTACTCTATCCACCTGGGCTCCCCATCTCTAATCTCCCTCTCTTTTATTTTTCATGACCCTGATAATGTCAGCTTGCACACCGGTTTACACACTTCCCTTCTGAGGGCATCCTACGGCCTTCTGCCCACCCCCCATCAGCTGGGGGACGTCTCCACCTCCACATCAGCCAGCCTGGACCAAGCTGACCATTTACCATCCTTTCCCCCTCTTCTCTCTTCTCTACAAACTGGCAAAGATCCAGTCTGCATCGCTCTACAAGCCCACAGACAGGAACCAATTCCTCCTCTCAAACTTTCCATTTAAATGGAGGTGAAAAGTCATCCTAATGTGTACTTACTATGAAGAGTTGCTCCTATAAATGGAGTACTGAATGACAGAGGTAATAAAACATTGAAAAAGAGGCATTTTCTCACCTGAGAACTTAATTGCTACAGCAAATTTAACAAGGAGCTCTTGACATTCGATTTCATAAAAAGTGTTTTATTCTCAAATTGTACCTTTGATTTATAAACCGCAGGGTGAGGGCCCATCAGTGGCCTTGGGCAACATTTCTCTTCCTAAATACCGAGGTTTAATTTACGCCCGTCAGGACTAAAACTAATTTATTTGGCTTATAATATAACTCAAAGTGCCTTTAATTTATGTCATTATAATTTTGAAAATAAATTAAACCATTGCCCACCTTTACAAATACATATATCCCTTGAGATTCTGTACAGGCCAAGGGTCCAAGTTATCACTATGAACAGCAGTTGGAAAAGACGCCACCTTACCCCCTCTGCCATGGTTTAAACCAAGAATATGAATAACAGAATCCTTGTCTCAATTCCTTATAAATATTTTAGGACTTATTTTTCTTATCAAGGCTAAATGGGGGTTCAAGTTATCCATCTCAAAAGAATTTTACCAAAGGATTTTATATGATAGAATGTGGGGAAAAAAAGGAAAAAATAAATAAAAATTTAAAAAATACACTAGGAAGTATGTGCATACCTTGTTTTCAACAAAAAAATAATTTTGAAAAAGTTCCAGTTGCATTAAAAAATATTTATTAGGTGTTGATTCTACCAATCAAGTCTCCGCTAGAAATAGATGATGCACTTAAAATAAATACTCCTGGAGGGCTTATTTACAAAGGGGCAGGTTACGAAGGTGTGAGCGTAGGGTAATGACAAGGGGTGGTGGTGAGCACCGGGGCTACAGCAGTGAAGCCACGTGGCCCCGAGGCCAGAGGGACCAAGGCAGGAAACAGTTCCCAGACCCTGAAAGAAGAGTCCAGTGGTGCTCTACCTTTAGAGGAGCAGCGGCCTGGGGGATGGGGGCAGGGGATAAACACCTGGTCTGAAGGGCACTCACAGGGAAGGGGCCAAGGGAATCAAGACCTTGACCTCGTTCTTCTCTCTTCTTCCATTTCTTGTGAGGGGAGGGGGACCAGAACTGTCCATGAGCCAAATCCAGCTGGGAAGCAGAGGATGGCAGACCCCACGGATGGGATGCATAGAGATGGGCCTTCGGGGACAGAGCGCAGAGGAGGACGGGGAGTGGATGCAGGACCACAGGGAAGACGCCAGCGCCCCGACCGCACTGCACCCGGAGGACACACAGCCGAAGAGCATCCCTGAGGGCCCTCAAGAAGTACGCAGTCTATGCGAGAGAGGACATATGGGTGTAAAACAAACTATAAATAGAGTATTGTGGGATCCTAGGGAAAGGAAAATTTTAAATCCTCATAACATCTGTCTTCTTTGCTTCTACAGGAGCCCTTCCCCTCTCTCTGGCATGAGCATCCCTGTTTTCCTTATGGTGGTGGTTCTCAAGCTTCAGCAACATGTGAATCAGTAGGAAGGCTTGATGAAACATAGATGACTGGGCCTGACCCCAGTGTTTTGTTGTTGTTGTTGTTGTTTGTTTTTGTTTTGCCACACCACGCGGCATGCGGGATCTTAGTTCCTGGACCAGGGATCGAACCTGTGCCCCCTGCAGTGGAAGCGTGGAGCCCTAACCACTGGACAGCCAGGGAATTCCCAGCATTTTTGATTCAGTAGTTCTGGGGTGAGCCTCGAGAATTTGCATTTCTAACAGTTTCCAGGTGATGCTAAGGCTGCTGGTGTCCAGGGACCAGAGCTTAAGAATCACTTCCTTAAGGAAATTACCTGTCCTCCGAGCTCCAAACCTCAGTCCCTGTGACTCCTGTCGTGCTGTCAAGTTCCCACTTATCCCCTACTGGTCCACAGCCCAGGCCTGACCAGTCAGCATCGCCCATCACCCTGAACGTCACCCAGGGGCTGTCTGCGGCAGTGTGAGTCTGGGTGAGGCAGCGTGACCTCAGGCGCCCCCAGCTCCTCTTTTCTCTTCTTCCCTGGAGACAAGCCCAGCTCTCACATGCTCACCACACTGTGTTTACTCAGGGAATTTATCTTCAGGAAACAACTCAAAGTCTGTGCCAAGATTTAGCAATAAGGATGTTCATCACAACATTATCAGCTACCTAAATACCCAGTTATAGGGATATGGTTACATGAAGTATGATACATCCACACAATCGGATACCACAAAACCATTAAAAACGTGAATGCAAAAATATATTCCTCTATAGAGAATGACGTTCACAATACATTAAGCTTAAAAAAGAGCACAAAACTATTTTTTGGATATTACTCCCTTTTAAATATATATATATATGAAACTTAATGCACCACTGTATTAACTGATTGTTTCTAAGTGCATGAAATGATGGGTATATTTAATTTTCCTTTTTGTTTGCCTATCTGTTCTTTTTCAAGTGAGCATGTATTGCTTTTGTAATAAAAACAAACAGTAAAAGAAATTTCATTTTGAAACACATATGCATGCCATTCTCATCCTGACTGTATCTAATTTAAAGGCTCAAAAAGTAAACATGAGAATGGATAAAGAAGATGTGGCACATATATACAATGGAATATTACTCAGCCATAAAAAGAAATGAAATTGAGTTATTTGTAGTGAGGTGGATGGACCTAGAGTCTGTCATACAGAGTGAAGTAAGTCAGAAACAGAAAAACAAATACTGTATGCTAACACATATATATGGAATCTTAAAAAAAAAAATGGTTCTCACGAACCTAGGGCCAGGACAGGAGTAAAGACGCAGACATAGAGAATGGACTTGAGGACATGGGGAGGGGGAAGGGTAAGCTGGGACAAAGTGAGAGAGTAGCACTGACATATATACACTACCAAATGTAAAATCGATAGCTAGTGGGAAGCAGCTGCATAGCACAGGGAGATCAGCTCGGTGTTTTGCGACCACCTAGAGGGGTGGGATAGGGAGGGTGGGAGGGAGACCCAAGAGGGAGGGGATATGGGGATATATGTATAAAAATAGCTGATTCACTTTGTTATACAGCAGAAGTTAACACACCATTGTAAAGCAATTAAACTCCAATAAAGATGTTAAATAAAAACAAAAGTAAGCATCTATATTAGTTTTATTTTCTCAGACCTCCGTGGCTTCATAAAATCCAGATGTATTAGTTATAATTAGGTTTTGTGGCATGTGACCTCAAGCCCAGACTAAAAGCTTAGAATCACGAGGGTTTTGTTCTCTCCCATGAAATTTATAGAGACGAGCAGTTCAGGGTCTACATGACAGCTTACAAATCCCAAGGGACTCTGTCACCTCCCAGACGTCCACTTCACTGTTGCTGGAATGCGGCCTCTTCTGTAAGGTCCAAGGTGGCTGCTGGAGTCTTAGTCATCACATCCCTAGTCCAGTCAGCAGGTAGAAGAAAGGGCAAAGGGAAGGAAATGCTTTTCCCCTTAAAGACACTTGCTTGAATTGTGCATACACCCCTTCTGCTTACATCCCGTCCACTGCCTGGATTTTAGCCACATGGCCACACCTAGCTGCAAGGGAGGCTGGCAGACGCCTCTGTGGAGGGCAGCCATATCCTCCACTAAATTTGGGAGTTCTATTACAGTGGAAGAAGGAGAAAGGGATACGGGAAACTGACCAGCAGCCCACGCTATACCACGTCACATAAAAGGTAGGATCTACAAGAAGATGTGGTACATATATACAACGGAATACTACTCAGCCATAAGAAAGAACGAAATAATGCCATTTGCAACAACATGGACCTAGAGATGATCATACTAAGTGTACAGAGAAAGACAAATACCATATGATATCACTTACATGTGGAATCTAAAGTATGACATAGAAGAACTTATCCACGAAAGAGAAACAGACTAACAGACACAGAGAATACACTTGTGGATGCCAAGGGGGAGGGGGGCTAGGGGAGAGATGGATTGGGAGTTTGGGACTAGCAGATGCAAACTATTATATATAGAATGGATAAACAACTAGGTCCTACTGTATAGCAGAGGGAACTATATTCAATATCCTATAATAAAACATAATGGAAAAGAATATGAAAAAGAATATATATATAATTACATATTATAATTAACAGAAATTAACATAACACTGTAAATCAACCATACTTCAATGTTTTTTTTTAAAAAAAAAAGGTACAATCTAGTTAAACACTACCCAATAACTCCGCCAGACAAAGCACTCAAAATAGTAAGAGATCTTCCTGAAATATCTCCTGGTAAACCTGGGTCTCAAGTTTTCCCCTAAGCTTATGCTACTGAACTGCCATTTTTCAGTGGCTTTATTTCAGGGGTAGCTGGGCCAAAAAGACAGTGTTTAAGTTCGGGAGGGTTTGTAAAATCTCTACTTCTCCTCCATCGTCATGACTGGAGAGTCTTACTTCTGAGATGCTGGTCACCAGACAGTGTTGAGGCTCATCACCCAGAGAATTTCCTGAATCCACGCTGTCTGCGTCTTATTTTAGACCTAACATCTGATATACAGCTGATTTCCACCACAGATAGGGTTTACTGGTCACTCCACTCCAGCTACATTGGCCTCCTTATTGTCCACGGATGTTCCAGGCAGCTCAGTGCCCTTGAACTGACTTGCTCTCTGTTTGGAATGCTCGGATATTTACTTGGCTCACTGACTAACCCCTCCGCCTCCTTCAGCTCTCTGCTTAAAATGTCACCGTATCAGCAGAACCTTCACTCTCCAGTCTATTTAAAATTGCAATTGCCTGCCTCTCCCCCCTGCACTCTCTACCTCCTGATTCCTACTTTATTTTGGTCCTTTGATTTATGTGTAATACAATATACGTTTTGAGTATTTAATGTCTTCCCCACCCCTGTCCCCAACCAGAAGGCAAACTCCATGAGGGCAAGGATCTTTTTCTCTTTTAGACAATTCTTTTGTCCCCTGACCTAGAGCAGAGCCTGGTGTTCAATTAATATTGAATTAATGAATGAATGACCAAACAAATAAATCTTATATCGCAGTATCTCTGGCAAGTAAAATGATCAGACTTGCAATTTGCTATAACTCTGGCTGCAGTGTGAAGAACAAGCTGTAGGGGGTGCTAGATTGCAAGTGGCGGGGTCAGTTGGGAAGCTGCAGCCCCACCAGAGAGATGATGCCCTTTGAACTCGGGATAACGCAAATGGCTATGAAGACGGATGCAGGAAACCCGCTGAAACATCCAACCACCACACCCTTGCTTCTCTCCCTAAACCTCACCAAACTTCAGTTTTCTTTTAAGTAAAATGGGGATAGTAAGTCACAGATTCATTATGAAGATTAAATGATAAAATATATATGAAGCACCCAGCATGGTCTCTAACACAAAACAGGGACTCAACTAGTAGGAATTCTATTCTTGAGATGCCTTTTCTTTTTCTCCAGCTCCACCCTCATTCCTTCATCTTGAACAGCTCTTGCGTCCACTTTGGCCGATCTACAATATGATGACTCGGAAGTAGGGAATATGTCCCTATTTCCTTTCATCTCTAGCAAGATTGGGGTCCACCGTTACGGTGAACTTTAAAATATATTATCAATAGCAATGAAAAACTCATTCATCCACGACGCTGAGCTAATTAAGGAAGCCCAGATACGGTCATGAGAAGGAAATTACTTTTTAAAGAAAATAATTTTTCTTCATTCATACCCCACCTTATTCCAAAAGGGACTTAAGATTGCTTCTCCAAATGCACATGCCACAGAAAAATAAATTAAAAGGAAGAAAAATGAGACAAAAGGAAAATAAGGGAAAGAAAGTGATTTAGAGCCAGGAGCAAAGCCAGCAGACTCCTTAGGACTCTGCCACTATTTGGATCCAAGTTGTCCAGAAGCCAATACGTCAAGGAAGCCCCAGTGGGTTAGGGGACCCACACTGTCTATGAGGCTAAAGCACACAGTGCTCAAGAAAATCCCTTCACACAGAGGCCAGAGCACGATGCCTCCCCGGGGCCTCCAGAGTGAAGACACCAAATAATGCAACAAACACCATCCTTGGCAGCCCCCACAACAGCCCTGAACAATCGCTTCCTATTTGCAATGTTGTGTAAAGCCAGGATTCAAGTTAGCCTCATCTATAACTTAAGTGGTTCCCTTGAGGGCTGGGAAATTTTTTTTATTATTAATTAATTAATTAATTAATTAATTTATTTATTTATTTTTGGCTGCGTTGGGTCTTCGTTGCTGCGCACGGCCCTTCTCTAGTTGCAGTGAGCGGGGGCTACTCTTCGTTGCGGTGCGCGGGCTTCTCATTGCGGTGGCTTCTCTTGTTGCCGAGCACGGGCTCCAGGGCACGCGGGCTTCAGTAGTTGTGGCTCGCAGGCTCTAGAGCGCAGGCTCAGTAGTTGTGGAGCACGGGCTTAGCTGCTCCGCAGCATGTGGGATCTTCCCAGACCAGGGATCGAACCCATGTCCCCTGAACTGGCAGGCAGATTCTTAACCACTGCGCCACCAGGGAAGTCCCAGGGCTGGGAAATTGATGCCGCTATTTCACACTGCTGTACTAGTCCCATGCAAGGAGAACATGGAACTGAAAAGCCAGGGGTCTTCCAACCCAGAGGTTCTGAGGCTGTTTCTTGGATTCCTTGGGTTCCACAGAGATGCCTCAGAGGAAGTGTAAGGGTCGGAGGAGCACTGAGAGGCCAGCAGGGCAGGGCAGGGTCTTGCGGTCCACAGCCCTGGCTTCAACCAGAGCAAAGTTTGGAAACCACAATGGCTCGAGTCAAGTGCAGCAATTCAAGGAGTGGACTTGGGAGTTATTTGGAGGTGAGGGTCCTGGACAAGGATTCAAACTCACTCACTCACCAGCTGTGGGACTTGGGGAAAATTACTTCACCTCTCTGTGCCTCAGTTTCTTCATCTGTCTAATGAGGATATTAATAAGACCGACTGTATGTGATCATTTGGAAGGTTAAACTGTTTGATAAAGACCTGTGATATTGTGATTTATAATAAACATGTAGTTTGGTCTTCTTCCACAGTTCTCGGCTCACAGCTCCCAAAAGCCTTGGAAAAGAGCAATGGGAGCCTCTGTTCTTTCGGTATTTGGTCTCTTGTCCTCTGTCCCTGAAGTGGCTTCAGGGCCATAGAGGGGAAATGGGTGTCTTGTTATTGGTAACAAGCCCCTTTCCACCACAACTGGGTTTATGTTAATAAGGTAGCTTTTGGAAAGCACCTAAGGATGGAGGCTGGCTGCCAGGGGAACCAACCATGAATAGAGGGGTGGAACTTTCAGTCCCACCCTCTGATTTCTGGAGAGGTGGGAGGGGCTGGAGTTTGAATCAATCACTAGCGGCCAATGATGTAGTCAGTCACGCCTACGAAATGAATCCTCCAGAAAAACCCAGAAGGAGGGGGCTTGGAGAGTTCCCAGGTTGGAGAAGTGGAACACTTCCTCCAAACTCCATGAGGACAGAGCTCCTTTGTTTGTGAACTCATCCTGTATATCTCTTCATCTGGCTGTTGATTCATATTTTTTTAATAAATTTGTTTGTTTGCTTATTTATTTATGGTTGCGTTGGGTCTTCGTTGCTGTGCGAGGGCTTTTCTCTAGCTGCAGCAAGCGGAGGCTACTCTTCGCTGTGGTGCGTGGGCTTCTCATTGCGGTGGCTTCTCTTGTTGCAGAGCATGGGCTCTAGGCATGCAGGCTTCAGTAGTTGTGGCACGTGGGCTCAGTAGTTGTGGCTCGCGGGCTCTAGAGCACAGGCTCAGTAGTTGTGGCGCACGGGCTTAGTTGCTCCGTGGCATGTGGGATCTTCCCAGACCAGGGCTCGAACCCGTGTCCCCTGCATTGGCAGGTGGATTCTTAACCACTGCACCACCAGGAAAGTCGCGATTCATATTCTTTAACATCCTTTGTAATATATTGATGATCAAGTGAGTAAACAGGTTTCCTGAGTTCAGTGTGCATTTTAGCAAATTAATCAAACCCAAGGAGGCGGTTGTTGGGAAACTCTGATTTATAGTCAGACGCACAGGTGATAACATGGACTTTGACTGGCATCTGCAGTGGGGCAACCTTAGGGAACTGAGCCTTTAACTGCGGAATCTGATGCCATCTCCAGGCATATAATGTCTGAATTGAGTTGAACTCTCTAAGACCCTCAGCTGGTATGGGAGAAATGCCTGGTGATGTGGGAAAAACTCCTCACATACAGGTTGGAATTTGGTCCACAACCCGTAAGTCCTTAAGCAGGACACCTGTTACAGAATAAGTGTTCAATAGTGATTTCACAGCAGAAGTTTGGGTAAGAGAAATATTAACCCTTGAATTAGCCTAGCTCCTACATACGAAGAAACAGCTGCTGTAAAAATATTCTGTCCACATAGGTTTCTCCAAAAGAAGAGGTCCTGAAGTTGAAGTGATTTGTCCCAAATACATTTCCAGTAGCAGAACGGGCACTGGAGCCAGCACTCCTGACTTCTTGCCCACTGACCCATTCACTGGGCCAGAAGACTGGTTTCCATTGCTCACAGCTGTGCTCCATTTTACTCTCACTGCACCTATGTCATGAAATCCAGCATATGCAACAGCCAACAGCTGTCATGTCATGTGTGAGCTCCAATTATCAGTGGCTTCCTTGAGAAAGATTTTAGAACACGCTCATGATTAGCAACATGGAATGTGACAATCAATTAGTAATGTCCACCACTGAAAAGAGCAAGGAGATATTTGCAGATGCCATGGTATGTAATAATTTCACGAGGATGGAAACCACATGTAAGCGCTTTGGACTGTCCAAAGCACAATTCCCTATTCTGAACACACAGTAGGCCATTTGGCAGTGTTTACTGAGTGACTAACTGATTGAGTGTTTGTACAAAATATTTAGTGAGCATAAAAGAACAATGGTGATTGATTCCATTGATCTTTTACAGAACATAAGGTAGGTGATATTACTTGAGGCTAAGAATTATGAGCATTCAATTACAGTATTTACTTTCTCCAGATCCTCCCAACATATAACAATGCCTAACTGGTTTTAGAAGGTCCATTGGCTGAACAATGGGGAGGAACATTGCACTGATTTCTATTAGGAAGATGTGCATCTGTGAAAGCCCTTAAATCAATTCAGGACTCTTATACAATAAGCTGTCTTCAATATGGATGGCCTCTGAAACCAAAATTGCTTACTTTCAAATAATTTTGACACTGCAAACTGTTAATGGGTTCTTCCTTTACCCAGACGCTGCGTTGTTAGCTGTAAGCCATAGGAAAATGAATCCATTGCTGGCTTCCAGAAGAGATATGTATGCCAATTAATCTTAACAAATTTAAGAATGCAGACTGATACTAATATAAGAGCCAGAAAAGTGTTAATAGAACATGAGTCTGGGTCAGAGGTGGTGAGTGGGAAGGTTTCTTGGAGAAGGTTCCTTCGGGGAGGCCATTCCAGGTGGAAAGGAAGGCTTTAGCAAGAGCATAGAGGGAGGGAGTTACAAAGCATGCCTCAGACAGCCGCTGTGATATACGGAAGTGATTATAGAACTTTACGTATAGTGGGCAAAGGCACCTGAAGAGGCAAATGTGATTCTTTGTTTGCCACCCTCCGAAACTGCTAAGTCTCCAAAATTCAAATTACTATATACCTGGTTCAAAACTCATTTTCAAAACAAACTTATGGTTACCAAAGGTGAAAAGTGTGGGCATAAGGATATATTAGGAGTTTGGGTTTAACATATACACACTACTATATACAAAATAATCAACAAGGACCTACTATACAGCACAGGGGACTCTACTCAATATTCTGTCATAACCTATATGGGAAAAGAATCTGAAAAAGAATAGATATATGTATATGTATAAGTTAAGCACTTTGCTATACACCTGAAACTAACACAACGTTATAAATCAACTATACTCCAATATAAATTTTTTTTAAAAAAGCAAGTTTATAAGTACCAAAACTTAAAACGAAAAAACTCATTTTCAAAAAATGCAAAGTAAAACCAGATTGAAATAAATCACTTATTTATATTAAAAATGTGCTGACTATCTGCTCTGAGTTGAATAAGACACGGGCCCTGCCTTCCAAAGGCTCCCAGTCTAATGTGGAAAAGGAATACGTGAACTGACCCTTGTATGACAGTATGGGGTGTGCAAAAAAAGGGCTCTACCCTGAAGAGGCTGGGAACCCAGGGCAAGGGCGTCCAATCCCACCTTGAGGTGAGGGTCAGGGGAGGGAATGAAATGGAGGGAGAACCAGAAAGGGCTTTCTGGAAGAGCCAATACCCAGATGAACACCTAGATGAACTTAGCTAGGTGATTCTGTTCATCTTCTCTTCTCTGCTCCTCAAAATATTTCCTCTCTGGGTTGACTGGAAACGACACCCTCACCTGGTTTTCCTCCTACTTCTCTGACTGGGCCTTCTCAGACTCCTTTTCTGACTCCTTTTCTTTTCCCTAAATTGAAAGTGTTGGAGCGCCTCAAAGCCCAGTCCTTGAATCTCTTTTCCTCCATATTAACACCCACGCCTAGTGATCTTATGCAGTCCCATGGCTTTAAATACTAGCTATAGACTGATGGCACCCAAACTTCCATCTCCATGCCTGGCTTTGCCTCTGAACTCCACATTTGCATATCTAGCTGCCCACCTGACATCCCCACTTGGATACCAAAAGGATCTCAAATACAAAATGTCTCAAATCTATTTCTGGTACCCCTTCCAAACCACTCCTGTCCAGCCTTCTCATCCCATCCCACTGCAGCTCATGACAGGGCAAGTCCATCCATTCAAGGCTCATCAAAAACATTGGTTCCTCTCCTGTGCTCATAACTTCTGACCAATCCACCAGGAAATCCTCTCCACTATGCCTTCATTTTACCCAGAATTTAACTCCTCACCACCTCCACTCCAGCACCATCATTTTTCACCTGAAATAGTTCTACCTCCTAATGGATCCCCATGCTTCTACCTTCAGTCACCTGTATATTTCAAAACAGCACCCAGAGTGATCCTATCAAATGTAAATCAGGTCATTCAAACTAAGTCCAAACCATCTAACAGCCTCCCATTTCACTTAGAGCATAAGCCCAATTCCTTACAATGACCTATAAGGCCTCACATGATTTGTTCCACCCCCATAAGCTCTCTGACCTTGTCTCCCACTACTTTCCCCTTTGTTCACTGGACTTCAACCGCATTGTCTCCTTGTAGGGCCTCAAACACCCCAGGCACACTCCTGCCTCAGGACCTTTGCACTTGCTGTTCCTCAACCTCAGATGCTCTTTCACCAAATAGCTACATGGTTCACACCCTCACTTCCTCCAGGCCTTCTACCCAAAGGTATGTTCTTCATGACATTTCTTGGCTACCCTGTCTAAAATTGCAAGCCCTGCCCTCAAAACTTCCTATGGTTTTTCCTTGCCTTGTTTTTCTTCTTAGAATTTACTATTACCTTTTATGTTTTACTTAATTAATGTGTATTTTTTATCTCCCCCACTAGAATATAAGCTCCGTAAATGTAGGCATTTTTGCCTCTTATTTACTATTGTGTCCCTAGCACCTCGGACACTGGTTAACACATAGAAGGCATTCAATAAATATTTGTCAAATGAACAAAGGGAAGGGAATTCCATTCCAGATTGGATAAAAGCTGAGAGAATGACATGATCATAAGAAATAGTTCATATTCCTTTAATGAAAATAACTAACATATTTTAAATGTATTATTTAACCTCAGAAGACAAAATCTGGAAGAAAAAAATATTTGGAAGAGTAAAGCTATATAATAAACATGCTTTGCTTTTTCTGAAATTTATAATCATGCTTCTTTAAAAGTTTTATAAATATTTTTTAAAGCTCAGTGAGTTTTCAAATGCTTCAAAATATTAGGAAGTTATTTTGGAACATTCAAATTGTTAAAATGTAGAATGTAAAATCATTTTCAAAAAATTTCAACTTGTCAGCAACCTTAGAAAATAAACTAGTTTAATATTTAAATGTTTTGAAACTGTGTGTTAAGATGTTTGGATCTAAAATGGGAAAAACAGTTTGGAAACAGTTGTGAAAGCCAACGGTTTTCCAACTGATCATGTTTGAAATTTAAAGTTTTTGTTATCTCGGCAAAGAAGTAGAGAGAATACATCAAACATTTCACAAAGTCACTTACAAAGCAACATTTCCAAATTTGGGGGAAAGCAGATTGAAAATTTTCAGGGATACTTTTTGTAGCCCTGTATTTAACAGTAAAAACTGAAAATGTGTCTTCCAAAAGGAAAACTAGTAAATAAATAAGGTATTTAAAATGGAATATTAGAAAATAATACCACACATACTCTGCAAAGGAAGTACAATGTTTGTTAATATGTAAATCATAATCCCATTTGGATTTTTTTCTAAGAAGTTGAATGTATGTGTCTGTAAGACATACCATGCATATGCATGTGTAAAGGGTTACTTCTCCCAGCTGTTAACAGTGGTTGCCACTAGCGTGCCAGGTGGGGAAGGTTAGAGAAACATGGGAAATTTAACTTATCCCTGTTTTAAGATTCTTTGAAATGTGATGAGTTATCTATCAGGGTTTTTTCTTTAAAAAATAAAAATAAAAACTATGAAAATGGTTTCAAATGTTTTCAGCATCAGAGGGTCTGAGATATAGAGATGAATTAAATCTGTTCCCAGCTGCTGACGGACTGAAAATATATTAAAATAACCAGAAATGGTAAGGAATCACTGTTCTACAATACAATAAACTCTAGAGCAAGAGCACAAAGCTCAGGAGATGTACAGATGAAGGAACATTTCAATTTGTTAAGAAGCCTTCCCAGAAGATTGGGCCAGTGCTTGAGGGACAGACAGAGCTGGGTCAAGATATTTCGGGCAGATTAGAGGAGCCACCGCATGCAAAGGGTACACTCTGAGGACAGGTGGCCATTTAGCTTGACTGGAAGATGGGCTCAAGACTCCACCATGGTTATTGCTCTGAAGGCTGGGCCCAAATTGGGATGAGCTTTGGAATAAAACAAGACATAAGTAAGTCAACACCTCAGCCTGCAGAATCCATTGTGGCCCAATTCCAAAACCTGTGGGTTTTCTACTAAATCTCGGGCCTTTTCTCTGATAAAAACATCCCTGAGTGTGGAATCCTCACAGAAAGCCTTCTTTCTAAAGGTGAAAGTCACTTATACCTAGCTTATCAAATGGAGAGAATCCCAAATAATAAACTTAGGTTCAGCTTTTAAGCTTTTCCTACTAAAGCAACATCCATGATTGTGTTTGACCATCCCAGTGACCTACAAGAATAGATGATTTGGGGTATTTTTGTCTCCACTTTATAGTGAAGGTCATGGAGACCCAGAGACACATGCACTCTGCAAACTGGTGGCTTGGCTGGAACTCAAGTTCACATGCCTGGCACCTCCAGTCCAGAGTGCCTCCCATTAGATCACACTATAAAATGATGATAGTCTTTAAAAACTTAAGTATCTGATGGCACATGCCACCATTCTCTACTCTCACCCCTTACCACTGGCTGTCGGCAGTACGTCAGAGAAAATACTGTAAAGAGATATTCATTTCTCTATGAACGGTCTTTCAGTGATCTTTTCTCCTCACTTTTTTTTTTTTTTAAATTAATTCATTTACTTATTTATTTTTGGCTGCGTTGTGTCTTCGTTGCTGCGCGCGGGCTTTCTCCAGTTGCGGCAAGCGGGGGATACTCTTTGTTGTGGTGCGCGGGCTTCTCACTGCATTGGCTTCTCTTGTTGCGGAGCATGGGCTCTAGGGAGCACGGGCTCAGTAGTTGTGGCTCACAGGCTCTAGAGCACAGGCTCAGTAGTTGTGGCGCATGGGCCCAGTTGCTCCATGGCATGTGGGATCCTTCCGGACCATGGCTCGAACCCGTGTCTCCTGCATTGGCAGGCAGATTCTTAACCACTGCGCCACCAGGGAAGCCCCTTCTCCTCACTTTTGAATGACGTAACACTTAATTTGTTGCTGTTTAATCACCAAAGAAGTCAAAATCTTTAGAAATCTATCTCAGGTAGAAATCAACGATTCAAAAAGAATAAAGCAAAGTAGCTAGTGCTCTAGAAGGGTAATAAGAAAGATGCAAGTCACCTTGCTTTGATCAGGAGTTAATTTATCTTTGAGAAGAAAGAAGGATAAGTGACAGGTCACCAGCAACTGGCCTTGTTGTCTGCCTCTGCTCTGTAAATTCACTTTCATGATCACTTGCAGTCACTCTGAGAAAAAACTCAGTGTCTTAAACTACTTTTGCCTTTATATGACTTAATGTCTCTGAACTTCTAATTCCTTACCTAAAAATGATGACAATATTAAAAAATGATGACAATATTTTTATTATTATCACTCAATCATAATATTGCGTGATAATAATAAAAATGATATAGAAGGCTGACCACAATTCTGCTTCCAGCCAAGCTGGAGAAACAGGGGTTAGATTTACCCTCTCACCTGAAACAAAAGATGGACAGAAAATCTGAAACAATGGCTTTCAAAACACTAGACAATAGGCAATGAAGGACACTGATACCTAAAAGATGAAAGGACACGGATACCTAAAAGATGAAAAACAAACAAGGTGAGTCCTAGAATTCCCCTAGATTACTGACTTGAAGGAGTTTCCTGTCTAAAAAATCTTAAACACAAGGCACAAAAGGATCAAACTCTTTCTCAGTAATGTAACTGCAAAACAGAACAAAGTTTTAAAATATTTACAAGAATACAAAAAAATCCAGCAAAAAAATGACATAAAATTCATAGTGTCTGGCATGCAGTGAAACATTACTATATATTCAAAAAGCATAAAAATATAACCTATAATGAGGAGAAAAACCAATTACTCAAAACCAACCTAGAAGTGACACAGATGTTATAATGAGCAGATAAGAACATTAAAAGAGTTACTATAACTCTATTCTATGTGTTCAAAAATTTAAGTAGAAAGTTACTTTTTAAAAGGCCAAAATAGAATATCTGAGGTAAAAACTAAAACATTTAAAATATACTAGTTGGAGTTTGCAAAACAAAGTATTAGTGAACTTGAAGACATAGCAATAAATATTTAAAAAACAATGGCCAAAACGTTCCAAATTTGATTAGAACTATAAACATATAGTTCCAAGAATTTAATGACACATAGCACAAACAAGTAAAAAAAAAATAAATTCGAGGCACAGCATAATGAAATTGCTCAAAACCAGTGAAAAAGGAGAGAATCTTAAAATCAGTCAAAGAAAAAAAGTTTTATCCCATACAGAACAAAGATAAGAAAAGGATGATAACAGAGTTCCTGTTGGAAACAATGCAAGCAAGAAGACAATGGAACATCGTTAACATAGAGAAAGAAAAACCGCAAACATAAAATTGTACACCAAGTGAAAATATATTTCAAAAAAGAACGTGAAATAAATATATGAAGAACGCCAAAAATAGTAACTACATGGGTAACTATGTAAGATTGTCTCTTATTATTTTAATTTCCTTAGAACATAATTGTTTGAAAAAAGCTGTGTGTGAGATTTTTATAACATATGTAAAAATAAAATATATGACAAAAGTAGCATAAAGATGGAGGGGGGAGAAATGGAAATATAAGGTTCTACTACACTTGAGGTGAAATAATGGCACCTGAAGGTAGACAATGATAAGTTAAAGATGTATGCTATATGCCACAGAGCAACTAAGCCCGTGCGCCACAACTACTGAGCCTGCACTCTAGAGAGCCCGCGAGCCACAACTACTGAAGCCCGTGCGCCTAGAGCCTGTGCTCTGCAACAAGAGAAGCCACCGCAGTGAGAAGCCCACACACCGCAACAAAGAGTAGCCCCCGCTCGCCGCAACTAGAGAAAGCCCGCGCAGCAACAAGGACCCAATGTAGCCAAAAATAAATAAATTTATAAACAAACAAACAAAAGATGTATGCTATAAACTCTAAAACACATAGCAAAATTTTAAAAAGAATTATAAATAAAAAGCCAACAAAAGAAATAAAATGGAATCATAAAAAATACTCAGTTAATCCACAAGAAGATAGAAAAAGAAGAGGAACAAAGATAAGATGGGACAAACAGAAAACAAATAGCAAGATGGCAGTTTAAACCTTACCATATCAATTATCACATTAAATGTCAATGGTCCAAATATCCCAATTAAAAGGCAAAGATTGTCAGATTGGACAAAAAGGTAAGACACAACCATTTGCTACCTTCAAGAAACACACTTTAAATACAAAGATATAAATAGGTTAAAATTAGAAGTATGGAAAAAGATATACCATGCTAATCCTAATCAAAAGAAAGCTAGTGCGGCTATATCAATATCAGAAAAGGTACATTTCAGAGCAAAGAAAATTATCAGAGATAATAAAAGTTATTTTATCATGATAGAGGTATTATTCATCAGAAGGACATAACACTCTTGAATGTTTATGAATCAAATAACAGAGCTTCAAAATACAAAGAGCAGAAATTGACCGAACTGCACGAAGGAATAGATAAATTCACAAATACAGTCAGATATTTCAGTATCCCTCTCTCAATAATCAAGAGAATAAACAGAAAATCAGCAACATAATACAGAAGATTTGAACACTATGAACGAATTTGATCTAATTGACATTTATATTTATACACACTCCACTCAATAACAGATGAGAGGTATTGTAGTAGGTTTGCATTCCCCCAAAAAAGATGTGTTAAAGTCTTAGCCCCCTGTACTTGTGGATGTAACTTTATTTGGGAAAAGGACATTTGCAGATGTAATTAGTTAAGATGAGGTCATCTTGGATTACAGTGGATCCTAAATCCAATGACTGGTGTCCTTATAGGAAGACCATGTGAAACACAGAAAGACACAAAGGGAGAACATCTTGTTATGATGGGGGCAGATTATCCACAAGCCAAGGCACACCAAGGATTACTGGCAACCCCCAGAACTAGGAGAACAGCAGGGAATAGATTCTTCCTCAGAACTTCCAGAAGGAACCAACCATGACATTGATTTCAAACAAAACCTTGATTTAGAATTTCTAGCCCCCTGGACTGTGAGAGATTAAATTTCTGTTGTTTTAAGCCACCTAGTTACGGTAATTTGTTACAGCAAATCTAAGAAACTAGCACAGGTATAGATCAAAGTACAGTGTAAGGGGTGTGAATAACAAAAGTCAGGTAGAAGAGGTATTTAGGAGACAGTGGAGTGTTGTCTATCTTATTTTTTTATTTTTAAAGTTTTTTTGGTTTTTCTTTTTGATGTGAACCATTTTTTTAAACTCTTCATTGAATTTGTTACGATACTGCTTTTGTTTTATGTTTTGGTTTTTTGGCCATGAGGCATGTGGGGTCTTAGCTCCCTGACCAGGGGATCGAACCTGTATCCCCTGCACTGGAAGGTAAAGTCTTAACCACTGGACTGCCAGGGAAGTCCCACGTTGTCTATTTTCTAAGCTTCCTGATTTGAAATGAGTTGAAAGTTTTGAAAATGATTTTAAAACAACTTGAGATATTCCAAAATAGCATTAAACAAATTTGGGTTCAAATTTTGATACTTGTTACCTGTTAGACTTTGGGTAGATCAAGATTTCACTGTACTTCATATCCAGAAAACCCACGTCAATAAATAAAATGTCCTGGCTCAAATAACCAAAAAGTTGGATAGCTCTGGCTTCAGACACAGCTAGATTCAGAATCAGCGTGGTCAGGCCTCAGTGTCTTCCGATCTTGGCTCTGCCTTCTGCTGTCCTGGCTTTTTATGTGGCCTTCAGAGTTTACCCTGGCAATGCCAAGACCGCTGCCACCATCTCAGCCTCCCTTCCCTAAGTCCAATGGGCAGATGCTTGTTCAGCTGATTTGAAGAAAGTCCCCTAATTCCTTCTGATTGTACTTGGCTTAGATCACATGATCACCCTGATCCAATCTCTGTAGATTAGGAAATGTCACACTCTGATTGGTTTAAAATCTGCATCTCATATCCCATTCATGCAGTTGAGGTGGAATTCCATCCAGAGAGTGTGGGAGGAGTTAATTTCCAATCAAACACTGGGGGCCATTTCTAGAAGCAAGGAGTTTGGCTTGTGGGGAGGCAAACAACAAATCCCCACTAGGAGCATCAAACCCAGTTTCCAGCATGTGATGAGAATTCAGGAAACAGTATCTACAACTTTAATTCTGGATCAGAAAGTGGCTAGTGATGCTATACCATATAATTGTGGACATAAAGCCAATAAAGCAGAAAGAGTTTTACTCAAAGTTTTGCCAACTTTTTCCTCAGGAAATTAGGTCAGACAAGACAAGAAACATTGTTCAAATAGGATACAGCAGGCTATAATCTCTAAAGGTAATGTTAAGGAAAACTGAGCTTAACAATATTACAGTGGCCATCTGCTGTTCTGAGGGATGTCCATAATCTCTTTTCCTGGTCATAGGACCCATCTCTTCATCTCCAGGGATGGAAATAAATTCAGAGTCAATGGAGGGTTCATGTCCCCTAGCCTACAATGATTGGTTCTAAAGAGATTCATGGCCCAACCTATGCCAGTAAGACAAAACCCAGAACTTTTATTCTATTTACTGAAAATGTGATGTTCTTCCTGATGGGGTTACTAAGCTTGCAGGTTATGAGCCTATAGCTGCTGCTGATTACCTTTCTCACCATTATGGAAGGCTTGACTGAGAAGACAACACAGAGAACAGCAAAGCTCAAAGAGAAAGAGAGAGATTTCCCAATGACCATATTTAAGCCCCTGGATCCAGCCATACCCGAATGCAGTGGTACCCCTAGACTTTCCAGTTACGTGCCTCAATAAATTCTTGTTTTGCTTAAGTCAGGTTTCGTTGGCCAGTAGAAATCAAATCTTTCCACTCACAAAATTCCTTAACTCCAACGCAGCCCATTCAGTCTAGGACCCTGACAAGGATTCAAGTCCCAGCAGAAAGTAGACAGCAAATGCACTTTTTGAGGATCAAGCTTCAGATTTCTTGCTCCTTGGTTGTCTGCTCCTTGCATGTCTGACTTCAAGCACTTGAATTGTCTTGACTGTCAGGTTATTTGGACTTTGTCACTGTTCAATTTACAGCTGTGTCAATGTAGAATTTGGAATGAGAAAATGTAATAAATGGATCCTATTTGCTTTGATGCTGGAGCTTAGCCAGATCTAATCATCCTGCAGGTGACGCATCCACAGCTGAGGCCAGGATGAAAGGAGCATAGGACGGGCGGGTGTAGGGACAGGAGGTAAGAGTTTAAAAAGGCAAGGACGAGAAAGTAAGGAGAGGCACTGGATGCTGTGGAAAGAGCCCTGGACCGGATGCACCCAGACCAGGGTCTACGTCATATCCTAACCCTGTTCTACCTTGGGAAGCCTCTTCCCCTCTTGATACCTCAATGTACCACTGTATAAAATGGGCACAATAATGTCTGCCAGGTCCACTTCCCCAAGGTGACTGGGGAAAAAAAACAAATGAAGTAACACATGAGCAAGGGGCCCTCAAAATGGTATGGACATTCTTGTTATTGCATTGACCGCTTCCATGGGGAAGAGCCATGGGGCATGGCCAGGTGTCCAAGATATTTTCCTTGTCACAATGGTAAGAAAATGGGCTCAGGTGAGGAAATCCCTGGCTTACAGCCTCACACGGCTGACGAACAGGAAGACAGGCACGATTTCAATCCTTGTTCGGATGAGCCCAGAATGCATCTTTGTTTTACTGCTGCTGCTGGGCATAAGAATTCAATTACAAAAATAATATTAAATAATTTGAGGAAGAATAAACATTATTGAGTATCCACTCTGTGCTAAGGACCTCAAAACAGTATCGCACTTAATACTTTTGACATCCTTATGAAATAGATCCTAATTTACAGAGGAGGAAACCCTGAAAGTTGCAGTGACCTGCTCAAGGTCGCAGAGCTGGCAAGTGGCCAAGGCAGGATTTGAACCTAGGCGGTGTGGCAGCAGAGCCAGCAACCTGTGAACCACTAAGCAGTAGCGCCTCCTATGGAACAGAACTGGGGAGAGCAAGGTGAGGTCCCCAGTTCAGACAGAGGTGATCCTGGGCCCTGAGCTTGATGGGGGGCTGCTCCGAGACCCATCCCAACTGTGAGGTCGGAAGCACTTCCGTAAGCGCTTCTCATTTACTTGAGCATCCTGCAGCTGCAAGCTCCATGCTCTGTCGCTCTGCCGGTCCTGGACCAGACGGAGGCGTCCATTCACCCCGAGCTTCTGCACCAGGTCTACTGGGACTTCTCCCCTCTGCCCCTAGGGTCTTCGATACGCGCTCAAGTCCGTCAGTGCCTGCACCCAATAGAAACTCCAGGGCACTTCAGGGTTCCCAGTTCCTCCATTCCCAAGTTAGCCTGTTGGCCAACTTCTCTGCTCCTGCCTGCCCTCCCTCCCTCCCTCCTTCCCCTCCACAAATATTTATTTAACATCAGTGAGTCTGGGGAAGGCAGAACGAAGCCAGGAGGTTCCAGGACCACCCCCACCACCACTGGCAATTTCCAGGAGCATTTGTTTGTGACCCCGCAGGCCATCTTGGAAGCCACCCTCTGGCCCCCTGGACTTTCAGATGTCCGTCAGGACAGGCTTCTCCAGGGCACTTGGTTCTCAGCCACTGGCCAAGTGCTCAGGTATCTACTGTTGTTCGCTGATGGCTTATGCCTAGTGTTACATGTCAGCACCCCAACAACCCCAGGAGACAGATACGATTACCTCCCAGATACGCCACTAATGAGAGACCTCACGAGTCCCACGAGGTCTGAAAGCCACACAGCAAATGCTGCAGGCGGGCTCCCCCCTGCTGCACCATCGTGGGCTCCGTGTTGGCTCCTTGGCAGGGGCACAGCAGGGAGAAGGGACTTGTTCCTGGAGAGCAGGAGACCCGGGGACTAGCCAGGTCAGCTGCCCTCCCACAGGGAACCTTACCAAGTCCTAACCCTTCTCCCAGCTCTGAGCTGTTCACCGTCTGTAAGCAGGGGCTTCAGGCTGGATACTATTAATAACAATACTGCTGGCAGCCCCCCTCTCCCAAGTCCTTATGCAACATGGGGCACTCTGCTAGGAGGATTGAACTGGCTGGGAACAGGGACTCTGGATTCAAATCCTGGCTCCACTACTTACTCATGAGTGACCCTGGGCAAGTGACTTCAGTTTTCTCAGTTTCCTCATCTGTAAAATGGGGGTAAAAACAATACCTACTTCAGAGTTGCCCTGAGGATTTAGTTAGTATAGATAAAGGTGCTCAAAGCTGCATCTGGATTTAGATTTTGTTGTTGCCTTTTTGCAATCTTTGCCTTAATTATCTCATTTAATACTCTCAGCAACGCTTTCAACTAGAGACTATGATCTCCATTTTACAGACAAGGAAACTCAGTCTCAGCAAGGCTAATTAACTTGTCGAAAGTCACACAGTGACTTAAGTTTAAGACTGGAATTTGAACCCAGGTTTGCATGTCCATGTTCTCATCCCCTGCTACACATCATTGCACTACATCATGGATTCTCAGCTCCAACACTGTGACATTTGGAGCCAGGTAATTCCTTATTGCAGGGGCTGTCCTGTGCATTGTAGGATGTTTAGCTACACCCCTGGCCTCTATTCACTGAGTGCCAGTAACCAGCCTAGTTATGACAAGCAACAATGTCCCCAGATATTGACAAATGTCCCCAGGGAGCTAAATTGCCCCTGGCTGAGATGCAAGATGCTCCCTGAGGTCAATTTCACTTTAACATTCTACATTTCTACTTCTATTAGAACTTCAACCAAATGACAGGAGAGCAGAGAGGGTGGTGATGCTGTTTATGCCAGGAAATAAACAAAACCTAGTGGAAACCTCCTTCTCGGGACTTGCCTACCTCATCCTTATAGGGCGGCAGCTAGTTCATCTGGCACCTTTGCACTAATTAAAGAAAGGTGCACCCACTCAAGAGGTAAATTACTGCATTGCATCTTTTTCACTTTTTGTCATCTTTGAAGTCGGCATGTGTCTTATAATCAATGGCCTATCAAGATGTGATTGGCAGCATCTCGTCTTAGTTGTGCATCTTACAACCAGCAGCAACCTAAACGTGATGATACACAATTTGCAAAGATCCCCCACACACAATCCCACCCCCGGAGAACACAAATTAGAAAAAGGCCCCACCTCTGCGCAGAGGTGGCCCAAAGGCCGTGGCTTGGCTAAGTGGACGGTGCATCAGCATGAAGAAAAAGATGCTCCTTTGTCCAGGCGGACACAGGGCCCAAGGTCAGGGCACAGGGCTTGGGGGAGGACAGCACAGGCTTCGTTTCAGCCCCAGGGGCATTTGTGTAACATACAACCTCACCACAATACATGGTGAGCCGGCCACCCCTCATGATTCACTGACTAATTCTATCCAACCCCAGGGGCTAAGAATTAACACACCATCAAAGACCACTGGATACTACATGGCTTCTCAGAGCCAGAAATAGTTTCGAGTTACAGTTTCTTGAAATGGTTTTCAGTTTTTTTTCAAACCCCAACAAAGCAGGTTGTTTTACAGACTGAGAGTGGCAACCAATTACCTGCGACTCAAAGGCGAACGAATAAACATCCACAATATGATATTCTTTTTTACAAAAAGGGAAATGCCCCCTCAACAGGAGACAAATGTAGCAAAGCATCTGTTAACATGGTTCCCCAAAGAAGAATGAGTTAGTCTAAAACTGACAAGGACAACAGCCATATATCCTTCTCTGCCTTCATAAAATACAGCCTTCTGTGAAATCGACGTGATTACTTGCGAAGCCAAGTTTCCTCTATTTTTTTCTTCTTTGAAGCTGTGTGTGCCTTCATGTGCTTTAAATGTGTAATAAAAATAGAATAAAAAAACATTCATTTATTCATTGTGGCTGCTACAACATATGCTATTAAAGCCCGACTCCTATAAAGTTGAATTTTATGGCATTTCTTACACCTGTTCCTTCACCTTAGAGCTGCCCTACAATATTGGTCAGAATTGAGTGTTTCTCTCTCCAACCTCTATATCCCAAGAGAATGACTGAGCTTGAACGTGGGGTTCCCATTCCTGCTTCTTTCTTTTCCTTCCAGCATCACTCCCACACTGTCCCCTAACTGCCCTCATCTTCCCAGGCTCTCCCACCATATTCCACCATGAAGACATGCATGTTAGACACGGCTAGTCAGAAACCCCATACCAGATACCCCTAACCAAATCCTCCATCTATCTATCTACCTATTGATGGCCATGCCACCGGCATGTGGGATCTTAGTTCTGACCAGGGATCGAACCTGTGCCTGCTGCGTTGGAAGCGCAGAGTATTAACCACTGGACCACCAGAGAAGTCCCCAAAACCGCCTTTTATATTAAAATATTAAGCAGTGGAGTTAGATCAGGGCTCAGCAAACTACAGCCTGTGGGCCAAATCTGGCCCTCCTATATTTTTACAAATAAAGTTTTATTGGTATACAGCCCTGCTCATGTGTTTGGGTAGTATCAAAACCAAAGGCTCTCTAAACCTAGCACACTCTCATGCTACAAAGGCAGAGTGGAGGAGTCAAAACAGAGGTTGTATAGACCACAAAGCCTAACACATTTACTATCTGGCCCTTTATGGGAAAAATTCACCAACCGCTGGGTCAGAGCCAGGTGTCCAGAGCTAAAAGCCTGGGTTCACACGCCAGCTCTGGGCTTTACAGCTCTGAGCTCTTGGGCGAGCTAATTACCCTATCTGCGCCGCAATTTCCTGTGAGTCAGATGGGGATAATGAAAGGAACCTATATCGTGGGACTGTGAAAATGCACAGCACTTAGAACAGTTCCTGGCACGCGCTGTGGCAAGAACTCAAGAGTTGGGTGTTGTTACCATCCCAACCTGCATCCTCTGCTCTCTAGCATTTCCCTGCCTTCATTCCCCAAATGACAGAAAAGTCAGTCCACCGCTTGTCTTCCCTTCCTAATCCTTCCGTCTCCTCAATCCACTGCTTTACCCCACACCTTCAGCACCCCAGTAAGACCTCTCAGATGTGCCTGCAAAGCCTCCCACATAACCAAATCCTCCCACTTCTGAAATCTTTATTCCTTTCCACTTTTCAGTGTCTTCCAATACCAGAGACCACACTCCTCTTGGGGAGGCACTTCCTCCCTGGGAATATCCATCCAAGGGCATGGATTGACTGTCACAGTCGCTCTAGGTTCTCATGCTTTAGAGAAAATTAGTTCTTTTCCCTGAGCTTACCCCTCATGAAGCCACATGAAGACAGCACGTTCTTACAGAGGCCTACCCACACAGAGCGAGCCTTGCAGGCCCCAGTCTTCACTCCAACATCTGCCTAATGACATGAAGATCTATAATCAGCCCTCCCTGAGGACTAAAGATAAACTTTTCTTCCTTGAAAACAATCGTTATAGTTTGGGTTTCCCAAAAAAAGCAGCCCCCAAGACAAGACTGGAATGCAAGTAGTTTATTTGGGAAGTAATCTCGGGAACGATTGGAAGAGGAGAGGGAAGTAAAGCAGAGAAGGGAAAAAAGAAACAAGAGAAGGTGTGGAATCAGGAAACTTATAGGGGTGGCAACATGGGCTTAATTCTGATAGGGATCTCGCCGATATAGCTCAGGACATGTGTCTCCAAGTGATCCCACGAGGACAAGGAAGTACCCTTTGAGGCTCTATCCACCACTTCTGATCAGTCATTGGTTGAGGGATGCTCCCTAAGGTGTTAATTACCCGGCCCTTCCAGCCTGCCAGGCATGAACAGATGGCAACTGGAAATGAGACCAGAGTGCACTGAAAAGGTAAAGAGGCAAGGGGATGGGGCACCTATAGCATCAGAAACAACACTGCATCAAATAAATTGCCCCCAGTGGAAGGAGAGGATGGGTTTGGGGTTAGGGGAGACTGCGATTTTTTTGTAGAAACTGAAATACGCTTGTTAAATAAAGCTGCTGTGTGAGAAAACAATTTCCTTAACCAAAGGCAACTAAAAGTGTTAGGATTTGGAACAGAGAGTATTTATTCTTCTGATAGGATTGCTCTGGGATGTGTGAAATAAGAGCAGCTCTCTACCTTCAAGGCATTATTAATGTTACTAGGCTGACAATCAAGCTCTGTTTTCATTTCATTTGTCCTAGAAGAAAATATTCCCCTTTCTCTGCACTTAGGATGTATCATTTTTCCTCACCAGTACTACAGAGCCCAACTGTCCTTGTCGTGACATATCGAGTTTTTTTATACTTTTATTTTCCTTTACACAAACACAACTGACACTTTTAAGTTTTAAGGCTGGTCTATATTTGACAATGCAATAAGTGAGAGACAAAGATATTTTAACATTAAGCAGCTATTTCAAATTCACTCATTTTGTGGCTCTTTCTGTTCAGGCACTCATTCAGTCAACAGCTAGTTTTCTGAACAGTTACTGTGTCACTTGTTAAAGGTGGAAGGAAGGTGTTAAAAAATTAATAACCCATAATGTCTGCCTTCAGAGGGTCTGAAGTACAATTGTGTTGCAGAGAGCATGTTATTTTGGGTCTGCCCAGCAACCTTCCCTCCTTCTGGTGATGGCACCCTGATCTCAGCACACATAGCCCACCCCCCAATTCCAATCAGGTCATGTGACCCAGGCCACTCCATCAGCTCGCTGACTACTCTAAGACACAGTGATTGGTCCAGAAGTGACCACATGATCACGTGTGTCCTACCAGAGTGAACTCCAGGACTTGGGTGGGACCTTTCAGGAAGAGATGCTTCCTGTTTGTCCTGTTGAATCTGAGCCAAAAATGACTTAGGCTGGAGCTCCTGCAGCCATTTTCCTTCCATGAGGGGAGAGGCTATCTAAGAATTCAGCTAAAACAGAGGAAGTGGAGCTGAAGGATGAATGAATGGAAATGGAATCTTGATGACAACCGGACCAAACATTCACCTCTCTCTGGACATTTTGGTGATGGGACCCAATAATGTCCTTTTTATGGCTAGGCCTCTTCACAGTAGATTTTCCAATAAACAGAAAGAGGCTTTACCAACCCAAAGTCAAGTAAGATGGTATTTTCTGATGAGCAATTTCACATGTCCATCAATTCCACAAGACAACAATGTAATGTGGCCGCTGAGAGATTAAATGTTTCCTTAGGATGTAATGACAGACTACAGAGTACGGAACCACAGAGGTGTAATTCTTGATCTTGATCTTCACTGGTCAGACCCCACCTAGAATATTCACAAATTCTGGCTACATCACCACATAAAACGAAGATATTCAGAGGAGGAAGAGCAGGAGGAGGTAGTTTCTGAAAACCATGTTATAAGAATGACTGAAATACTTGAGATGTCTACCTAGCAGAAGAAAAACAGAAGTTATAATTTTATATTTATTTGCACAATTACTTGACTTATCTGAATGACTGGGACATCGTAAGGACCACCAAATCAGTAATGCCCTCCTGGTGAATGTGTTTCAAGCCAGCCTTCGGCTGAGAGGCTGAAAATCTGACAACATGCTTTGCTGGTCTGTGAAAGTAAGCCTAAAAGCTGAATTCATCGATGTTACTTGAAAGTTAATTCTGTTACAGGCAGTACTGGAGTACTGGACGTCGTCCACTCATCCAGCGTTGCCTGGTCTCATTTATCACCAAAGGTAACTGAGCAGATGCAGTTCGCATGTCGGCAGAGTCAGACACTGAAACTGAAACTTAAAGGAAAAGACACTATAACATAGCACAGGTGCCCTATCAATGTATTCCCTGATTCAATGCCCACATCTCTTCATTCTTATGTAACTAAACAGCATATTCCAGCATTAGGGGATTTACTTAACAAACATAGTTGGAGCGTCTAATGAGAATAGGACATTGTATAGGTAAATTTAGTTGATGGGTATATAATTCAGCAGGATACAATTGATGCCCTTAAAGAACTTATCTATTAGTATAAGAGATGTTGCATACATAAGAGAAGCACAATGGTAGAACAGCGAAGGCATCTAAAAAATAGTAATGTCCCCAATGGCATCAATTCCTCTTTTTTTCCCTCTAGACAGACATTGCTAACAATCATGACAGTGTTTCCCACTGAGCCTAGATACAACCTCAGAATCCTTCTCAACACAACTTTTCAGGGAGCAATTACTAACCAACCAGATTCCATTTCTGAGATGAAATCTACTTGTCACACCTGAGTTGGAGTTTGTAGGGAGAACAGAAGGATTCCTACTGCAGAGATTTCTGGTACTAAAAGAATAGCGAGAACGTCTCCACATAGAGATCTGAGGCACATTCTTGCCATACAGAAGAGAAAAACATATGAGCCGTAACTGAGGCGGGAAAGAAAGAGTAGTGCGTTTTGACTGAAGTCTCTGAGAGTGGAGATGATGCTGGAAATGGAAGATTGAGGGCTTAGATGCTACACTAGGAACTGGAAGTTACTTGGAGGATAAAAAGACCATCAAAAAAATTATATAAGAGAAGTGGTATGTTTTATAAATATCACTGGCTGGACTCTAGGAAGAAAAAGAACAGGAGTCAAAAGCAAATTAAAATACAGAGAGCAAACAGTCAAAGCATACAGACAGTATGAAGGTCTGACAATGAAAGTAAAAAAAAAAAAAAGACAGAATTAGAAGAATTCTTCTAGAGAAGAAACAGGAATAATGATGGTGTACTGGTCCCGACAGTGGGAGAATGAGGAGGAGGAAACGCAGATCATGACCCCAGATTTTGAATTTGAGTGAATAAGAGGGTATGGCATCATTAGCTAAGATACAGAAGACTGGTCCCCTATGGTGCACGCTGAGCACTGAAGTACAGTAGGACATCCTGTTAAGATGTCCAGGTAGAAATTGAGAATACAGGCCTGGAACTTGAGGAGAAATAGAGGGTGGAGTTATGGAGATGAGAGCTCCAGTAGTGAGAAAGTAGGAGGGTGGGTGGACGAGAGGAAGGATGGCCAAAGGGCTATGGAAAGAAAGCCTATTTTTAGGAAGCAGCCTGAAGGAAGAGCCACATAAAGAAATCAAAATGGAGCACACCGTTTTTTAAGATAATAACTCCTATCGAGGGCTATAGATGATTTTGAATCAACTAGGATCTTTATTTTTTCTTTTTAGCAAAGCAAGTCCCTCTAGCAGCCTTGCACTGGCTATTGGTGTGGTCATCTAGAGGCCACCGCTGGAACCACTCACTCCCTGGACCTATAGCCCTCAGGATGGACAGAGCTGTGCACAAAGCCGTGAAGAGACTGCTTTAGCTACGGACTCAGATCCAAGGAAACAGGCCTCCCAGGGTCGGATGGAGAAAGCCTCCCCTCGTGCACCCCAAATACATTTACGGCAGCCCCTCAGAGTCAGGCTTTGGCTTGACCCTAGGGATTACAGACGTGAATAAAACTCAGGCCTTTCAAATCCAGCACTTGTTAACACTTGAAAATGTTAACAAATATATGATGGAGGAAACGGTTTGTCTATCCAAGGTGAAGGGTAATCAGAAAAGGCTAACCAGGTGTGAGAAATTCTCCTCTGACTTTCAAGGGACCTGTACTAGGCCTAGTACCCACTAAATCTGGATAGATGGATGGACGGATGGATGGATGGGGTGGATGGGTGGGTGGGTAGATGGACAGAGGAAGCATATATTTGTTAATGATAGTGGTGTGGAAAAAGTGTTAGCATACTAGAGTAAGCTATCTTTTTCCTCTCCCTGGTAGCTAAAGAAGATACTCGTTTAGTTGAAGTAAGTCCGAAAGAGAAAGACAAACACCATATGATATCACTGATATGCAGAATCTAAAATATAACACTAATGAGCCTATCTACGAAACAGAAACAGACTCACAGACATAAAGAACAGACCTGTCGCTGCCAAGGGAGGGGGGGTGGGGGGGATGGATTAGGAGTTTAGGGTTAGCAGAGGCAAACTATTATATATAGAATGGATAAACAACAAAGTCCTACTGTATAGCACAGGGAACTATATTCAGTATCCTGTGATAAACCATAATGGAAAACAATATATATGTAATTGAATCACCTGCCTGTACAGCAGAAATTAACACAACATTGTAAATCAACTATATTTCAATTAAAAAAAAAAGATGATACTGGTTTAGTTCTTTCTCTTTCTACACCCCTACTTAAAGGATACAGCAATTCTCACAGACCTCCTTTTCAATTTTTGTAAAAAGGGACAAAAAAAACCCCACATACATGCTGATTCCCACGAAGAAAAAAGATGGAGAGTTAATGATGAACTACACCACTCCTCTCCCCACCCCTGCTCTATGTGGGTGGTATGTGGTGGGGACAGAATATCTAAAATGAGGGTGAGAACTCTTCCTGGGCAGAGGAGTTGGCGGTTCCAAAATGCTGCTGGACTCAAGGGCTAGGAAACAACAGGGCACTGGATGCCTACCGTGCCGAACATGAGGTCCCGGGCGAGACCAGAGTCCCTACTTGGACTGCACTTCCCTGAATGTAACACGTGGCAAAAACAACTAGTCTTCACCAAGATTTCACGGGCTCTCTTGCATTTCCAGACGTCTTTTGAACTTAGGATTTGGACCATGTGACTAGCTCTTGTCAATGAACTGTAAATGGAGACAACATATATCCCTTCTGGACTAATGCAGTTAAGAGCCGGTGTGCATTTTCCAACTCTCTCTGCCCTCTCTGGTGATCTATAAATCACACGTTCTAGATATCATAGTTAACAAGACGGAAGAGGCTGCCAGAGGAAGAGATCCACCTTTGATGAGTTACACCAGTGAGACGTAGGGGTTTATTTGTTATCGCAGCATAGCCTAGCATTGTTCTAATATCTAACACCACTCTGACCATGAACTACGTGGGTCACAAGTTCATTACAGTTATGATAGTGATATTGAATAAATGTTTTTTTAATTCCTCACACTCATTCTCATACTACCTAATTTCCCAATTCATTGCCTATAAAATACACAAACACTCACACACTGTTTTGTTGTCAGATGCACATACCAAAAAGATAAGTAGGTAGGTAGGTAGATAGATAGATAGGTAGGTGCTTTTAATACAACTACAAGGCAGAAAATACAAAGAAAAAAAATTTAGCATCCGTATCTATCCAAATCAACCACTGTTTGTATTTTCTTACTCACACTGCGTTAGATGAAAATATGTTTCAAGCATGCTTTTCAGAGGAACAAAACACAAAGGTAATAACAGGAGACACCACTGATATTACTTGTATGTATGAATAGCAAACTGGCATAGAAGTTATTAGTATCCTGTTTTCAAGACAGTCCATTTAATTCAAGAAACACTTATAGAGGTGGTTTGGAAGATGAATCATTTTTATTTCAGTAGCTTCAGGGGTAAATTTTAACTACCCTCTCAGTTTTTCTATTAAAAAAGGATATAGAAAAACATGACAAGCAATTTTTTTCAACCCTGTAGCATAAGTATTAGGGACAGTCAAAAACACAAAGAAAAGAAGAAGGAAGGGGAGAAAATGAAAAAAAGCTTTTTGCTATTATATTGTTACAATTTATCAATAGTGTCCCATAAATTTTTTATGTGACATCTTGAGATGTGATAAAAAAAAAAGTCGTAAGCTTAAAATAAAACTGTACCTCTAGTTCCCTTCTAATCAGTCTATTTGTGAAGCTGTAGCAAATACTAAACCTAAATTCTGAAAGAAAATAGAAGGTAGGCTCATAGGAAAAAGACAAAAAATAATGAAAAAAAATATTGTTTTTTCCTTTAAGATATTAAGTTTACTTTATATAAATAAAAATAATATTAAATACTGTATTTATTTATTTTATTTCAATTTTTATTTTAAACAATACCATTACTTATTAAACCATTCTCAAGGTCTGTGGAAACATGGCAAAGTCTCCCTCAGCCTAATTTCAAGTACTGTAAAAGAATTATTTTTCACTTTTCTTCACTGACCCATCTGTCCATCCTTTCATCCATCACAACATCCATCCATTCCTTCCTCCCATCCATCCATTTATTCCCCTATCCATCCTTTTATCCATCCCACCATCCATCCATGCATCCATCAATCCTACCATCCATCTATCCATCCCCCATCCATCCTCCCATCCATTCATTCATCCATTCACCATCCATCCATTCATGCCCCATCCACCCATCCATCATCATTTATTTGTCCCCCCATCCCTGCATCCATTCATTTCACTCACCAAATGTTCAATTAGTGTATGAAATGCAAAGTGCTAACCTTGAAGAGCTTTGTAAACTATCATATATACAACTTCAGAGAAAGGCTGGTAAAGATATGACATAGGAGAGGTACCAAAAAGTACTGAGTTTGAAGAGAGGAGCAGTCTCACAGTGGAGATGGAAACGTCTTCATGAAGGAGAAAGTGGAAGGTGGAAATAAAGTCAAAGCAGCATCTCGTTCAGGGCCTTACAGATGAGGCTGAATCGGAAAGCAGTACCGTTAACAAACAACTACCCATCTCAAAGCAAGTTTATTGGCTGCCAATGAAACACTTAACATTCTGCAAACCACTCCTGGAACGTTCTACCATTTACTAAAAAATAAAAATATAGAATGCGGATCAAGGTGGCAGTTTTGTGTTTTTTTTAAACTTTGTTAAGCAGAAAGTTTCACAATGCCTTTCCTAGTGGGGCCTACAATCAAAATGTCATCAGATTGCCTCCTCCTGTTTTTCCAATCTCTCAGGGAAATTGCTGTTCAAAAAAACAGCCACAGCAGAACATTTTGACATTATTTCTATGCCGCTGTCCAAAAAGGTGGCATTTCGTTAATGTCGGCATTCAGGTGTCATTCACATCAGACGCTGTGATTATATTTTTTTCAACTTAGGGTTTTACTTTTCTAATGACAGATAAGGTTATCCCCACCCCCACCATCTGCCCCCTCAAAAAAGACCCAAAATACCCTTGGTTATATAAAAAGGGAACTGAGCACTATCTCTGGGGCCCTCTCATGGGATTGATGAATTGGAAAGTACCGAGTTGCTGGTGAAGCAGCCGCACTTTGCTCTTCTATTTCCCACTTCTCTTAATTCCACGGAGGCTCAGAGCTGGGAATTCTCTTTACAGGACTGGCAGCCTCCTCTTCTGTTTTCCCATCAGCTGCACCACTATTTAATCAAGGGAGCTAATCAACTGTGGAGTTCATAATGGTTGTCAGTCACATTTCCTGTGTTATGATTGATGAATCTAACTTTGGACTTAATGCCTTTGTTCAAAATTAGATGACAATAGAATCGAGATTAATACTATATTTTTTTAAAGCTGCATTACGGCAGCTAATAAAAGTAGTTCTCTCACCGTTATGGTACCACACTGGTGGCACTGGAGATGATTTTAGACCGTTTTCATCCTAATAACTACATATATTTTAACATGCATTATGTGAACTTTCTGCTTATGACAATTGATACTGTTTTCTCATAAGGGTTAGTGATCAATTTTTTCCTTTTTGTAAAAATTTAAATAAAAATGAGTCCGTGTATGACTGTGAGTGTGAGTGTGTTGAATAAATAAATCTCGATCCACCTCCTTTCCTGCCAAAAATCAAAACCATTTACTAAGTCACCTTTCTCCTGTCTCTCTCTTTTCCTACCTCTCCAATCCATTCTCTCCCTTAAAATAAAAGTTAATAAAATTCAGGGACTTCCCTGGTGGCACAGTGGTTAAGAATCCACCTGCCAATGCAGGGGACACGGGTTTGATCCCTGGTCTGGGAAGATTCCACATGCCATGGAGCAACTAAGCCCGTGCACTGCAACTACTGAGCCTGCGCTCTAGAGCCCACGAGCCACAACTACTGAGCCCGTGTGCCACAACTACTGAAGCCTGCACGCCTACAGCCCGTGCTCCACAACAAGAGAAGCCACCACAAGGAGAAGCCCGTGCACCGCAACGAAGAGTAGCCCCCGCTCGCCGCAACTAGAGAAAGCCTGCACGCAGCAACGAAGACCCAATGCAGGCTAAAATAAATAAATTTTTTTTAAAGTTAATAAAATGCAGATTACCCATAGACAATTGCCTGGGGCAACTGTCCCCATGGCCACTTAGGGACACAGTGTGAAGAAAGTGAAGCTTCTCTCCTAGAACTGGTCTAATCTAACTACTGAATCTATCCAACCCACGAGGCACTTACTTGCTTCATTTACAATGTCTTCTATATTCCCTCTTATTTTCCTTCATTTTTTGATTACTTAACAATGTTTCTTAGTAATAATCTCAGAAGAATGGCTTGATAGACTGCAACCATTAAAGACTTTCTCCACAGAGAAATGTACTTGAAATGTTCATCAGATAGGGGGGATGGCGTGTGGGGGGGCTGTGGAGGAGTCCATGGAAGTCATAACAGGAAAAACTAATAAGACTAAAAATGTTTATTTCAACTCAATGGGGAAAGAGGGGTTTTTCTTTAATTATTAAGTTCTTAAGACAACAAAATCACATTATCACACTATAAAATTGAGCAAAATGCAGAACGATCTTCTGCATAATAAGAAGTAACCTTATTATCTTGATTTTTTTTTTTTAATCTTCCCTTAGCCCCTAGCCCTTAGTTATCTCCTGGGATTACAGAAATCTCAACAATTATCCTTTTCTGTAAATCCCTTTTCTGTTTGCTTTACTTAAATTTCATAGGCTGCGCTATAACCTATTGAGGAAGGGGTTCTCTGTTCTTTGGAGTTTAAACATGAACTCGTTTTATCTTCTCCAAGAATTGCCACCAACTGTCCTCTGTAGAAGTCCCATGGCTGCCCAGGATAGAGTCTCTCTCCTGACATCTCCATTTGACTGTATAACTTGTGGTCACCTTTGGTTATTAAAGCAGTTTCAGGTTGGGCCTTTGGGATCCATCATGTTTGTTTCAAAGCATAAATTTCATATTCATTCCAAAGTAGCCTATTTCCCTTCCCTCCCCAATACAGGCTACAATGGCAGCTCATGATCCCAGAGAAGAGGGAGGCGGGCAGCGCCTGCAGTTTCCTTCCCAGCCCTGCCTTCCTTGTGAATGGTGGTAAGGTGAAGAGGAAGGAGGAAACAGACATCTTTCGTGACTGCCCCAGGGCTGCGCTGAGACCTCTCCGTGACTGGCCGTAACCACTGATCTATTTCTTAGTCTATGGATTTCAGGACCGTGAGTGGAGGCTCCAAGAACCCTTCTGTTGGGAGTGTCTCTCCACTCCCTGCCTAACAAGCAAAGCCTCAACTCCTCAGCAGAACATTTAAGGTTCTTCACAATCAGATTCAAAACTCTTTTTCCAACCTCATTTCCTGCCACTCCGCTTCAGAAACCCTATACTTCAGCTCCATGAAACCTTCGTCAGTTTGCCCGTGTCATCCTCTGTCCTGGCTTGTCCACTGCTTCCTCATCCCTCAAATTAGACTACCCTTCCCCCTCTCCTCAACTCTCTAAATTCTTATTTATCTACCAGTCTTGGGATGCGTCAGGCTTCCAGACAGGTTGGGGGCTGGGGATAGGCCTGGTTCACTGAGTTCTCTGGAATCCTGAAACAGAGGACTCTATAACTACAAGATTTAAAACCAAAAGAAAACTGAAAATATCCAGACTTTCTTTCATAAGTCATCTAGACATACAGCTGGTATTTTCCCTGTGCTTTCAGTTCTTTCTATAATACTGCTATAATTTTCTATAGCTAAAAGTCAATTTGAGGGCTTCCCTGGTGGCGCAGTGGTTGAGAGTCTGCCTGCCAATGCAGGGGACACGGGTTCGAGCCCTGGTCTGGGAGGATCCCACATGCCGCGGAGCAGCTGGGCCCGTGAGCCACGATTACTGAGCCCGCGCATCTGGAGCCTGTGCTCCGCAACTAGAGAGGCCGCGACAGTGAGAGGCCCGCGCACCGCGATGAAGAGTGGCCCCCGCTTGCTGCAACTAGAGAAAGCCCTTGCACAGAAACGAAGACCCAACACAGCCAAAGTAAATAAATTAATTAATTAAAAAAAAAAATTTTTTTTTTTAAAAAGTCAATTTGAAAATAACAATAGGGCTTCCCTGGTGGCGCAGTGGTTGAGAATCTGCCTGCCAATGCAGGGGACACGGGTTTGAGCCCTGGTCTGGGAAGATCCCACATGCCGCGGGGCGACTAGGCCCGTGAGCCACAATTGCTGAGCCTGTGCGTCTGGAGCCTGTGCTCCGCAACAAGAGAGGCCGTGATAGTGAGAGGCCCGTGCACCGCGATGAAGAGTGGCCCTCACTTGCCGCAACTAGAGAAAGCCCTCGCACAGAAACGAAGACCCAACACACCCATAAATTAATTAATTAATTAATTAATTTAAAAAAAAGAAAAGAAAAGAAAATAACAATAAGCCAGGGACTTCCCTGGTGGTCCAGCGGTGGAGAGTCCTCCTTGCAATGTGGCGAATGCAGGTTCGATCCCTGGTCGGGGAGCTAAGATCCCACATGCCACGGGGCAGTTGGGCCCACGCGCCACAGCTACTGAGCTCGCGCGCCACAACTGGAGGGAAGCCCACGCGCCGCAACAGAAGATCCCGCGTGCCTCAACGAAGATCCCGCGTGCTGCAGCTAAGACCCGACGCAGCCAAAACGAAATTAAATAAATAATAAATAAATCTTAAAAAAAAACAATAACCATATAAAAAAGCCATCAAGGAAACAGTTAAAATTTCTTTCAAAAGCCCCATCATGACTCCCACGTAAATGATGCTGTTTTCTTAAAACAAATAAATTATAAAAATGACCCAGAAAATTAAAAACCCTGATTGTTTCACTGAATGTTACTTCCTTGAGAACACACACTCTCACACACACACATACACACACACACACACACACACACACACACTAGGGAATTTCATTAAGACAGCTTTTTATACATTGTCTCACATATAGTTCTCTGAGAGAATAATACAAAGTGATTCTTCACATCAAAAACAACAAAAGACAAAAAGCAGGTAATGTTAAAACACGATATTCTCTGTGCCAAAGAATAAAACAGTAGAAAAGATTTTAACTTTGCATCTATAAATCAATGATACTTTTTTCAGGAGGGAGAAGACTTATAATTGGTTATCTGGAATAGAATTTTCTACTGTGTCATTTATCTCCTTCTCCTCTCTCCAAAATAAACTGTATGTATGGGAAAAATCTAAAAGTTTAGTAAGACTATTGGCTTTAAGTGAGTAAAATACTTCTATTTCTTTTCTGAAATGACCTTTGTTTGAGGTTTCGTTATGCTATATTCATTCAGGACAAGATATACAAATTGAAAATTAGTTTGGGTTTTTCCTTCCTTAGATGTTTGAACACAATTTCCATAATGGACTCCAGGGGGCGGTCAAGCTGGGTCCCGAGAGAGTCAGTGTATGGGGTGGGTAATGGACTGCCTTTACCCCGTCAGACCTCCACCGACATGGGACTCCAGGTCTGGAGCAAGGCACATCCGGGCTCATAAAACTAGACAATCTCTGCTCTCCAGCACTCAGGCTTTCCTTGCTGGAAATTGAGCAAATGAAGCACAATTTCTTCCGTCAAGGCCAAAACCACCACAGACTTTTTTTTTTCTATCTGAAACAAAATAGTTTCCTGTTTGTTCTTTTTTTTAATTTTTGAATTTTATTTTATTTATTTTTTATACAGCAGGTTCTTATTAGTCATCCATTTTATACATACTAGCGTATATACGTCAATCCCAATCTCCCAGTTCATCACACCCCCCTACCACTTTCCCCCCTTGGTGTCCATACGTTTGTTCTCTACATCTATAGACTTTTAAATTTAATTTAAAATTTAATTTTGGAGTTGAGGCAAACAGAGTCTTAACGGAGACATAATGGCCAGAGGATCTATATGAAGCAGGTGAATGATGGAAAAGAAACACCTGCTTCCCGAAAATGACATCACAGACCTTTCCTTACCACCATCTGAGGTGTGGATGTGATCCTCTGGGTCTTCACTCACACAGTCACAGAGCAAGAGTTCAAAATCTGTTGTAAAACACTAGACCTAGTATAACCTCACACCAGTCAGAGGGGCCGTCATCAAAAAGTCTACAAACAACAAATGCTGCAGAGGGTGTGGAGAAAAGGGAATCCCTCTACACTGTTGGTGGGAATGTAAATTGCTAACAGCCACTATGGAGAACACTATGGAGGTTCCTTAAAAAACTAAAAATAGAGTTACCATATGATCCAGTAATTCCACTCCTGGGCATATATTCAGAAAAGACAAGAACTCTAATTCAAAAAGATACATGCACCCCAATGTTCACTGCAGCACTATTCACAACAGCCAAAACATGGAAGCAACCTGAATGTCCATAGATTGAAGAGTGGATAAAGAAGAGGTAGTACATACATACAATGGAATATTACTCAGCCATAAAAAAGAATGAAATAATGCCATTTGCAGCAACATGGACGGACCTAGAGATTATCATACTAAGTGAAGTCAGACACAGAAAGACAAATATCATATGATATCACTCATATGTGGAATCTAACTTTTTTTAAAATGATATAAATGAAGTTATTTACAAAACATAAACAGACAGATTTCAAAAACAAACTTATAATGACCAAAGGGGAAACGTGGTGGGGAGAGATTAAATTAGAAGATTGGGATTAACATACAGACACTACTATATATAAAATAAATAACCAACAGGGACCTACTGTATAGCACAGGGAACTCTACTCAATAGTCTATAATAACCTATATGGGAAAAAGAATCTGAAAAATAATGAATATATGTATAACTGAATCACTATGCTGTACACCTGAAACTAACACAACATTGTAAATCAACTATACTCCAATAAAATTTTTTTTAAGTTTTAAAAATTTAAAAAGAAAGACACTAAACCTAGAATTGTTGGAGTCCTCCCTCACTCCAGAGAGATCTTAGATCATCTCTTGAAACTGTGAATTCTGTTCACACATTGCTCAGGCTGATAAGTGGCTATTATGAAAAATAATAACAACAGACACAGTCTTTCCTCTGATGGGAATTTGGGGGCATGGCAGCAGCATGGAGTCGTCTGCACTGAGAGTCTGGGAATCACCGTGCAGAGCAGACGTCCCCGCTCTGACAGTAACTAACCAGTTAGTTAGTGGGGGGAAATCCCAGCTTCTGTCAGCCTCAATTTTTCAATTGTAAAGTCAAGTCGGATGAGAACTGGGGGGATTTCAAAACTTCTAAAATGACTTAAGAACCCTTTGCTCAAGTGAAATCTTAGGCAAGATTTCATAACATAAATGGATTAAAGGTTACGTTACTCCAGTTGAAGAGAACAGGTGAGGCAGAAACCCAGCCATCACAAGGAGACCCTGGAGATCTAAGGACCATGCTTTGAAATAGCCTGGGCTTTGGAAGATGACTTCTGAAAACCTCTCCTGCCCCAACACCCAATATCAGGGTTCTGCAAACTACAGCCCCTGGGCTAAATCCAGCCCACTGCCTGCTTTGGTTTAAAAAAATGCTTAATTGGAACACACCAATGCCACTTGTTTAAGTGTTGTCTATGGCTGCTTTTGTGCTATAAAGACAGAGTTGAGTGGTGGTAATAAAATATTTCTTTCTATCCCCCAACAGAAAAAGTTTGACAATCCCTCCCCTAAATACTTTCAGCTCTGTACCCAGCAGCACACAGCATCCAATCAATGCTAACAGCCTTCCCATCACCCCATTCTATACTTGAAGAAAATGGGGTGCCACGTGACTGGTAAGAACACTTCTCCAATAAGAAGCCAATCTAAAAACATTACATGGACAAAGAGAATGGAACATGCTAGACTGAGTTTCAAATAATGTGATTCAATCATCATTCTGACCATGCAATTGAAAAATAAAGCAATGGTGTCACTTCCTTTCTAGTTGGGCATTGTCCCAACACAGAGACCTTCAGAAAAAGTAATGGGAATCTCAGGTGACTCATTTCCCATACTACCTGCTGAATGAGGAATGGGAGAGACTACAAAGAGAAAAGCAGTTGCAATGGGTCACTTAGTCAATAAAAAGCAACAAAAATAAAAAATCAATATGATTATTTGAAAGCAAAACAGTGAAGACACTAAGAAAATATAAAACTAGGGCTTCCCTGGTGGCGAGGTGGTTAAGAATCTGCCTGCCAAGGCAGGGGACACGGGTTTGATCCCTGGAAGATCCCACATGCCGCGGAGCAACTAAGCCTGTGAGCCACAACTACTGAAGCCCACGCACCTAGAGCCCATGCTCCGCAGCAAGAGAAGCCACCGCAATGAGAAGCCCGCGCACCGCAACAGAGTGGGCCCCGCTCCCCGCAATTGGAGAGGACTCATGCACAGCAACAAGGACCTAATGCAGCCATAAATTAATTAATTAATTAATTAATTTTTTTAAAAAAAGAAAACAAAATACAAAACTAAAGTAAAACATTAATGATTCCAGCAGTACGGGAGATCAGAGCTCTTAATAAAGCAAATAGTTTTTACATTTCAACTTGGGCTTCACTACTGTATGTGGGATTTTCTAATCCATCACTCAAACATGAGAAACACTGGCTTTGGCCACTGGTTAATTATTGGATTGTCATAACCCTTTTCATGCTCACCCACCTTTTTTTTTTAATAAGCTGATTTTGTTAGTGCTTTTTATTTTGTAATTACTGTCTCCTGACAAGTGCCTCTCCCATACCTGTCATTTTACAATGGAATCTACTGAGAGAAGGAAAAAAATTCCCTGTGTACAGAGACTCCAAATGTCTTACCATCTAGCCTCGCATGTAGTTTTAAAACAGTGGAGGAGGCACACTGAACAGCCATTGTGATGCCATATAAGGCTATCAAGAGCCCTAAGGAAATATATAACTTCTTTTTTATATATAACTTCCTTTAAGTGTGTGTGCAGAATTAATAACCCTTTTTAATTCACTGATGCATTTCAATGAATCCTGGGATTAGCTCTCTATTCGGGCCAATGAGTAGTTATTTCTGAGCTCCTACAGTCATCAGGATGACTAATTTAATGACTGCCATGACCAGTGTTCACAGCCCTCACACGGGGTGTGTGGTGGAGGCTTGCTGGGAACAAGAGGGGTGATTCCATAGCCTCTTCACAAATAACATGAAAATAGGAATTTTTTAATCACTTCTACCTTGGTCATATTTCGCAAACCAAAAAATGATATTCTTTTTAACTCCTCTGGGTCCACACAGCCCTTTGGTCACTGAGCCACAGCTGTGAGCACCTACTATGTCACCAAGTATTGGCTGATGATGGTGTCAGCTATTTACCTCTCTGTATGGCCACCCTACTAGACTGAAAACACCTTGGGGGCTGAGAGAAAGTGTTATTTATCTAGGAGTTTCTTATCCCTAACAGAACACGTGGTACCTTCTAGGCTCTGTTCAGTAAATGTGTGTTAACTTAGACGTGCCTTTACTGGTGCGACAAAGCTCACGCAAGTTAAGGACAATGTCACCAAACTATGAAATCCTATAGGGCATAAACCATATTTCTCCTCCACGTAGCACCAATGCCTATCATCTACAAGTCCTCGCACATAGTAGCCACTAAATGAATGCTTGTGGAAAGAAGGAAGACTTTTCACTGGAAAGTAAAAAGCCCATCTGGTGATATGAAAATACAGCAATGTGACCAAGTATACTGTGGATCTAAATCAGGAGTCAACATTTATTTTCTGCAAGGGCCAGTAGTAAATACTTAAGGCTCACAGGTTTTCCTGTCTCTGTTGCAGCTACTCCATTCTGTTGTAACATGAAAGCAGCCACAGACAATATGTAAATGAATGACTATGACTGTGTTCCAATACAACTTTATTAACAAAATCAAATGGTGGGCCAGATGTTCCTGCCAGCCGTAATGGGCTGACTCCTGCTATAAATGAGAAAGGCAAAACGATAAAGCTTTTAGAATAAAGTATCAATATGACCTCAGCATAAGGAGTGTTTAAAATACAAAAAATGCAGTTACCCTTCCAGAAAAAAATTACAAGTGGACTTATTAGAATTATGAATGATGGAATATGACACGGCCATGAAACAAACAACTTGTAGCTAGCAGCACAACGTGAATAAATCTCACAACACAATGTTGAACAAAAAAGGCAGGACACGAGTGTATACACAAAAGCATCGTTTAGAGAGGGAAAAGGTAAGCTATAGGGTGGGAAAGAAATTTGCCACTTACATAACTAACAAAGGCCATATACCCATGAAAGAATTCTGGAACCAATTCCAATGTGCGTGTGTTTTTTTCCCCACACCAACAAGCAATTCCACAACACCAGTGCAGTGTTCTACAATTTAACCCAGTTCTGACACTGTCTACCCAGAGATAGCATCAGATTCCACATGTTAAGGGCTTAGTCACAAGACTGTCCCCCCTCCAACTTCAGATGCCAGTCATAAGCCCAGGTTATCACCTGTGCTTCTGGATGACTGGCTATAAATCAGAGGTTCCCATGACCTCCTCAGTGGGTTCAATCAATTTTCTAGAGTGACTCACAAAACTCAGAGATATATTTCACTTACTAGACCACTCGTTTGTTACAAAAATATATAATTCAGGAACAGCCAGATGGAAGAAATGCATAGGGCAAGGTATGGGGGATACAGCAGGGAGCTTCCATGCCCCCTCCGGGCACACCACCCTCCCCAGACCTCCACATATTCACCAACCCAGAAGCTCTCCAAACCCAGTCCTTTGGGAGATTAATGGAGGCTCCAAGACATAGCCACGATTGATTAAATCACTGGCCATTGGCAAATGAGTCAACCTCCAGCTCCTCTCCCCTCCCCAGAGGTCAGGGGCTGGGACTGAAAGTTCCAAGCCTCTCATCACATGGTTGGGTCCCCTGACAGCCAGGCCCATCCTTAGGTGTGGTCCAAAACTCACCTTATTAGCATTAAAAATGGCATCTTTGTTGTTCTCATCACTTAGGAAATTCTAAGAGTTTTAGGAGCTCTCTGCCAGAAACAGGGACAAAGACCCAATATATAACTCTTATTATCAATCACAATATCACAACCTATAATACATAAAGAACCCCTACATATCAATAAGGGAAGGTGAAAAAGAAAAATGAAAAAGGACAAGAACAAGCATTTCACCAAAAAAAGTATGCCCAAATGGCCAAGAAACATATGAAAATATGATCAACTTCACTGGTATTCTGACAAATACAAATAAAAATCACAGGGATGCACCCCTACACGCTCACTAGAATGGCAAAAATTCTAAAGGCTAGAAGTGGTCCAAGATGGTGACATAAGAGGATCGTGAACTCACCTCCTCCCACGGACACACCAAATCTACAGCTACAGATGGAACAATTCCCTCTGAAAAAGACCTGAAAACTAGTGGAGCAGCCCTTCACATCAGGCAAACAAGGGAAGACCCACATCAAGCATGTAGGAAAGGCTGGGACATAATCTCACCATAACCTCCATCCCAGGCTGGATGACCCAGAATCAGTGGAGAACTCACAAACCCAGAGTTTCTCCCCAAGGAACAGATGGTCTGTTGGGGTGTTCAACAGGCACCCCAACCCTTAAGATCTGCACCTGAGAGACATCTGGCCAGACATCCCAAAACATCTGGCTCTGAAAACCAACAGGGCTCACATCCAGGAGACCCAAAGGCCTGCAGTGAACTGAGAACTGCCTCTAAAGGGTTGGCGCAGACTCACCCACCCCAGGGTTACAGAAACAGCCATTGGAAAAGTGCCCAGACTTTATGTGAAAAAGAATCATTTACTCATCTTGAAGCATCAGCCTGAGAGACAGGGGCCTGTTGGGATACTCTCCAGAGACAGAGGAGTTGATGGATGCCTTGTCCTACTTTCCCTCTACCTTGCTAAAGTCACTGGGTGCCATTTTTTGTTGTTTTTATTCTAGATTTTTTTCTTCTCTCTCTCGGCCAGCATCATCCTTACCCTCCAACCAACGGGCACCAGCTTCACATTCCCCCTCTGCCGGCTCCACGGCACCAGGAGGTCCCAGAAGGGAGCTTTACACGCGTCTGCCGCCCGGGTTTTGCAGCTGCTGCCCAGGGGTTGCCCTTGAACTCCTGGCTCTGGTAGCCATGGGGGCTTGCATTCCTGGGCCCCTCGAAACTGTAACAATCGGAGAGACAGTGCTTGGCTAGTCACTACCCCAGGGTTCAGCAGAGACAGCTGACTCAAACATATACTACATCTTTCTGTGAAAAAAGCCTTTCTGTTTGTTCTGGAGCTACAGCCTGAGGGGCAGGCTTCAGGTCTGGCACATGTACAGAAGCTACGGACATGCCCCAGGGAATGTAGGCAGGGGGCTGCCATCTCTGCACCGTCCCTCTGCCCCACGACAGCTCACCCAGTATCTCTTAGACACTTAGGGCCTAGATACTTGTCTGGAGCCCTGATTTTTGTGACTGTCACCCAGGGGACACGTCCAGATCACCGGATCTGGTGGCCAGTGGGGCTTACTCTTGCAATCCCACAGGACCGTATATATGTGCATACTTTAAAAGCTGCTGCCTGGGGATCTGACTTCCAATCAGCCTGAATCTAGGTGCTAAGATCCCTCCCTCTGGGACACGGACAGGTCTTAGCATAGCCTGGATTGCTGGGAGCTGTTAAAAATAAAAGAGGCTGCTAGGACAGTCACAAAGGTGCAAGAGACAACAAGAGCAGGGACACGGCTGAGTGGTAAGTTTTGTCTCCTATATGAGGCCTCTCCTTCAAGACTGGGAGAAGTAGCTGTTTCATCTAATGCACAGACACCAACACAGAGAGTCAAACAAAATAAAGAAACAGAGGACTACGTTGCAAAGGAAAGAACAAGATAAAACCTGAGGCAAAAAAAAAAAAAAAAAAAAAAAAACCCCTAATGAAAAAGTCTAATAACCTTAATGAAAAAGACTAGTGATACCAAGTGTTGATGAAGATTCGACCAACAGCACTCTCTTGTGTGGCTCTAGGAGCATGAAATGGTACAGTCACTTCAGAAAACAGACTGTCACTGTCTACTCATACCCTCCTAGGTGACACCTTAGAGACATGCATGCCCAGATGCAACGAAATACACACTTAAGAGTGTGCACAGCAGCATGACTTGCTGGAAATGACTGGAAACAATCCATGTGTCCATTAACAGCGGAATGGATAAACGTTCATACAATGGAATATTCTACGCCAATGACATAAGCCACAACTACACACAAAGCATGGACAGAGTTTGCAAACCTAATATCGAGAAGAAGAAAAAAAAAAAAAAAAAGCCAACCACGAATGAACACATACAATATTAGCTCATTTATATAAAGTTCAAAAACAGGTAAAACATAGCCAGTGATTTACCAGAGAAGGTGGCCTTGTGGACACGTTCATGGTGCAGAGACGGGTTGTCATTGATATGGGCGTCCTGCGGGCTCTGAGTTCTGGCTATTGGTTTCTTGACCTGTAATTACACAGGGGCTTGCTTAATAATAATTTATTAAACTGAATATTAATATGTGTGCATGTTTTGTGTTGGTAATAGTTCACAATTTTTAAAAAAGGATTTAAATTATTTGAGGCCTGTCATCTGTGAAATGAGATTTTTTTAAAATAAAAAAAGCATCTCTAGCAGGACTTTTTTCTTTTCAATGATACCACTGCATCTTAATGGATATGGCGTCATCATCATGACAGGAGTGATATTATGTGATTTCACTTTTTATGACTTTCACTAGCTCATAAAAGGTATTGCAGTTCTGTCTGGTTCCCTTGACATGCTGGTTGCCAGGGCACTTCCTGTGAAAATGCAGTAAGCCACACGGAGACGACATCTGGATGTTCCGCGTTGAGAGCCCCAGCTGACCCCAGGCCCGGAGTTACCCCAGCCAGGCACCACACAGGTGAGTGAGGAAACCTCAGAAGATCCCACCGCCAGCCAGTGGAGTCTTCCCAGCTGAGACCCAAGCATCCTGGCTCAGAGATAAGCCACGTGCCATACTCCATCAAAGTCCCTGACCCCCAGAAACCATGGGCACAATGACACAGCTATTGATTGATGCCACTAAGTTTTCGGTGTCCACCCAGTCAGAATGGCCATCATTAAAAAGTCTGCAAATGACAAATGCTGGAGAGGGTGCGGAGAAAAGGGAACCCTCCTACACGGCTGGTGGGAATGTAAGCTGGTGCAGCCACTGTGAAAAACAGAATGGAGGTTCCTCAGTAAACTAAAAATAGAATTACCATATGATCCAGCAATCCTGCTCCTAAGCATATACCCAGACAAAACTAATTCAAAAAGACACATGAACCCCTATGCTCACAGCAGCACTATTCACAATAGCCAAGACATGGAACCAACCTTAATGTCCATCAACAGATGAATGGAGAAAGAAGATGTGATACATATATATAACAGAATACTACTCAGCCATAAAAAAGAATGAAATAATGCCATTAGCAGCAACATGGATGCAACTAGAGATGATCATACTAAGTGAAGTAAGTCAGAGAAAGACAAATACCATATGATATCACTTATATGTGGAATCTAAAATATGACACAAATGAACCTATCTATGAAATAGAAACAGAATCACAGACATACAGAGCAGACCTGTGGTTGCCAAGGGGGAGGCGGTTTGGGGAGGGATGGGGTGGAGGCTGGGGTGAGCGGATGTGAACTTTTATATATGGAATGGATAAACAACAAGGCCCTATTACAGAGCACAGAAAACTATATTCAATATTCTATGATAAACCATAATGGAAAAGAATATTTTAAAAAGAATGTATATATATGTATAACTGAGTCACCTTGCTGTTCAGCAGAAATTAACACAACACTGTAAATCTTCAATAAAAAAAAAAATATTGGTTAGAGTCTAGTAGAAGAAAGAAAAAAAAAATGTTTGCAGTGTCCATGACACAGCCAGAGCTACTGGGATGACCACCTTACTATCGTTATTTCTAATTTTTGTAAGATGAAAAGAGGTATTTCATTAGCATTTTCCAGGGGATGTGGGTAAGGCTTGGAGCAATAAGATGAGCCACCCAACATTATACGGAGGGACCCCAATTTAAACCTGAATCTGTCCCCAAAGTCTGGGCACTGTCCATATGCCATGCTGCCTTTCTTTCAGGGAGGGGTCAGTCACCACAACAAAATACCTCAGGAATGTGTGCAACAGAGATAAGAGAGTTTCCTCGGTGTAACCTTTAATGCTGAGCCCAACCATCAGAATTTCCATGAGGAGATGGAAAGGGGTTAACATCCACACAATAGCTCCAGAGCACAGGCAATTCACCCAGCCCCTAGTTTCTCACCTGTGAACTATCACTCAAGATACTGGGACATACCATGGGAGAATATCTGCTTGGGGCTACCTGTGGGGTTTTTTTATGAAGGTAAAAATGAGGAAATAATGGAAATGTTAAGAAATAATGATGCCCTTGGACACATTGCTTCTTGGCCAATTGACTCGTCTTAAGAACGTGGAATTCTTACACATATCTGCACAGCACTTAATGTTTTCAAAGTGTTCCTACAACATACCTTGGGTGAAAGTCCTTGGTAAACTGTAAGGCATGATGAGGGACAGCACCACTATGACACACAGGGGACAATACAAGTTAAGGAGCATCTATCTGCTGTGGCCATGGAAACAATGAAAGAAAAGAGGAAATAAAAGGAGGACGGGCACATGCCATGGGAATGTGATTTTCCTCTTCTGTATCCTCCGTATCAAGAACAGAGTCAGATACACATATGATGCCCAATTTCCAGCATGGTATCTGGATATCCCCTTTTAAGCCAGCCACTGAAAGTTCTGCAGTCTCCCAGGACAAGTGTTCCTTCCCACTCTGCTCCCTCCATGGAAGAGCTCAGCAAAACTTCAACGCAGCGATGAGGAGGAAAAGAGTGAAAGCCTGTCTGCGTATTAATGGTGGCCAAGGTGACTTTCCCCTTTATGAGCTAAAGGACACTAGTGTAAAAGACAGAGGTCTGTAGCCCTGTGAAGAATCCTATTCCCCATAAAAGGGTGTTAGAACTCCATTTGATGGTCTCCATTCAAGGACTTCCTGCTTTTCTAAGCTATGAGAGTTTAAAATGTGCTGGGTGACTCAGTCTGACCCCTTTTTTTTATTTCCACTGCAGCGCATATAATGGAACAGAACATGAGGTCAAGAAAGAAGTAGAAGAGAAATTCACTTTCTATCTCAGAGAAGAAATGGAAAGAAGAAAGATCATGTTCCGAAGTGGTTTCCGCTGCTCTCCAAGGAGCAAAATACAATGAAAGATCCAAAAAGGAGGGTGAGAAGCCATTTCCTTACACAGCTTTTGAACTGACATATTTTACACTCGGAGGCTTTTGTTGTATCCTGCTCTTCAGGGGTGGAGAAAGTCACTTCAGAACTTGCTCGGCCATCTTCTGCTTTTTATGGAGTTTGTAATGGAGTTGGGGGTTGGTCTACCTTCAAAGGACAAAGGATTCTTTGCTGATTCTAAGTCTTTGTGGAACTCTTCCTATGTGTTCATACCATGGCAAGCTCTGGGTCTGACCTTGTGCCCCAAATATAGTTGGTGATCAAGAGGTGGTTGGTTAGTCATTCAGATATTGACTGCACTAGGCCCTCAGCTCAAGTTGATGAAAGAGACCATCTTTGCCCTCATGGAGCTCCCAATATAATGAGAGTGGTGGTGGCACTTGGCTACTGAATGCCACCTTACTAGAGGCAGAAGTGACTAGCTATCTGCCACAAGTTCATGCTCCCCTTCATAAAGTAGTCACTGGGAAGTAGTTGCCCACTGTGTTTCTAGGCCCTTTAGACAGGGTCATACAAGGTCATCATGTGCTAACCAAAAAAAGAAGTGATGTACACTACTTCCAGACTACAAAAACTTACTTCCTGCACAATCCTCCATGCTCTGTCTTTTCCTCCTTCTATTGGTTGGATGTCAATGCCTGTGGAACATCAAAGGTAGGACAACCTCTGTCAGCCTGGATCCCTGAATGACTCTGTGGAACCGAGATTCTGCCCTCACTCTCTGCACTGCCATCCCACCATCACTTATTGGACTTGACATTAGCGAAAACTCAATTTCTATTCCATTAAGCCACTGAGATTGAAAGTTTATCTATTACTAATGCTAGTATTCTACTAACTACTCATACAGTACCTTCCAGTTCATTCATTCATTTTTTAATTTATGCAACATACCACTGAAAGCCTACTATTAGCCTGGCATAGTTCCAGATAATTGGGGCGCCTTGGGTGGGGAGGGTCAGAAAATAAACAACAAGATAAACACACAAGAGAATTGACATTGTAATAACACTATGAAAGTGTCTTAGTCCATTCAAGCTGCTATAACAAAATATCACAGACTGGGTAGCTTACAAACAACGGAAATTCATTTTCTCATTTCTGGAAGCTAGACGTCCAAGATCAAGGTGCCAATACGGTCACACTCTGATACAGGCCTTCTTTCTGGTTCATACCAGAGTCTTCTCACTGTGTCCTCAAATGGTGGAAGGACAGGAGCTCTGTGGGATCTTTTAATAAGGGCACTAATCCCATTGACGAAGGCTCCACCCATACAACCTAATCACCTCCCAAAGGCCCCACTTACTAATACCATCACCTTTGGAGGTTAGGATTGCAACACATGAATTTGGGGGAACACAAACACTCAGACCATAGCAGAAGGAAAAACAAACACTATATGATAGACAATTGAGAAGCATCTCTGAGGAGATGACTATTCGACCTAAGACCTGAGGATATAAAGGAGCCAGCCATGCCCATATATACGAGAAGAACAAATGCAAGCTGAAGGAATAGCATATGCAAGGGCCTCAAGTTAGAATATCACTAGGCTTATTCCAGGAATCAGAGATGTGTGGGCTATCCCAGCTAAATCAGGATAGGAAGCATAAACCAAGACAGCTCCTAGTGAACCAGGAGGTATAGTCCACTACTCATGACCTTCTGACCTTTCCAATCACTGTGCCAAGGTCAATCACTACTGCTCTGTAGTCCCAAGGCTTTGCTCCCTTCCCAGTGCTCCATGCTCTGGCTGTGGCTATCGCTAGTGAGCACTACCTGACCCCAAAAGAAAGTTTTTTAGCAGCTGCAGCAGCAAGCATGATTTTAGAACACCACTTGGAGTCATCTCCTTCAGTCAATGAAAAAATGTTAATTTCTAAATTTTTCTGTAAACTAGGAAAACATCTATTGGCTTGAATGTCCCCAGGAATCTCGGCCTGAGGGTTTCAAGAAACCAATACCACGCAAAATGCTAAGTATTTCTTTATAAGATAAATTGATAAAAGGCAGGGCAATCACAATAACCTCACTATAGAATGTTTTTTTTTTTGTAGTAGGGAAGAGGAAATTGTTATAGTTCCAATTCAACACATGGGACCACATTTGATATGAACTCTCCTGCCCTTATATGAAATACTGAATTAATTTCTGTTATCAATTGGAATATGTTGCTGCCTTATTCGCTGTGAATTACCCTGGCTGAAAATATTGGCTATTTTTCCTCCTTCAGATTCTCCTGTGTCAGTAACCTGAGGGATAAACTGTCTGATTTAGATACAGAGAAAATCACTGTTTTTATTTGATGTCTTTTTTTTCCCAAGGGGACAAGAAAAACATTCTCACCACTATCAACTTGTTTCTAAGAAAAGAAGAAGGTGTCATTTCACTAAAAATCTATCACACAGTCCAATAATGAGGTTGCTCTGAGCTAGGATGCGGAAGATTCCAGAAGATGATTTAAGTAGAAAGGAACAAATGAGGCTGGGGTGAAAGAGAAATACTGAGTAGTTCCAGATGTGGCCTCAACCCTGTGGGCAAAGGGAAGCAGAACCTTTGACATACAATTGTCTGTACATGAAAAGAAGAGCTGGGAGAGAGAGAAGTAAATGGAATTAGGAAGCTGGATTCTGGTCCTGACTGTATTGCTCTCTTCCAATCCTAATGGTTCTATGGTTCTTCAACAATGTTCATTGAGCGCTGTAATGGATTTTTATGTGTCAGCCTGGCAGGGCCACGGTACCCATATATTTGGTCAAACACTATTCTAGATGCTTCTGTGAAGGTATTTTTTGGATGGGATTAATATTTAAATCAGTGAATTTAAGTTCCATTGCTCTAATGTGGATGGGTCTTATGCAGTCAGTTGAAGGCTTTGAGAAAAAGACTGACCTCCCCCCAGAGAAGAAATTCTACCAACAAGTGGTCTTCGAGCTTCAACTGCAACTCTTCCCTGGGTTTCCAGCCTTCTGGTCTATCCCACAGATTTTGGATTTGCCAAGTCTCTCCAATCACATGAGCCAATTGTTTAACCTAAGTATTGGTTTTCCTGTTGGTTCTGTTTCTCTGGAGAATCTCAATACAGGCATCTACCATGTACCTGGCATCATCCTAAACACTTGGGGTTTATAGGGGTGGAAAAGAGGTAAAGTTCAGAGCCTTCTTGGAGCTTACAATCTTGGCCTGTGCAGTAAACTCAGAGAGCATGGGATCCTCAAACCCTGTGCAGTCCAAAGAAAGGACGGGCCCTTGACTGCTCCTGGGAGATAATCTCTAAGCCCTCGGAATATCCTGTCTAATAAGTATGTCTTTGTACCACTGGGGCCTTGGGCCATTCCTGATACTTTATGCTAACAATGCGATCTATGGTGAAGGCCTCCTTTTGTTTACCTGGGACCCTGGGCCACACGGCATCAGTTTGACCTCTAAGGGGTCCTGGAGACTGAGTAGCTAAGGTCAGTCATGTGGGTGATCCATGCCTAGGTGAATGAGCCCCGATAAAAACCCTGGACACCAAAGCTTGGGTGAGGTTCCCTGGTTGGCAATACCTCATACATGTTGTCACATATTGTTGCTAAGAGAATTAAGCATTGTCCCTATGACCCCACTGGGAGAGGGAAGCTGAGGCCCACTCTCTCCTGGACTCCGCCTTATGTCACTTTTTCCTTTGCTTATTTGTATCCTTTCTCTGCCATAAACCATACCCTTGAGCATAACAACTTTTCTGAGTTCTGTGGCTCCTTCCAGCAAATCAGCAAACCTGAGGGTGGTCTCAGAACCCTTGACACATTCAACAACATACACCAAGCATCTACTGTGTGCCTGCCACAACCCTCAACACTTGAGATTTACGAGGAAGCAAAAAAAGGCAACACCGCCTGCCCTCTTGGAGCTTATGACCTTGGCTATGTCTTTGGGGACTCTAAGCGAGGTCAAGGCTGTCATGTTCATTTCCTAATCACAGTGCTCAGGAGTCAGCACTGACCAGGGGTAGAGTGAGAATCAAAGATGTGTTGAGGTGGTTAAAAATAAATAACTAAAAGAAAATAAAAGCCTAGTATGATCATGGGCTGCAAGGGAAGGAGATGTCTCATTTCATCCTGCTCCTCTGGTCATACCTGGAATATGCCCAACTGCGATCAGCTCTAAAGACCTTTCTACACCATTAGCAAACCACTGGCAAATGAGAACGAATGGAGGCGAGACCCTCCCAACTGGTAAAGCTGGCCAAAAGCTTCAAAGGGAACAGTGGGAAATTTTGCGGATGTTTAAGTAGTGGTTGTCACCTGGAATGATTCTGCCCATCACAAGACATTTGCCAAGGTCTGGAGACATTTCTGGTGGTCACAACTGGGGGCATGCTACTGGCACAGAGTCACAGAAGCCAGCCCACCATGCACAGGGTGCCCCCTCCCAATACGGAATGATCCAGACCCAAATGGCAAAAGTGCTGAGGCTGGGAAACCCTGAATCAGAGCCAAAGAAGACAGAGGTCTACTTAACGAAATGAATCCTCTTCTTTGAAAACTATGCAAACATGGAAGCTGGCGATCTGTAAGAAATGCAGGACATTTTCAGAGAGAAACTATACAACCAGTCATTAGGGATATTGCAGAGGAGACCCAGATCCTGAACTACATGTGATTCCTGAACATGCACAGGAAGCTGTGTGGAGTGGCCCATGAGTCCTCACCCAGTTCAAGCACGAAGAAACATCGGAAGTCAAATGACTTCGATATAGTCTATGGTACTCTGGGAGCAGAGTCAGAATTAAAACTCTAGCTATGGAATCTAGCAAGGCAATGGCCAAAAATCTCTCTCCTTTGGCAGATACAATAACTTAACTAAATGGGGAATAAAAATAATGTGATTGTTATCTAGAATGATTGCATCTACATTTTTGAGCACTTCCTACTAACCCCTCTGGATGTCTTATCTCCTTTAATCCTCTCAAACAAGAGTGGAAAGCACCAGCAAGAATGAAATGACAACCTCTCAGGCAGCTACTATTATTACACCCGTTTCTCATATAAGGCCACTGAGGCTTACGGAGATGAAGTAATTTGCTCAGGGCCATTCAGCCAGGACGCGGCAGAGCTGGGATGTAAGCACAGCCTGTCTGATAACCAAGTCTGTGTTCTATCCTGTGTGCTCCAGCTACACGAACAAAAAGAAGCATCTGGAATACCAAGCAAAGCATTAATGATCTTGCTTGAACAGTGGATCACAGTTAAATGCTAGAAATTACCTTTCTTGAAGAATCCCAGGTAATGCAATCTCACCACCTTTCATCCTCTATCAGTGCAACCAGAAGACTCAGTAGAGGTTAGACTCTGGGTCTCCCTGAGCCTAAACTTCCTGGCTTGTAACACGGGATGATGACCTGTCATCATTCACAGTCTGTTGCAATTACTAATCAGGTCATTCTTACCAGGCAGGGTCCCAACAGGAAACAGATGCCACACTCAAGAACAATCCAAGGAGGCCTTCTTTACCAAGGAATTCATTCCAAACCTCAAGGGACAGTGGAGGAACCTCCAACAAAGGTGGAGCCATCCAGATCCTAAGGGACCAAGGAACTAAGACACCAAGGAGCGAGTGGGTCCCAGAACATGGAAGGAAACGCAGTGTAGAACACGCCACCTTGGGCACACAAGAGACTGGATCTGTGTCACAGCTGACCATACAGAGAGGGAGGGAGCCGGGACAACAAACACCTTGACCTTGCTCTCCTCTCCCACTCATCCCGTCTCTTGCTGGGGCTCTGCACTGACCACTGGTCAAACCCAACAGAAGGGACAAGGAGGGGAGCCCGCTGGTTAACTTTCCACAGGTCACCGCCCAGGGGTAGAGAGAAGAGAGGAGATTGGAGGGTGGACCAGGAGGCACAGAGAGGCACAGTCAGGCACGGGATACCACAGAGGCACAGACACGGGAAAACTCTGCAACCACACTGGGATCAGAAGGAAAGATACAATTTTAAGTATTTTTCACATCAAATTTGGAAGAAGTATTTTTAAGATCATATCGAGTGTAAATGTAGATTTGACGGAACAGGCATACTTATTACAGCTGATTCGGGTCAAGATGTACATTGTATCTGGAAGGCAGTTTGGAATAAGTAGCAAGGAGTGGTGAATATCCTTGCCCTTTGACTCAGTATTGCCACTGATATACCTACAGCTATTCCTCTACTAGAATATTCACTGTGGCATTATTTATGAAAGTGAAAAGTTGGAAAATTGAACGTCTAACAATAGGGACTTGGTTGAATTAATCAGAGTATGTTCCTCTGACAGAAAACTCTACAACCATGGAAAATCGTATTATTGAAGAACATGTATTGATATGATAAAATGTTCATAATGTAGTATTAATAGAAAAAATCAAGTTATAAAATATATACTGTGAAACCCAATTCTGTTAACATATTCTGCCTGAATACATCTGAATTCAATCAGGAAGGAAGGATATCAAAATACTAGCTGTAACTACTTCTGGGTCATGGGATTTGGGGTGATTCTTATCCCCTGTTAGCTGAGGAAACAGGAGAAAGAGAAAGGAAAACAAATGCCAGACATCAGGGTGCCTCCAATCAGCAGGAAAATGAAAGTTTCAAATTTCAGGTGAAATGCTGTGCCATCCCCAAATGCCCTCAAGTGACATCAGAGAACCCCAGACAGAGAAGGGAAAAGGGGGTGCTCCTAGAGTTCTCTTTCCTGGTTGGGAAAGACAAGAGTCTAAAAACAAATAAAAGTTCCAAGTCAAATATTTATTATTTCTTAACGTGGCGATTTAAAGTCAAGCTTTAGTTATTTTAAACAATAAGCCCTAAACTGAATGGTCCTATCAGAATCCACACTTCCCATTCTCATTAAGTGACACCATTTACTGTTTGCTGGTTCCCAAAGCTTCAGCAACTGTTTCTTAGAGACAAGGAAACCCAGTTTACCAAACTCTTTCCCATACATCACTTCCCATATATTATCCCATATTCATTTCCACATTTACATGTTAGGAGCTATGCAAAGGCCCTAGCACAACTGCAGGCTGACAGTAGATGATTCCTGAGCTCAAGAACAATGGGGTGGGGGGAGTGATGCCATTGTTCTAACCTTGTACATGAGGAAAGTGAGACTCAGAGCAGTGAAGCTTCTTGCCTAAAGTTACACAGTAGGTGATGACTTGAGGCCAAGAATCCGGAGGCACTTCCCCTCTACCAGCTTCTCTCCAGATGGCTGAGTATGCCTGAGCCAAATGCAAGGCTAAGAAGCCCCCTGGGCATGGAGACCCTGATACACAGCTGCCCATAGGGCACTGCACGTAAGACCCTTAAACGGGGTTGTTCTCGATTCTGCATTTCATTTCTCAAAATTCACCCCAAAGGAATCCTCAAAGAGGCACACAACTTTTGATGCACAGAGATATTCCTGACTGTTATTTATAAGAGCAAAATGGCAGGAAACAACATAAATGTCCAGCAATAAGGCAATAGTTAACTAAGGATGCTATGTAATGGAATACCACAAAGCCATCTTAAATGCTTCCAAAGAATATGCCCCAATAATATTAGAAAATGCTCACAATATGATGACCAGAAAAAAGAAAATAATTTGACACAGACAACAAACTGTAATCTAAAAGGAAAAGTATAAAATGATGATTTCAAAGAAAAATGACTGCTTCTCATAGTCTCTAAGTAAATACTTCCAGGGAGGACTTCTTTGTTTTTCAAAATAAAACAGCCTGAACTCATGAAGAATCTTTTCTGCTGACGTCTATCCTCAACGTAGTTCAACAAAACTACATTTCGTAATAGCTTTGCTTCTAATCTCAACTCTAATACATACATGAAGCAAAAAACTTGAGAAAATAGAAAAAGAAAACAAAAGCACCAATAACTTTCACATTTACCCTACCCAACCTGTGCCCCCAAGACAGCCACCCAACAGTTTTGTCCAAAACTCTCCCATTTTGCTCCCAAACTATGGTCACTCTTAACGAAGTCTTTAGATTCTGTAATTAATATGTGTACAATTGTGTGAACAAAAAGCAAAATATTCCTTAACTCTACAAGTATACCTTGTGTCTTCTTCTCTCTTTTGTTGTTCAAAAATGAACTAAATTTTTAAAAAATAAATAAACCCTACCAACTCACCAAAACCAGCCTTCCCTTCCCCAAGCATGGGAGGTGGGGGAATTCTTTACGACTAATGAATGAGTAAATGAATAAATAAAAGAAACAAGTCTGAAATAATGAATGCACGCCGAGTCAATGTTTCCCAGCCTGGAAGAGAGCACACAAGACCATCTGCAAAGCTCTTTCCAGCCCACAAACAATTAATGGGACGAAAGGCGGAGGAACTTCCCTGGCGGTCCAGTGGTTAAGACTCCTGAGCTTCCACTGCAGGGGGGCGCAGGCTTGATACCTGGTTGGGGAACTAAGATCCCACATGCCCATCCCTCTTGGCACAGACAAAAAAAAAGGGGGTGGGGGAATGCGTAGCAGCTCATGACCACCTACTCTGTGCTAGCACCAAGAAGCCCTTCAGGGTAGGCATAATTATCTTCATGTAGCAGAGAAAACAATGGGGCAAAGAGAGAGCAAGAAAGTGGCCCAAGTATACACAGATAGTTAAAGAAAGACCAGGGATGTGAATCCAGGTCTACTGGCTCCACAGTGAATTACTTCCTGTAAGTATTATAAATTATGATATTATAACTATATCTTAAGTATATTCTTACTCTACGTAATGATACTATTGTATGAGTATCAGTATTATAAGACATTATATTGCTTGTAAAGCCAATGATAATCACAGGCATCTAAATGACCAACTGCTACCATTCTGTACAATCCCTGACCCTATAGAACAGCTGAACTTGCCCACAAATCATCACTGATCTGAGAGGGAAAAGGAAGAGGCCAAATGGTACCCAATTCTGCCTTGTGTCCTGAAGAATTCCTAGCAGCTCCGCTCCTGGTGTATTCCCCCCAACAGAACATTTCATGAGAAGGGCTTCCCCTCTCCACACAAGCCGATGACTGCAGGCGTGAATCCATGGTGGGTATCAGTCCCATTACCAGCCAACTCTGACTTCTTGATGTAACCTGCAATTCCACCCACTGTAATTCGGTGTAAGTGGCCGAACTTTCAAGAGTGTCTCCCTCTGCTTTTCCTTGATCAGGAACAAAACAGCAAAGTAAATGCATGCCACTGAAGGGCATTTGTAGCGTGGTGATGTGAAGGTTAAGAGAACGTAATTTACTGCCTTCTCCCCTCCTCCCAAGGTTGGCACAATGAAGATTTCTAACACAAATAATGTAAAAGGACAAAAGGCAAGACGAATGCTCCTTCTTCTCAAAAACTTCTGGGAAAAACCAAGGTCCTTGATGCGTTATATTATTTCAGGGAGAGAGATTCCTGTGATAACATGAAAGTGCACAGTAGGAGAATTCCAGGCCCACCTAGCTACCAAAGAAATCCAGTCAATGCATGCTCTTTTTTCTTCTAGACAGTATTATACCCTCCCCCCCTCCAAGTTCTGCTTTTGCTGTCTTTTGGACAAAACTGCACCTAAAATCATGAGCAGGCCATGGAGAAAGCAGAAGAAAGATCTTGTGGTCATTACAAAGTTTCAAATAGTTTCAAAATCATCCTTAATTATGGGGAAAAAAAAAAAAACCACTTGAGGCAGCTTAAAGTAGAATATACACAAAGAGGACAAATCCAAAAAATCCTTAGAAGAGTGAGCCTTGATGTCAGCGGCTGGATGCAGGAACGGGCTAGTGTGTGACAGTGAACTAATGTTTGAAGCAATAACATCAAGGGAGTTGTTGACAAGAAAATCCTAAAAAAAGGAAGTGATAACCTCAGGAAGCATAAATTCCATTTTCTATTATTTCAGCCGCGTGGCTGACAGGGTCTTGGTGCTCCGGCCAGGTGTCAGGCCTGAGCCTCTGAGGTGGGAGAGCTGAGTTCAGGACATTGGTCCACCAGAGACCTCCCAGCCCGTCGTAATATCAATCAGAGAGAGCTCTCCCAGAGACCTCCGTCTCACCGCTAAGACGCAGCTCCACTCAACGACCAGCAAGCTACAGTGCTGGACACCCCATGCCAAACAACTAGCAAGACAGGAACACAACCCCACCCATTAGCAGAGAGGCTGCCTAAAATCATAATAAGGTCACAGACACCCCAAAACACACCACCAGATGTGGTCCTGCCCACAAGAAAGATGACATCCAGCCTCATCCACCAGAACACAGGCACCAGTCCCCTCCACCAGGAAGCCTACAAAACCGACTGAACCAACCTAACCCACTGGGGGCAGACACCAAAAACAATGGGAACTATGAACGTGCAGCCTGCGAAAAGGAGACCCCAAACACAGTAAGTTAAGCAAAATGAGAAGACAGAGAAATACACAGCAGATGAAGGAGCAAGGTAAAAACCCACAAGTCCAAACAAATGAAGAGGAAACAGATAGTCTACCTGAAAAAGAATTCACAATAATGATAGAAAGATGATCAAAAATCTTGGAAACAGAATGGAGAAAATACAGGAAACGTTTAATAAGGACCTACAAGAACTAAAGAGCAAACAAACAATGATGAACAATGCAATAAATGAAATTAAAACTTCTCTAGAAGGAATCCATAGCAGAATAACTGAGGCAGAAGAACAGATAAGTGACCTGGAAGATAAAATAGTGGAAATAACTACCACAGAGCAGAATAAAGAAAAATGAATGAAAAGAACTGAGGACAGTTTCAGAGACCTCTGGGACAACATTAAACGCACCAACATTCGAATTATAGGGGTCCCAGAAGAAGAAGAGAAAAAGAAAGGGACTGAGAAAATATTTGAAGTGATTATAGTTAAAAATTTCCCTAATACGGGAAAGGAAATAGTCAATCAAGTCCAGGAACTGCAGAGAGTCCCATACAGGATAAATCCAAGGAGAAACACGCCAAGACATATATTAATCAAACTATCAAAAATTAAAACAAAGAAAACATATTAAAAGCAGCAAGGGAGAAGCAACAAATAACATACAAGGGAATCCCCATAAGGTTAACAGCTGATCGTTCAGCAGAAACGCTGCAAGCCAGAAGGGAGTGGCAGGACATATTTAAAGTGATGAAAGGGAAAAATCTACAACCAAGATTACTCTACACAGCAAGGATCTCATTCAGATTTGACGGAGAAATTAAAACCTTGACAGACAAGCAAAAGTTAAGAGAATTCAGCACCACCAAACCAGCTTTATAACAAATGCAAAAGGAACTTCTCTAGGCAGGAAAGACAAGAGAAGGAAAAGACCTAAAATAACAAACCTAAAACAATTAAGAAAATGGTAAGAGGAACATACATATCGATAATTACCTTAAATGTAAATGGATTGAACGCTCCAACCAAAAGACACAGACTGGCTGAATGGATACAAAAACAAGACCCGCATATATGCTGTCTACAAGAGACCTACTTCAGACCTAGGGACAAATACAGACTGAAAGTGAGGGGACGGAAAAAGATATTCCATGCAAATGGAAATCAAAAGAAAGCAGGAGTAACAATTCTCATATCAGAAAAAATAGACTCTAAAATAAAGACTATTACAAGAGACAAAGAAGGACACTACATAATGATGAAGGGATCAATCCAAGAAGAAGATATAACAATTGTAAATATTTATGCACCCAACATAGGAGCAAATGTTAACAGCCATAAAAGGGGAAATCGACAGTAACACAATCATAGTAGGGGACTTTAACACCCCACTTTCACCAATGGACAGATCATCCAAAATGAAAATAAATAAGGAACACAAGCTTTAAATGATGCATTAAACAAGATGGACTTAATTGATATTTATAGGACATTCCATTCAAAAACAACAGAATACACTTTCTTCTCAAGTGCTCATGGAACATTCTCCAGGATAGATCATATCTTCGGTCACAAATCAAACCTTGGTAAATTTAAGAAAACTGAAATCATGTCAAGTATCTTTTCCGACCACAACGCTATGAGACTAGATATCAATTACAGGAAAAAACTCTGTAAAAAATACGAACACATGGAGGCTAAACAATACACTACTAAATAACCGAGAGATCACTGAAGAAATCAAAGAGGAAATCAAAAACTACCTAGAAACAAATGACAATGAAAACACGACGACCTAAAACCTATGGGATGCAGCAAAAGCAGTTCTAAGAGGGAAGTTTATAGCAATACAATCCTACCTCAAGAAACAAGAAAAATCTCAACTAAACAACCTAACCTTACACCTAAAGCAATTAGAGAAAGAAGAACAAAAAAACCCCAAAAGTTAGCAGAAGGAAAGAAGTCATAAGGATCAGATCAGAAACAAATGAAAAAGAAATGAAGGAAACGATAGCAAAGATCAATAAAACTAAAAGCTGGTTCTTTAAGAAGATAAACAAAATTGATAAACCGTTAGCCAGACTCATCAAGAAAAAAAGGGAGAAAACTCAAATCAACAGAATTAGAAATGAAAAAGGAGAAGTAACAACTGACATTGTGGAAATACAAAGGATCATGAGAGATTACTACAAGCAACTCTATGCCAATAAAATGGACAACCTGGAAGAAATGGACAAATTCTTAGAAAAGCACAACCTTCTGAGACTGAACCAGGAAGAAATAGAAAATAAAAACAGACCAATCACAAGCACTGAAACTGAGACTGTGATTAAAAATCTTCCAACAAACAAAAGCCCAGGACCAGATGGCTTCACAGGCGAATTCTATCAAACAATTAGAGAAGAGCTAACACCTATCCTTCTCAAACTCTTCCAAAATATAGCAGAGGAACACTCCCAAACTCATTCTGTGAGGTCACGATCACCCTGATACCAAAATCAGACAAAGATGTCACAAAAAAAGAAAACTACAGGCCAGTATCACCGATGAACACACATGCAAAAATCCTCAACAAAATACTAGCAAACAGAATCCAACAACACATTAAAAGGATCATACACCATGATCAAATGGGGATTATACCAGGAACGCAAGGATTCTTCAATATATGCCAATCAATCAATGTGATAAACCATATTAACAAATTGAAGGATAAAAACCATATGATCGTCTCAACAGATGCAGAAAAAGCTTTCAACAAAATTCAACACCCATTTATGATAAAAACCCTCCACAAAGTAGGCACAGAGGGAACTTAACATAATAAAGGCCATATATGACAAACCCACAGCAAACATTGTTCTCAATGGTGAAAACAAGACAAGGTTGTACACTCTCACCAGTATTATTCAACATAGTTTTGAAAGTTTCAGCCACAGCAGTCAGAAGAAAAAGAAATAAAAGGAATACAAATTGGAAAAGAAAATGCAGAGCTGTCACTGTTTGCAGATGACATGATAGTATACATAGAGAATCCTAAAGATGTTACCAGAACACTACTAGAGCTAATCAATGAATCTGGTGAAGTAGCAGGATACAAAATTAATGCACAGAAATCTCTTGCATTCCTCTACACTAATGATGAAAAATCTCAAAGAGAAATTAAGGAAACACTCCCATTTACCACTGCAGCAAAAAGAATAAAATACCTAGGAATAAACCTTCCTAAGGAGACAAAAGACCTGTATGCAGAAAACTATAAGACACTAATGAAAGAAATTAAAGATGATACAAATAGATGGAGAGATAGACCATGTTCTTGGATTGGAAGAATCAACACTGTGAAAAATGACTCTACTACCTAAAGCAATCTACACATTCAATGCAATCCCTATCAAACTACCACTGGCATTTTTCACAGAACTAGAACAAAAAATTTCACAATTTGTATGGGAAACCAAAAGACCCCGAATAACCAAAGCAATTTTGAGAAAGGAAAACAGAGCTGGAGGAATCAGGCTCCTGGACTTCAGACTATACTACAAAGCTACAGTAATCAAGACAGTATGGTACTGGAACAAAAACAGAAATATAGACCAATGGAACAGAATAGAAAGCCCAGAGATAAACCCACGCACCTATGGTCAACTAATCTACGACAAAGGAGGCAACAGAATACAATGGAGAAAAGACAGCTTCTTCAATAAGTGGTGCTGGGAAAACTGGACAGCCACATGTAAAAGAATGAAAATAGAACACTCCCTAACATCATACACAAAAATAAACTCCAAATGGATTAAAGACCTAAATGTAAGGCCAGACACACTATAAAACTCTTAGAGGAAAACATAGGCAGAACACTCTATGACATAAATCACAGCAAGATCCTTTTTGACCCACCTCCAGGAGAAATGGAAATAAAAACAAAAATAAACAAATGGGACCTAATGAAACTTAAAAGCTTTCGCACAGCAAAGGAAATCATAAAGAAGACAAAAAGACAACCCTCAGCAGGGAAGAAAATATTTGCAAACAAAGCAACTGACAAAGGATTAATCTCCAAAATATACAAGCAGCTCAATATCAAAAAAACAAACAACCCAATCCAAAAATGGGCAGAAGACCTAAATAGACATTTCTCCAAAGAAGATATACAGATTGCCAACAAACACATGAAAGGATGCTCAACACCACTAATCATTAGAGAAATGCAAATCAAAACTACCATGAGGTATCACCTCACACCGGTCAGAATGGCCATCATCAAAAAATCTACAAACAATAAATGCTGGAGAGGGTGTGGAGAAAAGGGCAACCTCCTGCACTGTTGATGGGAATGTAAATTGATACAGCCACAATGGAGAACAGTATGGAGGTTCCTCAAAAAACTAAAAATATAACTACCATATGACCCAGCAATCCCACTACTGGGCATATACCCTGAGAAAACTGTAATTCAAACAGCCATGTACCACAATGTTCATTGCAGCACTATTTACAATAGCCAGGACATGGAAGCAACCTAAGTGTCCATCGACAGATGAATGGATACAGAAGATGTGGTATATATATACAATGGAACATTACTCAGCCATAAGAAGAGACGAAACTGAGTTATTTGTAGTGAGGTGGATGGACCTAGAGTCTGTCATACAGAGTGAAGTAAGTCAGAGAGAGAAAAACAAATACCGTGTGCTAACACATATATATGGAATCTAAAAACAAACAAACAAAAAGGTTCTGAAGAACCTAGGGGCAAGACAGGAATAAAGATGCAGACATAGAGAATGGACTTGAGGACACGGGGAGGGGGGAAGGGTAAGCTGGGATGAAGTGAGAGAGTGGCACGGATATATATACACTACCAAAAGTAAAATAGATAGCTAGTGGGAAACAGCTGCATAGCACAGGGAGATCAGCTCGGTCGGTGCCTTGTGACCACCTAGAGGGGTGGGATAGGGAGGGTGGGAGGGAGACACAAGAGGGAGGGGATATGGGAATATATGAATATGTATAGCTGATTAACTTTGTTATACAGCAGCAACTAACACAAGATTGTAAAGCAATTATACTCCAATAAAGATGTTAAAAAAAATCCTTAAATCCAAATAAAAAGGCAAGAACCAAGAAATAACCATATTCAATTTGCTGAGACTTTCTGAATATATTTTCACAAGTTAGTTGATAATTTCCTAGTTTTCCAGAAACAGCAGATTCTCTGGTCCAGATGGGCATTTTTTCCTGGGCTGAGCAGCTCTTGTAGAAGTATGCGTATTTTATTTAATAAACGTTCTTAAAGGTTATTCACCCAACTTCAATATATTTGCAGAAGAGTATACTCAGTAGAGTCTAACAGCTTCACAAAATGAACATTCTTGTGTTACCAGCAACCAGATCAAGAACATGATGAACTGCCCCACCCCCAGTCTCTACCCTCTCCCACCTCTTCCCAAAAGGCAATCAATACCCTAACTCCTATCACCAGAGGTTAGTTTTCCCTGGGACGTTATATAAATGGGATCACGGTTCTTGTGCTCAACACAATGTCTGTGAGGTTCAGCCATGATGTTGCATGTAACAGTAGTCTACTTGCATTATTACAGCACACTCCCTTGTATGACCACACGATATGTGCTATACTGTGGGTGCACACTTTGTTCATTCCTGTCCCCAGCTATCATGAATAGTGCTGCGAGGGACACACTTGTACATCTTTTGGTGTACAACTGCACACATATCTGTTGGAACTGAACTGCTAGATCATATGGTCTGTACTTAGCTTCAGTAGATACCGTCAAACAGTTTTCCAAAGTGATTGCACTAATTTGCATTCCCAGTTGATCAGCCTTCCTATTGATCTAAGAAGTTTTTCCAAGGTTTAACTGGTTTTGAATTTTTATCAAGTGATGCACATTCACAGTTTTAAGAAGCAAATAATTCCATAAGGGATTATAATGCAAAAGATCAGTGTCGTGCCCCACCCTGAAGTCCTATTCCCCAGAGCTAAGCATTTTCAATTCCTTTAGTGCCTTTTCCCAGCATTTATCTTTATTTTCCTATACATTCATATTTTCATTCCTTAATTGATTGTTTTTAAGGATTATCTATTGATTTCCTCCTATAGAAAAAAAAGTTTTAGCACTCTTCATCCTATGCCTCCACCATCCCCACACACATTTCACATCTACCTTCTTCATAATACAGCTTTATCAAGATGTTCGTTGTATCAACAGAACAAGATGTTATTGTTTAAGTTATTGCTATGCAACTATTATTCACAAATGAAACCAATACTATACTATAACTGCACTTCCTTTCTTATGCAAAATTTTGTTTTCCCAGAAGTTAGTGATTGCCTTTATTTTTCACCTACTCAATTTTCTAACTATCAGTTTTTCTCAGACTCTTTGGCGGAAATAGAAAATCCCTTTCAAAAGGGTCCAACTCCTTGGGAATCCATCCGTACTGCATTTTCCCTCTGAAGTTTTGTGGGGTTTGGGGGTTTTTGGTTTTTTGGGAAAAGACCTCTGTCTTCCTGCTGAGAGTCCTGGACAGCTGTCATACTAGGAAATTCCTTTATCATTATCCTAAGAATTCCTTTACTGCTTCTCAGAGATGGATTCCCTGTCTCCAAAATCTTACATTTTCTTTCTTGATATTTTCTCTTGCTTACTGGAGCAAATCATCCAGTAGCTCCCTGAAGGTACATCTTCTGAGACCTCCCATCCATGTCTGCCTTCTTCCTGCACATTTCATTGACAGTTTGGAGGCACCTGAATGTCTAGGTTAGAAGCCAGTGCTCAGCTTTGAAGACACTGCTCCCTTGACTTGCTTCATGTTTGCCGCTGAGAAGTGGGATCTCATTGCGATTCCTGATCCTTTGATGTGTGACCCATTTGCTCTTCTCTGGAAAACTTTAGCCCTTTCTCTTTTTGTCCTGGTGCTCTGAAATCCCATGGTAACGTGCCTTGGTGTAGACTCATGTGCTGACTACAGTGAGTCTTTTCCATTTGGAGATTCAAGTTCTTTGGTTCTCAATACATATAGGATTTTTTTTTTTAATTCTTCCCTTTCTGTGTCTCTCTTGGTTGGTTATTGGACCAACTGTATTGATTCTCTGATTTTCTCATAATTATTCTTCTGCTATCCATTCCTTTGTTCTTTTGTTTTACTTTCTAGGAGATTCCCTCAACATTAACTTCCAACCTTCTAATGATTTTTTTCATTTCTGCTATAATATTTTTAATTTCTAAGAGCTCTTTTTTCTTCAGTCGTTTTAAAAAAAATAGCATTGTATTTTGTTTCATCAATGAAATATCTTCTCTTTTGTGAGAATATTAATTATAGTGTATTTAATTAAGTTACCTTCTGTTCCTTTCACTAACACTGTGTTCATCAAGTACATTTTCTCAGAGGATTTGCTTTGGTTTTTCTCATTTGAGAACAGAAGCTTTCCTCAACAGTCTGGGAACTCCTTCCTATATATCCATTGACACTTAAGAGAGAGGCAGTAAAAAGCTGATTGGCAGTTCTCTGTGAGTAGGCAGGGCTTTACTGGAAAGTGAGTGGGTAGAAATTTATCTAATTCATCAGAGATCTTTCTCTTGGAATGGTCAATTGCTACCAAGAAAACTCCTCCCTTCTCTGACCGGAGAGTATGTACCAGGCTGCCTATATTCTGGGAATTGAGAACAGGAAAAGGATTGGAATGAAAACTCTCTTCCTTTATTTCATTTTAATGTCTGAAGCCAGACATTGCTCCTGACGTCCTCAAAGTGGGTCCCTTCTGATGGAGTTTCTCCAGAGACAAACTTCCTTTCTCCAGATGCTGTGGGGAAGGAGCCATTATCTGGCTCTTTGGAGTAAGAAGGGGCATCTGGGAATAAAACTATTACATATGCAGTATGAATAGGGCTGTTTTTTGCTTTTTTTTTTTTCTTGAATTGCAATCAACAGAAATAGACTCTGGCAATTTAAATGGGAAAGGAGTTTGTTAACTGGTGGGTGGTTCACTGAATTCTTGGGAGGGCTGAAGAACCAGGCTCCAGGCTCATCTTATAGAACTATGCCCACAGAACAGGCCTGACGAGGAAATCTTCACAGACTCTGCTACCCTACTGAGCACCAAAGTAGATCATCACTGCTCCGATTCCCACTGACGCCAGAGCTACTGAGTTGGCCAAAAAGTTCATTCCGGTTTTCCACAGCATCTTATGCAAAATATATAAGAAACTTGAACTTACAACCACTGATTACTGCTTCCACTAAAAGCCTGAGTCTCCTGCTTAAAAAATGAAAATACACATAGATCCTCTCCCTTCAGTACTCTTTTTTTTTTTTAAACATCTTTATTGGAGTATAATTGCTTTACAATGGCGTGTTAGTTTCTACTTTATAACAAAGTGAATCAGTTATACATATACATATGTTCCCATATCTCTTCCCTCTTGCATCTCCCTCCCTCCCACCCTCCCTATCCCACCCCTCTAGGTGGTCACAAAGCACCGAGCTGATCTCCCTGTGCTATGCGGCTGCTTCCCACTAGCTATCTATTTTACATTTGGTAGTGTATATAGCTAGTCCATAGTCATGTGACCTGACTGTGCCAATCAGATACACATAAAATTTTAACACAGAAGAGTACTGACAGAAGGAGACTCAGTACGCTTCTGTGTTAAAATTTTATGTGTATCTGATTGGCACAGTCAGGTCACATGACTATGGACTAGCTGTAGGAGAAGCTGGGATTTAGAGTTCAGATTGAGGAAGCAAGACTCATAACTTTAGGTTTCCCTAAATATGAAAAAGTTACTCAAAAGATGATGGACAGCCAAAAATATGCAGGCTATCCTCTACTGAACTGAATCCTTCACCTCTGTCTTTAGAGGTATCTGTGCTCCAATTTTCAAGTCTCTAGGATTCTGTGGGGGAAGCTGGCTTGCTTCTTGTTGGGATTTCACTCTCCAGGCCCTTAGTTCCAGCTTTCTTGCTCTGCTAATCTAGTTGCCATTTGTCCATTTGCCTTCCGTCTTCTCAACACTCATTGAAATCCTTAATTTGCTATTGTTTCTTCTCCTATGCTCTTTGTCATTGTAGGTTTCTAATTTTTTAATTCCTTTTCCATCATTTTAGTGGGGTTCAGGAGGGAGCAGAAATCAATGTGTGCTATGTTTAATCAGAATTTCAGCTATCTTTTGTGCAGCTATGAAGAAGAATGTATGTCCCAAGGTGATTTATTGATTATTCAATGGACTAGAATAAACTCTTGAAAAATTTAAAATTTCTCCATGGGCTCAGACACATCAAGACTGCCACCCTCACCTGCTGACATTCTTCTACCCAGGCAAGAAGCCAGGCCTGTGTGTATTTGAATAATTAACTTTTCTTGCTGGGAATTTTATGTATTTCAGGAATGAAAAAAAAAAAAAATTAGCAAGGTGAGTCCCTCTTTGTTTTCACCACATGGTGGAGAAAGGCAGCTCCAGTCTCCTGAAACGATGGCATTTCTCTGCCTCTCTCTCTGTCTCGATTCAATTTGAAAATCTCAGGGAAGGATTCCTATTGGCTGGCTTGGATCATGCACCCACCACAGTGAGGGAGCGTGAGGATCTGGGACTGATCCAGCCTGGCTTCGTCTGTGACTGGAGCATGGGTCTGTCACCACAAGAGGTTAGGGGAGTGATGCAAGGCAATCACAGGCAAGGGCAACCTAATATGCGTACACGGCACTGCTGTACAGTGGATCTTCCCGAATATCACATCACCATTGCAAGATGCAGACGGGGAAAATAAACTTGCAATGAGCTGAATAATGCCCACAAGATATATCCACACCTGCATCCCTGGAATCTATGAATGTTACCTTATACAGCAAAAAAGGAATGTGCAGATGTGATTAAGGATCCTGAGATGGAAGATTATCCTGGATCATCTGGCTGGGCCGTTTAGGCTGGGTGTAGTCCTGCTGACACCTTGATTTAGCACCATTAAAGTTAGTTTGAATTTCTGGCCTCCAGAAAGAATGAACTTTTGTTGCTTTAAGCCACCAGGTTGTATTTTGTTACAGCAGCCATAGAAGACTAATACTGACTTAATACAGACTCAATAATCTCTGAGAACAAAGCAATCAAGAGGAAGGGAGTATACTCAGTAGAATGGGAACTAACCAGGAACTAGATGCCCTGGGAATCCTCAAGTCCAAACACTGCCACTGATACTTCTGTCACCATAGACGAGACACAATCTCAGAGCCTGGCCTTCTTTACCGATAACGTGGGCTAATAATACCTGATTCACAGTATTCCGCTGAATAATGAAAGAAATAAGAAAATAAAATAGGAAATAGAACTGACATTGCTTTGTAAATTTAAAAGTGCAATTTAAAATGTATAATGATTACATTTAATAGATAAATTCATCCAAACCATTCCCATAAGTTAAAAGACAAGTACTACTGGGACTTTTAACTTTCAAAATGTAGGACATGGGGGATCTCCCTGGTGGCACAGTGGTTAAGAATCCGCCTGCCAGTGCAGGGGACACGGGTTCGAGCCCTGGCCCGGGAAGATCCCACATGCCACGGAGCAACTAAGCTTGTGTGCCACAACTACTGAGCCCACGTGCCACAACTACTGAAGCCCGCACGCCTAGAGCCCGTGCTCCGCAACAAGAGAAGCCACTGTAATGAGAAGCCCACGCACCGCAACGAAGAGTAGCCCCCGCTCGCTGCAGCTAGAGAAAGCCCGTGCGCAGCAACAAAGACCCAACGCAGACAAAAATAAATAAACAACTTTAAATAAATTAATTAAATGTAGGACAATGACTTGCACTGGAATTCACTGGATAGAACAGGAAGGCTTGGGAATTTGGCTAACAGAAACCTGAGTTCTGGGGAAAGAACTGATTTACTTTCTTCATCTAAGGTCAGCAATTTCAACCACCTAGGCAAGCTACCCACCCATTCTAAGCTAAATGTGCTTTGCCAGAAAGACTAGACACAATATATCACATCTACCAGGCATGATAAAATGCAACTTTGAAAGAAATTCAGCCCATTCAAATGGCACTGTTGCTGTTCCAAACATCTGCAGAATGACTCTTTGAGAATTTTTTCCAAAGCCAATTTTACCAGCCAAACAAGCAAACAAATAAACAATTCACTAATTCAAGCTAAGCCTTTGATTTGACTCCAAAATGGTGTTCCCAGCATAACTTCCCACCTTATTCACAAGACTTGGCTGTGAAAGTGTTTAGGAAAGTTCCAAAAATGAACACTATCCTCAAAGGACCAAGATTTGCTAACATCCAAGTTGTTCTGAAAAGAAAAAAATTACTCCAGAAGGTCATTCCAAAAAAGGAGATCCAAGAGTGTTTCAAACAATGGTAAATCACTCCAGTGAGTTTCTAGTTCCCCTAGAGAGACTAATTGTGAGGCAGATGTGCTCATTTCTCCGTATTGAGAAGCAGAAGACTCTGGCAGGAAAGACTTGGGTATTGGAGACAGACTGACCTGAGTTAGAATCCAGCTCCATCACCCACCTGCTGGGGGGAGCTCGAGTGAGTCATGTATCTTCTCTGTTTCCTCTTCCATAAAATAAAGATAATATCTTGGGTGACCATTTAATTTATTGTCCATCCAGGGCACTTTGGAAAGTGAAACAGGGCTCTTTTAATATTTGCATCAGGACAACAGGCAAACCAGGATGCCTAGTCATCCTAATAGCCAACTCCTTTCAGGGTTTTCGTGAGAATGAAGTAATATAAGAGATGCACAGAGTGTGCTTAAATGAAAGCCCAATAAAAGTTACACCGGGTTTAAAAAAGAAAATCCATTGACGTGCTGGTGAGGCCTGTTTGCTCCAACAGGTCTTGGTTTCAAATGCCTTTTATTTACAACTCTGTGCAGGTCTGGCCCCTTGCCAGGTCCACTATGATAAATGGGTGTGTGTTTTCCACTGACTGCTTGGCAGGGCTGCTGACACGGCCTTTCTGCCCGCCATCTGTAGGGCATCACCAGTGAGTGGCAGGCTTCCCTGTGAGCCCAGCCAGGGAGGTGGCAGCACAAGGCCCATTGATCATTTGCTCTGCACGCAAGAGCTGACCGGACAGTGCAGTTTCCGGGGCTGTAACGGGCTCAACGTGGACGCTTGCGCTTGAACGGCTGAACTTTCTCAAGAAAAGTCAATTAAGTCCAAGTGCATCTGCACATCCAACAGTATACAGTAGGCACTCACACTTCTCCATTTCACCCTGGGATGACAGAAATTTCTTTGGAGAAAAAGGTTGTTAATAATCCAAGTCCTATATAAGCTGTTATACTCTTTAAGGTTAGTACCTACTTCGGGAACAAATATATCTGATTATCTTAACAGGAAGTCAGGGTTCTCTGAAGAGCTCCAGCCATGTTTAGTCTTCTTTTGGCTCCTTAGACCTCCCTGAACAAACTGCAGTCATAATAACACCAATGAAAACAGCATCCTGTAAAGATGAGGGGCACAGACTCAGGTCACGGTCTGCCTGGATTTGTAACCTGCCACTTATTAGCTATGTGAGCTTGGGAAGTACCTGAACCTCCTGGTGCCTCAGTTTCCTCATCTGTTAAATGGAAATAATAAGAGGAGCTAATTTTTGAGCAACTGAGTTAAGTGAGCCGCTTGTAAGTAGTAAGCCCTATGCAGATTTTGTTAAATTTTGTGGGTTTTTTATAATAAAACAGCAACAGCATCACATAATATAAGCTCCCGTCTCCTAGGTCCTTACTATGAACCAAGTATTTCAAAGGCCCCGGCTGCTTTTTCCTGACATCATTCCAACCCCAATTCTCACACACCAGCTGGGAGTCCTACAATTTAGTTCAATTCCAGCACTAACTAACCGGAGACTGCCCCCCACTTCACACACCAGCCGCAAATGGGGTCCCCAGACTACCCTCCCTTCTGCCCAGCTGACTACAACTTCAGGGGTTCCCAGGACCCCTCCCCTTAGGTTTAGTCATTTGTTAGAATAACTCACAGAACTCAAGAAGCGCTGTACTTATTGTTACAGTTTATTATAAAGGAAACAAATGAACAGTCAGGGGACGAGGCACACAGGGAGCGGTCAGAAAGGGTCCCGAGTGTAGGCGCCTCTGACCCCGTGGAGCTGGGGTGTGCCACCCTCCTGGCACTTCAATGTGTCAACTTGGAAGCTCCCTCAACCTTCATCGTTCCACGTGTTTTTATCAAGTTTCATTACGCAAACACAATTCATTAAATCATTGGCCATTAGTAACTGAACTCAGTCTTCAACCCCTCTCCCTTCCCTGGAGGTGGGGGGGGGGGTGCTGAAAGTCCCCCCTCTCTAATCTTTTGCCTGGTTTTCTGGCAACCAGCTCCCTAGGAAACCTACCATGAGTCACCTCATTAGCATACAAGGCACGTTCCTCTCCTAAGGAAATTCCAAGCGTTCTAGGAGCTCCATGCCAGGAACTCGGGTTTTATACAAGTTCTTTGAGCGTGTTATCTCATTATTATTATTCCTTTCGTAGGATGAGAAAACTGAGATTCTGAAAGGTTGAGTTACCTGCCCCAGGTCACACGGCTGTAGGTGACAGAGCTGGGAATGGCCCCGCGTCTGTCCAACCTTAGGCCCTTTTGTTCTTTCCTCTACACCAGACACATGGCCCAAAGTCCAGCAGTCAGAGAAGGATGTGTCCAAAGGAAGCAGGCTGTCTCTCACTCTGATGTCCCGAATTCATCCCTGTGGACTGACAGCTTGTCACCACGGAGCGGGAGAGCTGTCACTAAAAGTGAAAGAGCTGATTCACTCTGGGAACCCTTTGGGGGGACAGCAAGATGGTGGTGGTCCCCTGTCAGGTGCTGAGTTTGATGCAAAAAGAGGAAAGCAGCTTCCTCCTCACTTCACGGAAGTACAGCACCCAATTTGGAAAGCAAGCAAGCCCCCAGGCCTGGCTGCAGACAAAGAAAGAGCCAGCACCGCTGGGCCTGGCAAAGACCACAGGCCCTCATGGATGTGCTGAAACCGAGCAGGACCCTGTGGGGCTCCTGGGCATGGAAGCCTTTCAGTGTCCCCCATTTCTTGTTTGGAGGGAATGGACTCCAGCCTCCATGACCTTCCCTGAGTTCTAAAGGGCAGATCCGAACAGCTGCTAATCAGGGAAGGGAGGGGTCGCAGAGACAAGACAGGAGCAGCCAAGAAACAACAGTGCAGCCTTGGGGCAGGGTCCTGGTTCCACCTCAAGGGATACACATAACAATATCTTTGAGCTCTTTTACAGAACTAAAACCCCCAACAAATGGCAGATGTTAGCATTCTTCATTCCAGAGAAGCTCACGGTTTGATAACCTTGAAGAGCTCCTCGGGAGACCACCTGAAGGCAGACTGAAGGAGGGCAGCCCCTGCACACACCCTGATCCTTACCAGCAACCCCACCCTTGAACCGCTGCTATAAAACTCCTCACCAAATCCTCCCGGGTTGGGACCCACAGATTTTCAGGGCATGAGCCCACTGTATCCCCCTTTGCCTGGCAAAGCAACAGAGCTACTCTTTTCTATTAATACGTCACCCAAAACTCTGTCTCCGAGATTCAATTCGGCACCAGCGCACAAAGGCTGAGCTTTCGGCATGCAAGTCCGCAACCACAGCAGAAGACGGAAGAAAGAGAAAGTTCCAGAAGTCCCTGACCATACAAGTGACTGAATGGATTTGTTCACGGGTGCATGAAAATTCCTGGCCAAGACCCTGCAAGATGCCTGCGGGTTACTCTGAAGGAACAGGCACTGCGTGTGCAAAAACAGACAGCTGCCAGGCCAGTTAGGGCTCCACTCTGTCCCACAGGCACATAGATGCTGGGCTAAGATAAAATCCAACCTCAGATTCGATTTCAGAAGGGCAACATTTGACGCATTCTTCTCTTATTTCTGTAATATTTAAGAGCCAACTGACACGTGATTAATGCAATTTTTTTTTTTTTTGCATTCAAGTTAAGCCCTCCAAAAATGTGTCTTATTAAACCCAGACAACTGGTCTGTACATAGAGATAGCATCTGATGGGGGGATGTGAACGACCAAGATCTATTTTAATTACAGTAGGACCGCAAGCAGACTTTCCCAGTTCACCGTCACAGCTGCCATGAAAGTCTTCATCCAGGTAAACCTGACCATTTTCACACTTAAACCCATAATAATGATAATAAAAATGCCGCTCCAGATGAAACAATAGAACAACGAGAGGTTTATTAGTGCTCCCTCTGACATCCAAACTGGAAAGTCCGCCTATGCTGACAGATCAGTTAGGGACAAAAAAGAGCTGCTCATTTAACAGAATCCGTTTTGCAGTCTCATCACATCAGAAGGGGGCTAAAAAAAAAAAAAAAAAAGTCACCTGGGGGAATATGTGAGGATTGCGAATGTAAACACTGTTGATGGTTTTCTCAGGTTCAATTTTATCTTGACTTAGCAGCCACCTTCATTAAGCAAACATTTTTCAGTTCAATTGCACTTTGAGTGAAGCCAGCTGCCATCATCAGGCAAACGTTAGATTTGGGACACGTGTCCATACAAAAATGATTTGCTCTATTGACTGCCACACCGACAGAACAAACTCTGGACCAGCTGAGTCTATCAGAATCAGCTTCTTTTATCCTCACCTCACCACCCCCTCCCCTCAAATCCCCTGTCCGTCAGAGAAAACTGTCAGTTGCTACGGGTCTCTCTCCTTCTCTCCAAGGGCTGTTATGGCCCCGAAATGCAGGACCTCACACCCATTGCCTCAGAAGAGGACTCTGACTCCAGCTGGCTCAGTCATCTTGCTTCAGGGGACAAACGTGATACATCAGACGCTCTCGTGGCTACTGAACAGTGTAAACTTACAGCTGTCTCATGAACTAGTTCAGGGTCAAACACTCCTAGTCTCTGAACTGCAATCCTGTGTTGCCTTTGCTCCTATTCCTCTAAGATTATCCCAGAACTACTGTGCAAAGGAAAAATCCTACACAGAAGCTGGCATCTTGCTTCGTGCTTTCCATCCCAACCCCCAAATCCAGAGTTTTGCAATCAAGACTTAAGAGATCTCCTAGACACTGAGGTTAGTGCCGATGACGATGCTTGTTGTGGGCAACGAGCAGAGGGGATTCTGTTCAGGGCAGACTTCCCTAGCTATGGGTCTGGACCCCAAGGAAAACTCCTCACAGCTGTTGGCTGATCTTCATGCTACAGAGGGACCAGACCTGTAGTGTTGGCCTGTGGAAGTCTGACCCCCAGACACTTCAAGGGAATTTCTGTTAACTCTGTAAGGATCTGTGTCAACTGAAGGTGGCTACAAATTCTTTGCCACTCCTTCCATCAAGAGGTGGGTCCACTACCTTGAGGGCATCATGCTAAGTGAGATAAGTCAGACAGAGAGAGATAGATACCATATGACCTCACTTATATACAGAATCTTAAAAAAAAACAAAATGAACCCAAAAAACCCCAAAAACAAACAAAAAAGATACATGCACTCCAATGTTCACAGCAGCACTATTTACAATAGCCAAGACATGGAAGCAACCTAAGTGTCCATCGACAAATGGATGGATAAAGAAGATGTGGTACATACACACAATGGAATATGACTCAGCCATAAAAAAGAATGAAACAATGTCATTTGCAGCAACATGGATGGACCTAGAGATGATCAAACTAAGTGAAGTAAGTCAGGTAGAGAAAGACAAATATCATATGATATTGCTTATATGTGGAATCTAAAAAAAATGATACAAGTGAAATTATTTGCAAAACAGAAACAGACTCACAGACATAGAAAACAAACCTATGGTTACCAAAGCAGGGGGGGGGGATTAGGAGGTTGGAATTAACATATACACACTACTATATACAAAACAGATAAACAACAAGGACCTAATGTATAGAACAGGGAACTATATTCAATATCTTGTAATAACCTACAATGGAAAAGAATCTGAGAAAGAATCTGAATCACTATACACCTGAAACTAACACAACACTGTATATCAACTATACTTCATTTGAAACAAACAAACAAACAAACTCGTAGAAACAGATCAGATTGGTGGTTGCCAGAGGCCGGGGGTGGGGGTGGGTGAAATGAATGAAAGGGGCCAAGAGGTACAAACTTCCAGCTACAAAATAAACGAGTCCTAGGGAGGTAATGCACAGCATTACATAGCTCACTACAGTTAATAATACTGGATGGTATATATGAAAATTGCCAAGAGAGTAGATCTTAAAAGTTCTCAGCCCGAGAAAAAAAAAAATTGTAACTATGTGTGATAACAGATGTTAACTAAACACTGTGGCGAGCGTTTCACAATATATAAATGTATCAAACCATTATGCTGTACACCTGAAACTAGTAAAATGTTATATGTCACTTACAGCTCAAATAAAAAATAATTAAGAAGTGGGATCCATTTAGTCTCCCTGTAAAGAAAAAGACTGGGGCTTCCCTGGTGGCGCAGTGGTTGAGAATCTGCCTGCAAATGCAGGGGACACGGGTTTGAGCCCTGGTCTGGGAAGATCCCACATGCCGCGGAGCAACTGGGCCCGTGAGCCACAACTACTGAGCCTGTGCTCTAGAGCCCGCGAGCCACAACTACTGAGCCTGCGCATCTGGAGCCCATGCTCCGCAATAAGAGAGGCCGCGATAGTGAGAGGCCCGCGCACCGCGATGAAGAGTGGCCCCCGCTTGCCGCAACTAGAGAGAGCCCTCGCACAGAAATGAAGACCCAACACAGCCATAAATAAATAAATTAAAAAAATAATAATACACAGGTCACTGAAAACGATGAAGGTTGGGGACAGTTCGTTATGCAGTAATAGATCATTGGAATAGAATTCATTTACCGAAGATGCTTATCTTGATCACGGCAAGCATTTTCCCACATCAGGGCCTTTACACTTTTTTTTTTCCTTCTGCCTGGGATGCTGTTCTTCTAATTGCTTCTGCCTGGGATGTCTGTCTGACCAGGTCCTTCTAAGCGCTCAGGCTGTACATCAAACACCTCCAGCTTAGAAAGGCCTTCCCTGACCACCCTTTCTGAAGTGTGTGCTCCCAACACACACAATCCGAGTCTCCCTTTATCCCAACACCAAATTGAAATACCTTCCTTGGCTCATTTTTTTACTAGTTAATAATGGGTGTCCCCATTCCTGAAGAATATGGAGCTTTGTCTTCTCTGTTCATGGCCATGATTTCAATCACCCAGAACAGTGTGTGGCACATATTAGGTACTCAAGGAATATTTGCCGACCAAACTAAACATTCCTTTAAAAAAAAAAAATTGAAGAATATGTATATCACCAGAATACTTGAGGAAACAAAATGGACCTCCAAGAGGAAAAAGTTGTAAATTGTGATAAAATTACATTGTAATAAAGCAAATAAAAGCTTTTATCCCTCACTTAACCCGGTTCTTGTGGTTCTTGTGTTTCCAAATTAAGAATCTAAAGGAATGTTTTAAAATTTTCCGTCCTGATTCTCCAGAGTAAGACGCTGGACATTAAAATATCATTTACAACAGACATTACTCCATTATCGAGCAATGCTTCCCTCTTAAATGCAACCCATTTTTCTCACCTCAAGATTTCATGTGTTTCATGAAACATGTGTTTCATGTTTCGTAATTGCAATCATTGTTGCTTTTGTTGTGGTCATCCATGTACAATGCTTGGTGTCAGTCGATTTATCTCTTGTAAAAATAAAATACAGTGTGTGTGTGTGAAAAAAAAAAAAAAAAAAAAAAAAAGTACCTGGACGGTGCTGGCAGGGAGGAGAGCAAGCCCAAAGGCTCACATTCCAGATCTGTCACACCTGGGCTCGAATCCCCGGGCCATCACTTCCAGCTGTGCTGTGTGGTCATGGAAAGGTGTCTCACCCTCTCTGTGCCTCAGTTCTTTCACATGTAAAATGGAACTTATACATCCTAAAGCTTTTGTTAGATTCAATGGGAAACCTCACACCAAATGTTCAGACCAGCATGAGGATCACAGAAGGTGCTCAACAGCAGTTAGCAACAGCAGCAAGGGCCTGGGGAGTAAGGTGGCCCTCCCATCTGGTCCTCACTAATTCAGCCTCAGGACTGGTCAGGGGGCCATTGTCACGGTGACCTTGCAAATCTGGCCCTGTCCCTCCAGACGTGGAAAAGTCCTTCAGTGGCTCCCCAGTGTCTTCAATACTGAGTTTAAACTCTGTCAATGGGTTCTTAGTTTGGATTCCCCCAGACACAGTTTGCTTGGGATGTGAGCCTAGGAAAGATCTGTAAGTAGGAGAAGACAGGAAAGGGACAAAAGCCAAAACGGCACTTGACCTTGAAGAGGTTTCTGCACCCCTATGTTCACTGCAGCATTATTCATGACAGCCAAGACAACCTAACTGTCCCCTTTCCGACGAATGGATAAGAAAATATAGTATTTATATACAATGGGATATTATTCAGCCATAAAAGAAGGAAATCCTGCCATTTGGGACAACATGGATGGACCTTGAGGGCATTATGTTAAGTGAATAATGAGAGAGTCAGAGAAAGACAAATACTGTTATGATATCTCTTACATGTGGAATCTTAAAAAAACAAACTCAGATACAGAGAGCAGATTGGTGGTTGCCAGAGGTGGGGGGTGAGGGATGTGAAGATGGTCAGAAGGGACAAACGTCCAGTTATAAGATAAATTGGTCCTGGGGATGCAACGTCGGGCATACTGACTATACTTAACCATGTTGCATATTTGAAAGTTGCTAAAAGAGTAGATCTTAAAAGTTCTCATTGCAAGAAAAAAAAGTCTAACTATGTGAGATTATGGATGTTAACTTATTGTGGTGATCATTTCACAATATATGCATATATCAAACCACTGTACGCCTTAAACTAATGCAGTCTGCCAACTGTATCTCAATAAAACTGGAAAAAAAAAAAAAAAAAATTTCAATTTAACATGTACACGAAGGTGCAATTTTGTTAAGCGAAAACCGTGAATTCAAAGGTATTGCCACAGTGCCACCTGGTGGTGAATGCTGATTCTGCACATTTTTCTCCTGACGCAGTGTGGGAATAAGGAGGAAAGGGAATCTTGCACCTCAGATTACAAAGTGTGTGACATACGCGATCTAATTCGAGATGCAATGGTTTGACATGGGTAATATTATTCCCGTGTCATGGAGGCTGAGAGAAGGGAAAGGACAAACATTTATTGATACCTAATACGGACTGTATTAGGTAAGGCCTTTTGAATCATTTTTCTCGTTTAATACTTGAAATAATCTCGGGATATTGATACTACCCTCATGTAAATAAGCAGACTTGCGCATGCGCACCGTGATGTTCAGTGTCTCGTCAGACATCTAGTCAATGGAGGTTTGGATCCAGGAATGCTGGCCTCTGAGCCTGTTTCCACTGTATTGTACGCTAAACAGCTTCACCAAGTTTGCCAAGCCAGTAAATGTTAGAGACAAAACCAAAGCCCCAGACTTCTGGCTCCAAAGTTAACCCATTCTATAAACATTTATTGAGTGCCTACTCTATGCCAGAGATTGTGCTGGATGCTGGGACATCCCAGTGACCCGTATCTATCACTGTGTTCTTTCTACAGCCCCAGAAAGCCACTCATTGCCTTTTCTTTCAAAATGTGACCAACACATCAAAATCCAGCAGGCTCTAGTCAACTCTGGATAATAATTTCATCCACTCATTCATTCATCCAACAAATAGTCATCAAACTAAATTTCATTGTGGGCAAAAGCAGAAGTAGTCCCTGCCATCATGGAGCTTATAGCACAGTTGGGGAGACAGATATTAATCAAATAATCACAATAAAATGTAAAATACCCATCGTGGCAGAGTTGTGGGTAGGAAAGATGTGGTACATAAGGGCATATAATAGGGAGAGTTGACAGTTCAGATCATCAGGAAGTCATGAGGAAGCCACTAGGATAAGTAGGAGTTATGGAGGCAAAGAGGAGAGGAAAGAATTCCAGGCGGAGGAACCTGCATGTGCAAAGGGCCTGAGGTACTTGACGGATATGTATCATCCTAAATACAAAAATCCTTTCCACCAGGCTTCTGCCTTACATCAGAAAACAGAAGTACATTCTAAGGACCTCAGATGCACTCAGAAAACCTAAGAAAATTGAAACAATCCCAAGATGCCCATTTTGCAACTATCAACTAATTAGAAGAGCCTCAAATTTGTGTACTACTTTCAATTTCCAAAACACTTTTACACCCAGATTATGTTTACTCTTTCCCAAAGGGAAACGTATGGTTATTCTTGCACACACAGAGGAGAGGGAGGCCCAGAAAAGCCAAATGAGCTGTCCACATTAGCCGGTAGCCCTCACAAAACTTCACAATCCCAATCCAATTATGTTTTCACCACACTTCCTGGTGTTAAATTACAGTGTAACTTATTCCATAGTCACTGCTAATTTACCACGCTGCAATCTGAGAGTAACCATTTGACAACTAAATCAAAATCAATTCTGATTTTCACATTATTAATGTTCTTAGCTTTCTAGACAACAATTTTGCTACACGTAATTCATTGATCAGCAGTACTTCGGTTAATATTCTGGTCTAAAAAAGATACCAGTCTCACGTTTTCTTGGCTATCTGATCAACACTCAGCTGGGGAATTTAATCAACCGATCGATTTCAAACTAGTTTAGTTAATTTTTTCCACTGAATTGCTCAATTCTTTAATGGATTTTTAGCAAATGGATCATAAGAGTTGGGAAGATATAACAGGATAAATCAATTAACTTTAAACTTAATACGAGAGTGGGATAGGAGGGAATAAAAGCTGTCATTTGATAAAATAGATAAAATTCAAACCCATGGTAAACTGCATTCACCAAAATAGCTACCAGAAAAAAGCAAACCCTGTCATTCATTTATTCGTGCATGCACACATGCATTCATACCTTCTTTCAGTCATTATCATTAATTTTGTATCTACTAAGAGCCAGACCTGGGCCAAGTAGAATGGTACAGAAATGATTAAGAGGAGGGTACAAGAGTATGCCAACTACCAACTTACTGCCTTTCAGCTCCAAATCCATCTTTCACTGCCAGCTTGGTGAAAATATCTTTCGAAGATGACAAGATGCTAAATTTTGTCAGTAGAGGGCGCTGGAGAAACACTGCAAGAAGAAGAGGTTTCTCTTTCCACTCCCACGCTTTTCCATTTGCTGCTTCTGGTTTCTACCAAGAGCTGTTGCCAGCAGTGTTGGGGGGGGGGGGGGCGGGGGAACAGCTGGTGACGCTCATCCCCATCAAGTTTCAGTGACATCCCCAGGATGGATCTCCAGTGAGTCACAGGCACCCAGCAGGCAGCTCCCAACCTCAGCCCACCTGCACCCGGAAGGGGTTTCTCCTGCTTGCTGGTCTCTGCCTCTCCTGTTGTTTCCTGCTTGCCCTGCAACTGCAGACACCCACCCACACCCACCCACACCCACCCCCGCCCAGAGAACATCCCCGCACAGTGGCTGCAGGGTTGAAGTTCAACCCAGTCTGAATCTCCCCCCTTGGGAAGGGGGTCCACCTTCTCATTATGTCCCTTCCTTCAGACTCTCCCTTGGCCCTACGGTATTCTTTGAGGTTCTCTTTACTCCTCTCTCGATAATCTCTGATATAGGCAATAATTCTTTTACCAGTGGTGATCAAGCAGGGGTCACTTTCAGACCAAGGGACAGTGGTGATTGTCTAGACATGTTTTCAGTTGTCACAACAGGGGAAGGAGGAAGCAGTGTTCCCAGCAGCCAGTGTGCAGAGGCCAGGGATGCTGTTAAACATCCTCAGGGCAAAAACATTCCCCTGAATTCAGAATTACCCAGCCCCAAATGTCAACAGTTGCTGAAGCTGAGCAACCCTGCTTCATGGTCAGCTTTCCTTGTTGAGATGACTGTGTGGGTTTTTTTTTCTCCTCCTGGACCGTGACTGATGCAGAGGTTGAGAAAGAAATGCAGGCAGATAAATTAAATCAGACCCTGGGAAGTTTCCTCACCAGGCTTTTGTCTTAGCAGCTCTGGCTTGTCTAAAGAACACTGCTATGTTTTTAATTGTATTGTTTGACCTGTTGTTGCTGATGGAGTGAGGAAAAACACAAGTGCTGGAGGATGAAAAGAGGAATCCTGGGAAATTTTTTTTTCCTTTAGCTTGGCACGGAATTTTCTTACTGATGAATGGGGAACACATACTCCACACACTCCAACTGCTATTCCCTGCCGAAAACAGATGGTGGGAACAGTGAATAAGGACGCCACGAGATGGCAGCTCAAGCGCTCATTAACAAAGAGAATTTAAACATGAAATACTAGAATATAAAATGTAACGCAAAATCACCTCCTATTAGAGTGAGAAGGGCATTGAAAGACCACCAGTCCAATGGTACCCAAATCAGGAGGAAAATCAGAGACATCTGGAGATTTTCTGAAGAATACAGCTTCTGGGGCCCCAGCCCATAATAATTAAATCAGAGTCTCTAGGAGGTAAGAGAGTCTAATGTTTTTATTTTAAACAGAGCCACTGCTGGCCTATACGGTGCCTTTATGAAAAACAGAAAAGGCATTTTTCTCTGCACCAGGTACATGACTTGGCAGGTAGAGAATCTGGGTGTTACTCCCCTCCCATCCTCTCAGGCAAGTTCACTTGTGCAGTGCACAACCTGCACAACTCTACAAGGGAGCCCTGATTTGCAAAACGAAGAAACTGAGGCCCACAGGTTTCAATTTCATTCTTTTGCTAATTTATTCTCTGGCCCATTCATTCACTCAACCATTGAGCACTTGATACAGGCCAAACTCTGTGGGAATAAGATGAATAAGACATGGCCTCCACCCTCAGGGAATGTACAGTCCATCTGGAAAATAACTTGAACAAAATGCTTTTGTTTATGTTATTGCATCTGATCATCCAACAACATAGAGAGGCAGGGAGTAGTATTATTATCCCTGTTGGACAGGTTGAGAAACAGAGGGTGTGAGACGTGCAAAATCACACACAAAATCCGGTCCTGAGATGGAATCAGAACCCAGACCCTCAAATCTCAGGGGAGCTCTTGTCCCTTAATTCAGTGTCTCCTGCTCTAGGAAGCCACAGTGTTGCCCCAGATCCCAGCCTCGCACACAGCCTATCCCCCAAAGGCGGGCTGTCAGGAGTCATCTTCTTCCCTAGTCTCACATCCTTGGGTTTTCTCCCTGACGAGGGAGACGTGTCTGTCAGATAGACATCCATGCACACGGATGCCCTCTCAGTTCCAATGACTGGATCTGAGAATGAATGAGAAATTGCAGGGGAAGGCAGGACCATGTGAAGGTAGTAAATGGATCTCCTATTCCTGGAAAACGTACCCAGGGTTCATCTCTCCTCTAACAATTAAGTTTTTTCTTCACAGCGCTAATCACTAGATGACACTAATGCTTAACTCTGGATTTGCTTCTGCCATACAAATGTCAGTGCTTGGAGGGTTGGGATTTGCCTGTCTTGTTCGGTTGCATCTCCCAGAAGGAGGACGGTATCTGGCTCATAGAAAACACTGGCTGAATAAATGCATGAAGGAAGGAAGGAAGGAATACATTTTATAGAGCTCATGAAGCCGGGCCAACCAAGCCTTTCGGAGAAAAGCCAAAAGCAATGTGACTTTGTAATTTCAACAAGAAGCCATAAATCCCTCTATCTTTAATAATGCAGTGCCTTCTTTGTCAGGAAACTTGAGTATTTCCTTTCCAAACCCGTACGTTTATAGCTAAGACATTTTTTGCTTCACTGTCAGTAAAGGAATTTTCTTCAAGTGGCACTAGCCAGTTTATGGTCTCTTTCTTTTTATGTGAACAGTTAAAAAAAAATCCATGTCGTCATTTTGTGCCACTCCAACGGTCCAGGATAAACCATCCAAATCAAATGTGGACAGCATGAACACCATGCTAGTGATGCATCACGGAGCCACAAAACACTAGAGGTGGGACAAGCCTTACAGAGTACGTGTGTCAGTCTCATATTCTTCAGGATGCAAGGAACTGCAGCCCGGACTGGTTCAAGGAATTACTGAAAACCACACGGCAAGGTGGTGTCGGGGCTGGGACCAGATCACAGCTGTCACTGATGGTTCATTTCTTCTGTTAAGGTGATCAGATCAACTACACTTCAATAAAATTTTTTAAAAGATAAAAATAGTTTAAAATAAATAAATAAAATTTGTAAAAAGATGATTAGAAATAGAATCACAGCATCAGGCATCTGTGACACCAACCTGCACTTTCATGGAGCAATGAGAAAAGAAAAATGTGGCTCTCATTCAGTTGCCCTATCTTCCATCTCTAGTCTCACTACCCAGTTCTGGGATGAATGGGTGTGACCTGAAGCTGAACGCGTCAGGTAGATTTTGTGGCCTAACAAACTGCAAACTCAAAGCCTAGTGGCTTAAAGAAGTGACCATATATATAGCACATGGCTCTATGCGTTGGCAACTTGGGCTGGGCTCAGCTGGAAGATTCTTCTGGCCTCAGTTCACTCATGAATCAGCCATCAGTGGCTGGTTATAGGAAGCCCTGTTTCTATAGGGGCTTCTTCCAGAGGGCAGCTGGTATATCTGCTGGGGTGATCACAGAGATCACAGAGATCAGGTCACGTGTCTGTCATCCCCTGGCAAACTAGCTGCACTTGTCAACACGGCAGTGGCAGGGTTGTGAGAAAGAGAAAAAGCCTGTGGGGCCTCTTGAGGCCTAGGCTGGAGCTGGCATGCCCTTTCTCCCAGTATTCTCCTGGTATGTCAGACCACAGGCAGCCTACCTTCAGGGGCAAAGAAAAGACTCCACCTCTTCATGGGTGGAGCTTAAAGTCACATTGCAAAGGCATGGGAACAAGGCAGGAATGAACTGGGGACCACTTTTGCAATCTCCCATGTCAATCAACAAGGTGAAACACCCCTCCCCCACTGCCCTAGAGTCTGGCACACCCTGCTTTACAGGAATCTCCCAGCCAATCAGGACATTCATGCACATCTTTATTGGGTATAAGCTCACATCACTATTAAGAGGTAGTAAGAGGACAGGATATTTGAAATGGAGAAAGTCACCAACCCCTTCGGGGAAGTTGGGTGCACAGAGCTACCTTAAATAGTTACGTTACACACAGGAAGTTTACTTAAACAGTAGTTAAGTGTGTGGGTCCTGGAGACACCAGCCTGGGTTTGAACCTCAGGGCCACCATTTACCAGCTGTGCGGACAAATTACTGAACCTCTCCAGACGTCAGTTTCCCTGTCTGCAAAATGGGATGACCGTCACCATATGGTTTCACAAGCCTGGAGTGAAGATTAGGTGGAATAATGCACAGGCCTCACACACAGGAGGCATAATAAACACTGCTGACCATCAGCTTTTCTATGATCATAATAAAAGAAGGAGAGACAAACTTTCTCTCCTGCACCCCTGGCATTTTTGTCTTCTGGGTCCAGGCAGAATTTGGTGCCTTGTAGCTCTATCATCCACAAAGGGCAGAGGCCTCAGGGGAGCAGGAGAGGGCAGTGGCCCAGCCCAGGAGAGCAGGCAGATACCCCAATACTAGAGGATGGAGGAGAAGACAGCACTGGCCTCTCTCCCGTGCTGCATCCTTAGAGGGGGCAGGACCACCCAAAAGGTATAATGAGTAGAGACAGGGTGTCCACCCTAAGCTCTATGGCATTCAGACCTGCAGAAAAGGTCCCAGGAGAAACCAACCCCCGAGAGGCCTGGGGGACCACGACAGCCAGCAGCAAGACCAAAGAAGCCTTCACATGTCCTCTGGACCACAGGAATCCCATGGGCTCCTCACACAAGCCTGGGGATGGGGAGGGGCTGCTCGAAACATAAACCAGTCTGAAGGTCTTGCCCTTTCTGACAAATGGGGGAAGGGTCAAGGCAGACTGATTTGGTTTAGAAACACAGAGAATGTGGATTGTTTCTGGCGTCTTCTTCTCCCCAGCTCCCCTCTCCCCCCTCCCCCTCCCTCCTCCCCCGCTTCTTTTTCTTCTTGTGATATTGGCGCGTGAGTCCATTTCACCCGCCCATAGAGCACAAGCTCAGCTAACAAACGCCCCGGCTGGGGTGCCAGCTAAGGACCACGGCGAGGCTCCGAGGCATCTCTGGGCGTCTTCTACCAGGGCCACGGCCAGGCCACACCCAACACAGCAAGAGAAAGCCAAGGCCACACACCCACTGGTCCCGCTTCAGGGGGCAGCCCCCTCAGGCCACACGGGGACAGAAAGGCCTGGGAGGCAACTGAGAGGTCCCGTGCAAGACCTGTGTTTGGGGGTCAGGGAGTCCAAACCTCAGCTCTGCCCCTTGCCCACATCAGCCTCCACTCTGGGCTCAGGTTCCCCTTCGGTCCAGTGGAAACTGAATCTACCTCGAAGGACCACAGGGAGAACTAAATAAGAGAATTCATGTCAGGAAGTTGGCACATATGGGCTTGTGATAAATCCCATGGGTCTCTAAGTAGAAGTGAGTCCCGGTGCTGGTGTGAGCAGAGCTCCCTCCTCTGCGCCCCCTTCAGGAAACCAGACTCATCCCCATCACAACCTTCACCCCTTGGATTGCAGACCCGCCTCCCCAAAAAACTGCACTCACATCCTGAGGCCTGGATATACTAGGTGCTCAGTAAGTGGTAAAAAAGTCAAGGATCAAATGCTCATCTGTCAGTCCAGGATTTCAGGTTCATCGTCCACAGACAGAAAATGTTTATTTGGGGATCATCTCCTCCAACTTCATAGGGTTGATGTGATGCTCAAAAGAGAGGACGTCCAGAATGAGTTTGGCACTGACCTTGGGGCCCTGGAATTTCCCAATAAATGGTAGCTAATTTTATGAACTATTAATCATTCATTTTTAATATCATTATCAATATTGTTATGAATTAACATTGTCATTATTAATACTCATTGCCCCCTCTCTTTCACACCTCACCCCCACCCCTTTTGTGAACATTATTAACCTCACATCCTGGTGTTCAGGACATAAAGATGCACCTTAGGTACACAGAGGTCAAGTAAAATTGACCCTCAGCTTCTAATACCTTAGTTTTTTTATCTACAAAATAGAGATGATAAATGGTTGGAAGGCTTAGTCATAAAGTATGGGAGTGCCCAGAACAGCACTTCAAACATGTTGGCTCTCAGCATCTGGATGATCCTTTTCAATCACTGTGACTCATCCACCAGGTACCACTTGCCACGTCCCTATGTTTCACTCACGGGCAAGCCCTCCTCTCTGGGCAGTGGCTCTGTGACTCCCTGTCCCACCTCGTTTTGCTTTTCCGTTATTAAAATAAGCTGGGCTCGGTCACCCAGTAGAACCCTAACGCCCCCCACGATCTCTCGCAAGCCTGGCAGCGTCTGGGCCAGCCATGGGCACAAGTGGAGCAGGAAGAGAAGTGCCGAGATCGTGGGGTGTGATGGGGAGGTGGGGACGGCCAGCAGGGACCAGTTCCAGGAGTCCCAGAACGAGCGGGGCTGGGAGCCACCTGGAAGGGCGTGTAACCAAAGAAAGGAAAACTGGTGCACTACCTTGGAAATAGCCATTCTCTGGAAAAGTCTCAGGCTGATCTGACTCCTCAATTTTGCCAGAAACATCTTTCTGGCCTGGGGGGAGTTTTCAAAGCCCTTGAAGGCATGTCTCAGCTTTCTTTTGCTGACTGGCTCCTAAGAGGACTTCACCCAATCTTCTCAACATCACCAGTGCAATTTTCCTGGACTCCAGGCCTGATTTTTGTTTTTCAGGCTTGAGTAGGAACTAACGCTTCCTCCCAGGCTTGCACCCATCAGCCCCTTGAGCCCCTCCCCGAAGTAGCTGGCTGCCACCCTGAAGGACCCATCGTCATAAATCCATCAAGAGCCCCCTGCCGAGCCGGAGCAGCTTTTCACAAGAACGAAATTAAGGCACTACATTCTGCTTCAAAATGAGAAAATTCTCATTAACAAAAAGCATACCCTATGTTTTAATTTTCATTCGTTAATTTGTTCTTGTTAATTGTTAAATAAAACGAGATGCAAAGGGTCATGGGATGCAGATTCCCCCCACCTTCTTTCACAACACCTAGTTATTCCACTTGGTATTAAAATCATAGCCTCTGCACTCAAGGTTACAAGGCCACAAAAACCCAACAGTCTAAGCTAACATGAGACATCGACATCTCCTAGCTTCAGTTCCTGGAGTTGCACGTTTATTTATGAGGGATAATTAAATATTTTAACAAACACATCATGCGTTCTATGTGCAAGGCACCGCTCAAAACGCTTACAAGCACTAATTCCTGTAACCCCCGTAATAACCCTACAAAGTCAGTATTATTAGGATTAGTCAACTTTTGCAGATGATGAAAGCAAAGCACAGAGGTCGAGTTACTGACCCAAGGTCACACAGCTGGTCAGTAGCAGAATAGGATTAAAACGCAGGCAGCCTGGCTGGCTACAACATTTGTGCGCGTTGCCACTGCACTATGCTGCAGATATTGTAACTAGAACTTTCCACTACACCTGGGAAAATGGGAATGGCCACCAGGTCAAATGGTGAAATCTACCATCTCAAGATACCGAGGTCTGAGCGACCCCTAGTGGCCACTCTGAGGTAGCACAACCTCAAAGTTGGGCTTAGCCTTGAACCTGGGGTTGACCCCTGTTCTTGATCTTGGCTGAATGACTTCACCCCTCTAAGCCTCAGCTGCTGCTGCTGTGAGGATTAAAAGCGTAAAACTTGCAAAAAGCATTTAGAGCAGTGCCTGGTGCGACTGAAGAGTTCAATAAATATTGGCCCCCGTCTTACTATCACCTTGCAGATGAGAACACTGAGACACGCAGGGGACTCTGCCAAAGCAGAGCCACACTCGTGCATCAGGGGCCAAATCAGATCCACGTGTCCAGCAGATTCTCCTAGAGCAGCTGTGGGTTCAGTTTACCACATGCCCTTCCTGCCCCACCAGCTGGGATACCCGCTTGTTCTAATGACACATCAGGGCTCTTCCCTGAAGGCACCCCGGAAACCCATCAGAGAGGAAAGGGATTTGGAATTCCAGCCTCGGCCCACAAGCCCTACTCTGGCAGCTCCTTAGGAAAACAGTCTCCCCTCACACGCCAGTGTGCTGATGGGTGCTGGTTTATTTCAAGGTAGAGCTGCGGCCAGCGCCGTGACGGCTGGAGAAAGCAAATGGGAACCAACAAGGGAGAGATGGCCCCAAAGGCAAACAGCCAGCCAGCGATCGATAGAACTAATCTGTCGGCAAGCCGGACACCAAACTCAAGTGGGTCTGCTGCCAGTCTGAAGCATTTATCTTGAAGGCTGAGATGCAGTGGGTGTGCCGAGAGAACAAGTTTGCATTTCAAAGATGTCTCGAGGAGAAGTGGTACCTGGCCTGCCAACAAGGTCTCTGAAGGTTTGTAACCCCTCAGCATCCAGCAAAACAATCACTTTATAAAGGCGGCTTAACTCTGTCAGAGGCTCAGCTGGGTGACGTGGGGCATCTTCTCACGCTTCCCCCCAGAAACCCTGCGAGCTTCTCCACCCACGTGTTTGAGGTCAGCAGATCACCCCAGCAGGAAATCAGATGGTAACGAGAAGCTGATCAGTCACCCTTCCCTCCCAGGTACATTTCTACAAGGCCAACTTACCCATTAGGCACAAGAGGCAGTACTTTTAGGGGACCCTGAACATGTTTTAATTTTTTTTAAAGAAAAAATGAATTTTTAGGGTGAAGAAAATATTTCACTACAGGATGTTAATATGTTTGTCTTTATGCCAACATATTTTTTTAATTAATTAATTAATTAATTTACTTTACTTTTGGCTGCGTTGGGTCTTCGTTGCTGCGCGCTGTCTTTCTCTAGTTGCGGCGAGCGGGGGCTACTCTTTGTTGCGGTGCGCAGACTTCTCATTGCAGTGGCTTCTCTTTGTTACGAGGCACAGGCTCTAGGCGCACGGGCTTCAGCAGCTGTGGCACTTAGGCTCAGTAGTTGTGGCTCGCAGGCTCTAGAGCGCAGGCTCAGTAGTTGTGGCGCACGGGCTTAGTTGCTCCACAGCATGTGGAACCTTCCCGGACCAGGGCTCAAACTCGTGTGCCCTGCATTGGCAGGCGGATTCTTAACCACTGCGCCACCAGGGAAGCCCTATTTTTCTTTCCTTAATGGAGGAAGGGACCAGTGGCAGTGAAAGTGCCTGGACCCATGACCTGGGTTAATCCAAAGGCCAAATGGACGTAAAAAAATGATGCTTAGGGGCTTCCCTGGTGGCGCAGTGGTTGAGAATCTGCCTGCCAAGGCAGGGGACACGGGTTCGAGCCCTGGTCTGGGAAGATCCCACATGCCGCGGAGCAACTGGGCCCGTGAGCCACAACTACTGAGCCTGCGCATCTGGAGCCTGTGCTCCGCAACAAGAGAGGCCGTGATAGTGAGAGGCCCGCGCACCGTGATGAAGAGTGGCCTCCGCTTGCCAAAACTAGAGAAAGTCCTCGCACAGAAACGAAGACCCAACACAGCCATAAATAATAAAAATAAATAATTTTTTTTAAAAATGATGCTTAAAAGGACAAAGCTTTCACTTTGAAATGTTGAAGTGTCCCAGGAAGCAGCAAGCTGATGGAGAAATGGCCCTCAGCTACTCAGGGTCAGGGTCCCTGCTCCCAATTCCTTGGTTTTCTTGAGCTCGTCAACAACGCCCCCTCACGTGAAGGCTGGTGCCACGTGGTGCCTGGGACTCAGGCTTCGGGACAGTGGGTGTCCAGCTTCAGTGAGCATCAGAATTACCTGGGGAGCTTGCTTACAAAGCTCCCACCTCCAAGAGACACTACTTAGATTGAACCATGAGTAAGTTCACAAATGGCCGTTTCATAAGGTTCAATCTAACAATTCGGCAGATCTGAGGTGGGACCAGGTAAAATGCTTTTCTATCAAGTGCGCCCAGTGAACCTGATGCAGGGGATCCTTGAACCCTTCTCTCTGGAGTCCGACAGACACGCCTGAGTCTGGTTTCCACTGTCATCTCTTACCAGCTCTGGCTTGCCCGAGTTACCAGGTGCAGCAAAGATTTTAATGGTCAAATGTCCGTGTGCTGCTCTACAAGGTCAGCAGTCTCCCCCACCTGTCTCTCCCTTGGCCTTCACCTTCAGGGCCCCATCTTCCAGATGGCAAGGCCACAAGCTGGGAGAGGACCACCCGACCGACTTGCCATCTTTGCTGTGTTAAACAACGGGGATTTCCAGGCTTCCTTGTGTCTGCTGCCTAGCCTGGCCCTTCTTAACTAACACAGTTAGTCTCTTCCCTGCACGCTGGGTACGGCGCGACTGTATCTGGAGAAAGGGCCTATAAGGACGTAATTAAGGAGGTAGAGGACACAGCCCTAATGTGTTAGGATCAATGCCTATAAGATACGCCAGGAGAGGGCTTCCCTGGTGGCTCAGCGGTTAAGAATCCACCTGCCAATGCAGGGGACACGGGTTTGACCCCTGGTCCGGTAAGATCCCACATGCCACAGAGAAGCTAAGCCCATGCGCCACAACTACTGAGCCCGTGCTCCACAACAAGAGAAGCCAGCGCAATGAGAAGCCCACTCACCACAACTACAGAAAGCCCACTCGCAGCAACAAAGACCCCACACAGTCAAAAATAAAATAAGTAAATTTAGTTTAAAAAAAAAAGAGACGCCAGGAGAAAGCTCACATTCTCTCTGTCCCTGCCACACGAGGACACACAGCAGCCCTCACCAGGCACCGAATTCAGCTGATGCCTTGATCCAGATTTCCAGCCTCCACAACTGTGGGAAATAAATGCCTGTTGTTTCACTCACCCAGTCCAGGGCATTGTGATATGACAGCCTGAGCAGACCAAGGCTGGGGGACTGTCCTGGTGGGCTCAGTGTAACCACAAGTGAGAGAGGAGGTGGGAGGGTGACAGTCAGAGATGGAAGCAGAGGTCAGAGAGATGCGATTGCTGGCTTTGAGGGTGGAAGGGGGCCCGTCAGCCAAAGAATGGGGGCCGCTCCAGAGCTCTAAACAGCAAGGCTAGGAATTCTCTCCCAGAGCCCCCAGAAAGCATCGCAGCCCAGCCAACACCTTGATTTTAGCCCAGTCAGCCCCATTTTAGACTTCTGACTTCTAGGACTGTAAAATAATAAGTTTGGGTTGCTTTAAGCCATAAAGTTTATGGTAATTTGCTATAACAGCCACAGGAAACTAAGAGCAGAAACCAACCTGAAAGAGATCCCAGTGGCCAAAACTGGGAGCACTGGGACCAAAACAAATCCATAGCATAACCCTGGATTACAGCTCCAAGTGTAAGATAAATACCCGAGTTACACGCATCCACACTGACACAAGCGACTGGATGAATGAATAAATGGGAAGAAGAGATAGATCTCCATTTATGGAATAATTTCAAACAACAGAAGTAGATATTTCAGATAACTGCATCACTTTGCTGTACACCTGAAACTAACACAACATTGTCAATCAACAATACTCCAATATAAAATAAACGTTTTTAAAAAAGAAGAAGTAGATGTTTCACCCTGCAGGCAGAGCTTGACCATGCGCCTCGGGTAAGCAGAGACTCCACCTACTGACTTGCACCCAGACTAGGGCTATGGGAAGGGGGCGGGGAACAGAGACCTAGCAAACCTAAACTCCACACGCTCAAGGGTGCCTCAGGAGGGGGGTCACTCTTGCTGCCGCCATGGGCCCCCGATCTCATCATGAGAAAGATCAGACCCAAATAGAGGGAAATCCGACAAAAGATCTGACTGGTACTCTTCAAAACCGTCAGAGTCATGAAAAGTAAGGAAAGACGAGAACCACAGCTCAGAGGAGACACACTGCTGAGTGCTGCGTGGGGTCCTGGATGGGATCCTAGAACAGAAGGGGGCACTGGTGTGGAAACTGATGATATGGGAATAAAGTCTGGAGCGTAATTAATAGGGGAGGAGTGGGGAGGGGAGGGAAGAGATGCAGAGGGGAAATGTGATTATTTCTTACCAACCTGAATTTGTGGTTACAATGCCCCACCAGCCACATAAACAACAAGGATGGGGTGAATATTATCATTTACTTCATAGTGCTAGTTAGAAACACTGACACACAGAGAGCCCCGCAGGCAAAGATATGTAAGCGTACAGTTACCTTTAGTCTACACCCGAGGGGCAGTTCACTAACACTGGAAATTCCCTAATCAGGGATCCACATCGAAGTGGTGGGGGGCAGTGTCTAGTGGACTCTCATCAGGGGGGGTCCAAACTCCAGAAGCCGTCACCTCAAGCATTTCAAACCTCTCTGTCTAAATCTGCTCTAGAGGGTAATTAGCAGATGAGGCGTTAGAAATAATTTTTCCCTGATTAAATGAGTGAAGTTCAAGGTACGTGTGAGGCTGGAAATACAATGATACAGACACTGCATGCTGGTCAGCACAGGACAAGCATCCGCCAAGCCGAACGGCGTCTCATGTCTGGGACCCCAGGGGTCCTGTCTCCTCTCCCACCTTTGTCTTCTGGCTTTCTCGTCTGTCGCCTGATCTGATTAGAAAGCTTAGCTGCTGTCTCACTAATCCTTTCAGACAAAGGGCTTGTTGAAGCTTCTAAAAGCACCATGGGTCTGTTTCTGCTTTGTAAATAAGTTCATTTGTATCATCTTTTTAGATTCTACATAGAAGTGGTATCATATGACATTTGTTCTTCTCTGACTTAATTCACTTAGTATGATCATCCCTACATCCATCCATGTTGCTGCGGCTGACACTGTTTCATTCCTTTTTATAGCTGAGTAATATTCCACTGTACATACGTACCACTTCTTCTTTATCCATTCATCTGTCGATGGACATCTAGGTTGCTTCCATGTCTTGGCTATTGTACATAGTGCTGCAATGAACATTGGGGTGCATGTATCTTTTCGAATTACGGTTTTCTCCAGATATATGCCCAGGAGAGGGACTGCTGAATCATATGGCAGCTCTGTGTTCAGTTTTAAGGAACCTCCATACTGCTCTCCATAGTGGCTGCACCAATTTATATTCCCACCAACAGTGCAGGAGGGTTCCCTTTTCTCCACACCCTCTCTAACATTTATTGTTTGCAGACTTTCTGACGATGGCAATTCTGACCGCTGTGAGGTGCAACCTCACTGTAGTTTTCATTTGCATTTCTCTAATAATTATCAATGTTGAGCATCTTTTCATGTGCTTTTTGGCCATGAACCTGTTTACAAAACAGAAACAGACTCACAGACTTCAAAAACAACTTATGGTTACCAAACGGGAAGGGGGGTGGGCGGTAAATCAGGAGGTTGGGATTAACATACACACACTACTGTACCTAAAATAGATAATTAACAAGGACCTACTGTATAGCACAGGGAACTCTACTCAATACTCTGTAATAGCCTACATGGATAAACAATCTGACAAAGAATGGATATATGTATATGTATAACTGAACCACTTTGCTATACACCTGAAACTAACTAATTGTAAATCAACTATACCCCAATATAAAATGAAAATTAAATTTTAAAAATACAAAATAAAACAAAAGCACCGCAGGTGGCCAGTTCATGAGCCCACAGGACAGTGTGGGGTTGTTCCCGTGGCCACCTGCTCAGGAACAGGTGCACGTGTGGCAGAGCTCAGCGGGGACAGGATACACCACCCAGAGGCGAGGCGGCGATGGGACACCTAGAGCCCACACTTGCCTCCAATACGCGGACGCTCCTAACAGTTGCCAAACAGAGCTGGACAGTCGCCAGAAAGAGCTGGCCAAATCAGCATGTGCCCAAGTGGGGATGGGAGGGAGAAAGGAAGGAAGGAAGGGGGAGAGAGGCGAGAAAGGGAGCAAAGGTGGAAATGTGGGAAGGAAAGAGGAGGAGGGAGGGGACGCTGAGCAGGAGCCAGGCTTGGGATGAGAAGGGGACGAGGGACAGGAGCGGGTTAAGAAGGACGCTGACACAGCTACGGCTGGCCCAGATGCTTGGCCAGCAAGTGAAAATGCGACCTGCTTGCTGAGCAGCTTTTGCTGCCCCTGTGGTCCCTTCCGCTGCCACGAGCTGTCTGTTTCACAGACGGAGCTGGCTGCAGAAGGAAAAATTCCGGCCTGTGACTAAATAAACACAGGCAGGAGAGCTGAGTGGGACCAATATGAACCGAGGTCTGGGGCAGAGAGGGAGACGGAGGCCCTGGCAACGGCACAAGGGGGTCCTGAGTCCCAGGGAGTGGAATAAAGTTAAGTGTTAGACCAACCAGGGCCCCTTCCTGCCGCAGCAATTGGGCACCAGGGACCCTAATAGCAGAGAAGAAGCCAGCCACCTCCTTCCAGTTTCTCCAGGAAACAGCAGCTGGAGTCTCTCCTCCTCCAGGAAGCCATCCCTGAATGCCTCGTCCTTAATAATATTTTCCTCCACCATTTGCCTTCTATGCTGCTGACATATAACACTTTCAGGCACTGAGAACAGCACAGGGATTTGGAGACAATACGACAGTAAAATACCAATAACAACAGCGATAATTAAAGGTGACCCAGTATGTGTGAAGCACTTACTCTGTGCCATGCTCCTCGACAAGCCCTGTACACATTGTCTCAGCCAATTTTCACAACACATGACACAGGGACTCTGAAAATCCCCATCTTAGTAGTGGGAAGATAAGGAAACTGAGGCACCAAGGAGCCAAGCATCTTTCCCAAGGTCACAACCAGTGGGTAAGGAAGCCAGGATTCAAACCCTGAATCTGACCCTAGCACTAGACACAGTAAAAAAGAAAGGCAAGGACACGGGCTACGTGTCAGTTAAATACAGGAACACACGTGGCCACAGGCGTACATAATGCCTCATTTAAGCATGATAAGAATTCTGCCAAGCAGATACTCTTGTCCCAATTTTACAGATAATAAAACTAAAGTACAAAGAACATATTCACTGTTGTGATCATAAGAATCACTATCATTAGTCAAGTGTTTGCCATACGGCCGGTGTTGTACTAAATGCTCATATATATTAATTCAGTATATTTCACTGATTCTAACGTGCCATCGCTGATAAGATGAATCATTAATTTAAAAGAAAAAATACTGCCAATTATAATAGGAAGACTTGTTATGGGTGGAATCGTGTGCTCCCCAAATTCCTATATTGAAATCCTAACCCTCCGGACCTCAGAAGGTGACCTTATTTGGAAACAGGGTCACTGCAGATGGAATCAGTTAACATGCGGTCACAATGAAGTCCAGGGGGGCCCCTGATCCAATATGACTGGTGTCCACAGGAAAAGACCACTGTGTGAGGAGACAGACGTGTACACAGGGAGAACACGATGTGAAGATTGGACTTAACGCTGCTACAAGCCAAGGAACTAACAGGGGCTGGGAGAGCCACCTGGAACAGATCCGCCCTCCAGCCTCCAGAGGGAGGACGGCCTGCCAACACCTTGATCTAGGACTTCTACCCTCCTGAACAGGGAGAGAATACATTTCTGCGGTTTAAGCCGCTCAATTTGTTGCACTTTGTTGCAGCAGCCCTAACACACTAAGACAACACTGTCGCTTGGAAGATGCACTCGAATTATGAGATACTGAAATGTCAGTTGTCCAATCATGAAATAAGATAGTTCAGTCTTCAAAACAAACCCACAAGTTATCCCCAGTTTACGGATGGAGAAATCCAGGTACTAAGTATCTTACCCAAGATTCGTGTTATGTATTGGTGGAGCCAGGACGGAATTCCCCATAGCTGCACGCAGGCACACACACACCCCTCTAGATTTATACTTAGGTCCTCAAGTTTTAGACCATTTACAATTACTGACAAAGTTCCATCCCCAAAGAGGGAGGGCCATCTGCCCAAGGGGACTGTTCACCGACCACTCCTTTTCTAACCTCTGCAGCCAAAACCAAACCAAAGTCTGCTCGGTGCTCAGGCTGAATGTGTGCCTGCAGCTCGGCCTCTTCATCGAGTCGTGGAGATTCTCCAGCCGTGCCCTGGTACACCTCCAACCACCATGCATCAGACGGGAATGGAGGCCTCCTCGAGGCACCCAGCAGGAATGCTGACCGAGGCCACGGCTCGCCTCCTCTGCACAACGAGTGGGATACAAAGTCCCCAGAAGGTTTCTGAAGTCTCCCAGGTGGCCTGGGGGACATGACCTGGTGCAGCCTAAATAAATAAATAAATATTAAAAAAAAAAAAAAAAAGAGTTCATGATGAAGTGCCAGGGCTCCACGCACACAAGGGGGTCAGAAACTGGCATTCACCAGTCTGCCCGCAGGAAGGTGGGCTGGTTCTGTTTGTTCCCTGCAGGATCCCTGGTCCCAGCCCAGAGCCTTGCACATAGCAAGCACGCAATAAACCTCACAGAATTAATGAAAGGGGGAAGTCTCTGTCTCAGAGGTTTTCCACAGTCCCCTCACTGTGTCTAAAATTTTGTCATTATAAATTCATTCCTTTAGACTTAAATAAAAAGTCACCTAGTAAAATGCACAATTCCCAGGAAAAGACAAACCTTCAGCACTGAGGAGGTACCCTCTTAGCCAGGATCAAGTCAAACACCCTACAAGAAGACAGAGGGAAGAAAGAAGAATCAAGGGTGCAAGAAAACAGAAGCCTAAACAGAGAAGCAGGAGATGGAAACAGCCTTTATGGGGCACCTCCTACGTGATAGGGCCTCTCCAGGCAGCCTTCCTACATTTAAGGTGACCGAACATTTCCTCAACTGATTGGGTTTCTAGGATGCAGGACTTTCAGGGCTAAAATCAGGGAAGTCCCAGGCAAACAGGGGCAAGTCTGTCATCCCACTTTCATCATCTCCTTTAATCCTCACAGTGGTCCTATAAGGTAGACACTAGATGCCCCAATTAACAGATGACGAAACTGAGGTTCAGAAATGTAAGTCTCGCCTAAAACCATATAGAAAGTTGGTCGTTTGGGCTCTGATTTACAGAGGAAGAAACTGAGGCTCAGAAAGGTAAGTCTTGACTAAAATCATACAGAAAGTCAGCTGTCTGGGCAAAATTTAAATCAAGACTCCTCTGGTTTCAGAGACCAAGCTTACCCAGGCAGACCATGCCATGAAATCCAACTGACTTCATACTTTATTCAAATATCTTTTCAGCCTCCAAATACTTCAAGGGCAATGAAGCCCGGCTCGCCAACCTCTGAGAATTCCCTAAACCAGAACGGAGCCAGGTTCCGTGCTGGGCACGGTGCAAGTCTTAGATAAACACCTGTCGCGTGAATGAACGAAGAAGCAGTTGGGATACCTGGGTCCACCCCATCCCCCCCCAACTCCAACCCGCACAGTAACCTACTCTCTCGGGTCTCCGTTTCCCAGAGGTTTTCTGAGATGGAAGGACCTAGAGCCAGACCTTCAAAGGTGGTAGATTTTGACTGGGCAAGGAGGAGAGGGGAAGGAGGGTTCCGGGAGGGTGGAATGGCATGAACCAGGGCAGGGAGATGGGACAGGGGGTGTGAGTCAACCAGATGGAGACTCCAGAAGACAGTCTGCGTCAGAGCGAAGGGTCCAGGTGACAGAAGGCTCTGGATGCCCAGGGGGATGGAGACAGAGGAAAGCAGTAGATGCCTACTTATGTTCACTTTCTCTCATTATTTTTCAATTTCTCTTTCTGTATGCTCTTCAATAAAAATAACACATTCCTGAAGTAGGGCACATAAATGTCTAAGTACCATCCATGCACTGGGGCTTTTCAGGGTTTTTCACAGCTGGGGCATAGTCAAAAAAACCTGGAAATCACTACATTTAGCATAGGGGAGCCTAATTTTTTTTTTTTTTAAGTAGGGAAATGAAGCAGTCCAAGTACCTACTATAACCTCCTATTCCCCTGGGCTTTACACTCCTCGAAAATACATTTTCCTTTCCCTCCAATTATCCAGTTACTTACTTTGCTATGTTGTCTTAAGTTGAACAAGCCATAGATTTGTGTCCATTCTGATTACTGGTGAAATACCTATCAGCTGGGGGATAATCTGAAGACCAGTTCCAACTGGACGAAAATATTACCCATCTCAAGTGCCAAGGGAACTGACATTCTCTGTATTCATGACTCTTGTGTCTAAAACTGAACAAGGGTATTAAAAAATAGTAATCTAGAACGTGTTATGTGCCCATTGTATGTTGGCGCCTAGAACATAAAAGAGAAAGAAAGTGAGTGAGGAGAAAGAAAGCGGGGGGAGGAGTGTCTCGCTGTTTAATGGCAGACACGGGCATGTGAATATATTTCTACAATTCCATGTAATGAGGGCCTGGTAGGTACTGGATTTTCAGTAAATAGTTTCAACTAAATAAGAAGATGAATGAAGAGCTAAAATAAAGAGAAATAAGAAATGTCTGGAAACCCCAGAGGAGCGAGTGCCCGGCGTGGCCGGGACAGAGCAGGGGTGACTCATGCAGCTGGTGGCTGTGAGTGGTGATGTATGAAGAATGACCTTGCCCGGCAGAGAGGACGATTACAGGGCTCCAGGCAGAGGGGACACTCAGTCTCCCGGCATCGAAACCTTAGCTCTGGTCCTGCTGGCAGTGCCCTTCTGGAGAAGAGGGGATGGGATGGACCAGTTCGGTTTGACTGCTGAGGAATGTTGCAGGAAAGATGCTGCCCGACTCCACAGAGATGGAGGAACAAAGACAGGAAGGTGGCAGACAAAGGGATGGAGGGGCGGTTGGGGAAAACAGCAGGGAGGGAAGAACAAATCTGAGGGTTCGCACTCAGTTTTGACAACTACCTCATCCAACCACTAGGTGTCACCAAACGCAAAATCCGCTAGAAACAGGGCTAAGGAAGCCAGGGAATCTCAATCCTAAAAAAATTCCTGAACTAAGTCCCAGAAAAGTCTTAAAGCTAAGGAATGTTATACCCAGATCACTCGAGGTCAAGGAGGACTGATTTTCCTAATGATGCCAAAGGAGATACCACAACTCTAGGGTCCGGCATCTGCATCTCAGATACACAGGGTCTCAGGGAAGCCTCCGCACATCCTGAGGGGCAGGACCACTACTAGCCCACTTTACAGGTGAGAACACTGAGGGCCTGAGAGGCTCTTACCGACTCAAGTTCACACAGCTAGGAAGTGCCTCAACTAGGACTGGATCCAGGTCTGTCCGAGTTTACATCTGGGCTCTTTCACCTGTACGATGACATCCATCCCAGGGACATGACGCATTGTCACCAGCACAGTGAGTCACCAGGCACGAGGCTCAAAAGACAGACTCAAGCCCTTCTTTAATTCACTAACTCCATTATTCTAATACAATCTCTCTCTCCTTGATTTTACAACAGCTAATCGGTATAGCTGGCAGGGGGGAATGGTAGCTTGGATGATCCCAAACAGCAGAACTTTATTTTTTTAACTTTTGACATACGTGTATATGTTGCACTTTATTTGGAGAAACGAGGGGGGGTTTGCATCCGTTTTCTAAATCAACCTATTTATCTTCCCCATGCTGTTCAGGTGGGATAACATTCATCTGAGTGGTATGTTGTCTGATACAGGAAGTAGATGAGAATTCAGATCGAAAGAGAGAAACGGCATGTAAAAGGTCTGGAAAGCTCAGCAAGGTTCACGCTTTGCCACTCACACATCACAAGTCGAGGGACAACAGAGTTTGGAGTGGAGCGAGATCCTGCATGTACAAGAAGAGGAGCTGGAAAATCTCAACGATGTACTCACTCCCTGTTTTGAACATTTCCTGGGAGCCACAGAAGTGGCCAAGGCACGCCTTTGTCCCTTCAGGACCGGTTCCCACAGTGAAGACCTCTAAGTGAGTAATCACAATACAACACACCCAGTGCTACATTTGAGATACACTCAAAGTGGAGGGAAAAGACAACAGGGAGGAGAGAAGAGGCTTGCAGGGAATGACATTAGAAACCACGGGATCTGGGTTTAAAAGATGAATAGAAGTTCAGGTACAGAAGGGGACGCTGATCAACAGGAAGGGCAGGTGCAAAGGCACAGAAGGTCAAGGGCATGACAAGTTCACAGGATGGCAAAAGTCTGGAGGGCCCTGGGAAATGTGAGGAAATTGGGAAGGTGGACCACAAGGAGACTGGCGGGGGAGGCAGGGGCACTAGACTTGGTGCCACTAGTTGCTGAGAACCTGAAATGTGACTGGTCCAAATTGAGATGTGCTGTGTGTAAAATCCAGAGCAGATTTTGAAGATTCAGCGGAAACAGAGAAAGCAAAAGACCTCATTAATATTTTTATATTGTTTGCCTGTTGAAGTAATACTATTTGGGATGCACTGAGTTAAATAAATAAAATATATTATGGAAATTAATTTTGCCTGCTTATTTTTACTATTTTCATGTGGCTACTAGAAAATTCAAGATGGCAAATGCAGCTTGCCTTGTAGCTCCCCTGGACAGCGCTAGGCTCATTCGAGCGTGAGGGCATCCAATGCCATCATAAAGGGGTCGGGGCTCATCTAGTAGCAAAAGGGAGTCACCAGAGGTTTGCAGCAGAGGAGCGATTCAATACACTGAGGGTTTAGAAACACCGTGCGCGGGTGTAGACCAGAGGGGGAAAGCTGTGGTCTGGGAGGGCTCTCTGGGGGCCATTACAGTTTCCTAAATTAGGAATGCTTAGATCTGAAGAAAGCAGAGAAGGGAAACTTGGGAGAGCTATTCAGGAGAAGAGAAGATCCCTGGCAGGTGAACTTCAGATGACTGCACTGTGAAAAGACACACGATCCAATTACGGTCCTCCGGAGGGAAATTTTCTCATCACCCAATCACATCACCAAACCTCCCTGGCTGATGGAGAACACAAAGCTGAGAAGGTAGTTTTCAGGGCACAGGAAAATACAGCCGGATGCTGAAGAGCAGGACCTAACCCACTTTCCTTGTTAAGGATCCAAGAGAAAACTGCGACCCCATGAGTCCCCAGAGAGCAATGCCTAACAGTGCGCTCTTTTATACCTCCCTTCAAGGCTGCTGAGAGGAAAGGCCGTTACCATGGAAACAGGCCCAGCCAGGAAGCCCAGTGGAGCAAACACAGACAGTCTCACGACCTGCTGTGTCCACAGAGCCGACTAGTTGGTAAATATTACACCAGGCACATACCAGAGACCCAAAGCAAACAGTAAGTCATCCCAACGCTGTGCTGGAAGAGTTCCAGGAAGAAATGTTGAACTTGGAAGCCGTGTGGCTTGGTTCCCAGGCTACGAAGGACCATCTTCCAATACAACGGGGCTGGCGATGGGACATCTTGACAACTTACTATAGTTATAGTGAGTATCTCGTAGCACGTAGCCGTCCCAGACTAGAGGTACTGATGGCAAGAGAGATGCCAAGGTATTCTGTACAGAAGGAGGAAATCAGTGGGCAAGTTACTTCCCCTTTCTGGCAGACTCAATTATGCTTACCTGTAAAATGGGTATAATCTACATATCACAGGATCACTGGCAGCATGCGTGGAGACAAAATAGGCTAACAAATGAGAAAAACGTGTAGTTGGCATATAGTAGGTGCTTAATAATAAATGTTAGCTTCACTTCCCACTCCAGTGTATCCATATAACGTGTGGCATCTAGAACTAAAGATAGTCTCTGTATCGTCTGCACACTATATTAAGTATGGGATTATCACTTCCCTCATTTTAGAAACAATATTTCTCTTAAGGAAGCCTCAAGCTGCCTTAGCTTTCTCAGTACTTACCACTGAATAAAAGCACAAAGGGATTTTTTTCCTTTTTATTTTTTTTACATCAACTGCAGCTCAGCCACGTGTCCTGCATTTTCTACTGATACAACTGAAGATTCGGATTCAAGTCCTGGACTTGTCAACCATCCCAGCTAATCCCATCTATTAGACTGAGGCCAAAGCTCTAGCCCAAGAAGATGATTTAAAAGCTGTCATCTGTTATAGAGAACAAACTAGTGGATACTAGTGGGGAGGGCGGAGGGGCAATACAGGGGTGGGAGAGGAGGAGGTACAAACTATTAGGTGTAAGATCCACTCAAGGATGTATTGTATAACACAAGGAATATGGCCAATATTTTGTACTAACTAAATGTAAAGTAACCTTTAAAAATTGTATAACAAATTTAAAAAACCTTTTTTAATAAAAAAACATTTTATATTTAAAAAAAAAAGCTGTCATCTGTCCTCAAAGAGCTGTCCGGAGCAGTGTTTTTCAAAATGTGGTATCCTAATCCCCTGAACCAGAATTAACGGAGGCCACTGTTTAAAATGCAGGTTCCTCGGCCCCATGCAAAAACCAAAGAACACCCCCTTTTTTGGAGAGGAAGAACTTTATCTGAGGCATGGAAGAGACAAATCCTGGAAAAAAATTCCAGATCTATGTCTCCTAGGAAGATGATGTCTCCTGAAGCAATAGATTGTTCTGTAGCCAACGCCCAATGAAGTAAAGAAAGAGGCTCTCCTCAAGGGGATTGTTGACTCTTCCAGTTAACGGAATCCAAGAAACGCTGGAATGACAGGAAACTGTGAAACAAATCTGTGCGAAGGTTGGAAAGAGGGAGAAAGTGGAGGTTTAGAAACAAGGAGAAGTGATCTTGGTCTAGCAGAGTTTTCTACTCCATTCTGAGTCTACGGACACTTTCTATTTCTTGGTTTAGTGTTATCATGTCATAAAATTTAACCGATTAATCACTGCGTCCATTAAGAGTCTTTCATCAGAAGCTACAGAAACTGATTCAGGTTAACTTCATCAGAGAAGAAATATATTAAAGGATGTGGGGTGACTCATAAAGTCAGAGAAAAACTGGGAGGAAAGAAAGAGCCCTCAAAAAGCCAGAAACCAGGGCATCTATGAGCATCTAGGTAGCAAGAAAGAAGCCAGGCCCAGTCTCTTCAGGACACAGCATTCTTGATTAATCAACCCCAAACACATGTGCTCTTGCTCCACTCAGCAAAACTCCTGGGAGGGAGAGTCTGGGTCCAATGTGCATCCCCCAGCCAGGGGATGGCAGACCATCCTGACCAGTGGATTTGGCACACCCACCCCCCGTCTCCCCCACCCCGAGACATCTGATACTGTCTGGAGACATTCCGAGGCATCCATGGGTTGTCACCCTAGGGATCTGCTGAATAACCCACAATGCACAGGACAGCCCCCTACAGCAAAGAACCCCCCTCCCCAAATACCAGTAGTGTCAAGGCTGAGAAACCCTGATCTTGACTGATGGTCCAAGAGGAATGCAAAAGGGACATTTCCTTAACGGAGAGCTGAGGGTGTGGCGGCCCCATCCACCGTCTGCTCCACCCAGATTCCCCGAGTCCCTTCGGCCAGTTCTCTTTTCCCCTTGCCCAGCATGCCTGCTTCCACCTCCCACCTGCAACCTTCTTCAAAGGACAGTCCCTGGATCGTTGGAGGCACCTGTAGGCTCAGAAAGCTGAGAGTGCCTGGGAATTTCCGTCTCCCACGGACGACCCTTAGCTGGGGTGGGAGGGGTAGGAAAACCCAGCTCTCTTACCTCAAGTCAGGTGCAATTTACACCCCAGAGCACCCACAGGATCAGGCTGAGGCTGGGACCTTACGTGTTTGGTACTTTCTACTGCCCCACTTTCTTCCAGGGTCCCCTGGGAAGATTTTCTTAACAACTCATTTGTACCCAAATCCCCTCTCAGGGTTTGCTTTCAGGGAACCTGGCCTAAGACAAGATGCATTACCAAAAGAAAGGGCGGGAAAGACTGCCGGACAGTCAAAAACAACAGCGACCTACCAGGAGCCCTCCTGCAGAGGTTTCCAGCTCTCCCCTCACTACGTGACAGGTTACTGGGTGGCCAGGGGTCAAGTGCGTGAGCTTTGCAGTCAAACCTGGGTTCAAACCCTGATTTTCCTACTGTGTGGCTTGAAACGAGTCATTTCCTCAATTTTTCCCTTTTCATCTGTAAAACGGGCATAATGTTAATACCTACTCACAGGGTGGTCTTGAGGATTAAAAGGAAGAAGTGTTTATTCTGACATGGAATCCTTTATGAATACTGGTTAAAGGCAGCAGCTATGGTTACTAATAATCAGACCAAGAATCTTTAATTTACAGAACAATGAAAGCTATTCCTTTAAATTAATTACAGCTCGAGAAATTCACCTTTGAATGAGAATCCAGAAAGTGGGGATTTGCAGGAAGGTAAGCGAGACCCTTACAATTTATGAAGTAATGAGTGCCTTTATCTTATTGGTTTTATTTATAAGGTACACGGTAGCCTTTTCACAGCCAGTAATAGTTTAGAGAGAGAGAGAAAGAGAAACAGAGGGGGGGGGGGGAAGGGGGGAAGGGAGGGAGGGAGGGAGGGAGGGAAGGAGGGAAAAAAAGGTCTCAGAATCTAAATCAGCTAAGAAGCATTGCCCAGAAACTGACCCAACCTTGATGGAATTCCAACGGGTGGGTTGCAGGCCATCTGCTACCTAGAATTACATCTTCATCTTCACGAGCAGTACCAGAGACTTAAGGCTCCAGGACACTTTCTAATAATGAATGGCAGGCTGCCCCTTTCTGATCATTACTGGTGCATACGGCAAAACCACCGCCGCCGCAAGGCACCGGGCGTCATCCCCGCGGATGGCTGAAGAGGCGGCCAGCGCATGCAGGCAGGAAGAGGAGATTATGTAGAGGGGGAATGATTGTGCTTAATCACAGAAATGAGGTGGGGGAAGGCAGGGCAGAAACCCAAGTGTGGACCCCTGGGGAGCTGAATTGCTAGGTCCCTGTGTAAATCAGGGCACCTGAGGGGTAAGGTTGCGATGGATACCTTACGAATGGAATATAAGAGATCACTAGTCTGCAGGTAGGAAAATCAGATATCTGCAAGCAGCAGAGATGAGCAAAGGAGAGTAAGCCATCTTCATGATCTGCAAACAAAGCCCTTCCAGGGGACTGAAATCAAACCAAGGATATGAAGAGAGAGTGAGAAGAGGGGCAGAAAGCTGGTCTCAGGGCGGGAAGGGAAGAGAGTTCTCAGAACCCTTGCGTGTCTGCCTTCCTCGCAGCCTGTCTGGTAATGACATTAAGGGCTCTCTCGTGAGATTAACAGGATGCCTTCCGCTAGGGCTACGGGCACCGCCTGATACAGCAGCCACTCGCCACATGTGGCTATGAAGTATGTATTACTTAAAATCAAATTAAGTTTAAAATTCAGGTCTTCAGTTCCACTGGCTTCTAATCCCAGCTCAGGGAACTTGGTTTAGGCAAGTCCCATCCCCCCACCTCAGAGGCCCCATCGGAAAATAAAGGGGAGCTGATGAGAAGGCTGGGGGACCTCTTCCGGCTGCAGTGCTCTCTGCTCCGGGTCTGTCTTGGAAGAACTCAGGAGGAGCCCCATATTAGGTGATCAGTAGATCACGGAAACCTACAAACCCAAGCAGCACATGGCCCCGCGGACCCAGAGCTGTGCTGCCCAGATCCACCTCCGGGAGGAATTTGCTTTCTCTGGCTCCTGGCTCTTGGGGGTCTGCCTCAGCTGCAGAGCACTGTCCCCCCAACCTCCGGCCTCCTGGGAGCAGCCCACGACTGAGAGAGGTGGGCTGTAAAGGCCTGGCCCTTTCTCCATCACAGGGGACACCTCCTGAGCCCCCAGAGAGTCGAGGGGGCTTGGGGGGCCTACAGAGTCGTTCAGCTTTCCCTCTGCCCATTCCCGCTTCCTGCCCATCCCTTCCCTGGTGTTGGCCCCAAAGAAAGGTCATGTGCACTCATAAACATCTCCAAGCCTGCTGCCAGAAAACCCCACCCTGTGTCAAACGGAACAGTGTGCGTGGCAAGGCAAAGTCAGACAAGTTGAATGAACGGATTCTGTGAGGTTCGGTAAGATAATAATACCAATAAATAACAACTGTAACAGCTAGCAGCTATAGGGCACTAACCAAGCACCAGGCACCGTTCCACGCGCTTCACGCGTGTTCACACATTTAACGCTCATCACGACGCAGCGAATTAGGTGCCGTTGTCACAGATCAGGAAACTGAGGTACAGAGAAAGCCCACAGCCGGGAAGGAAGCCGGCAGGGCCCGAGCCCAGGCAGGCTGGCCCCAGAGTGTGTGCTCCTAAGCAGCAGCTTGTCATCATGACTCTTACTACTGGTCTTAAGTCACTGGCCTCCCTGGGCTGCACTTTCTTGCTTTGTGACACTTGTCTCGTGATACTTGGCCACAATGAGCTCCTGGTGCTGGGTCCCCTTCTCACTGTGTCCACAGTCGCCCAAGGCCAGACGCGGAGTCGGGCCCGGCACCCAAAGGCCACTGCTGCCTCCACCCCCTGACGCTCTTGGCACCTCTCTGGTCTGCCTCCAGAGAAAAGGAGGTAGAGGAGGACCAGGAGAAGGGCTCTGACACTGCCCCCTGCCCCTTCAGGGCACAAGAAGCTGCTCCAGAAACCCCGCCCCACCCAGGTGCCATGTCTCCTCTTCCAGCATCGGAAGGTAGAAACAGGTAAACGGGTAGGGAAAGTCTGCTGTGTCAGGGTCTCTCTCCTCCCCTCTCTCTCACATACACACACGCACGCACACACACAATGTGAAGCGGGACTTTCTCCAACTTAGCACGTAAAATGTGCCAGCCACTATACTAAGAGCTTTTCATCTGTTCAGGTCTTTAACCCTACAACAGAGGTGGAAACCAAGGCTCAGAGAGGGGAAGTCACTTTGCCAAGGGCACAAAGCGGGCAAGTGTCAGAGGGAGGATTTACACCCAAGCAGCCTCCAGCACCAATGCTTTTGGTCTCTGATGAGGCAGAGGTCTCAGGAGCCCCAGTGGTGTTTATTCAAAGTAAAGATGCCATCCCCAAACTGCACCCCAGCCCCAGACACACCGGGACTCCTGCAAAGAAGCAGGAGACTAAGTTGGGGCGGGGGGGTTAACGAAGAGAGAGAAGGAGGGAAGGGGGGAGAGGGGAAAAGGAAGGAGACAGGGAGGGAGAGACAGACAGATGGCTGGACTTGTCAGCCAGCGGTGCCCACAAGTAAGGAACTACATCAGCTGCTTCTCCACTCTGACACCTGCCCAGGCAATGGCTGAGTTATCCCTTACTTTTGCAGAGAAGGGAGAGAACTGAAGAGAGAGATGGCGGGCAGAGGGCTGGGCCTGGAGGATAAGGATACATGAGTTTCCTGATGGTTAGGAGGGCGCTAGGCCCTGGTATATGCACTTCAGACTTACAGTGACTCATTCGACCCCGACAACGGCCCCACGACATAGACGCTTTATAATCCCCATTTCGCAGGTGAGAAAAGTGAGGCATAGAAGGGTTAACTGATTCCCCGACAGTCACAGGGCCAGTAAGTGTTCCCTTGAGTCTCATCTCTAATTAGTTAACTATCTTCAGTTTCCATGACTGTGAATCTCCACGTAGCACGGAGTCCAGCAGTGCTGGCCCACAGAGGGATGAAAGGGACACAGCCCTGTGTGTCAGGAGGCCTGGTTTCCGTCCCATTTCTGCCCCTAGCAAATTCGCATCTCGGGCAGGTTCCTTCCTCTCTCTCAGCCGATGCGTCCCCATTTATAAAATGAAATGACTGACTTAAATGATGAGCTATTGTGGTAATAGTAATAGAAGAAGTAGTCCAAGTACCACTAGTAGTAATATTAAAAGTACACAGTAGTAACACAACAGTGTAAATCAACTATACATCAATTTTTTAAAGTACATCGTAGTAGAAGTAGTAGGTGCAGTAACAAAAGAAGGAACAGTAAACACAATAGTACTAGAAGTACTATTGATAGAAGCAGTAGTATAATTAGTAAAATAAGTAGTGGTAATAAAAGTGGTAGTAGAAGTTATGGCAGTAACAGATGAAGGAGGAGGAGGAGAAAAAGATAAATAGTAGTGATAAAGGAAGTAGTACTGATGGAAGAAATCATCAGAGTAACAGTAGCAGTCATAGCAACAGAGGTTGTAGTAGTAGTGGTGACAGATTAGTAGCAAAAGAAATAGTGGTAGTACTAGAAAAAGCCATAGTAGTAGTAGTAATGAAAGAAGTAACAGTAGCAACAGAAGTAATAGTAGTAATAAAAGGAGTCATTGAGGAAGAGGAGGAGTAAACCTACCGACACTGACTGGCAACCTCCTCTGCACCAGGCACTGTGTGTCTCGGACACTCACTCCTAACATCTCCCCTTAGGTAGCTACCTATCCTTATGCCCATTTTACAGACGGGGGAACTGAGACTTGGAGATGTCAGCCTGTGCAAGGAGGTGGTAGAGTTTGGACTGTTCAGTCTGATGTGTCTCCCGTCACCGAAGCGCCCCCGCCAGGCCAGGCTCCCTCTCTAAGGCCCCCCACACAGTGCTCCAGAGGGAGTGGCTGGGTCCTTTCGGCTGTTACGATGCTCATTCCAAAAGTTTTGCTCCATCTCATGTTCTGACCCCCTTGCCCGCTGAATTAGAGGGAAACTCAGAACTAACTTCCCTCAGAGAAGGCCTTTTAGAACTATTTTCCATGGAATGCCCTCTTCGCGTTGTTGGAAGGATCTGCATGAGACTGGTTGTCACCCAACACTCTGTTGACATTTCCTTTTTAAAGAACATAACATACATTCTTGGGCTGGACTCAAACATTCTTACATTCTGGTGTGTTTTTTTTTTTTTTTAACTATTTATGGACAAACATAATAGTTGGAAATGCTAGGTGGAAGCCCCGAGTTCTGTCTGCCTCTGTGATGAAGGGCAGAGAATGTCAGCCGTCAATAATCCTAGGAGGAACACTCCCTCTCCAGCCCCAGTTTGAAGAAAGGGCACAAAGCTTCATAATAATAACTGAGAATGTAAATTGAGCATTTAGTGTAATTCAGATGCTGTGGAAAACATTTTATATGCTTTTTTTAATTTAATTTTCACCATAACTTACGAGATCGAGTATTGCCATCAGCCCCATTTTACAGATGGTGAAACTAAAGTTCTCAAGCATTAAGAACATCTCCCAAGGTCACAAGTAAGTGACAGAGGAGGGCTCTTAAAACACAGGTCTGTTTGAATCCAAAGCAGGACTCCCAGACTGACTGGGAGTAGCTGAAATTAACCAGCTAAGGGAATTTAAGTAACTACAGAAGGACTAACCCACCAAAAAACAGTCATGAGAGGCCACTGCCAGTACCCACGAAGTAAGACTGGGGATGGCGTTGGCTCTGGGAATATCTTCACAATTATTCACTCATTCATTGTTTATTCAACAAACATGTACTGACCACCTTTTGCCCAAGCAAAGTCCTAGGAACTAGGGATATAGGGGGAACCAAGTTGAGCGGGAGACACAAATCAATAGACAATTACAACTCAACGGCAGAAATGAAACACTTAGGTTAACACAAAGGGACTATAGCAATCTGGGAGGGGACCTGATACAGACTAGGAGGAGGGAGGGTACAGTCAAGGAAGGCTTCCTGGAGGAGGTGACATCAAACTGCTATTTGAAGGACAAACAAAAGGCCGCCAGGTGAGTGAGGCTGGCTATGGAAACAGTGTCCTAGGCAGAGAGAATGGCAAGCCTGGAGGAAACAGAGAGGGAGGCGAGAATGGGGAACTGCAGACGGGGTGGATGGACGGTGGCAACACAGGCCTTGGTCTTGGGGGCTGGGTGATAAGAGCCAGTAAAATCACACAACGGAGAACTAAGTCTCCTAGTTGTGGCTCCAACTCCAAGCTCAGCCAGCTACTCTCTTGTTATCATTGGCTTCCCATGTAGGTTTGTCTGTAGAGAGAGAATGTCCAAACAGAAGCTACATTTCAAATGCAAATTGATAAACTGACTCTGCAATTCTTACTTATGGGTCTCAAGCAAATCTGGTTATCACCAGGAAGTCAGTACCCTGGGCTCAGTCTCCTGAATGTCCAAGCTCACATAATGAAAACCCAGACGTAGAACATGGTGCCCTCCAGAGATCGAAATAGACATTTCTCCAAAGAAGACATACAGATGGCCAACAGGCACATGAAAAGATGCTCAACATCACTAATCATTAGGGAAATGCAAATCAAAACTGCATCGAGATATTACCTCACACTGGTCGAAGGGCCATCATCAACAAGTCTACAAACAATAAACGCTGGAGAGGGTGTGGACTAAAAGGAACCCTCCTACACTGCTGGTGGGAATGTAAATTGATACAGCCACTATGGAGAACAGTATGGAGGGTCCTTAAAAAACTAAAAATAGAGTTACCATATGACCCAGCAATCCCACTCCTGAGCATATAACTATATGCTGGAGAAAACTATAATTCAAAAAGATACGTGCACCCCTACGTTCACAGCAGCACTATTTACAACAGCCAAGACATGGAAGCAACCTAAGCGTCCATTGACAGAGGAATGGATTAAGAAGATGTGGTATATACACATACAATGAAATATTAGCCATAAAAAAGAACGAAATAATTCCATTTGCAGCAACATGGATGGACCTAGAGATTATCATTCTATGTGAAGTAAGCCAAAGACAAATATCATATGATATCACTTATATGTGGAATCTAAACAAAAATGATACAAGTGAAATTATTTACAAAACAGAAATAGACTCACAGACATACAAAACAAACTTATGGTTACCAAAGGGGAAAGCGGGGGCAGGGATAAACTGGGAGTTTGGGATTAAAATATACACACAACTATATATGGAATAGATTAACCAATAAGGACCTACTGTATAGTGCTGGGAACGATACTCAGTCTTGTGATAACCTGTAATAGAAAGGAATTTTAAAAAGGATATATACATATATATACACGTATAAGTGAGTCACTTGGCTAGAGACCTGAAACTAACACAACATTGTAAATCAACTATATTTCAATAAAAATTTTTTTCAAAAAAGAACATGGTGCCCTCACTCTCCACGGGCCCACCTGGTTGGGCACACTGCCGTCAATGCGTGCATCACTGTTTATGGAACATCTGCACCTGTTAGAATCCTTTTGATTGTGAGCAACAGAAAACCCAATCCAACGTCTTCAACAATAAGGCCACTTATTATTTCACCTATCGGGAAGTTCAGAGGACCCAGAGTTAATTCAGTAGCGCGGTGATGTCATTCCGTGGCAGATCTTCACCCCCCTATTTCTGCTCTGCCACTGTCTCACTATAGCTCTTACTGTCTGACATGGAAATAATATTCATCAGAAGAAAAGGGACTTTTCCTGCCCCACTGTTACTCCCCAAAGTGCCCCCTCCCCACATGATCTCCCTTCATATTTCACTGACCAGAAATTGGTCACATGCCCCTTATAATTCAGCAAAAGTTGGTTAAAAAAAAAAAATGGAAAGAAAGATTTGCTTGGACTACATCCGTCACAGGAAATGGAGAAAGTGTCACCGTGCCTGGCGCGCAGCTCTACGGAGAAGGGCAAGAGTGAATTATTAGGGACTCTGCCAGCCAGGAAAGGTGGGGGTGAGTCAGAAATGGATAAGGGTCATAGTCTGCTGTAGTGGCCATGCCCCTGGCATACAGCAGGAGCTCCATAAATGTTTCCTGAATGAGGACAAGGAACGAGCAAATCGACATGGTTACCAGAGGGGGAGCAATAGAGCAGTTGCGGACACGTCTTCAACGCAACCCTTTGAGTTGAAAGCAACAGGGACCCAATCCAAAAATGTCTCAGAGAACAGTAATTATATGTACTGGTCCTCATATTTGAGAAGTTTGAGACTGTACTGGCTTCAAGACATGGCTGGCTCCAGGTATTCAAATAATATTTTTAGGAATCTGTCTCAACTCGTCTCTGGACTCTGCTTTTCACAAGATGCAGCAGCTTCAGGCCCAAGCACCCCCAGTTCAACAACCCCAAGAGAAAGGGGATCGTCTTCCCCAATCTTCCAGCCCAAGTCCCTGATCTGACACTCAATGGCCTGGCTCAGGCCATGCGTCAAGCCTGACCCAAACCCTGTGGCCAGAGGGGGCTGAGTGGTCGGCTCCAGTCACATGTCCAGCAGATGTGGGTCACGTGACTGGCTCTCTTTGGCATTTTCCAATGTTCCTCACAGCTTCCACCTAAGTTTTCTCTGGCAGGTAGGAAACAAGTGACCAGTCTGTGCATTTCAACAGTCTCCTCACCAAGGTGAACAACAAAAATTACTTCCAAGAATCATTCCAAACCAAGAGCCGGGTAGGTGGTTGGGAAAAGAAGTTCATGTTTAATTAATGGCAACTGACAGCCTTCAAATGATCTCAGTGGTAAAAACCTCATTTAGCCTAGGTTTAAAAAGGGAACAATTGGGAGATTATTAATGAAGTTTGTTTTTCATGGCCCCAGTGAAAACAGAGGGGGAAGTATAATTGATGCCATTTGGTTAAAATGTAGCAATTTAATCACTGGCAGATTTGTTCAGAGGGGAAAGGGTGGGGACAGGGCCAGAGCAGAACAAACCCAGCAGGCACATCTGAACAGTGCACTGCCTGAGGAATAATCCAAGCTGCCTGGCCTGGAAAAGGAGCTGGACTGAACAGGTTAACATGTCAGTGGGTTTTATGCAACTCAGAACCCACAATCAGTGCACTAATTTCAGGAGAATTTCCAAAACGGGGCCGTCGTGCATGAGCCTGTAAGAGGCGATCACGTGACAAACATAAGACCACATGGCAATGTAGGTTTGGTAGGGACATATTCTTTGCCCCAATTTTCCCACCGAGAGGCCTTTGCCCTTGCTGACCTCCTCCCCAGATGCCCTTCCCCGTGATCTCTGCATGGCTGGCTCATACCTGGTCTTCAGATCTCAACTTAAATGTCACGTCGTCACGGAGGCCTGACCACAGGACCAGTTTCCCGTGGTGCTGCGTGAACCCCCAGCATCTCAGCAGCTGATATGTATGTGGTCTACTGGCATGTTCACAGACTTGTGTATGTCCTGGCTTAAGGATGGTCCCATACGGGCACAGCCCTGTCCAGTCCTGGTCATCATTACGTGGCCAGTATCCCAACCGGCGACTGGCACTCAAAATATGTGTTGAAGAGATGAATGAATTATCTCTGGCCCTGTCCCCCTGACACTTAGCCCAGACAGGGGCCATGGCTGACTCATTGCTCCTCTGTCCCCTCTGCCTTCTCACCCTTGCCTATGCTGTTCCCTACGGGGTGGGCATATCCTGCCCACTCTCACGTCCTTGGACAACCTCATGCATCTTGGCTCCCATGCTTTACCAGCTATGGGTACTCAGGAAAAGGGTTCATTTTTCTGGGCCTCAGTTTCCTCATCTGAACAATGGTGGTCAGAATAGCATCAACTAACAGAATTTCTGGGAGGGCTGAACGGGGTCAAGTGCACAGAAAATGAAAGGTCCAGCCCTAGCACCTCACCCCACTGTTTTGGGATTCTAGCATTAATCACAGCTATCTGTCCGTGTGTGTACCGACAGGCTGTGAACGCTTCAAGGAGGGAAAGACATGCAGTTTCTCTTTGTATTCTCAAGTCTTGCATTTTGCCTCAAACACAGTAGGCGCTCAATAAACGTTTTTCGCATTAAATTGGGTGCCATTCCAACATGACCCAGGCATTCTAGTGGCTTCTGTACTCCTTGACCGTCAGCCCTCCAGAAAAGGCAAAGCCCTACAGCTCATGTCTGTAGCAGAACTTTAAGAAGAAAGGCTGCCAGCCACGAGAAAGTAAGCTCGCCCTGCATTCCCCAAAACAAACAGAACGGTTTCCAGTCAAACGTCTAGTCTGTGCACTCTGCCCTCCAAACCCACGTTTACTAGGGTGATCGTACAGAACGAGCAGGAAATAACATTTGGCTGGTTTCTGGGCCTCACATCTCTCTCTGAAATGGATGCATCTTCACATCCACTTCTCAAGCAGAGGCCTGTTCCCCGGCCCCCCCAAAGCTGTCCAGAAAACACAAGACCTAATGTCCTAGCCTTCTGCTGCCTCAAATGGCAAACCCTTCTCTTCTCCAGCCTCAAGGGTTGTGTCAACTTTAAGATCCTGACTACAGGGCCACAGAGGAGCCAGACACGCTAACAAAATATTATTTGCTTCCCTGGTTTTTGGTGCATTCGACAGCAGCCTTCAATCCCCAGAGTCCCAAGACTCGGAAAATTCCTGTCCCAGCCCCTAACTTCACCACTCACCCGGGCACCGATCATTTTTTCAGACACCTAAGGTGGCTCCAGCATCTCATTCCAAGTTCTGACTCCACTCCCTTTTTTTCCAAAGTTATGAATGTGCTTCTCTTTTAAAACATATTTTTCTTGGAAAGATCTGTATGTCCTCATTACAGTCTTTCAGATGTCACCGGAGCATAATATGCCCCTGAAAAAGTCAACCACCACTGATTAACATCTGCAATGCGTACACTTAACAGGGAAGCAACAAGATACACTACATCATCCCAAGATGGTACTGCTGTTGGGAGGGGAAGGTGGTGATGGATGTGAGATTGCAGACGTGCCATCCGGAAACCATTCTTCATTCAGCAAGTCGTCATTTATTTGGAATATCTGTTCCATGGATTCAAGGCATGTTTTCTCATTCAATAGGAAAATGGAAGGAATAGGTCATTGAGACCTTTCATTTTTCTCATTCCTGTCATATAAACATGAAGAAACTGCCCTCTCTAAAAATGCTACTAAGTTAGGGCAGCCCAGGGATATTTCAAGCCTGCATTCTGGCCATTTCTCTGTTTTATGTGGCTTCCTGCTCTCACATCTGATGAAAATAGCTCTTTCCATGGCAACACTGCATAGAGATACGGTAGGTTTGGGTTTCTGTTAAGCAATACTGTTTATCTTGAAACTGAACTGAATTCTCCCCCTTTTTCTCTCACTCCACAATCACACCAGTCTTGGCAGACTCTTGAGAGCGTGTGAGGACACATCTTTACCAACGGACTGTAGTTCTTTCTCTAGTCCCCTGTACAACATTAATCCTGTGTACCTGTAAGTAGGTTTCAATTTTGAGTGCCAGAGTTCAAGATCTTAGCTTGATATTCAAGACCATTTACAACTGGCCCTGCCTGCTTCTATATTTTCATATCCTAACAGCGCCTACATTTTACAGTACATGCTAACAATGCCAAGCTGCTTATCTGGGACCCAAACGTACCTGGACTTTCACGGCCAGCTCACCACTGCACTACAGTCAAGTTCAACATATCACCTTCTCCCACACATACACATGCTTACACACACATACGCCCAAATACAGAGACACACAAATCCATCCCCTAGAGCGTTCAAACCATAAAGTGTAATTTTACTGATGGTCTGTGGAGAGAAGACTGAAGAAGGGGATTAGACTGTGCATCATTTGGCCAATGTCCTTTAACAATTCCTTCTAAAATATTTTCTCAAAATCCCTGTCCCTAAGACAACTGTCAACTGTCTCTCTCCCCTCTTGATGCAGCAACTGCTCTCCAATTGAAGCTAACTCCTTCTCCTCATCCCACCCTCAGCTCAAATATCCACGGAACAAAAAAGGGGCTGAGAGGTTGAAACCAGATCATTAGGCACACCCTGATGACCCAGCATTCCTGGTGAGTCCCAGGCTGTGGAGGGATGGGTGTTGGTGCTCCATTCACTCACCGTGTAACGTCTACAAACACACCGGACAGCTCTGGCTCTGTGAGTGCACGTGCCACTCCCTCTTCCTGGCATGCCCTTCCCACGTTGCCTAGCTGATGAAGCATTCAAGGCTTCAAGACCCAGGACAAGAATCACCACTTCTGAGACACCTTGGGGATTTCAGACTTGCCTCCTCATCCAAAGGAAAAAATGGAAGCCCAGAGCTGACCACTCTGACTTAGCACTGTTACACAATCCTTGGGTTCTGCGCTTGTTGGCACACCCTTTTGCCCTATTATGCCACAAATTCCTTCAAAGAGAAGTCTTCCTATCTGAATGTCAGCTCAGGACAGTGCCTGGTACTTAGTATATGCTCAGTAAACGTGTGTCAGGTGGAATTTTACTTTTACCACATAGCTGGGAGTTAGGTGGAGTGGATGTATATAAAAACAGGAATCCTAGGCAGATTCTTTCTCCTTTCTGAGCCACGGGGTATGCTGAATGCATTCTCTAAGCACTCTCCCTGCATTAATTCATTCAATCATCACAATAATCCTATGAAGTAAATGTTATCGTCATCCACATTTTACAGATGATAAAGATAAACTTTTAAATTTCCCTACTGCACATCTTTAATAGTGTTCAAAATACCTGTTGCCCACCCCTTATATAATCCTATATAAGAGGAATATATACTCATGCATGGGTATGTGACCTGCTTTGTCCTATGAGAACTAAGACGTGAGGTGTGTCATCTCCAAAGCTTTAAGAACCAGCGCATGGTTTCCCCTCTTTTCCCTCGGTCCTATGAATAGCCTGCATCCTGTCACTCTGGGTCCCAGAGTGAAGAGGATGTGAAACAGAAATGCAGCTGACCACTGTGGCCAAATAGGACGAGCAAGTCTGTTTTTGTAAGCCACTAAGATTTGGGGGTCATTTGTCACCTCAGCATAACTTAGCCTAAACTGACTAATGAACTCCACAAACCTGGATAAAAGTTTCCATGTTCCCATGTCAGTAAAAGAGATTAACATCCACCTAGCCACATAAACTATAAACCTGGAATTTATCTCTGCTACCTCTTCTCCCCCCCCAACCCCCCGACAAAAAAAAACTTTCAAGTCCTGTCAACATGCTTCCTAAATCTCCCTGGGATGGAATGTCTTCAATTCCCCCCTTCATCTGCAATGCCACCGTCTCAGGTCAGGCCACCATCATTCTCTTCCCTTGGCTGTTGAAAAAATGTATCTGAACTCCCCAGCCCCAGGCTCCACCCACCTGTCCCACCCTCCACACTATCCTATAAGGACAGCAACAATCACGTCACCATGGTGCTTGGAAACCTCCAATGCCTCCCCCTTATTCTCGGGAGACAGAGCAACATCCTTAACCTGGAGACAAGTCCCTCCATGATCTGGCTCCTTCCCCCTGCCCAGCCTCAGCTTATCCCTCCCTCCTACTTAATCTCACTGGTCCAGCCACTCTGCCCTTCTTTCCACTCTTAGACAAGCCTGTTGTCTTCAACCTTCAGGCCTTGCATATGCTGTTCCTTCTACCTGGGGTTCTCTCTCCACTTCAGCCATCATTCTCCATCTTGCTACTCAAATGTCACTTCCTTGGGGAAGCCTCTCATGGCCCCCATCATTTGGCAAATAGCCCTTTATTAAGTGTTTTCACTGGACCATATACTTCCCTTACATACTATTTTTCACAGTTGCAATTTTAGATGTATTTATAGGATTGTTTTCTGAAGCTGCCTCCCCAACTAGACCATGTTAATGAGAATCATGCCAAATTCACCTTTTAACCTGGACACCCAACAACTTCTGAAACATGGAAGATGCTCAAATGACACTTGATGAGTGAAGGAATGAAGAAATATGGGAAGTGGAGACCCTTTCCATTTGGACATTCTAGGGTTCCTTGTAGCGCTTGAAAAATACACGGGCTTTCTTGCTTTCCCTCTTAAGCTGGAAAAAACGAATCCTTTCCATTCAATTTGTTGGGTCAGGAAATCCCAGATACCACAGTAGTAATATTTTTGTCCATGTTTCCAATGGTACTTTCTCATGTAATCTCATCCACTTAGCCCTCCGGCCACGAAGATAAGAAGTTAAATTCAGGCTTGCTCTGGACACTGGCTCTGGGCCTAAAGCAAATACATGAACGTGAGTAGTGACAAGTAGGGCTGTCTCTCTGCAGTCTCGAAGTTAACTTGGTCATAAGCTAAAATGGACTGCCTGTTTTTGGAATAGGTTACAGATGGTGACCAGAAATGGAGCACTTGCTGATATTTTCCCTCAACAGCAAGCCAGAGCTCGGGGCATCCCAGGGGCATGGACTGAGCAGTTTCATATAAACAGTATCAGAGGGCCACAGCGGGGCCCCTGTATTTTTCTAGCCACCGATGGTGACATTGGCTGAGCTACTGCTCTTACTGATGGCGGTCAGAGGGAGGAGGGATGGGCCAGCTGCCAGAAGATGCCTGTAGTTGGCAAGCCTCTATTTATTTCACGGAGTTCCAATCTGAGTCCCAGAAAACAGCCTTCAACAGCTGTGCTGAAGTTCACACAACGGGGTGCCCAAACATGAGCAGCATGCTATGATGAAAAGAACCAAGTTTTGCCCGTGTTCTTGGGTTCAAATCCCAGCATAGCTACTTATCATAATGTAAAACTGGGCAGCTCACTGCATTTCTCTGAGCCTTAGTATCTTCATCTGTTGAATGGGAAGCACGGCAAGGATAACTCTTTCTACCTCTGGGACAACTAAATGCACACGAAGCACCCAGCAGGTAGCAGGTACTCAATAACCATCCGCATCTTCTCTCCATCCCTAACCCTTCTGCCAGGTATGTAGCAAAGTCAAACCTTCAGCTTTTATCTAAATAATTAAGAGAGCAATTCTTTGAACCTGATACTCTCATCTTTAACGGAAAGAATGAAATTTTTTAGTTCCTTTAGAAGTATGACAATTGGGGGGTGACTTAATGAAAACCACTGGAACATTGTAGAAATGAGTACACATTAAGAAGGATCTCTCCTTCGGTCACAGAAACAATAACATCAACGTCTGTCTCTTCCTGAGTGTCTCCCAGGGGTCAGACACTGAACTGAGGGACTGGCATCCCTGCCGGAGGTGTGACCTTGCGTAAACTACCCATCTATGCCTCGATGGCGTCTATTGTAGAATAAGGATCATAATGATACCTTCATCATAAGGTTGCTTTGAAGTTAAAGTGAAATGTTCTCTTGCACTTAGGTCAGCTTATAACTGTATGCATGTTAAGCATTCAGTAAATGGCAGATACTGCTTTCACTAGGAAACACACAGGAGCCAATATGCTGCTCCAAGAGCAGACTGTGTATATTTCTTCCCAACTCTGTGCTTAGTGCCCTCACATAGATAGCTTGAAGTCAGCTACAGTGGGTGTATTTACTCCAAAGAAATCAGCAAACTACAAATAAGGGCTCTTTATTTTCAGAGAGCTCGTCATCAACCATTTACCAGCACCCCACTCTAACTATGCTTTCTGTTTTACCAGTAAAGAAAACAATGCTTCTGGAGAATTTAAGTGACTTACCCAAGGTCACACAGCCAGTAAATGGCAGAGTTGGGGATTAAATCAATTCCATTTGACACCAAATCTCACGTTTTTTTCCCATAATAAACGTGCTAACATTTAAAGTAAAGGAAGAGGAATCAACTTGCGTTTTTAACAGATTCCTTATACATCCTGAGGGTCTTCAAGACAATTACAGCATCTGACTTACTGTTTTTAATGTAGCAAACACCTTTATAGCATTTACTTTTATTCTGCGACGGTGCTTCACAAGTGTGAATTCATTAAATTCAATGAGGTTGGTTTTATTATTGTCCCACTTTACAGATGAGATAACCGAGGCAGAGGGAAGCTAAGCAACTTGTTCAGAGTGATGTAGCAGAACAGGGATTCAACCCAGATCCTCTAACTCCAGAATCTGTGTCCTTAGCCATGATGGAGACTATGCTTCTATGTTAACAGAAAGCATTGGCTTCAAGCTGCAGCGCAAAATCTGTTCCAATCCTTTGCCCTGGGAACTTCGCGGCCCTTTCTTTTTCCCTCCTTGAAGCAGAGAGGAAACATTTATGGATGTCCCACAGCCACACCACGGGGGCAGAAGTCAGTTTGCACAAGGGCCTAGCATGTGGAACTCTTCAGTCAGTGAAGTTCTAGCTATTTCTTGAGCCTCCACTTTGGAGCAAGCCCTCACGCTGGTGAGAGCGGATGGCTGGAGCCTCTGAGCGGGCAGCCGGAGGTAGTGCGTGGGAAAGATCTCCATCACCTCCTAAACTTACTTACTTACTTACTTACTTATTTGGCTGTGCCGGGTCTTAGCTGCAGCACGCGGGATCTTCGCTGCCACTTGCAGGATCTTTAGTTGTGGTGTGCGGGATCTAGTTCCCTGACCAGGGATCAAACCCAGGCCCCCTGCATTGGGAGCATGGAGTCTTAACCACTGGACCACCAGGGAAGTCCGTCCTTAACTTTTTATTATAGAAATTTTCAAACAAAGGGGAAAGGTGGAGGGAGGGCTAAATTAGGAGTTTGGGGTTAACACATACGCACTACTATATATAAAATAGATAATCAACAAGGACCTACTGTGTAGCACAGGGACCTCTACTCAATAATCTATAATAATCTATAATGGAAAGGAATCTGAAAAAGAATGGATATATGTATGTGTATAACTGAACCACTTTGCTGTACACCTGAAACTAACACAACATTGGAAATCAACTATAATATAAAATTAAAATTAAATTAAAAAAATTAAAAAATATTTTCAAACATTCACAAAGCTAAAGAAATTGATCATTTTCAATTCGAGGACTGATTTCTTTACCGACTGAAAAACCAGAGCATGTTCGACTCACATGTTTCAAGGGTAAATGAGGCAAGTCCAAATATATTCCAATTCCCATCGTTTCTCCCCAGGTCCACTGCTGTGACCTTAGCCCAAGCTGAAGGTCTCACTGCCTGGAAAACTGAGGTAGAGTCCTAACGGGTCTACAGTCTCCCACGCCTGCTGTGCCTGCTGCCCTAAATTCTGCTCCCTTTAAAGCAACCACAGTGAGCTTCATAAAGTATAAATTATGTTACATAACATCCCTACTGAAGCCCTCCAGTGCCTGCCGATCATACAAGAATCAAATCCAAACTTTTGCCATGGCCCTTAAGACCCCACGAAATCAGCCCGCAGCCAATATCCTCAACCTCATCTCCCACCAGCTCCAGCCAATGGGCTTTCTTTCAGTTCCTCAAACAGGACAAGTTTCTTGGAACCACAACACAGGGCCTTTGCACTTGCTGTTTCCCTACCTTAATTTTTTTCTCCAAACGGTGATATGGCTGGTTCCTTGTCATCATTCAAGGCTCACCTCAAACACCACTTCCTCAGAGCACCTTGCTTGATCACCCCCATTTAAAGCACTCCTCTGGCATGTTCTAGTCACTTACTTATGCATTTCTTGTCTAATTGTTTATTGGTTGTCTCCGCTAGCTGGAATGCAAACTGCATGAGAGCAGAGACTTTGTCAAGTTCACAACTGTCTCCCCAGTGCCTGGAACAGTGCCCAGGAGGTGTTTGATCAATATTTGTTGAATGAACTAATAATACATGACGAAAATGAAATATGCAAGGGTGATGGGCTCCCACTCCTATGATTACACAGCATCATGTAAGACTCCACCTCAGGGCTTCCCTGGTGGCACAGTGGTTAAGAATCCGCCTGCCAATGCAGGGGACACGGGTTCGAGCCCTGGTCCAGGAAGATCCCACATGCCGCGGAGCAACTAAGCCCATGTGCCACAACTACTGAGTCTGCGCTCTAGAGCCCGCGAGCCACAACTACTGAAGCCTGCATGCCTACAGCCCGTGCTCCACAACAAGAGAAGCCACCACAATGAGAAGCCCACACACCTCAACAAAGAGCAGCCCCGGCTCAACGGAACTAGAGAAAGCCCACACGCAGCAACAAAGACCCAATGCAGCCAAAAATTAATTAATTAATTAATTTAAAAAAAGAGAGTGTCCACCTCAGCCGACCAGCGTGAGAGAAGCTCCCTCTCTGTTGTTGGCTGCAATGCTGTGAAACTGACAGGGAGAGTCATGTGGCAAGGGGCCCTCCAGGAGCTGAGAGGGGTCCCCAGAAAAAAGCCAGAGAGGAAACGGGGACCTCAGTCCTACAACCAAAGCGGATGGATTCTGCTAGCCAGCCAAGGGAGCTCAGAGGTGATTCCTTCCCCAGCTGAGCCTCTGATGAGACCACAGCCCTGGCTGGCACCTAGATTGCTGGTTGATAAGACTGAGTGGGGGACCCAGCTAAGCTGTGCCTGGACTCCAAACCCACAGAAGCTTTGAGGTAATTAACATTTGTCTTGTTCTAAGTCACTAAATTTGTGGTAGATGGTTTCACGGCAATAGAAAACTAATACAAAGGAGATTAAAGTCATTCAGTCATTTACAGAAACAAAGGTGCCTTCACTAAAGGTGCCTTCTGCACTCAGGCCAAATCAGAAGCAATTAGAATTTATAGAGCCTGCAATCAAGAAAATAAAGAATATGATGCTTTTACTTACTACTTCAGATACAAAGTTTGTAAGCCAATGGCCAATATGGCTGTGATGTCCTCTGGTAGTCAGCACTAAACTAAGAAAAACGTCCCTATGGGCTTGCGTTCTGGAGCAGCAGGGAAAAGAGAGGCTTGTTGCACTCTCCAGCCAGGGCTGGGGGCAAGAAAGTCCCAAAGGATGATGTATGCTGTGGCCAAGAACATAGCCAACTGAGACCCTGAGGTCTACAGGAAAAAGAAGAAAGAAAACTTTTTGTTGTGCACAACATGGGCCCCAATTATACAGGGGTGCTTCGCCATAAAGGAGCCACTGGTGGGCCCCAGTGTAGAAGCTGCCCCCTCTTTCATCTCTCTGTCTCTCTGGGAACCGGCTATAAACATCTTCAGATCACTGACTTGCTCAGGGAGGAGCTTAAGGACATGCTGGGGCACCCATCATCTTGGTCACCGTGCACTCCAGCCCAGGAGGTTGACCTGGGCTCACTGGGAGTTAAATGATGGTGCTGGTCAGCACTAGCACTGGGTTGATTCTGAGCATGAGTTGGGTTTTAGGTCCAACCACTTCCCGAACTCCTGGGTAAATTTCATGACACACTTGTTACGGTCCCATGGGGATAATCGTCATCCCTCAGAAGTCATTACAGTCAGAACCTTGTGATGGCTGACACCAGGCACCAAACATATTTTTGAGGAGAAAGTACAAATAAATGGTGGAGCACAGATGCAAAAAAAACAAACCATCATAACTAGAACCAAGGGACCTTCCTGGGACATTGTCTTCATACTGACTAGTGATCTGCATCGAAAACATGGAGTGTTTTCCTCCAGGAGGTTGTGACTCAGCTGTCAGGCAGTGACTAGTGTGTGTGGTGGGCACACTCCAGCCACACGGGCACCTTGGGTACTAGTATCCTCTAGGGGCAAAGAGAAGGGGAAAACACGTCAAGGTGTTAGGGAGCAGGAGAAGGATTGAGGAGCTCTCTGGGAAGAAAAGGGGGCACAGAATCAAGAGGGAGATGAATGGGAATGAAGAACAAAGGTGCTGAAATAGGATTGGCATGAAATCAAAGGGGAGAGGAATGACCATCACTAATGAATATCACTTGCCTTCGGTCATAACCATGTCCCTTGGGAAGTGGTCCTCACAGTGTAGTTCCTTCATGAACAGCATCAGCATTACCTGGAAATTTGTTGAAAGTACAAATTCTCTACTACCAGAAATTCTGGGAGTAGAGTGTAGCAGTCTGTGTTAGCAAGCTCTCCAGGTGATTCTGATAAATGAAGTTTGAGAACCATGGCTCTTAGTTATCCAATGCCCTCACATTGTCTTCAGGTTCCAAATCTCTGCCACATCTAGAGGATAAATGGGCTTTATTTATGTTCTTCTCACCTTCCCTCATGTAATTGTATAAGCCCTATCTGCCAGGCCTTCCCATCACTACTCCCCCTGGAAATAAGCCACCTAATTCATACTCAGGTGTTAATGGTTGTCACAGATGGAATTATCAGCCCCAGTTCTTCACCCTTCCCTGCATTTGGTGCCATTTGCAATGAAGCCATGCCATTCCTCCACAAAAGGCACATTATATAACCCTTTCCCTTTTCTTTGGGCTTCTTCATGTGACTTGCTTTGGCCAGCAAGACGTTAGCAGATGTGATACAATTAGGGGCTTGAAATGTGCTTGTGCAGTTGAGCTTACCCTCTGACACCTCTGCCATCCCCATGAGATGGGCTCCCCCAGGGACACATGACCCCCTCAGCCTGATCCCAGAATGAAGCCGTGTGGAGCACAGCCAACCCAGCACAACCTAAAGCCAATGCACAGACCGATGAGCAACATCAGAATCTTGTTCTAAGATTCTGGGTTTATTTCTTATCCAGCAATAGCTGACCAGTACATTGCGCATCAGTGGATTTTGGTGCTAGTCACCTGGTTGATCTGCTTCACCTACGACATGAGCCTCCTGAATCCCCAGTGTCTTATGGCAGAGTAGGACTTTCAGGCCCTTGAAAGGAGACAGTAGGGAATAAATTTTAAGAGGACCAGTTTGGCCGATGGCAGCTCTCCACTTCTCTCAAGCAGACTGTGAGCAGGGCCTGCCCTGAAAGACACTACTGGGTCAGACGATGAGAAAGTTACCTAAGGCAGAGTGGGAAACAAGACTGGAAGGAAAGGCAGGAATGAGTCTGAATGGAAAAAGAGACAGCAGGTTAGAGAGAGAAGAAGGTGACCAGCAACAAGCATCATTTTATATGCTCACTATGTGCCACTGCTGAGGGCCCCCAGAGGGAATTTGTAAGTCTCAGCTCCAGGCAAACCCATCTTCATTTATTCCTGCTTCTGACCAGGCTTCCCTGTCACCTGGCTCTTGCTTAGCACGCCCGGTTGCAGCAGTGCCCGGATGAGAAACAGCACCCTCTAGGTGGGAGGCGGCCGGGCACTGTTTGTATTGAGAGAATTATTCACTCTGGAAGCCAAGTACTCCCACCCAGATTCTTAGACCGCAATTAATCGTTCCTGAAGTGTTCTCTTAGTCGGCGTCACAGCAGTAAAATACCACACGGGCTCTCCGAGCTGCCTGGGAACTCAGATGGTGAGAGAGGCAGCACGTGTAATATGCTAGCTGCCACAGGACAACCCTGGCCATGTGGGAAAAGCTGAGGTTCCTCCTGGTCATCGGCACACGCTTCCCCACATGGCGAATGACACTTGCTACGTGCACAGCAATGGCATTTGTCCTGTAAGTCAAATTCTGTCAAAAGGGGAAAGAATTTAACAAGTACTCCTGGATACCCAGAGGCGGGGACTTGGCGGTTTTCCACACTGGGCTGCCAGGGTCTGAGACAGGCTGTGAATAGTCTCTCTTCTCTACCCCAGTGAATTCAGCTGGTTCGTGCCATGACAACATCAGCCACCCCCACCCACCCAGCACAGGAATGCGAGCTGACCCAGCTTCTCAGAAAGAAGGGGAGGTGAAGGGTAACACTGCCGGCTGAGCATGTGCTTTGTGCCACGCACCACGCCAAGTGGTTTACATAAATTGCTTTCGTCCCCATCTTCACTCTGCGAGGTGGTATCCTCACCCCCATTTTACAGACGAGAAGGCTAAAACTCAGGGAGGTAAGGTCACATAGCTGTTAAGTGGACAGCCAGCGTTGGAATCCAGACTGAGCTAGAAGCCACCATTGGCATTCTTGCTGTGATACACTATAGGCGCTTGTCTACTGTGTTAATCATCATTTTACTATTAACTTCCTGAGGACAGAGACTGGGTCTGTTCTCTCCCAGGGCTAAGTTTCGCACAAATTGTCTCATCTGGTCTTCTCAAAGCTAGCGTTATCCTCATTTTACAGATGAAAAAAGTAAAGCTCAGAGAGGTTTAAGCAACTTGCCTAAGACCACACAGCTAGTAAGTGGTAGAGCCAGGATTTGAACACAAGACTGATTCCAGAGTCTGAATCCCTAATCAGATGCCCTTTCCTTAGATTGTGGATGTCTGTGCATTACCACCGAATCCGGCCTGTTGAGAAGTGCTTACGAGTCAGGAAAAGAACTGTCTAAAGAATGTAGATTTCTCAAAGCCACAAGAGACACCCCAGACCTCTTAGAGACATGTGACCCTGCTAACTTCTGCATCTATGGCAACCTTGAAGCTTCAAAAATATTTTGGGAATGAACTCTACCCCCTCACGCAAATGCCCTGACCCAGCCTTTGGAACTCACCTTTGGAAACACCAAGAATGAAAACAATGAGAGCGCTAGGTTTGAACGAGTGGCTATAAAAGCAAGGCACTTCTTGGATGAGAAACAATATTAAAAATGTATTCCAAAGGGTCACATTTCCCCAGCCTGAAAATATCCAAAAATGGAGATAAGAGAGATAAATTGGAAGAAACAGAAAGAGCCACGTTCTAGGATAGTTTTCCCCTCGTTAACCCCAGTCTCCATGAGCTTGGAAAGAGACACACAGGGTTTTCCACATGGACACAACAGAGGCTCCCTACCTGAGCTCATACCATAGTAGATGGAACCATTTTTCTCTCTCGAAAGCTGCCTTTTTGCTTTGGTTCGGCTTTGCCTGCCGACCATCTCTCCTCTCTTCCTGCAGCATCACCCTCATTTTCCTGGAGGGGAACTACCATCTCCCCACTCGGGTTCCCGGGTTTCAGGAGGGGAGAACTCCACTGTCAGTCCCAAGGGCACCTGATGTAACCAGGTCTCGCCAGTTGGCATATTCCATGGTCCCGGCTACAAGGATTGGTTCAGGACCTGCTGGCAGCTCAGTCTGGGCCACTCAGAGGGAGTCCGAGGCTTGTGGGGAAGCTCCCAGAAGAGCACCCCTCCTCCCCTGCCAGTGCCAGCAGCTGCAGGAGGGATGGTGCAGGGGGGCACTGTCAGGGGGACCCTGCCTGGAAGGGAACCTGTGACATGGGGGGAGACTGACTCCTGACTACGTGAGCTCATTTTGCCAAATGAGGGGTAACCTCAAGTTCTTCCTGCATGGCCAGATTTGAACGTGAGAAATGCACAGCTTGGTTCTTTGTCAACAGCTACCCAAAATCCTAGCTCACAGAATAATAATGAGTAGAATCCAGGAGAGAGACACAAACAGCCTATATCCTGGGGCGCTGGACTGGCGATCCAGTATTAACTGGGTATGTCCTATGTCCCACACCCTAGGCCAATGCTCTTCTTACTTTGAGGGCAACTATACTTGCCTCTACTCAAGTGGTCCTTCCTGGAATAATCTCTGCTCATCTCCATCCAGTGCACTCCTACTCATCCTGCAAAACCCTCCATCACCGCCTCCTCTAGAGTATGATGCCACCTCCTATGGGCTCCCACAGCATGGGTCCACATCTCTGTTGTCACCTCTGTCATACTTCCTTGTTTCATATCTGCCCATGTGGCGATTTTTTTTTTATTAGCAGTGTAAAAATATTCAATGTAAAAATAAATAAAAATCCTAACAATACACGAGGGAATGAGATAAAAAGCAAGATAAATTCTCTCTTTCAACCCAATGTCTCTCCCCAGGGGCAAACATCATCAACAGTCAGTGTGAATCCATCCAGGTGTTTTCAATCGCACTACGGTGAAATGTCCTAGGACATGCGACAGCCCGAGGACAGGGATTTGGCTTCCTACGTTTTGTAATGATACCATGGTGCCACTCAGCCTGGATTCCACCCTGGCCCAAACACTGACTATAATTTGTGACCTGGGACAAGTTAAGTAAACTCTCTGTGCCTCAGTTTCCTCATCTGCAAAATGGGATTTGTCTCCTGTCTCATCAGGTTCTTGTGAGCGTTAAATGAGTTGATATATTAAAGCACACAGAACAGGGTCTGGCACATGTACAAATGTTTACTGCTACCATTAGTCTCTCTCTCCAGTGTCTAGCCCTAAATAAAAAGTTCTGACTAGGTGGGGATGCATTTCTCTCAATCTGTGTGATTTCAAGTGTGCATGTACCTGGGTGACCTCCAGGACTCCAGCTCGTTGTCCCTCAGGCAGTCTTCTGGAACTTTCTCACTGACATCTCCTCCCCTTGGTAAGATCCACCTTCATCACCACTACTATTTACTGAGTTCTTATGTGCCAGAGCATATCGTATCTCATTTTACCTCCCGATATTCTTACTTATAAAAAGTACTCACCATTGTTCATGGCAGCATTACTCACCATAGCCAAACTATGGAAGCCACCCGAAATATGGGAGAACTTGGTCAAGGTTCCCACAGCTAGTAAAAGGCATTCAACTCAAGTCTCTGTCACCCTAAGTATACTATGCGCCCAGTGTGCCTGGTCCATTGTCGGTGCCATTTTTGGTGCTTAATAAGTTATCTCTTGGGGGCTTCCCTGGTGGCGCAGTAGTTGAGAATCTGCCCGCAAATGCAGGGGACACGGGTTCGAGCCCTGGTCTGGGAAGATCCCACATGCCGTGGAGCAACTAGGCCCGTGAGCCACAACTACTGAGCCTGCGCGTCTGGAGCCTGTGCTCCGCAACAGGAGAGGCCACGACAGTGAGAGGCCCGCGCACCGCGATGAGGACTGGCCCCCGCTTGCCGCAACTAGAGAAAGCCCTCGCACACAGCAACGAAGACCCAACGCAGCCAAAAATAAATAAATTAATAAATTTAAAAAAAAAAGTTATCTCTTGGATGCACAAGAGAAGTGAAAGCTATCCTGCTGATTAGCCTTAATTTTCCCTCTGCTAGGTGTAGTCAATGGCTTCCTGGAAACAGGGAGACAGCAAATGAAACCAAGGAAGAGTAAGAAAGACATTAGCACTATCTTTGTTCACCCCGGGACCCCCAAACCCCAAAGCAAGGAAATTCCTCGGTGCTGCCAATGCAGACACAATTTTCCAAGACGAGCCACCCCACGCTGTGGACCAGACAAGCTGGAGTGTGGGCTGGTGGGGGTGGTCCCTCCCAGCGCATCCGCCACACAGGTACTACAAGCAGAAGAATAAAAGAAGCTGGAGGTAGGTCCCGACGCTTTGCTGGAAGAAGAGCTGTCGTGGTTCCGAGGAGAAACTGAAGCCCAAAGATGGAGGGACCCATCCAACGACCTCCAGCCCATGGGTGGGACCACAGGGGCTGGAGTCAGACCTCGCATTCCAGGCCCACGGACTTTGTAGTAGGAAGACAGTGTGGCCCTGAGATCCTGGATATACACTGGGTCAAACAGGTCCTCCGTGGATCGCTACGTGACCTCAAGCAAGTCACTTCACCTCTAGGACACTCGGTTTCTCCACTGATGAAATGCAGATATTAATTCTTCCATTTGGATTAGTAACAAAACCCCCCAAAAACCAGTAAGTAAAATACAACCAATGCAATAGGAAAAGCAGGGAAAAGAAACAGACAGTTCACAGGAAAGGAAACAGAAGGCCAAAAATAAATAAATTGATATTCCGCATCATTAGCGACGGAGAAATGCAAATCAATACCACAACAGGAGACCAACTTTTTTATGTCTATTAGCCTGGAAAATACATTTAAATGTGACAATTCCAAACACTGAATTGGATGTAATCTGAAGGCTCTCTTATAAATTGCTGGTAAGTGTGTAAATTGGTGCAACCGCTTTGGAAAACTGAGACACAGAAGAATGTTCAAAGGCCACAGTGTTGACCAAGAACAAAAGTCTGGCAACCACCCAAAACCCCGGAGCATAACAGTGACTCAATCAACTGTGGGCTATTCCCCAGTGGAATCTTCTAAGGCCATCTCTATAGATATACCACGAGAAGGGCACAATACAGATGATCTCGGCCACATCCCTCAAATTACGAGTCCCTTGATACAAAGTTAAAAAAACTAAAATGAAATATACGCATGTAGTATGAATGTACACACATGAGATACAATTGTATCAAGAGGAAAAGCCAGAGGGTGGTGGGAATGGGGTTCAGGACAATGGCCACCTCGGAGCGGGTGGCAGGGATGAGATGGGGGAGGGACCCCTATATACTGAGTGTCTGCACTTGAAGTCCAGGCCATGAGTGGTCACTGCATTATTAAATTATGTAAGTTCTCACATGTCATGAACTTAGAGTCGTTATTAATTTAATCCTGTGAAGCTGAGGACCAGTGACAATGGCAACAGTGACTCCTTCTGGCGGGGATGCTGGGAGGCTCCAGCTCCCAGGCACCGGCTGCGGGGCTGGCGGTTGGCACACGCCCATAATCCGCATGTGGCTGGAAGACAGCTTCAAGTGAGCTAAAGAAAATAAAATTCCTTTCACTCTGACTCCCTCCGCCTCAGGGCTCCACCGGTCCTGTGAATCATTACAGCCCTTCCGCTCTCCTGGGCCTGGTGCTTTTAAATATCACCCAGCTCTTGTCCAGTAGGTGACAAGACCCAGTTACTTCCAAAACCGTCAGCTGACATTTTTTTGGATAGCAACCTCTTTAAAGCTCGTGATGTGCCCGCGCTTTCCCTACAGGAAGAACTCTCACGGTCGAGTCTGTGGCCCTGTGCTTTGAAGGATTGCACCCGGCCTGGACTTCGGGTTAAAAGAAAGCTGGCTTTCAGCAGAAAAGGGGTGTGTGTGTGTCGGGGTGCTTGTTGACACCGCTCTCCCAGCGGCTGCAGGTAAGAGTTTTTCCTCCCACGTAACACAAGGGACAGAGAAGTCATTTAAGCTTTATACATACTGGCAGGCTCAAAAAGCAAGTCGCCAGCCTTAAAAACATGTCTCTGTTTCCTGTGGCTAACTTGCAAATCCAGTCATATTTTCAGCTAAGAAGGTAAACAGAGGGTGGAGGAGATTAAGGAGACCTATCTTAGGCCAGTATCTTTACCGAGAGACTAGGAGGAGAAATGTTACTGGAGTCTTTCCCTTTCAGGGAAAAGGATGGCAGCCAAGCCCACAACAACCCCCAAACCCCGGAGTGTAGCTGAAGTAGGCATTTCTTTCTGCCCCTTCAAGAAAAAAATCAGGACACCAGTAAATAGGGTGGCAGGCATACTTGTGCCAGATCCCAGTCTCAGGGCTTAGAGGCAGGGAACAGGGTCGAAGAAGAAACTGTTCTGCAGTCCACAGAGTTCTAGAATGGAATGGGCTGCCTGGAGAGGTAGCAAGTTCCCATCTCTTAAAAAAAAAAATCCATACCTTGTGATAAGCCCCTCTTAGCAAGGATGCTGAGGAATGTGGAATGTTCTGGTAGAACCAGATCAGAAGCTGGAAGCTAGAGGTAGAGAGGATGAAATAAAACCCTCTGAAACTAAAGGCAGAAGTCTGCAGAACTGGAACGCAGGTTCACAGCTTCTACAATATTCTCAAAGAAGCGTGCGACCCAAGATAGCTGTTCTCTTGCTCTCTGTACATCCCCTGCTGGACCAGGGCCTGCTTCACCTACACCCTACTCACCTGACTGACCTTCCTACGTACTTGTCCCAGGCCCCATATAATGACTGGTCTAACTTTAGCCACCAGGATAGCTTATCAAAGGGGCGGTGAGGGGCAGGCCCCTCTGCTGGTTTCCTTGGTAACTGATGAGCCAACCTGACATCAATTCCCCTGTAACTGGTAACCTTCCCCTCCCCGACCCCAGAGCAAAGACTGCCACCGTGTCCTGCCCTCTGTCCGTCTCACACAGTGGGGTGTTGCTCCAGGACCCTGCTTCAGACATATAAGCTCCCCCATTCATGAAACCATGGATGTCTCTGTTGCTGACTCCGGGCTCTTTCTTCCGGTCTTAAAGCTGAGCAAGTACAGGGCTTGTATGCCTGTGGGGTGCAGCCCAAGAGACCCTAAGAAAGATAATGAACCAACAGACCAGATAATCTTTAAGGTTCCTCCCCCAACCAGGCCCCAGGTCCTGGAATCCTTTATGTCTCTGAATTCAGGCTGAAGCAAGCAGGTATTTTTTTAGACTCAAACAAGTACCCTAAGTAGAATGTGGGCTCCATGAAGCCAAGGATTTCTGCATTCCCTTCACGGCTGTAGCATCAGCATCTCCACCAGTGACTGACACGTGCTAGGTGCTTGGGGAACATCTGCTGATGAATGTAGGTGAATGAACGCCAGCCAAAGCCTCTATTTCTTCTCCTAAGGTGACCCAGGGACCACGATGTCTCACCTGGCCGGCCGTGGAGGAGGCAGGGCCCCAGCCAGTGCTCATGCTGGGACCCATCTGCACAGATTCAAAGAGTCACCACTACATGTCTAGGGATGACCACATCTGGAACTTATGTCGGCTCCTGATTATTTAATCTGATGGGCAACCCTGAAATGTCTCCTCCTCCCCATCTAGAAAGGAAGGTGTTAACTGTGGCCCCGGACACCAGATTTATAAAAGGCTTCCGCTGCCCTTGACCTCCACGTTGCTGATATTGAAACCTAATTGTGTTGATGTTGGTCTCCAAGGTAAACAAAGCTTTACAGGGGAAATGTTTGGACCTAGAGATTCCTGTGTGCTCCAAGTTTGGACGAACAGCCGGAATCGTGAGCATTTCCCTTCATTTCCTTTTAAAGGGCTGTGTTTAGCCCAGCCGAGTGGACAGCCCCAAACCATGCCTACGGGCAATTTTCAAAAACAGCCTCCGGAATACAATCAATTCTGCCCACCTCTGTGGAATTTCACCTGGAGGAAATGCCAAGGACTGTACCTCCATGAAGGCCCCAAGAGCCTAAGAGCCTAAGAGCCAGGAGAGGAGAGGAGAAGACGGCAAGGTTAGCAGAGAAGAGAGAAGAGAAGGACAAACAGCAGCGGCTAATCTTAACTGCTCATCTCCACCCCTAGAATGTGCCCCTTGCAAAATAAAGCCTTTTAATTTTCAATGTGCAATGGCTCAGTGACTCTTTTCAACAACCCTGAGAAAAAGGTTTTACTTTCCCCATTTTATTGATGGGAAAACTGAGGTCTCAACACTTGCCCAAGGCCACACAGTTGAGGTACAACCAAGCTGAGATTTATACTCAGGTAAATCTGCACTCTTACCCACCAGTCTGCACTGTCTCTCTTTATGCCCAAATCCTGCTCCTCTCTCTCATCACTACAGATATCCTTCTACGGGATATGAAGGATGGTTTCTGAGTTAAATTGTGACTCCTCAGGCCTAGAGAGAAGAGGAAGTGACCATAGGAAATGAGGAACTAATATATGGGTGGGTTGTAGAGGCTGGAGATGGGAGTGGAGCTTGGTGGGGAGACCAGTGAGCCTGACCCTGGCCAAATCCGGGCCAGGGCAGGGTTTGAATTGGGGAAAGAGTGTGGCCAGGACTGTGTACTAGAAACAGCAAGCTGATGATGGCGAGCCAGCCCTCAGGAGGTCCCAAGCAAGATGGACACCGCTGGGATGAGGAAGTCGTCTGGCCCACGGTCCTCCCGGAAGGGGTGAGCCTGGTAGACCTCAGCCTCGTAACCCAGTCTGGGAAGCTGGCCCCTGTTGGGCTTGGCAAGGAGGCGTCTGTGAGCTCAGCAGGAGAGAATGCCGAGTGTCCCTGGTTTAGAGAAGAAAAGGATCTGCTGCATCCCCATCACAGCCGGGCCCTCACACGGGAGGGCGTGGCAGTGTGTCCGGCTACCTCTGTTTCTGGTACGTGTAGCGTCGCACCCAAATTAAAAGTTAGGCTCATCCTTGGCACACAGGGCTTAACAATCTGATAAGGACCCCTATGTCGTGCTGCTCCGGGTGTGGTCCAGAGACCAGCGGCAACAGCATCACCGGGGAACTCGTCAGAGATGCAGAATCTCAGGCTGCACCCAGATCTGCTGCATCAGAATCTTTAAAGCCTGAGAAGCCCTGCCTTAGACGGTGCCGCAGCCTAGGATCAGAACCTCTGCAGCTATACTTTTCGAATCTGCTTGACGTACAAACTCCCCAGGTGAATCAGATACATGCTGAAGGCTGAAAACCAGGACAGGAGAGCTTTGAAATGTCCTAAGGACACCATCACTGGGGCATTCAAACCACATCTTTCAGATTCCTCCTGCACCCAGGAGCAACCCACGAATTTCCTTTGAGATGGCAAGAAAGGTATCATCAGTTGATTCGTAGCCCATCTACTTCTGGAAAAGGACTGGTGATAGCTTATAAACAGAGCAGGCCAGCTAAGCAGCATGACACAATGGACTGTGGGGCAATTCCCCGAGCCCACAACCCACTCAGCGCCTTTCTCCACACATGGGCTATTAAAGAGCCCAAAAGCCCATCACTGTGTTCTCCTTGTGCTTCTTTCTAAAATTATAAGCTTTCCCCAGAAGAAAAAGCACATCTACATTCAGACCCAGTTGGTGACGAGCCTTTTCAGAGCCTACTTCTCCCCATGGCAATCTGTCAGCAAGTCTTGTCATTCGACCTATCTCCAGAGAGAACCTTGAAAGTTCCACTTCTCTCCACCTCCACTGCTGCGTCACAGCTCACGTGTGCCTGCCAAGAACTTCCCAGCTGGTCTCTCCGCTTCCACTTCTGCCTGCCTCTGCTCTCTGCTCCACAAAGCACTCAAAGTGGTCCCTGAAAGATGCAAATCCCATCATGTCACATCCCAGCCTAAAGTTAAGAATTGCCTGTATCCATTTCCTTTGGCTGCTGTTAACAAATTACCATAAACATGGTGGCTTATAAAAAAAATTTCCTGTCCCACAGTTCTGGGGAACAGAAGTCCAAATCAGTGTCACTGGGTTGAAATTAGTGTGTTGGCAGGGCCACGCTCCCTCTGGAGGCTCTAGAGGAGAATCTGTTCCTTGCCTCTTTCAGCTTTTGGAGGCTGCTGGCATTCCTTAGCCAGTGGCCGCATCACTCCAATCTCCCCCTCCCTGGTTACACTGCCTTCTCTTCTTCTGTGACAACTTTCCCTCTGCCTCTTTCTTCACAGGGATACATGTGGTGGCACTTAGGGCCCACCCAGATAATCCTGGATTAATCTCCCCACCGAAAGATCCTTAACTTCATCACATCGGCAAAGTCTGTTTTTGTCCTATCAGATGACATTTACAGATTCTAGGGACGAGGATGTGGATATCTTCGGGAGGATCACTATTTAGCCTACCACACTACGTTTCCACTGCCCTTGCTAAAATCCAAAACCTTTACCGTGGCTCTGAGGTCCTTTGTGATCTGGCCCCTACCCGCCTCTCAGGCCCTCAGACCCCATCTTGTTCCATATTCCCCCTCTCCCAGCACACCCCTCTGTCTGCTTTTAGATTTTCAAGTAAGCATGTCCCTGCCAAAGGGCCTTGGCCCTTGCAGTCCCTTTTGCTTGGAAAGCTACTACCCTTGGCCTCATCTGATGGATGAATGAATGTCTTATTCCCAAGAACTCAGGAAAAGTAGAAACAGCAACATGAGGAGAGACAAACTTTGCCTACCTCCCAATATTGCCTGGTTAAAGATGCTCCCACCTAGTCTTCTTTCAGGTTCCAAACGCCCCAAAACATCCACAGCCCTTGGTTACCTGTAGACTCTGTCTGGCACGGAGTCACTTTGGACAGCAAGGTCGGAACTGGGATAGGGATAATGCCAGTGGCACCAGCCCAGTCTCCATGTTCTGGGAGAAAATAAGACCATCCAAGATATAGAAATCTATTTTGATTTCCTTTTTATGACGCGTCTTCTTTTAGTGGTCAATAAACACTCGCTGTTGATTTTGTGGGAATTTTGCAAAGGCCACTGCTAATGGCAGCATCCTGCTCTGGAGACAGGAGGCTTGCCTGTGGTTAAATGACCTTTAATTTTCTCCTGACTCTGAGAACAGATCTCTCATTAAATGGTATTTCTAGTGTGCTATTATGATGAAAATGTAAATAGCTTTTTCTTGCCCCAAAAAGGAGTTTTGTGTAGTTATACAAATCAACAGCAATCAGTATATTACAGATAGTGGGTGGTTATCTCAAGTTATCAACTCACCTTGTTCTAATTTGCCTGGGTCTTTCTCCATTAGCAGCGTCAATCCTGCATCCTGGGAAACCCCTTAGTCCCAGATAAACCAGGACAAACTGGTCACCCTAGTGGTAGCTAAAGGCCTATCCCTAATACTTGAGGGACCCAGGAGAAAAGGGTACAAGCAGAGGCCTATATACGGTAGGTCTAAATATACAGAATTTATAAATCAAGCTGACACACTGCTCAATAAAAATATGGTCTATCTTCCTACCATGATAAATGTCTTTAAAACTACCTGGAAGGCTAGGTTTGAATTCAAAGCTCTTGGATGTTCCTGTGACTTCTGTTTCCACCTTCTTTATCCACTCCGAGATCTGCCCCACACTCTAAGGGATCTTGCTCACACGTATGCAGATTCTCAGACACCATCCACATCCCGTAAAGAGCCCCCTCTTGGCTCTCCAGCAGGCCTACCGGTAAACTGTGCCAAGGTCCATCCTCGGAGGAGAATGGTCCCAGAGAAGAGGGCCGCTCTGCTCTGCAAGTGGCAGTAGGGTCTTTCAAGCAGGAAATTCTGGGGTCTTAGGAAGATAAGCCTGGCCTGGAAGGAGTGGGGGACCAGAGGGCCAGGGTGGGGTCCCCAGGACAGGAGCCACTCTTGCCCTTGGGACTCATCCCTCCCTGGAGGTCCCTTGAAACTGAAACCATGGAATACTTTCCAATGTCCAAACACGCCAGGTCCTCCTGGGCAGAGGTCAGAGTTGACCAACACAGGGAAATAAAGTTTACACAAAACCTTTCAGATGCCCTTAGACTGTTCCTAGAAAGAAGGAACTAAGGTCCTCTGTACAGGAAACAAAATTACAGTATGATGAGGGGGAAAAAGTCATGAGGCAAAAAGGAAGTTCTTAGAGAAAGGCTCTCTTGCCTGGAGATAGGTAAGAAAAGTATCAGTGACAGAGAGGAGACTGGGAACTTGCCAAGCTCTTCCTGCAGAGTCCAGGCTAATCCAGGTTTCTGCTTTCCTTCATGGGATTTACTTTGATGGGCGATGCAGACTGTAGTCCAAGTACCAGTGCATTGAAAGCAATGCACTCTGGAAATGACTCTGCTGCTTTCGCAGCCTTGTTCCTCTGAGTGTGGTGAGAGCCAGGCCACCACTATTACATAAATAACAGCACAGAGGTGATTTGATATGAGGTGGTGAGAAAGATCATGAAGGTAGAAAGCACTGCTGTGGTGCTTAAAGGACAGTGTCAAACAAGTTGGGTTCAGATAATTCCATTTACTCACGATGAGACCTCAGGTGGGTTACTTTGCTTATCTGAGCCTTGGTTTTGCTTCTTCAGCAAAAGAGGGATCCAAATAGCACCTACCAAATGTGACCGGTACAAAGATGAAATCAGACACAGCATATAAAGAACTCAACCAGTGGCTGTAACACAGTGTTACAAAATATCACCTGCTGGTACTAACAGGAGTGCTGGTGATAGCTGCAGTACTGCATTAGCAGAGCAGTACTAGTTGTCAAGAAGAGACAGTACCATTATAATTATATGGGATTTAGGCAGAGTAGTTGGATTCTGAGTCTGTTTGTGAATCTGGAAAAGAAGGAGCCGTCTTTTTTTTTTATTGAAGTATAGTTCATTTAAAATGCTGTGTTAGTTTCAGGTGTACAGCAAAGTGATTCAGTTTATATATATATGTTTATATATATATATATAACTGAATATATATATATTAGTGATTCAGTTTTATATATAACTGAATATATATATAAAAGAATAAAAAAAAAAGAATATATTCTTTTTCTGATTCTTTTGCATTATAGGTTATTACAAGATATTGCATATAGTTCCCTGTGCTATACAGTAGGTCCTTGTTGTTTATCTCTTTTATATACAGTAGTGTGTATCTGTTAATCTCAGACTCCAAATTTATCCCTCTCTAATGATGGAGCCATCTTTCATGATAATGAGACATCGGGTAAAAGAATCCCTTTGGGGAAGGGATGACGGATGAACTGAGCCTGTGGTAACTGCAGACACCGAAAAGAAAGGACAGGGAGACACGAGGAAACATGACTCACTCACGCCTCCACTGAGAATATGCCCCCGTGAGCACAGAGTCAGCTCAGACCACGTGGGGGACACCAAGAGAAGCTGCTGGGCGCGCTCACCATTATATTCACAGTTGTACAGACTCAAGCTGAGTCATCATAGCAGTTCAGTCACATCTCGAGTGATAGAAGGCTGACCACTCACTGGCAAGCCTGAATCACCACACTGCTACAACTATCGCCATCCCTGGCCAAATTTAGGTACTACTCAATGTGTAGATGAAATCACTTCTAAATTAAGCATGAAGATTTCCAAATTAGCTCACAGTTATCCAACATCTGGACAGGAGATATTTATTACTGAATTGGACGAGGGGACATAAGGACAGAGAAAAAATAGAAAGCAGGCTATGTTCTCTAAGAAAACTATTTTCTTTTGAAATATAGGACCTATTTATGCAAAAATGACTGACTCATTTTCTTTTTCTGATCATCGAAAAGGAAAGCGAGTGTGTGTAACGGAGTGCTTTACAACCAAATAAAGATGTCATGTGGGCAGCAGGTTCTTAACTCAGTTTGTATTACTCTAGCTACATTTAAAATGCACGCATGAGCATAACATTGAGTTATTTGTGGGTTGCACTGCCTAAGGTCTTTTTACTCTTACATGTAGCTTCCCTCCAAGACTTCTCATGCCTCCTGGGAGGCAGGAACACAGCTCACACCAAGATGCTCTCTGACGGGGTCACCCCAAGTTCTTGCTCTTGTTCCCGTGGGCTGCCAGCCTCACTGCAGAGCACTCGGCTCTTTGGAAGTAAGCTAGGAAGGTCCAGAGGCTCTCTTTGCCTTGAGTTCTCTGTGCCTTTGTTACAGGTTTCCCAGTTCCTGGGCACAGGGAGGAAAAAAGCATCTATGGTTATCACCATGAGCTCTGGGAGCAGACAGAACAAGGTTCAGTCCTGGCTCTGTCACTTCACTCTGTGCAACTACAGACAAGTTGCTAATCCTCTTTGAGCCTCAGCTTCCTCATCTGTGAAATGGGGATAATTAGAGTCCCTAACTCAGAGTTATTGGGAGGATTAAGTATGACCATCTTTGTAAAGGACTTCGCTCAGTACCTGGCCACATACCAAGAGTTTCATAAATGTGAGCTCTAATTCTTTCTAATGGAGGGCTGTCTGGGGTCATTTATTTAGACACCCTGGAAGTTAAGCCACTGGAATCTGATGTTTTAGGTAATAGAGAACTGTAATATCCAGCCAAATTGATCTTCTTTCCCCTCAGGGCCCATGTTTTTCCTATCGCAATGATCCCCATTCATCACCTTTTGCTGTAATTGCTTGTTTAACATCTGTCTTCCCCAGGAGAGTAGATCCTGTGAATTTTTTTTATCACTGCCGCATGCCCCACACCCAGCAGAGCTTTCGGTACAGAAACAGATGTGCAATGGTTGTTTGTTGAATGACTGAAAGACTGAAAAATCAATGGACCAACGGAATGAGACCACGTGACCAACTGAACCACAGACCAAATGACTGAATGACCCACTGAGTGACTGAATGAATGAATAGATGAATGACTGAAATTAATCATCTACATTCAACTGGATGATCTGAAAATACTTCCTAGCATGACAAAACACAAGACTACTAAATACAGGATTTTAACTTGGACAAGCAGGATCTTTGGGGGGATATAAAATAGTTGGTTTTCAGTATTTTAAGGAGTTCAATTCTTCCTCCCCGCTATCAGTGATGGGATGGGTGATAATACCCTACTGGAAAACATTACTCACTCCACACTCATGCAGCCCTCAAACTGCACATCCCTCCCCCACTCCGTCATAACCCAGGATCTGCCTGACAGCTTCTGGCCTCGGCATGTCTATCTGTGTCAGATGACATCATGGCCAAACCACGTCGTCTTGGGCTGTGAGAACAACTGGGAGAATCAAGAGGAAGCAAGCCCCAGATCTTTCACTGCCTAAGGTCTGAAAACGAAGAATCTTCCCTGAAATCGCCCACCCCTTCTTCTGGGTGAACTCATCCAGTCTTTCCAGAAAGGCGGCTCAGGGGCAAGGTCTTGCTGGACTCCAGCGGGGGATTTGGTGTCTTCATACCTTGTTCATCAGCCACAGAACACACGCTCATCTTTCAGCAGCTCTGGAATTCTGCCCACAGACGTCTGGACGTTGTGCTGCATTCCCAGAGAACCTCTCAGGACATACACAGTTAGCCAGAGAAGATGCAAATTGTTTTTAAATGATAACCTGCCTCAAACTAACAGACTTAAAATGACCATTGGATGGTATTTTGACTATCCTATCCTCCTGAGAATCTGTAATTGTAACGAAGTAACTGAAACACTTACTTAAGGCCATTTTCCTGCTGTGATGGAGGAAACGACCCCCACATCCAGGCTGAGCAAAACCTTAAGGGTCCCTGGGAAGATTTTAAGTGAATGAAGCATGATGACTACCTACCTGAAACTGAGCAAACAGTAACTGCATAATAATTAAATAATAATTACACAGCCACCAGGTATCAAACACCTTCTCCATGCCAGGCGCTAGACTGCATGCTTCCTAGACATCAGCACATTTAACCTGCGTGGCAGTACTATAAGATTGGTATTACTGTTTCCATTTTACAGATAGGTAAACTGAGGCTCCCAGTAGGTGCCCAAGCAGGGATTTGACCCGAATCTGTCTAATATCAAAGCTGGTGCTCCTACCCCTCTAGAGGCTGCACCACAGCCCACCGAGATAGGAGGGAAGGGTGACTGCCGACGAAGTGGAATAGAAGGGTGGGATGTAACTTAGGCAGGATAAAGTGGTACTTAAAATCTGGAGGGGAGAAGGGAGAGAAGACCGTGAACACAGGACCACAGTTTTCTAATAGAGCAACCGTCATCATGTGAGAAAAGGAGAGCCCTCCAAAGAGATTCCAAAGGCTGGAAAGAACAGATGGGTGACATCCTGGAAGGCAGATGTCAGCCCAAGGTAACCAAGCCCCTCGTAACAATGAGCACTGTCCAAAACTGCTGAACTATCTGGTCAGAGAATGAGCTCTTGGACACGGAAAGCATTCAAGCACAGTAGGAAACACCCTCGTGGGTGCCACAGAAGTGGGGATGGGGTACCTCGGAGGTCCTGTTCAACTCCCAGCCCCTCTGTTTGCTCTGGGGAAATGCTCACTAAGCATCTGACAATGTTACCCTTGCGTGCACCCGACCACCATCTGCCGCAGGCATGCTAGTAAAACAATCTTTGCAGAACCGGCCCATAGCAACAGTTTCATCTCTCTCAGGACAGAGGAAGCAATAATGGGGAACCATTATTCTGAACCTATTTGTGCTAAACAAGGAAGAATTGGGTGGATGTTAGAAGGGACAGGAATCTTGGGAGAGGAAGGAAACTATGGGTATTACGGTACTGCTTGCAATGGATTGGGAACATTCCCTTACTAAAGCTGGGTACCACCCTCTTGAAGTGGGGCTCATCATTTCCATCTTACAGCTAGAACAATCTAAGAGAGAAGTTCATTTGCCCATGCCTCATCGCTGATAACTGCTTCAAACTCAGATATGCCTGATTTCAAAACCATCCCTCTTTTCTCCAAAGTACGTGCTGAACCCAGGGAGGAGGAGACTGGGCAGAGCCCTGAGAGCACGGTACTTAGGACAGGTAGGTTGTGATGGGCAGAAGAGGAATGATAAATCTGCGGCATAGAATAAGACAGAGGGAGCAGGTCAGAATGGGCTGCTCAGACAAGTTAATTTATAAGCACTGAGGAAAGACAAGAAACAGGAAATGGATCAAACCAGAAATCACCTCCTTCACAATTCAGTCTAATTTTGGCCTAGAGCCCAAGCTACAGAACTGGTTCCAAAATGCCAATAATGCAGGTTCATAGACGGGACCTCAGACACTTCAATCTGAACAAAACCCACATATGTCAACTTTGCCCTCAAAGGTAACATATAAAAGCACCATCACCATTTTTTTCCAGAGTACAGAATGATTTCAACATTCCATGAGGAGATGTTACCAGGTAACACAGGTTCACAAGGCTTTGGAAAATAAAATGCCAATATGGCAGACAGAATGGAAAACATAATGATGAGAAAGGATGTTAATGACTGCTTTAACTATACTGATTTTTATCTCCTCTCTGTTCCTTAAGTTCTCCTGGGAAACCGGGGTGCTACAAGGCTCCCCCCGACCTCTTGCTCATTAGAGATTTCATGATGGGTTGAACAGGCCTGATTTTCCCCATTATCTGGTGTGTAAAAGTTATTCTAAAACAGATTTTATTCTAAACAGTTGTTATAATTAGCTTGTTGAGGGTTACCTACAACTGGACCACAGGTTTTAAGTGTGTGTTGTGGGCACAGAGGGCTGAAATGCTTTTTATGTCTACGCTAGGGATTCAGACCCTACACTGTAGGAATTAAATGTGATGAACTTAGCCTGACACATGGAGAACAGCCCAAGAAACGGTTGCTGTTGCTTTAGCTGTTGTTTTGTAGTTTTTATTCATACCATCTTTGGAGTTTGACACATGTGGGTCCAATTTCAGGCTCTGCAACCAGCTCTGTGACCTCAGAAAAATTATGTAACGTCCCTAGGGCTCAGTTTGCTCTCCTGTAAAAGGGGGACAAGACCACCACCTCAGGAAGGTGTTGGGAGGATGCAGTGAAATCGCTCAGGGACAGAGTCTGGCAGAGTTGTGCTGATGGGAGCTCAGAAAGGGCACCTGGACCCAATTATCCTGAGCACATCCCTTGAAGCTGGGAATTCCCCCTTGGATACGCCACTGTAAATCCTCCACCCCACCCCCTGCAAGCTAGTCCGCCCCTCCCACGACCCCCCTACCCCCAAGATCACAATCATTCTCAGGCTAGGAACTCGGAGCTGCACGTTTGCCCCTTAATCCCATTCAACCGCCTTTCTCCTTAACGAGTCATATCAACACCTTGCGCCAGTGTGCCACGCCAAACACAACAAGCATCAATATTTTGCTACCGCTTGGTTGCAAACTCCATGCAGGTCAGCAAATTACAGTGATTCCAGTTTAGGAAGAGAGTCCAACTCAGCACATTGCTCCGGGTTCCCCAGCGTCTCACGCACAAGCCTCATCCTCAAAGACTCAAGACTAGCACCCTGTTAGCTGGGGCCTGGCATGGGAACGCTTCACGTTTGGAAGGGCCATCGGGGCCCGGACCCAGCTGCTGCACACAGCCCCGCATTCACTCCTCAAGCCATTTTCAGAAACCAGGGGACCGAGGCACAAGGGAGTGAGAGACCTCAAGTCACCATCACTGACCTAAGTCACTCCACGGTCAGTCTTCTCCTCGAGACTCAAAAGCAGCCGGCAGATCTGCCCAAGAGAAGGCTGCCAAGTTTCTGTCTTGCCTTTCCTAGCATCTCTATCTGGTTTTCCTATTCTAATTAATTGCTAAGCCTCAGATTCTTTTAACTAACTCACATGCCAAGAGCCAAAAAGACAATGTGAGAAACCACAGGGCAGCCCGTATCTCCACAACCTAGGGAAGGGGTCCTCTCTAAAGCCCACTTTAGCTTCTGGATGGGTCAGGGGGCTAGCTGGAAACACTCGAAGGGGTAACTGAAGGGAGTTTAACGAAAGGGCAAATCAACGAAGGAGAAAATAGCACCGTTCCATGAACCCACTTGGGAGGAGCAAGCAGCCCGGGGCCAGCGACCACAGGAGGCAGGGACCACGCCCGGCCTGAAGGGGCAGAGAGAGAGAGCTGTCCCCAGGCTGACAGGAGCTGTGGCCGCAGGTGGAGGAACACGACGACCTCCAAAACCCAGGCCAACAGGGAAGAAGCGGGGAGATTAAAGACACCCACCTCTGATCTCGCACCGGGGCCTCCTGCGCTGGCTGAGCTGTGCATGGAGAACGCGGGTCAGCCTCCCAGGCCCAGAGCTGGAGGCGACAGGAAAAGGGGACCTGGAGGGGTCACAGGGAACATCCAAAATGACCCCCAGCTGCCGGGAGTCCTGTCTCTACGCCATCGTCCAGGCTGAGCCCTTACCCCGAAGCCAGGCAGCTCCTGAACGATCCCTGTTGGGTTTGGATTCCAACTAGCTCTGAGGCTTGAGCAGCTCACATAACACAGCAGAGCTTCGTTTTCTCATTTGTAAATAGGATTAACAATACCTGCCACCTGGGGGGGGGGGGGGTCTTAAGGCTTAACCACGTAAAATGCTGACGGGCACAGAGAAAACACGGAGCACCTGTTCACTCCCTTCCTACCACGCAGACGCATGCGCGCGTGCGCACACGCACGCACGTGCGCACAGAAACGCATGCGCGCGCACGCCCACAAATGCACGTGCGAGCACACAAACGTACGCATGCGCACGCATACAGACACGCCCATACACACCGAGGATGGATAGGCGGAAGGTAGCAGCAAATACTACACCTATGGACATTAAATGTGGATATGGTTCAGTCCTCCAGGACCGTAACTAGAAAGTTCTCGTTGGTAAGAGTAAATGCTGCTTTCCAAAGGACACACTCAACTCATGTAACTTATTGCCCCAGGAAGCGTTAAGAATTGAAGGGAGCAGATGTATTTCTTTTAAAAATAGGTACCAAACATCTTCTCCCCAGGAAGTAGCAGAGAAGTAAATCTTTTAACCAGATCCAAGAGTGAGGAGGATGATAGTATGTTGGTTTTCAATACACTGTGTGATAAATTACCACGAACTTAGCAACTTAGAACAGTACTCGTTTATCATCCTGCCGCGTGGTTGTTGGCAGAATTCACTTCCTTACAGACGTGGAACTCGTGGCAGCTCACTTCTTTAAGGCCAGCAGGACGGAGGTAGAGATTTCCTCGGTCTCTGACTTCTGGCTCCTCCTGTGAACAGCTCACCTGATTAGGTCAGGCCCACCCAGGATAGTCTCCCTATTAGGGACCTCACTTTGGCCATAAGACTCAACATCATCACAGGAGTGGAATCCCATCACCTTTGCCACATTCTGTTGGTTAGAACCAAGTTAGAGGTACCACCCACACTCATGGGGAAGGGATTATATAAGGGCCTGGGTCACTGGACAGCATCTTAGAATTCTGACACTACAGATAGTTATAGATGAACATATGGATATGCCTTGTACAGCAAGAGGAATAAATATTGTTATCCTCATTCTTTTCAAGGACGCAGAGACTCTCAAATATATTGCCCAAATCAGTGAGCTCACCCCCGTGATGAAGCTGAAACACACACGGAGATTTTCTGGGTCTCAATCTCGTGCTCCTTCCACTCCCTTGTCAACCTGGCAAAGAAGGGAACGGCCCCATCGCACCATCAGGTGCAATACATATCTGATGTTCAGAGGAAATTGGTCACGTGCGCCCAGTAACTAATGACAAATTTGAGTTGCAAGTGGCCTTGTGGATGACAGCAGCCACACCGCTTTCAGCAGAGCTAGAATCAAATGCAGGGCTCTGGACTCGTGACCCAGTGCTCCTTCGCAATGGACAGATCTTCTTGTGCATTTCACTGTCCCTGTCAAAGACAGGCTCTAAGGCAGGAGAATAGCTGGGTCCAAGAATCATGTTTTGTTTTCATCCAGATGCTTTGGCCTTACAGGCAAAGCCTTTCTTGATCTAGGAGTCAGTCCATCCAAAAATCTGGAGAAAATTAGATAGTTATTCTAAAATTAAAGTTACTGTAAGCATGGCAGGAAAGAAACCAAAAAATTCAAGTTGTGAACAATTCACATATATATGGTACAAATGATGTTCCAAGCTGATACATATTAAAATATATGATGTAGTTCATGGTATATTTATATCAATTAATACACATTAAAATATACTATGTGGTTCACGGATTATTGATATCTACCTACTCTTAAGTGTTGGGTGTTTTTAATGAAAACAATATGTTAAGGAAAATCATAACCAAATAGAAGCCATCATGCATGTTTGCATATTAAAACAACTAAGCCACATTTGCTACATTATAACAGTAAAAACATCAGCTTTGTGAGCCATGATGATTGGGGATTTTCTAAATTGGCATGGAACTAAAAGATCTGGGTTCCAGGTTTTGCTTGGCCTCTTTCTAGCTCTGTTACTTTGAGGAAATCACTTTTCCCTCCCAGCTCAATGCTTGAAACACACATACGAGGCCAGAAACTGAGTTATGGGTTCCCAGCCCCTCAGCCTCAGGCTCTGATAATCAGGGGTTGTTAGTTACCAACTGGGTTTCTATTGGAAGCTCCTGGGTGTCCTTGCTGTGAGTTAACTAGCAAATCAGATACTGCCATTCCCCTACTTAAAGCTCTATAACATCCTGTCCAGTATGGTAGCCACTGGCCACGCACGGCTATTAAGCGTTTGCAAAGTAGCTGACCTTAGCTGAGATGCCCTGTAAGTATAAAACACACACCAGGTTTCAAAGATGTAGCACAAAAAAAGAATATAAAACATCTCAATAATGTTTTACATCATTCACAAGTGGATATGACACCATTTCAGATATATGGGGTTAAATAAAATATAGTTTACCTTTTTGTAACTCTTTTTTAATGCGGCTATTAGAAAATTTTTAATGATATATGTGGCTCACATTATATCTCAGTGGGAAAGCACTGATCTATAGTTTCCTACTGTCCTCAGAAAAAAATTTAAATTCCTTGGGACTTCCCTGCTGGTGCAGTGGTTAAGAATCCGCCTGCCAACACAGGGGACACGGGTTCAAGCCCTGGTCCGGGAGGATGTCACATGCCGTGGAGCAACTAAGCCCGTGCACCTCAACTACTGAGCCTGCACTCTAGAGCCTGTGAGCCACAACTACTGAGCCCTCGTGCCACAACTACTGAAGCCCTTGCGCCTAGAGCCCGTGCTCCGCAAAAAGAGAAGCCACCACAATGAGAAGCCTGTGCACCGCAACGAAGAGTAGCCCCTGCTCGCTGCAACTAGAGAAAGCCCGCGTGCAGCAACGAAGACCCAATGCAGCCAAAAATAAATAAAATAAATTAAAAAACAAAATTTAAACTCCTTATCAGCATCCAAAGTGATCCACTCCCGACAAGGTCTCCTCACAACTTCTCCTTGTCCCTCATTACTCTCCAACTATAATGACCCTATGATCCCTCAGACACATCAAGCCCATGCCCACCTTAGGGTCCTAGCACTCATGACTCCATCCTTCTGGAATGTTCTTTCTGTGGCAACTCTGCTCATCACCATGCTGACTCGAACTCCCTCTTTAGGTTTCATCTCACACATCACCTCCTCAGTCAGTCCTTCCTGGACCACCTGATCTCAAGGGACCACACATCCAGTGACTCACTCCTCCATTTATTTCCTCTGAGGCCCTCATTGCCATTCTTAGTTCCCTCATCTAATGATCTGTTCACCTGTTCCATGCCAGTCTCCCCCGACCAGAATAGAAGCTGTATGAGAGCAGGAACCTTTCCGGTCTTATTCAGTCTATGTCATATCTACAGCTCAGGGCCTCACACATTAGAGTTCTCAGCTCAATGTTTGTTGAATGCATGAATGAACAGTGAAAAGAGCATGAAACTCAGAGTCAAAAAATCCCACTTAGGACAAACCCAATGACAAGGATAACAACACCATCACCTTGCTCCGAATGCTGACTCTTGTCCTGTAATCAATCCTTGACAGTCACTATAGGAGGCAGCGTGATAACTCAGACGACACAGTCTGGGGCTAAAAGCCCTGAGTTTGAATTTCAGCTCTGCCACCTGCTGGAGTATGACCTTGGATGGAGCCCTTGACTGTCCCAAATCTCCATTTTCTCCCAGAGATATAATCAGAATTATTATGGAACAATTAGAATTATACCAGGGTTGTCTTGAAGGTCAAGTACGATAAGAGCTTTGTGAATCAAAGAGCCCCAGTGATATTTATCAGACCAAGACATTCTTGAAGGGGAAGGATTCTTTTATTTACCTGGGTGTCCCCAGCACCTAAAACAGGGCTTGGCTTAAGGCAGGTGCCCCCAAAACTACTTGATGGATGAATGAAGCTTCTAATAAGCCTCAGCACCACCAAGCAATGAACCTTGGGGAAATCAGATCTCTTTACTGTTCCAACCTGGAAAAGATACCCCATTTTCTCCCAAAGAGAAGCAAAAGGACCCCAGAGATGGAGTGAGGCTGAGACATAATGGGCCCTACTGCCTCCATTTTCCAGAACAGTCCAGATTATAAGACTCTGTCCAGGTGTCCCGTCAAAACTCTGACTATAGGTCCCCTGGAACACTTGGCTTGAGAGTAGGATTTAAAGAGCCAGAGTCAGCACCCTCAGCTGAGGACAGACTAAGCACTACAGGAAGCAGGGAGCAGCTTTCTGCCTGCGACAGGTTCTTTTCCAGAAAGGAGAAACAAGGCCATCCAAGCAGTAGCTTCTTTTTTTTTTTTTTTTTTTTTTTAATTAATTTATTTATTTATTTTTGGCTGTGTTGGGTCTTCGTTGCTGCATGCGGGCTTTCTCTAGTTGTGGCGAGCAGGGGCCACTCTTTGCTGTGGTGCACATGCCTCTCACTGCAGTGGCCTCTCTTGTTGTGGAGCACAGGCTCTAGGCACACGGGCTTCAGTGTTGTGGCTCAAGGGCTCAGTAGTTGTGGCTCAAGGGCTCCAGAGCACAGGCTCAGCAGTTGTGGCACAGGGGCTCAGCTGCTCCGTGGCATGTGGGATCTTCCCGGACCAGGGCTCGGACCCGTGTCCCCTACATTGGCAGGCAAATTCTTAACCACTGCGCCACCAGGGAAGTCCCCAAGCAGTAGCTTCTGATACTCATATTTTGAGAAAGAGCCACAATACCTGCTTCCTTAATTGAAACTGTAGCCAAGGGTAAAAATAAGAAGAGGGGAAGACTGTCTTGTTTGGAGCTAAACAGTGTTACCGTTCATAAAAGTCAAATTATTCCATGGAACAATAATTTCTCAAAATGGGGCAGGGAGGGTGGCTGGGAAGAGAGTGGGAAATGACTTCACTGGGTAGGCTTCTGCCTAGTTTGCAAGGGATAAAGCTTGCCTTTGTTATTCTCCTGGCTTCTGTTCCCATAGCTCTGAAGTCTAAAGGCTTCTGGCAGGACATCCCAGTTCAACACCATTGTTTCTAGGATTTGCTACTGAAAGGGCTATTCACGTGGAAACCTCTCCCAGTCCAGGCTTCCGTTGGCCACGGTTAATTTACACCCTGGTTTAATCATGCAGCCCACCTAGGAAGTTTGGACAAACCAGACCAGGGGTGGCACTGAGCCGTCTCTCGCAGTGCCACCTTGCCAGCTCACTGCTGACTCAAAGCCAGAACGCAACCTCCACTCACTCCCCAGATGTGTTCTGAGCATCAGTCACGGGCTAGGTGTCGGGGCTACAGGTGGGAGCAAGCGAGACAAACACTGATCAGAGTGGAAATCCATGAAAGGAGAAAAAGATCATCCCGCGTCTTGGAAAAAAGGAGTCACAGATAGAAAGCCCTTTCCAGGGATGTGAAAAAAGAACCACAGCTTGGGATCATGGGTCAAGATTCGGGATCGCTGAGGATGATGACGTGTTAAGAACCAAACTGGAGGAGGCTTTAAGAAGGAAAGCGTCTCCAATAAGAGAAAAAGCCCTAGAATGTGACCTGCAGCTTCCCTGTCCCCTCAAATCAGTCCCACACGATGTGCTTTGAAACCACCCTGCATTCTCCTTGCAAACGGGTTTTATTTTAGCCCATTCAAGCCCTGGTTTCCAGCAGGGGTGCACTGCCAATGTGGGTTACAGGATGAAAACCTCATGACAGAGTACTCTCCTGTCTGGGGAAAAAGGGCTGTGTTTAATCCTCTGTCTAGGCTGGGAAAATGGCTCTGGGAACCCAGGTCTGTGGAACTGGCTTAATAGCTGTGGATTTATAGGCAGACAGCATGACACAGTGAGACCTGGCCGATTTTGTCTTCTAGGACTTGTGATGTTAGATGTTGCAAGAGACTTCCTCCCAAGGATGTGAGAAATCCACAGATGGAATCATGCTTGTCCAGACCTGCATGACTCAATTAATCTAAAAAAATACGAATTTCCTAGTTTATGCCTTGTTATCCTGTGTCCCTTCTCCCCAGATGAGCTCTCACGCTCCCTCTCTCAGGTTAAAGCCTTGCTGAAGAGTTCACCTTTGGCCCAGTGACCCTCTCTGATCCTATTCCCTCATCTGTTAAATGGGAGTGACAATCATCATCATTATTGTGGTAGCAAGAGCAATACCTGAGATTATTAGATAACAATGAGAAAATATGACTACAGGAGTGAAGATGTACATGCTGCCACATATAAAATCAGGACAGTGTTCTCTTCCTCCCTGAATGGGGAGGACTGACACGAAAGCAAGTTATAAAAGGCAGATTAATACTTTACAAACATTAAGTTTAGAACACAAATCACAACTCACTGCAATCTCACCTCCTCTCCGATGATTGGAAAACTTGCCCAGGTTTGGGAAAAGCTAGCCAGCTTAGTCAAAGCTGCTGCATACCACCTGCCCACCCCTCTACGACAAGGCAGAAAGGGTGGGCAGGGGAACACAGCTCAGCATTTATTTTTGGACCCAGCTCACTAAAAATACCCGAGCCTTCCTGTTTGATCACTCTCCCTTTTGACCTGAATGGATCGCGGGGCCCGGCGGCCCGCCCCACCCTCTGCCCATTGTCCTTTAAAGGAGAAGGGCGTGGGGACGGATTCCTGCCGCTCAGGGACAGATGTGCGCCGCCCGGGCAGGCAGGGGCCGCGGCCGCACTGACGTAAGGGCAGCGCTCACTCCGCTGCAGCCTCCCGGCCGGGCCCAGACCAACCGAAGGGAGGGGGGAGCCGCGCGCTGGGATTGGCTGGCCAAGCGCGAGCGCCCGCGCCGATTGGCTGGCGAGGTTTTAGAGGGAGTCCCGCTCTCCAATTAAAGGGCCCCGCCGCGCCGGGCTGCGAGCAGAGCTCGCCCTGGGCCAGCGATCCTGGCCATTCAGCCACCGCTGTCCCCGCTGCGCGCCCTCGCGCCTCTGCCTGAGAAGCCAGGCGCTGTCTGTCCACCCCAGAAGAGGATGGCAAAGGTGGCCAAGGACCTCAACCCAGGCGTTCAGAAGGTGAGCTGCGATCTGTCTGTACTTACCCAGATTCTTTCTTTCCCCGTTTCCCTCTCCTCTGTGTTCCTCCTTACCTAGAAGTAAGGAGAAGGAAATTCATTAAATTCCAAGACTTAACAGAAAATAGAAAAGCTGGGAATACATGTTTGAGCTAACAGGCGCACACCCCAAATTTTACTCTTAAAGGTCGTCGTGTAAAGTTTTTGCCAAGGATCTTAGTTCTCTGATGATGCTAATTAAAATTTAAATAAGGTAAAACTTTTTCTGAAATGGTAATTCTCCGGTCTGTAGCGGGGGGGGGGGAAAAGACCCTATCTTCCCCCTCCTGTGATTGAGGTGAAGGTTTGGGGAGGGGGTTATATTTACTCACAAGGAATCTCCCTTTTTGCTGTCATCCTAGCGTTTTGTGTTTTTCAGACTCACACACACACACACACATACACACACACACACACACATACACACACACACACACACACACACACACACACACAGAGAAACCAGTTTCTTTAGTTGGTGATATTGGCAGTGGCAGCAATTCCAGCACACGGGAACTAATTTCTGTCCCCAGGGTCTGCACGTTTCCCTTTCAAGAAGGGCTGGCCGGGAGCCCAGAAGGTCACGGGTGAATTACTGCCTGAGGGGCCTGCAGCTGTGCCCTAGCTCCAACCACCGCCAGTTACGTACCTGCAGGCAGTTGGGAGGGGGCACAGGCTGGAGGCTTAGAGGACCTGTGAGCTGGAAGGAAGCCGAGAGACAGCCTAGACCAGTGGAGAAACTGAGTCCCAGGGTCACAAAGAGTTGCTCCCAGCAGGCAGCAGAGCCTAAGGAAAACCTTAGGCATCGAAACCCCAGCCCTGCCACTTTTTAGCTGCATCACAATGACCAAGTCCCTTTTCTGAGCCTCAGTTCCCTTGTTTCCCATGGGGGGATGATGGGTCCCACGTCCCTCACAGAAGCAGTAACAGCGATGGTACCCTGTAGGGTCATCTCCCAAAGAGAACTTGGTCTTGCAGGGCAAAGTCCTCTTTAGACATCTGCCATTACCAGAGGCGTGGGGCGGGGGGGGGGGGGGGGGGGTGCAGGGGTAGAATGAGAGGGGAAAAAAAAAAAAAAAAAACTATGTCAGAATCAAAGTGCAAGCCAGCCACTTAGAGGTGCAGGATTCACGCATCTGATTTACAGCTACGCCACTGCATGGCTGGCCTGCCCCAGACTCGCATACACAGAGGGCATCAGACCCTTCTGAATGTGTGCACCAGGGCAGACTTCATCAGGGCATCTCTCTGGAATGTACCTGCCCCCACTGCATTTGCCAGACTATCTGCAGAATCCAGTCATCTCTCCTCCTTTGGAATGCTCACAGCATGTTAGACCTTGGTAAGATACCCGGTAATTTCTACCCACTAGTGAGTCAGGCACACACTGCTCTCGCTTCTCTACCCACCTTTCTAAACTCCTTGAGGACAAACCTTTCTCGCCCATCCCTGTCCTCACGCAGCACGCCACGCACAGCAGGACTCAGTCAACTACACGTGAACGGGCCACGACCATGGTGTTCTCGGACAGTACGGTTTGTGCGTTATTGTTTTCTAACCTGTGGCGGCAACCGGGATATCTGTGTGTCTGAACTGCCTCCCCAAATTCAGCCGAGGTAAAAGAGTTCAGAGCTAAAGGGGCAGCGTCTCCCTGTCCACTGGAAGATCAGACGGTTCGGGGTGGTTTTACTACAAGCTAGTGGACGGCTAACGGGTGAAGGGAAACAGGATACACGGAACACACCCCTCCTCAGCACCGGCCCCGGCCACCGCTCGGAGGAAGGCTTGCTTTTATTTTCCTTTGCATGGGAGAGTGTGATTATCCGGATTAGAGGTGGAACACAGTCTCCTACCTGTCCCCCTCTAGTGCCAACTTCCTTGGCCTGCAAAGCGTTTATTTTCCATTTAGATCCAATTACAGGCTTAGCGAAAGAATGTGGTGGGTAGAGATGAAAGGGTGGATATTTTTTACCCTTTGGGACTGTGACAGTGGAGGAGGATCACCACTTGGTTGATTAACCCATGTCATCCACTCAGAAAGTCAAGGGAAGGGAAGGGAATGGGGGGAGAGCTCCACTTGCTTTTGCGTAAGCTTGTACTTGCTGAGCTGTGCAGCGGTGATTAAACACTGGGTCACATCAACAGCATGCTGCAAAACTTTTATTGCATAATTTACTTTTAAAATCTGCAGCAGTGGGGGGTTTTCTAACATTTGGCTTCAGGAGGCATAATCACACTTCGGCATTTTGAAACAATTTCATGGACCCTTAGAGCTTCAAGGGACCTATTTACAAAATGAGAAATGATTTCAAAGGGCCTACAAGCTGACTCCACTGCCCTGCCCCCAAAGGGATGGGCACTGCAGGGAATCTCTAGCAGGTGGAAAGTCAGAAAAAAGTCTTCAAGAGAGAGAACATACAATCCCAAACCTGGAGTAGCCTTTGAGACCATCTACCCAATTCCGGGCAGACAGGGGGACTGGCCGTGGGTCACATCCATAGTTCGTGGCAGGGCGTAGAAATAGTTCCCTATGTCCTCTCATCTGCGCTGAGTCGAATGCTCCCACTGGCGGCTCCTGAGTCACGATCTGTTTTTCAACTGGGAAAGAGGTTTCCTAGCATGGAGAGTTTCCCTGAGAATCAGGAACTAGCCACCATGCCCTGGTAACAAAAAGCCTGGAAGGCCAAATGCCATTTCTCTTGGTGGAATCAACCACCACTGTGGATGTGTTCTTCTCTTGTTTAGTAAGCGGTTAGTATGCTTGTAACCAGATCTGGGTTCAAATCCCAGCTCCACCACTTACTAGCTGTGTGCTCTTGGGCAAGCTGATAAACTTCTGAGTCTGCGTCCTCAGCTGAAAATTGGGAGACACTAAAAGCATCTCCCTCCCAAGGGGTCCGTCCGTGGTCATGAAATGAGCTGATGCATACAAAGGGCTCAGCACATGAGCGCAAATAGTTTTAGCCATTGTTATTGTCAGTGGTGGTTGTGTATTTCAGTGGGGGTGTGATTGCTGAGTCTTTTGGTGCATGAAGGACGTGCTTTTCTTTCTTCAGCTGACTGGCCCATCTGACGAGTAACTGATTTTCATTCGGCTGAGCGAAAGCCAGCTGCTCAGCCTTGATAACCTAGAACGATGCCCGATGACCCTGTCTTCATTCTAGCCCAACAGATACAAAATCTGCTTACACAACAGAGACCATCAGTCACTGAGCATTTCACTCTGGAGTGCTGGAATGGTAGGCCTGGAAGCAGACACGGAGCTCTTTTCACTTTAGAGATTAGGAAACTGAGACCCAGAGAGGTCAAGCCCCTTCTCTGAGATTGCTAAGAAGGTGGGCCAGGGCCCATTAGGCTCCGTAAGAATACAGGCCCCTTGGCTGCCAAAGAGCCATTTGCAGGAGTTTGGAAAGGACTAGAACAAAAAGATCAGAGGGCATGTTCACTGCTGACTGTGAGTCTGCCAGTGGACCGGCTCCGGAGGGTTCTATTTCTCACCCCTCGGCACCACGTCGGAGGAGCATGAAAGAATGGTTCGTCCTAGTGCGTTGCCAGGTTCAGCTGGGCGTCTCCCTCCACCCTCCTCCACATCACGCCCCTCCTGGCTTTCCTGTCCTCCAGCTCTGCCCTCCCCTCTGTACTCAGCCCTTCCTGCCTTCACCTCCAGTTCCTGCCGCGTGCAAAACTGCTGGCACGCTGCCTGGGCGAGCCGATCCAACATCAACACGGCTCCTCGAGAATTGGCCTTGGCTCCCTCCATCTTAGAAATATATTAAGCTGTCACTTAAAGACTTTAATAGCCAAGCCATTGGATACGTGCCCATAGGTGTATAAGCAACTTGGCCCAAAGAGAGCCATATTTTAAAAAAAAAAAGTAAGAGAAAGAAAGAAAGAGAGAGAGAAAGAAAGAAGGAAAGAAAGAAAGAAATTATCCAAGTCCTTCTTAAAGATCTCCCCAAACAGATGCTGAAGCCACCGCTTGTAACTTGCAGATGCTTGTCACGTTGTGCAGACACGTCCGAATATATGGGGTTGCGGCTGACAGTTGACTTTCACCAATGCACCCACCCCCTGAGGTGGTGGAAGGCAGGGAAAGGTACCTCGCAGATCATCTCTCGGCTTTATTCTAAGCCATCTCAGCTCCAAGGCCTTCTCCCAGCCCAGGGCTTACCAACAGTTCTACAGGCAGGACAGGGGAAAAATGACTTTGGTATTCCCCTCTGGATCCCGTGGTATCCCCTACGGAGCTTCCCGAAGTTTGATCTTCTCTCCATGTTAACTGACTAAAGGTGACGAGGGAGAAAAAGAATGGGCTAGATTCAGCAAAGGCCTGGGGACCAGGAAGGAGGGACAGGTGCACAGACTCACATGTGCATCTTCCTTTCCCACCCCTGCTCCTGCTACTTCCGGTGAGGGTAAGTCAGGAGCAGAGAAGTCAGGGAATAGTTCCTCCTGTAACCCACCCACTAGGGTCAACTGGGCTCCACAAGAGGTATTCCATTTGACTTTGGCAAGGAGAATCTTTCCTTCCAACTTGCACATTCAAAATAGTGTCTGTATAATAAAGTGGAAATCTGTCCTGAGAAGCACAGACCCTGGGGGTTCTTATCTCCCCAGTGTTCATCATCCGACACCATTGAAATATGTATCATAAGAAGAGTTTTCTGGCTGGGGCGGGGGTCGAGTCATTACAGTAACTGCAAGCACTTACCGGTGACTTTGGATAGGTCACTTTTCCTAGGAAGTGGCCGACCTTGAATGAGAACTGGACTCCGTTCCCCCTGCAGTCCACTGACCTTTCCTGGATACCACACTGTCTCCCAAATCACAAATGATTATGGGAAAACAGGACTAAAACTCAGTTCCGCTGAAAGCAGAATTGGGGAACAGCTTTTCGGGACCTCCAGAAAGAAGAGACAGCTGCTGCTCTCTAAGTGCCTTTGTCTGGAAATCTCCCCCTCTTCCCTTTCATTGGCTAGTAGGAAGAGGATGTGGCTGGCAGCTGCCGTGACTTCACCAGGTGCAGGGTCACCAGCCACTTGTACAGGAGACCCTCAAGATTGAACCATTTCCTTAACTTCACATGCAACACTGGGGCTATCCTGAACCCATTCTGGGAGCTGAGCACGTATCCGTGGCACAGATCTGCAGATGCTCCAGAAATGCTGTCTAGATAGCTCTTCTAGAAAGAGTGAAACAAGAAGTCAGGTCTCCTATGTGGACCAAGACTCTTTTAGTGGCGGAAACTCTTATTTGGTATCTAAGCCTAAATATTTGATGTGGAAATCCAGTTGCTCACTGTCTGCTCTTTTATATGAGAAGTGTTTACATGTTTTCTCAGAAAGGATGTGCTGGTCTTACTTTCATCATCCATTTGGACTCTTGTCCCCTAAGGATCTGCAGGAAGACTCATCCGTTCTCTGTTAGGATGGACAAGTTTGGGGGAAAGGCACAAGAAAGGAAGGAAAGATGTCTTTTGAGTACACTCAGGATGCTTGATGTTTTCTCACATCCTATCTCTCTTCGCCTTTAGGACTACTGTGCAAAAATATTAATATCCTTTTTACACATGAGTCAATTAACGCTAAGAGTTTAAATGACTTGCCTAAGATCATATGATGACAAGTTAAGAACTCATACCCGGTCTTCTCTGATTCCAAAACTGAAGCTCTTTCCACTACAGGAAGAAACCAGAAGGCTTTCACCAGAAGCAGAAATCTGGTGGTGAAGGACTAGGATTATTACTACAGGCTTCACACAGAGATCAAGGCCTTCCTACACACTGATAGTGTGATTCAGGAATGGCCCAGCATTTGCCAGAGGTTACCAGGCATCTGTGCCTCTCTGATAGTTCTTGGCCACGACCAGGTGTATACCGTCACCCACACCAAGTCAAAGCTATTTCCCAGGTAGAGAAGAAGGACTTTCTAGATTTCTCCCTTCCTGGGTTTCTAGAAGTCTGACAGAACTGTCTAGAGAGAAGGCTGGTGGAGAGACAATCCAAAGAATCATACAATATTATCCAGAAATTACTGAAGAAGCAATGATACGTGACCAAAAAAAAAAAAAAAAAAAATCCTAGAGATCCAAGCTCCAGAGCTTCCAGGAAATTCTATCCTGGGGATAAGCTTGGCCTCTGGAATGTGTATCTCTACATGCCTGGTCAGCCTGACTCACGGTCTACCCAATAACACAGGAATCAGGACCAAGCAAAACAGCCCAAGCCCCCACCAGGACATGCTTTAAAAGGAAATAAGATTGCCGAGGGAGAAGAAACCAAGGGCTGTATTTGGCAAGTCACTCTTTTGAAGGACAAAGTTAGTGCCACGGTCCAGCCCATGGCGGCTGTTTCAAATCCACATGATATGTGTATGGACTGATTTTTTTTTCCTCCTCCTATTTTAAAACATGGGGTCCTTAAAATTAATCTTTGGAGAAAATGTGAAGGAATCATTATAGAAAAGAGCTGAGACAAATCTAGTGATCTGCTTGGTCAATCCCTTCATGTGGCAGATGGGACATGGGGGGAAAATGTCACATCCAAAATTTACATGTGACATAGCAGAGGTGCACTGACTCACAGCATCTTTTAAGAATGAAGGAGAAAAGGGTATCTTCTCTCTTCCGTCACTTCCATGGCCATGGTACCCTGATTTCATGTCACCCTCATACCTTCAAAGCTCAGAAGGTCAGGTGAACATTTTGGCTGTGAACGTAGCTTTGGCCACATGGTTCAGAGGCCATTTTGAGAAGTGGCTAAACATGCAGCCTTTGCAAGTAGGGAGATCTAGATGTGACACGTAGTTCTGACATTTTCTAGGTCTGCAACCAAGTTGCTTATCCTCTCTGGACCTCTAGTTCCTCATTTGAGAAAGGGAATTAATAACAGTGCTATATTTAAGGAGTCTAATGAGAGAAAGCAGGTAAAGCGTCCGGATGCATAGTACGTTCTGAAAATACTATTGCCTCCTGCTATTACTGGTATGCCCTCTCATCAGCCCAGCGCAGCAATCCCATAGGTCGTTAAGTGCTAGAACGTGGAAGACCAAGTTCAGCTTACTGACGTCACAGGTGGCTTCTAAGGTATCAGACTGCAGGACCTTCTCTTTGTAGCTAAACTTAGACCTGGCCATAAATAGACTCTGGTCACATCATCTGCAAAAATCATGACAATGGCAACAATTTGCCTTGGGTGTGTGGTTGCCACACTTCCAAAAAGCAGCCCTCCCCTTTGCCGAGACCACTCGTTGGCCCCAGCTGGGTGATCTGACCTACGCACTTACCCTCGCCAAGGCCTCGGATGTTTTGCTTGTAAGACAGGGTAATAGTCACCCGTTTCTTCGTTTAGCAGATATTTATTTAGTACCTATTATGTGCTGAGCGCTCAGTACAAGGCAATGAATAAGAAAGCTTTGGTTCCTGCCATGTAAACTTGAGTCCAGTGCAATGTGTTTTACATGACGGTAAGAGAAGAACCAAATAATGGCAGTGTTCTTTCACTCTGTGTGTTCCTTGACCTCCCCCATCACAAACACACACACACACACACACACACACACACACACACACACACACACCCCTCTTCCTCCTCTTTTGCTGTCTACCCTCAGATTTCAGCACTGCACACATCTGAGCCACTCCCAACCTCAGTCATCTCTACAGTGTAACAGTGAAATAAGTATGACAATTCTGCCCTCAGCTGTTGCATTTTAAACAAGGCATTGAGTGAAGAGAAGTCTGAGGCAAGGGGGCTACTGGCAGCTCTCACGTACCACCAGTAAGCAGCGGCCCCGTCAGCCCCCTCGCAACTGGTGGTAGACCAGTTGTCTGTGCTCAGCCCATGTCCTCAGGCAGCTCAATACCCCAGGCTCTGCCCTTCTTGGTGCTGGTGTCAGAGGCACCAAAGGGCAGGAGCATGGGGTGAGAGCTCTGGGCTGACTAATGCCCCATAAGAAACCTGCCTTAAGAAGGTAGCGTCTATTTGGGCTATATGACTAAGAGGCATTTCCACGTACCAGTTCACGAGGCTGCCCACCAAGGTGACTGACCTGGCTAATCCTCTGGCTGGAAGAGGTGGAGGGAATGTGCAGCCCAGCCCTGCCCTCATCCTGGAAGACAGCCACCCACCTGCCAAGGCACACCTGTGCTCCCCACCCCAGCTTTGGCCCTGTGGCCACCAGTGTCCTTGTTAAGGGGGCTGGCTCTGATGTGGGGAGGGGTCAGCATTTGAGGCTTATTTTAGAGGAAGTCTGGGAGGGAGATTTTGTTTTTAATCTTGTTAGTAGATAGAGGAGAGGTTTTTAACCCGGGATCTGTGGATAGAATTGAGGGACGTAAATTAAGAAAACTATTGCATCCTTATATACCCAACCTCTAACTGAAATATAGCATTTCCTTCCATTATAAATGAAGACAAAAGCCCTGGCAGTTTAGCATCCCCTGTGCCATTTTTTTTTTTTTTTTTTTGTATATGACATTTAAGTTAGAAAATGAAAACTGGAAATAGGCCCCGTTCCCTTCATACCGATGGAAATCTGATGTTTTCATAATCCTATTACAGCCAAGAGAAATGCCGGCCATACCGCTCATGCTTGTCCTTATTCTGAAATAACAGTAATTAAATCCACGGCTGGTCTTGTTAATTAATTTAACAAAGGCCCGTATGTTACTAAATTACAGATTTGTTTTTATATATTGATATTATTTCAGTAATCATTTCCTTTGTAATCCTACATATTTTAATTTGTGCATTTAAAACATGGTTCAGAGAAGGGACACTTCCATATCAGACAGTCAAAAGGGCTCAAATAGATTAAGACTTCTGTCGACATAAAGCTTTAACAGTATTCTACACACACACGTGCACAAATATACACATGTATGCATATATAAACACACATGCACACACACAACCATAGTGGATTGAGATCTGAGGTCCTTAGAATGGACAAACTGGGTTCAAATCCCAGCTCTGCCATGTGTTTCCTATTTGGAGAAATCACATTACCTCTGAGCCTCAGTTTCTTCATCTATAAAGTGGGCCTAAAAATTGTCGTCACAACAATAATCTATTAAGTTCTTAACACAGTATTTGACAACTAATGAATGTGTGTTACACAAGAATTATCATCACTACTGAAAGAGCCAATAAGAGTGAAATGGTAAAGAGAATGAAAACATTATTTTGATGACACTTATTACCCACCTCTGATTTGGCTGACTTTAAGAATTTATTCTGTGCAAACACGTATTCCATGTAATTATTATAAGCCAGGGACTGAGCTGGGAAGCGGAGAAGTAAAAAGGAAAGAAATCCCAGAGGCTGATGGTTTGAGAGACAGAACAGCCAGTTTGGCCAGAAGAGAACCAAAGCAGTGCCAAAGGCCTTGATCAGAGGTACAATCGAGGGAGTGAGGGAGATCAGAAGAGGAAGTACTTAACCTCACCTGGGGAGGTCAGGGAAAGCTTACCGAGGAGACGGCATCTGAGCTGAGTGTTGAAAGACAAGGATGAATGAGTGAGTATTAGGATCGGGTCACAGGCCAGTTTTATGCGTTCCAAGTCTGAGACGCATATTCTCCATCTGATCTGACTTCTAATTTGGGGAATATCATCCATCTTGAACTACAGAGAAATACATTCCTACGTATCCATCCATCCATCAGGCATGTCTTGTAAGTTTCTCGTATGAGAACTTGTTCCTCTCGCCTCTCAACCAAAACCCTTGGGGGTGATAGGATAGCAGAGCCTGCCAGCTGGCATGCTTAAAACTCCTAAGCTCAGCAAAGGAGTTCCAGCAAGCTCACCCCCAGTCAGTTTGAATTTTTGCAGGAAGATATAGATTTGTGTTGTGATCAAAGGAAAAAAAAAAAAAACAGTTAACTGAGGATATGCAACATATATGGAAAGAAAGGAACACACAGAGACACAGACAGACAGACAGACACACACACACCCTCTGCAAAATTCAGCACGCTGTCCTTGTGAGCAGAATGTGAAAACACAATTCAGAGGACCGTAGGATGGTGTGTCCACCCCAAGTTTTATTCACCTCCCAATTCTCAAGTCATTTAAATGGTAATTAGAGGAAAAGAAATCCTACAGAGGATTCCTTGATAAACTGTGAGGAGGAAAATCAGCCTTTTGAAATATGGAGACTTGAGTAACGAGATCCAGACTCTTGCATCAAAACAATTCCTTTTGCACCATTCTTCAGATTTCTGACTTGGTCTGAGACTGTGGGTCTCTTCTTGCCATGTTTTTGAGCAGGTGATGCCTCAAAATGAAAACCATATGGTTTGGATATCAAAATGCCACTGGGATGATTGTTGTCAGTTGATTTTTTCAGTTGCTTGTGGTATGTTACACAGAAAGGGGATAAAAATCCCAGATGATTCCCTGCCAATTATCTGGAAAATAAAATTCTGGGGACCATCCCTGTGTTTGCAAGGATCTGACACAGAGGTGAGGTTTGATGGAAAAGTTGTGTTTCCTCAAGTCTGTCCTCATTCACAGCCAACAGGCCCAAACAGCCTGTGGAGAAAACACACCTTATACTAAGATTCACGCTAATTAGAACGGCTCTTGTCACCACCCTGTACCTTTCCTTGGACCCAGCCCAGAGCTGAGACCATCACAAGGGAAATCATCATATCCTTATTTGAATAATTATTATACTGTATATTTCAGCAATTAGAATTAATTTTTAAGAGGTAGAACGGGCCTTACAGGTTCCCTGGGTCAACTTCCTTGTTAACAAACAAGGAGAGAGATCCAGCAGGTTAGGTGATGTGCTCAAGGTCACAGAGGTAATTAGTAGAAGAGCTAGGATTAGAATTCAAGGTGTCTTAGCATCTCAGGTTCAGAAAGACTTAAAAACTATATTGTCCAAGTAGCCTATCCAAAACCTTAAATGGGAGATGAACCAGGGGGCCAGATGCTGTAAGAACCACTGACAAGCACTGAAACCTCGTCAAGAGATCTGGTTTTTTGAACCCCTTTAATTATTAGACAGCTCTTTCTTATTTTGAGCTAAAATCTCTCTCTCTGCAACTTCCCGCCACTCCCCATTGGTCCTCTCTGTTTCCTCAGTTCCTTAGTTCAAGGATGCAATGGCCACGTTTTTCTAACATTCTGATTCTGGTTCACCGACCAAGTCCTACACATTGGTCAAGACTGAGGTCAGAGCATCTATTTCCTGGGTTACTTCCTACCTGCTGGGAGGCCTAGAATATGCTTTTAACTGAGTGACATGGCACAAAGACAGACCCCACTTTTTGTTTTGGCATCAGTTTTGGGACGTGTGTCACCTCCTCCAGGTAGGTACTTCCATCCTCACCCAATAGGGAAGGCGACTTCTGTGCCACCAAACTATCCTGTTCCTTGGAAGAGAGTTCTTGTTTTTTAAGTGGAAAGACATGTCAAGTGAGAGGAAACAGGAAATTTTAAATCACTAAGGGAAGAACTCCAAACCCATATCATAAACACTCATGAAAAATCAGCACTGTTCCACATGCAAAGTACCTGATTGATCAAAAGTAAGGGGGGGGTGGGCGGGTAATAGGAAATCAGAGGCAGCTACGAAGGTAAAGAAGAACACCTTAGTAAATAGGGTAATATCTTTCTGAAAAGCTTTTAAAGATGATTTGCAAAGTTGTCATAGCTTATTACTATATGGAATGCTAGAACAGTAAGAAAGTAGTCTAACTTTTATATCCTTATGACTCTTGCATCTGGAGGGAATGCTCAGTAAATAAATATGAAAGCTGGTCATCAAAATTAACTCGATTTCATTAAAAGATACCACTAAGAAATCGAAAGACAACCCAGAGAGAGAAAATATTCATAGTACCTATATCTGACAAAGGATTGTAACCCAAAATAGATAAATAACCTCTATAAATCAATCATTTTGAAAAAGCAATCCATTTTTTTAATAGGTGAAGACTTCAATAGGCATGTCACACAAAAAAGATGTCTAAATGGCTAGTAAGCGTAGGAAAAGGTGTTCAACCTCATTACTCATCAGAGAAATACAAATTAAAGGCACAATGAGATAGCATTATACACCCTACAGAATGATGAAACTAAACACTGACAAGAGCAAGTGTTGATAAGGACGTGGAGCAGCTAAACTCACATACATTGCCAGGGAGAATGTAAAATGACACACCCACTTTGGAAAACTGTTCGGTAACCTCTAATAGGATTGAACATACACCCACCCTGCAAGCCAGCAGGGTCTATATCCGTGAGAAAGGAGCGCAGATGTCTACCAAAAAACTTGGACAAGAGTAGTTGGAGAAGTTTTATTCATAATAGCCAAACTCTGGAAATAATTCAAACCTTCATCAACAGGAGAATGAATAAATAAATTATTTTACATCTACACAACAGAAAACTACTTAGTATTAATAAAACTACTAATATATGCATCAACATGGGTAATCTTAAATAAGTTGGACAGAAGAAGTCACACTCAAAAGATGACCTACTGTCTAATTCCATTTATGTGAGATTCAAAAACAGGCATAACCCATCTACAGTGATGGAAGTCAGAATAGTGGCTAAGAAGAGGTTGTTATTGACTAGAAAGGGGCATGAGGGAACTTTCTGGAGCACAGGAAGTGTTCTTTATCTGGATGGTGGTCTCAGGGGATATACATATAAAGTAGTCAAGTGAATACTTGGGATTTCTGAATTTTTACTGCATGTAAATTTTACCTTGAAGCACTGTTAGAAAATAATCAAGATGATATTTGACAAATAATTGGAAAGGGTTGCATATTCAAGCAGAAGGATGTGGGGACAGAGAGATTGAGGGCTGAGTTCTTGCTTCAGCACCGGGGAGGTACCACTTTAACAGACAGCTTTGTCCCAGGGAGCTGCCACTAGGACACTTTAGAATCTCTCCAGTGACTTTAGTCTGGCATTACCGTTTCTACGTGATGGGGCCCTGTTCAGCCTTATCCATCACTACAACATTCTGTTTCCCCCAACCTGATCTGTCACTTTTTCCCTGAAAACGCTTGTTCTTCCTCACTTGCACACTAAAAGGCCTTCTTCTCCATGGGCCAAAGTCCCATCCATTCCTCAGTGCCTTCCTCCATGAAGCCTGCAGTGCAGACAAAGTTCTCTCTCCTCTGAACTCCCAGCATGGATTTGCTCTCCTACTGAATGGACGTTTAGTTTCCCTAATGGTCCTGGTACACATGCTATCACTGTCCCACCCGCTTAACTCCTGTCCCGTAATATCTTTTTTGTCCCTACATCCTCCATGAGTAAGCTCCTTGAGGGCAGGGATCATGCCTTAATTCTCCTTTGTGTCACCCCGGAAAGGCTGGCATACAGTAAGGGCTCAGTAATATTATGGACAGAAAAGGAAATGGGACGGAATCAGGATACAGGAGAGAGAAGGAAAGGTATCAAAAGAAGTGAGAGCAAGTTGGTTCTCCTTCCTGACAGAGACAAGGAATCCTGAGAGGATAGAGAGGGAGAGAGAGAAGATGGGGTCGGAGGACACAGACAGACATGGAATAGAGTAGGTGAGACTATTAACCTCTTCCACAGCCCCATACACGTTGCGTAATCTAAAACCTTCTGATTCGTGGGCCACGGTCAGAACTGGCAAGATGATGGGAACGGGGCCAGATGAGTGGGAGGAAGACTCCTTGGGAGTATTTAGGAAGGATCTTAAGATGAAAAAGAAACGAAAGTGAGGGGGATGGGGAAGGCACCGTTGCAAAGCAGACTCAGAACTTTTGAAGTCTGGTCCCCAGTTTTATTCTCCTCTTTCAAACTTATCTATAAAAGGATGGACTTTAAGATGGCAGATGAGCCAAGCCTTCATTTGTTTCCTTCCTTCAGACAACAAACTCAAACCTTCATCTGAACCTGGAGGCCCCCTGTTTCTGTCTGGAAGTCTCTTGAGAACAAACTCGAGTGATTTCTCTGGTCTGGGGAGGAAGTTGGCTGGGACCTCTAAACAACAGCAGCCGAACCTCAGAAGGGTTGGCCCTCCTGAGAGATAAGATCCAGAGGGACGACTGAAAATTGGCTGAAATTTAGTCCAAACCACTCATAGCTCAGACCGATATCTACTTTAAGTTTCTAGTCCTTAATGAATATTTATACCCAAATAGAGCCAGTGGAAAAGTTCCATCTGTGTGGATTTTAAGAGTTTTGCCTTCCCTCAGCCACGTTAGCAAACTCAGGAAAGTGGCAGAATCACTGCCAAGCACATGCTCTATGAAGTGCAAGAAATTCTGAGAAGGCCCTGGACCCATCATATTTCTTCTCATCCTGAAGGCTCAGAGTTGGCATTCCCTTCTTTAAAAATGCTTAATATCAACACCTCTCGGTACTTTACAATTTTAGCCCAGCCTTTGACACTGTGCTGATCGTGAACACTTTTTTTGAAAGAGTAGATAAGCCTATTCAAAGCTCTGCTGGGTGAAATTGCTTTGTTGGCTGCTATTTTTCCCATCTTTTGAAAATCTGAATGGTCCAGTTAATCACTTTAATTCTCCTCTTTACTCTGCGAGTAGAAAAATGGCCCCAAATTTTCTCCTCACTTTTATTAGTCATTCCATACTCCTCGGAACCAAATCACCAGAAACTTGAACCAGTTCTGCTCTGGGTATGAGGGGCAAAAACAGAAGCCTTGCCCTTGCACTTGGCATATTAACTGCACTTATCAAGCACAGGCTATGTGCCAGGCATTGTGCTACATAGTTTCTTCCTAATCTTTACACAAATCCTATTTTACAGATTAGTAAACTAAGGTTCAGAGGGATGAAGTAAATTGCCACAGTGACATAGCTAATGTGATAAACATGAATTAAATGTTCAGCTCCCCCTCTTTCCTCTAAACCATTTCTCATCTATACCAAACATGTTTACAGGGTTCCAGAACAATGGGCCATGAACTTGTTGGTCACAGATGAATTGAGTTGGTACCCAGACATGCATTAACAATGTTGAATCACATTAGTCAGAATTTGTCTCCCTTTTCAGTTCTTTCATCCTTTGGATTATATCCAGGAGGAAGTCTGCACCTGGTGCTAAAATGGCTTTAACACCTGGATCCCTTGCCCAGTGTCACTTTGAACAGATGGAGAGCGGTCCTCAGGTTCAGAGCTTTAAAACGGCAAGAGTATTAGCTAGAATTTAATGTTGTTGTTTCATACTTATTGTATTTTTTATGGCTACCTCCTATTTTTTCAAAACAAACTTTTTATTGAAGCATAGTTGATTTGTAATGTATTAGTTTCGGGTGTACAGCAAAGTGATTCAGTTATACACACACACACGTGTGTGTATATATATATATTCTTTTTCAGATTCTTTTCTATTATAGGTTATTACAAGATATTGAATATAGTTTTCTGTATTGAATATTTCTTTCTGTATACAGTAGGTCCTTGTTGTTTACCTCTTTTATATACAGTAGTATATATCTGTTAATCCCAAACTCCTAATTTATTCCTCCCCCCTGCCCTTCCCCTTTGGTAACCATAAATTTGTTTTCTATGCCTGTGGCTTAATTCCTATTTTTATACATTTTAGGGATAAAGGTTTTTTTTTAAGAAATAGGTTTTTTAAAAGTGATCTGTTTGAAGAAAAATTGTAAGTAATCACACAGATGGTATACTGAGGATAGGATTTAGGAAGAAGGAACATAGGGCTTCATAAACACCTAATACTTGATAATACCTGATCTCTACAGCACTTTCCAATTTTCAATATCTCTTACATAAATTACCACATTGGATTCTCACAACAATCCCATGACGCTGGTAGGAATTATCCACTTTAAAGACGATGCATTTAAAAAATCGAGGTTCAGAGAGCAGGAACTGCTCGCCATGGTCACACGGGCAGTGAAAAAAGCAGCCAGAGTTCAGGTTCAACTCCAACATGCATGGTGCTCCGCCAGCACTCCGCCGGTGCATCACGTCTAGGGCAGGAGCAGATGAAGGGCTATTCCGAAGCAATGGGCCAAGGCCAGAAATGCCAAGGAAAGTCTGCAGAACTTGATGACTCTCCCGACTGGCCTGAGTTTTCACAAGTTCCCCGTGCTTGTATATATTCTATTTCATGGACAAGCCTGCGTTTGCTCCATTCTGAGTTTCTCTAGAGAAGTCCGACTCTCTCTCCTTCTAGTGAGTCCCCTTCCAGAAGGTTCAGAAACTGATCCTCCCATCAGGGCAACATCTCCTACCTTCTGGGGTCCACTACAGAAGGGGTGACACAAACTAGAAATGGGCCCCTCAGGGAGGAAAATCCAGCCTCCGCCCAGGAAGAAGAAGAGCATTTCTTCCAGCAGTTGACTAGGGTTCAGACCGCAGGTCCAGGTGACCGGATGAGCAGGGATTCCATAAACGTGGGAGAACCAGTGGGTCTGGGTGGCAAAGGAGGTGAGTTGGCAATTCCATCAGTCTATCCACAGAGAGTTTGCAGGAGCTGAACACACTCCTGGAAATGATGCCAAGAGCCGGAGGGAAGAGTTGAAGCCGTTTGAGCAGATTGATGCATAAGAGAGAAGCATCCTGAGAACCAAGGGGAGACCAGAGCCAGGGCTGGAACCTTGGAGGGGGGAGCAGAGAAGGGCTGCCCAGGCGGGTTGGGTGACCAGGGGAGGCTAGAATTCTGGAAACCAGAGGAAACCAGGGTGGATCTTCTTCCAACTTGTCCTGCAGACAGCTGCCTCAAATGGAAGATCTCTATTATGTGTTAGCTTTTACGGCACCAAGAAGCATTGCTCTAAGGCAGAAGTGAAAGTGTTACCAAGGAAGCTATTGAAACCCATGTTTATTGAGGAGCTACTATGTGCAAGGCACTGCCTTAGGCACTGGTGATAGAGAAATGAAGTAGACACACAGGGACCCTGCCCCCATAGAACTTATGGCCCAGCAGGAAAGAACGACATTAAAGAGTTATATCTGTGATTAAATAATTACAATCGTGATGGGTACCACAAAGAAGTACAAGATACAGGCTTTTCTAAGACCCTGTGATAGGGGTACCTAAAGGACGAACAGGAGTGTGTTAGGTGAAGGGAGAGAGATGAGGAAGATGGTCCAAGCAGAGGGAACTGCATATGGGCTGGCTTAGAGGTATAGAGGAATTTGGCATCTTTTCTAGGGCATATGGTTAAATGAATAATTCTAAATTTACTCCAGAGATAATTTTCTGGAAAGGAACTTGGCTTCAGCATCTCTGATTTTACATATTCATTGTGTTCCATGAGCTTCAAAGGTGGGACCTTGAAAAGTGGCAAAGTGAATGACCATCTGCTAACTTCTGTTTCATAAAAATGAAAAACTTGGCCTAAATCCTCTCTAAGGTGTTTCCCTTTCTAAGCATCAGTGATTTTCTTGTGTCAGGTTTTCGTAAACAGTGAATTCAACTCTATAGAGTATGGACAACTAGTGCTTTATGTAGGGGGAAAATCAAGGAAAGGATAAAATATTTGAAAGTGTATTAAATGTTAGTTTTAACAGCAATAAAGAGAGAAGAGAGAAGTCATTTATAAGGATACTTGATTTAAACCAAAAAAATGTCTCATGAAAAACACCGCCCAAAAACACAAGTGCTTTTTTCCTTCAAGGCACCAGTGTTGGCTGAAGGAAACGTGTGTCTCAATGCTTCCCTTGTCCTATACGTTAACCATGAGATTCCCAGCAGGAATTGTTTATATAAGCAAAGCCTTCAGACATTTAATAACAGTGCTGTACATTTACACGCACATTTCCTTTTAAGATATTAAGATTCAGATAGGCAAGATAAAAAATTCTCCAATTTGGTTTGCTAAGTGCCCCGCCCCCATTTCCAAAATTAACACGAATAACAGTGTGTTATCCTTGGAAAGCTCAGTGATGCTGCAAGTTCAGAATTCAGATGCACACGACCACACCCCCCAAATTACATCCTTATAGGAAGCTGTTCTTAAGACATCAGGCCTCTAAAATCAGGAGAGCCGTAGTAAAACTGGAGAGACAGAATGAGTAAATATTGCCAGCCTCAAGCTTACAGTTTTATACTTGAGGAGGAGTCTATTAAGGGTCCAAACCTAAGAACCCCGCAGCCAGTGAGATTTTCACTTCCGAGGGTAACCTGGGGGCACCAAGCTTGCTCTCATTTGGGAAAGGGGTGGGGGGCGGTAAAGACTCCCTGCAAGGACTTTCTTTTCTTTTATCTCAACTCCCCCGAGCTACTTCGTAAACCTGTAAATAAGATTCCCAGGAGGACTGGATAACTTCTGGCTCTGAGCGAGGCTGGTGGCTTTACTTACATCTCCCCAAAAGCTGGCAGGGCCTATCTACGAAAGAAAAAAGACAACTCCAAGGAAAAAAAGATTGTGTCGGAGCCTCTGGAAACGCTTAAGTTAGGCAAGAAATGCCAGGTCAGCTCCTGCCCTGTGCAAATCCCTTTCACAGCTGAAGAAACAGTGCGCATGCTCTGGGAAGCTGAGGGTCTCAAAAGGTCCATAAAAAGTCTGGGGCGGGGGGGTGGGCGGGTGGCACGAGAAGCAGGAGGACCTCTCCTCACATTGACTAAGTAAGCAGCCAGCAACATGTTCAGATAATGGGCGGGCTTTTCTAGAAACGGGCGATTCTCAAAAATGGGAGAGAAGGGTCTTGCCCCCTGGGCTGGTTTGATCTGTCTGTGCTTGACGATGCGCTATGCACGGTACCTCTGGCAGTGTCTGCAGCTGGTTCAAAGGGAGCTAGAGTCAAAGGGAAATGAGAGTTCAGTCCTAAAAATCCTATCACCTGAGTCCAGCAGGGTCCCTCATACAGAAGATTTGTGGACCTGCTTTGGATACAACCACACGTAAACATCAGCTATCAGCAAGAAGCTGGCAGCCCAAGAGGCTGGTTTGCTTTCCGCCCTGCCACTAGAATGTTAAACAAAGGAGTCAGAGTCCTGGGCCGGGGCTGACAACTCCCTAGATTTTCCATAGCTGTCACACAGATCCAGGCCCCAGCCGTCAGTGGCTCAGTTTAGGATATGGGACTTTTTTGCCCGACTCAGTACTGCTCCTTTTTCGAAATGACCGCAGCCCCATCACCTGTGAAAGGTAATAAAAGATACTCTGCGAATATTTCAAGGCTGCTCCCTTGCAAGGGCTCTGGCGGTGCCCGCTGAGAGAGGAGCCCTCCACTCCAACTGGTTCATAGAATTGCTACAGCTATTCAGTCCAAACAGCCTTCCTGTCAGGCCTTTCCATGAGCTGCCAACCCTTGAAAAATGCACTGATCTGAGTCTTGTCGCCTCTCGGATTATTTTTTGATGAAAGTGCTAAAAACACAGAAGAGTCAATTTATCGAAAAGGCAGACAGAAAGAAGGCAAAGGAAAAAGGGGAAGATAATCCCCTATCGTGGCTGCCTGAGCATTCGGTGTCCGCACCGTCCTGCCAAGTGATGATGTGGTACAGGGCAGACATTACTAATGGACTCAGCCAAGCAGGCCAGATAGCTGAGGCACTCACGATGGCAATAATTCGTTTTTCATTGGGGGGAAACCCCCAGGATGCAGCCGGTTGAGCATGGGGTCAGCTCTGGGGGTGGAGTGCAGTTTTAGAACCAGCTACCCCAAAGGCAGGGGGTCTGGGCATTCGTGCTTTTCTGGAACCAACCTCAAATCAGTGAGGCTTGTCTGACAAGGGCTGGGGGAGGGGAGGCAAAAGCAGGGTCTTAGAGAAGGCTTTCATTTTATATCTCCCTGTCCACATATGGATTTGTTTTCCTACTTGGTTTTCATAGCCAGATTAACCCTTTTTGTTCACACATGGTGCGAACCATGGGGATCTCCAATCATTTCCTCCCGCGGAGGGGAACAGAACCAAATAAGTGATTACAACTATTAGAAATGTTCCGTAAACGGTTGTATATGGCGGTCAGGAACTTAAGGGGGGAGGGGGGAGGGAACCTAGTCTAGGAAAATCAAGGAAGTGAGAAGAGGAACTGGATGGTGGTTTCTAGAACTTTCCTGGAACATGCTCACTGAGGAGCCTGAGCAGATGATTGGGACCCACTTCAGGGACAGCTGGTGTGGGAGATACAGGAGCAGCAGGCCCCTCACCCCACAAAGGGTCTGGGCCCACCATGCTTCCTGTTCACCTTTCACGTGCTCTAGAGCATCCGTGAATTCCATGCTCCTTCCTGGCCACCCTGATTTTAACTTAATTTTACCTGTTAAACATGATGTATTGAGAGAAAGCAGACAGTTCCTGGGGACATATCCAGAGAAAACTCTAATTCAAAAAATTAATGCACCCCAATGTTTATAGCAGTGCTATTTACAATAGCCGAGACAGGAAGCAACCTAGGTGTCCACTGACAGAAGAATGGACAAAGAAGATGTGGTACATATATACAATGGAATACTACTCAGCCATAAAAAAGAATGAAATAATGCCATGTGCAGCAACGTGAATGGACCTAGAGATTATCATATGAAGTGAAGCAAGTCCGAAAGAGAAAGACAAATCATATGATATCACTTATATGTGGAATCTAAAAAAGAATGATGCAAAGGAACTTATTTACAAAACAGAAATAGAGTCACAGATATAGAAAACAAACTTGGGATTACCAAAGGGGAAGGGGGTGGGGGGGATAAATTAGGAGTTTGGGATTAGCAGGTACAAACTACTGTATATAAAATAGATAAACAACAAGGTCCTACTGTATAGCACAGGGAACTATGTTCAACTTAAAAAAAAAAAAAGGACAGCAAAGGAGAACATGGTATATTTTATCCCAAACCCAAATTCTCCTAGAGCTGAACCTGTACAAACTATCTTGATGGACAAAACCAAAACAAAACCCAGATGAAACATCATTTCTCACAGGAGTGAAAAGTACTCTTGTTGGGCATTTGTTAACAACTTTCTTTGAGACACCAGACTCTCCTAACATCCTGAGCTAAATCCATCAGACTAACTCTGCCAACCACAGCCAGTCCATGGGATAAATTTCAACACACACGTAACAGGAAAAATAATTGAGTCTTTACCCTAAAATACTAGCAACTCAGCCACTTCTGCAATCCGTTCGTCGCCCACCCAATGTTTTCCTTTTCTGTCACTTGAAATAAGATTGGTCTTTAAAACCAGAAAGAAAAAAGAAACAGTTTTCCATGCACAGAATTCTAAGCACTAGATCAGCAGGGCTCATCTGAATTTGTTTAGTCTGTGCATTTTTATCCTCATTGCACAATTTACGAAAAGAGAGTCTCTTTTCCTAATTGGAGAGATTTCTTCACATCCGTGCTTGTCCAGACAGAGGAAGAGAAATTCCCAAGGAGCAAACGTGGGGGAGAAACAGTAGATTTGGACGTACACACACACACACACACACACACACACACACTCTGCCCCCAGATATGACCTCTAATGTAGATGAGGATGTTGCCCCTGCGTCTGGGACTCGCTGTGGTTTTAGGGGGCACTTTATCCAAACCTGTCTCCGTGGCTGACTTACACGTCATCATAGAGAGCGTGGGTCAGACGGCGCAGGATGGAAATTTGGCAAAGGGGAGAGACTGCCAGCATTCGCTTCTGCACACTCCTGTCTGTTGCTACCATGTTCTGAGCCAGTCCTCTTAAGGCGGAGGGAATAAAAGACAGAACCCGCCAGGGTCTGGGCTACACATCCCAGTCTTTCCTATTTGGGGAAACAGGGTTCTCTTGGCCAAGACCTGAAGCCATAGCCAGGTTGGGCTCCTCCGTCTGGCACGACCCCTCAGCCTCTGCTTTGGCCCCGGGTGGGCAGGGGGAGGACCACCCCTGACCTCAGGCCTGGTAGAGGATCTCAGGATCCGTGAGAGCCCCCGAGGGGCTTCAGGCAGCCAGTGAAATTTAAAGGAAGAGGAAGGGTGTGGTTTCCTTTCTGCCTCGCTGTTAAGAAAGTTACTGCATCTGGCAAGGAAGCCTGTGAGGCAGGCCTGTGCCAGGGCAGATGGGACCAAAATGCAAGGACAATAGCAAAATTCAGGCGGCCTGTAAAAACTCACATTGGGGTGGGGGGTGGTCTGCGAGTGGAGTATGGGAGGGGGAGACATTAAGCCAAGGATCTGAGAGCCTTCAAGCCCACGTTGGACAGCTGAGGGCCCAGTGGTGAGGCCTCGATGTTCCCAAACTTGTCTGCACATTAAAATCCCCTGGGGAACTTCCCCAAATGCCTACAGCCCGTGGTCCATCCCCAGAGACTGGAGCTAAACTGCCCTGGGATTCAGCCTAGGCTTTGGAAGTGCGAGAAGATCCCCAGGTGATGCTAATGGGCAGACAAGTGTGGGAACCACTGATGGAGTCCCTGGCTACTCAAAGTGTGGTCCCCAGACCAGCAGCATTGGCTTCCTCTGGGAGGTCGGGAGTACTATGGAATATCAGGCTCCCCCCAGACTTGCTAGACTAGAATCTGCACACTAGCCAGATCCCAGGTGATCTGTATGCTAATCAGAGTGTCTGATTAACTTGAGAAGCGCTGCTTCACACACACACACACACACACATACACACAGACTAGGTCAAATCCTCCTACTCAAGTACAATCTCATGGCACATGCCTTTTCTCCTTCCTGGCATGGATTGCATTTGTAATTGTATATTTATGTGAGTTATTACAGAAGTCAGTGTACGGGCCCCAAAATATCTAGAAAAGGTTTCTTAACATTGCCTACAGTGCATGGGTTAAATTAAAATGCAAACTTCAGTCAGAGTTTCAGTGAGTGCCAGCTCCCTGGCCTGGTCCTATGCATTCGTGACCAGCAGTCATTTCAGGCTTCCAGGGCAGGGCAGATAAACTAGGTGAAGCCAGGGTCTGGCTTTCTCTCCCATAGGCACTGCCCGTGGTTCTGATTCTCTTTCTCCTCTGGCTGCCACCTCTCCCACTGAAGCCTGTCTGTTGCCTTGAACATCTACACTTTATTTGGCAGAACAGGGTTAATTGGTAGAAATCCTGGAACCAAGGTGATCATGACCTTGTCCTACCCTTGCCCCTAACCCTTCCAGGACCTCCCATCCGTCCAGAAACGCTGCCCACCCCCTTGGACCCAAGTGGTCCGAGGCCCCGAGTCAAGGCTAGGCTCGTGGGAGGCTGTCTGGGGTCTGGAGACGCCCAGTGTGGTAAGAAGTCACAGGATCTAGATTCCAAAGACATGAGTGTGAAATCATGTCCTGAGCAGCGTAGCCTATCAGTTCTGCGAGCTTGTTTTTCTCCTGAGCCAAATGCAAGATATGGACATCCTAGGGTTGTTGTGAAAACCAAGTGAGATAAGGGATGTGAATACACTTTATAAACTCTAAAGTGCTGCACCTGTGGTGGAAAGCGCCACAGAACAGTAGATGAGAGCATAGCAAAGAAGCAACACCTGTGCCTGGTTTCACTTCCGGGCTCCATCACTTACTGGCTGTTGGATCTCGAAGCGGAGGCATAACCTCTCTGGGCCTGTTTCCTCACCTGAAAATGAGGTTACTAGAAGTGCCTCTCTGGTGGGCTCATCAAGAAGCTTAAATTAAATATTATGAAAATGCTTGGTGTACGCCCCGCACCTAAGATGTACTCAATCAATGTTAGCTACAATCATAACCATTAGGAAAGACAAAACAGTTTTGCTTAAAGTTATAATACAAGTAAGGACAGACTAAGGAGACCGCCCTTCCCAGAGGGACTCCAGTCCAGACCATTCTGAAGAGGCAAGGTGCTTGTCCTCTCTCAGACTCACGGGCCGACGTCACCTGTTGACTGGGAATAATGACTACACCTCACAGGGTTGTCACCATTGTTAAGGAAGAGAATGCCTTTGTGAAGTGAAATCACTTCGTGGACTGTCGAGCTGTTTTTATTTTGGGGTTGTTGAGGGTAGTCAGGTAATTTCGGGATCATTTTTCTGTATATGATCTCAGCTCTCTTCTGGACCTTCTCATAACTTCACCCCTCCCCCACCCATCTCCATCGTCTCTACACCTTCTCTCCTGGAACCCCCCGGGGGGAAAAGGGACGTTTTTAAGTGACAAAGCACGTTGACCAGTAACACAGGTATGCTTATAGAGTTTACCTGTAAAAGACAAGTCGGAATGCTTGGCTTGGAAGGGAATTTAGTGTCAGTTCAGAACACCCCAGCTCAGAGAGCAAACCCATGCATAGTCAGGAGGGCATGTGATGGTGTTAAGATACAGTTTTCAAAAGGTAAAAGCATGATTCTTGTGCAACTATAAAATGAAGCTTAGCAAAGATTATATTCAACTCATTATATAATGAAGGAACCAGTAAGCTACTTAGAGCAGTTCAAAAAGCATTTGAAGAGTTAGGGGTTCCTAGGCAATTTAATGTTAGGACAAGATTGATAGGTTAGGTATATAACTAGTTAATGTCCTACAGGACAATCAACCATAACCCTTGGGGTTATCTTTTTCAAAAGGACAAAAACTATTTGTATTGGTATCTCTACTGGACAAAAATCTACACGTTAACATGGAACTTCACCGCGTCTAAGAATAGCAAGAAGTAAATTTCTCTAGATAATCCTTGCAGGGATGGGGTGGGGTGGAGAAAATGTCATATTGCCACCATATGACACTGAAGGATGTGCCACCCACCTTTCTGCCTTCCATCCAAGTTTTGGACTTTTTTTTTTTTTTAAACAATGGTAAATACTTACCTCACTTCACAAACAACCTTTCCATCTTACATGATGCTTACAACAGCCCTATTGAGGCAAAAAAGGGCAGAGAAGACTCATTTCCAGAGGAGAAAACTGAGTCACACGAGGAGAGAGAGAAGCTGGGCTTGGAGGAGAATCCCGTTTTCTAATTCCGAGTCTCATGCTCGTCCTGAAACTCCATCTCACCCTTGCCCTTCTCTGCTCCCCTTCATTTCAGCCCCCCATTGCTCTCGGTGGCATTGTTCCCCTTTCCGATTTCCCTTGGGGTTCACTGAAGGTAAATGCTCGAGGAGGGAGGAGACCCTGCCGCTCCCCACCCTTTGTATCCCAGGGGCTTCTGGGCTCATCCAAGTCCTTTTAAGCCCCCGACACCATTCGGTTCCACAGCCTCAGATGAACCACATCCTACTACCCCGAGCCAAAGAAAATTGTCCAAACGCTTTATCCCCCCCTCGGGAAAAAGGACAGAATGGATGCTGTATTCCAAGAACCCATTTTTTTAAGTGGTTGCTCCTTTAAAGTGCTTGTCTTCTCAGCTACTGTGAGCCACTTTGCCGTCTTTCATCTGAGACGGCATCCACATCAGAGAAACCCACCGTTTACAAACCGGAATATCTCATTTGAAACACCTGTTCTGGTTGATGTTTTCCCCTCGTCGATAAACAGGATGGTCATTTTCTGTGTCGGGGAGAGCTGGGTCTGTCTGCCTCCTTGGTGAATGGCATGTAGTGGACAAATGGCTGTTTATTGTGTTAAACTGTCAGCCAGGAAACCGGCAGCAAGTGCAGCCTGATGGCCCAAATCGGTTTCTTCCTTGCAAGGCCATTTATTTTTCTCACCCACGGACTTCTGTTGCCATGGAAACCGTCCCACTAGCAGGATAGAGGCTCAGCCCAACCCTGCTTCCTGCATCCAGTGAGAGAGGCAACATTTATAATGATGAAACAAAGTAGACAATAAGAAAGTATACGGGGTGTGCAGTTAGAAAAGTAGTTCCTCTGAAGTTGCCTAGAACTCTGCAGCTGGGAAAAAAAGTTTTTTGAGAACATCTGATTCAGAGTATGTTTATATGAGGTATACTGACAACAGCAAACACTCAGTGCATGATAAGTGCATGCTAAGCCCTTTCCGTGCGGCAGCCCATTGAACCCTCTCAGTGACTCCACGGGGCAGGGTGGTTCTTATCGTCCGCATGACACAGATGAAGAAACAGCCTCCACGATGCAGGCACTGGCCCAAGTCCAGCAGAAGAAAGGGACAAAACTGGGACGAAAATCCAGACCTCTGACCCCGAAGCCCGGACCTCTTGACTTGAAACAGCTGCCTTCTCTCTATCTCTCTTCTTGCCTCTGTCACAAGCTAGCTCTTGAAAGGCGCTGGACGCCCCTGTCTATCCAGCGTCCACCATTTTCATTTGATCATATAATCCTTCCCACCTCCGCCATAAGCCACTTTGTAAGAGCCCACAGAACGAGGATTCCACGCAACGGGATATGGGCCACCCCGATCCAAGCCAGTTTTCTCATTTCCCAGAGGACCACCTTGGGCTGGGCAGGGAAACGACTCGCCTCTAGCTGCACAGCTAATAAATGTCAGAATTGACACCATAGGGCCAGCCCCCCGACCCACGGGCCCGAGCTCGGCTGTACTGGGCTGCCTTGCATCTAGACCAAACCCTGAGCCAGCAGTTCAGCTCTCCCGGCCAAGCATCAGGGCTAATCCCCTTGTAGGATGGCTGTTAAATCCGACAGTCGTTAGAACAACAGTGCTCCAGTGGGCGGGGTAGTATGCCACTTAGGAAATTCTCCCACGTAGCTCTTCTGTTTCAGGCTTTGCTGCCTCCGGGTAAAGCTAAAACCATCCAGTGATGAAGCCTGATTCATAAAACATACACCTCCCCGCAAAACTTCAAATCACTTAAACATGAAGTGTTATGGGATCACTGTATTTCAGCTAGTAGAATCCAGCGTGTCAGGAACAAGAGGCAAGGTTTTCTATGCCAACAGCTTCAGGGAGCAAAGTTCCGCCCACGGATGAAAGTTCCCCAGCTCAGACCACGAGACAGTGGTGAGCATCGTCTTGGTTTTCCATTTTAACATGAATCTAGCACTGAATAGGCACAAGTATAAACATGCATCCCTTCAAATATGTGCCACATGGCTCTTACTCCCAAGGCTGTGAAGGTGTATTAGACAGAACAGCGAAGTGTCTGAGGACGTGGTATAAACAACAGTCAGCAAGCAGGAGGTGTGGAGCTGGGTATTATCGTGGGAAGACTTGGGCGGGAGAAGAGAAATATTGTGAAGGATAACTGTTTCTTCCTATGTCCTTCTTTGAATTCTGACACTAGCAATGAGGACGGCCTCACGACTTGTCTTCTCCCCACTTACAAGCAGAGAGGGTAGAGGTGTCATGCCCCACAGAGCATGCTCAGATTGTGACACCCTACCCATCGAGCCCTTTTGTACCCTTCTGCCCTTGCATACCTCCTCCTTCTGCTAGGACCTCCTTCTCCTCCCTTTCTGCCTGCTCACCTTGCACAGCCCCAATCCTGAGTCACCGCCTCTGAGAAGCCTCTCTGGAATTCCCATTCGGGTTAACACCTTCCTCTGTGCTCCTAAAGTCTGTGTGCAAGATAATAGCAGCTACCATTTGTAGTGGCTAAGGTGGCTGGGCACATTACATGCATTATCTCTGTACCCATTTGACAGGTAAGGAAACTGAGGCTCAGTTTGTCCAAGGCCACACGGCTGTTAAGTCACGAAGCTGGGTTTGGAATCCAGGTCTCTCAGGCTCCGAAGTCCATGTCTTTCTACTACACAACAGGCAGCTGTCCTGGCCTCAAACTAATCCCTTCCCAGGAAAGGGGATAAGTATGTGTTTCTCCATCTCCCCCTAGACTGTGCATTCCTCTAGGGCACCACGAGTCTTACCATGTATCCCTGTGCCTGGCACATAGCAGATGCTAAATAAATGGTTAAATGAATCAATAGTTTGTTGAATGAGAAGCTTATCCCTTTATCTCACAAGTTGATGGAACACTGCTTCTGATAAATTCCTGGTACATGTGGTTCCCATCCCAAGTCAGCACCCACCCCCAGTGGACAGTCAGGTCAATTTCTCAGCTGGCAGATCCATAGACTAACCCACTGCTTCTCCAAGTTTCACGTCATGTGAATCTCCTGGGAACTGTGTTAAAGTGCAGATTCTAATTCAAAAGGGCTGGGACCCTCATGGGTGGGGGTGTTTCCTGCAGGCTTCTGGTGATGCTGCTGGTTTGAAGACCCCATTTGAGAGCCAGCTGGGTCTAAATACATCAGCCAGCAGCAGCCAATGCACTTTGGTTACCTTTGGCTGGCAACGAACAATAAAACCTGTCTCATGCGTTGCCCTCCTTCCAAAAGACGACCAGATTTCAAATGCTCCTGATTTTCCATGATTTAGCAAAATATTTAAGTTATGCTTTGAGCTATAAACATTTGGCAGCATGAACCTTTGTTTGTGCCTGTAGCTTTGGTTTAATCACACCCTATCAATAAATCACAAATAAATGAGAGAGAGGAGGCACTCACTGGAAGATTCCATTCCAGTGACAAGTGGATCAGGGGAGTGGGTGAGGGTGGGGGAAGGCACGGATGAGCCCCAGGGCATTTTTACTGGGAAAGTTCCACCCTTCCACACTTGCCTACCCCATGGCCACTTTCCCGACTGCGCTCCTCCATTCCTGGTAAACAGTAAAGTGATGGCTTATTCATCTCGAGACCTTTGAACCCCACACAATCGCTTTGCTGGCGTGCCAAGTCTTTAGAGGTCAAGCATCCCCGGTCCAAGACGTTTGGAAGGAAAACACCCTCTTTTCTGTCTCCTTTTCCAGATGTCCCTGGGCCAGCAGCAGTCAGCAAGAGGTGTGCCTTGTCTGAGATGCAAGGGGACGTGTTCGGGCTTCGAGCCACATTCATGGAGGTAACGGAGTTTGTCAGGAGAGGCTCTGCCTGCCTTCAGTTCTTGGCTGTCCTTTCTGGGAACCCTGGTCATTCTCTGCTGGGACGGCTTAGGATGCATGTGTTGTTGGTGGACTGGCTCTGGGGTGAATGCCTTCTTGCTTGGCTTAATTCAGAAATGACAGGAAAGCCCTTGAGGAGCCAAGATGAAGAAGGCGTTCAGGGCTTTATAAACCATTTCCAGGTGGAGGCGGCCACGCTCAGCCCGGCAGGGTGCTCTGGGAAGCGGTGGACAGTTGTTAGCTGGTGCCTGGTCCACGCCGGGCAGACCCGTCTGTCCTGGGGTTTGGTGTGTGGGCTTCATCTCTCCCCCCCGCCCCGGGGTTCTGACCGAAGAGCGCCCCTGGGACAGAAATAACAGTCACTGTAGTCCACAGTACTTAAAAACCAGGACCTGGTATTCACATCCAGGCAGGAGGGCTGTGCGATCCTGCTGCACTTGGACTCCCGGCGCTGTTCTTCTTTTTTTCATCGAGGACTCTGAAAACGAGAGGTAGGGCTGCCTCTCTGCACAGTCCCCGGGCACTATTCACATCACCATCTGTGTGGATCGTATGCCCTGGAGGTGTGCAGGGCACAGCCTATGGGACCGTCCCTGCAGCCCTGGGAGAGAGAGGCTAAGCCCCGTAGGGCACGAGAGCTAAAAAGGAGCTTTTGTCTCCACTGCCAGAGGGTTGCCTTGGGCACTCAGCGGAAGAACAAAACTGGGGAGATGTTTGTCTCAGAGAAGTTGATTTCCACTGTGAGATAGCAGTTACAAAAAATACTTATTGAGCTGAGCTAAATCTTTTCTACTTAAATGCTAAAATATCCCTAAGCAGGAGGTATTAGTATGTCCACTTTACAGATCACGAAACTGAGGGTGGGTAATGGGGGAACGGCTACCAGAGGGCAGAATTCGGACTCAGGTCTGTATGAAGCCCCATCCCATGCTGTCAACCATTCTGCATGCAGTACTGTGGTCCAAGCACAAGATTGTTCCTTGACGCTATTCCCAGGCAGTCCCCACTTCAGACGAGCTCATATGGTCTTCTGGACGCCAGGGACCGTCAAGGTCATCCAATCCCAACACCCGTCCCCTGCACAGATTCCTCCCACAGCTAGGATGTCCTTCCAGGACGAAGAGCTCCCCACGCATCTATTTTGGCCACTTGAGCTCTTTCTGGCCTTGAAAAGAGTCCGCCTCCCTATCATTTCACCCCGTTGGTCCTGAATCTGCCACCAGGGTGTCAGAGAACAAGGCTGGCCCCTCATCAGCTCTCTGAAGACAAGCGAGGATGCCTCCCTCAAGAGTTCTTGGAGCCGAGGGATAATGTTCCCTAATGCACACATGGCGTCAGTGCAGTAATGTTTCCATTCTCTCAAGGACCACAGTCCCGCGCTGTTATCTGGCATCTGAAAATGGGTGTTTGATATATTTTGTCTGGTTTCCTAGTTGTTTATGGCAGGAGGGCAATTCTGGACACTGTTCCTCTCGGCTAGGAGCAGAAACCTCTCAGCATTGTTTTTATCCCATTTCCTCATCATCCTACAAGTTCTTTGAATGTCAAGTGAACTTGTCCTTGAGAAACACAGACTGCAGCTTTTAGGTCCTGCCTATCCAGTGTCACCTTGGAACAACCTTAATAGGGACCCAAATTTGAGGCTTCGTGGAGCAGTGAGATCGCAGAACCTTAGCAGGGAAACCGTGTCAAACCGTTTTTATGCTTCCGTTCTCGTGTTCTCAATAGTTTGAAAGATATTTAAAGGATCAGAGTGGCAGCCAGTCTGGTTTCATGGGAAAGTTTCCTAACTAATAATCACAGGACAGAATTCATGTGCTGACTCTGCTTGAATAAGACAGACACTTCCCTTCTCTAAGCCTCAGATTTCCCATCTGAAAAATGGGAAGGTTGGAGCTGGTGGACCCTAGGATCCCCTTGCAGCTTTACAATTCCATAGTTTCAGGCAGATTGTCTGGAACCCAATTACAGATTCACGTGGTTAGTAGAATTCGAATGGTCTTCATATTCGCAGCACAGAATAAGTAGAATTACTTAGAGAGGAGGGTACAGAGTGGAGACAAGAGCAGACTTTCAGAACAAACATATCATGGAAATGTCAGGGGAGGTCCCCCCAGCAGCCTTCAGCATCCCGCTTTCCAAATGGCCATGCCAGACTCCCTGCCCGCAGGGGCCAACCTCACAGGAGGCTGAGCTGCCATAAGGGCGGAGGGAAGCGGGCCTCCAGAAGGCCAAGCTTTTCAGAGAGAGCCCAGGGCAAGGCTTCTTCCTGCACGCAGAGATTCATCATCATCATCATCAGCGGCATCATTCTAATAGCTTTATTTATTTATTTTTTTTTAAATTTTATTTATTTATTTATTTATTTATTTTTGGCTGTGTTGGGTCTTCGGTTCTGTGCGAGGGCTTTCTCTAGTTGTGACAAGCGGGGGCCACTCTTCATTGCGGTGCACGGGCCTCTCACTGTCGCGGCCTCTCCCGTTGCGGAGCACAGGCTCCAGACGCGCAGGCTCAGTAGTTGTGGCTCACGGGCTCAGCTGCTCCGCGGCATGTGGGACCCTCCCAGACCAGGGCTCGAACCCATGTCCCCTGCACTGGCAGGCAGACTCTCAACCACTGCGCCACCAGGGAAGCCCAATAGCTTTATTTTTTAAAGGCACACCAATTTCAGTGAGTAGAGGGAAAAAACCTGATCTGAGGGAAGCAAGGGACATACTATGAAAAATGGAAGGGAGACCACTGGCTCTGCAAATTACAAAATTTTACATCCTTTGGGGGTCTCTCCGGATAGATTCCCCCAATCTCCTCATCGCGGCACCCCTTTGACGTTATTTCTGCTCCTCTCACCAGGGTCAGGATCTTCACAGGTGGCTGTGCAGTAACCCAATAGCTGGGCTTCCTGTGCTTTTGGAGTGACAACCTACAGAAAGTCAGCCCGAGGTGCCTCAGTTCCTGAAAGGGACATACTCATGCCTCTCGCGCTTTGGGGTGCATGAGAATCCCCTCTGGAACAGGGTCGCTAGTGCCCGGGCCCAGATCCCACTCCAGACGCGTGCATCTAACTGGCGGAGGCCAAGCGGGGCATCCCCAAGTTATCACAGCTCCCCCAGGTGATGTGGGTGTGCAGCAAAGCTTGAAAACTCATCAACTAGATCAGGGGTCAGCAAACTTTCTTTAAAGAGCCAGATAGTAATCGTTTTCGGCTTCACAAGCCACGTGGCCTCTGTCACAACTATTCAACTTGGCCCTTGGAGCAGGAAATCATCCACAGACAATACGTAAATGAATGAATGTGACTGTGTTCTAATAAATCTTTATTTAGGGACACTGAAATTCAAATTTCTCATCATTTTCATGTGTCCCAAAAGAGTAACCTTCTTTTGAATTTTCTTCAACCATGTAAAAACTATTCTTAGTTCACAGGCCATATAAAAAGGGGTGATGGACTGGATTCTGCCAGTGGGCTGTAGTTTGCCAACCCCTGATATAGACCAACCCTCTCATTTTACAGATAAGAAACTTGCCAGGGGTCTGTGGTGGGCTAGTGTTCAGGCTGGGATTAGATCCCAAGGCCATGCCATTTCCGTAATTCCAGGTTGCCTATGACAGATTGCAGAAATGGCCGTTGTGACACCATTGAGGATCTTTCCAGACGTGTCTGTGTCCCCTGCAATCTGGGTGCCTGGAAAGAGCGGGGTGGGACCAAGGGGGTGTCCTCCTCATCTGTAAAGTCTCAGAAACGTGTCTGGTGACATGAAGAGCATGAAGAAAGGAAAAATAATGTGGACACAATCTCAAAGAACATCTATTTGTCAGCATTTTCCATTTCAAAGCGTTCTGCATTCCCAGCGCCTCGCACAGCACCCTGAGCGTCTACATGAACCAACAGAGCAAAGGGCAGCTTCCTCCCCCACTTCCACGTGTGGAAGGTTTGGGGACGTCAGAGGACCCGGTGGGACACTGGGCTTTCCTTCACTTCCTTCCTCGTCCTCCTCTCTCCGCTTCCTGCTCTGCAGCTGCCCCCCTCACCCCGCCCCATAAACCAAAAGTGCCCTCACCTGTCTTCTTAAAGAATCAGTTTCCTGGACTTCCTTGGTGGCGCAGTGGTTAAGAATCCGCCTGCCAATGCAGGGAACACGGGTTCGAGCCCTGGTCCCGGAAGATCCCACATGCCATGGAGCAACGAAGCCCGTGCGCCACAACTACTGAGCCTGTGCGCTAGAGCCCGCGAGCCACAACTACTGAGCCCACGTGCCACAACTACTGAAGCCCGCGTGCCTAGAGCCCGTGCTCCGCAACAAGAGAAGCAACCACAGTGAGAAGCCCCCGCACCGCAACGAAGAGTAGCCCTTGCTCACCGCAACTAGAGAAAGCCCATGCACAGCAACAAAGACCCAAAACAGCCAAAAATAAAAATAAATAAATAAATTAAAAAAAAAAAAAAAAAAAGAATCAGTTTCCTCCATGACTGGCTCATAAAGAATATTATTGGGTCATGAATAAAATGCCCCAGTTCCATAAAACAAGCAACCCTTTCTCATGAGAACGAAAAGAAAAGCCTTCTTGCATTTGCCCTGTACCGTCTTTAGGGTCCTATTCATCTTTAGAGATGATTTCTCTGGAATTATCATGGAGATCTGAGATTTTAACATGTCTCAAATGGCAGCCCACTGAATGTGAACTTGGAGTGGAAGCTTCTCCTCAAATAACGCTGGAAATGCTGCCTTCTCTTCCCCTTAATGTCACACTGCACACCCGTGCGTTAAAAACAAGAAGCAGCCTTGCACTGAAGAAATGTGTTTAACCTTCTGTAGCCTGCTGACCTCCATCACCGCTGAGCCCTTTCCCTGGGCCACATCCTGACCTCCTGGGGGAACTGGTCCAGGCAGCAGAACCCCCCCAGAGCATATGCGACTCCCACGTGGCCCAACCTGATTCTACCTTGTGTTATGGTTTCCACCTGATTTCCTCTCCCTCTCCCATCCCAACTGCAGTCTCCTTGAAGGTTGTGATGGGGCCTCCTTCTCTTCATATTAGACTAGGATTTCTCAACCTCAGCACTACTGACATTTGGGACTGGATAGTTCTTTGCTGTGGAGGGAGCTGTCCTGTGTACTGTAGGATGTTTAGCAGCACCCTTGGCCTCTACGCTATAGACGTCATAGCACCCCACTGGGACTATCAAAAGTGTCTCCATACCAGCCTTAAAAAAGAACAAAATAATGCCATTTGCAGCAACACGGATGGACCTAGAGATTGTCATACTGAGTGAAGTAAGTCAGACACAGGAAGACAAATATTATATGATATTGCTTATATGTGGAATCTAAACAAAGGGTACAAATGAACATACTTACAAAACAGAAGTAGAGTCGTGGATGTAGAAAACAATCTTATGGTTACCAGGGTATAGGGGGTGGAGGGATAAATCGGGAGACTGTGATTGACATATACACACTACTATATATAATATACACACTACTATATATAAAATAGACAACTAATAAGAACCTGCTGTATAGCACAGGGAACTCTACTCCATACTCTGTAATGGCCTATATGGAAAAAGAATCTAAAAAAAAAAAAAAAGTGGAATATGTATATGTATAACTGATTCACTTTGCTTTACAGCAGAAACTAACACAACATTGTAAATCAACTATGCTCCAATAAAAATTTTTTTTAAAAAAAGTGTCTCCAGACACTGTCAAATGTCCCCTGGGGACAGTTCTGACCTTGGTTGGGAACCACTGATGTAGACCATCAGGGCATGCGTCTGGTAGCCCCACAGTCAAAATTTGTGCTAAATGATTAAATGCATCAATCTCCTGAGTTTAGAAGAGAAAAGAAGGGTTCCTCCAGGCAGGCCTGGCTGTGAAGCGCTCATGCAACTGCCCTGACATGTCCCTGGCTTAGGCCTGCCCCATCCCGCGGTAGGTCTCGATGTAGCTCACTTGACCTAACAAGCTCTAAATCACGTGTGTTCCAGCATCTGAGACGCAGCACGCCTAAGGGGACACGGCCAGGAAGGGAGGGGAGCAGTTTTCCTCTCACACTAGGGAACCCTCTGGATATCTAAACCTTAACAGCAGGACACAAAGCAGCCAACTGCTTTTGTTTTTAATTGTCAGAGGGAAGTGTCAGCCTTCAAGTCACTGTGAAGCTTCCCCAGGATGCTTTTTCTTTTCCCAGCCCCAGGACAAAGGCTTGGCAAGGGACATCAATCTCTCCAGCCCGAGGGGTTTCCGAAACTCATTCCCTTCCCCCCAGGTCCTGTCCACCCGTTTCTTGAAGAAAATTTCCAGCTGTATTTTAACTTCAGGATGAGTGCTAAAGAGTTTACAAGCTGCTGAAGCTCTGAGGCTCATGAATCTTGGGAGACAATTTCATTAATTTTTTAGATCAGGGATCAGTAGACTTTTTTTTATAAAGGGCCAGATAGTAGATATTTTAGGGTCGGTGGGCCACGTGATCTCTGCTGCAATTACTTATCTGCTGTTGCTGCCCAAATGCCGCCCAAAGACAATATGTAAATGAATGGGCATTGCTGTGTTCCAATAAAACTTTATTTACAGAAGCAAGTTGTGGGCCGGGTGTAGCCCACAGGCTGTGAAGACTCCTGCTGTAGAACATCTCCAGTGATGAACCAGCCTTTGCCACCCCAATGACCAAGAGGAAGAATGTGCTGCTCTTTTTACCCACGAAAGTCATACCCACATTCCCCACAGATAGACATACTGATAGGAAGACGTGAGTTTCTGATCTCAAAGGCCTTTTGGTCTCCGGTTACCATTTGTCTGCTGCTAACCTTTTCAAGTTACTAAAGTTAAACTTTGAGCTTGCTTTCCAAAGTGTAGGTGCTGCCAGCGGGAGATTCTGCCTCTCTTTTCTGGAGGTTGATCTCACTTGTCCCCATCCCGCCCCCCAGGAAAATGTGCAAGTCATGCAAATGCAGTCAAGAGGACCACTGCCTGAGCTCGGACCTGGAAGACGATCGGAAAATTGGCCGCTTGCTGATGGACTCCAAGTATTCCACCCTCACGGCCCGAGTGAAAGGCGGGGACGGCATCCGGATTTACAAGAGGAACCGAATGATCATGACCAACCCCATTGCCACCGGGAAAGATCCCACCTTTGACACCATCACCTATGAGTGGGCTCCCCCTGGAGTCACCCAGAAACTGGTAAGAGAGCTTCCTGCAACCAAGTGGTTGTTTCCCTACCCTTGTAAATAGGAGCCATGCCATAGGTTCCTGGATGTCAAAGACAAGGTGAGAAGAGGGCAAGGTTGCAAAAATGGTAGGAAAATAGCTATGGTTTCGAACCTGCTCCTGCCTCACTCTGTGATCTTGAAGTGAAAACTGTCTTGGCCTCAGTTTTCCTCATCCATGAAATGGGTAGAGGTGTTCATGTGAATTTTAAGGGGCCCTTCCAGCTCTAGTACAGGGTTACTCATGGTTCCCTTTAGGTTCCCCACTTCTGAACAGAGGATGGTTTATTGTTCAGAACTCTCAGAGTGCTCATGTTCATCCATAAGTTCTTCATTTTCCCTCAAAGTGGCCTGGGATGTGCCCTTTGCAAGTCTTGGGGAGAGCACAGGAACACTTCTCTCTTCTCCCTAATTCCTGGGCTTAGAAGAGAGAAGTAAATTGGCTTTACACAACCCTAGGGAAGAGGCACCCAGAGAAGGACAAGGCCCAGAGAGAGCAGGTGACTTGCCCAAGGTCACGCCATGGCTGCCCACTAAAAGGACCCAAGAAAAGTCCCCATGCACAGGCCTCACCCCAGACCATTAAATCGGACGCTCCAGATTGCAGGATCAGAATTATCAGACACGAGTATTTAAACGAAGCCCCAGGTAATACCCCATGTGGGCCCCCTTCAAGACCCAGAGCAGCGGACCAGTGCCCCTCAGATTTCCACAAGCGTATAAACCATCTGGAGAGCTCGCAGAAACACATCGAGTAGGCTCAGGGCCATTCTGAGAATCTGCAGTCCCGCCAAGCTCCCAGGTCATGCCGGTGCTGCCGGCTCCCAGAGCACACCTGGAGTAGCAAGGACCCAGGTGATTTCTACAGGTTAGTGAGATTAAAAAAAACCTACAGTGTTAGAGATGCAAGCCTGACGTTGAATTCCATCTCTCCTGGGAGAAAAGGAGAGCCTTTCGAGACCCGTGTGTCCCTGTCCCTGCAGGCTCCCCCCACAGCTCCTGCTACGCCCCCTCACTGAGTACCTTGCATGGCAATGACCTTCCACCTTCCTGCCCTGGACCACTCTACGGCAGGCCTGGGCTGTCTAGGCTCTTGCCCTCCTCGGGGCCTTTGCACATGCTGTTCCCTCTCCTTGAAACATCCTTTCCCGGCTCTCTGCATGGCTGGCTTCTTCTGCCAGTCATATCTCAGACAGGCCGTCCCTCACTACACGATCTGTGGAAGATGTCACCCACCCCCCTACTACATTTCTTCTCTCTCCCAGTTCTCCATGGTTTCTTTAGAAGCTCTTATTTCGAGCTGTCATTGGCTCACGCGTGTCTGTGCTTCGTCATCACCTCTCCCCTACACTGGAGTGAAGCAAGGCCCACGAGAGCACGCGCGTGCCTGTCCTGTGTACTGTCTCGTCCCTCGCCTTACACTGCACAGGGCACGCAGCCGGCTTGAGGCGTATTTGTGCCATGTCGCCTCCCAGCCAGGGACACTCCACGTGTGGTCTGTGGGCTGGCACTGCCCCACAGAATCCTTGTGACTGGTCCACAATCGGAAGCACGGAAATTGAGAATAAATGTTGGGGAAATTCTGTGGCACTTGACATCCAAGTTCATGATGGCTGGCAGAGCTCCTGCGTGGTCAGCCTCACGTGGAAACCTCATGTGGCCTGAGCTACATTCTCATCACATGCACTGAGCCCACAAATCATCCTGCAATCCGTGGAAAAAACACCAAACAAACCTTGATCCTTCACCATAGAAGGTTCGAGCAGCACAGTGCTAAGCTGGAGCTTAAGAGGGGAAAAAAAGTCCCTTCTAGATAAAGTGAAGAGAGGCAAAGTTTTTTTTTTTCTTTTTTTTTTTTAAAGCTTTGCTTTTCGAGACGCATATTTTAAAAGAACACTTCAGCCTGCATGAACTTGGCCACCCTGTGAGGTGAGGGTTAGTTTACGTGTGAGGAAACACAGAATGCTGAACTGGACTTCGACAGCCCCAGTGGGTAGCCAGGGGCAGGTCGGGGGCCACGGAATAGCAGCAGTGCCAGGTGGTTCCGAACGCGGGTCTGCCCTCCAGCACCCGGGCCTGGGTGAGCCATCAGTGGGTCTCCAAGATGTCAGTGGAAGCTAAAGCAAGCAGCTCATAAAAGAGCCAGCTGTGGGCGTCAGGAACTGACTGGTGAAAACCCCAAACGCTTCAGCCCCAGACTAATCAGAGGAAGGCATCGTCGGGCCGTGATTAATGCCGGCTCATAAAACCGCATGGGATAAAGGCCCCTCTGTCTGCCCTGCGTCTGGCCTGCCCGAGCAAATCGCATTTCTGAGACTGGACGACTCCCTTCCCACTCACCCTTCCGACTTTTTTTTTAATTACCAAGTGATCGGGGCTGATTATATTTTGGAAATGGGACTGCATCTTTCTGTCACCCTTCCCAACCAGAACAAAAGCCAGAGAAATGCTTAAGCCTTCAAAGACTAAAGTCACCATAAACCTAATTGCTAGTATGTATTGAGTACTTACTATGAGCCAGGCCCTACGCTAAGAGCTACACACGCACAATCGCATCTGATTTTCCAACACCGTTAGGGCTGTACTATTATCACCCTCATCTACAGAAGAAGAAACTGAGGCTCAGAGAGGTGAATGGGTCTTTGAAAGCTAGCCGGGAATGTGGGGGGAGGCGAGACGGAGAAGATGAAGGGAACCAGCATCCATGGAGTATTTGTATATGAAAGATATCAACACCTCACCACTCCGTGTGCGCTGGGTGCATTCCTGCCCCCATTTTACAGGAGAGCAAACAGAAGCTGGTGACAAGCGCATGCAGTGCTGGCATTCACCCATACCCCATCCTCTGCTCCCGTACCCATGGCACTCAGAGCACTGTCTCCCACTGAGCCCTCATTGGGCCTCAGAATCCTACTCAACACAGCACTCCAGGCTGCCATGATTGACCAGAATTAACGTGGAACGTGAAGCCCATTTGCTGTCTTTGTCTGACAGCTGGAGAAGAATCAGAAAGTGCAGAATCAGGCCTGGGTTTTCTGACTCCAAAGTCTGTGTGTCCCACTGCCCAACCCTGGGAAAAGAGCATCTTTCTCCTCCACTTTTCTCTCTGCTCTTTTGATTTCTCTCCTGAAAAAGCCTGGTTCCAGGAACCTCTTCAGCCAGTATGGCTGTGCCAGACAGCAAAGCACCAAATGATTCAGAAAGTTTCTCATGAAAAACTTAAAACCTAAACCGATCTTTCCAACTGATCCTAGAAAAGGCATCTTGCTAAAGGTTTTAGGAACATGACCTTAGTCAGCTTCACGGAGAAACACCTGAGAGATTCTCTTACAGGCTCTGAGCAGCACCGGCAGCCGACTCTGACCCAGCCTCTCTCCCCATCTTCCCTTCCCGAGTCCATGCCAACTGACAGTGATCATCTGAGGGCTGCCTTGACGTGGGTTCTGAGACCCTCATCAGGGTTGATTAGCAATGTCTGCCATCAGTGTGTGGATAGCGAGTGTGGGAGGGGTCTCAGGCCAGCCAGGCAAGGCCAGCCATCACGGAACACATGCCCGTGGTAGCCGGATGCTGGGGGCCTTGCCAATGCAAAGGCAGAGAGCCGGTACCCAGCTGGGGCTTTGAGGACACTGTGAGTGCAGGCGCAACCTCGACCACAGGGCTGACTTATAAAGTCGAGCAGGGAGGGATGCAGGCCCTAGAAGACCAGAGCCACACACGGATCCAGGGACTACAGCATCCTGGCACCAGGCAATGCTTTCCACCCTGAAATGATGACAAAAGGAAACTCCCCCAGAGATTGGGGGACATTTTTTTTCTCTTTGCAAATCACCCAACTTGTAGACAGTGGGTATAGAAGGAGTTGAGACCCAGGCTGCTGAGTTCAAAGCTGTCTCTGCCGCGTACTAGCTGTGTGACCTTCGGGAGGTTACTTAACTTCTCTGTGCCTCAGTTTCCCAAGGGATAATATTAGTACCTTCCTCCTAGGGGTGTTGTGAGAATTAAATGGGTTAACATAGGTCAGGCGCTTAGAAGGCCTGGAACGCAGTAAGCGGCACGTAGGAGTTAGCTGTCCCCACCCTTCCTCATACCACGCCACTGGGGGAAGAAGGCAGCCTTCCTAGAAGAGGCTGCTCTCCCCTCAGCCGAATCCTCTGTGCGACTGGGGCTGCTTCAGCACTCGGAGTAAGTGAGATATTGGCCAGGTCTGGAGGCCCATTCTGGCAGCATGAGCAAAGCTCCTGTTTCCACTTCTCCAAAATCCTTCCCGAGATTCTAGGAGCCGGGCAGGCCCCAGGCAAGAAACAGGAAGGGCTGGCGGGGGTATTTCCCCTGCCCCGCCCCTGCTGCATCTCCCCAGGGCCCTGTGCCTTGCGGCCCCTCACCCACGTCCCAGGGTCCTGTGCCCTACCGTACCCTCATCCATCTCCCCAGGGCCCTGTGCCCCACCCCAGCCTGCTGGCTGTTGGGCTGCGGCTTCCTGTTCTGTTGGTCCCATCCCTTCCCCCACCCACTGCCCTCGGATGTCCTACTTCAGACTCCCCCAGGAGGACCTATACAAGCACTCACTTCCAGGCCCCTGCAGGCTCCTAGATCAGAGCGGGCCTGGGAAGCTTTCCCACAAGGTCGCCAAGTGAGTCCTATGCACCCCAAAGTTTGAGACAAGGGTCTTCAGATCTACCCGTCTGGCCTGTTCTCGTTGGAGGGCACCTGCAGTTTCACATTGATCAAGAGAAAAGCCACGGTCTTCCCAAGACACAGCAGGAATCAGCCCCTGCCAGACGTGTCGGCAGCTGGGGGACTCCCCGGGGCTTCTGGTTCTCCTGAGTGTTGGGTGAAGGGCCTGGGACTCTTTGGCCCCTTTTCGGGGCTGCGGACCCGGCTGAGTGACACTGCTCTCCTCTTACTTGTGAGGAGGACCGAGAGAGGTCGCCACTGACTTCTCACAATGGCCCAGACCCTAGCGATCATGCTTTCTACCCTGAACTTTGCAGATGAGGAAACGGAGGCCCAGAGAGGCTGGGTGCTTCCTTGATCTTACACAGAGAGTAGCAGCAGCGGGGCTGGAGCTAGAAACCCAAATTTCCCGGCGCCCCGGGATGCTGTGCACCACCCAGGCCATCTCCTGTGTCTAGAAAGTGCCCTGAGAGTGTGAGGGGCTGTGCAGAGGAACAGGGACGAAGAAGGTGTGCGTGAGCCCGCAGGGCCGGGAGGTCTCAGCCGGGTCCCCCGGGATCTCGGGCTGAGCCGCCGAGGGTGGGGCGCTCACAGCCACCCCTCCACTGCATTCCCACACCTGCCTCTCCCTGTTCTAAAAAGGCTCTTATCCGGAATCCATTCATTATGACATTCAGCAAACCAGGCTCTGGACCAGCACGCCCCAGCCCCAGGTCCTCATCCCCCACTCCCTACAATCAGGCCGCAGCTGGGACTGTCCATTATGAATCGCATCTTCCATGCTGGTTAACACAACTCCAGTGTGAGTCCGGCCCCAAGGACGAGATATGGGGCACCAGATTCTAAGAGGGTAAATACGGCAGCAACCATGGGGGCATGGGAATCAGGCCATCTGGTGGGTGAGTCAGGTACGCGTCAGGGTCAGGGTCGGGCACACAGGTGGAGAACAGGTGTCGAGGACAAACAACTGGCCTTTCACACTTTCTCATGCTGTGTGGCCTTGACCTTTATCTTCCCCTAATCTCCCCGTCCCTGGGACCCACCCAAGTGTAAGATTTCTGCTCATTTAAAAAAAAGCAAGCAAGCAAACCAACAAAAGGCCATTGGACAGTTATCCATGGACATATTAATATTCAGATGGTCTACCATCTCTGCCAGCCCTGTTGGTGTGGAAATGTTATTAACCTGAGACCTTGTCGATTCTACTATTAGAAGGTGCCTTTACATATATTTAAATTAATAAACTATGAAATACCTTCTGCCTATAGTGATTTAATTATACTTTGCCAAGAAAAGCAATTTTAAACTAGATCGACTTTTTTTTTTTTAAATGAGAAGCATTGCCATGAGGTAAATGAGGTAAAAATATTCAGTTTTCAAGGAAACAAAATCCTTGTTGCAAAGCCAGCAAATCTAAAAGGAACGTCTACTGAAATTACCTGATTCTCATCGTGAATGTGACTCAGGGGAGAGTGGAAGCTTATTTAGGCCTCTTTCCAGTGTTCCCCAAATTCACCCCGTTTCTTCCTTGAGAATAATCCTTGGGTTCTGCAGAGACCTGAAGAAGCCCAGGGCTTGCCAGGGCTCAGATCTCTGCCTGGTGCTTGGGAATCATGGTGCTGGGTCTCCTCTTCCCCAGGGCCTGCAGTACATGGAGCTCATCCCCAAGGAGAAGCAGCCAGTGACGGGCACCGAGGGTGCCTACTACCGCCGGCGCCAGCTCTCGCGCCAGCTGCCCATCTACGACCAGGACCCCTCTCGCTGCCGCGGACTTTTGGAGAACGAGCTGAAAGTGATGGAAGAGTTTGTGAAGCAGTACAAGAGCGAGGCCCTGGGTGTGGGCGAAGTGGCCCTCCCCGGGCAGGGCGGCTTGCCCAAGGAGGAGGGGAAGCAGCAGGAGAAGCCCGAGGGCGCAGAGACGGCCGCCCCGACTACCAACGGCAGCCTCAGCGACCCGTCCAAGGAATACGTAAGTCTCTCCCATCCATCCATCCATCCATCCATCGGGTCTGGCTGAAACCACCCAGGCCCGGGCTGCAGGGTCAGGGCCCCAGTTCCAGGCTCTGTTCCCTCATTCCTGCCTTCATCCGTGGTCATGGCCCAGGAGAGGTCACAGGCAAGCAAACCGTCGCAGTGCAGAGAAAGGGCATCTATCCTTGCTTGGGGGTGAGGGTAGGCTTGGGGGAGGAGGTGAGGCCCACGCTGGCCTTGGAAGAATAATTAAGAGTGCCCCAGGCCTTGAGGCTCTTCGGGGAAGACCTGTGTTGCCTTAAAGAGGTGATCATGTGCAAAAAAAGGTGAAAGTCTCAGAGAGCACAGCACAGTCAGAGGACTGAATGAAGTCCCAGGTGGCTGAAAGTGTGGTACCAGGGGGCAGGGGGGCCCAAGGCTGGCGAGGTCAGCAGGGGCACGCTTCCTGAAGAGTCATGCCCTCCGTCCGTCCATCACTCAAGCATTGATTGGCCTGTACTGTCCACCGAGCCCCAAGAAATCAAACAAGCAGAGGACGCTGTCCCCGTATTGGGATGCTATAGATTTAGGACTTTACTCCAAGGGCCGTAGGGAGCGGTGGCAGGCTTGAGATTGGGGCCACGTGGGGCTGTCTGCTAACTTTCATGGGCCCCCAACCCCTATCAGCCAAGAGGCTTCATGCCTCTATGTGACATTTGGAGATAAAAGTCCCAATATATAGGGTCCTCAAGCAAATCACCTGCCTTGCTGGGAACAGGCTAGCCGTCACCCACGTGGGCCAGACACCCCAGGGAAATGCCAGCCCAAACGACGCTGTCAGTACGTCCAGAAGGGGCCAGGCCTTTCTTCTCTGTAGTGACTCACACTTGTTATCCAAAACCTGCGTCCTGCCTCTCCCAGCCCCGTCCCGTGGGCACGTTCATTTGGGATTGCCATCCAATGAAAAGAACAAAAAGACAAAAAAAGAATGAAATTGATTTTCACTAGCACAAATTGGTGATGGTCTTCAAAAGACCCATTTCTCAGGAAGAATTCACATGCCAGGAACTTTTGAAAACATTAGATCCAGTTACCATGTTTCAAAAACTAGCCTCCTCCCCAGCCCTGCCTTCTATCCACCCTCCAGCAGCCATCGGTCTTTAACACATTAGTACTGCGTAATTCCAAGCTGGAACGCAACGTCTTTAAGTCTGTGACGTTTCCCAGTTGCCATTCCCGAGAGAGAAATGCTGATCTGAGAACGTATTTTATCCTGGACTCAGCCCACGGGTTTGGACAGCGTGGAAGTGGGGCAGAGGCGGCCTGAGATCCCAGGGCCTTGGCAACAGTCAACTTTAGGAAATGGCTCTGACACCTTGGAAGCATTTAAACAAGACCAGGCAGTAAACAGGGAATCCGAAGGAAGCCGATATTGGTGGGTTGGGCTGGCTGGGAAGACAGACTTTTCCTTGCTGACCCTAACCCCAATCTTAATTAGATGACTAATTATGTCATTAGTAGACTCACGTCCGTCACCCCCTCTAAATGCTGAGGTCCTGTCTTGTCCATCTCCGTATCTGCAGCAGGAGCCATCAATATAATATAGAGAGTAGGTGCTTGATAAATATGCAATCCATGAATGACTGAACAAGGGAATGAATGAATGAATGTTCAAACTAAATTTTGTTGTTGTTTTTGTCTGCGTCCGGTCTCAGTTGCAGCACGTAGGATCCTTCGTTGTGGCGTGCAGGCTTCTCTCTAGTTGTGGTGCGTGGGCTCTGTAGTTGTGGCACGCAGGCTTTCTAGTTGTGGTGCGCAGGCTCAGTAGTTGTGGCGCACGGGCTTAGTTACCCCGCAGCATGTGGGATCTTAGTTCCCCAACCAGGGATCGAACCGGCGTCCCCTGCATTGCAAGACGGATTCTCAACCACTGGACCACCAGGGAAGTCCCATGTTCGAACTAAATTGATCCTCGAAAGATGGGGACCACTTGTGTGGCCGTTTTGCCTGAGAGGACGATGAGATTTCAAGTTCACATGCCTTAAGCCCCTGCTGTGTGCCACGTGCTATGCTCACTACTTCCAGGTCTTGGATTAATTCGAACTGTTACCTGGTAGGTGGATTTCACCAGCCCCATTTTACAGGTGAGCAGTCAGAGATTCAGAGAAGAATGGTGGCTTGTCCGAGGCCCCATCGTTTCTAAGGGGCAGAAGCTGGGTCATTATACTCTTTCTACTGCGTGATGCTGAGTTATAAAACCCTGCTTGTTATCTGTATTTAACTCCCTGTTTATCTCCTTGAAGCCGGGGAGCAAATTCTATTAAGGTAGCTAAGTGGCCTGCCAAGCCATAGATGGCTTGTCCCCGGCGGCCCTGCCATTGGGCCCGGCTGTGGGCTCGCCGCCTGAACCGCTGGGCTCTACCCCAGGGGGCGGCACATCAAGGGGACATGGGTGCTGGCTGTCCTGTGTGCCGGGCTCCTCTTGTTCTCATAAAAGGGCAGGTAGGACACTTACCACAGACAAGCGTCACGCACGAAGCCTGACTTTTGCTCCCCTGACGAGGGCCACGAACTTTGCTAGAAGCAGTCAGGGCATTCAACTTGAGGACCCAGGTACGGGGAGGAAGCATAGGACGGACACCCCAAATCAAACAGTGATTTATGAAAGAAAAGGCGGCAAAAAGAAGGACATGTGCAATGTATCACACTGGAGCTACGATGGTAACATATCACAATTTATCATCCTAATGGTGACGTCATTACTGTTGTTAGCGGCTACCGTTTAGCGGGCTTTCTCTGGACCGAGCACAGGGACAAGCAGGAGAGTATCTGATGTAAAGCTCCCAACCGCCCAAGGGAGGCTATGGGATGCGAACCAACTCTGTCAGCCCCCAAACCCATCTTTCCTGTTCCCCAAGGCTTATTCCTAGAAAGCTCATGGCCATGAAGCTATAAACGGGCCATGTGGCCATGTAAAGGGGACATGAGACTAAACAAAACGAAATGGGTTTCTTTAGGGCTGGACTTCTCAGAGCCTTTAGGAGGCTACGGCAGTGGTTCTCAAACTAAAGTCACCTGGAAGCTGGCTAAAATCCAGAGGCCTGGGTCCCACCCCAGACTTGCTGGTGCAGGTGGAGGCTGAGAATCTGAATTTCTAATGAGTCTCCAGGTTGATGCCAACGCTGGGGGCCACACTTTGAGAACCACTGCTAAAGAGGGTTAAAAATGACCTTACATGTAAGCTCAGCCAAAATGATACTGCCGATCTGGTATACAGGGAGGGTCCAAGAGATGCTAACAGGGGCATTTTCTAGACTTATGCGGCCCCCTGGCTTAGGGTGTCCAGCTTTGAGAACACTGCACAGCACTCTTGAACTCCTTGAACTTTCCACGGGGAGTGGTGGAAACACAGGCACAGCACATAGCCCACCGCTCTATACCCGCCCCGAGGGCCCCATCCTAGAGCGCACTACACTCTACACTTGGCAGCCGGAGGCCACGAGCCCTGCTTTCTCTGAGCTGCCGGTAGCCTACACCCCACGGCGGTTCTCCCAGGAGCTCGCACGGCTCTGTCCTGCTGCTGGGCGGCCTGTTACGGTCGTGCCCTTCCTCGGAGACCTTGGCTGCCAAGTCCTCCCCCCAACCCCAGGCCCCTCCACCAGACTGTCCAGACCAGAGGAGCATTATCGCCAAAAGGCTTTTCCAAGTCGCCTGTGTGGAATCCCCACCCACGGGCTGAGTGCTGGGTGAAGCCGGAGGGCGGTGGGCCAGCTGGGTGACGGGAGCAGCGCCCTCCTAGCCGACCCACCCTCATGGCCGGGGCTCTTCACTTACTCGGATCTGAGTAAGGCCCTCCGCCAGGCCTTCCCACGGGCCCTGTGACAGGACGGGCAACCTGAAATCAGCCGTGGCACGTCTGGGAATGAACCCCAAAGCTTCGGCCGCCCATGCCGACCTCAGGGCAGGTCCCTGAAAGTGTCATCCTGACCCTGAGCTCAGGAGAGGCAGTGGCATGGCAAATGCCATGAGAGTCATCCCTCTTCATGAGGAAACGCCACGGCACAAAAATCCCAGATACTAACCATCCGCTGTCACTCCCAAAGCAGGCCCTTTAAATCAGTGAGGCCAAGTAAAAAACCCCAGTGTTTAGCCTTCTCTTTCCCTGACTTGCCCCTCTGTGTGTGTGTGGAGCGGCGAGGGTGGTGGGGAATTGCACAGCAGGCTCGTTCATCTCTTTGAATCCTCCGAACGACCAGCAAGACAGCTTGGGGTTGTTATGCCCATTTCACAGATGTGGAGCCTGAGGCACAGAGAGGTTAACCGGTTTGCCGGTGAGGTTCCAGCCCAGGTCCTTCCGCGTCACCAGCCCTGCGGGGTCCCAGCAGGGTGGGGACAAAGCAAGGGCACGTGCATTTATGTTTGCTGGGGTGGGTGGCAGTGTGCAGAGTTACTCCCAGCCCAGCCTGGTGAAGAACTTGAGGGTCTCTTGTCTGCGAGCCAAGAACAAGGGAAGGACGTGCCTGCCCCACCCCAGTCCCACCCACCATGGGTCCTCGGGGGGCTTGGGGGCTTCGAAGCGTTCCGTGGCCATGGAGCTGCCCACCCCAGCAGCCCAGACCATTCCACAGCAGCACGGCGGGGCCCCATATCTGCTTTCCAGGCCCCCGCTCCCGAACTCTCCCACCTGGATGGATCCTACGGACACTGGACCTCAATGCTCAGATGGTAAACAGCTCTACCAGACCATTTCCCTGCGTTTAGAACGTTTACTGGATATTTTCTCCGAAATTAAATATACAGATTTCCTGGGCATGGTCATCCTGCCCAGGAATTTCCGCCCTTCCCTACACCCCAAACTTGTAACCGAAGAAAGACGAAAGAAAGCCAGGACATAGCATTTAATGTCTTCTCCGCCCTTTCGTAGTTTTCATCCCTGCCGGGAGACCCCAGCTCCTGCCTCATGGGCCAAGCCGTGGCCCCAGAGAAAGTGATTAAAAGGAGAAGAGACTGAAAGAAGTGAAGACATTGCTGGAAGTCGTAAAGATGTGTTAATTTGGTCCCAAATTACAGTGTAACCCCCCTGCCCCCTTTCCCCACAAGAATGCACAAAGGAGGGACCGGAGGCGTGGGTCCCCTCCCTCCCACGAGGTGGGCCTCTCAGATGGAAACTTAACAGCCGCTGGCGGCTCAGTCCGACTCCAGCCCCGACAAGGGACATACTTGTGGGCAAGGGACTTCCAAAGCTTGGTCCGAGCAGATGTTTGGCTTGTGGGCTGGCAGGCTGGCTTTCCTGCCAGCCCCTCTCTGCGAATTTGAAACCACCGTGCACCCCCAGGCCTGAGAGCCCTGCCTGAGCTGGAGGCCAGAGGATCAAAGGCAGCCGCCCCCAAATCGCCATGGTTACCAGCCTCCTCAGCCTCTGCCTGCCACCTTATTTACAGGGGAGGTATTTTAATGCCATTAAAGGAGATTTTATTTTCCACAGAAAATTCCTTTTATCCTACTTTTCATACTATAAATACTTTGCCGTGTTGCCACATGAGGCTTCACAACTATCTTTTTTTTTTTTTTTCCCCCAAAGTGGTCTACGTAATAGTCCATTGACTAAAACAGGGGTTGGCAAACTTTTCCTATAAAGGGCAGACTGTGAATATTTTAGGCTTTACGAGCCACGAGGTCTCAGTCATAACCACTGGCCTCTGTCCTTGTGGCACTGACGCAGCCAAAGACAATATCTCAACAGATGACCAGGGCTGTGTCCCAATAAAACTTTATTTGCAAAAGCAGGCAGCAGGCTGGATCTGGCCCCAGGGATGTACTTTGCTGACCCTGGAACTAGAAGAGCCGTAAAAAATGGTTTTCACTGTTTATGAATGACCAGGGCTTTGTTCAGTTTTATTATGCTGCTGGAGGTTACTTGGTGACGATGCTGATTCCGAGGATAGTGTCATCTGCCATTCGCTGACGACCTACACTGTGCCAGGCAGCACGCCAGACGCTTCGCACGGTTGTTTTATTCAATCCCAAGAACTACCCGGCAAGATGTATCATCCCCGTCTCTAGTCGTCTAGCCGGTGAGCCATGAAGCCAGAACTGGAACTCAGGCCTGCCTCACCTCAAACCCCGCACAGACTCCAAAGGACGGAAGCTCCCGCTTCCAGAGCCCCCGTGTGGCCCAGACACCTTGCGAGGCCTCTGCAACAGAGGTGACCACACGTAAGCCTTGTCCCTACTCAGCAGCTTCCCGTTGTAGGGATACACCCGTCAAAGCCGGATTCGAGAACACCCCAGGCTGACGTTCTCTCTCCCAAGTGTCGCATTTGGGAAGCCTTCCTGGCCCCATCCTCCCCCTTCACCAGATAACCAGTGAGTGAGATGCGGTTAGAAACGCCTGACATCCTGCCTCGCTTGGGAGAGAGCCCCCTCCTCAAGGACCTGCCCCTAGAAGATGCGGGAGACAAAGCACGGGTGGGCCCACAGCACTGACCCCACGTGCAAAGCACTTCCCATGATCAGGGCCCACCTTGTGTCACAGATGCGGAAACTGAGGCTCAGCGATCCCCCCAGATGAAGCTACGTCGGGACCTCGTGCAAAGGCCGGGACCCTAACCGCAGCGCCTGCGGCCACCCACCTATTCTGCACCGTAAGGAACCTCGGGAAGATGCCCGTGTGGGGCAAGAGAACGCAAGAGGCTAAAGATGCCAGCCATGACACTGGGCCAGAAGAGAGGAAAAAAAAACCCAAAACACTCCCGATACACGAGGCTGCAAAGCAAAGATGGTGAATAATCGCCATAAGAGGAAATGGAGAGATGCTGTTTATAAATAAATTGTTGAGTATTTGTGTTGGAAAGAACACAGTGCCTGAATTCAAGGCCCTTCAGTCAATATTTACTGTATTGTAATGGTGAGCTTTTCACAAGGCAATCTGGGTTTAGACTGGGGAGGCCTTTGGATAAGGGCCTTCCAGAAAAGAACCGCATGATTGGCACAGAGCTGCTGGCAACCGCGGCAGACGGATTACGGCTGGTTTACAGGGCTCTCAATATCTGCAGATCCGTCCCTGAAGGCCAGTGTGGCTCATCCCTGGAGACACAGCTCTTTGGCTGTGGAACCCGGGGCCACTGTCCTGAATCTGCTGCTTCCTGAAACACTCTGTGTCTTGGTGACTTCCATTTCAGAAGCCTGAATAACTCTGCGTGTCCACGTGTGCCGCTCCTGTTACCTGGGGCCGCACAGCAAACCACCCTGAGATGCAGCAGATTGGAACACCTGTTCCAAGATGTCTGTTTTCTCACAGATCGGCAGTCGGGGCAGGGCTCAGGGGGAGAGCTTGTCGCTGTCCTTGACATCTGGCCTTGATGCTCGGAAGACAGATGCGGCTAGGGCTGGACCAGCAGGGGCCCCGGCCTCTCCCTCTATCTCCGTGTTTTCTCCGCGTGGCTGCCCTAGGATGCGGGCCTCAGGACTCCCAAGAAAGAGCCGGTGGAAGCTGTGTTGCCTTTATGACCTACCTCAGGGATCTACAGCGTCCCTTCCACCACATTCTGTTCTACAGAAGCGAGTTACTAAGGCGGGACCATATGCAAAGAAAGGGAATGTGGGTATTGCTTGGAGGAGGGTCCAGGAAGTTGCCGGCATCATTTCCACACATCACGGCGGAGGGAACCCCAGCCCTGCAGGGTCTGAGCTTTGGAGGCAGCTGAATCTAGAAAGCTCCTCAGCTTTCTCAGTGCAAGTGTTTACAAAGGCCCAAAGTACAGAATATACAAACTGTTTCATTTAGACGCTTGTGATGAAGAATCTCTCACCATTTGAACAGGGCAAGACAAAACTTCAGTGGCACCAGAAGAAACATCACATGTGTTCTACCTATGAAAGGTCTGTGCTACAGCTCCTTCCCCCGGAGGGACCAGAGTCTGCAAACTAGGTTACGTGGCAAAGGCTGGACAGATTCCCATGAGAAGGCTCTAGTTTTAGACAGTTGGGAGTCTGAATGAGAACCCACTGACATGCTAATGATCAATGGTCTTCTCTGTGCCTTTTAGCCTAGTTCCAAAGCACTTCTACTCGACCAAAAGTGGCTCCTCCAGAGGGGAAGTCGCCTGGGAATGACCACATTGGGCTTTCTTCAAAATAGTCTAGAATTTAAGCATCCCAGGAATTCAAATTGGCTTTTGCTGTAACGGAACCTAATTGGTGATGTCATTTGTGCTGAGTTTTTATATAAGGTCATGTTCAAACAGTCTATGACAGTGGGTCTCAAAGTGCGGTCCCCTGACCATACCAGCATCCCCTGGGAGTCTGAAAATTCCCCTGCCCCCTCCCAGACCTACTGATGAGACAGTCGGGGTGGGGAGGTGCAGCACTCTGTTTGATCAGCCCTCTAGGCAAGCTGGGGCAGACTCGAGGCTGAGAACGCTGTCTTGGAGGGGGTGGGATGGGCGAGGGAGAGGAGCAGGCCCACCAAGGCGGGCACTGATTGTAGCTGAGTCTGGGGTAGTGAGAAGATGAAACTCACATGACTTGATTCTCTGGCCTTGCACAGAGGGAAAGAACAGAGATGGAAAAAACACAGAGCTCATGGGTGGGAGGAATGACCTCCTGCCAATCTACGTGCTCATGGTGCTACTGAAAGGAACCCAGGCCTACAAACCAGAAGCAGATCCTGCCTTCGACGTCTTTGTCATCTTAGGACATGGATTTAGCTCCTCAACTTTCTATAAGGAGGGCTTCGTAGGGATAACAGGAGATTTTCGCTAATTATTACTGAACCCTTGTAAAGTTCATTAATTCTATTATCTCATTTAATCCATGCAACAGACCTGTGATGTTCCGAGTATTATTTGACAGGTGAAAAAACTAAGGTGCAGAGAGGTTGAGTAACCTGCCCAAGGTCACACAGCTAGCCCCCCGCTCAACCATCCACTGCAATTTAGAAACTGTAAACCTCCCTTCCAAGGATGGTAGGAGAATCAGTTTGTGCAGAGAAAGGCAGGACCAGGATCACAGGACCCAGGCAGGCTGGGCAGTCTGACTCTTGGTTGTCAGGCTGCCCCTAGTGGCTGAGGGGCCACCAGCTGACAGAGCCAAGACACTGTCAGATCTCTTGTCCTTTGAGACCACAGGGAAGGGGGCATGGAAAATAGCTCAGAGGCCAGAAGAAGAAATTGGTTCCTGATGCATGTTGACAGGACTCATTACTCTGACAGCATGTTTTCATAACATGTCAATGACACTGTTTGCTTAAAAAAGGACTGGCTACTGATGGTAACAGGGTGCACAGCCAGGGATGCTGGGGGACAGCGAGGGAAGAGGCGCCCCCCAGAGAGGCTCCTGACAAAGCCCTTTCAGACAGCGCTCCCAGAGTTATCTCCCCACAGTACAAACCACACCCCAGCACTCCCGGCCTGCAGAGCCAGCAATGGCTTCCCATTACCTCCAAAGTGAAGTCCCAACCCACAGTTCAGAGTCACCCGTGATCACCCCCAAACTGCTTCCTGACCTCACATCCCTCTGTTTCCTTCTGTGGGTCGCGGGCGCCTGCTGGTACCCACCAGACACATCCAGGTGCATTTATATCCCTCCCTTTCCCCACTTCTGTGTTAGGCACACCTGGAAACTTGGACTCAGGCGCCCCACGGATGTATCCTGGTGATACTCGACCAGGTGTGGTGGATAGACAGTAAGCCCCTTCTGTGTGTGAGGAAAGGGGCCAGAAATTTCATTCTGTGAAATTTAGAAAGACCAACAGACAGAAAATTCACTTGCTTCTCAAACAGCCCTCACCAGACAGTTTACACTTCTGGAGATGTGACAGTCAATGAACGCGGATCCATCACCTATTTTTGGTTTGTTTTGTTTGTTTGTTTTTAATTTTTTGCCACACTGTGAGGCTTGCGGTATCTCAGTTCCCCCACCAGGGATCGAACCCGTGCCCCCTGGTATGGAAGCGTGGAGTCCTAACCACTGGACCACCAGGGAAGTCCCCATCACCTATTTTTGGTTCAGACCCTCTGATGAGTTCCAGGTGAGCTGGGGCTCAGTCACATGCAGAGGGACAGGGTTTCACTTTGGTGAAGGACTCACACCCGTCATTCCTGTGGGCATAACTGAACCCAAAAATCCAGCACGTGCTAAGGAACATCGTCGTCAGGCAGCCGGGAGCAGTTAACCAGACACGTTCCTCACCTGACACGAGCTCAACCACGACTGTGCTTAGGGACCACACTCAGTACGCGGACATATTTGGTCATTTGGTTTTCTTTCCCCAATTGCCACCATTTTAATTTCTATTTCCTCTTCATATACAAGAGTATATTAAGTATGCAGTTAAAGTATGTGAAGAATTCTAAGTGTTTAGGCTCTGAATATATGCCTGTTCATCTTTACATAGCAAAACAATAAATGTCTCTATTTGGGCTGGCACATAATTTGTGCTTAGTAAGACAGAGTGTTCATCTCAAGCCAGGGATCAGCAAACATTTTCTGTAGAGGGCCAGGTGATCTATCTCTCAGGTGTTGTGGACCAAGAGCTGGAGTTGATGATATCACGTAGGTACTTTATGTAACAAGAGAGAAAATAAATATCCACAATTTTTTTTTTGAAATTCAAAATACAGTAGTATAATTAAGACAGGTTTTTGTAATACAGGCCGTATTAGCTAGCTCAGGCTGCCATAACAGAATATCACAGGCCAGGTGGCTTAAACAACAGAAATGTATTTTTTTTCCCAGTTCTGGAGACTGGAAGTCCAAGATCAAGGTGCTGGCAGGGTTGGGTTCTGGGGAGACCCCTCTTTCTAGCTTGCAGAGGGCCACCTTCTCACTGTATCCTCACATGGCCTCCCCTCTGTGTACACCCAGAGAGAGAAAGAGACAGCCATCCATCTCTGGTCTCTCTTCTTATAAGGACACCAGTCCTATTTGATTAGGGCCCCACCCTAATGACCTCATTTAAACTCAGTGAACTCCTTAAAGGCCCCATCTCCAAATACAGTCACATTGGGGGTCAGGGCTTCAGCATGTTAACTGGGGGAGGGGCACCATTCAGTCCAAAACCCCGGTCTACTATGAGAAAAATGGAATTCTTTTTTGGGAGAAAACATTTCACTAAATTAGAGTTCAAATGTAAAACCCATTCGACGCTGATAGGTCCTACAAGAACAGGCAGAGGCCGGGTTTGGCCGTAGTTTGCTGACTCTGATGGAAAGGCCGCACGGTGGAGCAGAAAGAACCTCGGCTTTGGGGTCAGGCTTGGCCTGTGGTCAAATCCCAGCTTTGCCTCTTGTCAGCTATTGCTACTCAGCAATCACTGAATCTCCGTGAACCTGGGTTTGGCCATGTCTGGGGGGAAATATAGGTCTCCTTAAAAGGGAGATAAGTCTAGAAGGGAAAGTAACTCTCTCGGGTTTCCGTAAGGGTGTCAGTCAGGAGGGAAAACACCTGAGTTGGACACACAACTGCCCCAGGGAGATGACGGCCAGCATCATCCTCATCATCAGAGTTCTGAGGAGCAGGTGAGAACTCCAAAATGACTGGAAAGATTTTACAGATCGAGGATGTCGTCTGGACAGGACGTGATGAGAATGGCCGTTTAGCTCTGTGGTCTTCCTCCCAATGCAGTCATGATAATAACATCAGGCAAATCCCAACTGAGGGACAGTCTACCAGATATCTGACTGGTACTCCTCCAAGGTTATTAAAAACAAGGAAAGTCTGAGAAACTGTCACAGCCCAGAGGAGCCTAAGGAGACGTGATCGCTAACTGTAATGTGGGATCCTGGATCCAATCCTGCAAGAGGAAAAGGACAGTAGGTAGAATCTAAGCACACCTGGATAAAGTTTGGACTTCAGTTAATAATAACATATCAATACTGGTTAATTGATTGTGACAAGTACACCATATTAATGTAAGATGCTAAGAACAGAGGAAAGCGGGTGCGGGGTATACGAGAATTCTCTGTACTATCTCCACAATTTTTCTGTAAGTCGAAAACTGTTCTAAAATTTTAAGTTTATTAAAAATTAATCCTACATAGGTAAAAGATCCATTCAAAGTGCAAGGTGGACCAGTGGGTTTTAATGTAACTGGGATGAAAGGTTGGTTGATATGGTTCCAGACTCCACGTTAACTAACTTTTGAGAAACTAACACTTGTCTAATTTTGATGTAATAGCAAAGAAAAATATGCCACAGTTATCTAGAAAGGCTATTTAAAATGCCTGCCTCCCTTTTTCAATTTCTAATCAGTGTAAGGTCAGATTTTTTTCATATATTTCAAAGAAAACCACATAATGCAAATGATGAAAAGCTAAAACAGTTATAAGAATTGAGAAATCCTCTACTGAGCCAGCCCTTAGAGATTTGCAAAAATGTAAACAATGCCACACTCTGACTCAATTTTTCTGTTTTGGAAAATATAGTTATTTTTAATTACAAATATTTATGTTAACATGCTGTTGGTTTACTATTTTTTAATGAATTAATAGTTACTTAATTTTTTTCCTCAGTTCTAATTTCTTGTATGGTAAATATCAATAGCTATTACCCACATGAACAAAAACTCTTTGGGGTTCTCAAAAATTTTTAAGAGTCTAAAGGGTCTTGAGAACAAAAAGTGTGAGAATGACTGTGGTAAACAAATATTGGGTTGGCCAAAAAGTTCATTCAGGCTTTTCCATAAGATCTTACAGAAAAAGCCAAATGAACTTCATGGCCAAACCGATACTTTATTGAGTCCTCACAACTACCTACTAGGTAGGCAGTATTATTATTATCCCACTTTGCAGATGAGAAAACTGAGGAACAGAGAGGTATAGTCACTTGCCCAAGGTCACCCAGGAAGTAAAGAGACTGGAGTCGAAACTCGAACCCAGGTCACGATGCACTCCTGACTACCTTGTGTCCTGGGGGTCCTCCCCCACCCTTCCAGGTCTGTGAGCTCTGCAAGGGGGTGGCCCCCGCCGACAGCCCTGTGGTCTACTCGGACAGGGCAGGCTACAGCAAGCAGTGGCATCCTGCCTGCTTCGTGTGCACCAAGTGCTCCGAGCCGCTGGTGGACCTCATCTACTTCTGGAAGGACGGGGCACCCTGGTGTGGCCGTCATTACTGTGAGAGCCTGCGGCCCCGGTGCTCCGGCTGCGACGAGGTGAGGACCAGTGGGGGGGGGGGGCACCCCCAGACTGCAGGAGGGGACCCAGAGGCCCAGGGGAGTGTGGCTTCGTGATGATGTGATCCACAGATAGGAAAACTGAGGCTCAGATCCCCCTTCACACTCTCAGCCTCTGTTTTCCCATCTGCAAAGTGGGGCAGAAATTAGTTCCCACCCCCGGGCCTGTTGGGATGGGTCAGACACAGAGGACCTGTCAAGTCTCATCCTTGGCACAAGGCTTGGCACTAAGTAAGGGCTCAGAAGAACATTATGGGGTGCCGCCAGGAGGTAGATGGCCCACATTCAAACCTGGCTCTGCATCTGTGAGGCATGTGGGTCCCTAACTCCTGTGCCTCAGTTTTATAACTTACCAAATGGGAGGGTAACAGTGCCCATCCCATGGAATTGCTGTGAGGATAAATGAGATCATGCCTGAAAATGCTTGGCACAGGGCCTGAGTAACTAACAAGTGGAAGCTGTTGTGAGTCTTAGGATACTGTAATACAAGATGATACAATAAAATCATGTCGCATAAACATAACAAAATCCGACAGTTAGAGATGCTGTGAAAGGGGTTCAGCTCTCCAACATGGGTTTAGACTAGAGAAACTCTAAGGTGTATGAATAGTGACAATAATGGCTATGACAATTATAACTACTGCTTGCATGCCTTTGGTGACGAGAAACTCACTACCTTTATCTTTGGCACATACGAGGGTTAGAAATGTCTTCCTCACTTTAAGCCAATATCTGCCTCCTCCCACCTTTCACGTGTTGGTCTCCGTGTGAAGTTAAGAGCCTGTAATCCTCCTACCTCACAACTGTGTGAGCAAGGATGTTACAGAAGGAAAAGGGCTGTCAGCGGGCCTGGTCCCACCCACCCCATTTCTGTGAGGACAACAGTATGCTCGCGGTAACAACACCTCATCCTAATGTGCTACAGATGTTGTATGTGATGTACCGTTTACATGTCACAACAGTCTTTCAGGGAGAGAGAATCATTATCTCCACTTGACATTTCAGAAAAGTGCAGCTCAGAGAGGTCAGTGATGATCACACAGCATTGACTTTGTTACCATTCCGAGTACTCCATCTGTAGCAACACACGCAGCACTCATAAAACCCCATGGGACGGGTAGTATTTATATCCCCATCCTACAGATGTGGAAACTGAGGCACAGGGAGGTTGAGTAATTTGCCCAAAGTCATGCAGCTGGTATTTAAGTGAAAACACACACCTGGTCCCTGTTTGACCCCAAAATCAGAAAAGCACATTTACCCAGTATGCTGTTCTGCTCTCTGGTTCCTCACCAGATTGTATAGATGTTCCAAAGTGTTACTTTATTCCAAGCCCAAGTGACTCTGGGTGTTCTTGATCTTCAAGACTGGCCATTGGTCGCTCAGCTACCGTTAGGCCATCTTCACTGGGGTATGTAATTCCATCTCAGAGCACAACCGGGCTTTGGATTTGGCCCAGACAGCATCATAGATGCCAGATACGTAAAATCTGTCAATAGCGGAGGATTTTTTTTTTTTTTTTTTGATCCCAGAAGCTAAGATGCAACCATGACCTTCGCCAAATACTGTACTTACTGTCTTAGATTTATGTCAGATTTCTCCACTGAGGCATTGAAAGGTCAAAACAAGAACGGGGGACGAGGGACCACCATCTTACGGCTTGTCTCCCATGCCCTGTCTACTAGGGACAAAACCTGAGCTGTACGATTCTTCTGCTCCCCTCCCCAGATAATATTCTCAGAGGACTTCCAGCGCGTGGAAGACCTGGCCTGGCACCGAAAGCACTTCGTCTGCGAGGGCTGCGAGCAGCAGCTGGGTGGCCGGGCGTACATCATCACCAAGGGTCAGCTCCTGTGCCCAACGTGCAGCAAGTCCAAACGCTCCTGAAGGGCTGTCCACCCACGGCTGGAGTCCGCAGGATCCCACCGAGAAGTAGAGCCAAGTGTGCCAAGGCCCTCCTACGGGGCTGGCGAGACAGCCAACAAGCAACAAAAACAGTGATCTTTTTTCAGTGGAGATATATATATATATATACACACACACATATTCTAGATCGGGTGGGGAGGGATCCTTGAGGGTCAATAGTTTCAAAGCCGGAGACGTTCTGAGAAGTCTTAGGATGCGGTTATTTTGTTTTTGTTGCTGTTGTTGTTTCCCAGCTACCCACGAAACACATCCTGCCCGGGCTCTCTAGGAGGAGTTTCCCAGAATGCAACTCTGAGTGATCAAATCACGTAGCTGGAGGATATGCGTGCTTTCTCGTGAACCTGGGGGCTCCTCCAGGAGCCGCCTGGGATCCCAATGCTCGTTTGTTGCCTCCCTTTCAAATGGAATTTGAATTTTAGATAAAAAAATGTTGGCATGATAAATATATCAATAAAAGTTTTACGAAGTTCGCACATGCCCTGATCTCATTATTTACACCTGGCAGTCATTTCACGGCATCTGTTTTGCCCCAAGATCCTGAGTGCTGGTGCTAGCGGAAGGCACTGGAAATGCCGGTGTGCCTCTTCATCAATTGTGTCTCATCAGACTCCTTTGGGGACTGAAGGTCCTCGGGGCAGAACTCCCATCCCCCCAGTTCCGGGTACCCCGAGAGCACTGATGGAAACGTTTCACGGGACACCTAAAAGCAGCCTCTTGAAAACTGGGGAGCAGCAACTCAGGTGTTCTCCAAGCCCCGGCAGGTGATGAGTGAGCCCCTCTGGGTGTAAGACCAGGCAGGGGACTCACAGCAGCCAAACAGGGCCACCTAAGCGCAACCAACGGGTGCCACGTGGGACACGGTGACCAGTGCAGGCCAACCTGAAGAAATGTGGATTTTATGAGAAATCGCTCCCTTTTTTAAACGTTGCCAACAGAACACTGAATGAGCCGAACGGAATAGCTCTCTGGGTGAGACTGTCTCTCTTTTATGGCCTCTCTGTGCATTTACAGTCTCCAAATTCGTTTCCTCCGCAAAGTTTCAGAAAAAAGACCTTTCTTTTTCTACTGGGGAGATAAGGGTGAAAAAGACCTGAGGCGTAGGAGCTCACAGTCTCATCACCACGGCCTCTCTTTCCTTTTTTTTTTTTTTCAGTCACGCCATGAGTTCCCCAACCAGGGATCGAACCCGCGCCCTCTGCATTAGAAGCGCGGAGTCTTAACTGCTGGACCGCCAGGGAAGTCCTGGCCTCTCCTTCTTAAACTGCCCATCTATTGCCCAGTTTCTTTAATTTCACCACCCAAATTTCGCTCGCATTACCTCGTCTACAATACCTCCATTCATGTGCTTTGCAAGTTGGACGAAAGCTATTGCCCTATCCTTCACAGGTAGTTTTCTGCTTCCAGCTCATCTCTCCAGCCCCCATGTTTCTCTGCCACGTCCACCTGCTCAAAGAGGAGCTTTCGGACCCATCCTTCCAGGATCCCTGTTGCCCCTCAACTTAACAACCAAGTCCTCACCCTGACATGTGAGTGCTTCCAACACTTGGCTTAACTGTCCTTCTGGTCTTAAAACCCTTTCTTTCTCTAGATTTCGATTTCCCTATTTCACTTAAACATTCAGAAACTCCTTTTGATCAAGACCCTCTCCCCCGCCACCACCGCCCTGGTCTGTGCTGGGTCCTTGAAGACCAATTCCTTCTACAGAAATTCTATCTGTCCTAGAAGGAGCTTCTGAAACATAACCTGCTTTTCAGCAGCCCTCCCTGAAGCGCCAATGGAATATGCACTTGTTCATTCCCTCATTCATTCATTCCACAAATATTCACTGAGCACTACAGAATTCCAATTCGCATGCTGAGTACAGGGGGGTACAGTGCTCACAGAAAGAACTGTGCCCCTGGACTTTACAGTCTGTGCGGGAGATGGCCCTCGGGCAAATATTCCCACAAGTTGACATAAAATTACTGCTTCTATGGATGGTATAAAGGTGGGGGGGTGGGGAATCGGGTCTCTATAAAGCGAATGCAAAAGACTGGACCTAATCAGGGATGTCAGGAAAGGTACTCCTGGGAAAGTGACACTTGAACTGACATCTAAAGGGCAGTAGACTCCGAGTAGCCAAAGAGGGAAAGGAAGATGGTTACAGATGGATGCATGGATGGCATGTGCAAAGGCCCTGTGGCTGAAGCAGCACCAGTTTATTCAATATCTACTTATTGCTGTTGGAGATACAGTGGCGACCAGGAACGGGACGGAAAGAAGATGGGTGTGGCAGGTCCACAGAGGGAGGATGGATGCTGAGGCACAAGAGGGTCACCAGCTTTGTGGGCAACAGAAAAGACCGGTTTCTGTCCTACGAGCAACGGGGAGCCTTCCGAGAGTTTTCAGCAGGGGTTGGTAACGGCGGGACAGAGAGATTACGGGATACATGATCTCTCCTCTGTTGAAACCCCAGTGTGATGCCTGATCGATTTTGTCCTGGTGCCTCTGTCCACACCGCTGTGGACAGGAGTAATGTCCCCCACAGACCCCAGTGGATGCCACCCAGAATGTGCTCCTGCCTTCCTGGTGTCTACTAATGACACCAACCTTGCACTTGGAACACCGAATCCTCCCTGACACCCTGCTTCCCCTCTGATGGTCACTCAGTGCAGTCCTCTCTCCCATCACCTCTTCCTTCCATCCCCAACGTTGTATTTCACCTTGAACATTTTCTGCCCAGACTGACAACGATCTCCTGGTGAGGCTCCCTGCCACGATCTCACCCTGTCCACACACTACTTAGCTGGACCCTTCGGAAACACATCCTCGCCATGCACTCCCCTCTACAGAACAGGGGCTCCCTGTGCACACATGGGAGAAAGTCAAAGCTTCTTAGCTTTGCAATCAAGTTTCTTAATTTTCCCGGCCCCAACCCACCTTGCTTACTGCTCCCTTTTCAGAAGCCAAATGCATAGCACGCAGGTTCCTCTATGTGACCCAGCCTTCCCCACCTCTGCCCGCTGCTCCGGCTGTTCTCTTTGCCTGGAGTTCCCCACACGGTGCCCTATTACTGCCTCTTCCATGGGGCTGCCATCACTGAGTGGGACGCTGCACCAAAATTGGAAAGACATATGCTCTACAATGTAAGAGCGTTAATTCTTGCATGGTTTAACCCCCATGTCAGCAGGAAGCACAGCTGCCATTCTCATCACTCCCATTCTCCAGCCTCACCCTCCCTACAAGGGTGTGATAGGTGCCCTTGCCCTTCATCTGTGCTCTCAAAATACCCCAGGCTTACGGCGATAATTGCACTGATTCTACTGTGCTATAAATATTAGTTTGAGAAAGGCTCCCCCATGCACTTCTTGAGAAAATACTCTCCTCATCTTTAGTCTCCAATCCTTAGAATAATGCCTAGCAACAAAATCAAAGAATGAACAGCCGAGGGCCCTTCAATGTTTCACTGTTGCTAACGGCACTGGGTTCCAAAAGGGCCTAAATCAACTATGAAAACTTCAGAATGAGGCAGACACACACCGTTGGCTGCCTATGTGCGGCCCTTCTCCGCCCCATTTCCTTCTTCTCTGTGGGGAGAGCCCACTTCCCGCGATACAAACTCACCTTCCCAGCCTCTTCTGCAGCTGGAGGAACAGCATGTGACTCAAGTCTGGCCAACGGGGCTTCACCTTTGGGGAGGTGCTTAGAAATATTCTCTTCCTTGATGAAAAGAGCTGCTCTGGAGGGAACAGCCCTACTTTCTTTTTCTTTTGACATTATTTCAAACTTAGAAAAAAAGCCACAAGAAGAGAACAAAGGACTTGTCTTCTTGAACCATTTGAGGGCGTTGCTGACACTATGCCCCATCACCCCATCAATATTTCAGTGTGTAATTCCTACAAACAAGGACATCCTCCTACCTAACCATGAAACAACCATCAAAATTAGGGATTAACATTCTACCAATATAATCTTCAGATCCCCGTCACCAGTTGTCCCAATAAGGTCTTTTATAACAATTTCACCAGTTGTCCCAATAATGTCTTCTATTAAAAAAAAAAAGATCCTCGGGCTTCCCTGGTGGTGCAGTGGTTGAGAGTCTGCCTGCTAATGCAGGGGACACGGGTTCGAGCCCTGGTCTGGGAGGATCCCACATGCCGCAGAGCGGCTGGGCCCGTGAGCCACAGCTACTGAGCCTGCACGTCTGGAGCCTGTGCTCCGCAACAAGAGAGGCCGCGATGGTGAGAGGCCCGCGCCCCGCGATGAGGAGTGGCCCCCACTTGCCGCAACTGGAGAAAGCGCTCGCACAGAAACGAAGACCCAACACAGCCAAAAATAAATAATAAATAAATAAATTTATTTTAAAAAAAAAGATCCAGTCCAGGATTATGCACTGCGTTTAGTTAACTTGTCTCTTTAGTTTTCTTCAATTGGGAAGTGTTCCTAGTTCTTTCCTTGACAGTTATGATCTCAACATCTTAAAAGATTAAAAGCTACATAATGAGTAGAATGTCCATCAAATTGGCTTTGTTTGGTATCCTCTTATAATTAGATTCAGGTTATGCTTTTTTGGCAGGAAGGCCATGGAAGTGATGCTGTTTTCTTTTCATTGCCTCCTACCAGATAATACAAGATTTTTATTTGTTCCATTAGTGTTGCTATTAATTTTCAACACTTGATTATACTAAATTTTTCCATTGTCAAGTTACTCCTTTTCCCTTTGTGTTTAATGAGCATTTTGTGGGAAGGTACTTTGAGACTATGTTAATATCCTGTTCCTCATAAAAATTCCACCCATAGGTGGTCAGTATCCACTGAGGTTTCTTGACTGAATTATTACTATGACAGTTACCAAATGTTGATTTTTTTTCTAATTCAATCATTCCTTCCATGTTTATTAGTTAGCATTCTACTATAAGGAAAAGCTCTGTTTCCTCCCTATTTACGTATTTATTCATATTTTATATCAGTTTGGAGTCATGGATTTCTATTTTATTAAATTGTTTATAATCTATTATTATCATTATTTATTTTGATGTTCAAACTGTCCCAAATTTGGCCAACGAAAGCTTTTACAAGCTGGCTATTATGTCCTTTTAACAGGTCCCCATCATCCTTTGAACATAATTTTACATTCTGGCACCACAAGGAGCTCTCAGCTCATCTGATACTTCTCCGGCCCCAGTTTTGGATTCAGCCATTTCTCAAGGAGTCTCGTCTTCGTAAGCTGGGTGCTGTCAGGTTGGAACATCTTAGAACCTTGAAGAGACAAGTGAACCAAGCTAATAAGCTAAGAGTGACGGAGCTGAGACTTAAACAGAGTCTAGATCCTTGGTTATATCATCAAGCCAGTGAACTTAGTTCTGGCTTTCTTGTTACATGAGACAATTTCCTTCTTCTTTATGCTGGGTTATACATTTATTACTTGTGTAATACATTTCTTCACCATATAGTTTCTCTTTAGAAACAATGGGACTAATACCCAAGATGTTTCACATTTTAGCTTGAGTGAATTAAACATTTCTGAAGCCATTACACCCCCTGGTTCATCTGGACGTTTAAACAAGTCTGTCTGGGGGCGGACACAGGCGATAGTGACATGAGTGTTTGACTCACTGGGTTTTCAGACTTTGGCTCCAAAAGTTTGGCTCCAAATATGAGACAGTTCCATGGAAGCTGAGAGGGTGCCAAGGCATGTGTGCAGACCACCTGTGCCTTTGACGAGCTGAGCCTGGAGATGGTGCTGTTGAAGGAAGAAGTGTGTTTGCTCCCTCTTCTCAACCATGATCTGTGTTCATTCAGATGCTACTAGTTTGAAGCAAAATGATCTCCTGGACCGATTCCCTCGGTTCTATGATAATAGAATCTGCACGTATCTAGTGCAAAACGCATTATAGCGCTTCTTTGGTCTGAGTTTGGGACAACTTTGGTTCTTTTTTTTTTTTTTTTTTAAAGATTTTTTTGATGTGAACCATTTTTAAAGTCGTTATTGAATTTGTTACAATGTTGCTTCTGTTTTACGTTTCGGTTTTTTGGCCAGGAGGCATGTGGTATCTTAACTCCCCGAACCTACACCTCCTGCATTGGAAGGTGAAGTCTCAACCACTGAACTGCCAGGGAAGTCCCACAACTTTGGTTCTTAAACAGCAGAAAGGATTTGGACTTGCAGACAGAAGAGATATTATCCAGGCCTCTCTTGTTGCAAGGGAAGGAAGTCCAACGCAAACCAGTTTAAACAACAACAATGAAAAGAAAAACCTGGAGGGAATCCACATTCTAGAATCTACGTTCTCGTTGAGAATCTGCTTCCTTTCTCCATCTCTCGTCTCCGTTTTCCTCCATGTCAGCTTCGTCCTCAGGCAGACCAGCCCAGATGGTAGCAGATGGCGGCCCCCAGAACCCAGTAAAGGTCACATTCACCCTTGGAGCCAGTGAGCCCAATGAAAGGGGAGTGTCTCTTTCTGGGGCTTTCTGGGAATGACTTTGATTGGCCCAACATGGGTAATGTGCCTATCACATGACCAATGATTGTACCCAGACAGCTGGGGTACCCTGATGGGCAGTGCCTTGATCACGTGCCAACCAGCCAACCCCTGAGGGGAGGAGAAGGGATTTGAAAAGACAGCCACCCCTTGGGGCTTCCCTGGTGATGCAGTGGTTAAGAATCCACCTGCCATTGCAGAGGACACGGGTTCAAGCCCTGGTCTGGGAAGATCCCACATGCCGCGGAGCAGCTAAGCCGGTGCCGCACAACTACTGAGACTGCACTCTAGAGCCCGCGAGCCACAACTACTGAGCCCGTGTGCCACAACTATTGAAGCCCGCGCACCTAGAGCCCGTGCTCCGCAACAAGAGAAGCCACCGCGAGGAAAAACCCACGCGCCACAACTAGAGAAAAGCCCGCACACAGCAATGAAGACCCAGCGCAGCCAAAAATTAACTAATTAATTAAAAAAGGAAAAGACAAGACAGCCACCCCCAAATCACGTAAATCAGGCCCCTTGTAGAAAAGAGAGTCCCTGTTAGAACTGCAGGTGGCAAAGGAAACCCTTCTGGGCAAAGAGAGGCAGGACGGATAAAACTACAGGAGCAAAGCACAGAGAAGGAGCAATTCGAGAAGCTGGAAGAGAACCAAGCCAAGGAATCTAAGGATAAGACCATCCCGGGACCGGAGAATGCAGGCTCCCGGGGGGAGCACGGCGAACAGCAAGGGTAGAAGCCAAGTCACAACACTCATCTTGAACTAATTATCACGTTACTAAAACGCTCATTTGTCTTGATGTTTTTTTAATTACTGGCAAGAAAAGACCAAATGTTTTTAAAGGTCTGCATAAAATGGTAATCCCTAAAGGATTTTATTGGGACCTTTTTTTTTTTTTAATTACATGAAAGATGATGGAGACTTACTAAACGGTCTTTATGGGAAAAGTTGAATAAATGTGAAGGATGCACTTCCATGAGTTCAAATATGGAAAGTTTTAAAATAGAAAAGTGACACAAGCAGCTAATGATCCCAATATGCTGGATTATGCAGGCTGCTGGCACAGGTTCCGGGTTTTAATCAAATATATAAATTATGAAATATTGTTGCAAGGAATTGCAAGCCTTTGCCCTACAAGGGAATGGTTTGTGCGTCGTTTGACAGGAGAGCTCTGTGGAGTTCATCTTCAGCTGATAAGGGGAGAGGGAGCAGGAGCCAGCGGGGGGGCGGGCATCTTTGGCCAGTGCAAAGAGACCATCTGTGCCAAAGCTGGACAGAAGAATATGCTCCAGCCGGAGCCCCAGGCCAAGGAGGAAGGTGTTTGTTCAGTATGTTGCCTGTGTGGTCCCCTCGGCAGGGGACGTGTCTGTGACATCTTGGGCCAGAGCTTGTAAACACTGAGCTTTCAGCGCTTGTTCCCACCCAAAAAGCCACCCTTCAGCCGCCTCCACTTCAAGGCTCAGCAGGAACGCTCCCTCTTCCAGGAAGCCCTTGCTGATTCCTCCAGATGTTCAGAGTCTCAACCAACTGTGTGCCTGATGTGGCCCTTGTCCAGACTGTACTTATGTCAGACTCCACGTTTGTCTTCCGAACAACAGGCAACTCATTCACTGGTTCATTCTTTGATTCACTCATTCACCACGCTTTTACCCAGGGCCTACTATGCCCCAGGCACTGTGCTAGGCCTGGGAAATACAATAGTGGAAAAAGGAGACATGGCTTCTGCACTAATGGCATCAAAATCCATCAGAGGAGAGCAACCAATAACAGACCATCATCTACTCAGACACGCCTGCAGCCCAGCAGAATCCCAGCTTGCGTTCCTTCCCGAAGTCTCCCCAGCCTCCTCGCAAATAGGTCAGTAGGAGGCCTGGTCTTTCTCCCTTGCTCACCGAATAGATCCTACAGGTCTGGCAGGGCAAGTACAGCCACTGACGGCACGGGCTCGGGAGCTCTCGGTACCTCAAGTCTAAACCCAGCTCCACTGTGTCACTTAGATAAGTCATTTCACTTTGTTCCCAAGTTTCTCCTTTATAAAATGGGGATAGTAATATCATTTCCTTTACAGGGCTGTTCTGAGGATTAAGTGGGCATATGCATGTTAAAAGACCTAGAACAGCCCCTGGCACACAGTAAGTGCTCAGTAAATACTGGCTTCCATCATCGCTGTGGCTTGTATTACCCAACAGCGGACCCTGGAAGAAGATGGCTTAACTGGAATCTCCTCTACTCTTGGAAACAGTGGTTTTCTTTTTCTGCTGTTGTTTTTAATTTTGTATTTTTATTTTAAGTTCATCAGCAAACTTCCTTTTCTTATTTCTAATCTCTGAGACCTTCTGGCGAATGCCCAAGTATGACCAACCTACCCGCTGAGAGAGACAGTTCAGCATCCTGCTCTACATACACACACACACACAGAGTTGTGAATGTCAAGTGCTGTCCTCTGTGAGTCTGTAGAGGTTAACTGTCTTGTTTCCTTGGTTCCAAAGTACACATGAAATGGAAACACGGCATTCCTAGAATGGGGACTCATCTTGGAGTGACAATGCACGTTTACCGTGGTTGAGTTTCGCCCTCCAGCCCCCTACAAAGTTGTCACTTGAGCGAATGGTACGTGCAGTGAGCTAAAATCCACGGATGAGGTGACATCACATCAACTGGAAACAACTCATGTAAGGAAATCTTCCTACAAGGGCGCTGCTCTAAGACATGGTGTTCTCTGGCTTCCGTCACAGCGCGACAGAGTGTGACAAGCCAGAGTTCTAGGTCAGGGCAACCAGCGCTTTTCCATCTAGGAGAAACCGCATGGCTGGCTTTGGTAGCCGGACGGGATTCACGTGGAACCAGAGATTGAAAATTGTTGTCGACTTTCAGAAGTTGCACGTCTCCCCTCCACCACCCACCACAACGCCCTACTCCCGCCAAAGTGGTTTTCCCACCATTTATGACCAGTGTAACTTCCCTAAAAGGAATCAGTTCAGCACAGGCTGAATTATCACAAGTTCCAAATGAGCGTGTGGGCCTGAGGGAATGAGCCATGATTGCACCTACATATTCACATTTTTTAAAGAAAGCACTTTTTAAAACCAAAAGATTGTTAAAAATAAGGACCTGGAAGAAAATGCCAAATGTTCTAAATGAAACACCCACGTCCTAAAAGGAAAACACCTCATGTTGGAAGGACGAACAGCAGTTTACGTGGCTCCAGAGACGCGTCCACTGAACTGGTGTGAAGTCAGAAAATACCTGGCAGCCCGCCACGGCCTTGGAGGCCGGCGTTTCTTCTAACTCTTATTGCTTCTTCCATATTCAGAGCGTCAAGCGTCTTCTGATGGGTACACGTGTCTGTTTCGGTTCGGTCGTTGAGATGCTGTCCACCTGCCAGTTAGGGTGAGATCTTCCAGATTTTGCCCAAATTGTGACTGCCTTCTAACATCTGGTGGGAGAACCCTGCAGGAGAATGCACACATGGCCCTAAAAATCGGCCATCGGCTTCATACGGAGAGTGACTTGGGGATCAAGCTCATACTGGTGTCGGGGCACTGCTCACTCTAGGAAACTTCTTTCTATCCCAAAGGCAAACCCAGTTCCAAAGGTTTTATGACACCATGTGGCTTCCTCCATGCTAGGAAACTTTCCAAGAGAAAAGGAATAGTATTTAGAAAGAGAGCAAAGGTGAACCTTATCTGTTCCATTTATAATGAAGAACTAGAGGGCTTCCCTGGTGGCGCAGTGGTTGAGAATCTGCCTGCCAATGCAGGGGACACGGGTTCGAGCCCTGGTCTGGGAAGATCCCACATGCCGCGGAGCAACTAGGCCCGTGAGCCACAACTACTGAGCCTGCGCGTCTGGAGCCTGTGCTCCGCAACAAGAGAGGCCGCGATAGTGAGAGGCCCACGCACCGCGATGAGGAGTGGCCCCCACTTGCCGCAACTAGAGAAAGCCCTCGCACAGAAACGAAGACCCAACACAGCCATAAATAAATAAATAAAAATTAAAAAAAAAAAAAAGTACCAGAGATATTTTCTCTAATTCTTTAAAACTAGATGGCTTTTAATCAAAAGGCTAAGTCATCTGCGGGCAACCGCGCAGTGACCTGAATGATTATTCCAGGGACCATATTAGAAATGCATGTGGCGCTGGGCTTCGTGTCAGCAGGGAAGAAGAGGGGTTGTCATACCCCCTCCCAAGTAACTTTGTAACAGGGAAGAACAAATCTGACTCCCTATTAGATCTGTTTCTTTTACTTTAACCTTTGTGCTCTATTGCTTTTGCTTCAGTTAAGAATGTTGCCTATGGCCTTAAATGTATAGGATAACCCATTCTCAAGGCTCTGACCTTTAAGGTTATAACACTTTTCCATTCATATAGAGGTAAAAAGTTGCAGAACAGAGGATGACATTTGTCTTATTGGAAATTTACAGGAACATCATGACCTGACCTACGACCTAGGTAGACAGCTGCAAGAACAAAGGATTCCAACACCAAGAAGTCTGCAACTACCAACCACGCCCCTTCCTTACCTTGCCTTTAAAAGTGCTTTGCTGAAACCCTTCAGGGATTTGGGGTTTTCTGGGCACGAGCCACCCCCCGCCCCTTCCGTGGCCCTGCAATAAACCTTTCTCTGCTCCAAACTCCAACATTTCAGTTTGTTTGGTCTCGACGTGTGTCAGGCACACGAACTTGCATTCAGTAACATCTGGAGGCCAGACACCTGGGTTCTTCTTCCCTTCTGCAAACACTCTAGCTGCAGTGTTGCAGGAAAAGGTTTAGGAAGAGGAAACACAACTCACACTATTACCCCAGCCCCAAAGAACCCATCGGAGGAGTCAACCCCAGCTGCTGCATACAGAGAGGAACTTTCTGAGGTTCCTGATGACGAGGACACCACCCTGCACCCATCTCTCTGCTGGCCTGGTATCTGGGCCCTGCTGGCAGACTAAGGTAGGGGAGGGAAGAATTCTTTTCCCCTCTACCCATCTTAGGTTCATTGGCTGGGGCCCACCAATCAAACTGATGAAAGAAAGATTAACAGGAGGACAAAATCTTTTAATTGCATACCTGTGCCCAGGTGTTCACAAAGAAAACTGTGGCTCAAGAAGGCAGCCAGATGAATGAGGCTTACGGAGCACCTTAGACAAAACAAAGGGGTTTGGGCTTTGGGGGATGGGGGCAGGGCACCTACAGGAAGGTAGCTGGGACAAGTCCAATCAACTAGAGCTGTTTAGGAGGGTTTGTTAGGCAGGTTTAAGGCCAAGCTTTCTCCATTAATAACGGTTATTAAGAGTCCTCCTCTTCAAATCATGCGACAGGGAGCTATCTTTACAGATAGAAATTTCCTTTGTGAATCTAAACGTCCTTCTGTGCCCTGTTTTGACAGCTTTTCCTGCATCTGCTGCTTCTCCATGGCCTTCAGCTCATGTGGGGGTGGTGCATTCCCACAAGCATCATTAACCTAGACTTTTTCTAGCCAGGGCCCTCTCTCTTGGGGGTTCTTAGATAGGGGACAACAGGGAACTGGCCCAGAAGGCAGAAAGCCTGAGCTCAGCCCTGGGCTTTCCTGCTCCCTGGCGAGTCACGGGAGCGCTCTCACCTCAGTATCACCTGCAAAATTGGGCTGAGCGTCCATCCCGCCCACGCCTCAGCGTTGCTGTGGACCAAAGGGGAGGTCGGATAGGAAGGATTTGTGTACATCGTAAAGAGCCCTATTCATGCACAGCCTGCTTATCTGATATTCTCAGAAGAAATACTGGCTTTCTCCTGATCCAGTTTGAGATGAACATTCTTTCAGCAGCCCCTAATGGGGTAACTCAGGCATGTGCAAACATTTTTCTAACTCTTCATGTCAATGATATTTATACAGCTTCCTCGTATATGAAATAAATTAAAGCAGGGCTGTAAGCATGAGCAAGAGGCAGGCAGCCAGAGACCCGCCCAATCCACTTACGCATCCAACTGATGGCAACGGCTGAGGCCTCCCCTCAGATCCCAGGGCTCCCAGGAACCAGGGGGAAAGCTCTAGACCAGATCGCGCCCTAAGGCTCATCCTTGAGAGGCAGAAGCAGAAACCAGACCCATCTCCTTCTGGAAGTTCCTTAAGGAAGGACGTTGGGAGGGAAGAGAAGGCAAAACAGACCATTTATTTGACCACGTGGTTCAAATCAGAGGGCCGGAAAGGGGTGTCACTGGGGGAGAGGACTCCGAAACGTCCAATGGCCTGAAACGAGGCTGGCAATTTGGGCCCAGGTTGTAAAGGTCACGTTCATGACTCCCCTTCAAGTCCTGTCAAGCTCAGCCTTTCATCACACGCTGCAAGCGAAAACTACCACCCAAGCTCTGTCCAGACAACCCACGTGGTGATGGATGAGAGGGGAACTGAGGGAACTTTGCACACGTTCGATTTTCTTAACCAGCCAACCAGGTGGAGAAGCATTTTGGCCCCGGAGCAGCCGGTTCCCAGGCCAGTTTCAGGGTCTTGCAGGTAGAGGACTGGGGCCCCATCCCACCCAAGATGCTGATGTCAGGAGGGGAGCTAGCCTTGAAAAGGACCTGGAGCTACCCTGGGGGTGGCCCCTTCTGTCTGACCGATCTCGGACTCAATCAGGAGACAATGGATCCTAAACGTGAAACACCATCACAGCTCCTGGCCTCACATAACTAGCAAGGGCTAGCTCAGTCCTGTTTTTCCCCCAAACCGACAAACCCTGTGGCTCTTGCAAAAGCAAGCTCAAAACAACTGTGTTTATTTCCTTGACTGTGTCACTGAAGATTGCCAGATATCCAGTGTGGAGCCAAGGAAGATTACACCGGGGAAAATGTCAGGACAGTTCAAGTAGGCAGGCATTACCGTACTGTAACGCAGCCTAGAAGCAGTGTTTCTGGGGACCCTCACACATGTTCTACCTACACCGCAGTAGGGGTGACTCATCTCCTTTTTGCAAATGATAAAACTCTGGCTCCGACACGTTACGGAACAAGCCGAGGGTCACTCGGTGGAGAGCTGGCAAACCAGGAGAGGTGATAACTTGTGTGGTAGGGATTTTATACATGAGGAAACTGAAGCCCCAAGAGAACTGTGACTTGCTGAGGACCACAAGGCTGGGACGTAGCAGAGCTGGGACTGGATGCCCGTTTTCCTGGTTCCTGGTCCTGAGATCTTTCACCTCCTCTGTAAAAGCAGTGCTGATAACCGGTGAAGCAAGTAGCAGTTATTAAGGATGTTTTTGTCACTATTTTTGTAGTCTTCCTTGTAATTTTTTGACCAAAGGTCAGAGAATTTAATTGAGGCTGGCAAGCAAAGGAGGAATTGATCCTAAACACACACTCATTTTTCTTGTTTTCTTGTAATTCTGCCCACATATTCTGCCTGCAGTTCAATTTGGTCCTCTGCTCTCAATTTAGAAGTAAACAAAATCCCACCACCCCAATTAGCTTCATCCACATTGGCCCGGTCCCCAGGGGCTCATAGAAACCCTGTGTTAGCCAGTTTGACTGCAGTTCAATGAACCGAGAGGCAAATATGACCTCCATTCTCACAGAATCCACATTAAAATACTGGCTGGCCCGGCAACTTCTGAGCCTCATACACCAACGAGGACGTGTTAACAGGAGGCAAGGAAAACGGCTCTCGACCCCGGCTGAGCCGCCCAGATCAAGGTACGAGCCCAGGGTCCTGGACTCTGTTCACACTTCGCTCCGAGGGCAGTGGAGACAGAAGCTCGGGGCCCAGAACATTCCATCATGGGCTCTTCCCTGGCACTCAGGGAAAAGCCCAGCTTGGCCAGGCCTCAAGAAGGCTCCGCAGGGGGCCACTTTATGAGAAGCTTTGCTGGTTTCCCGGCCGGGGAGCAACGTTGAGGAGAAAGTTGAGCACTTCGGGAACCCCATGGCCCAGTGAGAAAGACCAGCTCACGAAGCCAGCATGGGGTGGGGGATGTCTCTGTCCCAAGTTTGTACGGGTCTGCTCCCTGGTGCTCTGTTCTCCACTCAGTCCGGAGGACCTGTCCTGGGGCACCCTCATCGTCCGGCGTAGCGCCTGGCACTTGTCGCCTCTCACCTGGTGACTTCAGTTGCCTCCCAACGGGTCTGTACCCTTGTCCCCCCCTATGACCCATTCTCCACAGCTGGTGATTGACACGCCTAAGTCCCTCCCTTCTCACAGCCCTGTGGTGTCTTCCACAGAATCAAGTCCAGTCCCCGTGTCATGGCCTGAATGATCCGGTGCCCGCCAACCTCCGCAATCTCATCTCCCACCACTCCTGCCCTTACTCACTACGCTCCAGACACACAGGCCTCTCCATGGCACTGAGATGTAACAGCCTCAGGACCTTTGCACTTGCTGTGTAAGGGGATGCTCCTTCTTCCCCAGGTCGTCACACATGTCTTGCCATTGGGCATCGACTCAGATGCCAGCTCTTCAGAGAGGCCGTCCCCAGTCATTCTTTTATTTATTTATTTATTTATTTATTTTTATTTTGGCTGCTCCGTGTCTTAGTTGTGGCACACGGGATCTTCGTTGCAGCATACGGGATCTTTTAGTTGCAACATGCGGACTTCTTAGTTGCGGCATGCAGACTCTTAGTTGCGGCACGTGAACTTAGTTGCAGCATGTGAACTCTTAGTTGCGGCATGTGAACTCTTAGTTGCAGCATGCATGCGGGGTCTAGTTCCCTGACCAGAGATCAAACCCAGGCCCCGGGAGCACAGAGTCTTACCCACTGGACCACCAGGGAAGTCCCATCCCTGGTCATTCTGCATCATATCCCTCCCTGGGATGGAAAAAGTCCTCTACACCAACTAAAGGAAAACCCTGTTCATCCAACTCAGTATGCTGGCTATTCACAAAACCCTTCTGTGACCAGTAGGGACCCTCCTGTAGCCCAGAGCCCTCCCAAATTATTCGAACTACCCAGCCCTCGGCAGCTGAGCTTACTCACCCTGCCTCCCCTGTGCCTTCCCGTGAAAAGCACAGTAAAGGCCCCTGCCCACGCTGTCTCCTCTCTCCTTTCGCCTCCTGATGAATGTGGTGCTTCCCTGCCTAGCCCCCCACGGCGTGGTGTGCCCCCTCCTCTTGGGAATGAGTAACAAACTCTATTTTCTTTCTTTTTTTTTTTTTAAGATTTATTACCTGTTTACTTATTTATTTATTTATTTTATTCATTTTTGGCTGCATCGGGTCTTAGTTGTGGCACATGGGATCTTCGTTGAGGCATGTGGGATCTTTCGTTGCAGCGCGTGGGTTCCAGGGTTCATGGCCTCTGTAGTTTGCGGCACGCAGGCTCTACAGTTGAGGCGTGCAAGCTCAGTAGTTGTGGCGTGCAGGCTTAGCTGCCCCACGGGGTGTGGGATCTTAGTTCTCCGACCAGGGACTGAACCCACGTCCCCTGCATTGGAAGGTGGATTCTTTATCACTGGACCACCAGGGAAGTCCCCCAACTCTCTTTTCAATGGCCGTCCTCTCCTGATCTGTTGGCCTCATCCTACATAAATAGTAATGAAACCTACATTTTCATACAGTCTCCTACCCCCAAACACAGAGCCTGGCACTCAGCAAACACGTCACAAAGATCACACGAGGGCAGAAGCCATGCCCACTCAGCCCACCGCTCTACCTCCAGAGCCTAGTGCACTGCCCACCCCACAGCGGGCGCATAAGAAATACCAATTGAATAAATGAATAACAAGGGCGGACTAAGTGCCAGGAACATTCACATCTGGGAGGATAGCACAGTGGGTGGGAGCACGGATCTGGAAGCCTGGGTTGAATCCTGTTCTGCCACGTTCTAGCTGTGTAGACTTGGACAAGTTACTTAACTTCTCTGTGCGTCCTCATGGGGAAAAGGGATAGGTAATAACGCCCTCAGAGAGTCACTGTGACTGTTAAGTGAATTTGTTTAGGCAGGGGGTACAGAGCTGCGTGTGGCACGTGGGCATCACCACATATGTAATTACATGTCCTTGTTTTCTCCACCAACCAGCTCTGGGGACAGATTACTATTCCCATTTTGCAGAGGAAGACACTGAAGCGAAGAAGTGGCAGAGCTGTACCCTGACTATTCATCGTGTATTAGAATCCAAGGTTCCTCTGAGTCAGGGCCAAGAGCTGGGCCTTCATCCCCCTCAGGGCCCCCAGCCCCCTCTGGCTCCCCGCCCTCCCACCTCCTGACCTGCTCTCCTGAGTGCCGTACCTTGGGCTGCACACACAAGCCGTTCGGAGCAATAACCTGGATTTCGGGTGTTCAAGTTAAACTACAATTACGCCTGTGAAATCATGACTATATTATGCTTGGCAGAGAGGCTGTCCAATGGGACTCAGGTCATAGCCCAGCCCCACTCCCCACCAACAGAGTTTAAGCATTTCTTAGCTGCCAACAATGAAAAATTGTGAGATTCCACAGAAAACATCTAAATGTCCACATTCTGTTGAAAAATCAGAAGGTCTGGTCTTATCAGAGTTCAGAAACCCGCCTCCCCATTCCCACTGACCCTTTGTCCACTCTCACTCAGACTGTCACAGCCTCAGATGCCCCTGTTTTCACCCCCCTCTAATCCTCCCTTCAGACACCTCCCAAAGAATTTTACTCCATTGCCCTTGTCACAAGAATCTTTTAGAAAATATCAATTTTATCAGGTCATGCCCTTGCTGTGAACTTCTGATTCTCTGTTTCTCTACAACTTCATATCTAAACTCCTTACTGGGGCATTCTAACCCGCTATGGCCCAGGCTCTGGCTACTTTTCCAGCCTCAATTCTTCTGACTTTCTTCAAAGCCATCTTAAACTATAATCATATCCTAATGTGGAAGACAGACAATGAACAAACAAAGAAACAAATGAACAAGATATAGAAGAGATATGAAAGAGCTGAACAGGGCAGTGTGATAAATGGTAATTGTGGGTCACCCTGAGGTAGAGCCATCTGGGAAGGCTTCTCAGAGGAGGTGGCCTTTGAGCTGAAACTCACACGGGCAGAGTTATCTCCTGAGTGCTCCCAATGAATCTTTTTTTTTTAAATTAATTTATTTATTTAATTTATTTTTGGCTGTGTTGGGTCTTCGTTTCTGTGCGAGGGCTTTCTCTAGTTGCGGCGAGTGGGGGCCACTCTTCATCATGGTGCGCGGGCCTCTCACTGTCGCGGCCTCTCTTGTTGCGGAGCACAGGCTCCAGACGCGCAGGCTCAGTAATTGTGGCTCACGGGCCTAGTCGCTCCGTGGCATGTGGGATCTTCCCAGACCAAGGCTCGAACCCATGTCCCCTACATCAGCAGGCAGATTCTCAACCACTGCGCCACCAGCGAAGCCCACTCCCAATGAATCTTAAAGATGGATCTTCATCCATCCTTTATCGTGAAGGATTCCAGTCCTTTGTGTCTCCCTGTCTCCACACTCCTTGCAATGCAAATGTGATGCCCTCCCACCAAGAGATATAGTCTATTTCCCTATTCCTTGAATCTGGACTAGCCTTGGGACTTGCTTTGGCCAATAGAATGCAAAGACCATTCCTTCCCAATCCAAATGCTTAGGCACCTTTGTTGAAAATCAGTTATCATATGTATGTAGGTCTATTTTGGACTCTCTTCTGTTCCACTGAGCTATGTGTCTACACTTTACCAATACTCCACCACTGTCTTGATTGTTCTGATATAGTAAGTCTTCAGACCAGGAAAAGGAAGTTTCCCAACTTTGTTCTTTTCCAAAATTGTTTTGGTTGATTCTAGGTCATTTGCATTTCCACATAAACTTTAGAATCAGCTCATCAATTCCTACGAAAGTACCTGCTGCGATTTTGATTGGGACTATGTTGCTCAATTTGGGAAAAATTGTTATCTCAACAACACTGAGTATCCCAATCCATGAATATGGTATACCACTCCATCTATTCAGGTCTTCCTGCATTCTCTTATCGCAGATGTCTTCCATTATAAAAGTCTTGGCTATCTTTGGTTAAATTTATTCCTAAATTGTTGGTGATACTGTAATTTCTAAAAATTTCATTTTCTAATTGCTTACTGCCAATACATAAAAACACAATTGATCTTGTTTAGCCTTAGCTGGAAGCTGCTTACATCTGCCCTGCGCATGTATTTTCAGTGTTCAGCCAGAGACATTTTGGAGAATATGGAGAATTTAGGGGTTCTCCCCTCCAGCTCTCTCCTGCCCAGGACTCCACTGTCACTCTCCAGTGGCCACAGTAGCCCCACAGAACCAAGCGCTGATTCCCAGGCCAGAGATATGGCAGGATTTCTACTGGAGTTTTAGCTACTGTTTATTTCACCATGACTGCACCCTACCTTCAAGCTAAAGCCATAAAAACTGGAAACTACTCAATGTTGGGTCCCTTCTTTCAAGTTTTGACCCTCTCCAAACTCTACTTACTTTGTGCACTTTCCAGAGCCTTGAGGTCCTGGTTATGTATTTTATTCAGAGTTTATAGTTGTTGTCTGAGGGAGGACTTTTATAATGGAAGACATCTGCAATAAGAGAATTTTCTTCAGTGCTGTTAGGAGCCTACTCTGCCATCCCGGAAGTGAAAGTCCTTGTTGATTTTAACACCTCTGATGGAACAAAGAATTTTAAAAGAAACATATCTTAAAAAAAAAAAAAAAAAAAAAAAGGAAAATAAGTGTTGGCAAGGATGTGGAGAAATTAGAAACCTTGTGCTTTGCTGGCAGGAATGTATAATGGCACAGCCACTGCAGAAAAGAGTTTGGCAGTTTCTCAAAAAGCTAAGCATAGAATTACCATACAATCCAGCTATTCTCCTCCTGGGCATATACCCAAGAGAATCAAAAGCTGAGACTCAAGGAGACACCTGTACACCAATATTGAAAGTGGCATTATTCACAACAGCCAATGGATGGAAATAACCCAGTGTCTATCAACAGATAAATGGATAAACAAAATGTGGTCTATATACAAATGGAGTATTTTTCAGTCATAAAAAGGAAGGACTTTCTGCTACATGCTGTTTGCTAGAGCTGTCATAACGAAGTACCACAGACTGGGTGGCTTAAACAACAGAAATTTATTTTCTTCAGTGCTGGAGGCTAGAAGTCCAAGATCAAGGTGCTGGTAGAGTTCGTTCTTTCTGAGGGCTGTGAGGAAAGGGTCTCCTTGGCTTTTTGGTGGTCCTCTTCTCCTTGTGTCTTTATATGGTCTTCCCTCTGTACACATCTGTGTCCAAGTTTCTTCTTCTGGTAAGGACACCAGTCACACTGGATCAGGGCCCATCCACATGACCTCATTTCAACTTAAGTACCTCTGTAAAGACCCACTCTCCAAATGTCGTTATATTCTGAGGTACTGAGGATCAGGACTTCAACTTATGAATTTTAGCAGGTGGGGGGAGGAGACACACCAAATCCAGCTCTAACATGCAACAACATGGATGAACCTTGAAAGCATTAAACTAATAGGCCAGACACAAAAGGACAAATATTATGTGATTTCACTTATATGAGGTACCCAAAATAGTCAAATTCATAGAGACAGAAAGTAGAATAGAGGTTAACAGGGGCTGAGGGGAGGGGGAATGGGGAGTTAGTATGGAACAGTTACAGAGATTTTGTTTGAGACGATAAAAAAGTTCTGGAAATGGATAGTCATGACAGTTGTACAACACTGTAAATGTACTTAATGTCACCGAATTGTACACTTAAAAATGGTTAAAATGGTGAATTTTGTTGTGTATATTACACTACAATAAAAAAAACTTCTGTAAAAAAAAAAATCTGTAAGAAGAAATTATTACCTGAAGTTTCTTTCACATCTGAAAATTGATGGAGTAGTAGAGGGTATTTCTATTTTTTTTTGTTGTTTCCTAAGAAGAAATTTTAATTTTCTATTGTTTGTTTCCCTTTGTTTTACGTACCTCAACACAGTGACAACATTATTTTAAGAGACAAGTTGTTAAAGGCAAAATGAGAAAGAGAAAACAGTTTCTGAAACAAGTGTTTTAAAATGAAATTAAAAGCCAGGTCTTCCGTTTGACTAGCGGGGCATCAATAACCTCGGGTGATCTACTTTACTCAATTTAAATAGTTTACTTGAACTTTCCCAGGGTGGTCAGCTGGGTGTCCTTTTGCCCCAGTAAGATATCATCTTTTGGGCTGTAGACTCACAAGAATGATTTCTCTCTGTGTCAAATGGCATCGTTACCCACTTAGAACACAAAATGTCGTGGTCCTGGGAGCTGGACATGCAAAGACATACAAAGTGTGGACAGCACTTCCGGGGCAAGGCATTTTCACTTCATATTCAAAACCACCTTGAGAGAATTACAATAATAATCTCCACTGAACACATAAGAAAACAGGCCTCACTCTTCCTTCAGGAGCCTACACGAGCCCTGGAAAGTCTATGTGTATTATAAATTATTTGAGGAAAATTTGTATCCTTTCCTCTGGTGGTTCCAAAATAATTGCCTTTTCTTTCCACTGGACAAATAAGAGGGGAGGGAGGTGATGGAGATACATATATAATATACCTGTATTATAAACCTTAAATCCTTGCTCTATCACCTTATAAACCGTGTGACTTTAGGCAAGTTACCCCACTTCCTTACACTTAAGTTTTTCTCAGCTGTAAAACGGAGATACTAATGGAACGTGACTGAAACATAGGAAGCACTCAGTAACTATTAGCTAGTATTATTACTGTAATGGTGGTTATTCTTATGTTCTCAGCAGTATGTCAAGGGCTTTAAGCATATCGTTGTCTATTTTATCTCTTTCTGCAGATAGACATCTATCTATTAATATCCAGCTACCTCATTAAACTCAACCGTCTCAGCAACTCTGCAGAATATACTCTCTCATCCCCCTTATGGGAGGGGAAACTCATGTTTTGAAACATTAAATAAACTTCCCCGAAGTCTACACAGTTTATTGGCTTAGAAGTTCAGGGTTTAGAAAAAGCTGTGACTTGGAGGACCTGGCTCCGACACTGGTTTGTGATTGTCCGCAAGTCACTCTGCTTTCTCCCCAGCCTCTGTTTCCTCATCTGGAAGCTGGGAATAACCGATCCCTGCATCCTCAGCGTCCTTGGTGTGGGTACCAGCGGAGACTGTGGCTGTGCAACCCTCTGTCATGATGAAAGAGAACACAAGCTGCCTGGGAGGTCTGCATCTGTTCTGTTCCTGGCTGTGCTCCCGGTTGCCAGCACTTTGGATGCCACGTAGCAGGTACCCAATTTAAAGAAGCTGGATGAATGGGCAAATTAATTGTTTTGCTCAGAGCGGAAGTCTCCTGAATAATTCCCCAAATCCCAGCAATCCTGTGGTTCTCAGGACAAGAGCCTGAGAGGATGATCACGATATCTGTCCCAGGTCTAGCTGTGATTCCAAAGAGGAAAAACAGATCCCGAGATCCAGGAGAGATCGGGACACCTTTATGCCGGCAGCAGCTGTGCCAGAGGGAGGAACGGTTGGTATCCTTGCAAAGGCTGTGGCGCTTGTACCCCGCCTGCCCACAGAGGACCCCTCCACAGGAAGGGGAGAGTCCATGGGGTGTCTCATGAACTGAAGTTCACATAGAAAACTAAATGCCAATCTCACTCATGACCTTATTTTAGCAGTTCAGAGCTCAGCCCCTCTTTCGAAGCCCACACTCAGGTCACGTAGAAAAGCATTCTAACTCACTCACTGGCTGCCCTGTGGGCATCCTTACTTTCAACTTGGGTTTTTCCTACTCTGCTCGGCAGAGATTAAATTCTCATTCGTTTTCTACTGTATCTTGAGGATGTGTATATCTGACAATGAATCATGCCTGGAAAAACGGAGGAAACCCACCAGAGGCAGCCATTTATTTGTTTGCAGATAAAGCTGCAAAGGAACCTAATTAAGGCTTTTATTTTTAATTGAGGTTCAGTTTTGGAATGCTGCATTACCAAGAGCCCAAAGGAATCTACTTTCAGGGTCCTGAGGACTTGAGCAGCTAGACCAGAGGAGAAAGGAGCTGGGAGTCAAAGAAGATGCAGACCGCCTTCCAGGGACAGTGGGAGAGGTCCTGGGGCTGAACAAGAGCCCCCTGCCTGAAGGAGCATGACTTTCCTGGTCACAGAGATGGTCATTCACAATATTATTACCCCCACACGACACAGCGTGCAGACTCAACTGCAAGTTCTTATGAAATGTTTCAGCTGCAAGGTGCTTAGCCCTTTGGGCCTCAGTCTTCTCATCTGTAAATGGGAATCATAATGCTTGCCTAGGTCAGAGTTGTTCTAAGCAGTCCAATGACATGCTGAGTGACAAGGCAACTTTATAAGTGGGACCTTGCTTCCCCAAGTTTGGGCATTCTTTAATTGTCTCATGTCTCCCCCCTCTCCCACCCCTCCTCCAAAGAAATAACGAGCTCTTTCAGGGCCAGGTCCATGGTTTGTCCAGCGGTGAAACGCAGCTCAAAGTGAACAGGCTTTGATAGACATACCTGGGCTTCAATTCTATCCCTGCCATATTCTGGCTGTGTCAACAGGGCCCATTTCTTTTTTTTTTTTTTAATTTATTTAATTAATTTATTTATTTATTTTTGGCTGTGTTGGGTCTTCGTTGCTGCGCGCGGACTTTCTCTAGTTGCGGCGAGCGGGGGCTACTCTTCGTTGCGGTGCACGGGCTTTCTCATTGCAGTGGCTTCTCTCATTGTGGAGCACGGGCTCTAGGCATGCAGGCTTCAGTAGTTGCGGCACGCGGGATCAGTAGTTGTGGCTCACGGGCTCTAGAGCACAGGCTCAGTAGTTGTGGCACACGAGCTTAGTTGCTCCACGGCATGTGGGATCTTCCCGGACCAGGGATTGAACCCGTGTCCCCTGCATTGGCAGGCGGATTCTCAACCACTGCACCACTGGGGAAGCCCGTGGCCCATTTCTTAATCTGAAACTCTCGCTGGATAATGCGGGTCACAACATTTTCCTCCTAGGGTGTCGTGAGGATAAAATGAAATCAGGGATTGACAGTGTGTGACGCTTAGTAAAAGTTCCCATGGAGGGTCATTCTCTTCTCCTCTTTCTTCCCCTAACACACTTGTTCTTATGATCTCACAGTCATCAGGACAGGGCCTCTGCACATAGTGTGGGCAAATTAATGTTTGCTCAATAGATGATTGGTGCTTGATCAATACTTGTTGTAGACCAGCTGGCTAATTCACCCGACCTTGTCATGCAACAAGACTACTTTCTCATAAAGCACCCCAGCCCCCAACCTACTACTCTCTTTGTGGGAAGCCCAGAGGGAACTAACAGAAGTGATATCCTTTCATCAGGTGATAAAAGCAATAAGCTAGATTTCAATGATCTGACGTGCAAATCATCATCATCACCATCATCGTCACTTAGGTAGCTCTAACTCCAAGGCAGTCACTGTCCTAAGAGCTTTACAAATATTCATCTACTCATCAGAGCAGCCCTATGGATGCAGCTGCTGCTATTAACCCCATTTTACACATTAAGTAAGACACAGGAGCCTTAAAGAAGGTCTCCTAGCATATGAAAGATGAAATGATTCAAGTCTCAGAGCTATGAAGAGAATTCCCAATTATGCAATTTTAAACACACACACATACATGTAAATTCACACACTGCGATGAGTTTAAGCCAAATATAAAGTTAGAGGGCACTGTCCCCAAACCACCTTCACTTCTGACACCAACTGCAAACTCGGAGTGGTTCCCGAAACCCTCAAGTTCAATAATTTGCTAGAACCCACAGAACTCATGAAAGCTCTTAGACTCACAGGTATGGTTTATTACAAGGAAAAGATACAGACTGAAACCAGCCAAGAGAAGAAGTGCATAAGGCAGAGTCCATGAGAAATGCCAAACGTGGAGCTTCCACTGCCCCCTTTGCACAGGGTCATGGACAGTTTATTCTCCTGATGTTGACATGGGACAACATGCACAGAGTGTCACCAGCAAGGGAAGCTCACCCAAGCCTCAGAGTCAAGGATGTTCATTGTGGTGCCATTACACAGGCACACCTGATTGATTAATTGATTGCCCCAGGGTTGGTCTAATCTTCACGTCAACTGGTAGACTGACCTACCCACCCTAAATCACCTTGTTGGTCTTTCTGGAATGGCCAGCCCCACCCTAAATCACACTGTTACTATCTGGCTGACTCAGGCAAACAAAGATCGCCTCCCAGGAGCCGAGGGTAAAGGTCAGACCTCCTTTGGGGCAAGGCGAAACTCTTTACTACATATACACACATATATTTGCTGTACTTACACAGATAAGTATATAAATGCCTAGAAAAAAGACTGGAAGGAAACTTACAGACTGTGAACAGTCAGAATAGAATGAAGTGTAACCTAAATATTTCACTCTGTTTTCTTTCTAGATCTCTCTATTTTTAAAAGCTTTTCTGGTGAGACTATATTTGCATATCACTTGTGAGAATAATTACTTTTAAAACCTCAGAGAATAAAGAAAAAAGAGGAAAGAAAACAAAGTCCATTGTGGCTGCCAGGTCTGAATTGCCTCCTCATCCTATAAATAGGATGAAATCTGCTGCCTTGACCCAGTGAGGAATGGCACGGGCTGACCGTGTCATGGAATTCGGAGTTGGGAAATGCTAATAAAATGGTGCACAGCTGGGACCCAGGAGCAAGGGGAAGGAAGGAGGTGAATCCAGCAGTGTAATGACCCTCACACAAGGGTCCGTTTGACCTCCAGCGAACTGGCAGCCAGGCTGAGCTGAGTCCTGGGAGGAGACAAGTGGGGATGGTGGCCGGGATGGAGAACACAGAACTCAGATCTTGGCCGTGAAAACGGGGGAGGGAGGTGAAGGTCAGAGGGGGAGGGAGGTGCAGGTCAGAGGGGGAGGGAGGTGAAGGTCAGAGGAGCAGGAGGAAGTCCCCACTTCGATGCTCCTCCACCCCAAACCCCAGACAGGAGCCCAGGAGAAGTCAGTGGCAAAACCCCAAGTGCCTCCTGTGTGGCACTCCATGGCACTGATCTGTCCTCTTGTCCTAGCCATGCAAAAGCTCTTCTAGCTCAGCACCCCGGGGGCGCCCTGATTTCACCCAATCTCACAGCACAGGTCAGGGCAAGCCCTGGCCCACCTGTCGCTGTCATCAGGACAAACTCCCAGACCCCTGCTCCGTGGGGTCCAGCTGTCCCAAACAAAGGCAAGGCCTGCATTTTTCTTCTGAGAGGCAGTTGTACTTTCCCCTCTGAAAAGACTCTAACAAAACCTAAGAGCAAAGAAAGGCCAATTTACAGTTAGCTGCATAAAAAACACAAATCAGAAATCACTTTGAAACCGTAATTCAAGCACCCTATGGAATCTATATTATTCATGTTCTCCAACATTTTTTTTTCCTTTTTAGAAGAGTCAGATTTTCTGAAAGAGCTCACAGTGCTATTAGAGGCATAAGAGTGAAGTTATAAATACAATGTCTGCTATATACCAGAAACTGCACTAACTCAATTAATCCTCACAATTAATACTGCAAAGTACTACCCCCATTTTACAGATGTGGAAAACTGAGGTTCAGAGAGATTAAGAGGCTCAAGGTCACACAGTGAAGAAAGAGCCATGATACAAACCCAAGACTGATGTGAGAATCTGTATTCTTTCCAGAAGGTCCTAAGATTTCCTGGCTCTCCCAGGCTCCCAGCGACCCAGGAGGTCCTGGTTCCAATTTATCACAGCGACCTATAGTTTATCAGGCTTTATTCCCAAATTCAGCAGCATTCTGAATCCCAAAATGACCTGGGCTGACTTTAAGGTCACCTATTACAGGGACACATTTTCCAAGCCAAAAAACAAGCCCAGAGTCTAACAGATGAATTTTATTCTCCTTCAAGTGTGAAGTCAATCTAGGAAGGTGTCATTTGGACACCAAAGTGTGATGCTTCCAGGGAGAGTTCAATGGTTTACGAAGACCATGGACAGAACTTCAGACACTGGGATTACCCAGGAACCCCGCGTTCCCGTAGCATCCTGTGACACCTTGGGCCCGCCTCTCACCGGGGCATGGATGCTGGTGACTGACATGTGCCTCGCCCAATGGCCTGCAACCTGGAGGACAGAGGCACCTTGGGTGATGGTGAGTACAGAGACAAACTGTGCTGGGGGCGCTGGGGATGGGGGCACTGAAAGAAAGGAGAAAAAGGAAAGGAAGTCAGGGAAAGCGGAAAAGGCGGGAAGGAGGAAGAAAAATAAACCAGAGAAATGTGACACCTACAGTCGCTCTAGTTATAAAACCACTGAGTTCAACCCCTGGAAAAGGTTCCACAGGTGAACAGACCTGTAAGGAGGAGGCTCCCTTTTCCCTGCATGTCAGCCCCGACCCAGCCCTTCCTGGTGACCTCAGGCCCCAGGACCCACACAGGCGGCTGCCGTGTCGGGCTTGCCTCCCTCTGGGTTCCAGGGCCACCTGAAGACCTGGTCCTCCAGACAGATGACGAGGACCACCAGGGGCAGCACAGCTAGCTGCACACAGGACGACCCCCTCGCTGCTTTAACACAACGACAAGTCATTTTGGTAGGGATTACGCATAGACACAGACTATCTGGACCACAGCCCGGCTTCCCCAAGCACCCCTGTGGGTGGGCGAAGAAACGGGAGCTACGTGATGCCCGGCCTGTAAGGTGCTGAATGACCACCCAGCAAAAGGGCGCGGAAGGATGGCTTCACCGGAGCCTGACAGGGACGCACGTGCCCAGTCCCACAGATCGTGTTTCTCAGCCACGGTGTGGACAGCACAGAGCTGACAGGGGCTGCCAACCTCAAGAGAATTAGGACCCAAAAATATCCAGACAGCCTGGAGCAAGAGCGAGAATCCAACAAGGCGAAGCTTCAGTGGGACAGATGCTTGGGCGCCCTGCACTTGGGCCCCGAAACGCAGCTGCCCAAATCCCAGAGGGGGCGGAGCCCTTGACAGCAGCAGCGTGCGTGAGAAAGGCGTGGGGGTTGCGCTGTGTGTCCAGAGCCGGGGTGTCTGCCAAGCAGGGCTGTGACCGTAGCTGCGCGAGGGTCGGAATAAAGGAAGGGCCCGGCTTCTCTCTGCTCCGCGCAGCGCCTCCAGGGCCTCACGCTTTGAGAAGGGCAGCAAAGAGCTGGTACCCATCCACAGGAAAATGATGAGGACAGTGGGGCGGACTGAAGTCATGTCATATGAGCGATGGTGGCAAGAGCTATGTTTAGCCTGGAGAAGCAGCTCAGAGGGGACAGGAGAGCGGCTTTCCGATATCTGAAGGGCTGTCACAACAAAGAGGGATTTTAGTGGGTTCCCTGTGGCTCCACAGGGGGAAACCAGGGCAACGGAAGTGGCATCAAGGCAAACTGGGCTGTCAGAAGTCAGGTTGGTGCTGTCTAGCAGTTCGAGTTGTCTCCAGAGAGAATGAGCTCCCCATCACTGGAAGTAATCAAGTACAAGAAGAATGACCACCTCCTTAGGGGTGTTGGGAAGGGTACTGGCCAGTCAAGATGACCTCTGTGGGACCTTTCATCTCCGAGCTGAGCCTTTCCTGGGAGACCTCGGGAGGGAAGACCTCTCTCTTGAGCGGCATGTCTCCAAAGGCCTTTCCCTTAAATTCCCTGGCTAAAGGCAGGAGCCAAGCACTTTCGACAGCTGCCATCCCACTGATTCCTCTTCCTAAATTAGGCTCCCTGGGGCCTCACACCGGCTGGAGACCAGAGACAAGGGCCCTACGTGCTCTAGAAAGTAATTAAGTCCATGATATCATCACTGACTTGTCCCAAGAACACCGAAGCCCCAGGGGCAGGGCGCCAAGGGTCCTCAAATTACCATTCTTGTTGCAGATTTTGGCCTTTTGTCCCCGAGAGCCCAGGCCCCTGTAAGGCGACCCATGCTAAAGGGCGACTGAAATAGAGCTGAGTGCTGGGATACAGGCTGCCACCCAGGAAGGGGACGTCCAGTCAAGGACACTGGGGAAGTGGCCTCCAACATCCCTGCCTACCTCTTCTCCCTCCACTGTTGTATGCAGTTGTTTTCTCCTCAATCAGCCAAGCAAAGTCAGATGTGGGAGGTGCCCCACAACCAGGAGTAGGATGAGAAACACCCTGAAGCGGGGCAGGACTGGCGAGTCTTGGGCATCTGACCCGCTCACCCAGCGGACGAGTGAGCACTCCCTACGTGTAGGCATTCTGCTACAGTGACTCGAGTCTAACAGCAGGAAAAGAAAGGAATAAGCAGTGAACAGATATTCTCTCTTGCCGCATTTGAGGCAACTAGAGCCCAGAGAGGTTAAGTGACTTGGCGAGGGTCACAGAGCAGTGCCGAGGCCTCAGTCAATTCTTAAACAGAACTGTCAGCCCCACCAGGCCCAGAAGTACCAAGGAGGCCCTTCTACCAACCAATCCACTGGCTCTCTCATCCCTGGATCTTCTTTTTTTTTTCAGGGAATCAGAATTTGCTGGGAATCAAAGCTCCTAAGCAGGTAAAGGAGGTGGGTGGGAAGCCTGCAGGGCAGATAACTCCCAGAAGACCTTGGGGGTTCCAAAGACAAACCTACCTCCTTCCCAAATTCCCATACTGGAGTGACTATAAACCTGGGGGACATGAGAAAAAGGATGGAGACACGACATGTGGCGGGAGGAGAAGAAGCAACATGAAGGACCACGTTCAAATCCTCACTCAAGCAAACCAACTATACAGAAATATGTTTGTCGATTAGCAATTGCATATGGTTCCGTCTAATATTGTACATTCAGAAGTATCTGTGGATGAAATAACACAATTCTAGGATTTCCTTCCAAATAACCCAGTGGGATTAATAGAAGGAGGGAGGTGGTAAGAGATGAAACGAGACTGGCCCTGCGTTAATAATTGCTGAGACCAGGTGCCGGGTACAAGGGGCTCATTATACTTACCATTCTCTCTACTCTTGGATATGTTTGGAATTTATTCTAATTAAAGATTTAGAAAGGAGATGTTGCCAATATTTTGAGCATCACTGCTAATGTCACAGCCTAGAAAGAGAATCTGTAAAGGATGCAAATATTGTGCAAAGGTCAATTTTGGTGTCCGTGATTATGTTAGTGCTTACTAGTCTTTCTGGAAGGCATGTGGGCACATTCCGATTGAGCAGGACAGGGACTGAGAAAAGCACACTCATTAAAGACATGGCCAAAGAGCTGTTCATCCTCACTTCTCTTTTCCAGGAGACCAAGGTGCTGGTTTCAGCCTCCTTCATAGGAAGGGAGTACCTCTGGGGAAGCTCCTAGAAGATGTGGCGGGTTTCCTGTCCCTTTAATTGCTCCGTGGTGGTCTCGGAGCAGGGCTATTGTACCCTGGCTCCAGTGATGTCACCAGCAAGCCTGCTTTGGAGATTCCAGCCACCCCTCCACAGAGCCTGGCCCATCCAAACCCAGTTGCTCAGATGCCTTCTCTAAATAGAAGGCTTGTGTGATGATGCCTCCCTCCTGCCTGCTTGAGGAAGCCAGGCTGGCAGGCCACGCTGATTAATCCTGAGCTTATTTTTACCTGCATCCACCTGTCGATGTCAATTTCCACAGGTCCTGAATCATGCAGCCATGTGGTGTGGTGACAGGACAGCCTGACTTCAGGACAGGACTGTCCCTGGTGTAGGGTGAATTCCACTGGCAGTTCAGGGATGGCCCTGGGTGGTCCACAGACCCAGCATGAAATGACACTGGCTCACACAGCAGGAGATTTACCATTCTCATCGTCAGTTCTCTCCAAATCATGCTGGTTACTGCAGGGAAAAGTCTCACTTTGCTGCCAGTAAGTCTTTAACATCTTTCTAACAATAGTTAATTTCCCTTTTAACAAACAGAGAGCAAACCTCAGGTTTGCGGTCCTTGCAGACAACAATATCTAGCTAAGATGGAATAACTTTGATTTTCATCACGTCTAATTCTGCAGCTGCTTTCCGTGTATGGAAATGATGCTGGCTTCCCATGCACAACCGTAAGACAAGGCAAAGAAATGTTCAGTAAATATAATTCAGGTGTTCTGCGAAGTGTGAGGAAACAGAATTAACATGGAGCTAATGAAGTTTGCATAGGCCCCCTCCAGCAGCTGCCCCACCTCCATCCAACACAAGGGACAGTGCGCAGAGATCAGAGAGGACAGGGAAGGCATCTTAGCTGACTGGGGTTAAGATATCCCACAGTCAACTTTTCAAATTCTACAAAGGCATAGAACCATCTGAATATATTCTATTTGGGTTTTATTTTCTTGGTCATCAGGCCTAGAACTCCAGGAGTCCTCCCTGACTTTTCCTTCAAATCCCACTTGCCAGCCCCATTCCTGTTATCACCATCATTATCACCATTATCATTATCTTCACTAGCATCACCATCAGCAATGGATGGCATTTACTGCATCAGAGACCAAGCTCTTAACCATTACAAATTCCTGCCTTTAATGCAATCAATCACTGACCTAGCTTAGGCCTTTAGCATTTCTTTTCTGGTCATCAAAACTATCTAACCAATCTACCTGCCTCCTATCTCCCACCCCTATCCCCATAGGAACCAAGCCATCCACTGTTCGGCACCAGCCTGACCTATATAACACTCAAATCTGCCCCAGAGACTCCCGGCCTAAAATCTTCCAAAGCTGTTTCACCACTAGATGGTATAAACCCCTTGCACCTATTGGGGCTCCTTGATAGAAAGTGATACAAAGATTCTGGGTAATTTAAGAAAGGAAGAACGGCAAGGGCAGGGAATGTATTAGAAAGACACGAGGTAGCTCACTTAAGTTAAGCATGGGGCCAAAGATAAAATAAGCACTCATCTCAAGTTTGTTGGATGGATAAATGAATGAGAGAATAAGAGAATGAATAGGGCAGGCTGCTTGGTGAACATCATTTGTTTTTAATCTGATTTGGAATTGCCTGAAAAGCCCCTAGTGGATGAGGCTCTGAACCACACATAACCCCCTCCCCACTACTCCCATCTGTTTCTGAGTTGGAAGGACTCCCAGAAAACATTCACAGGTAAAATAAGTAAAGCGCCAGCCTGGAACCTGGAGATTTACACGTTAGTCCTGGCTCCACCACTCACTGGGTGGGCATTCTTGGGCTAGACACGTCCCCCCTCTCAGCCTCAGTTTCCACGTCTGTAAGATGGCCACATCCAGCAACTCCAAGTTGCCGGTGCTCAGAGGGAAAAGTAATGGAGTGTAATTGCGTAAACCCTGGATAAATCCAAACACAAGCTCTGAGAATCAACTTTCTCACTTGTATTTTTGAGTTACTATTAAAATGAACTCTACCCAGCCAAGAGAAATGATGGGGTCACGGCGGCCACTCACAGGAAAAGGGCTTTGTTCAGGAGAAGGGTAGCCCTGGGTTTCCATAGCTGCTACTAAGAATCCACTAAGTGCATTTACAGCACCAGGGCAGCAGGAGGAAGTTGAAAATTAAAGGTGAATGAGCTGGGATCTAGCTACCATCCAGCAAGTGGATTACACAATAAAACATATATTTTGTTTTCTTTTTTTTTTAGAACATATATTTTGGACGTGTGTGTGCGTGCACGCATGCATGCATAAGTGTATGTGCACTCAGTGGAAAAGGCCCTAGAAACCTTTCCAGCACTAACGCACAAAGCTGAGGAAACGGAGACTCAGAAAGTCTCAAATACCTGCTTTTGACGTGACCACTGATTTTGCACCAATGGTCTCTACAGCCCAGGTGCCCTGATTCCACAGCCAGTGCGTGCCTGCTCTCTCATAAAACTCCCACCCGTGAATTCTTTCTACGACACATCCTGCTGCTTCTCCACGGGGATTGGCTGCCCCCTCAGTCTCCTGGTATGCCCGAGCCCATGGGAGGCAGGTGCAGACACGTTCTGCCACGTGAGCACAACATACAGCGTTTTTTGTTCTAAGTGGATTGGCACCAACCCACTCTCAACCTGCCAAAAATCTCCTGTGTTCTTTGGGCTCAAGCCCAAGGTCATCATATCACTTTCCAGGGAGCCATGGAATTGGCCCGAGATAGAAGAAACATCTGGAAAGTAGAAAATGGATATGTATTACTCTTGGAAGCAGAGCAGCTCTCACCCACCGCACCTCACAACAGGCATTTGGCTCCCCTTCAAGACCTATGGAGGTGGGACCTGGGGGAGGCGGGGCTGGGGCCTGGGGGCGGGGCCAGGCCCTGAGGAGAGGTTGTACCAAATTCCCCATAGGCAAAGCTACCTTGAGACTTGCACCCTCCTGGGTGACAGGCAGGAGAAATGGGGCTAGTATAGCTCCTCTGCAAGGCAAGACATCAGTATACAACAGGAGACTTAAAAAACTACACACAATGTTGCACACAAACGTTGTACTCACATTTTTGTGTTTATCTCAGATTATTTCCTTCATTCAGAATTTAAAAGTGGAATTACGGCATCAAAGGCCATGCGCATATATATGTGTATTGAACAATATATACTACATATTCAATATATATTTTATATTCAATATATATTATATATTGAACAATATATAATATATATGTGCATATATAGATATCATCATATATATATCTACAATAACAGAAAAATAAAAATTAGAAAAGAAAAAGAAAAAACTTAGATGCCTCCTGTCACAGGAAAAGTTATGTAAACAAATTTTGTCAATTTATATGATATTTAAAATTTGTGAAAGCTTAAAAAATCATGTTTATCCATAATGTTTGCTCATAACGCCAGGAGAAAGAAGAAGAACGCAAAGTTATAAGAACAGAACAACTACTTGGTGGAAGAAAAAAGCCTCTAAGGAAATACACTAAGATAGTAACTACGGTATACCTAGGTGGTAAGATCCTGGATGATTTCTCTTTTATGCTGTGGTTTTCAAACGGCCTGTAATGAATCTGAATCGCTTTTATAATCAGAAAAAGGGAGGAGCATCTTTTCAGTCTCAGCAGAGCCCTCTGAGCTGACCTGCCCTGCGAGCCCTGTAAATGCCCTGGCTGTGCCCCTCCCTTACCTGGGGGCTCCATTCTGGGTGGGGCTTTTTTTTTTTGGTTTCTTTGGTTTTGTTTTTTTGGCCACACCTTGTGGGATCTTAGTTTCCCGACCAGGGATCAAACCCGGGCTCTCACCGCTGGACCTCCAGGGAATTCCCAGCGGCCCCATTCTGAATTTACGTCTAACATCTCCTCTGGTGTCTGGTCTTGGGCCAGGCCCCGTTTTCACTCCAGCTCCTTCAATGCTGTCTTCTACTTGACATGTAACCTTGAACCACTTAGAGCCTCCGTTTCCACGTCAATGAAATGCCCACACCCAGCAAATCTCAATTCCCCACCCTCTGTGTCTTAAGATCCTGGCTGTTCCCAGCCTTCGTCAAAGGAGGACCACTCCATAATGGCCCAAGGGGTCCCAGCCTGGGTGACCTCCCTCCCGGAGCCACTCTGATGTTCTGAGACTCACATTTCCAAGTGACCATGGCCGCACGGGGCAGCTAGGCTGTTGGGAGACCCCTGGAGAGCTCCTGAATGTGTTTGCTGTAACCCCAGTCAGCTCTCCCTTCATCTGAGTGAACTCCCGCTTCAGCCTCTTGCCTGGGATGCAGAAGCCATCCCTTTACAAACCTCCAAGAGAAATGCACTCACCCCACGTGGGCTGGCCAGAGTCCCGGCAGGAAACAGCCAGCATGCTCAAATTAGGATCATTTAGGGAATGTTTAACAGAGGGAAATTTTACAAAGGTGTGGGCAGGGTGCAAAGACACCCCCAGGGACCATGTGCTTCTCTGTCATTAGCAACAGCCCACCCAACGTGATGAGGATGTAGGAAAACAAATATCCCCCCTCATCGCTCTCCTCCTTCCCCCTGATGCCCTGACCAGACGTAAATGGGGGCGCCCCACTGGCCGAACCCAAACCTCCCTGTTGGCCAAACCCAAAGGAAGCCAGAGGGCAAGGAGCCCACGCAGACTGGCCTCCCGGGGCGAGGGGAGCAAAGAGAAGAGATGCTGCCCACCAAGCATTAGGAGATTTCTGAATAATTTCTAACGGCAGCGTGCGTGTTCACAGGGAAGGCCCATGTCAGCCAGCACCCTGAACTTCCCTTGGAAAGTTCCCCACCTGGCAGTCTACGTTCCTTAGGCCCCTCTCACCTCAGCAACGCTATTTCTCTCCCTGTCTCCTGCCCTTCCTCCACCTGGTGGCCAGCTTTTTAAACCAGTCATTCCCTCCCCAGCTGCAAACCTCTCCCTCCTTCATCATGCAGAGCAGTTCAGAGAGCATCCTGCCCTCTGGTGCAAGGGGTCACCACGCCTGTCTTCCCGACCATACAGCGCTCTCCCCAGGAGGCAACCTGGCAAACTGTCTTCTCGTCTCATTTCACGTTTTTGTCATTCGCACTGCACAGCTCAAACTCCTTACTCGCTGCAAAGCCTTATCTGGGGAGTGTTGCAAAAAATAATTTTCCCTAATTGATCTGGATAAACATGTGTCTGTCGATACAGATCCCATCCTTTCACAGATCATTTGCTGCGTCTCCAGCTATACACCCCAGGGCAACACTAAGCAGGCTCAGTGAATCTGCTTCGAGAAAGTCCTCTCCGAGACAAGCTGGAGGAACGAGAAAAATAAGCAGGTGCTTGGAGCTGGAAGGAGTTTCATGTTGGTGTCATCACATCTGGTCTGTCCCCTGCAAGGATCTAGATTCCCTGGCACCCACCAAGAGACACAGCCCCGGAGTCACCTGCCCAGCGCCACCCCACACTGGCTCTGCAGCCCAGCTTGACCTCATTCTGTCTCTAAGTGACATCTGTCCTCTGTGCACCCTCCTCTTTCATCTCTGGGTATCCTGCCTTGATCTGCAGGCAGTGGGACGTGACGGGCACGACTCCGAGCCCAGCCACACGGTGGACAGGTGACAGCAAGCTGGGGGCTCCGGGACGAGAGCATGGAAGCTGGACCCAGGGATGGTCGGGGCTCAGACACCAGGAAACGAGGCTGGGGATGCCCAAAGGGGTCTGTGCCCTGAGAAGTGAGGCGGGTCTGGGCTCTAGGTCATGGCTGGCTCACCAGGAGTCATCAGTTACAAGAGGGGACAGAGCCAGAATCAGAGGCAGTGACCTCACGGGCAATCGGAGCGGCCGGGGTGGCCAGGGAGGCAAAGACGGGGAAGGAAGCGCCATGCTCCATGGAGGGAGGAGCTTCTTGGAACACGCAAGCCTTTTGCTTTTGTGGCCATGCTGCGGGCCATGTGGGATCTTAGTTCCCCGACCAGGGATCGAACCCGCGCCCCCTGCAGTGGAAGCGTGGAGTCTTAACCTCCGGACCACCAGGGAAGTCCCAAGACTCCTCTGGCCTTAAAGGAGCTCCCTTCAATTCCACACAAGGGAACTAGAAAGCAGAAGACCTGGCCCCAGTCCAACCTGCCCCATGACTGCAGGCAGGAAGCTCAACCTCTGTGAACCTGTTTTCTCATCTTTGAAATGGGTCTTAAAGTAAATGGGTTTCAGAGGACTGAAAAGTGAATCAGACCGAGACGGCAGACAGAAAAACGTTTTGTAAATAGGCAGTTGGTAGCTGATGTGGTTTAAAACGTTCTTTCCGGCCTAAAAGGAGGGCCCCTCGAAGGAGCCTTCAGTGCTTTATCCCAAAGTAGGAATGCATGGCGGTTGGGAAGAGGGAGGAAGGATTCTGAGCCTGAGTATTGTGAATTTTAGACGTGACTGTGACCCTTACTCTTTAGGAAACCTGGAACAAGACATTTTGGGTTTCTCTGCATCTGTTTCAACATTTTTCAAGTGAGAAAAAGAATTCCAGCTTTCCCTCAGATCTAGAGTGAGGACCAAATGAAGACAAAAGAATTCAGTAAAATACAGTAACAGAAAAATAATAGTACCTACCCTTTAATAAGCGCTTGCTCTGGGCCAAGCACTGTCTCACCTACGGCCCACAGCGATGTTCCTAGATGTAACAGTAGTAGTAACAACAATCGCTGACGCTGGATTGATGACAGTACTCGTTACTGAGCACTCACCATGCACCAGGCCCTGTTCGAAGGGCTTTCCAGGTATTTCCTACCTCTAGTTCCCCCAGTGGCTCTCGGAGGAGTAGGTACTAATTAACACCCCATCCTGTAGCTGGACAGGCTGAGTTCACAGGGGTTGATAAGCCAAGGTCACAGGGCCAAGAACGGCACAGCTGGGATTCACTCAAATGCAGGGCTGGTTCTCCAATGTATCATATGTACACTGTGAGCGTGTGTGCTACAGCTATCATATACTGTCTGATACCTAAGTAATTCTAGTCCCGAGAATGATGGGCAAGGAGAAGAATCACACGGGGCTCTGCCAGTCACCTCGCCCAGGACAATGACACCAACAGGAAGCCACAGACAGGACCCTTATGTGCGTTCCAAAATGAAGCTGTTCCTGCGTAGCTGAAGAGGAGACCTGGAACCAACCCACCTGGAGAAACTTGGGGCCCAAACCTCTACCCAAGAAGAACAACTCACTTCCACTCAGCAGCTGCCCCCAGTCGCCCCCGGGGCTGCTCTGCCCACCCAGTCTAGGGCGGGCCCTAGACGGGGAGCCTGCTGTCACATTGGCTGCTTTGCACATTTATCCTCAGGAGTGACGGGGGCTCGCCCCTTCTCACACCCACACAGAAGCATACCATCTACACTGGCACACTGCATGTGTACCCAGGATCAAAAGATATCCTGGCTCTAAGCTTCCTTGCTCTGTGACTTTGGGAGAGTGATTCAAACTCTCTGTGCCTCAATCTGCTCACCTGTAAGATGGGGACGAAAAAAAGTCCCTCCTTGTAGAGAAAAGGGAACCGTCCTGCACTGTTGGTAGGAATGTAAATTGGTGCAGCCACTATGGAGAATAGTATGGAGGTTCCTTAAAAAACTAAAAATAGAGCTACCATACGACCCAGCAATCCCACTCCTGGGTGTATATCCAGAAAAGACAAAAACTCTAATTCGAAAATATACATGCACCCTAATGTTCACAGCAGCACTGTTTACAATTGAACAACACATGGAAGCAACCTAAATGTCCATGAACAGATGAATGGATAAAGAAGACATGGTACACATATACAATGGAATATTACTCAGCCATAAAAAAGAATGAAATAATGTCATTTGCAGCAACATGCATGGACCTAGAGATGATCATACTAAGTGAAGTAAATTAGACAGAGAAAGACAAATATCATATAATATCACTTATATGTGGAATCGTAAAAAATGACACAAATGAACTTATTTACAAAACAGAAATAGACTCAGACATGGAAAACAAACTTATGGTTACCAAAGGGGAAAGGGGGTATGGATAAACTAGGAGTTTGGGGTTAACAGATACACACTACTGTATATAAAATAAACAACAAGGACCTGTTGTATAGCAAGAGAACTCTACTCAACATCTTGTAATATCCTACAATAGAGTAGAATCTGAAAAAGAATAGATATATGTATATATGTATAACTGAATCACTTTACTATACAACTGAAACTAACACAACCATACTTCAACAATAAGTAATCAACTTATTTCTGAAGTAAGTCAACTATACTTCAACAACAACAATAATAATAATAGGGCTTCCCTGGTGGCGCAGTGGTTGAGAATCTGCCTGCTAATGCAGGGGATACGGGTTCAAGCCCTGGTCTGGGAAGATCCCACATGCCGCGGAGCAACTGGGCCCGTGAGCCACAATTACTGAGCCTGCGCGTCTGGAGCTCCGCAACAAGAGAGGCCGCGATAGTGAGAGGCCCGCGCACCGCAATGAAGAGTGGCCCCCACTTGCCGCAGCTAGAGGAAGCCCTAGCACAGAAACGAAGACCCAACACAGCCAAAAAAATAAATAAATAAATAATAATTTAAAAAATAATAATAATAATAAAGTTAGAGTTAAGTTTTGAACAAGGGGACTGGTTTTGCTAAACAAACAGTACAGTTTAGGAATACCTTAAATAATCAATAGAAAGTGTTGGAGGATTACATTAATAATGATAAAGAAAAAAAAAAGTCCTTCCTTCCTAAAACTGTTGAGAAGATTTAGGGGCTAACACTTATAAAATGGTTACAGCAGCACATGATAAGCTTAGTAAAGTCTTATATTTGCCATAATTATTCCTGGTTGCAATCAGTAAAAAAGCGAAACAGGAGTTGGGAGGGGTCACAGCACCTCCCAAGGCTAGATTAGACGAATCTCACAGAACTTTGTAATATGACTGAGGTGGGAAGAGACAACAGTTCTGTCAGTATAACAAGGTTCAGACACTGGGCTGGGTCTCCTGCATGGAACTGCGATGACTGGCCACAAGCCCCTAAGGTGAGATGCTTGGATTTCTACCAGGTACCTAGGAGCAGCCAAAAAAAAAAAAAAAACGACCAAGAAGAATGGGACTTCCCTGATGGTCCAGTGGTTAAGACTTCACCTTCCAATGCAGGGGGTGCGGGTTCGATCCCTGATCAGGGAGCTAAGATCCCACATGCCTCATGGCCAAAAAACCAAAACATAAAACAGAAGCAATATTGTAACAAATTCCATAAAGACTTTAAAAAATGGTCCACATCAAAAAAAAAAACAAGCAAGAAGTAGCGTCTCTCTCCTTCTGATCTCTTGCAGGAACCCACAGCACCACAGGGAGGGCAAGGATCAGACTGAAGGGCTACCCGGCACCCGGGGAGGGGGGTGAAGGTGAGCAGCCAGTCACCGAGCTACCTTCCTTCACAGGATGAGAGCCCCACTGTCTAGCTCAGGAAGGCGTCAGCAGCAGGCCTGGGGACAAGGAGTGACAAAGGCATGAGTCTCCCATCACGCTTATTGCTAAGTCATGGCCACGTCTCCCTCCCCCACCAAACCAGACAGAGCATGGGTTCTGGAGCCAGACTGCCCATGTCCAAATGTCCAAATCCCTGCTTCTCCCCTCGATGTGGGACTTCGACTTAACTCCTCTGGGCCTGAGTCCTTCCTCTCTCAAGTGGAGGTCCGGTTCATACTTCCCTTGCAGTACTGACATCAGACGACACACGTCAGGAGCCCAGAACAGCATCTGACACACGGGCGGTACTCCCGAAATGTTCACTATCATTTTGAAGACCGAGGGTCCTCAAGGCCAGATCAGGGCCTGATCCACCTCTGCTTCCCCTGTCCCTTAGATTCAAGAGCTAACGTGTTGACCTAAAGCCCTAACTTCCAGTCTGGCATCTCAAGTCTGCCTTCCTAAATGTCACTATGGATTTCCATGGTGTCTTTTTGGAAGGATAAAGCAGTTTTAAGTGCAACCAATGAATAATGGAAGATATACTAAATACACCTCTGAAGAAACTTTCTGGAGCCACCCTGAGTTCCCTGAGGTGACCCGATAGCCCAAGGACCGCTGACAGTGAGAGGCCCTCACAGGGTTCTGATTTTACCGGATAAGACACTCCTCCCGCTGGCAGGAGAAACGCTCTGAGGCTTCATGTGTGTGCACCTGTGGCACCCTGGTGGAGAGAGTCGAAGGCAGCAGGAAGCCTTGGAAACCGTGGAGGTTGTCTTTCCCACTCCTAACATGAAAAATACGTGTGCAGGTGCTGTAGTCTGCAAAGCGCTTTCCCACTCCCTGTCTTACATGAGCCTTCAAACAACCCTGCAAGGGAGGTAGGACAGGGATTCTCCCCACTTCACAGATGAAGAAACAGGTCTAGAGAAGGTCAGCCCATGGTGAGCTAAGAACTGAAATTTCAGGCTCAAAGTTCTGATTCCAAAGCTGTTTTTTGACTCCAAATGTCAATTTTCTGTTCTAACCATTTGTAAGAATCATCTTGGGACACTGAGTAAAACTACAGAATCTCAGCCACTAAAAGCCCAAATATCTAGGGCTGGGGCTGGGAATCTGCATTTTCGACAAACTTTCTAGGTGACACCAAGTGCAGTCAGGTCCAGATACTCCGCCTGGCTTTTGGAAAACACTGCCTGATATCACACAACCGCAGACTCTGTGCTTAGCCACCTTCTAAGTTTGTGTGGGCTGCTAGAACAGAATAGCGTAGACAGGGAGGCTTATAAACAAAAGAAATGCATATCTCACAGTTCTAAAGACTGCAAGTCCAAGACCAAAGTGCCAGCAAATCGGTTTGCGGTGAGGGTCTGCTTCTTAGTTCAGAAACAGCCATCTTCTAGCTTTAACCTCACGTGACAAGGGAGCTCCCTGGGGTCTCTTTTATAAGGGCACTGATCCCATAAATGACAGCTCTGCCCTCATGACCTAAGCATCTCCCCAAGGCCCCACCTCCAAATACCATCACATTAGGGGGTTAGGATTTCAACATATGAATTTGGGGGGGACATGCAGTTTACAGCACCCTCCTTCTGCTCTACGCCCAATGCTAAGGGTCTAATCTCTTCCTCCCAGCATGTGCCTCTCCCTGGACCCCCTCAACAGCCCAGATCTCTTGAGAACTCGTGTGCCATGCATACCCCGCACACTATTCATTTAGTCTCCCCACAATCCTAATGGTCAGTACTCCCGTCTTACAGATGGAGGCCTCTGGGCAAGCATGAGTGAGCTGCAAGTTGTGAACCCCAGGCCGTGACCACGGAGACCACACTGCGTGGCTTTGTGCCACACCGTAATGTCCCATCCTGTGTCCCAGCCCCCTGAAAGTTCTGCCAGATTTTCTGATCATGGGACAAAAACAGATTGTCACTAAAATGACAGTGACTTATTCTGGCCTAAAAGATGAGCTCCCCATGTCCAGGTCACATCTTTCTTTTAGCAGGAAATCCCAATTCCATCAGCTGATGGGTAAAAAGCAAAGACATGCCCCAGACTTGAAGAAGACATAAAGACAAGTAGCAACACGCTCCTACAGCTTGGGGACCAGGCTAGAGGGAGGGGACCCCAAGTCTGAACGCCCCAGGGCCACTCTGCTCCAAAGTACAGGAAAATTATCAACTGCCTAGAGTACCGCTAGACAGAACACTCTATGGTGCTTTCCTCGACGCGTGTTTCACTCTGAGGAATACACAATCAGAAAATAAGCTCAGGTCAAAGGTTTAATTCTTTGAAGGAAAAAAAAAAAAAAAAGACAGAGAAATTTCTCAGGATTGGCCTGTGGTCTGTTAGAGATGCAGCCCACCTCCCAGAACAGGAGTGAGAGGCTCGCCGGGCCGCGTTCCGTGGGCTCCCAGACGCCGGAGGTTGGACGCGAGGAGGGGGCAGGTGTCCGGGAGGCCGCTGGGCCCCCCCTCACCAACCATAGCAGCCCCACTTGATCTGTGAGCCGGGTTTATGTATCTGGGTCCCACAGATTTTGCAGTGGAAAAGGTGAAATTTTAAAAGGAAAACTGGGATCAAATGCAACTCTCCAAAGTACAGAAAGAAAACTGAAGCCCCAGAGGGGCCTGAACGGACTTGTCCAGGGCCACACAGCTGATAGAGGCCAGGCCGGAATTAAAATCTGGTGTTTTTTGTGTTAAATCAACGTGCGGCACCTCCTCCTAGCCCTAGGGTCACGCTTGGCGGTCATCACTGACACGCACCACTCTCACGTAAGGCGGTGACGAGCAAAAACCCAGCCGCCGGCCGGCCGGTGGTGCAGCGGAGGCCGAGACAAAGCAAATCAGGGACCAGCGCACGCGCATGCGCCCCGAGACACGAGCGCAGAGGAGGGGCCGCTGGATGCCGCCCGACCGGAGGGCAAGGTGAAAACGACGCGGGAAAGTAGTGCGTGTGAGCTGAGCTGAAGGATGAAGAAGGGGAGCTGGCGGAATGGAGGTCACTCGCACTCACTCTGGTGCACGAGGCCCTGCTCACGGGTCACCTGGAGAGGCGCTGTGACAAGCATTCAGGCCCTGCCCGTCCCCACAAAAGAGTTTCCTTCTGGGAAGAGACGGCCTTTCCAGGTACTGAGCACCTACTGAGGCTGAGCTCTGCCCGCCTGATCTCTTTTCAACCCGCCCTGCAAAGCAAGTGGTATCCCATCTCACAGATGAGGTAACTGAGGCTCAGCGAGGTTAAAAGAACTGCCCAGTGTCACACAGCTGATTAACGGGCAGGGCCAGAATTTGAACCGGAGTGTGTATGCTCTTTCCACAATCCCTGACTATGAAATGTAAGGAAAAGGAGACTGGAATTCAAGCTGAAGGTCGCAGCCACTGAATCTAGAAGGGTGTTTCCCGCTGAGAAACATATCGCCGCAGTCCTGACTGAGAAAACACAGTTCTCTCATCGTGCTCCCTATCAAGGGTTGCACATGAACTAGAAATTGAAGTTGGCTGTGGTACAACAAGCTGATAGGTGTTGAAGGCCAGGGTATAGGGAACTACAGCGAACGACAGGGACCAGGAGAGAAGGGAGGAAAACCAGGTGGGGGAGGAAGTCCCTCCTGCCTTCTAAGCAGTGATCCTCTCCGCCTGGCAAGCAGACACACACACACACACACACACACCCCCATGCACACACAACATGCAATACACACAAATACACACACATCATGCATGCACACACAACATACACACCACGCGCACACACATACACACCTATGCACATGCTCATGTACAAATACATGCATGCACATCATATGCACACATATATACACACAGGCACATTCATCCACACGCTTGTAACCACTACCGCCATCTTGCCTCCTAGGCATCCTCATCTTGTAAAGCCACCTGACTCACATGGATTCTTTCCTTATCCTCTGCTTACAGACAGCCTCTCCTCCCATTCTGTAGTCTCAGGGCAGAGACATCAGATCCGTGGGAAACCCTCACCAAGGCCTGAGTGGCTCCGGCCGCCAGGCAGAGGCCCAGCATCTGTCAGTGACTGGTAAAGAACAGGGCTGGTGTTCTCCTTTGGCAGGGCCATAAAGAAAAAGCCAGCCACTTGAGCCTCACATCCTTCTACAGCAAAATTGAATCGGGACCAGAGTCACCGTGTGCAGTGGCCAGTTTGGGGGTTACAGCTGCCCTTGCATTCTGTTCTCTACCCTCCAGGGACTTCAGCTGGGTCTGGGCCTACCAGCAACAGCCAACTCGGCCCTAGGATAACAGGCAGAAAGAGCAAATTAAGTCAGATCCTGGCTGCAGCGAAGGTCATAAAAACAGATAACACTGCAGGGGAAAACACACAACAGTTATCAAACAGCCGGAGGACCCAGTAACCATCTGGGATTTTGCCAGAACCACCAGAACTAAGGGGCCCTACGGCTGGTGGCTCACTGAGGCTCAATTAGAACAGTGTCCCCATGACCCACTTTATTCCAGCTAGATTTTCTTGTTGGGTCCAGTTCACATGCCAACAGCGTGTACGGGCCACGTGGCCTCAACCCTAACATACGCGAGGCTCCCTTTTTATCCTAAAATGACATTTAGACATAACCCACTTACATACCATTTTTAAAAAGCAATTTAATGCCCAAACTGAAATATAAAGGAGAAACGAGAAGAAAGCAGTGTTTTAATACACGTATTTCAATCTGTGAGGCTCAAGCACAGCGGCCCGAGGAACCCCAACGAAGGCGTTAGAGTTCCAAGTTTGTACTTGAGAGAAGGGAGAGGATCAGAAGCCGTTTCAAACGAGACATACCAGAAAAACAAAGAACAGAGGCGAACACCAAATAAAAATCCGCACTGCATTAATAACTGATGAGACCTTGTAGAAGTAAGTTCTCCGTGTCAGCGGGGTATCTGCCAGCCATGTAACACGTGGAATGCCACTCCACTGTGCTGACGTCCCCGAGCACTGCTGGATGCCCCGCTTTCCTGGGCTCCGTCCACCAATGATGGCAACAGCCAAAAACCGTCCCCTCCATTTGTACGATGCCCCAGGGGAATGGCCTCAGACCACCCCCCCCAACCTGAGCCTCCCCCAACCAGGCCTATTATGTCCACATGCTTCTACCCTATGGGAGACGAGGGCTGCAGGCCAGCAGGAGCTTGGGAATCAAGAGGGTACGGACTGGCCCTCCTGGGGTGTAACACTCCCCTTCCGGGTGGGGGCAGGCATTGTAAGATGACAGAGACATCTGGTTACTCACAACCAGGTACACAGTGGCCCACGCAGCCCCCGAACCACCCCTCCAAAGCCAGCCGGGCATTCAGTGTGCAGGGTGTCCCCTCCACCCGCCCAGCCTCACTGCACCAGGTGGGAGTTCCCGCCTGGGACTGGGTACACAGGACATCCAGGTCACCTTCTACTCAGCGGGCAGGTTCTAAGGTCAGCACGTGATGTAAGAACCTGCATATATCCAAAATCACTCTCTAAAATTTACCGGTGCACAGGCACCATGTTAGAGATTAGCATACAGACCCTTGGTCTATCCAACACAGCGGGTTTGTTCTCCAGTCTGGGAACAGATCTCTGTCTCTTTAATTGGGGCACATGTGTGGGGTGCTTACCCTGAGAGCCGCCATGCTGTGAGGAAGCCCACGCCACATAGGGAGGCCACATGTAGGTGTTCCAGCCGAAAGCCGCCATCGACCACCAGGTATCTGGGTGAACCAGCCTTCAGATGATTTCAGCGCCCCTGCCCTTGAGCCACCCCAGCCTTTGATACTTCCGGGTGAGGCACCAGATGTCATGGAACAGAGATAAGCCATCCCACCATGGCTATGTCTGAATTCCTGACCCACAGAATGAGGAGTAAAATTGTGTACGTTTTTTGCCTAAGTGCACTATTTGGTGTGCAGAAGAGGCAGCTAATTTCTGTCTTATCTTTCAACATTTCAGAATCACTCAGCTCCACAAAAGGCCCAAACTAGCAGAGACACACCAGAACTGAGACTGACCCAGGGAAAAGTAAAATCAACCCCATGCTCAATCAGGGCTTTAGTTCACAGGCCAGAGGCAAAGCCCCCACCGCTTAAGTTATTCCTCCTAAAGCAGTGTGTGCAGATGAATTCTTGTAGGTTAGACACATGATAGATTCCGCCACACGGGCTCCAGAAGGACTTGTAGCTTGACAGAGGAGCTGAATTCTCTGGAAGGACACACCAGGGTTTGCATGCAATTGTCCAGAGGAGCCAACAGTGAGTCATCTCAGAGACCTCGGCCAATCTCCTGGGCAAATGTGAGTGGCGGGCTCTGGGGGCAGATGTGCGATGTCAGATGATGGTGCAGCCACAGCAGTACCTCTCAGGGTAATCCACCACGTACACTTTGTGGTCCGTGCCGTAGATGTAGTAGACATAAGTCTTTCCTTGGTACCAGTAACGAACTTCCGTGAGGGGGATCAGCTCAATGGTCTGGCGCTGAGGAAACAATTGGCCAAGAAAAACCTCAGGGTTCTGTTCAAGTCACTCGCCTGCTCAAGAACCTTCAGTAGCTCCCTACTACCTGTGGAATGAAGTTCATGCTCTGGAGTTGGCGTTCTGGCTCCAACCTGCCTCCTAGATGTATCTCTTACTACGCTCCTTCACATACCCTAAGCTCTGGCCCAAACCGACTTCTCATCTTTAACCACCACCTCATTCTAAGTTTCATGAAGTTGGGGGGGTGGCGCACAGGCAATCCCCAGGGGAGTTTCAGGATGTATGGAAATCCACCAGCCGAACAGGACATCTTCCAGAAGCGTTAATTTTTAGATGTGGGGGTGGATAGAGTGGAGTGGAGGATAAAGTCATTTTAAACATTTTTATATTAAAACAACTATGGAGATATTAGGGAATGTATTATGCAACTTGAATTAAATTTTAAGATAAAATGTTGACACCAAAGAAATTCCAAAGTTTGGTGGGCTGCTTCAGGCTATTTTCTCAGACCCTTCCATCCCTGCACCAGGATTTTGCAGCGACCCTCCTTTGAGAAAAGTCTGTCTCAAGTTTTCCCCTCCTTTTACACATGGGGAAACTGAGGCCCATGGAATTTCAAGCTTGCAAGATCACCCAGGTCAAGCCCCACCTCCTGGCTGGACCTATTTCAGGCTCAAATCTCCTCCCTCGCATCCCTGTCTACCTGAGAGCCCGGGGCACTCACTGCCCCCTGCAGAGGGGTCCTAAATCCCTCGTTCCCTGGCTCCTTCTCTGAGCAGTTACTCCACAATCTTCCAAAATCGCGGGGCAGTGAACAGAACGCCCTGCCGCCTCGGAGCCGACACTGACTCCTGCTGAGACACCCAGGTCATTGGCTTTGGCGCTGATTTGTTACAGAAAACTACGGGTGTCACCCACAGAGCAAAGTGACTCCTCAGCCCCAGCAAAGCTTTCTCGGGACGTACCGTCGGACAGGCTCTGTGCACAAACCCTAAGTTCTTGTGCACAAGCTGCTCCCCTGTCCCAGACTCGGATGTGGGGTCCCCAACCCCAGAGGGAGGTGGTGTGGTTGGCCCAGGGTCAGACCGTCCTACTTGCAGGAAGATCCCCTCCTTGGGAAAAGAGCCCAAGTCCTCTCGCGGGAGGTGATGGTCCAGAGACCCCCGGGGAAAGTGGGGAACAGGCCGGGAGAGGATGTTGAGCAGCGGGCTCCCTACGCTGGGAGGTGCGGGTTGGAGGGGCGGCAGAGTGAGTGACACTGTAGCGGGAGGGGGGGGGACTCAGGGTCAGGGCGTGCACTTCCCATGAAGCCGTCTGCGTGACCTCCCACTTCCTCTCTCTGGGCCTCCGTTTCCTCATCTGTGAAATGGGTATAAAAACTTCTATGTCATGGAGTTGTTGAGAAAACCAAATGAGATCGTGAGACTGAGTTTTCTCCATGTGCTGGAAAGCGGCCTCCAAGGGGGATAACTGTGGAAAGAAAAGGGAGACGATCCCTCTTGCCATGTTGGTACAGGAGACCCAAGATGGGAACCATGGGGGCAAGAGGGGAGGGGAGCCAACATCTGCTCAGAAAGCCTGGGCCGCGGGTCAGACCACTCTTGTTTCCAAACTCTTCTACTATCCAACAGAGAGCAAAACCACAGCAGCCCCACCCCACGCGCCTCCATTTTGATTCTAAAGGTCTACAGGTTGGAGACCACAGGTTGCCCAGGACATCAACTGCCATCCAGCGGTCATCTCGTAATAGGACATATATCTGCTGGTACACCTTGGTGGTGCCCCTGGGATGAGCAGATTCCAGGTCTGAGAGGAGGGGCTGGGGCCCCGCGTGTGACAGCTGTCCCCTCACTGGATTCTACTTGCTAACTTCCCAACCCTGAACAAAATATCAGCATGAATCTTTGTCTATAGATCCTGGGCCAAAGGACAATTTAGGACAAAGAGTCACAGAAATGGCGTCTTCTCCCTTTATGCTCCCTTTTAAAGGAACATGCATGTCTGCCCCTGGTGCACCCCTCCCTGCTCCAGGTCTGGTTCACAGATGGCTTGTGTCACCTGAGACGGGGCTGTGCCATCAGGGAAAGCCCAGGAGCCCCAGGGTCTAGATGGAGGTCTGCCACCAACACGCTGTGTGATCTTGGGCAGTCACTGCCCCTCTGCCAAATGAAGGGTCCAAAAAGGACTCAAAATTGTCAGCCTCAGCAGCAAAAACGTCCCAGAAGAAGCACCTGTGTCTGCAAGCTGCTGCAATCATGCCTCGTCCTCCTACCAGCCCTACAGTACACAGCTCACTACTGGGGGGTCTTCACTGTAATGCCCACCAGACTGTACCAGGGCTGCAGGAGCAAGGCCCCTTAGAGACCGGGCTGGGGTCCTCCATGGATGGGGCTGAAGAACAAACGTCAGCTCCAGGCGAACAGCCGCTGAGGTATGGCTGACACTCAGAGGGCCACTACCTTCACCGCCCCCTTGTCTGACCCTCTTCCTGCTCCGGCTCCCCCACCCGTTTACCCATTTCCCCTGGGAGCCCTTTCTTAACAAGTGTCTTGGGCTTCCCTGGTGGCGCAGTGGTTAGGAAGCCGCCTGCCAATGCAGGGGACACAGCTTCGAGCACTGGTCCAGGAAGATCCCACATACCGCGGAGCAACTAAGCCCGTGTGCCACAACTACTGAGCCTGTGCTCTAGAGCCTGAGAGCCACAACTACTGAGCCCACGTGCCACAACTACTGAAGCCCGCATACCTAGAGCCCATGCTCCGCAACAAGAGAAGCCACCACAATGAGAAGCTCGCTCACCGCAAAGACCCAACGCAGCCAAAAATAAAACAAATTGATAAAAAACAAAACAAACAAACAAACAAAAAATGACTTGCACACGGATCCTCGTCTCAGAGCTGCTTCTGTGGAGCCCAACCTAAGGCAAGGTCCAACCGTGCCCATTTTACAGATGAGGACATCGAGGCCCATGAATGGAAGAGAAGGGCCAGGAGCCAAGACTATGTGCCAGACCTGGGAAGCAGGCCCTAACCTGGGAAGTGACTCGCCCCTGCAGTGTCTGCCAGGCGAAAAGGGCGCTGCCTCCTCCGGCTGATAGCCCTGCAAACCTACGCTGGCTTTCAGAGTCGCTTGCGTGCCTTGAATGCGGCAGATAATAACATTTCCCTTGGAGTTGGGAAATCTGAGTTCTACTCCTGGGCTCTTCCACTGAGAAGCTCTGTGACCTTGCCTAAATTACTTCCACTGTCTGGGCTTCGCCTGACTTATTGGCAAAGTCATGGGTTTGGACTAGACCAGGGGTAGCCGAGGATGCCCACAGGCCAAAGCTGGCCCAGCAGTCCATACAGTGCTCTTAGCATTTTTAAAATTTTGCTTTCAATATTGAAAAACTGGAAGATTTCATGTAAAAATGTGGATTTCAGAAGGTCTGAAATCTCTGCCCCTGTGCTGCACAGAGCTGAGGGGAGGCGGGGCCCTTTGGATAAGGGGGCCTCCTACCCACAGCACCGCCCCCCCCGAGGCCTTTCAGTTTGCAGTGCCCCCATTTCATCCTGAGGTGCATTCCAGCTCCAAGACGGTCATTATTAATTTTAAATTAAATGCATCCTTTTCTCTCCTGCAAACAGGGTAAACGTGCAGAAAGAGAAGGGGAATACTCATTGCAAAGGGAACGGAAGGCACAGGGACATTTTGAGCACCGGGTTCCACGCACTTAAAGCAAATGATCTCATCCCTACCAAGCCCTCTGAGGCGGTAGTAATATCTCTTTTTCACGGGTGAGAAACTGAACTTCAGGAAGGCGTTTGTAGCTGGCCCGGGACCACTCTGGAACGTGGAAGAGCCAGGATCTGAGCCCAGTTTGTAAGACTCGGACCCCCGACAGAGCCCTCACGGAGCTCAGGCGCTGGGCTTTCCCTTGCCAACCCCCCATCTTCCATCCCCGTTTCCTTTACCCCCGTCCCCTGACGCACACGCCCCGCCTCCCGCGGCTCCTGGGGACGCGACGGGCACCACCGCCACCTAGTGGCCAGCAGGATAACAGCCGCACAGCAGCGCGCGCCGTCAGCCCTGCCCTTGGGGGCCTGGGATTTGGGAAGTGCCCCGGGGGGCCGGACGATGGTTTCCAAACCTGCCTTGGACCCTAGATCTCGAGCTTTCCTTCCCCTTCTCTGAACACCAGGGGGGTGAGAATCAAAACCACACTGAGCCACGTTCCTGCGTGAAACCCTGTAAGCTCCCTGTCGCTCGCAGGATAAATCAATCCAAACTTCTTCCCGTGGCCTTACGTCTGACCGGCCCTGCTCTCTGACCTCCGGCCACTCTGGCCCCAAGTCAGTCCCTAGTACCTCTGTGCTCCTCCGACTGGGGCCCCACCCCTCCCCCCCTTCCTTCTGCCCTGCCACTCTCAAGAAGGGACCTCCCCACAAAGGGAGGGGCCCGCTCCCTCCTTTACGTCCGCGGGGACAGTGTCCTAGAGCCCCAGCAGACCCGGCACCTCACCTCCCACCAGCCCTGGTCCCCACCCCACCCCCTCAGCTCACCTGCTGCAGGACGCGGGCTCGGGAGGCCAGCGTAGCGCTGTGCTCGGCGATACCCCGCTGGGAGGCCAGACAGATCTCCCGTAGTGGGAAGTCCACGATGGGGTACACCTGTGGGGAGACGCAGACCACCTGACCCGGAGCCTCAGCACCTGGAGCCCTGGAGGGCTGATGGGAGCACGAGCCCAGAGAGGGGCAGGCCCGGGCCAGGGGCGAGCGGGGTGGGTGGGGCTTGTTAAACCCACGCGGACCATTGATCATCCACCTTATAGCGTTGTCGGGAACGCCAGCCAATGAACGAGGGCTGTAGACAGACTACACGCCCACCCGCGGGCCTTCGCTGCTGCCTAACTCAGGCTAGGATTGGGCGCAGGGCTTCCTAGAGGGGTGATGCCTGAAGTGAGCCTTTAGAAAGCCTAGTGACTGGGGCAAAGAGAGGAAGCTGAGGACTATTATGAAGCCATAAAGAAGGAATTCCTGCCATTTTCAACAACATGGATGGAAGAGGGCATTATGTTAAGTGAGATTAAGTCAGAGAAAGATACACACCCTATGATCTCACTTACATGTGGAATTAAAACAAACACAAACTCCTAGATACAGAGAACAGATTGGTGGTTTCCAGAGATGGGGATTGGAGGGGTGGGCAAAAGGGGTGAAAGGGGGTCAATTGGTACAAACTTCCAATTATGAGATAAATAAGTCTTGGGGGTGTGAAGTACAGAAAGGTAACTACAGTTGGTAATACTGGATTGGATTTGAAAGTTGCTGAGAGTAGCTCATAAAAAGGTCTCATCACAAGAAAAATCATTTTAACTGTGTGGTGACGGATGTGAACTGGATTTATTGTGGTGATCATTTCACAGTAATATACAAATATCAAATCATGATATACACCTGAAGCTAATAAGCCAATCTGAAACAGCTACATAGTGTTAAAAAAATAAAAAGAAGAAGGAAGGAAGGAAGGGAGGGAGGGAGGGAGGAAGGAAGGGAGGGAGGGAGGAAGGAAGTGTGGGAAGAAGAAAAGGAAGGAAACAAAACCAAAATAAACTGAGGTTGTCCCATAAAGGCCAAATTCCCTTCCCAGGCCGACAGCAGGGAGCCACAAATCTTTTCTGTAAAGGGCCAGAGTAAAATACTCAGGTTTGAAGGCCATGGGGTCTCTGTCTCGACTACTCAACTCTGCCCTCGAAGCACGATAGCAGCCACAGACAGTACATAAACAAGTGGGCTGTGCTCCAATAAAACCTTATTTATAAAAGCAGGCCAAGGGCCGGAATTTGCCAACTGCTAGTGTACAAGACCCTCCCTGATCTGGCTGCTGGCACCTGTCATGTCTTAGCTCCTTGCTCTGCCCAGCTCGCTGCCCTCCAGCCCCCTGCCCTCTGCTGCTCCTCAAGGCCTGTGTCGTGCTGCTTCCTCTGCTGGACACCCTGACTCCCACACTGTCACACCATCCACTCCCCCACTGCACCGCTCTCCACCCCCGACACGCTGCCCCTTCCGGTCTCTCTACCTCGCTTGTGTATTTCTCAATGACCCTTTAGCACCAGCTAACAGTGTGGTGAAAATGCTATTATTACCCTCTCCCTCACCGACTGTGAGATCCGAGAGCAGAGATTCTGTTTTATGGTCCCCATGGCCTAGAATGGTGCCTGGTATAGGAGGAGGGTCTCAAGATTTGTCCAAGGGAAGGAGGGAGAGAAAAGGAACAGGGGAAGAAAGGAGGGTTGAATATGTAAAATTCAAGACAGAAACGGCCCCATGGGGTCCCAGCAGCCTCTGTCCCCGCCCAGCCTTTCTGAATGAATGCATCGCCTGCAGAACCAGAAGACCTGGCCTCACAGGGGGAGGAGGGACCCAGCTCCCTTTAGGGCGGTAGCAAAGCCCTCCTTACCATCGTGTTTTCATCCTTAAAGAGGGTCTCTCCTCTGGCTTTAGCAAGCAGCTCCCCAGGGCAGTCCAGCTGGTGCTCAGACACAAACTCAAACAGGCTGTTCTTCCTGGAAGTGAAGAGGATGAGGGACAGAGCCCGGGGGTCGGGTTAAGAACCTGGGTTTGGAATCAGGCAGATCGGGGCTGGAGGGCTTGCCATGCTACTGGTGGGACCTTGGGAAAGTGCTTTAGCCTCTCTGGGCCTCAGCATCCTCACGGGTAAGATGGAAAACTAGTAAAGTACGGACAGTTCTGTTCTAGCAAGGTACCCGATAGGAGAAACCCTTAATGCGTGGGAGCTTCCCTGACGTGGGGCCTTAGGACCCTGGGACTCCTCCTCTCCCAGCAGGTCCCTGCACTGTGAAAGCCCCAACCAAGTGGAGCTTCTCTGCAGAAACCAATCCAGGCCATGTCCCCCCGGCCACCCCGCCAGGCCATGGCATTGAGAGGTGCCACATACCACACGATGACCAGCTGGAGGAAGTGCAGCAGTTTCTTCTCGCCCTTGCAGGTGGCACAGGTCTTGTTCCCCCTCCCTGAGCATGTGCTGCATCTGAGAGGGGCCCCATCAGTACCACTCAGATGGTCGTGGTGTCCCAGTGGCTCCGGAGGCCCCTGCCTCACATCCTTCCTCACAGAGGTGGACTGTAGTGGGCACGGATTGCTTCCACATGCCCACCACCTAGACCTCCTGCTTCTCGTAGCAGTGCCCCAATCTCCCTTTGGAGACCACCCTTCTCCCCACCAGCCCACATGGTTTGTGGGCTTGCCCCCATCCCTTCTATGACCAGCTTGGGACCTCAGCCTGGCCAATCAGCTCATTCCATCTCTCTGGCCATAGTGGCTGATACAGAGATTGACACATGACCCAGGTGAGTGCATTGAGATCCACCCCAGAACTTTTGCTGGATCAGGAAAGGGCCATCCTTTTCCACTGAGGTCACCAAGCTTAGAGCTGCTGGTGGCCTCCTCTGCCACCACAGGAGACAGCCTGCCTGAGGATGAAGCCAACATGAAGGAAAGCAGAGTGAGGGACAGAGACAGATTCCTGGTGACACTGTTTAAGCACCTGGATCCAGCTGTACCTGAAGTCATCCCAGAAATCTATTCCTCAACTTTTCCATTACATGGGCCTATAAATTTACTCTTTTGCTAAAGCCAGTTTGAATTGGAGTTCTTTTACTTGTAAGTGAAAGAAATCTAAGTTTCTTTCCAAATCAAAGAGCTCCATTACCAACCACAGGTGGCAGGTCCACCAAAGCTTCGCCATCTGGCTTGTTAGAAGGATGGCCTGGGCCTGGATGAGCCACAGGTATCATGAACCCAACACAACTTTGAAGAGTTTCACTCCTCATGGTTTCTTGTTTCCCTTTAAAGATTTATAAATACATGAAAGGACATCAAGTCCAAAAGGCAGCAACCCACTGTTTGCAAAGCCCTGTGAACAGGCACTTTGTTTAGTCAATCAACCAACCTTCCTTCACTCTTCCTCCATTTAGTCCCTGCAATGGGTTATAAATAAGGGTTTGCCCAGGCCCGGATCCTCAGAGAGATAAGAATCTCACCTTGGGTGCTTTTCTGTATTCACTTCCCCTCCACGTGAGCAGGAAGACGTCTCCTCTCTTAACCCACGGCCTCCCTTCCTCCCTGCAGACTCTCGTACCTCCCCCCGCCCCCAACCCACAGATTGCTTGATGGGCTCCACTTGGTCTCGAGAAACACTCACCGAGGTGACAGGGCACCTACAATGCACAGAGCTCTGGGGACACAGGGGTGACAAGACAGCGCGCCCGCTTGCCTTCCCGAGGGCAGGCAGTGAAAAGCAAGAATGCCAGTGAGAGCACTCAGCTCGGGGCCTGGGAGCCCCATCTTACCTCTGCCTGCCGGACCCCGAGCACATCTGACACCGCCGGGCGGGCCTGGCTTTGCGCTTGGCCCCGCTGCACGAGGGGCACCGCACCTGCGGACACACGTGGCCTCAGCCCTCACCCGCCTCCCGGGGAGCAGGCAAAGGGCATCCTGAGACCTGGCTCCAAGCCAGCCTGTGACCTTCCCCAAGCTGTCACTTCCCTACTTGCTCTCCCTGGGCCTCGCCCCTTGTCTGTAAAATGCAGTGTATCTTCGGACCCCTCCAGTTATAGCTTCAGAGACTCTGCATCCTCACATCTCTGTTTCTCCTGAGACCTCAGCCTCTCCTGCTCTTCCCTGATCCCCAGGACCCTTGGGACCGTCCCCTGACCAAACAGCCATGGCCGGGGCGGGGGGAGAGGGGCAGGCTGGCCCTCTCTGGTGCTGGAAAAGCCCCCAGAGATGGACCAGGCTGTGCCCTCACAGCTGGCTTTGGGGTGTGCTCGGAGACATTCCAGGGAAAGCCTGAGGGACAAGGGGGGAGGAGGAGGAGGAGGAGCAGGGGAGGGAGGAGGGAGCAGCAAAGGCCACCGCTGAGCCCCACGGCGGGTGCGGAGCGGGTAGATGGACGAGCACGCAGCAGGCGGAAGGCGGGTGGAAGGGCACGTGGGCAGGTAGAGGACGGAGGAGGCCCGCTTCAGAGCAGCAAGTGGTCGGTGTGTGTCCAAGGGATTAGGCACAAACGGGGCGGTGGGGAGAGCTGAGAACACGCGAGGGGCGTGGACTTACTGCTGGGAAGGCTAGTAGCCTAGAGGATTCTGCAAAGAACGCTGAGGCCACGAGGGCCTGGCTGGTGCTGAGGGGCCCGCGCGGGGCTGAAGAGTATACGTGGTCGTCCCCGCCCGGATTTACATCTACCAGAACCTCAGAATGTGACCTTATTTGGAAATCATCTTTGCAGATGTAATTAGTAAGGGTGAGGTCATACTGCGGAAGGGTGGGCCCTACATCCAATGACTCGTGTCCCTATGGGAAGCCCGTGAGGAGACAGAGACACACACAGAGAAGCCAGGAAGCAACACGGAGGCAGAGATGGGGGTGAGGCAGCTATAAGCCAAGGACTGCCAGACGCTGCCAGAAGCCGGGAGGAAGGCATGAGACGGCTCTTAACCCTGCCGACACCTTGATATTGGACATCCAGCCTCCAGAACTCCTAAGGGAATACATTTGTTGCTTTAAGCCACCCAGTTTGTGGTCATTTCTTACGGCAGCCCCAGGAAGCTAATCCAAGGCCCGAGTCTCTTGTGTCCCTCAAAGGCCCTGAACTTCACTTCTCGGCCGGCACTTGCCCCTGCACTACAAGTGCTGGTCACTTGCCAGTCTGCCCCTCGGACAGAGGGTCCCTGTGAGAAGGACCCCAGGTCTCAGTCCTCCTGCACCCAGCAGGTACTCAATAAATGTTTGTAGGTGGAGGAGAAAAGGAGAGAAGAATGAAAATCATAAACCATCAAAGTGAAATAAGGTCAATAGAGACCACCCACTCCAACATTCCCATTTTACAGGTAGGAAGATGGAGGCCCGGAAAGGGAGGATGACTTGTCAGAGGCCCCACTGTTGGCGCAGGGAGCCCCAGGCTGCCAGCCCAGCCCTCCATCCCCACATGGCCCTGCTCCACATCACGTACTCACCAACGGCCACATGTGACTCACCGTGCCGGCCCCGTGGCAGCTGCTGCACTTGTAGCGCCCATGCCCGTGGCATTTGTGGCATTCCTGAGAGTGAACGCTCTCCTTGATCTGGTTTTCCAAGTACCAGCAGCTCCTGATTTCACCAACCCCACCCCCATGATGTCAGCATCCCACGTGGAGGTATAACAGTTCAGGCCATGGTGGGAAGATGACCATTGGTGACTAGGCTTCCAAAGGGCCTTGAACACCAAGCCAAAGAGATCACGTTACCACCTCCTCGGAGCCTCAGCCCAGTCGGTCCTGGATGCTAAGACGGGGAGACCAGGTCTCCGACTCCCATGTCCTAACTCACACTCCCAGGCTAAACCACAAAAGCCAGTATCCTTAGCCCATTAGGTGGCTAAAGTGGTCTTTGGGAATAGAAGCCATAAAAAAACAGAGGGTGTTTTTGCAAAAGGCAGCAAACTAGCTACTGGAATTCAATGGCTGAATCAAAATAGCTTTTCCACCCTGGAGAACAGGATGAAACACTTTCTTGATCTCTCAAAGTCCTCTTCGTCTTATGATGCTATGAAAACTCAGAGGGTAAAATGACACGCTTGAATCAAGTTCTAAAGTGAAAACAAGGCAGGTAATTAGATGAGAACATAACATAAAACATCTCAGCTGGGGTTTTGTAACACATTAGGTCACCCTCACTACCTGTCCTGATTATATTTCTGTAAAACAGAGTGGATGTCAAATTCTACTCCCCTAATGACTTCCATAAAAAAATCCCAGTGATGCTTTAATTTTATTTTATATGTTTCATTCAGCTGTTTCCCAACAGGTCAAAAAAATAAAAATAAAAAAGATAAAAACACTCAGATGGTCTAGGAATGTGAATGCTCACTATTTAAAGCTGGTGACAATTTCGTACCATCCTGTTGCTATGTGAACGCTCCCTAATTTTCGCGGAATTTCGTATGGGACTACAGCCCATACGCTGGGTTTTCTTAGAATTCTGCTTATTTGATGGGCAAGGAATAAACCACCAGCCTGGACTTTGGGTTTCCTTTTTAAAAGGATAAAGTTTGAAGAAACTATGGTGCCCGGAAAACCAGCTCCAAGAGAAGGGCAGAGACTCCAATAAACACATTACCTTGACCAATGATGAGTGAGGGACTTGGAACTTCCTGGTATCTTCCTGAAACATCGGGGGAACCTGGACCTTGATGTCCCAAAGCCTGGGGGAGGTCCCTCTTTGTGGCCCATCCACGGAGTGGTCTGACAGAGAAAGGGGCTGTTCAAAGAGCAGCAAACGGCTGCAAGGACCAGCTTTCATTTATTCACCAAATAGTACGGAGCCTTCACCTGGTGCCAGGCGTTAGGCTAGACCCTGGGGCCGAGGGACTGGTAGGTAAGGGTCCCCTTAGAGCCTGTGCTTCAGCAGCCAAGCGTCGGAGTTGGACAGACCCGGCTGACTCCTGCTTCTTGTACTTCCTGGCTGCGGAACTCGAGACCATCTCCTCCACCTACCTCTCCGCCCTGCAATCCTCTCCTCTCTACCCAGGGATAACGGTGGCACCTACCATGGAGAACGGTAGTAAAACTGAACAGCAGAAGGCATACCAGTGCTTAGCCCAGGGCTGGTACAGGCCGAGGGATCAATAAACAAGGATTGCCACCACTACCGTCACCAGCCCCACCATCTTCCTTCTCCTCCTCCTCCGTTCAAGGAGATGGACTACATCGCAAGACAACAGAACATGACGTGGTGAGTGCTTCGGACAAGAGCTGCGTAAGGCGTTCTGAAAACTCAGAAGACTGACTCATTCTGCTGGGGAGGGGACAGCAGGGGAGAAACCCTCAGAGGCTTCGTAAAAGAGGGGACCCTCCAGCTAAGTCTCGGAGGATGAACCAGAGAACAGGTAGGGCACAGAGCTTCCCAGAAAGAGAGGCTTAAGCCTCTAGGGGGTCCAGCAGAGGTGGCATAGCACACTGAACGGGGTGGGGATCCAGAGGCTCGGGGAGGCGCCGGGGGCGGCCCAGGAGGCAGGCAGACGCCCGAGCACACTGGCCCCGTGTGGCAGCACCAGCCTGGGGCCAAACGCAAACACTAGACTTTTGCAGGACCTCCTGCAAACCACTTCCCTGGAAGGTCTCCCGGGGGAAAGGCCACCCTCCCTTTTTATGGGGGACGGGAAGCCGAGGCTGCGAGCAGCAGAGCATCTTCCTCGGGGTCAGTGGCTAAGCCAAGTCCTGACGTTCTCCACCAGCCCCTGCCGTATTCGCTCCTCATTAAACTCATTTCAGACAACTCACTTACTGGTATAGGGCTGAAAAGTCCATTCACTTATCCTGGATTCACTGAAGGTTTCTAGTCGATACTACAAAGGAAAAATAGTGTGTTCACACTCGTGCCCTCAGGAAGACAGAGCCTTATGCAAAAGATGAAGCTCCCCAGCCCTGGGCTCAGCAGGGGGAACAGAAGTTCCCAAGCACGGCCAGCGCCCGAGGGCTGCTCAGAACAGGCTGGCAGCAGCGACTCGTGTCGCAGATGCCCTGGGACACATCTGCAGGGGGTCACTCAGCCCCAGGAAATCTCCCCTGACAGACACACCACTGGGCACCTGCAGTATAATGTGTATAATTTCTTTATACACAGAAATGGTCTATGAGGCAAGTTTTGAAGCAAAAACTGCCCTTTGACAGATGGAGGCTGCTGGAATCAGCCGCTCCGAGCGCCCCCTGGGGGAATTTATCTGCCTGAGGTCGAGATCCTCCTTCTTGATCCTCATCCACGGGATCCTGGACATCGCCTGGCTCCTCCTTTTCCATGTGAGGAAAGGGATGCTCAGAGAGGTCAGGTGACTTGCCCAAGGTCACACAGCTACACAGAGACCTTGTATCTCAAATCCCTGCTCTGACCACTCCCTGCGAGGCTGATTTCTGTGACTGTGTGCCCTCCAGGGGATGGCTATGCCAGTGACACTAGGAAATGTGAACTTAAACTTGTCCCTGTCAAGGCAGAAGGTGACAAAGGTGGGGTCACCTTGTGTGGTCTTGGTACCAAGCACAGAACCTCCCTGGAGCCTCAGGCCTGGGGGTGATGAATAAATAAATACCCTTGGCACAGATGAAACTTGGGGGAGGCAGAGGGAGCTGGGATCAGGGGAGGAGACGGCCCTTTCTAGCCCACCCCTCCAGGAAGCAGGTAAGTTGCCTTTAAAAACAGGGCTTTGGTGCCAGCCAACCTGTGTTTGAATCCCAGCTCGATCACTTCTAGCTGCATGTTTGGGGGCAAGTAACGCCACCTCTCTAAATGTCCAATTCCTCCTAACTGGTGATGATACCTACCATGCAGGGTAGCTATGAGGATTTGCTAAGACATATAGGTAACGTGCTGTCGGTGATGCCTAGGGCATTCGAGCTGTTCTCTGGTGATTGACAACCATGATTCCTTGTATTATAACTCACTACAATGTCACCGCTATTCACACGCACTGTTCCCCCAGACTCCTTTCTCCCGGGCCTCGCCAGGCGCCCGCCGGCCAGCCCTCACCCTGCGCAGGGCCTGCTGCTTCAGCTCCAAGATGACGAGGTCGCCGGCGGCCGCGCTGCCGTAGCAGCACTTGGAGTCCACGAAGCTGAGGAGGGCTTCCCGGGCCACCTCCTCTGTCACCACGGGGACTCTGGTGGGGACCGAGCAGAGGGGCGGTGGGTCTGGGGAGAGCCTGCAGGCTCACCCAGGCCAGTCAGCCCCCTCACTGTGCAGATGGAAACTAAGGCCCGGAGACAGGGGTCCCCCGGCCGTGTCCACAGCAGTGTAGAGCCCTCGGGCATCCAGCCGGTGAGGGCATCTCCGGCATCAGGAACTGTGTGAACAGATGCCCGGTGGGAAAGTGGCAGGTCCTTCGAGAGGACAGCAAAACCACTTTAGCTGAGGTGTGGAGCGGCGGAGAAGGGCTGATGGGATCTTAGAACTCAAATGAAAAAACAAAAACAGAAACAAAAAACTGAAAGATGAATTATGCCACTTTACAGATAAGGAAAACTGAGGTCCAGAGAAGATGTCACACAGCTAGAAGGAGGCAGAGTTAGGCTAGACGAGGTTCCTGCCCTCTGAGAACTTGACTTCAGCCAGAGGAGCTGTGAGTAACGCTCAGGGGAAGACCCCAGCCGAGAACCTTCTGACAGTGGTGCCCACAGAGACCCGCCGTGAGCCCGCTGGACGGCAGCGGTGCAGGCTGGGAGGGCAGACTACGAAGGACCCTTTCTCGGCCCCCTCTCGGGACACCTCTCCTCCTCCTGGAAGACTCCCCTGAGGCCCAACTGCCCTGTCCCTCCTCGGCAAAGCCCTCCCGCCACCGCCATGAGCAGAGGCCCCTTCCTCCTCCCCGCCCCCCATCTTCACATTCTTCTCCACGGCCGCCTGCCTCCAAATGTAAGCCCTCACCAACGCACGCTGTGTCGCCGACACCCCCGGCCCTGCGCACAGAGGGGCCCGCGTGCCCACAGACAGGGCACAGCAGGTGGAGAGCGTGGGGCAGCAGTGGCCGGGACGACTCCGCGGAAGAAGGGGCGTCTGCAGGCACGCAGGGCGGGCGGCCAGGGAGGAGAAGGGAGGTGGTCCAGGCAGCAGCGGGGCCAGGAGCACCAGGAAGACACCCTCGACGGCAGGACACGGCCACCCGGGACCCAGAACGGGCACGGCTCCTCCTCCCGTCCGCACAAAGCTGGCTGGACAGCCGGAGCTCTGCCCCGAGTCCTCCAAGCAAGCAGACTTTCGGTAAAGGGCGAGATAGGAAATACTTCAGGCTTTGTGGGCCACGTGGCCTCTGTGTCACCACTCAGCTCCTCTGTCACAGTGTAAAAGCAGCCACAGACAGTAAGGAAACAAAAACACATGGCCGTGTGCCAATAAAACCTGATAGACAAAAGTAGGCAGTGAGCTGGATCTGGCCTGGGGGCCGTAGTTTGCAACCCGTGATCTAGACTAGAGTTTTCAACCCTGGCTTGGTAGCCAAACAACCTGAAGAGCTTGGAAAAATACACACTCCCAGGCTCCATCCCTGGAGACTCTGATCTACTGGGTCTGGAGTCCTGATGCACTGTCTGGGTTGAAATCTGTGGCCCCTGAGATCCCCGAGGAGGGCTGTCGGGGGACAAAGGTGACCTGAGGATCACCACGCGTGATCCCGTGCGATGGCTTCATGGGGGTTGCCAGGGCTCACCTGTGTTCCAGGAACGAAGACCAGCACCTTTGTTCCTGGGGTCTCCCCGGGGCCTCCGAAGGTGGGAAGAATATCTGGCACCCTGGAGGAGAGCGGGGGAGTCAGGGCTCGACAGCCCGGCTCCAAGGCACAGGTATTTGTGGGACAAAAGGAGGAAAGATGGGCCGAATGTGAGAGAGAAGAGACGAAGAGTGAGGGTTCCAAGACCAGCAGCATCCTGGTTATAAGTGGAGATGGACGTGGTCACGGAATGTCCATGGACACAGGGCCTACGCCCCGTCCTCCCGTTCCCTCCCAATGGCGACAAGGGGCTTCCCAGGGCCCCCAGGGGACAGGGGAGCTCTCCCAGCCCGGCCTGTTCCAGAGATGCCCGCACAACAGCATAAGCCCCGGGAAGAGGCTGCGGGACCCAAGCCCCCAGGGACACAGACTCACTGTCCCCTTGAAGAAGCCAGTCACAGCTGGGCAGCCTCTCCAGGAGTTCAGCCGGGGGCGCCAGAGGACTCTCGGCCTCGAAGCTGAGGTCCATCACACCTGGGGAAGAACGGGCAGTGCTGAGCCTCGGGGAGGAGGGGGTCGAAGGCGACTCCTGTCAGCTACCTGACAGGTGAGGGCAGGTGCATCGTCAAGAGGCTCACGGTTTCAGTCAGTCTCACTCTGGCCCCCTCGGGACACACAACATACTTGTAGGGCGGCCAGCAATGGGGTTGGGGGTATGACAGTATCAGCGGTAATAATAATGATGAGACAAACATTCGGAAGGGCAGCTCCTATTTGCTGGGCACCTGCTCTGTGCCAGTCAGCAGGACAGGTGCTGTATACACAGTATCATATTCCCCAGCCCTAGGAGACAGACACTGAATAACAGATGGGCACACTTCTTTGCTGCTCCTCTCATCAACAGACAGGTCTCTGTTTCCTCCCCTTGAACCTGGGCAGGCTTGTGACCGCTTCACCAAGTGAACACAGCAAGCAAAGAAGAGACTGCAGCTCCTACTTCTGGCCTCCTGAAGCCGTCCCTCTTGATGCCTGAGCTGCCAGGTAAGAAATTAGACTATCCCACTGGAGAGGCCACGTGCAAGTGCCCTGAGACTACGTGGGGAGGGGCCCAGTGGAGCCTGGCCTTCCGGCCACCCTGCCAAGCCACCAGGAATATGAGCAAAGCCGTCTTGGACCCTCCAGTCCAGAGCAGCTGCCTGCTGAATACACTGAGGGACCCTTTTATGCACTGCATGTCTGCATCCCCCCAAATTCATATGTTGAAACCCACAGCCCCAGTAGAGCTGGGTTTTTTGGGTTTTTTTTAACACATTAAAAAAAATTATTTATTTGTTTGTTTGTTTCTGGCTGTGTTGGGTCTTCGTTGCTGCACTTGGGCTTTCTCTAGTTGCGGCGAGTGGGGGGCTACTCTTTGTTGCGGTGCGCGGGCTTCTCATTGCGGTGGCTTCTCTTGTTGCAGAGCACAGGCTCTAGGTGCGCGGGTTTCAGTAGTTGTGGCACGCGGGCTCAGTGGTTGTGGCTCGTGGGCTCTAGAGCGCAGGCTCAGTAGTTGTGGCGCACGGGCTTCGTTGCTCCATGGCATGTGGGATCTTCCGGGACCAGGGCTCGAACCCATGTCCCCTGCAATGGCAGGTGGATTCTTAACCACTGCACCACCAGGGAAGCCCTTGGGAGGCGATTAGGTTTAAATGAGGTCTTAAGGATGGAGCCCATGATGGGATCAAGGTCCTTATAAGAAGAGAAAGAGGCTAGGGCTCTCGCCCTCTCTACTATGTGAGCACCCAGTGAGAAGGAGGCTGTCTACAAGCCAGAAGCGGGCCCTCACCAGATGCCGGGTCTGCTGATGCCTTGACCTTGGACTTCCCAGCCTCCAGAACTGTAAGAAATAAATGCTTGTTGTTTAAGCCACCCAGTCTATGGTATTTTTGTTACAGAAGCTTGAACCAACACAGACCCTAATCAGTTACACATGGAGCACCCACCTGAGCCCCGTTGAAATTTCTGACCCACAAAATCATGAAACATATTAAAGTGGTTGTTGTTTTAAGGCAACCTAGGATGTGGGACAGTAGGTCATGCAGCTTCCTCCATCAGGCAGTCTTTACTCTGAGACTCTCCACAGACCCAGACAAGACCTTCTTGGAGCTGCACCAGGGTCTCAGGCTCCCCCTGCTGCCCTCTCTCCTCTCACAGGTGTCTGACCTGCACTGGGGTCCAAAGACGGTCCCTGCCTACGCCTGCCCCTTCTCCCCCTTTCCCTTCACAGGTCTCCAAGGGACATCTGGCATGTCTCAGGCCATCTTGGTGTCTGCTTCTTGGATGACCCAAACTGACACACCAGCACAACCACGTTCTACCAATGAGGAGACTGAGGCTCACAGAGATTGTGAGTCGCCCAAGATCACCCAGCCAGTGAGTGACAGAGTTGGATTCAAACCAAGGTTCTTCTCTCTCCAAAGCTGGCATTCTTTTCCAAGTACTTTTTACAAGGCAAACCCTATGGAAGAAGCACTGATTATATAACTGTTTTTAAAACCTCATCTTGATCTGTCAGGCTGTGACATCTATACATAGGGACTGAGACCCCAAGGAGGAAAGCATAATACTAGAACTGGCTCCTGGAAACTCAGGACAACTCATGAAGCACCTCCCACACCTGATGCCTCACCCCACCATCCCACCTAGAGGTGTGGAAGGCAGGGCGTCTAACTCCGCTTGACACGAGGAGTCTGACCCTCAGAGAGGTTACTCCAGTACTCCCAGGGTGCACAGCGCTGGAGTTAGAGCAGGCCAGAGGCTTCTTGCTCCAGTTCCAACCCAGTGGGCCACCTGTCAAACCTGTTCCGTGAAGTCCCCAGGCTGGGGGACAAGGATCCCTCAACTCTGTCTTTCTAGTGGCCAGCTGACCATAGGAAGTTGACTTTAAAGGGCGAGCTGATAAACGGTCAGTGGAAGGGGATTCTCTCTGCATTAAGTCACTGAAGGCCACTTGGGTCAAACTTCCAGCTGACCCACCTCATCTCCGAGACCTCCTCTTTTCTGCAGCTCTCTAAAACCTATAGCTCTTTATCACTACGAAAATAAAAATATTATGTCCTGTTCTTTAGCGTTTAATAAAAGCAGAGGCCAGAAGAATAAGTAGATCTTGTTCAAAACTGGAACAGCTTAGGTTATCTGGAAGTAGAGACAAGACGTCGGATGGTGAAGAAGCCTGAAATTCTGGCATTCATGGCCAAGAACAGTGAGGGAAGAGGTGGTGTCATTAAAACAAATAAACAACCCTGCTCTACCACCCCTCCCCCATTAGGGGTGCACTTGTCCTCTGATAATAAGCAATACATATGCGTCTCTAAGGTTCTGTCTCCTTGCAGGAAACTTCCAAAAGAAGCTGAAATAGAAGAACGTTTGTGGATATAGAGAGTACCTTTCTTAGCAGGAAAGCTTATCTTTGTAAGCAAATGATTCTGCCAAGAAGCAGGTGAGAGCCCTGGGACACATGCGGGTGCAATGTAAAGTGACATCATCCCAAAGCTGCTAACGCCTGCCAATGTGTCCTGAAATCCCCAGGATGAGATTTCCCCTGGAATTATTATTCTTCGAACCTTGGTTCTCAATATTGTTTCGCTTCTAATAAGTTTATTAGCATTCTCAGCTACTCCAGCCACCAGTGACCCAGGGATCAGCAAACATTTTCTACAAATAGCCAGGTGGTAAATAGTTCAGACTACGGGCTATACAGTCTGTCTTAGTTACTCACCTCGGCCGTAGTGCCCTGAAAGCAGCTATAGACAACAGACAACTGAATAAGTGTGGCTGGTTCCAATGAAACTACAAAACAGGCGGTGGGTCAGCTTTGGTCCATGAGCCGTATTTTGCCCACCCTGCCCTGACACCCACCTGTGCGGGGGGGTTCTGAGGGGGATCAGGAAGGTGGCGGCTGGAATTTGAACCTTTCTGGGGCAGGGTCCACGCAGTGTCTGTGGGCACAGTTAAAAGAATTAAAGGTGAGGGGCAGGGTTGGACTGTAGCCAGGGTGGGGATGGGGGTGACTGCACTCAGAACCCCTGGGCACGGTGCTTAGGAACCCGGGCTCTGATACGCTGCCGTCTGAGCCAGGTAACACATGACACTGCGCCACACACATCCTCCCAGCACTCAACTCCCCCTGCTGGGAGAGAGAGCGGGTGGTATTAGGGCCCACCTAACGAGACAACGTGTATACAGCTCTCAGCCCCGAGACTGGCATGTAATAAATGCTCGGTCAGTGCCTTGGACCGAGGAGGGCGGGTCTTCCTCTTTCTTGGTGCTCCTTTAAGCCAGCACACAAGAGTGAAAATGTCAAGCGTGGAAAGAAAGGCAAGGCCATCACAGCCCCCTCCCCTGGGAGGGCCCCCGCCTGCCCGGAAGTCTTGGCTCCGCTGGGTCATCAATACTCCCCCGGACAAGAAGACAAGGAAACGCCACGTGGCTGCTCTGTCCTGCTGGAAACCAAACAACAGCGCAGGAAGACGGGAAGAATGAGAGGTGGGGAACTCAGAGCTCCATCCATCAACTGGGAGCCACAATGACCTCTGGCAACTCGTCAGAGCTAAATTAACCTCCCCATTATGTTGTGGACGAAAATAAAGGCCTCCAGGCTGAAGCAGGGGCAGACACATCATTTCCTGGGCAGACCTCATCGGGCACAACAGGAATGCGGACGTCACGGGACATTGTGTGGTGCCCAGCGTGGGGTGCTCCGACGGGGGCCACCAGCCGCGTCACCGTTTCCACGGTGTTGGGCTGAGTCCCAGGGTGGCCGTCCAGTGGGACCACCGCCCCCTGATTCACGCACTGCCTGGGTGAGGGACGCTCCACGATCTCGCTTGCACCTCATGACAACCACTATTTCCCCCGTTTAGTAGAAGGACGAGATGAGGCTCAGAGATGTGATTGGAGACAGCAAGCCCACAGGCTCGAGGCAGAGACAGAAACAGTACTTAGAACGCAGAGCCTGACTCCAAGCCCCAAGGCCTTTCTGCTCGGGTGAACACCCCAGTGCTCCAGGCACACCCGTCAAGTGGTTGCCGAGAGAGCTTCGCAAAGTGCCACCCACGTCGTGTTTCTGCTCGCCAGACGCCAGCTATTTTTCTTTTGTATAGGAAGGAATTTTTCTGGTGGAGAAAGGCACAATTCGTGGATAACCCCCTTATCTTTCTCTTTTTAAAATGCCATTCCCTTGATTTCAGATGATGAAAGGAGTCCACGTCTCCTGCCCCTGATTAATCATTGTTAAAGCACTGAAATCTGACAGAAGTGGTGCTGAAAGTGACTTCCATGTGGATGCAACACCCAGAATGTCCCTATCCATGCCTACTTTGGTACCAACTTATGTCACTGGAGGAAAATATTCTCTCTCCGAAGCTTCCCCACATTGTAGACTCAAAAACTAAGGAGACAGCACTTTAGTGACTGGGAAGGGTAACTCAACTGGCTAAAGTGGACAGCCAACTCTCACCTAAGAAGGGACATTTAAATTACAGAAGTCAGGCTTCCCTGGTGGCGCAGTGGTTAAGAATCCACCTACCAATTCAGGGGACACGGGTTTGAGACCTGGTCCGGGAAGATCCCACATGCCGTGGAAGAACTAAGCCCGTGCGCCACAACTACTGAGCCTGTGCCCTAGAGCCTGTGAGCCACAACTACCGACCCTTTGTGCCACAACTACTGAAGCCCGCACACCGCAACTACTGAAGCCCGTACGCCACAACTACCGAAGCCTGTGAGCCTAGAGCCCGAGCTCTACAACAGGAGAAGCCACCGCAATGAGAAGCCCGCGCACCGCAACGAAGAGTAACCCCTGCTCACTGCAACTAGAGAAAGACTGCGCACAGCAACGAAGACCCAAAGCAGCCAAAAATAAACAATAAATAAAATAAATTTATTTTGGAAAGAAAAGAAAGAAAAAGCTTTAAAAATAAATAAATAAATAAATAAATTACAGAAGTCCCATAGCAGGCTCCCTTTCTGAAACCAGGAGAAAACTTTACCTAGTTTCAGATTTCATCAACCTTGTTTCTAAAAACTTTCTGGACAATCTCACACCTTGCAGTAGACCCTAAATGCCGGCCTGAGGTTTGATTATGTTGGAAACCAGCACATAGGGTGACCCTATGGCAGGATCAGAGTTTTTAGAATTTTAAGGGAACTAAAAAGAGTTCACCTTCCTCTTACCTTGCTTACCAAAAAGCTTGATGCCAAAACAGAAACACCACGGTGGTAATATTTTCCATTAATAGCAGTTTAATTTTAAAGCTCTCAGGGACATAATCTGATAATTCTCTAGAGTCAACATTTACTCCATGCCTACTCTGGGCTGAGTCATATATTAGGCACTTTACATCCAATTAATCTTTTACCAATTCTGCAAGATGACACCATCTCTATTTTTATTGGGGGAAATAAAGCTCAGAGAGGTCAAGTGACTTAGGCAAAGTCACCCAGCAATTAGGAGGCAGAGCTTGGATTTGAATCCAGATCTGACATAGCCCATGTCTACTACAACAAACTCCAAGAATAAACTGAAAGAATGCTAATGAGCAGTATTTTTTAAGAGGAAAGATTGCATTCGACTGTTAGTAGAAGCTTATTAGAATAAGACTATGGATACACAATTTCCAATATATCAGAGATCAGAGTCGCTCCTCCTCAAATACATGCTAAAATATCTAGGTACAGTCTCTCACTTCAATATGAAAAAGGACTCCAACAAAATTTAAACTGAGCTCTCTCAGATTAGCATGGGTTCATTTTATATCCCACTGCAGCTCTGAGGCTTAAAGCTCGGAGACACTAACACTAAAGGCAGGAAAGAGTGTTGGGCCTGCAAAGGACCTTCAGAGTCACCAAGTTCGGTAACTCTGAAAAAGTACTAGTGTCACAGGCCTCTCTGGGATTCAAGTGAAAGTTGTGGATGCCTTCCCCTCCCGCTCCCCACACACACACACAAAGCCCGTACACACAGTATTTTGCCTTCACCTTCATGGTCCTCAAATTAAGAACTCCTGACCAATCTCCTTTTACAGATGGGGAAACTGAAGCTCAGAGAGGTTTAGTGGCTTGACCAAGATCACAGAGCCAACTCACAGCAGGGCTAGGACTTGAACCCTAGCCTGCCAATTCCCAACCTGATACTCCCCACGTTGTCCGTTCCAAACTCACTATCCAACTTTCTTGTTTTAAAACATAGCACATTTCTTCTTAAAATACCACTTCTTTCTTCATCTCTTTAATTAGTTCTTAGATTCCGTTGTATTTCTGTCCCACTAATGACAAGATGGGGTCACCTGGACTATGTTTCCTGAGCAGTAATGAACAAGCGAGCTTTTTGCTAGAGGGAGATGGTGCGTAAAGACCTTTCACTGACATTGCTTTAAAATTAACCTCATCTAGAAACTGATGCACCTCCGACTGAAATGAGAATCCTGATATTCAGGCTCACATTTGGCTTGGGCGGGGGAGGGGAGACTATCAATCAGAGAAAGGAAGGATAGAGAATCTAAGATTTGGACAGTGTTACGCGGTTAGGGAGGAAAGTCCTCACCTTGGTTTTCTACCTTCCTTCTCCGCTGCCCCGAGGCACCTAATGGAAGAACAGCCCGCAGGCTGCACATGGGCTTTACATGTGAAAGGGAGGAAGGAAGGAAGGGATGCTCTAGCGACACAGACGCAGAACCAAGACAGCGCTGAGGGCAGCGGGGAGACTTCAGCTCAGCGACCCACGGAGGCGGGCGCCCCTCGCCCTGACAGCCTGTACTTACTGTCATCGTCACTGAGATCCCTGTCCATCGTCGAGATGTCCAGCCAGGCAAGTGTCTGCCCTCCCAGTGGGCTCAGGCTGCTGGGATCTGAGGGACCACCCTTGGCCCCTCCCAGAACAGCGGGCCCATTGTTACCTGATCTGAATACAACAGAGGGAAACATCTGTGGGGAAGCACCGAGTCCATCAGGGCGGCTGCTCTGGACCCAGTCTAAGGGTTCTTGGGGTTCCTCCTCACAAGACCCTCTACTTGCCGGGCTCGTGCTGGTGCTCCTGACCACCTGCATCCTCACGCAGCCCTACGAGATGGGCACCTTCATGGAACCCATTTTCCTGAGCCGGGATTCAGACTCTCGTCTGCTTGACTCTCAGGTCAGAGCTCTTGACCCCTGTGCCACACGGCTCATCTATAGGGAGGCAGGTTTCTGAGCGCTGGGCAGGCAGGGTGGAGGAGGCGGGTAGAGAACGATGTAAAATGTAATAACCGCAAGGAGGTTACCTCCCCAACGGCAACGGGAGATGCAGGGGGGAGCTCTCAAGTCGTGAGTGTCAACCTCCTGGGCTCAGTGGGGAAGAGTCGAGGCTGGGATTAAGAGGCGATGCTCCAAAGCCGCTCAGCACAGCATGGGCAGAGCCGGCTCCCAACCCAGGCTGCGTGGGCCGCTGATGTCACCACACCAGCCCAGCTCTCTGGGAGACATCTGTGGGTTTTTAAAGGCCTCTTCCTGAGCCTCCTGCATCAGGGCTCGAAACACCTGCAACCCCGACCCTTGCAAGATGACGCAAGACCACCCCTCTCCTCTAGAGGAGTCTAAACCATGAACACCTGGACCTGGGTCACCTGCTGGCGGAAGCAGAGGGCTCGTGAGCTGGCGCCACCCGCACTGCACCCTTGGCAATGACGCCTCACAGCTGGGCCTGGAGTTCTCTAGCCAGGACAGCCTCGCTCTGTAGGGCAAAGCATGTACCCTATGCCCTGCCTGCCCAGCCCAGCAATGCCCACGGGATGTGTCACGATGCCCACAATGAAGACTGGCTGTCGCCTTCACCTGGGAAGTGCTGTGACTGATGTGTCCATGGCCTGGCTTCAATGGCCGCGCTGGGCACAGAGATGGCTCCAAGGCGACCAGAAAGTGCCCTCTGTCTCCCTCTGCTGCGTTCACCCTCATCATTCACTGCCCGCCCTCAACAGAATGCTGGTGACAATCATGAAAGCAGTAGCAATAATTGGACAAACGCTTCTTAAGTACAGTCAGATGCTTCAACGCCCACAAATAGGTTTTTATGGTTGATCGGAGCACTAAATTCCTTAAACTTGAGAGTTATATAAGTTTCATTACTGCATGTCCATGAGAAAGACCGAGATCCTAATACAGCCTTTTAATACCTTTAGACATTAAGCAATGATTTGAAGCCCTTGTAGAACTGTCCCCAGGGTAACGGGATTACCATGGATGTGTATGCCTTGGTGTGTATTTTACTCCAAACATAAATGTGTGTGTGTCTATGTCTGTGTCTGTGTCTGTGTGTATGTATATTTGAACCTAAACATGGTAGATGATAGATAGATAGATAGATAGATAGATAGATAGATAAACTACCTGTGGCTTAACTAAAACAATATACCACTATTAAATGTTGAGTACTTTTTAAGCAACCATATATGCATGCCAAAAACCCTCCTCAGCATTTGAAAGAAACAATCATAGGAAATTATTAAATGGCAAACAGAAGCACAGAAGGTTAAACAGAGCTGAGTACTAAGGGGTCCAGAAGTCTTGAGGCTGCAAAAATGTAGACAACCATGAGGTGTATCTTAGGAACCAGGGAGTGTTGATGAAAGGCAGTGAAAGTCCCTTGCTGCACACTAGTTAGATCACATAGTAATGGGTTAATAAATATCTCTTAAAATACATGGAAAATGAACAAACCAACTGCTAGACCTTTCTAATCTTGCTTAGGCATCAAGACAGGAATGCTGTCTGCAACTACAATGGCATGTGTGGGTGACTCAGGCCAAACAATGTAACCATCACCACCTAGTATTCAGGTGTCAGGAGAAACAAGCATCATTGATTCTAGGCTCCAGGCCAGTATGAAGCTAATACTGGTTCCCACTTCCTGCTAGTATCAGAGGGGCTTCGGGTAGGGAAAGAGAGGCATCAAATGCGTTCCAGACATTTTACATTCATTCTGCATCACTGCTATTGATGTCAAGAAGGGGGCGCTTAGAGCTCTTCTTCTTGAACCGGTCCACGTCAGTCCGTGGATATGATCCGTCATCACACTCTTCAGGTCTTACACATGGTGAAATACCCATGAAACATTTGTTGAATGAACATAACTGTCTAAGAGCTAACTCTATCCATTTATTGCTGTCTGAGAATCTTGTCTGTTCTTGGAAATAAAGGCTATTTGATCTCATAGTTCGGTCTCTGAGTCCTGAGGGTACCTCAGGGCTGTGGGAATCATGTTAGGGCAGTATAGGGCTTTAGAAGAGAAACTAGAAATCACAGCACCTGGCTGCAGCTGAATATGACGCTGAGAGAAATTCCTAGAGGTAGGGCTCAGCCGATACCTGCAAGTATTTAAAGGGCTGTCATGAGGAGCTGGGTCTCAGGACACTCATCCTACGAGCAGGCATGCTGAGAGCTGATCCAGGATGGGGGACCATTTCAACTTATCAGAGAGAAGATCTGTCTAGGGACAGATCCTTCCACTGGGTTGGGCCCCTCCAAAGAATATTAAAGCAGAAGCTTGCCGATAAAACAAAGTGGGCAGTAGTAGAACCCAACAGTTTGTGACTTCAGAATCAATGTAAACTGGGTTCAAAATTCAAAGGTGGATGCTGCAGCACTACAGTCCCTTTTTGGAGCATCTCCAGAGGACAGTGGAAAGAAATCCTCCTGGTGGGGAAAATTCTGAACAGTGCACCTGGTTGTGCATTTTGCCTGAAGGAAGAAATGGCCACAGATAAGAGTCTATACCCCTGTTGTATAGCACAGGGAACTCTGCTTCACTTCGCTATACAGTAGAAACTAACACAACACTGTAAAACAACTATACCCCAATTTAAAAAAAAAAAAAGAGTCTATACCAATTTATAGGCTATGGAAAATGGTTTTGCTGGATGGTCAGGAACTTTGGAAGGAACATCACTGGAACACTGGTGACAAGGAGGTCTGGGAAAGAGGTATATTGATAGATTTCTCTGAATGGGCAAAGAATATGAAAACATTTGTATCTCATGTTAATGCTCATCAAAGGGTGACTTCAGCAGAGGAGGATTTCAATCATCCTTTAAAGTCGAGGTGTGACCCATCCCGTGGGGACCAGTCCGGCTCCTTCTGCAGCCACTTCTGCCATTGCCTAGTGGGTCACAGTGGAAGGGACGGAGGTCATGCATGGGCTCAGCAACATGGGTTTCCACTCACCAAGGCTGGCCTGGCTACTGCTGAGTGCCCAGTCAGCCAGGAGCAGAGACCAACACGGAGTCCCAATATGGTGACCAACCAGTTACCTGGTGGCAGGCTGATTACACTGAACGGCTTCCATCATGGAAGAGGTAGTGCTTTGTTCTTCTGAAACAGACACTCTGAATATACCTGTGCCTTCCCTACACACCATACTTCTACCATCTCCAGACTCTAGCAAAAAGAGCAGAGGCTGCATCCTCTAAGATGAAAGAAATCATCAGACCAGTCTGGATGAGAGACAGAGGTTTCTGGCAAGTAGTTCTCATGTTTAAGCCACCAGGAAGTTCACCAGAGGCTCCTGCAACAGTTCAGGAAGTGCTTACCGTGTGCCCAGCCCTGAGAGGTAAACCAGGTAATTCCTGCCCTTGAGGAACTCACTCCTGGTATTAAGTGGGAGACAAATTCATAAGCAAGTACTTAAAATTCAGAGGCGCAAAGGCGGCAGCAGAGCAGCAGACAAGACGCCCTGGAGTATCGAGGATCAGGTGTTACGTGGGATACACACACTGGCGTGGTAGTGGCAGAAAGTGCACCGCCCACTAGGCACTGGTAACACATCAACTGTCGCATGAGTACTGGGTGAGCTTCCCGGTTACTTAAACATCAGACCTCCTTGTGGGGGACCCTTGCCCCTCAGCTGGTCTGGGCTGTTGATCGTTTTGTATCAGAGGAGGCCGCTTCTGACAAGCACTGGCCCCTGACTGCCTCCCCCTGTGACTACACCTCAGACCCCCGGAGGCCGTTGCTGCTTTTTCTCCCATCAAAACGGCGGCTACCCCAAAAGGCAGCCACCCAACCAGGTGTTTGTCCCTGGCTTCCCAATTAATCTGCTGGGGCTGGTCCCAGGCTCTTGTTTCTCAGTCAGTCAACAGGAATCACCAAGGGGCTTGTCAATATTACAAATTCCCAGGCTCTGTCCCCAGGAATCCTGATTAAGTAGGTCTGAGGTGGAAGCCTGGACTGTGTCTCTTTTTATAAGATCTCTTGATGATTCCAACTCAGGTGGTCTACACTTTAAAAACCGCTGACTTAAGCAACAGCACAATTCAGCATCTTAACTTCTTTCTTACGAGTGTCATTTCAACATACAATCAGGAGCAGATTAATGAGGTTACCCACCATCTACCTGTCTAAGATATTTTTCCTTTTTATGGGAGGCAGTTTCTTGGCCTCAAGATGAAGACATAATATTGGGTTAAGTTCTTTAGTGAGATCATTCTCTTATCAACCCACAGGTTTTCATTTTCCTCCCTCAAGGGCACAAATCTTGGGACTTCCCTGGTGGTGCAGTGGTTAAGAACCCGCCTGCTAATGCAGGGGACACGGGTTTGAGCCCTGGTCTGGGAGGATCCCACATGCCGCGGAGCAACTAAGTCCGTGCGCCACAACTACTGAAGCCTGCGCTCTAGAGCCTGCGAGCCACAACTACTGAAGCCCGTGTGCCTAGAGCCCGTGCTCCACAACAAGAGAAGCCACGGCAATGTGAAGCCCGCGCACTGCAACAAAGACCCAACACAGCCAAAAAAATTAATTAATTACTTTTTTTAAAAAGGCACAGATCTTACAGGGGTAACAGCAAGCACCACAGTGAGAACAGGTCAAGCTTTTTAGAATCACCAAGCGTTTTCAGATGTTCTCTCATTTGGTGGCAGCCCCAACCTGAGCCATCCTAGGACATTCCAATACAGAAGCCCTATCTATTTCAAGTCTCCTCTCCTCTTCTGAGCCCAGAGAGCCCCCATAACCACCTGGTGAGGTGATGTCATCAAGAATTCACCCAGAAATTCAAATTATTCAGGATTTAGCCATTCTACACGTAGGTAAGTAGAAAGGCTCAAGTCCAGTCAAAGCAAATTGTTTTCATGATGGTGGTGGTGGTTATACAGCACTTTAAATTTTTTTATTGTGCACGTAACATAAAATTTACCATCTGAACCATTTTTAAGTGTACAGTTCAGAGGTATGAAGTACATTCACATTGTACAACCATGACCACCATCCAGCCACAGAATCTTTTCTTCATCCCCAGCTGGAACTTTGTTCCCATTAAGCAGTAACTCCCCAATCCCTGTTCCCCACAGGACCTGGTAATCACCATTCAGCTTTCCATCTCTATGAATTTGACTACTCTAGGTGTCTCATATAAGTGGAATCGTACAGTATTTGTCATTTTGTGACTGGCTTATGTTGCTTATCACGTAGGGCCTTTTTTATTAAAATGTATTTATTTATTTTTGGCTGCATTGGGTCTTCATTGCTGTGCACGCGCTTTCTCTAGTTGCGGTGAGTGGGGGCTACTCTTCATTGTGGTACGCGGGCTTCTCACTGCGGTGGCTTCTCTCACTGTGGAGCACGGGCTCAGGTGCGTGGGCTTCAGTAGTTGCAGCATGTGGGCTCATTAGTTGTGGCGCACAGGCTTAGTTGCTCCGCGGCATGTGGGAGCTTCCCAGACCAGGGCTCAAACCCATGTCCCCTGCACTGGCAGGCGGATTCTTAACCACTGCGCCACCAGGGAAGCCCCTCATATAGGGTCTTTAAGGTTCACGTATATTGTAGCATGTATTAGAATTTCCTTCCTTTTTAAGGCTGAACAGTATTCCTTTGTATGTTTACACCACAATAATGTTCCTCTGTATGTTTATATCACCCATCCATGGACACCTGGGCTGCTTCTGCCTTTCGGCTTTTGGCTACAGCAAATCATGCTGTTAGGAACATGGGTGGACAAATATCTCTTCAAGACCCCACTTTCAATTCTTTTGGGTATATACCAAGCAGTGGAATTGCTGGATTGTACGGTAATACTATGCTTAATGCTTTAGGGAACTGCCATGTGATTTTCCACAGCAACTGTAACATTCCTACCAACAGTGCACAAGGGTTCCAATTTCTCCACATCCTCACCAACACTTGCTTTCTGTTTATACAGTACTTTACAGTTTACAAATTATTATTAGCTCCACTTGACAGATATTTTTAAAAGGCTCAGAGATGTGACGTGACCCGCCCAGGATCACACAGTAAGAAGCCAGGCCGGAGCCTCCTAACTCTTAGTGCTACATTGTCCCCCTGCCACACAGCTACATGTGAGCACTGGTTCCAAATCCAGTCTCACTCTTTCCAGATGTGGGTCTTGCCCCACCATCTATAGAGCTCTCACCACTCACTTACTTGTCCATCCAGTGAATACTCACTGAGCATCTACTAGAAGCCAGGCCCTGCCCCAGGCTTTCTCATCAGCCCATGTAAATAAACCTGGATCCACCCAGAACCCCTAAGGGAGCCAAGACTGCCCAACAAAGGAATTCTACCCCACAGGGCCTGGCAACTGCGATAACATTGTTCCTGGCTTATCGGCAGGCTGAGTGGATGGAGACCAGTGGTGCCCATGGCAGGAATCGAGGATGGAGAGGAAGAGAATGGTCTTGACACAAATAAGAAACTTGCCCAAGTGGGAGGTTCCTGGAACACTGCACCCAAGCACCCTCCTCTCCCTGGGAGCCAGGGAAATTGGCACATCCCTTCAGGGTCAAATCATGAGCTCCTAACTGCAGTGACAGAAAAGGGACTGAGATCTTTTGAAGCCTCCCAAATGCCAAGGATGAAGGGAGATGCTTTCATAGGTGTCTTCCCACCTAAACCCTTACAGAAACATGTAAGGTAGATATTGTTCTCTTTATAGGTGAAGAAGCAGGGGCTCAGAGAGGGTGAGTGACTTACCCAAGGTCACACAGCTCATGTATGGCAGAGGCAGGATTTGAACAAGATCTGTTGGCACCAAGGCCCTAATGTAGACTACCAACAATTCCATGCATTACTACCTGTCATTGTTAGAATCTGGGGGAAGAGAGAATGATGTGGTTTTCACTGACCTGGCTAGAAAATGGCTTCATCCTTGTAAGCCTGGCTACCCAATCAACCAAACAAGTAAACCACAGAGCAAAGTTTTCACGGAAGAAAGTGAAACTCTGATGCTGTCAATTCCGTGGCCTTCAGAAGGTCACTCTTCCACCTTCCCTTTTCTCACTGAGTGATGATAATCTGAACCTCCGTCTCCTTGACAACAGAAGAGCCATACTTCAACAAGTGTCCCTCCCTGGTCTTTCTGAAAGTTCCCGAGGATCACCCACATTGCACTAATCCACGCTGTGTGTGCTGCCACGTGGCACCTTGGCCGGATGCCCTTGGGTTCTCCCTTCCACCTCCTCCGGGTCTGTGCTCCCCATCCCTTACCATCTTGACTTAAGTGAGGTCCCTCCTTTAAGTCTCTAGAACTGGGCTGTCTCACTTTACAAAATTCAGCTGCCGAAACTATGGAACACAAAGGAAAACTTAACCCGGAAGTCGGACGCATCACAGCTGCTGGGTTCCATCAACCTTGACTCTCCAGGGAACCCCAAACTCACCAACTCTTGTAACAGACCCTGGCATGCCACTGTCTTACAAGGGCCTGGCGACGTCCCCCGGTAGATGGTGGGGGTGGGCACTGGGCAGCACCCCCAGGTCCCTCAGGACTTACTCCCCAGCCCGGGGGCATCCCCGCTCAAGGCCCAGAGGGGGCCCTTCTGGAATGGCCCCGGGCAGAAGGGAGCTGCCCGGCCCCAGGGCATGCCCCACCCTCCGGAGGGGCCCACGTCCAAGGACCGGTCCATGCAAGGCCGGCTTGCCCGAATTCGGGGCAACTCTGAAGGGCCCCCCGACCGCGGCCCGAGGGAATCAGCTGAGGCCTTCGCTGCGACTGCCCTGCAGCTCCAAGCCCCTCCCCACGGGCCTGCCACCTCTGCTCCCTCCCAGGGCTGACGGGATCCCCAGAGCGCCGCCATCCGTCCGCACACCACCACCCCCTGCCCCCCTCCCGCACCCGGCTCTAAATCTGGGGGCCTGGACTCACCTTGTGTCCGTCAGCACTCACTCCTGGGTGACCTCATGTCGCTTCCTGACCACCACCGACTTCCAACTTTGCACCCGCCTCTGAGCTCCGGGCCCCTCTCCAGCTGGGACATGTCCGATCAATGTAACAGACTCTCCAACTGAACTCCTGACCTCTGTCCCCCCCGCCCCCACCCGCGCCCACAACTCCCCTCTGCTCCCCACGCAGCACGTCACGTCTACTGTCTGGGTCACGTCACAGCGTGGCCACTTGCTCCCAGTGCGCACACGGAGCCCCACCCCCTCTTCCCGGGGTCACTGCGGGAGCTCCCTCCTGGTCCTCCTGCTGCCCTCCTCGCCTCCCCGCACCTCTCCGAGCCTCTGCCAGACACAGTGCTCAGACTGATCCTTCTATAACTGCAAGTCACGTGACGGCCCTCCTCTGTTCAACACGCCCCTGGCTGCCATCTCACAGGTCCTGAAAGCCGAGCCCTTGCCGTGGCCTGCGAGGGGCACCCTACACCCCTCCATCGCCCCTGCCCTGGTCCCCACTATTCAGTCTCCTCATTGCTCCAAAGCCACACCAAGCACAGTCCCACCTCAGGGCCTTTGCACTGGCTGTGCCCTCTGGCTGGAATTCCAGATCCCACAACTCGCTCCCTCACCTCTTTTAGGCCTTGGCTCAAATGTCACTTTCCCAATGAGGCCATCCCTGGCCTGCTACTTAAAACTGGACACCCCTTGGGGCTTCCCTGGTGGCACAGCAGTTAAGAATCCGCCTGCCAACGCAGTGGTTGAGAATCTGCCTGCTAATGCAGGGGACATGGGTTCGCGCCCTGGTCTGGGAAGATCCCACATGCCGCAGAGCGACTAGGCCCATGAGCCACAACTACTGAGCCTGCGCGTCTGGAGCCTGTGCTCCGCAACAAGAGAGGCCGCGATAGTGAGAGGCCCGCGCATCGCGATGAAGAGTGGCCCCCGCTTGCCACAACTAGAGAAAGCCCTCGCACAGAAACGAAGACCCAACACAGCCAAAAATAAATTAATTAATTAATTAAAAAAAAAAAAAAAAAAAAAAAGAATCCGCCTGCCAAGGCAGGGGACACGGGTTCGAGCCCTGGTCTGGGAAGATCCCACATGCTGTGGAGCAACTAAGCCCGTGCGCCACAACTACTGAGCCTGCAAGCCACAACTACTGAAGCCCGCGAGCCTAGAGCCTGTGCTCCACAATAAGAGAAGCCACCGCAATGAGAAGCTCACGCATCACAATGAAGAGTAGCCCCCGCTCACCACAACTTGAGAAAGCCCATGCGCAGCAATGAAGGCCTGATGCAGCCAAAAATAAATAAATAAATAAATAAATTTATTAAAAAAAAACTGGACACCCTGACACCACCCTCACCAACTCTGCAGCTCCCCAGTCCTACTTCCTGCTTTTGTGTTTCTTCACAGCACCTATTACTATCCAACACTTTAACTATCTTACTGTTTTGTTTAATATCTGTCTCACCACCCTATAATCAGGATATAGGATCCATGAGGACAGATTTTTGTCTGTTTTGCTCCCTGCTGCATGCTTAGCACCCTGAACAGAGCCTGGCGAATACCAGATGCTCCACGAATTAATGAATGAATAAAGGAATGAATGAATGAATACACAGTCAATATTATTATGCAGTGACTTCATCATCCCATTGTTCTGGACTCTGAGAAGATTTCTCAGATGAGTTTGTTTCATCTATGGAGCAAGAAAAGAAAAGGAAAGGAAAGGAAAGGAAAGACTACTAGTAATTTTTAAATATCAGTTTGTATGACTTTCTAGACTATCACACTTTGAAAAACAGAGGACCCTGGTCTCACAATGCCTCGTTACAAGGACAGCAGGAGGAAATCCACTGTGACCCTGAGGCTTCAATGCTCAACTAAGGATGTTTCCCCAGAAGCTGGGAATAAGGAAAGCTCTGTCCCCACGGGGTTGGAACACAGACGGGTGACAGCTCGAGATCCACCCCACGGCTACGACTCCAAAGGACATTTCTCACGGAGCTCTTTAGCAGATACGCCACCTGGGTGCTTCATATTCCACCAGCCAGAACCAGCTTCTGTGGCCTGGTTGCCATATGCTCTCTGGACTAGAAGCTGGGGGAGGTTTTCACCCCTGGCTCCTGGCACTCAAGGAGGACAGAGTGGGGTGTTCCCAGCAGAAGTCCCAGAATCTAATCTCACGGCACAAGGCGGCTGCTGCCAGCAGTTCCCTCCCTTCCTCCTTCCTTCCTACCTAGCCAATCCATCTGTCTCCACGACCAATTTGGAATTTTCAAAGGCCAATCTATTTGGCCACTTACATTTTCAAACACAAATTCAATGTGCCCTGTGAGGCGCCGCCAGCTTCCCAGGCCTCAGGACAGCTCCTGCCCCAGCCCGTGTGACCACAGAAGGGGCTTCCACCATCAAGGCTCCAGCTCCCGCCTGCACCTCCCTGCACGGCCCCAGCCAGGGCTGGGTAACAGCTGGCGGGGCGGGGGTCATCATTGTTGGGGGTGAACACGTGTTGGCATCTCAGAAATCCTCTGGTCCTACCTCCCCACCGTACACGTGGGAAAACTGAGACCAAGAGAAGGGAAGGGACTTGCCCAGGGTCACGTGGCAGGGAGAAGCAAGCCAGCGACCAGGATTTCTTCCATGACAGATACGCCTCGCAATTCGCCCTGCGGTCCCCCAGACGTGAAGTGGCTTCTGCGGGCCACGCGGGGAGCTGGGAGCAGGGTGAGGCGCAGGAATCAGGTAGGTACCTTTCACTCATCATCAGTAACAAGCTCCGACCCTTGCAGACACCTTGGCAGGTGCTGGAGCCATTAAGTAACAGCAGACACATCCAGGTGCCTCCCGCAAAGCCGAAAGTGGCAGAAATGATTTCTCCTCCACCCACGATGTTGGGCTCCCATCTTACGTCAGCTGGAGACACAGTCCTGAGGAAGGACAGACGTGCGGCCACGACTCTAACTGCCTTCCTCCCCAGGCCAGCCCCTCCCTCCTCGGCCTCTTCTGGCCCCATTGCTCCACCATCCCCCCCACCCCACGCCCACCCCCCGGCCACACACACTGCAAACCTCTAGTTTTCCTCATCTCCTGCCTCTCTTCGCCCCCGACGCCTCCTGCCCATCTCTCCTGCCCCATCTCGGCCACGCCTTCCTCATCCTGGCCCCCACCACCCCTCCTCCCTGGGGCCTGGGCCCCCGCTCACCTGCTCCGCAGCGCCAGCCCGGGAGCCGTCTAAACCATGCGCATGCGCTCCGCGGTGACCCCCAAGGGTAGAGGTAACCGGTCCACCGCCAGATCCTGGAAGGGAAACCGAGTGATCAGACGACCCTGAGTAGTTTAGGGTCTGGAGAATGTGGCACAAGACTCTTCCCTTTTCCTACTAAGTCACCCATCCAGCCCACCTCAGCCCCTTCTCCCTGGTCCCCCCACCCCCGCCCTGCACCACTACCTCCCTGACACCCCGCGGTCTCAGGTGCTCTGGGAAGGGCTCAGCAACCTTCTGGATCTGGAATGTAAATGGCTTCACCGGCTCTAGATTCCTCCATATAAAACAACCACAAGGCCAGCAAACCTTTGTGTCACTAATAGCGGCCGCACTCCATAGCATAAGCTCCACGCTTGTAACATCTACCAAGACTCTTGTCTTTTTCTCCTACTGATGGGAGTCCCTCTCCCCGGAAGAAAGGATGGGAGAAAGGGGGAAAAGAGGGGGAAGGATTGGAAGTTCCTTTCTGCCACACTTCAGCCTGAATAAGTTTCCTGCTTCAAATCTTCTGTGGCTCCATATCACCCACAGAATAGAGTCCAGATTTTCAATCCGGCTCCCAAGGGCTTTCCCAGCTTTATCCTTCACACTTTGCCCTGACCCACTCATGCCCTGAGTTCTCGGCCACGCTACACTCCTACATGCCCCCAACAGCCAAGCTCAGTCACAACACCAAGACTTTGTGCATGCAGATCCTTCCATTCCTAACATTCTCCTCCTCCACTCTCTGCCTGTCAGACTCCTGCTCATCCTCCAAGGACCATCTCAGATGCCCCCTCCTCCAGGAAGTCACCCTGATTTCCCTGGGCAGAACCAACTGTTCTATCCTCTGTGTCTCCACAGGGCCATTATTTATGGATATGAGCATGTGACTGCCTCCCTGACACCCTGGGACATCTCCCTGAGGTGTGTGTGGGGGGGTGCCAAACTGGGTATCACTTCCAGAATGGCCATCCTGAGGCTCGTCCATGGCGCCTTGCTTCCAAACATCAAACCTGACTTAGAGAAAGAATCCACAAAGAAAATTCAGGACAACAGCCACAGGAATGGACAAGGCTGAACACATTTGTGGGTCTAAATTAAGAACCACAAATGGAGATTTAGGGCCATACAATTCAAAACCTGGACCCCTGGAGGGGTTCAGCCTTAATCACAGACCCCAGAGCAGGAAGGGGGGACTTCAGATATCCATTGCTCCAAACTTCTCACTTATTTGCCCCTTTTATTTACCTTCTCTATCTATCTATCTATCTATCTATCTATCTATCTATCTATCTATCTATTAAGGAAATACCCTGATGCTGTGGAAAAAAATCAAACCTACAAAAGATTAAAAGTTAAAAATTAATGGGCCCGCCCCACACATGAAAAAATGCTCAACACCACTAATCATCAGGGAAAAGCAAACCAAAACCACAAAGAGATATCACTTTACACCTGTCAGAATGGCCATTATTAAAAAGACAATAAATAACAAGCATTGGCAAGGATGTGGAGAAAAAGAAACCCTTGTGCACTGTTGGTAGGAATGGAAATAGGTGCAGCCACTGTGGAAAATGGTATGGAGATTGCTCAAAATATTAAAAATAGAACTACCATATGATCCAGCAATTCCATTCCTGGGCATTTATCCAAAGAAGATGAAAATATTAATTAGAAAAGATATATGCACTCTACGTTCATGTCAGCATTATATACAATAGCTAAGATATGGAAGCAAACTAAGTGTCCACTGATAGATGAATGGATAAAGAAGATGTGGTAAACATATACAATGGAATATTACTCAGCCATAAAACAGAATAAAATCTTGCCATTTGCAGCAACATGGATTGACCTAGAGGGTATTACGCTCAGTGAAATAAGTCAGACAGAGAAAGACAAATACTGTGTTCTTTCACTTATATGTAGAATCTAAAAAACAAAAGAAATGAGCAAACATAACAAAACAGGAACAGTTATAGATACAGAGAACAAACAGGTGGTTGCCAGAGGAGAGGTGGTTGAAATAGGTGAAGAAGATTAAGAGGTACAAACTTCCGGCTGCAAAATAAATGAGTCACATGAGTCACGGTATGAAATGTACAGTGAGGGGAACATAGTCAATTACTAAGTAATGTCTTTGTAATATCCTAACTAGACTTATGGTGGTGATCATTTTGAAATGTATAAGAAAAAAATCACTATGTTGTGTAACAGGAACTAACATAGTGTTGTAAGTCAATTATACCTGAAAAACAAACAAGCAAACTCACAGAAAAAGAGATCAGATTTGTGGTTTACCACAGGCAGGGGATGGGGGGAGGGGGAAATGGATGAAGGTGATCAAAAGATACGAACTCCCAGTGATAAGATAAGTACTAGGGATGTAATGTACAACACGATAAATACAATTACCACTGCTGTAGTTTAAATATGAAAGCTGTTAAGAGAGTGTTAAGAATCCCATGAGTTCTCATCAAAAAACACTTTTTTTTCTTTAATTCTGTATTTGTATGAGATGATGGAGGTTCACTACGCTTATTGTAATAATCATTTCATGGTGTACGTAAGTCAAATCATTATGCTGTACACCTTAAACTTATATACAGTGCTGTATGTCAATTGTATCTCAACAAAACTGGAAGAAAAACAAAGAAAAAATTAATGGTCCCCACCTCCAATGTCCATGTATAATTTATACATAGATCTGCATATAAATGTACATGACCTTAGAGCTTTTATTATATTTTTACTAAATGAGATACTATAAATATTGTTCGGCACCTTTTATTAAAAGCAAAATATATCATGGATCTCCTTCTGTGTCAGCATACAAAGTTTTACCCTGTTCATTTTTTTACTGTTGTAGCAAATTTTACATTTATGTACACTTACCAGGGTTAAGTCCAGGTACCGGGCTTGATACCAGTAACAGAGAAATGACTGAAATATTGTTCATGAGTCTTTTGCTTTTATTGTTAATCATTCTTAGTTGGGCAGGTTTTTTTCTTGCTGTAAATTTAATTGAAATAGAACACACACCATAATAATGCACAAATTTAAAACACACAGCTCAGTGAATTTTCACAAAGTAAAGGCACCCATGTGACCAACCGTCCGTTCAAGGACAAAACGTGACCAGATCCCAAAGCCCTCTCGTGCCTCTTTTTGGTAACCACTCCCCTGACTTGTAACACCAAAGCTCAGTTTGCCTGTTATTGAACTTTATACACTTGAATTTATACGATAGGGACTTAACATTGGTCATCTCAGGCTGCCGTCACACTAGCCTGGTGGCTTACACAACAGACATTTATTTCCCCCAGTTCTGGAGGCTGGCAGTCCGAGATGTGGGTGCCAGCATGGTGGGCTCTGGTGAGGACCCTCTCCCTGGTGTGCAGACATCGCCGCTGTATATTCACGTGGTGGAGAGAGAAGGGGCCAGCTCTCTGGTCTCATCTTTCAAGGGCACTAATCCCATCATGGGAGCTCTAACCTCATGACCTCATTGAATACTAATCACCTCCTCAAGGCCCCACCTCCAAATACCATCACATGAGCATGGCTGGGGCTTCCATGAATGGATCTGGGCCTCTTTTGTGTCTGGCTTTTTTAAAAATTATTTATTTTATTTATTTATTTGGCTGCATCCGGTCTTAGTTGTGGCGCTCGGTATCTTCGTTGCGGTGCAGGGGCTTCTCTCTAGCTGTGCTGCGCGGGCTCTAGAGCACCCGAGCTTAGTTACCCTGCGGCATGTGGGATCTTAGTTCCCTGACCAGGACCCGTGTCCCCTGCATTGAAAAGCGGATTCTCAACCACTGGACCACCAGGGAAGTCCGTGTCTGGCTTCTTTCACACAACATTACACTTGTAAGAATTATCCCTGGCATCTCAGCCCCATCCATTTTTAACATTTCATTGCATCCCGTTGTAGGAATGTACTGTGATGTATTCAACCATTCTCCTCTTGATGGACTCCCAAATTGTTTCCTGTTTTTTTGCAATTACGAAAAGCATTGTGATTTTTTAAAGATCCTTATACATATGCCTGCATTGGCGTGCTTCCACATGGTAAGTGATTAGAAATAGAACTGTTGTAACTACCTCATTTCACACACAGATGCCGGGGCTCAGGGAGAAAACGTGAACACCTCAATGTTTCAGTGGGTCACCCCCCAAGTTCACCGTGGGTGACCCCTCCAAGGTCACACTGAGTGAGTAGTCTGTCCAAGGCCACAGTGAGTGGTCTGCCCAAGGTCACAGTGAGGCAATGGCACAGGCAGAGCTAGCAGCACACTTCCCTGACCTCCCATGCCTGTCCCATGAGTCCACACAGTCTCTATGGACTTCATTTCATTGAAAATATTCACTTGGAATTAGTTATACACACAAACTTCTTGGAATCCCAAACATGCCTCAGGCCAGTTTTCTGACTGACACTAGAGCTGACAGCTCAGAGAGAAAACACTGCTGTTCCTTTGTTAAAAGCAAATCAGGCAGCCGAACAGTACAACTTCTTAACCATTTTGCATTTGTCGGACTTAATGCTTGACAGGTTCTAAAGCAAAAGACTTGGATCTCTGGTTAATGGTAGGGGTTGAGGAGACAAACAGACATAGACAGAGATTCTGAAAGTTCACTGTGTTCCCTTTCAAGGTCAGGACACTGGGGGATTTTTCAGATTTTTCCTTCCCCTCGCACCACTGTGGAGCAGGGGAAATTGAATTTCCAAAGGATATTTTTCTAACTAAACATAAACCTGTGCCACTATAAAAACAGGGTTGTTGGTTTTTGTTTCTTATTTTAATAATAATTTATGTCCCATTTCAGCAATGGTCAAGGGAATAAAACTTTAAGAGAGAGAGAGAGAGAGAGAAAGACTGGATTAGTGCAAATCTCAAACCAAGTGCACAACTCAAAAGGCTTCATATTCAGACTCAGAACTGAGAAGTTCACATCTCTGGCAACACACACCCTCACCCTTTCTCATCTCCTACAGCTCATTTCCCATCCACAAGTCTAATGGGAAAGGGAACAAAAGGTCCGGCCCAGGACAAATGTTAGTATTTATTCCAACACCACCTGGGAAACCTCCTGGAACTCACTGCTGCCATCCCTGTCCTGAGTCCCAGGGTCCCTCTGTCCGGGCAGCAGGGCTCTGCTGCCCAAGAGGGAAGGCATCTTCCCTCCATTCACTGGGAAGACACCATTCCAAAGCTTCCGAGGAAGATGAACTGGTTCCGGGAGCTGTGGAATGGTGCATGCAGACCAAGGCGGTAAGGAGTCTCCTCTGGAAAATACGGGGAATCAGGGGATGCAAAGAGCCGGCCCCCTGGTGATCCTGCCATCCTCCGCCTCCTCGCAAGAGCAAAAGCAAGGAGACGAACCAAAGTTTGGATCTGAACTTTAAACATGACCCCAGCAGGTTCTGTCCTCCTGCTCTGGGCTTCAGTTTCTCTGCTTGTGAGGTGAGGCTTGGCTAGTCCAGGGAAAGGGGACCTCTAGAAACTGCCCCCTCTCTCCCTGAAAATGTATTATACAGACCAGAGGTAGGAGAGAAATAAAAAAGACTGATCAAGCTGAAGTTCGATGCAGAGTGTCTTTGGGACCATACTGGCACAAAGCCTGCTTGTTGATGGATCATTTCAACTCCCAGGCTCTCAGCTCCCCTGGACCAGCAACAGGCAGCCACTGCCCGGGACTCAGGGATGGAGAAACAGCTTCTCCACAAACAGTGATCACGCCCCCACCATGTCCCTGCCTGTGAGGAACTAATGTGATAGAAAGGAGTGGGGGCCAGGTGCCTCACATGCATCAGCTCATTGAGTCCTCACTACACTCTAGTGAGGTGCGAACTACCATTATCCCCATTTTAGAGATAAGGAAACTGAGGCACAGGGAGAGAACTGACTTGATCAAGTCCTGCAGGTGGGAAGTGGCAGAGTATGACTCGAATATGGGTTTCTCTGACTCTCACAACCTTCTCATTCATAGGATTTACCATCCTGTTTTATTTTTTTATAAATTTATTTATTTATTTTTGGCTGCGTTAGGTCTTCATTGCTGAGCGGGCTTTCTCTAGTTGCAGCGAGCGGGGGCTACTCTTCATTGTGTTGCGTGGGCTTCTCGTTGCAGCGGCTTCCCTTGTTGCGGAGCACGGGCTCTAGGCACGCGGGCTCAGTAGTTGCGACTCGCAGGCTCTAGAGCACAGGCTCAGTAGGTGTGGCAGACGGGCTTAGTTGCTCCGCGGCATGTGGGATCTTCCTGGACCAGGGCTCGAACCCATGTCCCCTGCATTGGCAGGCAGATTCTTAACCACTGCACCACCAGGGAAGTCCCACCATCCTGTTTTACAATTGCTTCCCTCCTTATCAAGATTCTTTGGTACAGGCTAATGTATCTCCACATCTCTAACACTGCACTCAGTAAGTATTTATTGAATGGGTGCATGGATAGATGGGTGGATGAGTGGGTGGATGATGGGTGAGTGGGGTACATGGGTGGACAGATGGATGGATGGGTGGATGGGTGGGTACATGGATGGATAGATGGGTGGCCGGCTAGGTAGACGGATGGATGGATGGATAGGTGGGTAGATGCATGGATGGGTGGATGGATGGGTGGATGGGTGGGTAGATGGGTGGATGATGGGTGGATGGATAAATGGATGGATGGGTGGGTGGATGGATGGATCTGCAGATGGATGGATCTGCAGATGGATGATGGTTGGATGGGTGGATCGATGATGCTTGGATGGATGGATTGATGATGGATGGATGGGTGGGTGGACAGATGAATACTTGACCCTGGTGCAGTAAGAAATCATTGAAGGTTTGAGGGCAGTGGAGTGATGTAAAGCGACATAAAGAAACACAAGATTCAGCTTCTACCCTCAAGCAGCCTTTAATTGAGTTGGGAAGACATGGCATGGACACTTGAAATGTCTCTTAACACTGAGAGGCCACTTTCACTGAGGTGCTCTATACTTACAGACAGTGGATGTGACAGGAGATCTGATGGGAGGGACCCCATGCTGCTCTGAGTAGGGATGAAATCAGAGAAGGCTGCCTGGAGGAGGAGGGGCTGAAGCTGGGCACTGAAGGATGAGAAGAATTAGATGCATGGGGAAGAGGAGGGAACAAGGGAAGACTCCAAAGACCACACTGCTACATCTGCTACAGATGTCTGTGTGCTGGCAGACCATCCAGCTACATCCTACCAGGAGGTGGGTCCAGAAGGGAGGGAGGGAGGGGAAGGGAAAGAGGGAGGGAAGAAAAGAAAAAGAGAGGGAAAGAGAGAGAGGGAGAGAGAAAAGGTTATGAGGAAGGAAAAAAGAGAAGAGGGAGGGAGAATGAAAGGCAAGACTTCTCTAGGGTAACCCAGAGGATTCAGCTCTGCAGGTTTCTGACCCCAGGCCACCCCCCGCCCCCACCCGAGCTCACTGGAGCTTCAGGCATGGTGAGTTGCTCGCCCTCGGGTGTGCAGGGGTTCTGGGCTGACATCAACATGCTGCTGGCACTCGCTAAATCGCTTTCCATCCACCCTGCTTTCACGGTCCTCCGTGGCCAGGAGCACAAGCATTAGTTTCTGTGTAAAAACTCCCAGGCACGAAGGAGCCACTAATGCGAGGTCTGGGTCAGGGGAAGACCAGGACAAAGGTCAGCTCCCCGGCTCTTCCCCATCCTCGTCCCCTGAAGTGGGGACAGGCAGTGAGGGAGGCAAGAGGGGCACCTGCCATGCAGCCAGCTGCCTGGGGCCAAACAGCTTCCTAGCTGATTAACCCTGGGCAAGTGACTTAATCTCTCTGAGCCTTGGTTTCCACATCTGAAAAATGGGGCTATTCCTCATAGAAGTATGACAGGATACCTCTGTGATATTACAAGATAAGACATGCCGCATGTAAAGCAGTCAGCACAGTGCCTGAGACCCAGAAGAATCTAAGTGGAAGACATTGCTATTTGCAGTAGTATTGCTTTTATTCATATTAGATTAGGGGATGAAACTAAAGCCTATTGCTTCTTGCCTGATGCCTTCAGAAACCCTCTGAGTGAGAATCCTGGTCTCCTAGTTCCGGCTGAGAGAAGGTGGGGGTGGGCCACTCTGGGACTTTCTGGGACACCTGGCCTCCCTGCCAGGGAAACTGGTCCCCAAGGGGCCCAGCGGTTTGCTTCCCACTGACGCTTACAGGAGACCAGCCAGCCTGCGCTGGCGACTGGCTCGGGCTGCCAGGCCCGGTGGGGCTGGCTCAAGGACTTTGTGATGCATTCTTGGGCCCCCCAAGGTAAAAATAGTTTTGCTTTGTTAGGCTGGGTGGTTACACACTCTTTGGCCTGACGGCCTGGCAGCCTGCCCGCTGGAAAGGCAAATGCCAGACTATTTCAGGCTGTAAAAACAAGCCCCCGCCAGGCCCCAGTGTCAAGCCCCCAGAGAACGGTAATAATAGCCCACTAGCTCATTCTTTCAGGCCAGAAAAAAAAAGGAAAAGAAAGCTCTATGGCTGCAGGATTCCTCCTTCTGTTACCCACAATCACAGCAGCCAAAACCACTACAGACAATGCACATGACCTTCAAAGCCATGTTCCCCAAACAAAATGAAACACAAAAAGGTAGCAGCAGGAATCATCATCTTCATCATCTTCCAGCAATTTGTACACACAAAGCACTACAATAGGAATGTTGCTTTCATTCCATCATCCTTTCACGGCAGCCCTAGGGGGTACCTATTACAAGCCCCATTTTCTAGAAAAGGAAAAGGAGGCTCAGAGAGGTGAAGCAACTTGTGGAAGGTCACACAGTGAATAATCAGCGAGGCTGGATTCAGGTCTGCCTGACTTGGAAATCTATGCTCCTTCCTTCAGCCTGACTTTCATTGGTTTTCTTTGTTTTAAGTAAGAAACTCCACTGCAACATTTTCAAAGGCTTTCTGGTGCCTTTGAGATAAATTTCAAACTCCTTAGTGCGGGCTTCAAGGCCCCATGAAGTCTGGCCCCTCCTACTTAGCAGCATTTGTGTTCCCCCCAAATTCATATATTGAAATCCGAAGCACCAATGTGATAGTGATAGGAGGTGGAGCCTTCGGAAAATGATTAGGTCATGAAGGTGGAGCCCCCCCTGATGGGATCAGCGTCCCATAAGGAGACACCAGACAGTATCCTATTCCTAGTGAGGACACAGCCAGGAAGAGGGCCTCACCAGACACCAGATCGGCCAGTGCCTTGATCTTGGACTTCCCAGCTTCCAGAACTGTGAGAAATAAATGTTAGTTGTTTAAGCCACCCAGTCTGTGGTATTCTGTCATAGCAGGCTGAGCTAAGACACCATCCTTCGCTGCCCAGCTCCAGCCCCACCTCCTCCAGGCAGCCTTCTCTGATTTCTCCCAGCCCAGAGCAGGGTGAGCCTCTTCCTGTCTGATCGCCTATCACAGCTGCTGTGTGTGTACTGGGCACCTCTACAGAGGGGGTCTTTGGGGGTTAGAGATGTCACATGTCCAAGTCCTGTCCTCCCAGGTGGACTGGGAGCTGTTGGAAGGCAGAGGTTGCATCTGTGCTTCTGTCCCCATCACTCCCCTGTCCCCAGAACTTCAATGGCATAGGGTTATATTCACCCCTCTGTCCATGCATCATCCAGCCATACATTTATCCATTCACTCAACAAATATCCATTGTGTGCAGTGTGAGAGAAATGGAAATCAACTAGACACCTACAGTCAGAGGGGAGAGTGGCGGGAAGGAGGTAAGGGAAACGCAGCCGACCAAGGCCACGGAAGGGGAAGCACAGGGGTCCTGGGAGTCTTTCCAGGGATGGGTTACCTGAGTGGACTTTACAGGAAGAATGGAGATTAACTAGGTGAGACTAGGAGACCATTCTCGGGCAGGCCTCACGACAGTCGCTCCAGGGTATGACGTGAAGTCCTCATCCCTGTCAGCCACTATATCAGTCACGTCCCGACAGGGAAGACAGGCTCACTCGAGTAAGATCACAGGACAAGTGTGTGTTCTCATGGGGACAATTAACCACAAAGGGGCAGATGGGGGAACCACGTGGTCGGTGTGGTCACCTGGCTAGTTGCCATGGAGCAGTTACCACCCGCTAGGCCTGAAAGGGTGAAGACAAGGAGAGTCCAGAGAAATCCAGGAGCAGAGAGGTGGACAGAAGCCCCAGGAGAGGAACAGCGACTTATGCCAAGCAGATCCATACCAACCTCACTGTCCTTTCACCTCCTGATCTCCCACTGGTTCCTCACATCGGCCAACCCGGCTAGAGCAAGGGGACTGGCCAGCCTCCCAAGGCAGACAGCAGGGTGGAGAAGGGCAGAGGGTGACTCCAGAAGGGCAGAGGGTGACTCAAGAAGGGCAGAGGGTGACTCGAGAAGGGCAGAGGGTGACTCGAGAAGGGCACAGGAAGCTGTCCAGCCCAGCCGGCCGAGCATCCCTGAACAATAAGCGTTTTTGCCCCAGTTTCCTGAGCCCCAATTCCCACAGCACCACATAAAGAGAACCGTGTAACACCTGTACACATGGTGGGTTACATCACAGGAGAACAACGCTGAGCTAAGGGAACCCAAATATTTTAGAGTGGGCAGTAAGCTCTCTGTTCCAGAGGAAGACTCTCTCTCTTCTCGCAAGGATGTCTGCTACACAAACATCCTGGTAGAGGTAGTCCAGAATAAAGAACAGACAGGGAAGCACCAGACATGGGGAAACACCAGAGTCCATTGGAGAATCATCTCCCAACAGAACCTGAGAGGTACCTACTGACTGTGATAGGCCTGCCCTTGGTCTCACTCTGCCTTCCTGAGAGCAAACATCAGGACTGAGTATTCATCAGCGCCCTGACCTGGTCCCTCCTAGAGATCCCTTCCAGTGGATGCCAGGACTCGCAGTGATATTACCAAGAGAAACTGGGAAGGAGTTGGTGGGTAATAAGGAAACTTACTGGTTCCCCCAAACCCATGGGACCCTCAGGCATGCATGGGGGTGGGGAAGGGAGGCAGGATCAAGGAGAAGCAAGAGAGCAGGCTGGGTCCAGTCCTGCCTCTTACCAGCTGGTGCCTATGCGAGTCCCAGAATTCCCTTCTGGGCCTCATCTTTCCCATCTGTAAGAGGGGTACAATAATAGGAACTAGTTCACAGGGTGGTTAGAAGGATGAAATGACTTCATTCCTGTGAAGTACTTAGGCCAGCACATAGTAAGTACCATATGTCTCAGCAAAACAGAAAGAAGGAAAGAAGCCCAGAAAAGCAGAAGGAGGAGAAGGCTGGCCACAGGGACCAGACTGCCTGGCTCTGCTCTGGAACGGGAAACAGAATCACAGCTGTGACGTGAAAGGTAAAGAACATGATTACTCACCCACCCTCTTCCCCAGGCTCCGACCGGCACTCAGGTGGATGTAATTTCCAACATCACTGAGTCTGGTCTCCATCCACCTCTTCATTCACAGACGGGACGTGACGTGACAACATCCATGTGGCTGAGGATGGATGGCTCCAGGCTCCATTGCTTGGGACAAATTATTACCCACTAGAAAACAGAAATGAATAAATCATGTTGGAATCTTCAAACACAAAATAAGTACTGTGCTACTATTCTTAGTCTCATTTAGAAATTGATTTGCTCTCTTCAGCAGCCAAGCTATGGACCAAATCATTGGAAGATCATAATGGCATGAAGGAAAACAGCCACTACCACAGACACAGTATGCTAACCAACACGCCAGGCCCTGAGCCGGGGCTTTGCAGTGCGTCTCCTATCTGATATTTACCAATGACCCCAGGGACAGCCATGATCATCATTATCCTCATTTGACAGATCAGAAAGCTAAAGCTCATGGAGGTGAAATAACTTGAACTCAAGTTCTAAGCTCAGATGTAAACCCAGGCCTCCCGACAGGGCCACACTGTTACACTGCTACAAGGAGCCATGGGAAGCACCGCTCAGAGGAGCAGCGGTCTGCAGAATAGCAATGCCATGTGCTGAGTCCGAGAAAGCGCCTGCAACCAAAACTCATAACTCTGGGTCCAAACTTCTGTCCACCTCCCCCTGCTCCCATTCTTTGCTCTCTGATAGCTTCATCGGTAATTTATGAGAAAGAAACACAAAACAACATAAAATGCAGAGAAAATTACGAAGGTGGGGATGGAGCAGGAAAACCACAGCAGTGTGGCCGCAAGGGCCGTTTCCAATTCAGCCAAGTCCAAGAATTCCGCGGTCAATTAGAGCAGTGATGTCCACCAGGGGGCGCTATGAATCTGAACTGATTAGAGCCTCAGTCCAAAGTCACCGGGATGCCCTCGCCTTAACAAGGGTTTCCCGAGGAGTACCGCTGGCCATAACACGACGTAACTGTAAAAGGCACACAGATGAACTCGGGAACATTTTTAATAATTATGCATCTTCTAAGAACATTTCGTTTTCTTCTAAACGCACTTGGCAAAGGAGGGATTTGCTTTCTGCCTGGGTATCAATATTTTTCTTGATTAGAAAGTGAGGGATCCTTTGGCTCTTTAACTTGCAAAATATAGCTTCTAAAGGAAGGAAGTGAAGAATCAGATTATTTCATAAGCTCTTCTGGCCCTGTTAACGCAAGTATCTGCTGATCAGGGTGTCCTGCTGGAGGTTCCTGGTAGGTCATGGAGCCCCTTGGCTGCTGCTACCTCAGAAAGCACTCACAGGTCTGCATTTCTATAAGGTGAGAGAGATGGAGAGCCCGTGTGGGTTGTTTTGCAGCTCCTGAAAAATGAAACTAGGCAGAGGGGCATGAGGGATGTTACATCTTCTAAGAGCCTCACATTTTTCTCGGCAATTTTGGGTCATGGAATGCTTGTCCATTGGGAGCAGGCCGCCATGTTGCACAATTCCAGGGCCACGATTCCCATCACAGTCTTCATGAACTAAGTGTCCCCCTTCCCCTGCAGTTGTGGATAGCACAGCCATACTTGGGGGCCCTGATTATAAGTATTCATTCATCCCACCACTCATTCATTAAACAATATTTCTGAGCAACTACTTTTTGCCAGATGCTACGGTCAGCCCTGCTTTTAAAACAACATAGAGCCAAAAGTGCCATGTGCCAGGGGCAGGAGCATGGGGAAGGGGGGAAACAGTTGTGAATGGGGTTAATGCATCCCATTTTGAGAAACCGAACATTCCCATTTCATGGATGAGGAAACTGAGATCTTCAGAAGCGATTTGCACACTAAGGATGACACACCTAGAAAACAGCAGAGCTGGACTATAGCCCATGTGTCCCAGCTCCTCCCCATGCTGTGGCCTCCATCCCAGGTTGCCCCCAATTGGCCACTGACTCTCACAATGTCTCTAACCTGCAGGAAGGAGCCAAGAACATCGCTCCCATTTCACAGAAGAGCAAATTAAGTCATCCAGAAGACAACCTAGACAGGTTATCAAGATCAACATCCATCCAACTCTGAAACATTTCTCAAGAAAGACAGCTCCACCACTCCTCTCCCCACTCCTTCTCCATCGGATTTTCTGCTCCACGTTCAACTGCGGGAATTCTTCTGCGTCAATGCTCTGGACCATTTATTGTCAAAAAGGTGAGACGCTGACTGCAAGCACTTCAGTTTGGGTGCATTTCAGTTGCCACAACAGGAAGAGGAAAAAAGAAGAAGAAAGAAAGAAAGATGAACAAGAAAAAGGCATTGGAAGGGAAGGAAGATGATGAAGATGAAGGAAAGGGGATGAAGGGGGGGAGAAGAAAGGAGAAGCAAGGGAGGGGGAGGAAGCGGGAGGGAGGGTGTCCTGCTAACAAGGACCACGGTCATCTATCAATTTCCCATCCTAAGGATCCAGAACAGCCAGAGACGTTGTGTCCATCAGCACTGTCTGTTCAAACAGGAGGGTTTTCACTCTGCCGTTTCCATCCTTCAAACCTTGGCCTGAAATCGAAGTTCAATGCAACTTTCACAACATTCCCCAGTTAAGGGAAAAGCCATTCTGACTTAGAGACAAATCTTAGCTAAGAAAACAAAAAAAGAATCTTACTATCAAAGAATGTCAGAGTAGGGCAAGATCACAGAGATCCCTACAGGAGCCCTCTCAGCTTCCAACCCATATGCCCTTTCCATTAAACAACCCCCAAAAAACAAACCAAAAAACACCTGGTTCCTTTAATGTCACTTGAAATCTCTAAACAGATTAAATATCATTACTAAAAACAAAACAAAGCTATGGCAATTTTAGATCAAAACTATTTTTCCCTGCAAAGGAAACAATCTTTATTTTATTCACATGCTATCAATCTGCTTGCCTGTTCCAGCTTTTCTCTCTTGGGTCAAAAGTGGCAACTAAAACTTCACCAAGATCCTTTTCAACATCCAGGCTGTTGCATGCCATTTTTTATGTTGACAAAAATGGGAAACAACATACACCAATTGCTGACTTGTTTCCAGAAAATGAGAGAGAAAATTTCCTCCACCCCACAAAATCTTTAAAGTCAATTTGATGTCCGTTGTCTTGGCCACTAAGTCAAGCCTGAGTTCCAATAACACCTCTGGGAGACCTGGCAAAGACTGAATGCTGTTGAGAATGGGGCTCCTTATACAGTTTCGAATGTGCTCTTCAGCCACAGTATCAGAAAAAAAGTGTACAGTTGGCCCTTCATATCTGCAAGTTTTGCATCCACAGATTCAAACAACCACGGATCAAAAAAAATTTTTTTATTTCCAGAAAGTTCCAAAAAGCAAAACTTGAATATGTCACACACTGGCAACTAAATTGTAGCATTTAAATTGTATTCGGTATTATAACTAATCTAGAGGTGATTTAAAAGATGATTTATGGGAGGATGTGCATAGGTTATATGCAAATACTATGCCATTTTATATAAGGGACTTGAGCATCAGTAGATTTTGGTATCGGCCAGGGATCCTGGAACAAGTGCCTTGTAGATATCGAGGGACAACTGTATAAACTGAATTCACCCTGCAGACACATTCAATGAAATGTTTTCTTTTTCCTTAAAAGCAAGAACGTCACCAAATCTAAACACTAAGAAGAAAATTTTACCACCAATATAATATACCTGCAGACAAATTTTGGCTATAATTTCTTGACATATGAAATACTAAGAAATAAGGTAGATGTTTATTTCTTAAAGTTTCACAGATCAAAGTATTCAGAGCTTCAAGTACGCCAAGATCTTAGGTGGGGCTCCCAAGAAGCAGACCCTCGGTGAGGAGGCAGGGCCAAGGGGGTTTATTAAGGAGAAGCTGTAATGGGGTGAGGAAATCAGGACAGGAAAAGGGGCTATTTAACCAGGACCTGACCTTGGTCTGGTCCCTTAGGGCCCTCTAGAAGATAATACACTTCAGAATTTGTCCCCCCGGCCACCTCCCACAATGAGAGAGCTGGACTTTTATACCCAGCCCTGCAGTCACCCAGCCGCTACGGCCACCCCAGGGGCTATAAATCCCTAGGAGGCACTTCTGCTCTGTGCCTGCGGGCAGAGGGCCCCAGCAGCCCGAGGGTGGTTCTGGAGGAAAACAGCAGGTGTGAGAGAAAGAAGGAAGCATGCAGAAGCTGTGAACACGTGAATGTTGCGAACCCCTAAAAGAGACCCGGGGCCCCAGGCGAAGCACTGAGAGTGTCCGCTCTACCAAGCTATGTGGCAAGTGAACACTTTGGAAAGTTTGAAGATGTTTCCCTGGGTATTCCAAAAACAAAGCGACTGTGACCATTCATTCCAACCAGGTTAATTTCCCTTTGGCAATAAACGAACCTCAGTGTTCTGGGATCAGAGCTCAAATCTTCACACAAAGAGGTAGGTGATGACCTGATGTTCTAACACATTCTTTTTTACCAACTGGCTACCTGGACATCCAGATGGAGCTGCCCTCACCGAGTTTTCCACTCCCATGCTGGGCTGTGTTTAGACATCCTAAAATATGACTCTTCCCTTGGATTTTTGTCCCAAATGCTGATCTTGAACCTAGCATTGCTGAAAAAGCATCAGCAGGAGTCCAATTTTATTTATTTTTTTTAGCTAAGCTCATTACCTCAAAGAATTCTGACAATGCTTCAGAGAGATCATCAATTTAAGGGGCTGTCTCCAGGACTAAGGACCACAGAACTGCACATGTAAGCAAGCAACGAGCACAGTTTCCCTTTATTGGTGATGAATTAACCTGAAATTTGATTTTCTCAGCAAAGTCCTCTTTTCAGCCTTTGACTGTAAATTCAGACACAACAATACTCTGGAATTTATTCATAATTTTCTTTCCAAATGAAGTTTTGGCAACACTCAGGATTCATGGTTTTCATGATTCTCTTCAACAACATGAAGTTCCTGTCATTCTCTGTTTAGATTAAAAAAAAAAACCTATTTCAGATGTTCATAAGCTAGGTAGATTCCTGATTCTATATTCCAGTACAATGCAGCCTCATACGCTGAAGAGAATTGTGCCATATAAAAAAAAAGAAAGAAAAAAATCCTTCACCCGTTAAAGGTTTGCCTGGGTAACTCAAATAAAGCTGAGATGCCTCGTGGCTGGTCTCAGCATGATCTCCCATTCGAATGAAACAGCAGTTCAACATAACAGAAAGCGGTTGAAAAGCAATTTTAATTACTTGTACTTTGTTGTAGTGTTTAAATTATAAAAATAATATATCACGTCAAGAGGACATAAGAGCCAACCTGAAAGAGCTCCCACTAGCCAAAGCTGGAACAATTGGAGCAATAAAAGAAGTAGCTGTAGGGGCTTCCCTGGTGGCGCAGTGGTTGAGAATCTGCCTGCCAATGCAGGGGACACGGGTTCGAGCCCTGGTCTGGGAAGATCCCACATGCCGTGGAACAGCTGGGCCCGTGAGCCACAATTACTGAGCCTGTGCGTCTGGAGCCTGTGCTCCGCAACAAGAGAGGCCGCGATAGTGAGAGGCCCGTGCACCGCGATGAAGAGTGGCCCCCGCTTGCCACAACTAGAGAGGGCCCTTGCACAGAAACGAAGACCCAACACAGCCATAAATAAATTAATTTAAAAATAAAAGTAGCGGGCTTCCCTGGTGGCGCAGTGGTTGAGAATCTGCCTGCCAATGCAGGGGACACGGGTTCGAGCCCTGGTCTGGGAAGATCCCACATGCCACGGAGCAACTGGGCCCGTGAGCCACAATTACTGAGCCTGCGCGTCTGGAGCCTGTGCTCCGCAACAAGAGAGGCCGCGATGGTGAGAGGCCTGCGCACCGCGATGAAGAGTGGTCCCCACTTGCCGCAACTAGAGAAAGCCCTCATACAGAAACGAAGACTCAACACAGTCATAAATAAATAAATAAAAGAACGTGAATTTCAAAAAAATAAAAATAAAAATAAAAAAAAATAAAAGTAGCTGTAATATTTTATTATAACCCAATTAATTAATTAATTAAAAATGTCCACGAGACCAAACTCATTATAAAAGACTGAATAAATAAATAAATGGGAGAGGAGTTATGACTCTTCCTTACAGAAGAATTCCAATTAATAAATGGAGAAGGAATGAGGGAAATAGAGGACCACCATCAGAGCACTACAGCTGTAAGGGCTGCAAGGTACACCAATGAACACTAAGATTAGAGGGTGAAAGTTGAAGAAGGAACAGGATATTTGATAACCTCAAAGAATCCCCCCCCCCAACTATTTATTGTTTATTAAGAGAGACATAGCTACTTGGCAGTGGAGGAGTGGCAGACACCACGAATCAAGCTGAACTTCAGCAGGAATAAACACACCTGTATCACATACCCCAACACTAGGCGCTGAGAAAGGCAGCTCAGCAATGTGGCATTCTCCCCCCAAATCCATCACCGCCATCTACCTAATCATGAGAAAACATCAAACCCAAATTGAGGGATATTCTACAAAATACCTGACCAGTACACTGCAACACTGTTAGGGTCATAAAAGACCAGTGAAGACTGAGGGATGGTCACCCGCTGGAGACCAAGGAGAGGTGAAAAGCAGATGTCGTGTGGAATCCTGGATGGGGTCCCGGATCAGAACAAGGACGTTAGTGGGAAAACGGGGGAAATCTGAATCACGTCTACATTCTCCTCAGTAGCCTTGCACTAGTATTCTTAGTTTTCATAAATGTGCCATGTTAACATCGAGGGAGGCTGAGTGGTGGGTGTATGAGAACTCTCTTTGCAACTCTCCCGTAAATCTACAGTTATTTCACCATTAAAAAATTTAAAAAGAAGAAAAAAATAGAACATGGTATTGTAACAAGTCAAACCAAGTAAGAGGTAGAAAAAAAATCTTTGCCCTCCCCTCCCCACATAGCCCACCCCTTGAAGTAACCAGTTTGCTATTAACTTTATGGTTACTTCTGCTCATAAAAATATATACACACACACACACGCATATATATAATGCATATCCATATATACATTTATTGAGGTTTTCCCTTTGCTTTTTATTTGATTGTTTTAAAAAGTGGGTTGCTGGGGAATTCCCTGGCGGTGCAGTGTTTAGGACCTGGCGCTTTCACTGCCAGGGGCCTGGGGTTCAACCCCTGGTCAGGGAACTATGATCCTGCAAGCCGCATGGCGCAGCCAAAAAAAAAAAAAAAAAAGTGGGTTGCTATGAAAAGGTTAATACTCACCGATTTAACCTTTACAGAAATCTCTTTAAAAAGCTCCAAAGGGACTTTCTGTTGTAGGATGTCCATGAAAGCACGAGGGAACCCCTCTTCACCCTGATTTATCTAGGGAGCTCTTACAGTCCCTGTTCAAAAACCTTCCCTCTATCTCTCCACTGTATGCTCACCTCCAAGTTCCTAACCCGCGGTGATTTCCTTCCCTGTTTACTCATCTCAACTCACCACCACTGCCCTGTCCCCCAGCCCGATAAACCACTTAATTTATGCCAGTCTTCCATGGCTATTCCCCTCTCTTCCCAAAGGAGCCAATTCCTGGCTCCTGCAAATGCCCCAGTCCACTCAGTGGCATGAGCTCCATCACCAGAGTCCAGAGCAAGCAGCAAAGGATCCTTCGAGGTGGCGGGGAAGCTGTGACTTTATCAGTATCTTGGTCCTGCCACGCTATATTTGACTCAAATGTTTTTCAAGACAAGAGGGCTATATGGTGACATTGCTCAGTATTCTTAGACATAATCCAACCTGAAGAATTTATATCCCATTCTTTGCGATAAACATGGATCCGTACTTGATACAAGCCTTAGAAATTTAGGGGAAAAGGGGCATTTGCTGCCGTAGTCCGCAGGCAGCACCCCCAAGAGAAGAAGAGAGGGAGGTAACAATGAGGAGAGGGCTGGTTGCACTTTGGGGGTGAAGAGTGGTGTCGGTGATGACCTGTGGGGGGCAGAGCGGTCCCAGGAATCCAGTTATCCTTGGGACCAATTCCTGTCAGTCTCCCTGTACACAGAGAGCCGCAGCCTGTGTTCCCGTCCCGCTGTTTAATGGAACCTAAAGGCATGTCCGTGCGCCCTTGTTCTGATTTCTTTTGAGGTAGAAGTAGGGGGGATTCTAACTCCTGAGAGGATGTCATCAAAATAATTGTTTTTGATACTCTATTGTAGCAGCCACACACACACCAAAAAAATTAACTTTATTTGGCACCAATCAGCCCTGGCACTGAATCTCAATCTTCCCACTTACTTGCTGAGCCTATTGCCCTCATATGTAAAAAGATGGATAATAATACTATCCACCTAACACGGTTGCTGTGAGGGTTACAGAGCTAATGTAGGTAAAGTACCTACACTAGAGCATGGCATTTAAAAAGCCTCCATCTTAAAAGGATAAATTACACAAACTATTTACTGAAATTAAATGGATAGATAGACAGAAAGAAATAGGTAGATGTATACGTATGTATTTGGCATTTAGAGATATTTTGGTGATCTGACAAGGTCATATATGTGAAAGTGCTTACCCACCCAGTTTTGCTAGAAAAACAAGCAGATACTACTCCACCGCAAAGCTTCCGCAGGTGCTAAGCAGCGGCTGTAGAAAGTGGCGGGTGGCCTGGGCTTTTCTCAGGGGACACCTGGAGCAATTCTCCGAAGACAGAATATGGAATGGATGTCACTTCCCGTTTGTAAACGACCCCAGGGAGAGGAATGAGCGTCTTTTCTTTAAGAAACAGAGACAGGAAAAAAATACATATTTTGAGTAAATATTAGGGGGAATTGCATATTTTGAATAAGTAATCTATTGCACTCGTACTCATCCATTCAGTCTCCTTGAATTAGTGGGAACAGGTGAAGTTAAATAGATCCTACCAATGGTGAAACCCAGCCCAGGACTAAAAGGGAATTGCTGTGTATTGAGTTCTGTCTTCCACCTGCTACTTGGATTATCTGAATTAATCCTCACAAGGACACTTTGAAGTAAGGACTATGATTATCCCCCTTTTTTAATGAGAAATGAGGCTCAGAAAGGTACAATGCATAGAAATTGCCCAACAAAGAGTGTTAGCACATAGTTAATAGATATAATGACGACTGTTTACCAAGGAGTCACCGCTAGTTAGTGGCAGAGCCAAGCTATGTCGAACACACACGTTTGACTCCTCAGGGCACGTGCTTCCCAAGACTTCGCAGAGATTACCAGACCCCCTCCTTCCCTTCCCCCTACATTCATGTGACAAATTTTTCCTGAGCACCTACTGCATCGCGTCCCCTACACGCCTGATTATTTGCAGGGTCTTCTCAATTTGACACCTCCTTTGAGTCTCAACAATCTTGGAGGGTTAGCAGAGCAGAAACTGCTCTCCTCATTATACATGAGAGGAAACTGAAGCTTGGGAAGGTTCTGGGAGGTGCCCAGAATTCTTAGGTACTCATGTGCGCCCACACACACATCCCAACCCCCTGCACCAAGGGTCAGTGATTTTTTCTTTAATTTTAGAAATACTATGTATTGATTTACAAAATTGGAAAATTAAATTTCCAATAAACGTGCTCCTCAGAGAGAGCAGGTGTTGGCATTTTGGTGACTTCGAAAGTGGCAGGTTGGTGGATCAAAGGCCAGAGCCAAACGACCAACATTTTCATTTGGCCAAAACAGTATTTTAAAAAGCATAAATTAGTTGCTAACATTGAAAAGTTAAAGGATTTCACATAAATACCACGATTTCCAGCTTCTTTTTAAACATTTGAAGAGCTAGTAATCGTCGGCTAGGAGCCTCTTGTCCAGAGGACATGTTCTACACAATTTGCCTCAGTCCCCACCACTCCCTATTGTTTTACACCTGCTCTGAGCCACTAGTTTCGGGGTTTTTTTTGGCTGCGCCATACGGCATGCAGGATCTTAGTTCCCCAACCAGGGATCAAACCCATGGCCCCTGCAGTGGAAGCATGGAGTCTTAACCACTGGACCACCAGGGAATTCCCAAGCCACCAGTTTCTATTAACCACAGTCTCCTGTAGTCATCAAAGTTATAATTACTGAGCACACCTTTCCTGTCCTTCATCTATGCAAATAATATTTTACATTTGAAATCACCCTATATTAACAATTCTTCACTTGCCTTTTTTCAGTTGATCAGCAGTTTCCCACATCATTAGAAATTCTCTAAATATTACCATGTTGTACAGTATTCCATTATAAATATATGTGTCCCTTAATTTTTTGTCCTTATAAATGTGATGATTTTTCAGAAGATATAAATTTGGATTTATTTTTAAACGTGTGTGAGCATTGGATGACTGAACTATCTCCCGTTTCAAGTCTCCAATTCTGGGATTCATCATTTTGGTCCCCTTTCAACGCCATCCATGACCTATGACCTTGGAGACAGTGGTTACTGCTTCTGAATAACCCACCACCAAGTGTCAGGACTCAGTTCATGGCCTGAAGAGGTTCTCCATGGAGTGAAGGTATTTACTTGCCGGTGGATGTGAAAGGGGGAATCAGCCGGGCCCAGGGCTGCGGGGAAAGCAGGGAGCCATCGTGGGCCTCCAGGGCTGCCCAGTCCCCGCGCACCAGGCCGCCAGGAACACGGGCAGCCCTGCGAGGGCCCATCTCAGCTGCCGTTCCTTCCCCCCCTTGGAGCCACACTTTTACACTTACCCCCTATGGTGAAGTGTCACTTAATCTGAGAATTTCACCTTTCAGAACATGACTCCGAATATAGAAAAGAGCCAAAAGGGCCTTGGCAAAGTCAAAGCCATTGCCATCACCCAGCATGTGCACCAAAGCCGCACTCACCGCCATGACTCATACTTGAGACAGAATTTTAATAAGGTTAGTTATCTGATAGCCCAGATCCCAGAGGATTAGAAACAGTGACTTCAGAGGGGGCAGAAACTAGAGGCAGCCGACAGTAACAAGAAGTGGCAGTTGAAAGTGAGGAAAGCAACGGAAAAGCTATTAAAAGCAGCCAAAAGCTTCAAACACCACAGCAATCTGGGGTCCAGGGATATTAGAGGCATCATCTGGAGGGAGGCAGGGCAGAAAGGAATGTGGAAAGGGGTGAGGGCCACCGACAAGAACAGTGCAGAGCACAAGTTCACTCAGCACACGTCTGAGCAGGAGCTCACTGCCCACGGCCTGAGGAGACACCATCAGCAGGACAGACAGAAGACCAGGGGCGGGCCCCTAGGCCCCCAACCACTGGCTATAGCACCCTGACCCTCGCCCCACACTCAGGGTCCTGTGGGAGGTGCAAATGGCCTGGGGCAGCCCGAGAGGGCGGAGCATGTGGAAGAGAGAGATGACACCCCAACCAGATGACCCTGTGGTCTGGGGGGGTCAGAACTTCTGCAGAGTCTGAACATGTCTCGGCCACGCTGAGCCAGCCACAACCCCTGGCTCTTCCCCCAGACATGGGCTTCACCCACAGCCTGATTTGGAGGAATTTCTTAACCCTCTAAACCCCCATTCAGCTGTCAAGTGAAGATTTTCGTCCCTGTCCTACCTGCCCTGTGGGCAATCTCAACGGTTGAATTTGTTAAGATGCGAGAGAGCATTAGAAGCTGTTACTGTGGTGTGTCCACCGCGCAAGGGTGGGGACAGGACTGGCACCTGCTGGCTCCGGAAAGCGAGATCACGTTCCACACGGCACTCAGTCACCCAGCCAGCCTGTGGATTAGCCGGAAAGTTAGCACAGTGACAAACAGATGTGAGAGAAGCTTGTTCTAGAACAGACCAAAAGGAAAACTACAAAATACACACTAGCCATTTCCTCGATCAAATAAGAAGCCTGGAGTTATTTTTTTTGCCAGGCACTTTTATGATAAAATATATTACTTTTGCACTTACGCATCTCTTCTGAAAGTTGTAATCTTTATCAACGTTGCAATGTGATTTTAACTCAGTTTATGTTCAACCCAGTGGATCCCAGTGGAGTTACTTTTGCTTTAACACTAATGAGGACTGCCCATGAATACCATCCCCTCTCTGTTACGACGGGTCAACTGAGGACTGGATATGAAAACTGAGGTCCAGAAAGGTGAAGGGACTTGCCCACCAGGTGACTGAGTGACAAAGATAAGACTCAGACCCAAACTCTCTTTACTTCAAAGACTTTGTAAGCATGATGGAGGCCAGGGTCCTGAAGACTTGGGCAGTTTAACTGATACTGTCCAGCTAAAGGGAGGTGAAAATTGTACCTTCTTAATGAAGACCTAACTTTATTTGGGAAAATACCCCGATGAGACACTTGGGGAGAAGAGGAGTCACATGAGGCCATGAGGGTAGAAGAAAGGGAGAACCAAACGCCATTCCTTGGAATTACCCACGAACGTGCAGACAAGGAAGAAGGGGAAAGAGAAATGGAGATGAGATGGCTGAAAGTGGGGCTCTAGAAACATAGGACGCGCTCTGTGCAGTGCTGCAGGGGGCCGCCCAGGGGCTCACACAGAGATGCCCACCACCCACTTCAAAGTCAGGATACAGGAATCCAAGCCCTCCCCTCTCCTCACTCCTTCCACATATTCACAGGGGAAAGCCTACCACATTCCCAAACTGTCACGCGTGCATGGGATTTTGATTGGGAGAGAAATTTAAAAAGTTTTACTTCCAAGCCCATGAAGTGCAAAATAGAGAAAGCAGGATGACCTATACATTAAAGTAGGAGCTCAGAACTGAAAGTCACCATAAGAAGGAATCCCTCCTGGGAACTCACGGAGACTGAGGAGTTTAGGCTTCCACAGAGAATGATGGAGGTGGGGCTCCAAGTTAATATCACCTCCACAACAAGGGACGGGGTCCCCACCTGACATCGGGGCACAAGGCATTCTACAAAGAATGTGCTCGTCAACTCCCTGGATGATTTCAACATGCCGTAGAGGAAGCAAACACGTAAACCATCAAGTGAAATTGTCTCCCTAAGCATCGCAAACCCACACCAGCCTCACCAGTCAACATGACTCCTTTTCAATTCAATCAACGACTAGAATGTCTATGCTCTATGAATCGCTCTGAAAATACTGATGTAAAAGTCATTATGCAAAATGTAAGGCGGAGCCGACATTCAGCCAGTTTGCACTACACTCCCGTCCAGGTTGCTTTTCTTAACCTCTCGTAGGCTGAGTCACCTCCACTGTAAACTGGGGATCAGACATAGAGAGCCGCTTCCTAGGGTGATTGTGTGACTTCAGTGGGATAGTGCATGGGACATCCTTTCAGCCGGAACACCTGATGACTTTGCTATCATCCACACTCTTGAGATGAGGGGCAGGGGACCAGAGAAGTCGTCGGTGGCCCTCTCAGGATGCACAGCTAGTCAACACGGGTAGGAGTCGCAGCCAGGCTACAGGCTCCAAGTGCAGCTTTCTTTCTGCTCCAGCACAAGGTCAAAGAAGGAGGGAGACGCCCAGATGCTCTGGCACCCGTGGAAGAAGAAACTGACGAATTGCCAAGAGGCACAAGTCAGAGAGTGAGCATTCTGAAAGCTACCCGCTGAGGGTTGTTGTTTGCCTGACTCCCCACGTTCCTTGACCAAACAGATAATGGTGAGTAGGCAGAGCCGGCCTTGCCTGGGGCCCTGGGAACCGGGAAGGACGCCTTGGGGCGGTGTGGAAGTGTCCCAACAGGTGGTGAAGGGGATCGGGTCCCCAGGGTCATTTCTTTTGCAGGGACTGATGGCGGCAGCGAAGCTCACTGTCAACTCGAGGGTGTGCTTGTTTGGCTCCTCTTCAGCTAAAGAGTTAGAAGAGCTGAGAGGCAAAGGGGAAAACAGGGCAAGGGAGACAGAAAGCCCAACTGCACTGGTGGCACCAGCCCTGAGACGTCAGGCACCCAGAGACCCATTCTTACCTAGACTGAACCTTAAGCCAACTCATTTCACTGCAAATTAAACTTGCAGTATTCCAAGTCTCAGTCTCTGGCAACACCATGAATTTACCAAGCATCCTAAGTTAGAGGTACCCAGAGGTACATGATTATAGGTTGAGCCGGGGGGTAAATGTGAACCATCAATAAACAGACAGACCCATCAGAGAGTTAATATCTACATAAACAGCCGACACAAATCATTAAAATGTGAAGATGAATGTGAAAAAAGGCATGAGGAGGAAATTTCCCAAGGAAAGAACAGAAATAATAAAATACCATAGAAAAAGTTGTTTGGTAACTGCATCACCAGTTACCAAAGAAATGTAAGTACAAACCATGATGTGTCACATGACATCTATTAAATTAGCAAAAATAAATAACAGTAATGCCCAGTGATGGCAAGGTTGCAGGAAAACTGGTAAGGTCAGATATTGCTAGTGGCAGAGTATTTTGTAAAGTAATTTGGACACATGTCTTGAGACAGAAAATTACTGATACCTTGTGACCGAATGATCATACTCCATGGAGTTTTTGCTAAAAGAATCCAGAAGTGCAAGGTCCAGAGATGCTAGTACAACAACGAAAAGTTTAAAAACAATCTAAATGTCCACCGTATGGAAACAGTACAACAAATAATAATGTGTTCTCCTAATGGAATATTTTGGAGCCATTTAAGATGACAATTGTGAGGATTGTGTAACAACTTAGAACATACTTTTAATATACCTAGTGTGCAAAAAGAAAAATGTACAGTTGACCCTTAAACAACATGGTTTGAACGGTGTGGGTCCACTTTTACACAGGTTTTTTTCAATAGCAAATATGATCCGAGGTTGGCTGAATCCCATACAGAGGAATTGCATATACTGAGGGTCAATTATAAATTATATTCAGATTTTCAACTGTGCAGACGGTTGGCTCCCCTGACCCCCGTGTTATTCAAGGGTCAACTGTATAGAGGTAGGGTTACAATTATGGAAAATTTCTATTTCTAGGGATACAAAAATAAAATAAGTTCAGAATAATGAAAAGTGCTGTTAACTCAGTAGGGTCGTGGGGAGTGGCTGATTTTCAGCGTCAGTTTCCTCATCTAGGAATTTCAGCAGCCTCTCTCTGCCTTCCCCTCCCCCCACCCCCTCCCCCAAATAAGGAGGGAGGCCTCTGGCCAGCACCGCTCACACCCCACGTGCTTCTGTCTTCAAGCCCAGTTTCCCAACACGTCCTGCATCCCTCTCCCCACACTGTTCTGGTCAATAAGGGACTCAGGCTTTCAGCACCCAGAGGTCTGTTCAAAAGAAAGAGAAACCACCAGAGCCCCCAGCAGGGAGGAAGCCTGGAAGTCACGAGGTGACCCACACTCCCTGAGTTTCCAGTTTAGAAAGCAGCTCTGAAGTTTTAATCTCCCCCCAAGACTCACAGGAATCCCCTGGGAGGAGGTACAATCGGAGGATATCGTTTGAGTTAGAAACTGAGGCTCAGAGAGGTGAACCACCCTTTCCAGGGTTTCACAGCTTGCCAGTGGCACAGATGGCAGAACCCAGGCCTGATGACTCTGAAGCCCACGTTCTGTTGGCTAAATAGGGAGGTTACTGGCAGAAGCTCAGCTGCCCTTGAAACCTTCGTAACAAGAAGAAATTTTGATTCACCAGAAACCTCCCAAGAGAAAGAACACTGGCTGTCCAGAGGCTCCTGAACTTGAGCTTGTGTCAGGATCACGTGGAGGGCAGGCATCTAAATGCGGATCACTGGGCCCACCCTGGTCTGGGGCGAAGCCCAAGAATTCGCATGTCTGACAAGCTTCCAAGGGACGCTCGTGCTGCTGGTCCACAGACCACGCTCGGGGAACCACTGGTCTGCAAGTCTTGCTAAGGGCTTGAGATTAGAGGTGTACTTGGGGCAGCAGGGGAGAAACGGTCTCCATAAAAACCAAGGAGAAAGATGCACCCTTCTGCCCCCACGAGGGAAGTGAAATGAGAAAAGAAAAGATGGAGCGGATGGGAGGGAGGCTGCGGGTCTGAGACGTAACCTCGCTTGCAACTCCACCACCAACTTCCATTCAAGCCCCTGGAACCACGCGTGCTCAGAGTTAGTGGTTTAGTGGGTTGGAGGGTATGGAAATTGAGGGGGTGAGTGACTGAGTGTCGAGTGGGAATAGGGGTGAGACACACGGCCACAGACAGCCAGATGGACAGGCTAGCTGTCTGGATTCCAGCCACCTGGAAATTAGGGGAAGGGCTTTCAACATCCGAGGCTGTGGTATCAGGGGACAAAGCTCCTGTGGATAGAGCCAGCTGACATATAAATCTGATGAACTCATGATGGGGGTGGCCTATTGTGGCCTCTACCACGCGCCGGCATGAGATTCCCGTCATGCATTTATGAATGTGATATGAATGCAATGGTCTCATTCAGTGGCTGCACCCCTCCAAGGTGGGGGAGGAGCCTGGGCACGGGGACATGAGGATGCAGAAACCGGGCGATCACCCTGAATCACAGCGGCTGGCGTGACACCCAAGATGCTACCACCAGAGATTAATGCCTTCACGGAAGGCTCTGGCGTCTTCCAGAATACTCTGTTAAAATGCCCTGGGAAAGTTGACTCACCCGTTAGCTCAACAAATATTTACAGAGCTTCAGGCAGATGCTGGGGCAATATAAAAGATATAAAACCTTTAGACAGTCATGAGCTAATGCTTTAGTGGGTGTTAATTGGCAACCAGCCCGTCTCGTTTTCAGGTAAAATGGTCAGCAGAGTGGGGCGGGGGGCGGTGAGGAGCAACCTGGTGACTTGGGATTTACATTCCAGGTGTCAGCAGGCTGACGCTGTTATTATGATCGGGGCGCCTATCAGAGCAGCCAGCGTGGTCCAGAGCAGTCCATGGGCTCTTGACTCATGCCAAGTGTCAAGCCGGAGGACGGAGGAGCGTATCAGTGGTGTGAATACGGTGGGGCTGGGGGAGGGCAGGCGGCAGGAGGCACAGGAAAGCTGGGGAATCAGGTGGCCCCAGTGCTCCTGGCCCCACTCTGACAAGAAAATGCAAATTTATGGTTACCAAAGGGGAAAGGGTGGGTGAGAGACAAACTGGGAGTTTGGGATTAGCATATACACACTACTATATTTAAAACAGATAACCAAGCAGGACCTACTGTATAGCACAGGGAACTCTACTCAACACTCTGATAACCTATATGGGAAAAGAATCTGAAAACGAATGGATACATGTATATGTATAACTCACTTTGCTCTACACCTGAAACTAACACAACATCGTTAATCAACTATACTCCAATATAAAATAAAAATAAAAATAAAAAAAAAAAGAAAATGCTCACTCTGACAAGCGCTCCAGAGAAGTGCGTGTAGGACGAACTCCAAGGGGGTGGTGGCGAATTGGGGTGGGTTCTTCTGGAAGCCTACCCAAGACATCCCAGAGGCCTCCACTGTGAAGGAAAGCGTGCTTGCAGTCAGTTTGAGAGTAGTCTTGTATGTCTCACTGTGCTTGAAAGTATTCAAAAGCCAACCTATAACCCCGAGGGAAGAGCTCTAGGCTAGGAGTCACGAGCCCCAAGTTAGAATCTGGGCTCTGCCACCTATGCGCTGTGAAAACTCAGCTAAGTCATTTCCCCTTTTGAGCCTCATTTTCCTCACTCATGAGAGAAGCGCTAACACCTACATCCTAGCCTCTGAGACGCCACGGAGAACAGTGGTTAGAGGCCGTGACTCTAGAGCCCGGCTGCTGGGATTCAAACACTAGCTCTGACACGTACAAGCTGTGTGACTTTTGGCACGTTACCTAACCTCTCTGTGCCTCCATTGCCTCCTCTGTAAAATGAGGCTAATTATCATTTCTAACAAGATTCCTTGTAAGAATTAAACAAGATAATATGTGTAAAGCACCTAGAACAACTTCTGGCATTTAGTGAGGGCTACGTAAGTGTTTGCTTTAAAAGTGGTCAAACAGGATATTTAATTGTCAAACCCATCACCTGCCACTACCTATGGAAGGGAAGGGTGGCGATTTTTGAAGGGAATTTGCTGCAGGTGCAGGTACTATGGGATCCTTTCCAAGCCAAGTCGGGGGAGCCTAGGAGAACCATTTGGGTACGCTCAGGAAGGCTAGCAGGATGAGCATAGGCAACCCCTCCCTGGCTGATCTCTGCTGAGCTGCAGAATCTCAAAGGCCACCCTGAGCATTAATGGAGTTCTTCGTGGCGCCTGAGGGGAGGTCCCAGGACTTTGGGGGGTATGCAAGGACAGGCCTGGTACTGGCCCCTCAGAGAAGCCTAAGGTGTCAGCTGGCAGAAACAGCCTACAATAGCAAAGCAAGAACAGCCTGCATGCACGGTGGGCCCAGTGCTCTGGACTGAGTTGTGTCCCCCACCCCCAAATTCATATGTTGAAATCCTAACCCCCAATGTGACTATTTCAAGTAAGGATGCAATAAAGGTTAAATGAGGTCATAAGGGTAGGGCCCTGCTCTAAGAGGACCAGTGTCCTTTTAAGAGGAGACACCAGAGAGCGCACTCTCTCACTTCTCCATGTAAGGACACAGCAAGAAGGCGGCTGTCTACAAGCCAGGAAGAGAGCCCTCACCTGAAACCAAAACAGCCAGCACCTTGATCTTGGACTTCCAGTCTCCATAACTATGAGAAATAAATGTCTGTTGTTACACCACCCAGTCTATGGCATTGTGTTACAGCAGCCCAAGCGAAGGCACCCAGGATGCCTGCATGTCCCCAGGTACCCAGGGGACTCTGGAGGGCTGCCTCCAAAGTGCAGGAGCCCCAGGGGTGTGCATCAGGGCAGGACCAAAGACCAGGCAAGGAGTGCAGCTGGTGAGGCCAGGGCAGAGGCCCCTACCAAGCATTCTGCAGAGAAAGCGTAGGTTAGGGATCTGCCATTTGTCCACCCAGAGGGACAGCTATAGACAGCACTAGATGGGGCATGGGCATCACCTGGGTGCTTCCTCAGTGAAAGGAGCCACTAACATCTCCCAGGTGTCTCTGATACTGCCCGGTCTTGCTGGATGCCAGCCCACCTACCTCCATCCCCAAATTTCTGGGACTCACCTGAGGAAATCTGACCTATGTCCCAAAAAATGTTACCATCAACCAACACCCGGGCTCTGCAGGGCTGGTTGTTGTTATGGTTGTTTAAAGTTTAACTCCAGACACCCACTGGCCACTGCTGCTGCTCTATCCCACGTCTCTCCCCGGCCCCAGGCTCACCCACCAGAGTCTCCCTCCCCAGGGTTTGATACACACACAGCTCAGACACAGTGTGCAGCCTTCCATGCTGCTGACCATGTTGGTGTCAGTTCCACCCACCAGGACCTCTCCCCAGCACCTCCCCTCCTGGCTGCAGCCCCAAGGCAACCCCCATGATCTCCCCACCCACAAGGGGGACTGACTCATTAAGGTGAAGGTCTAGAAGGAGCTCACACAATCAGACCCAGGATCTCCTATCTCACGCTCCAAGCCAGGATCCTGCAACCCACTTGCAGAAATAGTCCCAGAATCCATGTGTAGCATCTCTGCAGAGGCGGCTCCCCACTCTCCACCAAAAGCCCATCTTCAATTGCAAACCATAGGTTATCCTGTTCTCTTTCAAAGCACCCTGTAACTAGAGGGAAAGCTTTGACATCACCGAGTCCAAATCAGCACCACCACTCAGCAGCTGTGTGACCTCAGGCACATTACTGCACCTCTCTGGACCTCAGGAGCTCCCACCTTCTGAGTTATGATGGAGATCCAATGAGAACTAACAAATGTTACCCCTCCCTCCGTTTGGAAAAACATTACTACTATTGATTAGCAGTAACAATAACTAATATATCAAGCTCTCTCCATGTACCAGGCACTACGGTGCTTTTCCATGCCTTAATTCATACGTTCACTCGCTTAATCCTAGGAGTTAGAAAACACAATTACCCCATTTTACAGAGGAGCCAACTGAGACATGGTGAGATTAAGTAACTTGCCTGAAGTCACTCTGGGTATGTAGCAAAGCCAGGATGAACCTGAATTTATACAGCCTAATTTATATCTCCTCTTCTCAAAAACACACATCTCAAGATTTTCTGTGTTTAATATTAAATGTCAATTCAAAACAACTCGGAATCCAGCTGAAAGCTGCTCGGATTTCTTGACTCAGCTGTGACATGAGTCATTCTGTGCGCATAACAATAGCCACTCCTAACAGCTTCCAGAACTACGTAAAGCCTTGATTTGCTGTCAGCTGCTTCCCTCCTGGTGGAGCAGACATTCAGCTTGACTGGAGCTGGACCCTGATTCACAATCCTCCCCTTCTGTCCATGGGAAGCCAGCCCAGAGATGCCAGGGTCCTAGACCTGTGTAGCTCACATGAACATTTTTAACAAAGCAAAGTTTTTTTTCTATCATCTGTGAAAATTCATTCACAGAATTTTCTGGCTGAGCATTTCTGCTCTTCATCTCTTCCCAGACATGAATCTGTGTGCTATTACTTCCATTTATTCGCTCAACAAATATCTATACAGCTCCTGCTGGGTGCCAGGCACTATGCTCCAAATACTTAAATTCAAAAGAACAACTTATTCCCAGTTCCTATTCATTTCCCATGAATCAATTTCTGTTAATGCCTCAGAATCTACGTTCAGAAACCTTGAAAGTCCTGTAGGCTCCGTAACTCCAGGTAACCTGACTTGATTAAAAGAAAGATTGTCCTGTTCCAACCCCTTTAGATAAATCCACCCCCCAACCCCCGGCCATCCCCAACACACCCGTCCCGGGCAGCGTACGTGCATACGTACCAGGCCACTGCTTCCCCTCCACACTTCTCTCCCTCTCTGGCTCCATCCTCCTCTCTGAGTTTGCAACTCTCTCCCCCCATCTCCCTGGGTCTCCTTGCCCCACCTCCAGAGCCGCTTTCTCCTCAGCACCGCTCCAGGGCGAGATGCCCAGGCCTTCCCTCCAATGTGCGCTTTGCCCCCAACACCAAGCGGTCCTGCGACCCCAGCTGGGTGTCCGACAATTCAACTGGGCTTCTGACCAACTGGCTATAGACCGGAGGTCCCCACGACCCCGTCCTCGCGTTTGATTAATCTGCTAGAGCGGCTCACAGAACTCAAAGAAACATTTTACTTACTAGATTACCGGTTTTTTGGTTTATTATAAAGAGAGAGAACTCAGGAACAGCCAGATGGAAGAGATGCGTCGGGCGAGGCACGGGGGAAAGGGGGCACCTGGGTGCTTCCGTGCCTTCTCTGGGGGCACCTGTCTCCTGGGGCCTCCACGTGTTCACCAACCCGGAAGCTCTCCCAGCTCCACTCTGGGTTTTTATGGAGGCTTCATTACATAGGCACAACTGAGCATCACTGGCCACTGACGACTGCTCTATGTCTGGCTCCCTCCCCTCCAGGGAGGTCGTCGGGCTGTGGGATTGTGCCAAGAAGGGGGACGAAGACCACATACGTATTTGTTATTATAAATCACAGCATCACACTGTGCTGTGTGCCCCTTTCCCACATCCCAGCCACCGCCTTCTTCCCCAACTTCGTTGGCTCCAGGGAACCAACCAAATGAACCACTCTTTGCCTGGTCCACTAAATGGGATAACATTGAGGTCTGTCGAAAGGATGTCCCCTTTTCCCAAATAAGACTAGCTCTGCCTATGCTACGGTACACAAACTGTGGATGGAAATATGCATGTTGCCTCAAAGTTCTCCTTACAAGCCCATGCCAGCGCCATAGCACATGAAAATGAAATATTATAGGGCTATCCTCACATGACTGAGCGAAACAAAGCCCTTGTCTACCTGAACACAGTAAGGCCAGTCTCCAACCACAAAAGTTCTATTCCAGTAAGAATGGCTTTTATTTACCTGGCAGAAGTGCCAAGTTCATCAGATAAATGCAATCTAATGAATCCGTCTCCTCGGCTGCCTCAGTTTAATGATCCTATTAAATGTCCCGAAATGTTTTTTCCAGGGGTGATCAAGGACATTTTTTTTTTAACACTCCATTAAACATCTGACAGTCATTTCCCACACAGCCTATTATCTTTGTCTCCTTTGAGCCAGTCAAGGTTAAATTTTAAGCCAGAGTTTACCAAGCTCATAGCGGATGGGACATTTTATTTCACGTTGGATCCTCCCTCAGCAACTGACCCTGCGCTTCTAATGCTGACACCGGCCACTTGCTCCATAACTCCTGAAGGCTGTCTTCCTAATTTCCAATCTGTCAAGATCCTTTCTCATTGTAAATATACATTGTGTCACTCTTCGGTCTGAGTTTTGAAAAAGTTTATACTGTTTCCCATAAAAGACCAGCCACAGCTAAGCAATTTCACAAGAATACTGGCCTTTCGTCCCCAGGCAGCTGCCCTTCTTATCTGCAAGAGCCGTTTCAGCCCACATCATTTTAATACTGAACTCGGCCACTTCCTCCAAAGCCCACGATAACAGGCACGTTGGGACACGTGAAGCTTTATGAAGACAGTGAGGGGTCACAGGGGAAATCACACAGCCGATAGCACTCACCCTCAAATCCCCACCACAGACCCCTTCTCTCCCCCAGTCTCTCTCCCTGGCCCCAGTCACCAGGGGGCCCCATGGCCGTGTCCTCTCCCTCCCCACTGCCAGACTGCTGGTTGTGAAACTGGGAACCACTGACCCCAGTGTTCACTGCAGCACTATTTACAACAGCCAAGGTATGGAAGCCGCCTTAGTGTCCATCAACAGATGAATGGATGAAGAAGACGTGATATATATATATATATATATATACACACACACACACACACATACACACACATACATACATACAATGGAATACTACTCAGCCATAAAAAAGAACAAAATTTTGCCATTTGCGGCAACATGGATAGACTTGGAGGGCATTATGCTAAGTGAAATAAGTCAGACAGAGAAAGACAAATACTGTATGATATCACTTGTTTGTGGAACCTAAAAAATACAACAAACTAGTGAATATAACAAAAAAGAAGCAGACCCACAGATACAGAGAACAAACTAGTGGTTACGAGTGGGGAGGGGGGAGGGGCAATATGGAGTGGGGGACTGAGAGGTACAAACTACTGGGTATAAGAGAGGCTCGAGGATGTACTGTACGTGGGGAATAGAGTCAATGTTTTGTTATAACTGTAAATGGAAAGTAACCTTTAAAAATTGTATAAAAATTTAAAATAATAAAATAAAAATAAAGATTAAACGTATGTTAAAAAATAAAATAAAACTGGGAATCACTGAGAGAAGAGCTCTAAAAAATGACTGATGCCAGGTTCTAACCAAGAGATACTGACATAACTGGCCTGGGTGTGGTCTGGGCATTGATTCTTCAGAGCCCAGGAGGACTACAGCCCCGGACCGCATCCACTCAGCCCCTCCTCACTTAGACTGAGCCATTCAGCTCCATCCTCAAGCTGGAACACCCCCCTCTTCTGTGAGGCAGTGGGGCCCGTGAGCTCCAGTTTTCACAGTCCCCACCACCCCCTATCAAAGCCCACACTGAAGTGGCGCTTCCCTTGGGTAATCATTAATGTTTGCCCCATTAGTTTCCCTACAGCTTAAAAAAAGAAAAGGGTGTGTTTCTTGTCCCCAGATCTTATCAAAAGAGAGATGACCACCAAAGCCCTGTGTTTCTTCCACCTGGCCTGCTTTGCTCACTTCTCTTGAGGGCATTTAAGTCTGTGACCCTGGTGTTGTCTTCATTTCATCCTATTATTACCATTCCTATGTTCTAGGGGAGAAAACTAAGGCTCAAAGTCATACAACTGGTAGATCCTCTCAGGTCAGCTTGACTCAGAAGTCCAAGATCTTAAGATCTACAGGCTTCTGCCATCTCTGGATGAGCTGGCTTGGTACACCACCTTACTCTATCCCCAGAGAGCTCTGGCTGTTGGAAAGTCCCGCCTTATGTAGAGTCCCAAATCTGCTTTTCATCTGCAAATATTAACATGCATATAAAAAAGAGGGAGGGCAGGAGAGTCTCATATATAAAAGAGGCAGGGAAGCAGAGTCTGGGAGCTAGATGCATTTTGGCTGACTGGTAGGTTCTGCTCAGCTCGGGGTCAGCTGAGCCTCTGCTGTCCAGAAAGACTGCCCTGGGCTGGGGGGCCCAGAATGCCCACAGAGCCAGATGCTGAGGGCTCAAAAGGAATCTAGGTGCTCATACGCCAACAGGCAAGAAGCAAAGGGTCCCAGGAGACCAGAAGTGTGGGGTTGGAGGGGGGCACGGGGTGGAGGCGGCACAGAGGGGAGGAGAGAGCCTGGCACACAGGCTCTGATTTGGAGCCGAGGTTGAAGGGATGCAGGGGCTCAAAATCAAGGAACACGTGGGGCTTCTAGAAGCTAGAAAAGGCAAAAAAAAGGACATTCTCCCCTGGGGCCTCCAAAAGGGACATTGGCCAGCTGAGCCCTTGATTTTAGGACTTCTGACCCCCAGAACTGTAAGAGAGAAATTTCTGTGTTATTTTAAAATAAGCTGTGGTCATTTGTTACAGCAGCAAAAAGAAAGTAATACAGTTAAAGGTTCGGGTCCTTCCACCCCACCAGCTGCCTAGGGCTGCCGTAGCAAAGTACCACAAACAGAATGGCTTACACGACAGAAGTTTGTTGTCTCACAGTTCTGGAGGCTACAAGGCTGAGATCAACGTGCCTGCAGGGCCACACTCCCTCGAGGGCACAGGGGAGGACCTGTTCCAGGCCACTCTCCCAGCTTCCGGTAGGTCCTCGGCTTGTAGCAACACAACCCCTAGCTTCACATCACGTCCTCCCTGTGGGCACACCTGTCCCTGTGCCCGTATTTCCTTTGTACAAGGACACAGTCATTCAGGATGGGGGCCCACCCTAATGGGCTTATCTTAACCTGATCATCTGCAAAGACTATGTCTAAATAAGGTCACATTCACAGGTACTGGGGGTGATGCCTTCCACATCTTTCAGGGGGGGCACAGCTCAACCCATACACAATATTACTCCTAAAAGCTGCCCTGCTTTAAAAAAAAAACCCCGGGGCAGGAGGGCAATGATTCCTTCCCGGCGAGAACAAGCCGTCCTCACCTCCTCCAGCTGCTCTGGCGAGCCCACTGCAATGGCCCAGCAGCAGAGGCCGGATGCTCGGGAAGAGTGTCCGCCCACAGCTCCCTGCAAGTTCATCACACTCCGCGGGGTCTGCAGTGCTGCGGGGCCTCCCGCGTCCCCTACGAGGCAGCAAACTCCTCCAGGCGGGGACCACGTGGATCCCCCCACCACGGCCTCCAGGACCTGCCGCCTGCCTGCCACGTGCCGCTTTAGGCCGGGCCCTGCCTTGGTCCCTGGCTTTTCGTGTCTACCTCTCACGGGAACCGTACAGTCGGCCGGCTCCGGCTCCCGGGCTCTTCTCCGCTGCATCCTCAGCACCGGCCCTGAGCCACACACCCAGTAAGCGTTTGCTGACATAGCGGGTCACTCATCTGCGGTCCCCATCCGCTGAGCACAGCGAACACACCAGCACCAAGTCGCTCCGTGTTGAATGAAGAAATGGCCCCTGGAAAGCTTCCCTAGAAACAGAGGAGCTGAGCTCGCCCGGTTTTAAACACTGTCTGTGAGGTGCGGGCATTCTCTGAATCGCCAGGGCTCCTCGTGCAGCTCGCTTCCCAAGCTCAGGTGGAAATTACGGCGGAGTGGATTCTTTCCGAGGCAGAGACCCGATCCTATAGGAGACAAAGCAGAGATGGGGCGAGCAGAGGCGTCTCTCTCTCTCATCTTATCCCCTCGTGATGTTCCAGACGGAAACATCTTCGGGGCATCCAGTCTCTGGAACATCAGAGGGGTTCTGGACCAGCCACCACGCAGCTCCAAGGCAGACGCAGAAACCCCTGCCTGCAGAATCCCCTCTGGACATCAGGCCTCTCTATTAACGAAGCCACAAGGCCCAAGGCCGAAGCCCCTGCTGTTCTCAGGGATCAGGGCCTGCTCTGGGTCTGAAACAAAACGCTGACCGCTGTTCACACCACGTGCACACAAACCCTCCCCCAGAGCCGCTCCAGGGTGGTTTCTGAACAGCGCTGTCACTGCTGGTCCTTGAGGCCGGCAAAGGTTCATCTCTCTTCTCTCACCTGGAAGCCAGGTGGACATCACCTGAGCAGTGGCAGGGGCCAGTCTCCCCAATTTTGGTAACTACCCTTGCAAAGGAACAGGGCGGCTTATTTTTATAAATAAAGTTTCACACAACCATGCTCCTTGATTTACGTACTTTCTGTGGCTGCTTTCAGGCTTCGCGCTGCAGAGTTGAATCACTGTGACAGAGACTGTATGACCCACAGAGCCTGAAACCCGGGTCAACTTCCTGGGCACGCAACCCACAGGACCCCAGCTTCGAAGATGCCACGAGCTCGGTTTAATGCTCTGCTGCCACCACCTTGAAATCTGGAATCTCTTTTTAACAAGGGGCGCCGCATTTTTGTTTTTCACCGGATCCTGTAAATTCTGTAGCCAGTCCTGCCTAAGTGTTTACTATCCGGCCCCAAAGTCTGCCCAGCACTCTACTTTTCCAATCCTTGATTCCCTTTCACTCTCTGACTTAACAAGTCTGACCTCACGAAGCTCACCCCTTTCTGGGACAGCCTATCAGCTGAGAGTCAGTTCTTCCTTAAGAATAACCCTACCAGCTATCACTATCAAGAGAGCCTACAGTGAGCCAGGCACTGGGTTGAATGAAGCCAGAGTGCCACAGTGTGCCACTTATGTACCCGTCCTTGGGACCACCCAGAATAAATCTCATTCCTTAAGCCTTCAGAGACTTAAGTAAAGTTCATCTGTTTCTCCCTGCTGAGCCTTCTCTTCTCCAATCCAAAACTGTTCTGTTTCTCATTAAGACATGTTTCAAGCTCTTGCACCATCTTACTCACCCTCTCTAGATACCATCTAGTTTCCCAAGGCCCCAAACAAGGCTCCAAGTGTAGTCTGACCAGTGCAGAGTTTGGTAGCTTGGTCACCTCCATTATTCTAGATGATATATCTCTACTAATGCATCCTGAGATCACACTGCCCTTTTTGGAAACTATTCCAAAAAATCCCCAAGATCGTTGGTAGGAATCAGGTACCATAAGCTACTAAAAAGAGATTATGTTCTAATCCTCATTATATAGATGAGTAAACTGAAAATTGGAGGGGAGTGACCTGCTGAACGGCACCTGGCCAATTACTCCTGGTTCTTCTGTCTCCAAATCCCAGGCTCTCCCCTCCCCCAACCAAGACACTTTGGTCCCTCAATTTCTTCATCTGTAAAATGCAGAAACTGGGTCTCTCTCAGCTCTGGCATGCTGTGATTTGTCTTCTAAATGCAGACTCGGAAGAGAAAACAGAAGCCCACTGCTTAGATCTAAAACTGCCAAGAAAAACAACAAAGTTTCCTTTTCTACTCCTCATCCTAGCCTTACCTACCTTGGATGCTTGTGCCTAAGTGATAAAGCTTGCTAGTTAGTGGCACCTCTGAATTTGACAGTTAATTGAGCCTTTGGATCGTAGCACCATGACTTTCTCGGCGAGTTGGTCCACATCACCTTTCCCATTACTTCCCCTTTTCACATTCCACAAATTTATGTCTTCCTGCACATCCCATTTTCAAAGATTTTTTTTCACTTGCTGCCTTAGCAAACCAAACAATAACCAAAAGAAAAAAGAAAAAAAAAAAAAAAGCCTTTAAAATAACACAGAGTCCTCCATAAAACCCCAGGCACCAAATGGGCTTCAGAAAGCCATTCTCCCTCCTTTACTGTGTTCTCACGTCAGGAGCGTCGTCCCAGGGCTGTCTCGAAAGCTTCATCTTTCAGTATGTTCTCTGTAACATCTTCTCCACGGGTACATGGGCCTACTGGTGCCCTGCCCGTTTCTCTCCCAGTGTGAGAGGCACAGAGGCACAACGTGAGGAATGGGGCAGGTGTCACCATCCACGTGTGACAGGTGAGAATGCTCGGCACAGAGAAGCTAGGTAGCTGACCCAAGGTCACAGAGCTGGTGAGTGCTGGGGCCGAGAAAAGACCTCAGGACTAACAGTTCCATAGGACTGTTATAATGAAACAAGAGAGAGTTATCTGCCTCTGGCATCTGCCTCTTTCCACTCTGCCCCTCTCTGATTCTGATCATCCAGCCGAAGAGCTGCCACCTTCAGAAAGTACTCCCTGGGCACCTCAGCCCACAGCATTTCCTTCCTCTGGAATCCAAAATGTGCTTTAGTTGCCCTACAACCTCAGGTCTCAGCACTGATGGCCAGCTCGAGGCAGCGGCCCCTTCCCATGACAGATGAGCCAACTCCCACACACCAAGGGTGCCTTGGCCTGGCACCAGCTCACAGAGAACCTCCACAGACAGCAGTTGCTGTTATCACTGTTATTACTCAGTGTTCCAGTTACTGTGACTGTGAAACAAGCTACCCCCAAATTTAGTGACATTAAAAATGTCTTCTGTTCATGGACTCTGTGGTTTGAATATTCAGGGCACCGAGAGAAGAGCTTGTGTCTGTTGTCTGGGCCCATGATGTCTGGGCTTCGGCTGGAAGGCATGAAGGTTTAGGGGCGACTTGAAGACTGGGGCTGGAATCATCCAAAGCCTCATTCACTCACACATCTGACAGTAGATGCTGGCTAACAGCTGGGGGCCTCAGTTCTTTGCATGTGGTCTCTCCCCATGAGCTAGTTTGGCTTCCTCACAGAATGGCAACCGAGTTCCAAGGGCAAGAATCCTGGAGAAGAGAGCCAGGAAGCTGTATCCTTCTTACAGCCTGGTCCCAAAGTCACAGGGCATCAGTGCTGCTGTATTCTGTGAGTCAGAATAACCTGAACCTTGCCCAGATTAAAGGAGAGGTACACAGGCCCATCTCTTGGTGGAAGGAGGGTCAGTACCATTGTAAGAGCATAGATGTGGCCACCTTTGAAAAATGCAGTCGTCCATAATCCTTATTATCTGTTACCATCACTTCTCCTTTAGGATGGGTCTCTTCCAGGTGGCTCCTTTATCCCTTCGGACAATACTGCTGCCCCAGCTGCCCCGGCTTTTCACCAGATATATCTGGTCTTGCAGTGGACAAACCTCAAGCTCAGGCTCAGATTCCTGCCATATCCCACATGAACACAAGCAGCAACATTCTTTGTCCCAGGCTCTTTGCAAGAGGAGGTACTTATCCCTAACACCTGGGGTCCCAGGCAGAGGAATGAAAAAAAAAAAGGCAATTCCTAAGAGATTCAGTGACATCTAGTTGCCAATGGTTTTCCTTAGTGATACTGTGCTCAGCTGAATATCTACGCTTCTTAGCCTTCTTTGCCAAGAGGGGTGGCAAATGAGAAACAAACAGAAGTTGTCCAGTGGGACTTTTGGGAAAGCTTTCAAATGGAGCTGACTCAGGTGGCAGATGCCTTTTCCTGCCCTGCCCTTTTCTCTTTCTTCTTGTTTAGACTCAGATATGATGGCTGGAAGAGCAGCAACCATATTGTGCCTATGAGGTAGCTTTGAGAATAGCAGAACAGAAAGATGGAGGGCTGGTGCCTGATGACATCACGGAGCCACCACAGTAGTTCTGAACTACCTATTTGTGTTATGTGAGAGAGGGGGGAAAAAAAAAAAAGCCCCTACCTTGGAAAAGCCACTATTATTTCGCATCTTTATTATGAGTAGCCAAGTGCAGTTACTGATAGAGCCTTTATCACCTCCAGCTTTTTGATTAGTCTTCCTGCCTCAAACCTCACACAGCTCCAATCAAATCAGCTCCAATCAGCTTCCTCACATGCAAATCTGCTAAAGACCCTCTGCTGTTTTGAAGTCTTCAATGGCTTCCCAGCACTTCTAGATAAAATCTATACTCTTTAGTATGACATTTGAGATCCTTCACACCCAGGCCAGAGTCAAGACTTATCCCCTGCCTCACCCCCCAGACAACATGTGGTTGAGCCACTACACAATTCTCAGCATTCTGGCTCCTACCAGTCCTCTGATACCTACAGCCTTTCTACCTGAAATGATCCACGTGGTGAACTCCTGCTTGTCTTTCAACACCTTACTCTAAAGCTACCTCCTCCAGGAAGCCTTCCCTGAGGTCCTCAGAGTAAGTCATTGCCTCCTACGGACTTCTCAGGCAAGTTCTTTGTAACATAACTCTGATGCACCACTTGCCACACAGTATTACAGTTACTTATTTTCTGATCACTCTGTCCCCCTAGGCTGTGGGCTCCCCAAGGCAGGGAGGGACCTAACCTGATGGGTCTGTTTATCCCTAGCTGTTAGCAAATCCTAAAGAGATGAGTCTGTCAGTGATGAATGGACGCACAGACCCTGGAGACTCAGAGCCGTCACCCTTCATGCGGCGGGGGCCTCGGGTGATGGCTGACCTGGAAGAGGACGCAGGGAAACTAAGCAGATACCTAAGAGAGAGCAACCCCACCGATGCCCGTGCTGTGCCTGGGGCCCATGGATATCCGGAAAGCTGTCACTAAGCTGTCCCTGGGGACAGGGTGCAGGGTGGCAGAAACGTGGACTCCAGGTCCCCTCCACGTGGTATCAAAAGGCAGAGGAGGGTGGTCTCCCCCCAGTCTCAGCCCCAGACCTACCCCACACCACAGTCCATCAACCCCTCCAGGGGAAACCTTAGAAGTGGGAAAAACCTCAGCCCTGCTTCAGGCCACCAAACAGCAGGGCAGGTACCAACTGCTCCAACGAGAATCCCCACCAGAGAGCATTTCTGTTCTGAAGCCTTTTCTCCCACGAGCTCATCTCCTCCTTTCCACGAGGGTAGGCAGAGCCCCGATCGTTATTATTATGGCCCCATTTTACAGGTGGGGACATGGCGGCCCGGAGAGGCGAGGTGTGCCCAAGCTCAAACACCCAGCAAGAGGTTGAGCTGGGGGCTGAGCCCACCCCCTTCCCAGAGGAGCCCAAACGCAAATACCAGGGTCCCACAGCAGCAGCCGACCACGAGGGCACCAGGAGACACCAGGCCCTTGGCTCGTGCATGAGGCCCAGCGCCCGTGCAGCCCCCTTTAAGGAGCGCTGGGCCTTCCTGCAGGGCTCCAGTCTTAATTTTAGCTTGGAGGCCTGCCACCGGAGCCTTCAGCCAGCGGCAGGCTGAAGTTATGCGGGACAGCTGTCAGCCGGCACGCTGGGTGGGGCCTATTTAGCCACCAGGGGCACAAGTCTGGGGACACTGGTGTCCCTGCCCCAGGTCTTTTCAGCCCCGCTGGCCACACGGCTCCGATCTCCTCCCGCAGGTCACCCAGCTCCACGATGATGGCCGAGGAGCACACAGACCTGGAGGCCCAGATCGTCAAGGACATTCACTTCAAGGAGATCGACCTGGTGAACCGGGACCCCAAGAACATTAACGAGGACATAGTGAAGGTAGGCTCGAGGGCCTGCCCCGGCGCCCCCCGCCTGGAGGGTGTCAGCTTGGGGCTGGAAGGGGCAGGCTCTGCTCCCACGCAATCGGCTTCCCTGAAAAGAGACCTGTTCCTCTGTCTTCTCCAAATCCCACCCACCGCCCCGCCCCGCCCCGCAAACCGGCTTGTACCCCCAAAGAGCCTTTAGTGTCAACAAGAGCAAAGAATCAGCTGCACATACAGGACCATCGACCGGGGCGGGGCAGGCGAGTCGCAAAGGAAACTTTACAACTCTGTAGCTCTTCCCATGTGCTCCTGGCCCTCGGCTGGGGACAGACGAGGTGGCCAAGTTGGGCCCTTTCCATGCCGGGGGCATTTTGCGGTCTCCACAGTGGGCGCGGGGTTAATCCCCAGAGGGCGGTTTCCAGCAGGGCTGTTGGCCCTCGCAGGGGCCCCCGCTGCCCCAGGCTGGGGGGCCGTACCCAGCACTCATGCCTGCTCCTGGCCTGACGCAGGTCCAGCAGCCAGGCCAGGCCAGAGGCCTCTCAGAGGGCACCGGGACCCCTGAAAGGGAATCTTGTATGAGGGTCACCCTGCCTTCAGGGAGTCTCCCCCGCGGCCATCCTGAGTCAGGGCTCTTTCCCCACCCGATGCCATCAGCAGCCTGGGTGCCTCCAGGGCCACGCCTCAGTCCAGCCTCCACCCGGCAGCCGCGGGGGTCTTACTACAGCAGAATTCCTGGGCGCAGGGCACCCACCAGCCAGCATCAAAGTCACTGGAAGGGCCTTTAACAGGGCAGGTGTGGGGGCCTCCCGGGTGCTCTGAATACGTCAGAATCACAGACCAGCGGTGTCCAGTAGAAATGTAATGCGACCCGTTATACAATCACCCTATGTCATTTTAAGTTTTCTAGCAGCCATGACTTTAAAAAGGAAAAACAAACAGGTAAAGTTAATTTTCATGATATTTCTCATTTAAGCCAATATGTCCAAAACAGTATCATTTCAACGTGTAATCACTACAAAACAATTATTGGTGAACAACTGTATAATCTTTCTTCATCTTCAAAATCTAGTGTGTATCTGAGACGTGGGATGCATCTCAGTTCAGACTCCAAAGTTTTTATGAGAATCCCTCTGTCTCGAGATTTCATAAAATGAACAGTTGAAAATTGATTCACAAACCCAAGCTGTGCCAAACATTCTTACAAGTTTCCCAATCACAGAGTTAACGATCAGTTTTTACATTTTTAATTAAAATTAAACACGCTTTAGAATCCTTCAGTTGCACTAGCCACAGGTCAAGTGCTCGTACATAGCTCAAGGCCACTGGATTAGACAGCGGGGTTAAGGGCTCGTTCTAAAGGACAGCCCTGCGTGGTCACCTTCAGGGGGACACCTCCCATGCTGCATGAGTCTAACTTCCCCCCATGGCATTCGAACCCCAGCACATCTGGCCCCCACCTTCCTCTTCCACCCCCAGCCCCCATGCCAGGAGCTGGCCACACCAACCAGAACACACCCCTGTGTCTTTGCCAGCACCTGGCCTCCTCTCCTCCACGCGGTGGATGCCCACCCAGCCTTCGAGACCTGATGCAAACGTCACCTGCTCAGGAAGCCTTCCCCAACTCCTCCAAGCAATCAGGAGCTCCCTCCTCTGTGCCCTCACTTCACTCAGGGCATTTCCCTGCAACAGCTCACATTATGCTATTACTGTATTTATAAATATCATTTGTGGTGCAGAGAGGGTCATCACAGCACAGTTTGGGAAGTGCGGCAAAATTAGGGCATGAATTTTCCAAACTGAAAAGCACCATACAAACGTCAAACAGTATTTGTGGTGGTTTGTGCAGTGTGATCTAGAGGGAATGGTCCCAGACTTGACACTAACAAATGTGGTTTCAAATCCAGATTCCTCTACTTAAAAACAATGACACTGGACCCCCTGTAAAACGAGCATAATGTACTCCCCCGGGGTAAATGGATCTCAGAGCAGCGCTGTGCAATAGAAATAGAACGAGAGGATTGCATGAGATAAGAGGTTTGATAGTGCCTAACAGAGTCCCTGGCACACAGCAAGGGTGTGCAAATGTGAGCTGATTAGGAGCCTGGAGGAGCTTGCAGGACAAGAGAGCTAAGCCAGGGCCAGCGCTGACACTCAGGTTCCCCTCTGGTGGGCCCTAGCTGGCTGCGGGAATGCAAAAGAGGACCCTAAGGGAGAATGTGTTTTCTGAAGGATCCCGCAGCAGGTGACAAGTGGAGAGAGGCTCTCGGGTCCCAGTGAGCCAGGAGTGAGCTGGCTCCAGGCTCGAGGCCCAGATTATAATCCAAGGGAGGGATGGGGGCGGCCACACAGATGCAGCTGCTTATGCAGCCTCCCAGGGGGCTGGGAGCTACCCTCTCCTGGAGGCCCTGAGCCCCAGAAAACCATGCCTCAAAGGTGAAGCAAAAGGCCCACAAATGTTCTTGTCGAGAGGAGACGATTATTTGGTATATTTACTGGACATTCCCTGGTTTGGGAACTTATTTGACTTTTTCTTTCATTTTTAATGAGTGAGAGATGAAAACGTTTTGAAATTTAGAACAGGGATTCTAAAACAGAACCAGATAAGTACCACAGACAGGTTCAAGAAGACTTCAGGTTGGTGTAATAGGATGTGAAAGAATGAAGAAAAGGAAGAAATGGGAGAGAGCGTGGCTAAGAGAGGTCCATCTGAACAGGCTGGCCTTCGGGTCACCTGGATGTCTTCCATCGACCAGGGAAAGGACCGGGGGGCGGGAGGGAGGACAAGGGACCGAGGGGGTGAGGGGGACAGAGATGGAGAGGAAGAGAAACAAGGTCAGGCCAAGATGAAGGCTGGAAAGGCTCCCGTCGGGGTGGTGTCACATGTGGTAACAGGCTTCACATGTGTGAGGATGACGCCGTAAGACAGTAGAATAAGACAGGCTACAGAGACCCAAGTCTACTCCCAGTCCTGACTCTAACTTGCTGTGTGACCCTGGGCAAATCCCTTTCCCTCTCTGGGCCTGAGTCCCTAGTGTAGACAGAGGCCGGGTGGAGAAAAGGGAGACCCGTTCCCTCCACCGCCAGCTGCTGAGGTTTCACACAGAAAAGACAAGGGTGAAGAGCAGGAGACGCACCCACCAGGTCCTTGGATTTGACCCTCAGCAGAAGGAGGTGCTCCCTCTGGATTTCTAGAATCAAAACTTTCCCAAACTTCCCTGAGCAAGGCCTGGTGCTACCCTTGAACCCAGGCTGGAAAGTGAGTGCCAACAGCAGCGGGAGAGCCCCGCACAGCCCAGCAGACTTGACTGTAGTCTCCAAGCTCCGGGCTGGGCCTGGGCAGAGGGGAGGCTCGCCTCATTCCCTTCACCCCCACCATCACCACCACTCATGGAACATCGATTCCACGAGTCATTCCTGAGCGCCTGCTCCGTTCCAGGCACTGTGCTGTCGCAGACGACATGGCAATGAGCAAGTGAGACCCACTGCACGTAGGGCCCGTGCTAGGCTCTCGGGGGGAGGGAAAGGAAGCCAGCGGTCCCTGGCACTCCAGCTGGCCAGTGAGGACACCATTCCCTTCAGACCCAGATTGCAAAGCCTCCAGCCCCTTCCCTGTGCATTCCTGCAGGCCCCCAGTCCCACCCCAAAGTCCACCAGTTATTTGTGAGAGGTCTCAGGGCTTTCTCATCGACACCCCTCCCCCTCCCCAACTCACACTTAGGCAGCCGGGCCCTAGAGGAGGGACGCCTGAACCAAGCGTCAGGCAGGTCCTTCAGCTTCTGGTTTCAACCACTCTCCCCTCAGGCACTCAGAGCGGGCCCCTCCAAACAGGGTGGAGGGAGAGACCTGACCCCAGCCCATCACACTAGTTCCCACCTACCTCCAACCCACATCTGCCACAAGACCCTCCCCCTTCAGAAAAGCACAGAGACAGCACCTTCTGCCTCTCAGCTTAGGCTAACAAACACCCAGAGGACCCAGTAACCCTCCTTCCCCCAAGGTCTCCAAACTCTGCTGCCAGTGTGGGCCCATCTGGACACCCTGCTTCACAAAGATGAAACTGACCTGGTGCTTCCTCTTGAGAAGAATCCAACAGATTCCAAGAATCCAAGAATTCCAACAGACAGAGAAGATGAGACTAGAAAAAATGAGAATGCACTGGAGGAGGTGCTAAATGCCTTAAATCAGTGCCAGATGAAGGGTCAGGGGAAGGAGGAAGACATTACTTTCACCTGGGAAAATCAGGCACCAGCTTCATGGAGAGGTGGTATCCAAGGTGCATAAATAATAAGAAAAATGTAAAATGTGGAAAGGGGGCACCAGGCTTTCCAAGAAGAGGGAACAGAATAAGCAAAGGCCACAACGTAGAGAAGAATGATGGGCAGAGTCGGAAAACGTGAGGAACGGGTATTGCCACTCCCCTGCCTGTGTCCGTGGCAGACATTACTAATGGATCACAGCACGTTTCCAGGAAGCCATGGACCATCAGCTAGGCTGAGTTGGCACACAGGCGAAACCTCTTTGCTATGCTGTCTGCAGGCGAACAATGGGACTAGGAGCATCTGAAAGGGAATTTGTGGGAGAGGAGGCAGAAGGGGCAGGTTGAGGCTGAATTAGGAACGGTCATGACCTGCCAGGCATTCCACATTGGCAATTCCTTCATTTTGGAAAGTACCCCTGGCAAGTACCTCTAGGAAGGGCTATACCCTGGATTAACTCACACTGAGGTATTTACAACTCAGTGTTATGGGGACTCCTGTGTATCAACTAGAGTTTTTAAAAACGTCCACTTTTTTGGGGAGCTTGTGAAAATGCAGATTTCTGGGCCCTGCCACCAGAAATTTTATGAGGCAGGGCCGGTGAATGTTTTGTACTTTAAAGTACAAACAAGTCCCCCTTGTCCTATAGAAGATAAACCTGTAGTCCAGAGTTGTCACCAGTTTCCCCTAATGACACAGCGTATCAGTTATCCACTGCTGCGTGACAAATCACCCTAAAACTCGATGGCTTAAAGCAGCAAGCCTTTGAGGCTCTCTCAGTTCTGTGGGCTGCGCAGCCTCAGTTGGGCAGCTCTGCTGGTCTCACTGGCGGCCTCTCATGCAGCTGCAGCAGCATCTCCTCTACAGCATTCTGGTGGTTAAAGCGAGTCACAGGGCAAGCCCAGACTCGCTATGGGCTGAGACTGTGTGCTGAGAGGCATGACCAATCTGGGGTCATCTTTGGAGACTAGCTAACTTCCCCCCAGAAGCTGGTGCACAGCCAAGCCTACAACTCAACCCAGGGCCATTCCTACTGCTCTCCAGTCCACCGCACCAGCCTTCCCGAAGGCAGAGACTAAGGGGGCAGGGAGGGAAAGGAAGAGACGGGCAAGGACAAGGCTCACTGAGATCTGATGGGGGCTCCTCTGGTGGATCCCTTCTCTTCACCCCCCCACCACCCCGGTCACCCTCCATTATCTTGGTCTCTTCACAGTTCCTTTATATGAACCCAAGTGTCCTTACCTCCAGGCCAGGTGCCCCAGGCACCCCCTGTAGGATGCCCTGGACCCCAAGATCCCACTAATCCCTGGCTCCCCTCTTCCTGCCCTCAGAACCAGCCTGTGTTGCGTTCTTGCCTCACCTCCTGCTGAGGTCCCCAGTCCTGCGATGACCCTGATCAGGGAGACAGCAGGGGAAATTCAGGCTCAGGCTTTGATGTCAGGTCAACGTGGGCTCCACCCCTGTTTGTCCCTTACAGGCTGGGCGAAATGCTGGATATAAGACACATGGCCAGAAACCGACACCTACAAGGGCCAAATTGTGGGCGTTACTATGGTTACCCCAGATTGTATAGAATTCTATTTTTTTAAATTAATTTTTTTGGAGTACAGTTGATTTACAATGTTGTGTTAGTTTCAGGTGTACAACAAAGTGCATCAGTTATACATATACACACATCCACTCTTTTTTAGATTCTTTTCCCACATAGGTCATTACAGACTATTCAGTAGAGTTCCCTGTGCTATACAGTAGGTCCTTATTAGCTACCTGTTTTATATATAGTAGTATGTATACGTCAATCCCAACCTCCCAATTTATCCCTTGCCCCCTTTCCCCCTTGGTAACCATAAGATTGTTTTCTACATCTGTGATTCTAGTTCTGTTTTGTAAATAGGTTCATTTGTGCCATTTTTTTACATTCCACATATAAGCGATATCATATGGTATTTGTCTTTCTGGGTCTGACTTACTTCCCTCAGTATGACAATCTCTAGGTCCATCCATGTTGCTGCAGATGGCATCGTTTTGTTCTTTTCTATGGCTGAGTAATATCCTATTGTATCAATATATATGTACCATATCTTCTTTATCCATTCCTCTGTTGATGGGCATTTACGTTGCTTCCATGTCCTGGCTATTGTAAACAGTTCTTCAGTGAACACTGGGGTACATGTATCTTTTCAAATTATGGTTTTCTCCAGATATATGCCCAGGAGTGGGATTGCTGGATCATATGGTAGCACTATTTTTAGTTTTTTAAGGGACTACCATACTGTTCTCCATAGTGGCTGTTGCCAATTCACATTCCCACCAGCAGGGTAGGAGGGTTCCCTTTTCTCCACACCCTCTCCAGCATTTATTGTTTGTAGACTTTTTGATGATGGCCATTTTGACTGATGTGAGGTGATACTTCATTGTACTTTTGATTTGCATATCTCTGATCATTAGTGATGTTGAGCATCTTTTCACGTTATTACCAATTATAACACATGAAGCAGAGCTTTGTCATTTCTCAGCTATTCTACAGCTATCACCTCATTTTAGCTTTAACTTTACAGGCCAGTGCTTCTCAGGCTATTTGGGTGAAAGGCCAGTTTTATTATTATTATTCCAATCTGTTGTACACCAATAGTTTGCAAAAGTTAATAAAGATTAACTACTAGAGAGATGAGGTGAAAAATAGGCATTGACAATGTAAGCTCCAATTTTTATTATTATTAGAATCAACAGACATAAAATTATTGGTTCAAATCACTGTGACTATTTCCGAATGCCTACTCTCAACTTCTGTGCTTGCCTTGTTGGGAAGGGGGCAGTGGCTGTGGACCACTCTTTAAATAGCAAGGTAATAGGTGAGAAAACCAAGACCCAACAAAGCTAAGCCACTCCTTTGGGTCTTGACTCTGAAACTAACTCCGTGTCACTAGGGATGTTGGTCCAATCCCCTCTGTAGAGTTAAAGCAAACAAACAAAAAACTGAAAACAAACAAAAAACAGAGGCCCAGAGAGGGCAAGCACCAGGCCCCAAATCACACAGTGACTCGCTGGACAAGTGGAAACTGGACCCAGATATCTGTCCCCGGCCTAGAGCCGTTTCCCCCCCCCCCCCCCCCCCACCAACCAAAGAGCGCCTGTCTGAACTGCGCATCGCCCTGGATGTCCAAAGACTGAGTCACGCAGGAATGCGGGGGAGGCATTTTTGAAGGGGGTGTGGCGTCTGGCCGCCCCCTCACCCGCTGGCAGCGCCCGGCCCTGCTGTCCTGCAGCTTCCCCGCCCTCTTGGGGACGGCGGCGGGAGCGGTGCTGGCCGGTTCCGATTAATCAACTGGCTCTCTTGCTGTTCCAAAAATAAATATGCCAGAGAAGGGGGCACCAACCTTACGAGCAGCCCCTTCCTCCCCCTCCCACCGCCAGCCCCGCCTCCAGCTGCACACGGAGCCCTGCGGCTCCGCCCAGGGCCCGAGCCCCCTGCCGCACCCTCGCAGAAGCAGCCATCTGCCCTCCACTGCCGGAAACGAATTAAGAAGTGAAGTCACCGTGCGCCTCTGATACACTGGCGCGTCTGCCTAGGGCTGCCTCAGCCGGGTCTTATAAATATCTCCCCAAACTAGTGCGGTGACCAGAGAGCGGTCTCGGTGCTCAGTCCCGATTAGGAACGGCCGCCTCCTCCCAGGACGACCCGTCCCTCTGAGAGCACATTTTCGCATTCACAGACAACGGAGCAGTTGCCCTGTGCACAGTGCCCAAGGCAATTACTGGAAATAATTCAAATGCCAGCAACAACAGCTTCTGCCTTGTGCAAAAAAAAAAAAAGATTAAAAGACATAACAGAGAGATCCTTGGGGGCAGGATTATTACCATAAGCAGAAAAAGAGGGAAAAGAGGACCCCATCCATCTTACCAGCGCAGGCTGAGTACGCACGCACACACACATTTGTGACCAGGTAGGCTGGAGAACTGTCGTACTTACGATCTGGGTGTCAACAGCTTTTCTGAGATATATTTTCATAGGAACTTCAGAGCAATTGAACAAACGATTACTGTCACTGGGCACCTACCATGCATTGTACAAAGCATTGCCCAAGAGGAGGTGTGCCTAGCACAGAGTGGGTGCTTAATAAATATTTGTTTGGATGAATGGATGGATGGATATGAATTGGTGGATGGATATGGATGGATGGATAAGAGGATGGATGGATAGATAGATAGGCCGATAAATGGGTAGATGGATATGAATGGATGGATGCATATGGATAGACTGATGGATCCATGGATGGACAGATAGGTGGGTGGATGGACGGGAGAATGGATAGATGGATGGGTAAATGAACAGATGGTGGGAAATGGATGGATGGAAAAGAAATTACTTCTATTCCTCATAACAAGGTTGTAAGAAGTAGCAAACACATTTTACAGTTGAGGAAATGAAGCTCAAAGAGGTTATCTGCCAAAGTCACTCATCAGATCAGCAACTGCACTGGTGTGCAAACCCACCTTTGGGACCCTAGCTTCCTGTTGAAGAAAGCGCTCTGTAACAGCCACCAGCAGCTAACAATTAGTGATCAGGGATTCTGTGCCAGGCAACGTTCTGAGTATTTACATGTCGTATCTTATTCAATCCTCCGATACACCTAATGAAATCAATCTAGGAAAACGAGGCATAGGAAAGCTAAGACACTTGCTGAAGGTCACAGAGCCAATAAGAGGCAGAGCTGGACGCAAACCTCAGCAGTGTGACTTCAGTCAAGGGCTCTTTTCCACTTCGTCGCCTCTTAGAGGCCAGACACAAATCATCAAACGTGCTGAATGGAGGAATATGCTGAAATAAGTGAACAAAGCAGGCTGGGCTGCCGAGGGGCGGGGAAATTGCAGACTGCTTGGAGCAGAGTGGGTGGCTGTGAAGAAGGGGCTGGGGGCCCTGCCCTGGGGCAGGTCTCTCTGGCCAACAAGGCCCAGACCTCAGAGGAGACAGTCACCCTCCCTGAGAGCCGGCATCTGCCTCGGGGTCCGGGGTCTGACCCTGGCTGGGGCCGCGTGAAGACCTTAGATTAGAATCAGGACGCCCAGATGCACCTGTCTGCCCAGCTGGACGTGAGGAGGCAGGGCTGGGTCATCTGTGAGTGGAGAGACATGGTCCTAAGGAACGGTCACAGGAGGGGCAGTAGAGGCCCCAGGCACTGAATGGGAGAGAGGAGGAAGGAGCGAGAGCCTGCTGGATAAAGGCAGGGAGCACGCCTCCGCGCAAAGGCCTCCCTCAGCTACCCAAGTTCCTGGGGCCACAGCAGGATCCAGAGCCCAGCCCAGGTGCTAGAAGGCATCAGGCACAGGCCGGGCACGGCCATGATAGGGGAGGGGCGGGCTGCAGAGGTCAGAACACCTCAGTCGGCAGGATCCAGGCCCTGGGGGTTTGACTGAATCTCCACAATCATGGTGCATGTACCAGGTCAACGTTGGAATGGTCCCCCAGGGCCTACGGTCCCCAGCTTCTTGGATCTGAAAGCAACAGCAGCTCTGGATTTCTGCCCATATAGACCAGATGTAGAAAGATGCCAGCCCTTTCCATCCACTCTCCAAAGCCATGGGACGTTCCCCAAGCAACTTGGGCCTTCTTTTCCAAACATCCAGCACACTACTCCTGCATCTCTGCCTCCAAACCCCCCGTCCCCCAAATTCCCAGCCAGCCAACACCTCCACCTCCAAGAAGCCCTCCAGGAAAAAGTGCCATCCTTCCAAGGAGATGAGGACCATATTCATATTCTTCCTTCCAGCCCTTCCCTTCCATCCAGGGGGCCATATGACAGGTTATGCAACCTCCGCTAAACCCCTGCAGAGAGAAAGCTGGAGGTTGAGATTTACGACCGAGCGGGTCCTGGAAGGACCTCTGACCACCCAAGTAGGCTTTTGAACATCGGTCTGCAGCCTGAAATCTCACTCCGTGAACTTTGCTCCCCATCAACACACCACGCCCAGGGTGGGGCTGCATCCTCAGCTGTCTCCGGGGGGACCCAGGGATCTGAGGCCTGGCACAGGAGCTCAGAATCCAGCCACACGAGATAAACAGGGCTCAACACTGGACATACAACATGGTCATGTCCACTCCCCGCCACCAAGAGAGTTACACTGGAAAGAAAAACACCAAAGCAATAATAATTTTAGTACTAGAGAAATACAAGTGGGAGATGCTTGTGTTTTGTTTTTGCTATTCCCTTAATTTTCTGCAATGTGGCTATGTTATAAGAGAAAGTAATTTTAATAATAACTTTATGCATAGAGAGGATCCCCTTCCCCCCAAAAAGTGGGAAAACAGTTCACTTGGGAGTTGAAGTTTGAGCTCTGACATCACTGGTCCCCACTCCCCCCACCAATTAGTCTGATCCATTCATGCATTCATTCAACCAACTACTATGAAAACAGCCCAGGAACACACTGCCCCCATGTTACACACAAGACAGCTAAGGCTCAGTGCCACTAAATGAAATCACATACGAGAAAGTAGCTATGACGGTGCTTAATGCACAGCAGGGATTAACGAAAAGTTAAGTGACTTGGCTGAAAGCAATCTTTTGTATTTTTTCCGTCTTCCCAAATGGGGCCTCAGTCACCATTTCAGCGGGATGCGTGAGCAGGATTCTCTGAAGGCCCACGTTCCTCGCAGCTGCAAAGGAGGGAAGGGGTGGGCAGTGGCAGAGGAGGGTCTGAGGTCGCTGCAGGACCAGCGTGGGGAGAGCAAAGCCTGTGTCCTCCACGGGTGCTGCGCTCAGGTCCCAGATGCCTCCACCAGCCAGGATGACGCGGCCCTCACCTCAGCACGTGCCGGATCCTAACGCAGCTCTCAGGCCGCTGCACCTCCATCTAACCACCTCCATGACCCCAAACCGGGCGGGATTCAGCGACGGCTCCCAACTCGCCCCCCATGTGCATCCTCACATCCACTCCACCGACCACCCCAGCTGCGGCAGCCAGAACGAGCCACTCAAAACTCAGATCAGAGATGCAGAGGACAGGCTGGTGGTTTCCAGAGGCGGGGAGAGGGGTGGTGAACTGGGTGAAGGGGCTCAACTGGTGCAAACTTCCAGTTATAAGACAAGTAAGTCCTGGGGATGTAAAGTAGAGCGTGGTGACTACAGTTAACAATACCGTATGTAGCGTCTATTTAAAAGGTGCTAAGAGAGTAGTCAATAAAAGGTCTCATCACACACACACACACACACACACACACAAATACGTAACTATGTGTGGCGACACGTGTTAACTACACTCAGTGCGGTGATCATTTCCCAACATATACAAAATCAAATCATTATGTTGAACACCTGAAATGAATATAATGTTAGATGTCAATTATACCTCAACTGAAAAAAAGCTCAGATCCAGCCGAGCCACACCCTGTGCAAAAGCCCTCCGTGGCTCTCATTGCACTCAAGCCCCCATGCCTGCCCCGCCTGGCCTCTCCAGCCTCCCTCCGGCCTGGGCCTGCGCTTGGCCTTCCAGAAGCACCTACATCTCCCCAAGAGCACACACTGTCTATCCCACTGGGTCGTAGCAGCTGGTGCCCCAAACGCTCTTTTCCAGCCCACAACTCCTCCCTCCCCCGGCTACCTCTAGGTATCAGCTTAGCTAGATGTCACCTCCTCCAGGAAGCCTCACACCCAGGCGAAGTTAAATGTCACCCTGTGGGTGCGCACGGCCTGTCCTTCCCTTACCGGAGCACTGGTCGCTGTGGTGTAAGCGCCTGCTGTAAGCTCCAGGAGGGCGGGAAACTTTGCCTGTTCAGCATCCTATCGGCAGGCACCCGGTACATTTTTTCAGGATGACTGACTGTCCAATTCCCTAGGATCACAAAATAATAGAATTTCAGAGCCACGGCTCGTGGCCTGCCTCTAACTTAGTTTCTTTAAGTAAGTTACTCAGCTCCTGGGGGCCTCTGATCCACCCACAAGAGAGAGAAGTGGACCGGCTCCTGTGCCTCACTGCTCTGGGACAGCACCAGCACCACCCGGGACTTGTCAGAAACGCAGGATCTCAGGCCCCACCCTGGGCTCACCGGGGTCAGAATCCCAGGGGGTGGGGCCCAGCCGCCTGGTTTAACAAGCCCCCCAGGGGGTTCTGACGCTTGAGGAGCGGGTGGCTGCTGTGACTTGAGGGTTCCCCCTCCCACCCCTGCAGGTGGATTTCGAAGACGTGATCGCGGAGCCCGTGGGCACCTACAGCTTTGATGGCGTGTGGAAGGTGAGCTACACCACCTTCACCGTCTCCAAGTACTGGTGCTACCGCCTGCTGTCCACGCTGCTGGGGGTCCCGCTGGCCCTGCTCTGGGGCTTCCTGTTCGCCTGCATCTCCTTCTGCCACATCTGGGCGGTGGTGCCCTGCATCAAGAGCTACCTGATCGAGATCCAGTGCATCAGCCACATCTACTCGCTCTGCATCCGCACCTTCTGCAACCCGCTCTTCGCTGCCCTGGGCCAGGTCTGCAGCAACATCAAGGTGATGCTGCGGAAAGAAGTGTGAGGCCGGGTGGGCGGCAGGGGTGGCGGGGCAGGGGAGCCCGGCCGGGCTGGCCCCACCGCAGGGCTCTGCGGGGCTGCCGGCAAGCTCTTTCTCCTTGGGGACCGCTGCTTCCCCCCAAGATGGGAGCACACAGAGTAGGGAAGCCGGAGAGAAAAGACAGCCCGCCACGGAAGTGCACTGGCCTTCCCTCTGCCCCCTGCCCCACCACAATGCCCCCATGACCGGGTGCCGGGAAGATCATTGGCTAAGAGGCAGCTACCGCAAATCTTTGCATTCACTTGTACTGTAACGGCATAACCCAGCCCTCAGCTCCCACCTGGACGCACCCCCTCCCCACCAGGAAACCACCAGTGACTGCTGGCGTTAGCAGGGTGGCTCCAATAAAGGGTTTCCGGCTGCATCTGGGAAATGCTGTGTTTTGCATGTGTCCATAAGGTGGGTGCGTGTCCTGACCAGCTCCAAAAATATATTTCCCTGCCCTGAGAAGCAGGAGGGGCAAGCTGGTTAGCCCTTCTCTCGGCCAAATGCAAGAACCAGATTTTGGTTTCTCTTGGAATTCTTGTTTGCTGGGTATCTGTTCCTTGGGAGATTATTTCCCATTGATTTCTGTTGCCCCTGGGCCAGCCAGTGGTCACCCACAGAAGAAAATGGCCGCTGGGCTAGAAGGGGAAGGTGATACTCCCTGGGCACCACTGAGGGCAGGGCCTGGGTTCAAAGCTCCCCTTTGGCTCAGACACGGAGCCCCTGGCACTGCCTCTTGGAACGTACACCCTCAGTCCCGCAGATGTGATGATGACATAAGGCCCCATTCGAGCATATGTGGACTCACCATGGAAATAAAATGGAAATAAACGGCAATGGAAAGGATATGTCCCACCTCCTGCCCACCTACCCTCAGCAGCAAGACAACAACAACAAAACCCCCAGAAATCTTACATTCTTTAGGGATGCTTTTCCCAAGGGTGTTATCCAGAACTAAGTCCTCAGAAAAAGGAGGGGGGCGGCTTTTGTGCTTAAGTTTGTTTGGAAAATGCTACAAATTTCTCTTAGAGATTTTTCAATAGACATTAGTACATTCAAGGCTCTGACAAGTCCCGCAGTAAAAAAAGTTGTTTAGGCCAATAGCCCCCAACCCTATTTGACCCTTTTTTTTTTCATGCAACACCCATTTAAGTCTCATAAAATTCAGGTTCCAAAACACTTGGCCTGTTTTCAGAGGCATCACCTCACTGGCACCTGGCCATGCGCCCAAGGGTCCTGGGGACAATGAGGTAGAGGGAACCGCACATGAGCCAGAGACAGGCCACAGGCAGCCTTGGTTCTGCCTCTCCTCCTAGTTGCCTTCTCTGGCCTCAGTTTCATCATCCATGAAATCATCTCTCATGTCCATTTTAGCTCTTTTTACCCATTTTCGTTTTTTCGAGTGTCTTCGTATAACATTTTCAAACACAGAGGAATGTTGAAAAGGTTTGCCGTGAACACCTATCTACCCGCCATCTAGGCTCTACGATTCACAGTTTACTGCTCCTCCTTTGTTGCATCTCCATCCATCTATCATCCACCAATCTCACCTTTCTTTATGCACTTTTAAATAAGCTGCAGATATTGGTATATTTTCCTCCTGAACACTTCATCAGCATCCCTTACTTTTTGCAAACAAGGAAGTCACCGCCCAGAGAGGTCAGCAGACTTGCCAAAAGGTTCACAGCTAGCCACATTCGTGCTGTGGTTCCAGCCCACTGCTCTCTCTGCTCTACCTGGGGCTCTTCATGTTCTCAAGTGGACTCAGAGGCCAGGCTCCTCCTGCTGACGGGTTTAAAGCCAACATCGCTTCCTCCCTCTCAAAGGGCCTCCCCATCAAATGTCTCTCACATTGTCAGGCCATCCGTTTCAGACTTGGAATCTTGGGTTATGCAGACTTTTGACCACCGCCGCATTTGCTGTGACCTGACTTGACCCCGACTCCTATTTTTCAAGCTGGCTCTCCTTCTCTAAGGGCCAGGCTACAGCAGGTACTGCATCCCCCGTGAAGCTCATGGGGCTGGAGAAAGGACACACGTCTAGATGCGTGTATGTCTGAGGTGTTTTTCCTTCTGGGGACCCCCGGCCCCGAAAAGTAGCAGGCAGGACAGCACGCTGGGGGCGTGATGAAAACGGGCCAGAGGAGGGGGTGGCATTCGCTCTCTCTCATACGTGACGTCTGGCTCATCAGGGACTCTTGTTTAAGACGCAGGTTGTGATTCAGTAGTGGAGCCCAGGAACAAACACAAAACCACTTGTGATTCTGCAGGTGGCCCCCATATCCCACTTGAAGAAATATGCCTTAGGGTCCCTTCAAGGTGACAATCTAGAATCCCATTATGTCCGGAGTTAGACAGTGGCACACGGTGGGTGTGGCTACACCGTACCAGAGGTTTGTTCCTGGCTCTTAGAGCATCTTCCGACATAACTCTGATAAATGAGAGTACCTGTGACCCAAGAGATTGGGACCAGGTCCCCTCCTGCCCCCCCCCCCCACCTGCCACAGCTCTGATGCACCTGTGTCATAATCAGACAGATTTATGGGGATTCAAGGGAAGCCGGCAAAGAAATTCAAGTCTGTAAGCCACCAGATATGGTCACTGTTCTCAGGCTAAAGAAAGAAGGCAAAGCAATCTATGGAAAAAAATATGTTTATTAAGTGCACCTTTTATAAAGCAGCTAATGAAGCAGGCATCTCATTATCGGGCACATCATTCACCAATGCGCACAGACAGCAGGTGCCACAGAAAGTCACTAAGTAGAACAAAATCGAGGAATTCACATTTTGCATTTAGGGGCGTTTCATCGCAATTAAACACAAAAGGTCGAGCGCTTTGAAACCAGGATCTTCTTAAAAGGCAGCTTCCTGCAGTCATAACCCGTAGACCCATCCCCCAAGGGAGACCAAATGGTGTGACAGACTTTTTTTCAGGGCCTAAAGAGATAAGGCTCAGAGTCCTCAAGTGTTCGCATTTCACTTTTCAACATCAGAACGATGAAACATTCCGGAAGAAAATCTGCATGCTCCAATTTATCGGCACCTCCAGGCATGCGTTAGGTTTGTAAACAGGCCTGAAACTGTGGGCAAAGGTGGTTGGAGGACCTTAGGAGTGGGGTCCAGAGGAGGACAGAAACGACCGAGCCCGAGTCAGCGTCCTGGACCCCTACTCTCCTTCTTCCAGGCTTGGGTTGGGGAAAGAGCAAGGGATTGTGAAAATACTCTCCAGGACGAGACTGGGAGCGGAGGGGCGTGTAGCCAGCGGCGCTGCTGGAATCAAATGTCACTGACTGGCTACAAAAGACTCCTGCGCCATAATGAGAGCCAAGGTCCCAACCAGAGCTTTCACAGGAGAAGAATGAGGAAAGTGTCCCAGTTGGTTCTGATGCCCAAGAACCCTGCAACTCCTGGGTTCTCAGCAAGGTTGTGCCCGTGGTCAGAAACATCTACTGAGCGGCTGCCTCCTTGATCCCCAGTGGCCTCTGGCGGCTGCTAGGATGGCAACTTCCCTGGGAACCGCAGAGAATAGGGCATCTCTGGCTGGTGAGCAGAGAGGCTCAAATGCCAACAGACCCCACCACTGCTGCACTTGCACCCAGGGTGCCCAGTGTCCTGGATGTGGGCACGGAACCCCAAACCAGCATCCTGTTAGCTTCCCAAAGAGCCAGGACTGGCTGGTGTTGACACTAAGCGCCCGTCACAGCAACACTGCACTGCCTCTGGGTCCAAAGATGACATCGTTCTCAGTCTCCAGGTATACTGAAGATCTTGTCCTAAATGCTGGGGTTTCGAACACTGGCATTTCAGTGCATGCCTCTCTTCTCCTTGAACATCCAGACCCCGCTAGCTCGTTCTACTGTGTGCATGTGCACGTGTGTGTACAATGCAGCGTGGAGGGAGAAGAGGAAAGTGTGTGTGGAGATCTGGGGCTTTGGGAAGTGCTCTTGCTGTGTCACAGTGAGTCCAAAAATATATGTGCAAATAAAAAAAGTGCCCCAGAGTGCCACTGAGCTGGCCAGTCCCAGTCGGAAAACCTCTGATCTATAACGTCCTGTATTTAACGACTAAAGGTGTTTCTTGGACATGGTCATGTTGTACCTCAAGGCTGAGAGGACATCTGACGACATGTTTACCAGGTATTATCACTGCTGGTACTTTTGCTGAAACCGGAAACACCATCTCTTGCAGGAAAACTGAGTAAGAAAACCATGGATTCTTCTGAAATGGTGAGTCAGTGAGAAACAAAAGTTCTGGGAGGTAAAGAGACTCCAAGAAATGCATCCTTCAAGCTGGTTGCCTCTGAATTCAGCTGGTAAACATTTTTTTAAGTATTTAATTCAGTGGCTTTTAGCATAGTCTCAAAATCGTGCACATCACTAACTCCAGAAAATTTTCATCATCACAAAAAAAAGCCCCATATGCGGCTTAGCAGTCACTCCCCATCCACCCCAGCCTCCAGCCCCTGGCAACCACTATTGTATAATATGTCTTGGTAATTTTGCCTACTCTGGGCATTTCATATAAACGGAATCATGTAGTATGTGGCTTTTCGCAAGGCTTCTTTCACTTAGCATGATGTTTTCAAGGTTCATCCACGTTGGAGCATGTGTCAGTACTTCCTTGCTTTCCATAGTTCAATAATGTGCCGTTGTATAGATATACTACATTTGTTTATCCATTCATCAGTTGATAGGTATTTGGGTTATTTCCATTTTTGGCTATTATGAATTCTACTGCTATAAACATTTGTGGACAAGTTTTTGTGTGTATATATGCTTCCGTTTCTCTTGAGTAAATACCTAGGAGTAGCATTTCTGGCTCATATGGTAATTTTATGTTTAACTTTTTCAGGAACTGCCAAACTATTTTCCAAATTGGCTGCACCATTTTACCTTCCCACAAGCGATGGAGGAGAGTTCCAATTTCTCTCCATCCTTGCCAGCACCTATCGTTGCCCATATCTTTGATTAGAGCCATCTTAGTGGGTGTGCAGTGCTATTTCACTGTGGTTTTGATTTGCATTTCCCTCGTGAGTAATAACATTGAGCATCTTCTCATGTGCTTATGGGCCACTTATATCTCTTCTTTGGAGAAGATACGAAAATATGTCTATTCACTTGTTTATTCAAATATGTTGCCCATTTTTTAAACTGGGTTATTTGGCTTTTCATTCTTAAATCGTAAGAGTTCTTGATGTATTCGAGATACAAGTATATGGCTTCCAAATATTTTCTTCCATTCTATGAGCTGTCTTATCACTTTCTTGATAGTGCCCTATGAAACACAAAAGTTTTGTGCCCCATTTTGATGAGGTCCAATTTATCTATTCTTCCTTTGACTTCTGTTTTGGGTGTCATTATCTAAGAAACCATGGCCTAACCCAAGGTCACAAATATTTATCCCTATGTTGTCTTCTAAGGCTTTTATAGTTTTAGCTCTTACATTTAGGTTGATGCATTTTGAGTTAATTTTTGTATATAGTATGAGGTAGAGATCCAACCGCATTCTTTTGCATGTGGATATCCAGCTGTCCAGGTGCCATTTATCGAAAAGACAATCTCCCCAATTGAATTCTCGTCACACTTGTCAAAAATCTATTGGCCATAAATGTAAGGGTTTATACCTGAATTCTCTATTCCATTACATTGGTCTATATATGTCTTTTTGTCTATACCACATTCTTTTGATTACTGTAGCTTTGTAGTAAGTTTTGAACCAGGAAGGGTGAATCCATCAACTCTGTCCCTGTTTTTCAAGGTTTATTTGGCTATTCTATTACTTGTGCAATTTCCATGTGAATTTTAGGATCAGCTTAGCAATTTGTGCAAAGAAGCCAGCTAGGATTTTGATAGGGATTACACTAAATCTATACATCAACTTGGAGAGTGTTGTTATCTTAGCAATATTTAAGTCTCTGAGCCATGAACACAGGATGTCTTTCCATTTATTTAAGTCTTCTGTTTCTTTCAACAATATTTTGTAGTTTTCAGGATTTAATTCCTGCACTTCTTTCATTAAATTTATTCCTATTCTTTCTGATACTATTATAAATGAAATTATTTCTTAATTTCATTTTCATACTGTTCATTGCCAGTGTAAAGAAATACACTTGATTTTTGTATTGACCTTGTATTCCACAACCTTGAATTCATGTATTAGTTCCAATGGGTTTGTGTGTGCATGAATTCCTTAGAATTTTCTATATACAAAATCACATCATCTGTGAGGAGTTTTACTTCTTTTCCAATCTGGATGTCTTTTATTTCCTTTTCTTTCCCAGCTGCTTCTAAAGTATTAGCTTCTTAAAAATTTTTTCCTCTTAAAAATTTTTAAGCCAAGTTTTAAGTGGCTGCCTTGCCAGACAGTCTCCGAAGAGAATCTCCTGCTCTGGGGCCACCGTCTGACAAGCTGGTGCTCAAGGATGCTGGCACCAGTCCACTCGAAGGCAGAAGCACTCTGAGGCCAGGAGGATACCAGCACCACCACCATCGAGGTCCCACTTCTCATCCCAAGCTCAGAACACTAGGCTTCCGCACCCATCTGGTCACCAATCCTATACTTACTACCTTTCACAAGATCCCAGGATAAAGGAGTAAAAAGATACTGGAGTGAAATGACAGGTCCAGGGGAAAAAAAACAAAACAAAACCACAACCCATCCAGCAGCCAGATGCAACAGTGGGGTCAGGGCAGCAGGAGTACCCGTGGGAGCCCAGGGTAGATCCAGGGCTTGGCTGATGGCTGAGTCACCCTATCACCTTTCCCCATGGAGACCACTTCCCCACCCCGCTCGAGCCCCCACAAGGTGAGGAGGGGCACAAACTGAAAGGTACCTTATATACACACGTACACGACCACCAGTGGCCAGACTGCCCCTGTCGTACAATCCAAGACAAGAGGGGTGGTCCTGGCCCCGCCGGTCACACCGCGGATGGCTGCGAGCAGCCCCTCTGGCTGGAGCTGTCCGGGCTCAGGACGAAGGTGGACGAGTTGCTCTTTTTGCTGACGCTCGTCTCCCTGGGCCGGCGGCCCTTCCGGCAGCTGGACGAGCAGCAGAGGAAGCGCTGCACGAGGTCGTGGAAGAGGCGGCCCGTGAAGAGCAGGTAGATCCAGGGGTTGCAGCAGCTGTTGAGGCTGGCCAGCAGCATGGCAATGATGAAAGCCGAGGCTGCAAGGTGGGGAGGGTGGGGAGAAATGAGAACAGGGCATCACTACTGGGGCACGAGGCATCACCTCCTGAGGACAGAGGCCAGGTGCCAGTCACAAGACGGAGGACTAAAGAGACCAAGCCTGCCTGCCTTCCGTATCCGTGCTCTGGGCATGCACTCAGCCTACCCCCCACGCCTTCCCCAGCTTAGCCCAGCCCTGGAACATTCCCTGTCCTTTCTCCCAAGCAAAGCTTACCCACCACGGGCTTCCACCGGCACGGCCACCTGTCCGTCCATTCATCACTCACCCCGCAAGTATCGACTGTCTCCCGCTCAGAGTACCCAAGAGCGCAGAGGCAGAAGCTGCCAGACCTGGTTTGTATTCTAGCCCCGCCAGCAACAAATACTTTAACTCCCCAAGAAAATGCTGTTGCCTAACCTTTAAATGGGGATAACAAGAGTCCCCAGATCTCCCTGGAACACTGCGAGGGTGAAAGAGCACCTGGTACCTGAAGGGTGCTTAGGAGGTTCCCAGGCAGAGAAGGGAGGACGGGCGCTTCGGGCAGAAGGGACGGCACAGGCAAAGGCACAGAGACAAGAAGGCGTGTGCTGCCTTCACAGCTGAGAACACTGGAAGTGTTTCTGTGAAGATACGCCTAAGAGCACTGCTTCAGCCGACAAATAAGACTTGTGCAGGAAAAGGGGACACTAAAAGTATACGAGGCACTGTGCAGAAGCTATTACACTGAGGATTTACTGAATTTCAGGTAAAATTAATGATCAGAAATCAACTTCAAGACATTGCTTGCCACAAAGTTAAGCTTCAAGGGGGAAGAAAAATTCCTAATCCTAAGTACTTCCAAATAGGGGGTGCGGTGGGGAGCCTGGGTTTCTGTCAATGGCCTTAATCTGACAAATGTACACACTCCCAGTGGCAGAGGAGGACACAGGCACCCCCCCAGAAACCCACACGGAAAACGGTGTTCCCAAGAATGCTGTTCACGGCCACACCCTTACGAATAACGGTAACCGCAAGAAGGCTTGGAAAATCCACTAGCCCGATATTTTCTGCAACAAGTTTTCAAGGAAGAACTCCAGAATTCAAGAGCTCAATCCAGGAAAGAATTTCTCACAGGCCGACTGGAGGTGCAAGATCTAGACGCCACTGTGGACGCAGACAGAGCACAGAGACGTCTGTCAGCCACATCTCCAAGCACCAAAGGGGGAGGGTGATTGTTTAAGAGGAATTCAGTGGTTCTCAAAGTGGGGTCCCCAGCTCACCTGGGAACTTGACAGAAGTGTAAATTCTCAGGCCCCACCCTAGATCTAGTGGATCAGACTCCTGGGGGTGAGGCTCAACGATCTGCTGTAAACAGTCCTCCAGGGGATTCTGACACACACACACACACACACACACACACACACACACACACACACACACAAAGTTTGAGAACCACTGCTCTAATTACCTGGTGCACCTGCTGGAACAAAAGCAAGCTACAACACGCAAAGCCCACAAGTCCTGCAAACAAAAATGTTTAGAAAGCAAAGGATTAGAAAGCAAATCTAATCCTTAGATTAAAATAGTAAAGAAAAGAAAAGTGGAAAAGTGAAGGGTGGGGTGGGGGGAAGCCAGTACTGTTGAATTCTATGAAAGAGAATGGAAAAAAATATTTGATTTCGATGTGTAAAAAAGGATGAATTTAAGTTTAGAAACCTGGTGAAATATCACAAACTCTAAAAATATCTCAAAATCATAATTAAACATATAAAATGAAAGAGGCAAAATAAACACATAAAAGTCAAAATTTGAAAAGGCATTGAGGGACTTCCCTTGTGGTCCAGCGGTTAAGACTCCGTGCTTCCAGCGCAGGGGGCACGGGTTCAATCCCAGGTCGGGGGATAAGATCCCACACGCTGCATGGCGCGGCAAAAAGAGTTAAAAAAAATTTTTTTTTAAGTCATTGAGAAGTAAACTGCCAGACACAAGGGAAGAACATAGATGTACAGAGCTATGAAATGGGTAGAAGGACGTGTTCTCACTTGAACAGAAAGGCAGCACGTTTTACCTCGCTGAACAGAGTTACAAGGCGTTATCTTAGCTATTCATATAAGTTACTCGCCTCACTCTTGACATTTGGATCTTCTAACTTATTTATCCTATTTTTTATAAACAACCTACAGAAACAGTAACCACAAAAAAGTAAACAGTTAATGAATTCCTGAGTAGCCCCACCCGAGTTTTTCCACCTCCAAGTGGCCAGCCTGGTTGGGAGGAGTTGGGACCATGGCCAGCACCTCTATCCCCACCTGGTGGCCACAGACACGAATGACCGGCCTGGCCTGGCTCTGGGGAATGATGACCCTCTAAGCTGAACCTGCTCGTGTCAAGTTGCCAAATGCTAAGGGCACATTTGGACTTGTTAAAAATTTGGCAATATCCTAACCAACCAAAGACATGGGTTCCCAGCAGTGGAATTTCAAGCTATTTGGGAATAAAACACAGGCTATGGAGGACATTTCAAAGGAAGGATGCTACAGAAATAAAGGTACAAAGGTGAGACTGTCCAACAGCATTCAGGGGCTGCCAGAGTTGGGGGGTGGTGGGTTCACAGGAGAGGAAACTGGAAAGAGCCAGGCTGAGGAGGAGGATCTGGAATCCAGGCTGAGCATGAACTTGAATCTACAGGCGCTGGGGAGCCATGGACGGTTTCTGAGCATAAGGACTAACTGCACCTCATCTACTTTCTGCACTTACTGTATCTCGTTTAGGCTGTAACATCGCCCTTTCCAGCGGCTAGAAAGGCTTCCTAGAACTGAAGAAGGAGAGGAACAGAACAAGGCATGGAAAGCGTCGTCCCTGGCATTTTACGATGCTTCTTCCAAGGGGGCATATGACAATGCAGCAATGTCAACCATGGGAATCATGGCTCAAGCTTGCACAGAACAGCTTTCAAAGCAGTCTCATCTCCATTTTATACATGAGGAAAGTGAAGCTCGGAGAAGGGAAGTGCCTTCCCGAGGGACACACAAGTCACCCTGTGTTCCCACCTGAAAGTAATGAAGTTTGATGTCTTTTAAAGCTAGGTCAGCATTCACACTAGTCAGGTTGGTTCCAGGGAGCAAATCCCCTCAGTCCCAAAGCAGAGACATGGGCTGACTGGGCAATTGCCCTCATCATATGATTTGAAGGATGGAGTCAGAGAGCAACTTTCCTTTCCTAAAACAGATGTAGGCCCCCTAGGAGGCTAAGCACTGCCCGCTCCCCAGTAATGGCCTTTTATTTTATTATTATAATTTTTAAAATAAATTTATTTATTTTATTTATTTATTTTTGGCTGCGTTGGGTCTTTGTTGGTGCGCGCGGGCTTTCTCTAGTTGTGGCAAGCGGGGGCTACTCTTTGTTGCAGTGCGTGGGGCTTCTCATTGCGGTGGCTTCCCTTGCTGCGGAGCATGGGCTCTAGGCGCGCAGGCTTCAGTAGTTGTGGGTCGCGGGCTCTAGAGTGCAGGCTCAGTAGTTGTGGTGCACGGGCTTAGTTGCTCCGTGGCATGTGGGATCTTCCCAGACCAGGGATCGAGCCCGTGTCCCCTGCATTGGCAAGTGGATTCTTAACCACTGTGCCACCAGGGAAGTCCCGTAATGGTTCATTCATATATTGTCAATGGCAGCTTTCGCACTACAAGGGCAAAGCTGAGTAGTTGTTACAGAGACCTTACATCCTGCGAGCCTCAAATATTTACTGTTTGGCCTTTTACAGAAAAAGTTAGCCAATCCTTGATCTAAATGCCTGTAGGAGAAGATGTTAAAAAGCAGAAGGAAAGGGCTCAAAAAGGGGAGGGGCAGACCCACAGCGTAAGCTGAGCCCACTTCTCCCCACACCACCAGAAGCAGAACTGGGTGATGCCTTTACTTTTAAGTACCCAGACCTCCCACAAACCCTGGCTCGGCCACCTTGCACCTGGGGCCAGAGGGTAACACCCTGTCCCGGGCAGCCCACGTCCAGTGCCTGCTCCACACCAGGGCACCAAGGTCCGCCCCGTGCCTGCATGCCCGCTGCTCTGAAGAGCCAGCTCAGCTACCAAGCTCCTGGCGACAATGGCGCCAGCCACACTTTCCATAAAGCAGAGCGACGGTGAAGTCAGTGTGGATAAAAGAAGGCCCTGGAAACCAGAATCGACAGACTCATCCAAGAGAGGTGTGGTCAGCAGCCAGCACCTCCTGGGGGGCTCCGGCCATCGGGGAGCCCCTCACAGTGGATCCAGACGCAAACCCGTGGGGTGTGAACCCCCCTCCCACCTACTCATTTCTCTGAGCCACATCTACTGTCTGAGCCTTAATATCCTCATCTGTGAAATGGAGGTGACACCCTCAAGTACTTGGAGAAAATTGAAAAAAAAAAAAGTGTGAAAGGGCTTTGTAAATGGCAAAGTGTTTGTTCACGTTATCGTATTATTACTTACAGATATGAAATATGATCAACTGTGTATAACTCTTTATCGCCCAAGGTTGGGGACTCCTAATCTAAGGTTGATTCAAGAAACTGTCCTTTGCCCTTTTCTCCCCGACTTCAAAATTTAAAAAACGAAACAAAACAAAATGAAAACCCGGAGCCCTGAGATTGGATTACATGACCCCAAGGGAACTCGAGATAGTCCGTTTCGGAAAAACTTACTCTGCCGGTGACACAAGAAACCCAAAAGGGAAGGGGGCTGCAACCATGGGCAAGAGCAGGATTTCAGGGTCTCCACCGGGAGAGCTGGTTCTCATCCGTCTCTTCCACCCCACTCCGTAAAAGGAACACTTGTCCCCCAGGACTGAGCCCTGAGGGCTGCAAAAAGCTCTCTCTGGTCCTGGCAGAGAAGGAAGGCCGAGTGGGAGGCGCTGGGCCAGGGATCGGCCGTCACACCTGCCTGGCCTGAGCTTAGGGCATGGGGCAGGGGCTGGGGGGGTGGAAATGAGGAGATCGATGTTCCACTTCCTTCCATGCCATCTCTGCTCAGTGCCAGCCACCGAGTTGGCCCTGGGGACGTGACCTCAAGGGATTTACAAACTCAGGCGGGAAAGAGAGAAGCACAGACAGGCCCTCCAGTCAACAGGGAGCTGCAGCACCGGGGGAGGGGCGGTGGGCCCAGGGCTGGGGACTAGGGGTGATCCTCAAGCGGGGGCTCCTACGTGCCAAGCAGAGGACTGAGCGGGAATGGCCACGCGCCAACGGCAAACGTCCCGTGCTGGGCATTTTACCCCCAGGACACAGAGACCATGCTGAACTTCCACCTGGCGCCCTCACTCACGGAGGAGGTGGACAGCCGAGGGCCATGCGAGGACAGGGTGCCCCCAGCAGTCACCCACCCACCAGCCCGACTTTACTCAAGTCCCAAGAAGTCCCCTGTTCGGATTTCCCGGCACTGCCCCCACCCATCACCATCGCGTCACCCTGGGCCCAAATTAGCCCAGAACAGCTGACGGGGCAGCTGGCCACGGCCTCTCCGGCTGCGCTGTTCCTGAGGCAACGAACATGTGTCACAGACAATTCAAAGACCTGTGGCTCAGCTGACACCTCTCATCTGAATCCGGTCAAGCTCAGCCACTTTCCTAAGAGGCTCCCACTCCAGAAACCAATCACTTGGTTCAAGGTCTCCTCCCCGCTGCCCAGATCCTGAATCAGGTCTCCCTCACAAGGAATCTAAATCCCTTATTCCTTTAGGAGCTACATGAGAATTTGGGAGTTATGGTGTACAGAAGGCTTTTTAAAAAACGTTTTTTGAATGTGCACTTACATAAGGATTGAATACTAACACGTATTCCAGGGCACCTTCTTTGAAAAGACCACCATTTTACCACACTGGAAGTGTAAAAGTCACAGATGTGTGATCTCGCCATGTGTAAGGTCAGGAAGAAGAGCTAAATCTGTGGGCTACAGAGCTTTAAATGGTCTTCTGTGATGTCACTGCTCAAATCTGGGGACGTGTGGGGCCCACCGGGCAGGACCTGAGGAATAACCACGTCCTAGAAGCAGAAGAGCTGGGGCTTCCTGTGAACAACCAGCTCTTCTCTACCCTTCAGAGAATGACAGGGCCCTGCCGCCAATTTGGGCCACACGTGTAAAGGCAAGCCACATGTTTTGGTCACAGAGATGATACATTAAAGCCTCATTACTCACTGTGCAGTCAACAGGCCAGCTGCAGGGGCCCTGCACAGGCATCACCTGGGAAAGTGTCAAAAATACAGACTCATGGGCCCCACCCAGACCTACTGAATCAGAATTTGCACTTTAACAAGTTCCCCCACGTGATCTGTGTGCACACTGAAGCATGACAAGTATTCCTCCAATACAGGGAAAGAAAATAAAGTAACTGTTCAATGATCTCATCAGGGAATGTGCATCTGCTTCTTTGCATAGCCAGCTCCTACTCATCCTTCAAAACCTTTTTCAAATGTTGCTTCCTCTCTGAAATCCTCCTGATTTTTTCCCAGGGAGACTGAATCAATAAATGCCTCCTGGGGGCACTCACAGTACTTGATAAACGAATACCTCTCTCACAGCATCATCCCTTTATACTGTCATTATTCTTGTTTATAATCTGTGGTTGGGGACTGTGTCTCATCTGTGGCTCTGTCCTTGGCTGCGAGCAGAAACTGGAAAATGGGAAATGTTCAATAAGGGACTAAGTTGAAGTGAGCATGAAATTAGCAGACAGGAAGTCCTGATAAATCAGCCACCGACACTAGCATGTTGGAAAAGCAAAAAGACAATTTCCCTGCCTGACAATGGGAGATGGGCCCCTAACAAGATGACTGGACTCAAATGCAATTCCCTCTGGGAAATTACATTCACAGTCAGATATCAAGGTCAGGCAGAGAGAAAGAGAAAGAAACAGAAATGAGTAGGAGTGACCATTAGAGTGTGAGGCATGGGCCGTGGAGGGCAGAGGCCCTTGGCACTGAAGCATCTGGCAAAGGGTGGGAGGTGCCAGCTCCCAGTACAGTAAGGAGGAAGGTGCTGGCAGAGGGTGCCCCTCAGTGGCCAGGAATCAGGGGCTGGGACACGAAAGACTGCCTGGTTACACCTCCTTCCTGCCCGTCCCTCATGCAAGGGTCCCCTTGGGTTTCCAAACCCAGAGCTAGAGCCTCCCCACCTTGCCTCCTACTGTCTCCTCCAGGCAAGGCCTTAACTTCTCTTGACCTCTTAACGACACCCTTGTTCCCAGCATCACCGGGCTTGCCATCACCCAGCAAAAACTGCAGCCCCTCAGTGAAAATGTGCTCCTGAGCTCACGGCAACCTGCATTCCCTCAGCTGCACAGACTGACTCCAGGACGCTGACACATGTTGAAATTTCTCTATTTTTAAAGCGTTGATTGAGCACTTACTACATGCCAGGCCCTGTGCCACCAGCACCCTCCACCCGGCCCACAACCTAAACCCTATTCTTAACCCCAGCAAAGAGCCCCAGACAGTTCTCGTCAGCCACCCAGGGTGATGGCTACTGCCCCATCTGGCCACACCCGGGGACAGAACCATCCCGGCAGAAACTGGGGGCGTCCCTCCCAGAGATCAACCTTGGCCTGACTGTCCCACATCTATGCATGTGCCAGCTGCTGGCCACAGGAGGGCAGGTGAGGGACTGGGGAGGGGCCTTGCCAACTCTCCTCATAGGAGGACAGATGGAGGCAGAGGTTGTGTGGACAGGACCCTTGGGAGGCGCTGAATCACTGCTTGTAGAATGAACACACTGGAGGAGGAAGGAGACCCTCAGGTGGGGGCAACAGGGAAAGCTTCACGAGAGTCGGAACTGGATGAAGCTGCCGTGTCCAGTTGTTCAGGTTGTGTACTGCACAGCTCCTAGGAATACCATTCTCACAGACCATTCTCATTCTCAGGTTCCTTAAATGGAACCCCCTGGAGTTGTGCACAAAGCAGCCCATACAGTGGACTTGGGCTCTGAAGGATGGGTCTCTGCAGAAGAGACTCGGGTAGGCGTTCCTGGGATGGAAACAGAATTAGCATGGGTGCAGAGCAAAAGGCCCTGTGGGAAGTGGCAAGTCAGCAGGCCTGGCTGCAGGTGCACTAGGAAGATCGGCCAGAGCCCAGGGGAGAGGGGATGAGGGTACTCTTTTGTTAGATATTAGTTCAGGACAGGCCAACACAGTGCGTCCAAACCAGTGGTTCTCAACCAGGGCGATTTTGCCCCTTAAGGGACATTCGGCAATCTCTGGGGACATTTTTTGGTGGCCACAACTGCGGGGAGGTGCTAGTGGCGGGAGCAAGGGATGCTGCTAAACATCCTCCGTCACACAGGACAGCCGCCCGCCCCACACCACACTCACAACGAAGACTGTCTGCCCCCTAGTGTCAGTAATGCCAAAGTTGAGAAACCGTGCTCTAAACCAAGAAGGTGGTGATGGAAAAGGGAAGGAAAGTACAGACACGAGAGGTACTAAGCGAAGACGTGGCTACGACAGTGGGATCAGCGGATGGCTGATGGACATCAGGGTGGAAGAGTCGAGGGACATGGGCTTTGAAGCCACAGTGCTGAGAGGGCCGGCCACTAGTGCCCCTGTAGCTGGGTGGGTGCATGCTGGGTGTTGCAGGGAAGAGATTCCAGGAGAGGGTGCAGGGCTCTGCTTTGGCAGGCCTGGGGCGGGGCCAGAAATCAACTTTTTAACAAGCACCCAGGAGACCCAATGCCGAGGGTGGTGGGGAGGGAAGCAGTCTGGCGTGAGATGACCTGGGTTCGAATCCCAGCCCCATTACTTACTCAGCAGTGCTGTTGAGCAGGCTGTGCCACTCTGAGCCTCAGTTTCCTCATCTGTAAAACGGGGATAACGCCCCCCCTTACCTTGCTGTGTCTGGATGAGGACAAGAGATGGGGTCGGGCACAGGGTCCGGCACTCCATAGGGGGCGACTACTGATTTTAACGAATGCAACTCCTCACTTTACTGAAACCGATGCCAAGAGAGGGTGTTGCGTTCTATCACAAGGTATTATCCCCACTGCTCAGGTGGGAATGACAGAGGCCCAGAGACATGCCCCAAATCACACAGGTGCCCTGAGACCAGGCCTCTGAAGGGGACTCTCACCACTTCCCAGGGGCCAGGGGCTCTGATAGGCAGGGGTGGGCCCTCCCACCCCCCTCCCCCCTGCTCCACCTCCCACCCCCTCCCCAAACCACTCAGCCATCCATCAAATGGGAAAAAATATATAGCAAAGCTTCACCCAATAGACTTTTTTGTTGTTGTTGTTATTCATCAAACCTTTGGGGGAAAACAAGTGAAGTCACCTTAGGGCATAAACCCAAGAGAAAACATTAGCATTAGTTGAGAACATAAAAGAACCCATAATTACTTAATCAGACCAGAGTGTGGTCGTTAATTGCCCTTCTAATGGCAATTTATGCCCAAGAGGGCCAAGCTTAAGACAAGGAAAGCTGCATCCTATCTCCTCCTGCCGCCGCCCAACCCCCCAGCCACTGCTCTCCCCGCTATCATCGAGCAGGCCCCTCCGAGGTATGTGGTCCACCAACACCTAGGGCACAGTGTCCTTGGAAAGGCAGGGTGGGCGGGCAGCCACACTGCAGGGACCACAGTTCCACAAAAACTGGGAGGTGCTGGCAAGCTCGTTTCACAGACGGGGGAAACACTTAAAACTAGGCCTCCTGTGCATTTCAACCTTCCTCCTGGTACCCACCGCGGCAGAAGCTTGATTGCTCCCAGTGCTGGGGCGCTCACTTCTTCACCAAGTAGCCAACCCTACGGCCAGAGTGCTGCCTAGAGAGCCCTCATTTCTCTGGAGTCCAGCTCTGTACACCCATCCCAGCCCTGTCACGTGCACCTTCCTCTTCCCATACCCTACGTATTTGTTCAACAAGCATCGGCTGAGCTCGGACGGGTGGCCCGCCTTGTGCTAGGCACTGGGCCCACACCAGTGAACAGGACAGGTGGGGCCCCCGCTGTGACAAGGCTCACAGTCTACCTCTCCGGCTTTAACAAGCTTCTCCACATACCAAGCCTCCCCGGACACACCGCCGACCGTCCAGCAGACTCTGCTGCCACCCCAGGCCCCTCCACCCAGGCTCGCAAGAGAAAAATGTCTAGCTCCTCCAGCTCAAATCCCTGCCGAGATTCTCAAAGTCAACCCCACGAAGACAAACGAAACATTTAACTAGAATGGGGGGAGGAGAGAAGAGTGACATTGATCACGTGGCCCCCCAGGTGCCACGGGTCACACCATGTCATCCTCGTAACAGCCCCGTGAATAGACTTGCTATCCTCATTATAACAGAGGAGGAAGAAGCTGAAGCTCAGAGAAGGGAGACCACCTGCTCGAGGACACGCAGGAGAAAGTGGGAGGGCGGGCTCCAAACACAGGCCAGTCACGTGGCTCCAACACCTGCTCTTTCCCTGCACGGGGACCTGGGGTCCTATGGCGCCCACCCGCAGTCTCCACCAAGTGGATCCATCCATCCATCTTCATCTCCTCCCTGAGAACCACTCCGGGGTCAGACTCCTTGGGACCAGCAGCAAAGCAAGTTCCACGGAGTTCAAGGGAAAAGGTTGGTGCCAAATCTTTGGCTGTGCAATTTGATCCTGAAAGTTCCATCCGGGGCTTGTCCAAACCTGCCAGGGGTGTCTGGTCCCAGCCCTCCTTCTGCAGCGTCACCAGTCTCACCAAAGCAGGGCCCCACCAGCATGTGGCTGCTCTGAAACGGGGGGGAGGGGGGCTCATTACATTACCACAACCCTCCCCTTGCTTTTTTTTCCTCTCACTGCTTTTCTCTCTGAACAATGGAAATACTGAAATTGAGAGTTCTCCTCTTTGCTTTGGCTCTTATGAAAGGAAGCCCCATGTGCAGCTCACCCCCTGCCCCGGACAGAGACTTCATAATTGCTATTATTGTATTACCATTTCTCTAACATTTTCCCCCTTTCTTCCCAGTTTCCTCACGTCCATTTTATCTTGCTGTGGCACCCGAATCTTTGGGCCCCCCCCTCAAATTATTTTTGGAACAAGGTGAGCTCTAAACCCACAAAGGCAGCGCTCGGTGTGACTGAAGGTGTACAAGGGGAGAGATGGGAAAGGCGCGCTGGATTTCGAGGGAATTGCGGGGGAGGGAACCCTAAGGAAGGAGGGACTTGGAGTCCTGTGGTGGCCCCGAGGCCAGCTGCCAAGGCACGTTTGACTTCTCCAGCCGCCCCATTAGCCCCGACCCGTGGTCAGCGGTTAAGGAGCTGCTCGCTGACCCAGAGGCTTTCGTGATGAAGCTGCCGGCAGGAAGGAGGCCCCCCTCCTGCGTCCCTGAGGCTGCCTGCCCCCGGGCTGCTGGGAAGAATGTCTCGCTGTTCACAAGGGCTCCCTGGATTTCCAGGCCCCACTCGCCAGGAGATGAGCAGAGCCAGGGGCCCTGAGCTAGAGAGTCTGCGCTCTGGTAAATTCCCTTCCTCCTGGACAGGAAGGTGAGGGCTGTGCATTCATTCCACTTCGCTGATCAAAAGCTCAAGTAGCGCTAACGTCCTGTCCTGTTCCTTCCTTACTACTTGCCCAGAGCCTCGAGATTGAGTCACGTCTCCGAAGTGACTGTAACGCAATTGTTTCTCATCCCAGCCTGCTACTCGTAATTATCCAAGTTAATGCCAAGTGGGCACAAGGCGTGCTTCTGGCTCAGCCCACATCCCCGGACCCTGCAGCCCTGAGGCCGAGGCACGACTGGACCAGGCCAGTGGCAGGTGCCCAAGCCCTCTGAGGTTGGTGAGCCGGGAGCCCGCTCCTGACAACACTGTGGGGGAGGGAGTGCTGGCAGCAGCGGCATCAGGACCCTCCTGTCGCCTGCGTTTGTGCTCTTCTCAGAGCAGCCAGGGCAGAACGCCAAGGAGGACCCGGAAGACCTGCGTGTTTCACGTGCCACCACCCTCTCCCCTGAACCAGGAAAGGAGCAAAGAGAAACAGGACCTGAGGCCCCTGGAGCCCGTCTCTTCCTCTGCTCCTGGAGCCTGAGTAGAAGCCCATCTCCGCTGCACGCCTCCCCTCCCACCCCCCGCCACCCGGAAATCCTCAGGTGGCCACATGTACCCAAAATGCCTCTGGCCCCACTTTAGTGAGAGGGGACTCCCTCTCGCTCTCTCTTCCTGTATCTTGTTTCTAAGACAGAAAAATGAATTGTTCAATAAGCTTTTCAAGTGTAGAAAAGATCTAAACTTTACTGAGTGACCATGATCTGCGTTGACCACATACTCATTCTCTAGGGAGGAAAGTGAGGAGGGGGAGCGCAGGTGCGGTCATGGAAGTCACGGGGGGGAAGGGAGGGGGAGAAGGAAGGAGAAAAGTCACCAGGGAGAAAATGAGCAGGAGAGGCGAGGGGACGGCAAAGAGAGAGGAGCAGACCATCTGCAGAATGAACGAACGCAAGGAGGGAGAAGAAGACCCTTCAGTGAGTAAAGGCTGGAGGGAGGCCTAGATGCCAAGTCTCCACAATAGCTGCTCTAAGGGAGTGTCGGTCTCACTTCCTTAAGGGCTGGTGTCTGAGCTTCTCAAGACCTGTGTCAAGTATCTCTTCAGATCCCACCCAGGAAACAGGTATGGCCTGATGCCTTGTCTAGAAACACCCACTACTGGCTTTTGCCCAACCCAACTCCCTAGTCGTGTGCCCTTTAAAAGAAGCCTGGTGCTGGCGGGATGAGGTGGGGGCAGGAAGCCCCAGTTCTAGTCTGCCTCTCATTTGCTGTGTGATCTGGAGCCAGTGCCTTCCCCTCTTTGGACCCCTGAACCCCTTCTGCAAGGTGTTCCCAGGGGCTGCACCATGAAGCCAGGCTGGCTTTGCTAAGTCTTCACAGCAATCCTCACCTGCAAACCACCCAGCCGGGCATACCCCAAGTGCTCAATAAATGCTGAATGATAACTGCTCTGGCCACTAAGGCAAATGCTGGGCTAATTGGGACGGCTGGGGCGAGCAAGGAGCCTGTGGTTTGGGGAAGAGAGCAAAGCAAATTTATCCAGCTGCATGAAGGAAGATTTCAGCTTCCACGCGATGGCTGTGTTAGAGACTACTGTCAGCAGTAGTGATTCTATCCAGAAACGGGACATTTGCGCTATCTCAAGGGCAGAAGGGGTGAAAGCAACTCCCTCGGGTCTTTCCTTACAAGCATTTGAGCCGCGGGCATCCCAGCGCAGTGTTACGTGCTTACCCTCAAACCAAAAGGTGTAAGTCATTCACCACCACTGATCATCCCTCCTGCTCTTCGCTAACGAGCTACCTGAATTGTCCGTGGTGAAGGCTGAAGGCGGGAGCTGCCTCGGGGTCCCAGCCATAAAGCGACGGCTACAAGTCGGACCCGAGGCGCTCTGCTCCCCCAATATCCCTCCCCACAGAGCCTTCCATTCTACCGTCTCCTCCCGGTCTCCTGGCCACCCGGCCACCCTCAGCCCTGACCTCCCAGAGCCCTGACCTCCCAGAGCCCTGACCTCCCAGTCCTTCAGTCTGGAGAGGGCGTTCACCGCCTCCCGAAATCCCCCAGCCTCCCCGGTCAAACGGGAAAGTCTGCATCCCCTTTCCCTTCCCTGCCCGTCCCCGACCCCCGCTCCCCCCCAGCAGAAGCGCCATCTCGGTTCCTGAGCACCGCCAACCCCGCGCCTGCCCGCCGTCCCCGCGTTACTCACCTCCGCGCGGCAAAGCTCGCCGTCCCCACTGGGAGACGGGTTCAGGACTCGTCTCCGCACCCTGACGGCGCCCCGCCCCGCAGCTTCTCAGCACTTGCTAGGGAGGAATCCAATCGCCCACCTCCCGCTGCTCTGATCCAAACCAGACCTCGGGCTCAGGCTAACTTGAACTTAAAGTGGAAGTTCAACGTAAAGTGAACTTTACGTGGCAGGAGCTTGAGCTTGGGCCTGGGTTGGAAACTCAGCTCCCCCGCTTCGCTAAGCAACTGGAAAAGGCCAGTCACTGGAACCTCAGTTTCCTGGTCCATAATAGTGAACCAAATATGTAGCCCAAAGACTGTGCTACGGATTTTACGTGCATTTCCTCATTTCATTCCCCTGCTGCTGGGGAGAGCTGGTACTTTTATCATTTTTGCTATTTTACAGAAAGGGAAGTCAAGGCTCAGGGAAGTTACGCCCCAAATCACTTGGCCAGAGGATGACGGGGCCATGACTCAAATCCCCCATGAGGCCCCCAGAACAGAACGGCCCCTGGACGTTCAGAGGCAGCAGGACCACGACCCCGCCCCGCCGCGCTCCCTCCTCCCGCTTTCCCGCCAGCGCTACCTTCCTTGGGCGCCTCGGCGTCCCAGACGCTCCACATCTGCACGAAAAAGAATGGCGTCCAGCACACGATGAAGGCCAGCACGATGATGAAGGTCATCTTGACCGTGCGGATCTTGGCCTTGGAGATGAGCTTGACGCTGCTGACGCGGGCCAAAGCCCCGTGCCCCGCGCTGTCCGCCGCCGCGCCCTCGGGCCCCGCGGCCGCCTCGGCCGCCGCCGCCGCCGTCTTGAGCCGCAAGTTCTGCCAGATCTTGAAGCTGATGAGGCCGTAGCAGGCGGCAAGCACGATGACGGGCACGATGTAGACGGCGAGCGTGATCCACGTGATGTAGGCCTTGGGCCCCCAGGGCTGGATGAAGACGGCCCAGCAGTCGAAGACGCCGTCGGCCACTTCGCGCAGCGAGAAGATGTGCGCCTGCGGCGCGCTGGCCACCAGGCAGCCCAGCCATGTGGCGAGCACGGCCAGACGGTCGGCGCGGCGGCGCAGCACGCGCAGCGGCTGGCAGATGGCCAAGCAGCGGTCGAGCGACATGAGCAGCAGGAGGTAGGTGGAGGCGAACATGCCCACCACCTGCAGGTACTTGACGAGGCGGCACAGCAGGTCGGGTCCGTAGAAGCGGAAGGTGATGTCCCACAGCAGCTGCGGCAGCACCTGGAACACCGCCACCACCAGGTCGGCTATGCTCAGGTGCTTCATGAAGAAGAAGAGGCGCGAGTGCTTCTGGCGCGTGGTGCGCAGCGCCAGCAGCACGCACGCGTTGCCGCTCAGCGCCAGGAAGAGGATGAGGCACAGCACGGCCACCTCCACCCGCGCCAGGGCCTCGTTGCGCTGTGGCGGCCCAGCGGTGCGGTTGCCCTCGGCCCCCGGGGGCGCCGCGCTCCCGTTGACCGCCTCTGCGCTCCAGTTGGCGGCAAGCGCACCCTCCATGGCCGTGGCCGCCGCCGTGCGCCCCAGGCCTACGAGCCCTTTAAGGCGTGGCGCGCGGGGCGGGGCCCGACGCGCAGCCCGGGCGTGCCTGGGGGCTCCTGGGCTCCACTCCCTGAGACTCCGCGGAGCGATCTGATGGATCGGCCTCTGAAACAAACCCCGAGGGCCGTGAGAAAACGCACGCTTCTCTGCCGACGCCTGTGCGGCTCAGCTGTCCCCTTTCCCAGGAACCCCAAATCATCTAGGACTAGGGTCACAACCGCCAGCCCTGGGGGTGCTCAGCCGCCACCCTAGAAATCCCCGTTTCAGGTACCTCCCTCTGAGACACGAAGTGAGCGGGAATAGCGGACCCGCAGTTCCTTGAGAAAGTCGCTTCCAATGAAGGAGAGGGAGGGTTATTATCAGTGTCCTCCGGGACTGGGAATTCTAAGCCAGCCACCTCCCCTAGGGATCCCCCTACTAGCTACCCACACCCCAGAACCCACAGCACAGCCACCTCTCCTAGTCAACCCTACTCCAGTGGCTCCCTCCGGAGACCCCCCCCCCCAAACAGCCACTTGCCCGGGAAACCCAGCTCAGGACCAGCCCCCTCCAAACCCCCGTTTCTAAAATGCCTAGCCATCGCCCCTGAACTTCCACAACAGCTGCTTCTTTGGAACCCAGTCCAGGGGTCCATCCTGGAGGCACTCCTGGCTCAATACTACCCAGGACGCCCAAACGCTGTTCCCAGTACCCCTCTGGCCTAGACACCTCTCGCGGCTTTCCTCCCCAGCCCAGCATCCTGGAAAGTTCGGGAACTCGACACGTGTCTTGGCCCCCGACAGCCAAGGGAGGCGGCGCCTCCAGGAACCACAATCGCAAAGCACCCCACCACCTCCACCCGGGTCCCAGTGGTCCCACCAGCCCCAGCCATCCCGTCCACCCGTGCGCAGGACCCAGCTACCTGCACCGAGTCGTTAGGTGAACCTAAAGTTGGCTCCCTGGGGAAGCTGCACCGCCGCCGACAGCTCCAAAGCCGCTTGCGCTCCCGGCCCAGGTTGAGGTGGCTGCTGCCGGTACCCAGTCTGATAGGACGCTGAGGGCTCGGACTCTGGAGCCTGGGCTGGAATCCCCTCGCCCGCAGCCTGACTGGTCGCTGGATAGGGACTGGAGGCGAGCGAAGAGCACTGCCGAGGCTGTGCGCGCAGACGGCGTCAGGGTGCGGCGCTGCCGGCCGGTGGCCCGCTTTTCTGCAGCGGGTGGCAGGGGCTGCACCACCCTACTGGTCCGCTAGGAGGCGCGGGAGGCAGGCCTTGCCGACCCCCGCCGAGCGGTGTAAACTCGCCCAGCCTTGCCCGGCGCGGTAACAGGCTAATTGCACAGTGGCTTCAAGCAGCAAGAGGGAAGGAGCTCGTAAATAATCCGCTTGGTTTCTTCCTTTCTTGGTTTAGAAGCTCCTGACTCTCAGGCAAATGGGAGGCTTGGATAGCAGTGTTTTCCCGTTGACAGTGATGAAGTTACAAAAGCATTTAACTGGTATTTCCCAATCATCAGGTCAACTTCAGGGCTTCCCCACCGCCCCCTTCCCCGGAACTTGATGTAGTGGATTCAGCACTGAATTCAAGTTATGTCCTTGCTTTGGAATACTTTTGTTCCTATTTTCATTCATAAGGAATTAGAAATACTTTCTGTTCCAATCAGCATTGGGAGAGGTCTTCATTCTTTAGCTAGTTTTAGGGGAAGATCTCAAGCCAAAAAAAGACTATCTTCATTTTAAAGTGATTCTGCTCGTCTATGGCCCAAAGCCATTTCTGCCTCTTTGCCATGCTTCAAAATTAAAATCCTAAAAAATGTCAAAGGAATATGAAAGGTTAAAGACGTCTTCTCTCCTAGCTCTTTTCCTATTCTAAAATCATTTTTTGAAGTAATTTACAGTGACCAAGAATTAAGGCAGGGAAAAAAAAAAGTGAGGATTCAGAAGTGCACAAGCCTCTTTAAAAATTTTTAAAGGCATATCTCCTCCTGACATTTCTCTTACCCTTCTTTTAATTTTGTGGCTAGAATAGAGTTAACCAAGGACGGGGTTTCCACAATTACAGCTCTCTGTCAAGACATCCTAGGAGCAGACCACTGCTGCCATCCTGGGCCCAGGGTTCTAGGTGAGTGAGCATTCCAGGGTGGGCCTGGGAATTTCGGCACCATCGTGAAGGGGTGAGAGACAAAGGTTATCTTTTTCTTGCCCTAGAGAGTTGTGTCATAATATTGTTTAAAAACAAAACTCAACTGAATAAATGTTAAAGATTTTACTGGCTTTATTCAATGGTTCATGAGTTAGGCAGCATCCAATCTAGCACATATAAAGGAGCTCTGAGGAGCTGTACAAAATGACAGACTTTTATAGGCAGAAGGGAGTGGAAACAAGGAAGTTATGCTAGGCAAAGAGCAGATTGGTTATTGCAAGGTTACTTTGCCTACAGAGGATGGCAGGGGTCAAGCAAGCAGATTACCTAACTCGAGCTGATCAGGTGATTCCTGCTTGACTGGTTGAAAATTCCATCTCTGGACAGCCAAAACTATATTTAAGTTAAATCCCAGTTTGGTGACTTGGGGCTTAGCATAAGTGACTCCATTTTGGTCCGGATGTCTTGTTTTTAATAATATTAATAGTAGTGTCATATAAATTACAGGCTAAAGTTACAGACCACTCAGGTGAGGATTAAGTGATCCTGACCATCTCACTGTGCCTCAGTTTCCCCATCTGTAAAATGAGGGGGCTGATCAAAATAGCTAATCTCTGAGATCTCATCCCTCTGGTTTTCTGGAATTTGATGATCTGTGCCATCTGAGAGTTTAATTCTACCGAGTAAAACACATCTGCCCCGCTCCATGTGCGATGAGGAGGGGTTTTTCCTAAGCACTCCTGATGGGTAAATTCAGGGTAGAAAACACAGCCTCCAGAGCCCAGCCTGCCCCTCTTTCTCCCGGAAAAGAGCTGCCTTCAGGGAGCAGATTTCCTGGACCACTGAAATACAGAAGGATGGAGGGGAGGGAAGGCAGGAGGAAAGGACAGAGGGAAGGATAGAGGGAGGGAAGGAGAGAAGAAATAAACATCCCCATGGGCAGTGTCACTCTTGAGTGGACCAGGCCACCTAAGGAATCTTCCCACCCAGAGGATGACCTGTCCAGTACCCACACCTACCTCCAGGAACTGGATCCTGAGTTCTAGTGTCTTTGGAATTTTCCAGCTCTGGTACATTTATTTAGACATGGGTCCAACCAAGCCCAGGTGGCCCTGCTCTTCAGTCAGGGTAGAAATGAGCCATAAACACATTTAGTCCACTCCTTCCCCCCCGCCCCCAATGATCTCTGACTCTCCACTGGGGCTTCTAGCAAGGACAGCATCAGAGACACACTCAGACATGAAGACAGAGGACGCATCCTAGCAATAACCTTGCTGCCAGCACACTTGCTCCCTGGTGTCCTCACGTTTACTGATCCTGTCCAGATGTAGGAACATCAGGGCAGGCGGGATGGCCTGGGAGGCTCACGAGGCTGGGCCAGGGCGGCAGCTTTCAACTCTCACGTACTTCTTCCGGCCCGCACCGTTTTAGGCCGCTTCTCAACATATGTTTCATTCCTCTGTTCCATGGAGGGAGGAAAACATGTTTTAATCTTGGAAAGCGCTGTGAACTTGCAGCAGTAAATGCTAGAGTCTGGGTTTTACCACCTACTTACCTGTGTGGCCAAGTCACGGAGCCTCTGAGACTCACTTTCCCTGGGTGCTGACCTCATGGGGCTGTGAGGAAATAAGACTTCATTGACGTGAAGAGTGCTTTGCAAACCGTTAAATCCTGTACATCTGAAGCTGTTTTCTCACGTTGACAATCCTCACCCCAGGACCATCCTATGAAAATATATTTTCTCATCCAATCAACCTCCATCTTATTCATCTTCCGGACCGAACTCATGTGTCTTTTCAATTCAGTATGACCAACTGTGTGTGTGTGTGTGTGTGTGTGTGTGTGTGTGTGTGTGTGTGTGTGTGTGTGTGTGTGAGAGAGAGAGAGAGAGAGAGAGAGAGACTGTGCCAGGCAAGGAAAGTAACTCCTTTGAACCCCAACTGGTGTGATGAGAATTTGAGATCTTTACCTCCTCAGGGAAGCCCTCCCTGACCACCTCAGCCCACTGAGAAATCCCCATTTTCAGAAACGCTGGTGCCTGACTACAGACTTCACCTGTAATGTGAACATGTCCGGTCTCCCCAGTGCTGTGTAAGTGCCTAGAATAAGTCCAGCAGACCACAGTCCTTTATATATTTACCATTATCTTTCCTATTGCACATACCTGTCACTACCAATGTGCTGAGAGAACAAGGCTGGATTACCGAAGAACACCCCTCAGCAAATTAACCACTAGGGTCAGTCAGTCCTTTGTTTCCCGGAACAATCTCTCTGGGGAAATCTGGCTGAAAGAGGGCTCTTTGTGACAAAGTGTGCTATTAAGACATGTTCCCTATTCTTCCCCAGAGGGAGTGATGGCAGAGATAAAGCGTGATGCTTCCAATTCCACAAACATGTCCACTGACCGTGGATTGGACAACACAACCCCTATTAAGGAACTAGTGTCAAGGCACACATTCTCCACTTGCAGACACCAGTGGCCTAGGTTAAGGCATGACCAGAGAGAAAAGGCCTTCTTCGGAAGGAACAGAGCTTGGAATAAAAGCAGGGTGTTGTTTTTTTTTCAAGTAGGCTGTTCTTGGGCAGAAGAACAGGTTTATTGAGAAGAAGGAGCTTCGGAATGTGCGATTCTTTTGGAAAAGTAGGGCCTAGAGGAGCCAAGAGTCATTTAAAGCTGGGTGTTCTCTCCACGGCATGCAGAATGGGAGGCTCATGATGTCTGTTCTACAGAGGAGCAAGCTGAGGCTGAGGGCGAGGGGCTTGCCCAAGGCCCCACAGCTGGCTAAAGAAGGCCAGCGTGGCGGGCGCAAAGCCTGAGGCAGAGCTAGCCAGGCGCAGGCACTAGCCCCCCAGCCTGGTCGCCGTGGTGACCAGAGTGCCTGGCGGCCTGAGTGTTTTACCTGAGGGACACATGTGACCGGTGATTAGGCAAGGGGTCGGCAAGGGGGTTGGGTATGAACCGCACGGAGGTAAGAGAGGTGACTTGAGACAGTCCCCTGGAATCACTGGGGAGTCAGTCCAGATTCACACAGGGCACACGAAGGAAGCAAAGCTCTTCTCCTGTCTGCCTTCCCGCCCCCGCCCGCTTCGATCAGTCCATCTCTGGTGGGAGGAGAGAACCTGAGGGAAATTCCAGTGACCTGACCGCTCCCACCGCACACCTGTCCCAAGCCCCAGGCAGCCCCGTCTCTCCGCCTCCACCGATTCCAACAGCGCTCTCATTTTCCTTTTCCATTCAAAAAAAAAGGGGGGGGGGGCATTTCTCTATGGAAGTCTGCCTTTCCTCCTGGGATGCTGAGCACACCGTGACAGGGCGTACTCTGCTCTCTTGTGCACAAACATTCACTCAGTAAATAGCTTTCTAAGCGCCTACTGTGTGCCCGGCAGCGTGACCCTGGAGGGCAGCACTGAGTCGGGAGGTGAACTCCACCACCCAGTGACCCTGCGCTGGACGAGAAAGTCAAGACAAGCAGAAGGACTGGGGTGCCGGGTCACAATTCCACCAGGAATGCACAGCCCCGTGTGGCCTCGGGTTCTTCCCCTAAAAAGGAGGGTGCTGGACAGTCTCAGATCCCTCACAGCTCTCCCTGCATATCATCCTCTAGGTCTAGCGAGCAGAGCACACACAGCGGAGCTGCGAGCACAGACCGTGTGATGAAGCGTGCTCAGTGCCACCGACGGCTCGGGCACTCAGCAGGCACTCGGCAAACACCAGCAGAAGGGCCGAGCATGGACGGCGAGGGAAAAGCGAACGCACTCGGCCAGGAGAGTGAGGCTTCAACAACTCAGACCTCACCTTTCACCTCTCAGGCTGGTGAAAATGAAAGAGAAGGGTGCCTCGTGGGATCTGAGGCTCTCAAAGATCGCTGCCACGACTGTGTTCTGGAAGGGCCTCCTTGGAAGGAACCTGGACAAGATGTATCAAAAGCCTTAAAAACATGGCTACCTTTGGGCACAGCCGCAAACCCTTCTAGTGAGGCAACCTGGAAACAATCCTGTAAAAATGCAAAGAGATAGGTACACAGACACTAATCAAGCATTGCTGGTAACAGTCACGAGGGATGAGGGGAATAAGACTGTTGTATGTGCATCCAGTGAAAAACCACGTGGAGGTGAAAAACGACAGAATGGATCTGTGTTAACTGACATGGAATGGTCATGTGTGTGTGTGTGTGTGTGTATGTGTGTATGTGTGGGTGGGTGTGGGTGTGGGTGTGGGTGTGTGGTGTGTGTGCGTGCGCGTGCCCACGTGAGGAGGGGGAGGACGATGAGGAGAAGGAGGATGAAGGGAAGGAAGAGGGAAGGGTAGAGGAGAACCGTCCCCTACAGTATATGACAAACACACAGGGGCGGTTTGAATACTTTTACTATCTGTGTGTTCTGATTCTCATAGTACATAGGGATTACCTTTGCAACGTGAAAAGAGAGAATCTATTTCCCAAAGCCTCATCACAGACCAGTGCAAGTACCTCCGGCCTCCACTCTCTGCCCTGCCTGCACATGGAAAGTGCTCCCCGGCTCGCATACTGGTGAGTTCCCCAGTGTCCCCAGTCAGCTCGGGCTTGAGTGGGGCTGGGCAGCCAGTGCAAAGGCAGAGGAGCCCTCGCAATGTCAAGCACGCAGCACCTCCCCCCACCTGTAAGGTGATGGTGACACTTCGTCAACAGCGTCCTAGAAAGGCCACTGTCCAGCAACATGTCCTCACAAGACAGATGCACCAAACCAGGGCGGGACAGCCAAGGTCCCCGCAGCCTGTGCTTTGGGGCGAGCCGATTGCAGGAGCTCTTCCTGAATGAGCAGCCTCCCAGAGCTGACCCAGGATACCTGACCCGAGGACAGGACCCCAAGGATTCTAGAGCCTTAGGACATGAGGAACACAGACACACGTCTACATTCATTTCACACAGGACGAGTCTGAGGTGTGGAACAAGGAAGGTGACATTGTTCAATGTCACCCAACGAATCAGAAGCCGAGCTGAGACCAGGACGCCAGGCTCGGGGTGCTGATCAAGTGCGCCGCTGACCAAGCCACCTCTCCAACACGGCACAGACACCAAACTCCTAGTTCTTAGCAGGCTGCTTCTAATCCCACACTGCGGCCCCTTCCGAGCCCCTGGCCCATCCCGTCGGCCTCCCCTCCACTGACACCGCCCTGCTCCCTGGACCAGGCATAGCTCCTGGGGCCGTGCAGGTCTCCCAACACCCCCTCCTCCCGTGCATTCCACCTCCACGCCCTTGCTCAGCCCCTTCTCCTGCTAGGAGTGTCCCCCCTGCTCCAACTATCAAATCCCATACCTTGCCCACTTCGCAGATAGAGAAACTGAGGCTCATGACATTAAGTGATTTGCCTAAGACTGCCCCGCTAATTGGTATCAGACCAGATCTCTGACTCCCTCCTGGTCTGCCACCCTTTTTCTGAAAACTGTGTGTTCTGGAGCTACGGACCAGGGTGCTCGAGAGTGGATGTGCCCTTTGCTTGTGAAACAATGACTTGGACAGGACTTGGCAGCGACAGCTCGTCTCTGCTCTGTCCAACATCAACACAAAGGCCGGGGGCTGGGATCATCGCCCTGTGGCTTGTGAAGGCTTGCCTGCCCGCAGAGCATCCGATGCTGGCCAGGATCCTAGCTGTGGGTCAGAAGGCCTGTGCGTGGGTTCCCAGGCTGCCTCACCACATGGTGGCTGGGTTCCAAGGCAAGCGTCTCAAGAAAGAGTAGAGACAGACAGTAAGCCAGAGACACAGAGAGACAGTGAGCCAGAGACAGAGACCCAAGAAGAAGCCACACCGCCGTTTGTAGCTTAGCCTCAGAAGTCGCAGTGCCTCCCTCTGCCACATTCTGCTCCACAAAGCAGTCACGAAGCCCCACCCAGGTTCGGGAGGAGGAGAACAGACTTTGTCCTTTGCAGGGAGCGGTGACGTGCTGCAGGCATGTGTGACTAAAAGCACTGCTGTGCCATTTGGGGAAAATACACAATCCCACCACGTCAGTGAGTCGTTCAGGAAGCTTCAATGAAAGAAGAGGTGGAATGGTGCCTGGTGCGTGGTGAGCATCCAAGAGACAGGCGCTAGGATGTGGCCGCTGCCACCAAGGATGCCCAGGAGTCTGGGGACCACAGGTCAGGAACCAGTGGCCACGCCCAGAGGACTGAGCTGGAATTTGTCCTCTGCACCCCAAGCCACAGAGCTCAAGGTTCACTTCACTGTACCCTGGTCGGAGTGAACCAGAGGCCTAGGACACAAAAACCACGTTAGTGAGCGTTTTCCCCACGTGCCCCCCACATCCATCACACCCCAACATTATAGCCCAAGGTCCCAGATTAGGAGCCAAGGGTGTTGGTCCTAAAGAAACCACACATCCTAAACAAGACGCGACGTACTGAGCAAACCGCTTAGAAATGAGAACAGAAACCTCTGCAGGCTGCAGGGCCAGTGGAGACACATGCAGCTTGCAGAAACAGAGGCTCAGATGTCCTCCAGGCCAGCAAAACAGTCCCTGGCAAGCCGGGCGCTTCTGGCCCACCCTGGGGACCTGCGCCGCCCAGCTCTGGGCCAAACTGTCACTGGGGGTCCGTCCTCTCTTAACAGATCTCCTCCCGCCCCTCCAGTGAAGATCACAGCACAGAAATTTCAGCGGAAAGTAGCCACAAGTATCACTGCTCCCAGAAGTGGTTTTCTGTTGTTGTTGTTGTTTGTTTTTTACATCTCGGTACATTTCTCTCTAATGGTGGGAAGTCAGGCACAGCGTGACAGAAAAGTGACAAAGAGGACAAGCAAGGGCCCTGCCGAGCCCCTCCAAGTCAGCGTCTACATACACATCCCAGCCGTCCTGAGGGCCGGCACAGCATGGAGAGGCCGCAGGAAATTGGAACAAAGACACAGGAGAATCATAAAGACATTAAATGTTGAGCCAAAAAGGACTCCAGAAATCATGTCTCGCCATCTCCTTGCTTTTTAGAGAGTAAACGTGAGCTCCAGAATGGGGTCAGGACTGGCCCCGGTTGCTGCTCCCTTGCAGGGCCAGGCCCCTATGGCTGCAGCTCTGGCCTGTTCGCAGCTTCATGGCTCCAGGCAGTGAGCCCTCCAGGTCCAGGGCCTGCACTACCTGCTCCAGAAGAGCTGCTTCTGGACCACCTGGAGATGGGGGGAGGGGGCCTTAGAGCCCCAGTTCCAGCCCCAGGGCAGGTCTAGGCGCCTAATTTGCAAGGCCTGGTGCAAAGTGACAATGCGGAGCCCCCTGTTCAAACCTGATTAAGAAAGTGACAGAAGAGTGTTAAACCAGGGGCGGGGCCTGAGCTAATGGAGGGGCCGTGGGCCCATGAAGCCAGCCCGCCCACCACCCTTCGCACCGTCCCCTCCATCCCAAGGACTATCTGACTTACTCCCTAGGTACCTTGTGAAGCTGTCTCCCCCTCCCCCATCTCCACGCCACCGCTCCACTCCAAGTTGCCAGCCACACACACTCCCTGGACGCTGCAACCCCCTTGTCCCCTCCCACCTGCGCTCCATACAGCAGCTAGTGGCCTTTTAAAATGACACTTGTGATGATGTCATCCTCTGTTGCGAATAGTTCAATGTCCTCCCCCTGCCCTGGGGGTAAAGACCAAAGGCTTTAAGGCGGCCCAGGGCGCCCGAGTGGTCCAGGCCCTGCTGCCCACACCAGCCTTGTTTCACACCACCCTCTTTCCGGTCCCCTGAGCCTCAGCTACTGCCCACACACCCTGGCCAAGCGACCTCCTGCTCACGCCTCTTACTCCAGCAAACCCGCCACAGCTTCCTGACTCCGTCAGGACCGCTCGCCCTGCAGACCTCTCCTCCTTAGCACCTTCCACGGGTGTGATTTCGGGTACATTTGTGTGGGCTTCTGGGTAATGCCAGGTCTGGTGTGGTCACCACTGGGTCCCTGTGCCTAGTATGCTGTGCGTGCACAGGACACGTGATGAATGAGTTGGCTGATGGACCAGTGGCTGCCTCAAACGTGCAGATCCTGGGACTGACGATGTGCCCGCTGGTCATGAGGGGGAACAGGGAAGTCTCCTCAACTGTAGCAGTATGACTAGGTGCCCTTCCTCGAATGGATGCTGTAAGGATGAGACTGCTGAATGTTAAGTGAAATCATTATCCTGTACACCTGAAACAGAGCTGTGTGTCAACTGTATCTCAGTTAAAAAAAAACAAAAAAAGAGACTGTGTATACAAAGCACCTGGCACAAGAGCAATGTTCAACAGTGTCTATTAAATGTTTGTGGAGGGACATTGTGAGGTCCAGGGACAAGGGGACATCAAGGGAGCCCTGTCTTTCCCATCCTGTCCCCAAATATCTGGGATTGAACGAAGAAACACTTAGATTCACTTATTTCTATGATGGATTAGAGATTTCATGCATTTCCCCTACCTGAGGGAGATGCATTTAAAGAGGGGCTTCTGATGCCAGCTCGGGTTGCAAAATACCCCTCCCTGGCCAGGCCCAGTGAGCAGGCGCGGGAGGGAGAGGTTGAAATCCAGCGGGGGCGAGTTCCAAACCCGGGTCACATTCTTCTACACCGGGTCACCTTTGGGGGAGAAAGTTTCACCTAAATTAATTAACTTCACCCTGAATTAGACCTAGCCTAAACCCTAATTCTAATCTAAATTAACTAACTTTCAGAATGGAGAGAAGAAGCAGGTGGACACCCACCCTACCCACAGGTAAGAGCTGCCCCAGGCTTTGACCAGCCTTCTTGCACCTGAAAAGCTTCTTGAAGTTCAGACTCAGTGAAAACATGATTAAGTGGCCTGGTCAATTCAAAAAGAAGGGGAGCTGCCCTCCCTGCCACCCACCAGGAATGGGAGTAGCGTGAGGGCTCCATTCATTTTCTCCTCCAGCCTGACCTTTGGTTTGTCCTCCCAGGCGGGCTTTGCAGCGCCCAGGGGTCCTGTCTGGCCTAGAGACAGCTGGGCATTGTGAGGCCTCCCCCCACCAGCTACCCAGGGCATCTAGAGAGGAGACGGCCACCACTGGCATCCAAATGAGGCTCCAGGCAGGGGGACTGAACCTCGAAGCAAAGGCTCCCCAGAGCTTCCCTAACCTAATTCCTCTGAAGGATCTGGGCAAAGTAAACGGACAACCTTCTGGAAAGGATTCACCATTCTAGACGCCATTAAGAACATTCCTGATGCAGGAGAAGAGGTCGAGATACCAACATTAACAGGAGTTTGGAAGATGCTGATTCCCTCATGGATGACTCGAAGGGGTTTCAGCCTTCACTGGAGGGAGGAGCTGCAGATGGAAATCGCAAGAGGACTACAGTTAGAAGTGGAGCCTGAAGATGTGGCTGAACTGCTGCAATCTCACGACAAAACCTGAACGGACGAGGAGCTGCTTCTAACAAAGGAGCAAATAAAGTGGTGTCTTGATATGGAGTCTATTCCTGGTGAAAATGCTGTGAAGATTGTTGAAATGACAGCGAAGGATTTAGAGTACATCAACTTAGTTGATCAAGCAGTGGCAGAGTTTGAAAGCACTGGCTCCAATTTTGAAAGGAGTTCTACTGTGGGTAAAATGCTACCAAACAGCATTGCATGCTACAGAGAAATCGCTCATGGAAGGCAGAGTTCATGAATGTGGCAAACTTCACTGTTGTCTTATTTTAAGAAATTTCCAGAGCCACCCCACCCTTGAGCAACCACCGCACTGATCAGTCAAGCAGCCATCACATCAAGGCAAGACCCTCCACCAGCAAAAAAAATGGTAACTCACTAAAAGCTGAGATGACGGCTAGCATTTTTTAGCAATCATTTTTAATTAAGGTTATGTAGAGCTGACCCTTGAACGGCAGATTTTCGAGTGCACAGGGGGTCGGCACCCCTGACCCCTCCATTGTTCAAGAGGTTAAAACATAACTTTTATATGCACTAGGAAACCAAAAAATTTGGGACTCGCTTTATTGCAATATTCACTTTATTGTGGTGGTCTGGAATTGAACCCACAGTATCTCTAATGTACGCCTGGCACAGGTTTTGTATAGACATGTACTTTCAGTTTTCTCGGGTACATACCTAGGAGTGAAATTGCTGGGGCATATGATAACTCTCTTGAACCGTTTGAGGAGTTGTACATCCCCACTAATAGAGCATGAGGGTTCCAGTTTCTCCACATCCTTGAGAACACTGTTACCATTGCTCTTGTTGGATTCTAGCCATCCTACTGGATGTGAAGTAGTATCTCACTGTGCTGTCCATTTGCCCTTTCCTGATGTCTAATGCTACTGAGCATCCTTTCATGCGCTCGCTGGCCATTTGTATATCTTCTCTGAAGAAATGTCTATTTACTCTCTGCCAATTTTTTAAATTGGGTTGTCTTTTTATTATTGGATTTTAAGAATTCATTATATATTCTGCATACAAGTCCCTTATCAGATATACGATTTGTAACTATTTTCTCCCCTTCTGTGGGTTGTCTTTCCATTTTTTTTTTAACATCTTTATTGGAGTATAATTGCTTTACAATGGTGTGTGAGTTTCTGCTTTATGACAAAGTGAATCAGTTATCCATATACATATGTCACCATATCTCTTCCCTCTTGCGTCTCCCTCCCTCCCACCCTCCCTATCCCACCCCTCTAGGTAGTAACAAAGCACCGAGCTGATCTCCCTGTGCTATGCGGCTGCTTCCCACTAGCTATCTATTTTACGTTTTGGTAGTATATATGTCCATGCCACTCTCTCACTTTGTCCCAGCTTACCCTTCCCCTTCCCCTTCCCCGTATCCTCAAATCCATTCTCTAGTTGGTCTGTGTCTTTATTCCCGCCTTGCCCCTAGGTTCTTCATGACCTTTTTTTTTTTTTTTTAGATTCCATATATATGTGTTAGCATACGGTATTTGTTTTTCTCTTTCTGACTTACTTCACTCTGTATGACAGACTCTAGGTCCATCCACCTCACTACAAATAACTCAATTTCGTTTCTTTTTATGGCTGAGTAATATTCCATTGTATATATGTGCCACATCTTCTTTATCCATTCATCCGATGATGGACACTTGTTGCTTCCATGTCCTGGCTATTGTAAATAGAGCTGCGATGAACATTTTGGTACATGACTCTTTTTTTTTTTTTTTTAATTTTTTTTTTTTTAAATTTATTTATTTATTTATTTTTGGCTGTGTTGGGTCTTCGTTTCTGTGCGAGGGCTTTCTCTAGTTGTGGCAAGCGGGGGCCACTCTTCATCGCGGTGCGCGGGCCTCTCGCTATCGTGGCCTCTCCTGTTGCGGAGCACAGGCTCCAGACGCGCAGGCTCAGTAATTGTGGCTCACGGGCCCAGTTGCTCTGCGGCATGTGGGATCTTCCCAGACCAGGGCTCGAACCCGTGTCCCCTGCATTGGCAGGCAGATTCTCAACCACTGCGCCACCAGGGAAGCCCCATGACTCTTTTTGAATTATGGTTTTCTCAGGGTATATGCCCAGTACTGGGATTGCTGGGTCATATGGTAGTTCTATTTTTAGTTTTTTAAGGAACCTCCATACTGTTCTCCATAGTGTCTGTATCAATTGACATTCCCACCAACAGTGCAAGAGGTTCCCCCTTTCTCCACACCCTCTCCAGTATTTATTGTTTGTAGATTTTTTGATGATGGCCATTCTGACCAGTGTGAGATGATATCTCATTGTAGTTTTGATTTGCATTTCTTTAATGATTAATGATGTTGAGCATTCTTTCATGTGTCTGTTGGCAATCTGTATATCTTCTTTGGAGAAATGTCTATTTAGGTCTTCTGCCCATTTTTGGATTGGGTTGTTTTTTTGATATTGAGCTGCATGAGCTGCTTGTAAATTTTGGAGATTAATCCTTTGTCAGTTGCTTCATTTGCAAATATTTTCTCCTAGTCTGAGGGTTCTCTTTTCATCTTGTTTATGGTTTCCTTGGCTGTGCAAAAGCTTTTAAGTTTCATTAGGTCCCATTTGTTCATTTTTGTTTTTATTTCCATTTCTCTAGGAGGTGGGTCAAAAAGGATCTTGCTGTGATTTATGTCAAAGAGTGTTCTTCCTATGTTTTCCTCTAAGAGTTTGATAATGTCTGGCCTTACATTTAGGTCTTTAATCCATTTTGAGTTTATTTTTGTGTATGGTGTTAGGGAGTGTTCTAATTTCATTCTTTTACATGTAGCTGTCCAGTTTTCCCAGAACCACGTATTGAAGAGGCTGTCTTTTCTCCATTGTATATTCTTGCCTCCTTTATCAAACATAAGGTGATCATATGTGCGTGGGTTTATCTCTGGGCTTTCTATCCTGTTCCACTGATCTATATTTCTGTTTTTGTGCCAGTACCATACTGTCCTGTAGCTTTGTAGTATAGTCTGAAGTCAGGGAGCCTGATTCCTCCAGCTCCGTTTTTCTTTCTCAAGATTGTTTGGGCTATTTGGGGTCTTTTGTGTTTCCATACAAATTGTGAAATTTTTTGTTCTAGTTCTGTGAAAAATGCCATTGGTAATTTGATAGGGATTGCACTGAATCTGTAGATTGCTTTGGGTAGTAGAGTCATTTTCACAATGTTGATTCTTCTAATCCAAGAACATGGTATATCCCTCCAACTGTTTGTACCATCTTTAATTTCTTTCATCAGTGTCTTATAGTTTTCTGCATACAGGTCTTTTACCTCTTTAGGTAGGTTTATTCCTAGGTATTTTACTCTTTTTGTTGCAGTGGTAAATGGGAGTGTTTCCTTAATTTCTCTTTGAGATTTTTCATCATTAGTGTAGAGGAATGCAAGAGATTTCTGTGCATTAATTTTGTAACCTGCTACTTTACCAAATTCATTGATTAGCTCTAGTAGTTTTCTGTAGCATCTTTAGGATTCTCTATGTATAGTACCATGTCGTCTGCAGTGACAGTTTTACTTCTTCTTTTCCAATTTGTATTCTTTTATTTGTTTTTCTTCTCTGATTGCCGTGGCTAGGACTTCCAAAACTATGTTGAATAATACTGGTGAGAGTTGACAACCTTGTCTTGTTCCTGATCTTAGAGAAAATGGTTTCAGTTTTTCACCACTGAGAACGATGTTTGCTGTGGGTTTGTCATATATGGCCTTTACTATGTTAAGTTCTCTCTATGCCTACTTTCTGGAGGGTTTTTATCATAAATGGGTGTTTAATTTTGTCAAAAGCTTTTTCTGCATCTATTGAGATGATCATATGTTTTTTCTCCTTCAATTTGTTAATATGCTTTATCACTATAATTGATTTGCATATATTGAAGAATCCTTGCATTCCTGGGATAATCCCCACTTGATCATGGTGTATGATCCTTTTAATGTGCTGTTGGATTCTGTTTGCTAGTATTCTGTTGAGGATTTTTGCATCTATGTTCATCAGTGACATTGGCCTGTAGTTTTCTTTCTTTGTGACATCTTTGTCTGGTTTTGGTATTCCAAATACCAAATACCTATTTGGTATAGCAGAGGGAGTGTTCCTCCCTCTGCTATATTTTGGAAGAGTCTGAAAGTATAGGTGTTAGCTCTTCTCTAAATGTTTGATAGAATTCACCTGTGAAGCCATCTGGTCCTGGGCTTTTGTTTGTTGGAAGATTTTTTAATCACAGTCTCAATTTCAGTGCTTGTGACTGGTCTGTTTATATTTTCTATTTCTTCCTGGTTCAGTCTCAGAAGGTTGTGCTTTTCTAAGAATTTGTCCATTTCTTCCAGGCTGTCCATTTTATTGGCATATAGTTGCTTGTAGTAATCTCCCATGATCCTTTGTATTTCCACAGTGTCAGTTGTTACTTCTCCTCTTTCATTTCTAATTCTACTGATTTGAGTCTTCTCCCTTTTCTTCTTGATGAGTCTAGCTAATGGTATCAATTTTGTTTATCATCTCAAGGAACCAGCTTTTAGTTTCATTGATCTTTGCTACTGTTTCCTTCATTTCTTTCTCATTTACTTCTGATCTGACCTTTCCTTCTGCTAACTTTGGGGTTTTTTTGTTCTTCTTTCTCTTAACTGCCTTAGGTGTAAGGTTAGGTTGTTTATTTGAGATGTTTCTTGTGTCCTGAGGAAGGACTGCATTGCTATAAACTTCCCTCTTAGAAATGCTTTTGCTGCATCCCATAGGTTTTGGGTCGTCGTGTTTTCATTGTCATTTGTTTCTAGGTTTGTTTGTTTTTTTAATTTTTTTCTTTTTTTAAAAAAATAGATTTATTTATTTATTTATTTATTGGCTGCGTTGAGTCTTCCACTGCTGTGCACGGGCTTTCTCTAGTTGCGGCGAGCAGGGGCTACTCTTCGTTGTGGTGTGAGGGCTTCCCATTGTGGTGGCTTCTCTTGTTGCGGAGCACAGGCTCCAGGCGCGCAGGCTTCAGCAGTTGTGGCACACGGGCTTCAGTAGTTGTGGCTCGCAGGCTCTAGAGCGCAGGCTCAGCAGTTGTGGCACACGGGCTTAGTTGCTCTGCGGCATGTGGGATCCTCCCAGACCAGGGCTCGAACCCGTGGTCCCCTGCATCGGCAGGCGGATTCTTAACCACCGCGTCACCAGGGAGGCCCCTCTAGGTATTTTTTGATTTCCTCTTTGATTTATTCAGTGACCTCTTGGTTATTTAGTAGTGTATTGTTTAGCCTCCATGTGTTTGTATTTTTTACAGATTTTTTCCTATAATTGATATCTAGTCTCATAGCGTTGTGGTCAGAAAAGATACTTGATACGATTAGAATTTTCTTAAATTTAGCCAGGCTTGATTTGTGAACCAAGATATGATCTATCCTGGAGGATGTTCCATGAGCACTTGAAAAGAAAGTGTATTCTGTTATTTTGGACAGACTGTCCTATAAATATCAATTAACTCCATCTTTTTTAATGTATCATTTAAAGCTTGTGTTTCCTTATTTATTTTCATTTTGGATGATCTGTCCATTGGTGAAAGTGGGTGTTAAAGTCCCCTACTATGATTGTGTTACTGTCGATTTCCCCCTTTATGGCTGTTAGTATTTGCCTTATGTACTGAGGTGCTCCTATGTTGGGTGCATAAATATTTGCAATTGTTATATCTTCTTCTTGGATCGATCCCTTGATCATTATGTAATGTCCTTCTTTGTCTCTTGTAATAGTCTTTGTTTTAAAGTCTATTTTGTCTGATATGAGATTTGCTACTCCAGCTTTCTTTTGATTTCCATTTACATGGAATATCTTTTTCCATCCCCTCACTTTCAGTCTGTATGTGTCCCTAGGTCTGAAGTGGGTCTCTTGTAGACAGCATATATACAGGTCTTGTTTATGTATCCATTCAGCCAGTCTATGTCTTTTGGTTGGAGCATCTAATCCATTTACATTTAAGGGAGTTATCGATATGTATGTTCCTATGACCATTTTCTTAATTGTTTTGGGTTTGTTATTGTAGGTCTTTTCCTTCTCTTGTGTTTCCTGCCTAGAGAAGTTCCTTTAGCATTTGTTGTAAAGCTGGTTTGGTGGTGCTGAATTCTCTTAGCTTTTGCTTGTCTGTAAAGGTTTTAATTTCTCTGTCAAATCTGAATGAGATCCTTGTTGGCTAGAGTAATCTTGGTTGTAGGTTTTTCCCTTTCATCACTTTGAATATGTCCTGCCACTCCCTTCTGGCTTGCAGTTTCTGCTGAAAGATCAGCTGTTAACCTTATGGGGATTCCCTTGTATGTTATTTGTTGCTTTTCCCTTGCTGCTTTTAATAGTTTCTCTTTGTATTTAATTTTTGATAGTTTGATTAATATGTGTCTTGGAGTGTTTCTCCTTGGATTTATCCTGTATGGGACTCTCTGCACTTCCTGGACTTGGCTATTTCCTTTCCCATATTAGGGAAGTTTTCAACTATAATCTCTTCAAATATTTTCTCAGTCCTTTTCTTTTTCTTTTCTTCTTCTGGGACCCCTATAATTCGAATGTTGGTGCATTTAATGTTGTCCCAGAGGTCTCAAACTGTCCTCAATTCTTTTCATTCTTTTTTCTTTATTCTGCTCTGTGGTAGTTATTTCCAGTATTTTATCTTCCAGGTCACTTATCCTTTCTTCTGCCTCAGTTATTCTGCTATTGATTCCTTATAGAGATATTTAAATTTCATTTATTGTGTTGTTCATCATTGTCTATTTGCTCTTTAGTTTTCCTAGGTCCTTGTTAAACGTTTCTTGTATTTTCTCCATTCTATTTCCAAGATTTGGGATCATGTTTATTAACATTACTCTGAATTCTTCTTCAGGTAGACTATTTCCTCTTCATTTGTCTGGTCTGGTGGGTTTTTACCTTGCTCCTTCATCTGCTGAGTATTTCTCTGTCTTCTCATTTTGCTTAACTTACTGTGTTTCGGGTGTCCTTTTCACAGGCTGCAGGTTCGTGGTTCCCGTTGTTTTTGGTGTCTGCCCCCAGTGGGAAAGGCTGTTTCAGTGGCTTGTGTAGGCTTCCTGATGCAGGGGACTGGTGCCTGTGTTCTGGTGGGTGGGGCTGGATCTTGTCTTTCTGGTGGGCAGGGCTGCATCCAGTGGTGTGTTTTGGGGTGTCTGTGAACTAAGTATGATTTTAAGGCAGCCTCTCTGCCAATGGGTGGGTTGTGTTCCTGTCATTCTAGTTGTTTGGTATGGGGCATCCAGCACTAGAGCTTGCTGGCCGTTGGGTTGATCTGGGTGTTAGTGTTGAGACAGAGATCTCCGGGAGAGCTCTCGCCAATTGATATTACGTGGGCCCGGGAGGTCTCTGGTGGTCCAATGTCCTGAACTCGGCTCTCCCACCTCAGAGGCTCAGGCCTGACACCAGGCTGGAGCACCAAGACACTGTCAGCCACATGGCCAGGCACGTGGGGATTTTCTTGCGTTTTGGGAAGTCTGAGCTCTTCTGCCAGCGTTTGGTAGGTATTCTGTAGGAGATGTTCCACATGTAGAAGTATTTTTGATGTATTTGTGGGTACGAATGTGATCTGCACGTCTGACTCCTCTGCCTTCTTGAAGGTCCACCCCAAACAAACTTTTAACAGCAGCATTTGGGCTGCCATGACTGATCAGAATCCTGAAGAGTCACACCCACAGAGTGGATCTGTACCCACTCACCATCTCTTACCCTGTGAATCTGCAATGTATGGGGAGTAGTACATTGAAAGCAGTGGATGGGGGCAGAGAAGGAGAGCAGAGAGAAATCCATGCTGCAGTACATCAGGCTGAGACCTCTCTCCAAGTGCAAGATCCCCTCAGAAGGTGAGGGATGGTCAGAAGAGCTGAGGGAAAGTCTATAGTATAGTGGAGAACATATGTGGTCTTTGTCCCTGATTCCTGGCACAGAGCTTCAAAAATTCTTGGAATTTCGTGAGTGACAGAACTCTTTGTTTTGCTAATGAGGTGACTTATGGTGGACCTCTAGAGAGCTTCAGGATGGGAGCTGGTTGCCCAAAAGACCAACCACATGATTAGACAGTTGGAACTCTGGGCCAGCATGACCTCAGTGAAGTGAGGGAGGTAGAGATTGAGTTCAATTATATGGCCAATGATTTAATCCCTGCTGAAGGGAAAGTACTGATTCTGCCTTCAAGTAATTTGAAGCCAATGGTGAAATGAATGAAAGGAAGGCTATAACAAAGTCCAAACACTGCTCAATTTCAGATCCAATCAAGTCAGCCCCTGCTCTAGCAGCCTGACAGAAACAGTATTTTTCTTTCTATGTTCTTTAATATAAAATGTTTAGCATGCAACCGAAGATAACAAGTCATATGAAAAAGCAAGAAATGTGATCCATGGTCAACAGAGGAAATGGTCAATAGAAGCAGACCTAAAGATGGCCCAGATGTTGGAAAGATCAAACAAGAATATTGAAATAGCTATGATAAAGATGCTAAGATATGTAATGGAAAAGATGTATAGTATATGTGAATGAATGGGAAATTTAAGGAGAGACATGGAAACAAAAAAGATTCAAATGGATGTGCTAGAGATGAATAATATAAAATTAGAAATGAAGACTTCATTACATGGACTTAACAAGGTACTGGACACAGCACAGGAAATAATCAGTGAACCTGAAGACAGGTTAGTAGAAAGTATACAAATTGAAACAAAAAGGAAAGTATACAAATTGAAATACATAAAAAGACAGAATAGAGAAAAGGGGATCTGAGGGAGAATATAAGAATGTCTAACACATACAATTGGAATCCAGAAGGAGAAGAGAGATAAGAATAGAATAGGATAGAACAGAGTAGAAGAAATATGTGAAGAATAAAATGGCCATAAACTTTCCAAACTGATTAAGGCATTATAGGTTATGGTCATCAATTCCAGTGCATGTGGGGGTTCCTACACACCATCAAGCAATTCCCAGACTCCAACTTGGTGTTCTACAATTCAACTCAATTCTGACACTATATCCAGAGATAGTGTCAGATCCCACATGTTAAGGGTTCAGTCCTATGAAGACTGGCCCACCCACCCACTTCAGACATCAACTGCAAGTCCAAGTTGTCACCTGTGTTTACTACTGACTAGCTATAGATTGAAGGTTCTATCAAGAAAGTGAAAAGATAACCCACAGAATAGGTTTGCAAATCATCTCTCTGATAGGGGACTTGTGTCCAGAATTTTTTTTTAATTATTGGGACTTCCCTGTTGGCGTAGTGGTTAGGAATCTGCCTGCTAATGCAGGCGACAAGGGTTCGATCCCTGGTCCGGGAAGATCCCACGTGCCGCAGAGCAACTAAGCCGTGTGCCACAATTACTGAGCCTGCACTCTAGGGCCCATGCTCCACAACAAGAGAAGCCACAGCAATGAGAAGCCCACACACCACAACGAAGAGTAGCCCCCAATCGCTGCAACTAGAGAAAGCCCACGCATAGCAACTAAGACCCAAAGCAGCCAAAACTTAAAAATTTATAAAAAATTTTAAAAGTATTAAAACTCAATAATAACACAAATATAACAATTTTAAAAATGAGCAAAATATATGAATGGAAATTTCCACAAAGAAGATATCCAAATGGCCAACAAGCACATGAAAAGATGCTTAACATCATTAGCCACCAAATCAAAACCACAATTAGATACCACTTCATACCCACTAGCATGGCTATAGTAAAAAAGACAGATGATAACCGGAATGTGGAGAAATCTGAACCTCACACACTGATAATTAGACTGTAAAACAGCACAGCCACTTTTGAAAATAGTCTGGTAGTTCCTTAAAAGATAAAACACAGACTTAATAGTGCTCGCTCCGGCAGCACATATACTACAACTGCAACGACACAGAGAAGACTAGCATGGCCCCTGCGCAAGTATGACACGTAAATTCGTGAAGCGGTCCATATTTTTTAATATGTGAAATCTAAAAAATAATACAAATTAACTTATTTACTAAACAGAAACAGACTCATAGACACAGAACACAAACTTATGGTTACCAAAGGGGAAGCGGGGGGAGGGATAAATTAGGAGCTTGGGATTAACAGATACACACTACTATATATAAAAGGGATAAACAACAAAAGACCTACTGTAGAGCACAGGGAACTCTATTCATTATTTTGTAATAACTTATAATGGAAAAGAATCTGAAAAAGAATAAATATATATACACATATATGTGTGTGTGTGTATACATATATATATATATATATATATATATGTGTGTATGAAACCGAATCACTTTGCTATACACCTGAAACTAACACAGTATTGTAAATCAACTACAGTTCAATAAAAAAAACACAGACTTAATAGACTTAGTATATGAGTCGGCAACCCCCATCGAAGGCAAGTGAAAACATGTCCACACAAAAACTTGTACATGAATGTTCATAGCAGTATTATTCATAATAGGCAAAAAGTGGAAACCCAAATGTCCATCAACTAATGAATGGGTAAGTAAAATGTCTTGCATCCATACAACAGAATATTATTCAGCCATAAAAATGAATGATACATGCCACAACATGTATGAAACTTAAAAAAATACATGCACTAAGTGAAAGAAGCCAGTCACAAAAGACCATATATTGTATAATTCCATTTACATGAAATGTTCAGAACTGGCAAATTCATACAGACAAAAAGTAGATTCATGATTATCTAGGGCTAGGAGGTAGAGTGAGAAGATAGGGAGTGACTGATAATGGATAAGGTATTTCTTTTGCAGGTGATGAAAATGTTCTGAAATTGGATTGTGGCAATGGTTGCACAGTTCTGTGAATACAATAAGACTTTAGATTTTAAATGGGTGAATTGAACAGTATGTGAATTGTATCTCAATAAAGCTATTTTTTAAAACTCTATAGAGTCTATTTTAAAATTACTAGAATAAGTGCAGTTGGTAAGGTTTCAGGTTACAAGGTCAAAATACAAAAATCAATTGTATTTCAAGATACCAGCAACAAGCAATTAGAAAATGAAATTCCAAAAACAAATACCATTGGACTTCCCTGGTGGCGCAGTGGTTAAGTATCTGCCTGCCAACGCAGCGGACAAGGGTTCGAGCCCTGGCCCGGGAATATCCCACATGCCACAAAGCAACTAAGCCCGTGAGCCACAACTACTGAGCCTGCGCTCTAGAGCCCGTGAGCCACAACTACTGAGCCTGCATGCCACAACTACTGAAGCCCACACACTTAGAGCCCATGCTCTGCAACAAGAGAAGCCACCACAATGAGAAGCCCACGCACCGCCATGAAGAGTAGCCCCCGCTCACCACAACTAGAGAAAGTCCGTGTGCAGCAATGAAGACCCAATGCAGCCAAAAATGAATAAATAAAATAAATAAATTTAAAACAAAAGAAAAAAACAAATACCATTTACAACAGCATCAAAACACTGGCCCAAATCAAATACCCAATTAAAAATCTAAAGAAAGACGCTTGAGAGCTGTAACTGAAAATTACAAAATACTGCTTTGCAAAATTAGTTGAAAGCAAATGTAGAGATATACTATGTTCATGAATTGGAAGACTCAAAATTGTCTAGGATGTCCACTCTCCCTAATTTAATCTATACATTTAACATAATCTATTTCAAATACAAGCAGTCTCTTTTGAAGAAACAGGCTGATTCTATTATTTATATAGACACACAAATGATCTAAAATAGCCAAAACAATTTTGAAAATGAGGAACAAAGTTAGAAGACTTTTGATTACCTGATTTCAAGATTCACTATAAAACATCGGTAACCAAGATGGTGGTTTACTGGTATACAGGCAAAATAAATAAATGGAACAGAATTGCAAGTCCATAAATAGACCCTACATATATACTATTAATTGATTTTTTTAGCAAAGTGCCAAGTAAATCCAACGGAGAAAATAAAAAATGTTTTAAACAAAGAGCTAGATATTCATATTAAAAAAAAAACCTTAACCTTTTCCTTATTCTTATAGAAAAATTAAATTAAATATAGCAAAATGTTAGTAGTAAAACCAAGGTGGGGGGTACAGGGGTTTTCACTGTAAAATTCTTTCCAGTTTGTTATATACTTGAAACTTTCTGAAATAAACTTTTTGAAAAATAAAATCAAGTTAAAGATGAAAAACATTAGTTTGAAAATCTTAAATCATCAAATTTCTAGAAGAAATATAGAGTATCTTTACAACCTTGAGATAGCCAAAATTTACTTGATGCAAAAAAAATCACTGGCCATAAAAGAAAAAATGTTAAACTGGGCTCCACCAAAATTAAAATTTTCTGATTTTTAAAAGATACCATTAAGAAAATGAATAGATAAGTCACAAACTGGGGGGAAAAAAAAGTATTTACAGCATATATAGTTGACAAAAGACTGTATCTGTAATATATAAAGAAATAAATGAAAGATAAACAACCTAATTTTTAAAATAAGCAATTTGAGACATCACTTCATCAACGAAGAAATGGACAATAAGTACATTAAAAGATACTCAATATCATTAATTATCAAAAAAATTAAAAATAAAGCCACAATGAGCTACCACTTCATACTCAATGGAATGCTAAAGTCAAAAGGACAGATAATATTAAATATTAGCAAAGATGTGAAACAACAGGAATTCTTACACATGGCTGGTGGGAGGTTACACGGTATCACTTCAGAGAACTGTTTGGAAGTTTCTAATTAAGTTAAGCACATATATATCCTATTATCCAGCTATTCTACTATGTATTTACCCAAGGCAAATGAAAGCAAATGTTCACAAAAATCCTCATAGAAAAATTTTCATAGCAATCTTATTCACAAAAATCAAAAACTGGAAGCATCTCCAATATCCATCAAGAATAGAATGGACAAAATCATGGTACATTCATACAATGAAATATCAGTCAACAATTAAAGAGAATTTACTTATCCACAATAACCAAAGGAAGAAACAACCCAAGCGTCCATCAACTGATGAATGGATAAACAAAACGTAGTATACATATATGATGGAATATTTTTCAGCTTTATAAAAGAAATTAAATTCTGATATGCTACAACACGTATGTACCTTGAAAATATTACACTAGTTGAAGTACACCAGAGACAAAAGGACAAATATTATATGATTTCATTTATATGAGGTACTTAGCACGAGCAGATTCATTGACACAACAATTTTGGAAAAATTTTTCCTATCTCTGGGGTGTGCATGAGCGTGTTTGGGCTTCAAACAATCAGTATCAATTTACATGTATTTGAAATCTTTATTTTTTCAGTGTTAGCTTCTGCATCCGATAAATGGAGCCAATAAAACATTCTTTAGTGGAGAAAAAAATTAACTATTGATAGCAGCAATCTAGATGAATTTCCAAAAATGTTACGCCAAGAGAAAGGAGCCAGACACTACAGAGTAGGTACTGTATGATTCCATTCAAAGGAAATCCAAGAACAAGCAAAACTACTGTGCAGTGTTAGGAATCAGAAAGTACTTGCTGCGACTGGGCAGGGGGTTTATCAGAAGTGGTAGGAGGAACTTTCTGTGCTGGTGAAGATGTTCTTTATGTAGTTCTGGGTGCCAGTTACACAGATGGATGTTGTCACCACATGCTGAAATTAACACTTGAGATCTGTATAATTTATTGTTTGTTAATTACACCTCAAGACAGAAAACTTTCTAAGCGAATGGGCTGAAAACCAATCTATGGTAAAAGAGGTCAGAATAGTGGTTTCCTCTGGAGAGTGGGCATTGACCATAAAGGGATTGACAAGGAGCTTGCTGAGGTGTTGGACCATTCTACACCTCAGTAGAGGTTGTTTCACAGGTGTTCTTGTATGTACACCTCACCGAGCTGTACACTTCACAACGATGCACCTTCCTGTATGTAAGTTACGTCTTGACTGTAAAACAGTGAGTGGGCCAGACTCCCCTCCTCCAACCCCAGCTCCTTCCCGGTGAGTCCTGTGAGGTCGCGTGAGAACCAGCCGAGCGTCCACGGCAAGGATGGGCAGGGGTGGGGGGCGCCTCCCTGCTGCCATCCACAGAGAGAAGGGAAAGACAGTGGCTGCCAGTGCACTGGAGTGAGAACTAAAACACTCCAGACTTGATTCCTTAACTTCCACATCTAAGAAACTGAGATAACGTAATTTCCCTAAGTACAAGAAGAAAGGAGTCAAAATACCACCTGGTTGCATTAGAACATGTCTGCAAAGTAATGCTCTTACCAGAGTGGCAACCAGATTAACGAGAAACATGACACCGAAAAAGATTTCATTTTCTATTTCTTGTGACTATTGCTACTTGATGAAGAACTGTTTTCCATATTATTAAGCAGGAGGAAGAGAAAGATTTTTTGCAAAATTTCTGAGGGGGATGTCTGGGAACTTTCAGGAATTATCTGATTTCACTTGGACATCATCACATTCCTTTCCTTGATGAGTGTGTGCCCTGGAGATGCCTGCCCCTGAGAACAACTGCTTTTAGGTCTAGAGTGAAGCAACAAGGAAAGACTTTTCTGAGGAAATCAGGGGGCAGTTGGAAGGAAGGGTAAAAGGAAGGAGAAAAGGGGTCAATGGTAAGAACAATACCCCCCTTTCAGTTACTTTCTGTGTGATGCTAAGGTTACCAGTATCCTCTCTTCCTTGGGTCCAGGGCCCTCCCCATGGGCTCTGGATACAAGAGATGTGAGAATGATGTAATGTCTACACACCCAGCGCTGCAAAAAGGAAACAACACCGTCTTAATCCAAATGACCAGCTAATGATCCAGCAATCCCACTCCTGGGCATATATCCAGACAAAACTACAATTCAAAAAGATACAGGGACTTCCCTGGTGGCACAGTGGTTAAGAATCCATCTGCCAATGCAGGGGACATGGGTTTGATCCCTGGCCTGGGAAGATCCCACATGCCGCGGAGCAACTAAAGCCTGTGTGCCACAACTACTGAGCCTGCGTTCTCGAGCCCACAAGCCACAACTACTGAGCCCACGTGCCACAACTACTGAAGCCCACGCACCTGGAGCTCATGCTCCGCAACAAGAGAAGCCACCGCAATGAGAAGCCCGTGCACCGCAATGAAGAGTAGTCCCCCGCTCGCCGCAACTAGGGAAAGCCCACACACAGCAACGAAGACCCAACACAGCCAGAAATAAATTAATTAAAAAATATATATATGAAAAAAGATACATGCACCCGTACATTCACAGCAGCACTATTCACAATAGCCAAGACATGGAAACAATCTAAACATCCATCAACAGATGAGTGGATAAAGAAGATATGGTATATATATACAATGGAATATTATTCAGCCATAAACAAGAACAAAATAATGCCATTTGCAGCAACATGGATACAGCTAGAGATTATCATTCTAAGTGAAGTCAGAAAGAGAAAGGCAGATACCATATGGTATCACTTATATGCAGAATCTAAAATATGACACAAATGAACCCTTCTATGAAAGAGAAACACAGACATAGAGAACAGACTGGTGTTTGTCAAGGTGGTGAGGGAGACGTGGAGTGGGAGGCTGGGGTGAGCAGATGGAAGCTTTAATACATAGAATGGACCAACGACAGGTTCTTACTGTAAAGCACAAAGAACTATATTCAATAGCCTATGATAAACCACAGTGGAAAAGAGTATTTAAAAAAAGAATGTGTATATATATGCATTAACTGAATCACTCTGCTGTACAGCAGAAACTAACATGACATTGTAAATCAACTACACTTCAATTTTAAAAACACTGATTATTTAAAAAAATGTTCGTAATTTAAAAAAAAAAAAAATGACCAGCTAGAACTGGTTACCAACCAGTAGTGTGATATATTCCACTAATTCTACTTTTTCAATAACTCACTGTTTAACGAATTGACACTTATTTTGGTCCCCCCAGATGTTCTGTTTTGTTTTGTTTTATTCAATGCAAAGATACCACTTTAACGCTCTTTAGCTGGCGAATGAAGAGCCCTGCCTCAACCTCGTTTCTTTGCCAGGGGAGGAAGGTAGCCCATGATGAGGTATGATGACCACCTGTCAGGAGCAAGAGGTTGTAAAGGTTCAGGAAATGCGAGTGACATCATCTGAGTGGTGAGGACATCTGTCTTCTGCAGATGGGGCCAAAGGCTCCACTCATCTCCCAACCCCAGACAGACGGGCTTCAGGGAGACTGAGTACCCTTGTGTCACGGGACAGGCATCCCAGAGGTTCCAAAAGATCACCTGGCTGGCTCCATTTTCCGTAGTTTGTCTTACCATACGCCAAGGACAGACTCACAGACGAGGTCCCAAGGAGAATGAAAAATATCTAGTGTGACAAATGCCAAATGGTCTGTGGGGAAGCAGACGACCTGCGACCCCACCTTGAGCATCTTTGGATGGTGTTTTCAGAGCCCTGGGTCTCAGTTCAAGCCAGCTTTGCCCAGAGCCTGAGCTACTCCCATGGTCTATGTTAGGAGGCAGCAGCTGTTGCACTGACTCTTCCATGTGAAGTCCCAGCCTTGCCTCGTGCTAGTTCTATGACACTGCGCAAGCGACAAAAATCAACGAGCCTCAGTTTTTTCATTTTTAAAGTGGTGGTAAGAATAATGCTCAGCTAAAATTGTTGGTGTATGGATTAAATCAGACAGCCGTACAAAAGACAGTGCTTAGAGAAGATAAAGAACCTTTCATGGATGGTGAGATTCAGGGAAGCTTTCTGAAGTGGGGGATTGATCACCTGTGACACTGTGAAAGCCCAGATGGACCTCCAGGAGATTTGGGCACCACTCTCTCGTGACTCTAGACCATCAGTATCACAGAATCCATGGTATATGAACTCTGGAAGGACCCTTCCAGAAAACCCAGCCTAACTCACTCATTTATGGATGCATTCTCATCCATTAGAGAAAGGAAGTTATTCATTCATCAGTGTTAAAACTCAGGACAGAGACCCTGACTTTTTTTTTTTTTTTTTAGGTCTTTGCATTCCCTGCCCTGCCCACTTCCCTTTAGCCCATGGCCTGGACAAAGTTTCACTCAATTAACGTTCACTGAATTTTGTTAACCCGTCCAAGGACACAGAACTCAGAAGAGACAAAGCTCAGACTAGAATTCCATTTTTTCTGGCTTATAGAGAAGAGGGAACTGCAGTAGATAAGACGAATCCAGACCTTGGTTCAAACCTCAGCTCTGCCCTGAAGCTGGGGACCTCAGGCAAGTTATTTACTTCTTATCAGTAAAGCGGGGACCAGCACATCCACAACTCAGTGTTGTTTCAAGAATCAAAGGAGATACAGGTATCAAGCACTGGGCTCTCTGTTACAAAAGACCAAATACTAACAATGACCCCGAGGAAAAATAAGTCAGTCAAAAATCTGCAAGAGGGAAGAGAAATGGGAACATATTGTATATGTATAACTGATTCACTTTGTTATAAAGCAGAAGCTAACACACCATTGTAAGGCAATTATACTTCAATAAAGATGTTTAAAAAAAAAATCTGGATATTTAGTTAACATCACATAAAGTCTGTAGATATTTGGGAACAGCTAAGGAAACAGAATTTCCAAGTTTGCAATCATGTCCGTGTTTCACAGATGGTGCCCTGGGCTTACCCACATCTCCTCTCCCAGGGCAGTCACACCTGACACATCACCCAGCCTTCTGGGCCTCAGCCGCCCTCCCTGAGCTGTCAACACCACGCTGGCAATAGTGCTGGTCAGGACTCAGGAGATGGGGGTTCAGAAAAGCTCCACCATCTTGACAAATGACATGCCCCACTCCGAGCCTCCATTTCCTCATCTGTGAAACGCCAATAATAACGCCTTCCACGTAGGGATACTGTGAAATAGACGGATAGAATGATGACTTTGGAAAGTATGCATCACTTTAGCAGCAGGAGGGGTTTCTTTGTGTGTCAATCAAAATCGAGCTTTGGTCTAACTACAATACTGGTTGAAAGTTCTTGGGCATTTCTGCAAGTTAAAAACCTAACTTGGGTCTGAAGCAAAAAAAAAAAATTCTCATTTAAAAAAAATACTGAAGCTGCTTGTTTCCCCCACCCCCCACCCCCAATCCACTGTGGAAGCCATCACTAATCAAGCTGACATTTTCCCAAAGAGAAATGGCTCGGGTTATTGCCGGCAGGTTGAGATGAGAGAGGCTGGCCCACCCAATGGCGCTGTCAGGGGTAATGACAGCACACCTGGCGTTTCTAGAGCTCCTCTCAGCCTCCCGGGAACCACGGTGCTTTGGAAGGTCAATCACTCAGCAAGGCACAGAGAAGACAAACCAGTGAACAATTGGAATGAGAGAAAATTCTGAGTTCTAATGAACACTAGCAATCTGAAAAATGAACCTTGCTTGTTGGCTTGAAAAGATGGGTGGCTTGTGCCCGCCTGTCCTGTGTCAGAGGTGGCTCATCACCATGTCATTACATCAAGTAATTACCGCACTTTTCTCAGGCTCTGTGCGCAGCACTCATGTGGCTGCTCGGCTTACTGACTGCAAAACTCAACTCCCTCCACCTGATCTGGGTGCAACGGCACTGCCGGGGGTTGTCTTCTGCCCAGTGTTCTCTCGGGCCTGGTCTCGGTGTGGGCAGTGCCATTGGGAGCAGCCAGTTTGACCCTGCAGACAAACTGGCAGCCACACTTGTTTTGTTAGCCTAAAAAAGAACCCACTGACTGCTGAGCATTTACGAAATTTCCCAGTGATGTGTCCAACAAGCACCTTCGCTGCTAGCCCTGGGGCTCAAGAACAAAGTGAGGGATGCAGGGGGGTCAAAGTTGGGTGATGTTTGGGGTTTGGGTTTGGGTGGGTTGCTGGTGTCGGGCCTGGAGGTAGGTTCGGGAATGGGGTGAGGGATGGCATGGGGTCCACAGTGGTGTATTTGGGTAAAGGACGCAGTTAAGGGTGGGCTAAGGCTCAGAAGCGGGTGAGAGACAGATCAGGGCTGGGATGAAGGACAGGCAAGCGAGTTTCATCTCTGGGCAGAGGTAGGGGAAGAGTCTGTGTGAGCACCAGGCTGAGGCGAGGGATCTGGGCGAGGGATGGTCAGGCCCCAGCGGAGGCTCAGAGATGGACGGTCTGAGCCTCAGGAAAGAATAGGGCAGACCTCAGTGATGGGGTGATGTCTGCTGTACGCACCACTTGATGTTCTTTTTTAAAAGCTGAAAGCTTGAGAGCTTATTTCTTAAGGTCAAGAAATGTGTCCTCAGCTGTATCAAAACACTCCGCTCTTCAGATGGTCCAGAGTCGCCCAGTGCAAAACTGGGAAGTCATCTGTGTCAGGGCCCCTTCCCTACTCTTCTGGGAAGTTTGTCCCCCTTTCTGAAAGGGCCACCTGGCAAGTGCCCAGCAGCTCTCGATGGATTTCTCAGCTTTTAATAGAGTTTTTCATACTTACCTGATGGCTTTGGGGATTGATACAATAATGAATGTGAAAAGAACTTCCTAAGACTGTAAAATGGTATATTATCGTTGACAACTCTGATCATCGTCTTAGCACCAGAGCGCGGACCCTTGAGAAGAGAGCAGTGGCCTCTGATTGGGGTACTTGAGGCTGGTGGGTGGAGCCTTCAGAGGCTGGCATCTGCCCCAGCTCCTCCGAGAGGAAGAACTCCACCCTCTGGATCTCAGAGTCCTCACCCAGGTATCAGCTCTAACAATCTGAGTCTCGGAATTTCTCAAAACCTCTGTGGGGAGAAGGAAGGGCAGAAGCAGCAAACGCCACCGGGGAGCGGTTTACCGCACAGGACCAACAGTAACAGGACATTTGAGAAGCCTAGATGGCTCTCTCTTCACCCCTTCTGCAGCCCTGGTTTCTACTTCAGCCATGCTTCTGGCACATAATGCGTTTTTTAAGAATCAGCCACAAACGCAGCTGGTTTCCTGGTGCTACCTGGGGCCTCCCTGGGCCCCAAGCAGGCGGACCCTTTTGGTGCCTCCTAGGCAGCCGTTCTCCTCCATCCTCATAAAACCTGATTTGCTCAACTCTCCACCGACCTCAGCACCACCCACGAACGACTCAGGCAAGAGGGGTGGGCCCTGATTCATCTAACCCCTCGATGAGGATCCTATTCCCCTCCGGCCAGTGACTTTCAAGGAAAGGTTTCCTGGAGGATTCCTGGGGAAGAGGCTTCTCCCTCACAGGAGAGGAGCCTTGGAAAGCAGCCCCTCTGCACAGGCGCAGCCCCTGCTGCCGGCAGCTGGCCTCCGACCAAGAGCAGAACCGGCCTTGGATGAAGCTGACACTGGGTGACAGAGTGGAGAGGTGGAAAAAGTCAGGGTCTTGAGGACACCGTTACGCTGCTGGGAGGGCAAAGACCACCACAGCCCACGCTGCCCCTCCACCGCCTCGAATGTCAGGACGTGTAACTGAAACCTCCTGATGACAAATCGCTTCAACGGGAAAGAGCCACACCTCGGAGGTGTGTCCCATGACGTGAGGACTGAAGCCCTGGACACAGGGAGGAATAATATCGTGTTGCTCTAGGCCCGTGAGCCACAACTACTGAACCTGCGCATCTGGAGCCTGTGCTCCGCAACAAGAGAGGCCGCGATAGTGAGAGGCCCGCGCACCACGATGAAGAGTGGCCCCCGTTCGCCGCAACTGGAGAAAGCCCTCGCACAGAAACGAAGACCCAACATAGCCAAAAATAAATAAATTAATTAATTAATTAATTTAAAAAATAAAAAGTTCATGAGGAGGGTAAAAAAGTTAATTCAGAATGCTATACCCAGCGAAACAATCTTCTAAAAATAAGGGTGAAATACAGATTAAAAAAAAAAAAATCGTGTTGCTTGAGTTACGCAACGTCGGAGGCAGGGTCCACAGCCTGGCCCAGCATCCCCGCCCCTGGGATGTTTCTTTCTAACAGGACCTGCGATGGCGTCTCCTGCTTCCAGCCTCCCTTTGCCACAGGCCATCTCTGCCCAGCTGGGTCTGTGCGTCCGGCGTTGTCGACAAGGGAAGCGGCCCAGGCGGAAGAATGACTTCTGTCACCACTTCTAGGCGGATGTGGGACAAGCAGGGCCGATACTTCCTCTGCGACTTCAGGGGGATGGAAAGGAGGCCTGGGCTTCAAGACTGTGGCCAGAGCTACGGCTGGGCGAGGCTGTCCCAAGAGGTTTTGCTGGGTGAGCTCAAGCGACTCACTTCTAAATAGTCACAACCCTTTGCTGGTAGAGCCTGGCCACGGGGGAAGATGCAGACAAGCAGGGTCTTTGGTGGAGACACACCCCGCCTTTCCCTGGCCCTCCTGCTGCTCTTCCCTGCAGTCGGCAAAAAGAACTGCAGGGCAGCACAGTGGCAGGGACGGGTCTTCCAGAGCCAGATGTCTGTGGATCGGGATCACCCCCCACCGCGAGCTGGCTTCATCTTTCTGAGCTTCAGGTCCCTCATCCATGAAATTGTGGCAACGGTGCCCACTTTGCAGGCCTAATGGGAGGATGAAATGCAATGATCCCAATCACTGAGGACACGGGAGGTACTCAATAAACGGTGGCCCTTGCTGTGATGTTGATTATTATTATCTGCTCTGATTCTTGGAGACGGGAAGTTTTAAAAGCACAGAACATGGCAGGCAACCCCCAAGCATTTGGGTTGAACAAAGAGTAAGCGATGGCTTTCTGGAAGAATATCCAGGCCACATCGTCACCGCGCCCCGGGCACTGTGATTTGCCAACCGTCCGGTCTATGACTAAACACTTAAAAGAAAAGATGGCCCGGAGCTGGAAGCCAGTGAAGTGAGGCAGGGAAACCGCACAGCTGGGCAGAGAAGAGGGAACTCTGACAGTCGGGAACTGAGCGGCGATCAGCCATCTGCCTTTCCGGGGCTGTTAAACTCCCATGGAAAGTGCTGGTCATTTCATGACCACAGGTGGTCAGAGAGCACTGAGCTCCACCCCTCAGCATGGACTCCAGGATCCAGGGGCCCGGAGGGGAGGGGACTTGCCAAGGACACTTAGCGGGTTGGGGGCTATGCTGGCATTAGAGCCCAGGGCTCCAGACACCCGAGCCCACTGCTCTCATCCTTGAGGGAATCGTGACTAACGGTGTCGAGCTGGCTATGACAGATCCTATTTCTCTAGATTTATTTGTTTATTTAAATTAAAGTGTCCTTTCTGCAGTCATTGGACAGGACTGCAGAGGAGGCCCTGGGCTGTCCTCAGCCTCCCTTTTTCCAGCCTCCCCATCCCTCCTCCTTGCTCTCTGCTCTCACCACACAGCAGGGCTCCCCAGCCGCCCCGTCTCAGCCCCCTCACCTTGTTGCCATCATGGGGTCCCCACAATCTGTCATCATTTGACAGACTGTTGACTTTCCATCTGCCCCACTGGATTATACACCCCAAAAAAGCAGGAACACTGGCTGACTTAGCACTATGGTTCCAGTGCCTAGAACAGTGCCTGGTACATAGTAGGTGCTCAATAAATATCTGTGCCAGGAACTGACCAACAAATTCACTTACACTGAGGTGACAGGGCCTCACCATGTTCCCTCCTGTGGTGTAATATAAACTGCAAATCCAGATCCTTAGGGAAAGCAAGAGTGGACCGGGAGGAGGGAACTAGGAGGTGCTGAGCACTGTCTGAGGGCCAGGCACTGAGCTAGGTAATCAGTGCACGTTACCCATGACGATGACCATACATGGCAGATCCTCTTGACCGGTTAATGCTTAGCCCCAAGCAATGAGTCTCTATGGAAGAAATGCAGGCATGGGAGAAAGAAAAAAGATCTTTGGGTCTAAGAATGGAATCTTCCTGGTGCCCCTCCGAGCACACTCTGCAGGCTACCTTGCCAGTCCACAGAAGGAGCCTGCTTTGGACGCCATGACCAGGGAACTGTCACTGTCCAGGCAGGAGGTCTTCAAGCCAGTGGAAGCTTTGTGCAACTTCCATTACAAATATGCACATATGACTGAAAGACCCTTTTTAACCCTCCGAGAGAATTAAGCTGTTGCCTCCTAGGAGACGCTTTCATTTAGACAAAAGGGCTCCTAAGAACTTTAAGGACACTGTCCCATGGCTGCCTGAGAGGCCCAAAGTAGCTGCGAATAAATCTAAAGGAGGGTCATATCTCAAAAACAACCGTGGGTGTGACGTTTTTCAAATGGAATGAACTCAAATCATATTCATAGTAAGCCCGTGCGGTTTTTAAGGGAGCTGAACATGTGAAGGTGCTGCCAGCCTGGATTAAAAGGAGCTCGGATCTGAAATTGTTTAAACTGCAAAAGGGCCTCTAGGTCCCCAATTTTCAAAGACAGGAAGCAGACTGAGGGAGCTACCGAGCTGCAAATGCAGGTCATTTCTTCGGAAATGCAGGTCCCAGAGTGGAGACCCAAGAGCCAGAGAGAAAAACAGACTCAGGAGTCACTCCCAGGAGGTAGACCTAACCAAGGAATATTTCCTACTCTCAAGGGGGGAGACCCATGAACACGAGCCCAGCTGGATTTCAGCACTGCCATGACCAGTGACTGCTATGTGCTCCCTGTTCTTCCCCCTTTTGGATAAGCACATCCATTACGTTGACCCTTTGCCTGTCTCACCAATGCACATCACACAAGTCATCTTCTTTGTTCATGGGTCTCCAAATTAAGAGGAGCCATATTCGTGGCATTTATTCACTGAAACCTGATAAAGATCATGGGATCCTGGACTTCAAGCTTGATGTCACAGTTTAATGAGAAGTTGTTAGGGTTCTGGGATGGGAGTGAACATATTTTTCAGGTGAGAGGAATGTGAACAACATTCAGAGGATGGATGGTCAAAGGATGCATTTTGGTAGAAAGAAAAAATGGCCACAAACCTACATTTCTTCCTTTGTCTGTGCCCTTTGCAATGTTACCTTGCAGCTCCTCTCATCAACATATAGTCTATTTCCTCATCCTTGACTGGCTGGCATTGTGACATATTTTGACCATTTGCATCCTCTCTCTCTCTTAGAATCGACATCACCATGTGAACAAGCCCAGGTGAGCCTACTAGACAATAAGAGACATGGCCTAGTCAGCCTCTTTGTCCCACCTGACAGCCAGACAACTGTCAGACAATGAGTGAGACAATCTTAAACCAGCTAGCCACCAGCTGACCCTGCAGCTGACCACAGATACCTGAGCTGAGCAAGTTCAGCTGAGGTCAACTGAGTCTGACCCAGATCAACAGAACTGCCCCGTTCTGCCCAGAACTATAAGCAGTAATAAATGACTCCTGTTTTAAGCCACTAAGTTTGGCAATGGTTTGTTACATAGCAAAAGCTAACTGATATATTATTCTTCAGCTTTTCCCTTTCTGTTAGTCAACCTACATATTGAGTCTGTTATTTCAATTATTAGGTTTTCCTTGTCTGGCATCTTCTTCATCACTGCCTGTCCCTGCTTCATGTTCCAACAGCCTTTCTTATTTCTTTGAGGACACATATGATGCTTATTTTTGTCTTGTTCTGTCTTATCCACTAATTCTGCTTCCTTCAGATGAAACTTGGCAGGATGCAGTCAGACAGCGAGCATGGTTGAGATGGTCTGTGGCAAACGCAAACACACTAGAGAACAAAGAAAAGAGGCTGGTGCTTGGCATCCTAAATGACCAGTGCTGGAAGAGACCTAGACCAGCTTCCTTGATTTATAAGTGAGAAAACTGAGATGTAGAGAGGAGAAACAACTTGGATCAAGTTGGTGGCAGAGCTGAGTCTTGAATCTAGGTTTTCTCATCTCCAGCTGATCTATTCTCAGTACCCTCTGCTACATCTCCAACTCCTAACATTTTGGAGTCTTTGATGGACTCTTTCTCACTTGGCTCTCCAGCCTTCTGAGCCCTGGACACCCTCCTAACATGCACCAACTGCTTTCCAATTTTATGACCTTCCTTGGGTTGCAGGCATCTCTTCATCCCTGAATCCACTAGTGCTTATTTAGCACAATGCCTGCCACACAGTAGGGGCTCTGCAATACTAAGTGAATGAATGAATGGATGGATGGATACGTGCATGAATGAGTGGACAGATGGCCTGGAGGTGCTGTTTAACTTACCAAATGTGAGTTTTCTGTTTCCATGGTGAAAAATAAATTCAAGGCTCAAGACAGTGGCCTACATGTCCTGCTCACCTCCACAGGGCCCAGCCTGGCACTGAGTAAAGACCTATCAACAGCCAATACTCTGACACTGTTGCCCTTCCTTGGTTCAGTTTCTACTAGAGGGAAGGCATGCTCTTTATGGCTTGCTTTCCCCATCCTTCATTCCTGGCCAATTAAGCCCAGAATGTTGCAAAATAACTTTTTAAAAATTAATCTGAAGGAAAGGAGAAAATTCCTTTGCCCGCAGCCATCGGGCCTGGCCTGGTTCCCTGAGGGTGGGAGGGAAGCAAACCTCTCTCTGCAAAGGGGGACTGTGAAGAAGGATCAGCTACTCCTGGAAGTCTGATTGAAGCGTTCTAGTGACAGAGCGTCCCAAGGAGAGCAAGAATTCATTCAGTCAGTGACGAGTGCTCTGAATCAGGCTCCGGGCTGGGAGCCAGAGGGACAAAGGGAATAATCAGATGTGCACCGTACACTTGAAAGCATCCAGGCTAGAAGGGGAACAAATACATGGAGACAAGAGACGATAAAATCGAAAATCTTAAAGGCTTTAATAAAGTCTCGCTCCATAACTCGGTCAACATTTTGTTAGCATGTACTATGGGCCAGCATGCTGGGCATTAGCCATATAGAAGTGAATAACCTATGGTTGCCATCCTCAAAGAGGCCAATCGTCAACGGAAAAGCGAGGAGATGGGATTCCTTATGACACAGAGTGGGAAACTGTTAGGGAGGTTTGGGGAGGCCTTGAAAAATGGGTATGAATTTAGCAATTAGAAATGAGGCCATTTCAAATGCGACAGGAAGGAAATTCCTATGGTAACCTCAATTAACGTAGTAAGAACATTTGATAAAATTCATCCTTTCATGTTAAAAACAAAGACACTTTAACAACCTAGGAATAGAAGAGAACTTCCTTAACCTGATAAAGGGCTCCTGTAAGAACCTAAAGAGGACACCATAACTAACGCTGAAATATTGAGAACATTCCCATTAAAATCAGGAGCAAGTTAAGGGTGTCTACTAATACCTCTTCTATTCTACTTTACTGGAAGTCCTATGCAGTACAAAAAGATTCAAAAAATAAAACTATATGGCGTGTAAAGGAGAAAACAACACTATCATTATTTACAGATGATATGACAAAGAACCCTCAGATTAACTATTAGAATTACTAAGATAATTTATTAAGGTTACTGGGTCTAAAATAGATAAAAGTGGACTTCCCTGGTGGGACAGTGGTTAAGAATCCGCCTGCCAATGCAGGGGACATGGGTTCGAGCCCTGGTCTGGGAAGATCCCACATGCCACGGAGCAACTGAGTCCGTGCGCCACAACTACTGAGCCTGCGCTCTAGAGCCTGCGAGCCACAACTACTGAAGCCCGCACGCCTAGAGCCCGTGCTCCGCAACAAAAGAAGCACCGCAATGAGAAGCCCGTGCACCGCAGTGAAGAGTAGCCCCTGCTCACTGCAACTAGAGAAAGCCCGTGCACAGCAACGAAGACCCAACGCAACCAAAATTAAATAAATAAAATAAATAAATAAAAACAGGCAAATATGTGCATACCCACTTCATCTGTGAAGATATACAGATGGCAAATACACATATGAAAAGGTGTTCAAATTTATATGTCATTACAGAACTGCAAATGAAAATGAGATACCACTACCCACATATTAGAATGGCTAAGATCCAAAAACTGACAATATTAAATGCTGACGAGGATGTGAAGCAACAGGAAGTCTCACTCATTGCTGGTGGAATGAAAAATGGCCACTTTGGAAGACAGTTTGGTAGTTTCTTATAAAACTAAACAAAACTCTTACTATACAATCCAGCAATCGTGCTCCTTGGTATTTAACCAATTGTACGGAAAACTTATGTGCACACAAAAACCTGCACGTGGATGTTTATAGCAGCTTTACAAACAACTGCCAAAATGTGGAAGCAACCAAGATGTTCTTCAATATGTGAATGGATAAACAAACTGGATATTTTGAATATTAATCCAAACAATGCAATATTATTCAGTGATAAAAAGAAATTAGCTACTAAGTCGCAAAAGGACATGGAGAGACCTTCAATACAGTGTTAAGTGAAAGAAGCCAGTCTGAAAAGTCTACATATTGTGTGATTCCAACTATATAACATTCTGGAAAAGGCAAAACTATAGACAGTGAAAAGATCAGTGGTTGTCAGAGGTACAGGGGAAGTAGGGAGAGATGAGTGGATGGTGCACAGAGTTTTTAGGGCAGTAAAACTATCTTGAACGATACTGTTATGGTGGACACATGACATGATGCATTTGCCAAAACCCAGAGAATTATACAACACATAGAGAGAACCTTAATATAAACTGTGGACTTACGTTAATAATAATGTATTAATATTAGTGCATTAGTTACAATAAAATACCACACTAATGCAAGATGTTAATAACAGGGGAAACTCTTGTGTATGTGCATGTAAGTCTGAGGGGCAGAGGTAGCGTATGGAAATTCTCTGGACTACCTGCTCAGTATTTTTAAAAAATAAGAATGATTTTTAGGGGACTTTCCTGGTGGCACAGTGGTTGGGAATCTGCCTGCCAATGCAGGGGACAGGGGTTCGAGCCCTGGTCTGGGAAGATCCCACATGCTGCAGAGCAACTAAGCCCAAGCACCACAACTACTGAGCCTGCACTCTAGAGCCCACGAGCCACAACTACTGGAGCCCACGTATCTAGAGCCCATGCTCCACAACGAAGAGTAGCCCCCGCTTGCCGCAACTAGAAAGCCCACGTGCAGCAACGAAGACCCAAGACAGCCAAAAATAAATAAATTTTATAAATAAATAAGTAAATAAAATTAAAAAGCCCTCTGAGGACTTCCTTGGTGGTTCAGTGGTTAGGACTTCACCTTCCAATGCAGGAGGTGCAGGTTTGATGCCTGGCCGGGGAGCTAAGACCCCACATGCCTTGCAGCCCAAAAACCAAAACATAAAACATAAGCAATATTGTTACAAATTCAATAAAGACTTTAAAACTGGTCCACATAAAAAAAAATTATTTTTAAAAGGTGCTCAACCTCATTGGGCCTGACGGAAACGCAAATTAAGCTATGATAAAACCTAGAGATTGTCATACTGAGTGAAGTAAGTCAGAGAAAGACAAATATCATATGATATTGCTTATATGTGGAATCTAAAAAAACGATACAAATGAACTTATCTACAAAACAGAAACAGAGCCACAGATGTAGAAAACAAACTTATGGTCACCAAGGGGGAAAAGGGGGGAGGGGTAAATTGGGAGATTGGGATTGACATATATACACTACTGTATATAAAATAGATAACTAATAAGAAACCTACAGTATAGCACAGGGAACTCTACTCAATATTCTGTAATGACCTGTAAGGTGAAAAGAATCTTAAAAAGAGTGGGTATATCTATAACTGATTCACTTTGCTGTACAGCAGAAACACAACAATGAAAATCAATGATATTCCAATCAAAATTAATTTTAAAAAGCTATAATAATATACCACTGGACACCTGACAGAAGGACTAATATTAAAAGGACACAATATCAGGGAAGCAGCCGCATAGCACAGGGAGATCAGCTCGGTGCTTTGTGACCACCTAGAGGGGTGGGATAGGGAGGGTGGGAGAGAGACACAAGAGGGAGGGGATATGGGGATATATGTATACGTATAGCTGATTCACTTTGTTATACAGCAGAAACTAACACAACATTGTAAAGCAATTATACTCCAATAAAGATGTTAAAAAAAAAAAAAAAGACACAATATCAAATGATGGCCAAGATCCACTCACATGCTGAAACCTGAATCTCATACAAGTGCTGGTGGGAGTATAAATGTGTAAGCACGTTTTATAAAACAGATGAACATTAGCTAATGAAGATGAACACACCTGTACTTTATGACCCCACAATTCCATTCCTACACGTATAACCAATGTGTGCGTGGGAACGTCAGGAAGATATACACAAGAGGAGTCACAGCAGCATTATTCATAGAAGCCTCTCTGAGTCTAATATGCAAAATGAGAAAAATAACAACTCCCCCAAGATTGTTGTAAAGATTAAATGTCATCTATACGAAGCACTTAGTAGTCGCCTGGCACCTGGCATGTACCTGGTGGATGGAAGCCACTGTTTATTACTATTCAGAGGCTGCATTAATCAGGTTTTCAGTGGCAAAACCAAAAACACAAAAATCTACTCTGATTCGCTGAAGCAAAAGTAGGAATTTATTGATAAGATATTGTGCCATTCTCTGAATCTGTCACAAAAATGGAGAAGTAAGCTCAAAAAATAGGCAGAAACCAGGAGGGTCAGGAAGCCAAGACACAGCCCAGGTCAGGCCACCGGAGTAGCTGGGTTAGATCACTTCCTCTGGCACAGCTGCCACTAGAGACCAGCCATGACCTTAATTTGTCCACTCCCCCTGCATGAATTACTTCTCATGTGACCATTGTTTTTGTGCAACTCCCTCAAGGTTCAAAGTTCAAGGTGGGGGCATCTGGTTTGCCAAGCCTAGGTCACACATGCCCGAGAGGCCAGGGGCTGAGGAAAAGGAATGTTTGGTCCCCTTGGTGCTCTAAGGAGACAGGGCTGTGACTACCACCAATGAAGGATGTCGCCAAGTAAGAAACAGCTTGGGATGCCAGTAGCCATAAAACATCACAGCCCATTGCAAGGGTCCAGTCCAAATCTATTCTCTCTTGATTGTACATCCCACTCGATTCCCTTGATCCTGTAGGGACAAAATGACAAATAACATCTGGAAACACGGTACTTGCCCTCAAGAGGATTGTGGTGTAGACCAGCATTCCCCAACCTTTTTGGCACCAGGGACTGGTTTCATGGAAGACAATTTTTCCACGGACCGGGGGCGGGGGATGGGGGGATGGTTTCGGGATGATTCAGGTGCATTACATTTGTTGTGCACTTTATTTCTATTATTATTACATTGTAATACATAATGAAAAAATTACACAACTCACCATAATGCAGAATCAGTGGGAGCCCTGAACTTGTTTTCACTTGCCACTCACTGATAGGGTTTTGATATGAGTCTGCAAGCAACTGATTCCTTATGGTCTCTGTGCAGGCAAACCCCTCTGCTAATGATAATCTGTATCTGCAGCCGCTCCCCAGCGCTAGCATCACCTCCTCAGCTCCACCTCAGATCATCAGGCATTAGATTCTCATAAGGAGCACACAACCTAGATCCCTCGCATGTGCAGTTCACAGTAGGGTTCGTGCTCCTATGAGACTAACACCGCCGCTGATCTGACAGGAGGCAGCGCTCAGGCGGTGATGCAAGCGATGGGGAGCGGCTGTAAATACAGGTGAAGCTTTGCTCGCTCACCCTATGCTCACCTCCTGCTGTGTGGCCCAGTTCCTAGCCGGTACTGGTCTGTGGCCTGGGGTTTGGGGACCCCTGGTCTAGACAGAGAAAGAGACACAGAAATTGCCTAACTCCCACTTTGCAAAGTGGAGTGGTGGACCAGGGCTGCAAGTTGAGTCCAAGGAGTCAGCCAGGATAGCTAATGCACCCCAAGTCTCAACTCAACCCAGAAGAACTAAATCTCAGCTAATCCATTGTTGGCTGTCGCTCTGCACTGGAAGGTATATCCAAGCCAAAGTTGTTCTGGAAGGGTTGAGATGCATCAATTTCAGATGAAAAACACCAAACGGGAAAGTACAAGAGCAAGGTAATAAATGCAAGAGGGAATTACAGGAACCAGAAGAAAGTGGAAACTAGTCAGAAACAAGCAAGAAAGGTCTAGAACAAGAAGACTGGTGGGCAGGTGCTCACAACTGGCTTTTATGATACAGTGGTCATTGAGGATTGGTGTGTTCACCAGCTTAAAGGAGCAGGGTCCAGACAAACATAAACAGCATTTGGTACCTGTAACCATGTCCCTCTAATTGGCGTGTACACCTGATCCAAACTTGGCCAAACAGATTTTCTCTCCCAGGATCCACAAGTGAGACACTGATAGATAGGATCAAGAACCTCAACTGAGACCATACATACATAACATATATTTTATATAAGAAGAATGGGATGGCATCTTGTTAGGTACTTGTCAGGATCACACCAACCTGAATCTCAGGAACCTGTCCTTCTGTCCAAGATGTGTGATAACAAAACCATTTCTTAAGATCCAAACAGCTAGATTTTTCTCAAAATGTGACACCTGTGGTAGACATGTCTGATACCAACAAACCAGTACATTTCCATGGTACTTTATGGTGTTTGGACCCTCTAGGCAGCCCTGCAAGGAACAGGAATTTTCCACTCCATTATAAAGAGGATGACCATGGGTTAAGGAAAAGGAAGTCACTTGCCCAAAGACACCAAGCAGAGCGTACGGTAGATTTTTTTAAATGGGAACAAGTCCTTCCCATCCCTGTATGCGCCCCCCTTTGCAATGCGACCACTGTTCCTTCCATTAGGGGGTGGAGTCTATCTCTTTCCACCCTTTGAATCTGGGCTTGGACATGTGACACACCAGGCAGAAGTCTGAAAGTGCCTGAGCACTGAAGCTTGTCCTCTCCTGCTGCTGGGAACACTGAGATTCCACAGGGAGGTGCCCACGCCAGCCTCCCGGAGGATGAAAGACTGGGTAGAGAGAACCAGCCATGCTAACCGGTGTCTGTTTTAAACTGAAGAGCGAAAGACAGTTTGTTCCTCACAGTTCCCAAGAAGAGGGGCATGCCAGGCCACCGGGGACCACATGGGCGATGTTCCAGGGTCGGGCAGAGGCAGAAGGAGGAAAACACGGCCAGGAGCCTTTACTGTGGTTTCCCCTGGAAGGAACAGGTCAGGCACCATGCTTATTACTTAACGTAAGGTGTTGCAATGAATCATCATCATAATCTTATGAGGTGCTTTATCATTATTTCCACTTTACAGATGAGGAAACCAAATCTTAGGTTAGATAACTTTCCCAAAGTCACATGGCTAGTACATGGTGGAGCCAGGATTTGAAGCAGGGGTGTCCGGCTTTAGAGCTCAAAGTCCAGGGAAGCTGTTGGCCCTGGTCCCTCCCCGAGTAACTGGCTGATAACGAGTCCCACCAGCTGTGGCCGGGGCACCAGGAGGAAGCAGCACTCACACGCTGGCACAGACATGTGGAGAGGGGAGGCGCTGAGGAATTCCCTGGGGGCTTCTCATCTCAGCGGAAGCTCTCCCTTGGTCCTGATTCTGCCTTTCACAGCTCTTAACACCAGGCAGCACCCGCCGCCTCCAGCCCCTCGATGTCCCAGTGTAGGACCCACCCGGGAGGGAGGCAGGGGCAGGGCTGGCGGGGCGGGGCGGTCTGGGGAGCCGGAAGAAGCTCAGCCGTGCGTCACCGAGGGCTCAGCAAACACCCGCACTCCAGCCCCACTATTCCAGGCTGCCCATGTTGTTCCTTGGCGGGGTGGGGGGGGGGGGAAGGTGTATGAAAGACACTGACTAAAATCCTGAGGAAAAGGACTGAACACAGGCTGATGCTCTGAGCCCCCCACTGGCGACGCACTGTCTGGGATCATCAGTGTGTCCCCTGGACTCGAGATGACCAACACCCGTGTCGCTCTCCACCCACTCCTGGGCAACTAATTATTTTAGTGACTTAGGCCAACCTGCACCTCAGGGACCTCCCCCCAGTGTGACTCAGGAGGGCTGGGAAGACCGCCTGGAGTTCTCTCCTCTGCATCTTGTTGGAGCAGGGAAACCCACCCAGCCTTGGGTTGAAGAGCGTTTCAAACTCTCCGAGCCCCCTGGGAAAAGAGGAGCCGCACCTTCCGCTTCCCCAGAGGCTTCCGAAGGTTCCAGGTTCACAAGACCCTCGTGGCACCAGGGTTCGTTCACGATGCCCCTGGGCCGCTAGAGATGCCCACCAGCCCCATTCACCATGGAGTCAGGTCCAAGACACTCCCTGAGCGTCTATGTACTAGCAACAGCTACGGCAACATGCACAGAAATTAATCTTTCCATCCCATTCTTCAAGGACCACAATTACTTCCTGGTGGGACAGGGGTGCCTGGTGGGCAACTCCTCACACCTCACGATGCGACTGGACACTGCCACCTTCCATTCTGTCCACACTGCTTGTCGCCGGGACTCCCATCCCTGCAAACACTGGAAACCCAGACTTTGCAAAGACGTGACATCATCTAAGGGAACACAGAGTGATCCGCTGACCCCTTCCACACGGGGCTGGAGAGACATCTGCACGGCTTTGCTTCCCTCAAAATAAAACCGGCTGAGCCCCGAGCTCGCGGCAGCCCCCTGCTAGGCTCGGTGCAGCGCGGCTACCAGTGGGCGGCAGGCAGAGCACCAGGGCCTTTGATAACACAATGCAGGACAGGGGCCTGGGGGCCCAGGGGACAAGGAGGCGTTTGGGGTGGGGGGGGGGAGAGGGAGGGAGGGAGAGAATGGGTGACTGTGGACAGGAGGCCAGAAGAGACTAAATATATCACTTAACCCCTGCAAGGTTCTCTTCCACATTGGCAAACAGGACCTAACCATAGCCGTGCCCTGCCTCCTTTAAGGATTATCAGGAGATCCTGGGTTTAGAACTGTTTTGCAAACTGTAAAGCTTGGAACAAATGCTGGATGTTGCAGCCACAGCACATCCTCATCCCCAGAGACGACTGGAGGGGCCCTTTCCCGTGGGCGCATCCCGTCCCCCCAGCACCCTGCGGAAACGCAGCAGATTCCAAATGATGCTCCCCGCTCAACCTGCTCCCTTTAGCTAACACCGTGCTGGTTACGTGCAGGTCTCCGCAGGCTTCCGAAGGAGCAGTTACTATCTCAAAGGCAAGGTTCCCATGCCCAGCAAGGTCACTGAGGGAAAGAAGAATGCAACCCTGAAGGCAGGCAAAGCACTGCCAGCATTCAGAAACCTTAAAAACAATTCCATAAATGCTGTCCTGGGCTTCCCTCTGGGCCACAAGGCTTTCCATCAAATATGAATGAAGAGGAGCTTGACTCTATTACAAAATTAATAATGTAGGATGGTAGCTGCCAAAGCCATTCATAATCATAATCGCTTCTGCGTGCGTTTTCTTGAAAGCTATTTCATGTTTGTCAAGAACTAGGAATGAAGTCTCTTCCTTAGATACTTATATGGTCAGGCACCAAACAGGGCTGTACTTTGCTGCACACAGTAAGTGTGGCTCTGAAAATACGTGTGTTCAAAATCTAATAAACACACTTTTACTTTGCCGACAGACTCAGAAGAAAATACATCCCTTAAAAAGAAAAACCTCCCACTCTTTCACCCCATTTTTTAGTCTAAATTTTCACAGATGGCTGCCGAAAGCACTTGGATCATGTAAAATTTTGAACTAAAGGCAAATAAATATATGGTCCGTAGAGTCAACGTATGATTTTTGCAGTTGCGAAGATACTGGAAAGGGTAAAGGCGTGCAGTTTGAAGATAGGTCTAATTTTACCAAACTGCATTGTGGCCCTAAAAATTCTGCTCCTTAGATGTACAATTAGGGTTAATTCCAGGGTTCTAGGAGAAACGAGGGGCCTGCAAGCCTCCCTGCAGGAGAACAAGAGCGGAATGAACAGGAGAGCGTGAACCAGGAGCGGTTTCTTGTGAGCACAGCAGTCTCCAGCCTGGACTTTTAGAGCCACTTCTAAGAGATGATGAGAGCTGAGACACATGGGCCTCTCTGGTGCTCCCTGAAACAGACTGTGGGTCACAGAAGAAAATCATGACTCCATCCCAGCCCCAGGATCTGGAGTCAGGCCTGTCTGTGGTTTCAATCTCATGTGGCCTTGGGCAAGTTGCATCCTATCTTTGCGCCTCAGTCCCCCATCTGTCAAATGGGGCCAATACTACCTACAGAGTGCTAAGTTCCAGTGCAGTGCTGCAGGGGGCAGAGCTGCAAAGTCACCAACCCTACACAGGAATACTTGCTTCCTTCCTGGCTGGGGGCCCAAGGAGTCATGGACTCGTGAGCTGCCCTGCTCACCGAGTCTGCCACTCCTCCCGCGCATCCTCTGACCCAGCAGTTCTCCAACGCTGGTGCATCTGAGAATCCCCTGGGGAGCTGGTAAGAGCATACAGGCCCCCAGCACATGGGTATAGGAGAGACTGTATGTGGCCTGTGTGTGTTTAACCAAGTTCCCCAGGTGAGTCTGATACTGTCCAAAGGTAGAGAACACTGTCTAGGTGCATTTAAAGCCCAGGACACCTTTCAGCAAGAAAAATCTTACAGAGACTACTATACAAGTGAGTTCAGTGGTTCTGTCACATGGCTGGACATTATACCCACCCAAGGAGCTTTTACACTCCTGAGGCTGGAGACCCACGCCTCAGAATCTGGTTAGAGGGACTTCCCTGGTGGCACAGTGGTTAAGAATCCGCCTGCCAGCACAGGGCACACAGGTTCGAGCCCTGGTTTGGGAAGATCCCACATGCCGCGGAGCAACTAAGCCCGTGCGCTACAACTACTGAGTCTGCGCTCTAGAGCCCGCGAGCCACAACTACTGAGCCCACGTGCCACATCTATTGAAGCCTGCGCACCTAGAGCCCATGCTCCGCAACAAGAGAAGCCACCGCAATGAGAAGCCCGCGCACCGCAACGAAGAGTAGCCCCCGCTCGCCGCAACTAGAGAAAGCCCTCATGCAGCAATGAAGACCCAACGCAGCCACAAATAAATAAATAAATAAAATTTTTTTAAAAACCCAGCAGCTGTTATTATAAAAAAAAAATCTGGTTAGATAGCCCGGGGGTGCAGCCCTGGAGCCAGGTTTTCACAGCTCCCGAGGTGTCCAAACGTGCAGCAAAGTTTGAGAAGCCCTGAGTTAGATCTAAGTGAAGCACTCAGTGGCCTCTCCTTGCCACCACCCAGCAGACCCTCTTCTCCACCCCAAGGTGTCACCACCAGACCCCAAGACCTCATGAGGACGCGTGCAAACCAACTGCCTCCACGTGCACCAGAGAAGCCCTGCCAAGCTGGTTTAACTCAGCACGTCATTCAGCTCCAGCCGAGTAGGGCCGGCAGCTCAGAGGCAAGGACAGCAAGATTATTTTCTGTTCTGAGCAGTCTGCCCCCAGCACTGTCCCCCAAACCTCTAGCCTGGCTGTCAGCTACCTGCCCCTCCAGCCCCCAGCGCAATACAGGCTGCAAGAGGGCAGGGTTTTTGTCTGTTTGCTCAGAACTGCACCCCTGGTATGGAGAACAGGACGCAGCACTTAGTACATGCTCAACAGACATTAGCTGAATAAATGAACGAATGAGTGAGTGTGACTGGGAATGGGTCCTGGGCTTGCTGTACCCCTCCCGGGAACACGTGTATTTACGGGACATTCTGGAAAGACCAAAACCCCCAAAGGCCCCAAGAGATGGAACTCCAGGTAACTACCAGGTGGCTGGCCAGGAAGATTCCTTAGGGCTGGGAATCTCAAGAGAGCTCAATTCACCCCAGGAACGGGATATCCACAGGGACGTTACCTACACCATCTAGCTGGAGTGGGTTTAATCTATGGCTTCAAACTTTTCTGCAGAGCACTATGGCTTCCACCAAGGACTTGAAGGGTCTCCATGGAAACAGTGGGGTTGGATGGGCAGGACACCCCACTCTCAAAACATCAACCAAGAGCATTCCCTGATAACCTGTTTCACATATGCAGCTCCAGGTAAGTTTCCATTAAAAGAAAGGATGTTGGGGGTTTTTTTGGTTTTGTTTCTGTTTTTAATGTTTGAAACCACCTTAGCTATATTGTTTAGCTAAACAAGTAAATCTTTATACTTTCTTTATCAAGACCGAGTGTGTCTTCAAGCTGGAGGGAAAGGGAGGAGCTGATGCCAAGGCACCATCCAGAGGGAAGCTTCTGTTTGGTGTTGCCTGTGCCTGCAGTCCAAGAAGGAGAAGGGCCCAAGGCCTCTCTCCAGATGCTCCAGATTCCTACAACCTCATCCTTTCCCGCTCCTGTCAATCCAGATACGAGGCTTTGGGAATGAGAAATGAGATGGCATCACTTCTCAGCTCAAACTGCCCGAAGATTGGTCATGAAAAATGTCAAGGACGACATGCCCACACTGCCTTGCAGATGAGGTCCAGGCCCACAGAGGTCTACCAGCCTGTAACACTTGTTTCCCCGCCATGGCGGCAATGGTGGGACCATATATCATGTGCTAAGAAAACTCTTACTTGAACTTCAAATATATGGATCCTGGGTAGTAGTGATAATAAGCAATACTTTCCAATTTTCTCCATTAGACGGTATGCTTGTTAAGAAGACATAAACTTACTTAGGTCTTTACTTCTAGAGCCTAACACATGGTAGGTGTCCCAGAAATCACTGTTGTTTCACTCTATTTCATATATGTCAATTAATAATCCAACAACTCTATAATAGAGAGACTGCCATTGACTTTATTTTGTAGTTAAAGAAATTGAGAATCAAAGAGGGCAGATGAAGCCCCAAGTTATAATTAGCCTAAAATGGAACCAGAAACAGAATCAGAATCTTAACCCAAGTTTTCCTCATCTAAATCCCATACTTTTTTTTTTTTTGGCCACACCCTGCAGCTTGTAGGATCTTAGTTCCCTGACCAGGGATGGAACCCGTGCCCCCAGCAGTGGAAGCACGGAGTCCTAACCACTGGACCGCCAGGGAAGTCCCCCTAAATACTACAGTCTTGCAAATGCCTAAGGCTTATGGACAGAGTCTAAATGGAGCACGTCCAAAGGTTCAGTCCACTAGAGGAAGACAGGAGTCCAAGTCTGCAGGCCTCAGTCTCCAGCAAGAAGTCTTCATCTGAGAAGACCCAAGAGGACTATCTCCTATGGGCTCTTGGCCCTGAAGGCTGAAGCGCTTTCTAAGGCATCTTTTTTTTAAAATCTTTTATTTACTTTTTTATACAGCAGGTACTTATTAGTTATCTACTTTATATATATTACTGTATATATGTCAATCCCAACCTCCCAATTCATCTCACCACCACCACTCCCCAGCCCTGCATTCCCCCCTTGGTGTCCATACGTCTGGTCTCTACATCTGTGTCTCTATTTCTGCCCTGCAAGCCTGTTCATCTGTACCATTTTCCTAGATTCCACATATATGCCTTAATATAAGACATTTGTTCTTTCTGACTTACTTCACTCTGTATGACAGTCCCTAGGTCCATCCACGTCTCTACAAATAACCCAGTTTCGATCCTTTATATGGCTGAGTAATATTCCATTGTATATATGTACCATATCTTCTTTATCCGTTTGTCTGTCGATGGGCATTTAGGTTGCTTCCATGACCTGGCTATTGTAAATAGTGCTGCAGTGAACATTGGGGTGCATGTGTCTTTCTGTGTCCTTATGGTTTTCTCTGGGTATATGCCCAGTAGTGGGATTGCTGGGTCATATGGTAGTTCTATTTTTAGTTTTTTAAGGAACCTCCATACTGTTCTCCATAGTGGCTGTACCAATTGACATTCCCACCAACAGTGCAAGAGGGTTCCCTTTCTCCACACCCTCTCCAGCATTTGTTGTTTGTAGATTTTCTGATGATGGCCATTCTGACCAGTGTGAGGTGATACCTCATTGTAGTTTTGATTTGCATTTCTCTAATAATTAGTGATGTTGAGCAGCTTTTCATGTGCCTCTTGGCCACCTGTATGTCTTCTTTGGAGAAATGTCTATTTAGGTCTTCTGCCCATTTTTTGATTGGGTTGTTTGTTTTTTTAATATTCAGCCACACAGGCTGTTTATATATTTTGGAGATTAAGCCTTTGTCCGTTGATTCGTTTGCAAATATTTTCTCCCATTCTGAGGGTTGTCTTTTCGTCTTGTTTATAGTTTCTTTTGCTGTGCAAAAGCTTTTACGTTTCATTAGATCCCATTTGTTTATTTTTGTTTTTATTTACATTACCCTAGGAGGCGGGTCAAAAAAGATCTTGCTGTGGTTTATGTCATAGAGTGTTCTTCCTATGTTTTCCTCTAAGAGTTTTATAGTGTCCAGTCTTACATTTATGTCTTTAATCCATTTTGAGTTTATATTTTTGTGTATGGTGTTAGGGAGGGTTCTAATTTCATATTTTACATGTAGCTGTCCAGTTTTCCCAGTACCACTTGTTGAAGAGACTGTCTTTTCTTCATTGCATATCCTTGCCTCCTTTGTCATAGATTAATTGACCACAGGTGTGTGGGTTTATCTCTGGGTTTTCTATCCTGTTCCATTGATCTATATTTCTCTTTTGGTGCCAGTACCATATTGTCTTGATTACTGTAGCTTTGTAATATAGTCTGAAGTCAGGGAGTCTGACTCCTCCAGCTCCGTTTTTATCTCTCAAGACTGCTTTGGCTATTCAGGGTCTTCTGTGTCTCCATACAAATTTTAAGATTTTTTTGTTCTAGTTCTGTAAAAAATGCCACTGGTAATTTGATAGGGATTGCACTGAATCTGTAGATTGCTTTGGGTAGTATAGTCATTTTCATAACATTGATTCTTCCAATCCAAGAACATGGTGTATCTCTCCATCTGTTTGTGTCATCTTTGATTTCTTTCATCAGTGTCTTATAGTTTTCTGAGTACAGGTCTTTTACCTCCTTAGGTAGCTTTATTCCTAGGTATTTTATTCTTTTTGTTGCAATGGTGAATGGGACTGTTTCCTTAATTTCTCTTTCTGATCTTTCGTTGTTAGTGTACAGGAATGCAAGAGATTTCTGTGCATTAATTCTGTATCCTGAAACTTTACCAAATTCATTGATGAGCTCTAGTAGTTTTCTGGTAGTATCTTTAGGATTATCTATGTATAGTATCATGTCATCTGCAAACAGTGACCGTTTTACATCTTCTTTTCCAATCTGTATTCCTTTTATTTCTTTTTCTTCTCTGACCGACGTGGCTAGGACTTTCAAAACTGCGTTGAATAATAGTGGTGAGAGTGGACATCCTTGTCTTATTCCTGATCTTAGAGGAAATGCTTTCAGTTTTTCACCACTGAGACTGATGTTTGCTGTGGGTTTGTTGTATATGGCTTTTATTATGTTGAGGTAGGTTCCCTCTATGTCTAGGGCATCTTTAAGAGCCGGGCATCCTGCTGCCTCCTGCCCTATCTCCAGCTCTGAGTCACACTTGTCAGACTGTCCCCAGTGATCAGATCAGACTGGCTCTGTCGGCTGTCTGTGCCTTGACTCACTTGGGACAACAGAAAAGGAGAGAACTTGGCTGACCTGGTTTAGTCCCCAACCTTCCACACCAGTGACAAGCAGGACATTCACCATAAGACTCTGGGAAGTGCCCCAGAGTTTGGGGAAGGCATTAGGTGAGGTGAGAAATCGGCTGCCCAGGAAACACTCCAGGTCTGAACACTCCAAATGCTTAACAGTAGGTTCCTGATCATAGGTAACTATAGGCTCTATTAATATACAGGCCCTAGTAACAGAATAGGCTTCGGGGCTACACCCTAAAATAGGCTTTAACGTTTACCAACGGGGGACAAAGGTTGATCGAATTGGGATACGGGATATGTTTCCTGCTACATTTGCAGGCATCACCTACAGATAAAATGACATCCAGTGGAAGGAAGGGACATCTCTTCCTGATGCTTCATTTTAGGAGCATGAAAGCTTTTCCTAGAAGCTCCGCAGAGACATCCCCTCATGTCCCTTCAAAGAACAGCAACACATGCAGGGACCTAAACCAATCTCTGGTAAGAGACATGGGAACACCACGATTGACTTTGACGAATCAGGATTTGTCCCTGAAGCTGGGGATGGACTCACTGATTCCTGAATCCTCCTTCCAGGAAGCGGGGAGGTGGGGGAGCGGGAGATGCACAAAGAAGCTAAAGAAACGGAAGAGGAGGAGGAAAGGAAACGGTTCTGTAAACCACCACCAGTGTTTGTTATGATCTTAAATTATTCCACTACTTGCTGATCCTATTATGCAACCATTAAAATAATTATTAAAAACGATGGGGCAGCATGGTCATGTCTCATAATTTAATAAGATGAAAAAACCAGGAGACAAAAACGTACGTGTACGAGGTGTGCAGCACACAAATGTGTCTCTATGTGGATAATACTGGAAATCACATGCCACAATGAAATTAATTCAGAGACACGTTAGATGGAGGGATTGAGACTGACTTCATTTTTCAATTTCCCAAACATCCTGTAATGTTAGAAAATGTTAATAATTGTAACAACGTGAATAATAAAACAAAAAACAGCCTATCAGATGAACATAGCTCTGATGGAGATATAGAAATCAAGCAGAGCGTGTGGATATTCTAGCCTAGGTCAGGCTCAGAGACACTCTGAGAGCCACATGTTGCGCTGGAGGGAATGATTTCTCAAGGTGGGATTCTGAGCATCTGGGCATCTCTCTAAACAAAATTAAGTTTGTGTTTTGTTCCTACACCAGAGCATGTTGTTTAAAAAAAAAAAAAAAAAAGCTTAATGAATTTAAACTACATGTGAAGGGTATGTATGTTCTGGGTGGACAGCCGGACATTAAAGATAGACTACTCAGTCCACCCAGAATTTGCTCTTGAAAGCACCAGAGGGAACTGGAAAAGACAGGTACTGATCCTCCGGAGTAACCAGGTCTGGGGCCTGCGTGCTACCCAGCAGGAGAGACAAACAGGGGTTTCAAAAACCAACACAGAATCTCAAGGGTCGAGGGCAGGCACTTTGCCTATAGGTGTTGATTCTCACTCGGGCAACTCTCTGTAGTGAGACCCCAGGGTGATGTGCAGCAGATTTTTACATATATATTAAGTTCAGCTGGTCTTAGAATATAAGGGATTTGTCTAAAATGGAGGGGTCCCCAATTAGTTGCCCCCATGTGGACCCAGGCTCAGGAAAGGCTGGAGTGGCAGAAGATGGTTAGCTCACACTGGCAACAATAATCCGTTCTCAGGAGGCACAACCACACTCGGGAAAGCCCTGGACGTATGACGCCCCTCAGAGTGTCCTTTGTTTCGGGAAGGATGCTGTCAGCGGCATGTAACAGACAACCCCATCTCAAAATGCCAGCGCTGAAGACAAACATTATTTAACACAAGGAGTCCAGAGCTGGGTGGGCAAACGCGGCTGCCCAACACCACCTTCAAGGATGAGGAGGATTCTCTCCATCTTCCTGTTCCACTACCTTCAGCCTGGGCTTTGCTCTCAGACCCACTCCCTTCCTGGTAGCAAGACGGTGGTCCCCAGTGCAGCGTGGCACGCAAACACAGTAACATCCAGAAGAAGAAAAGATGACCTTCCATTCCTGTGTGTCTCCTTCTGACAGTGAGGAAGCCTCTCCCAGAAGCCCCTGCCACACGCCTCTCACACCTCCGTGACCACAACTGCACCAAGGGCTCGAGCCCAAACCAATGATCGGCGAGGGGAGCCGCCGTCGCGAAGGGCAGGGCCACGTGAAGGGCGGATGCACCGGATGGAGGCGGAATTCCATTAGAAAGGGGGAGGGGGACGTCCTGGGTATGAACCAAGGCACCCGGGTACCCATGCTCTTGACATTGCCCCCGTCCTCTACAGCACAAACACCCTCTCTGACCTCTCCCACTGTCTCCTTTCCATGCGCCTGTTTTCCAGTCTAGCCACGCATCAGAAATTCTCCTCCTCGACTGGTCTTACCTGGAGAGCGTCACGGCTTCTGTGGAGCTGGCTGGGAACTGCTGCCTCAATCAGAACTCCTTCCTCTCCTGGGTCCCACATCATCGTCCTCATACTTGCCACTACCCACCTCCTATGTTAGTCAGCTAAGTGGCTTCTGTCTTCCCCAAACTAGACTTGAGCTTCCCGGGGACAGACATTACGTCCAGTTCAGGTCTCGGTGCCCACAGTGCCCAGCTCTCCACCGCGTGCTCTGCGTCTGTCCACCTGAATCCACCGGAGCTTTGCACCAAGTAGCTGAGATCCAAGTGCCCACCTAGTACATCCACGTCCCGCTCCTCAAGGCCAACGCCTACACTCCTAGTTAAAAACAAAGTTACCGTGAAGCGAGGCGGGAGGCTGCACCCTGCACCTGCCTGCTGGTTTCCAGCACAGGTGGACGAGGTCTGCATCCTTGAGATGTTACAGAGCAGCACATGGAGGCACCTGGGCCACAGTGAGGGTCCCCTAAAGCTTCTCCCCCAGCCTCCAGCACAGAGAGGGACAGGGTCACCCCCAAAGCAACTATCTCAGAAACACACAGCACATGCAGGAGATGTGCTAATTCCTTAGCAAAGACTTCATCTTATAAACTAAGTTCAAACCAGGTTGGTTACTGGTCATTCCTACGTGATGAGTGTTGCCCTGCCAGTGCTCAGGACTGCCAGACCCTTTGCTTCAGAATTCCTCTCCCTTCTTGCACACAACAGCCCGTGATGCAACGGAAGACAGAGCTCCTATCTCCCATCCCTGATTCTGAAGCTAAGGCCCGAAATTGCTGCATGGTCCTCCACATGGCAGGGGGAATCCTCTCAGCTGCCTGGGTGGCCTCACTCATCCCAAAGAACTCTAGCTGGCCAGTGTTATCCAAAGATAAGAGAGCAGAGCCCGATACTCTAGTGATGGTGTGTAGCCAAAGCAGAAAAGAGGTGGACTTTCCCTTCCCCAGTTAGATGTTAAAGGAACCCACGGATACATTAATTGTCCAAGCAACTATTCCAAACTTCCCAGTTTGGAAAGAGCATCAGCTCTGAAGTCAGTTCAGAGGTACATTCAAAACCCAGGTCAGCCACTGATCAGTCTGCTGTGTGACCTCGAGCAGGTCAAATCACCTCTCTGAACTTCAGTTCCCTCATCTCTAAAATGTCCATCATGATACTGATCTCATAGGGTTGTTGGGACAATTTCATTAAAAGAGAACGCATTCAAAGAACCCAGCATGGAACATGAGCTCAGTAAGTGGGAGCCACGACTCCTATTACCACTAAAAGCATTAAACCCTAAGCTGTTTTCCCACATGCTGCGCCCCGCTCCTGTACCAACCACACCAAGGTGAGTACAGAGGTCACAGAATGTCAGAGCTGAAACTGCTCTCAGATACCGACTTAGCTCCATGGTTCTAACTCCACTGGGAAGTCACTGGGAAGAATGACATCCTGCTGCCTGTGGGGTCAGCAGATGACGGAGCCCACTCCCAGAATGAAAAGCTCAACAGGCGCGACTACGCTAAAGGCACCAAGATGCTGGCTGCGTACCTGTACGAAGCGTCCCAGCTGAAGAACGGAGCACCGCCCTCGTCCCGCCACCTCGCGCTCTTCCCGCAGCTCAGGAAAGCGGAAGCCCGTCTCTCTCCTTTCCCTCTCGTCAGATTCTCCAGGCCTCCAGGAGTGGACGCGAGAGCACCCACCTGTCTCAGGATGGAGTTACCTATCCCGGCAGCGATAAATGTTCAGTCCTGGGGGCCTGTAAACGACCCTGGGTGACAGCTGAGTTCTCGGTGGTGTCTCAAGAAAATAGCAGAGCCCTAAAAGCACAAGTTCTTCTGTAGAAAGTTCTGGTCGATGTCCACTGGGCTAAAGAAAGGCCTTGGTGCTTTCTGGTCCCACCTCTGCCCCTAGAGTCAGGGTCGCACCCACTTGGAACACTGAATCGCGGGTACCTGGTGCCTCAAGGGCCACCCTTTCTGTCCCCTGCTGTCTCGGGCACATTCTGTCCTTTTCTCAAGACCTTAACCGTTATGGTGTCCCAGGTCTTCTGTTTATTACGATCCCTCAAAACCTAAACCTATTGGGAGGGTTACTGGGTCTCAATCTGAGTTGCTAAATAAAAAGTAAAAACTGAAAAAAAAAAAACCCACAAAAAACCCTACCATTTCACAGGCCCAATCAGAGACCAATTAAATCAGGGGGCAGGGTGCGGGCACCTGCGTTTTCTTAGACCAGTCTCCTCACTTTACAGGGGCGGACAGGAAGCCCAGGAAGGTGAAGCGAGTGTCTGCTGATCTCTTCCAGTGTGACACTGCGGCATCAGCCCAGCGTTTCAGGTATCAGAATATCCTGGGGCCTCTGTTTCTATCAGCCAAGGTCGAGGTCCCTTCCGGCCAACAGGTTTGACTGGCTTGTCTTCTGTACCCTCACCGAGCCCTCTTCTGTGCAGACAGGACAAGCCCTTAAAGGCTTTGTGTGATGGGCACAGATGGGCAAGGAGGACGGGCACATTCCAGGCGGTAGGAACGGAGGGGCTACTCACCGCTGCCCGAATGCTCAGAGCCTTCTCCTCAGGTCCTCGCCCAGCTCCCTGACCTCCGGCGCAAGCTGCTCTCCCAGGGAGAAAGCACTTCTCCCTTCCCACTGGCTGTTTCCCACTCTGGGGCCTTGTCCCCTGCCTCAGCCCCAGCACGAGTCGGAGGGACACACCCCCCCCCCATTAAACAATTCAAGGGCTATTTATCGAGCACCTATGGGCCAGGGACTCTCCTAGGCACGGAGTTACTACAGTGAGGGGGCCGAGCTGGTAGCTGCCAGCGCGCAAGCCACGCGTCCCAAGTCGGCCCAAAACCCGTCACAGGAAGGGGCCACCCCTCGTCACCTCCTACCAGAGGCCCAACTACTTGCTGAGAAAGGGAGAGCCACTGGGGAGGCACACACTGCACAAACCAGAGCTGGTCTAGGGGAGCGCAGAGTTCAGGGGGTGCAGACTCTCAGAAGTACGCGCGTTTAGGAAGCGGTTCCTTTTTAGCTGAGAAAACACTGCTACAGAAGCGTGGCCTTCGCTGACTCCGAACCCTGACGTGAGCAGCGTGGGCGCCGGAGTGAAGCTGTTGCTGATTGGCTGTTAGGAGGCTCTGAAGTGAAGGTGTTGCTGATTGGCTGAATTCCCTTGGGACGTGTGGCCTTGGGTGTATGGCTGGTGGGGGAGGTATAGCTACCATACTGCGAGGAACTATGGCCAGAGTCAGTCTGTTCTTTTTTTTCATTTTTTTACTTTTTAACCTTTTTTTTTTTTTTTAAGTAAAGTATAGTTAATTTACAGTGTTATTCTTGTCTTGATGTTAGCGTATGGGAACTATCCCCATCCCCCCAAGTCCGCCTCTGGGTCCTTTCTCAGCCAAGTCTGGGTTCTGAAAGGGGGACATCCCAATACCTAAATTCAGGAAGCTCACGGTCTGCTTAGGAATTCGGGGCACACTCCTGAAAAAGGAAGCAGTGCGTCCAGGCGTGGTGTTCATTCAGCAAACGATTAGGGTATGGACTCCAGCTGTGTTTTACTCCATGTGGAAGCACTGGGGGCCACACGGAGCCCTGAACTCAAGGCCAATAGGAGAAGGGTCAAGAGCAAAATACAAAAATAAAATAAAATAGGGCTTTGGAATTGAAGCATCTCTGAATGGAAAGCTGACAGGAACCTGAGAGAGCGTGTGCTCCAGCCTCCTCGTTTAAAGGGTAGGAAAACCTGATTCCCAGAGGACGTAACTAACACGCCCATGTTCATAAAGCACGTTAGTTGACAAAGTGGGACCCAGGTATCCTGACTCCTGGTCCACTTCTTTACTGAAACCTACTGCCCATGAACAAGGAGAAAGGAGCTGACTGCTCTCATGTAAGGTAATGGGGGAAAGCCTCATGGGACAGGTGGGGCTGCACCTGGGCTTTGAGGGGAAGGGCATGAGGAGCAAAGGCATGAGTACAGAACCCCCTTGCACCTGCTCATCCAGGCGCCCCATTTCCTCACACCAGCCCCACTGTGTTTCTCCTGCCTCTGCCCTGGTGCCTGGCTCCCTCTTGCTGGAGTATTCACACCTGGAGCCCTGAATTCCAGAAGGCACATCAACCGGGATTTCTAAATTGCGTTTGCAGGTCTGTCCCACGGGGGAAAGAGCGCGATGAGAGGACACCAGGGAGGTCCCCAGGTACTGGGCAGGCACCCAGGGCCTCCCCTCCTCCCCTTGCTCTGAAGCAGCTCTTCCACCGTCCTCTACAGATGCTCACGTGGGGCGAGCAGCAACAGTTCACTTGCTGGCAGCGGCAGCCGCAGGCTGGGAGAGGCCTGCGACCTGAGAGAGGTTATGGAGGCAAAGCCTGTCCATGATGCTCACAGACACCCTCTGCCCCTTCATATCTGAGCGTGCCCCCTCCGTGCTCCGTGGCTCCTCGCAAAGCCCCAACCCCTCCCCCAAACCTACTCTCTGATGTAGTCCTCCTTCCCTCTTGCAGAGGGACACATGTCCAGGTTCTGGAGATAAAGAAAAACATCAGGGTGGATCCTGTGCCCTCAAGTAAGCATGAACAAGTCAGAGAAAGAGATTTAATGAATATATATGAAAGCCGAACAACATGGTAGGTGCTGTGCTGGGCACTTCCATGTTCTATTTAACTCACAGTGCTGAGAGGTAGAGAGGGTTTGTGTGGACAGAACCCTAAGATGACCCCCCCAAAATCCCATCCCCTGGCTCTGGTGGCCATCGCCCCTCTGATGGGACTTCCCTTGCCAATTCCTGCTGTCATCCTCTACTTTTCAGGGCTAACGCCCTGGCTACTTAGAGACAGAAGCTGGAAGAGCTGAGCAACAGGAACAAGCTGTGCTTTCACATCTGGCAGGGACAGGGAGGTTCCCCAGGGAAGCTGAGAACAGCTGTCCTGGAAGTGAGCAAGGAGGTGGCACCAGCTGGCCAGGGGTGGCAGGGGGGCAGGGAGGGGGCAGGAATCCGCACCCGCTCCAGCTCCTACCATGGGTGATGCCTTGGCCGCTGCACAACCCAATGCTCGCTGCTCACTTCAGACTGGCAGGAAGCAGACGAGGGAGATGTTCCTTCAAAATTATCAGCTCCCTGCAATTCCCTACTCCAGGCCTCCTCGACCTAGAAAAACAGACCAGCAGAGGACAGCGCCCCCGTCTGGACTCACAGACTTTATCCAGCTCTTCAGGAAGCCATGGGAGGAGAAATGAAAAGCGCAGAACAAGCAAGGCCATGTGCACTTTCAATCAGTCACTGGCTCCCGGAATGTTCTAGCAGGAAGGTTTTCTGAAGATCATTTTGCTGCTGAGAAGACTAAGGCCAGAGAAGGAAAATGCTTTGCCCTGAATCACACAGGCGAGTTGTGGCAGAGCCTGGCTTACGGCCCAAGTCTCCTCTGCCTCCTGTAATCAAGCCTCTGTATTTCTTCCTTACCCACCCCACAACGTGTGTGTGCCTCTGTGCGTGTACACACACACAAACATATAATATACGTACATACAGACACATACACACTTATATAGGATTCTCAAAGAATGCATTCTAGAGACAATTTAGAAAATGTAGAAAACAAGAAGAAAATTGATATTCAGCCAAAATACCAAAATTCAGAAATCATATGTTGGGGTATTTTATTTTCTCTATGCATACGCATAATACATGAAGAATACATATTGATATATGTTGAAGCATTGGAATTTACTATAGATATGGATTTGCAATCTCTTTTCTTTACTTGTTACATTAGCAAGTTACATCTATAAATATCTTCCAAAACATTTAACAGCTTTAAAATACAACATCACATGCATGTACCATATTTATTTAACTATTCCCCTATGGATGATCTTGAGATTATTTTTATTATTTTACAATTTAAGTAACAAGGCAATTTGGGCAACTTTCACTTCCAGCCAAAGAGGAGTAACAGGGATCAGATTTACTCTGCCACTTGAACAAAAAAATTTTGAAAACATAGGGCACATGCAAAAAAAAGTTTGTAAAATAGCAATTTTCAAGAAGGTTGCCATTGGGTGATAAAGGAAAGTGATCCCTGAGAGATGGGAAAACACCAGGTGCGTGAGCCCTTCAGCTGCCCCAGGTAAGTGCCTTGGGAGAGTTTCCAGGGGGTGCAGGGAAGGGAGACCCCGGTGGAGCTTGATGAGCTCCCTGAGTTGAGTAGATAGAGCTGGGAATCCAGCGAGACCAGCTAGACAGAGACACAGAGAGGAGATTTCTGCAGAGAGCAAACCCTGGAGACCCGCAGAGGGTCTGTCCTAAGTCTTTAGGGGAATATTAATTAGCACGTGTGAGGAAACTACTGGAGGCTGGGAAAGAACTGTTGGGAAGGATTCATGGCATCAGTGCCTAGCATTCACATACAGCTGGACACAGCCTATTGTCACCAGACAGACTGGAAAAGTCACAATTCACAGGGCATTCAGTTGAGTAGTCAGGAAGGTCTTGCCTCAATAGGAGGAAAAAATTAGCCCTAGACTGAGCCTTTTCTGAGCCCACCAAAAATATCTTAAAAGCAAGAACCAAAAGAATCAAATTGTTTCCACATAACTCAACTGTGTCCCAGAACAATGATCCAAATTATTTGGAAGAGAAACATTCAGCATCCAACAAAGTATGATTCTCAATGTCTGGCATCCAATAAAAAATTACCAAGCAGGCAAAGAATCAGGAAAACACAACCCATAATGTGGGAGTAAAGTAATTGATTAAAAGTGACCCAGGTCTAACGCATATATTAGAATTAGCAGACAGGACATTAAAACAGTTATTCTATCAGGATTCCATGCGTCCAGATAATTAACTAAGTAGAGACATTGAAGATGTAAAAAGATCCAAATCAAACTTCTAGAGATGAAAACTACAGTGTTTGAGATGAAGAGTACAGTGGAGGTGATTAAAGGCAGATCAGACATTTCAGAAAATAAGATGAAATAACTTGAAGTGTAGCAACAGAAGGTATACAAAATGAAACACAGAAAAACAGAATTTTAAAAAATGAAAAGAGCATCAGTGAACTATGGGACAACTTAATGGCCTAATATAAATGTAACTGGAATGAATCTTCAAAGGAGAGGAATGAGAGGGGAGGACAGAAGAAAATAATGGTCAAAATTTTCCACATCTGATGAAAATGATAAACACACAGAGCCAAAGACCTCAATAAACCCCAAGCACAAGAAACATGAAGAAAACATCACCAATGCATATTATTATTATTAAATTGTTCAAATCTAATAAAAAAGAGAAAATCTTAAAAACAGCCAGAGAAAAAAGACATGTTACAAACAGAAAGAACAATGACAAGGATGACAGAAACTTTCTCACAGGAAACAAATCAAGTGACAAGAAAAAAAAAATGTCAACTCACAATTCTATACTTAACTAACATTTCTTTCAAAATCGAAGGTGAAATGAAGACGTACAAAAGCTGAACAAAATTATCACCAGCAGAAGAAATGTTAAAGAAAGTCCTTCAAGTGGAAGGAAAATAATACTAGATAGAAATGTGGATATACACAAAGGAATAATGAGCATGAAAAATGGTAACTACATAGATTAACAGACATGATTTTTTGCTTATTATATAAATCACTTTAAAAGATAATTTACAGTCTAAACAACAATAACAATGTAGTACGGTGTTTACAACATATGCAAAAGTAAATTGTATAACAGCAATAATATAAAGGTGGGGGGGTGGATAAATGGAAGCATCAGAAGATTCTTATATTACACCTGAAGTAGTATAATACTTGAAAGTAGGCTGTGATAAAAATGACTACCATAAACCCTAATTCAACCACTAAAATAACAAAATAAGGAGCTATAGGTAATAAATCACCAAAGGAGATAAAATGGAGTAAAAAATAATTAATCCAAATAAAGAAGAAAAAGAGGAAAAAAAGGAATAAAGAACAGATGGGACAAAATAGAAAACAATAGCACAATGACAGACTTAAACATGACCACACCAACAATCACATTAAATATAAAGGTTTTAAACACACCAATTAAAAGGCAGAAATTGCAACTGTCAGATTGGATAACAAAACAACACCAACTATATATGCTATCTATAAGAAATGTACTTTAAATATAGAGGAACAAACAGAAACAGACTCGGGAATTCCCTGGTGGTCCAGTGGTTAGTTAGGGCTCTGTGCCCTCACTCCTGAGGGCCTGGGTTCGATCCCTGGTTGGGAAACTAAAATCCCACAAGCTGCATGGTGTGGCCAGAAACAAAACAAACAAACAAAAAACCAAACAGACTCAAAGATACAGAGAACAAACTGGTGGTTACCAGTGAGGAGAGGGAAGGGAGGAGGGGCAAGACAAGGGCAGGAGATTAAGAGGTATAAACTACTATATATAAAATAGGGACTTCCCTGGTGGTGCAGTGGTTTAGAATCCACCTGCCAACGCAGGAGACACGGGTTCGAGCCCTGGTCCGGGAAGATCCCACATGCCGCAGGGCAACTAAGCCTGTGCGCCACAACTACTGAGCCTGCGCTCTAGAGCCCACGAGCCACAACTACTGAGCCCTCGTGCCACAACTACTGAAGCCCGCGTGCCTAGAGCCTGTGCTCTGCAATGAGAAGCCACCGCAATGAGAAGCCTGTGCACTGCAATGAAGAGTAGCCCCCACTCACCGCAACTAGAGAAAAGCCCATGCGCAGCAACGAAGACCCAACACAGCCAAAAAATAAATTAATTAAACAAAAAAAATTAAAACACAAAAGAAAACAAAACAAAAAAGCTACAAGGATATATCGTACAGCATAGGGAATATAGCGAATATTTTATAATAACTTTAAATGGAGTATAATCTATAAAAATATTGAATCATTATGTTGTACACCTGAAATTAATATAATGTTATAAATCAACTATACTTCAAGTAAAACAGTAAAAATAAATAAAAAATAAAATTAAAATATAATTTAAAAAAAGTAAAGGATGGAAAAATGCACTAGCCAAAAAAAAGCTGGAGGGGGTATTCTAATACCAGACAAGGTAGATTTAAAAGCAAAGAATATTACTACAGATAAAGAAGGTCTACCTTATGAAGAAAAAGAGGTGAATTCATCAAGAGGACATAACCATCCTAAATGGTTATGCCCCTATTAACAGAGGCTCAAAATACATGAAGCAAAAATGAAGAACTATAAGGAGAAATTGACAAACACACAATTATATTCAGAAATTCCAGTAACTCTCTCAAAAACTGATAGAACAAGCAGACAGAAAATCAGCAAGGACAGAGTAGCCTTGAGCAACACTGTCAAACAACTTGATGTAATTGACATTTATCAAACACTCCACCCAACAACAGTAGAACACACATTCTTCTTTTTTTTAAAGCATTACTTTTTTTTTTAAATTTATTTTTGGCTGCGTTGGGTCTTCGTTGCTGCACGCAGTATTTCTCTTGTTGTGGCAAGCGGGGGCTACTCTTTGTTGAGGTGCATGGGCTTCTCATTGCGGTGGCTTCTCTTGTTGTGGAGCACGGGCTCTAGGTGTGTGGGCTGCAGTAGTTGTGGCACGAGGGCTCAGTAGTTGTGGCTCGTGGGCTCTAGAACGCAGGCTCAGTAGTTGTGGCGCACAGGCTCTAGAGCGCAGGCTTAGTAGTTGTGGCGCACGGGCTTAAGTTGCTCCGCAGCATGTGGGATCTTCCCGGACCAAGGATCGAATCCACGTCTCCTGCATTGGCAGGCAGATTCTTAACCACTGCACCACCAGGGAAGTCCTGAACACATATTCTTTTCAAGTGCATACTGAACATCTACCAAGATAGACCATCTTCTAGGGCATTAAAAAAAAGTCTCAATACATGTAAAAGGGTTCAAGTCATAAAAGTTAAGGAATTAAATTAGAAATCAATAAAATAAAGCTCTATGAAAAATTATCAAGTATTTGGAAAGTAACATATTTATATGTAACTCATGTATCAAATAAGAAATCAAAAGGGAAATTAGAAAGTATTTTGAACTGAATGAAAATTAAAACAGAACATAAAAATTTGTGGAATGCAGTTAAAGCTGTACTTTGGGGAAATTTTGTAGCATTAAATGCCTGTCTTAGAAAAGAAGAAAGGACTCAAATCAATGACCTAAGTCTCTACCTTAAGAAAATATAAAAAGAACAATTAAATCCAAAGTAGGCAACAGAAAGGAAATAAAAGATAGAGTGGCAATCAATCAAATAGAAAAGAGTGAAACATGAGAGAAATTCAATGAAACCAAGAGCTGTTTGCCTGAGACCAATAAAAATAAACTTCTAAACAGTCTGATGAGGGGGGAAAAAAAAAAAGAAAGAAAGAAAACACCAACTACCAATAACAGAAATGAGAAAGGTCAAAGAGGTTCTCACAAAAATTTGTACACAAAAGGGAAAATTATAAGCAACTTCTGTCTGTAAATCTGTCAATTTAAATGAAATGGATGGATTCCTCGAAAGACACAAACTACTAAAGTTTACTGAAGAAGAGACAGATAAACTGAATAGTCCTATATACGTTAAGAAATGAAATATATTGTTAAAAACCTACCCACAAAGAAAATTCCAGGCTCATATCGCTTCAGTGGTGAATCCTGCTAAACACTTTAAGAATAAATAATACCAGTTCTACACAAACTTTTCCAGAAAACTGAAGGAGAAAATACTTCCCAGCCCATTCCATGAGGCCAGCATTATCCTAATACCAAAACCAGATAAAGACATCAAAAGAAATGAAAACTACAGACTAATATCCCTCCAAAATATAGATGCAAAAAATTCTAAACAAAATTTTGGTAAATTAAATCCAACAATATGTAAAAAGGTAACACATCATAACCAAGTGGGGTCTCTCCCACTTTTGTTTTAACATTTAAAAATCAATCTGTGGGACTTCCCCGTGGCACAGTGGTTAAAAATCTGTCTGCCAATGCAGGGGACACGGGTTCGATCCCTGGCCAGGAAGATCCCACATGCCGCGGAGCAACTAAGCCCATGTGCCACAACTACTGAGACTGCGCTCTAGAGCCTGCGAGCCACAACTACTGAGCCCTCATGTCACAACTACTGAAGCCCATGCACCTAGAGCCCTGCTCCGCAACAAGAGAAGCCACCACAATGAGAAGCCCGCGCACTGCAATGAAGAGTAGCCCCAGCATGCCGCAACTAGAAAAAGCCCGCGCGCAGCAATGAAGACCGAACGCAAAGTAATAAATAAATAAATAAATTTTAAAAAATTTAAAAACCAAACTGTGTAGTTCACAATATTAATAAACTAAAAAAGAAAAACCATATGATCATCTCAATAAATACAGAAAAAGCATTTGACAAAATTCAATAACCATTTCTGATTTTTAAAAAATTCTCAGCAAACTAGGAGTAGAAGCAAATATTCCCAACATAATTCAAAGCATTTATCTGGTAGACAATTTATATCCAGAATAAAAGACATCCAGATTGGAAAGCAAGAAATACAAAAGTCTTTACATGATTACATGTTTACATGATTCTCTATTAGAGAAAATCGAATGGAATCTACAAAAAAGCTACCAAACTTATAAGTGAGTTTAGCAAGATTGCTCGATACACGATTAATATGCAAAAATCATTTCTATCTCTCTAACCTATCAATACACAATCAGAAGCTGAAAATTTAAAAACTATACAATTAACTCTTACAATGCAATAATTTTTTAAAAACCCAATTTTAAAATGGGCAAAAAATCTGAATAGACATTTTTCCAGAGAAGACATAGAAATGGCCAAAAAGCACATGAAAAGATGCTCAACGTCATTAGCTGTTGAGAAAATGCAAATCAAAACCACAATGAGATACCACTTCACACCCACTAGCATGGCCATAATAAAAAAGACAGATAATCACAAGTGTTAGAAAGGACATGGAGAAACTGGAAGACTAATAGAGTGCTAGTGGGCAAATTGTGCAGCCACTTTGGAAAACAGTTTGGCAGTTAAATATAAAATATTAAGCACAGAGTTACCATATGATCCAGAAATGCCATTCGTAGGTATATACCCAAGACAAATAAAAACATGTTCACACAAAAACTTGTATACAAATGCTTACAGGCACACCATTAACAATAGTGAGAATAAACTGAAACAACCCAAATATCCATCAGCTGATGAATGGATAAACAAAATGTGGTATATCCCATACAATGAAATACTATTCAGCAATAAAAAGAAATGAAGGACTGATAAATGCTACAACATGTATGACCTTGAATACATTAGGCTGAGTGAAAGACGTCAGACCCCAAAGACCGTGTATTGTATGATTCCATTGATATGAAACATACAGAATAAGGAAATATAGAAACAGAAAGTAGGTTAGTTGTTGCCTAGGGCTGGGAAGGATGGGAGAGTTGGGGGTGACGAATAAGGGGACCATAGGCAACAAAAGTGTTCTAAAATTGATTATGGTGATGGTCTCTAAATATAATTGTAAGTTTTAAATGGGTGAATTGTATGTTGAGTGAACTATATCTCAATGAAGCTGTTAAAGAAACAAGCAAGCAAAGTTGGTGTGGTCTCCAAGGGGTAGGATTCCCAGGAATTTGTTCTGAGTCCTACATGGATCTACACGAAGCCATGGATGAGACCCAGTTGATGTTTCCTCCCCTTTCAACCTCTCCATCCCTCCCGTTCCCTCCATTACAAGTCTCAGAAGCCTAGATATTAGCTAGTAACTCACCACCTGAGCCCTCAGGAAGGTAGGCGGCAGCTTCAGATCATCCTCAGCACAGTGCCTCAAAGGAACTTGCTGGCAGGCCCTCACAGAGCAGGAGCCACTTCAGTTCAGCCACAAAGCAGGATTCTCCGGGGCTGGGCAAGGCAACTGCACACCTCTTCTTTCCCACAGGTCAGTGGTCTGGAGGGTGAGCCGCGCTGGCTGCCAAGCCAAGATTGCAGGGAAGGACGCCTGCCCCCACACCCCCGAATACAGCGGAGCACGCCTGCCCCAGCCTGCCCCACGGCTGCCTGGGAGAGGGTGGGAGTGGGGCATCACAGGATGGAGGCGGGGGTGGAGTGTTGCCTCCAACATGCTGGGACCAGAGAGGGGAGCCCATGGCGCCTGCAAGAGTTGCAAAGGTGGCACACGAGAGAAGGTGTGGCATTCTGACAAGGTCTTGAAGCTGGAGCAGGCCGCCCCACTTGCCTGCACGGCTGCCCGCAATCCCTTCCAGGCAGAAGCCGTGCCTCTTCGGTAAGCGGAGGAGAGACTGAGAAATGCCAGGCCGTCTGCGAGCCAGCGGGAGAGCGCCTGCCCGGTACGCCTTCCGAGGTCTAGGTGCTCTTTTATACAGCAGGGTTCCAGCCGCCTCCTCCTTCCAGGAGCTCAGCGGGAGCAGGGATGGCTACCCTGGGGTGCTGGGACACTTGGCCCAGGGCAGGATCAGCTGAGGTGCTGGCACACTTGGCCCAGCGCAGGATCAGCTGAGGTGCTGGCACACTTGGCCCAGGGCAGGATCAGGCCCTCCACCCCCAAACCAACACCAGGGTCTTCCTGGACTCTGGTGAAGTGGCACTGCTGTCACCAGGACACAGGCAGCCCCACAGCTGCTGGCACCGGTGGCAGGGGACTGGCTCTGAAATGCCAAAGACAGGCATTAGGAACTCTGGAAGGAACTGGGAACTGGGGGACATTTTGCACAGAGAAAACAATTTCTCATCAACCCTTTCCAATGATTTGTAGATTGTACTCAACCATTCACAGGAGACTGTTTTCAAGGACTTTATTTTAAATTGATATAGAGTCTATTCAGTTACAAAATTCATTTATTACATTCTTTTCATTTAATAGCTGGGATTCAAAGTGTTAAAGATTTGATTTACCCAAGTGAAAAAAGACCAAGGAATCATTTGTAAGTGGCATTTCTGGAGAATATGCCTAATGTTTCAAAGTTAGTGTTTTGTGCCTTTAGGTTACAATACTAATATCCTACTCCAAGTAAAGTGTAAGACACAGGTCTAACTAACAACCACATGAAACTCGGGCAACAACCATCCTGAAAGAGCTGTAACACGCGCACCGGCCTCCAGGCCTCGCATGCTCACACTCACGGAGGACTTGAGTTAGGACATCCTGCCTTTCCAGAAACACAGTGGCTCTGAATGCCTCAACTGCTCCTTGTGGTAGAGGGGTTAAAGGATCCTTTTCTGAAGTTGGCTTCTCCATGGAAGAGGAGAATGGCTTAAGGACATTCTGAAATTTAGAAACAAAATCAAACAAAACCCTTTTGCCAAAAAGACTCTTGTCGTCTGCAAAGCTGGTGAACATGTGGATGCCAGTATTTTTAGAGAGAGATGTTTTAGGGGCAGGAGGTAACTGACCAAGTGAGGATGCTTTGTAATTTTTTTTTTTTCCTGGAAAGGCAGAAAAGAATAAAAATCAGTTAAACATAATATTTAGAATGTAACATCTTCACTTGGGCATTTATGAATATGAAATCTACATGGCAACAAAAGTACCATCTTCTGATGACTGCACTGGGAAAGTCAACAAACCCACACTAATTCCTGTTCCGCTTATTTCTTGGCTCGAGCTCAGCACTTTCACCTGACCTCGTGCGACGATTCTGTCTGGGACTTATTTCTGTGTCTTGAAGATCGCACCTGAAAATGGAAAAAAGAAAACGGCAGCTTAGAAAATGATGATCCCTATTATTCCCCAGCAGTTTCTAGTTTACAAGCCCCTTCCCGTGTGTTTCTATGTGATCCTCCAAATAGCCTTCCACTCCACTGACAAGTCTGCTATGATAATTATTATGACTTTTATTATTATTTCCACTGCACAACTGAGAAAACAGTGACTTAGCAAAGATCACACATCATAAGTGACAGAGTTAGGAAGTGAACTCCTTTCTTCTGAATCAGAATCGAGCAGCTTTACGCTTCTGCTTCGGAGGCAGAAAGCTGCAGAAAATGTGCTTCCATCCTAACAACAAGACGAAGCCAGAGAGTCGAACAAAATCATAACTTATCTTGATCCTGTCAGACAGCTGAGGTTGTAAGGGAACCAAGAAAACAAAATCCCCTCCCAAGAGAGAGGAGCCACACGCATCCTTTCACTTCGGGCAGAGCACCGGGGAAAGGGGTCGCTGCCGCACGAGCAGGTGGGAAGACGAAAGTTGACGTTTTCTGGATTCTGCAGCACAGCCTGGTGCTGCGGGCCCCCGACACCGGAGCCTCGGCAGCGCTCCTTGAGACACTGACAGAGGGCAGGACAGTGAAGAGGGCCCACGAGGGGCACAGGGGTAAAGCAGGGGAAGGGGAGCGGCAGGGGTCAGGCCCTGCCTGATTTCCCAGGTTTGTCAGTGGAGTAGAAGGCTGTTTGGAGGATTAAATGAAACCGCATGGGAAGGCACTTATAAACTAGAAAATGATGTCGAGAATAAGAAGAGATGATTTAAAGTATATGGGAGGGGCTTCCTTGGTGGTGCCGTGGTTAAGAATCTGCCTGCCAATGCAGGGGACACAGGTTTGAGCCCTGGTCCAGGAAGATCCCACATGCCACAGATCAACTAAGTCTGTGTGCCACAACTACTGAGACTGCACTCCAGAGCCCACGAGCCACAACTACTGAAGCCTGTACGCCTAGAGCCCATGCTCCGCAAGAAGAGAAGCCACTGCAATGAGAAGCCCGTGCACTGCAACGAAGAGTAGCCCCCGCTCGCCGCAACCAGAGAAAGCCTGTGCGCAGCAACAAAGACCCAATGCAGCCAAAAATAAATAAGTAAATAAAATAAAAATTAAAATAAATAAAGTATATGGGAAGATGTGCATAGGTTAAATGCAAATATTACACCATTTTATATATGGGACTTGCGTATCTATGGATTTTGGTACCTGCAGCGGTGGGGGGGAGGGTCCTGGAACCAACCCCGCATGGATTCTGAGGGATAACTGCAATCTCAATATTGAGTCTTTCTTACACCTGCTCAAATCTGTTGCTGAGCCTCTTAGTGAAATTTTCATTTCAGCTATTTTGTTTTTCAACTCCAGAATTTCTATTTTTAAAAAATTATTTCTATTTCTTTATTGGTATTCTCTATTTGGTGAGACACTGTTCTCATACGTCCCTTTAGTCCTTTGATCAGAGTCAAAACAGCTGATTTCACTGGTTGCTTCTCCCCCGCCCCGGTGTGTATAGGCCACAGTTTCTTGTTTCTTTGTTTATGTCTAATTTTTTGTTGAAAACTGGACATTTTTACCAATATACTGCGGCAACTATGGGAATTAGATTCTCCTCCTTCCTCAGCGTCTGTTCATGATGGTGTCTGCTGCTGTTTGTTAAGTGACTTTCTGAGCTAATCCTGTAAATATACATTCTTTGTTGTGTGAGACCACAGACGTGTCTGCTACATGAGCTTAGTGGTCAGCTAATGACTAGATATAACTTTCCCTAATCGCCTGGAACCGATATAACACAGAAGCCCTTGTCACAATCAGTCTTTGCCAAGGGACTCTGTGTTGGGGCGTGCATTCAGCACTTGGGGGACAGCTCCACCTTAGCCTCTCCTTTCAGCTTGCATGGAGCCTCACAGTCAGCTCGAGGTGGGAGATTAGGACCCTCTCAGGTCTCTCCTGAGCACGCACAGAGCCCTAAGCATGCGTGGGACCTTCCAGAGCCACAGTGATATATCAGAGGTGGTCAAAGCCCTGAAGGAAATCTTATTTTCCAGCTTTTCCTTTAAGCTTTTTGCTTAACATATTGTGTGCCCCAACTGTTATCTACCTCAAATGGCCATGAAGTTAATCAATTGTCTCTAATTGTTTTAAACAAACACCTCAGGGGAAAAAGAGGCTTTTCACACTGGGTGAGCTCCAAGTCAGGTAAAGTAAAGACAGTCTTGCAAGTGGGAGTCTTCCAGGAAACCACCAGACAGATCAAATAATAATTCTCTGGGAATGAGGCTGTGAAGGAGCTCCAACTCCGTTCTGCCTTTTCTGCAGGTTGCCAGGCTGCTGGTCCTCATCAAGACAGCAGACTACTGGCTCCCAAGGCCACTGTCGGGCTAGAGAGAGGGGGATGGGAACAGGGGAAGTCAAATCACCACAAAGCTCACTGTTCTAACTAAAATTCAGATATTTTTCTTGAAGTAATGCTCCTTGGATTGCTGTTGTCTTTGGTTAATTTTCAGTTTTGAAAAAGTTGATTCTGGGGGCTTCCCTGGTGGCGCAGTGGTTGATAATCTGCCTGCCAATGCAGGGCACACGGGTTCGAGCCCTGGTCTGGGAAGATCCCACATGCCGCGGAGCAACTAGGCCCGTGAGCCACAATTACTGAGCCTGCGCGTCTGGAGCCTGTGCTCCGCAACAAGAGAGGCCGCGATAGTGAGAGGCCCGCGCACCGCAATGAAGAGTGGCCCCCACTTGCCGCAACTAGAGAAAGCCCTCGCACAGAAACGAAGACCCAACACAGCCAAAAATAAATAATAATTAATTAAAAAAAAAAAGAAAAAAGAAAAAGTTGATTCTGACAAGTTTTGTCAATTTTGTCACTGCTTTTATGGAATTTCCAGACGTCCTTATTTCACAACATCTACTGAATGTTTTCTCCTTTATCTTTTTAATTTTTTCCCCCAGCTTTTAACTCATGGTCTTAATATCTCTAAAATTTCACAAGTCAAATTTCTCATCTTTTTTTTCCTAAATAAATACATTTATTTATTTATTTATTTTTGGCTGCGTTGGGTCTTCGTTGCTGCGCACAGGCTTTCTCTAGGTGTGGCGAGCGGGGGCTACTCTTCGTTGTGGTGCGCGGGCTTCTCATTGTGGTGGCTCCTCTTTGTTGCGGAGCACGGACTCTAGGCGTGTGGGCTTCAGTAGTTGTGGCATGTGGGCTCAGTAGTTGTGGCTCGTAGGCTCTAGAGCACGGGCTCAGTAGTTGTGGCTCGTAGGCTCTAGAGCACAGGCTCAGTAGTTGTGGCGCATGGGCTTAGTTGCTCCGCCGCATGTGGGATCTTCCCGGACCAGGGCTTGAACCTGTGTCCCCTGCATTGGCAAGCGGATTTTTAACCACTGCACCACCAGGGAAGTCCCAAATTTCTCATCTTAATATTTTATTGCCATTTATTTATTTGGCTTCTGGGTTTTTTTGTTTTTTTTTTTAATGGGATGTTCCCCCTTATATTTAACTTCTATAAAATTACTGTTTCTTTGCTCTCTTACCTTGTTTTTAATTTCCTTCTAAAATTTTAAGTAATGTGTTTCTCCCATATTTCCCCTCTTTGATTTGCCTTCACAATAGCTGGCAACAAACATGGCTATAGTGTTAGTGGAAGAAGCAGCCTCTACCATAAGCATGGGCTTGAAGTAGAGTCCCTAGCAAGCAAGGATCTCAAGGTTCTCCCAGAGTAATTCTCTAAAATACCTCATCCTCAAAGATGCAGGAATCCTAATAGGATAAGCCACCTCAAGATTTTTTTCTAAGCATGAAACACACTTATTTACTAGAATGAAGACACTTAATAACACACTTATTTACTAGAATGAAGACACTTAATAACATGGCCCAAACATAACAGGCTTTTAAATTCTTAGCCTCTGGAAGGTATAATCAATGGATTTTTGAGCAAACTTTGCCAACTTTATGCTGTTAGCCAACTGGGGATACTCCTGCGGAGGACCACGGTGAGAGGCATCAGGAAGCCCTGAATCTACTGAATACAGAAGCCATACCTGGGAGATGTGGCCATCTATTACCAGCTTGCTTCCAGTATACACTATTACCAGGATGATTTACCTTCCTCTTGGTAGAGTCACGGAAAGAACCTCTCAGTGTGAGGGCTCCCGCCACTTCCTGTTGATTACAGGGGGCCTGGGCAGAATAAGGGCCATTTAAACAGGGAAGAGGTTTCTGATTATTCTTCTTTTTTTTTTTTGGAAACACAAGATTGGTTGTTTCCCTGCTGTGAGTACTTTCAATTTTTTAAGCACTGTATGGGGCAAAGGGCCCGTCCAGAATACTAGTGCATAAGCTTGAAGAGGGACCAAAAACTGACAAGCATTACATGGAAGGAAAGTTACAGGCCAGTTTCTCAACATGACAACAAAACATCTTAAACAAAATATTAAGAAACCAAATCTAGCAACATATAAAAGAGCTAATACACCATCAACAAATTAGGTTTATTTCAAGAATGCAATCTTGATTTAACATGCGAAAAATCAATGTAATTCACCACATTAACAAAATAAAGGAGAAGAATCACATATTCATCTCAATATATTCAATAGAAAATATTAAAAAACACTCGAAAATATTCAACATCCATTTATGTTAAAAACTAGGAATATAAGGTAAAAATACTGAATGCTTTCCCACTAAGATTGGGAATAAGAAAAGGATACCCTTATTACCACTTCTAGTTAACATCTAAGTAGCAGTCCTAACCTGTTCAATTAAGCATTAACAAAGACTTTAGAAAAGGTATTATATTGAGATGACGTGGTTATAGATGTTGAAAAAAACCCCAACCCTATAGGGTATTAGAATTATTAAGTAAATTTATCAAAATTCGTGAATACAGGGTTAATGTAAAAATTTAATTTGCTTCATATATTAGCAACAAGCAATTAGAAAACAGTAAACAAACAACAAAAGAATACTATTTTTAATAACATAGTTACCAGAGGAATGCAAATTTAAATCACAATGAGACACCACTGGACCCTATGAAGGAGAATGACTAAAATGAAAAAACTAAGAATGCCAAGCATTGATGAAGGACATGGAACTTCTGGACCGCCCACTGTTGATGGGAGTTTAAAATGGTATGAGCACTTTGGAAAAATGTTTGGCAGAAGCTACTGTATACATGCACATCCTAACACCCAGCTATACCACTCCTCAGTATATACTCAACAGAAACAAAAGCACATGCACCAATGGACAACTACAGTTACGTTCCTGACAACCTTATTCATGACAGCCAAAAACTCGAAAAAATATATCTAGCAAAAGTAGTATGGGTAAATAAATGGTGACTTATTCATACAATGGAATATTACAGAGCAGAGGTGCTCAAACTTTGGCCTGCAGCAGGATCATCTGAGGGCTTCTTAAAACACAGGTTGATGGGCCCCATCCCCAGAGTTTCTCATTCAGAAGGTCTGGTGTGGGGCTCAAGAATTTCCTTTTCTAATATATTCCCAGGTGATACAAGCGCTGCTGGCCAGGAAACCACACTTTGAAAACCACTGCTCTAGATAAAGCAGTGAAAAATAACAAACTACCGTGATATGCAACCATGGAAAAATCTCACACATGTAATGTTGTCTCCAAGAGTGCACACTATATGGTTCCATTTATATGAAGTTTACAACCAGGCAAAATTAACCCATGGTGATGGAAGTCAGAACTGTGCTTACCTCTGGGAGGAGGCATGAGAAGGCTCTTAGAATGCCAGGAATGTTCCAAGTCCACATCTGGGTGGTGACCTTGGTGGCCCCCCATGATCCACACCTCCTGCCTCTGTGCAATCCCCTTCCCTAGCATCTGGGGCTGGCCCTGTGACTTACTTTAACCAACAGGATGTGGCCGAAGTGATACAGCACAAGTTTCAGGACTAAGTCTTAAGAAGGCTAAGAGATTTTTGTATTTGCACTCTTGGGAGCTGTATCAGTCTGGGTCCAGTCAGGACCATGATAACTTGAACAGAAACGTTTAGTATAAAGAATTACTAACTGCAACAGAGGACTGGAGTAACGAGGGGTTGGCTAGTAAGAAGGAAAGAGAATCCTGAAGAATATATTACAGAAAGAGTAGAAATAAGGAATAGCTGCTCCTCAGGGTTGAGATGCAGCACCCCAGGAAGAGCCCTCTCCCCAGACAGATCCAGACACCTGCGTGGAGAGGGCAGGGCTGTGGCTAACTGAGTCAGAGCAATGAGCTGCTGGCCAGGGTACACTGTAGGACCAGGCACTGGGGAAGGCCTGCAATCAAGAGGCAAAACCCCTTCTTCTTGCAATGTCTCTCCAGTGCCCTCTACTGATAAAACTTAACATCAGGAGAGCCGGCAAAGGAAAAATATTTAAAGGTCCCAATTCAGTTTTCACAGAGCAGGCAAAAAGGATGAATTTGGAGCTGAGGCAATAAACTGATAACTGGCACAGGGGCCCTGAGCCTCCATATACAAAATCCCAGCTATCCTGCTGGAAAGACCACGCGGAGAAACCACATGGAGAAGAACAGGCTCCCAGACTACATGGAAAGACAGAGAAGTCCAGACACCTCAGCAGAACATCACCTCCAGCCGCCCTGCCAGTTGGCTACGTGCCACATAAATAACCACCAGCAGCCTGAGGCCAGCCCAGACTGAAGAATCATAAGCAAATGAAATGGCTGTGGCTTAAGCTCCTAAATTTCCGGGTGATTTGTTACATGGCAATTAAAAACTAAACAGAAACTTTCTGTTCAATTTGTTTTGGTTATCTACTGCTACATTCTCATGAAACAGCACAATCCCTTATTTGGTCATGATTCTAGATCTGGGCAGGGCTCAGAACAGACAGCTTAATTGGGTCTGGAGGGTCCACTGTGAGGAAGGCTCACTCACATGGTGGCAAGCTGGTGCTGGCTGTTGACTGGGAGCTCAGCTGGAGGGAGGGTTGGACCTCCGTTCTCCTCCAGCTGTCCTCTCTCCATGCCCGCGGTGGGCTTCTCACAGCAGAGGGGCTGGGTCCAAGAAGAAGCATCCTAAAAGTGAGTGTTTGGAAAGGACAAGCCCCACTGTGCACAAACGCTTACCAAACTTCTTCTCACATCACATGGCCAAACCCAGAATCAACGTGGACCTCAGGAGTGTGAATACTGGCGGGGCATGATTCACGGGGGCCACCAAAGTAACCCTAACCTCAGGGGTATTCAGTTGTAAAAATTCATCAAGCTGTACACTTAAGATGTGCATACATTAATAATAGTTATTAATAAGTAATAGTTAATAAAGTTCACTCCTCCAAAGAAAGACAGCCAAATGATTAATAGTCCTCCCTTCGAAAATGCGATGGGCTCATTAGCACACTGCAAATGACTTCTCATGGGGTTAGGATGAAATGCAGATTATCAATAGAGAAAATGATTCTTCCTTTTCTGATTTTATAATACTAGAAAAAGCTATTTCCTAAAAAAAGATTTTTAAGGCACTAAGAGATAAAGGGTTAAAAAAGATTTGTAAGTGGCAATCCTCATCCATTCACAGGTTCTTGAAGCCACATAAGCCGTGTCACTAACAGCTAGAATCCACCAGGGAGTGTATTCAGATCCAATGAATACTGACTGACATATTCAATCCCTCATACGCCTACTGAGCGCCCACCATGGGTCCCCCCAGGCACCGTGCGGGGCATGGGGTATAATGAGCATCTGCTCTAGGAAGCGCGTCGGGTGGTACGCGCCCACTGCTGCGGGAGCAGGGAGCAGCCAGGGGCCTCTGAGCAGAGCTGGGAAGGAAGGAACGACAACTCCCGTCCGAAGAAAGGGGAAAAGGCAACTCAAGCGGAAGCAACAGCAGGTACCAGGCAGCATGACTCTGAAGCAAATGTGAGTAGTTCAGCCAGGCTGCAACAAGGTGGGGCGGGGAGGGGAGGAAGGGCAGTGCAGGAGCCAGCAGGTAGGCTGGGGCCATGGCTGGAAGAGTCTTGGATGCTGGTGAGTCCCTGCAGGACTTTACCACAGAGAGAACACAGTGTATTTTAGGTCTCATGGGCAGAATGAAGCGTACCGACTAGAGGCAGAGAGGCAGCTGGATGGCTGTGGTAGGAAGCCAGAGAGAAGAGCGAAGGGCCTGCGCAGGCCGTGGCACAGAGGGGCCAACAGAGACAGTTCAGGGGTCGTCCACAGCTCCGCCACTCAACGCGGGGCCCCAGAAGCAGCGTCAGCAACACTGGGGAGCATGCTAAAATGTAAACTCCTGAGCCCCAGCCCAAATCTCCTGACTCCTGATCTCAGGATTGAGTGGAGCCCAATAATCCATGTTTTAACAAGTCCTCCAAGTGATCTTGATGCAAATTTAAGTCTGAGGACCACTTATCTATAAGACTTCGCAATCACTGCAGGTGAGAGGTAAAGGAGAGTGAGAAGCTGAAGATGATTCTTAGGTTTCTGGCTGGAACTGTGGGGCAGACGGTGATACCACCATTCACTGAGGGAGGGGACAATGGAAGAGGAGCAGGTCAGGAGAGAAGGGACTCAGACCCTCCGAGAAGACATTCCCCCACATTTTATGGATAAGGAAGTTGAAATCTGGAAACGTGAAATGATTGACCTGGACCATTTTTCTTCCTATTTTCATTCTGTTCAACGTAAATATATCCTGTAGCTCAAAATGATAAGATGAACCAATATTCACAGATATAAGAACCCAAGACCAGTCTGCAGAAAACAGGGTTTTGTTTTGGGTTTTTTTGCTGCTTATGAAAATACTGCTTTATATGGGGGCATTGTGTTGCTAATAGAACCTCTCAATCATTTATGGAATTAGGAGAACATGCTGGGACTGAAATAGTATGTTCTAGGACTAATATCTCAAATATGCCACTTGTGGTACCACAAAATGCCTATAAGCTTAAGACGGGTATTTGTAGAACTATCACATTTTGTTGAAAAGTAAAGCTGTGCAGCCTTTCCCTGATTCTGCTTCTAAAGCTACACTGTGGCACAAGCTGGTTTAAACTGCTCTACACTTGGCTGAAACCAGGAAGCCTGAATTCTTAGCCCAGAAGGCCACTAACTAGCTGTGGACCTCAACCTCATCAACTTACCTCTCTGGAGCTCAGCCTCCTTCTCTATAAAATGAAGGGACTAGACTAGATGAGCACTTACATCCTTCCAGCTTTAACATTTATTATCTGTGAGGATCAAGCGATGGGATTTGTTTTCTAAGTGATTTCTTATAATAGTGACTTTAAGAGGTCATCATTGCCAAGAATGGGCTTGGACTCAGGAATTTTGGGCTACAGCTTGTCAGAGCCATTGACGTCAGGATTTAGTTTAGCATAAACAGGGGGATTCCTGGTACAAGAGGAAGTAGTTAGCTAACGAGTGGCCTCCTCTCCTAGAATGCAAAGTTCAATAATGCTTAGGTGAGACTAATGCAGCCACAATCTCAAACTTTCATAAAACGCTACTGTTTGAGCCACCAAATATCTCATTGGCCTAATAAACCTACTCATAATGCTTTCCCTGGATACACCACACTTTTCCATTCTCCCAGTGATTCAGCTATAATACTACAAAATGTCAGCACAGGAAACCTCATTCTTGGGAAAGACAATTTAGCTTAATGGTCCATAGAGCTGAATTTTGACATAGATTAAAATCTCAGCTCCATCACTTATCACTTACTGCTAAGTGACCTTGGATGGAGATTTACCTCTTTCAGCCTCAGAGAGGTTTTCAGAAAGGTGAAGATGTCAAGAACATCAAATGCTGCTAAGAAGTCAAAGGAGATGAAGTCTAAAAAGTTGTCCTTTCGACTTAGCCACATAGAGGTCTTCGATGACTTCAATGAAGGCTATTTCAGAAGAAGGATGGGGCTGGCTGAGGATGTTGATGAGTCAGTGGGAGATGAGGAATGGAAACTGCAAGTAGAGGCCACCTACTGAGAAAGGAAGGAGAGACACGAGAGCAGCTTCAGGATGAGACTGAGTGAGGCGGTAGTTAGTCAGTTGGTTTCAAGATGGGAGAGATTCGGGCTCGCTGAAAACCTAACGAGAGAGAGAGAGAGAGGACAAGAGAGGGAGAGATGCCTAAATGAGAGAAGAGAGAATGGGTAACATTCCTGACAAGAGGGTAGGAATGAGGTAGGAGAAACTAGACTCTATAATAAAGAGGCAGCCCTTTATTATAAAAGGAAGAAATTATAAAAGGAGGGATAAAATATGTACAAACACAGGCAGATTTATACATTTGGTGTTGGAAAGATGAGGATTCCCATACAATGGCTTCTATTTTTTCTACAAAGGAAGAGAAAAGGTCTTCAGCTAGGCTGGAGCCACTGAAAAGAATAGAGAAGGGTTCAAGTAATCCTTGTGAAGAACAAGACATAGAAATAATCACAGAAACAGTAAAAGTGCTAGGCAGTTTTGAGGGCCCACTTGTGGTATGTGATCTTCATGAAATTTTAGTGGAACAAATCTGCCCAGTTGTACTACAGTCTTATGACTGGCAACATTTAGGAAAGGATTAAAAGTTTTCTAAAGAGTCTAAGCCACTGCTTAAGGCCCGACTGTTAATTCCTGACTATTAATTGCCCATTGGAACAATTTATCTTTAGAGAAACAACTTCTGACAAGTAACTGGAGTTATTACACTAAGATTCCATTTCTAAGCAGAAATATATAGAAACAAGTAGTGAACTGGAAATCTTTACCTTGATTTTTGTGAATTATTACTTGCTTAAGTCAGTAAGCACAAATATTCTTTGGTTTGAAAATCAACTGTATAGAATTATAATTTATCAGGTGAAAGTACATGCTTATTTCGTGATTATGAGAACTCACTTATGTGATGCTTCCCAGGCTTCCTCTTCTTCTAGGAGATCTCTTATGATGTCTGAACTGGAACTAAAAGGACACGTACATCAATATTGCCAGACAATAAAAAGACCGTGGTTCCATTCATATAAAATTCTAGAAAATGCAAGCTAATCTCTAGTGACAGAAAGCAAACCAGCAGACCAGTGGTTACCTGCAGGGGGCAGGGGGTGGGCAAGGAGGGACTACAAAGTGGCCCAAGGAAACTTTGGGAGTGATGGATAGGTCATCACCTTGACTGTGCCGACGACTTCACAGTACACATGTGACAAAGGTCATCAAATTGTGTGCTTTAAATATTTGCAGTTTATTATACATCAATTTCAATGAAGCTGTAAAAAAAACTTAATTAATTAGCAATAATAAAGAAAAAAAAATCCCTAAAGCTTAAATAAACGCCTCAGTAAAAAAACCTGGATTCAAATGGAATATAATCGTGAGCCTTTTCAATTTCCATTTATGGCAACCAAAGATCAAATCATGTTTTAAAAACTGCAGTTTAGTAATGAAATTCACAAGAGATATTAAGTTCCTAAGTGTCTGTTAGTCCCTCTGTAACCAAATAAAGTAAAATGTAATTAATTTGAACTGTGCTAATCCTGTAATTTGTTATAATGCAACTTAGCTTAAAGTGCTACGTAATCTTTGGCCTATCTGTGCAGGGCAGGGAGGGAGGCAGGGGAGCAGAGTAAATAAGGATAGAGAGGACAGGTATTACTTCTTTAAAAGAAAAATGTTTTAAGGCTTTTAGCATCTTGTTCTTACCCAACTAAATTCCTTATATGTGTGTGTGTGCGTATATATATATATTAGGAAAAAAAGCATTTCTTTAGACATCCAAGACACACAAGACACAGAATGTCATGGGCAGTGTATGGGACAACTCAAATAGTCGTCACAACCCCCAGGATAAAGAAGGCTCAAACAAAGGACTAACTCTCTCTCGGGCAAGAGACAACAGGTTTGGAAATGTTAGTGCCAATCTTATTTCTAGTGATATTCTAAGAAATAACAAAAGTTTAAAAATTATGAAGATTTAAAGTGTCAGTGAATCATTCTCAACCACTTCTGAAAAACTACCTTGAAGCAGTGTTTGCCTACAGCGCCTGAACAAAAAAAAAGGGGGCAACAGTCAATAAACACAGTTCTGTACCAAACATTTTACTCAAGGGATTTCCCCAATTCCCAAGACCCTCAAGGAGCTACACGCAGGGTGTCCCTGACTGTGGCTTGTGTGTACAATGGCCTATGTGTAAGCACTCCATTCGCATTGCAATGTAGTGACCCTCCAATACAGCAAGCACAATTCAGGATGAGGTTCCTCAAAGGGTAGAAGCACGACTCCTCGTATTTGTGGATCGAGAAAACATGTAACAATAATGAAGTATTATATATTTAGTAATACTGTTAATTTATATTTTATCCATTAGAGAAGCGCATATATACATTTTAAAAATAGTAGTACATACGCCTGTGAGACACTCTCGATTATGTCCATGGATAATTCTCGATATGCATATGCTTTTGCAAACCAGCTGCAATCATTCTTTCAGGTCCCTGGGACAGGAACCATTGACCTAACCTGTCAGAGTACCTAAGCATCTACTACTCTTTTACACTGAGGATGGCCCCCTGCTCAAATGCAAGTGTCCCTGAAAATAATAACACATTAATTTATCATCAGTCATTTTCACCTTAGTATATACAAGCCTACTATAAGCTTTCCCATTAAACAGCTAGCTAAATATAGTGTTCATTAGGAGAGGAGAGGAAAAAGCAGAAGACCCTTAAGGAGACACAAGGCAGATTTCACCAACTTCATTATTTTCCTAAGAGACAGACCCACCTGGCCACTCGCTGGGGAGGGCTAGCAAACACCGCCACCCTTATTCCCATAGAAGAGGTCTAAACCTTTCTGTTCACAAGATCCCAGCCTTTGTTAATCCTTACTTTGGTGGTAACTACACCAACTTTATCAAGAAAACTGAAGCTGTTTATGGGAAATTTTCATTTCCTTCTCTCTATGCCAAGTGATACTGATACCATCACCCACTCTTCCTTACCTGAACGGAGCTAGGGCAGTGTCTCTCAACCTTTTTCCATGACTGCCCCCACTCCCCACACCTAAGAAGTCTTTTCAGAGCTTCTTTTTTTCCTAATTGCCCCGCAATGAAATTTTAACACCACAAATATAATGTATATCTGTTTACATACTGTGTGTGTGTATACATGCTTTACACGCGGAGTAAGATTTTCTTTTTAACCATCTAGCACCCCCCCACCCAATTCCCACCCCTTGGGGGGTGAAATCGCTCCTATTGAGAACTCATGAGCTAGGGGAATGGGAGAAAGGGGCGGTCATATAGCTCTAGGTCCTGGCAGGTATCACATCACTAGAGAAACAGTAAAGTCGGCTTCCTGCTGACACCCCCCAACACACACATACAATTTTTTTTCAACAGGAAGGTTACAAAGCATCCCTACTATTCCAGCTAAGTAAGCAGGATGGCCAAGCCTGTCAAATAACCTATTAGTCTGTGATCAATTAACCTCCCGGCTTTCAAATCGTCAGTACAAACCACTGATTTGTTGAAGGAAAATATTTGCGGATCATTAAGGACACAAACCTAAGAGGTTTTTGCTACACTATTTCAGTGAAAACAGATGGTAGAGGAGGTGTACAAAAGACACATCTCAGAAGTGGTCTGCAATCTCCTCTTCGTCTGCAACTTCAATACTACCAACCAGCACGATGCACAGTGCCTCGATTTCCTCAATTCTCATCACCTTTCCTTCTACTCCAGCTCAGTCGCTAACCTGATGATAACCACATCACTAAACTGAATGACAGAAAGTTTGGGAGGCTTGACGTTTACCTAAAACGAAGTTTCAGCATATTTTGCTATGTCTGCTGCTCTAATTCTAGCCACCACTTAGAAAGTGTGAGTTGATGCTGACTAATACAATTAAAATAGCAGACAGAAATGTCCATTCCTTTTTAAGGTAATGTACTTACTATATTCTACTCAAAAGCCACATTCCTGAAATTAAACATACTGTTTCACAAATAGGATTTTACAAAGAGACTACTGGGCAAAACAGGCAGTGTTACTAAAATTATCACTCTCAGATCTCTTCCTTGTGTATTGCAGTAATTAGTAGTTTTGAAATCTTAATCATTTTAATATGCCTTGGAGATCAAAAATTCCTTTCACACACTTTCAAGACATCTAAACAATCCTCCACAGGAGAAAATAAATTACTCCCTCCAGTATACCCAGAGTCAGGGCACACACAAGCCTACACAGCTGTAGCTTTTAATTCTCAGACAAGAAATTTTTTCAGAGTAAACTTCAGATTCTCTACAATTTGGGTTTGAAACACTCTGGGAGACCATGATTCAAGAAGCCAGATGAATGTGGAGTCTGGAACTTGAACGTTAGAGCTCCCTGTGGGAGGGTGTTCAAATCGTGCTGTCTGATGTCACCATCCAGACCAGGCTAGAGTGGATATTATTATACAAATTAAATACATGAGATAAAGATTTATAGGCAAAAAATATGAATCTTCAATTCTATGGAATTCCCTCTTCCTATACAGGAAGAGTCTAGTAGCTCTATTTGGAACACCCACACTTAATTTAGACTTCATTTTCAGCTCAAACTTTCAGAAGTGTAAGCTCAACTGCTTTCTTCTTTGTTTGCTGGCTGCTGGTTGGTCTTTGTCCAGTTGGTCTTCCTATAATATTTTACTCTTGTCATTCTCTGATCAAAAGTAGTGGCATAACATCTTACCAGGTGAAGGAAAACACTTTCTTTGCTTATTTATCTTGCAGCCTTCTATTTCTACCGGTCAAGATTTTACCACCAAAGCTGAAAAGTGACATACCAAATTCCTCTGGCAAAGGGATGACTGCTCGTACTACCCAGAGGAAAAAAGTCACAGGTTTTAGTGTTGGACAAAGTCAGGGTTTCAGTCTTGTTTCTGTCATTTGGTGTACCCTGGGCAAGTTACTTAATCTTTCCGAGTCTCAATATCCTCACCTGAAAAGTCAGGATAATAAGACATATAGTTCAAAGGAATATTTTAAAGATTAATCAATATAATACATAGAATGTTTAGCATAGAGCTTGGCACACAGTAAGTGTTCAATAAATGCTGCATCCATTTTCATAAACCAGATTTGGGTCTGAATTACCCAAATAACTGCCTCAGCACCATGCTTCAATTTGCCCTAGGAGACCAGATCACTATGTGCTGTTTTAATCTTTAATCTTTGGTTTCTATGACACCAAGGTGCAAATTCATCAGAACTTTTTATTTATCCAGCATGGCAGGTACACAGCGTACTGTGGGGTAGGTAAAATGCAAACATCTGCTACAAAAATCCTACGGATTAAAGATCACTTACAAGTGGAATTTTTCTATTATCTACTAGTTACTCTCCACCAATCCCCACCCCCCCAAATCTCCCCTCATAATTGTGGCATTAATTTGAGCATGGTTGAGTATATCCAACTTAAAAAAATACCTCTTTAAGGGCTGATCACTGGAGGACTGATGGACAGCATATAAGCCCACTAGACAATGGTACTTAAATAAATGCTACCAGCTCCATGAATCCTTCCTCAGACCCCTGTTTCAAATACTCTGTTCTGTAGGGTGAGCAACAGCTTATGTGCCAAGTATTTTAGCAGGTGGCTGACAATAATATTAGAATAGTAAACATCCTAGGTTGAAAAAAAATCACTCAATGACAAAACCAAAAATTACCATTTTGTTAGTAATTACTTCTACAAATCACTGTGATGACTAGTTTATATACACTAGCTTTAATTCATATAAGAACCCTAGGTTTTATCCCCAATTGACAGGTAGACAAAAACTCAGAGAAACTAAAGGGAAAAGAGGGATGTTTTCATGCTCTCCACTAGATCTAGAAAAAGATAAAATGAAGAAAGCTCCAGATTCAGATATAAGAAAAATATAATAACAGAACGAACTTATTTATCAAGTAATATGTGGAAAATCCTTAATAAGAGATGAAATGTTCAATTTACAAAGAATTCACAATACATGATCACCTCATTTGCTTTTTAGAATCACCCAGAGAGGCTGGCAGGGCACAAACACTATCATCCTATTTTATCAGTGAGGAAACTGAAGCCCAGGGAAATTAATTCAATAATCTACCATGTGCCAGGCACCCTGCTAGAGGCGCAAAGCCATGGCTGAGCTGATGAACAAAGACGGATGGCTAGGTACAGGGATCTGATGGACGCATATAAATTTCAAGGACTCGATGTCATAGCATCTTAGGGGAAGATACATTCCCCCAGAACAATGCCCCATTCATCCAAAGGACTGTAGATCCCAGGTACCACCCAGTTTAAGCTCTTTTGAAAATGCAAAAGATATGGCAACACGACTCCATGTTCCCACATTTTCTCTACAAGCTTTCAACAATCAAAATTCTCCATCTGAAACAAGATGAACCATTTAGCTTTCAGGGGTATTCTGAAGTCCAGAAATGTTCCCAGAAAAAAAAAAAAAAAAAAAAAACAGTCTGTAATAAAATACAAAACAGTAATGTATATCAGTAGAAAAAGATTTTGTGGCAATTTTAAATTCATTCGACGACACATTCTTAACAGTTAAAAACCAAATGTAATGTGTTAACCTTCCAAAAACAATTAAGATTTTTAAAAATAACAAAACTATCATTGAATTACAGTAAGATACTTACACCTTAGGTTCAGTTACTTTGACAAGGTTTTCTTTAGATACTGTTTTCTCTTAATTTGACCAGAAACATAAACACCTAGTCATCAATTTTCTTAATAATTCCAGTGCCCCTAAATTACAAAACCCCGTTACTATATCTGTCTTACCTTACTGCTGCATTACGAACCTTCACGAACCAATTTATATAATATGACATTGACGAAGACGATGACGATTTCCAAAACTTTATTGTAAAGTACCTACTCTTTTTTTGGCTAAAGTAGATTCATATCTTTACATGGTTCAAAATCAAAATGACATGAGAAGATGGGACACCGAGAGGTCTCACTTCCTCCTCTGTCCCCAGGCAATCCGTTCCCCTCTGACTCCAGCACATAATCACTTATTAGTTTGTTGTTTACTCTTCTGATGTTTCTTTATGCAAAACCAAAGAAATAAAAGTATACTCATTTCCTCCCCTTTTAGAAAAGAAACAGAATGCTATCTATGCTGTTCTGAATTTTGGTCTTTTCACTTGCAAACGTATCCTGGAAATCTCTCCGTGTCAGCATGTAGAGATTTTCCTTTTTGAACAATCACATAGTAGTATCTCATTGTGTGGATGTACCAGAGTTTAATCAACCAGCCCCCAAGGATGAATACTCAAAGTAGTTTCCAACCTTCTGTTATGATAAACAATGACTCGATGAATAACTCCAAGTATAGTCATTTGTACGGGTGCAGGTGTACCTATAGGACAAATTCATGAGAATACTGGGTAAAAGGCCAAACAGTACTTTTGGTTGGTCTCACCAGCTTCCTCTCCTTAGGGACTGTATTATGTAGCACTCCAACCAGTAATAAATGAGAGTGTGTGTTTCCTCATACCCTTACTGCAGAGTCTATTAACAAATGTTAAGATGCTTGCCAACCTAACGGGTGACAAATAGATGCAATTTGCATTTCTCTCTGGGCAAACCATCTGTTCAGGGCTTTTGCCCATTTTTCTTTTGAGTTTGTGGGTCCTTTCCTTCTCAGTCTCTAGGTGCTCAAAAAGAATATTAAATCTTGAATGTTTTAAAAAAGTTTCTATTAAACCTCTATACATGCATGATAAGAAAATGTATTAGCATGTCTTCTTTCATAGTCAACAACATTTCTAAGTTATATCTGAAAGTTAAACACATTCGAAGTTTTTTCTTAGTTGATGAGAAAGAATTCCAAAGCAAGCATCTACTATATGGGCAATCCTCACTACCAGGTGATCCTACAAAACTTACCTGGCATGTTCTGTTTCCCATTCTCAAAGGCTCACCCCTCAAATTGCCTACCCGCCAGCCCACCCCAATCTCAGCTGATGAAACTGCCTTAACTATGTTAAGAAGATAAAAGCAGGGGGAGTTCCCTGGTGGCCTAGTGCTTAGGATTCTGGGCTTTCACTGCCAAGGCCCGGGTTCAACCTCTGGTTGGGGAACTGAGATCCCGCAAGCCACGCAGCACGGCCAAAAATGTAAAAACAAAAAGACCAGCAGGAACTTGCTGCCCCTGCAACTGTGCCTATGTCCTGCCTTCCTTGCTGCTTCTACAGGTCAGTCAACCCCACTCCTAACAAAGGCCGACCCTTCCACCTGCTCCCACCTCGCTGCCTCCTCGGGACTTCACTCACGCAGCTGGCTCCCCACCCCTCATCAGTGTCCCCTTCTCGACTGCATATTCCCATCAAAGCCCTCCGGCAATCCCGTGTTCCTCCACGTACAGTCCTCCTCTCCGCCACCCTTCACAGCAGAAGTTCCTGCGAGCTGGTGGGAGGTGCTCTCTCCTTCGCCCCCTAAGGCTTCCCCTCAGCGCACACCGCTCAGTCTTCCAGGGACCGCTTCACTCGAAGCCACACCTGCTAAAACCTTCATGTTGCCCAAGTCCACAGTCCCTGCTCCCTAGTCAAACAAGTCTTGTCTCATTTGACTTCTCATCTGTTTTCTTCTGTCAGCTTCCATGGTATCACAATGTCCTAGTTTTCTTCATCCACCACTGGTCTTATTCTTCCTGGATCTCCTTTGCTCAGTCTTTTCTAAATGCTTCTACTTTCTCAATGTTGGAGTGAGAGAGGGTTCAGTCCTAGGTGCCTTTTTCTCCTTCTTAAAGCCAAAATTCATCCACAGGCTGAACTTTTCCTATCCTACCACGTCCAAACCACCTGCATGTGCTGTCTATCCTACCTCCAAAATACATCCCCAATCCCACCCATTTCCGTCTTTACCATGATGGTCCTAATCTGCTCTACCATGACCCCTCGGATGGACTGGACCAAAGCCTACCTGGTCTCCCTGCTGCCACTCGCCTCACCTCTAACCCCCCGTTCACTCTTCACAGCATCTGGAGTCATCCTTTTAAACCATATAAACCAGACCATACTGTCACCAGATCAATATTGATAAGTCAGTTGGTCCCCAAGTTAATCTACAGATTGAATTTAATCTCATCCAAAATTCCAGTAGACCTTTTCTTTCTTTCTTAGCAACTGACAAGTTAATTTTAAAGTTTATATCGAGATGCAAAAGGACCCAGAATAGCCAAAACAATTTTTAAGCCCATGGCAGCACCTCTGGCCTCCAGCATCAATCATCTCTTTGATGGCAGTGTCTGACACACAAATGTTATCATTTTTTATGTGGCAAGAAAAGGGTTAGGAAATACTGTATTCAACAGATAATCATACCTTTTAGGTCAATCACTTTAAATTCTTATAAAAAGTGAAGAAAAGTACTGTGTATTTTTTTTCAAGGAAGAGAAATAAAAGGACATTAGGTTAATTCCAAACACTGGAATCCTCTTGGCACTCTGGAAAAAACTCAGATTCAAAGTACAATCAAACATTCGTGCTTATGTTTAACTTATAAACTTAAGGGAAAAAAAGAAAAAAAAGAAGACATCAACTCTGAGAGTCTAATGTAAGGGACAAATTTTTTTAATTAGCAAAATTTTCACCGCTACAACTAGATACTGAATCAAAATCTCAAGTTAAGTGGGCAGGGGGACAAAATCACGATGCTTCATTTTGTTCTGACTCAACTATTAGCAGCATAAATGACCAACACAAAAAAAAAACCCCAATACTAGAAGACAACGAGATCACAGTAACAGGTTACGATATTCAGCCTCGTAAGGAGAAACGAATTACAAGACCAGCAGCATCTCAAGGTGAAAATGTCCTCTACCACTGAAGAAGCTTCCGTTCGAACACGAGTTCCCTGGACAACAAGAGGCAGGGTATGAAGCTCGTGATGGGAGCAGCACGTCTTCTGCACAGCCAGGCCAACTTCTATATCATCTGCCCAGCTGCCCACGCTGAGGACGCGTGGTCAACTGTACAGATGTGGGATGCCTGGCCAATACCAACCACCAAGCCACAGAAACCCAGTATCAAGTCAAGGTTCAGGCCATAAAACTCTCGTCTTACAATCTGTTCAAGGAGGAGGAGAATTTTAAAACCACCTTATACTGCTGGGTTTTAGGCAGCGGACACTGAACCGCCTTGTGACTCAGTTCCCACAAAAATGAGGCCTTAGACCAAATGATCTAGTGTATGAGAATTATCCCTCCAAAAGTATATTGACTCCAAATTTTAATGTTGACACATATTTTTTAATTTTTGATTTGTACTATTATTACCCATACTCCAGTAACAAGATGTAAAAGGCTCTAACGAAATGTGCTTACTAGGGCAGGGGCAGCATACCCATAGTAAAGCACCTTACAGGCTTCCACAAGTGACTTCTGCAGAATTACCTAAAAAATAACAAGCCTCCACATTTGAGGCCCATCATATTTTAATGCTTGAATCTCTCTAAGATACAAGAACAATGGGTACTACTTACGTGGTAAAATCAATAGGAGTAAGCAAAATCAGCAATTTAATATGTACCCGTGTTCCAGAATGTGACTATTTGTGTGGGACTAAGAGAACAAAGAAGACGTGCAAATAAACACGGCATGTCCCTCTGACAGGACAACCATATAATCTACCATCTAAACCCAGACACTTGGGAGAGTGATACAGGGTACTACTAATAATGATGCCAAGAGAATAAGTGGGAACCAGCCGATCTCAGAGACACCAGAACATATGGTCATTCTATGTCTAACTGACATTTTAAATAACTCAGTTAAAATGCTGTTCTACTAACAAAGGAATCAATGGCACCCAAGATAAAAATTCTGACGCAATTCATGTTATAATGGGGAAAAATCTGGGCTGAGAATTACTGGCTTCAATTCTATTCAGTGAATGACTTGAGATAAGTCACATCACCTCTCTAGGCCTCCATTTCCTTACCTGTGATATGAAGGTACTACATTTAGTGATTTCTCAAGGTACCTTTGAAATTGAAAATGTTTGTATTCTATCCTAATGTGCCTTCTTCCCAGGCTCTGAAGGTCTCCAAGGAGATCTCATAACATGTGTTCCTCTGATTTAAAAGCAAAGATAGTATAAATTGAGAAGGCAGGAAAAAAGCTCTGACTTTAACTTTCAAGTTGACTATAACAAATGATAAACTTGAACAATTCACTGAAAATACAAAATTCCAACAGTATGATGTGGAAGTTACATATCATTTCTAGTTCATCCAATTTCATTCACCAGAACAAGACTAAAGGATTCTGATTCTGACATTTTGTTTTAAACTAGAGAAAGCTCTTAACTGCCTGCCTATGTTTGGGGGTCTGGGAGTGCTGATCCAAAATAACTATTGATCGTCTAACATTTAGAAGGAACTGGTAGTTCCTTCAAGGTCTCATACTTACTCTGCTCCAAGCATTCTGAAAAATACGTTCTCGCCTACTCTTTTTTTTTTTTTTTAATGAAGAACTAAATTCTGAACCAGTCAAGATTATATCTCAGTTTTATGAGATATAAAGCCAAATATACGCAGAAGCACACTGAAACAAGAATTCCTATATGGTTTACAAAATGTCTGAAAAACTAAAAAGGGAAATACATTTTTTAAAACTTCAACCTTACAAAAATAGCAAGTATTACCGTGTCATGCCAACCCAAACTTTCAACCCTACAGTCATCGTACCAAAACCTCCGGTGACAATCAGACACTGCTACAAGCTATGACAATGAAGGTATCATGTGACAAGTGTGGAATCTGGAAGGGACTGCCAATTTCAACAAGCATTTTAGATACACAAGTTAGCAACCACTATGGAATTGTAAAACTCTCTCCTGATACAGAAAATTGAAGGGCGCAAAGTAATTTTACAGAGGATCTTTATATCATGGCAGTTGATGAATTTGGTGAAAACAAAGAAAAATATCTACCACCTAGGGTTGACTCAGAATGCTGAAAAATCATGAATTTATTATAAAACAAAAACAAAAAAAGCTACTATAAAGAAGCCCATCAGATTACCCAGTGAAAACGCATTAAAAAAAAAAAAAATCCCTAAAAGGTGCCCACATGAAGTATCTGAGATTAGAAGAAAACCTCATTATTTAACAGCAAATACCCTTTGCCGATGAGAACGGCAGAAAAGATAAAAACTATCTGTACTTTCACATTGTTCTGGGAGGATCACTACTCAAACCACTTTTACAAGTATATATTCACTAATAAACACACGGTAACTGAAGATGGTGAGGCCTATCGTAAACCGTGTGCGTTTTCTCTTTTGATGAAACGTAAAGGCTGGGTAAGCTACATTCTCTGAGGTGGAATTAGTCTATAAAGTAAAAATATTAGCACAAGAAAGCAAAACTGATAAAACAAGTAAGACAACCGAGAGGAAAACAGAATTCTTCCTTCACGCTTCATTTATGGATTAAATTTTAACATAGTACAAAATAATGCACTTTATGGAATGCATTACACAGGGCTTTATTAATTTATATGACTAAATGTAATACATAATATTAAATGAAAGAAAAAAAAGAATTCGATAACTAAACTTACTACAACCTAGAAACTGTGCAATTTACCACTGAAGAAAATGTTTCGATGACTTTGGTTTTCCAATATTCAATACATTCTTTGAATATTTTCATGCCACTATGTCTCCTTATTTTGATGTTGTAATGTACTTTAAAAAAAGAAAAACTTTAATTTTAGAATAGTTTTATATTTACAGAGAAGTTGCAGAGATAGTACAGAAAGTTCCCATATGCCCCACACCCAGTTTCTTCTATTGTTAACATCCTACATTAGGTCTGATACATTAGTTACAACCAATGAAGCAATATTAATACATTATTATTACTAAGTTTCATATTTTATTTGTATTTCTTTAGCCTTCACTTAATGTCCTTTTTTGGTTCCAGGATCCCATTCAGGACACCACATTACATTTAGTAGTCGTATCTCCTTAGGTGCCCCCAGACAGTGTTGGTTTCTCAGACTTGCCTTGTTTTTGATGACCTTGACAGTTTTGAGGCATGCTGGTCAGGTTATTTTGCAGAATGACCCTCAACTGGAGTTTGTCTGATGTTTTTCGCACAGTCTGACTGAGGTTACTGAGTTTGGAGGAGGAAGACCACAGAGGTAATGTGCCATTTCCAGGGCATCACACCAAGAGCACACACGCCATCAGCATAACACTGCTGTTGATGTTGACCTTGATCTCTTGGCTGAGGTATGTCTGTCAGGTTTTTTTTTTTTTTATAAATTTATTTATTTATTTGTTTGTTTATTTATTTATTTTTGGCTGCGTTGGGCCTTCGTTGCTGCGTGCGGGCTTTCTCCAGTTGCGGTGAGCGGGGGCCAATCCCCGTTGCGGTGCGCGGGCTTCTTATTGCGGTGGCCTCTTTTGTTATGGAGCACGGGCCCCAGGTGCACGGGCTTCAGCAGTTGTGGCACACGGGCCCAGCCGCTCCGCAGCATGTGGGATCTTCCCGGACCAGGGATCGAACCCGTGTCCCCCGCACTGGCAAGCAGACTCCCAACCACTGCGCCACCAGGGAAGTCCTGTCTGTCAGGTTTTTGTTTCCTCTTCTTCTCCCCTTCTTTTCCCTTTCCTTTCCTCTCGCCTTCCTTCCCCCCTTTTCTGTCTCTTTTTCTAGCATTTCCCTGCTTCCTGCCCCAGCCCTGGATTCAGCCATTTCACCAAGAAGCACTGGTTCCTTCTTTTGGAAAATGTTATTAAACACCAAGATCAGGGCACTAGGTGTCCTCCTTGCAGCTGTGCTGCCCTTGCTTCTGGGCCCTGGCAGCTCACAGAAAAAGGAAACACATGTGTAAAATAACTAGCTCACTTACACACACAGATCTATAAATATTTCTGTATGTATCCATCTGACTCTATATTAAGCTAAACATGAGTTCATTTTAAGGTCTCCAATTCTAATCCACTACCACATGGATAGTTTTAGCCTTATTTGTCTGTAATCTCTCCGCCAACAGTCAGAAACCTGACTCCCATTTGCCATCCACTTAAGACAAAGACACACAAGTAACATGACAGAAAAAAAATATTACGCTAAGCTACGGACAAGCAGAGTTAGACAAAAGTCTTCTGAAATAAGTCAGGGAAAAACCCCAGCAAATACATATTAGAGAAATATTTAAGGTTCACACATCAGTGCAAATCAAAGAGTACAGAGAAGTATACTTTAAAATACTTTCTAATTCTTGATCATGAAGAAGCAATTCTGTGTAAAAAACATTTAAAAAATAATTGCTATTAAATGTGCCAAATAAAAGGTTAGCTCTCTCCCCCCCTTTTTGTCCAAGGAGGATTCAAAGGCACACAATATCGTCATCTATTAATGAGGTACTTCTAAAGACTTTCCCCAGAAAGACCAGCGGGCTTCTTCTGCCACACCCTGGAGAGTCACGTCCGAAGCGGAGAGGACATCCAGACACCACAAGGCCCATTAACACTGCTCTAACTGCCGCCGAGGAGAAACAAACCAGGATAATGAGGAAATATTCCCGACAATCAAAGAACTCCCAGTTCCGTGCTTGTGATTTTTCTAAGACCCAGAGATTTTTATTTAGTATGTTGGTGAACTTCAGTTTGATAAAAAAAGATTACTTCATACTTCAGTTCATTATCTATCACACAAGAGGAAAAAGTAAATTGTTTCTCATCAACAAACACATTTTCCTCCAGCAGTTTGTGGACCCATTTGTCTCAGAGCTTTCTAGATTATCTGTCCCTTTCTCTCCCTGGCATCTGCTCATCTACCCCTTATTCAACAGCCCGCAAATACCCTTACGTCTCCCCTTCCTGGCAGCGACGGGCAAGCGAGCTTGGCAAACAGGGGCACAGAGGGGCAATGAGCTCTGGGACTCCCCCCACCCCCGCTCCTGCCTTCTCTTGGGCCCGAGATACAGACAGAAGTCTACAGTACCCCATTTGCATTAATAGAGTCTACAGAAAACCAAACCAGTTTCCTGTCTTCAGTTGGAATCATGGCCTGGGCAGACCCCACTGGTGCCCTGCCCCTATCCCCTTGCCCTAATCCCCTGACATACTTGATCTCCAAACGTAAGCGCCTTTGCCTGCCGTGCTAGAGCCAGCTCTGTCGCCAGCATGGAAGGCTGGAAGCAGCGGGGAGCAGCCCCCAACCAAACGACATACCCCTGCCCCTTGCCTTGGGTGGGACAACTCAGGTGTGTGTTTTAAACCAGCTCCCAGTTCCCAGGAGGGATAAACCCCAGTCGCTCACAGTGACGTCTGGTTTGATAATATGCCCCTTAAATGCTATCTTCCCTTTCCTGTCGCACTTGCCCACTCCCGACAGCATGGTTCTTTCACCTTCTAAATTAACCACTTCCACTCAAATCCTTGTCTCGGGGTCTGCTTCTCAGGAAGCCCAAACATTTCAAGCACTGCATGTTTACACTCTTTCAAGAATGTGAAGAGCGAGCCGGCTTGGCCATAAGCATTATCAGTCAGGCAAACTTGGGCTCTGAGGTCAACTAGACCTCGGCTCAAGTCCAGGTACTGCCATCTACCATGTGTACAACCCTAAGCTGCTTATGTGACTCCTTAGACCTTTCACTTCCACTTCTCTAAAATGGGCTTGCCTGTGGACTAAGCTATATAACACAGAACACTGCTAGCACTCACATATTGTTGAGTCCAAAGACCTCCTACAAAACCCATCAGCTTTTCAATAGCAAGCATCAAGGGACACACCCCCAAGGACTCTGAGCTCCTCTCCTCAGAATCCTCATCTTGCTGTACTCACTAATTCTGAACTATTAGGTTTACCCAATCCTAACCAAGACCTGCACTGAAAGAACTGACTAAACCAAAATCGTAATCTCAACACACAAGTCAGCTTTGCCCCTCTGGCTGAGAGGCCACTTTGATGACAGAGGTAGTGTTTCCCATTCCCTTCAACAAGCAATAAACTCAGCGTGGTCTTATCAACAGGCTAATGGTGCCAGTACTCTACATTCCTCAGATGAGTGTCACAATGGCACTTTTTCTCTTACGATTTCCCCCATCATTCTCCAATTGACTCAGAATTTAAGAAAAGCTGAAATTTAACTACTCCTTAAATTTTCCAACAAGTTGTAATCAAGATCTCTTCACATATTTTTGTTTTTTGCTCTCTTGCTCTTAAGAAGTTTGGACAGATAGCTCTTGGAAAAATGACTGAAAAGTGAGGAGAAGTTGTACCAAAATATATGAAATTCATGGCCCATAGTTAATACGCCTCTTTGTCAAAGTTTCCGGTGTTCTGTGCCTGTCTGTATTGGAATTCCTGCACAAAGATGCTGCTACTGACCTAGCATCAAAGAAGAGGTAATGGTTTTGGCCAGGAAGTGTGAAAAGTTAAAATGTACTCATTCACACCTTACCTGACCCAGATTCTTTTATGACCAGCACTTGGCATCTGCAAGAAGGTTCACGCAGGTTACAGGTTACCAAGCAGTGAAATTAGGTGGTCTCTGTGATCCCCTTCATTCCTACTGACATCAAAGTCCCTGCTTCATTAGCCCACACTCTCGAACACACCAAAGCTGAGGTAACCATGTTGGGTCGGTCCTGAACAGACTGACTGAAATAAATATGGTTTCAGCGACTGAAAACAATACTCAGCAGCCCATGTAGATTCCTGGCTACCACTTTTTTTAGCCAATAAATCGTAACTATAAATCTTTCTTTTAAAAAATCTTCTGGTATAAACAAGCTTCTCTGATTATTGAAAATGACCCTTTCCAATAAATTTTTTTTAATTTTAACAATTTCACACTTACAAAAAAATGACTCTTAGACCCTTCACCCAGATTTTCCAATTGCTAACACTTTGCCACATTTGCTTTCTCACTCTTTCTGTGTGTGTGTGTACACTCACACACATACACGTTATTTTTTTAAGCACTGAGAGTAAGTTTCAGCCATCATGTCCCTTTAACCCTTCAGCATGCATTTCTTAAGAACAAGTACATTCACTTACACGACCATAATAAAATTTTCAAAATCAGGAAATTGAATACTGATATAATATTACCTAATCTATGACATTACTCAGTTTTTTCCAGTTACATAAAAAGTTTCTTTTTAACTTATATTGCCTAGAATTAAAGTGCAAAAATATTTTTTTAAAATAATGATCTAAAGTTTCTTCCAAAGAATAGCATGACCACTATTCATCTCTACATGAAGATTAAAGCTTCCTGTCTAGGGTCATAATCAAAAGCATCTTTTCTTATAACTTAGCACTCAAAAAAAATGCAGTTTTTTCTGCTTGCCAAAACTCAGGGAACAAAAGCCCTCTCTTCTTAAGAAGAACAATAAGTGAATTTACAGAAATTTGGACAAGTCTCTTGAACTCCCGGGAGTCATCTAGGAGGTGTACAAAAATCTAAAATTCCTATCAATTTTTTTTATCATCTGTCTTCAAATTGGCAAGAAAGAATCAATATAACATTAATAATTAAAACTCTAAAAGAGGTACTTATTTAAGAGTTAAGAATCAAATTAGCAACAAACAATTTCATCCTAGTAATTATTTGGATTAGATACACCTATTGGATCTTAAAGTAAGATTATTCGTAGCTGTCAATCTGGCATATTACATCAATTTAAATACTGCTCTAACACAAAGAAAACCAATAGTGTAATTCAATAAGATCTATAATCTGTATTACAGCATGACTACATGAATTAAAAAAAAAACTCAATTTATTTTCACTCACATTAGACCTAAAGCAGCATGACTCGTCTCTTTAAAAGAGAAAAAAAAAGCATAAAAATTTACAAAATATTATGATTCTTGTGTATTAAAAATGTTCCTCTAAGTATCCATGTACCCATACTGCTGTCTTTAGAAGAATGTACATATGAAAGTGTTAACCCAAAGTTCTTTCTGGCTGATAAAATTTTACTGGACTCTTACTTTTTGTTTACCTAAATTTTCTATTTTTCACAATAAGCATGCATAACATCTAAATTAAAAGTTGTTTTGAAAATCTAGGGCTTTACAGTGAAAGCAATAAAACTATCATAAAAAGAAAAAGTGAGAAAATTTTCATAAAAAATGAACACTTCAATATACAAGGAATAAGCATAATTCTAGAAGGTTGATTCATGGTCTGCAATGGTCAAGTGGTAAAAGAACACAGATAATTTATCAACTATTACACTTGTCAAAAATAACAGGATTACAGAATGTTAGGGTTGGAAAAGATCTGAACAAAGTCACTGAGTGTCATGTCTCATCTCCCTTCCATGTGATGTCTGAATTATGGAAAATAAAAGTTGGACCAGACAAATAAAGACCACTAATCTCTGAAATGCTTTGATTCCACTAAAGGCATTTGGTTGTGATGGGTCCCTTTTCACTTTGAATTCTTGTCCTGATTTCTAAGGTGTTAATTAACCTAATCAACTGCGTATCTCTCTTGACCATTTAGATTTTAGAGTCACTAAATCGCACTGGCATTTACCAATGGATCACTATACTTTGTGACAGCCTTCTGCCAGGTTACCACCAACTTTATGAGTGTTATGACCGACTTTATTAGTTTCCAACTAGGTGGTAAAATTATGCTTGAAGTGAGTTAGGGACCTTATTCATATTCAGATACCACATTTCAAAAATCTAAGACAACATTAATGGTAAGAGGAACCATTATTTTTAACTTTTACATATCCAGAGTTCTTTTAAACCTATGTAGACATAGGTTTTTATCTTATACCACTGTTGTACATATATTTTCTAAAAAACTGAAATAAGTTGGTTAAAGTATTCCTAAAACGTATTCAGATTCGGAACCCTACTCTTCATCATGTTTTGACTCGACGTCTATGATGTCTGATTTTTCCCTCACAAAGTCATCCTCTGTACCACTGAAAGCACTGGAGATAAAAGCATTTCTCCAAATTACCTGACAATTGTCTCCAGGCATTTCATCTAAGGCACTGACACCCATTCTGCAAACTAAACTCATAATTTTGTTTTTCTCAATCACATAAACTGTGACTGGAAGATGAGCAGCTTCTGTTCACAGACAGCAAGAAATGTCTGACAAATTGATACTTGACACCCAAACAATAGTCTTTGCAACAGATGAATCAGTCAGGCTCACTGTTATTACTTTGAAATTTTTCCCATCTATTCCAAGGGATGTGACCATTTCTCCTGCCTTCAGTAGGTCATGTAACAAACAAGCAATCCTTTGCACATAGTTCACTAACAAGTCTTCAGATACTTGTGGGCATCTTTAGGTCTTGTAAATCACTTGGCTGTTTTGCAAGAAAATACAGAATTGCAGTCATTCATCCAACAGTGAACACTACCTCGCTAACATCAAACTTTCACCCTGCTGCATTTTGTTACTTTCTTCATACACAACTTTTTTCTCATTATTTTGTTGAAGACATTTTAAATGACAAACCAATGTAATGTTAACAATACATGTAACTCAACTGAAACTCACACACTGGCAAGTATATCACAACTACCACCTGGCTGGCAGCAACTGTAAAACACCATTGATCACTGTACCTATCACAATTTCAGACATTAAAATGTAAAACAGAAAATGTACACCTTAGAATCAAGAAATCCTTCACTTAATAATGGTTGTGTAGTAACCCAAGGCAGGAGATTTTTTTTAAATGAGTGACAGACTCAATTCTTAAGGACTTTGATGAGTAATAATAGGAAGGACAAGGATAGTCAAATAACTATAATACAAGGCAAGATTTGATTTAGACAAACTGCTATGGAATTCAGAGACGCTGTTACAGGAATTCACAGAGGAAGTCAAAATTACTTCCTGCATAGTGGGAAGAATAAGAGAAGAGATCGGAGGAAGGGCTACGAAAAAGGGTCATCTGAGGGCAGACTTAAGACATGAGTGATGGAGCAAAGTCTCAGAGGAGGTGAATGAATTCATCTTAAGAAAGAATATGTCTTTAGAAATGTATTAAGAAATATATCTTTCTCTTACAATTAACAGGAAAGAAGTGGTCAGAAATTACAAGAAACCTTAAAATGGAAAGGAAGATCTGGAGACAGGTCAGATTAGCTGCCTTGATGAACTGGGAGACAAGGTGTTCATTCAAAGTGAGGAAAAAGACACAGGCAACTGGGTTGGAAATGCAATAAGGAGTAAATTAGGTGGTGAGCACCCAGCTGAGGCTGAATTAAATGAATTTTCAATGGAACTAATTAGCGCAGGCTCACAACTTTCTAAAGTTCAGAACAGAAGTAGGAAAAAAAAAAGGTAAATTGTGGGATTTACTCTATGATATAATAGCTTAAGAATTAGAATGAAGGAATAGAGGACTATGAAAGCATTTCTGAAATATCAGTCCTAGAGGCCCAAGTTTTGCAGTATTACTGAAGGAAACTCAATTGATTTGGTCTTTATAAAACCAGAATAATCATATATTTATCAAAGACTCTCACATCTATTATCTCATTTCATCTTCCCAATAGATCTGAGACAGAAGATATTTATACATGCTTTTCATAGCTATGGAAACGGACTTCAAAAGATTGACTCCCAAATCACCCAGCAGATCCTGACCCAAAGCCACTCAACTGTAAGCCTGTACTTTCCTGCTGCACCACAGCTGCTCCCCCTGCACCCTTTCTCCTCCACAGTCCACTCCGGAATCGGCTGCCCAGTGGTCCGCCCTGATATCAAAGCAAATACCACTGCACTCCCACTCTCCCTTCAGCCTGAGTTTCTAGGTCTTATACAAGGAACAGACTCAACATTTTAAATGTAAAAAACCTTAGACTGATAAAATGACAGGGCAAATTAAAAGGAGGGTATAAAAAGGTACTTAATTAAATTAAAATTTTAAAGTTTAACATATTTAATATTTACAATGTGTGTAACACTTCTTTATACTTGAGATATGAGTACCAGACACTGACCGATTTCTCAAGGCAAGCCACACAAATCCTCATATTCGGTCTCTAAAAGCTAAGCTTCCAAAGTGTGCAAACAAAGTCGATGATTTTTGTCCTTGTTAAAACTACAATTAGAAACAACCCAAACGTCCATCAACTGATAAATGAAAAAATAAAATGCATATCCATACAATGGAATATAATTTAGAAAGAAGAAGGAATATAGTACTGAAACATGATACAAAATGGATAAACCTTGCAGATAGTATACTAAGTAAAAGAAGCCAGTTACAAAAGACCACATATTGTATGATCCTGTTTATATGAAATGTCCAAAATAGGCAAATCAATAGAGACAGAGTAGATCAGTAGTTGCCAGAAGCTAGCAGAGTTGGGAGGAACTGTGGAGTGACTGCTAATGGGGATGAGGTTTCTTTTCAGGGTGACGAAAATGCTCTAAAATTGTGGTGATGGTGGTACAACTTTGGCAAGACAGTAAACACCATTGAATTGTCACCTAAATGAGTGAATTGTATGGTACGTAAATTATACCTCAATAAAGCTGTTAAATATTCGCAATTAGCAGGTAGTTCCACTGGTCATGGGTGTATTGGGTGTGTGTGTGTGTGTGTGTGTGTGTGTGTGTAGACATATATACATGCATAACTAATTAAAGTGTGGAAGAATATAAGAGCCTACTTTGAAAGAAATTAAATGATTTAATAACCCTCTCACAGTTCAGTGATAACAATAAGTCAGTCTGAGGCCAAGACCTCCAACAAACTCATCCTGTTTCCCACACTCTCACCACCAGATAAAAACACAACTGGCTGCCATGTGTCTCCCCTTTCATTTTCCTCCATTCCACCCTCCACTCCAAATTTATAAAAATGTCCCATTTCATCCTGGCATTCCAGAACATTCGGGCCTCTCGTGACTATGCTTAAAAACTCACTCTTATTTCCCTGAACTCTGTTTCTCCTCCGTTTCTACCCTGTACTCCGTTAAGTTTTGTGTTTAAAAACAAACACTACCCAGTGAACTTACAGGAATGGCCTGATCCAGAGTAACTGTGCAGCAGAGCCACAGCCTTGCAGAAACTCAGGCTACCGTATGTTCTGCCTTTACCCAACTCGGGATAAACCGTTTCTGATCTTGTAAATGTTCGGGGCAAAATGAGAAGATCTTCCCTTCCTAATACTTGATTCTGAATAACCTGAAGCTGTTTTCCAAGAACCCTAGGAAAGCAAAGGTCCTTGGGTATATTCTTCTCATAAAAAAATTTCTTCTTAATTTGATATTTTAGATTAGACATAATCTATCATTCTAGAGTACTGTGAACAATTTTTAAATGAACAAATACCAAAGATTAAATAACATGTTGCTGTTAGCATTTAAAATTGGTACAATTCATTCAGAAGGCAACAACAACACCCACCAAGGTCAAAATGATGCTAAAGTTAAGGGAGTAATTCATTAGAAACAAAAGACTTCCTATAGGGAGAGCTCTACCACAGCTTTAGGTGTGTAAGTATAAAAAACACTGGGGAAGATGTAGAAATCCAATAGAAATTGAAAAGTTTGGTCAATTATGGTACAGAAACCCAACAGAATGCTGCATCTACTAAAAAGTTATAAAGATGAGGTAGAAGCATGGGTAGCATTTATCATATAAAGTGAATCGCAAGAACACAAAATGGTAACTATAACACAACACTATGTCATCTTTCAAAAACACATCATCTTCTTAAATTGTCTTTTAAAAAATTTGGAAAAATGACTCACCTCCAAATCTCTCATTATAAAAGGTTCCCCATCCATTCTATTTGCTCAATTAAATTTTTCTTTCTTTTGTCTTTCTGGCCATCTCTACTTTCTAGTATAGCCGTGTTTATCTCCTTCACTCATTCTCTTGATAAAAATTTCACTGCCAGTCATGCTCTCTTTTCTAACTCTAGGAAAAATATCTATATAAAGGCTACATTTGCAGCAACATGGATGGACCGAGAGACTGTCATTCTGAGTGAGGTAAGTCAGACAGAGAAAGACAAATACTGTATGATATTGCTTATATGTGGAATCTAATAAAAGGGTACAAATGAACTTATCTACAAAACAGAAATAGAGTTACAGATGCAGAAAATAAACTTATGGTTACCACGGGGTAAGGGGGAGGGGGAAGGGATAAAGTTGGAAGACTGGGATTGACATATACACACTACTATATATAAAATAGATAACTAATAAGGACCTACTGTATAGCACAAAGAACTCTACCCAATACTCATAATGGCCTACATGGGAAAAGAATCTAAAAAAGAGTGGATATATGTGTAACAGATTCACTTTGCTGTACAGCAGAAACTAACACAACATTGTAAATCAACTATGCTCCAGTAAAAATTAAAAATAATTTTTTTAAAAAAAGCCTACAAAGCAGAAAACAAAGTCCCCAGTGACTGCTGCACACACTTCCCACATCCTGCCCTGATCCCTTTGTGAACCTTACAAAGCAGCAGGAGACAATGGAAGGAGATGAGGAATGGCACCAGGCCTCAAAGCTATTTCTGGTTATTTTTGCTGGTCTCTTAGCATGCACAGAAAACAGAAATTTTAAATAATCAACTACTGCAAGTTTCTTACCTATTGAATGAATCTGACTCTGGTGAAGAAAGAGCTACCTCTTGAATATCAGTACAACTGGAAGAATCATCTGGTCTGTCAGGCTCTAGTTTCCCTGGGGAGTCCAGCTTTGACTGAGGGAAGTGGTTTGTTACTGAGGGCATATCTGAGAATTTCATTTTATTATCTTCCTGTCCTAAAAAGGAAAAAAGAAATGAAAGAAAGAAAGAAAAAAAAGAAACATTTAAGAGTACCTTAAAATTTACAACCTCTGTATATTTATTATTTCCACAACATTTAATATTGCTATTTGGTAAAATAGAAGTTTATGGAACACTGATTCCAAAACTCTAGTGACGGCCAGAGAATAAGAATTAGCACTACACTGGTGCTATCTGGTTATACTGTCCACCCAATGTATTTCCAGATTAATTAATTCAAAAATAAAATGTTCTTTAAAACCAGGAGCAGGGAGAACCTTATAATTCTAATGAGGCTTTTATTTACAGTATTACTAAAGAATTCCTGAATATTTCACAGATCAGAGAATAGTGATAAACATAAGAAACATGACAAAAAAGGATTAAAGATTCAATTAATAAGAGAACCACAATATTTGTCACTGACTGCTGAATGGTAGTGAATCCATCTGGACATTTTTCTAAATCTGTTACATAGAATCTAATATTCACTGGGGAAGAGAAAAACTAATCAGACACAACCAATATATCTGTTTGATCCAACACATGTCACATTTCTGCACATCCCTTGTCATATTCTCACTTTCTGAGGTCTCTTATTGCAGATAAAGATAAAGGCCCAGGAAAGCTGGGGGGATGCAGACACAGTGTTTGCAGGAATATGACATGGAGATGTGACCAAATATCTGTGAATATGAGTGCAGAAAATCATCTCTGTGCAGGATTCTTCAGTGTCCAGGCCCCTCCCTCATGACGTGTTTCAGGGCTCTGCTGGGACTTCACTTGTGCTGGCTTTAAGATTCAGGGACCGAGTGAGTTCTTGACATGCCTGACACGTGCTACTGGGATAGAGCCCCCTTTCATGTGTTTGCTCACAGAAGCAGAGCTTTCACACATCACTCATGCACTTGTGGAGGCAAGTGACCTTTAACAAAGGACACCAACAAGAACTGTCAAGGTTTTGTTATAAAGATAACGTTTATGGAAAAAGAATAAGACAGATTGTTCAAACAAACAAAAACCTTTCCAACTCCATATGGTCAAGATTTTTCCAGAAATAATTATAAGTTTTTGTTACACTCGCAAACAGCATACATCACACAAGAGTATAATTTCTAAAAATAAGCTCCTGATGTTGTCTGGCTTTCGCTAAGCCTGCTCATTACCAAAACAAAACCGTACCCTCTAATGTTTATCTGGGAAAGGGAAACAAGCAGTTAACTAAGAGGACCATCCAGGATCTCTAGGATATTCTCTTGTAAACAGACACCTAGGACCAGGTTGAGAGGAATCAATCACTCAGTAAACCCGGTGAACCCAGGCACCTCTATCACTCAACTGGCTGGGAGAATGCAATCAAGCCGGCAAACCAGGAAGCAGGAATTCAACATAAAACTACCTTTTATTTTTGCACCTGACTTATATTCTTCTCTTACTTCTTCCCCTCTTATATAAGCTTCTACAGGATAAATTCCCTCTTGCAGACAAATACCATTCAACAACTGTGGGCACTGAAAGTCAGTTATCCTTCATATCTGCCCATGGATCTCAGGACGGAACTCCAAATAAAGCTGAAAACATGAGGCCCCGACATTAAACCTCCCTAAAGAAACGTAACAAAAACAGATGAAGGTTTTACTTAACAGGATACATAACTTGTTCACTTATATTGGTACTTTAATGAGCAAGTTTACTCTAAAGAGCAAAAGTTACACTGGTTGTATGATGCTATACAAAGCCCAACCTTTCGGTCTGTGCCAGTCTGTCTGCCTCTCTCTCACACTCCCCAGCCCTCCCAGACACACGCGTTCATGCGCAGCTATCTACCAGCAGCACTCATCTCTGAACCCCAGACAGAGCAATATTCACGTGCACATACACAAAGAATACACCACCCCTGACTACAAGCAATCAATCATTTTCAAAAGAGATTCAGCCAATAAACAAAAATATTCTCTTAATCCGAGATATTAAGCCAGATTTTCTCAGGAGCTCAACTACTCTCTGACAATGTCCTTTAACAACTGCATGAACAGATTTAACTTGTTCACAAAGACCATGAAGTATATACTTATACTCAGGCAGCAACCTACTACATGACACCAGGAGAACTGAGGACAAAAATAAAGAACGCAATAGCACTGAAAGAATAAAACACTTAGAAATAAATCTAACCAAGGAGGTGAAAGACTTGCATGCTGAAAACTACAAAACATTGTTGAAAGTAATTTTTAAAAAGACAAAAATGAATGACAGACATCCTGTGTTCATGGAACGGAAGACTTAATATTGTCAAGATGTCAAGTAACCAAAGCAACTAATCAATGCAATCCCAATGGCACTTTTTGCAGAAATAGAAAAATCCATCGTAACATTCACATGGACTCTCAAGGGAACCAAATGGCCAAAACAACCTTGAAAAGGAAGAATAAAGTTGGAGGAGTCATACCTTCCAACTCTGAAATTTGTTACAAAGCTATGGTAATTAAAACAGTATAGCACAGGCGTGAGGCTAGACATACAGACCAATTAAATAGAACACAGAGTACAGAAATAAACCCTCACATACATGGTCAATTTTCAACAAGGATGTCAAAAGCATTCAACAGGGAAAGGACAGTCTTTTTAACAAATGGTGCTCAGAAAACTGGATTATCTACATGCAGAAAGATGAAGATGGACCCTTACTTACACCATATACAAAAATTAACTCAAAGTGGACCATAGACCTAAACATAAGAGCTAAAACTATAAAACTCTTCAGAGAAAACACATAGGAAGATCTTCATGACACTGATTTTGCAACAACTTCATGGCTATAACAGCAAAAGCACAGGCAACAAAAGAAAAAATTGATAAACTGGTCTTCATCAAAATAAATCACTCTATGCATCAAAAGATAATATCATGAAAAAAAAAAGATACTATCATGAAAACAAAAAGACAACCCAGAAAAAAGCTGAAAAATATTTGCAAATCATATATATAAGGGATTAATATTCAGAATATTTAAAGAACTCTTAAAACTCAACAACAACAAAAAAACAAGCCAATTAAAAAATGGGCAAAAGACTTGAACAGACATTTCTCCAAAGAAGAAAAACAAATGGCCACTAACCATATAAAAAGACGCTCAACATCATTAGTCATTAGAAAAATACAAATCAAAAAACCACAATGAGATACAAATTCACATCTACCAAGATGGCTACAGTAAAAAAAAAAAAAAAAAAAAAAAGGAAAATAACAAGTGTTGACATGCATATAGAGAAATTGGAATCCTCAAGCTTTGCTGGTGGGAATGTAAAATGGTGCAGCCACTATGGAAAATAGTTTGGTGGTTTCTGAAAAGGTAAACAAAGAATTACTATGTGAACCAGAAATTCCATTGCTAGGTACATATCCAAAAGAATGGAAAGCAGAGACTTGAACAGATACATGAACACCAATGCACACAGCAGCATTATTCACAACAGCCAAAAGGTGAAAATAACCCATTACAGATGAATGGATAAACAAAATGTGGTATATAGATACAATGGAATATTATTCAGCCATAAAAAGTAATGAAATTTTGATATATGCTACAACATGGGGACCTTGAAAACATTGTGCTTAATGAAATAAGCTGACACAGAAGGACAAATAATATATGATTCCACTTATATGAGGTACATAGAATAAGCAAATTCATAGACAAAGAAAGTAGACCAGAGATTACCAAGCGTTGGTGGGGAAAGTGGAAGAGTTATTATTTAATGGGTACAGAGTTTTCGCTGGAGATGACGAAAAAGTTTTGGGTGTAATAGTGGTGATGGTGATACAACACTGTGAATGTACTTAATGCCACTGAATTGTACATTTATGAATGGTTAAAATGATAAATATGTTTTGTATATTTTAATCACAATAAAGAAAAAATAATAAAGAATTTTCTAGTATACTTTCCTCCATTATGATTGTTCTGTTCACTGGTCCAAACCCTGGCAACATAAATATAATATCAATCTCAAATTTTAAAATGGGTTGAAATTGGAATGTGCTGTGTATTAGCCTTAGATATTTTAGCAGAACATTCCATCCAAAGTTAATAGCAGCGACCTATAATAAAAATAATTTATTCTCTTTGTAGGATACCTAAGGATCTGCAGCAATAAATCCTATACCTCAAGCTTAAACAACTAAAAAACTTCTGATATCTCATTAATGGAAAGGAAGACAGATTTTAGAAACTGTGTCTTCAGGACATCTCCACAATCATTCTTCCCAGAGTAATAAACCTAGTTTATTAATAAACATCCAACAACTGCTATATGTCTGAAAATACTTTTGCCCATTTCAAATACCATTTAAGTCCAAAGTAAATTCCTTTGGTTTTTTCATTTTGATATTAAAAATTATAAAATTCCATATACTTCTGTTTTTAGTTAAAGTCTCTTACCCCTGCATACAGATAATAGCTTTTCTGTAGATTCATCTTCTTCTGTTACTTTTTTTTTTGACATTCCAACAGTTTTCTTATATCCTTTTTTGGCTTGATCCACCAGACGCTGAAATTCATTCTGATGTTTTATACCTGAAATTCAAAAGATCTTCTCAGTAAATCAAGGACTATAAAAGTTACATGTCTACAACCGATGGACTGAACGTCAAGAATAACACAAGCTTGCTCAAGAACAACACCCTTTGGACACACTTACAACGAATTTAAAAGGCCTGGGGAGCTGAGGAAGCATTCTTTTATATCTTCCCCGTTCCTCAGATACAAACTTGAAACATGATATTCCTAGTTTGCAACTGTAGGTTTCTTCCCATATCCCACTCTTTTAAAAAGGCTTTTGATAGAGCATGAAAGATGCTGTTTTCTTAAATATAACCAAAAGACACCATTCTAACTTCCAAGACACAACCGAGTACTAAGAGGAAGAACATTAACTGAGTATAAAAGCAGAAGCTTCTAGGAAAGTTGGATAAAAACATAGGATATCTACTTTAATTCCCCCTTTTTCCTTCACATTTCTTGCCTGTTTCCTATCAGAACCCCTTTAATAATCTAAGATCCCCACCACCACCAATCTACCTTATCTTAGGATATTATAACTAACCAATCTTAATTTACTACTACTTTAACACCTCTGAAAATAATTTAAGCCTGACCTCCAGGTCACCATTATTAATGTACATTAATTTACTCAATAAAGAGTAGCCGTTCGTCATTCGAGCATGGACTTGAACACATCTATTTGTGATTCTGAACCATGGTTCAAACAGCTGAGGCTGTACTTACTTATCTAGCAACCTTAAAAACTTAAGTCATGGTCCAAAATGATGTTGTAAATCCTATAAAAATACATTTTAGAAAGATTCATACTGCAAGTAGTTAACACAAAGTTTTGAGACTGTTTTCCTCCAGTAACCATCATTTTCCCTGTAGTGCAATACCATGAATAACTGGGTTTAGGGGAAAATTTGTGCTTCAGTTGAAAACTATGCATTTTCTAGAGCCACCCTTCCAGGGTTCCAGTCATCCACTGCCCTTGAGCTATGTTACAGTTCTGTAAATTGTAGATAACTGACCACAATGGAAAACAATTCTTGTCTATAGACAAGCAGAATCCTGTCTAGTGAAGTTGCGACTGACTTCCGTCCCCCCTCTGGAAAAAGCCAGTTTTCCCTCCATTTGCATATTCATTTCAATATTCCTGATCTATACATGTGACTGTTCTTTGGACATTAGGGACAGAATACTCCTAATTCTAACATATTTATGTGCATGGTATGTGTATGAAAACTCCCAATGAAACTAATGTGTTGGGTTGCAAAGTGTCTGGTAAATTTTAAATAAGAGACTGGTTAAAATTTCAGCAAAATATAAGCTGCCCATAAAGATTACTAGAAAAAATGAGCTCTTCAGAAATAGGTGAGATCTCATGTAGAATACAAGCTAGGTGATTTCTTTTAAGTCCTATTTAACTCTATACATTTGAGAACAATTACTTTGTACTTGTTCAGCTCCCCAGAATCAATGAGCTACCACCACCGCCATCCTTATGTAGCTTGTGTTAGGCAAGGGTAACACAGCACTATGGGGTCTACATAATTTAAGCAGATCAGCCTGGGCCATTCTGCTGGTAAGGCTTCTCCTGCTAGTAAGGCTCCTCCGTTGTGTACTTATGGATTGTGGATTTAGAATGACACAAGAAACTTGCTAAAGTAATCTCATAACAGTTAAGGAGGCTTAATAACTTTATCTTCTGAAGTAATAAAATCCCAGGTTTAGAAGAGATTTTCTTTTTAAATCTAATTACTCTTACAGCTGGGCTGGAAACCAAAAAGTAAATGGCAACCACAGCTTTGGCTCTGGCCCAAGAAGTCCAATAACCCCTCAAAAAATGAACAATGCCAAGAGATTATCACGAATAAAATTGTTCCCACTCATTTCTCCACATCATTTTAGGAGTTCTGCTATTTGGCAAGGAGAACTTTAGAGTTTAAAGTCTCAGTTCTGCTGGCTCAGTGCCCTGAATTTACCTCTTAAAAGTTTTAAGCGGATCAGATAGTGGTAGGAGCTGACGAATAAGCCCACATTCAACCAAGTCATACTCTTCAAGATTTTTAATACTTGAATCATACCACCTTTTCTGCCTCACCAAGTTGAAATACCATAATCTTTTCTAGTGCCAAGTCAACCCCTTCATGCCCCAACCACCTTGACTGCTCTTTTTTTAGAGCAGCTTTTACAGCCAGAGTATCTCTGGGTCTGCCCATGAACCCAAGGGTGCACCAAAACCAGGATCCCAAGAGTGGGACAGACTCAAGCCTCTAAAGTGATGTCACTGAGATACATACTCATCTACTTTAAATCACAGAATGAGTCTGAAGTCAGCGTCTCCCAAAGTAAAATCTCATGTCTTTTTTTCACCAACTACCTATGACACCCACGCAGCAAACATGCAAACATGGATGAAGAACAGATTAACAGTAAAGGCTAACATCCACTCAGGATTTATTCATTTAACCTGAACTGACTAGCCTCACTTTAAATTCATGATCATAAGTCTCAAACTGTTTCATCTGTGCACACATGATCTATCTTCCTGGCAGTTAGCAGGAAACGGCTATCCTTGCTGCAATTAAGGGCCAACTGCTAATTTATGCTCTGGATTCCATCACTAAGGCCTTCTCAGTGATATAGTATGTGCAATTATCCTTTCCTCTATCATCTATTTCCCCCTCTCTTTTGAATCTTTCCCACTGCATACAAATAAGCCTGGGACGGGACCGTGCTTTTGAAACAGAGTGTGGGTTGTGAAAACAACTTAGTAGATCCAGACCAGCAATTTTTTCTTAAAACAATAATAAGAATAGGATAGAAAGTGCCAGAGTGCATTAAAAATGGAAAGAGGAAACAACCAAGATGTCCTTCGTTAGGTTAATGGATAATAAACTGTGGTACATCCAGAGAGTGGAGTGTCCTTCAGCTCTAAAAAGAAGTAAACTATTGGGACTTCCCTAGGGGCTCAGTGGTTAAGAATCCGCCTGCTAATGCAGGGGTCACGGGTTTGAGCCCTGGTCCGGGAAGATCCCACATGCTGCGGAGCAACTAAGCCCGTGCACCACAACTACTGAGCCTGCACTCTAGAGCCCGTGAGCCACAATTACTGAGCCCATGTGCCACAACTACTGAAGCCTGTGCGCCTAGAGCCCATGCTCTGCAACAAGAGAAGCCACAGCAGTGAGAAGCCCAAGCACCGCAACGAAGAGTAGCCCCCGCTCACCACAACTAGAGAAAGCCCGCACACACCAACAAAGACCCAACGCAGCCAAAAATAAATAAAATAAAATAAATAAATTTATAAAAAATAAATAAATAAAAATCTAGATGTGGACACATGCTTTCACTTCTGCTGGGTAAATAGCTAGGAGTAGAATTACTGCTAGGTAGGTTTATGTTTCAATTTATAACAGACTACAAACTGTTTATCTAAGTGGCTGTATCATTTTGCATTCTCACCAGCAATGTATGAGAGTTCCATTAGCTCTACATCCTGGCCAACACTTGGAATTATCCTTTCTTTCTTTCTTTTTTCCTTTTTGCCATTAAAATAACCATATCTTTTCATGTGGTTATTTGGTATTTGAGTATCTCCTTCTCTGAAGATCTGTTTAAATATCTGCACTTTAAAAAAATACATCCTAGGACTTATTGAATTTTAAGAGTTCTTTATATAATACAGATACTAGCACTTTGTCAAATATAAATTTTACAATATTTTCTCACAATCTGTGACTTGCTTTTTCATTTTCATATTTGCCTTTTTTTTTTTTTTGGCCACACCACACAGCATGTGGGATCTTAGTTTCCCTACCAGGAATCTAACCCACGCCACCTTCAGTGGAAACATGGAGTCTTAACCACTGGATCACCAGGGAAGTCCCTTCATATTTGTCTTCTGAAGTGTAAAAGCTTTTATTTTAATGAAATATAATTTATCTCTTTTTCTTTTACGATTCATACTATTTGCGAAAGATGATCATGTCAACTGTGAACAAAAAGTCTTATTTCTTCCTTTCAAATCTGAATATTACTTCTCTTTCTTGCCTTATCACACTGGCAAGGACCCACGGTACAATGCTGAACAAAAGTGGTAAGAATAGACATCTCTACCCTGTTCCTAGTCAGAAGAGAAGCATTCGATATTTTACCATTAAGTATGACGATAGTTGTAGGTTTTTCAGATATCCTATACCAGTGCAGTCCCCAACCTTTTTGCACCAGGGACTGATTTCATGGAAGACAAGTTTTCCACAGACCGGGGTTGGGGGATGGTTCAGGCGGTAACGCGAGCGATGGGGAGCGGCAGATGAAGCTTCACTCGCTCGCCCGCCGCTCACCTCCTGCTGTGCGGCCCAGTTCCTAACAGGCCATGGACTGGTACCGGTCCACGGCCCAGGGGATGGGGATCCCTGCTATACCAGATTAAAGAAATTCTCATTTAGTGAGAGTTTTTATTACTAATGGGTGTTCAACTTTGACAAATACTTATTCTGCATCTACTTATAAAACTATACAGTTTTTTTTTCCAGTCTGTTAATACACTGAATTATATTGATTAATTTTCTAACATTAAACCAATCTTGCATTCTTAGGATAAATTTCACTTGGTTATAATGCATTATCCTTTTTATGTAATGCTGGATTTGATTTACTAAAATATTGTTAAGAATTTTTGCATCTATGTTCTTGAGGAATATTGGTCAGAACTTTTTATTATACTACCCTTGTCTGGTTTTTACTTTCATGGAAACTTTAGCTTCATAAAATGAGATAGGAAGTATTCCTTCCTTTTCAATTTTTTAGAAAAACTTTTGTAGAATTGGTATTATTTCCTTCCTTATGTGTTTCATAGAATTCACCAGTGATGCCATCTGGATCTGGAGTTTTCTTCCTGGGGATGAAAATTCAATTCATTTACTAGATATAGGGTTATTCAACCTTATCTATTTCTTCTTGAGTAAGGTTTGGTAATTTGTGTCTTTCAAGAAATCTGTCCATTTCATGTACGTTTCCACACTGACTGGCATGAAGTTATTCATAATATTCCCTTACTGTTCTTTTAATATCAATAGGATACTTAGTAATTCTCCCTCTTTTATTCCTCATATTGGCAATTTGTGCTTTCTCTCTTTTTGTCCTAATCAGGCTTGCTAGAGGGTCCCAATTTTGTTGATCTTTACAAACAGCTTGTGGTTTCATAGATTTTCTCTGCTATTTTTCTGTCTTCAATTTCACTGATTTCTGCTCTTCACTGTTACTTTCCATCTGCTTACTTAGGATGGAATTTGCCCTTCTTTTTCTAGTTTCTTAAGATGAAAGCACAGATAACAAATTTAAAACTTCTTCTCTTTTCTAATATAAGCGTTTAATGCTACACATTTCCCTCTAAGCATTGCTTTAGCTGCAATACACATTGCTATGATGTCCTTTCATTCAGTTCAATTTATTCCCTAATCTGCATTTACCTCATCCAGAATATTTTTCAATTCAAGTATGTACATCATCTAAGGAATTCCATTTGTTTTTTTGTTTTTGTTTTCATTTTTTGGCCACACTGTGTGGCTTGTGGGATCTAGTTCCCCGACCAGGGATCAAACCTGGGTCAGTGAAAGCGAGGCGTGCTAACCACTGGACTGCCAGGGAATTCCCTTTTTGGTCTTTTTTTTATACTGTCCATTTCTCAACTCAGCAGGACCCTCCCTCATTCTTCCTTCTTCATATAAAGAACATATTTGTAAATGTTTAAACATTTTTATCTACTAGTTTCATCATCTCTGTCATTGCTGGGTCTGGTTCTATTAATCGATTTTTCTCTTTTCTAGGATGTTATTTTTTTGCTTCTTTGAATTCCTGGTAATTTCAATAGGATATTGTTAATTTTATATTGTTGAACCTATTTAGTGATTATTTTGGGGTTCCCCCACCCGGGACCTTAAAGCTGCCTGCAAGCTGCTGGACCTGTAGAGCTCACAATCTTATTTGTTTTCTTTCTCTCGGGGAAAACAGTCCTGTGCTACCTTTTTCCAATATCTGAAAATCCATTGATTTATATATTTCATCTGGTTTTCTAGCTTTTAAGGGAGAAAAGTAAATACAATCTGTTATTCCATCTGGGCTAGGAGTAGAAATCTCCATTTACTTTGATTTTTCTGTGCTGGGAAAGTTATTTTTTTACCAAAATATGCCATTTACGATTTATATTAACGTAATGAATTTATTGTTTTTAAATAAGTTAATAAATATTTTTGATATTTCTCGGTTTTAATTTTTCTTAGACCCATGTGTTATTTGGAAGTGTATTATTTAGTTTCCAAATATTGGTGATTTTCCAGAGGGCTTTGTTACTGATTTCTAATTTGATTTCATCTCGTGGTAGAGAACAGACTTTGTGCACTGAATGAATTCACAAGGTGACCTTCTGCAGATCCCCGGGGTTCTCTCTCAATGCAACTCTCTCCTCTCCGCACTCTGTCTTGCAAACTTCAGCTCCTTCAGTTTCTCTGGTCTTTCTTTCTCCTTAATTCAGAGCCCTCCAAGCTCTGCCTAGGATCTCCCTGCCCAACCCGGAGCCTAGAAACTCTATTATAGGGCTCGTATAATAAATTTTTCCCATCTCTCAGAGACTCCTGTCCTTTGTTACCTAATGCCTAACGTCTTGAAAACTATTTCATATGTTTTGTCCATTTACGGTGGTTGTTTGTTGGTTTTTTTTGGGGGGGGTGAGGGGGTTGTTGTATATCAGGTCCCAATTATTCTGTCTTGGCCAGAAGCAGAAGTCCCCCAAGCTTTAATCTGTAATATGATACATATCAACAACTGTAACCCACATAAACGAAAGCTCTTTGGTGCCCTAGACAAATTTTAAGAGTGTACAGAGGCTTAGGGAACTGAGAACTGTTGCCCTAAACGTTGGGGTGCCCCAGGGCTTAGCCTTAGGCTCTGCTCTGTTCCCCACAGTACTCTTCTCCCAGCTAATTGTATCTAAGTATACAATTTAAAAGCACATGTCTTTTTAGTTAGATAGATTCATCCATTCATGCCTACTTCTCTTTTCCACTTGGCTATCCACTAGAAACCAAAACTTAACACAGACAAAATAGGAATTTTGATTCCATTTCCCCATCCACAATCCTCGCCCTGGTCTCCATCTCAGTAAATGGTATCATCACTTCTCCAGGTGCTTGAACCAAAAATGCAGGGGTCATTCTTGATTCCTCTTTTAGTCATCCGCCTATATTAAATTCATCAGCAAGTACTATTGGTTCTACATTGAAAGTTTACCTTGAATTGTGTATTTTACTTCTGCTACCGCTCTAGAAATGCCACATCCCTGACCTAATTTACTAAAATGGCCTCACTTCATTCAGGTCTCTTCTCAAACATCACATCACCTTCTTAAAGGAGCCCTTCTGGTCCAGCAGCTCCATCACTTTCTATCCCCACCTTAAGTCTCTTCATAGCACGTATCACTATCTGACATATCTTACTCGTTTGTTTACTGTCTGACTATTCCCAATAGAGTGTAAGCTCCATGTGGGCAGAGACTTGGTCTGTTTCTTTAATGTTATATTCCCAATACCTAGAATACTGTCTGGGTGATCCATAAATATTGCCTGAGTGAAGAGCCTTTAGGTTAGTTTTCTTACTATTTCTTGCCACCTTACAATTTATTCTCTACTCAGCAGATGCCATCTTTTTAGACATAGATAAAATCATATTACTTGTCTTTCTAAACTCTCCAATGACTTCCCACTGCAGGAAGAATAAAACCCAAGTACATTCTTACAAGGTCTTTCCTTCCGGGACCTGGCCCTGCCTCCCTGTACACCACTCTTCCGCTTCGCTCACTACACTCTACTCAAACCCGCCGACACTGTGTCTACCTCAGAGCCTCTGCCCCTGACGCTCCCTCTGCCTGCAATACTCTTCCTCCGGCTCTGTGAATGGCTGCCTTTATTTTCATTTCGATTTTTTTTTTACTTATGACTCATCTCAAATGTCAACTCCTCAAGAAAAACCTTTTCTTGACTACATTATCTAATGCCCCCATAATTTCTATAAATTACTCTGCTTTATTTTCTTTATAGCATCTGCCACCTAAAATTGTTATAATCATCTGCTGATTTACTCTTATTTATCTGTCTGCTATTAGAATATAAGCTCCATGATGAGAAATTTATGTATCTTGCTCACTGCTCTATACTCACTACCTAGAAGAACAGCTAGCACATAGTAGATGCTCAATAAACATTTACTGAATTAATGAACAGCCAAATAAAAAAACAAAGGAACATATTAAGCTAAAATGCCTTGCCTACTTAACAGGATTAAGCTGGTGTTCTCAGGAAAAGTTACAGGAGGTAATCCCAGAGTGTTCATTAGAGGTTTGTCTTTTTTTACTTGGCAGAGTATAAAACTATATTTTACCAAGGTGAAGAGCATGAAGATCCCCAAAATATGTCTGTCATGGCAGTTAGGCAAGTAGAGTAACTTCCTTCAGGCAAAGATTCCGCCTCTTACTGGAGCAATTCAGTCTTAATTAAGAAGACCTACCAAAAGCATTTGCAACCTGAAACCCGCAGGTAACTCAATAAACTCATTTGATTCAACTCTGTATCAAATACACTTTCTACAGATCTGCAACTAAGGCTCAAATTGATTTCACTGTTTCTCTCCTCTTCTAAAAGAGGGACTCGTGAAGATAAATCTATCCAAAAGACTGCTAAAGAAAATAAGAAAGATATATCGTCACAAACTACCAAAGTAACTCATTCATAAAATTAAGCTTCTTTTAAGCAATATAACCCGAAACCAAAGCTTAGCGTACCCCCACCCCCACCCAAAAGAAGCTCCCAACATACAGAGTTATTCACTCAGATTCAAAGCACGCTACAGTGCAAAGGGCTTCAAGTTGAGCACAGGGTGAATGTGGGCTTAATTTCCAGTCCTGCTTTTTCCTAGCTATGTGGGCAATTTATCTATGCCAAATAATAAATCAATAGTAAAAGTAATATTTCCAGCTATGTATGGACTCAAAAAGTATTCCTCCATATACCCTTTTTTTCCCCAGGGACTTCCCTGAAAAAATGTATTCCACCAAAACAAGGAAAAAGAAGAGGCAGATTTGGATCCTGAAATAAGTGAACCGACACAGGAGGGAGGAGAGAATACCCAGAAGGCTGGTGAAAGGAAATTCCAGGGTAGCTATGAAGGAGGCCCAAAGCGCAGTCACAGTAGCCTGGAAAAGGGCTGGGGGCTGCTTCAGGCAAGATGTTCTGGAGAAAATAGTGAGTTAATAAATAATCTATGAGCTTCAAAGTAATAGAAAGTGACTGACATTTCTCATAGAAAGTTTACAGATAAATTAAAAAATACCAGATAAATAGAAAATTAAGCAAATAAAATTACTAATTATAGGGAAAATAGAATGTTTTCCTAAAAGGAATTACAACTGTAAGGGAGGAAAAAATAATCTCCCTTCTAACCTTCTTAGTTCTTAGCTGGGGCTTTATAACAAAAGACACATTTACATGAGAAAAACAAACAGATGTTTATTAACATGTATACCTCATGTATATATGGAAGATACCCAGAGAAAAATAAGTAACTCTAAGCCACTTGGAGGTGACTTAGAACACTGGCTTAAATACCATCTTCAGCTGGATTAAAAAAAAAAAAGAAAGGTGTGTGGGAGGCCAGTTATGGGGAGAGGGCCAGGAAAAACACAGTAAACAAGAGTGAAGTCTGCTATGCTGATTTAAGTCAGAGCCTTCTCCGTCAACAGGAAGACTAACTTACTCCTAGGGACAGAGAGGGGAGGAGGGACAGGCACCTTTGTAACTGCGTCCTACACTTGGGCAAAGAGCTTTCCTTTCTGCTGCTTCTCAATTGCCTTCTGCTCAAAGCAACACGTCACGGTGGCATATTCTCGGGTGGTGGCATACTCTGACACACCTCATAACCATAGTATTGTACGTTGCCTGGTTCAAACTGTATACAATGTCTCTAACTAATACTGACCTTATAAAAAATTATGACAATATTCAGAAATTGGGAGGGAGGAGAAGGTAAGAGTCAGGATGTACAAAAGAGCTAAATTTTCATTTTTCAAATTAGGACTTCAATCAATTGTTAACATGGAAAACTGAAACACTTCAAGAAATAGCAGAAAGAATAATCTTTTATAAACATGAAGGTAATTACTAAAACAAAAGCCAAAAGGTTTGACCGTTGTTAATTCTAGGAAATGAAGATGGAGACAAGGAGGTGGCAAGGAGGCAGAGTTTTTAATAAGCCTTAGAGAAATGTGATTAAAAACCACATACATGGGCTTCCCTGGTGGCGCAGTGATTGAGAATCCGCCTGCCAATTCAGGGGACACGGGTTCGAGCCCTGGTCCGGGAAGATCCCACAAGCCGTGGAGCAACTAAGCCCGTGCACCACAACTACTGAGCCTGCACTCTAGAGCCCACGAGCCACAATTACTGAGCCCGTGCGCCACAACTACTGAAGCCCACGTGCCTACAGGCTGTGCTCCACAACAAGAGAAACTACCACAATGAGAAGGCCATGCACCACAAAGAAAAGTAGCCCCTGCTCTCCGCAACTAGAGAAAGCCTGCGCGCAGCAACAAAGACGCAACGCAGCCAAAAAGTAAATTAAAAAAACTTAAAAAGTAAAAAACCCATGTACATTAAAACATTAATAAAAATGTTTAAAAAAAAGAAGAGCCATCAATGGTATATTTAGATCCTGACACTAAATCAAACTCTAACTACACTATAATGCTAATAATAAGCGCTTAAGCTTTAGGAAGTGCCCAAAAGGTTTCAAAAAAAAAAAAAGTATATACCGAGGTTTATTTTAGAGCTAAGTGAATTAATTTAACATGTTGACCTATTTAGTAAAATTAAAGTTTGTATATATTTATCCATATATTTATATTTATCTATTGCCCACCCTATTTAAATGGTGGGCAATAGATATTTGTATATTTTCTTGCCTATATCTAACCCATGTTTTCTTTAATGTAGCATAATTGTCAGATACCATCCTTTAGTGATTTAAATTATTTTTGTTCCATGCAAATTTTCTGGTTTCCTTATTGTTACAGGCCTTAGTTTTGCCACTTCAGTGATCATCTGATATTCTCTAGCTCCTGTATCAACAAAAATTACTTTGGCTTCCCAAAGGTTGATCAAAGAGGATGGATCACATCTGTTTATCTTTAGAGCGCCAGCGCTGTAACTTCTGTGGTTCAGCCTCTGGTCCGTGAATCCTCCAGGCTCCTTTCCCTACCCCGAGAAGGCTCGGGCCATCACAACTACATCTAGTGCCTGTGTACTTCACCCTCCCTCCCCACAAAGATCACGGCTGTATCTGCCCCTTCAAAGCTTAAGAAGTGAAAAAAGAAAACACAATTCTTTTGGCACGACTAAGGCATATCAGGTGTGGAATATTCATTCAGCAAATATTAACTATCTGCTGTTTGCCAGGCACTTAAATTTAAATTTAAACTAAAAACCAACCAACCAGCCAAAGAATAAGCAGCTATCTAATTGACAAAACAGTAATGTGCTAGCACTGGGAAAGATACATATAAAGGTCATTTAAGGAAAATGAAGCGATAAAGTTGGGAAGCTGGTAATAATGAATAAAATGAAAACTATTTTCAGCATAAATATGCAAGCTACAGGGTTCTGAAATTCTTTACATAAATACTGTCACTGGCCTGAGGACAGGATGGCAAGTCAGGAATGTTTCCATTTTAACCCCATTTTCTTCTCACTTAGTGATAAGCTCAAAGTAGAATGTTAGTCACAAATCAAAGAGCACGCACATAGTTAACAAAAAAAGGTCACTGTCTTGAGTAAACACTCAACCAAAATTCAGTCTTTTAAGTAATATTAACAAGAAAGTTTGTATTAAACATTAATATAAAAATATATCTTAAAAAATTACTTAAGATGAGAAACTGTAACCCAAGTTCTTTGTAAACAAAGAAAACATCACATAACTTACGATATTTACTGTGAATTTCATCTATTTCCTCTTCTGTTTGGTCCTTTGTAAAAACCATTATCTAAAAAATCCAAAAATTCGTAATTAAAAATTACCAAAAATGACAAAAAATAGAAATTAGTACTATAAACTTTAAAATCTCAAATGTGGATGTTTAAAATAGAGGAAAATAATCTCTCATCTCTGTTTTATATAGACCTAGGAAGATTAACTCCTGTTTACTTCTCTTGAATATTGTAATTAACATACATTTTACTCATTACTTTTTTCATCAGTAGAAAATGCAACACTGATTCCATTAGAATTTATGAAGTATTAAGACAACAATCAATTAAATTTCCTACTTTCCATATTTAATTTTCCACATTCATTACTACAATAGGTAACATAAAACTACAAGACTGAAGAGACAGCTAGCAGATCATTAACAAGGCAGATCTTCTTGTTTGTCTTCTACCTTTTCCAGCCTAACTTTTCCAAGTCTACCACAAAGGTATACAAAGAAAATGCAATAATACAAGACTTCATGTGTTAAATTTCTAATTCACTTTTTAAAATTTTAGACTTAAAAGATCTGAAATGTACTTACACGATTCATTATAGTCTCCATCTTATAGTTAGCACACAGGTAATAGTAAAGTCAACGAAAATCTCACTTTTTTCTACTATCTGATTATAAACTTACTTCCCTAAGGTCGTTGCTTTCCTTACAAAAACATTACCGATGGTCTAGAAAAAAAGTCTACTTGGGAGAGCCCAAAACACTTCCTCCAGTGTCAAAGGACACAACGGCTATTTTCTTCTTTGGTATCCTTTCCTCAAGTTTTGGACCATCAAGCTAGAGGAAGGCAATAGTGAAGAAATTTAGGTCTCTGATTCCCTCAGTAAGCTCAATAAATGCTCAATCCTCATCAACTCTTAAAATTACTTAATTTCACCATCAGTATAACCATAGAAATGCAGAATGCCAGAGCTAAAAGGGGATCTTAGAGATTATATAGTTAAACCCCTGAGTTTTACAGATGAAGATCTTAAGGGCCACAGAGGTTAAATGTTAAAGAGCTTATTAAATGCAACCACCAGAGAAACGACAAATACCAAGGTTACCTGATGTACACGCACATGCTTTTTTCCACAAAAATAAATTCATCAATAAACTCTACTTTGAATTGATCTTGTGCCAGAAGACTGCTAAATACGATAAAAATGCTAAAATGAGCTGCAAGGAAATCATAATACATTAAATGGAAATGTGTTCTAGTACATTTCCCACTGAACAGATTTAACACTGGTTTGCTTTAATTTGTAGGGTATTCGACTTTTCCTTCCTTCATTTCTACCGATACTGAAAAAGATCATCAACATACGCTTTCGTTGAGTTTACTAGCTTCAAGACGCATCCTAGTCTTCTCCATATTTTCAATTTCTTGAACTATTTCAGCAGCTGTTAAAATAAAGGCATAGAGCCAATATTAATTACATGGTGTTGCTCAATGCACCCTGGTTATATAAACTCTTAACACTGAAGCTGGACGATGGGTATATATGAACTCTCTGTCCTGTCTTTGTAATTTTTCTGTAAGTCTAAAGTCATTTCAAAATAAAAGGGTTAAAAAAAAATAACAGAGTTAAAACACTTAACTTTTACACATGCAATTACAGTTTAAAATATAACTGGAAGAGTACAGCAAAGTCATTTTGCTCTTTCCTTTGAGGATACAGGTATAAACAGGAATCCCAATGGAATATGAAAATTAATGTTAGTGTGAATTCTATTCTTAGGGGATATCCACTGAAACTCCAATGTACAAAATGTTACAACAGTCTACTTTTCAAGGAAAGACAAAGGTCTAGGAATACTAGGGGGTAGATGGCCTTGACTCCAGAATTTTTGTCAGTAGGTGTAGTTACCAATCACATACATCAAAGAGATCCGAAATACACTCCATCTCATATATAAATACTTTTGAACGCAAATAGCATGAAATTCGCCAATGCTATCCTTCTGCCTACTAGGTCAACATATTAAGACTAAAATACACATACAGTATAGGGGGAAAAAACTACAATCCCTTACACACATTTATACATAAAAAGATACTATATCTAGAATTTGCCTCAAAATAATCCATGGGGGGAAGGGATGTAAATGACAGACAACACGCCATTAGGCATGAGTTGACAACTGTTTGAGTCGGATAACAGGGTAAATAGGGGAAATCACCATATTCTTCACCGTTAGAATTTAAATTCTATAGAACTTATAAATAATCTCTATTAAAAAGTTTTTTACAAAACTGACAGTCCTCGAGAGGATCATTTAAGAAGGCAATTACCTCAATTCAAAGTTTGTTTTTCAAGCACTGAGAGGTACCTCTTGCCTCCCTAATATCATAAAACCAGTAGAAACAATGTAAACAATCTCTCCCTCTGTGAATCATGGTATAACAGGTAAGCAAAGGGACCACTTGCATTCTACCTAATCCACTAACCCAAGTATCACTCAAGTTAGAGAACATCTGGCATACTCTCTTCTAAGGTATTAAGGAAACTGTACTAGGATTAGATGCAATTTAGGGGATTAAATCTTTCAGGGAGACTTCTGATTCTGTTTGTGATGTAAGGAGCTGGATACAGTGTCATTCTCACCCTAACAACAAGAAATGGCTGGATAACCTATAAAACTGTAACTTTACTCGAATCCAACAGAACTAAGGTCACAGGGAAACCACCTAGCCTGAAATCTAAGGAAAGTCAGGTGCCTTAGAGAAGAGAGGGGTCATGAGTACTGGCTGACATAAGAAAACAAGGATTATCCTACCACTGGGTAAGAAGATTTCAGATAAACTTTTTTTTTTTTTTGGCCGCACAGCAAGGCATGCGAGATCTTAGTTCCCAGACCAGGGATCGAACCCCCACTCCCTGCAGTGGAAGCGGTCTTAACCACTGGACCGTCAGGAAAGTCCCTCAGATAAACTTTTTGATGAACTGCAAAAGGCCAAGGGTGAACCACCATGAAAATATAAAAATCCTGGGAATCTTAGACACAAGGGGACTCACACCTATTCCAAGGTTTTCTGTAGACCTTACTGGATACTCTCAAGAACTACTAGGGGAAAGATGAGAAATTAGAAAAAGTATCCCTCTGGATACAGGCTTGGGAAAGAACAGCCCCCAGTGCAGGAAGGACATGAAGCCCCATCAGATCTTTAACCCTTAGGAAACAAAAGCATTAAGCCACTGAGGGAAGGTCGGCAAAACTGAAGTCCCCAGAGCACAGGTAAATGGAGAAAGTAAACAAACAAAACCCTCTACTCTGGCAGAAGGGTCAGGAAACTGCCCTGGGCCCAGACCACTAGAGGACCCTTGCCACTTGGGGAGGCACAGGATCACTGAGAGAGACCCACCTGTGAGACCCAGAATCAAGGGCCTGCCTAAGAGGAGGCTAAGCTAGAATAACAGAGAACAGCCTCGTGTTCCCTACCACGGAGCCAGGACACTCCAAGTGACAGGTAACTGTAATCAGCCACTGGGAGAGAAGTGAGCATGGAAAGACTCCTTAAGGCACAGGATCACAGGGAAAACCTGAGTGCGAGTGATACAAGTACATTTTAAAAACAAACAAACAAACTTCTGGTAACTCAGGCACCGACCTAAAAAGCACAAGGGATATGAAAGTGGTGGGCAACCGAGGACAACCACAGCAACAACAAAATCCAAACCAATCAACCACACACAGTAAAGTCCTAGCAGAAGAAGAGACAAGTCCATTTTTTAGTCATTCATACTATTTACTTCAGCATTTAGAGTCTCACACATTAAGTCTGGTTTTCAACCAAAATTTACAAGATATATGAACAAGCAAGCAAACAAACAACAATAACAAAACCAAACTCAGATACCAGTTGCCCAGATGTTACAACTACCAGACATGGAATTTAAAATAACTACAATTAATATGCTAAAACGTCTAGTGGAAAAGATGAACAACATGCAGGAACAGATGGGGCATTTCAGGAGAGAGATGAAATCATCAAGAAGAATAAAACAGAAATGTCAGAAATAAAAAAACATTAGCAGAGATAACTTGACCCAGTTAAGGAAAGAATCGGTGAACTTAAAAATGGGATCGATGGTATTACCCAAACAGAAACAGAGAAAAAGGGGGAAAAAAACCACAAAAAAACCCAGAATAGAGCAACTAAGAGCTGTGAGACAATATCAAAAGCCCTAACATACACGTAATAGAAATCCCAGAAGAAGAAAAAAGGGAGAGAAAATATTTGAAGACCTAATGGCCAGAATTTGCTAAATATAATGAAAGATGTCAAACCACAAATGCAAGAAGCTCAAAGAATATCAAGCAGAATAAATAACAAAAAACATAACAAAACAAAAACACAACAATATACCTACACATAGACACACAAAGAAAATCTTGAAGCCAGTGAGAAAAAGGGGTATACCACACCAAGAAAAGTCATGTATCACATCATACTGCTCATCAAAAACTAGTCAACCCAGAAGACAACAGAATGAAGAATTTAAAGTGTTGGGGAAAAAACCTACCAACCCAGAATTCTATATCAAGGGCAATATTTTTCAAAAGTGAAAGAGAAATGAAGACTTTCTGAGACAAACAAAAACTGACAGAATGTATTATTAGCAGATCTGTACCAAAAAAAGTGTTAACGGAATTTCTTCAAGCAAAAGAAATTTAAAACCAGAAATTCATCTCTGTAAGAAGAAACAAAGTGTTAGAAATGGTAAAAATGAAGGTAAATATGAAATATACTTTTCTTATTTTTAACTACTATAAAAGACAATTGTCTGTTTAAAGGAAAAACCATAGCAATGCATTGTGTTTACAGCATGACAACAACAGCACAAAGAATTAGGGACTGGGAGTAAACTGTTGTATAAGGTTCTTATACTACAAGCGAAGTGGTACATTATCTGAAGGTAGACTGTGACTAATTAAAGGTGTACACTGTAAACCCTAAGGCAAACACTAAAATTTTGAAAAAGAGGTACAATAATAAGTCAATAGTAGAAATGAAATATAATTTTTAAAATACTCAATTAATCCAAGATATTTAAAAAAAAAAAAAGGATAGAAGGAACAAAAAGCAGATGGAACAAACAAAACAACTAGCAAGATGTTAAGTTGAAAGCCAACTACATCAAATGTAAATGGTCTAAAGGCACTAATAAGAGCCAGAGAATGCAGACTGGATTAAGAAAGAAAAACCAAACAATATACTGTCAACAAAGAACCCATTTTAAGTAAAAGACACAGATTCAAAATAGGTTCAAAACAAAGAATGGAAAGCGATGTATCTTGTAAATACCAATGAAAAGAAATCTGAAATAGCTATATTAATATGAGGCACGAGAGACTCCAGAGCAATGAATGTTATCAGGGACAAAGAGGGAAATTACAGAAAGGGGTCAAGTCACCAAGAAGACTTAACAATACTAATGTGTTTGCACCTAAAACAGAAATCAAAAATACATACATGAACAAGAACTTCTGTTTCCAAACAAGATGGCCTAGATTCATTTCTCTTCTCATTTCTCATAATCTTACCTGCAAAGTATAACTACAAACCCTGGATATAACAGACAAGGTTAAGAGAATTCTGAAAAGTGGAAGGAGGAAAATGGACTGGCTAAGGACCTCAGAATTTGAGGAACAACACTGTGGTAAGTTTCCCGGGTTTTCTTTTTTATCTTCACAATATCCCAGACTCGTCTCTGGTGAAGCCTGCAATCCAGAACCACCAACACTCACAGAAGAAAGAAAAAAAAAGTCCCAAGAAAAACCTATTCTAAGCAAAGGTCAGTGAAAGGGAGAGATCAGAAACCTTTCTGACAATATCCAACCTACTCCAGCTAAAACACTGCTGATGCTCCCAGCCTGCCGCACAAACTTCTCCCCACACTTAGTTAATTTAAAGATCTGTAAAATTAAAATACAGGTACTATATTTACTGAAAAAAATCTGCATATAATCTGCAGTTCAAACCCATGTTGTTCAAGGGTCAACTGTATATCTCTTTTAAAGCAGTTTAAATGATACATTTGTTATTAATTTCTTGTACTGAGAAGAGGAAACTAAATAACAACAATAAAAATTGGAAACAAAGGGCTTCCCTTGTGGCGCAGTGGTTAAGAATCTGCCTGCCAATGCAGGGGACATGGGTTCGAGCCCTGGCCCAGGAAGATCTCACATGCCACGGAGCAACTAAGCCCGTGTGCCACAACTACTGAGCCCGCGAGCCACAACTACTGAGCCCGTGAGCCACAACTACTGAAGCCTGTGTGCCTAGAGCCCATGCTCCGCAACAAGAGAAGCCACTGCAATGAGAAGCCCACGCACCACAACGAAGAGTAGCCCCCGCTCACCGCAACTAGAGAAAGCCCGCACGCAGCGACGAAAACCCAACACAGCCAAAAATAAAAACAAATAAATAAATAAATTTATTTTTTTAAAAATTGGAAACAAAGTGAAACAAATGAACTGTCACTGTATTATTTCAAATAACATAACCACAATAAAGGGAAAAAATAACTTATGAACACAGTATTTGACTATGTACCCTTAGTGCAGGTGAGGGGGCAGGGGAGAGGGAAGGCTGGGTAGAGAGAACTAAAAAAAAATCTGGAATTCTTTCTCTGGTTGCAGAGAGGTGTAGTAGTACAGATGAAGCAATTCTGAAACGATTTTAGATATATTACAGAACTGAACAAATTAGTAAACGTGCTGATGCTACTGAGAGGGAAGATTCTCCCTGTGGAAAAAGGGAAATACAAATATGAAATAGAGAACGGTAAAGAAGACCCCTGTGGGGCTGGATTGAAAGTAAAGGTATCGGTATGTTCTCATGATTTCTAATATGTATAAGTGGATTTACATGCATACATATACATGTAGTATACAGGCATACATGCATGTGTATGTATATACATATCCATGTATGCATATGTATATGTGTGTATATATTCCTGAGCTCCATCTGCTGAAAGAGTCTAGAAGCAAAGGTACCAGGTAGCAATGAGCATAGCTGGTAGCCTTATCTTGTTTTCCCCCCAAAAGAACCAAAGCTTCTCAGGGAAATGGCTGATTCCAGGGCTGGGACAGGGAATCACTACCTTGTTATGCTAGAAATAAGGAAATGGTAAAAAATTATAATGATAATAATGAAAGTATGGCATGAGGACCAAGGATCAGCATGGAGAAGCTGCCACTGGTCAAATCTAGAAACATAAACACCAAAATAATTCAGGATGGAAATAAGCTATAAATCTGTGAATCCATATTGATAATAGACAAATTAAATACAAGAAGGGAAGGCTCCTGTTTTCAGTACCATGGCAGGTGTCAACTGACAAATGTGGAAGGAAGGCTAAAATTAGAAAGTCATCATTGTGCAACTACACAGAAAAGACCAGTTCAGCTAAAAATTACCAAAGAATGCTAAATACAGGCATGAGATTTTAATGAGGTATAGAATATGTAGATGGTATAAAAGTGTCTCTCTACAGATTTCTTACTAGGGGTAATGAGGAAACTACACAACAGTGAAGAAACTGACAAGGTGATCAAACCCGCCATCACAAATGAAGGGCACAAAGATGTCAAATACCTCTAGATGTGATATTCTGAGAAGGACAAAACATCACTTATATAGTATTCTGGCCACGAATGCACAACCTGAACATAATTAAAGGAAACATAGGACAAAGCCAAAATGAGGAACATTCTATTTGGGGAAAAAACCCAACAACAACAAAGACTGTATTCTTTTAAAATGCCAATGTCAATGTCATAGAAGACAAAGAAAGGCGGAGGAATTGTTCCAGACTGAAAGAGACTGAGAGGATATTACAACTAAATTTAATAATGTGATCCAAAACTGGATCATGTACTGGAGGGGGAAAAAAAATCCATAAAGGCCATTACTGGGTCAACTGCTAAAACTGGAATAGAGATGACAGATTAAAGGACTATTTAACAAAGATAAATTTACTAAAGTTGATAACTGTACTGCAACAATAAAAGAGAATATCTCTTTTCTTAGGAAATACACAATAAAGTATTTAGGAGACAAGATTATACGCCTTATTCTCAGATGGTTTAAGAAAAAAATATGTGTATATAAAGATGTACACACACACAAATACATATACATTAATAAAGAGAGAGAAACAGTAATTCATAAAGCAAATGGGGCAAAATGTTAACAGGTGAATCTGTGTAAAGGGTACATATGTGTTCTTTATGATAATGTTTCAACCTTCCCATAAGTTCAAAATTATTTCCAAATAAAGTTTTTTTTTTAAAGAATGCAAAGCTAAGACTTTTTCAGACAAATAAAAGTGGAAAGAACTTGTCTCAACACATGTGCACTACAAGAAGCATTAAATGAAGATTTTCAGACCAAAAGAAAATGACATCAGATGGAAACCTGGATCTAAGCAAAGAAATAAGAAATACTATAAATGGTGAATGCATAGGCACATAAAGACTTTCCTTCTCAATTTTTAAAATGTCTTTAAAGGAAAATTGACAGTTTAAAGCAAAAATGGTAACAAAGTATTATGAGGTTTATAACACATAGAAGAAAAATCTATGACAATAAAACCACGATGGAAAGAGTAAGGTCCTTATGTTAAACACATAGTACAAAGATATCTGAAGGTAGACTGTGATAAGTTTAAGATGCACGTGGTAAACTCTAGAACAACTGCCAAAAGAAATTAAACAGAGGTACAGCTAATAAGCCAACAGCGGAGATAGAATAGAGAACTAAAAAATAATCTAGAAGAAAGCAAGAAAAGAAAGAAAAAAAACAAAGAATGGACAGGACAAAGACAACATAAAGAGCAAGATGGTAGACTTAAACCCCACCAAATAGATTAAATGAAAAAGTTTTAAATGCTACAGTTTAATGGTATATCTTGTCAAATTAAGTTTAAAAAGCAAATCCAAACCACACAGGCTTACCACAAAACACAGTTTAAATATAATGACACAATATGTTTAAAGAAAAAAGTGAAATAAGATTATTATTTATGGAATATCACCAGAGACTAAAACAAATATGTCGTAATAATGAATAGGTTAATTCATCAAGAAGACATAACAATACTAAATGCACATACACCTAATTACTGAGATTCAAAATGTAAAGAAAACGGAACATACTGAAAGGAAAAATAAAAAATCCACAAATACCCTGGGAGATTTCAATAATCCCCTCAGTATTGACAGAATCAGTAAACATAGCATAAGTAAGGATGTAGAAGACTTGAACATACTAACTAGCAACTTTACATAACTAACACTACAGATCACTGAACAAAAAAAACTAAAATTTTCAAGTGCTTAAGGGACACTCACCAAGGAAGACCTAATGCTGAGTTATAAAACAAGTCTCAATAAATGTAAAAGGTCCAAAATCATACAGAACTGCTTCAATGGAATCAAATTAGAAATGATTTAAAAAAAAGATATCTGGGAAATATTCAAATATTTGGAAATTGAAAACATTTCCAAATAACCCACGGGTAAAAGAAGAGATCACAACAAAAATTAGAAAATATTTTAACTGAATGAAAAGGAAAATACCAGAGAAATGAAAGCACATGGCTACATAAAAATCTATAAGCCCGTGTTTATGGGAGCTTTATCCAGAATAGCCAAAAATGGCAGACAAGCCCAGTTGCCTATTAATAGTCATTTAGTCATCATTTCAGCCAAAATCTAGAACGTTTCCTTCACCACCAGAAATTCTTCTGCCCCACTGCAGTAAATTCCCTCCCCCTTACCCTCAGGCCCTGGGACATACTGATCTCTTCTATGTCCCTATAGTTTTGCCTTTTCTAAAATGCTAAATAAATGGAGTTTTAAAATTATACAGTGTGTTGTCTTTTGTATCTGGCTTCTTTCATTTAGCACAATGCTTTTGAGATTTATCCATGTTGTTGCATTTATCAGTAGTTCATTTTTATTGCTAAGCAGTGTTCCACTGTATGGCTGTACCACAATTTGTATACCCATTCACCTATAAATAGACAATCTCAATAAACAACAAAGCTGGAGGAACTACATTACCAGACAGCAAGATCTATTACAAATTACTCATAAAGCAATTAAGACAGTGCACTACTGGCACAAAGATAAATAGATGACTCAATGGAACAAAACAATGTCCAGACCCACACATATACAGTAAGCTGATTCTCAACCAAGCTGTACCGACAATTCAATGTGTAAAGGATGGTTTTTCAATAAATGGTGCGACATCAATCAGCTATCCATATGGAAACAACAGAAGAATCTCGCCCCTTACCTCGCAACGTATGCTAAAATCAATTCCAGATACACTGTAGATTGAAAGGTAGAAGCAAAAAGAATAATGTTCTTAGAAGAAAACATGATCTTACGGTAGGCAAAGACAAAAAAGTACTAACCGATGGAAAAATGCAATGAAATGGATATAAAATTTAAAACTTCTACCTCTCAAATGAAGCCATTAAGAGAGGGAAAAGATGAAATTAAAGGAGAAACATATACACACCCAGCAAGATGTGTATCCAGAAAAATTCACGTACCCCCACAAGTAAATCAGGAAACAACAGATCCACAGCACAGAAAAATCGGGCACAAGACTTACATGGGTATTTCACCAAAGAGAATATCCAGATGGCCAATAACAATATAAAAATATGCTGAACACTACAAGCCATTAGGGAAACAAAAATTAAAACCATAATGAGATACTACTGTGGACCCACCAGAATGGCCAAAACGGAAAACTGACAATATTGATGTTGTTAAGGATGTGGAAAAACTGGAATTCTCATACCCTCCTGATGAGAGCATACATTGGCACTGAGTTTCTGCCTGTACCCATGAAAGCTGAATATCTGCAAAAACATAATTTGGGGGATAGGTATACGTATCCCCCAATCATGTGTGCCTACGAGCACCAAGAGACCTGCAAAAGGTTACTCATAGCAGCATTATTCTTAAAAGTCAAAGAGTGGAAAAATCCAAATGTCCATCAGCCACCGAATGGACAGTGTAATATATTTATATAATAGAATATGCTACAGCAACAAAAATTTTTAAAAAATCACAACTATACACAAAAATATGGATAAATCTTATAAACATAATACTGTAAAAAATGAAATCAGACTCAGAAGAATGCATAAACTACTTATTATTCCATTTATATAAAGACAAAATATAGGCAAAAATAGGCAAAATGAATATATGGTTTGAGAAGTCAAGAAGGTAGTCATCTGTGAGAATGAAGGTAGTAGTGATTGGGAGGGGGCTTCTGTGATGCTGGTAATGATCTGAGTAGTGGTTACAAAGGCACTTTCCCTTTGCTTTGTGATAATTCACCAAACAATGTATTTACAATTTGTGTAAGTTTCTATTTGCATATTATACTTTAGTTTTTTTTAAATTAGGCAATACCATCCATATGCTAATAACTGAAAGAACTCCAAAATTTGTGTGTGGTTAAATGGAAAGAACAAACTATTAAGTAGTATGCATGTAAAATTAACATTTTTATAACAATAATGATTAAAGATCTATTTTTGTGTATAACAATCTTAATAATCTAATGGTAACATTTATTCAATGCTGACTACTTGCTAAGGTACTATGCTAGGACTTTACATGCATTTTATCACTTATTCTGCTCAAAAACACTATGAAGTAGGTAGTATTATAACTCTTACTTTATGGGTGAGAAAACCGAGGTCAGATATAATAAGTAATTTGCCCATAGTCACCCAGTCATAAAGCTGCAAAACTAGGATTATAGGCCACGCTCTCTAGATCAACCTTCATATTCATGAGAAGCTGGCAGCAGTGGTTGCCTCTGAGAAGGGAAGGGGGACGGAGAGACGGACTGAGAGAAAGGCTGGCTTATCACAGGACACTCTAGGTACCTTCGGAAGTACATTTGCATGTCTTACTTATTACCAAAAAAGTATTAACATTTTTTTCTGTGATTTATAACCACTAAGCCACAGGAAACTGCTTTATCCAGAGGATAAACGTAACTCATTGTTTAATTTTACCTGATTTAGGATGCAGAGCATCACACTGGGCATTGTACATGTGTACGAATTCTTGGTGCCTTTTAATGAGCTGTTGTTTACTTCCTCGAACAGATAAGCCATGCTGTTTTAGCTTTTTCTTTAAATCTCTATCTGAGAGCAAGTTATATACAGTTTTGGGCAGCGGCTTCCTCTTGTGAACAGAGCTGAAAAGGGAAAAAACGTAATCACTGAGGTTTACTGTGAATTATCCAATGTTTTTCATGTAAAACAGTAATTTACCTTCTGACTCAGTACCCAGGCGACTGGGAAAATAGCAGAACCATTAAGACAAAAACAGGAAAGAGAAGAAGGATCAAATTTACAAATAAAGTTGACAGTCTTTTTCTGACAGTGATGCATCTGAAGTGGCAGTGGGACATTCAGATAGCGGGGTCTAGGTGGCAGCCAAAACTTAGAGAAAGTTAGGTCTCAGAGAGAGGCCTGGCCTAAAGATGCAGACCTGGGACTCACACAGAAGGCTTGTGGACTAAATGCTATGAGAAATTAGGGTCATACTTATGTGAACTTATTTACTTCTTCACCTCTTTAAAGCATGCTTTTCCTAAACTTTGCCCATGGTTTCCACACAAATCTCTATAAAACCAGCTATCTCAGGTGATTAGAGTGCAAATGCTATCACGGGTCAGGCTATGGATTTAAGAATATCATCATATACAGCTTCTTTAGAAAAATTTCTGATGCATAGCCAAAACTGCCCACTTAGGCCTAAGGCAATCATTTTGCAAAAGCACTAGATGAAATAAAAGAAGACTTGTTGGGATGGTTAGCTTTACCCAACTCATTACACCAATGGAAAAAGAATTCAGAGAGTTGATGGGTAGATAGTATTCTTGTGGGATCATCTTCAAAAGAACACAACTGAAAACAACAGCAAGAAACACAGCACTGTTTTTTTTTTTTCTCCAACTTCAATTAATTATATTAACAAATATATAAGGCATTAAGCAGTGTACTGGCAAAATCCCCACCTGGCTCTTCACTGTATTTACATAACGAATACAATGATAAGCACTAAGCTACAATTTTAAATATGACAAAGCTCTATCAAATGACTTTCTTATACTCCCTCCAAAACACCAATTAATAAACATTATTTCTTTAGATAGAATATGTAGAAGCCAAGCTACCTAAGGGTATCAATGACTTGAGACAACTACTTAAACAGGAAACTCACAGTGAACTTTCATCTATTTAATCTGATGAGAACCTGGTTCTCTAAGTACATCACCTGGCTCAACACTACGGCAATGAGGTGCTTAATAAACATGCACTCATGGTAGTCACTACAACTGCAATCATTTTTAAATGAAATATCAAAACTTCAGGTAAAAGTTAATAGGAACTTGAAAGTAATAGGTTTATCCAGAAAAACAAGATTCTACAAAAGACCTGCATGTACCCAGCTGGCACAAGGCAACGCTGCTCAAGCTTGAGTGCCTCTCAGAACCACCCGGAGGGCTTTTATCTAAAATGCAGTTCTCAGTCGCACGGCCACACCACCCACCGGTTCTGACTCAGCTCTTGAAGTGGAAACCGAAAATCTCTATTAACAAGGTTCCACGTGGAAATCTAATGCAAATGGACCAGAGACCACACTGAGAGAGAGAGTACAGTCGAATACAGAATGAAAACAACCAAACATTTCTCTATTACCCAACAGTACCATTCCCTGGCTAGGTTATTTCTTTTATGCTCTATCAATATGGTCTAAAAGCCAGAAGTAACTATATAACTGCAGAAAGACCTGTAAACCCTCAATAGATTACATTTTTCTGAAAATTGCTCTTCTTATAATGACAGACAGCCTATTGGACTCTACAGAACTGATAAGATTATGGCTAAATAAAATCACAGAAGGTAGCAAGAGCTGAAAAACCTTTTGTAGGAGTTTATACAAGAACACTGTGAGGGACAATTCAGTAAGTCTGTACCTAAAACATTTATTTTATTTTATTAAGGATAGATAATAAAACTTATGACTGTGAAATTCTAATGGAAAACTCTACTGTTCACTGGCATTTACAATGAAAAGCACCAGCAGAAATCAACAATTTCTGTCATGAATTTTAAAATACGAAGGCTGATAAATGTTTCCCAAAACATGAAAATGCTACTTACCTTTCTTCTATGATTTGGTGAAACAGTAATGCATTTAAGGGTCCTCAGAATCTGAGGACATCAAAAGGAAGAGTATTCTTTGAATCAGCCCTGATATGAATCTACACAGAATGGGCTAAGGGCTGTTATCCATATTCAAGAAGTGGCCTGTTGGGGTGTTGTGGAGAAACTTTTTTAAATGTCAGAGATTCTTTTATGTGACCAGACCCCAGGACCAGGATGTAACTAAAGAGAAAGGTGGTTCAATGTCTCCCTAAGTGTATCTTCACAAACACCAGCTTTGCAAGATGAGTTATGACAAAAAGGTTGTAAGGTCAAATAAATTTAGGAATTACTGGATTAAACAAAATCCAATAATTATGTCTGACGAAGGAATTCTCAGAGCCTTCAATACACTAACTTACACAGTGACTCTTTCCCTAAGAGAGAGAGAAAGAGGGAGTGAATGCAGTGCTTCTAAATTGCGCTACAGAGTAATTGGCAGGATTATAGTATTCCACGGAGCCTGTTTGGAACCACTACTGGAATTTGAACTTAATTACACACGGAGGAGTACATCTCTGGATAAACTGACAGAGCTAAGTGTGTTAGAAGAAATACAATGGATGCATCTAGAGAAAGAGCAGTCCAAGCAAGATTATCAGTGCTGATTCCTTACTCTTCAAGGAGAAAATGCCCAGCTTCTATACTCCCAACTCACTCTTCAGGAAAAAACATTTCTAAAGAGAAAGGTAGGTCATTAGACCCTCACGGCTTATGAGAAATAATCCTCGTGATGATCCAGCTTTATTCCAAATCTCGACTAACTAGGCAACCTAAAAATCTAAACTTTATTCTCGTCAACAAACGTACCCACTAGGAGTGAGTACTGGGCACGCAGGACCGCACAGGCATCTGTCGCAGGGACCTGTGGAGGGATCCTGGGGCCTGAAGGCCACTGTGGATACGAGGCAGGGATGCAGAGGGAGGTCAGGGAGAGGAGCACAGTCCCCAAGCCCTCCACCTCCATTTTAATGGAGCAGGGCCAATTTTCTCTGTTTTATATGTTATGATTCACTGTGCGTTTTCACTTGAAAAAAAGGTTCTGCTCAGGGAAAGAAGTTAACTATCAAGCTAAAAACACGACAGTAAGAACTGTCAATTGGTGCCCTCCACTGTAAATTAATAAAGTATCACTGTGCTTTATGTGTTAGCTTTTGTACATTATAACACCCAGAGTTTGTCCCTAGGAACCTGCATTCACTCCAGACTTACTCATAAAATCACGTGACACCATTTTAGCTTTACTCACAAAAAAAACAATAAAATAGTCCAGTCTTATCAGCATGGTTTTTGGCATTCTTCCAAGTTCTTCCAAACAGACCAAACGTAAGAGCCAATCATTCTGTTCATTCCCACCTCCTGGATACGATTAATTTCTTCAATTTCCTCCCTCTCCTTTCCAGATCTCGGAATTATCACCTATTCTCTCCCTCTTCCATCCTGTTTCAGAAGAAGGGTTCCTTCTGCATGTCAAGGATAACTTCATTACTGGACTTTTGATCTCTTGTTCTTTATATCATCTGCTCTCTCCCTGGAGATAGCAGAAGGAAGGAGGCTAAAGGCTTATATAATTGCTATTTTAAAAAACAAACTCTTCCCTGATCTTACTCCTTAATCCTTCCCCAAACTAACATCTCATCTCTCCTCTTCCCTTCATCACCAGACTCATCTAATTTGCGGCTTCTGCTTCCTTATTATCTTCATTATCACTGATTCTTTAACACCCTGCAGGTTAACTTTGACTACAGTTTGATTCCTAACTTACAACTTACATGTGTAACAACAGTGGCCTAGTTTAATAAACTATTGTGATTTTGATGTATGAGGGGAGGCAGAATAGTGTGAGTTTAGGTGCAGATACTGGGTTGACAACTTAGTTATCTCACCTGGGTAGCTGGCAGGGACACACACACACACACACACACACACACTCTACATTTCAAACACACCCTTTTGAATCTGCCCCACAGACAAACTATACAACTGCAAGCTTCTACATATGCAATAACAGAGAAAATCACTGCCTTCAAAATGCAAGCCTACTGGTTGCATCCTTCCAGAACAAAAGGGTGTTAAGAGCAGAGAATTTGACTTTCATTCACCAGTGATTCACCAATGCTTTGCAGAATGCCTGGCACACAGTTATGTGCTTAATAAGTATTTGTTGAATGAATAAATGATTCCATATTTTCTAAAAAAACAAAAAAGACAAAAAAAAATACCCTTTTATACCTTTTTTCTTTTTAATTTTTACTGGAGTACAGTTGATTTACAATGTTGTGTTACTTTCTTTTGTACCTTTTACTGTCATGTGTATATAGTATGTCATATGTATATAGTAATTAACTATTCAGAATTTTTGTAAAAGCTAGATTACAAATTTAAACTTCTGAGCTTCCTGAGAACCAAAAAAAGATTTGATGTGTTCTATATTCAGAGTCTAACCTTGCTTTCTTGGGCCAAGGGCTTTATGGTAGTTCTAAAATTCTAAGAGAAGAAAACAAGTTTAAAAAGAAGTGAATTCTAAATCACTAGTTTCTTGTTAAGTCAAATTTTATTAGCATATAATAAAGTTAATTATATTTGGCAAGGTGGGAGTTGAGGAAAGAATAAGGAGAGAGAATGGACAGTTGGCTCATATTTTATAAATCATAGGAGGCAAAAAGCTAAAGTAGCTCAACGGTTATGCTTAACTTTCTTACCTTCTGAGGCTTTCTATCTTCTCTTCACGTGATAAACAGCTGTCTAAGTGTTTATTAATGTGATTTTCTGGAATATGAACACCACAAACAGGACAATCCACTGTATTTTTCAAAAAGAGAAAGAGATTTTATTATTTGTGGAAAGAGCAAAAATTAATATAACCCAGCATCTTTCAGCAACTAAGATAAAAAAGAGAATCCAACCTTAACATGCACTTAGAAAAGCAGAAGAGAAAAAGGACACCTTAGGGCAGCAGGAGTAGAACAGACTGCTTACTGGGTAAGGGCTACATTGTGGAAAGTCACATAATTAGAATCCTAGGCCTAGAAGAAGAGACTGCGAAGATGTTTGGAAATCTGTTTTTTAGAAAATGCTTTAGTTAAATGTTTTCTACCAAGGCGTGATGAAGCTATAAAACTGATATTAAGTTTTCCCATCTTAGGACCCATTCATCTTTAGCACTGAAGCAATCTTAACCACCTGAGTAAGATATACCTGCCACAGGAGGAAGGTGAGGGGAGGGTATGTACAGCTAGGGGCATGTGGGATCTTAGTTCCCTGACCAGGGATTGAACCCAGACCCTCGGCAGTGACAGCACAGAGTCCTAACCACTGGACCGCCAGGGAAGTCCCAGCATTTTTTTTTTTAACTGAAGTAGAGTTGATTCGCAATGTTGTATTAAGTTTCTTGTGTACAACAAAGTGATTCACTTATACATATATATAGATACATATATCTATTATTTTTCATATTCTTCATTATGGTTTATTAAAGGATACTGAATATAGTTCCCCGTGCTGTATAGTAGGACCTTGTCGTTTATCTATTTTATATATAGCAGTTTGTATCTGCTAATCCCACACTCCTAATTTATCCCCCTCCCACTCCCTTTCCCCTTTGGTAAACATAAGTTTATTTTCTAAGTCTGTGAGTCTGTTTCTGTTTCGTAGATATGTTCATTTGTGTCGTACTTTAGATTTCACATATAAGTGACATCATATGGTATTTGTCTTTCTCTTTCTGACTTGCTTTGCTTAGTATGATAATCTCTAGGTCTATGCATGTTGCTGCAAATGGCATTATTTCATTCTTTTTTATTGCTGAGTAATATTCCACTGTATATACGCACCACATCTTCTTTATCCATTCATCTGTCAATGAACATTTAGGCTGTTTCAATGTCTTGGCTATTGTAAATAGTGCTGCTATGAACATACGGGTGCGTGTATCTTTTCGACTTATAGTTTTGTCTGGATATATGCCCAGGAGTGGGATTGTTGGATCATATGGTAACCCTATTTTTAATTATTAAAGGAACCTCCATACTGTTTTCCTCAGTGGCTGCACCAATTTACATTTCTACCAACAATGTAGCAGTGTTCCCTCTTCTCCACACCCTCTCCAGCATTTGTTATTTGTAGACATTTTGATGGCCATCTGACCAGTGTGAGGTACCTCATTGTAGTTTTGATTTGCATTTCACTACTAATTAGCAATGTTGAGCATCTTTTCATGTACCTGTTGGCCATCTGTATGTCTTCTTTGGAGAAATGTCTGTTTAGGTCTTCTGTCCATTTTTTGATTGGGTTTTGTTTTTTCATTATTGAGCTGCATGAGCTGTTCGTATACTTTGAAATTAAGTCCTGGTCAGTCACATCATTTGCAAAAATTTTCTCCCATTCCATAGGTTGTCTTTTTGCTTTGTTTATGGTTTCCTTTGCTGTACAAAAGCTTTTAGGTTTGATTAGGCCCCATTTGTTTATTTTTGCTTTTATTTTATTTTGGGCCACACCAGGCAGCTTGTGGGATCTTAGCTCCCCAACCAGGGACTGAACCCAGGCCCTCAGTAGTGGAAGCTCTGTGTCCCAGCAATTGGACTGCCAGGAAATTCCCCTATTTTTGCTTTTATTTCTATTGCCTTGGGAGACTAACCTAAGAAAACACTGGTATGATTTATGTCAGAGAATGTTTTGCCTATGTTCTCTTCTAAAAGTTTCATGGTGTCATGTCTTATAATTAAATCTTTAAGCCATTTTGAATTTATTTTTGTGTATGGTGTGAGGGTGTGTTCTAACTTCACTGATTTACATGCAGCTGTCTAGCTTTCCCAATACCACTTGCTGAAGACACTGTCTTTTCTCCATTTTATATTCCTGTTTCCTTTGTTGACGATTAATTGAGACTGTCAGCATTTTTAAGCAATAAACCATTTTTTAATCAAGGTGTGTATACTGTTTTTGTAGACATAATGCTACGGCACACTTAACAGACTACAGTATAGTGTAAATATAACTTTTATATGCACTGGGAAACAAAAAAATTCATGACTCACTTTATTGTGATATTTGCTTTACTGCAGTGGTTTGGAACCAAACCCGCAATTTCTTTGAGGTATGCCTATACAAGTGTAGTGTTAAAAAGTGGAAACAATCATTCTGAAACTGTTTGATGAGTTAAGGGACCTGTGGAGGTACCTCAGGGCCCAGAGGCCACCACGGCAGACAGCCAGGGATGCAGGGGGCGCTCACGTGGAGGAGCACAATCCCCAGACCCTCCATATCCACTTTAACGGAGCAAGGCCAATTTTATCCACTTTGTATGTTATGGTTCACTGCAAGATTTCGCTTGGAAAAAAGGTTCTGCTACAGGGAAAATGTTATCAACTTAAAAACATATAATAAGAACTGGCAATTAATAAAAAAAAAATTGAAAAAGATAAGATATCCTAGGAAATGTAAGTAAAAAATTCACATAGCCATATGAAATTTAAACACTTGAGTACTAATAAACTAATTTCAACCTAAGTTTAGTAACCACTAACAGCCCTGCACTGTGTGTGGTATGGGCGTACCAAAAATATCTAAGACAGAGTTTCTACCTAAAAGGTGTTCTGAACTTCACTGGCAAGAAGACACGGAAACAAGAGGATAAACAAGCTGAGCTAGTCATCAAAAAGTTAAGCAAACTATACACAAAACAGTCCAGAAAACAAGTGATGTAACACTTTAGTGATGTGAGAAACCAATACTATGTAACATAACCGAAGAATGGTTAGACCTGGATAGAGTCTGGAAAGGTGGAACAGGATTGGCAGACATCTTTAGCAAAGGGGCAGGCAGTAAAGATTTTAGGCTTTGGGGGCCAGATGGTCTCTGTCACAGCCAATAAACCATGGCACGTAGCATAAAAGCAGCCACAGACAACAGGTAAACAAATGGACATGGCTGTGTTCCAGTGAAGCCTGGTTTACAAAAACAGGTGACAAGCCAAATCTGGCCTGCAGGTTGTACTTTTCCAATCCCCGAGTGTTTTCAAGGAATAGTGGGGAGATCAGCTTGGCTATGGCAGAAGGATTTTGAGAGGGAGAGGTGAGAAATAAGGTCAGACAGCTAGGGGAGTGGTCAAACTATCTAAGGCTATAAATGTGACTCAGAACAGCCTGGAAGTGTTCAAGTGCTGATATCTTAAGATAAAATGAGCTCTTTAAGGTTAAACTGGAACTGATATAAAGGATGAGGGGGGAATGAAAAGCTGAAAAACAGAAAGGTACGCCATACGTGAAGTACGAACTAATTAAAACGGCTTCACTTTTCCAGCCATCAGCCTGAATTCCTACTCTATGAGGCAGAAAGAGAACACATCTGGAAGCACTGCCTACATCCATCTCCGAGGCTGTTACAAGATGAAAGCGGGTTTGCCCTTTCCCATTCCTTCCCCCTCAAAAATGCTGCTTATATATTATGTCATGTGGGATGAGAAGATTTCGCTTAAGTAAGAAAACAAACATGTGAAAATAATTTCCTACCTTTAGTAACTTGTTTCAAGGCCGATGTAGAGGGTGTCTCAGGAACACCAGCCTCTGAGAAACCTGGAGCTGATTTTTCTACGAAAGGTGTCCCTCTGGTCTTTGCAGAAGAACTCAGCTCTTTCTGAGGGCTGAATTCGCTTTCATTCTCTTTTATCAACAACTCTGACACAGAACCACCAGCTTCTCTAATCAAGAAGTTCTCCATTAGCCTGCTTCCTTGCTTTAATGAATGTCTGAAGGCTACAGAAGTGTGCACTTTGGCAGCAAGGTTCTTTGATGAGGAGGAAGAAGAGATGGGTGGTGACTCTAAGGCAAACTGCAACAGATGATTCCTTGAAGCACAGAAAACATAACAGGTAATTAAGACATCAACTTCTGTATACATAATAACCTAACTGACATAAGCTGTGTTCTCAACACTTGTTTCTACGAAATATAGAACTTACTCTATAATGACAACAAAACCAGTGTTTCTTCTAGACTAAAATACAAAGCAATAAATCTGATTTTAAAAGCAGTTCATCTGTCTATAAGAGATAACGGGAGGACTTCAGATTCTGGTCACAAAGAATAGCTCATATGAGACTTACTCTCCAACCATAAATAATTTTAAATCTTAACAGAACACATAAAACCGTCTGTAAGCATGGACTATAGTCAACATGGGTGGAAGGAACAGAGGTTAGAGCTCTGGGCAAAGACCACTAGGACTGGAGGGACAGGGTGCTGGGCAGGGAGTAGCCACAGAACACCCTAAAAGTCCGCTGAGAAATGCTCATCAATTCCTGATCGTCTCCAGGGCTGGAGAAGCCTAAGACGAAGCCATAGGAGGCCTGGCAGGAAGCAGATGCCGGGACGCTGAGATTCTGAAGGTCAACGCTGGGAAGTTGTTAGACTCTGAGCCCAGCCAAAGCTGAGAGATTTTGGTAAAGACCCTAGACGTTCAACTGAAACCCCACAAAGGCCACGGAAGGTCCACACTCTAGAAATAGAAACAAAAGTGAAATAGACCAAATCTAACAAAAAACTAATCCAAACCTTGACAGAATGAAAGTGAAGAGCTAGCTAGTCATTTAACTGCATGTCAGAACAAAATTCAACATTTCTCAAAGGAAGGTAATTCACAGCCTCTATAACATTACATCCACAATGTTCAACAAACATTTAAAAATTACTAGACATGCAGAGAAATTAGCCACTAATCAAGAGATAAAATAGCCATTAGAAGCAGACCCAGAGGTGATCCGAGTGGCATTAGAAGAACTTCAAAAGAACCATGATGAATATGTTAAAGAAAAAAGAAGAAAAGAGTAGACAAATGAATTTTAAAAATTGTATGCTGTAAGAGGGAATTAAAATCCATCCCAAAAAAGGATAAAACAAAGAAAATGAAACCTAGGCACATCATAATCAAACTGCTGAAAAATAAAAGAATAAAGAGAAAATCTTGTAAACAACCAGGGAAAAATAAGACACACTACCTCTAAGGCACAGTTCCGCAACCTTGGCACTATTGACACTGTGAGTCAAATAATTTTTTGTTGTAAGAGACTGTTCTGTGCCTTGGAGGAATGTCAATAGCATAACACCCCTGCCCCAGGTTGGGACAACCAAAACATAAACAGATATCACCACATGTCCCCTGGGGGAAGAGGTAAAGAGAAAGCAAAATCACCCTCAGTTAAGAATCATGGCTCTAAGGAAATAACAGTAAGAAATATCATTGACTTGTCAACAAAATCTATGGAAGCAAGAAGATAATAGAATGCTATCTTAAAAGTACAGGAGAGCTTCCCTGGTGGCACAGTGGTTAAGAATCCGCCTGCCAATGCAGGGACACGGGTTCGAGCCCTGGTCCGCGAAGATCCTACATGCCACGGAGCAACTAAGCCCGTGTGCCACAACTACCGAGGCTGTGCTCTAGAGCCCGCACTGCACGCCTAGAGCCCATGCTCCGCAACAAGAGAAGCCACCACAGTAAGAAGCCCGCGCACCGTAACGAAGAGTAGCCCCTGCTCACCGCAACTAGAGAAAGCCCGCGCACAGCAACGAAGACCCAACGCAGCCAAAAATAAATAAGTAAATAAATAAATTCATTTAAAAAAAAAAAAAGAATGATGTTCCACTTGGACAACAATATTCTAAATAAATTTTGTTCAATACAACAGTTTCTTAAGAACATTATTTTAAATAAAAATGAGTCAAGGGAAAAAAAAAAAACAAAAAACACTTGTTTCCTGAAAATAAAAGGCAAAAGTTAGAAAAAAATGTAAGATCCTCATGTCAGCCTTGTGCCTGAAAACCTCTGGAATTATTTCCAGTACTCTTTTGTTATTCAGTTTAGGATATTAAATTTTTAAAAATCATAATATCATAAAATGGCAATGACCGATGGGAAGCACAGGAAGAAATAAAATCAATAAACAATATAAATAACTTACATTTTACTCATAAAATTAAACTTCCTCCCTCACTGATCTTAAACCAAATTTCGAACAAGTAATGAAACCGATTACGTTGAATTTCATCCCTACTAATTTTGCAAATGAAGTACCACAGCACTTTAGATATGACAAACGTCCAAGAAATGTTCCCCATAAAGCAATTCCAAGAAGGCAAACAGAGGGAGAAACAAATGATAAAATCCGTCCCAAATCTACAAAGAATGCTTCCTACCCCGCCACACCCACTACAAAGAATATTTAAATAGCCTATTTCTTTGGGGAGGGAGGAGAGGAGAGAACGCAATCATTCCAAGGCCTTCCTTTAAGTTACCAAAGGGTCTATGAACCCAAAGATGCTGATCATTTATCTTCAACAAACAGATGCTGTTCTTCTTAACACTCCCTTTTTCCTAGCAGGGAGGCTGTTATGCTTTCAATACCAGCTGAGGAAAAAATAAGCCATGAGATACAATTTTACTGCCTCAGAGAAAAGCAAACAGCCGATCAATTCCTTTCTAAATACATGTCTGCATCTTTTCTTATCAACTTCAATATCTAACTGGTGAAAGACTTTAAAATAAAAGCAATCACTTTAATTATGAGCACCAGAGAATCTCAGAGGGTCTTAATCTAGGAAAGTATACCACTTTCTTATGACTCTGCCTAGGGAAATAACCAACCAGCTGAGTTCTAAAATGCCTTATTAGGTGAGTTCAGAGTACTAAATCTGATCATTTTTAGTATGCAAAACAATGAAAAAATGTGCAATTCTACTGGAAGAAATCTCTTTACATTTTTAGAAGTCATGTAATGAACCTCCAAAAATGTCCCAACAAGCTTGGAATTCATGTACTTAAGTATGTGAGCACCTAACTGTTAACTAAACACAATATGTTCCTAATAAAAACTCCTGCTTGGCTTGCATGATTAAAACTAAAAATAATTGAAGATATTGTCTGATAAAACATGCCTTTTTAAATCCCTCTGGGTGAGCACTGACTACCACCATCATACATTTGACAGTTAAGAAGTAAAGCTACACTTTATAAAGCACCAGCAATTACGCATTTCATGTTACACATCATTTTATACATGCTGAGCAAATCGGATTAAGAATTAATGGATTAATATATGACACAGAAACCATTATACATATATGTGTGTACACATACACATGCATATGCTACCCAGCTCTGTCCACTGAGAGGGTTTAGAAGCAATGGCACCCCAGTAACAATGAGCATACCCAGCTCCAGATCCTGATTTCTAAATGCCATTCTCCAATAAAAGGAACCAGGGCTCCTTGGGAAAATGGTTGATTCTAATGCTGGGGCAGGGAAAATAAAAGATAAAGCTGAAGTATTTCTGAAATACTCGAAAGTAAGTGCCCAAATCTACATTTTAACTCTTGTTTTTCATAACAGGAGACTTTCTGTTAAGTAAAGGAAGAAAATCCTATTATGATTAGATTGTCCGTATGTGATTAATGACTGTTGTTGCATCCCTTCTTTTACCCCCAAATATGCAGCCCTGCATTCCCTAATCCCGAAAAGTGCACAGAGTAAAGGGGCGGACACATATAAAAGGCAAAAGCAGTTAGGGATTAGTCACAAAAGTAAATCATACCGTGCAAAATTCAAGCTTTTTACCAGTTCATCTAATACGCGGTTATTTTTCAGGTCCGGCTCTGTGACTGTCTAGAAAAGAAAAACAACAGATAGAAAAAGGTCAGAAACAATAATTAACTCGTCATAATCTTGTTTTTGAAAACGTGTGTCTCATCTTCCTGAGATTCCCCATCCCACTAAGTCTTCCAGGAAAACCTCAAAATAAAGTTCATTCATCTCATACTAATACGGAATTTTAAAACAGTGAATCACTATCTGCTGACTGGAAGTCTGATTAAAAAGTCTCCAAAGCATCTGGTAAAAACATATGTACTCTGTACTAAGATAAAACCTAATATGAGCAAGAATCCTTCTTCAAAATGCCAGCACTCAGCTTTCCCAAAAATTTCTCCTGAAAAGCAGAACAGAGATGCTCTTTTAAAGTAAAAACACGGGAGCCTTAGGTGCTCAAAGAGACTTTAAAAACAAGATTGGTGTTCAAGAACGCAAGAGGAAAACGATAAACCCAGTAGCTATCTAGCGTAAGTGGCATACACTTTATCTCTGTGATGATACCATCTTGATGACAGCAGCATCCCTAGTTGGAAAGAGCTTAGACTTGGGAGCCAAACAAGTTCAGTGACATCCTGACACCATGTACCTACCAGAGGCACCAAACTAGAACCCGAACCCTTTAATTAGCCCCAGTGTCCTTTCTATCAGACCTTACTATCTCTTTTTCTTCTTTCTTTATTCCTACTTACGTTTACCTTCCCTTTTTACGTACCTTTTCACCTATTTCCACTACATAAAATGCTTCATAAACTTTAACAAATTTCTTGGTGTTTTCCCTGAAGGTCTGGTTTGGGAAAGAGGTAAGGGGTCAGTTAAGCTGAATCTCTGCCTTCTTCACAAATACTTAAACATCAATCTTTTGCAAATAAATGATCCTACCATCAGATTTTCTACCCAAGTTGAGAAATTATAAAAAGTGAGGAGCCATAAAAACACAGTTCATAAGATTTAAAGTGTGCTATATCCTGATCTTAAAATTAGTTTTTTTCTTCCTAAAATACATTTAGGTTATCAGAAATCTTTATGAAAAGTTGAACAAAGCCCAGTTGTCCATATATGTATTTTATAAGTCCTTCCTGAAACGGTCTTTGATATAGCTTAATTCAATAATTATACATCTTCCCATGGGCTTTTGTGTATACATGAAGCAGAAATATCTGCACCAATCAGTTAGTTTAAAGAAAAAAAAGAAAAGAAAAACTCACCACACAGCAAGTTGGACACTGTGTTTTATAGGACAGAAATTTTCTTATACAAAGAGAACAGTCTGCAAAAACACAAATGCAACATAATAAATTACTTAAGCTGTATAAGACTATTGGATTCTGACTTCTAACAAAACCTGACTTAAACCCTAGACTATTTCCATCATCTAAGGTATATCATTATAATCTCAAAATTCTAGTACCTCTACACATTTGCAAATACGATTAAATAGCATTTTTAGAGAAGGGAAACATATCAAATAATAATAATTATGAGTCCCTAGCATATCACAACTCTATAAGCAACATGTATCACTCTCTGTATCTTCCATCTGTAAAATGAAGAAAACATACATGTAAGACCTAGGATGAATTTGTATAAACATGTCAGATATCTCCACTGCCTAACATTCTAAAATATAAATTTTGAAATAAGATCTATACATGTGTTAAGAAACAATATATACCCAGATTATCAAATTAGGGATTTCTACATCTTAACTTCGTAAATGATATCCTTCATCCCACACTTACAAATACTTTTGTGGCAGGCACTAAAGAAAGAGGGAAGATTCTTGACCTCAAGGAGTTAAAAAAGCGTGAGACAATTACAGTACAATTCAGTGTATTAAGGACAATGTATTAAGTCTTAACAATTTAAGTGGGAATTGGCATGAACTAATTCTTCACACCCAAGGCAGCATAAAATGATCTCCCAAAATGTGACTAATACAATTGTACCTTACTGGTACCATTTGCTATTGGCACAAATTCACCTTAGTGAAGGGGCCTCATTAAAGGATTCAGTTTAGTTAAGGAGAAGGAGACAGTATGATTTCAGGTACAGACATCCTGGAAGTGAACAAGTCATGCCAGCCTCAGTAAGAGCACCCAGGAACAATGAAACACATTATGAAAAAGAAAAATCAGGCAACGAGTGAAGTTCTTTGGGGAAGCAAAGACAAATAAACGAGGACTTCCAGTTTGGCACGTAAGGAGCTTGGAAGTCATCACTCCATCTAATGACACGTAAAAAGCTGAACAAACTAAAAAAATCAATAATTCTTCTTAGATCCATCAGAGAAGTGACCTTATGAGGCAAACTGCTGCCTCCAAAACTGAAGAGACAGACAGGATGGATACAAAGAAATACAACTTACCAGAGCAGAAACTTCCATGGGAACCAGAGAAAGAGGTTCTGCTGGAACCAGTGTTGGCATAGGAAAATCTGAACTGTAATTCACAAATTGCTGGAAGCTCAGTGTGGACAAGTCTGAGAGTTAAAAACTCAATGGGGACCCAGACATTGGGGAGGGGAGGCCTGACAGTTATGTGAGTTTTTGCTCCAAGGGTTCTACCAGGTTCTCAAAGTGACTATCAGAAAAAAATTCCCTAGTTCTTCTGCAGGGAGAGGAGGAAAAGTAAATCATTTTGAAATACATGAGAGCACTGTGTTCTTCTTAACAAGGCCTAACCTCAAGAGAAACAGTTTTACTGGAGCCTATTCTATTGGGCTATTACCAGAGCCCAGCTAACCTGGGGGATGGGAAATAACCAACTCCAGCTACCTCTAGCCATCCTGTCCCACCTAAGGGGGTAAAAAATTGAGAACCACTTGTGAAGTTCACAGTCCAGGGCACAGGCTCACTAAGAAACAGACCTAATTGTAGGAATATAGAATGCTACCCAGCACCCCCCAATCTCATGACACATTACTACAGCCCTATTTACTACACTTGCTTTTACCCAGTACATCATGTCCCACTATTAGGAAAAAATTATAAGGCATACTAAAAGGCAAAAAACACAGTTTGAAGAAACTGCAGGCATCATTAGCATAGTTAGATATGGCAGGAATGTTGGAATTATCAGACCAGAAACTTAAAACAACTATGACTAAGATGCTAAGGGCTCTACTGGACAAAGCAGACAACATGCAAGAAGAAATGGGTAACGTATAAAAAGAGGTGAAAATTCTAAGGAAGAATCAAAAAAAGAAATGCTAGAGATGAGAAACTGTAGAAGAATGTCTTTCATGTGCTCATTAGTAGACAGGACACAGCTGAGGGAAAAAAAATCACTGCACTTGAGGATATCGCAATAAAATCTTCCAAAACGGTAAAGCAAAAAGAAAAAAGACTGGAAAAAAAAAAACCCCACAGAACAATATTCAAGAACATTTTGTAGCAGGACAACTATAAAAGGTGTAACATACACGTAATAACAATACCAGAAAGAGAAGAAAAAGAGAAAGAAAGCAAGAAATATTTGAAGCATTAATGACTGAGAATTTCCCTCAGATTGTCAGACACCAAACCACAGATCCAAGCAGCCAAAAGAATACCAAGTAGAAAAAATGCCAAGAAACCCACAACTTGGTATATCACATTCAAACTGTGGAAAATCAAAACTAAAGAAAAAATCTTGGAAAAAGCCAGAGGGGAAAAAACACCTTACTTACAGATGAGCAAAGATAAGAATTAAATCTGATTTCTCAGAAACCATGCAAGCAGGAGAGAAAAAACCCATCAACCTAGAATTTTATATTCTGCAAAATGATCCCTCAAAAGTGAAAGAGAAATAAAGACTTTCTCAGACAAACAATAAATAAGGAAATGTGCTCCCACTAGACTGACATTGCCAGAAATGTTAAAAAAAGAAGTTCTTCAGAGAAAAGAAAAATAATATAAGCCAGACACTTGGATCCACATACAGAAAAGAAGAGCAATTCCAGAAGGAATAATTACAGGTAAAATTAAAACTTTTTTTTCTTATTCTTAATTGATATAACAGATAATAGTTTGTTCAAAATAATAATAGCAGCAAATGAGATTATTTATGCTTATGTAAATATACATATGCTTATGTGTAAGTAAAATGAATGATAGCAATGATACAAAGGACTGGAGGGAGGAATTAGGTGTCTTAGCTCTGCCTGCCATAAAAAATACCACAGAATGCTTGCTTAAACAACAGAAACTTCTTTTCTCACAGTTCTGGAAGCTAGAAGTTCAAGATCAAGGTGCCAGTATCATAGGTTTGTGGTGAGGACTCTCTTCCTGGCTCATAAACAGCTGCCTACTCACTGTGTCCTGTTATGGCCAGAGCAGAAAGAACAAGCTTTCTACAGCTCTTCTATTTTTTTTATTTTTCTACATCTCTTCTTATGAGGGCACTAATCCCACTATCAGGGGCATCTCCCAAAGGCACCACCTCCAAATACCATCAAACTGGGGCTGAGGGCTTATGAATTCTGGGGGCGGGGGACACTTCAGTCCATAGCATTTCACCCCTTACCCCCCAAATCCATGTCCTTCTCACATGCAAAACACATTCTCCCCATCCCACCAATCCCAAAAGTCGTAATTCATCCCAACATCAACTCTAAAGTCTGAAATCCAAACTCTCACCTAAATATCACCTAAATCAGATGCGGATGAGACCTGAAATTCATCCTGATTCATCCTGAGGCAAAATTCCTCTCTAGACTCATTCTCTTGACTATCAATGTTATTCTCTCCACAGTATATAAAGTCTCCTGAGTGATACTGTAAGTCAAGAATTCCCAAACCTGGCTGCTCATCTGAGTCACTTGGGGAGATTATTGTTGGCTTTAGTTTAGTTGCCAGGCTCTAGCCCCGTTCATACCAATTCAATGGATTTTGATCAGTAAATCACATCCATAATATGTGATTCTGATTGAACAACAATTATTTTTTTTAATTAATATGTTTTTTTACTAGGTTGAACCATATGAAACTTTTGGTAAGTCAAAAAAGGACAAATATTGGCAATTTCATTCGATTTAACATAACATTGTGTACATACTGTGCACTCTGTTTTAAGCATGTTAGCTGTATTAACACTTTCAATCCGTACAGCAACCTTGAGGTCGGTACTATTAGTCCCATTTTACAAGAAGGAAAATGCAGCATACAGCTTAACCAACTTGCCCAAGATCATGGAATTAATAGGTGGCAAAGGCACGTACCAGAGCCCGAGTTTTAACATATTTCTAACTAATTATTTAAAATATTTATAATTTGCTTATAAGATGCACTTATTATATATACCTATGTAATACCAATATGTACTTAATTAACAGGATCACTTGTATCAGAGTATGTAAAATGAGGCTACTGCTTTCTCTTCTGCATAATCTTATACGCGTTTTCTTTCTACACATGGAGAACCAGACACTAGTCCAAAGTGGATCAAGCCCTTGGCTTAATTTCAACCTACCAGTCTACTACCGAATATGTACTGGTGAACTGCAGACCAGCATAATTTATTCTCTAGTGAGCAACCATGATATTTCAATCAAAGTAGAGCAGTTGAAGAACTTTGAACCGTGTATTCCTAGCTGGCTTTATTTAAATCACCTGTGAAGTTTGTTTTTCCACCCAAAAGCCCAACTATGAGCCGTGTGTATAGGGTGGGGGAGGGAAGAATAAAACAATGAAATAAAGGGTAGTTTCAAAGAAACAAGCAAGCCTGGGGAAGGAGGTATTTCTAATCTCAAACAGGATGCAGCCATCCGCTGGCTTTCATATATCAGAAGAGCATAGCATCCTGACTGTAAAAATCAAGTTTCTAAAACTTAAGCCAATCCATTTTGCATGTGATCTTAAGTATATTATGAGAAAACAAACCATCTCAAAAATAATTCTAAAGTGTCCAATTAAAAAAAGAAAATCCAGTTCCAAGTTTGAAAGGTATAGGAGATGCTTTCAAAGGATCCTTTCAAAGCTGAGAAAGCTGGCCTCTGCCTCCAAGTCCAGTGTTAAGTGACCAGTTAGCTGATAAGAGAATAACATGCCTCCAACTAACAACCAGCACTCCGGCATCTCCATAAGGGCAGTTCTGCATAACTATATGTCCCTTCTGTATGTGTAACTATCTCTTTTCTCCCGTCTTGCTTCACAGTGCTGCCTCATAAGAATGATAAGAATAACACTGACTATTTGCCTAAAAGAATCTTACATTGCCTCTTAATTTAGAAAAAGTCAGTAAATGGAACATTTCACATTACACTTTTTTTTTTTAGTAAAATTAAATTGCTTTTGTTTCTTTTGGCTGTGTTGGGTCTTTGTTGCTGTGCATGGGCTTTCTCTAGTTGCAGGCAGCAGGGGCTACTCTTCATTGCAGTGCACGGGCTTCTCATTGCAGTGGCTTCTCTAGCTGTGGAGCACGGGCTCTAGGCGTGTAGGCTCAGTAGTTGTGGCACACGGGCTTAGCTGCTCCACAGCATGTGGGATCTTCCCAGACCAGTGCTCGAACCCATGTCCCCTGCATTGGCAGGCGGATTCTTAACCACTGCGCTACCAGGGAAGCCGTAAACTGCTTTTTATTACAACACAAGCCTCAATTAATTTTGTGAGTCAAAAATCCACAAAAGAAAAAGAAAAATGACGGCTGGTCCATCTTTAAAATAGTGGTAATTTAACAGTGCCTAAAAGCCAATGATTTCACCTAGCAGTAAATATTTTGAGCATCTTCCATTATCAAGTCAGAAAAACTGCAAGTGCAACATAAATTGGCACTTAAGCAGATCAATCTACTAGTGAGAACATTCTCACTTAATGGTGTTTTATGGATTGGAGTAAGTCCAGGCCCTCTCCCCCAAAATGTACTCTTTAATAGCATGAATTTGGATCAATTTAACTGTTCTGCATTCTGCCACTGCACCCCACTCAAACCTGAATAGCAGGAGATATGCAAATGCAGTATTCATTACTTACACCCAAAAAGCTAACATAGGAAAACCAAATAAAGGAATTTAAAATGACAAATCCTGAAATGTTTAAGGAAAGGAACAGCAAAGTGGCTAGGATTCTGGGTCACCAATTCTAGTCAATCCAGGATGACAGCAGAACATGATAGCTAAGTCTGGCTTCTACTAAGCTCTGGGGGCTTTTGTGTCATTAAAACAATTACAGACCCAGAGCAACTTTTAGTCTTGAGGGAACCTGTGACAACTGATGATTAGTAGAAAATGCCTATTGAATCATGACAGGTAGAGTATGAAAAATAAGTGCTCGTAAAATAAATTATCATTATTGGAAGTATTCTCCACTGAATTCCTCTTAGATAAAGAATGACATCAGTGACAACTGTATGTGACAAAGAAACATGAAAAAAAAAAAGAATGGAAGTAAAGGTTAATTTTTCAGCTGAGTTCACTGAATTCATAAAAAGTCAAGTCTTTCTTCCCTAAAATGACATAATTAAAATATATAGAGTAGACTTCCATCTCTGTCCATGAGAAAGTAACCAATATCCAGAATTACCCTCCTTCTGTAAACAACTAAAATACTAGGGGAAAATATAAAACAACTCTTTCTATTTTCAGACTTTGGACCACTGTGCAGGGAGGAAAGCCAAAAGCCCATCAGTCTTGCTAGCTGAAGAAACAAAGATCAGAGTTCAGGGCAATCCAGGTAGCTAGAATTTCTAGGGCAGAGTACCAGAAAGAAAGATGCTACATACAGAGAGACCTCCAGAAATATGAATACAAATCCATTCGATTCTATGACTGAATGCAAATCTGCACATACACAGGCGTGAAAATCCATAAGGCCAAACAAAGATCAACTTCCAGGGAAACAACAATAACCGGAGAGGTAACAAAGCACCAAGGGTTCATGAAATTTCTAGCAGGCAGTTTGGAGGAACCTCACTAAACGCATGGGCATTGAGTAGAAACCCCAGAACGTCATACCTTAGTATATGAATAAATTAGCCATAGAGAGTGGGTGATGTCAGCAAGATGGCAGAACAGGAAGCCAGACCCTGCTTTTCCCATGGAAACACAAATCAACAACAATACATAAACCAATTCCCTTTGTGAGAAATCCAGATACTAGTTAAGATGCTCCTATACCCCAAGGCAAGCACAAAACCAGCCACATCAAAGCCAGTAGAAAATTTGCGGCCCTCACTTGCCAGAGTTCCTACCCCTGGCTCAGCACCACATAATCAGAAAGACACTCCCAACTCCGGGGGAGGGAGCAAGAGAAGACTGAAACACATATGAAATGTTCAGACTTTTCACGCGGCTGCCCCAGGGACTGGTTTCCATCTTGCCTGAATCTAATCACTGACAAGAAAGGGGACCAGGTTGGAGTCGCTGAGGACAAAGGTGACGGTTTGCACGAGTAGTCACTCATTCACCACTACCCCTCCCCTGGGAGTGAGCAGGAGAAATTCCCACCTCTCAGCTTCTCTTGGGGAAGAACGTGCATCCAACGTTCCAGCTTTTCAGGGGGCTGCCCAAGGGACTTGTGTCTATCTCACCCAACTCACAGTACTGAAGAGACTTGTCATACTCTAGATGCCTGGAGGCTAACGAGAACAAAAAAGAGCTGTGACACTGCTCCAGAGGACCCACGGTACAGATGGAGGCCAATATAACTCAGTGGCTTCTCATTTGGAGAGAAAGAGAAGAGAGAAGGATGCAACCAGTATTTCAGCTTTCCAAGGGGCTGCCCAAGGGACTGCTTCTACCTTGCCTGGCTCGGAGTTCTGATGGGACCTGGCATACTCTAGTGCCCGGGGGCCACTAGGAACAAAAAAGAGCTGGGCAGTTTGCTGCAATTCCAGAGGCTCTGCAGTACCACAGATACAAGAAGCAGCAAAAGATTACACAGTAATGAAAAAAGAAACCAGCAAAACATCTCTAATTATACTCATAAGTCTAGAGAAGATCCAACCACAGAAAAGGTTTAAGGGATCCCCAGAATCTCTAGCTGGGCTGGCTGGTGAGTTAGTGCAGGAACATCTGGCTTTCCCTATATGAAGCTTGTCTGTAAATCCTGCGCAAGGTGACTCTTTTTTCAAATGCATGGATCCCAACAGAGCAACAAGGCATACAAAGAAACAGGAAAATATGGCCGATTTCCAGAAACTAATCCTAAAAAAACAGATGTGTATGAATTACCTGACAAAAAATTTTAAATAACCATCATAAAGATGCTCAATGAACTAAGGAAAATGATGCATGAACAAAACGAAAGTATCAACGCAGACACAAAATACAAAAGAGAACCAAACAGAAATTCTGGAGATGAAGAATATAATACGGGTTTCCCCCACCATCTGAAAGTTGACTGTTCCTGTGAAAACTTTGGTAAGCTGAAATGGCATAAAGTGAAAAAGTGAAGATGCACAAAATAAAGCGAGATGAAACACAGATACTCACAGACACAGTTCCAAGCTATGGTGGCTTGATGCTGCGATGCTGAGTGTAGTCGCCAGGGATGCCACTCTCGCTGTTCAGGGTGCACACCGCTTCTATTACAGTCACTTCAACAAAAATACTGAAGGCTATTTTCACCTTCTGCCTTTCTTTTGTAAAAGTGAAAATCCTCTTCAGATTTCTTTTGGTTAGTGGAAATTGGTCCTAATGTAGGTCTTTCATAAAAGGGAAGTGTTATAAAGCAAACTTTTGAAAAGCAGGGGATACTTGTAATTGAAATGAAAAATTTACCAGAAGAGCTCAGCAGTGGACTTGATCAAGCAGAAGAAAGAATCAATGTACTTAAAGACAAGTCATCTGAAATTATTCATTCATAGGCACAAAAAGGAAAAAGAAAGAAGAAGCCTAAGGGACTTATAGGACACCATAAAAAAGCACCCAAACTCACAAAGCAAACACCAACAGAACTAGAGAAACAGAGAGTAAAACAATAATAGTAGAAGGTTTCAATGCCTCAACTTTCAATGATGGATAGGACAGAAGATCAATAAGGAAACGGAGGATTTAAACAATACTATAAACCCAAGGCATCTAATAGACATATACAGAACATCAGCAGAGCACACATTCTTTTCAAGTGCACACAGACCATTGTCCAGGAGAGATTACATGTTGAGTCACAAAATAATCACATCAAGTATCTTTTCTGACCATAACAGAATGAAACCAGAAATCAATAGCAGAAGGAAAAAAAAGGAAAATTCACAAACATGTGGAAATTAACACACTCCTGAACAGGCAATGGGTCAAAAAAGAAATGAAAAGGGAAATCAGAAAATGTTTAAAAAAATGAAAACACAACACACCAAAACTTAAGGGATGCAGCAAAAGCACCACTAAGAGGGAGGTTTATAGAAGTAAATGACTACACTAAGAACAAGAAAAAAAATCTCAAATAAAAACCTAACTTTATATAACAAGGAACTAGAAAAAGAACAAACTAAGCCCAAAGTTACTGAAAGAAAGGAAATAGTAAAGATTAGAGTAGAAATAAACAAAAGAGAATTGGAAAAAAAAAATCAATGGAATTAAGAGTTGGTTCCTGAAAAGACTGACAGAACTGACAAACCCTTAACCAGACTAAGAAAAAAAGAGAGAAGACTCAAGTAAATAAAATCAGAAATGAAAGAGGAGACATTAAAACTGATGCCACAGAAATAAAAAGAGTTAAAAGAGATTAGTGTGAACAATATATACCAACAAGTTGAACGTACCAAGACTGATTCATGAAGAAATAGAAAATACGAACTGACTTCAAACTAGTGCATAGACTGAACCAGTAATCAAAAATCTCCCAACAAAGAAAAGCCCACAACCAGATGGCTTCACCGCAGAATTCTACCAAACATTAAAAGAATTAACACCAATCTTTCTCAAACATTTCATAAAAATTGAGAAGGAAACACTTCCGAACTTATTTTATGAGGCAAGCATTATTCTGATACCAAAGACATTACAAGAAAACTACAGACCAATATCCCTGATGAAAAATCATCAACAAATATTAGCAAACTGAATTCAACCACACATTAAAAGCATCATCACCATGACCCAGTGGGATTCATTCCTGGGATGCAAGGATAGGCTGACATACAAAAATCAATGTGCTACACCACTAACAGAATAAGGATAAAAATCATATGATCATCTCACAATAGATGCCGAAAAAGGATCTGACAAAATTCAACCCCTTACATGATTAAGAAAAAACTCAACAAAATTAGAAGGAAATTACCTCAACATAATAAAAGCCATTATGAAAAGCACACAGCTAATATCATACCCAATGATTTCCATTAAGATCAGAAGCATGGCAACAATGCCCACTCTTGCCACTTCTATTCAACATAGTATTTGAAGTCCTACCTAGAGCAATTAAACGTTAAAAAGAAATAAAGAACATCCAAATCAGAAAGGAAGAAGTAAAATTATCTCAGTTCACAGATGACATAATCTTATATGTAGAAAATTCTAAAGATACCACAAGAAAAATTGTTAGAACTAATAAATGAATTCAGCAAAGTTGATGGATACGAAATCAAAATGCACAATTCAGTTTCACTTCTAAAACTAGCAATCCAGAAAAGGTATTAAGAAAACAATCACATTTACAATAGCACCACAAAGAATAACATAAGTAGGAATAAACTTAACCAAGGCGGCAAAAGACAAGTACACTGAAAACTATAAAACACTGCTGAAGGAAACTGCAGAAGACACTTCCATGTTCACTGACTGGATGACTTAACATTGTTAAAATGCTCATACTAACAAAAGTAATCCATAGATTCAATGCAATCCTTATCAAAATACCAATGGTATTTTTTGCAGAAACAGGTAAGTCAATTCTAAAATTCATATGGAACCACAAAGGACCTTGAATAGCCAAAATAATGTGAAAGGCAAAGCTAGAGGTCTCACATTTCCAGACTTCAAAACATATTACAAATCTACAGTAATCAAAATAATATGGTATTAGCATAAAGACAGGAATGTACACCAATGGAATAGAATAGAGAACCCAGAAATAAACCCACACATAGGCAGTCAAATGGTCCTTGAAAAGGGTGCCAGGAGTACACAATGGGGAAAGGACAGTCTCTTCAACAAATGGTGTTGGGAAAACTGGATTTCCACTGCAAAAGAATACAGACTTGAAACTATAAAGCTGCCTGGAGAAAATAAAGGGAAAAAGCCTCATAACATTAGTCTTAGGAATGATTTCCTGGATATGATACCAAAAGCACAGTCAATAAAAGCAAAAACAGACAAGTGGGACTTCATCAAACTAAAAAGCTTCTGCAATCAATAGAATAAAAGGACAACTTATGAAACATAAGAAAATATTTGCTAACCATATACCTGATGAGTTAATATCCAAAAATATCAAAACATACAACAAACGCCTGTAACTCAATAACAAAAAAACATGTAACCTGATTAAAACTGGGCAAAGAACTTGAAAAGGCATTTCTCCAAAGACATTTGCCAAAGACAAATGGCAAACAGGTATATGAAAAGATCGTCGCCATCACTAATCATCCAGGAAATGCAAATCAAAACCATAATGACATCATCTGTTAGGACAGCCACTATCAAAAAAAAGAAAAAGAAGAAAAGAAAATAACAAGCGTTGGTGATGGCGTGGAGAAATTAGAACCTTTGTGCACTGTTGATGGGAATGTAAAATGGTGCAGTCACTATGGAAAAAAGTATGGAGGCATTTCAAAAAATTAAAAATACAGTTACCATATGATCCAACAACCCACTTCTGGGTATTTATCAAAAAGAACTGAAAACAGAATTTCAAAGAGATATTTGCACTCCTGTGTTCACAGCAGCATTATTCACAAGAGCCAAAAGGAGGGAGCAACCCAAGTGTCCACCAGTGGATGAACAGATTAAGAAAAAATGTGCTCTAGACATAAAATGGAATATTATTCAGCCTTAAAAAAGAAGGAAATTCTGTCATATGCCACAACATGGATGAACCTCGAGGATATTAAGCTAGGTGAAATAAGCCAATCACAGAACGACAAATACTGCATGATTATATTTATATGCAGTATCTAAATGAACTCATAGAAGCAGAAAACAGAATGGTTGTTGCCAGGGCCAGGGGGAGGGAGAAAAGGGTAAATGTTGTGCAATGGGTATAGAATTTTAGTCATGCAAGATGAAAAAGTTCTAAAGACATGCTGTACAACAATGCACATATAGTTAACAATACTATACTATATATTTACCAACTTGTTAATGGAGAAGGTTTTATGTTATGTGTTTCTCACCCTCCCCCCACTATAGTCCTATAAAAAAGGTTACTCTAGATTCATCATGACAAGGCTTAGAAACAAAACTTGACAGAACCAATCTGATCCACAAGTAACTTAACTGCCTTCCACAACAAAACCCAACACTCCAATAAAGTGTAAAACAAAATCTAAACACTCAAAAATGTGAAAACTACAATGGAAAGCATCCAATCAAAAATTACCAGAAATGCAAAGAAGCAAAAAAAAATGTGCTCTATAACCAGAAGTGTGTGTGTGGGGGGGGGGGATGGAATCAATCAATAGATAGTTTTAGAAACAACAGAGATAACGGATTAGCAGACAGTGAGGTTAAACTAGCTATTAGAATATGTTCAATATATTCAAGGAATAAAACAGACACACACACGAACCTAATGAGGAAAGAAATGGAAGATACTAAAAAAGTAAAATTTCTAGAGAGGAACAATACAATATCTAAAATGAAAATTTCACTGGATGAGACTAACAGTTGATGAGATAGTGCAGAATAAAAGATCAATAAACTTGAAATCATAACAATATAAATTATCCAAAATTAAGCACAAAAAGGATGGGGGTGGGGAGATTACCAAAAAGGAAAAGAAAAAAAAACAGAGCCTCAATGTCTGTAGATTAACATAAAGCAGTGGAATAAAGTTAATAAAGGTCTAAAAAAGTGTAATCTGAATTGGAGCTCAGGTGTGGAGGTGGGTGTGTAAACAGAAAAATACTCAAAGAAAAAGTGTTAAATTTTTTCCAAATATAAACCCATAAACTGAAGCAGTTCAATGGACCACAAGCAGTACAAACACAAAGTAAATCACACTAAAGCACATTACAAATTTCTAAAATCTGGTAATAAAGAGAAAATCTGAAAAGCAGTCAGAAGAAAAAAGGCACATTATATACAGAAAGCTGTAACAAAAAAAAACCTAACACACCTGGTTTCATCTGAAACTAGTCAAGTCAGAAAATTGTAGAATTTTTGAATTGTAGAATTGACACTCAGAAAGGAGAAAAATTTTAATTTGAACTGCATGCCCACTGAAAACACCTTTCAAAAAGCAATGAAATTTTTTCAGGGAAACAAAAGCTGAGAGAATTCTTTAGCAGCATACTGGTGCTACAAGAAATGCAACAGAGAAAATATAAATGACATAAGAAGAAAACGTTGATGTATACAAAGGAGAGTATAAGAAATGATAAATGTGTCTAAATATAAAAGACTACTTTGTCATTTTTAAATTTGTTTTAAAAGAAAATGAGCTGTCTAAGGCAAATACAGGGACTTCCCTGGTGGTGCAGTGGTTAAGAATCCGCCTGCCAATGCAGGGGACATAGGTTTGAGCCCTGATCCGGGAAGATTCCACATGCCGCGGAGCAACTAAGCCCATGCGCCACAACTACTGAGCCTGAGCTCTACAGCCCGCAAGCCAGAACTATTGGGCCCGTGTGCCACAACTACTGAAGGCTGTGCACCTAGAGCCTGTGCTCTGCAACAAAGAGAAGCCACCGCAATGAGAAGCCCACACACCGCAACAAAGAGTAGCCCCTACTCGCTGCAACTAGAGAAAGCCCGCGCTCAGCAACGAAGATCCAACGCAGCCAAAAGTAAATAAATAAATACGTAAACTTATAGAAAGTAAATAAATAAAGCAAACATAATAACAATGTATTGTCTGTGGTATATGTGCACATCATAAAAGGAAAGACAACAACAGGATGACAGAAGGGGGGGAACAGAAGTACACAGTTGTATACCCATGGCATTTTCACAGAAATAGAACAAACAATCCTAAAATTTATATGGAATCATAAAAGACCCCAAGTAGCTGAAGGAGTCTTAAGAAAAAAGACCAAAGCTGGTTGTATCACGCTCCCTCAGAGTATACTACAATGCTACAGTAATCAAAACAGCATGGTACTGGCACAAAAACAGACACATAGATCAGTGGAACAGAAAAGAGAGACCAGAAATAAACCCATGCACTTATCATCAATTAATCTATGATAAAGAAGGCAAAAATATATAATGGGGAAAAGACATTATCTTCAAAAAAAGTGGTGCTGGAAAAACTGGATAGTTACATGTAAAAGAATGAAATTAGAGGGCAGAGTCAAGATGGTGGTGTGGGAAGACACAGAGTTAGCATCTCCCCACAACTAGGGCACCCGCCAGCCGCTAGTGGGGGACTCTGACGCCCAAGGAGATGGGAGGAACCCCAAAGTGAACCGGTAGGACACAGGGGGACTGAGGGAGGAGGAGAAGTGGAGGCCAGACAGGATCAGCACCCCTGAGGCAAGGAAGATCAGGAGAGGCAGGCGGGAGGGGCCCTCCGGGAGGAGCGGGAGAGGAGCAGAGGGCGACTGACCCGCCCACTCGGGCCCGGGGAGCCTGTTGAGCTCCCAGGCCGATCCCCTGCCCTCCAAACCCTCCTCCAGGCCACGTGGGTCCTTGGGGGCATAGGAGGGAGACCAGGGAGATCAGGAGAGGCAGGTGGGAGGGGCCCTCGCAGACCAGAGGAGCAGGAGAGGAAAGGAGAGGAGGGCATTTGTCCTGCCCACTCGAGCCCAGGAAGCCTGCCGGGCTCCCAGGTGAGGTCCCCTGCCCTCTGAAACCAGGGGTGGGGGGCACACTGGGCCCCTTCTGTTCCTTGAGCCTAAGCCCCACCCCCCAAGGCCCCAAGGGCCTTTTCCAGCCCTGTGGGTCCTGAGCATTGGCCCCGTCCACCACCCAAAGCTCACCCTTGCTTAGACCCCACCCTCCACAGCCAAGGCCTCCCCCGCACTCTTTTTTCCCCCTCCTCCTCTTTTTTACTGTTATGGTACTACTGTGCATTCTGGTTGTTGATTCATCTAAATTTTTATTTTTATATTCTTCCTAACAGATCTGTTAGTTTCCTAGTCTAATTTTATTTTTTACTTTGTTATCGTTGTTTTTGTTTGTTTGTTTGTTTTGCACCCAGGCAGCCTGCAGGATCTTGGTTCACAAGTCTGGGGTTGGGCCGAAGCTCCTGCAGTGGGAGCTCCGAGTCCGAACCACTGGACTAACAGAGAACCTCAGACCGAGGGAATATTCATCGGAGTGAGGTCTCACAGAGTTCCTCCTCTCAGCACCAAGACCCAGCTCTACCCAATAGCCTACAAACCCCAGTGTTAGAAGCCTCAGGCCAAACAACCAGTAAAACAGGAACACAATCCCACTCATTAAAAAAAAAAACAAATGAGATGGCAAAAAAAATATGTCACAGATGAAGGAGCAAGGTAAAAATCTACAAGACCAAATAAATGAAGAGGAAACAGGCAATGTGCCTGAAAAAGAATTCAGAGTAATGATAGTAAGGATGATCCAGAATCTCGGAAATAGAATGGAGGCACGGATCGAGAAAATACAAGAAATGTTTAAGAAAGATCTAGAAGAACTAAAGAACAAACAGAGATGAACAACACAATAACTGAAATGAAACATACACTAGAAGGAATCAATAACAGAATAACCGAGGCAGAAGAACAAATAAGTGAGCTAGAAGACAGAATGGTGGAAATAGCTGCCGAGAAGCAGAAAAAAGAAAAAAAGAATGAAAAGAACTGAAGACAATCTCAGAGACCTATGGGACAACACTAAACACACCAACATTCGAATTATAGGGATCCCAGAAGAAGAGAAAAAGAAAGGGTCTGAGAAAATATCTGAAAAGATTATAGTTGAAAACTTCCCTAACATGGGAAAGTCCCAGAAGCATAGAGAGTCCCATACAGGATAAACCTAGGAAAAACACACCAAGACAAATATTAATCAAACTAACAAAAATTAAATTCAAAGAAAAAAATATTAAAAGCAGCACAGGGGGGCTTCCCTGGTGGCGCAGTGGTTGAGAATCTGCCTGCCAACGCAGGGGACACGGGTTCGAGCCCTGGTCTGGGAAGATCCCACATGCCGCGGAGCAACTGGGCCCGTGAGCCACAACTACTGAGCCTGCGCGTCTGGAGCCTGTGCTCTGCAACGGGAGAGGCCACGACAGTGAGAGGCCCGCGCACCGCGATGAAAAGTGGCCCCCGCTCACTGCAACTGGAGAAAGCCCTCGCACAGAAACGAAGACCCAAACACGGCCAAAAATAAATAAATAAATAAATAAGTTTATTTAAAAAAAAAAAAAAACTATAGTCAAGCTTCAAGGACTTGTGGTCAGGCTGCAGGGGTCAGCCAATCCTCTTTGCAAGTCTCCCAAAAGTGACTTCTACAGTTTTTGTTTTTAAAAATCCCTCACTCTCTTTACCCCCTACGCCCAAAGGTACTTTAGGTTACAGCCAAAGGCTGCATATCCCGTCTGCAAACCTTGCAAACAATAAAGCTGTCCTTTTGCTTTAAGATAATACTGACTATTTTCTGGGATTTACTTCTAATTTAGGACAACATTCTTACATTGAAGACAACACTGTTAAGATGTCATAGGGACTTCCCTGGTGGTACAGTGGTAAAGAATCCGCCTTACAATGCAGGGGACGCAGGTTCGATCCCTGGTCAGGGAACTAAGATCCCACATGCCGCAGGGTAACTAAGCCCGCGTGCCACAACTACTGAGCTCACGTGCCTCAACTAGAGCCTGAGTGCCACACACTATAGAGCACACGCGTCCTGGACCTGCACCCCACAACTACATAGCCCATGTGCCCTGAAGCCTGTGCTCCACAACTAGAGAGAGAAAACCTGCACACCACAACTAGAGAGAAGCCTGCATGCCGCAACGAAAGATCCCGCGTGCCTCAACAAAGATCCCGCGTGCTGCAACTAAAACCCGATGCAGCCAAAAATAAATAAAAAATAAATTAATAATAAATAAATCTCAAAAAAAAAAAGAAGTCATATATCCTCAGCTGGATCTCTAGATTTAGTGCAATCCCAAGGAACATCCCAGCAGGCTTTTTTTGGTAGAAATTGACAACCTGATTCTAAAATTTATATTGAAATGCATATAAAATGCAAAGATCCTAAAAGAACCAAAACAATCTTGATAAAGAAAAACAACGTTGGAGTAGTTACAATACTTGACTTGAAGACTTACTAGAAGGCTACAGTAATTAAGACAGTGTAGTACTGGCACAAGGATAGGCATAAAAATCAATGAAATAGAAGAGAATCCAGAAACAGACCCACATATAATTCCCTGGGGCCACACTGACTGATAATGGGGAGAACTCTATCAAGTGATAGAAATGTTTAATATCTTAATTGTAGTCATTACATGGTATAAACATTTGTTGAAACTCGTTGACACTTGTACATTTTACTGCGCACTTAAAATGGATGCCTTTTACTACATATAAATCATACCTAAATAAAGGTGATTTTAACACATATTTAGAAACAATCCCCAAAACTTATCTTGGTTCCTAATATGAATCTAGCCTAGAAGGAAACTAAGATTTATTAAGGTCCTATAACGTGCCAGACACTGGACTCTGTACATTTAATTCTCACAACCATCTCCTAAGGCAGAAACTACTCACCAGGGTTTCACATCTGAAGAAATGTTGAGCATTTGCAATCTCACCCACCTAATAAGTGGGGAGCTAAGAGTCAAGCCCAAGTTTATCTCTAATGCCCATGTTGCTACCACCACCATCCGCTTATTATGTCTTCCCAATGGAAACTTTTTCACCAAAGCTACTACTATCCACTAACACCATTTTTTAAGCCTAACTTATTTTTTAACTTTCCAAGGCAAATCAACTCGAAAATAGAGAATAAGAACGATCATAAGCCTAGATAACCCATAAACTGATGGCTAGATCCAGAACAATGACAAGTGCACCCCATGCACTAAATACGTCAAACTACAGTATAAAAAATATGTACATACTAGACTCATGAAGAGAAGTACAAGCACATTTCAATATATGAGTCTTCCCACCATCACACAGCAAGTTAAGTGATAAAACTGTCTGTAATGCTCTTCAGTTGTAGAACTCTCCCAGTGGAATTTTTAAACTTTAAAACTCTACGCCAAGGACTACTTAGTTGAACCACCTATCTCTTATACTGCTAAAAATGAAAAATCTGAAATTTAACATCCAAAAGTGCCGGGCAAATAACAATATATAGTGATCAATATCTCTATTCCTGTAAATGTTACAAAAGGCATAAAAGTATCCAAGAGGGAGGTGGTAGAAAACATAGGAGCCTTGTAAAAAATATTCAATATTTAAGAGGAAGGTCATGGAAAAGACCTTGCTAAAACTTCAAGATAGAGGAGCTAAAGGTGAGAAATAAATAATATATGTGTACTTACCTTTGGTGTTAAAATAATACATTATATAAAAAAACCACATTTTTGTAACTCAGAGAAACAATACATACTTACAGTTATGTGAACACTGAGGAATCATCATTGCAATGTTGAAATATTCAAAGCAAATTCCACAGCGCAGCAAATCATCTATTGTCTGAAATGCACAAATACATACACACCTATCAGAAAGCCACCAAGACTGGAACATCTGCCACAGAACTCCTTCTCCATCCCCTAAAAAAATAATTTAATAATACTTCTTTGTCAAATATTCAAACTCAAAAGCTAAGTCCACATAAACTGCAGGGGAGAGAAAACCTCCCCCATATGACTTATTCAAATCTTAGGTTACGGAGAACACTTCAGAAAGATGAAGCTGACGCTACAGATTCCCACTCCATGTTGCCAGCCCTTCACAAAAGGGCTACTCTATTTCTCTTCTACTTGCCATGTATTTCCAGTTCCTCCTCCAAGCCTCCTCCTCTTCAGACCCCATTCCCTGGTCCACTGTCACTGCTGGGTGAAAGGTACCGGCAGCCATTCACCACACAGGGTAAGAACCAGATCAGAGGATATTAAAGAGAAACACTAGAAATTATCTAGTTAAAACCCTTACTTCACAAATGAGTAAACTTGTATCCAGAGCAGGCTCACAGCACATGAGTCAAGCCAGGACAAAACTTCCGGTCTACTGGCCGTCAGTCCAGTGCTTTCTGCTCAGTACTGTACGGTACTACACGGTGGAGCCAGATGAGGAAGCCCTGGAAAGAGCTGGCGCCAGTGACAGCAGAAGGAGGGGAAGAGGCAGGCAATCTGCAAAGTCAGATAGGTGTGCATCCATCTGGAATGAAACCCAAACAGGAAAGCATCTCTCTCGCAACCTAAAATCTTCTAAATCATTTAAAATGTTATTTCTTTTTATAAATTCATTTATTTTATTTATTTATTATTTTTGGCTGCATTGGGTCTCCGTTGCTGCATGCAGGCTTTCTCTAGTTGCGGCGAGTGGGGGCTACTCTTTGTTGCGGTGCGCGGGCTTCTCATTGTGGTGGCCTCTCGTTGCGGAGCACAGGCTCTAGGCAAGCAGGCTTCAGTAGTTGTGGCACGTGGTCTTCAGTAGTTGTGGCATGCGGGCTCTAGAGCGCAAGCTCAGTAGTTGTGGCACACGGGCCTAGTTGCTCCGCGGCATGTGGGATCTTCCCCGACCAGGGTTCGAACCCGTGTCCCCTGCATTGGCAGGCGGACTCTTAACCACTGCGCCACCAGGGAAGCCCTAAAATGTTATTTCATTCAAAAGAATACTGAGCAGATATTTAAGAGGAAAAAAAGAGAGAGAGAGAGAGAGAGTGAGAGCGTGCTCTCTTATGTACTGATACGGAAAGACTGCCAAGAAAAGTGAAAAAAGGAAGTAAGGTACAGGCAGTACACACAGTCTGTGACCTTTTGTTAAAAAGGGAGGAGGGAATAAGAATATAAATCTGAATGCAAATCTGAACACAAGAATGTAACAAATAATGGTCAAAGGGGTCAGGAAACTGGACAGATGAGGGACAAGTTTGGAGGAAGACTTTTACTTTTTATTTCACGTACTTTTTGAACCATATGAGTATATGACCTAATTTTTAAAAATGCAAACAAACAAAAAGACTAATGTCTCTAATAGTTCACATATGAAATACTGTTGCCATTAAAGAAAACATGCTTTCAAAGAATAATTAATGTATGGAAAAATGTTCATGTTTTAATGCAAACAAAAAAAAATCAGAGAACAAACCTACAACAATAATACATAATAACAGAACTATGTAGTTTAATCTCCTTAACAATCTTAGGAGGTCTATAGCATCTATATGCCAATTTTTTAGATGAAGCCTATAGAGCTTATAAGGGGTTGTATCAAATCTGAGAGGTTGACTCCAAGGTGATCCCAAATTTTAAATGCATATACACATTGTGGGTATGTGTGTGCATGATCCCACATGAGAAAAACTGAAGAACAATAAGAGAAAATGTTAAACAGTGGGTCTCTCTAGATGGTAGGATGCTAGGTAACTTTCATTTCCTCCTTTATCTTACTGTAAATTTTAATTTTTTTCTACTATATACACATTCTACATATATAATCTGTCAGAAACAAATTTTTGTTACAGTAGAACCAGGGAAATAAACATTCAAATGCCCAAATCTTCCATTACTTTGGATGGTAGGCTACCACTGACACAGAAAGCTAGAGGACTGTGTTGAAAATCAATCAAAAGCAGAGGCAGGACCAGAAGCCAAAGCCCTGGCACCTGGTCTATTTGCTTTCTTCTCTATCACCATCCTCTCCTGGAGGAGGAGTGGTTCTGACAGATGTGCTGAGCAAGATCTGTGGAAGTGATACCGCATCCGATGAGCTATAACATTCTTGCACAGATTTTCAGTCCACTGGATGCCCTAGGATTTCCTCAACTTAGAGAAAGTGGAAGGGGGAAGCTTTCACTTCCCTTATCCAATTCATAATCTTCATGACAACAAATAAAAAGCAGGGGGAGAAATACTTAACACATGTTAAGCATTAATAATAATAATAAAGATATATTAATTTAATGCTTACTACTTTCTAGATACCTTCAATCAATTAGCAAATAATTTTTGAGCACCCACTATGTGCCAGGCATTGTGTTAGGTACAGTGAATAAGCCAGACAGGATCCCTATCCACACACATCAACTCATTTAACCAACCTTATAAACTATTTCTGTCTCCAGTTTATAGTTGAGGCAACTCAGGCTCAGAGAGGTTAAGTAACTGAATCAAGGTCACACAGTTAAATAGAAGGCAGAGACTAAATTTAACCCAGAACCATTGGAACTCAAATCGATGCTCTTCTCCATTGCACACTGGAGCCAAAGCCAGCACAACTGCAAAACCACGGCTTTCCCAGATCCTTCCACAATGTCAGCTCTTCCATGGGGAGATCTTCAGTCACCAAGCCCTGTAGATGACACTGATGATGGCAAGTAGAACAAGGCCTTATACTTACTTTAACCTCCCCCGAGTCCCTTCACTTAATCCTCAAAGTCACCTTAGGAGTCAGTGGGGCAGATACCATAATCCCTAGTTTACAAAACTGAGCAACAGAAGGAGAACGTGATTTTGCTCAGTCACAAACGGAAATAATCACATAATCACATAGCTAGTTCTTAGCTAGTACAGAACGGTGTATTTGCTCTTGACCAAACACAGTAGGAATCCAGGACTCACCACTACCGCCCATGGAAACAGGAATGCATTGTCAAAAACAAAGTAGCCACAGAAATCAATGTTATTTGAGTGAAAGACTTCAATAAAATGAAAGGCTAGTGCTAAACGTGAGTCCTGATTTCTTTGTTTAAAAGAGAGGATGCACAACTATCAAGAGTTAGGACACGTTAGGGAGGAATTAGGGCAAAGTAGCACTAGGTTTCTTGAGGGTAATTAGAAGAAATGAATGAGAATGTAAAGGAGACTGCCCGCTTTGCTAGGTGATTAAATAAATGTTTTCTGATGCAAGGTCCACTCCAAACCGTGTCCGGTGTCACTGTGGGAGATTATTCACTAAAGTACTGGGAGAGTTTACATAATGCTTGGCAGGCAGTAAGCTCTAAGAAAGGATTAGGTGTCGCTGTCGTTTCCACCGTTTAGAGTGTTTCTCTCCATATCATTGTGGTTGTTGTGACTGAACGGCAGAATACCCCGTCCCATACGACAGCCAACCTAGGCTCACCATAAGGGGCCGAGGCCTGTCCCCGGTAATTCCCAGGAGAGGAAGAAACTGAGGCCCAGATCTACGCGGTGGCAAGTGGCAGAGCAGAGCCGGGTATCCTGGCCCAGCTCGGCGCCGGCGCCTCGTCCTTTCTCCTCCTCAAGGCGGGGCTCGCCTCCCGCGGACGCCGTACGCCCCCGACCTCCCCGAAGCACTCACCTTCATGACTGCCAGGCCCGGAGGCCACCGGGGCTCGACTAGGGAGTCCATGGCCTCCCCTAAAGAGGGTGGAGGGTCCGACTGGTCTCCCACGCTCCACTGCCACTCGAAATTCCCCGCGCTACAGAGCTACGTCAGCAGTCGACGACGCGCCCGACGCGTGTGCGGAGCATGCTGGGAGTTGTAGGACGTGGCCGAAGCGCAACCGAAGATGCTCTCTTTGCGCACGCGCCTGGCTTCCACTATGCCTCCGTGCGCAGATGTGTGGTTAAAAAACCCACTTGCGGGTTTTGTACTGCACCCGTAATAAGTGAATGCCTGTTGAATGTTAGGAAGAGACAGCCTAAAATCAAACCAAATCCAGGCCTTGCCAAACCTTTCAAGGTCTGGGCTCCTGCCTCTTCCTTCCGGTCGCCCTCCATGATTGCTATAATGTGCTGTCTCTGCTCAGAGCCGGGGTTTTCATAACCATTATTTCATCTCACTCCATCACAATACTGAGAGGTAAATATCATTATTGGTTTACACAAGAGAAAGCTTCGGCTCAAAAAAGTGAATAGGTTTCTCTGAGTCACGCAATGTCTTTGACCAGACTACAGATAGGGCCTCTGGCCTTAAAATAGGAGCTCTTTTATCAAATAGGATGGTTAATTTAATTTAATCATCTTAGTTTTGGCGTGTAGCCTTCCAGATATTTCCTGTGCAGATACATAGATACAGTTTTTTTTGCCCACAAATGTTGATATACTAAATGCATACCCGTCAACTTGAGGTTTTCTGTTGGTTTACTTACATACATCCTGAGACCTCTCCATGTTAATACATATAGATTTACTTCGTTCCTTTTAATAGCTACATAGTCCATAATACAGATGTGCCACAATTTACTTATGTACACCCATACTGAGGACCATTTAGGTTGTTTCCAGTTTTTCATTATTGCAAACAGTTGCAATGAACACACTATCTATATAAATCTCGGCACACTTGAGCCAGAATATTTGGGGGATGATTTCCTATAAATGGAACTGCTAGGTGAATTTTTGTGCTCTTTAAACACTGTGATAGCTAGCACTATGTGATTTTCCAAAAGAGCTGTACCAATACATTTATACTCTCACCAAGTGAGTACGAGTGCCCGTTACCCAGATGTGAAGCGCTGACCATTGCACCACTCAGTCTGTCTGCTCAACTCAGCACTCATCGATAGGCTGCCTGATGTGGGCCTCCTTCACATCAGGTCTCATGGGCAGCAAGTCAGCATACAGCAAGTCAGTTACTCGGGGAAGACACCTGCAGCTTGCCACTGCTTCCCCCCTGTGGTCCATGTATTCATTCCTTCATAATTTTTTTTAAGTGCTTACCATTGGCCAGTCAGAGCTTCCCTGTGAAGTAGGCAGAAGTGAGGCTGCTATTGCCATTTCACAGATGAAGACAAGGAGGCTCAGACAGGTTAAGGCTTCACTCCTTTGGGCTCTCTTCATAAGGAACTCTGGCCCCTGAGTCAGAGATATATTAAATTGATTTTTCCCAGCCTGTGCCCAAAGACTCACTGGGCAATAATGATATTAACAGCATTTGAACAAAGGACTTTAATATCCATCACAATAAAGCTGACATTTATTAGGCACTTTGTATGCAAAGCACTGTTCTAGATGTTTTTACACATGTTGACTTATTTCAGACTCACTCCAACCAAATGAGGAAAGAGAAATAAATAGATAACTGGCATAGTGCGTTCTGCTAGTAAGTGGAAGAGGAAGGATTTGACTTGGGCAGTCTGGCTTGAGTCCATATTAAGCACTACAGAATATTCTCCTAGGACCCCACCATGAGAATTATTCCCATTTTATAGATGTAGGAACTGAGTCTCAGAGAGGCAAAAGGACTCATTCAAGATCACACAGCTTGTCAGTGGCAAAGTCCGGCGTTGAATCTAGATCTTTTAACCCCAAACCAGAAGGGATCACCCATTGACATTTTATGGAGAAATAACTGAGCAGACAAAGCCGCAGGGCAGAGGTCTAAGGATCCCAGGATGCTGGACCTAGTGGGGCTCCAACAGGAAGGTGGGGAGTGGCAGGTTAGGGGAGGCAGTGGGTTTGTATCAGCCAATTAGAAAGGGGCATGTAAATGAACCCCAGGCTGCGCTGTATGCATTGGATCCAGGCTGTGCTGGATGTATTGCCTAGTCCTGGATGCAGGGAGATGGGGTAGGCTTGGGAAGACAAAGGAAATGAGACCAAGACCAGATCCCAAGCCTGAGTGCACCAGTCATTGTTCTTTTATGGTACTAGTTGGCTACAAGGTTTAAGGTGGCAAAGCGCTGGGGAGGTGAGAGAAGGATAGAGAGGAGATGAGAAAAGAGAAAAGGAATGGGGAAGGAAGGGGAGAGAGAGAGAAGACAGGGAAAGAAATGCACGCTTCCTATTCAACTATGAAGACAGATTTGGAAGCAGGCATCACTTGTTGGCCCTGGGGTCCAAATCCATCTCCCCATCTCTGGAGAGCCTCCAGGGCAGCACCCAGTACCATTCATCTCTGACTTCCTGCCACCAGCTGCTTGGTGGGACTGAATGAATGAGTGAATCTCCGGAATAAGCCCACATACCCATAAATCTCCTCCCTGGCCAAGCAGTTCCCTTCCTGCCCTCTTCAATAGCACCCACTCAAGCCCACCTCTGGGCCAGGGAAGGGAAGTCCACACAAGGGCACAAGCAGGTTCTGAAAGCCACTTTGAGCTCAGGACAAAGCATCTGCCTTGCCCTCCCCATAGTATTTATCCACCTGCGGGAGACAATCTCCTCTAACAAGCTGCTGGTTCCACAGACATTCTCCTTCTGTTAGATCAATAAAGAGATTGCACTTCCTTACTCAGGAGTAAAAACAAAGTGTTCCGTACAGAAAAAGCAAGCCAGTGCTCAGTAGAATCTCTTGTTGCACTAGTGCAAAGAGAGGATCCGGGATAGGGTGGCCAGATAAAATACAGGAGGCCAGGCAACTATGAATTTCAGATCAACAGCAAACAGTTTTTTAATATACGTATATCCTAAATATTGCACATGACATACTTAAACTAAAGAATTATTCATTGTGTATCTGAAGTTCAAATTTAACTGAGCATCTTGTATTTTATTTGCCAAATCTGACAACCCTAATCAGGAGAGTGTGGGGCCTGCTGAGTGTGGGGCCTGGTCTGGCTGTACCTTCAGGGGACCCAGGCCCCCGAGTTCCTTGCCGGGGTCTCTCGTAATCACACTCCTCTTTGTCCTCCATTCTTCCTCCAGGACCCAGCCTCATTCTAGGCATGGGAGGGGAATATTGAAGGAGCTCAGGCTTTATCCCTTCTTTCTTCCCTCTCTCCCTCCCTCTTTTCCTCCCTCCATTCTAAAAAATGTTTATTGAGCCGGTACCCACCTCTTCCAGGTGCTGGAATTCAGGGGTGAACAAGAGTCGTGGTCCCTGCTCTCAGGAGCTGACACCTTGGCAGAGGATGGGGCCAGGACAGAAACAAGGGGGAATGTAAGAAAAGGAGTAGATAAGCTCATTTAATAAAATGGGAAGTGATGTGAAAACAAGAGAGGATGGTGTGGTAGAGAGTGGGGAGACGCTATAAACTGGCTGATCTGGGAAGCTCTCTCTGAGAAGATGACATTTGTGCTAGGATCCAACTGATAAGATAGAGGCAGCCATGTAAAGACCGGGGCTGTGGAGAGTTCCAGGCCTTGAGAAAAGAGTTTGGGTTTTAATCCATGTTAATTTGGACAAATTATTTAACCTCTCTGTGCCTCAGTTTTCTCACCTGTAAAATGGGGTGATAATAGTAGTATTTGCCTTATAGGGATGTTGTGAGAATTAAAAAAGTTATTGTAATTTAAGTGCCTAGAGCAGCACCTGGCACCTAATAAGCAAGTGTCATGTGAGTGTCAGATGCCAGCGTTGTTATGTTGCTATAACCCCCATGGGGAGCTCTTGGAGGGTTTTAGGCAGGGAAGTGACATGATCTGATTTACATTTTCAAAAGATTTACATTTTTAAAAGATTTAAAATCATTCACACTTTCATCTACATTTCATTTCTAGCTGCTGGGTGATGAAAGGATTTTAGTGGGAAAAGCGTAGATGTACCCGTCAGGGGCTGTGACAGGGCTGGACCGGGTGGCAGCAGTTGGAGGAGGTGAAGGTGCTTTGGGCTCCGTGCTTACTGTGGACTCTATCCCTATGACCAGGCCACCCTCTAACTCCTCCTAGATGTAGACCCTGCCTTGTTCTCACCAGTCACTCCCACCCTGGAGACCCAGCCCCAGGGCCAGCATGTGAACAAACCCTAAGAATCCTCCTGCATGATGAGGGACAGTGGCCAAGTCATCATGGAGTCACTTGCAAGACATGTGGGTGAGGCCATCCCAGACCATCCAACCCCAGCCAAGCCACCTGCTTACCGCAAAGAGCAGCCCAGCCAGCCCTGCCCATAAAACTGCTCAATATATCCACAGGATCATGGTAAATAAAAAATGTCTATTGCCTTAAGCCACTAAGTTTGGGGGTGGTTTGTTACACAGCAATGGCTAACTGCTATAGTGAGCAAAAACCAAAGTGACCCTCCCCAGGAGTCTTTTGCCTGCCTGGAGCCTGGTTGGGAGACCCCAGGTACAGCCCCAGTCCTATTGGTCCCTCCTCTTTCCAGAGCCATCTCCTCCTGCTCTCTTTGATCCCGATACTTATCTGTACTCTGCTTCCAATCTGGTGCTGGATTCTACAGGTGCCAGAGCAAGACAATTCTTCTATGCAACAATTCCTGTCTCCGCAGGCTCCAAGCCATTCCTCCTATAAGGAGGCAGCCCTCTACCTGGAACTAATTCAGGGGTGTGTAGCTGAGTCCTGCGCCAGAAAATCTTCACCATCTGTCATGATGTCTGGAAACACCCCGCCCCCTATTCAAGCTCCAATTCTTCGGTTCTTAAAGGCTGTTTAGATTCCCAGAGCCCCCTTGGGAGCGTTGAGTGCCCTCTGGGGGTGATAAAGCAGGTTGCCCCTCTCATGTTATTGCACAAATACACCACATGGCAATTACTTCACCTCCCCGACTAGACTAGCTGTGCCCCAGCCCCAGCTGTGAGTGCAGGGGGGGCCCAACAAATGCTCACTGGGTGGATCACCTGGCCCGGGGGCTCTGGGGTCCTGGGATACAGGGAGTTCCTGGGGCTAAGAGAGAAAAGCGAGGGACCACTGAAAGGAGGCAGGGTGGGAATCACGCAGGACAGAATTCTCTTTGGTGGCTAGGGGAACAAGATTTAGAGTCACACAGACTTCAGTTTGCATCTATGCTCTTCCACTGACCCGGTGATCTTGGATGAGTCACTCACCTTTCAGATCCTCAGTTTCCTCTTTTGTAGGATAAGAATAACAATGCCTATCTCAGAGGGTTGTTAGAATAACTTTGTTTTTTAAATCTTGGGAAGCACCTACCAAGGTGTCTGACACGTAGTGAGTGGCTGGTTATAGCAGTAGGAGTAATAGTTATAATTATTACTAATACCTATTGTTAACCAGAGGCCAGAGAGGTTAACAGTACCAGCTCTGAAGTCAGACTGCCTGAGTTCAAATCTCAGCCCCACCACTTACTAGTGCACAGATTGGGGTCCCTAAATACTGTCCCCATGAAGAGGAATCAGGGCTCCTTGGAGACATGGCTGATTTTAGGTCTGGGGCAGAGTAGGTGCAAGAGGAGCCTGGAAAATCTTATTGTGCCCAAATGAGGGAGTTGCCCAAAACTAATGGAGCCATCTTGAAGCTGCCCCTGCAGACTTCAGCCACAGAAAGAATACTGATTGCAACGGATTGGAATGCAATGAATATTTGAAAATCCAGGAATTTAAAATGAGTCTCAGCAGAAGAAAAGAAAGCCCTCATTTGCTTCCATTGGAGGTTGTGATTGTATTGGCTTCTTACTCTGAAGGTTGATAGATAAGGAGGAAGAATTAAGCGTTTATTCTTCTCCTCCAGAATGAACTGTGTTTTAGGGAAATACTAGCCCCTGTTGACGAGAATTTTAGCTGACAAATATAGAAGAAATGAAATTAGAAAATCACTGTAAGACCATTGGGTGGGAGGTTCTTGAGGGACAGGATACTTAGGTTCCAAATGATCAGGCCATGGTGGGAGGCTGAGGGTGAACCCACCTGAACCCACTGACCCATGTCATCAGTCCTGAAAGGGGGCACCAAACAGCACACACCCCCTGATGTGACATGATGTGGAGTACTCACCCGCCAGGAAGCATTCCTGCCTGAAATGGTGAAACTGAACCTAATCAAACATTTAGATCCAATTCCCAGCTTACAAGACTGAATCAGATAAACTCAGTTCTCCTGTGTAGGGAACGCCCAGCTGCTCCCTCATGCGTCTCTCTTCCCGTGAGTCTCCATCACTAGCCACATGGGACACTTGGCACACTTCTGGTCCCCAAATGCGTGCTTTTTCCCCACAACAAGCAATTCTCTGCGACCCAGCTGGGTGTCCTACAACTGAACTCAGTTCTGACACTGTCTACCCAGAGATGGTGTCAGACCCCACAGGTCAAGGGCTCAGTCTCACAGGCCTGCCTCCCCGACCCCCTTCAAATGCCAATCAGAAACTCATGTTATCACCTGGCTTCTGAGCAACAGCTGTAGATCAGAGGTTCTAATGACCCCTCCTTGAGTTCGATTAATTTGCTAAAGTGGCTCACAGAACTCAGGGAAACACACTTACCAGTTTATTAAAGGATATGACAAAGGACTCAGATGGACAGTCAGATGAAGAGACACACAGGGTGAGGTTTGGGAGCATGCCGGGCACAGGAGCTTCTGTCCTGGTGGAGTTGGGGTGCATCACCCTCCCAGTGTGGGTGCATTTGTCCCCCTGGAAGATCTCTGAACCCCCTACTTTGGGACTTTATGGAGGCTCCCTCAAGTAGGCATGATCAATTATGAACCTTATTTTCAGCCCCTCTCCCCTCTCTGGAGAAGGCTGAGGCAGGCTGAAAATTCCAAGCTTCTAATGATGGCTTGGTTTTTCTGGTGACCAGACCCCATTCAGGAGTCATCCAGGAGCCCACCCAGAGTCCTCTCGTTAGAACAAAAGATGCTCCTAGTGATCTTATCACTTAGGAAATTACAAGGGCTTTAGGGGCTCTGTGCCAGGAACTGGGGCAGAGACCAGTGCACATATTTTCTATTACCTCACAAACATACACAGAGGACAGCCGCAGGGAATTGACAGCTCATGGGAGCAATCAAATCCAGACCATGGGGCATTCTACCAGAAAGCAAACCAGAGTTCTTCCCAAGTCATGACCAGAGGTTATTTTTGTTTTAAAATAAAAAAGACTTGAGATGTAACCCCACTATACCCTTGTTGGGCTCCTGATCTGAGCAAACCAAACTTTAAAAGACGTTTTGGGGAACAATCATTAAAACTTGAGTATGAATTAGGTATTAAATTATTCTGAGAAATTATTGTTAATTTTATTAGTTGTAAACATGTGATTGTCATTAGGTAGAAAAATGTCATTTTTAGAGATGATGCTGATGTATCTCAGGGTAAAATATCATGATGTTGGTGATTTATTTGAAATTTTAAAAATATAAAGCAAACTTGGAAAAATTTAAATAATTGTTAAATCTAGATGATAGACATAATAGGTTATACTCTCCTCTGTATTCTCGAAGTTTGAAATTTTTCACAGTAAAAATTGGAGACCACAGATCCCACCTGCCATTTTACAAACAGCCACATGATGGCAGTAGAGTATCGGGCTGGACGTGAGCCCAAGCTTAGAGGAAGAAATGCAGAAGAGCAATCACCCCGTGCATACCTTATGCATTTTTTTTTTTTAATCTCATCCTTGCATTTAATCGACCTTTCACTAAAGTGCCTGTGTTGGGTCTATAGGGGACAAAGAGTCAAATTCAGCCCTATCCCTGCCCTCCTGCAGCCACTTTGTCTAAGTAGTGTCTGTATATCTGGGGGGCAGGAAGGAGCTGTCACCAGGAGTCTTGGTGGGGCCGAGCAGTCACAGGTGTCTGTCTATATGTTTGCCATCAGTGGAATGGAGACCTAGGCCAGGCATGTTGCAAACAAAGAAATTAATATGGGGGCAGGGATGGGGGGCAGGGGGGAAGCCAGCCACCTATGTTTTGAGTTGACCTCTTCCACAGGTATTCAAGTTTACCACTTATCAACTGTGTGATCTTCGGAAAGTTACTCTACTTCTCTGAACCTGATGGGGCTCAATAATGGTTCATACTTTATAGTCTCTCTGTTGGAAGAGAATGAGATAGTCCATGTAAGTTGCTTAGAACAGTGCCTGGCACACAGTAGATGCTCAATACAGATGTACTTACATACCTATATGTTCCCATTTGGGGTTCTGGGACAGAAGCAGGCAGTGAGCTAGCTGATTTACACAAAGGCCCCAAGGCCCATGGGGGAAAACAACAAATTTGGCCTTGGGACTGGGGCACTGGAATTAGGGCTCTCCAGAAGGCAAGATCATCATTATAACAGCTACATTTATTGAGGGTTTTCTCTGCGCCAGGCACTGTCCCAAGCACGTTCTATGTACTAACTTATCTACTTCTCACGACAAGCCTCCGAGGCAGGTACTATTACTGTCCCTGCTTTAGAGGTGACAAAACTGAGGGGCAGAACTGCAGAAAATTTTCCTGAGCCTTCTCTGCTGGTAAGGAAGGGAGGCCAGGATTCCAACCCAGGCAGTCTGACCTTGCAGTCCTCATCCACATCCACGAGGGTGGCTGTACTCCTCTTAGGCATTGGGTGCTGTGGGAAGACAAAGCACTTACCTAGAGATGGGGGCAGGGGTCATAGGAGGGGACCAGAGCAGGTATGGAATCCTGGGCTTAAAGCCCCTGCACATCACCCTCCTCATGTGTCAAATAGGGATGCTAACAGAATTTACCCCTGTGGATGGTCTTAAGGTTTCAGTGAGGTGAAGTATGTGAAGTACTCTGCCCTGCGTTCTTGGAAGAACATCCAGCATGTGCTTGATGAACATTAGTTTTATTATTGTTAAGTTAACCTGGAGTCCAGGGATAAGTGCAAAGTTGGAGTATATCTGCATGAGCATTTTTCTAGCCTATCAGTTAGCTATTGCTGCGTAACTAACCACTCTACAACTCAGTGACCATTTAGTATTTATCATGGTCTACAGCACAAGGACAGCCCCCAGGATCTCCTTTGGGCAACTATTCTTTCCTGATAGAAGGTGTGGGTGGGGTTGACACCACCCTTGACACCAGGGGTTCTTTAGACCCTCTGGCTGCTTCAGGGATGACCTGCAGCGTAATTCTGACCGAGGTGAATCAAACTTACGGCTTTCCTTGTGTTGAAGCTGAGGAGGTGCAGGCAGGGGGAGCTTCCGCAGCCATCGGGCAATTGCAAGATATCAGAGGGCCCTGTGAGCATAAAGTTAACAGGCAGAGCTGAGTAGAGCCAGCCTGAGAAGAGGGGACTGAGGCTGGGAGACCACGCCACTCTCAGACCATCCGTGCTTGGAGCCCGTCCTAGCCTGGAGTTCCCAGCTATGTGAGCCAGTAAATTCTCTTTCCTTAAGGCTATGCGGGTTGGACAGCTTGTCCCTCGCAGAGTCCTAAACAGATATGCCCAGAAGTGGGCAGTCCAGCAACGGACTGCTTCGGGGCTGGCAAAGCCGTCAGGCAGCTAAAATGTGTCCTTTGTGCCTCTGTGGGTCGGAGATGCTGTCCTTTTCATCGTTGCCTTCATGAGTCAAAGTTGATTTCAGGATTCTGGAGTGATCGTCTTGTGCAATTAGACTGCAAGCAACTTGAGGGTAGGAACTGGGTCTCATCCATCTGTTTCCCCAGCAGCCAATTTGGGGCAAGGTTGCACCGCATGGGAGCCTGGAATTAGCGAAAGGCCGCCACTGAGTGGTGAGAGGCTATGGGGGGACTGATGGATTCCCTGAGGCTGGCAGAAGACCTTGTTCTCTTCTGCAAAGGCCCCTGTGTGAAGATCCACCAGAGGGCTCACTGGAAAGGAAAGGCCCGGAGTATTCCTTGACTACGGCCCGCAGGGAGCTACCTTCATCCTGGGATCCTGCCGCCAGTCCCACTGTGATGAGCTTGCTTGAGGGCAGGCAGGACAATGCATGTGTAAACAGCACGGCTGCGGGGTCAGATGGATTGGGCTCACATTCGGGCTCCTTCACCTCCTAGCCTGACCCTGGACAAGTTGCTTAGCCTCTCAGAGCCTCCGTTTCCTCTTCTGCAGAATGGGGTTTAAGAAGGGTACTTACCTTCAATAGCTGTTTTGAGAATTTGATGAGAAATGCATGCTTAATCTAGTGCCTGGGACAGAAATAAGCGATCAACAAACACTTCACACATGCACACACACACACACAATTCCAAGGGGCTCTATCACACGTGTGTAGGCAACAGATGCTAAAATGCTGCATATGCAGTCACACTGGCAATAGTATCCTGTGGCCTCCGCTGACTTGTCATAAGCTCAGGAAGGCCTCTCCTCAGACGACAGCTCCCCCTCCCCCTTGCCTTTGCTCTGACAGTCCTGGTTCTCGCTTTCCCGGCAGGCACCCCACACTTACCTCCTTCAATTAGCTCTGCAGCGGACGCGGTCCTCTTTGGAAACTTGGCCTTCACCGTGTTCGATCTGAGCTAAAGGACATTTCAGGGATGCTTCCCGGGGGAAGCACATTGACCGTGGACTGGAGGGTAGGAACACCCCCCTGGGGCCTCCCCATCCCCAACAGGCGACCTCACCCTTCCAAAAAGCCACCGGAGCACGTTTGAGAAAAGTTAAGCTGTTTTATTTCACAGGATAGCTCCACGTCAAACCAGCAGGCACCATCAGAATACGCAACAGAGGATCCAGTCAGACACTCTACAGCACGGGCGCTGGGTTGTAAGGTAGAGAAATGATGTCCGGGAGAGGGCAACACTTTATCACCACATGGGGACAGGCAACCAGCAATTTCCTAGGGTGGTTTCGGTTTGATTTTCCTGACAGTTTGGGGAGGAAGGAAACCAAAGGAAACGAAATAGACCAGCCACTCTGAAGCAATCAGAACCAAACCTATTGCCAAACCGTGTAAACAGTCACACTGCCGGGGACTAGAGCCTGAGCAGAAACTCTGGCCAGAAGCTACTTCCATTCGAGGAAAGCAAAATGCACTCTGGCTGTTCTGGTTCAAGGTTGTCGTTTGCCTGGGGCAGTTCACACAGAAAGGAGGTGTCGGCAAGGGGCAGTCCCAGAGGATGAGACGGCGGGACCCTGGCAGATCAACCTCAGAGAGGCAAGGAGGACGCAGACCTGGCAGCAAAGCCCCTGCCCTCAGCTCCCCCAGCAGCTTTGGGTATGTGGGGAATTCTCCACAAGGCTGCTCAGAGGAGCGGGGACCCCAGAGAACCGGGGAAGTTGCCATGAAACATCACCATTAGCTCTGCACAGCAGAAAATCATCTTAGCAACACCTCGGCTCACCCGCTTCCTGCCTTTTCCTCCAGGCCTCCCTCCCTGAACCCAGCAGCCCCTAACCCCCACGGTTGTGAGCCAGCCGTCCTTCTTTCTGGGTTTCTCAGGAGGATGAGGCATTTGCTCTAGTATGAAAAGTTAGGGACAGAGAGACTGAGAGGAAGAACCATCACATTAGGTCTCATGGTTTGCCATCAGCCGCGTACGTGCGCTGAGCGCCAGGTAATGACCAGGTCCCAGGAAGTCCTCTGCATCCGTGCCTCCTGAATGAGAAAGAAATCCCCCTGACAAGGCACTCCGAGGGCCTCCAACAGGGAAGCAAGCCCCACGCCAGGCCCTTCCCTGTGCTGGCCCCCTGTGGGTACCACCAGCCAGTTCTGGAGTGTTTGTTTATAAGGCAGATTGCTGAGCTGCTAGTTCCGCCAGCAGCCGAGGGGCGACTCCACTTCCCTGCATCTCTTCCCACTTGGATTTCTTCACGGAATAGGAACCTTGCGTCCCTCGGAAATGCGTTTCTCTCCTGCCCCTGGGCCCAGTGACCTCAGAGAAAAGACTCCCAAGTCTAATTCCCAAGCTGACAATTCCTTCCAGTTGTGCGCTCTGTCTGGGGTTCAAAAGGCGCTTCAAGGTGAGAAATCGTTAGCACTGAAAACAAGGGAAGGCAAGAAGTTTTCACAGAATCCCACGGCTCAGAGCAGCTCTTTAAGAGAAAAGGGGACTAAAGGGAGAGAGTGAGAGAAGGGTAGGAAGCACGGCTCATTCTCCGTTTTATCCAAGAAAGGTCCTTATCGGCCGGAGGCTGGGCCCCTGGCCCAGGAAACTAGACCAGGAATGAATTGTCTTTGGTCAGTTTAAAATGAACATCCTGCTGGTTCATTCCTAAAAGAGACTGAACACCAGTAACACATAAAGACAAAAGGCTTGACCTCAGGGTAAGTTGAAGGTTAAGAAACTGTTCTGTGAAGAAAAAAAAAAAAAAAATTGCCCGTTATCAATGAACTCATCAGTACAGCTTTCGGTAATCGTGATGGACAAGCAGGTAAACACCACTTCCTCTTGTACAACTGGTTATACTGAGGACTACTAACTAGGTTACTACGTTTTCCCCCACGCTCACTGTACAGTTAGGTTTCTGGTACTTGTTTTTTACATTGATCTATCTACTAGGTGCAAAGATTTGGTGAGTGGCATTGGCTGTGATTTCATTGTAGCCTTTTTAAAAATTACAGTTTCACATTTTAACAGTTACTTTCCAGCATTTAAGCAAATACAGCAATATATAGCGGACTAACACAGGCAGGAGTCAGGAAGAGAATGCCAATGCTTGTGACAGTGGGCGGGCCTGGATGCGCGTGGAGGCGGCCTGAGAAATGCAGAGCGCCAGATGGGTGGGGCAGGGGGAAGTCTTTTTCCACGTGGTTCTGCATCAAGGGTCAAATTTGGAGCTGGATGAGTGGGGTGTGAGCTTCCCTAAATGTGAACTCACCAGCCATTTCCCAATGGAAGAATAGGTGCCTAAAGAAAACGGCAAAGGCTCTGCCCTCAGGTAATTCAGTGAAAGGCAGGCCTATTTTCAACAAGGAAAGATGAAGTTAGTCATTTCAGAGGAAAATCCACATGATCTGACTGGAGTTATGTATTTCAGGCAACAGATCTGTCAACTCAGATTTTCACTTTTCATCTGGTAGTCATGGCAGACAATGTGATACTTTGCACAGGAGGCCACTGCATTTAAGGTCTGGGAGTCTCTCTGGGGTAGAAATGAGAAGTCTCTTATCCTGCTGAACATCACAGCATCCTTGCAAATAAATGACTTTAGGAGCTGGACCCAGCCCCACTCTCAGCCATCTATTAAATCTTGGACAAGTCACAGCCATCCTAAGGCCTTGCTTCCTCTCCTAACCTGTAATATGGGGGTATCTTTATGTGCTAAAAAGACAGAGGGCTCCTAGCTCGTTCTGAGGCTCTTTCATTTCCGGGAGTTATAGGCAAAACAAGGAAGGTCAAGTTTGTCACTGGCCTCTCCCTGGCATTCTCTTTTTGTGCCCTTTCTTATTCTTTCCTCCACTGTGTGCTCTCAAGGCCAGTGCTTCAGGCAAGGCAGAGTGGCTCACCACCCCTATACACCTAGGTAAAGTGGCTTCATAGGTCCCCCCGTCTGGGGACCAGAGGAGAGGGCGAAACTTAATTCAATGGGCTGAAATGGTAATGATGGAATGTCAAGAGGTGATGTACCTGCAGGACCGTGCTTCATGGCGCTTATGAAGCTGGTAGGAAAATTCCACTGCCCACTTCTCAAATGCCATTAGGAGGTTTCAAAAGGAAGGCGCTGGATGGTTTTCACCTTAGTGATGACCGTGAAAAGAGCAATCGTGTTGGCACAATGCTTTCTAGGTTGCACGGCTTGCTCGCGTACATTTTTATGGAGCAGGAAACTGAGGTTCAGTGAGGTGAGTGACACGCCCCCCAAACCTAACCCCATATTTTCAATTGAGTTAAATGTGCTGGAGGAGGTGGGCAAAAGGGAAGGTAAAGGGGAGAGGGAAGCTATTTCATTGCATAAAGTCCACCAAAGCGTTCTCTAGGACGGCAAGTGCCAAGGACGCCCTCCCTGGCCCTGGTCTGAGGTGGGCACTTACAGCCCCGGGTGCTTCATGCAAGAGGCCACCAGCCAGAGCGCGTCACGGCCTGATTTCAAATTAAAATGATGGGAGTCAAAGTCTCCTTGCCTGTTTAGTTCCAGATTTTGACACAGTACAATTAGTAGAAAGAGGAAAAGACAAAATTAAATATTTTGAAAATGGTATAAGTTAAACCTCTATAGTTACCACAGATTTATTCCTACAGCGTTTCTAGGTTTTGAAGTGTTCCACACCACTGTGTTTGGTTTTTTTTTCCTTTTTCCCAACCACACATAACACTGCGCTACGATGGGGCTCAGGCTCTCACCATCCCCTCTTCTACGGACGAACACAGGCCGCTGTGGTCAGGGCTCTTCTCGCCAACGTCCTCCATGCCTTTGGGGTGCAGTTGGTCTTGGCCTCCGTGTGGAAAGGCAGGGTCTCTGGGGTGGACAGGGAGGGGGCTCTGTGAAGGGTTCCCCACCTCTGGGAGCAGCCTGCCCAGGGTACCGCCTGCCCCACCCTTCCTTCAGGGGCAGACTGTTCTGGAAGGCCACAACTTCTGGAGACAGTGGGAGACTGGTTTTGTTTTTCTGCAGGTTAGTGGTATATTGCTTCATTCGCAGTTACTGTGGGCCTTTAAATTCTCCCAGAAAAGTCCCTGCAAATCCCACCAAATAACTCAGCGGGAGGTGTTTGGTGGCATGGGTCTGAGGTAAATCTAAGTTTCATAAAAAGAAAAAGGAGATCCTATATACATTTCATATGTGTGTCCAGATCTAGTATATGTATATAGATGCATAAATATATATATATACACACTCCTACAGACACATACGTACATATATACGTGTACATATGCACATACACATACATACACACGTATGGATGAATGTAGAGAGAATGTCAAGAGAATAACTTTCCAGTGACGATACGCGGGTGAAGCCATTTAACATTTGCCACGATCTTGGGAAAGGCCCCGGCTGGGGCTGCTGCTCCTCACCGCTTGGCCGTCTGTGTGCGCACGGGAGGGAGGCCTGTGGATTCACGTGGCTGAAGGCGAGCTGTGGCTCGGACCTGGGCCTCAGCCCCACACAGACCCGCTCCCAGGCTGACCTTCCGGGCCCTGCCCGACAAGGCAAGGAGCACCGGGAGGACGTGGGAGTCACAGAGGCCACCCTCGGCCACGGCGGCCCACGGCGGGCCGGGGCGGTGCCCGCCCCCCCCGCAGGTCACATGGTGCCCGACTTGTCGGCCGAGCTGTTGGGGAACATCTTCTCGGTGGGCGTCACGGCCGGGCTGCCCACGCCCGAGCTGCTGCTGCTGCTGGACCGGTGCTGGACCACGGGCCGCACCGGCCGCATGGGGGGCGGGCGCAGCTGGGCGCCGGCCAGGCGGGCGGACAGGGCTGGCTTGAAGGTGGTCATCATCTCGGTGGACGAGCTGCTGCTGCGACGCATGGCGGCGTCGGGGTCGCGGATTACGATGGTGTGCAGGGGGCTGGCTGGCTCTGAGCTGATGGGGCCTGGCGGGTTCTTCAGGGGCTCCAGGGTGTCCAGCACCACATCTGGCGCCTGCTTGACTGTGTTCTGCCTCTCCAGTTCCCGCAGCTCGTGCAGAGCTGTGCTCATGGTCTTCTCGATGTCCTGGGGACAGGGAGAGCGCTCGTCAGCACGGAGTCTGGAGGCCTGGGATCTAACCCTTCTGGGGCTGCCACCCAGCTTGTAGGCTTCTTAGGGAGGCTTCCCCACAAATCTCATGGAAGGGATGAAGGTTCGATCCCAGGGAGTCTTATAACCATAAGGAAAATCAGTGTGAATATCGCAGACCTAGGGGAGGCAGGCTCTGCAGTCAGACAGACCTGGGTTCAAATCCTATCTCTGTGACTTCCCTGCTGTGTGACTGTGGGCAAGCTACCTTACCTCTCTGAGTCTCAGAATCCTCATTTGTAGATTACAGACACGTATAATACTGACCTCAAGGGGTTGATGAGTGTATTTAATGATACGGTACCTGCAAAGAGCATGGCATGGCACCTGGTACCTAGTGAGTATTTCCAAATAATGACAATAACAATGGCAATAATAGCTAATACCGAGCACCAATTCAAGCCCCTTCCCCTAACAATTCATTTAATCCTCTCACTTACCTGGTAGGAACTACCATTACGCTCACATCACACATGAGGAAATGGAAGCTCAGACTGGTTAAGTAACTTGTCCAAGGTCACACAGCTACTTAGCAGCATAGTAGTTCCGGCTCCAGCGTTCATGCCCCTAACTGTTATTATTAAAAAATCTCTCTCTCCTTTGTCCATAGGAAATTTGTGTGGAGGTTGTATATCAGAATGTTTGCAGTGCTCACCCCAGGATGATAGGACTGTTACTTTCTTCTCTGTATTATAATCAGAAAAAATTTTTTTTAAATGGAAAATTTAAAAAGCAACAAAAATCTTCATCTGCCTACGCAATTCACATCAGTATGAGAGCACTGTGAATGACACAGAGAGAGACTCTGGCAGCCCAGAGGGCCGACCTGGGGCTCAGCATTCCAGAGTGGGCACTGGAGCTGGACGGCAGCATTTAACCCAGGAGCCCTGGGCCTGGATGCAGAGCCCAGGTTTGGGAGGGAAAAGGGTTCCTCTGCTACCGCTGCTGGGCAACCTCGGGCAAGTCTCAGTGGCTCTGCACCACACTCGGTCCAGGTGCTGAAAGCCCCCTGCTGGCCACGAAAATGGGATGAGACAGTGGACGTGATGACGCTTTGTGAACTGCTGGATGGTGGTTTTCACACTCCCTTCAGCCAGAGTCCTCGGCTCCCGTGGAGTTTCCCAGGGATGCCTCCACACAGAGGCAGGGGGAGCTGCTCAGGCTGAGCTGGGCCACCGAGAGGACAAGGAGGGACAGTGCTTAGAACCACTGCTGGAAGGTGCTGGCCCACCTCAGGCTCCGGGATGACTACTGAGACACACTAGCTTTTCTGCCCTGGCGCAACTCTGGGAAAACTGAAAGTCTGGTCAGACTGATGGGGCTGGTGCCCGCAGGTGTCCTGCCGGCCCCTTCCCCGTCCAAGTCTTCTTTCACCTCCTCTCCTCCCCTGTCCTCAGGGGGCTCCTGCCCGCTGGGCCTCCACAACAGGCTCCAATCTGGCCTCCATCAGGGTCCCAGCCTATCATTTTGCTTTGTGAAGAGACTACTGATGATTAGCTAATGGCTAATATTAGCATTTATGCTTCCCCAGGACATTTTATCCTTTGCCCATAACACTGTCTACTTTAAAGAAGATGCTGTTTGTGCCTTTATCTACAAGGAATAGCTGTGGGGCTGTGACGGGGGTCCCGCCTGACAGGAGAGAAGGCAGTCCTGTCCCCACCTTTGCTACATCCCAACCCTGCAGTGATCAAGCCCGCCTTCCACGTCCCAGTCTGCTTAAAGTCCCCTACTGACATCACTACTCTGTCTGCTCTACTCCAGCAAGAGCCAAAAGGCAAAACTAATAAATAAAATATAATTATCGCCCCTCCACCACCATCTCCACCACCACCACTCCACCCTCGCAGAGTGTGAGCCAGGAAGACAGTGAGCTCAGAGAAAGATCAGCTGGGGGGTTTAGGCGTGAGCCTTGCGTTAGTCTGAGAGGTGATGCCGTGATCTCAGAGTGGAGCTGCAGAGAGGCGCTGGGGAGCACGGACAGCGGGGGAAAATGATCCCTTTTCACCTCCTCCCAAACGAGACCTTCCCACCTTGGATGGCGGTGCTGCCAGATACCCAAACTGCCTCTTTTACTGGGCTCCAATCTAAATCCTAAAAGACATTTTGAGACCAGAGGATTTCAGGTAACTCCACCTACTACTACATAGCTGCCCTCCGCAGCCTGCAATGTCAAGTGCTCATCAGAGCCAATGCTGAGCAGGCTGGAGGCCATCCAGGGTCCCCTTGGCTATTTACATACCGTTTCCCATGTTTGCTATCGAATGGCAGCTATCAAATTAGAGTGTGTAGATATGTCTGCAAACGGAAAATGCGAGCGGCATGCCCCAAGTGTATTCTTTAGGCCGCTCTTGCAAAATGCTCTGTGACTAAAGGTCAAAGAAGTCTGGGAGATGGGTGTGCCCTGCTCTCTTTCTTGAAGATTCACAATGCACATCAACATATTTAATAATTCTTGTTGCAGACAACCCATTCAACTTTGTCAGACCAGCATTCCCCAAACTTTCTTGACCATAGAACACCTTTTTCCCCTCCATTAATACCCCATGGAACTAGTCTGCTGTGAGACCTACTTTGGAGACAGTGGCGTAGAATGCATTTGATTCTCCGTGTAAAGGGCTCTGGGCCAGGCCTCAGGTGGCCTGAGCTTCCAGGTGACGGTGGATGCTAGGGCAATGCTTCCCAAGAGAATGGCCTAAAACAATGGAGGGACCAGCAGGCGGCCTGGCGGCTCTGCTGGACCCATGCCAAGGTGCTGATACCTGGGGAGTGGGCACTGGGACCTGGGGCCAAACTAGATCCTGCGAGGAGTTTCACTTGCTGTGCTGATATCCCTGAGAACCTTTCCTGGTCTCCTCTAGAACACAGCCCCCAAGCTCTCAGCTTTCCCTTCCCCTTGTGAACAGGGATTCAAGGCCACTCTTCACAAGAGAATCTTAACGGACCCGAAGGTTCTAATTGTCTCTCTTTTCTAAACTGGGAGAAAACACTGGGAAGGGGATACATAATGGGCACCCTGCCAAGTTCCAGAGGGAAAAATGGAAACTTCTGAACTATGATAAAACTATCAAAAACACAGGAAAGTAGCTATGCAAATTATTAAACAATTTAAACAAACTGTTTCATAACAATTTCTTAAATGAATTTGTTTGGTTTGTTTGGCAAGTGTAAAAATCACACAGGTTTCTCATCCAAATTTTTAAAAAGTTATTAAAAAAAACACAAAACTCTAAGCACTCTTGAAACGCAGAGTCCCCTCCTTCAAGACTCCTGACCCAGCTGCCATTTCACAGCTGTGTGTGTTACTGGTTGGCATCTCTCTCTTCTCTAAACCATAAGCTCCATGTGGGCAGGGCCTGGATCCATTTTAGGTCAATTATACTCTCAGCGCCAGCCAGTGATTGCCACACAACAGATGCTCAATCAGTATTTGTCAATAAATGAATGAATGAACAAATGAATGAATGAATGAAAAGATGAACGAATGAAAACATGAAGAGCACAATCTTGCCATCTCATGGAGACGTCTGCCATTACCACATCCCCGCATCCGGGAATCCCACCTCCGGCCCTGGAGACAGGGCCCTTGGGTCTTCACAGGAGCCCTAGCCGGCAGCTGCACCCATCCAGCTTCCGCTCCCCCAGGGGGGCCAGCAGTCGGACGGGGGGAGCCAGCTCATTATCTACCTCACGTCTGGCTTAGCCTGAGCCTGGCCTGAAGGGCGAAGGGGCTCCCCGTCTGCAGATGCCCACCCCCTGCCCCTCTGGGTGTCGGCTGGCGCAGCCTGCCTTCCCGCCGGCCCTTACTTCTGCCAGGGCCTCGGCCTCCAGGGACTTGTGGTCCCCCAGGCTGCTGTGCCTGGTGGAGCCGCACGTCGAGCGGATGCAGTGCCCTTCGGAGAGCGCCTTCTTGTCGGGGTAGTTGATGCTGCCGGCACTCCCGAACGTCGCCATCCTCCGCTTCTCGGGGCTCTCGATCCGCCCCCGGGAGAGGGGGATCTTGTGGGGGCTGCTGGGGCAGGCGGCGGCCCGGGGTGGCGTGTCTATGCTGGGGCCCAGGCCCCGGGGCGGGCTGTGTGTGTCTCCCCCGCTTCGGCGCCTGGGGATGGCTGCTCCATCAGATCGTAACCGCACTCTGCAAAGGAGCCAGGGGGCGGGGGCATGGGGCAGAGGTCAACCCTGGCCAGTGTCACACGGGTCAGCCAACCCCCAGGCCACGCGCTACACACTAGTCTAGGGAGTGGGTATAGTAAAGCCTCGTTCAGCCAGGAAAGGCACTGTCTGAGCATGTGACTCAGGCCAGCGGGTTTCACTTGCACACACGAAGGAGTCGGGGGCGTTCCAAGCTCCAGCCGGTGGTGGTGCCAATTACACAGTGAATCTCGTCTGCACGTTAGGTCAGGGCCAGGAGGATTTCAACCTGGGAACACTTCGCTCCCGGTTAGGTGGGCTCATTGTATGTTCTTAAGCGGTTTAGAGGTCTCCCTCCATGATTCCAAAGGGCCTCTGACTGGTCTGAGGCATTGAGGCTTGACTATACCAAAGAGTTACCAGCTCCCTGCAAGCTCCCTGCAAGATGGCCCTGGTTTCCGTGGGGCAGCACAGACAACAAGCCTGGTGAAAACAGCATGGGCTGGGGCTCAGGACACTGGGTTCTAGGCTCAGGAGGCCCCCCTGGGAACTGACCACAGCCCAGTGTTGTCACCAAAGGGCTGTTCCTGTGAGGCTTTTCCAGACCTTGGACAACTAGTCATTAAGAGTAAAATGTGCATCACTGGAACGCCCTTCGTGCACTTGGATACCTTTCACCCCTCAGGGAGGCTGTGGTGGAGTGAAAAGGGGACTAGAGTGTCTGTCAGGAAGGCAAATTCTTGTCCTGTCTCTGTCACAGACTTTCCAGTGACCTCTTTCAGACCCACTTTATTAATCTGTTAAATGGGCATAATATTCCTTGCCCACCTTCTGAGGGAGGTTCAGTGGGTGGGAAAGCACTTTGAAGAGGTTCTACCCACAGGAGGTTTTGCTGTGCCCTATGGAGGTCACCGAAGACTCAAAGGCACTGGTGAGGGGAGGGAAGGCTGGAAGTGGCAAGGGGGCGGGGAAGAGGGGCAGAGTGCAGGAATGGATTGTGACGGGGACCAAGCTCAGTGTGGTCAGCAGCGCTTTAGACCCTGTGCCACCAGCCAAGCTAAGCACCGCCTGTGGGCACCCCAACAGGACCAAAGCATTGGTGTTCGAGAGGAAGAGTACTGGGAAAGAAAGAACGAGAAGAAGGTAGATGAGAGAGGACAGAGGGAGAGGGAAATTGAGGCAGGAGAAGATACGGCCCCCCTGGAAGTCAAGGGACCATGACTCTGTCATCTACCTACCCCAACCGTCCATCTCCCCTGATTCTATCACTTATCAGCACCCTGAACCGAACGGAATACCCTGAAAAGAAGCACTGGGACTTTTGCTGAAATAAATTCATAAACATATGTTCCTATTGTGGCTGATTTCTCTGGCTTTATCTGCAAGTACCCCAAGTGTGGGTTGATCCCATGACCTCTCCACCAGAAAAACAAAGAATATGACATTTTGAGAATTCGATTAAGAAAGCAGTGACACACTGCCAGCTTTCCCTTTCAACGTCACATCTTGTGGGGAAGAAGGGGCCACGACAGCCTCCCTCTCTCCCTCCTTCTCTTTTCCTTATTGTATTTTTTTTGTTTAAACAACCACGTGCTTTGGACTCTACCTGTAGAGGGAGTGAGGAGCCCAGCTCCTTACCTGGCAGAAAGATCATGTGACAGCCCCACCCACAAGCAGGAGTGAAGAAATTGGCAAATCTGCTCCCACCAAATATGTGGGTGGAGCCGAGTGTCAATTTCCCACCACAAAGTGGGTGTGAGACTTCTGTTTCTGCAGTGCACTTCAGGGACTAAGTGAGCTTTACATTTTTAAATATAACAACTTAGGTCTTCAACAGAAAGTGGGGAGGAGGTGTAAGAACTAGAGAGAGAGAGGAAAAATACTTGCCAATTTGCAAGTCTCTCTTTCCCATTTATTATTATTTTAAATAAAAAGCATTGGTTGCCAATATATGTCTTTCCTCCTCTTTCTCCACCTCTGCCCCAAGCTGGATCACTTTCTACCTAACATTCTAGGCCAGTTCCAGCCAGCCCACCAGGTGTGCCCCATGTCATATCTTGTGGGGAAGAAGGGGCCACGACAGCCTCCTTCTCCCTCCTGTGCCCTTGCTTCTCCCCAGTCAGACACAAACCGGCACTGTACTAGCCGCAAAGAATGAATCCGCGTTTCCTACCGGCCCATCACCCCCCCAAAGCCGTAATCCGAGATGTGCTCCGTGGGGGACTGGAGGTCGTTTTTGGAGGAGGCCTTGTCGTCCAGCAGTGGCCCACTGCTGGCCTCGCTGTCGGCCTTTTGGCTCAGGCTGTCCGAGAAGGCATCGTCCCTGGGGAGAAGGACAGACGTGAATTGGGAGGGCTTTGCTCCAGAGAACCGAGACGTGCTGAGACCTGAGGGGCTGGATCCACACACACCTCGTGGTTGAGCCGCTGCTGCTTCTCCAGCAGGAGGCCCTCTGTGGCACCGCCCACGCCTACCTTCCCCTCCCCTCATCTAGGCTCTTCTCTCCCAGCTGCTGGAGGCTGGGACAAGCTAAAGGGGAGGGTGTGTTGGGGAAATGGGGGAGGGGGCCTGCAAGCTGAGCCCTGGGCAATGAGCAGCAGTTTGGGGGCCCAGCGAGGGAGGAGGAAGGCATCTCCATCCCTCCCCGCACCCGGGGCTTTGAACAGGTGTGAGGGGCCTGGAGCTTGTTGGGGTGCCCTGCCCGCCTCCCCACCATGCCCTCTCCCTGCCCTCAGAGGCCTGGGGACGTCAGAGGGCTGCTTTGGATCCTCTTGTTGTTTGCCGAGCTCTGGACTTTTCTCTGTCTCCAGACCGTCCCCTCTGCCGTCAAGACGTATGCCTTCGGCCCCCTCCCCCTGAGGCCCAGCTTGGTGGCTGCTTCCTTGGTAAATCATTTCCACCTGAGGCAGGAAGCTTCAAAGGCTTTCAAAGAATGGAAGATGTAGACTTTCTGGGCATTATGATGGGGCTAGGTATTTGGGATGTAGGGCTTTTTTTTAATGCCTAAAATTCTTTTTTAAAAAAGTACCCTCTTAGCTGGAAATGAGGGGATGATTGTTTCTGCCCATCTCCTGAGACAGCCACCTCGGGGTAGAGAATGGTGGGCTATTAAGAGGGGAGTGGGATGGCCACTGGCTACAGGGAAGGCCCAGGAGGGTGGAGGTATGTGGCAAGATCCACTGGACACTGAGAACCATAGTGGGTGCTAAATGCCCTGGAGGCTGTCAGGTGGGCCGGGATGGCGAGCCAAGGGCACCAAACATTGTCCCTGTGGACTCTGAAGGATGAGCAATTTGCTTATTTGTTAAGTGGGTCACCATTCAAAGGGAGGTTAGACATAATCCACTCTTACGGAAGACCAAGTGTGTCATACCAGGGAGAGCAAATTGCTGGCATACGATCCAGTACTCCCATTCCTGTGCCCATTCCAGACATCACTAATCAATCATGGCATTCTTCACAGAAGATCCCAACTCCCACTCACATGTCCTGTACAACTATGTACTGATGTGGGATGAGCCCATCCACGCCATTGTGACGACCCTCCCACCAGTCCTCGGAGGCGCGGTGGTACAGTAGCAGTGAGGCTCCCTTCTTGAAGGACAGCTCACGCGGGGACCGCCCCACGTAGTCAAACTTGGCGATGGCCTCGATCTGCTCCACTTCTAGAAGGAAAGCAAGGGGAAGAGCATCTATGAGGTCAGCAGAAGAGCAGCCCAGGAGCCTCGCTCAGATGGCCTTGGCTTCTGTGGGGCAGCACAGACAACAAGCCTGGTGAAAACAGCATGGGCCAGGGCTCAGGACACTGGGTCCTAGGCTCAGATCCACTCTCCATGCTGTGATCTCAGGCAGGCCATCTAACTTCCCCAAATGGAAAATGGGGCTGAAATACTACATCCTTACCTTCCACTGCCCCTCTTGTTCTCCACTTTTTAACACCTATTAAAACAATCTTATAAGAAATTTCTTTTTCTTCTATCCCTTAATGCCAGCTCTGTTTCCATTTTTCCATGAACCCTTTCCCTCTTTGTTCACTTATAATACTACAAGTGGTTCCTACCTTTTGGGAAGTCAAACTGATGTTGTATACAGATTCCCTTCCATGCAAAATATTGTACACAATTTTTAAGGGTTCCGAGAAGCTTCTCTTCAGAGCTCATTGTTGTGTACTGAATTCTGTCTTCCCTCAAATCCACATGTTGCAGCCCTAACTTCCAATGTAATGGTATTTGGAGATGAGGTGTTTAGGAAGTAATTAAGCTTAAGTGAGGTCATAAGGGTGGGGCCCTAATCTGATAGAACTGGTGTCCCTCTGAGAAGAGGAAGAGACGTCGGAGATCTCTCTTTCTCTCTCTTCACATGCACAGTGGAAAGGCCTTGTGAGGACACAGTGAGAAGGCAGCTGTCTACAAGCCAGAAAGAGAGACAACAGCAGAACCCAACCCTAATGGCACCTTGATCTTGGACTTCTAGCCCCCTGAACTGTGAGGAAATATATTTCTGTTGTTTAAGTCCCTCAGTCTGTGGTATTCTATGATGGCAGACTGAGCTGACTGACACACTCATCCATGAACTTAATTTGGGGAGCGGGAGAATTCTTATGGGGGCTATAGATCAAGCATATCTCTTTGCACACACACATTTACCCATAAAAGCTTTATTCTTCTCTGGTCAGTGACAGGCCCTGCCTGGGTTAAGCAATGAGAACACAGCTCTTGCCCTTGAGACACTTCTACTGCCCAGCTCTGTCACCTCTTGTTTGTGTGACCTCAGGCAGGTTACATAATTTCTGTACATCTCAGTTGCCTTTAGGAGAATTAAACGATAATCCATGAAAGAAGACAAAAAGATGGCCAACAGGTGCATGAAAAGATGCTCAACATCATTAATCATCAGGAAAATGCAAATCAAAAATCAAAACCACGAGATATCACCTCATACCTGTTAGAATGGCTGTTATGAGAAAGACAAGAAACAACAGGAGTTGGTGAGGATGTGGAGGAAAGGAAACCCTTGTGCACTGCTGGTGGGAAATAAATTGGTGCAGCCCCTACAGGAAACAGTATGGAGTTTCCTCCAAAAATTAAAAATAGAACTACCATGTGATCTAGCAATTCAACTTCTGGGTATTTATCCACAGGAAATGAAAACACTTAACCTGAAAGGATACCTGCACCCCCAAATTCACTGCAGCACTATTTACAATAGCCAAGACATGGAAGCAACCAAAATGTCCATCGACAGATGAATGGATAAAGAAGATTGGTGTATATAAACAATGGAAAATTATTCAGCCATAAAAAAAGAAGGAAATCCTGCCATTTGCAACAATGTGAATGGACCTTGAAGGCGTTATGCTAAGTAAACTAAGTCAGACAGAAGAAGACAAATAGTGTATGATCTCACTTGTATGTGGAATCTGAAATCCAAAACAAACCAAACTCATTGATACAGAGAACAGACTGGTGGTTGCCAGAGGTGGTGGTGGACGAAATGGGTGAAGGGAGTCAAAAGGTACAAACTCCCAGTGATAAGTAAATCATAGGATGTAATATACAGCACTGTGACTATAAATTGTGCTATATATTTGAAACTTACTAAGAGAGTAGGTCTTAAAAGTTCTCATCACAAGAAAAAAAAAAGTAACTATGTGTGGTGATGAATGTTAAACCTGACTTATTGTGGTGATCATTTCATAATATGTACATACATCGAAACATTATGCTATACACCTGATACTAATGAACTGTTATGTATCAATTATATCTAAAAAAAGAAAGACACGAGACTTCAATACATTAAAAAAAAAAAGAGAGATGCGTGAAAGTGCTCAGCATAGCACAGACATACAATACGTTAGGTATTCAGGTGATAGTGGCTCTTGTGATTATGATTATAATTACTAATGGCTTTAGCTTATGGGGTGGGTCTAGACAAAGAAATCTGAGTTGCAGAGAATTTAAGTGTTTTGCTCAAGACCATGCAGCTAGTGATCTTTGGGAAGGAGAATTTTGGGGGAGGAGGACAGTTACGCCTATGATTTATTTAACCTGTGTTATAGCTTGTACCCTGAGAGGTGAAAATGGGTAGAAAACAGTAGAAAATGGGTCATGTATAAGTGTTAATGTATCTGTATTTTAAAGCAAGCACAAAGATGTTTAATATTATAAAGAAAATACATATATATATATATATATATATATATATATATATATATACACACCTATATAGATAGACAGATCTATTAAATTCTAATAAACAAAAGAGTAACAAAGGTGGCCCCTGCTCTCTCTATCCTGCAGACACCTTCCCTGTGCTGAGCATCCACGGGACTGTCTCTTCTGTCCTCGTGGATTATCTTGATTCTGTCCACGCAGCCTGTCCACCTGTCCATCATGGAGTTTTACACAGGTAAAAATTGGCAAAGCCACGATACCTGGCTTTGCCACTTTTTACCTGTGTGACCTTGAACAACTTAGTTCTCTTTTCTAAGCCTCCGTTTCCTCATCTGTAAAATGGGAATGATAATAATAGTACCTACCTTATAGGGCTGTCATAGGATTAAACAAGTTATTACACATGAAGTGCTTGTAACGGTGCCTGGCACACAATTAGCTTCATATGAGAGTTAGTTGTTGTTGTTACCAGAGCTAATGACTCCTAAGGGCCATGAGCAGCATGGAAATCATCTCTCCCTGTTAATCCCCAACCCACGCATGCACACTAGGACTCCTCTCTGTGAGCAGGTGGCTCAAGAAGACTGGGCCAGTGCCCCCATGAGATGCAGTGGCCTCTTGGTGGACCCAGCCCTCAGTGCCTGGGACAGCCTTCTGCAGACAGCAGGCCTCTCTCTGACAGTTAAGTCAGCATTCCCCAGCTGGCTCCCTGACCAATGTCTTTACATGCTGTTCTGACATAGTTGATGCAAAATGACAGCCCAGATAAATGGGTCAAATGAACTCAGATCTGGACTCAGAGTCACCTTCTCAGTAAAATGGAGAGATCTCCATACTTCTTTCTGCTGCATCTTTGAATCTCACGCCAGCCATGCGTTAGCACCACCTGGTGACCTGTGTGTCTGCCTAGCTACAGAGACAGAAAGGCCAGAGGGTTCTGCAAGCCCATGAGCTGAACCCCACGGTCTGCGTGCTCTCGGGTTTGACCCCAAGGGCTTCCTCTGATCCCACCCCGCGTAATGCTGAAGGAGCCGACCCGGGCAGAGGCTTGCTCATTTCCAGAGGCTCCAGCAGTCACTGGTGGTGGTCTGGAGTGGCGGGTGGAGGGGCGAGGAAAAGTGGAAAATGTAAGGGGGAGAAAAGAAGAAAAGCTGAGGAGCAGAGCTGAGCTGCAAGCTGAGAGAGAGCTCGTGTGTTTGCAGATGTCACTATGTAATCGTGTGGGGTAGAAACAGTGATAATAGCTACCATTTATTAGGAAGTCTATTATTTGGGTTTTTCACACCTAAAATAGAACATGTGATTCTCCCTCTTACCACTCTCCCACACACCCCTCCCCAAACTTACTTCATTCCCTCATCTTCCCCACCTTAGGAAACAGAGCCACCATCTGCCCTGCTCAGGCCGAAGCCCTGCTCTTGGGCAATGCATATCTAATCCATCAGCAGCTCCTTCAAATTTTCCCCTGAATCTGACCAGCCTCACCACCTCCACTGCCACCCCCCTGGTCCAGACCATCATTGTCCCTCTACCTGGCCTCCTTGCTTTCATTCTTGCTTGCATTTCTCCCCACAGCAGCCAGAGGGATCTTTTAAAGTCATAAATTAGATCATGAAACTCTCTTGTTCAAATTCCTCTGAAGGCTTCCCATTGTGTTTAGAACAAAACACAAATGTCTCCTCACAACTTATGAGGCCCTCCATGCTCTGGGCCCTGGAGACCTCGGTGGCCTTGTCTCTGACTACTCTCTCCTTCCCTCAGTCTGCTCCAGCCTCACTAGTCTTCCTGATGTTTCTCCGCCAACATTGCATTATGATATTTTTCAAACACCAAGTAAAGTTAAAAGACTTTTACGGTGAATATTCATATACCTACCACCTAGATGCTACTATTAACATTTTACTATACTAACATTAGCATATATCTATCTGTCCATCCCTCTATTTATCCATCCATCCATCTAATTTTTTTAAAAAACTTATTTATTTATTTATGGCTATGTTGGGTCTTTGTTTCTGTGCGAGGGCTTTCTCCAGTTGCGGCGAGTGGGGGCCACTCTTCATCGCGGTGCGCGGGCCTCTCACTGTCGCAGCCTCTCCCGTTGCGGAGCACAGGCTCCAGACGTGCAGGCTCAGTTAATTGTGGCGCACGGGCTTAGTTGCTCCGTGGCATGTGGGATCCTCCTAGACCAGGGCTCGAACCCGTGTCCCCTGCATTGGCAGGCAGATTCTTAACCACTGCGCCACCAGGGAAGCCCCATCCATCTAATTTTTTAATGAATTTTAAAGTAAGTTGCAGACATCAGTACACTTTACCCCTAAAAACTACAGTATAAATATTCACAGAGCCTTCTTAATGCTTTAAAAGCATGTTTTAAAAACATGCCAAGTATTCCTGCCACAGGGCCTTGGCACTTGTTATTGCCTCTCCTTGGGATATTTTCTTCCCAGACATTTGCACTCATTCACATTTCACAAATATTTACTGATCACTGTGTGCTATTTTCTCATTTCTTTCAGATCTGTACCCAAATGCCAATGCCTCAGCAAGACCTTTCCTGGCTACCCTTCACTAACTACAAAAGCACCAACTTCAGATCACTCTTGCTTTACTCTTCTTCATAGATCAGATCAAAACCTGAACTTTTGTGTGTGTGTGTGTGTCTGTGTGTGTGTGTGCATGAATGTGTAGTTTCCAAATTTGTTCACTGCTGATCTTTCCTACTAAAATGTGAGCTCCATTAGACAGGGATTTTATTTTATTTCCTGCTATTTTCCCACTTTTACAACAGTCCCTGGGATGAGTAGGCACTCAATACATACTGGTTACTTGCATGAACAAATTAAGCTTTTACCATGTGCCAAGGGTTCTACTTATGTTATCACATGTAAGTGATATCCTCACAACAGTATCTGCACACTATCCTCATTTTACAGGTGAGGAAACTGAGGTTGAGGTGAAATGATCTGTCACACAAGGGGAGAGTCACATAAGTAGAGAGTGATGAGCTGAGATCTAAGCCCAGGTCCCAGATATCATTAATAGAGCCTTCTTGATGTTTTTAAAACACAATATGCTTATTCCTGCTACAGGGCCTTTACATGGACACAGTGTAAATATGAATATACATATATACCATACTGCATGACTGGCATTCAATTTGATTCCTGCTTATGGAGAGGCTGGTTAGGCCAGGTAGGTGCCCCACGGGCCCTACAGGGAGTGAAGAAATACAGAGGCCATTCCTGAACTAAAGAAGGGGTTGAAGGCTGTCCCCGTAGAGGCCCGGCTGGAGTCACACTTTAGAAAAGTCACTCCAGGAGCAGAGCAGTTGCAGAGTTGGAAAAGGACTGGAGGGGAGAGGCTGGAGGCAGGAGCAGTTCAGTGGCGGTTACAAGAGTCCAAGGCCTAACGTGGAGATGAAAAGACAGACTGGAGCTTTGCTTTCATTTCAGAAGCTGAAGACTGGAGATTTTGCAAATCCCATACTCGTTACCCTTCTCTACTTATCACCCAAGAGGAAGCGCAAATGCCCCTCTCTAATGATGCCACAACAGAGGACCCGTTTAGGTCACGGGAGAGCAGACGGCTCTGTCCCTCTCAAACCACCTCACTGCCCCCGTCCACCCCCCACCCCCACACACTGTCTCTGCTCTTTTAAGAGAGAACCCTAATCTCATTAGGACCATTTATCAGAGGCCAGGGTCACCGTGTTAAAGGGTAAGAACGTGGCTGTGCCCTCTCTTCTCTCTCATCTTCCCTGCAACCAAAGTAATGAAATCACCTGGGGCCTGTCCACAGGGTCCTTCTTTTCTCCTCTGTTCACTCATGACCTTGGGTTCTTTCATTGCCTCTGGCTGCAGCACCAGCTAGTATTAAGACTTTGATCTTATTTAAGAGGATAGGAGAGTGATCAACCTGGCAGGACAGTGTGGGGAGATCTGCTGATCTACCCTTCAGTGAAACTTGTGAAAAATGCAAGAACAAGCAAACAAACAACCACTGAAAGCCTCTGGAAATAGTCCTACAGGCAAACAACAAATGAAGAAACATCTATTCAAGAAAATTCAGTAAGAAAAGTGAGAGTCTGTATAATTTGAACTAAGACTACTCCCTCCCTCCACCAGCACCCCCAAGCTCAGGGAGGCAGACTCCACTTCAGACTCCTGTACCCGAATATAGGGCTTCCTCTCCCACCAAGCTTCCAGCAGGAGGGCTTTCTTCCCAGGAGGAGCAGGACATCAGTGTTTCTCCGCCTGCCCCCAGCTACCTGTTGCTGAGGCTAAGTCCCAGGTGAGTATGGTAGAGAGGTGAGGGCTCCTCATTCCACCCAACCTGCACTTACACAATAGAAGTTCTGCCTTGGGCACAGCACCAGTGAGAATATTCGGGCCCTGATCACCCTTACCCCACCTCATGAGGTGATGGTTCCTTGTGAGAAGAGGCAAGCTGAGAGGGCCTCAGGGTGCTGCCTTCCTCTCCACAAAGCACTCAGCTCCTAGAATGTGGAGGTCACTCAGAAGCTTGCCATTGTCCTCACCCCCAGCTCCAGACCTCCACCTCAGAGATTTTGCTTGGGGGAAGAAGTAGGCTGTAAAACAGCTGCTAATCTCTTCCCAAAGGAATTGACTTCATTTGCAACACAGCTTGGAGAAGTTCATGCCGAGTGGAAGAAGACAGAGCAGAAAGACTCTCTTCACAATTCTATTTATATGAAGTTCTAGAACAGGCAACACTAATCTCTGGTGGAAAAAAATCACATCAGTGGTTGCTTCTTGGGCTTTTGGGGCAGGGACTGAGTGGGAAAGGGCATGAAGGAACATTCTGGGGTATTGGAAATATTCTGTTTCTTGAGAGGGGTTTGAGTTATACAAATTTTTTGCATTTATAAAAACTCATGGAATGAAACACTTAAAATTTATGCATTTCAGTGTTGCAATTTTACTTTAAAAAAAGAACCATGAACAATACTGGCCCTTTTTAATGATTTGCTTGCTGAAGTGTCTGGGGGAGACATTCAGTGAGGACTGAAACTTACTTTGAAGTGTGTTAAAAATAAGATGGAGGGACTTCCCTGGTGGCACAGTGGTTAGGAATCCACCTGCCAATGCAGGGGACACGGGTTCGAGCCCTAGTTCAGGAGGATCCCACATGCTGCGGAGCAACTAAGCCCATGTGCCACAACTACTGAGCCTGCGCTCTAGACCCCGTGCGCCACAACAAGAGAAGCCACCGCAATGAGAAGCCCGCGCACCGCAATGAAGAGTAGCCCCTGCTCACCGCAACTAGAGAAAGCCCGTGCATAGTAACGAAGACCCAATGCAGCCAAAAATAAGTAAATCAATCAATTAATTAATTAATTAAAAACAAAATAAGATGGATTGACGGATGGGTAGACAGATACATGAAAAAGCAAATCAAGCAAAATGTTATCAACTGTAGAAACTAAGTGGTAGTTATACGGGTGTTCACTGTACAATTATCTTCAACTTTTCGGTGTGTTTGAAATTTTTTTATTAAAGAAGATACTGGGAACCAATATTTTAGAAACAAGTAAAAATCTTACCCTGATTTCTAGTCAATGCCTAGAACAATCTGATGAAAACTGTGGACCTCTTCTCAGAGGCACACGTTCCTATAGAAATAAAATTTTGCCTGTAATGGGCCTCCTAAAGCCCATTTATGGATACCTGATGTGTGCAAAGAGTTAGTGGTTTAATGGCTTTCTAGATGTAGATGATGTGCAAGGAGTCAAGGGCAATTTGGCAAATTTGGGGAAAATATCAATGAAAGGATGATGGTGCACATTTTAACTATATGAGCACGTTTCTGTTACCAGTTTCAGTGGTTTCTTTGTCTGGCAGTCTGCTTCCTCATTTAGCATTGTATTAATAAAGTTGCTACTGACTGGCTGCCTTAATGTTTTCATTGTTTACTTCCGACAATCAAGGGTTCTTAGCCTAACCATCGTTTCTTCATAAGTCTTGGAGACAGGAAGAGCAAGCACAAATGGATTTTCCACACTCACACCCATGATGTGTTACAGACTCAAGACAGGGCAGCCGCCATCAGTTAGGTGCAGAATCTGCTGAGACAGCAAAGGCAGGAGACTCTCAAACAACTAACTTGTTCCTCCAATTCGGTCACTCACTGGGTGACCCATCGAATACAAGGACATGGAGTCGTGGTGTTATGGCCGATTTGACCTTTGAAGGGCTGGGCTCCATTCATACAGGGTATTTTCAAGAGAAACGAAGACACCAATGGATCCCCTACATGAAATGTCTTAGAGGAAAGCAGGTAAGAAATCAGGCAGTTAGGCTGCCAATAAATAGTTACATCAATAAAATTCTTTGGACTCGGTTTCTTTATCAGGATCAGGAAAGATTTACACTGGATACAGAGTCAATTAATGCTTCCTAGCCACCTAGTGGTCCCAAGCACTGTGCTAAGCTCTTTCATGTATGTCACCTCATTTTAACCTAGACCACAATTCTCTTGCTGCTGTCATTCCCATTTTACAGATAAGGAGACCAAGGCCAGAGGTTATGTGGCTTATCAAAGATCACATGGCCATAAAGGTCTCGAGTCCAGTGCCCCCTTGACCATTCCTGTAGCTCAACATTTCTATGACTGTTTCAGCTGGAGTTGGCATGAATGTAAACATTTGAAAATGCAATTAGTTTTTCTCCAGAGAACGTCCATGACTCAGCACCCACACCAACACACAGGTTACAGTGACAGCCTTCCCTGAACTGGCTCTCCCGGGGAGGACCACTGTCCTTCCAGGACAATTCTTCCTACCTTTGTCATTCTCAGAAACCAGCAGCATGACAAAGAACAATAGGGGCAGGATCTCCTGGAGAAGCAGACGCGAAGCTCTGATCTATCCCCTTCCAGGGACCTGTGTGCCTCTGCTCTGAGGGGTCGAGGCAGCATGTTCTGGGGGTTTTCTTGGCGGGGGTGAAGCCTGCCAGGTGTGTCCTGTGGCAGCAAGCCCTGTGCTCTCTGGCCTTCCCCCTCCTCAGTCCTGATGCCCACAGCACCTTCCAGCCCCCAGTGAGGAGCTGTGGGGAAACACGGCAGCTGCAGGGTGACTGACAGCGACCTCAGCCCCCCGAAAGTGGGTCCCCCAGGAAGGCTGCAAGGCTCCTCAGGGGGCACCTGACCCGCTTCCTCACAGACGTGTCTGCCTCCACCAGCAGCCCCCACAGGTCTTAATGCTGAAAAATCATCTATCTTGTTGGACAAGAGGTGTTTTCCACCAGTGGAAGAAGAGAGACTGAGAGCAAGATCTAGAACAAGAGCTGCGCACACACACACACACACACACACACACACACACACACACGGGAATAAACAAGCAACAGATGGAGAGAACGAGAAGGGGGGCTGTTAAAAGTGATAGAGGAAGAGGGTGGACTGGAGGTGGTAGGAAAAGAGAGGAAAGGAAGGAAAGAGAAAAGCAAACCACTGCAAACAAGCAGAAGGTGGTAGCCTTCATATCTCAGAACAAAGGCTCTGCAGGACACTCTCCTCAGCTCAGGATGACTTCAGCCTCTGAGGATTCTGGCAGAGCTGAACACTGTGCCTAGATGTGCTTTCCTGCCCTGGGACCCAGGTCCGACCCATCAGCTCCCTCTTGGGCCACAGTGACTGGTTCTCGCCTGGGTGCGTGACTCAAGGCAATGCAGTGAGACTTCATCCCAGCAGCTTTCTTGGAACCATTTTGAAAAGGAAGCTCTTTTCCACTGGGACTTTGGGTAAAAGGATGAGGAAAGCCTGGAGTTGCCAGAGACCACCACACAGGGAGATCCTACCTGAGGAGGAAGCCAACACAGAGGGAAGCAGAACAGCAAGGTGGAGACACATTCCTGACAAGCTCTACTAAGCTCCTGGATCCAGCTGTGCCTGAAGCCATGCCTACCCTGGGACTTTCAAGTATATGATCTGAATCCCTTTTAGGCTTAAGTCAGTTTGAGTTGGGGGTTCTGTGGCTGGAAACTGAAATAGTCCCACTAGAATATGAAAACCCACCTATTAGTCTTGCCTCTTATGCCAACTCCAAGAAACCTCACCTGAGGGCATACCCAGCTCTCCTGACAAAAATGGTGGCCAACAGGGCCTGGGACTGTCCCACAAGACAAACACAAAGGCCAATAAGAGAACTGCTGAATAATGATTTTTTAAAAGTGAGACTATCACAGGGAGAAAGGAGGGCTGTGCTCAGTCAGTATAGGGAGGCGTTGTGACTCTCAGGCCCTCGGCACCTGTGCTTGCATGGGCCCCTTCCTCCATTAAAAGAAACGTCAAAAATTATATCTTACAACTGTATTGTACAGAGATGAATATAATCCAGGCTCATATTCTCTTTTTTCTTATTATTAAAAAAAAATTAAAACATTTTCATGGGCTCTGAAAGCATCGTGGGCCCTGGGCACTGTGCCTGATCTGCCTAATGGAAATGCTGGCCCCAGGTCCGTATTATCCAGACTGCTTGTCTACACTGTCCAGGCTCCCTAGAGACAAACCTGATTTTATTTCCTTGTCTAGAGGGGTGGAAGGTCTGAGGAGTCCCGCAGAGCCCAGGCTGGCCTTTCTCTCTCTACCTGCTCACACTTCCCTGGCTCACCACCGTTTGGCCTCGCCTTCGGGGTACCCACTGCACTGGGTCACCCCTGTAGCCTGGCATTGCCACTCTGCATGGTGGGGAGCTGCTCTCGACCTGTCAGGTGACAAGACGAGGAGCGCCTTGATGACCCATGTCTGGTTCATTGATGTGCCCCAGGTCCCAGCTCAGGCCGGGCGCAGAACAGACCCCCAGCAGGGGAGGGACAGAGGACAAAGCCTGCTTCCTATTTAGGAAACTCTCGTCACTTAGGATTTGCACTCAGGCCAGGCAGGACACAGAAGGGAAGGAGGCAAGCCGTGTGGGGATGCAGTGGACTGGAGGTCTTTCTGGGTCGCTGTCTGCTCCAGAGGATGACGTGCTGACTTGCAAAGCTGGGTGGGTGGGGGTTATGTGGGTCGGCCCAGCAGGTGGGCAGGCATGAGTCAGCAGGAGAGGCCCCAGGTGAGTTCCTCGCCCTGATTCCCCCTCACTCACCTTCATCACTGGTGTGAGGCTCGGTGCCATTGTCGTGGTCAACTTCGTCGATGGTCCCCGGCTCGCTGTGTGGGCTGTCACTGCAAGGAAACATGGGGAGGGGACTCCTGGGGGGCTTTGTACCTCACGCTGCCCTCAGCCTCCCACAAGCGCTGGCCTAGCCCACCTCTGTGCCTTGACCCAGATCAGGCCAGGCCCACTTCATCCCATTTTTTTCATCTGACCACCCACAGACCTTCCTAACAGAAAACCACTCCCGGCCCCCTCACCCACTGGGAAGATTCCCTGAATACCATCTCCCAACTGACCCCAGCCCTGAAATTTGCTGGGCTGTCTTCTTGGTAAAGGCTGTCAATGCCTAAGTGTTCTGTAAGATCTAGAAGGCAGTAAAACACCGACGTTCTTCCTCAGAAGGACCTCAGGCCAGAGCAGAAGGAACTCTGGAAGTACTGAGAGTCATCCATCTGGCTTGGCTCCCTGCCTGTCTTACAGCAGAGGTGACAAGCTCAGCGAGGTGGGTGAAGCTCCCAAGGAGTGGGTTCCTCGGGGCTGCCTCATGGTGCTGCGTGCAAAATCCACATCAGCCCAGGTGGCGAGCAGGCTGGCAACCACGATGGGCTTAGGGGTAGAGTGAGTCCAGGACCATCAATTCTGTCATTAATGCACTGGGATAATTTCATCAGCTGCTGCCCCCTCACTGGATTGTAAGCTTCTTGAGGCCAGGGTTCATTCACATAGTCAGCCAATCAGTTTGTTTTTACTCAAACCATTGATTGAGTCTTAATCTATGCCAGGCACGGTGCTAGGTAAGAGGGATGCATTGATGGGTAACGTGGACACAAACCCTGCCCTCAAGGGCTGAGAAACAGAAGTGCTACAAGTTGAAATGTGTTATATAGGCACAAATGAACAGAGACAAGAACAGGAGAGGGGACCTACATAGGGTGTCAAGGAAGGCTTCTTGGAGGTGACATTTACAATACCATTTAAAGGAATATGGACTTTATTATGAAAAATTCTCCTGGATAAGTTCCAGACTCTGCACAATGGCTTAACACCTTTCATAACCTGGCTCCTGCTGGCCTGTGGGACCTCCTCCCTCACCATTCTCTCGTCACATGCAACACTGCAGGTATACAGAATGCTTTTCATTTTATTGCATGCTCCAGGCCTAGCACATTCTTTGCCCGCTGTTACCTGGCTGACCCAGTTCATCCTTCAGGTCTCAGTCAAGTCACCGTGTTTCCTCCAGGAAGCCTTTCCTGACATCCCTACATTGGCTCCAGGGCCCCTACTCCTAGAACTGCCTGTTTCCTCCTCCCTGTCTCAGGGGTTACTCTTGGTCACGTTACATCCCTGACCCTCAGCCCAGGGCCTGGTCCAGGACAGATGCTCAGTAACCATTTGGTGAATGAATGAATGTTGTCCACTGTTATGAGACCCTCAACCAAATCCTCCTTTTTGACTTTGAAAACTCCTCCAAAATTACCATGTAATAAATAGTTTTCCTTTCTCATGGAGCACAAATGGGATTAAGAAAAGTGTGGTTATTGTATGTAGTGCTTTGGTAAGTATGCTAAGATCTGTACGTGCCTTCCCAGAGCACTAATTATATATATTGCAGCAAGAAAAGAAAACTGGTAATGGCTGCAAAAGCGATAAAGTTGAAAAGCTTCTCTTTGTCTAAAAAGTGTGCTTGCTGGTTGTAGGATTTCTGTTACAGATCAGGGACAGACTGGCTCCAGGTGCCTCAGATGAGATTACAGAGCTGTGGCCCGGTGTTTCTATGCAGAGAAGTGTTGCAGAGAAACAAGGAGGCTGGAACGTTTCCCTTCTTTGAAGCCGCTGCCCAAATATGCCCACAGAACTAAAGCGAGGCAAGAGTCCAGGAACGCTCTGACAATCAAAAGACTAACTCCCCTGTAGGCATCTGGCTGAAAGCGGTGTGGGTAATACCTAAACATACAGCTGTGTGTTGTCCTGGATTGGGAAGAAAGAAAGAGTAGGAACCCTTTGGTTTTTGTCAGTTGGTGTTCTGAATTTTCTGTCTTAACAGAAATGTCCTATTTTCACCGTATTTTAAGGTCTTAGCCTGGGGAAGGTAGTCAGCCCTGAGTTTGATAAGATTCTAAAATATTTCTCCCAAGACCCAGTGTAGCACCAGGTACACAGAGGTGCCCAACTACCACTTGTTGGCCTGGCGTGGAGCTCTCAAAGAAAGTGAACAAACTTTGCCAGGAAAAGAGAACTCTATGTGGTAGGGGACAAGGGTGGGAAGTGTCATTCTCAGTTTAAGAGGCTGAGGTGGGGATGATCCACGCCCCTGCTGCCTGAGATGAGCTTGCAGCTCACCTGGCCAATGACAGCATTACATACATCTCCTAATCGATGTGATTAGTTCACCAGACCCAAGCCTCAGGAGGAGACATAATTCTTGGGCTTGTGTTAAAACATTTGGGAAGGATAAGCTCTTTTTCCACTGGGGATGGCGAGAGAACAGGCTCTAAACTGGAGTTACCAGATGCCTCTTTGAAACTACCAAGGGAGAGGCTGCCTGAGAATGAAGCCAATGTAGAAGAAAGCAGCCAGGGGCTGGGAATTGCAGGACTGAGTCCTGATGATAGTAGTTGAACCCCTGGATCCAGCTATACCTAAAGCCATGATCCCAGACTTTATTTAGTTAAAACTAAATTCCCAATTGGCTTAAGCCAGTTTGAGTTGTATTTCTGTCCCTTATAAACCAAGACAGTCTTGTCTGATGCACCTATCCCTCGTATAAGGCTGGTGCGAAGCTCAAATGAGAAAATATATATGAGAGTACAGACTAAAAAGCAGTAAGAAAATCAAAGGTTTCTTACTGTTCTGGTTCAACAGTAACAACAACAACGATGATAATAATAATATTAAGAAGAATGGAATCTTACCAATATTCTTCCCCTCCAGCCATGCATTTTTCATACACAGGTCCCTCTAGCTCCCGGGGGCTGGGAAAGATGGCTTCATGATGGATGATGATGGTTTTGATGACTTCGTTGACGTGTGCCTGGCAGGACACAGGGTCCTGCCCATCAGGGATGTGCATGAGGGTGGGCCCGAAGCAGATGGCCAGGTTGTAGGGATCCATCATGTTCTCGTCACTATATTGCGAGAGGCTACGAGAAAGGAGTACCCACAAGTCACCAGGGAAAGGTGAATCCTCCCCCGTGGTTTCTTTCTCTTGGGGGCTCTACTCAAGTTCAGGAGGGTCCCATGTTCTAGGAACAGTTGTACCTACAAACCTCAGGACACCCCCTCCCAAAGGAGGCCAGGGCTGAGTCAAAGAGGGCCCCCCCCCTTGGCTGGGCAACTCACTGGTTGAGGAAAGCAAAGAGGTATCTCATGACCACGATGACCACGCGGGGAAGGGTGATGAGGATTTGTTGGATCTGGTGCACCCTCTCAGCTGGGTTCTCCAGTTCTGTAACATAAGGGGACTTTTCAGGGCGCCTTTCATCATCAGAGAGCCAAGTAGCTGACATCTGTGAGTCCCACCTGTGAGATCAGCCCATGTGGTTCAGGGGGAGGCATGTTTTTTGTTTTGTTTTAATTAATTAATTTATTTATTTATTTTTGGCTGCATTGGGTTTTCGTTGCTGCATGCAGGCTTTCTCTAGTTGTGGCGAGCAGGGGTTACTCTTTGTTGTGGTCTGCGGGCTTCTCATTGCAGTGGCTTCTCTTGTTGCAGAGCATGGGCTCTAGGCGCAAGGGCTTCAGTAGTTGTGGCTTGCGGGCTCTAGAGCGCAGGCTCGGTAGTTGTGGTGCACGGGCTTAGTTGCTCCGTGGCATGCGGGATCTTCCCGGACCAGGGATCGAACCATGTCTCCTGCATCGGCAGGCAGATTCTTAACCACTGTGCCACCAGGGAAGCCCAGGGGGAGGCAGTTTTACTCTCAGTTCCAGGGATGGAAATGTGACCCTGGCCTGGCCAATCAGAGCATCAAATTCCCCTAGCCACAGGGCTGGGCCCAGGGAGGGGTCCATGGCCTAATCAGAACAAATCAGGGTTGATCCTTGGGACTCAGCTGGAGAAACCTAGAGAGAAGTTCCCTCTTGAAACTGGATAGAGGAGCAGCTGAGGGCTCCCAGGAAAGAAGATGGTGTCCGGGAGTGAAGTCACCACAGAGCTGGAGGGGACAGATTCCTGAAGATGTCGTGTGAGGTCTGAGTCCAGCTGGGCCTAAACTTTTCAGATATATGAGCCAATACATTCCCTTTTACGGGTTAAGTCAGTGTAAGCTGAGTTTCTGTCACCTGCAACCTATGAGTCCTGATGAACACAGGCAGGGACCAGGTTTTATTCGACTCTTTAAAAACACCACCTATAGCACAGGCCTGGCACAGAGTAGGTGCTCAGGAAATGAACACTGAATAAATAACCACCTCTTGAGCTGTATATTGGTCAAAGAGCCTGGTGATTCTTGGGCTCTTGTCTCTGACCCCCGTTTTCAGGTCAACCTTAGAGATACAGACATTTAATCAGTCAGGCCAGGGTTGGGGGCAGCAAATTGGGCTTGGTAAGGAGAAAAAAGTGCTTTGTGGGCTTTTCTCTGTAGAGAGAGAAAGCTCAGGCTAAGAGTGAGCTACCAAAGCTCCAATGATTATCTGCAGGGCTGATGCATAAACCCATGTCAGTTTCTTTTTCAGAGAAAAACGTGTTTTTCTCACTCAGCCCCTCCTCTCTCCAGCCTCCACATCCTGTCAGCATGTTCCTTTTAAAAGACAACTTCCACCTTTCTCGTCTGTATCCAAGGCCCTTCATTATGGAGCTTCAACCACCCTTGCCTGCTTCATCTCCCAGCTGCCGCCCCTTCGCCAAGTATCTGAAGATGATTAAGAGACATGCTTCTCAGAAGAAGTGGGCGTGCACCTCTGGGGCACTTACAAATATGTGGGGCATTCTCTGGGGTTGTTGCAGTGACTGGAGGGTGCCACTGGCATTTGGGATCCAGGGGCCAAGGTGCTAAGGGTCCTGAGTGTGTGGGACACACAACAAGGCACTGCTCTACCCAAAATGCCAGTAGTGCCCTGCAGAAAAACTGTGCCAGGCCACCTTAGCCACCCCCCACCCCTCCACCCAATCACACAAAGGCTCTCCTGCTCCAGGCCTTTGCACACACTGGTGATCTCTCTTCTCCACCTGGCATGCTCCAGCCAACCTTCAAGGTCTGGTGCCTCAACAAGGCCTCCACACAGAGTGGAAGGCTCTGGCACACATATCGAGTCCAATGCCCACCATACAGGCCCCTCCATGTCCTCGGCTTCAGTCACAGTGCCCTAGACCACCTCCACTACTGTTTATTAATACTGTTTTCTTAAATACATTTCTTTAAAAAAGGAGACTTTACCTCACTCTGTAAAGGAGAAACCAGGATCACTTGCTATAATTAGAAGGTAACATAAAAAGAGATACAATGAAAGCAAAACAATGCTACCAAATTACAGGCAGACATTGTTTTATACAAAAGTTTCTGAGACTGAGGCCCTGCTCTCTCTGTTTAGCAGGGAGAATGACTTATACGTTGGGGGCAGAGCGGGTGTCACTCCTTGATGTAACCAAGGCTTTGGGAGGGAACTGAGGAGGGACTTTTCCTCTCACACTGTGATTCAAGGTACACAATGCCATGACCTTGTACCAGGGGCCGAACACCTTGTCCACTCAGGAACTGGGCTATTGGAGCTTCTGGAAATATTGGCTGAGCAGGTGACACGGGGCTCAGACAGGGATGGGCCTCTGTGGCCTGGGATTTCTGAGAGGTGGTTTGGAGCCTGAAGTGGATCAGGAAAGATGAGCAGGAAGTAGTGGGGGGCAGAAGAGTGGAGGAAGAGCCTTTCACACAAGACAAATAAGAGGGTTCAAGCCTCCTTAGGCTCTTGTCACCTCCTGGGCACTTCCGTGGCTGCAAATATCCCTCAGAACATTGTGAGAAGCATCCCTAGTGAAATGGGGTGTGGGGCAACTTTTCTGTAACGCAAAGAGTTTATTAAAAAAAAAAAAAAAAAGAGTTTATTCCAAAATACTAACATTCTAATGTTCTAAAATTAGAAGTTTATTTTAAAAAATATTCCCAAAAGGTTGCCGTGGATTTTGGCATCTTACAGTCAAGGTGCCTTTACTGCAGCCCCTAGATTGGGCTCCTGCCTTTATCCACAGAAATACTAGTCAAGAAGGACTCTCATGGCTAGTGATGTCAGAGGAAGCCCCCAATCAACTTATTTTCATCATTTCCCTGTTTGCCATGTTGCTGACCTGACTCCCAAACCTTCCATGGCTCCTTGTAACCCAAGGGGAAAAGCTCTGGAATCCTTGCAAGGCATTCAAGGTCTTCCCTTTCTTGCTCCATCTGACCCTTCCAGCATCTTACACCATGTACTGGCTGGGACACCCTCCTGATGGTCCCATTGATCTGTGTGTCCCCAAGCCTTCCCAGGATCCCTGAGTCCACTCCTCCCCGAAGACTCTACTCACATCATCCTCCCTCAGCTGTGATCCGAGAAGCCAAGGCTCCCTCTGCCTCTTCTCTTCTGAGCTCCTCCTACACCCAGAGGTGTACCAGGCCCATGAGTCCTTCTATTATAAACCATCTTGTTATCTCCACAACTAGGTTTTAAGTCCCATGAGGACAAGAGTCATATGGCTTCTTTCAAGGCACCCCTCCTCTGCAGCAATGAGCCTGGATTGCAGCTTCAATAAAGACTGGTCAAGAAATTGATCATTCCACCTGGGAAATACTTACTAATAGTAGATATCAAATCTTGAAACCTTTCCTTAGGAAAGAGTGGGTTTTCCAGTCCTCGGAAATACAGTTTTAGAACGCCAGCGACTGAATTGATATCTCGTTCATTTTGATCATCCACAAGCGGGTCTTCACCTAAGGGGAAACAGGAGATGACGATTCAGCTCGGTAAGGGGGCAGGGTGTGTGCAGGTGGCGGCAGAGGTGACCTGGCCCAGCCTGAACTGGAGGACAGATGTGACAGCCTCCGCCACACGGCATGCTGAGAGTGCCCCCTGCAGCGGATTCTGAAACTGCTCCAATCTATAAGAACGCTGTAGAATTAAAGCAATGAACATCCGTCACCCTACTACACTTACACTCATCTTGCCATATTTGCTCTCCCTCCCTTTCTCTACTTATATTTAGTACTGCTCAATTATTTGAGAGTGTTTTGTAGACATGACAACATATCACTGCTAAATACTTCAACACGTTCTTCCTAAGCATAAGGGTATTCCCCTACGTAACCGTGTACTGCACCTAAGAAAATTAACAAGAGTTCCAAAACACCGTCTCACAGATTTTACTCAAACATTCCCCATTGTCCCATGTCTTTCATAGAATTTTTCAAAAGCTAAGATCTAATCAGTGTTCACACAATTCATTCAGTTGTTATGCTTCTTTAGTCTTTTGAATGCAAAATAGACCCCAACATTTTTTATTGTTAGTTTTTCATAATATTGACATTTTTTGAAGAGTCCAGGCCAACTGCCTTATAGAATGCCTCACATTCAGGATTTGTCTGATTGCTTCCTCATGATTAGAGTCAGGTTAAATATTGTGGGCAAGAATACTATGTAGGGGGCTTCCCTGGTGGCGCAGTGGTTGAGAATCTGCCTGCCAATGCAGGGGACACGGGTTCGAGCCCTGGTCTGGGAAGATCCCACATGCCGCAGAGCAACTGGGCCCGTGAGCCACAATTACTGAGCCTGCGCGTCTGGAGCCTGTGCTCCGCAACAAGAGAGGCCGCAATAGTGAAAGGCCCGCGCACCGCGATGAAGAGTGGCCCCCGCTCGCTGCAACTGGAGAAAGCCCTTGCACGGAAACGAAGACCCAACACAGCCATAAATAATAAATAAATAAATAAATAAATAAATAAAACTCTTAAAAAAAATGGTATCATAATATATACATTAAAAAAAAAAAAAGAATACTACGTGGGTAATACTTGATCACTGGGTTAAGGTGGTGGCCTCCGGATCTCTACACTGTAAAGGTATATTTTCTCCTTTGTAATAACAAGTGTAAAATATAAAATATTTTTGTAAACAGTAAGTGATCTATGTGCATGTCATCATGCTTAACATATTTTACCCAGTGCTTTGAGCATCCAGTGATAACTTTTGCCCAAATCAATTATTACCCTGCGGTTCTAACAAAATGGTGATTTTCTGATTCTGTCATTCCATCTACAATTATTAGGTGGCATTCTTCCCTAAAGAAGAGCTTTCTCCGTGTTCCCTCCACCCTCCTATTTTTTTTTAAAACATATTATGGGCTTGTTTTTATAATTTTTAATTCAAAGTGTTATAAGCCACTACATCACTATTCATTGGGATGCTCAGATTGTCCCCAAATTTGGCTAGGGGGAGTCCTTTCTTATGTCCTTTGATGCGACCTCTATTGGGCACTTCCTTGCTTTCTGGCATAAAAGATGTCCCTGAATCACCTGGTACTTTCCTTGACCTAGACCTGGAATAAAAAACTTCTCTAAGGAGCTTTGTTTGCTTTTTGTAGGGCATGGTATTTAGAAACCAAGATCTAGGTTCTAGGTGTGCTCATTGCTACAGGAGTGTCATAAAGAACATCTAGGTTCTTTCAGTGCATAGAGCTAGAATATACATATATATATATTTTTTCACAAGTTCACACTGATATTTCTAATTCATGTTTAAGATACAATGTTTTCTTTACCTTCATTTATTTTGTATTTGCATTTCATTTTTCTTACAGTGAAAATCTTGTTCTGAATAATATTTATAATTGATATTTTAATGTATCTGCCTTATCCTACAATATACATAAAATAGTTTCAGATTTTTAATAGCAGTATCACCACTAACAATAAACCTACTACATAAAAATTAAGGTTTATTCACAGGGCTTTTTTTGTTTTTTAGGCCCTCAGAACGTATCCCACTAAAGACATATGATCAGAAGACAGAAAGTAGATTAGTGGTTGTCTAGGGATGGGGGCTGGGGTGTAAGGGGTACAGGGAATGACTACAAATGGGTACAGGGTTCCTTTTAGGGATGATGAGAATTTTCTGAAATTAGATTATGGTGATGATGTACAAATCTATAAATACACTAGAAACTACTAAAATATACACTTCAAAAAATGGATGAGCCTTATGGTATGTAATTCAATAGAGCTGTTAAAAAACTGTATGACCAGAGCACATGTTGAAAAGTTACTCTCTGTATGGTTGTCAGTCTGATATACAGCGTATTTGTTTCTATTTATATTCAATTTTAGGGATTTAATTTTTTTAGACATCCTTTTTTTAAAAAAATATGCAATTTTGAAAATATAAAGCATCCACATGGTCCAGGAGTCATAACCAGATAAAAAGTTGCTTGCAGAGAAGCCCTATTCCTCTCCTTCTCTCCCTACACCTTACATTTAACCATTTTCATTAGTCTCTGGTTTGTCCTGCTTATCTTTTTTTCTGCAAAAATAAGCAAATACACATATACAATTTTTTTACGGTCCCTCATTTCTTACACAAAATGGAAGTAGCACTACTGTAGTGCTACTACATATACCTGTTTCTTCTCTTAACAGTAAATCCTAGAAATCCCTCCTTGTCAGTTCATAGAGATCTTCCTCATTTTTTTTTTTTTTAATGGCTGCAAACTACTCTATTTCATGGATAGACCATAATGTAGTCAACCAGTCTCCTGTGGATTGACATTCCCATCTTTTGCTGTTACGAATACTGCCACAACAAATAACCTTGTACCTGTGTTTCTTATTCATAGAGGTGTGTCTCTGTGGTAGGTTCCTAGAAGTGGGATTGCTGGGTCAAAGGGCAAACAAATGTGTAGTTTCATCAGATAAAGCCAAATTCTCCTCCAGTGGGGCTGCACCATTTTCTCCTCCTACCAGCAACATAGGAGAAGGCTGCTTTTCCATAGCCCTGCCCATGGAATGTCTTTTAAATTTTTGCCAATTGCACAGGGGAAAATATCTCAGGAGAGCAGCACTTTTCAGTTTAATGGGGGTTGCTGAGCTAGTTCACCACCAGGAGTTTCCATGGGGGACGTGAAAGGAAGCAGGCAGCAATCTGACACCTCCGTGAAGGTGCTGAGAGAGGTCTGCTCAGTGGGCTCCTCCTCCTCCTCCTCCCAGAACAGCCCAGAGCAATCTAAGTCTGGCAAGCAATGGAGAGCAGAACTGCAAATTCATACTTGGATCTCTATACTCTGCCTCTGTGGGAAGAGAATGTGTGTCACTGCCAGGGCCTCTGCTGGCCCCAACATGCTTTAGTGCGAATTAGAGAAAGACACTCCCCCCACCTCCTGAACCAGGGCTTGTGGCTTCCAGGGCATGAGCCAGAGTTCAGCACACTCCTGTCCTCGTGGCCGAGTACTCTTGTGCAGTGCCCAGCCTGAACGACTGTGTGTGGCGGCCCAGGCACTGTGTTCCATAGGTCAACCTCTCAGACGTTCCCATAGGAGGAGATGAAAATGCTTCCCCCACAGGGGTTGAATATAAATGTCCCCAGCACTTCATGGCTGCTCTTTACTGGTACTGGCCACTCTCCAGATTCTGCTCCCTCAGATCACTGTCTCCGGAAAAGGACTCATCTGGGACCCACCAGCCTGCACTGAATCGATCACACACACACACACACACACACACACACACACACACACACACACACAGGCATAATGACTGATTGCTTAGAATGAGTTCCTCTAGGATTACCTTTTTTTCTCTAAATCAGTTTTTTCTTTAAATTTAAGCTTCAGTTTTGAGTCACTTAGTTGGCTGTTGCATCAAATGATTCTTTGGTTTTACAGGTTGCCTCCCAGTGATGCCAGATGGGATCAGCACAGCCCCAGTTGCCAGCTGCTAATGCCTATAAAATACCATCTTCCCCAAAGGAGAATCATTTAAGAGTTCTTTGGACTTCATCTTCAAAAGTAGCCAAAGAATTCAAGTGACAGGTTATCCCAGAAAATCTTTTGCAGTTAGTGAACTTAAGGTATAAGTAAGAACATTCAGAATACCACACACACAGTTTAGGTGATCTTGGTATAGTGGTGGGACAGCAGTGATTATAAAATGAAAGTAATTAACATGTACATGCTCTGTTGGGGGAGACTAAAGCGAAACAGGTGCTCAGCCTAGAAAAACATTTCTCAGTGGATTTCCTATGAAGTCAATGTGTCTTGGGTTTAACTTTGAAACAAATTTAAAAATTTAAAAACTGGAAAAAAAAAAAAAGAAAATGCTTCCCCCACAAGACTTTCTCATGAGGAGGCAAGAGAGAAAACATAAAAAATATATATATATATATTGCCTATACTGATATAGCACTTTTCAAGTGAGAAGCACACTGGCACATGTGATCTCTCTTAATCCTCACAGCAGCACAGCACGGCACCAAGTGGGCATGGTCCCAGCACCACCCCTCTCACCTGCAAGAAAGCTGAGGCCCCAACAAATGAAACAACTTGCTCATGTAGTCAAAAACAGACACCAGCAGCTCCCAGGTCTCGTAATGCCTGGGAGATATTCCTTCTTCTACCTGTGGTTTTCAATTCTATCTGCTGCCTGTCTGCCTGCATGCCTATCTATCTATCTATCTATCCATCATCTTCCTTCCTTCCTTCCCTCCCTCTCTCCCTCCTTCCTTTACAGTAGAATCTCAACTTTTTTGTTTTTCAAGAAAAATGTTCCCATGGATGAGCAAAGCTTCCTTAGTTGAATTTAGAGAAAGGTGCAAGCCCTACCTTCTCAGCTTCCCTCTTTATCCCAGTATCAGCCCTTGAAGCCCCTCTGAAGGACCGTAAGAATTTGAAAACTCTGCGCTGTATTAAGCTGTTCCCCTAGTGCACCACACGTTACTCTTGTGGTCTCATTATCACATAAAGCACATAAACTAAAAGCACAAGGATTTTATTTCGTCCATATAAGCTCTCCTTGTTAAGTATGGTTAACTTATTGACCACACACACACACACACACACACACACACCATCCATTCTTGCTCTTCCTCCCACAAGGCACTTCGTCCATAAAAGGAGCCATCCAAACAATCCTCCCTCCTAGCCCAGGCCTTTGGCTCTCTGCAAGGGTAGCCAATTTTGGCTCCAGAAATGAATGGAATTCCAGAGTTCAAGATGAGCAGGATGGTGTATGTGAATGATGGCTTCCTCCAGGAGGAGAATTAGAGCTAAAATTCCAGGCCAGTCCAAGAGAAAGCTAGTTCCCACTTTGCTAGCTAGTTTCCCGGGGAGTGAGGCAGAATTATTACCAAACAGCCCTGCCTGCAGCCTGCTCCCAGCCAGGTCGCCCCAGCATTGCCTAAGGGCTGAAGGCAGGCTGCACCCAGGGCAGAGTGAACACACGGTGGGTGTGTGCTCACAGCTCTAGGGGAATGTGCTGCTGGATGGGGGCATGGCAGGAAGCCCGCAGGTCGTCTCTCCACGGCAGGTCTCTGCGGCCAGGATCCTCCCAGCTCCATCCCGAGGCTCTGCAACGTGACAACCCCTCCTTGTGTCTCCCGCTCACACCCCTCTTCCTGAGGTAGGAAACAGATCTGAGAAGGGCCACATCCAGAGTCTAGAATGTGTCAGATCCTACATGCCATAATTTCAGCCCCAAATCCAAACCCTATGTTGATTTGAGCACAGTGAAAGGACCTTTGACTCCCTTTCCAGCTGCCCTTCCACATGAGGAGAGAACGCAGGCAGCTCTCTCACCTTTTACATACCAAGAGGACAGGGGATTGGTTTGTAGGGAAAACAGAGAGGCAAAAAACTAGCCTGGGAGACAACAGCAAACCACAGCTCTCTCCACAGCACAGCTGCTGATTCCTGCTTTTCCATGATGTTTTCTCCTTTATTTTGCCAGAAGATTACAGAAAGATCTCAAAACTTGAGTGCTGAGTTTGAGATTTATTGACAGCAAAATATAATAATAAAAATCATAATCCCAACTAAAACCCTGGTTGACTCATGTCAGAAGAGAAAGAAAGTGGGTTTAGGAATAATAAGCCAAAAATGGATTTCCAACATGTAATTTTTCAGAAGCTTAAGGAAAAAGAGGTCTGTGCTCCTTTCAATAGCCTTCTGGAAGGAGCGTAGGCAAGAGCTTCGCCCAAAGAGAGAAAGAAAGGGGCCAAGGAGGAAAAGACCCATGTCTGTTTGAACAAGTGGCAAAGGACAGGCACCCTGCAGGGATTAGAGGGTTTAAAGTTTTAAAAATAAAAGGAAGAAAGGAAAAACACACAATGTACTGGTTTGGAGAGAAAGTTCCATCACAAGTTAGAGCAGGTGGGCCGCGAGGAGTGGGCTCGGGCCGCTCGCTGCCAGGGGCTGCGGAGAACACAGCGGCGAGCCAGGGAGAGGGAAGCTGGTTTCAGGAGAGTGGGGAGGAGGTGCCCAGAGGGTCAGCCAGGTCAGGAACCCAAACCCAGGGCCAGTGGGTGGTGAATGTCAAGAAACAGAAAGTAATGCATGTGAAATCTGGGTACCAGCCGGCCCGGAGAAGCCAGAAAGGGTTTTTCTAAAAGAGACATCCCAGGAACTATTCTTTTAGAATAAGCCGTGCTCTCGTGTAGGCTCGGGTGGAGCAGAAGGACGAAGCGGGCAAGGGAATGAGATTCATCCCGGAACGGGGGTGAGAGGGAGAGGCGCCAACTGCACACGTGAGGCAAAGAAAAAGCAGAAAACAATTTTTGCAGCTGAGGTTTGGGTCAGGTGATCTCTTCGCTCCAAGGAGCAGAGAACTCTAATTTGCACAAATACCCTTCCAAGGCACCTGAGCAAGTAACAGAAGGCGCTGACCTTAGAAATCACGTTCGGGAAGGAAAGGAAGCAGCGCTGCTGGGGTGGGGATTGGGTCTGGCTGCCTGGTACGGCGAGGTACTTACTTACAAGACACTGGCAAGTAAGAAAACACAAGGGGGAGCGGTCACCGGGCTGGAGGCACCAGGCAGTTTACTCATGACATACAAGGAAGTCTCTCTGATGGGATGAGCCTGGGAGGATGGAACCAGCAAAGGATCCAGACCACGGCTCTGTTCACTTACAATGAACACAGGGAGCAGGGGTGTTAAGGAGTTGGGGGAAATAAAGAAGCCAAACCCTGGCTGGGCTGTCTGTCGTTGCCAAGAGAAGTTCAGGGAAATGATGAATGACACTTCTATCAGGGATGCTGAGGGGAGGATACCTCTTGCTTTGTGGGCTTTGCACATGCTGTTCCCTTGGTCTGGAATGCCCTCTCCCTGCTTCCCCTGACTCTTACTCTTCAAGCCTCAGCTTAGGCATTTCCTCTTCCAGGAAGCCTTTCGAGGCTTTGCTATTCCTCCCCCTTCCACCCAAGCTGGGCTAGGGGCTCCCATGCTACCCAGCGCTTACTCCATCCTTGCGCTGACCGTGCTGTTTACTAAACCGGTTCTCTGCTAGCAGTGACTTGTCTGCTGTTCCTATCATATTGCCAGGCCCTAGTCCATTACCCACTGCAGTGCAGGGCTCAATGCAGGCTTGTTGAGTGGATGAATAAATGCGTGAGTAGGAGCTTAGAGCAGGGCAATTCTGGGGCTCCCCGGTTCTAAGTACCCAAGATCCTGGAGTGGACTCCAAACCCTAAGCTCCCCAGGACCCTCCTCATGTGCCACTGAGAGCCACATCCAGCCCAATCCTGCTCTCCACACCCGGTTCCAAGCCAGAGTGCCTAGCGCTGCAAAGCTCTGTGCTGGGGGCTATGGTGGTGACTGCCTGGGGCTGACAGACCGCTTCCTCTACCCTGGAGCTGGATCTCAGGACAGAAGCGGGAGGATAGGGTGACGGTGAGTCTGCTCAGGAGGCAGCCCCTCCAGGGGAAGCCTGGCAATAAGTCGGGAGAATTCTAGGGCGGCAGCCCCGGGGAGAGGCTTGCTCAGAGCACAACCAACAAGGACAAACCATACACCTTCCAAGGCTATTAGGAGGATTACATAGAAGAATGGGTAAGAAAGTGCTTTGTAAATTGGGATGTGATGTATTGCGGGGAAATGGGTTTGGGATCGGGGTCCTCAGGCCAAACTTAGTACCTAACTACTCAGAGAAAAATGTAGTAAATCAGAGCTGAGGAGTAACTACGGAGACGGGATGCTTCCAAACGCTGTGAAACTAGAGGTGGAGATATTGCTTAGGATGCCCCACACTGGCTCTTCTTTCCTCCCTGGGATGGGCTTTGTTCAACAACCAGAGAGCGTGATGCTGGAAAATATTGCCTTGAACGGAAATGCACGGACTCTCAGTTTCACTGTAGCAGCAAGATATGTACTAGTATAAAAAGACAGAGGTTTAAGAAGAATTGAGCTCCTCCTGACCCTAGTAAGTCCTTACTTTGCTTGGACACTGCCACTGGCCATCTGTTCCCATCAGGGATCCCGAGGCCAAGGGAGACTCAACCAAATAAGCCACATTCTGGTGGCCACTTCATTTCTGATAAGCTTTTATACCAAAGTGGGAACTAGGTAACCTCCCCAAAGGTGGGGGAGTATAGCTTTGCCAAAAACACTGCATAAAAAAGAATTAGGCAATTCTAAGCCACTCCATGTTATCTAGCTTCTTCCAACTTTTCTAAAACACAGCAGCCTTTACAGATTTGCACAATGATTCCAAGGCCCTCTTTCCCAGCAACCACCGTAGAGCCCACCAGAGAAAGTCACCCATGTGTGCTGGTAAATGTTCAACAGCTAGCTCTTTGGCGGGGAAAAGAAAAAGATCAAAGGTCTTAGTGTTTGCCAATTTCTGTGGTGTAAATACTCCCACCTTGGCTGATTTCGAGCTACCAAGGTGAAGTCGCTGAAGGTGAAGTTGGGAAGAGATGTTGATACAAGCTGCCCCAGCACCGCTGGCTCTAAGACATGCGTTAACACCCATCCTGGCTTCCTCTGGACACAAGCTGGAGATGATCACTCCACACCTACCTCTCTCAAAGGAATTTTTGATGTCATTGACTTCAACCTGGGATCCTGGCACTCTGAAGATCCCTTGCTGCTGGAGTCCTAAAAGAAATAAACAAAAAAAGAAAGAGAAAATGCCTTGAGCTCATCAGACCACTGGGAACACGACGACTCTCCCCACTGCTTGCCTCTTTCTCCCACCATCCTTTGTAACAGAGTCATTCCCAGTGACCGTCTCCTGGCAGAAGCCCAAAAGGAGCCTTTGCGATGAACTTCAGCTGGTCCAAATACTCAGTCACATTCTGCTTCATATGTCTAGGGTCTCTTGTTTGGGCTTGAAGGAAACAAGATGTTTATATCAACACTGGACCAGTGAATGACTTCCACTCTAACCCACAGGCTAGCTCAATCAAATAACTGGGTAGTGAATGCTGCCTAGTGCGTTCATCAGTTGCACTGGTCCCAAGTAGCTTGGCCTGAGTTTACAAATGCCATCGGAGTTTAACAGCCACAGAGATTTTGAATGAGAATGATTAATGCCACTCCCTCAACCATTCCCTCGCCCATCACAGACATCGTCTTCCTTCAAGAAAATCTAGAGTCTAGAGTGCATGCTGGCTTGGGATCAAGGAGTTTGGGGGACGTTAACTTATTGAAGAAGGACAATCTCATTTTTTGTGTGTTTCTACAAGGCCATAAAAAAGAGGAGACCTTGATACCTGACACAGCAGTAACAACAAAACAGCGACCTATTAGGTTGAAGGAATTAGAGGGTTTCCCTCATCTGAAAAGGGAATTAAGACTGGGATCCTTTCCCTGAGATTCAGTTTTTCTGTATGAAACAACTCTCCACTTTATAATTCAGGAAAGTGTTTACCCTTAAAGGCAGGCTTTAGTTAAAGTTTGGTTTGTACATATAGTATGTGCTCAATAAACGTTGTTCATTTCTTTCGTTAACCAATGCTGAATTTCTACCACCTGTGTCTCTTACCCCATCCTCCTGGCTCATTCTTGTCCAGTCACACTGGCCTTCTTTCCCATATTAGGTCTTGACACTCGCCATTCTCTCCACCTGGACTGCATGGCTGGCTTCTTCTACTCAAATATCACCCCCTCGGAGACGGCTCTCCTTACAACCTTAGCCAAAGCAGGCCTGCCCTCCTCCAGCCATTCTCTATCCCCTTTAATTAGTTCCTTGGCATTATCACTATCTGAAATTATATTATTTGTCTCTCTGCTTGTTCATTCCCTTGCCCTTCTAATTGGTCATGTAAGCTACCTAGGGCCAGCATCCTACCTGTCTGGTTCGTGGCTATGCTGCCATTGTCAAAAACAGTGCCTGCTATGCACTCTGGAAATATATTTTTGGAGGAATGAATAAATGAATAGATGGAGGCACAATTTAAGTGCTGGGGACACCATGTAGCAAATCCCAGACACTCTATTTCCTCCATGGAGCTTACCACAGTCTAGCAGGATTAACTGATCGGTTGACCAACGTCATTCAGCGCTCAAAGTGCAGAGCTCTGGGCTTGGGTGGGAGCAAAAAAGGAACTAATACAGTTCTCCCATGTGCCCTCCCTGCTCCTCGGTTCTCCTAGTTCCTGGGTCTTCTCACCACCACTTTCAGTTCCGCTGACACACAAGGCTCAACAGACAGCACTCAAGACAGCAGCTGTTCTATGGAACGTTTTCCCTCTCAGAAGCAGAGCAGCAACGGGAAATCTTCCCAGATGAATTTGAATCTCATTTCTTATGAGAGCAGCCTAGCACCTGTTCTGGAAAGAGCTGAAAACACTGCCCTGAGATCGAGCTTACCGTATAAATTGATGTATCTGATGCAGCTCTCGACGACCAGTGGTATAGCTTGTCCTGAATCCTTAAGAAAAAAAGTTGTGAGTTGTATTGGACTTGGCAACCACCACAGGAGAGAAGACACTGCAAACACAGATTATGAACTCAAGCCAGAATATTAGTACCATCGGATTAGTAGGAAAACAAGCAAGGAACCACTAATTCTAAAGTCTCCACAAACAGTTAAAATAGAAAGTCTTCTGTGATTGCAGAAAAGCCATAGCTGTGATCATTTTAAAGAAATGCTCTGTCTTCCTACTCAGCTGGGAAGGAATCAGGGCTCAGGAGGCCTGATAGGCACATCAGGGAAGGCGAGGGAGCCCACCGTCTGGAGGGGCTGGAATCTGCCCTCGAAGACTTCTCTGCCTCCCACTGCCCTCAGCCCCATCTCAACTCTCTTCTCCCAGCGCTCAGGGCAGGATCAAGGCCTCTGCCTAGTACTGTAGGACCTGCTGCCAGAATTAAGAAGGACACACCATGGGGGAAGCAAGGCTGGCCCCAGGGGTCATTTTGAGCTCGGAGAAGGGAAGACCAATTCTACTCACAACGTAACAACCTAAACATCTAGACAGATATTTGTTTAACAGTAAACACATTACAAGGAAAAGTTCTAGAAACAGCTAACGTCAGCCACTGACCACTGAGTGGCAACCTTAGTCAGAAAGGCTGAATAAGATGCAGTTCTAAATACACGCATCTGGGGTGTGAATGTATTTTCAATTATATTTTCCTAGACTGGCCCATGGCCCCAGAGAGCTGGGCAAGGGATAATTTTCTTTCGGATCCCATGATTGGTTGACCTCTCTGCTATTTCAGGCCACTTACAGAGCATAAAATTTTTTAAAAACTCTCTTTGAAAATGGGGCCAAATTAAGCACTAGCCTCCTCAGAAGGTGAGGAAGCAATGAGGCATATGTAATATGCTCATGTAAAGGGACAGAGAAAAAACCATGAATTTGGATGCTTTCGTGGCTCCTCCACACCCCACCTGCAAATTCCTTCCTTGATTAACTACAGTCACAGAGAGGATAATAAAGTGGACTCATTGGCAACAGGCAAGGCGGGCCCTGTGCTACAAGTCAGGGCTAAAGACAGGTTCCATCCAGTTAAATGGGGCTGACGGACCTTTCCAGTAAATACCTGGTTCCTGGTTCGAGCATTTCTTCTTCCTCTGATAACAAAAAATAAACAGGCAGCAGAGCAGAAGAAAAAGAAAAGATTACGCAGAAGTAATAAGACCAGTTAGAGCAAGCAGCTCCTTCAGAGTCCGGGAACGCCGAAATGCAATGGCAGCCAGCGGAGGTCCGGGGAGACGGCAGGCAACCTGTGGGCCCAGTGGAGCTCTGGACCTGCCCGGCCAGCCTTCCAGGGTGGCTGCCTCGGACGCCAGGGGGCAAAGGGGCCTCTTTCAGTCCTTGTCAAAGGGCAGGAATGGTGTGTACTGAACACTTGCTTCACCCCAAGTCTAGCTTCTCCTCAACACGGGGGCTGTTTATTCACCAACGGTGAGAGCCCACCTAAGACCCCTTAAGGTTAGCCCAGCCACCCACAGGAAAGGAGGGACACACGCCCTCAGGTGTCTACTGTGACACTGTCCCTGCAAGTCAGCTCAGGAAACCTCACTCTCAGCTCTTAGTTAACCAAGACCGTGTTTATCAGGTGCCCTCTGGATAGGACCAAACAGGATTCCATCTGGTTCCAAATTCCACACAGCTGCCCGTGCTTTCCTACCAAACACCTGGGGCAGCTTGTCCCGGGTACCCACTTGGCCCTGCTTTTCTTCTGCCCACGGACCCTCACCCTGGCACTGAAAAAGCCTCAGGGAACCCAAAAGCTGACAAAGCCTGGAGGGAGGGAGGGCAGTGGAGTCAGAGAGCCTTCGTGATCTTGCGGGCAGAACCGGAGACTTTGCTTTCACTGAAGTCGCCCATCTGCAGGGGAGCACGGCCTCTTCTTTCTTCCCACACGTGCAGTGGGTCAGGCTCTGGGGTGCGTGCTGTGTCTCATCCCGACTGAGAAACGGGAGGATGTGCGCCTGCTTGCTGGTGTCACCCGTCCAGCCCCTGGCATCTCAGCAACTAGAATTTTCCTATGTCGACTAAGCCTACCTGAACCTAGGACAGCAGTGCCAGGTGATCAGACGGGGCCCCATGGGCACTCTCCGGAAAGCCCAGGCAGCACTAACAGCTAACATTTCCATGGTGTTTACTCTGCCCCAGGCAGAGCTCTAGAACCTGGCAGGTGTTACTCATCTGATCCTCGTCACACACTCAGGAGGTGGGTAATAATCATTCTCATTTTATTGAAACAAGGTAAGGACTCCCCCTGCCCCATCCCGAAGGTAGACCTCCTGGGCCTCAAAATTTATCATAATAAATTGGGTTTCCTTCTGTCCGAGAGAAGGGGGTGAAAAAAATCAAGGATTTTGAAAAGAATCCATTCAGGTAAGGTCCTAGAAATTTATAAAAGTAACTCCAACTACATTTATCCGTCATTCTTGGGGATGCTTCCTTGTCCCTCTAAACCCTCATAATCATGGAGTTTCTGTGATGTTATTTTATTGAAAAGCCTTTCAGAGCTTTAGAATTTCAGAGCTGGGGATTCTTCCAGATAGCATGGGAATCATAAGAGGAAATTAAATTCCATTCCCAAAGGCTGAAGGACTGGATGCATCACACCGCCTTTTCATTTTCTGAGAGTTAACAATCCTTGAGGTTGGGGTCCCGCCGCTGCAGTGTGTCCCCACAGGGAGCTTAGAGTGGGCGCGCAGAAGAGCTGGCGGAACTGCACTGATGATGTGAGGTACAAGCACACGTGACTATAAAGAAATGCATTCGCTCAACAAACATACTTTTTTCAGTCAAACGGTCCCCTGAGGAGCCTGTGCTCTTATTCCAGCAACATGCTGCTGCCCAGTGCTCTGGGGTGTCCCTCTCTGGGGGCTCTTTTCAGAGCCAGTCCCCTAGTGTCCACTACGGCCTATGCCTCTTGCCATGTTGTGGCTCCAGTGGCTACAAAGCCGGGCTCTGATTGGCGCTGCTTTTCATTCCAAAGACTGGGGTGTCTGTTCTCAGACAAAGTTTTGGCACCGCTGACAAAGGTCCTGCTGCAGGCTCTCGGAAGACTGACCAGCTGCAGCAACGGCTATATATTTAGAATAAGGATGTGGCTTCCTGGTGACTACCTCCAAGGGGCAGACACTCCCACGGTTGATGCATGACACTCGATCGTCATGCATTTTATGTAGGAGCTCTCCATTCAGAGAGTGTTTCACTAAACAGAACACCTAACTTGCAAATGCCATCAGGTAAGAGCTCCTTCCAAGCGTCCTGACAGAGCACCCGTTTCCAAAGAGCTGAGCATATTCTGAAAGGTGTCTGTGTCTCTGGGCCTTTGCTCATTCTGTTCCTCCTCTCAGGGGCTCCTCCGTCCTCCCCTCTGCCGTGCTCCGACCCGTCCTTCAAAGCCGCCCGGGCCCCAGTGCTCACAGTTCTTCCTGCTCTGCGCTCTCACAGAACTTATTTCCGTGGGGAATCAGTCACCAAGTGCTCATCCTGAATCATCTTCCGTGTTCAGCTTTCTGTCAGAAACCTCCTGAGCAACATGATAAGCTCCTTGAGGGCAGAGAGAGTAGCAAATGGGCCTCAGTCCCCTCTCAGTTCTGGAGTATGGCTTTTTCGAGAAAAAGTCTTGTTGGAGCGAGGAGGGAGGATGAAGAAAGGGCTCTTGAGACAGCCCCTCTTCCCATGACCTTCTGGATGGCAAACTGCTCACTCGGGTCCCCTCCAAACAGCACCCCTTCCCTGATGCACGCAGGAGCGCCCCTCCTTTTGGGGTCCTCCACACCTCCCTCCTCTGAGGCATCCTAGAGCGGCTGCTGCTGTTTCCCACCCCCGGGCAGTCCCAACCTGTGCCCTCCTTTTCCCCTTTCCCTTCCCCCACTGTCCCCCAGAACTCAGCTTACAGGCAGAGGGACCCAGGCTGGTCCTGCCTACCCCCTCCCACGCCTGAGGCCAACCCTCCCTGCCCGGCAAGTCCTGTGCGTGCCCTACATGAGGCCAGAGGATAGAGAGCCAGAGCGGGGGCAGCCTCAGCACTCCCAAAGTGTCGGCAGGGCCCGAGAACCTGTACTTTTCTCCTGACTCTTATTTTCTGCAAAGGGTCTTCGTTAGATGGGGGCAGGCTTCCAATAACTGTCAGGGACCTTCCGCTGTTCCCCTAAGTAATGTTCAGAATGCATCTCCCCTTCCTCAAGTGTGTCCCCCACGTGCTGCCCTTTTCAACTCCATCACCATCTTAACTTGCCTTGAGCTGTTCTATCTGGAATGGCTTGATCCTGCACCCTTTGCAGCCAAGAAGCAAGAAGAGAAACTCACTGAGGTGAAAAGCTTTCTTTTTAGTTTAAGGTGTAAAGGATTAACCTGGAATTCTAAAGGAACTACCTCAGCTCTTTTCTCTTCTCCCAAACTGCCTAACAAGAAACAAAATTAGGTGGAAGGGTTGTCTCTCGTACAAATTGTATGTGTTGTGTTCCCTTGCTGGTATATTCTCAACTTTAAAAAATCACTTGTATAGAAACACTGTTAGTCACAGGGCTTTTCTTTGTGTTGTTTCCAACCTGTCTCCTCCTGGGAGACGTGAGTGTGACTCAAGGCGAGGGGGTTTCTCTAACTGTCCCTCAGGCTGGTCAGGACTGCAGTTCCTGAAGCAGTGAAGTGGGGGCTGGCAGGGACCACTGTCCGGCACGGATTCAGCGCCACCCGGATTTTACTGGGTCCCAGCACGATCGCAACCCTCCCCCAGGGCTGAGAATCAAGGGAAAGCACTTAGGAGCAACTGGTCAGAGGCAAAAGCAGCTCTGATTAGAAGCCCTCACTGAAGCTAAGAGCAGGCTGCCGGGAGGACCAGCTTGCCCCGAGGCCTGGCCGAGGGCCCGGATTGAAAGTTCCAGTCCGTCAGCCGTCGGTAGGTCGGTAGGTTGGGGCAGGGCTGTTGGCCGGGGGAGGAGGCGGAGAAAGGCTGCCATTGCATCGGGTGCATTCGCGGAGTCCGTGGCTCCCCAGCAAGTACCTTAATGAACGCCTCCATACAGCCGTTAAATAGTTTACGGCTACACACTGAGAGAGGCCTAGGTCTCCTCGTTTTCTGTGGTTTAGGGGGAAGACAGGGGGGCCTAGGGGAAAACGGAACAAAAGAAATCAAGAAAGCAACCAAGGTAAACATACAACTGGGAAAGACGCTCTTAGGACCCACGACTGGAGGAGAACACAAAATGCAAATGGAAGGCCTGAACCCCCAGCGCATTGGTGTCCAATGCTCCATCTGAAGGCCTCTGGATGTTTAAGCGGGTCTTAATTTACCCACGGTGTCAGGCAGGAGTAACACAAATGTATTCTAAATCACAGGAGGGCACGGCACGTGTCCAGGAAACCATTGAAACTCCAATCAGGGCTGTCATCCTGCAAAGCTGACCAGATGGAGGGGGAATCAGGGGAGAGATGTAATCTGTAGCCCAAGAAAGCAAGAGACTTTCAAAGATGATTGGAAGGGTTAATTTTCATTATTTTGGCTTAAATGCATCACCAAGTCTCAACTCCCACTGTACCAGGGCACTGATCTTCCTAATGCCTCCTGGCATTTCAAATGCACTTGACTAATCTTTATTCCGTTGATCTAAGAGCCAGGCAATTATTATTCTTATTTTAGAGATGAAGAAATTGATGCCAGGAGGGAGGCTGCAGCTTCTTTGGGGTCCCCAGGGGACCCAGGATGATGATTATCTCCTGTCCTTTAGTCAAGTACACTTTCAGTTACAGTCTTTTCAAATCCATTATCACACTTAACGTCAGCTCAACCTTGCGCGTGTGGTCCCATTTTACAGAGGCCTAAACTGAGGCCTAGAGGGGGGAGGTGGCAGAGCTAGGCCCCAAACCCAGGCCTCTTTGGCTCCAATCCCAAGGTTTTTCCCAAAGGGTCTGTCATGGAGCCTTAGGGCACTTTCTCATTTCCAGCCAAAGACTCATCCATCCCATTAACCCTTGCCAGCGGAGGACCCGTGGGGTCAGGTTGAAAGTGTCTTGCTTGACTTTAGGATCTCCGTTCCCTGTGCTCCATCTCGGCCACAGGGAGGGGCGATCATACCACAGTTCACCAGCAACAGCGAAACAGCCACAAACACTGGACCAGTTTCCAGAGTTGCTCACATGCATATACCTGTGTTGGCTTATTTGCTCATCTTTCACCACCCAAGTTGGCCTGACTCAATGCTGCCAGCCTTCTAGGGCAAAGGGCTTTCTGAGGTTAGGAGGAGGGTCCCTAACCAAGAGACACAGTTCATTTGCAACTGGCTTCGTTCATAATTTGAGAGGTACCAAGTGGAGACCAAGCCTGACACAGATAATGTCCATGCGTGATGAACACAGACCTGGGCCCACAAGCCTTGACTGATTTCTGTGAATGGGCAAGAAATCGTATGTGCCGTGGAGCCAGTCAAGGAGATAAGACTCATGCGGCCTTGCTCACTGGCCTTGTGGTGCCTGTCTCCCTCAGCAGGCCCGCCATCTAGGGAACTCGGATCAACTTCTAGGTGTCTGAATACTGAGCAAATGCTGCTAGCTCCAGGACATGCATGGGCAAAGACACAGTGGAATCCAAATCTCATGCCACCCAAACACTGGAACTAAAATAACAGCACAGACCAAAATTTTGCAAAGAAACAACAGGCAAGATTATTTTGAGCTCATCTTGGATCTACGTCAATTTGGTTAGCTAAGTCCATGTCATTTCTTTTTCATAAGTTACTTATTTTTTGAGGATGTGGGTATGTGAGAGTGATATTTCTTACAACAGATCTGCTTTTGAATTTCCAAATGCCAACAGAGAGTGCCAAAAATGTGACAGGGCCATAGGTTTTACGTATCATAACCGGAGGGTAGCAGCTGCACCACCTTGTTTCCATGGTGATTTGGGTTTCTGTTTTTGGACGTTCTCACATCATTTCCTTATCTCACACTGCACGATACCCTCACGACAACCCTGTGAGATAGGCAAAAACTACTAAACCTACTTTAAACATAAGGCAAACGAGCCCATGAGAGATTAAGAAACTTGCCCAAGGTCACGGGAATAGAATTCAGCTCTTCCTACTCCAGGTGCCGGTGTGATTATGGAAATTGGGAAATTGATTTTATCACAGAACATTCAGCAATACCATTAAATCATCTATTAAACTCTCATGGTCAGCAAGAGTACAGACTCTTAATGCAGGTGTTGGACACCCAATACCAAAAATATCTAGGGTGGCTTTAAAATTTATTTCCTAAAGTAAGTCCTAAGGACTTTTTTCTCCTTTAAGTTCCATAATTTCTGCCCAATCCAGAAAGCGAAGGACTGTTAGAACCGCATCAGGATTTCTTTCTTTTGTGTGGTGCTCTGTGCAGTGAGCGGAATCTCTGACAAGGAGACGTAGCTATCCCAACTTTGCATGACATCAAATTGATACCGACTTACTGAAGTGCTGGGTGGGGCACAAAGTGGGGAGCAGGGGGGCAGCTCAGCCAAGGAAAGTGGGGCAGCCTAAGCCTTCCATCTCTTCTGCTGCTCAGTTGCAGAGCAAAAGGAAAGAGAGAGAGAGAGAGAGAGAGGCAGGGAAAACAGGAACAGAGAAAGCCACGGAGAGGAAGAAAGAGAAACCAGAGACCAATGTCCCCTTTCTGCCTTTCAACCAAGATAAAAATTAACACGCGTTAGTAACACAGGAATTGGCCTCAAAATTATTCTGTGACCAGAAGGATGGTTATTTCCCTAGACAACCCAACAGACGTGGGTGTCGACATCCAAAATGGCGGCAATATTGTAGTTCAATGGTGGTCAGGCTCTTGGAAGCTGTGCGTGGGTGTGCATGGGGTTGCATCTGTTTGGACAAGAAATCTCAAGTGATTTCACTGCTAATCCAGACTTGGAGCGAGTCAACCTAGGTTAGGGAAGCCAGTCAATGGTTTGAGTAACCATATCAAACCTTACATTTGCATCTGGCTTTGCCATTTACCATATGTCTTTCAAGTGCATTATTGCATCTGGTCAGCCTAATTACAGGGTTATTATGAATTGGGGCTATTCTAAGATAACGTTCTAAAGTATGAGAAAAAAATATACAATGTGTTGCAGCCCATGTGCAAAAATTGGTCTGTCTATACAAGGCCAGCAACAACTTGGCTGAGGGGACCTGCTCAAATAATCACCCAAAACGACACTGACCTTGGACAGGAAACTATGGCAGATAAAGAGGGCCACAGTATAGAAATAGCTCACCCAGGGCATTTAAGATAAATTTTAAAAACACTTCCAAGTTAGCAGTGCACTCCACAGTAAGTTAAAAATGATTTTTGGAAGTAAGAGGAAGCTTTTACTTTACTAAGAGAGTTGCCTTTGACCTTGGCCAAGGGCCAAAGTGCAGATGGCTGGATTTGCAGCTTAGTGCAGTGTATCCAAGTGGGAGGTCTGTAATCCTAGCTTGGATTTCCCAGGCCCTAGGTCAAAGAGGGTGTGGAAGACAGCATCTCAGAGGGCTTTATTTAAAAAAAAAAAAAAAAAAAAACAACCTCTCAACTTTTCTCTAAGGAAGACCCTGGGACCTTGCTAAGGGTTTGATTACAGAACTCTCCTACAATCTGCTGGAACCATCTTCTCCCACATGAGTTCTAGGAACTAGGAGGAAGTGAGGGATGGCTCAGTTCATCCCCCATCTGTTTCACTATTTGCAGACTTTGGTGTAAAATGTGGCTTCTGTTGTTTTGGGACTTTGACAACACTCTTGCAATAAGTAAGTAAATAAATAAATAAATAGGAGTTTGTTTCTAAAAGGTTCTTAGGAAGTAACCCTGCACATCTGCTGACCCATGTGCTGGGAGGGCCTCGCCTGGTATCATGAATCATCCCAATGTCCGGGGACTGCCGGGGCCTAGAGGAACAGCTGCACGGGCTAAGCTTCTGGAGAGCCCTCAGTCTTCCCCCACCCTGGGCCAGCAAACTGAAAACCCCAGAGCTTTCCAAGCCTTTTCCCAGCCAACTCCCTTCCAGATGAGGCAGGAGTTAAGGGTTCATCCTCCCTCTTGCCAAGTAGGACAGCTTTCCAGGATTCTGGGCCACTGGGAAGAACTTGTGGGAAAAGGATGTCTTTGGGTCACTGGGCCCAGAATGAGGCAGAAGTAGCTCTCAATGGCCACATGATGGAAAAGTGCAGGCTTCTGGGCCACCAGCTCAATTCAACTTGGGCAGTGGGACAGGCGTTGCTGGGAACACGGAAATGGATGGGCTCTAAGGAACCCGGGCAGCGACAGGGCTGCTTATGGACCTAAACTCTCCGCAGGTAGAGGAAAGGTCCAGTCCTGAAGCCAGCCTCTCAGCTACCAGCTGCTGAGTGAAAGTGTTCACTGGTTCTGGTCTGCTCAGGGAAAAGCCCAGAGGATAACGTTGAGCGAGCTGGAGAGAAAGCAGAAGCTGCCCACTATTAATTCCCCCACCAGGGGCTCTGCCATCAGGCCATCCCAGTGCTGCGAGGTCCAAAGCCAGGGCAGGCAGTAGCGAGCGTCTGCGCGCGCTCGCGTGGATATGCGCATGCGTAGGCCCGGTGGTGTGCGGTTCCAGCCAAACCCGGAGCCTTGGCAAACTGGGACCCAGGGCTGGGCCCCACGCCTCGGCGGTTTGCTCAGCAGCCATAGAACGGATGGGGAGACAGGTGGGCATCTACCCCACAGCCTCTGGCTTCTCCTGGTTGCCCTCGGCCACTCTGCAATATATATTACCTTCCCGTCCTCCCACCAGATGGATAGCAACGAGGGACGACACCCACTTCCCACAGCAGCTCTGAAAGGCCCCCTCCCCGTCACCAGTCTAATGCTGGAACCAGCAGAGCAGCCAAAAGACCTTTGCCTTCCCTCTCAGCACAGCCACACCCCCGTGGGGACACGGGCGAGACGCTGTCCCCTCTAAGACTCCTCCGCTGCCGTGAGCTGCAGCACTGTCTCGCCACCTCCCCGCCTGTCCTGCTCCTCCCCCCTCCTCCCACTGCCCACTCAGGCAGCAGGTGAAGGAAACAAGATGCACCGCTCTTACCTGGTTGTACCGCATTCTGCTCTCTCCCCTGGAAAGAAAAGTGTACATTGATTTAATTGTTGGTTTTGTTTTCATTTTTGTTGGTTTATTTTATTTTTGAGCGGAGAACATTCATCTTTTTCTAAAAACAAGAAACAACACCTTAACTTAATTATTTGTGAAATGGGAAATCTTATTATGCCTAAGGTATGTTCTGTTATGAAGAACTGAGTCTTATTAAATCCTCAGTGCCTCCTATTTGTAGGGCCATGTTCACATATATTTCATTTGTTATTGTTCCTACACAGTTTTTTTTCCAGCGGTTCTCAAACTACAACCTGCTGACCACTGGCATCAGAATCTTCTGGAACTCTTGTCAAAAATGCAGAGTTTTTGGCTCTTTCCTGGATAAGGCCCCAGGAATCTGCATTTTGACAAGCACTCCCGGTACTCTCTTCTATGCATACCCCAGCTCGAGAGCTCATGCACTGCTTTATGTCAACAAAGGTTTACTGAGCACCTGTCATGCCTGGCACTGAAGGGTATCAGCCATAAGACACCTTCTGTTGTTACTCAACCCCCCAAGCACCCACCCCCAGCCCTCCTGCCTTCATCCTCAGCTGAAGACCTTCTCGCTTCCTTCACTGGAAAACAAAATCAATAAGACAGGGTCTCTGGGTACCACCATGAGACCTACCCACCTACCTGCGCCTGCGCACTCCCCTGCTACCTCCTTTTCCCGGTGCTCTGGAGGAAGCATCCTGCTTCTGCTAAAACCCAGACCCCGTGCTGCAGGTCCCATGCCCTTGGCCCTTTTCAGGGGCTTTGCTTCTGCAAGTGTCTCCCCTCTCTCTAGCATCGCCAGTCTCCTCTCTTCTGGATCATTTCCATCAGCGTATCAACACGTACACTGGATATATCCAACCTGCCTTTTAAGCCTCCCCTTGACCCCATTTCTCCTCTAACTCAATCTCCATTTCTCAGCTCTCCTTTCCAGCAAAACTTCCTGAAGGAGCTCTGTTTGGAGTCCCTGTCGCTTCCTCCTCTTGCCTTACTGCAGCTGGCTTTTGTCCTCACCACTCCACGGAGACTGCTCTGTGCGGCTGAACCCAATGTCTCCTCTGCTCTTACCTGCCTGCTCAGCACTCAGCACTGCCTACCTCAGTTAATCACTCCTTCTTCTTATAAAGCTTTTTCCTCTTGATTTTCATGACTCTGTACACTTTCCAGGTGTCCTTCCTGCCCTACAGGCTGTTCCTCAGTTTCTCTTGTTGTCTCCTCATCTGTCCACACTCTAACCTCTAAATATTGGAATGCCCCCAGGATGCAAACTGGGTCTCCTACCCACCCTCTCTAGGTGATCTCAAATGCTTGCTGAGACTTCCTAACTTAATCTCCAGATCTTACATTTCCCTGGAATTCCAGACTCATATCCACTGCCCTCTTTTTTAATTTTTGAGGTATAATTTACATATAAAATTCACACATTTAAAATGTATAATTCAGTGATTTTTAGTAAATATTCAAAGTTGTGCAACCATCACCACAACTCAATTTTAGAACATTTCCATCACATTGAAAAGATCCCTTGTGCTGATCTATAGTCACTCCCTCTTCCCATCTCCAGCCTATGGCAACCACTCATCCACTCTCTGTCTCTATAGATCTGCTTATTCTGGATATTTCATAAATATAGAATCATACAATATGTGGTCTTTTGCATTTGGCTTCTTTCACCGAGCATAATGCTTTTGAGGTTCATCCACAGCATGATTCAGTACTTCATTATTTTTATGGTGCAGTAGAGAACCTCTAAGCCAGTGCTGTCCCATGGAAGTATAATGCAAGCCACAATTTCTAGTAGCCACATATAAAAAGTAAAGAGAAACATGAAAGATTAATTTTAATGACACATTGTATTTAATCTATCAAAAATATTTCAATATGTATCAATATAAACATTAATAAGATACATATATTACTAACTCCTTGAAATCTGGTGCTCGTTTTACACATCTCAATTCAGACTAGCCACGATTCAAGTGTTCAATAGCCGCATGTGGCCTGTGGCCACCATATTGGACAGAACAGCTCCAGACCCTAGAATCCCATCTAGCATTCACATGAAGGGACTTTATTAAAAAAAAAAAGAACAGAGCATTTATGTTTCTCTATTGTTTCAGAAAACAATGCTGAATGGGGAGAAAAATGAGGGGAGGAAGAGAGAGAAGTCTGAGAATAAAACTTGGAGCGAATCAGCACACAATTCCTTAATTCCTGACCAAAGCCACAAGCAGTTACAAGAGTGACTGCAGCTGGCTGAACTGAAGCCAAAGCAGGAAAGGAGAAAAGTTAGGTAAAACGGGAAAATTTGCTCTGCTTAATTTGATTGTGTGTCTGGGGTCTGGGGCAAATTCCTACCAGACATCAATTTGAGTTAAATTTTCACATAGATCTAAGACCCTGAGTTGAAGCTGATGGCAGCCCACTCGTGAAAGCATCAGCCAGTGGCTTGGGTTGACTATAAAGCACATCATTTCCCTTAGGGCTGTAGTCAGCTGTGCAACTCTGACTGACAAAGGGGACCTAGGAAGAGGTTCCTGCTCTACCTCCTCTTGGTTCCAGAATTGCCCACTCCCCTACATACTCACTGTGGTCCAGGCACAGTGCCCTTCGTTTAGCCCTACCTCACCACATCCCTTCCTGCCTTCACACAGGCTATTCCCTCTGCCCCAAACACTCTCTCCCCAGTTTTTCACGTGGCTGACGCCTTCCCATCCTTCAGTCTCAGCTTAAACATCACCTCCCCTCGGAGGCCTCTCTGATCACACAACCTAAAGCAGGTGCCCCAGTGCTCCCCAACCCCATACACAACTATTCTCTATCTCAGCCCCAATTTTCTATTCGAGGACACTCACAGTTATAATTCTTTACTTAATGGTTTTCTGTTTGAGGTCTCTCTTCCCCATGAGGGCAGGAACCTTGTTCGTCTTGTATATACTGTGTCCCCATGGATGGATGGACAGATGAATGGATGGCCAGCGGGGAAGAAAGGGGTAGGTAGGAATCAAAGGATCTGGGTCCTGGAGTGGAATATGTCAGAACACACTCAAGACAGACCTTCCTCTGGCAACGAATCGAATTTATTCTCCTTCAGCTTTGACTCACATTCCAGATCTCAAGAACCTCTTTACCAGAAACATCTTTTGGAATATGGTGTTTCAACTTCTAACAAATAACAGAAATCAAAAATGTTCTGCCCTTTACCACCTGAGACCTCTTGGGATTTTAAAAACATATTTTATAGTTGGTGGCTCAGTCATTTTCTAGAAGGTCAGACTGTCCTGGTCCCAGTGGACATTTTGCTCTGTAATGGGCTATTAAATCTTGGCCTGAAAAGGTTATGTCTCATCCCTTTTATAGACAATGCACCATTCACCCTAGAGGGGCTACAGAGTAAGTTGAAAGAAAACTCACCCATATCTTAAGTGTAAACCCTGGAGCTTACTGACTACCCAGGACAATAAAGAGGTCAGAAATCTAAGACTCAGAGATGATAAACTAAGAATCCTCTGGCCAATAAAACGACATAGCAACAGCCAAGGGCACATAAGGGCGTGCACTCTTGTTCCCAAGATGTGGCAGTGACATTTGTAACAAGGAATGACAATTTGCAGGGCACCTAGAAGCATTTTGACTTGTGTGTCATGTTCAAAAATTCACTTCTAAGTGAGGGTGACCCAAAAGACCTAGTTTCCTCCAACTTGTGGTTTCTTTGAGGCATGCTGTCAAAAGAGTACTTGAGAGAAACTGAGGCACTAGACATGATATTTCATTTCATTTAAAAAAAAAGCTTTGTATCTTTTTAGTAAAAATATTCCACTTGGCCCCATATTTCTCACCTGTTTTCAAAATGACCAGATTATCCCCCCAATATAAAATAGCTCTCAGGTGACATAAAAAGGCCATTGATGCAGGTGTCACCCTACCCTAGCCCCACTCTTAGAAAAGCTTTCTACTGAATGGAAGAGTTAATATGTCCAGGTAGAGGGGAATCATCTGAAGACGCTCAGAAGAGTGAATTAGAAGATTCTGAGCTTTCTTTGGCCCGCTCAATTTTTCATGCCCCAACTTTGCCCCATGGGCAAGATCTTTATCAAACTAAGTCAGCGCAAATTCTCCCCTTTCCCCTAATGCCCTTAGAATCCACATATACCTTTATTGTACAGGGGAGACACAAAAATGACTGAAGATTTGGTTTCAGCTTCAGTTTTTTCAGTAATTCAGTAATTTACTAACTTCAGTTAATAATAATGTATCAATATTCATTAATTGTGACAAATATACCATTTTCGTGTAAAATGAAGATATTAATAATAGGGGAAATTGGATGTGGAGTATATGGGAACTGTACTATCTTATCTTTGCAACGTTTCTATAAATATAAAACTATTCTAAAACAAAGTTTATTAAAATTAAAAAAACTATGGAGAACAGTATGGAGGTTCCTTAAAAAACTAAAAATAGAACTACCATATGACCCAGCAATCCCACTACTGGGCATATACCCTGAGAAAACCATAATTCAAAAAGAGTCATGTACCACAATGTTCACTGCAGCTCTATTTACAGTAGCCAGGACATGGAAGTAACCTTAGAGTCTATTGACAGATGAATGGATAAAGAAAATGTGGCACATATATACAATGGAATATTACTCAGCCATGAATAGAAATGAAATTTGAGTTATTTGTAGTGAGGTGGATGGACCTAGAGTCTGTCATACAGAGTGAAGTAAGTCAGAAAGAGAAAAAGAAATACCATATGCTGACACACATATATGGAATCTAAAAAAAAAGATGGTTCCGATGAACCTAGGGGCAGGACAGGAATAAAGACACAGATGTAGAGAATGGACTTAAGGGTATGGGGAGGGGGAAGGGTAAGCTGGGACGAAGTGAGAGGGTGGCATGGACATATATACACTACCAAACGTAAAATAGATAGCTAGTGGGAAGCAACCACATAGCACAGGGAGATCAGCTCAGTGCCCTGTGACCACCTAGAGGGGTGAGATAAGGAGGGTGGGAGGGAGATGCAAGAGGGAGGGGATATGGGGATATACGTATGCATATAGCTGATTCACTGTGTTATACAGTAGAAACTAACACAACTAACACAAGCAATTATACTCCAGTAAAGATGTTAAAAAAAAAAAAAAAAAACTTCCCCAGAATTGACCAGTCTAACAAGACCCATCCCAGTTATCAAAAGAAGCACAGTGGGCTTTCCTCACAGCTGGCTTATGAGAAAACAGGACTATGGAAATTCTTCTAGATGGCTCTTTCTTAGCCTCCATTATACTTCTGAAGCTGCATTTTCATTTTTTGTTGCTCTTCAGCTCAAAAGTCAGAAGAAGGACTCATAAATCACATCTCAAAGCAAGGCGCAGCTGAAGGCTAAATAAACTTGGAAGACCAAATGGGTCAGGAGTTACGCCAACCAAAACTAATTATTATTATTATTTCATTAAGGCCATTCAGGCAAGGGCAGGAATAAAAGGTTGCATGTGAGAGCACTCACGGAGGAGCTGGAGAGAAGCACTTCCTCGTCTGGGATCTTATTTTTTAAAAGAACATCTTGTTTTCTAAATCCAGGGTATCTGATTTTGAAAATACAAGTAGCCAGCAACTCACATGGACCCACCTTTTGCTACGACTCATGAGCAGCAGCCCCCAATCACATGACCATAAAAACTGATTCTGCGAGCCGTGGAAGCTGCCCCCGTCACACACACACCCAAGCTCCTCTCTAGGACTTTCTGTCTCTCCCCTTTCCCTCTATTCTTGCTGTTCTTGTTCCTCCGTGTTACCCACACTCCTCCATGGCCCCACTCGCCTGGTCCAATACTGAAATGTCAGGATGGGCAGAATGTAGAGGGGCGGGACGGGGGAAATGAAGAAAAAGCTCATTGCAACTCCTTCTCCCCAACTCTTCCTCTCCATCAATGAGTTTTGACAAATGTAAACACCCATGTCTAACCACCACCCAAAGCAGGATATAGAACATTTCCATCACCTCCAAGAGCTCCCCAGCTCTCACCAGCTAGAACACACAAAACTAGTCTATGGCAATAGAAATCAGATCAGTGGCGCCTTGAGGTGGAGGATGGGGGCGGCTGACTGCAAAGAGGCACAAGCAAACTTCCGGGTGGTGGTGACAGGTGGATGTATGCGTTTGTCAAAACTGATTTCTACACATAAAATGGGTGCATTTTATGGTATATCCATTATATGCCAACAAAGTTGATTGAAAAAATTCCATTGGTATTAGTTTCAAAGTCCTGGCTATTCCTTCAAGCCCTAGTTATTCAGCTTCCTTGAAGCCTTTCCAGCTCTCCTGGGCCCACAACGAAACCTCCCTCTCTGGACTCACAACCCTCAGAGTCTGTACTGTTCACCTGGCAATTCAGTCAGTATTTCTGTGTGATAGTGTTATCGCTATTTAATTTTTTATGAATTCATGTGTTGTCTCCCAGCTAGACTGTAAGTGCCTTGGGGTTGGGAAATGGTTTCATTTTTCACCAGTTCTTCTAAAGCATGGGGCTCACAAATGCCAAGCGCCTGCAGAGCCTGGCAGCCCCCTTGATAGCTGCTGAGTGGACAGGAATTAGGGACTTGTGTGGCCAGGACACAGCCACTAGAATGTGCACCCACAGGGAGAAGAGAGCGAGCCAGGGAAGGCAAGGACGTGTTGTGGACAGCGAACGCCCACCGGCAGTGACCACCAGCCCCACAGCCCAGCACAACTCTCGTCCTGTCACACTCCTTCCCCAGAACACTCCTGGGAGCTCTCTAGGCTGCTTCAAGCTGTCATCTCGGGATCTACTGGCATCATCATCTTAGAAATTCCCTTCATCTCTCTTGTACTGGCCCCCTGTTTCCCAGACCCTATTTTTTCTTCCCTTTCAGTGGAGCACATCCTTCAGCCAACAGCCCTCTCTAAACAGAACACAAGACTATCTCTGAGGTTGCCCAGCAGCTTCAGAAGCCCCAGGTCAGCTCCTCCCCTCAAAGCTGAGCCTCATACCCGGCTCCAGGGCCACCAAGACTTGCTATAAACCATCTGTGAACTAAAAATGCCGCCTGCCATATCAGTAAACAAGGGATGTTGCAGGCATCAGCCACTACAGCCACTCCCGACGGAGAGCCCTGCGGGAGCTTGGGATGGAAACATAATGCCCAGGGACTTCCCTGGTGGTCCAGTGGTCGAGAATCCACTTTCCAATGCAGGGGACAGATTCAGCCCCCGGTTGGGGAACTAAGATCCCACATGCCACAGGACAACTAAGCCAGAGTGCCACAACTACTGAGGCTGTGCGCGCTCTAGAGCCCACGTGCCATAACTAGAGAGAAGCCAGCGTGCCGCAACAAAGAGCCCGCGTGCTGCAATGAAAGATCCCACATGCCGCAACAAAGATCCTGCGTGCCGCAACTACGACCCGATGTAGCCTAAATAAATAAATAAATAAATGAAATATAATGCCCACCAGTGAATCATCAGATACTGCAGCCACCCGCCCCCGCCCCCCCCACAACAAATGGTGCACCCTGAGTTAACTCAGGATGAGAAAAGACAGGATACTGGCTCCAGAGAGCTGAGGTGCATATCAAAGGAATGACTGTACTGAGCCCAGACTCTTGCATCTTCCCATATATAGAAAAGTGCCAAATTCCTTAACGTCAGATGTCTGGTTTTCCTTTATTAACAGCAATCTTTAGATGTTCCGACTACCTGGTCTTCGTTGCAAAAACTCCTATATATCCTGGCTCCCCACCTTGCCTCTTTGGAACAGTGTCTCAGAGTTATCTGAGATGCTGTGGCCTGGGCTTAAGTCCTCAATTTTGTCCACTGAATAAAATATAACTCTCAGCTCTTAGGGTGTGCATTTTTGTTTTCGGTTGACACATCCTTGACCTTGGATGGTTTCTAGTTCATGTTCTGGTGACCTTTCCATTCAACGTTCATTCAGTGGCTTCTGAGTGCCTGATATGAGCCAGGCACTGTTCTAGACACTAGATAAAGTGGTGGACAAAATAAGCAAGGAAGTCCCTACTCTGGTTGAAGATATGATGCTCTTGGGGGTGGGGGTGTGACCAACGACAATAAGCAGGTGAACAAATAGTATATAGGATGATTTCACATGGTGATGAGTGAGATGAGGAATATGAAACAGAGTGTTGGGACAGAGGTGGTGATTCCTTGAGGTTGGGTGGCAGGAAGGTCTCAGGAGGAAGTGACATCTGTGCTGACAGCTGAAGGGAGCTGACAGGGAGCCATCCACACAGAGACATGGGGTAAGGGCATTGCAGGCAGTGGGAACAGCAGATGCAAAGGCCCTGAAGCAGGAATAAGTTGGATGAGCTTTTTTTTTTTATTTTTTTAACATCTTTATTGGAGTATAATTGCTTTACAATGGTGTGTTAGTTTCTGCTTTATAACAAAGTGAATCAGCTGTACATATACATATATCCCCATATCTCCTCCCTCTTGCATCTCCCTCCCTCCCACCCCTCTAGGTGGTCACAAAGCACTGAGCTGATCTCCCTGTGCTGTGCGGCTGCTTCCCACTAGTTATCTATTTTATGTTTGGTAGTGTATATATGTCCATGCCACTCTCTCACTTTGTCCCAGCTTACCCTTCCTCCTCCCCGTGTCCTCAAGTCCATTCTCTAGTAGGTCTGTGTCTTTATTCCCGTCTTGCCCGTAGGTTCTTCATGACCACCTTTTTTTTTTTTTTTTAGATTCCATATATATGTGTTAGCACATGGTATTTGTTTTTCTCTTTCTGACTTACTTCACCCTGTATGACAGACTCTAGGTCCATCCACCTCACTACAAATAACTCAATTTCATTTCTTAGGTGAGCTTTGATGTGCAGAAAGGAGCTCAGTGCCGCTGGAGTACAGTAGGGAAGTGGAGGATGGGTAGATGAGGTCAGGGAGGCAGGCAGAGGTCAAGTGACCCTGGGCCTCGTGTGCCATGGGAGCAGTTGGGATTTTATCCCACCCATCGTTGGAAGCCTTTGGGGAGCTTTAAGTCTAGCCCCCAGGTCTCCCAAGGACCAAACTCTGCTTTACACATATGCATTCTTCCTCTTGGACCTCGAATCCTGGCCAGGCACTCCAATAGTATTCCTGGCAAACAGAATCTGCTAAAAAGCAACACTGCAGACGCCTGTTCCCTGAATCCCACCCCCTATCTGTTGGGGACCCTCATCACTTTATCTGGGACCCTCCTCCACAACCCAGACTAAGACTTGTGTTTGCCCCATAGTTTCTGCAGCCAGACTGGACCCCCCAGCATCTGTACCAGAGCTATTTTCCCAGACTGCTCACCCTGGTAGGTGGCTCCAGGACCAGGCCTCATTCCACCAAGTGCCCGGGATCTCCATGTGAAACAGCTCAAGGGGCGACAACACAACCCAGCGGGGAAGACTGTCCCCCTTGCCGGCCTCTGCCACCTGACTCACCTTCGCCCAGAGTCTGCTTGAGTAAGTCATGCTTGGCCTGTAGCTTAGTGATGAGGTTACTGCCGTTCACATATTCTTTAAATTTCTGTAAGACACAAGGCACAAGGACATTACCGATCGCAGGGCCAAGTCCTGCCATTTCTGCCTCCATAATGGGCCTCCAGGGCGGGAGGCCACCCTCAAGGCCCCAGGCACGGGGAAAGGGGTTTCTGCGTCAGCTCCATCAGATCCCCAGCTCTGCAAAGCGTGGCTGTCCAGTCCTATGAGGCATGTCAGGTCAGTTTGGGAACACAGAGAAATCTCGGGGGATGGGCGCAGTGAAAGGTGCTTCTGTCAGGTGAGGACTGCAGGAGCCCGGGCAGTGGGCTTCTTTAGCCATCAAAGTTCCTCCGTGCTTCTGGGCCAAGAGCAGGCAGCCGAGACAAGAGAGCGTTATCAGATCTGTCAGAGGGGAGCCTCAGAACATGTCTCATTTTATCTGGCTGCACTCTGAAGGAGGAAGGGCATTGCAGGCCCCTGGAGACGTTCCTATTAAACTAACCCGAACTGCATTTGGGGATATGATTTTCTTCTTTTTACAGATGAGAAAGGTGAGGCTGGCACAAGAAATGATTTGCCCTGGGACCCCAGGCTGCCTCTAGTTCTGGGGCCTGGCGAAGCACAATGCACTTGGAAGCCGTGCCAGGAACGGGACACCCAGAACAGAAACACATCTACCTGCTCCCAGTTCAGCCTGGCCTCGGCCATGCCTCTACACAACTACCAGCTTCCCTCAGCCCTGCCCACCCCACGTCGCCCAATCACAGGCCGGGAGCCCTCTCTGCTGGACCATGAGCCACTGTAGGCACCATCCATGCAGGTTCCTTTCTGGATCCTTGGTGCCTACAGCTGTGCCAGGCATATAGTAGGTGCTGAGAAATTCAGCTGAATCTCTGACCTGGTGGGACTGACATAGCAGAGTAGGAGAGAGACAGTAAACTAACAAAAACATAAGTAAAATACACAATTGGTCAATGGTGGTGAACGCTAGGGATGGAAACAAGGCAGGAATGAGGAACTGGGAGTGAGGGCAGACCTCACTGCAAAGTTGCCATTTCAGCACCGGCCTGAAGGAGGTGAGGAAGGGAGCCATGTGGGTGCACATGGGAGGGAAGGGTCTAAGCAGAGGGGGACGCAGTTACAAAGGCCCTGAGAATGAAGGCACAGGGACGGATGTGATTGCCCCAAATCTGCCAGCTAGTTTCTCACCAAAAAATCCATTCTATTCCCCAGCCAGAAGGCTCAGAAAGGGCGCAGAGGAGCAAAGAAGTGCGCTTCGGCAGCTCAGGACATCTGGAACGTCACCATCTTCCCGCTGAAGACAGGTGTGGGGAAAGGCCCACAGGGAGGGGGCTGACATGTGCCCGGATAAGACTGAGGTCACCGCACCCTGGCCCACCCTGCTGGGTTTCTGGGGCTTGTGGCATCCTGTCTCCTTGGCCGTGGTCCTTCTCAGCTCCTAGGGCCTTGTCCCGTGGTTGCTAAGAGTCACTCCCCCTTGTATCTGTAGACGGTTTTCAAACATGTACATTTGGTCCTCACTGCAATCTCAGATGGCAAATGGTGGAAGCATCACCATTCCCATTCTCCCCAGAACGAAAAAGAGCTCAGAGCTGCGGCCACTCAGTGTGCGATCTTGGCCGGATTTCTGAACATTTCTGGGCCTCATGCCCTCCTCAAGGTAAAATGAGTAGACTCATGGTGCTTCTCCAAGTGTGGTACAGGGACCAGCGGCCTCCTACCCAGCTGGGGAGAGTGTCCACATGCAGATTCCTGCCCTGGAAGACTGTGAGTCTAACCCGAGGAGGGCACCACAGAGGCCCAGAAGTGCTCACATTTCCAGGGTGCCACCTCAGGGAGGGTGGTAGTCTGGGAACCTACGTTTTCAACAAGCTTCCTACATGATTCAAAAGCACACTTCGGTTTGATAACTACTCACCTAGAGGCTCTCTCTGGATGCTTCCAGTAATATAGCCCTCTGATTTTATCGCCCTGTGTTTAAGAATTCACCATAAAAAGCAGAGCTGCAGTATAAGTAGGTATTCTCTCCATCCTGCCTCACTGTCCCAAGCCAGGTGAAGCTCCAATCCCAAACTTGTAACTCATGGTTTGGTGGGTTAGTGCAAATTACACCTGGTTAGTGCAAATTACACACTGGGGCTCTGGGGCTTGGGGATCCTGGCTACTTCTTCCAAGCTTCACCCAGGCTTCACGTGTGACCCATGAAGGAAAGAATGCCATTGAATCATATTAATGTTTGCTTTAAAAGGAGTGTTATGTCCTTAAAAATACCTAAATAATGTCACAACATCACGTAATGAGGTGTACTAGCCAACCAGGTTGATAACTTGAATATTCAGGTCAAAATATAACATCCATGACCCCCATCATGGATGCTGTCTTTTAATTTCAAGCAGGCTGAACCCCCTTCTTTGCTTCTGCTGCCTAAGTGACAATACTCATCCACACTCCTCACTTATCTTTGTAACCCATAAATTCTCTACAAACACAGTAGGCCCCTCGTGGAAGTGGTGAGCCCCCGAAACTGGCATGGGCTGATTCACATAGTATTCACATAGTATGTGCTAAATAAATACTTGAATGAATGAATGAGTGAATCGGTTCTTTCTTGAAAACAACAAAGTCAAAGAGTGTTGATGAAGGAAATGCAGTAGGCGTCAACCGTTGGTTTTTGACAGGGATTTGACGAGGCCCAGCATGAAATGGAGTTGGATGTTAGAATTGGGTGGGTTTGTGACTGGTTAAATGACCACAATCTAAAAGTGCTGATTAATGGATCAATATGAGCCTAGTGGCATGTTTTGAATAACTCTGTCTTTGGCCTGGGCCCTGAAGTACCAATTAGTTTTTTTTTTATTGACAAACTTTAAGGTACAGAAGCCACGCTTACTGAATCTGCAGACACAAGGTCTGAAGACACAGCATATGTGATGAGCAGCCGGATCAAGATCGTGACAGTCTGGAACCATGAGCTGAACCCATCAAGAGGAAATCTAAGCGGTAATAAACATCAGACCCACCCAAGACATCACCTACACATCCCATAGGAGGAGGGTGGCCTCGTCTAATGGCAGTACGGTGGGAATAGAGATTTAACTGATACTAGGTTAAGAAAAAAAAAAAGAATATGATCTTAGGACATATGGAAAGAGAAGCATAGCTCCTAATGTGGAAGGAGGTGAAAGTTTAGCCCTGCTTTGTGCTGGTCACTCCACTGCTGGGAATCTTACTTAGAAGAAGCACCGACAAGTGGAACACGTTCCGGAGAGTGTCGCTAGGATGCTGAGGGCACTCAAAACAAAAGCTTAAGAGGCTGGATTGAAAGAAGTAGATATGTTTAGCCTAGAGAAATAAAAACCCAGCTCCCTGCAACCTTGCCAGACTGTCAAGTAGAATTAGCCTCTCTCTGGGTTGCCCCAGAGAACAGAATTAAGATCAATGACCAGAAATCCTAGTGAGGAAGATTTTTGAAGATAACAGAGATACGGGAAAACATCATAATATCTATAGCCAGCCACAAGCCAAACAAAAGGGTTGTTTGGGGAAGGAGGGAGCTTTTTAATCTGGGGCTGTTCAAGCAGAATCTGAATGACTTTTGGGCAGGGATAGGGTTGAACAGGATCAAACATCAGATGGAAGATGTAAGGTCCCTTCTAACCCCATTCCATGTTCACTAAATACATGTTGAAATAAAGCCCCGATGCCTCTCATCCCTGTTCCCCCTTGGCCAAGTGAAATGTAAGTAATCTGGGATTTTACATGAAGGGCTGGCAACTCACCAGCAATTTGCAAAGATCACTCAGGGTGTTGTTTGCAGAGTCCATGCCTAAATTTGACACAACTTGACATGACAAGCATACACTAAACTTGAGGGTTGTGACTTGAGGCGTGCACCTGGCTCTGTTAGCTCTTTTTCCTCTCACGCTACTGAACACAACTCTCTCTGTATTTTTTCTAGAACAGGAAAATCACAATAACTGTCAATCCAAGATCAAGGCCGGTGCTACCCACTGGCAGCTCACTTTCTGCATTTCACAAAGCCACGCCAGGCAATTTAATCTGAAAAGCACGCTGGAAGAACTGTAGGTCTAACTGACCCACGTGGTTGCTCTGGCTCCCAGTAGTTTGGGCTGCTCCCCAAAATCACTGCCGGGGGGGTGGCAGACGGAGGATCCTGGGCCAGGGCGCCACTTACTGTAAAATAAAACATTTCTGTCTCCTGCTGGTTGGCTCTCCTCTTGGCGATGTTGATCTTGCTCATGTAGGTCTCGGAGGCGGCTGACTTCACAGACTCCGTGGACCGGCTGTGTTGGAAGGCGTCGGAGACGTCGAAGTCCTCCACAGTCAGCATGTCCTGCAAGGTCTGCATGGTGGCGTCCAGGGTTTTTCTAACCTGGGGAAACACAAAAATCCTTCAGGTTGACAGAAATCCTTCAGCCTCAGAATGCCTTTGACACCTCAAAGCCCTTTCCCAGCCGTTCCTTTATTTCTTCCACATGAAGCATCAGGAGGCAGGCAGGACAAAGATGCTCATTCCCATTACAGTGATGTGGAAAGTACGGCCAGCAGCTGGCTGGGGGGAGAAGCCAGGTGGCCTAATCTAAAGTCATGTCATGGGACTGCTTCTGCTGGAGACAACGTCGGAGAATGTTGTGACCAACAAGGAACTTGGGTTTTGAGGTTTGTGTCTCTTTATGGTTATACAACCCCAAACTAGCTCTTCCTGGGAGGCAGGTCCCTGAGGAGGAGCAACGCTAGAAACGCTCCCCGTTTCCTTCATCCAGAGAAGGGAGGGGACACAGCCTGGATAAGGGCAGCACTGTCCTCAGTGAGTGAACTCCCCCGCTGTCGGCCACTGAGTCCATGCAAGCCTAACTGAGAAAAAAACAGCCTCGAGGAAGATAGACCCAAGACACACGCAGTGTGCTCGGTCCTCCAGGACTCCGACTCCTCTCCCAGGACCGAGCGGGACCCCGGAGGCTCCACATGCAAGGCCCGGCCTCCCCACAGCCCTTCACTAAACTGTGCCTAAAGGGCGTACCGGAACTTGGACGGAGGGTCGTTCCAAACACAGTCCTGGGAGAACTGCGTCCACATTCGCTGCACAGTGATTGCTGCTCAAAGTCTCTCTTGTCACTCAGATCTCAACTTAAAAGTCGTCTCCTGGTGACATCAGGCCTCCCCCCACCCACCCCCGACCACCCTCCTTAACTTAGTGTCTGATATTCTGCGTACGTATTCATTTATGGGTTCATTCGCTTTTGTGTTTTACCACCTGTCTTTTCTCACTAGAACATAAACTCCGTGAGAGGACGTACTATATTGTCTCATCCACTCACTTAACTCTGCACAATGTTTAGCGCATACTATGTGCTAAATAAATACTTGAATGAATAAATGAGTGAATCGGTTCTTTCTAACACAGCCTCACAGACGCTCAGGTTCAAAACTGAGCATTTCCATGGCCATGCACAGCCTACCCTGAGGAGCATGTGCTTCACCCTCCTTTCCGTGGCCCCGATTTCCAATTTAAATTCCATTAACATTATTATCCATATACAGCATATACCGTTCCATGTAAACAATTTAAAATGCTTCAGGGGAAGATGTAGGGCATAAAGAAAGAAAGAAAACACTCTGGCCGTATCCTCTCTCTTCTCAGGTTTGAGAAACAAATATATAATTTGTCTCCACATAACCTCCCCACAGGGACTGCTTTGATTCGTTCATCCTCAGCTACACTCTGGCTCACGTTCGTCCTGGCTACGTCCTTTTTGGAGACACAAAGCAACCTGTCCTCTCTGCCTAGAACAGCCCTCTTGAGGTCTGAAGACAGGGACCACGGCTCCCCATCTCCAGCTTCAACTGCACTTCTCAAGGATGGACCTGCCCATGATCTCGGGTGACACTCCCATGTCCTGGTGTCCTCCAATTGGGTGATGTCCTCCCTGGGTGGGGGCATCCCGGCTGGAACCGGAGGTCTCCCATGTGGCCTCATCAGTGCACATCAGAATGGAGCCACTCCAGCTGGTACTTCCATTTGTGCCCACCTGGCGGAAGTCCTGAGCCACCAGCTGCAAGGGAGGTGTGCTGGCCACGGTGAGACAGAAGCTCCCTGGAGCTCAGAATCTATGACATGTTTAGTGTGCCCTGGGTTATTTCTTTGTGTAATTTAAAATACCTACTATATTTCTGACGATAAAAATAACATAAGCTCACTGCAGAAAATAGAGAAAAGCACAGAGAAGAAAACAGAAATCGCCTATACTCCTGTAACCCAGACAAAACCACTATCAACATTCAAAGTACTTCCTTCCAGTCTTTTTTTCTATGCCCGTGAATATGCACAGAAACGTGCACACATACTTCAGTTTACCCTGGTTAGGACAGTACTGAACATAGAGTTCTACTTCCTCTTTGCTTTTCTTTAACATCTTGTGAGCATTCCCCATGCCATCAAAGATTCTTAGTGTAGGTGGTTTTGACAGTTGTGCACCTTACAGATGAACCCTGATTTCTTATGTGTTTCATGGCAAGAGTGGACTCTGCAGGACCAGTCAGGCCTTTGTAAAGAAATCCCTCACAGGGCGGAGGGGCTCACTCACCTCCTCGTTCTCGATCTTGAGAGTGGCCAGTCTGGACTGCAGCTGGTGGTACCGCATAAGCAGTTCCGTCTGGACGGGCTGCTGAGCACTGACCTGGCACACCTGCAGAAATGACAGCCACCGCCTGCGGTTGACCCGGGCCCTCGCCACCTGTGCGTAGCTGGGGCCTGTCTATCATTAACATCCCCATTGACAGCTGCGGAAACAGGCCTGGAAAGGTTAAGTGACCTGCCCAAGGTCACACAGCTTGTACCCAGCGACACCAAAGCCAGCCGGGAGCCAGGGGCCACCCTCTCACGCTCTCGGTTGTGGTCTACATTTGTGCAGCACGTGACGGTTTCCTACTCAGAGCTTGGACATAATCTCATTAAGTGAGACTAATTGGTTAATTTCCAGGCAGGAAGCAGTGGTAAGGAAGCAACTGCCTAAGAGAAGCCAGTGAAAAGAACAAAGGATGGAAACAGTCAGTGGAGTGGCCCAGCAGGAAGATGCTCGAGAGAGAGGCAGGCATGGGGCAGCGGCCCTCTCACAGGGGCTGCTGAGAGAGGAGGGGAGAAGAGAGGAAGATGAGAGAGCGATACTGTTCGCCTACACCCATTCCCACCAGGGCTCTCACTACCTGTGGGCCTGGTTGCCTGGCGTAACTTGGCTGAGCTCATAAGGGACAGCAGGCCTCTGTTCTTTACCACTACCTGGGCAACCCAACCCTGCAGTCACCAGACGATGAGCCAAAGGGCTGGACGTGAGGGCACAGGGAAGGGGCAGGAGCTGTGGGGAAGCCCGGCAGAAGGCATCGCTTGCAAATGAAGAAAGTGGGCAGAGCCATTGGAGGGTCCAGCAAATGCCATCGTTAAAGGCGCCTCCTGGTCCCTCCCTGCTAAGCAGGTGCAGCGACAGCCCAGCTGAGCTCCCACTGGGATCCAGAGGCTGGCTGGGTCCCCCTGACTCTCATGTGCCTGGGTGGAGGGAACGGGGCCACTAGGAGAAAGTTCTGGGCACATGTCCCTGTGGTAGAGATGGTGGAGACGGGGAGGCAGATATGACACCTGGTGGCTGTCTCCGTTGGTTCCAGGGACTGGGGCCTGAGCCCTGGAGAGAGGGAGGAATGACATGGAAAAGCTCAAGGAGCTATTTTCATAAGAAGTTGTGTGAAACTCAGGTAACTAGTGTGCTGCTTAGGGGCTAGTGAAGAGTGCCTTCTCCCATTTTTTTTTCCAGAACATAATGAGGATGTCAGCAGCACAAGCCCTGAAGAAAACTGGGTTGGCTGGTACTCCAAGGGCTCACGGCACTGGAGCACAGGTCCGAGTGGCTCTGCTGAGGCCCCGCCTTCGGTGATTCGAGGCCATCCATCCGAGGGGAGAACGTGAGACGACTGTCTGTGTGCAGATGTGGGACTCCCTTGGGGTCTTCTAGACATAGCTGCGAGGGATTTCATAGGAAGCTAAGGTCTCGCAATTCTGCAGGTAGGGGGCTTGAGCCACCAAGATTAGGGTATTAGTGGTAAACTCCTCAGCTGGGGAAGCCCATGCACCAAGAACTTGACCCCAGGCCTCTCAGCGACGTTCTCCTCCCACCGATGCTCTGGGAGCCCATGGGAGACAGACGGAAGCAACCTCAAACATGGGCTCCTGGGAGAAGCCTACCTCGTCCCCCATGTGGGGCTGGAACTCAAACTTGAGGGGGGGACAGAAGACCTGGTTGCACATGTCCATGACTGTGTGCTTGTCACTTCGGGAATCCAGGTTGTCCACCGCGTTCTCGATGACGTCCAGCCCCTCGTGGCGAGAGGTCTCCAGGTTGTACTCGGCTGAGAGGTAGGTCCGGAAGGTGCGGGCCAGGCTGGCGTGAAAGCCCAAATCACAGCACTTGGAGAGAAGCACACACAGAAGGTGCAGGTGAGGGTGGAGACATGGGGGTGGGGCCGTCACAGTGACTTACAATTACCTCCTATTCCAGGGTCAAACCTTTCATGCTGGAGGCCCTCATGCACGTTGGAATCTTACCACACAAGTCACGGCAAAGCCCTCGGAGGGAGCGGGGGACTGCGATCTGGGCAATGGCAATGCTCCTCGCGGCTCCCCAAACTCACTGCCTTCTTTCTCATCTCCAGGCCTTCACACACGCATTCCCTCTGCCCGAAGACTCTTCCTCTCTCCTCCTGCCTAAATACTCTTCCTTTGGTTTCAGTTTAGAGGTCACTTCCTCCAGGAAGCCTTCCTTGATGTTCTCCCCACTCAGAGTTCACACCAGGTGTCCCTCATCCAGGTGTCCACAACTCCCTCCACCTCTCTCACGGTAACACCCACTGCTTGGCATTGCGTTTGCCTTTAATGTATCAGGGTTATGCAGGCTGAGCTCCATGAGGACAGACCCACTGGCTCTTATCCACTGTTGTACCTCAAGACCTAGAGCTGGTAGGCACTCAATAAAAATTTGGTAAACAAAAAGATGAAAGGGCTGTGTGAAAAAGAAAGCTGAAAGGTCGGAAAGAGGAGGGGTCTGGCCTCCGGGCATTTGGACGGCAGGGCCAGGCAGCTCCCTCTCCTGGGGGTGGTGATAATGGCGATAATGGGTCCCCTCTGCAGCCAAGGGAAGAGCGGTGACCCTCTGACTTCCTGATGGGATACACCAAGGCCAGAGGAAAAGGACACACCCACCCTCAAGGAAGCCTGACCGAGCATCTGCTGGGCCGGATCCCTGTCTGCATGAAGACATGCGAAGCAGCCCCAGCTCCGTCACAGACGACGCAGGAGCCTCCCCGAAGGCGCCACTCACAGAATTCTTTCCCGAAGCCTCATTGTCCTGCCAGTGTGTCCTGCACAGCTGGTGCTCAGGAGTCAGTGTTCCATTTTCCTCTTGCTTAAACTGCCTGATTTCTCCCAACATAACATCCCCAAGTAAAGCTGACCTGTATAATTTTGTCTCATTCATTATTTTCTTCTGTATGTGCATGTGTGTCTAGTGGACTGGACCCAGGGATGTTAAACAGATAAGCATCTTTACCACCCTGGGAAGTTCCCCAGGGCATGAACTGTGTATGATCACCCCTGTAACCCCAAACCCAGTAAAAGACCTGGTGTAGAGGAGGGCGCTTGGAAAGTGCACGCTGAATTACAACCGCCCAGCCCAAGTGTGCAAGGGCCGCCAGAGGCCCACTCCCACCCATGGAGGTAGAAGCCACAAGGTGATACTCCTCTCCCAGGCCCCAAAGGCTCCCTGTGCTTCTCCTCCATCAGGGCTCCAGGGGCCATTGGCCGCCCCACATGTCAGCTAAGGACAAGGGCCAGCCCTCCCTCAGCTGATGACTCGCACCAGGCGGTGCAGGACCCTGTTCAACCCCAGACTCCCCAGGAGCTCACGTCAATGAGGTCGGAGACATCGTGGATGTAGTATTTGCTTATAGCTGCGTTGGTGGCCGCCAGATTCAGCAAGTAGTCGTTCCGGGCCTTGGTGCATTTCAGCTTATTCTCAGAATACTTTGCCTGCCTCTGGAGGAAGGAAAGAGTGGATGTGAGAGCAGAGCCACTGATGGGAGGGATTTGAGATTTTCTTTACGGTCATTGCCTGCGATCAGCTCCCCGCACGGCCCTGGAAAGCCTTACTCCATGGGCCAGGTGAGTAAGATCTGGACCCTGTACTCAAAAAGCTCACTTGACACTGCACATGTGCAGCCATCGTCAGCACTGTCGGGTAAGCAGTGGCCTTTTCCGGGGGTCTGCCAGAGCGGAGTGTAACTAAGACCTCCGGAGGCCCCTACTCAACACCCCCAGAGGCTGCCCAAACCCAGACGACGGCCTGCGAAGCCCTCCTGACCTGGCTCTTCCTCCACGTTCCTGTCATCCCCTCCTCTGCACGTCCTTTAAGAGGCCAAGTTCATTCCTGCCTCTAGACTCAGACCCATTCCCTCCGGCTGGCAGGCCATCCTTCCAGGTCCCTGCGTGGCCTGCTCCTCCACGTCATTCAGGTCCTTAGCCACGGTCACACAGTCGCATGGGCCTCTGACCACACAACCTTGTCTAAAATGTGTCCCCGGCATCTTGACCACCCCCTCCCCACATTCTGTCCTGCTCTATTTTTCCCATTCATTTAATCTTTGTTCAATTTTTAGTGATTATTTTCATTTTTATTTAATTTTTAAAAGACTTTTTTTAGAGCAGTTTTAGCTTCACAGCAAAACTGAGAGGAAGGTGCTGAGATTTCGTGCACACACCCCTACTTCCATACACACACTGCGTCCCCCAATATCAACACCCCGGGGCACCAAGTGGTACATTTGTTACAATTGATGGACCTATACTAACACACTGTAGTCACCCAGAGTCCACAGTTTACCTTAGGGTTCAGTCTTGGTGTTGTACATTCTGTGAATTTGAACAAATGTATAATGACATGTATCCATCATTATAGTATCAGAGCAGTTTCCCTGCCCTGAAAATCCTCTGTGCTCCACCTGTTCATCCCTGTCTCCCACCAAACCGCTGTAACCACTGACCTTTTTACTGTTCCATAGTTCTGCCTTTTCTAGAATGTCATATAGTTGGAATCGTACAGTATGTAGCCTTTCCAGATTGGTTTCTTTCACTTTGTAACATGCATTTAAGGTTCCTCCGTGTCTTTTCATGGCTTGACAGCTCATTTCTTTTTAGTGCTGAACAACATTCCATTGTCTGGATGGACCACAGTTACTTAGCCACTCACCTACTGAAGGACATCTTGGTTGCTCAATTTTTTTCATAAGTACTTTTCACCACCCCAAATTATATTTTTTACCTCTTTGATTACTTGCTGATTTTCAGGGTCCCCTGCTAGAAAGTAAGCTCTGTGAAGTCAGGGACTTAATGGTCCCTGTTCATGACTGAGCCTACAAGACCCAGAACAGTCCCTGCGTGGGCAGCATGAAGTGATTGTCACTGGCTGTCTGGATGTGCGTGGTGGGGAGAGGCGGGGTGGGCAGCCAGAGGTGCAGTCTTGGCTAGGAGCTGGACCGCCTCCCTGGGAAGCTGCTTCTGTTCTGGGCCATCCTGGGCAGGAAGCAGTAAAGAGTCCGTGGGTTGGAGAGCTGTCCCCTTGCCCCCTTCAGACAGATGAGTCCCACTGCTGAGGAGAGAGACGGCTCTCTTTAAAGAAACAGGGCTTCTTCCTACCTAGGCACTCTCAACCTTCCTTCCTCCAGATTGAGTTCTCTAGCTGTTCAGTAGAGATGCCCCCATTGTCAGCCTTTTAATTCTCTTCAGACATCTCCTCTGACCTTTCTCCAGGGTTCACTTATTCTGGGAATTTCTAGAAACAAACTTTGGGTTATACCCTGTACCAACCACACACCCAACCTCCACAGAGAGTTTTGAAATTCCTGGCCCATTTCCAGGGGGCTACTATAACCCTGAGACCATTTTCAGCCCTTCATGGACTCAGAAAATTTTATGCTTGGAAAGGATATTTGAAGATATCTTAGTTTAATTCAGCCATTTTATAGGCGAGGAAATGAAAACTGAAAAGAATTTGGTTGTCCAAGAGCCAAATGGCCAATTAGCATACAACTCTGAACTAAAACTTAGTCTCCAGACCCCACTAACCAGTGCTTTCTCTACCTCTCTACATATCCCCTCTATAGCTACCCCCCTATGTTGTAGCTCTGTAATTCCCTGCCCGGTTATCTTATTTTTAAACATTCATTTCTAGTATATTCACAGACATATTGTACAACCATCACCACTATCTAAATGTAGAATATTTTCATCACCCCAAGAGAAACCCTGTACCCATTAGCAGTCACTCTCCATTCTTTTCTGCCCCAGCTCCTGGCAACCAATAATCTACTTTCTGTCTCTATGGATTTGTCTACTCTAGACATTTCAAATAAATGGAATCATGTAATATGTGGTCTTTCGTAACAGGTTTCTTTCACTTAGCCTACTGTTTCCAAGGTTCATCCATGCTGTAGTCTGTATTCATTCCTTTTCATGGCTGAATATTCCCTTACAGGGATTCACCATATTTTATTCATCAGTTGACAGACGTTTATTTATTTGGATTGTTTCTACCCTTTGGCTATTATGCATAATGCTGCTATGAACATTCGTGTGCAAATTTTTGTCTGGACATATGTTTAAATTTCTCTTGGGTGGATACCTAGGAGTGGAACTGCTGAGTCATATGGTAACTCTATGTTTAACATTTTGAGGAACTTCCAGACTATTTTCCAAAGTGGCTGCATCATTTTACATTCCCTCCAGCAATGTATGACGGTTCCAATTTTTCTACATCCTCACCGACACTTGTGATTATCTGACTTTTTTATCTTAGCCATCATGGTGGGTGTGAAGTGGTACCTCACGGTGGTTTTGATTTGCATTTCCTTAATAACTAATGATGCTGAGCATCTTTTCATGTACTTATTGGCCACTCATATATGTTCTTCAGAGATATGTCTATTCAATTCCTTTGCCCATTTTTTAACTGGGTCTCTACCTGGTTATTGTGGAGCATATTTTTCTTTGCCTTTGGAAATTACCCTGAAATTTTATTTTATTTGCCTTTGGTTACTTTGCCAGCTTACCCAGGTCCTGTTGGATTATGTTCCCACTCAATCTCCTATAATTTTTAAGAGCTGTAGGATCATATAATCATAGAATTAGTCTCATAGAAGCCCAAATAAACATCTGATGCAATGTTTGGCAAATAGAAAGAGCTCAGGAAATGTTTGCTGATGGCATGGAATGAATGAATGCAAAGAATTCAACAAGAATATCATAGCTTTTTAAGAAGAAAGGAACCTTATTAGTAACCCAATCTAGGATGACAAAAAGCAGCACGCACACTGCCCCTCTAAATTCCTTGATCGAGGCAGACATCATTAATTGATCACAGCACTGTCTTTAACTAAAGGCTCGAGAGGGCTCACAATCCTCAGCATAGGGCTCTGGGCAGCCACTATCAATTGATCAGAGTTGACATGAGAAAGGAGATTTGTTTGCCATCACTGTCAATTTTTAAAATTGAAGGTCAGGGACTTCCCCAGTGGCGCAGTGTTAAGAATCCGCCTGCCAATGCAGGGGACATGGGTTCAAGACCTGATCCGGGAAGATCCCATATGCCGTGGAGCAACTAAGCCCGTGTGCCCCAACTACTGAGCCTGCGCTCTAGAGCCCACAAGCCACAACTACTGAGCCTGTGTGCCACAACTACTGAAGCCCGTGTACCTAGAGCCCATGCTCCACAACAAGAGAAGCGACCGCAATGAGAAGCCCGCGCACCGCAACAGAGAGTAGCCCCCACTTGCCGCAACTAGAGAAAGCCCGCACGCCACTCGCCGCAACTAGAGAAAGCCCGCGCGTAGCAACAAACACCCAAAGCAGCCAAAAACAAATTAATTAATTAATTAATTAAAAAATAAATAAATAAATAAAATAATATTGAAGGTCAGAGAGTTGCTGTACATGTGGCATCTTCGAAACTCAGCCTGACTCCAAAACTAGCACTTTCACCATGCCCTACCAAAGCACTTTTCCATCACCAACACACAAGGATTCCAACTGGCCCGGCTTTGGCTTGGCGATGGCAATTTCTTCAGGATGGTTCTTTACCTGGTTCCCAGGTGCTGGCTGGTACGCCAGCACTGTTCCCTCTTGTTGGGACATACGAAGTCCCAATCAGCCCCCCAGCCACTAAACTGACGTCCAGGGCAGGCCCCACCCCCACTAATGCCTGGTGATTCTTGCCAGAATGTGCTCGCTGGGCGAGTCTCATCGCAGTTCAGCTGTCTTGCCAGCTGAGTGCCTCTCCTGTTGTTGACCCTCACCTGAGGCCTAACAAGTCTGAGCAGAGGTATGGCCAGCCCTGCCTCCACCATGACACTGACCTCCAAGACAGCAGACGCTGGCAGCATTATTCCACCCTTAGTCCCTCAGGGTGCAGAGGGGGAGGCTGAGGCTGTGGGGAGCCTGGACCTCCCCTTCCTTCCCACCCCGATACCCGGGGCCTTCACTCGCCTTCTCCTTCATCTTCTCAATCTTCTTCACGGAGCTACGGCGCTGGGGCCGGTCCTCGTGCCGGAGCAGGTTCATGCTGAGGTCTCCCGACTTGTTGAACTGCTTCTCCTCCTGCTTCTCGGCCTCCTTCAGCTTGCTTTCTGCACTGATGCTCTCCGCATGGTACATGTGGTAGGTTTTCATGACCTGGAGACACACGAGTGCGGGAAATAACAGGCTGTTACGGCCCAGCAAGGGTGGTCCTAGCGCTGGCAGCCCCCTTCCAAGTTCTGTGTTCCAGTCAGCTCTGTCCCTGCCCTCTTCCCACGACATGCTCTGAAATCCCACAGCCCTTTACTTTTGCACAAACTGTCTGAGGACTGGAAATGATGATCAGCAGCAGCAGCAGTTTCATCATCATCATCATCAACAACATCATTAAGTGCTTACTAAGTGCCAGGAATGGACCAGTAAAGAGGAAATTTAAAAGGGCCACCACAGGCCCCGGGCATTTTGGGGCTCTCAGAGGTGATATGGTGAACATGGCCTTCCTCAGCTGCCCTCTCCAGCCCTGCCAGCTGTGTCTCTTGTGTCCTACTCCCTCCCCACAGTGTCGTTGGAAAAGGCCCTCCTCAGGTACCCGTGGGATTTCCATGGGAACATCCTTCTTACACACAAATCATTATCTCAGCTGTTTCCTTAAGTAAAATTGGCCTGTAAATGGCTCTGTTCCCCAAAGGAATATTATTGGGTAACCTAATAGATATTCTATGCTTTCAGAAATAAACTCGTCCTTGGCTATAAAATGAATTCCTATAAAGAAAATTGCACTTTGCTACTCTACTTCCACATTAAGAGTTGGATATTGTTATATCAAGGGAATTTTTGAGTCAGAAGGAATCCTATACATCATCTAATCCAACCACCAAGTTTTACAAATAGGGAAACTAAGGCCCAGGAGGACAGAGTGACTTATCCAAGATCGTACAGTGTTATCAGTGTAGTTCCCAGACTTTACATTCATGTGATCATCATCACAGTCAAGATATAGAACACTCCTATCACACCAAAAAGACCCCTCTTGCCCCCTTCCAGTCGATCCCCACCCCTTACCCCAGCTACAGGCAATCACCAATTTGCTTTCTGTCTCTGTAGATTGTTTTTGTGTGTTCTAGAACTTCATGTACATGGACCCATAGAGTATAAACTCTTTTACACCTACCCTTGCTCACTCAGCATCATTTTTTTGAGATTCTCCCATGCTGTTGCATGTATCAGAAGTTCTTTTTTACTGCTGAGTAGTATTCCCTTCTATGGCTATACCACAATTTGTTTATCTGTTCACGTGTTGATCGTTATTGGGGTTGTTTGCAGTTTTTGGCTCTTATGAATAAAGCTGCTAGGAATGTCCATGTACAATTCTTTATGTGGACATATGTTTTCGTTGCTCTTGGGTAAATACCTAGGAGTGGAATGGAGGGTCATATAGTAAGTGTATATCTAACCACATTAAAAATCTGGTCTCAGACTTTTAATTCTACCCTATCATACCGGTTCCTTAATTCATTACCATTTGTTCAGCAGATGTGAGTATTTGGGGCAGCCTTAGAGCAAGCTGGGCCAGGCCCATACCAACAGTATTCTATCTCCCAGTCCCCAACTAGGAGTACACTTCCCTTTGCAATATCAAGTTTATGACCATCTTTCTATGCTAAGAAACACAAGAAATGTCTGGGATTCATGGCTCCTGAGCCATGTTGGTCCTCTTCTCCTGTTGTTTGGATAATTACAGCAGCTAATGGAGCAGAAGCTTCCGCCTCGGGATGGGATGTGCTTCTGACTAGCCAGGCCCTTTAAGTCAAGGAACTCAGAATGAATTACTGGCCAATGTTATAACCTTATTCACTGTCATTTAAAGTCCTGCAAAGTGAGACTTTTAAATGAGGACTTCCTCTGTGATTCTTACTGTGAAATCACAGCATTGATCTGTTGTTAAGAAAGTCCCCTTTGTCATATGTCAGGAGTCAGTGGGGGCAACATCTATCGTACAGCATGTCAGGTAAGAATATGGCCTCTGGCCCAAATGTCTGGGCTGAATCCTGATGCTGCCACTTACCAGCTGTGTGACCTTGGGCAAGTCACATAACCTCTCTGACATCTGCTCCCTCATCTATAAAATGGGGATGATAATGGCACCTACCTCATAGGTTTGTCGTGAGGACTCAATAAGTTAATTTTTTATAAGGTGCTAAAAGCAATACCAACCACACAGTAAAAGCCATGTAAGCATTAGCTGCTACCATCATCACCACCATCGACATCCCTGATTTGGGCTGAGGGTTTGAAAATCTTGAACTTACTCACTTGACTTCAGGAAAATGCTCACAAACTCTAAAAAACATTAGCTCATGTGAAAAAAAATTATTCTACACCATGCTTCTCCCTCCTTTCATCCTGAAAACCTCCCCACATTTCAAAACAATAAATGAAAAACTGCAATCAACTTTTCTTCTTGGGTCTTGGTGGAAAGACTTCTTCTCGGCATCCCACCCATCTCTGCTCATCTGCAGTTGCCCTAAAGCCTCTAGAGATGCTCTTCTTGCTGATTTCATCCACTCCTTATGCCAATACCTCTAAGTTTCTTTCTAAACAACTCAATGGACCAGAAAGTGTGTCGGATCAATGTGTTCTCGACATCTAGTGGCCAGAAGGGATGACTGCAGGTTTACAGATAACCAAAGCAGTTGCCTACTTTCAACCATCTTTAAGCCATGGCTCCTGGAACATAACGCAGCTCAGAGTCGGGAAGCCGGCTGAAGGCTGTCTTCGGGCCTCTTTCCCATTCTTGAACCTTTCCTCTACACCTCCACATTCACAGACACCACTGGTTTCTTTGCTCCTCCCCCTCTATGTGATCCAACTGGTAATTCCTGATCCCAAGAATAATGGTGAACTTGATCACCTGGTGTCACTTACGTCAGACAGCTGCCACAAAAGAGTTTACCTAGGGGCATCTCTGAAGTGAGTCTAACTATTTATGCCCAGAATCCTCTAGATGTTTCCTTTATTTAATTACCTGAAACATGGGCTTCAGGATGAAAGGCCCTTAGCTCAATAGTCTAGAACAGCCTGCTCAGTATTGCCAGTCCAGGAGATGAATAATATTTTAAAATTATCTATTACTTCAGAGTTTGCAAACCTCTCTTTTCATTATCAGCAAGGAGCATTTCAATTAATGTTTACTCCAATCCTGGGAGGCAGCATGATAACAATAATAACAACGATAGCAGCTAACACTTACTGACCACTTACTACACGCCGGGCCTAGTTCTAAGCACTTCACAAATATTAACTCACTTATTTCTCACAAAAACCCTGTGACACAGACTATATCATCTCTGCTTTACCAAAGAGGAAACCACGAAATAGGGATGAAAGGATCCTCTGCCCCACAGGGACTCAGGAGACCCGGTTTTGAAACGTGACCTTCCCACCACTTGCTGGATGACTGTGGCAGAGGCTTGACCTCTCTGTGCTGCCTGGCAAAGGCCAGAGAGGGGGGGCTAGTAAAGAACTCAGTAAGCTGTGACTGTAGAGTGATGGGCTGACAGCAGTGCTGGGGTGGGGAAGGGAGCCAAAGTGGATGCAGGAGCTCAGCTGAGGCCAAGTCACTGGGACCTGGTCTTCAACCCGGGATCTCCGGAGGGGCCCTCAGAGGCACCCACCCAGCTTACTGCCAGATGGGCGTTCTCTTTCCAGCCCTCAAGACCCTATCAGGGAGAGCCTTTCAGAAGAAGTCCAGCACAGGCTAAGAAGCACTACGTAGGAACATGGAAGTGAGACCACTATTCTTGGCCCCAAATCAGTTTCATAGGTTCTCAGAGGCCCTCCAGAAACTTTGGTGCATTAACCTGTCATTGAAAGAAACTAAGGCCCAGAAATAGCAAGCATGTGGCCTAAGTCACACAGCAAGCCAGATGGCCGGGCCTTCCAAGCTGTGGACATTGCCTTTTCTGGTGATCATGCTGCCTTTGCTGTGTACACTTTGCCTTTTGCATCTTCCCAAACCCTCAGATCACGAAAACAGGAAAGTACTATCTGTACAGCTCTTCAGATCTGCATTTACATGCAAAAGAAGGCAAAGGCAATCTGGAAGTTAACAGCATTAATACAGGGACATGCTGGGGCAGGAAAAGGATCAGTTTTTAGAAAATGGGTTCTCAACAATGCAGTCCATGTACGCTTCCTCCACCCCACAGGAAGGGCCATCCCTAGGCCACACAACAGTTGTGTATGAGGTGAGACCCTGGGCCAGGACATGACAAAGACACCCTTGAAGGAAAAGAGAAGTACTCAAACTTCAGTCTGACCGCCCACACTCTGTGTGGTCTACGTTCTCCGTAGAACTTATAATCACTGTCTTATTCCTTTTGCACGTTTATAAACTGTCTCACCCAACTAGAGTGCAAAGTCCATGAGGGCCAGGACCTTGTCCATGATCATAATCCCTGTATTAGAGCAGAGACTGGCACCCAGCAAGTAGCAATATATATTTGCATGAATGAGTGAACGACAGCTGGCTGGCTGGCTGGTTAAATGGGTGGGTGGATAGGTGGGTGCGTGGGTGGGTGGATGGATGGATAGATAAGTGGGTGGGTGGGTGGATGGATAGGATGGAGGCAGGATAAAACAGGGGAGGTAGATTCTATTGCCTTTGCTCTGGTGAATATATTTGGGGGTAGGGCAACAGCTACACCTTCAATCATTTAATATTTATTGAACAGTTCATTATGTGCTAGTTACTGCACTCGGTGCTATAATAGGAAACACTACAATGTAGAAGACAGATATGGTCTCTGCCCTCACAGAATACACACCTTAGTAGGGACACAGACAGTTATACAAGTGATTATCACAGGGTGTGATAAGTGCGATGATGAGGGGGGTACAGGGTGCTAAAGGAAGGCTTCCTGAGGAAGTGATATCTAAACTGAACCTTGAAGGAAGAGCAGCTATTAGCTGGGTGAACAGGGGCTGGGGTGGGGATGGATTATTCCAGACAAAGGAAGCAGTGTCAGCACTAAGCCCAGTAGAAGCAGGAGCCAAACAGGTTTGAGGAACAGCTTACAGGTAGAAGAACATCAGGTGTTTGTTTGCAAACCAGCCAACGGAGCCACTTTCTTCTCCTCCCTGAGCTCCTCCCCCTCAGCAGACATCTGTCGTTTCTCTCTGCCTAGGATCATCCAGTCCTCCTCCTTCTGGAACATCTTCCTGATTTTCTTTGAGGAAATCCCCCAAATTCCGCTCCACCATCCTCAGTCCATGTGGTTCATGGGAAACTGACACTACCCTCCAATCCCTGGGTGCGGGGCAGCAGACCCAGGCCTGACCTATCAGTATGCATGATGTTAATCTGGCCACAGTGATGGGACCCCAGCCAGGCCAATTAGAGACAGCCCTGGGCCTCCGCTGGAAACACCAGGAAGGGAGTGTTCACTTTCCACTAGGGGGCGCTGAGCTGATAGGAAGTGAGCTTGGGGGGGTGGGGGAGGGTGGGGAAGAGGGATGGACTTGGGCCAACTTTGTCACCACAGGGGAGAAGCCTCCTGCAGAGGAAAACACCACCAAATAAGGGAGGGGAGGGTGGAGGGAAGGGAGGGAGGGAAAGGAAAGGAAGACAGAAGGAAGAAGGAAAAGTGAGGGAGGGACTAGGATAAAACGGAGGAGACGCAGTTCTGCTGCCTCTGATCTGGTGAGTGTATTGGCGGGGGGAGCAGCTACACCTTCAATCATTAAATATTAATTGAACAGTTTATTACGTGCAGGTACAATATACCAGGTGCTCCCAACAGTACTGCGTGGAAGGCAGATAGGGCCTCTGCCCTCAGATTACTCACTCTACTGGGGAGATAGACAATGAAACAAGTGTGTCAGCCTCTGAGATTCAATAAATTGCCATTTTTACATATGTCAGGTTTTCCTGGCTTTCCATCTCTTGCTACTGAATGAGTCCCAAAAGGCAGACTTCCTTCCCCGCTAGCCTCCCCACTACCCAGGATCAATCCTGGTCTCCACTGGCCACACTTAGTGCCTGACTCACAAACACTGACCGGCTGAACAGGGGCTACTCCCCGTACCCCGGCTTCCTGCTTCTCTGCCTTGCTCTCCACCCAGGAAAGTCCATTGTCATTCAGCTCCAAATCCAATGCCATCTCTTCTCCGTTCACACCGTGTCCATATCCCCACTGACGCTTGTCACATGGCGTAGCCACATCCCATCCTCTCGACACACTGATGATCAGTAAACGTCTGCTGAGTGAGTGAAGGAATGTCTACGCAGGAGAGATGAGGAGGGGGAGGAGGTTGTCTAGAAGGAAACCTTGTTCCCCCCATTCTTCTTAGGACCACCGCCATCCCTAGATGACACTGGGCATACGCCCTGGCCAGCAGCTGTGACAGTCCAGCAGGGCCTGCCTTGCCCCGAGTCAGAGACGTGCCCTAGTCTCCCTCCCTGGGCGGCGTGGCAGGAAGATACAAGCCTGAGAGGAGCCTCAGAGTTCCTCTAGCTTTGTGCCTTCATCCCGCAGATGGGGAAATCGAGGACCAGAGCCCAGCTAACTGGCACTGCGTCAGTGTTTCCCAAAGTGTGCGACGGAAACCGCTTGTGTTAGTGAGGTGATTTCAGGTGTTACACCTTTTCAGTTCTCTTGGAATCTTTCTGAGTATATCGGGAGGAAAAACTCAGTTTGGTGCTCTCATGTCTAATGCCTGCTTTGAAGGCACTGGCAGGAGTTAACCCTGTTTTTTCTTCATTTAGCTTATGGAACCTTTCTATTTATACCAAGTTGTTTTTCATTTGCTGATGTGAAGTATCATTTCCTTCCAAAATAAATACATATAAGTAATTTATATGTGTATGTTTATGTCAATAGTTGAATGTATTTATGTAAGTAGCTTTTGGGAGTAGACTTGGAGCAGGCTCCGCCACTCCCCCGCTGGGTGACCTTGGGCTGGCTACCCAGTCTCTCTGTGCCTCGCACCCCTCATCTCTAAAATGGGGTGGTAATACTACCACCTACCTCAAAAGTGAACCGAGGATGAAATGAATTCAGACACTGGGCATTTAGACCAGTGCCCAGCACGTGATAAGCACCATATAAAAGTGGAGGCTCTAATTATTAGTGATATGAAACAATCTCCAAAACATAACCACAAAAGCAAGATGCAGAACAGTAGGCCCAGTTGTTGCCACTTGTGCGGGATATGTGTGTCCATGTATGCTTAGTGATGAATTAAATATCTTTGCAAGGAGCCACCAGCTGAACTAGAAACTAGTAACCGGGCTTGTACAGGAGGAGGGGGAGAGGTGGGCAGCAGGAGACATACTTCTCACTGTGTATCTTTTTGTACTGTTTAACTATCGGTTTTTTTTACAAAATGCATGCATTATCTATTTCTAACTTTAAATATTCAACAATTTTTTAAAAAGGTAAGTCTCTCTGGCTCAAGTATGTAACATGTGTAATAGACGGCAAGCCTGGAGGATCGGAGAGCAATCAGGAGGTGGCTGAACTTTTTTAGGCAAAATATTCTCAGAGCTCGGGCTGGCCTAGTGGCATTGTAGGGTAGAGGAGAGAGGGAAGATTTAGAAGTATAAATGAAAAATATTTATGCTTCACCCTTTCATAAAACACACAATGATTTAACACTGACGTTCACCAGGCACTGTGCTATACTCTATGCCACTCACTCTTAGAATCCAGAGAGATGAGGTGGTGACACTCCCATATTCTAGGGAGCTGAGGCTCAGAGGGTGTAACAAGTGACAGGACCTTGAACCCAGGTCCATCTGGCTCTAAAACCTGTGCTCTTTCCAGTATACAAGGCTGCCTACCCATGAATTAATTATGACTGGGAGAGGTTTTTTTTTACAAAGGAGTCAATTTAAAGAAAATTATTAAGTAAATGGCACAGGGCCCAGTGACATGATGAAACCTCAGTGTTTATACCTCAGTGATGACAGATGTCAGTCCAGGAAGACACCAGTGAGCTTGGGATGGAGCTGGGGCCAGAACCCATGTTGCTGGGTCCCGTCTCAGGCTCTCTCCACCACTGCATCCCTGAGAGTGGTCATCAAGAGGGAGACACCTTTGCAAAAATTTGCCTGGGGGCCCAGAGTTGATTTCATACCCCCGAGCCCAGTGCACAATCAAGTCAAAGCTGGAGTAAGTAAAAGGTAGAGCCCATTCATTACTCCAACTGGTGTCTACCTGTCACCAGCAGCAGTTGGTGTGGATGCTCCTCAGGCCCCCTGCACGTCACCCTGAACCAAGTCTCAGGGGCCCCACTAGCAGTGCTGGGCTTGGAAGACAGGCCCAGCAGCCCTGCCTGGGAGAGCCTGGAGTAGGGCTACTGAGCCCAGCGGAGGGGCCAGGTGGCGGATGCTACAATGTTTGTCAGTGCAAAGCACAACAGGTGCATTTCGTGATCTAGAACTATATTGAAAATCTGAACGTATTTTTAGCTGAACAATGAAAACAGAGTGCTTTGTTATTGTTTTGTTTTGGTTTTGCTTCTTCTGGAGCAAAGACTGGCACACTGGCCCACATTCTCACCCTCTGCCCTTCTTTCCTCTCAGGCCAATACATGATGATCAAGAGCTATATATTGTGTCAGGCTGATGGGAGTTTAGGGAAAAATACGTGAGGTGTGACGTGTGTAGGGTGTGTGTGTGTAAGCACTGGCATGTTTTAGAAAGGAGGGCACCTCAAGGTGATGAGGACTGGGCAGAGGGAAGCCTTGTTGAGTGAATGAATGAATGAACCAATGAACAAATGAACCTACAAAATGCCCAGCCCTGCCGTCTTCTCTGTGTCCTTCCTGTCCCAGGTGGAGACAAGCCTTTTCCCTAAAGTAGGAGACGGGTGGCAGTAAGCATTCATCTCTATCATCATTATGCCTAGTACCACCTCCTCTATAAAACACTGAAAGAAAAAACGTGGGGCTTACTGGACAGTCCTTTCTCTACATCATTTCCTCTTTAGTCCCTGTGGTCATGACTCTGGGGATGGGGGAGGAGGGAGCATCTAAAGGCTTGCATAACAAGGCATGGTAACCAGAAAGTGCTCAAAGCAAATCTCTAGTAAGGAAGCGTGGGATTGGGGTCCAGAGCGCCCTCAGCAACTGGGTGCTGTGGTGGACTGTTTGCAAAGAAGGCCACAGTAGTTGACCGATGGCCTCAGGGATGCCCCTTTGCATCGTCACTTTGCAAGCAGTTTACTTCTCCATCCCACAACTCTGGGCTTGGCTGTGTGACTTGATTTGGGGAATGAGATATTAGCAAATGTGACACAAACAAAGGCTTGAAACCCCACTGGGGTTTTCCCATTTGGGACTCTTTTTTTGAATGGCCAGGAAACTGTAGCCACATCAGTGGCCCCAGTTGAACCCAGCCCAAATCACCAACCCACAGAATCACAAGCGAATAAAATGGTTGTCGTTTTCAGCCACTGAGTTTTGACAGAACTTGTTATGCAGCAGTTGATAACTGATACAAAGGCCTTAAGCCAGGCTTTACTTCTTTGTGCCTCAGTTTCTTTATCTGTAAAATGTGTGTCAGTTAAATAACGTGTATAAAGTATCTAGCACAGTGTGAGATACATTCTGGCCATGGTTGTTATTATTATCCTTGTTTTGAGGTCCAAAGATGATATTTGACTTGGCCAAGCTGGGAGGTGGTGCAGCAGGAATTCAAACCCACCTCCCTCTGTAATTGGTTTGCTCTGCCATGATCCTATGTTGTCTCTCCTGCTCAGAATTCCCTTTCTCTTCCTCTGTCCCCCTCTGCTTTGTTAATTCCTACCCATCCAAAGGCACCAGGCCCAGAACTCACCTTTGATCACAGTAGCCCGCCTGGGGCCAGCCCTTTTCTGAACCCTCAGTCAATCTCTCGCACATGCACAAAGCCCACCCCTCATTTCTTCACTCAGTGAATATGTATTGATTGCCTACTGTGTGCCAGCACTGCCCTACGGGGACAGCTGTAGAGAACCTGGCTCAGCTCCCCCAGGCTCACAGTCTAGGTGCCCTCCCTCCGAGTCCAGGTATCCAGCACATGCTAGGCTCTGTCTTAGGCAGTGATATCATCAGTTCACAAGTTTACTCTCATTTCCCTGCGCAGATTCTAAACTCCTTGCAGGCAAAACCAGTTTCTTTCACTTATTCATAGATCCTTCCCTCCCTGGGAACACCAAGGATGTACAAGACACTTCAAAGACCAACTCTTGAAATGTTCACGGCCGGCTGCTATGCCTCCTGTGGTGCTAAGTCCACAGAAGGCAGCCCCAAATATCTGAATTTAAATGAATTTCTGGGCAACTACTGAAAACTCAGTGCAGGCGGGGAATGACCCGGTGGGGGGCAGGGGGTGCTGTTGGCACCACCGTGTTCTCACTTTTCTGCAGCACATGGCAAAAGGAGAGAGTGGGGAGGGGCTGGCCCTTCCTCCCCCACCAGCTCCAAGGCCATTGCCAGGCTGCTGGGAGATGGCAAGCAGGGACCAGCCTGCCTGCCTGGCCTGCGTGTCTAAGGCCAGTGTCACTTCTGTCCAGCCACCCTGCCCCATGGCCAGCAGGGACACCCGTGTGTGGGTACCAGCGTCATCCTCCTGGTCCCTGACCCGCCTGCCCTATCCAGCCTACAAACTGGAGAAAGCTTCTATTGCCAGCCCACACATTTCACTGAGAGCTGAAGTGACTTGCCCAAGACAAAACAGCTGGATTCAAACTGAGTCCTTGGGCCCTAAGCGCAGTGCTTCTCACCAAGATCTGACTCCAGGGAATGTACATGCCAACAGAAGAGATAGGGTGGAGACATTCAAGATAACATAAGGGGTTTTTAAAGACTGCCAAAGGAATTTGAGGCCCAGAGGTGACGGCTTGCTTAGGTGGTGGAGTTTGGTGTGGGTTTGAAAACTGAGTATGACTCAGACAAGCAGAGGAGGAAAGAGGGCGGCTGTAGGCCAGGGGATCTACAGGGGTAAACAAGCCAACGGGTGAAAAATTTGGGGTGAACAGAGAGCACCCAGGAGGGGAGCCCAGCTGGAGCCCAGAGGAAAGCTTAGAGACCTGGGTGGGAGTGGCTGGGGTCCCAGATGTGGACCCAGTTGCTGGAACACTGTGGAGGTGAAGTGCCTGAGAAACATAAAAAGGTCCTCAACGGGGGAACAAACCCTCTGCAGAATTCTGAGGAGAAACATCTCGTGTGGTTCCCCGCCTTGCCCCTTTACCACCCGGCTTCTCCACCGGGTGCTAAAGCGGGAACACGGTCCACTTCACACTCGCCAGGGAGGTGGAGATAGCAGTGGTGATGGGACCATGGGAACTTCTGATACGCTGCGCCTCTTGGTCCTCTTTGTCCTGGGCGTGCTTACATATCTGATCCCCTTTAATTCTCACAAGGGGGTGTAAAAAGCAGGTATTATTATTTCTATTTATCAACTGTATTTGAATCCAGGTCTCCAGCTCCAGAGTCTGTGCTGTAAACCACAAGGTGATTTCCCCACAGTCCCATCTGACTCAAAGTCATATGTTTTCTCCAGCAGCAGTGCTTCCTTTACTCTAAGCAACAATCCATTAAAAAACTGTCAGGGTGTGAGTTTTTCTCCCTAACTTGGAATCACAGAAATGTGCGTTTCAACTTTTATAGATTAATCTCTAGGAACTCTCATCCCCATTTTACTGATTGGGAGACTGAGGCCCAGAAGATCGAATGCCTGGCTCAAAGTCCCATAGCTGGTTGGAGTGTGAGGCAGGACTTCCAACCTGAAGTACAGGCTCTTGGGCAAAGGCTCTTGGCCCCTGAGAGGTCTACCACCTGCTGGTTACACAGAACATGGACTTAGAAAGATAACAATACCAAAGAGAGGGGCCTCTCACAACCTGTTCTTCTTCCCCTCATACCAGAGATTTTCAAATATAATTTTAGCAGCAGAATCCTCCCCTTTGAATGAGAAGCTTTATAAGGAATCTCCACATACTTAAAACATAACAGTTTTTCTCTGGCCTGATTGCCTTAGGGGTGGCGGGCCTGTAGTTCTGTCTGCTGGGCCTCCCCACCCTGCTCCCCCAGGCTGTCACTGGGCCTCTCCTCACTCCTCCCCATGGAAGCCCATGGCTCCTCAAAGCACAGGCTGTAACTTCCCTCACGATAACCAGTGTGCTTGTGTTCCCCATCCACTCACCTTCTGAGTGGGGTGTTAGATTCTAACACCCATCCCAAACCCAGTTAGATCTTGCCTCCAAGCAGGGAACAAGGTCAGTTCTGGGCCAGACTGTGATGTTCTGAAATTATTCCCCTGAGACGGTGAGGCATGCTCATCCACCCCCCAACCCCTACCCTCTGCCCCTCACGTGACCCTCAGAAGAGTGCTCCATTTTGCAGATGAGAATACTGAGACCCAGACGAGCTACATGCCCGCCTCAGGTCCCACAGTCAGTAAGGAGCGGGCCTCAGCTTCAGCCTGTCCTACCTGACCCACGCTCTCCCTACTCCAGCTTTGCGGCTTCAGGTTTGGGAGGTAATACATTCCCACAGCTGACAGGTAATCTGGATCTCTGTGAACTTTTACAGATTAAACATGCCCGGGGCCCCTCCCCAAATGTACTGAATCAGAAGCTGGGGCTGTAAGTCATTACATCCCATCGTGATGACCCACTGTCACTCAGGCAAAAGACATAGCAAAAAGGCCCAGGGTCACCCCAGATCTCTGGTCAGCCACCCCCCTGTGCTGGGCGCAGAAGAAAGGGGGCCCAATCCCAAAGAGCAGCGGAGCCTGAGCGAGACTTACCGTGTAGAGCTCATTGGTGACCTTCAGGAGCTCCTCGTGCATCTGCAGGCCAATCTCCTTGCTCTGAAATATGGAAGAACAAGCGTCAGAAGAGCAGAAGGGTGCTGGCTGCACTGACCAGTTTCCTCTTCAACACAGAAAGGGCAGCAATGCTTGGGGTGGGGTGGGAAGGGGTACAGAAAACAACATAAACTTCATTGACCCAGACCTGAATACCTCAACTCACATCCACAAAACAAATCCACAGAGAGAGGCTCCTTACAACAGGAATTCCTGGGCCATATAAGTTGGGGAACCCTACACATCTCCTCCCTACCTTGATGATTCACAGAAACACCATATTAAAGATTCTGAGAAGCCCCACAGCCAATCAGCCTGTTCAGCTTTCGGTAATTCTGGGTGTCTTCAGCTGATGTGACTAGAGTGTGTGTCCCTAGCTCAATACTCATTAACATCGCATGAGACTGGGGTTCCAAAGAACCCAGTTTGAGAAATAATGATCTAGCCTCTCAATTCAGTGAGCAGCTCAGGTAAACAGACAGCCCACTGGCGCTTGAGGCAGGGGGTCTGCGTTCTTGCCTGGCTGCACTGCCGACTAGTCACATGGCCTTGGAACCTAAGTTATCACAACTATAAAATAAAAAACTTTAAAAAGCTCCTTGAACAAGATGAGGCGGGTTTTCTTACTGCAGAACTTTTCAGAGGCTTTCATGCCCTCACATGCATGGACTTTGGGGCTGTAGGGTGCAAGTTTAGCTGACCTCAATCCAAACAACGAAGTGACATACATATTTAGTATATTGAGGGACATGAGTCAGAAAACAATGGACAAATTATCTCCAGGTTCCCTCCAGCCTGAAGATTCCAGGATTCTGTTATTTTGCATATTATTATTATTATTACAGTCATCCCTCCATATCCATGTGTTCTGCAGCCAAGGATTCAACCAACAGCAGATAGAAAATATTTGAAAAAAAATTCCAGAGAGTTCCAAAAAGCAAAACTTGAATTTTCCCTGTACTCTACTGCCAACTATTTACATATAGCATTTACATTGTATTTGTAACTATTAACATAGTATTTACACTGTATTAGGTATTATAAGTAATCTAGAGATGATTTAAAGTATATGGGAGACTGTGCATAATTATATGCAAATACTATGCCATTTTATACAAGGGACTTGAGCATCGTTGGATTTTGGTACCCACGGGGCGGGGGGTGGGGTCCTGGAGCCAATCCCCCCCATATGGAGGGATGACTGTGTTATTATTATTATTTGGGGGGAGGGGAAATGCTCTCCCTGTTCGCCCAGGTCATCATATGAAACTTCTGTACTGACAGTGGGAGGCCTGCTCCTGGCCCCTGACAGCTGAGTCACCCTGTCCTCTCTCTCAGCTCCCTCAGCCTCAAGCATGGCCAGCGGCTGACTGGCCTTACTCTGACCCAGAGTAAGGTCAGAGCCCCCAGACTCTGAGGTCGCTGAGGAAGGCTCAGTACCAGACATGATGCCTTTCCAGGCTCTTCTCCTGGCCCACTGCCTTCCTCTCAGCTTCTGGGCCTGGAGAGCCAAGAATCACCCGTGTGAAGGCAGACCCTACAGGAGATCTCTTAGATCTCCTAAGAGATAGCAAGAACTCCAGGGCAATTCCAGAGATCTGTTTAGACCTCCCTCCAGCTCTGGCGACTAAAGCAAGGGGACCCAATCCAAAAGCACAGTAGAATCTCGGCAGAACTTTCTGTGCAGAGCTCCGGGAGAATCTTCGGTCGCATCCTGGGCATCTACAGAGGTGCTCGATGAGCCCAAGGAGCTGTCCCCATCTCCTTCCATTCTCCCTGAGTCTCAGCCGGTACCTCAGTCTCACCTGTGGCCCCTCCCCCTGACATTTGCCTCGGACTCTCTGACACCCTCCAACGGCCTCCTCTTGGTCCTCGGTCTGGCCAACATCTCTGACACCCAAGATTCAGTTTCTCACATATTTGTTTTTATGATCCAACCTTTTTGATAGGTAATAAATGCACACGGTTAAAGGAACTCTAACAGTCAGTAAGGTAAAAAGTGAAAAGTAAGTGTCCTGGGCTCCCAGAACCCCACCCAGAGGCAAGTGCTATTAAGTCTCTTCTGATACCTTCCAGAAACAGTCGATGAATATACACACATACAGTTGGATAGTGTGGTTTTTTTTTTAACACAAATGAAAGTATTCTATACAAGCCTTTGTTTCTTGCTTTTGTCCACCTAACAATATAACTGAGAGATTGTTCCTTGACAGGACATGTAGCTCTTGCATCCTCTTTTTCTAATAGCTGCTTGGGGTTCCATACACCAGATGCATCACAACGAATTAACTAGCAGGTTGTCTCCAGTCTCTTAATATTCCAAACAATGAGGCAGTGAACATCACTGTACTCTGTCACCATGCACATGGGCAGGGACCCCTGTCAGATAAATTTCTAGAAGCACCTCTGCTCAGAAGAGTCCGGCCTCCTCAGCTCAGCCCCAGCCGGCTCCCCACGCACTGCTGACTTCAGCTCCCACTTCTCGGTGACCGGCAGCCATGTCATTCTCTCCACAGCCCCTTCCTGGGCTCCGTCCTGCATGACCTCAAAGACCCATATCTTCAGCTGTTGCAAAACAGTACAGTTTGGATGGCGCCTCATCACATCAAATTCAAATTATCCAAAACAAAGTTGTGACTTTTCCTCCATCTCCTCAAGTTCAGTCAACGGGATAATATCTTCCCAGACATGGCAACTGGAAATTTGGAGCTATTTTTGACACTTTTTAAAAAAATCCCCCGTCCTCAATCCAACCTGTCACTGCACCCTGCCTTCGAACCGCCCAGTCCTTTGTTTTCCGCAGCAGGCAATAGCCGTTCCCTCCCCACTATCCATTCTTGCCCTTCCTGCTTCCTAACAGGGCCGTGAATTTGGCCCCGCTTTCATCCCTCCAGCCAAATTCTTTCCAGGACGTCGCTGACCCGCATCCCGACTCAAGATGGTAGATTCTGTATGTGCTGTTAGTCTGGGGGTGAGTATATGACAACTGCATGGAAGAGGACTTAGAAGGTTGAGGGGAATTTTAGCTTTCCTACTGAGTGCTAGCAAAAAAGCATGGAGCCCCAGTGGCTACCAGCAGGCCTCTAGGACCAGGAGAGGAAGCAGCCTTGGGTGGCAGAACGAGAAACCTAGCTGCTTATGACCTCCAGAGAACCTGGTTGAACTGAACCCACAGCCTGCCTCCCGGTGAACTTCTACTTCTGTGGATTTACTAGTTAAGCTACTTAAAGCTGGGTTTTCTGTCATTGGCAGCCCAAAGCAACCTAATGGATGCATTTCCCATCACCAGTCCCAGAGCAAGCGATGTCATCATTGTAGGACCCAGATTCGTGAAGCTGCCCCTCAACAAAGTCCTGACTCTGGTCCCCGATTCTGCACGCCCATCCCAATGTCACTTCCTAGAAACGCATTTTACTGTGTCCCTCTAAGGCTGCCTCAGTGCCTACGGGATCAAGACCCAGCTCTTTAGCTTGACTTTCAAGGCTCCATGCAACTGGCAGAGGCCTGGTTATGGGGTGGAGAGGGCTAAATTTCAGAGCCACAGAGACCGGGATTGGAGACAGGACTTTAAACCATTTTACCTCTCAGCATCTTCTCTTCCTCGCCTGTAAACTGAGTGCCCGTTACTGTCCTTCTTTGCATTTATAAAGGGAGGTGCAGTGATCTTGCTTGTTTACTTGTTTATTCATTTGTCATTTGTTTCCCCCACTTGAAGGTAAACCCCATGAGGACAAAGAGACTTTCTGTCCGGTGGTAGACGCTCATATCCCCCAGCTGCTGGGACGGCTGGCAGCAGACAGCCCCCAGCTAAGAGAAAGCTTCAGGGATGGCATCAGACGATGTGGTGACAAGCCCTCCAAAGACTGACACCTCATCCAAAGATGGATCTATGTGGGGCATAGAGGCCGGTCTCTCCTATCTCAACCTGGACAGCTCTAAAGGGTTGTGCTCCCTTTACAACTCCCCGTAGGGCTGGCTAAGACCTTAAGTAAGCCTGCTTGCACTATAGCTTGGCTTCACTCTGCTTCCTCCCCCGCCCTCCCTAGGGGGTCGATCCCAAGTACACTCCCTAATCATTCTGCTAAGATGTTAAATTCAGGCCTCAGAGTCAGCTTCCCGGGGTACCCAATCTGCAATGTCTCACTTCCCCACTCTTCCCGGCAAGCTGTAGAGCCTGTCGCATAGTGGGTGTTCATTAAGTATGTTTGTTGAGTGAACCTATGAATGAATCAAGTGACAGTTCCTCTAAGACTTAGTTTCCTTATCTGTAAAAGTGGGACGATGTCACAAGTGTCATGAAGTCCCTGTAAGGATGAAAAAAGATGACGCACATGACAGCACTGGTATCATACCAGGCACAGGCAAAGAGCTTGGGAAACAGTGGTACAGGCTGAATCAATACCCACTGGATGCCAGGGGCAAGGCTAGGAAGTTGCCCAGAAAAGGGAATTCAAAGTTGAATTTTTTATTAACTCTTCCCAGTTTGGTGGGATCAAGGGTCAAGTACCAAATAATTCTAAGGCATGAGGCAGAAAAGGCTGCAAAAGAGTGAAAGAGGAGGCGATGTGGGAAGCAGGGATGAAGAGGCTGGAGGGAGCACCACCGGAGCCACCTGACCTTGCACGGATGGCCAGAGACGGCATTCTAGACAGGAGGCACAGCCTGAGCAAAGGCACGGAGGCCGGGAATAGGGGAAAATGTGGTTTGCTGAGAGAGAAGCACAGCAACAGAAGAGCAGAAGATACGCTTGGAAGGCAGGTTGGGCCAGATCACGGAGGCTAGCGGAGTGCAGGCTTCAGTCAGAGTGCACCTGGGAGCCGCTGAAGGTTTTTGAGCAGCAGAGTGTGATGGCAGACTGTGCTTCTTCAGGAAGATGAAGCTGCGGTAGACGAGGGTGGATTGGATGGAGGCACCAGAGGGAGTTGGATGGAGTTCACCAGAGGGAACCTGCCTGAGTCTCTGCTCTCTCCCCCTCAGCACCAAGCCCAGGCAGGGCTGGCCACAGTGAGTGCTCAGCCAATAGAACTTCAAAGGACTAAAGGCATTTTATTTTTTATGGTTGGGTTTTGTTGGGAAGGGAAAGAGTCTCAACTACAGTTCCAGAAACTACTGAACCCAAACCGAACATTCCATCACGAACGGGAGGCTAAAACCCTGACCATCCCCAGCAGACACCACACCCAGCCCTTGGGGACCCCAGCGGCAGTGTATTCGCACTGTCTGCATTTCTCGCATGGCTTTCATGCCTGCAGAGGTTGGGGTGGTGGGTTGCTTCCTTCAAGCACAGGAAGTGTGCGGACTGTAGAATATGATTACACTGGGCCAAGGAGGGTTCAGCCCTGGTTCCTTGGGGTTGGAAGGACAAAGCCCTGTCTCTCTGACCCCAAAATCTGTAAAATCGGGTGGCAGGTGGCCCCGGCCCGGCTTCTTTTTTTGCCCATGGCTAAGGACAGTTAAACTCCCCTGAGAACCAGATCACTCGGATGGGGGTGGGGGCAGTCCTGGGCATTACAAGACGCTTAGCAGCATTCCTGGCCTGTCACCTCTAGATGCCAGGAGCATCCCCTACCCCACCGCAAGCTGTGACAACAAAAATGATCTCCAAGCATTGCCAAATGTTCCCTAGGGGACAAAATCGTCCTGGGTGGAACCGCTGCCCTAGACTTAGGGCTCCAAGTGGCAGCTTCTCTGGCCTACAGATGCGTTTTAATTGGCCATTCAGTGTTTTCAGAAAATCTGACTCTTTCCAGCATTTAAAAATCAGGAAATTGCCATTACAAGTCCAGATTTTCAGCTTCTCTTGAAAAACCAGAAGATCTAGCGAGGCTGAGCCCCGACTTGGAGCAGGGCGGCCCCTCGGATGGGGCTGTGCTCTCCAGTTGGCCACAGCATCTCCCTTCACCCATCCCTTTGAGTTTATGACCCAGAAACCAGTGGGTCTCACCGGGGGCAGCCGTCTGTATGCCCTGCTGCTCATCAAGGCAGCCATCCCAGACCTGCCAAACCCGAACGTGTGAGAGGATCTTTATACAAGCGCCCTTCTCACATGCCAACCTTTGAGAGCCACTGAAGAGCCTGGTTCCTGAGGCTGAGCCTCCTGGCTCCCCCGTGGACCCAGAAACCACTGTCTGCATAGAACCCACGCCCCTGAACCCATCCTCCTGCCTGCACTACCTCTTCCTGTAGCTCTGTGGCCAGTTCCTCACCTGGCTTTGATTCGATTTACACCAGCATTTATTGAATGGCCTACTAGATACGAGCCTCCACGAGGCACTAATGACACAAAGCTGAGTGAGATCTGGTCCCTGCTCCATCAGCTGTAGCCAGCATTTCTGGAGCACATTCCATTGGTAAACACTGTCCAAAGTCACCTCCATACATTATCTCATGGAAACCTTTAAGGCAGGTACTATTATTATGCCCGCCTGGCAGATGAGGGCAGGTGGCTCATAAGGGTTAAGCAACTTGCCCCAGGCTGTACAGCTAGGAAGTGGAAGAGCCAGGATTCAACTTTTGGTTGTTCTAACCCCACAGCTGGCACTCATAAGGACCTTCTGTGGCCTGTTTCCCCAGGGCCTAGACAAGATGCGGGCACACAGGTGAAGAGAAGCCACTGCAATGCTGTCACAGAGATGAGTCCAGGCCACAAGTCCAGGCCGCAAAGGAGGGTATACCCTCTGGACGCCACCAGCCCATCCGATGTGCTTTCTCACCACTTGTGCAAAAATCTGCATCCTCGGGCCTTACCCTCACTTGCAGGCAGGTCGAGTTCTCCTTGGCCTGGTCCTTCTTGGCCCACCTGCCCTGCTAGGACTAAATCGGCCATGATGGCCATCTCTGGATTCTCCCTTCTTCCTTGTTCTGATAACAAAAGATGAGATACAGGTGGCACTCACCCCTGCTTGTCTGATCACACCAGATGGTCCATCCAGCACGGGACCCAGCCTGACCAGAGCGCTCTGGCGCCTTGTGTCTAGTGACTGGGTCAGAGATGGAAATGTATTCCAGGCTGAGCCAACAAGAATTTTCCCTGCAGCTTTCTAAGAACCATACTCTCAGATCATCTCTCCTCTGGGGTCACCAAGCAAGGACATCAGGGGTCTCAAGCTACCCACCACAAGGAGAGTCAGGGCCTCGACAACAGCATTTCTGTCCTGATCTAGTGATGCTAAGATTTATCTCTGGACTTTTCCAGCTTACAGAATCCCGTGAATTTCCACCTTTGCTCATGTGAAATAATACTGATGCACTCCGCTTATTTTAGCATGAAGACACCAAAATAACCACAGGGTGAGACAGCCTTCTGAAAACCCTCTACCAAGCACCAGCTTTCAAACAGTTTCTGCAAAAGGACCAATTTTCAACCAACTAGAGAGAGCATAAGCCCCTTAAAGGCTGGGACTCTGGCTTCTCAGAGTGCTGTTCACGAAGACTTGCGCACAAAAGGAACTCCATACTGCCTGTGCGTGAGCTAACCAATACGCAGAGGCAGTGAATGGAGAGGGTAAAAGGGGGCCACCTTTGACTCTCGCTTTTCCGCGAAACACAAGACAAAACCAAATCCTGTACATTCATGTCAAGATGGCACCAGATAACAAAAATTTTTTGACACAATGTTCCTGAGTGAAATCAATGTCTTCACCAAAAGTCCTGCTGTGGATGGCTGAATTTGGTTTTCAATGCAGGGCTAATCTCGCTATTAAGGGGAAACCCTCAGAACTGTTACTACAAATCCTGGGACTTCATGAGCTGTATTTGAAAAGTTCTCTTTGCAAAGGGTATGTTTCTGTCTCCCTCAAGCTAACTCAAATGTGGCGCTGGTCATTCTGCACGTCTAGAAAACATTAAAATTCTGGGTTTTAATGACAAGACTCCCTCTCACTTCTCCCGAGGAGACCATTCGAAACAACCCTTACAAAACTTTAAGGCAGAGAGTAAGGTGGAACCTTCCTCAACTCCAACCATCCCCTCTTTCATCTCATCAGGCGCTGAGTCAGCAACACCTGCCTCCCTTTTCTCTTTGCTTGATGTTCTCATGTCCAGTTTTCCCCCTTTGGGAACATTCCATGGTTTTCCTAGTTCTGGGGTTCCAAGGAAATAATGGGAAACAAATATACAAACAAAGTAAAAACAAAAACTCTGTCTCTTTTAGTGCTAATCCACTGCTTCAGCTTATTTTCTCATCAAATAACAAAACTGGAGACCCACAGATGTTCCCCATTTAAATAAACGATATATGTAAGCACTGGCCATCTCCCAAAGAGATTGCGTTTTTATTTCCAAAGCAAAGGCTTGAGGGGCGTGTCTTGGAGGGATGGGGCTTCTCCAACTCTGTCCTGGAAGGTCAGTTTATCCCTGAACACAGCCACTTGGACAGCTAACTGGCTGACATTCTCCGGGCCGTGTCCTAGCTTGCCAGTAACTGGGCTGCCAGCGCTCTGGCACGTCCCTACCCCTTGCCTCCTAACATCATCCTCAGCCTACACTCTGCCCACCTTCCATCTAGACACTTGTTACTCTTCCCCCTCCCCCCACCTTCTTCCTTTCCCTGCTCCTGGACACCTCCCTTCTTTCCTCCCCTCCCCAAACTAATTTCTGTCTCCTGTGGCTGCAACTCCAAATGTCGTCATCTACTTGTTTTCGCAAGGAGCTGGAACACCGGGGCTGGGATATCGGGCAGCAAGGAAACAGGAGGCCCTGCGACCATTCATCAAACGTCCTCGGCAGAAGTGGACCCCACTAGTGCCTCCCAGGAGGCCAGCAGCAGGCTAAGGCAAAAAGCCTAATGTCGTGTCTGTCACCCTCTTCCCCCCCCTAATTCCTCCCAGCATCTCTCTGGGACCCTGTTTGTGCTGAAAGCCTTCATTTTCAGAAATGTTTAAAATAACAGGTCTGAGGATACCTTGGAATGGCATGACCAAGTGACCTGATAAGGTCAGGCTAGGAGTTTCTGGATGTCTTCTAATAATACTAAATATTATTATTCATATAATACTTATCGTTAATAGTAATGCTTAGCACTATCGATATTACTACCAATAATACTTATCATTAAAGACAATAACAACAATAATAGCTATCGTTTCTTTGATCTCTTAGCATGTACCAGGCCCAAGGATAACGGCTTTACTGACAATACCTCACGTAAGCCTAATATCAGCCCTTTATGGGATATAACCCCACTGTAACCCCACTTTAAAGATTAGGACACAGAGGCTCAGGGAGGGTGAGTAATTTGCTCAAGATCACAGAGCTAGTAAATGTGATTCTCTCAACAATTCCACTCTGTTGCTTCCACCCTGTTGCTGGGAGAGCTATGACTCTATGTGCCTTTAGAATTATTTTCCCCAAACATTCCAAAATAATTATAAAACGGATATTCCTCTGCCTTACCATAAGAAGCATGCTGATATTTAAAAGGCTCTACTTTAGGTCACTGTCAATATCAGACCACAGACAGTACCCAGTGCCGTTCTGTAGAATCTCCTGTTTTCTGTGACCACGTCCTGACCCCACCCCCTGGCTTCCAGGCCAAGGCAGAAGGACACAGTGTGGACTGCTGGGCTGAGTCTCCGTGAAAGCAGAACACACTCAGGAATAATCTTTCCTATGTCCCTGTTTTTTTTCTTTTTTTGGCAAGAGTGGGGGGACATGAATCTCTCACAGATAAGCATCAATAGGCTCAGGGGATGGTGAGAGTCTCTGTATCCTAAAGAGTGTGACAAATCCGTCTTCCTGAAAAACCAATAGCTACAAAAACCAGAAGCACCTCAGTTTTGAGCTGTTTTCTCCCCCTCTACATTCTCTTCAAGGTGAATATGGATGTTGTCAGGCTTATCTGCTGGATTCAAAACATTATTGATCACTTATTCCTGCTGAATAACTGACCTGAGATATCTCTCTAACCTCCTTGTCATTTTATGATCTGATCTTCTATTTTGTTTGCATTGTTTGTGAATAGGATGTAATAGAGGATTGTACTGGCCTTTCAAAAATGTCTGTACCTATGTATCCACCACCTTCCCACCCATTCACCCATCCACCCATCCACTCATCCACCCATCTACCCAGGAACCTACCCATCCACCTATCCACTCATTCCTTTCTATTTCCATATCAACCTCCCTGATCCAGGCCCCTGTCACCTTCCACCACTAACTTGTATATTAGTGTATATGTATAACAACTGAGTCCAGCAACTCTCTTTTCAAAGCCATCAAATACACCAAATCAGTCATCCTTAAACTAGGCTCTGGCCACAACATCCCTACTCAAGAACCTTCAGTGGTTCTTCTTTGTCTAAAAAATAAAGCCCAGCTTCTCACTCTGACACCCAAGGCCCCTTTGATCTGTCTCCAACCTACCTCCCCCCCACCACCACTTAATTTCAGCACTCCAATATTTAAAACACACAGAAGAGTAGAGAGAACAATAACAAACACCCATGAATATGCCACCCAAATTAGATAATCATTAAGATTTTGCCATTTTTGCTTCAAAATCACTCTTAGGAAGCAAAATGTTACAGAGAGCACTGAAGCGTTGTCTCCTTCCTTCTTCCCTCATCCCTCAATAACTCTTGTGAAGCTGGTGTGTATTCTTACCCAGTCCACCTTTGTATAGCTCTGTTTCAGACAGGTATCTAAGAATACAAACAATATGAACTGTTTGTGTTTTAAATTTATAAAAATAGTATAGCGTACCTTGCTTTCTTCACCCAGCATTGTGTTTTCAACTTTTATACGCATTGCTTTATGTAGATCTACTTCCTCCATCTAAATGATGGTATAATAGTTCATCATGTGACTATCCATAGCTTATTTAACCAGTCCCTCCATGATGGCCATTGAGGTGATTTCTCTTTGTTTCTTTACTACAAACACTATTGCAGAAAACATCCTTGCATAAGGTTGTGTGTGTGTGCAGATATGCTAGAATATCTTAGGTTGTACTTAGAAGTGGAACTGCCGGGATACAGGGTATGTACCTCTTCCTTCTCTGTCACAAGACACTCCCAGTGTTCTCCGAAGGGGCTGAACCAATTTACATGTTTATTAGGAGGACACAAGTGGCCCTGCTGCTCCACATTCTTGCCAGCACTTGGGATTGTTTGACCAATCTAATGCGAGTCAAACTGCGTCTCATTTTCTTTTATTTTACCTTCTCCTGATTACCTGTAAGTATGAGCATCTTTTCTTATATTTTTAACCATTTAAATTTCATTTTCTGTGACTTATTTATATCTTTTACCCATGTTCCTATTGGGTTGTTTGCCCTTTTCCAATTTATTTGTGGGAGCTGATCTTTATATTCAGGTTACTAACCTTTTATTAATTCTATGCATGCCAAATATCTTTTCCTTGCCTGGTCTGTATCTTCCCCTTATTTATTTGTTGCAGTTGTTGTTGTATAGAAGATTTTTTAAATTTTTATATAATGGAATTTATCAATATTTTCCTTTATGGTGTGTGCTTTTTTGTTTTATGTTTTATGTTTAAGCAACCTTTTCCTACTCGCCAAGGTTTTAAATAGAATCTTCTATATTTTCTTCCAAAATTTTTTAAAGTTTTGTATTTTACCTTTAGCACTTTAATCCATCTAGAATATATTTTTGGGAACTAAGATGGAGGTCTAATTTTATTCCATATGGAAAAAAAAGTGTGTGTGTGTGTGTGTGTGTGTGCATGTGTGTGTGTGTGTGTGTGCATGTGTGTGTGTGTTTAAACCAGTTCCTAAAAAATAATAAGAAATGGACAAGCAACCAGTGGAATCAGATCCATTTACTAAACAGGCTATCCTTTCCCCTAATCTGTAATGCACCACTGCCATATACTGTGTTCCCATTTGTGGGGGCTTTGTTTCTGGGCTCTGATCTGGCCCATCGGTTAGTTTGCCTAGCACTGGTCTAATACTACCTTTTTTATTGACTATCACTTAAGAGGAAGTCTTGATATCTGATAAGGCAAATGCTCCAACAAATACCAAAACAATAGAGCCTACAGGCCTTATTTTCTTTTTATGGGGCAATCAAGTTAAAAATTAAAAGCAAGTAGAAAGCTTTAAAGAAAATCTTTGGAACTAAAATATGCATAATTCTGAAAAATTTATGGGGCAAAGAAGAAATTGCATAATGGAAATTATGAAATATTTATATCTGAATGACAATGAAAACATCACTTATCAAAATTCCTAGGATGGGGCTTCCCTGGTGGTGCAGTGGTTGAGAATCTGCCTGCTAATGCAGGGGACACGGGTTCGAGCCCTGGTCTGGGAAGATCCCACATGCCATGGAGCAACTGGGCCCGTGAGCCACAATTACTGAGCCTGCGCGTCTGGAGCCTGTGCTCCGCAACAAGAGAGGCTGCGATAGTGAGAGGCCCGCGCACCGCGATGAAGAGTGGCTCCCGCTTGCCACAACTAGAGAAAGCCCTCGCACAGAAACGAAGACCCAACACAGCCATAAGTAAATAAATAAATAAATATTTTTTAAAAGGTAATAATATTCATATTTTTTAAAAAAATTCCTAGGATGCAGCTAATTTATAGCATTAATGGCATTAATTTTCCATCATTCTTGTTTTCTAATGTATGCATTTTTTCTAAACTTTGGTTTCTGCTCTGTTAGATTCTTTTTTTTTTTAATTAATTAATTAATTTATTTATTTCTGGCTGCATTGGGTCTTCGTTGTTGTGCGCAGGCTTTCTCTAGTTGCTGCGAGCGGGGGCTATTCTTCATTGTGGTGCACAGGCTTCTCACTGCAGTGGCTTCTCTTGTTGAGCAGCATGGGCTCTAGGCGCACGGGCTTCAGTAGTTGCAGCCCGTGGGCTCAGTAGTTGTGGCTTGCAGGTTCTAGAGCACAGGCTCAGTAGTTGTGGCACATGGGCTTAGTTGCTCCGCGGCATGTGGGATCTTCCCAGACCAGGGCTCGAACCCATGTCTCCTGCATTGGCAGGTGGATTCTTAAACATTGTGCCACCGGGGAAGCCCTAATGTATGCATTTTTAAATTACATTTTCTAATTGGATGTGGCAGGCACACAGGAATATTATTAATTTTTATATATTGATCTTGTAATCAGCCATCTTGCTGAACGCTTCAGCAGGAAGTATGAGATTTACTGGTGGTTTTTGGTTAACACCCTTTATTAGACTAAGGAGGTTTCTAGTTATTCCTAATTCGCTAAAAGTTAAATGGTGAAAAGATAGAAGCATGCTTTTTAAAAGTCAAGAAAGTATTCAATATCCTGTGATAAACCATAATGGAAAAGAACATGAAGAAGAATGTATATATGTATAACTGAGTCACTTTGCTGTACAGCAGTAATTAACACAACATTGTAAATCAACTATACTTCGATAAAAAATAAATTTAAAAAAACGTCAAGAATGCCATTTCTCTCCCATTTCTCTCTACACTATACCAATTGAGGTCCAAACCAATATAATAAGGCAAGAAAAAGAAATGAGGTTATAAAAAAAAAAAAAAAAGAAAGACCACCATCAGTTAGAACTAATCAGTGAGTGGTTTTCTGAGCATATTTTCTTATTTCTGACCCTTTATTTAACCTGTGTGCCTGAATGTTCCTTCATCCCATCTCTAAACTTAATTCTCACCATGTTCTTTCTCGAAGTCCCAGTAATCATCCTAATAATAGCTAATATTTAATGATTGCTTACTGTGTACCAGGTAGGCATTTTATATCATCATTTTTTAATCCTTACAACAACCCTAAGAAAGAGGCTTTTTATTAGCTTCCTTTTGAAAATGTTGAAAGTCAGTGGTTTAGGGATTAGGTTGAGCTCACACATCTGGAAAGTGGCAGAACAGGGATTACGCAGTCTGTCCATACCCCTAACCACTGCAGTAGACTGCAACGCTGGCCGACCTGCTCATGATCTGGGACCCAGATTTTTCTGTCAATGTGCCTTTGCTTTGGTCTAGAATCCTATCTCTCACTTTTCCCAGATCTCTGCATATCCACTGGGGACACAGCAATGCACCACTCAGATCCCCTTCAGGACTGGAGGACTTACTCCCCCAGATATGGGGAGTGCTCCTGGCCGGCACCCCCAGCTATCAGCCCTATTTGGAACTGCCTCACCAAAGAGGCACCTACCCAAGGCCACATGCCCTCCCAGGAGCAACATGACGGTATAAAGGCCTAGCTTCCTCGCCACAACCCAGGACAACTGGGAAGGGCCACCCCAGCCTCAGAGCTCCCCAAGGAGTCATTTGAGGCCTTTCTTGCAAATTCCCTGAATCCTGCCTCCCTCCCTTCCTTCTGCAGTGGGGACCCCAAGAACACTTGATAATACACCCCTGCACCATAATCGCTGTCTGAGAGTCAGCTTCCTGGGAACCCAAGCTGGCATAGATCCTAATCCTCACTTCAAGATTCACTTCAAATGCTGCATCCTCAACATAAAACCTTCTCCAAAGTGCCCCCCAGCCCAGATTAGAAGTCCTCCTCCCTCTGAACCCATTTCCCTTTCTGCTGTATTTGCATCACTGATACACATCTGTCTTCACTTCCACTGTTCACTGCCAGCTCCTTGAGGGAAGTCACTGTGTCTGATTCATCTCTCTATCTTCTTTAGCATCTGCCTTTACCACTAAGCATGGGCTCTGGGGTCAGGCAAATCTGGATTCAAACCCCAACTTCACCTTTATCAGTTTCCTCATCTGTAAAATGGGGGTGATGACAGCATCTTCCTCTAAGGCTTTAAGAAGTGAATGCTTAGCCCAGAGCCCGGCATACAGTAAGCACTCACTAATTGTTTGTTATCTATGATTACTGCTTATCTGTTGTCACAAAAGCACTAATACATGTTTGCTGAGTGAGTTGGGAACATGGCGACCAGCTCAGCAGCCTCAACTAGCAGAGCGATCGTTCACAACTTGTCTGCCTGGCAGACAGTGGAGACGGCTGAAGGCTCCTCGTCCCTGGCAGGCTGCCCACTTCACTCTCTCTCTCTGTGCAGGCCTCAGAGCTGGACCCTCCAGCATGCAAACCCTCACTCTCTCCTGCAACCCAAAAATAAAAAATAAACTTGGCTTTGAATCCAAGGCCATTGGTGCTTTTGATCTTGGTCACAAAGCAAGGCAATTATTGGATACAAAAGCCCTGATTTATTTATGAAATGCGACGGACATCTTCAAGGCAGGAACGAAAAAGCTCACTGAAGACCAAGCCCTTATTGCCACACAGTGAATGGCTGCTTTCAAACACAAGCCCCCCGAATGCCCTCTCTTCTCTGCTAAGAGTCTTTCCTCATTAGCGCTTCCTTCAGAACACCGCAGCTTCCAACAATCAAACTCACTCCACGGCTGGGGCAAGTAATTAAATTCTGCAGGCATCAGAGCAGAGAATAATGGATGGCTATTGTTAAGGAAGCTGAGGCTGGAAATGAAATGGGCTTCAACGCCCAGCTCAGAAATAGTTGGGGCGGGAAGAGAGAGCAAGCAGGGTGCAGATGGACCCTCCCTGTTGGTGCACCACGGGCGGCAGTGGATTCGGGACTGGACCTGGAGTAGAGAACCTGCGTCTGGGGCCGGATTCTGTGCTTACCAGAGGTGGGCCTGCATTTCCTCACCTGGAAAACCAGGAGGTTGGACTAGGTAAGTCATTCCCCATGTGTGGATCCCCAGATCAGCAGCATCAGCAGCGCCTGGGAACTCGTTAGAAATGCAGATTCTCAGGCCTCACTCCAACCTGGTGAATCAGAAGCTGTGGGCATGGGGCCCAGCAATCCATGTTTAAAAAGCCCTCCAGGTGATTCTAATGCTAGACTTTGAGAAGCACTGTTAGATCGTGTTTAAAGATGAGGCCACAAACTCAAATGCACAAAGGGCCAAGGAGCTAAAATAAAGGGGTCGGTGTCATGCACCAGACAACCCGCAGGGGCTGTGGGGCAGTGGAGTGAGTGTGCCCAGCCTGAAGGGCCAGTGGCTACTCAGCTCTGAACAACTACCGCCAAGTATGACCCCATGTTGTTCTGGTACTGTCAGAGCTTCTGGTTTTTCAAGAGGAATACAAAATTCTGATTTTTATGCGAAATCCCACAATTTTAAAATATTGGTTGAAGTTTTCTTAACATAGTGAGGGCCAAGCAGATTACACTTGAGAACCAAATTCAGCTGTGGACCACCATTTTGCAGCCTCCGTTCCAAGCTGCCTTGGACCCCCATCATGACACTTTGTCCCCTGTGCTCTTGCCTTTGTCCTAACACTGAACTCCTAACCTCCTTTCCCCACTTGGGAGACTCCTATTCATCCTTCAACATCCAATTCAAGCATCACCTCCACTGTGAACTCATTCTCAACCCTCTGCCCCACTTTCCACCTTCTCTACTAAGAAAGTAGAGAAGAATCAAACACGGGGCCAAAGAATTGACACGCAGAAGAAGGTAACACAGAGGAGGAAGACATGGAGAAGTTATAAAACAGGTTTTTCCCACAGAGGAGGAATGAGGAAACTCTTGGAAAAGTTACCGTATTGCTGCTTGAAAAATCGCTTAAATAAGGACACTGATCCCATTTGACCAGAACCTAATAATATGAAGTTTTAAAAGGGCAAATATAAAAACACACAAGGGCAGAATTCATAGGACAGATTAAAAAACATTTGGTACAATATCCCCCGGAGATTTGAGCTGAGAGTTCAGAGTGGGTCAAATGCGCTGAGACGATCATGAAAAAGGCAAGTGCCTTCATAGGTTTCATTATTAGAAATAAAGTGTCTAGACAGCCCTGCTCTCCTCTTAGCTGGTCAGAGCTTTCTGGAGTGCTCTGAGTGGTTCTAAATATTAACTTATGCCGGTCAGAGAAGCCCTGGAGCCTGACCCAGGAGGAGAGAAAACACAAAACCAAGTCACGGGGGTCAACTGAAGGAACCTGGCATGTTTACCCAGAGGCGGGAAGGGCCTGGGTGTGTGGTCATGAGTAACTGATGGATTTCCATGTGGATTGATCTAGGTGGCCCACAGGACCTGTGAGTGGAAACCCTGAAAGATTTCATCTCAACATTGGGGAGAATTTTCTATTGGTCTCGGTTGTCCCCAAATGCAATGCAAGGTAATGAATGCCCATTATTGGGGGAGATCTGGCAGAGAGAGGACAGCTCATGAAGAGGATGATAAAAGGACTGGAACAGAAGGCCTAGTGGACACCCATTGTTTTATTTCACCCTTCTTGTAAGAGCACCCAGTTTTTCCTGGGGAACCACCCTCAGCCATCCTTTGTCCTATGCATCAGGGGGAGTTGAATGTATGCCCAGCTTCAGGAGCACTCGTGTGACCCACACTGGTCCAGTCAGAGCCTGTAAGACCCAATTCTGGGAGAAGGGACCTCTCACTTTCCGCTGGACTTGAAGCAGGTAGGATGTAAGCCTGGGGCTGCAGGGGTCATGTGGTCATTACAGAGGGAGAGACTGACTATGCATGAGCCCTTCTCCCACCCCTCCTTAAAAACAAAACAAAACAAAAAACTGGAAAACAAAGAAAACTGGCACAGAATTGCAGAGAGATTGGGTTCTGACAACACCCTTTGTGCCCTTGAAGCCCCCATGCCTGAAGCCAGTCTTGGCTCGGAAGAGCCGATAAGCTCCCTTTCCTCCCTCAAGCCCGTTGAGCTGGGTTTCTGTTGTTTGCAACCGTAAGAGTCCTGGTCACTACGGTGGCTGCTAAGCGCTCATCCAGTCCATTTGACTCTGGTGGATCCACGTCTCACAGTTAAAGCAAGGGCCACCTGCATGCCCAAGTCCATTTGCCCAGATGAAGCCTAGAATGGCTGTGGAATGAGAAGTGCTGCTTCCAGGCATAACACACTGCACTGCAGAAGGGGAAACGGAGAATCAGGAAAAGGTGAGTTATTAAGTCAAAGAGCATTCTGCACCACGGAGGAGCTGGCAGGTGGAGCAGCTGCCCCAGGCCCAGGCACAGGCAGGACACCTGGCCTGGAAGCCACTCCCACCTCCTGCAGAGGCAGTGCCAGAATGTGACTTGGCAGATGGCAAAGGACTCCCACCCCAAGTGTAGCACTGTCACCATCTCCACTTCCCAGATGAGAAAACTGAGGCTCAGAGAGACTCGCCCAGGGTCACAATGTCAGTGACAGGTGATTCTGAGACAGACTCCAAAACCCCAGCCGTGCTGCCTCCTGGAAGTGGTGACAACTGGCCATTCTCAGGCTTTACCTTCTCATCTGTAAAATAGGCTGAGTGATGATCCTGTTCCCCAGTCTGACCAGAGACCAGCCCCTGCAGTCGTTTGAGGTCTGCAAAACTATTATTATGTAAGGATGCACGGCTCAGGGCTGAGATCATCTATAACTGATGTGACACAAGGGGGCCACGCTGTGCTAAATCAGCCAGTCAGGCCCCGTCCCCAGCTCTCTCTTGGCCCAGAGGGGCCGGGTCGTATCCTTTGTTCCACAGGCACAGAGCTGGTAACAAGGCAGCCAGGAGCTCAGCTGTAGACCTTTTTTCATTATTTTCCACCCTGTTAACCTCCATCACAAGTGAGGCTGCTGTCAGCCTAAATGAGAGCTGAAAAGATTTATCTCACTTGTCCCAGGGCTCAGCTCAGGAAAAGACCCTTCATTTCCTAAAGGCCCTGATGACCCTATCTCTGTGAGTCCCTCCCACCCAGAAAAAAAGATGTGACAGTGGCAGCGGCAGGCAGGGGCTTGTGATGGGACCAAGCAATCTGAATCCCTTCAGTTTGGCTTTGCAAAGCACTATGTGAATTTTTTTTTTATTGCACTGTATTTACCTTTCTAATTATGTTTGCTTATGCAAATATTAAAGTTAGACTGCACTTCATAAACACAGCCCCAGGAGGAGACCAGAGCAGACTGTGTGGCGGGTGGAGCGGGGGGTGGGGGGGGGGCAGGGGGAATTAGCTTGCAGTTACAATTTTCCTATAGAAGTCATCCTCAAAGTGAACAATCCACATACAGACCAGGGAGAGATGACTATATTTCAAACCAACTTGTCTTCTTCCTCTGTGTGTCTAGCAATCCCAGGTCGCCTCTTCCCTAAAACTAGTGCCTGGCAAGAACAGATGAGCTGGATCATTTTAGTAGTAATAGTCTCTTACATTCGTATTATAATAGCCAGCTTTCCTGAGCACTTACTCAGTGCCAGGCGCTGCTTTCCATGCTTTACTTGGGATTAATAACCCTCTTAACCCAAGCAACTGCCCTGTGGGTATTTCTATCCCCATTTCACAAATAACGAAACAGGCTCAGAGAGTTTCAGTAACAAACCCAAAGACACACAGCTAATAAACAATGGAACCAGGATTATGAAGCCAGAAATTTAAGACTTCTGCACCCAAAGACCATACCCTGAACCACTTCTCAATAATACCCACCTCTTTCACTTGCACCATTTCATTTAACCCTCATACTGCCCCTGGGAAGTAGCTGATCTTAACCTCATTAGATAGACAAACAAATGAGGAAAATTTGGCCCTAGAATTCCTGTTACAGAAACAGATCTTAAGAAAATAGCAGTGGCCCAGCCAACATCATTCTCAATGGTGAAAAACTGAAACTATTTCCACTAAGATCAGGAACAAGACAAGGTTGCCCACTCTCACCACTATAATTCAACATAGTTTTGGAAGTTTTAGCCACAGCAATCAGAGAAGAAAAAGAAACAAAAAGAATCCAAATCGGAAAAGAAGAAGTAAAACTGTCACTGTTTGCAGATGACATGATACTATACATAGAGAATCCTAAAGATGCTACCAGAAAGCTACTAGAGCTAATCAATGAATTTGGTAAAGTAGCAGGATACAAAATTAATGCACAGAAATCTCTTGCGTTCCTATACACTAATGATGAAAAATCTGCAAGAGAAATTAAGGAAACACTCCCATTTACCACTGCAACAAAAAGAATGAAATACCTAGGAATAAACCTACCTAAGGAGGTAAAAGACCTGTACTCAGAAAACTATAAGACACTAATGAAAGAAATCAAAGATGACACAAACAGATGGAGAGACATACCATGTTCTTGGACTGGAAGAATCAGCATTGTGAAAATGACTCTACTACCCAAAGCAATCTACAGATTCAATGCAATCCCTATCAAACTACCAATGGCATTTTTCACAGAACTAGAACAAAAAATTTTACAACTCATAAGGAAACACAAAAGACTCCGAATAGCCAAAGCAATCTTGAGAAAGAAAAATGGAGCTGGAGGAATCAGGCTCCCAGACTTCAGAGTATACTACAAAGCTACAGTAATCAAGACAGTATGGTACTGGCACAAAAACAGGAATATAGATAAATGGAACAGGATAGAAAGCCCAGAGGTAAACCCACGCACGTATGGTCACCTTATCTTTGATAAAGGAGGCAAGAGTATACACTGGAGAAAAGACAGCCTCTTCAATAAGTGGTGCTGGGAAAACTGGACAGCTACATGTACAAGAATGAAATTAGAACACTCTGTAACACCATACACAAAAATAAACTCAAAATGGATTAAAGACCTAAATGTAAGGTCAGACACTATAAAACTCTTAGAGGAAAACATAGGCAGAACACTCTATGACATAAATCACAGCAAGATCCTTTTTGACCCACCTCCTAGAGTAATGGAAATAAAAACAAAAATAAACAAATGGGACCTAATGAAACTTAAAAGCTTTTGCACAGCAAAGGAAACCATAAACAAGACGAAAAGACAACCCTCAGAATGGGAGAAAATATTTGCAAATGAAGCAACTGACAAAAGATTAATCACCAAAATATACAAGTAGCTCATGCAGCTCAATATCAAAGAAACAAACAACCCAATCCAAAAATGGGCAGAAGACCTAAATAGACATTTCTCCAAAGAAGATATACAGATTGCCAACAAACACGTGAAAGGATGCTCAACATCACTAATTGTTAGAGAAATGCAAATCAAAACTACAATGAGGTATCACCTCACACCGGTCAGAATGGCCATCATCAAAAAATCAACAAACAATAAATGCTGGAGAGGGTGTGGAGAAAAGGGTAATCTCCTGCACTGTTGGTGGGAATGTAAATTGATACAGCCACTATGGAGAACAGTATGGAGGTTCCTCAAAAAACTAAAAATAGAACTACCATACGACCCAGCAATCCCACTACTGGGCATATACCCTGAGAAAACCATAATTCAAAAAGAGTCATGTACCACAACGTTCATTGCAGCACTATTTACAATAGGAAGGACATGGAAGCAACCTAAATGTCCATCAACAGATGAATGGATAAAGAAGATGTGGCACATATATACAATGGAATATTATTCAGCCATAAAAAGAAACAAAATTGAGTTATTTGTAATGAGGTGGATGGACCTAGAGACTGTCATACAGAGTGAAGTAAGTCAGAAAGAGAAAAACAAATACCATATGCTAACACATATATATGGAATCTAAAAAAAAAAAAGGTTCTGAAGAACCTAGGGGCAGGACAGGAATAAAAACGCAGACACAGAGAATGGACTTGAGGACAAGGGGAGGGGGAAGGATAAGCTGGGACGAAGTGAGAGAGTGGCATGGACATATATACACTACCAAATGTAAAACAGATAGCTAGTGGGAAGCAGCTGCATTGCGCAGGGAGACCAGCTCGGTGCTTTGTGTCCACCTAGAGGGGTGGGATAGGGAGGATGGGAGGGAGACGCAAGAGGGAGGAGATATGGGGATATATGTATACGTATAGCTGATTCACTTTGTTATACAGAAGAAACTAACACACCATTGTAAAGCAATTATACTCCAATAAAGATGTTAAAAAAAAAAAAGAAAATAGCAGTGGCCCATCAACAGATGAATGGATAAAGTACATGTGGTATATCTATATATACATATACAATGGAATATTATTCAGCCATAAAAAAAGAATGAAATTCTGCTATTTGCAGCAATGTGGATGGACCTAGAGAATATTATGCTTAGTGAAGTAAGTCAGACAAAGACAAATACTATATTATATCACTTATATGTGGAATCTAAAAAATAATACAAATGAATGTATATGCAAAACAGAAACAGACACACAGATATAGAAAACAAACTACTGGTTACCAAAAGGGAGAGGGGCAAATTAGTGGTATGGGATTAAGAGACACAAACTACAATAAATGAAATAAATAAGCAACAAGGATGTATTGCATAGCACAGGGAAATACAGCCATTATCTTATAACTTTTAATGGAGTACAATCTACAAAAATACTGAATCACTATGCTATACACCTAAAACTAATAGAATATTGTAAATAAACTATACTTCAATTAAAACAGTGAATGTGACAAAGGTGTATATAAAAGAAGTTCACAGCAGCAATATTTATAATAATATGGAAATCACTGAAGCGTTCAACAATAAGGGACTGGTTAAATAAACTAGGGTACATCTATATGATGAAATATTATGCAATCTTTCAAAATGTTGTGGAATTATATTTATTGATCCGGGAAAATTTTGTACTCCAGTGTTATATAATTTGTTAGGTGACATAAGCAGAGAGTAAAATCGTATATGCAGTCTGATCTCATTTGGGAAAAGTACATACATATTCTAGAAAGTGTATAAAATCAGCACTCATAGAAAATGTATTTACATATGTACATATAAAGAAGTTCCTATGACAACCAAAGTGATTATGGCTGAGTGATAGCATTTCAGGTGACATTAATTTCTAAGTGTTTGTTTGTTTTTGAATTTTATTTTATTTTTTATATAAGTGTGAGCTCACCTCTATGTTTCCAAATCTCCTACAACGAGTGTACTACTTACCTAACCATGCAAAGGTTTTTATTTTTGTGGTGATGGTGGTTGCTGAAGTGGCTGAGCCCCCCAGCCATATACAGGACTCAAACTCAGGGTCTGGGGTGCCGAGTCCAGGCCTCAGCCCCCAACACCCTTCAACACGCCTGCCCCCTGGTCCCATGTCCCCAAACCACACCCCACCGTGGCTGGCTGTCTTGCCAAGGCCAGCCTGGGGCAGAAACTCGGGTGGCCCAAGTACCCACCTTTTTGAAGAGTCTGATGACATCCTCGCTGATTTGGGAGAGGCGGACGATGACATTGTTCATGAAGATGTCATTGAGGGTAGCATGGTCTCGGCTCTCCCGCCTGGTCTGATGCAGGACTAGATACCAACAGTTCACGGGCGAGAGGAGATACTGGTCCTTCCTGTGGAAACCAAGACAGCTCAGGTTGGCTTCACTGAAACTGCCAGCCACACAGTGTTCTACGTTGTCACCCACCGCGGCTCTTTTGACCCTCATGGGGCCCTTTCAAACGCGTTTTATTATAACATATTTAACAGCTGGGGCAACAGAGACCATAAGGAAGCAATCCTCCCAAGGTCGCAGAGCAGTGCGGGGGCCAAAACCCAGGTCTTTGACTAGAAGTCCTATCCCATCCTACTCTCCCATTGGATGTGACACTTGCTACATGTATCCCTCCCTTCTGAGAGGAAGCTGTCTTCCGTGGAGTTAAGAAATACTAAACCAGTTGTGCTTAAAATTCTTGTATGAGTTCTAGAAATATCCAGGGGAAAGAAAAAAAAGTGGACCCTTTTCTTCCCCTCCTTGCCTCCCCCAACCCCTGGGGGGTCCCTCCAGCTCTTAACCTTTTTGTCCTCCTCCAGGGTCAGTCCTGGTCTCTTGGCCTCTTGGAAACACATTCCTTTGACCCTCAATGGAGCTGAGGGCCTGGGGGATTTCCGGTTCTATACTTGGGAGGAGAGCCTAAGGAAATCTGCTTTTGAGTGAAGTACACACAAGACAAATCTTGGTCCTTCAATGACTGACACATTCTTAGTGTCCTCTAGCTGGGCATTATGCTAAAACCCCCATTTGAGGGGTTCTCAAAGTGTCGGGGTCCCCAGACCAGCAGCAGCATTGCCTGGGGTCTCTCAGAAATGAAGGCACTTGAGCCTCACTCCAGCCCTACTGAATCAGAACCTCTGGAGGTGACCCGGTGATCTGGGTTTTAACAAGCCCTCCAAGCTGCTGATTCACACACAAGTCTGAGAACCACAGATCTATGCACCAGTGTTTCCCTAAATTTGGGAAATGGGATATTTCTAAAAATGAAATGGGGGATATCTCTCTTCTCTGTGCTTTACCAAAGACCCCTCTCTTAGTCTCAATAAAGTGTATATATATCCTAGTGTCCAGGAAGACAGTAAAGGACAATCAGAAACCAAAATCAAACCAATAATCCCATGTTGCCACACGGGGCATCTGGCAGGTGTACTTGACCTATGACCCTTCCTCCACTTTCCAAGGCGGGAAGGTGATGCTGGGGCAGAGGCCCATCCACCACCTAGGGTGACTGGCTCAAGGTCCAGTCCCCCAGGCCTGCCTGGCTCCCCCAGGGGGGCTGGCCATGGTTCTCTGAGGAAATGCGGCCTCCCAGGATCAGTGTTTCTGAGGAAGGGAATTCTGCTGACTTCCGCTTTGACCACATCATCCTCCCAAAGTCAAGTGGAAGTGTAGCCCTGAGGGTCTCTGGGCAGCCACAGCACGTACACCCCTCACTGCACCCAAAGCCTGGGCTTGGGAAGGATAGGTGAGGAGAGGCCAGTTGACTTTTCTTTCTGTCACCAAACGGGCTTAAAAATCTGCCCAGGTAGCCAGAATTTGGGAGAAAGGAATTTGGTTGAGAGAGAGGATGGATATGTTAGAGACCTTTAAGGAAAATGGAGGAGACATTATGCTGTAAGAGAAACGAAGCAGTTTCTCCTTTGTTCATAGCCTAGAGAAAAAACCAGAACACTGAAATCCAACAGCCCAGCCCAAATCCCTCAGCATTTATTCCGTGTCAGGTCTCAGGTGGGCTCTGGGTGACCGTGGACACAGACCTGCCTCGGAGGGGCTCCTAATGAGGCGGCTGAGGCAGAAGGATTACAGTGGAAGGTGCTGAAGCGCTGGGATAGAAACACGCAGAGCATCCGTTCTGCGTGAGAAGCTGGAGAAAATGCGGAGCCCACTCCAGGTCCCCGTCACACAGTCCCCTTTGCTTTCCTGCCAGCTTCTTCCCGCCTGGGGTCTTCACGCGCGCTGTGCCATCTGGAGTGCGTGAGCCCCTGCTCTTCTCTCTTCCTCTGAGTCTTGGCTTAAATGATACTCCCTGGAGAGCGTGCCTCTGACCTCGCTCTAGGGCAGCAGTTCTCAGAGGTGGTCCCCAGCCCAGATGCATCAGCTTCACTTCGAAATTTGTTGGAAATGCAAATTGTCGGGGCCACTCCAGACCACTTAATAAGAAATCCTGGAGGTGGGACCAGCACCTGTGTTTTGACCAGTCCTCCAGGGGATCGCGATGCACTCTCAGGTTTGAGAATTTCTGCCTTAAGGCGTTTCCACTCCCCACCCATCACCCTACTCTAAGTTCTGTGAGAGCAGGAACTGTTTCTGTCTTAGTCACCATATCCAGTGCCCAGCAATGTGCCTGACATGTAGTAGGTGCTGTAGAAGAGAAACCCAACAGAAAAGGTCACATTTGTGCTGGGTCTTGAAGAATAGGTAGGAGTTTTCCAAATAGAGGGGCAGAGAGATCGCATTGTAGGCAGAGGGACCTGTGGATACAAAGATAGAGAAGCAGCTCAGCAGAGCTAGAATTCTGAGTGTGTTAGGGGAGGACATAAGGATGGGGAGACAGGTTAAAGGCTTGATTGTGGGGAATCGAACGCCAGCCTAATGAGTTGGGATTTTATCATCTAGGCCATATGGTTCTCAACCCAGGTTGCACACTAAAATCACCTGGGAAGCTTTTAAAAAACACCAAGACCCAGGCCCCACCCAAGACCAACTGAGTCAGAATCTCTGGGGGTAGAACCTTGGTATTTTTAAAACATTCTCTATAAGATTCTAATGTGCACCCAGGGTTAAGAATGCCTGCTGTAGGCAGTGGAGAGTCATGGAAGTTATTTAAGCAGAGGTATGATCTAACCAATGTGTGTCTTAGAAAGATCATTGCGGGCAGACTGGAGGATGATGGACAGATGAGTGGGTGGGTGGATTGTGGGGTGGATAGATGGGTGGATGGATGAGCAGGTGGATGAGTGGAGGGCTGGATGGGTGTGGGCAGAGGTGTGGGGCTGGAGGCAGGAGGACCAGTCAGGAGGTGACCCTAGTCCAGGAAAAGAGAGATGATGAGGGCCTGGGTGGTGGCCAGAGAAGGGTGAATTTAAGAGGCTCCTCACCAAGAGAGCAGAGAATCTTGGAGACTTCCTGGAAATAGAGAGGGGGTGGGGGAGGGGGAAGTGGATGGTGATTCTGAGATTTGGATCTCAGGCGACTGGTTGGATGCTGATGACATGAACCAAGATAAGAACTGCAAGGGGAGAAGTGGGTTTGGGCAGAAAATACTTTACATCCCATTTCCACAGCTTCCTAGGTGGCGATGGAAATGCAAAGATGAAAGGAGAGATGAGATAATTGAGCTGTTACCTAAATTACTTCAGGGGCTGAGCTCAGCCTGGGATGCAAGAATTGAACAGCTTCAGGGAATTAAATGTGCAAAATTTATGGAAGTCACAGCCAGAAGGTAAGTTTCAGGGGAAAGGAAAAAGGTCTTGAAAGGGTGCAAAAGTGCTGGGACAGCTTCGGGACCATTAATTAGGTCACCTGGCCAGGGAGACTGGGTAAGAGAAAGAGTGGAAAGGAGGCACTTTCCTTATCAGCAGCTGTGGGCAGGAGGCAACGCAAACGGGATTACAGGGGCGGCAGAAGGAGCAGAGGCAAGGAGGGGAGAGTTACCCGAAAGCAACCAAGGACTTGTCAAGCTAAAGGGAGTGGCTGCTGAGGAGATGAGGCCTTGGTTCATTCAGGCTTTCATTCATTCATTGTCTGTCTCTGTGTGTATGTGCCAGGCAGGCGAGGGGCTGGGGATGCAGCAGTAACCACAGCAGGCAAGACCCTGCTCCACAAGGCTACATTCGGGTAAGGGAGACACACAAGGAAGCAGAAGATGATGATACAGCCTCATAAATGTAGTAATGGGAAGAAGACTATGGGGCAGAGGAGGCCCCCTCGCCCAGGTCTGGTGGAGGGGTGAGCATGGATGGCTTCCTGGAGGAAGCACTTTCTAGACTGAGAACTAAAGCCTGGAATGGAGTTTGACAGGGGAGAGCTATCTAGGTGGAGAAATATGATGAACAAAGGCCTAGAGAGAGCAGGTTGGTGAGTCAAACGTAGTCAAGGGGGCTCAAGCATTATGTCCTGGAGTGATGGGGGGAGAGTGAAAAACAAGGTTGGAGAATTAGGCAGAGGCCACATAGTTAAGGGCCTTAAGTCCCAGTAGAGAGTTTGAGCTTCATCCTGAGGTTGGCGGGGAGCCACTGAGGGGTTTAGAGCAGGGGAGTGAAAGGGTAAAATTCCACTTTCAAACTCTCACTCTGGCTACTGCGTGGAGGATGGCCTTGAGGGGGCCAAGAGGGAAGCTGAGGGATTCAAGAAACATTTAGGTGGTAAACGGACTGGACCCTGAGATTGACTGGTTGGGAGGGAAAAGAAGATGCTCAGAATGACTCCAAGTCTCTCAGGCTGGATGCCCGAGAGCAGGGGTAGCATTTACTGAGATGAGGAACATTTACAGCAGCAGGGCAGGGAGGGAAGGCGATGAGATTTATGTGAAGACGGCGAGTCTAAAGGGCTTGTGGAACACTCAGAAGGCGATATCTGGGCTAGAGAGATAAATGTGGATGCCGGCAACAAGCACTTGGATGATATTTGAAACCATGGAATGACCTGGAACTCTTTACAAATGCACGTGACCATGTGGCAGAAAAGGCAAATTCTCAGGAGGCCTGTCGAGGCTGCAGCTGGAGGGATGGGGCAGGGCTGGGCTCCTCCTGCCCTGGTGAGCTGGAAGAGGCCTACGATGGGGATGATGTGCCAGCCCGTCCTCTGCAGACACTGTCCCAGGCCTGCCGTGCAACCAGCAGGCCCATCCTCTGGGTCCACTCCAGCACGGGAGGCTGCTTCTGCTCTCCCCATCTTCTCCCAGCCCCGGCTCCCCTCGTGTGGGGCAGCTCATTTGCAGAACAAAAGACCGGGGTGAACAGGGCTGTCCACAGCCAGGGTCAGGGTGGAGTTGACCGCTCTGTGGAGAGCTGCCGTCTGTGGCCTTGGCCACAATGGTACCTGGCTCTCACCATGTCAGAAAGAAGAGGGAAGGCCACAGATAGGGCCCAGCATGGTGAGACAGAAAGACACGATGAAACAGAAAGACACCTGGACTTGGGGGGGGAGGAGTACCCCTGAGTCCATACTGCCTGTGTGACTATATGCAGGTCTCTTAACCCCTGTGGCCTGGCTACTTAGACCATATTGTCAACCTTGGTGTTAAACACCAGAAAACAGCTCCAGGGTCATTCAGCAGTTCCCCCACTCGATACATTCTTATTGCGTATTTCACATGGACCAGTCCCCAGGGACATGACATGGTGCACAACAGACACAGCTCCTGCCTCCATGGAGCTTACAGTCCAGTGGGGGAGACACATAACCCTCAGAGAGTTCAGCACGTGTGGATGGAGTCACAGCCACAGAAAGTGCTAGAGAGGAGAGCATGGTGCATGAGGACTCATATCGAGGGGACCTGGCTGGATTTCGGGGTTCTCTGAAGTGTCCCTAAGGAAGGGGCCTTTCAGCTAGGCTCTAAAGGAAGAGATGGGGGAGGCAGATAAAGGGGCCAGGAGAGTGGGCTTGGGGGTGAGGATTCCAGGCAGAGGGAACAGAATGGGCAAAGGCTCACTGGGGGGCAGGGAGTTCGGTGCATTTAAGGTGCCGAATAAAGGCCAGTGTGGCTAGAGCCCGGGGAGCAAGGCAGAGGAGGGGCAGGTGCAGGGTCCCGAGGGCTCCGGCCAGCGCACTGATCACCATCCCACGGGCCATCTGGATTGCACCAGGACCGCAGGAAGAAGCATCCAGGCCACGTATGGCAGAGCTGGACACCGGCCTTCCCTTTTCAGGGGGTTATTTGTCCCTTTTGAAAACAGGACCCCTTTGACCTGAGACCCAGCTCTCCATGCTAGCAGCCATTTTGCCTGCTGCAGCCACACTTCTGGAAGATGCCAAAATGAACCTGGGCAGGCGTTCTGTCCTCTAAGGCACATCTTGAGGGCTTTTCTCCTTTTCCAGTCTTGCATCCCTGTGTCCACACAGCAGGTGGAAGCTGCTGAGCTAAAGTATAATTGAGAACTTTCACAAAGATGTGTATGTATTTTACTTTTTACAGCCAGAAAATAGCAGTGAAAATTTCTGGTGAGTCACAGCTTTCTTTCTTTGGCTAGGGGAGCTGGATACGAGGATCCAAGCATCTGCAGCTAGAGGAGCGAGGCCTCGCCAAGCTGGCGAGTTGGGAAAATGAAATCAGCAGTGAGCCAGCTTCTCCCCTCTTCTTCTTCTGGCTGGGCACCGGAAAATTCCGCTTAGCAAACAGAACCCATTTCCAGGCCTGTTGAGCCCCATGTTGCAGATGAATCCAAATCCACTGCCCTGGGATGGTGGTCCCTCCGGGAGGGAGGGGAGCTCCTGCAGCTGACCGCGTCCCCAAGACGCCAAGTCCCTGCCTCTGGCTTCCTGCTCCCTTCCAAGACATTCCAGGGTCTTGCACTACACTTGCTTGGGCGGCTGCCAGCAAAGCTCAGAAAAGCACTCCCTCAATTAGTTCTGAGGCCCAAAAAGTATGGTTAACCTCTTGCTACCTAAGTTGCCCCAATCAGGGTTTGGAATTCATTGTCCTTGCTGGGAGCATGAATCATTAATTCTGAAAATATTAACTGGGTGCCATCTTTTGTGCCAGTGCTAAGCAAAGTGAGTCACGCTCCCTGATTCATGGAGCTTACAGTCCAGTAGGGGCCTCAGGTGACAATCAAATAAGCACATAAGTACATAGGAAATGGCGTCAGTGATAAGAGCTGTGAGAGAGAAATGCATGGTGCCTCCTGAGTCTATATCAGAGGGGGGCGGGGGGGCTTTACCTCACCCAGGGAAGGTGGAGGTGGTCCTTCTTGTCACTGAGACGTTAGCTGAGATGTTTCTCCTGGTTGAGGCCTTCCCTGCCCCCCAGCGGCTCCTTGATCTCTAGTACACCACCCTATTTTATCGTTATTACAGCACTACCACGCCTGACATCCGTCCTGTTCATTTACTTTTTGTTTCTGTCTTTGACCCCTTTCTAGCTTACATCTGTCCTCTTCACCACTGTTTCTCTGGTGTCAGGCAGGTCTGGGCACACAGTCGGCTGATAGGTGAAAAGCGCCCAGAAGGATGAGGTGGGACCAGAAAAATGGGTAGGTTGTACAGTGGCCTAGGGATAAGGGAGAGCACCCCCAGCAGTCGGCGGGAAGGCTCTGCGTGCGTGGGCGCCTTCCCGAGGGCAGAACGGATGGACAAGGGGTGGAGACAAGGTCACAGAGGCAGCATAGACCAGGGCCTTGAGGGACAGGATGAGCATCTGGGCTGTGTACTGCTGGACACCAGTCTTCAGTAACAGAGCACCACAGATGGGTCACTTCAATAGCAGAAATGTATTGTCTCCCAGTTCTGGAGGCTGGAAGTCTGAGATCACGGTGTCAGCAGGGTTGGTTCCTTCTCAGGGCTGTGAGGGAGACTCTGTTCTGTGTTCCCCCCCCCCCCTCAGCTTCTGGCGGTATGCTGGCCATCTTTGGTATTCCAGCCATCTATGGTGATCCTTGGCATGTAGACACATCACCCCAATCTCTGCCTTCATGTTCACGTGATGTTTTCCCTGGATGTGTGTCTGTGTCCAAATTCCCCTTTTTTTATATTATAGGGACACTAGTCATGTTGGATTAGGGCCTACTCTAATGACCTCATCTTTACTTGATTACCTCTGTAAAGACCCTATTTACAAAGAAGGTCACACTCTGAGGTACTGGGGGTTTAGGACTTCAACATGTGAATTTTTTGAGGACAAAATTCAACCCATAATAGGCTGCTACCCCAAGTGGATCAGGAGTCTGAGGAGAGTTTACATGGTCACTTGGGCATCTTTCCTGTTGTCCATCAGGGAGCAAATGGACCTACGACACAGAGGATAAAGTCTAACCTCCTCCGCCGGCATTTAAGGCCCATTTAAGGCCCAATCTGCTGCCTGCCCAGCCCCCTCCCTCATCCCCCTTTCTGCTCCAGGCAGTCGGTGAAGCTCTGAGCCGGGAATGGGTTTCTTCATTTACCTATTTTTTGCCCCGCAAGGATTCTGAGTCTATTGTACTGGGAGTTGGGGAGCGTGGCTCTGCTGCTAATTGGCTGTGTGTTCTTGGGCTTGTGGCTCGACCTCTCTGAGGCTTTACTGCCTCATCCATCAAATGGATGGGTGAGTGATGGAGTGGCCAGTGAGGGCCTTTCAGACCTCTGTGACAAGAGCAACCATATATTTCAAAACCAAATGTATGCATGTGATCTGACAAAGGATTTTTTTCCCAATTCCCCAACTTATTTATTTGAAAAGCCTAACAAGAAGCACAAAAATGGAAACAGTGAATGGCTATTTTCTACCCTTTTATGTATCTAGCTTCAAAGACAAGAAAGTGAGGCTGCTGAAACCCGGGAAGGACTCTTCCTGGGTCACATGCATCCCCGCCTCGCATCTTTGCATTCACCCACTCAGAATGCCTTCCCCTCTTCACTCCAAGCAGCAAAATCTACTTCAAAGGCCTTTCCTCCAGGGATCATCTGAGATCCACAGAATGTTCTGTCTGAACCACTCATTTCAATCTTTTCGTATAGTTACTTCCAGATGACATTTTTTATCTTCTCGCTTAACTCACTTGTCAGTTGCCCTCCACACGTGTGGGCTTGTGTCATCACTTATTCTATAAGCCCCTTGAAGGCAGGAACCATCTCTCATATTTCCCTGTATCCCTCCAGAGCCCTCGGCAGGCTCTAATTCATTCACTCATTCACCCACTCTTCTACTATCCTTTGAGTATCTGCCATGTGCTAATAGGCACTGTCCAGTCCCAGGGTATTAGAAAGATGACTGGATGAGCCTTGAGAAGGCTCACAATCTAGTAGTTGAACTTAATGCAAACCAAGAATTCTTATGGCCATTGGTCAGAACACCTTTAGTTGAAGTGAAGGAAAAACTTACTTCAGACTGGCTTACACAAAAATGGTAGTAATGGGAGGAAGAAAAATTTTAAGGATCAAAAATTTTAATCAAAAAAATGTAAAGGAATAGGAGGTTGTTGCCCTCGGGCATGGCTGCATCCAGGGGCTCAAAGGATGTCAGCAGGACCTGGTCTCTATCACTTGGCTCTGCTTTCCTCTCCCTGTGCTGGCTTCACTCTCAGGCAGGCCGTCTCCAAACCAAAAGTACCCTGACTGCTAGTAATCCCAGTAAAAAGAGAGCTTTTCCCCACCTGTTCCACCAAAAATCCTGGAATTGCAGGTCGCTAGATTAAAGCTCTGTGGCCAAGAGGATACAATGCTGGTCACAGGCTCACCATTGTTCAGGGATGATTCCCCAGAGGAAAATCTAGGTCTCGTTATGAAAAGAAGAAGGGAGGGATGCTGAGCAGGGGAGAGTAACAGATGTTTCCTATGTTATGCTGTGTGAGGAAGGGGATCTCAGAGGAGTGGGGGAGGGAGTGGCTCATTCTGCCTCAGGGTGGATGGGTAATCACAGAAACATCTGCAGTTGGCTTGAAGTACACGTAAGAGTTTGCTGGGTGGGAAACACAAAGATGGACATATCCTGCAGGCAGACGGAAGGCTGAGTGTGAAGCTGTGAGGTCAGACAAGACATGGATGTTCCGGGGCTGAAAGAAGTTCTTTTGGGCTCGGGCAGCAGTGATGCAGGGCATGGTGAAAAGGTGGCAGGAAGGGAGGAGCCAGACCACGAAGGACTTCGAAGGTCAAGGTTGAATGAAGGTTTTGAATGGTCCAGTGATATGATCGCTGGGTGGGAAGGCCAGGTGGGAGGCAGAGCAGCTGTCCAGGTGAGGGGGGAGAATTTGGGGCTTTCCCTGCGAGTCACCTGGTGGCAAACAGTGGGCGTGAGGCTTCAGGGCAGGGCAGCCCCTTCATGAAGCTGAGATCTGCTGACTTAGAAGCTGCTGTTGGCTGACACCAGCCCTGAGACAGTCATTCCATAAGGGATGAACTACATCCATTGGGTCACCTGCCTGAAGCAGGTTCTGCTTACCCATGCTGGGTGCTATGGAGTCAAAGGCTGGGGTTCAAATACCAGTTCTGCTCCTCACCAGCTGGGTGAATTGGGAAGCTAGTCAAACATTTTCTTTCTTTATCTGTAAAACAGGGTTGATAACGCCTACCTAACAGTGGTGCTTTAAGGATTAAATGAGGTAATTCATAAGACACTCTCAGCATCAAACCCAGCGCCTGATAATAGTAATAATCATTATTACTGGCATCACTATTATTGCCACCAGCACCTCACTTGGCTATTGGGAAAATCCATTGACTGATGTATATAACCATACAGCCCATGGTAGGTTTGCTATAAATGTTGGTTTTCCTCCTCTCATTACTACCTTCTCCCCCAGCAAACCCTTATGTGTACTTCAAGGCCCAGTGCCAATGGTCCAGAGACGCCCCCTCCACCCTGAGGATCGGTCCTCACACCTCAAAGTGATGGCACACTGGGTCTGGTCCAGCAGCACTCCTGAGCTCCCTTTTGACTCGCTGAATGTATTCTTGGTACTGGAACAAAAATTCCTGCCTCATTAGGCAATATCTAGCCAACCTCATCTTCTCTTTCCCTGTGAGACCCTTTGCCTTGGTTTATCCACCTGCAAAATGGGTGCATCACGTGGTACGTGCAGCACCCGGCAGAGGAAGGGTGCTGACCCACAGTTCCTCCGGTCAGTTCTTTCACCAACCAGCGGGGATTCTAAGCCAGGCCCACCCTGGCTGGCCTTCAGGTCCCTTGCCTGTCAGATGGGGATGACGACACCTTCCCTGACTCCCCCAGCCCCACCAGGATTCTTGGGAGAATTCAAGCAGCTAAAGGCTGGGGAGGTACTCTGCAAAGTGTAAGGTGCTGTATAATCTTGGAAGATCATTATTGTCCTCTTTGCCTAATGGAATTGAGTCAAAACTAAACCCCTGCATATCACTGCTTGTTAATTACAACAACATCTATTTTATCTTTATTACACATCTATTTTCATTTTTAGAATAAAATTTAAATGATATGCACGTATCTATGTATATCAAGTATATCCAAATATAAATAAATCACGTCCTGGTTAATATTAATACTTTGGAAGTTGCTGATTACAGTCTCTGAGGATTCCAGGAAACTGGGTGTAGGATCTGGGGAGGCCCCAGAAGGAAAAACTGGAAGGAGGATAAGGGGCTGTAGCCATTACAAAGACCACTCAAGGGGCTGACCCTCCTGCCTTAAAATCCCTCCCAGCAACGAAAACCAAGGTGGGGGCTGAAGAGGGTGGAGATGAAAGATGTTCACGTTCCAGGAGGAGCTGGCAGGGGCCCTCGGGGTATCTCATGTTGGCTTCAGGATTTCTGCCATCCCGCACACCACCATACTTCATACCTCCCTGTTGAGTGTCTCTTTTTACTTAAATGGATTTATTTACAAAAAGGACTTTCCCTAGTCTTAGTTAAAATAAATTTTAAAAACCAGCTTTACTTGCCCTAAATAGAAGGTTACTAGAAAAAAGTAAGTTCAAAACAGTATCATTGAATCCTAGGCAGATGCTAATACCCAAGATCTGTTGTCTGTTTGTTAAAAGGAGTGTTAGAGAGGTGTTAGCAACACACTAGAGCCAAACTATAACTGCAAAGACTGAAAGAGAACTGAAAAGATCAGTCGCTATTTATGGCTCACGTGCTATCGATGGTCCCTCCCTCATTCTGAGGAACACTGATCCGGTCTGACAAGGCTTCACATTACAGAAATGTGCCCCTAAGACACCCGACTGTTGTGTACATACCTCCATGGATTGGCACCCACACCTCCCAAGGCAGCCCTTTTCTTGCTGGACAGCTCTGGCTACTGGAACGTTCTCAAGGTTGAGTTAAAGTCTGCTTTTCTGAAAATGCTATCCTTGGACCTCACTTCTCTCCTTCAGCATCCCCACAAGTCTATTTCCTTCAAGTATTTGAAGAAAGTATTTAGTAGTATCTTGGTCTTTTCAGTTATTCGTTCAAAAAACTTTGATAGAGCTTCTATTGTATGTCAGAGAGAGAGAGGGACTAGAAATGACCCCTTGTCTTCAAGCAGCTGGCAGACTGAGGTGGGAGAACCAGACATATGAACTGGATCATTCCTTGATCATCTGACCCGAGCCCCAGGAGAGCGACATACAGATCACCATGGTAGGCCAGGGGAGGAGCAATGACTGTGAACCTGGGACCTGCAGCAGGGACTTCGCAGAGGAGGTGAGCCCTGAGCTGGCCCTGGGGAGACGAGCATGAGCTGATCAGCTGGAGAAGAAGGAGCCCTCTGATGCCCACACAAGGAGGATGTGGTCTGGACTGATGGGTGACTCTCAGGAAACACGAAACCAGCCCAGAGAGGTGAGGGGACATACCGAGAGTCATGCAGCTAGAAGAAATCTTGCACTTTGGAGCCAGTTAAACCAAGATTAGAATCCTAGATTATCATCGTAAGTGAAGTAAGTCAGACAGAGAAAGACAAACATCATATGATATCACCCATATGTGGAATCTAATTTTTTAAAAAAAGATACAGATGAACTCTTTTACAAAACAGAAGCAGACTTACAGACATCGAAAACAAACTTATGGTTACCAAAGGGGAAACGTCGGGGGGAGGGTTAAATCAGGAGCTTGGGATGAACACACACACACTACTATATATAAGACAGATAACCAACAAAGACCTACTGTATAGCACAGGGAACTCTACCCAATATTCTGTGACAACCTATATGAGAAAATAATCTAAAAAAGAATGAATATATGTATATGTATAACTGAATCACTTTGCTGTACACCTGAAGTTAACACAACATTGTAAATCAACTATACTCCAATAAAATTAAAATATTAAAAAAAAAAATCCTAGTTCTGCCACTTACCTGTTCTAGCTGTGTCCCTCTGAACAAATTACTTAATTTCTCAAAGCCTCAATGTTTTCAACTAGAAAGACAGAGATAGTACCTGCCTCAGAGGTCACAACGTTTACCATGAAGTTTAAATGAGACGATCCATGTCAAACATCTATAGGGCACCGGGCATACGGTAATATGGATGTGGGGGGAATTTGAAAGATTAAACATATGGTAATATGGATGTGGGGGGAATTTGAAAGATTAAACATACGGTAATATGGATGTGGGGGGAATTTGAAAGATTAAACAACCTGCACAGCACAGACGCAGAGCCATCAGGAAAGAGTCGGCTGGCAACCTGTCCTAGGAGAATACCAGCTCTGGACAGCATTACTGGAAAGCCATCACTGGTGCGACGGTAGCCATAGTAACAGCAGCAGCTATGAATGGAGATGCGATTCCCACCTGGAGGACCTCCTCCATTATCCCCACCTCGGTCTGAGCAAACCTTTTCATTCTGAATCCTTTGCACATTTTACTCACTACAAAAGTGCTTCTATCCTTAGGATTCACCTGGAAGGCTAAGTCTAAATTATAGCATCTTTTTAGGGAAATGCTGCATCTGTGAAAACAAAGTCTGTGATGTTTTATCCCCCCAAAGAAGCATTTTCTTGGCAATCAACTTAGTTGCTCACTGAATCCTCCCTCTCACCTGCTCCGTGAAGCTAAGAGATGCTCCAAACCTCCTGTGCAGAGAATATTAAGCATTATTCACTGACTGGCCAAGCACCTCCCAGCTTTTTCCACACTCTGACTTTCCACAGTTTAAACATATTTGAATAGAATTCCCTGTTGCTTTTTTTTCACAGCTGTCCAAATAGCAGCAACCAACACTTAAACTTCTGGAGAGAGCATTTTTAGCAGGTATATCCCCGGAAGGTCAGGGGTATCAAAAACGGAGGGAGTCAGAAAAGAAGGGGGCTCTGTCACCTCCCACACTATTTGCATGCAGCATGAACATTCCAGAGGGGAATCCAGAGTTTGTCTCAACAGAGCTTTTTAAACTGGGTCCCAAGGAGCGCTTGTTTGGTAAAAAATTAATAAATATCCTGAGGGAGGGAGAATCCTGTGGTCAAACAGCCTTCAGAAAGAAGTCAACAGGCTTATTTATTGTAAAACCTCTCAGAGCCTTTCATGGGGAATCTCTAAGGGGAGGTACAGAGTGGCAGTCTTTCCCACCTCCACTCATTCTCGCTCTCTTTGCCTCCTCCCGCACGCCCCACCACCAGCCTCCACAGCTGGACAGCTCAAGGTGTTGGAGTTTCAGAAAACACTTCTCTGGAGGAAGAAGAAATCTTAGTTCCAGGAAACCTCTGGCTTCCTAGAACTACCCAATTTGTTTGCAGGACATCCCTCTACCCCCAGAGGCAGGTCTTAAGGTCCCTGTGTGCCGCCTTCCCCAGCACATTTCTGCTCATGTGGCCAGGCTCCCAGCCTCGAAAAGGACAAGGCCAGCGCAGGTCAGGTCCGGCTGCAAAAGGGCAGTGGATTATGGATTTTATGCTGGGGGAGAGGAGGGGTCTGGAAAGCCAGCACAGCCTGAAAGTGAATTGTAAACAATTTATCACCTAGAAAGTCATCATCCTGGGCAACTCTTCAACAGTGAATGGCCATCAGAATCCCCCGGAGGGCTTGTTAAAATACAAATTGCTGGGCCCCACCCCCAGAGTTTCTCATTCAGCGGGTCTGAGGGGAGGCCAGAGACTTTGCTCTTCTGACAAGTCCCCCCGGCATGGGGACGCTGAAGCTGCTGGTGAAGACCACACTCTAAACTAGAGCTCGACCTCTGCGGTCCCGATCCCCCAGTGAAGGACTGTCCTCTCAGCAACCCTGTGCCTGTGCCAGGCACCACAACTGGTGGTACCTTTGCCTTCACCCAAATGGCCTCCCCAAGCTCCTACTGCAGCCGCAAATGTCCCCTTCCCTGCCCCCAACCACCCCCAGCCCAGAGCCACATTAATTACCACCTGACCTTCATTCATTCATTCAACAAACATTCAGTGAGGACCAACCATATGCCAAACCTGGTGCCAGGTGCTAGGGACCCCAAGTCAACAGCCACCTCCTCTTCCATCTCAGAGCTGGCAGCCCAGTCGTCAAAAGAGGGACAGACAAGGAAAAAAGGTGACTACAACACAGGGTGGCAGCTTCTGCCTTAGGCCCTTCTCAAGTCCCTGCATCTCAAGTCAGAAACAGATTCTTCTCTTTTCCTCAATTCTGCCTCTGACAGATTTCCCAGCACCTGTCCACTCTCTGTCAGCTCTGCTATCACCCAGGCCATCGTCACCCCTGCCTGGAGAGCTATACTCCCATCACCCTGCTAGTCTCCTCAGCTCCACTCTTGCCCCCTCCAATCCCGGGTGATCTTTCAAAAATGGAAATCAGATCATGCTACTCCTACTGAGGATGGCTCTCCTCGCCACCAGTTCCAGCCCCACTGGCCTCTCTTCCCCTCACACTGTCCCCACGGCTGCTCCTTCTCATCCCTCGGGTCTCCGCTTAAATGCCACTTCCTCCAGAAGCCTTCCCTGGCTGACGCTTTAGCTCAGTGTGGAGGATTCAAGAGGGCTGCAAATCCTTTGACAGTCCTCCAGTGAGAGGAGGGCTTTATTTTCCTTCCCTTGAAGCTGAGCTAGAGCTGAGACCACTCTGATCAAGAGAATCTGGGCAGGGGCTGGAGGTGGGGTCCAAGAAGACTGCGGATTTCCCCCTGCCACCTCGGTGCCCTGAGCTCCCACGACTGCAGTGAGGCCCTGGCCCCATGTGGAGAGGGAGGCAGCCCAGCTGAGCCCAGCCTTACAGCTGTCTTCACCAAAGTGCCAGGGAACGTGGGGGAAGCTGTCTTAGACGCTCCAACCCCTACCCTAGCAATCTTTCCATCCCAGCAATCACTGGATTTGTTTATTTGTTTTCTATGTTTGATTTGCATCTCTCTCCTCCACTAGATGGTAAGTTCCACCACAGCAGGAACCAAGTCTGTCTTGTTTGCCACTGTAAGCCAGGGCCAGGCACGTGGTAGGTGCTCGATAAATACCGACTGAATAAGCAAATCAACAAGCGCAGAATATTGCGGGCACACACAGGAAGGCATCAGGTCAGACTCAAGGAAGCTTTGCAGAGGAAGTGACATCTAAACGCTGAGGCCTAAAGAACAAGCAGGTGGCAGGGTTCAAAGAACAGGGCCTCGGGGACTGGGTGCCTGCCCCAAGCACACCACCTATGGACATCCCCCACACCACGTGCTCGAGAGAGAGAGAGAGAGAGAGAGAGAGAGAGAGAGAGAGAGAGAGAGAGAGGAGGGACAGTGTCTCATTAACCTGTGTGTCTTCATCATGAAGCACGGTCTAAGAAAATAAGAGGTCCTCAATATACACATTTCAAATATGATGGCCCACATGGCTTTTCGGAGAGAGAAGCCTGAGCTGGAAGCCAGGAGCCCTGGCTTTTCTCACTCAACAGCTCACGATGTGTCCCTTGTAAAATCCCACTCAGCTTGCCTGGCACTCAGTTGGCTTGAGATAAAACCACTGGTTCCCTCTCTGCATCCCTGGGTTATCATCAGGATTGTAAGAGAGCAAAGACGTCAGAGTGCTTTGAAAAAAGTGTTGGAATAGAAATATGTGATGGTAGAAAAGACACATGTGATGATGTTGTTCTCTGAATGTTCAACCTGCCCCAGGTAAACCGTCAGGGCCACCAGCTGAGCCTTTCTTTGAATCAGGTGCCACATGGAACTCAGCCTGGGTGAGTCTAGCCCAGACTCCTCTTGGGTACCTCCTGGGCAGCTGTAAATTTTTCAACTGCCCAGGTGGAGAGGGAGCAGCTGGAGCCGTAGAGCAACGGAGCCCATGGAGCAAAAGGAGGAGCACTGGACTTGGAGTCAAGGGATGTGAGTTCCTGTCATGGACTGAATGTTTGTGTCGCCCCAGAAGTCATATGTTGACACCCTACTCCCAATGTGATGGTGTTAGGACATGGGGCCGTTGGCAGGTAATTAGGATTAGATAAGGGCGAGAGGAAGGAAGCCCTCATGATGGGATTAGTGCCCTTGTAAGAGTCTCTAGAGCTTGCTTCCTCTCTCTGTTCCTCTCACTGTGTGAGGACACAAGGAGAATCAGGCGTCCGCAAGCCACAGGAGGGCGCTCGCTAGAACCTCACCACGCCGGCACCCTGACCTCAGGCTTCCGGCCTCCAGAAGTGTGAGAAAAACACGTGTGTTTACAAGCCACCCAGTCCATGGCACTTTGTTATAGCAGCCCAAGGGGACTACGGCAGTGCCCATCCCAGTTTTGCCACTAATTTGCTGTGAGATCTTGGGCAAATTAATTCCCTCTCTGAACCAAATCTCTCAGCCACAGTGAACTTTATAGACCAAGTAAATCCCCTCCCTCCCTTTCTTCCTCCCTTCCTCCTGCTCACTCACGAAGTTCCCACCTCTGCCCCGAGGGGGCCCAGTGCAGTAGGAATAAAATGACCAGACCCACACCCTGAGAGGGTACCTGGCAGATAGGTGGACCCTCTTAATAAAGGATCTACAAGACAGCAGGACAAGGCTTCTCTGGACAGCCAGGACAGAGCACAGCACAGACCCTGTGCACTGAGCTCCAAAGAAGAGGCAGCCACAGGTCAGGCTGGTTGGCCCTGGGGTCAAAGGGCAAGTCCAGGCATCCCCTGGAGACTCCTGCTTCCAAAAGCCATCGGGGGCAATGCCAAAGCATTAGCCTCATGTAGAGGGCCTGCAGCAGCTGCACTGGCCAGGGCCACACCCTAATTAGACGTTCAGAGTGTGTCCAGCGGCCTGCTTGGCCGGACTGCCAGCTGGGGCTCCTGTTCTGTCTGGTGGCCTCAGTTAATGAAGCCATGAGGGGCTGACTGAGCTCATTACAGGCAATGCAAGGGAACAGGGGATGCCCGCCCATGCTCCCCCAGTGCCCCGCCTCCCTCCTCTCCACCATGTTCACACCGAGAACGGGAAGGGAGCTGATTTCAAACCAAGAGGAAGGAGAGGGGCAGGAGCTGAGCTCCAGCCCGATCACACAGCCTGGATGGCTCCCACGACAGCCCAGCCAGAGACGTGCGCTTCTGCAGTGTGTCTGTGGTTTTAGGGGAGTGTTCAGAGTCCATGGCTGTTCTCAGACCACACCCAGGCCCTTTCTTATCTCCGGCCAAGGAGGCAGAATGAGAGCAAAGGTTCAAATCTGCCACTTTCCAATAACTGGCCCACAGACATGTTTGTACAAGCCGCCCGGTCAGAGCTTCGCTGTCCTCGTCTCTCAGATGGGGTGGTAATACCCACCCAGCTCAAAGTAAGTACTCAGTTAATGTGCTCAATAAATCATCACTGTTGTTTTTATTATTAAAAGACAGGCAAGAAAAGGCACCAAAATGTGAGCTGAGTGGTGGGACTGCGAGTAATTTTTTTTTCTTCTACTTTTCTACATTTTCTAAATTGTATACAATGAGTATTTTACTTTTATCATTTAAAAAAGCACACACTTTCTCCAAAAAATTTATCAGAAAAACGAGATTATGTATGAAAGGGCCCAGATAGTACCTGGGAGGAAGTTATTAATAGAAGCATCCTTCTGCAATGAAAGTTTGAATAGATGAGATTGGGTGGAAAAACATGCACGGTATTTGCAAAAGTGTAATACATTTTTGCCCTTTAATAAAGCAGTTTCTTCTCCCCATATGTCAAGGGAAGAAGGCACAAAAGTGAGTGTTCAAATGCTGAGGCACCGATTTAGGGAGATGTTGAGGGGAGCTTAAAGGAACAGCACTCCCTGGCCAGAGCAGAATGCAAAAGACAGAGAGAGCAAGGTGGACGCAACTAAACAAAGTGTGGTCTATACACACAATGGAGTATCATTCAGCCTTAAAAAGGAAGAACATTCTGACACATGTGACAACATGGGGGTACCTTGCGGACATTAGGCGAAGTGGAATAAGCCAGGCACAAAAGGACAAATACTGTATGATTCCACTAATATGAGGTCCCTAGAGCAGTCAGACTCATAGAGATAGACAGTAGAATGGTGGGTGCCAGGGCAGGGGGAGAGGGAAATGGAGTATTATTTACAGGGTGCAGAGTTTCACACTTGTAAGATGAAGCAAGGGTTCTGGGGAAGGATGGGGGTGATGGTTGCACAACAGTGTGAATGTACTTAATGCCACACCCCTGTACATTTTAAAATATTTAAGATGGTAAACTTTATGTTATGTGTATTTTACCACAATTTAAACCTACGTAGAGAGAAAAAAAGAGATGGAACCCAGGGGAAAGAAGAACAGGGCAGGCAGGATGAAACAAGTCTCTGGTCTCCTGGGGTTGAGGGCCATTCACTGGAGAGATGACCCACAGGGGAGGGGGACCTCCAGGCAGTATGGCGGAGGGGGAGACAGGTGCAGGAGGAAGCATCCCCGTGAGGTCGCGGCTCCTGCCCACACCTGGCGGCTGGCCCCACGGGTTCTGAGCTGGGGGCATTTGCAGCTGGAAGACTCAGCCAGGGACGTGCCCAAGAGGACCAAACTTCCCTCCCTCCTCGAAATCAGAGCTTGGGGTATGAGAAATTAGGCCGTGGAGGGTGTGTGTATGTAAATAAGCAACTAAGGCAGCAACTAAGCCTGGCACCGTCCTCCAGGGGAGGAAGGAAGAGGAATGCTTTGAGCATCTGTTTCACAGGGAAGAAATTCTGAGGCCATTGTGCTGAAGGAATGCAGACATGGGCTGGCTCACCCCCAGATAAAAGAGAACTAGGTAGAGTCAGGATGTCCTGAAAGGAGGTGGGCTGTCACCTTGGCCCAAATGGAAGCCAGCGCAGAGCCTGGTGCTTGGTGGGATAATCACAACAGAACAATTTATTGAGCACTTACTCTCTGTGACAAGCACTTCTCTTGGGTCCCTTGTGTATTCCCTTCAGCATCTTTATGGGTAGCAACTATTTCTAGCTTCACTTTACGCTGAGGAAGACTGAGGCTTGGAGTTGGAAGTTACCTGCAGACCCCAGGCCCTAGAAGCACACCATTTGCCCCCAGTGAGTCCTTGCCTCCTTTCTGCTTCAGCCCCGGCCCTGCCTCCTGCCACCCCAGACCCCTGGCCCCTTCTCACTTGAACTGGTGCTCCCGGGAGCTGCGGATCTTGGAAGAGAAGCGCTCAGCCAGTTTCTCCAGGCTGCGGGAGTACTCGAGCTCGATCTCAGCTTTCCGGCGGAAAAACTCCTGGAGGTCCTGGAGCAGCTGCAGCCTCGACTCAGACTGCTGCTCCAAGCACTTGAACTGCTCCACCAGCTGCGTGCGGATCTCTGCGGGCAGAGGGAGGAGCAGGCTGTTAGGCAATGGTGGGGACAGCAGAGGGACCCACCCAGTTGACCCAATGCCAGTGGCCCAAGCACTGCAATTCCAGCTGCCCCCTCCCTACCATCTGCCACCCAGAGCCTCTCCAGGCATTGGCAGGACGATTTAGCAAATGCCAGTTTTTGCCATGGTGTAACCCAGTGTTTTCCAAAGTTGAATCATTGCACGTCACCACCACGATTTTTGCCATACCCGCACACCACCAGCATTATTATTTCTTCCATATGATCTAGTAAATTCGCTCATTTTTCTTACTGGAAAGAACTTACTTGAAACATACAGTTTTATGTCATTATGACAAGGGTAAAACTAGAACGACTTGCCATCCTGATACATAGAAAATTTATTCAACAAAAACAGAAATTTTGTAAAATTCTCTCTAAACACTACTGCTATCAAATGCCCTAAGCCTAAACTGCTCAATCTCCATCAACACGAGGAATACGGGAGCGTGAGAGGAGTTAAAGACAGACTTTCTCCAGGTATAGTCAGGACTGAGCGAGGGCTGAGCGTTTCAGGGTTGTTCACTCTTAGGTTTCAGGGTTATTTAAGGCCATGTCTGTGTTCTACTCTGAATCACCTTGAGTTCCATGCATCAACATCTCAGGTACCACCAGAGAATGTAGCCCAGACTTCAGGAAATCCTGACAGAGCGAACCAGGTCTGTGCAACCAGGGCAAAAGTTCATAAGCAGGGGCTAGAGAGAAAAATCACAGCCAGATCCCAGTGGTTTTGCCACTGCTGCCATCTCCATGCATTAACCCCTTCCCTGCCATGCCACGAGCTGCTCAAGAGATCAGTCTCCCCACACTATGCTCACACCAGCTCCCTGCTCAAAACTGCGCAAGGCCCCCTCTCTGGCTGAGTATTAAGTCCAACTCCTTAGCATGGAATTCAAGGCCACCCATCACCTGGCCCTAAACTTCACTTCTCTGGATTTACCACCAGTGGGCTCTCCAAGTAATCCAAACCAGTCCTGGAGGTGTCCAATTCCTCCTGCAGAAATGGGCCTCCTGTCTGAAAAGGTGGCCAGCACCATCTTAGCATCCTTTGGAGAAATGGTCTTCAAAGGGGGTAGCCCTACTCTGGGGCACTCGAAGCCTTCCCAAGGGGTGCGCAGGCAGGAAGTGTTACAAAGGAATCGGTTTGCGATCCTGTTTCCATTCCCACTCTTGCCTCCTCTGCCTGAGAATGCGCCTCAGCATCTCTCCTTTCCCACCTCACTCTTCACAACCGTCCTCTCTCTTTGCAGAAGAAAGACCAACTTCTTCCTCGTCCAGAATCTGGCTATGGTGCAGTGCCCCAAAGTGTCAAGACAGACTTTGAGGACGATTTAGAATGTTGGTGCTAGCACATCTTCTTTAACTTAATTCATAAACCCTTGCTCCTCAAAGTGTGGTCCATGGACCAGCAGCACTGGCATCACCCAGAGACTTATTAGAAACACAGAACCTCAGGTCCCAACCCAGACCTTCTGAATCACAATCTGCATTTTAACACGATCCCTGGATGGTCCTTATGCCATCAACCTTAAAGCCACCAACCTGCCATCCATATCATTATGAGAAGTATTTCCCATACTATCTTACTTTTTATTTTTAGTAATTATTTATCAAATTATAAAACATTGATATTATTTTGATGAACTGTATGATAAATCAATCTGAAATAAAGATACTTAGGGTTTTATGGTCAAAGGAAATTTTTTTAAAGGTCCATTTCAACTTACATACATATTTTGGGTAAAAAGAAGAGAGTAATCAATAAAAAAGTTCAGGGACTTCCCTGGTGGTCCAGTGGCAAAGAATCTGCCTTACAATGCAGGGGACGCGGGTTCGATCCCTGGTCAGGGAACTAAGATCCCACATGTCGTGGGGCAACTAAGCCCGTGTGCCACAACTACTGAGCTCGTGTGCCTCAAAGAGAGATCCCACGTGCCGCAACTAAGACCTGACACAGCCAAAAAATAAATAAAATAAATAAATAATAAGTAAAAAAATAAAAAAGTTCAAGCATAAAAATATATTACAATAAAATTCTGTGAAGGAAGTAGAAGGAAATTATGAGTTCAAGAAGGTAAAGACAGGAACAATGTAAATGTAAAATTTCTACCTTGTACACATAATTTTTGATGAGTGGTGGTGGATACCAATGTATTGTGGTATTTATCTTACCACCTGGTAATTCCACTCATGGATCATACCCCAAAGAAATCAGTGTTTATGTCTACAAAAAAATATGGAAAAATACTCATAGAAGATTTATAGCTAAATATTAGAAACAACCCAAAATGTCCATTAAGAGTAGATAAGATTTTTTTTCAATAGGGCAATTTATTTCAAAATGCTTGTCACTCTTAAAATAGTCAAGTGAATTTATGCAAAGAGTAGGTAAGATTTTTTAAATGTGAGATATTCATTCAATGGAATACCATACGATAAAGAAAAAATGAACTACTGCTTGCTACCTGCTTAAATCTCCTTATGTTGATGGAAAGAAGGAAGAAAACATGAGATCATGCAAAAATAGTTTATGGTGATAGAGGTCAGAGAAATGATCACCTTTGGGGGGTACTGACTGAGAGGGGATGCGAGGGTGCATTCTGGAATGCTGGAGATAGACAGTTACACCTTGATCTGGGTGGTAGGCACACTGGTAAAAATGAACTGAGCTGCACACTTAAGATCTGGGCATTCTACTGTTTGTAAGTGATACTTCAATAAAAAGGCAAACTAAAAATTGCTGTTATTTAGTTTCCATTTGATACATTTAAGAGAGTAGGGTAATTTTGCTCTAGGAGGTCAATATTTACAACATGGCAGAAATGATATCCTTTGTAACTATTTAAACTTCTAATGAAACAGTTCAGATGTCAAGTTAAAATGTGTGGGGCAAAAGAGATTTTTTCCCCCCAAAGTTCATTTAGAGGGTAGGCAAGCAAAAAAGTTTTAAAACCAGTGCTTTAGAGCCCAAGCTCTGCTCCTCCCAGGAAGTCCTGGACAGCTCAGCCCTCGTGACCCTCCTCTGAACTCCCTTGGTACTTGCAATTACTCTCAGACCGCCTCGAGCTATTTCTTTAATTCTTCATGTATGCGCGTCATATCGCCTTAGCTCCTCCAATGAAATTTAAGTTCTAACAGTGGATTCTCCCAGCACACATGGTATATCAGTATCTGTATAGCAAATTACTATTTACCTTTACCAAGTGCTTTTACCCAAGGACATCAAATGCTGTGATTATGGGAATCTCACCCAACACACACACACACACACACACACACACACACACACACCACACAAGCACCATACACACACCACACATACACCAGACACACAACACACGCCACACACTCACACAAAACGCACACACCACACTCACATACCATGCACCCATTTACACACACCACACACACCCACCACACATACACACACCATACACACACCACATACATATACCACACAAACTCACATACCACGCATACACCACATACACCACACACACCACACAACCACAACCACCACACACACACACTACAAACACACCACATACCACACACACACCACACATGTCCACATGCACACTCACACACATACACCACACACATTCACACATACACTATTCCCACACCAGACATGGATATTATTATTATCCATTTTTACAGATGAAGAAACCAAGGCTTCTGTGTGAACCAATCAGGAACTTGTCCAAGGTCACATTTTGTTCTATGAACTGTAACAATCTACACAGGCACTCCTTGACACAGCCTACTTGTTAAATTGGATTGAGATGCCTTCACTCCCACAAGTGCAAACCCCGCCATATCAACACATAGTTACAAAAATGCTTTCTAAATATTTTTTTAAAGATTTTTTTGATGGGAACCATTTTTAAAGTCTTTACTGAATTTGTTACAATATTGCTTCTGTTTTTATGTTTTGGTTTTTTGGCCCGGAGGCATGTGGGATCTTAGCTCCCCAACCAGGGATCGAACCCGCACCCACTGCACTGGAAGGCGACGTCTTAACCACTGGACCGCCAGAGAAGTCCCTAAATATTTTTAAAATTACTTGTAGACCATCCACTATTTAGGACTCATAATAACCTTAATAATAATTGTGAGCACTTACAGAGCACATCACGTGTTCCACGCCTGATGCTGAGTTCTTTGGATATTTATCTCACATAATCTGTATAGCACCCCCTCTAAGGTGGGTGCTACTGGTATTCCCCCACTTTTTCCCCATAGATGAGGAAGTGGAGGCTCAGAGGTAAGTAGCCTCTGGTCATAACAGCTGGTGTGCGGCAGTTAAGCTAAAACTCAAGCCCAGCTCCTTCAGATGGGAGCAATGACCCACCCAACTCCTCACTAAACTGAGGCCATATTACTTTTTTTAAAAAGACTTGAATCTAACTTCTTGTGTTGAATACACAAGAAGTTGTGTATTCAACTTCTTGTATCCTTTTTGTAACAAGACGGTGGGCTAAAGAGATATTATTTATCAAAAATGCTGCAGCCACTGCCTTCCTCCATTACAGGGCATGATCAGGAGCCAATGTTCTCATATTTTAGAGGAAAATCTCATAAATCACACTGTGCTGACAGGAGATGATTTGGAAGGAGCAGAGAAACCTCCCCCAGTTCACACAAGCAGCTGGAGGCTCTAGCAGCTTGGACGGCTCAGAGTCAAGTCTTTCTAGCAGGAAACGCCCTGGCAGGAGCCGGACTGCAGCCTGCTGGTGCTGTAGAACCCTGCAGGGATTTGACTACCCATCTTCTTATCTCTAACTCCCTTCCAAATTGCTGCTCCTTGGAGCCAGCACAGATTTGGTTTTTCTCCTGGAAGATTTCAAAAGGAGGGGAAAATAAATAAATAAATAAAACAATTGCTCGCAAGGCACAGACTTCATTCAGAAGACTGTCCCCTGGGAGTGGTTCCAGTCTCAGCACAGCACTGAGTGGCAGAAAAAACAAAGGGGGTTGGGCAGGGAGGAGAAGGGGCTTGGAAAGTCGGGAAAGGCTTTGATGTCAGAACCTTAGAGCTGCAGAGGACCTGCATGACTCCTGGCGCAGCCTCTGGTTTTACAGACAGAGGCGTGAAGCCCAGAGAAGGTCTCCTGAAGCACAGCTCTCCCTGTGTCACTCTCCTGATAAAACTCTCCATGGAGTAATAGGGAAGAACAAATCCTACTCCATATTTGATGTGCTTCTTTTACTTTAACCTTTGTATTCTATTGCTTTTGCTACAAGTTAACCATGAAAAGCATGTTGCCTATGGCCTGAAATATACAGGATAGCCCGTTCTCAAGTCTCCGGCCTTTAAAGGGATAACACTCTTCCATTCATATAGAGATTAAAAAGTTGCAGAACAGAGAATAACATTTGTCTTGTTGGAGGTTTACAGGAACACTGTGACCAGGCCTGCGTAAACAGCTGCAAGAACAAAGGATTCAAAGGATTCCGGCGCCAAGAAGTTTGCAACCACCAACCACACCCCCTCCCCTTTTAGTATGAAAGAAGCCTGAATCCTGACTCGGGGAAGATGGTCCTTTGGGACACTAGTCCATCATCTTCTCGGTCTGCTGGCTTTCCGAATAAAGTCACTATATTCCCTGCCACAACAACCCGTCTCTCAAATTACTGGCCTGTTGTGCCGCGAGCAGGACGACCTTGGACTTAGTAACGAGGACTCCCTATTGCTTACAGGATAGAGGCCAAACGCCACCGACATTCAGAGTCCAAGAATCGACAGCCTGCCTAACCACCCCCTTAACACTCCCGCTTATTCTGCAAGCAACAGTCTCACCCAAGACCATGGCGCCTGCACCAATGCTACCACCCATGGCAATACTCAGGTGACCCACGTTCCAGGCGGACAAATTTCCTCACACTCTTCACCCCACTCACAACCACAACCTCACAAGCAGAGGGAGCAGGGAGATTCTTCAGATCCAAGGTAATTAGGAATTCTTTTTTTTTTTTAATTTTAATTTATTTTGATTCTTTTCTCTCTTTTTTTAAAATTTATTTATTTATTTATTTGTTTTTTGGCTGCATTGGGTCTTCATTGCAGTGCGTGGGCTTCTCACTGCGGTGGCTTCTCTTGTTGCAGAGCGCGGGCTCTAGGTGCGCAGGCTTCAGTAGTTGTAGCACATGGGCTCAGTAGTTGTGGCGCACGGGCTTAGTTGCTCCGCGGCATGTGGGATCTTCCAGGACCAGGGCCCAAACCCGTGCCCCCTGCATTGGCAGGCGGATTCTTAACCACTGCGCCACGAGGGAAGCCCTCTATTTTTTTTTTTTAATTAATAGACTATTTTTAGAGCAGTTTTAGGTTTAGAGAAAAATTAACCAGAAAGTGCAGAGTTCTCATATAACCTCTCTCACTCTCCTGCACAGATCCCCCTATTATTAGCCTCTTGCATTGGTGTGGTACATTTATTACAATAGATGGACAATACTGATATATTATTATTAACTAAAGTCCATAGATTACATTAGAGTCACTCTTGTGTTTTACATCTATGGGTTTTAAAAAATGCATAATGTCATGTAGGCATCACTACAGTATTATACAGAGTATTTTCACTGCCCTAAAAATCCCCTGTGCTCCACCTATTCATCCTTTCCTCCCTCCTCGCCCTAACCCCCAGCAACTACTCATCTTTTTACTATCTCTGTAGTTTTGCCTTCTTCTGAACGTCATATAGTTGGAATCATACATTATGCAGGCTTTAAAACTACTTAGTAATATGCACTTACGGTTCTTTCATGTCTTTTCATGGCTTGATGGCACATTTCTTTTTATTGCTGAATAATATTCCATTATTTGTAATAATATTCATGGTTTCTTTATCCACTCACCTTTTTGACAATTATGAATATTTTGTGCAAGCTTTTGTGTAAACATAAGTCATCACCCCATCTGGATAAATACCTTTTTGTTAACTAATAGACTAAATTTAAGAGCAGTTTTAGGTTTACAGGAAAAAGAGGGAATTCTAGTTTTAAAACACAGGAGTTTTAAAAATTAGTACAAAATTCAAAAAGTAGAAAGCGTATGAAGAGGAAGTTCTCTCTTCCACCCTTGTTAACCAGCCACCTAGTCCCTCTCTAGCAAGGTAACCAAGTTTCCAAGTTCATGTTTCTAGAAATAATTGCATATTTCAAAAACATTATTTCCCCTGTTTTTATACATATTATAGCATGACATTCACAGAGTTCTGTACTTTCTTCTTTTAAGAATACATTGTAAGGGATTTCGCTGCAATGCAGGGGGCACAGATTCAATCCCTGTTCGGGGAACTAAGATCCCGCATGCTGCATGGTGCAGCCAAAAACAAAACACACAAACACACACACACACAAAATACACTGGGGAACTCAATCCATGTCATTTTATAAAGAACTTCCACATTCCTTTTTACAGCACTATAGAATTCCATATTCTATATTCCAGATGTAAAATTTTTTAGCCAATCCCCTTTCCTGGACCTTTAGGTTGTTTGTAATTGTTTACCACCATAAAAAGTGCTGGAATAAACAACCATATACAAGCCTCATTTTGCACAAGTGCAGGGATGTCACCTGTGTAATGAATTCTTCACATAGAGGTGCAGATCAAAAGGCATTGATGTTAGCATTTTCAGATTGCAAAAGTGCCCTTCCCTGAAGTTTCACCAACTTGTACTCCCAGCAGAAATTTATGTGAGGGTCACAGGGACTATTAGAAACCTGACACGGTGGGATTTACTTCAAAATAACCTTGGGTAGGGGACCAGGGAGTGGTAGCAATATAGGTAAAAAACATGATTGGCCTTGAGTTGACTGGTGAAGTTTAGCTGTAGTGATGAACATGGGGAATTTCTAATTTTGTGATGTTTGAAACTTTCCATAATAAAAAGGAGAACAAAGAAAGTCAGACAAAGCCAGAAATATGATACAGAGCCTGCAGCTCTGGTTAACAGGTCTGACCAGTTAGAAATTAAGAATGCCAATAACTTGTCCCTAGAGGCCTCTGCCCCTAGCCTGCAGAGGGCTCTCCTGGGCTAGAAGGAGGGGCCAGAGCACAACCCTCAGAGCAGGCCCCACTCAATTCTCATCCTTGGACCCTGTCCTGAGAATGTGGTAACTTTTCTGACACTCCCTGGGACGGTGAGGCCCCACTTTCACAGTCTGTGTCCGTCCTGAAAATCAAGATCAAGTGAGTGTTTGCCCCTCTGCTCGCCAGAGGCAGCTGGTGTACCCGCCCCAGGATAAAGTTTCAGGAGCTAACAAGGAGGATGGTATGTTACACAACTATGCACAATCCTGCCTGAGGCTGGCACTATTCTCATTCCTACTTTACAGATGAAGCAATTGAGACACAAGGAGGGGGTGTGAGTGCCTATGGTCACCCAGAAAGTGGCAGAGCCAGGGCGCAAATCCAGAGTAAGGAGCAGATAGGAGCCAAGATGACCCAGTCTCCAGGTCAGGGTGCTTTCCCTGGGTGGGGGGTCCCAACGGCCCCTCTTGCAAGGATCAGGTCCCACTCCACCACCTGTCTCCACCCCCAACTCCATCTGTCATCTCTGTGCCATTCTCACTGGTTCTGACTGTCATCGTGTCCCCCAGTGCAACCTGACCTTGACCTCAGGCCCTCCTGTGATGGAAGAAGACATCAGTTCAAAGCCTGGCCCTGCCACATATTCAGCAGGTGAACTTGGGAACATTTCCTCATTTCCCAAGGACTCAGTTCCCCCTGTAAAATGGGGATGATAGTAATCTACCTCATATTGTTGTTGTAAGGGTTCATAAGTGACCATGGAGAAAGCTCTTGGTACAGTGCCTCATCTGTATCAGCACTGCACACAGTGGCCACTAGCCACACGCGGCAATTTAAATTTGATCAAAATAAAACATTCATTCCTCAGCTGCACGTGCCACTTTTCCAGTGCTCAAAAGCACGTGTGGCTAGTGGCTACTGTATTGGACAGCACAGAGTATTTCCATCACTGAAGAAACTTCTATTGGATAGCACTGTATGAGAGGCTCAGTAATGGTTAGCTATGATTCTCATTTATTATTATTGCTTTCTGTGGCCATTTCTCATATCCTCAGATGGAATAAAGTCCTAAGGCAGGGGTGACACCCACGTTTTATTACTCAGAATTTGCGCTCAGCGCCTCCAACAAGAGCAGTGTAATGGGGCCCGCGAGGCCCTCAGAACAGTGTGATGGAGACCCACTCTCATTGCCGCCAGCCCAACGCCCAGCATCCTGAGGGGTCCACAGCCATCCGCCTCTAGCCTTAGGAGCAGCAGTGTGGCAGAGTGGATAGACGCAGCAGAGCCTGGACTCCAACTGCTCTCATGAGTTGGAATGTTGTCTCTGCCAGAGGCCATCATGAGGTCTTGGGCAGACGAGTCATTTTCTCTGAACTGTTTTCCCATCTGTAAAAGGCAGGTAACTGTGCTTATCTTGCAGGGTTGCTGCAAAAACCAAAAATAATGTGTGGAATGTGCCAGGCACCTAGAAGACCCTCGGCAAACAGCCGCCACCGAGACGTGGCATGACACAGCAGGAAGGGCACAGCTCACAGGCTTTGGGGAAAGCCAGCCTGGACTCCAAACCGGGTTTTCTCCACTTTGTAGAAGTCGCCTTGGCTCTCTGAGTCTCTTTTCTAGTCTATAAAATGGGGAATAATAATACCTTCCTGGTGGGTTTGTCAAAAGGGCGAGAGGTGGTGTGCATATAAAGCCCCTGGCTTGGTGCCTGGTACATAGCAGTAGGCAATAAATGGCAGGAGGACTTCCCTGGTGGCGCAGTCGTTAAGAATCCGCCTGCCAATGCAGGGGGCACAGGTTTGAGCCCTGGTCCGGGAAGATCCCACATGCTGTGGAGCAACAAAGCCCGTGCGCCACAACTACTGAGCCTGCGCTCTAGAGCCCGCGAGCCACAACTACTCAGCCCGCGTGCCACAACTACTGAAGCCCGCGTGCCTAGAGCCCGTGCTCCGCAACAAGAGAAGCCACCGCAGTGAGAAGCCCACGCACGGCAACAAAGAGTAGCCCCCGCTCGGGGGCTGTACAACAGGATCCCTGTACAACAGGATCCCTGCCCTCAAGGAACTACCAGTGTACTGGGAGGATAAGGCATACCTAGGTGAAAAAAAAACTAGCAATATGAGATGGAATAATTCCCTTTCTAGGATCAGAGGCATACACCAAAAAATGTGCAGGAATTTTTATCACAACGTTATTTATAAAAGTAAAAACTTGGACACAATGTAAGATAATCCAACAACAGGGGATTGGTTAAATATCCTCATACATCCATGCGATAAACTTCTCTGCAGTTTAAAAATCAGTGCTGTATAATAGTTAATGATACAATGATATAATAGTTATTATAGTTAATATAGTAGTTAATAGTTAATAGTTACAGTAGTTAATATGTAATTAATTGGAAAGTTAAAGTTAATTGGAAAATGCCCATAATATATAGTTAAATAACAAAAGTGGGTTACAAAAATAGGAGGTATAATTTAGTCTTCCCAAAATATAACTATAGCTATTTATACACAGAGAAAAACTAAAGAATATACACCAAAGTGTTAATTGTGGTTACCTCTACATGGTGGGATTACAGATTGATTCATTTCTTGGATAAATATTTCCTGAGCACCTAGGTGCTAAGCCATGGCTTGGCAAACTTTTTCCTAAGGGACTAGATAGTAAATATTTTAGGTTTTGCAGGCCATACAGTCTCTATTGCAACTACCCAGTCCTACTGTTGTAGCACAAGAGTAGCCACAGACAGCATGGCAATGAATACAGATGGCTGTGTTTCAATAAAACTTTATTTATAAGAACAGGCAAGGGGCCACATTTGACCCATTGGACCAAGGTTGCCAACACCTGTACTAATCACTGTGCTTTTCTATTTCTATATTTTTCAAATCCTCTACATAATAGACATTACACCTCTAATATGGGGAGGGGCAGTAAATTTTAAAAAACACTCACTATCGGGAATTCCCTGGGAGTCCAGTGGTTAGGATTCCAGGCTCTCACTGCCGAGGGCCCGGGTTCGATCCCTGGTCGGGGAACTAAAATCCCACAAGTTGAGCAGCGCAGCCAAAAAAAAAAAAAAAAGGATTAAAAAAAAAGTTTCTTAAAAACAAAAAACAGCTTACTATCAATTGGCCCTGGAAAGGCCATGGTTGGGTCTAGTAGGGTAGCAACCTCAAATATCTCCAGGGGTTAGGCAGGTAACAAAAATGTGATTAGAGACCTTGTATAAAACAATACAGAGAGCACAGATCTGACCAAATATATTCAAATTCACTCTTTAATGTTAATGCTGTATCTGCTAAACAAAAGGGATCTATAAACCTCTAGTTTATGACTCCAGCAAATGTCACTTTAGCTAGTGCCAGCCCTGATTCAAACCCAGAGCATGACGGACCCCACTCTGCCATAGCTGTCCCCACCTTGACCCTATTAACTCATGTTGAAATGACCAGCCGGGGCCAGAGCTGCTAATCTTCATTGAGAAGGTGCCTCCGGCCATGTGTGCATTCACCTGACAGTAATAGGATGCAGGATGAATTTCCTTGACGACCTGATGAGAATGCCACATGGAAGAATATCCAAGGCCTCAGTGAAGCCCAAATATTTTATGCACATTGCAGCTACTGCTCACGAAGGCTTGCCATGGGATGGAAAGGCACTACATCAGGCTGAGTGATTTATGTTTCTGAAAGCTACGTGAATTATTGCCCATTACCCCGTTCTGGCAACTTTGCAAATTCCTGCCAATTGATTTTTGAAAAGAAGAGAATGAGAAACAAGGTGGGTTGCGCCTGTGTGTGTGTGTGTATGTGTGCGTGTGTGTGTGTAAAACTCTGCAAAGGTTTTCAAAGGGAATCTTTATCCATTCGACAACGGGGGCAGAGGTTAAATTTTCAAGGAGGTCAGTGAGCGGGGCCTGGTTATTTGAAGGAGTTTTATTTTTGTAGTGCACATCAAGCAAGTCTTTACAATCACTGCTCTAAATTCTTGTTGTCAATCAGGAACCTTCAGGGAAACTCTTCAGGAGACCTTCCATGCCTCAGAGGATAGATGGAGTGCAGCAAGACATAACAAAAGGAATCCAGACATGTACCTTCTCAAATTCTGAGTCCAGAGAACTTTTAGGAAAAGGCTCAGAAAAAAATACAGAATTATTATGGTTGCTGAATGGCTTAATAATGGCTTACAAGCCTGAGCACGGATAATGTTAGCACATGAACATGCTGTGGTCTGGTAAGGCTATTTCATACTCAAACATGGACTTGAAAAAATAGGGTCTGGGTTAGTTCCATCTCTGCCTTAAGGTATTAACCTCATCCATAAACTGGGGTTAATGAGACCTACTTAATAATTGTGGTAAAAATCAAATTAGGATATATATACACACATGAAAGAGTTCTATAAACAGTAAAAAGTTTAACAGGTGTGATTCTTCTTCGTGGTATGATTATTATTACTTTATAAGAGTCCATTACCTGCAAATTAGAACACAATGTGGCTGTACATCCACCAACTGCAATAGCAACACAAGCTCAACCACAAAGGAAGTGGTTACAGCGTCCTTAGCAGACGCATCTCCCAGCGTTACAGCAAATTTCAACAGTCAGGCTGGAATCCCATCACTCACACCTGGGCTGAGAGAGAGCACTTACTACCCCAGTATAAATCTATGTGTCCTGCTAATGCAATATGGAACTCTCTGCCAAGCACGTATTTCATGTCTTGGGTCCTATTACCAAAGAGGAAAAATACCTCATGTTTATTCGCTTGCCACTTGGCAGCGGAAATGTAATGGGTTCTTTCTGTTCCCTGCCGGGGCCATAACTCTTCATGAGACGTTGGCCAGATAGCCTCACTCTTCTCGGTCAGTCGGTCAATGGATTGCTTTTGTGGTCCTACTATGGACCAAGCTCTGGGCTTCAAATTCCATACAAAGCCGGGTTGTTGGATTAAGGTCTATTTCAGCATTAAGAGCTTATTGGATGTTAACCAAGTGGGCAATTTCTTAGTCTAACACCCCTCTGTGCCCCGTTTGGGCATAATTCAGGTTACGTGCTCTGTAGTTCCATAGCAATCACCTCCCAGCCAAGGTGCCCACCTCCCGCACCCATCGCGTGCAGATGAACTCCAGCCCCTCGTCCTTCCCCTTCCTCTTCCCTTGGCCTCTAGTAATTTCTCCCAACACTGAGGTGAATTGCTGGCCAGAACACAACAATAGCAGATTCTAACTTCTGGAGCACTGCCTGTTTCCTTCTGTTCAACTTTTAAATTCTCCCTCCTGAATGAGGGCAGCTGCTGTGGGTCAGCTTATGGGGGAAATGAACAGATAAAATGCCATCTAATATTGCATTCCAGTTTCCAGGACCAAACCTTTTGGATCCTGAATGTACTCCATGGTAGGAAATATATGAAATATATTTCCTATATAGCAGAAACACAAATGCCAGTGGTGCTGATTCCTTTTCAGTGTCTGTCTTTAAGAGGTCGAGGAGCGCTGGGCAAAACCACAGTCTTTACAAGGCTCTGGGCCCACCACGTCCCATAAGAAGGGACATAACAGATCTACAAGCACCTGATAGGGAGGGTGGTGGTCTGGCCTGGGTCCTACTTTCTGAAATTCTAGGGACCTTAGTGATCATCAAAGCCAGCATTTCCTCCCAGGGAGTTCCCCAGACCCCTTTGCCATGAGATGCCCCTCATTCCCACCCTGAAACTTATCTCACCACATATCCCCTAGGTGAGGAAATGGCACTTTGATTCCCCTACTTGCTCGAGTTAGAAACTGGCCGTCACCTTACCTCTCCCTTACACCCAAGCCTCCATCCCAAACCATTCTAGTGCCCCAAGACTTCTAAATTCATCCATTTCTCTCCATCTCCACCACAACCCTAGTGAAAGCCCCCGTCATCTCCGACCTAGACAACCACAGCAGCCTCCTAAACCAGTGTCCACATCACATTTGTCCCCTTTCCAATGTTTTTAAATCAGTTCTTCTTTGGAAAGTGGAACTCTCATTCATGTCACCACCAGCAAGTCCCTCTCCTCCCCATTCTTCACCTCCAGCCTAAAATCCTTCAATGGATTATCATCCCTTTTAGGATAATAGACCAACCCCTAATGGGGCCTACAAGACTCTCTGTGATGTGTTCTCTCCACCCCAGCACGGCCTCACCTGGTTCCCTTTGCCCCTTGCTCACTATCTTCCAGCCCCCCAGCCTTCTCTCTGCTGCTTGAACATACCAAGTTCTTTCCTGCCTCAGAGCACTTGCTATTCTTCTGCCTGCAATGCCCTTTTCTTCTTTTCTCCGCTTCTCTCTTATCCTAACTCCTATTTATCCTCTGGTTTGGAGAAATGGAATAACTCCTTTATGGTGTCGCTAAGATCACTAAATGAGATTATGCATGTAAAGTGCTTGGCCTGAGTATCCAATAAATGTCACATATGCACTATCCATGTTTAAATCTGAAAATTCATTCTTATTCATGCCCATGTATTCTTCCTTTCTTTCTTCTCTAAGTTAATTGCTTTATGTTCAACTCTAGCAAGTCTTTTCAGAATGCTCAGAAGGGAGATAAAAAGTTCCTTGTTTCTACCTAGACCTGGAAATCTCTTGGATACTTTCTTTTCTCTTCGTCTTATATAAACTTTATGTTTTACTCAAATACTCAAAATCCTCCCTTCCTCCTAAGATGTGGATGACCCGATTCATATCTAACTTTCTATTACTACATTCAATCATTCATTTACACGTTCAGTCAAGATTGGTTAGCACCTACCAGGCCCTGTGCAAGGACAGGAGGATACAACAATGGAGATGACACAGGACCTGCCCTTGAGAAATCCAGCAGAGACCAACAAATACAAAAACTACAACGATGAGCTGGGATGGAGGTATGCACAAAAGAGCTTAGGAGCCCACTAAGGAGGAAGCAGGGACTCTGCAGGGAAGACAGTAATGGCCAAAGCGATCAGAGGCTTCACTTGGCATCTGGGCCTGGCCTTGGAGGGTGGACGGTGTTCACCAGCTGAGGCAAGAGCAGAGAAGGCAGCAGGAGTAAGTCAGTGGCTGAGGCCCCAAGGTCTGGAAGTGCATGGTGTGCTCAGGGACGGGCAAAGGGCTTGCTGAGCCCACAAGTTAAGGGGTTTGGCAGGATGCAGAAGCTCAGGTGGGAACGGTTCTTTGGAGCCAGACTGTGGATGACCTTGAAGGCCACATTCGGGGACTCAAACTTTACCCCACAGTCAATCTGATGGAAAAACGTGGTGGCAGCATGAGAGACAGGTGAGAGGAGATGGGAGAAAAGGAGGCCGCTCAGGAGGCTACTGTGATCCTACAGTCAGGGATGGGGAGGCTCAGCTGAGAGATTAAGTTCCTTCCACAAAGTAGGCATTTCATGTGAAGACTGACAAATCCTACTTCCTTAACTTTTACAAGAGCCCCAGGCATGCAGTGCCACCGGACCACTTTCAAATGCTGAGTTTCTTGCAGTAGCCTCCACGTGCAGCCTTTCCTTTACGGCGTCCAGCTCAGAGTTCTGCTCCACCTTGGCTGGTGGTGATGAAGGCCGTGATGTGATGTGCTGCCACTGCCACATGCAGGCAGTTCTGAGCCGAAACTGAGATCAGAGGTGTCGGGCAGACAACCCCAGCATCTATGTGTGTAACTGAGTTCATAAACCTGTGAAAAGGAAGACAGTCTGGGAGAAGAGGTAGCTTCTAAGTAAAATATGGGTATTACATTTACCCTTCATTTTGTGAACTCCTAATCATACCTCAAGGCCCAATTCAGATGTCCCATGGGAGACACCATGAGATTTCACGATAAAGTTTAGCAGGGTAGGAGAAAAGGGCCTCTTCCACACTTTGGCTTAGAGCAGAGATGGCTCTGGGGCAACACAGACCAGCAGGATCACAGTGGCACCTAAGGAGATGCAGCTCAGAGAGCACCAGGACCAGGCCCTGGAACGGAAGTGGTAATCCCACAAGGGCACCCTAGCTGGGGCAAAGGGGTGATGCTTCACTCTAGGTTCCTGGCAGGAAGCAGATGTCAACTATAACACGAGTACACTTGTTCATGGCACACGTGAGATACCCTCTAGACATCTGGCACTGCCGGGCCCCTGCCCGGATTTCCCCTTCCATAGAGAACATGAACATGGGATCACGGCAGCCACCAGAGAAGCGAGGTAAAGGATCCAAGGTTGATCAATCTCAAATCAGATTCAAAACCCATCTGCTCGAGGCAGTTTCACATACCTGACCTCCCTTAGTGTGACCGCGCACCTGGAGGAGCTTGTGAATGAGCAAACTGAGGCTCATTTGACAAGCTCCCCAAGGCCACTGGGCCACCATGTGCTGCAGCCAGAACCTAAGCCCAGGACATGTGAGCCCAGGAAGGCTCGTCCCCCAAGTCTCAGCGCCTCGGCTTCCCACTCACCAGAGCACCAGGGTCCCCTATTCTGGGGACAGAACCATGAGCCAGATAAACCCCTCCAGTAAAGATTCCAGGCACAATGATTCATGAGAGAGGGAAGAGAAAAATAACACCGTGCTGTCAGCAAGAAGTGTTCAAACGCTTCCTTTTGCACTTCTGTGGGACTTGGACGTGCTCTGAGCCAGGTGTTTCCACGCAGCCAGCCAGAGCAACGGCCTCTGGAGAGATGTGAAGCCTCAGAAAGGAATGCAGCCTGCACTGGAACCACAAAAACAGATGCCAGGGTGCAAGCCGGAGTCGGTGTGGGCTCAGATGGGCACCCAGACTCTGCAAATTCATTACCATTCTCTGGCCTCCCTGTCCCATTCTGCAAGGCCCATCTTTCAAAAGCCCCCTTTCCAAGTTCAGGAATGAAAGGCCCCAAGCCCCAGCTCCCACCCCTGGGACTGTCTCCAGAACTAGAGAGGGGCTGTTGTTTTGATGGGGGTTTTCCTCCCAAGCCAGTGGGAGAAATGCCCACGGATCCAGTTTAGCTCAAGTACCCAAGTGTACATCCCATTAGCATTTCAGAGATGTGGCTAATCACCAAGAACCATAAACTCAAGGGAGGGTGGGGGGAGAGATGAAGGAGAGGTCTGCTTCTCCTCCAGAAACACGGACTTTTATCTGAGGGGATGACCACGTAGGACTGAAAAAAGAAAACGCCCGGGAAAAAGCACGAACCCTAGCATTTCTCTACCCTGGGCGGTCGGCAGGCAGGGGAACCTGGGGTACAATCACCAGCAATTTTGCAGGCAGAGCTGCATGGTGTTCATGCAGAAAAAGGACAACCTAGCCAAGTGTCGCTTGTCATTTTTATTGGGCTATGGAAACATCTTTACAGAACAATTCGCTCCTGACCATCTCGTCTCCTGGGGAGACAGAGGAAGTGCCATGGGGTTAGAGCCAGACTCATCAAAGAGCTACTTCGGCAGAGGTGGCCTGTGTCTAACAGTACCTTACAACCACATAATGCTTGATGCTTTTCAAAACCCATCTGCATCCATTATTTATTAGACCCCACATGGCCTCCAGTTCACAGTGGAGAACTTGAGATGTGGGAAACCTAGGACGTGGGGCCGGCAGGCAGGTTCCTGCTCTCGCCACCGCCCCTCCACTGTCCCACTTCCTCCCCAGTTCTGTTGGGCAAGTGCCCATGGGAGAGCGATCCTGCTGCACAGCACTGTGCAGATTAGAAACCACTTCCCAAACTCTGAGCGTGGGCCGAAGAAAGAATGAATGACTGAACTCCTTGTAATTATGAGATGGGCAGGGCGGATAGCATCATTCGCATTTTCCAGGTGAGGAAACTGAAGCCCGAGGCCCGCCAGACACATGTGACCTCCCTGAGGCCCCAGCTAGGGGTGAACTATGACCCAGGATTTGTGACGCCCAGTGCGCCAGGTTTCATTAGATGCCCCAAACTTCTTCAGCTCCTCCCTGTACTCACTATCTTTGCCACGTGACTCTATAGTTCCTCTCTCACTAAAGAGGTAGAATCTGTTTCCCCACCTCTTGGATCTGGGCTGGCCTATGACTTGCTTTGGCTGAGAGAATGTGGTATGCCTGGGCCCCAGAGGCCTTGCGTGTAACAACAAACCAGGAGCTTGTCCCGCTCCTCCCCACGTCATCGCCTGTGCCCACCTGCTCTTACGCCCCTGCCATTGCCAGGAGCACACGCCCAGACTAGCCTGTGGGAGGACAGGAGACACGGGAGTGGAGCTGCGTTGCCCTGGTTGCCCCGGTTGCCCCAGTCACCCTGGCCCAAAACAGCCAACCTCATACATGTGAGTGAACCCAGCCAAGATCAACAGAGCTGCCTAGCTGACCTCCAGACACACGAGCAATGAACACTTACGACCGATGCCACTAGGCCGTGTAGGTGGTTGTCGTGCACGATCCTACGGCAGTAGCTAACAGGTACATAGTGCCTGTTCCATCCACCCATCCTCCTATGCCTCCATCGATTCACTCAGCGTGTATTTGCTGAGTGCCTACTACATGCCCAGCACTGTGTTCGGCACTGGGGACACAGTGGTGAGCAAGGCAGACCCTGCCCTGCCTTTGTGGAGTGTGCAGACCAGGGAGGAGGACTGATAAGCAATTACAATTCACGGAGAGGAGGGTGGGCAGGGAGGCTAGGAGGGGTTCCTGGAAGGAGTGACATCTCAGCAGAAATCTAAGGGCTGGAGAGGAGCCGTGGGGCTAGGAGAAGTGTCAGGGAGAATGTTCCCAGTGAAGACTCAGCCTGGCAGAGGCCTGATGAGGTATCTGGCACTGAAGCCTGGAAGTAACAAGGTGGGGGAGGAAAGGGGACTCCAGAGGGGCCAGCATCAGAGGGACCCAGCCATCATCCCAGACACTTTTTCCATATTTATTTTCAAGGCCACGCACAGATAGAGAAACGAAGGCAGAGGCCACAGAGCAGTTCCATTGCACACTCAGGGAGCAGGGCCTGAGGACAGCCTTCTAAGGGCAGCAGCAGAAGTTCTTGCATTTTTACTGTAAGGGACATTTGCTACCTGCCTAAAGCTGTAGGTTCTTTGCTGGTTCTTGCACGGGACAGAGTGAGGAAATGAAAGTTTACCGATGGAATCTAGAACACTCCTCTAAAGCAGCCAATCAGAGGGAGACAAAAGTATGCTCAGCTCTATGGAGAAAAATGGAAAAAAGAAAATTCCAGGGGAGGCTGTATGTTGTGGCATTCATTCATTCATCCATTCATTCTTTCAGCCAAGTCCGCCCTAAGTGGACACACTGTGCCAGCCCTGAGGAGGACTGAAGATGACTGGCCCTCAATCCTGTCTGCAAAGACCTCCAGTCCAGAAAAAACTGGGTCAACACCAGACTTTCTGTATAGACAGAGCCTAGAGGCAGCAATCTGCTGGATGTGGACACTAGGGAAACTGCTTTGAAGCTGGTTAAGAATAAGGAGAGTGCATTTTTGTTTAGATTATGTATTTATGTGGGGTGCCTTGGGGAGGAGAGGTTGAAGTCACCCTTTGGCTCAGCCATTATGTAGGGGAGATCAAATATGTGTGGAACAGCCTGCAATACAGTTATCAAATGGGAAGGGGTGGCAGTGAGATTCAGATGGAATTTGAAGAGTTTGGAAGAGGGCAAGATGGGCCATTACTGGCTGAGTGAATCAGGCAGGGCTTCTAGAAAGAAAGATGAGTCAAGGATTGAGGAGAATGAGGAAAAGGTCTAGAGGGGGAAGGAAACATCCAAAAGTGTGGAGGTAGGGAAGGCTGAAACCAACCTGGGCACTCATTCTGGGTGCTTGGAGCACAGCCATCAACAATAGGGAAAAAGTAGAAGGTCAGCTGGACAGGCAAGCTGGAGCCCAATGAAGGAGGTTCTGAGATACCAAGAGATGGAGGTTGAACTTTATCCAGAAGATAATTGAGTCAAAGAATGTGACATCAGGGGTGCATTTCGGGAATATTAATCTGACCAACTAATGGGTTGGGAAGGAGAGACTGAAGCCAAGAGGAGCAATTAAGAAGATCCTGCCAGAACCGGTTGGAGAAGAGGAGACAGATGTGAGAAACAGACTCCAAATGACTGGACAACTGGCGGGATGGAAAGAGCAGAGCCGAGGGTCATCCGAAGGTTTCCATCTGTGAGGATGACTGTGAACTCCACTGCAGTAGGGAAGACTAGAGGGCTGCCGGTTTGTGGGCTGAGGCTGTCAGACATAGTGGGGTTGAACTGCCAGAGGGGTGGCCGGCAAGGAGCTCAGGGGAGAGCAAAGGTACTGCTGCTGCTGCTGAAAGACAGGCCAGGTTTGGAAATGAGGAGATGGAAGCAACGGGGAGCCAGTCAGAAAGAAATGACTGAAGCTGCAAGGGAGAGAGAAGATAACAACAAACCCGGAGCTTGTCCCGCTCCTCCCCACATCATTGCCTGTGCCCCAGGGAAGTGCTGTTCTAGGTCCCAAGCCTTGCCTGGATCGGATCTTGTTTATTTCTTCACAGTCAGTCTCCCCGCAATAGAACGTGCCCTCCATGAGGGACTGTTGTCACTTAGATTTTCTGCAGCATCCCCTGTACCTTGAATACTGCCTGGCACATCAGAAGAGCTCCTAAGTGTCCCATAGACATGTCTGACGGTGACGGACCTAGCCACGACCCCTGGAAAAGAGAGGTGCAACATGGCAGACCCCACTCCAGTGACTGGACTGGGAGTGGACAGTGACCCAAGCTGGGGGTGGGGAGAGGGTGTCCACTCACAGGCTGGTCGAGGCCAGCCAGTCTCTCTCAGACATTTGAACTAAGACACAAGGATTGAGGGCAGTTGTGATGGGAAGAGGAGACTTAAAGCCATGCAGGCTCTGGGCTGGTGGCCATCGTAGGCCATGAGCAAAGTGAGTAGGTGAGAAAGGCTGTGGACAGAGAGAGGCAGGAGAAAGGGGCAGAGAGAAGCAGAGACACACGACCCCTGAGAAATGAGCAGAGTGGCCTCCATTCCTAACCTCCCAGCTCCAACCTTGGAAGTACTGGCTTAACTCTGCTTTCAGCCCCTGGGCACTGTGGGGGTCACAGAATCAGCCACCAGATCCTCCTTCAGGAAGGAAGGCTGCATCCTCCCAGCTGCTGGGAATGCTTCCGGAAGACTACCCCTGGCTGCCAGCCCCTCTGGAGACTGAAGAACGCTGCCTCATCCGAGGTCACACTCCTTCCAGCGGCGACCCACGTCCATGACTGATCAACATCCCATGTAAAGGCCTGGGCCCCTTGCTCCAACCTGGGACAAGTCTGAAGGGCCTCTCCAAGTTCCAGAATGTCACATAGAATGGGCTGAGGCCTTCACTGGGACTGCATCAGAGCTCAACTCCTCCCTCTGGCCAATCACCTTCAGAAGGGTTGATCCCAATCAGACACCCCAATAGATGCCCTGCATGCTAATCTCCATCTCAGCACCTGTTTCCCAGGGAACCCCACCCTCAACAGCCCTAATATTGCCTATTATATCCTTATAATAAACTCTTTGTATACTAGCCAGCACGAGTAAATCATTTTTTTTTATAGATTTTTTTTTAATTTATTTATTTTTGGCTGTGTTGGGTCTTCGTTGCTGCGCGCGGGCTTTCTCTAGTTGCGGCGAGCGGGGGCTAATCTGCATTGTGGTGCGCAGATTTCTCATTGCGGTGGCTTCTCTTGTTGCGGAGCACAGGCTCTAGGCGTGCGGGCTTCCGTAGTTGTGGCACGCGGGCTTCAGTAGTTGTGGCTCACGGGCTCTAGAGCGCAGGCTCAGTAGTTGTGGTGCATAGGCTTAGTTGCTCTGCGGCATGTGGGATCTTCCCGGACCAGGGCTCAAACCCGTGTCCCCTGCGCTGGCAGGTGGATTCTTAACCACTGTGCCACCAGGGAAGCCCCACGACTAAATCTTGATTAGACTGAGGGTACCAGTTTTTGTATTCCTTAGAGCACTTACCATGGTGTTTTGCAAAAAGAAGAAGAGGCATTTACTGAGCAAATACTATGCCAGGCATTACTCTAAGCATATACAAGGGTCATTTAAGCTTCGCAGCATCCCTATGAGGCAGATACTATTATCCCTATTTTACAGATTTTAAAAGAACAAACCTGGGCTTCCCTGATGGCACACTGGTTGAGAATCTGCCTGCCAATGCAGGGGACACGGGTTCGAGCCCTGGTCTGGGAAGATCCCACATGCCGCGGAGCAGCTAGGCCCGTGAGCCACAATTACTGAGCCTGCGCGTCTGGAGCCTGTGCTCCGCATCAAGAGAGGCCGCGACAGTGAGAGGCCCACGCACCGCGATGAAGAGTGGCCCCCGCTCGCCTCAACTAGAGAAAGCCCTCGCACAGAAACGAAGACCCAGCACACCCAAAAATAAATAAATTAATTAATTTAAAAAAAAAAAAAAGAACAAACCTGAGGCATACCTTCCCAGAGCTACCCAATTAAGCAGGAATAAAGTCAAAATGAGAACCCAGCCTGCCAGACACAGAACCTGTGTCCTTACCCACATTCGACCCTGCCGCCTGCATCAAGGGCACTCAGTTACAATGTCAAAAAAAAAAGAGTCAATGATTTTGAGCTGAACGGGGGCCTATAAATTATCTGGGCCACTCATTTTATTTTACTGAGGCCCAAAGCAATGATTTTTTTATGCTCAAGGTTATACAATCCAGTTGTAATATATGAGCATTTAACTAATACAAAGTCAAAATACACATGTGGCAAAAAAGAGAGTGATAAAAAGATAGTTTAAATAATGTAATTTTCTCCATAATAAATGATCTTGTTATATCGACTCTACTCATGGCACTTTACTATATACATTATACATATACACACCTTACTATATAGTGTTACACACACTAAACCATGTACATTCTATTTTAAGGGCAATTTCAGGGACTGACATGACCCAACACGCTGACTTTGGGATCTAAACCCCTGTAAGACAGGCTCTGTCTCTGAAGGAGCTGATGGCAAGAACCAGACTAGAAGCGGGGTCTCCTGACTCATGATCCAGCTTCCCTCCACCACTCCCACCCACGTCCCCTCTATTTGTTTACCTGGTTTTATTTCAAAGAAACCAACTGGTTCAGAGCCTTGCAACGCTGCCATTTAGAAAAGCTCAGAGCCAGAGACTCAAGCTACTGAGAAATCCACGTGAATTACCACACTGCAGCCATGCTTTCCAGATCACTGTTTCTAATTAAAGGACCAGCTGACACATTACGTAGCTCCTTGGGAAGCATCCCATCACACCACATAATCTCCCAGATGTGCCTGGATTTCTCCTTCTTGCCTTTTTCATTGGCATTCTCACCCTCATCACCAAGTAGTGCTCATTTACTCACCACGGCCGTCCCTGGGGAATGATGTCAGACACTAAACTATGTGACTCAAAATAGACCAGCTTCCAGACCTTAAGGAGGACACAAGGATTCAGGACAATATTTAAACATCTCTGGCCCCAACCAACCTCCTCCTCCCAAACCCCACCCCCACCGAATTATTTCTTGAGCCACTACAGATGCGCTCCCACCTCAAGGTCTCAAGTGCCCTTCCTGCTCCTCTCCACTTAATTAAATCCCATCCATCCTTCAATTCCTAGTCCAAGTACCAGCCCCCGGAGAAGGCATCTCTGCTCATGTGATAGAGACCAGCGAGCCAAAGGGACATTTAAACACTGTCTGTGCCCGAGGTCACCAACTGCAGGCTGAATGGCTGTACAGTGTTATATACTATATATGGCTGTAGTTTTCTTGACTCTTCAAAGTGTTGAAGAGCTTGGTGTGTTAAAAATTACTGAACTTGTTGCAAACCCTTAAAACTCAGGAGATTTCACATAAAAGTTCTGGCTTTGTGGTTTGCCTTGAAAGACCAGTGATCTGGAAACACTGGGCTTATTTCCTACATGGCAACGATCAGATGAAAGGGAGTAGAAACTGCCCCCTCTGTACATTTTTTTTGCACAAAAGTTTTGGTTTTGTGCTTTTTAAAAACATAATCAATGGTTACATAAATCTGCAATCAAACTATTTCACCAATTTCTAGGCTCAGGTTTTTTTCTACATGCCATTTTTTAATCTCAATATTTCATCTCACTTTTCTTCTTGATAAGGTTCATCTTTTAGTATTTCTTTCAGGAAGCATCAGTGTGTACTAAACTTTCTTGTTTTTGTATATCTGAAAATGCCTATCATCCTCACTCTTGAGTGCTGGTTTAGCTGAGCGGAGGCTTCTGGGCTGACAGTCGTACTTGCTCAGCTTTTTCAAGGTGCTCCCTCACTGTCTTCTGGCAGCTGCTGTTGCCGATGAGAAGTTTGCTGTCAGGCTAGTTGTTATTCCTTTGAAAGTAATTTGCCTTTTCTCTGTGGAGCTTTTAAGCGTTTGTCTGTGTTCTTGAGGTTCTGAAGTTGTGCTACAAAATGTCTAGATGTGAATTTATTTTTATTTGTCACTTATGGTTGCTTTTTTCAACCCTAGAACTCACATCTTTCTCTGGTTATGAGAAAATGTGCATTCACTGTCTAATCAAATATTGCCTCTCATTCATCTCCTCTATTCTCTTCTTCTGAAACTCTGACATATATTAGAGTCTTTTGATCTATTCTCTGTGTCTCTTAACTGCTCTTTCATATTTTTAATTTCTCATCCTGGGTTGAGTCCCTGATGAACTCCTCAGTACCGACTTCTAATTCACCAGCCCTTTCTTCAGTTATGTCCAGTATTGATTCTATCCCATCTATTGAGGTTTTATTAAGAGATTCAAAACTATATATTTCCTGATTTCTAATTGGTTCTTTTTATATTCTGTGTTCTTGTTTAGTTTCTGCTTACTTTTATTTCATTTATTCTTATTCTTTTTTATAGATTATATTCCTTTCTTCAGCCCTTTGAGGATCCTCCTCACACATATTTTGAAGACATCATTAGCTTTCACTCTTATTTCTTGTAGTCTGGAGTGAATTCATTTCCCTATTGTTGATTGTGCTGGCTATATTCCTTTCTTTCTTTCTCTTTTTTTCTTAGCAATAGTTTTCCTCCCACGTGTTTTGGAATTTGGAACTGTAGGCTTATCTTGAGTGGGAGGTTTGTTTTGTGCCTGTTGCATTCTCTACCTATGTATCTATCTATCTGGCATTTTGCACTTGACTTTTCCTGGACCACTAGAGTCCCCATTGCAGACCACACCCCAGTGGCAGCTCAGGGCTTAAATCCCATGGTGATACTGGGAATGCTCAAGCTTACCACTGAGTGCTGGGGGACTTGACTTGCCGGGTACTGTCTGCAAGGATATATTAGTATATCACTTTCTATTTGCCATAGCCTTAGGCAGCAATCAAGAGGAGCTTTTTTCCAACCTTCTTTTCCAAGTGAGGGAACCCCACTTCAGCTCCAGATTTCAAGCAATAAACCTGGCCCTGGAACCCTGCCTCTCATGGGGCACTTTGAATTCCCCATTTCCTCTCCATAATGTATTCCAGGGGAAGTTGCCACTTGGTCTTATCCCTAAAGCATTGAGGCTCCAGCCCAGGAGTGGGGGAGAACTGTACTGGCCAGAGGAGCAAGATCTATTAACGTATTTCCCAAGGGACTTCCCCTAGATCTGGAAAAGTGAGGGCAGCAGAAAAAACACCAGGTACGTATTTCAACAGACAAGATGCAGCCAGGCAAACAGAGCAGGGCCTAGCACCTCAAAGGGGCATCCCCTGTACTCTTCATTTCCAAATAAAGAAAAATATTTATTAAGACTGTACTCTGGGGCTTCCCTGGTGGCACAGTGGTTGAGAGTCTGCCTGCCAATGCAGGGGACACGGGTTCGAGCCCTGGTCTGGGAAGATCCCACATGCCGTGGAGTAACTAGGCCCATGAGCCACAACTACTGAGCCTGAGCGTCTGGAGCCGGTGCTCCACAACAAGAGAGGCCACGATAGTGAGAGGCCCGCGCATCGCGATGAAGAGTGGCACCCCCCTTGCCGCAACTAGAGAAAGCCCTCGCACAGAAACAAAGACCCAACACAGCCAAAAATTTAAAATAATAAATAAATAATAAAAAATTTTAAAAAAGACCGTACTCTGTACCCCCAAGTACCCTATTTTCTTTAATATTCCAAGCATGGATCCACGGATTTATCTGAACCTTTCAACCTGTTTATATTTCTGGGGCACATATTTTTCTTGAGGGTAATGAATACCATATGTGCTACTTGAAAAAAAAACCCTGACATTTATTGAGTGTTCACTATGCACTACGTACTATCTAAGTACTTTACACATATTAGCAACTTTCAGCCTCAAAACAACCCTGTAAGGCAGATGCTGCTGTACTCCTTATTTATGAAAGGGGAAAAGGAAGCTTGCGATGTCCCCAAAATGTCCCCAGAGCTCCCATTCTTGGCCATTACATGACCGGCCTTCTCTAGTTTACACTGGGGGACACCAGGAACTGAAGTAAGAGGACTCAAAGAAGAAAATGAAATCTAAACCAAAGGATGGAGGACAACTCATACATCTCTAACCCACACATATATATAGACACCAAACAATTAAAACACAAACTACTATAGGCAGGAGGGACAACTTCCTGTTTCTTGGAAGCTAACACAGGAAGTAATCCAGAGGAGCATTTTTAGGCTCAAGGGAAGATTCTTCAAGGGGAAACTCATACTCAGAAGTTGCTCGTGTACCATTTAATGAATAAGAGCCATTGTTATTTTCACCTAATCCTTATGTGAAAGTCCTAATCTATGAAAGTCCAGCTAAAATAACTCTTTCAGGTATTACCTAGAAGGAGCAAGCCTGCTGGACCCACCAAGGCTACGCGAGAACAAAGTCCCTTCCTAGCTGGGGTGAAACCATGCTGCCCAGCCAGGGATTCTATCTGAGTCTCCTGCCCGCTCAGACCTGGGAGGGTTCTGTAGGATACTCTCACCGAAAACATCGGTCCTTTACAAAGAGTTGCGGGCGGGGAGGGATTCTAGTCAAATTGGAGGTTTTATCAACCAGGATCATCTTGAGTTTTTGCTCCATGAGCCAAGAGCAATACATCAAGTCTGTAGCTCCCCTGGGACATCCGGGTCCCTATGTAAAGAGGGGCCCAGTGACAATATTAAGATCTTTCAGCTCTCACTGGCTGGAGTCTGTTTCACAGTAATATTCCCTTAGGTTCACACAGCACTTGCTGTTTGAACAATTATATTCACGTGTCTGATTGAACTGATTCTCCCCAAAACCCAGGGAGGTGGGTATTAATTACCCCCATGTCCCAGATGAGGAATTACCCCATATCACCTGCCGAAAGTCCCACGAGAAAGAAGTGGCAAAGCTGGGGCTCAAATCACAAATTTAAATCTTCTCTGTAGGGAAATTTAAGAAGCTATTCCCTCTTTTTGCACAGAAAGAAAAGTAAAGAATTGCAGACAGGCTTCCATGGCAGTCGTGTTCCCTGGGTCTCATCCTTAGTGTAGGACTGGGTGTCTCCTAAGGAATTCAACACTAAAAACCCCTGGAGAGCGGGTTCACCCTCACTCCAATCTGCACCATAAACCACAATTTGGGCAAGTGAAGGCCTCAGAAACCTGCAAGAGAGGGACTTCCCTGGTGGCGCAGTGGATAAGACTCCAAGCTCCCACTGAAGGAGGCCAGGGTTCAATCCCTGTTTAGGGAACTAGGTGCCACGTGCATGCCGCAACTAAGAGTCCGCATGCTGCAACTAAGGAGCCCGCCTGCTGCAACTAAGACCCTCCTGGTGCAACCAAATAAATAAATACATAAATATTAAAAAAAGAAAGAAAGAAAGAAAGAAACCTGCAGGAGACACTGAAGGGGGCTTGCCCAAGTGAAACCCTAGCCCCTTGGCAGCCTAAATTCACTCCAGTCCCTTCCTGTTCACATTCCTAAGAGTGAGCCCCTCAGACACCAGTTCAGGCCCAAATGAGGTCAAAAGGCACCAAAGGGTAAAGTGTGTCTGCCTCAGCGTCCAGGCATATTCCATGCTCTGGTGCTGGGGCTATAACTAACTCTCTTTGCCTGCCCACGTAGATTCCAGGTTCTCATACCTGCCGCCCAGATTCCCTTTGCCAGACCCCTCCTGACCTCCGGTATCTGCCTGTCCTTGAGTTCTCAGCCCATCTCTCGATGCTTGTCAGTCTTTGTAGATCCCTGATGACACCTGCTTGGCTGTTAACCTCTGCTAGTTTCCCTACCTAATGCTGCCTTCAGAGGCCAGATACTTCATGATAGTCACTTCCCCTGGCCGGCTTGCCTCACCTCACCAGCTACCTCCTTCTTGTCTCTGCCACCCATGCCATGGTAGGATAGCAACATTCATTCACTTAGCAATCAATAAGCAAAGCCAGGCACGCTACTAGGCACTGTGGTGGAATGTAAGGGCAACCAAGACACAAGCCTTGGCCCTACCATTTAAAAGGTAATTACATGTAACCCCGGTTTTAAATAACTTCATGTTTATGTTCTTGTCTTCCAAATGGACTCTGTGCCCCTAAGGGTAAAGACCATGTCTCATATTGTCCCATTTTTAAAGGTGCTCCACCCCCAAGCCTTCCCCTAACACTTTGCCACGCAAGAGAGGCCAGCACCACCATCCTGCCCGTTTTAAAAAATTATGATTTACACTGCTTTTCTCTAACTGTCTACCTGCAAAATGAGCAAATGGAAAGCAACAGGTGGAAAGACAGGCCTCCTAGGTACGGAGCTAGAAAAGGGATCTGCATGCAAGCCCTACTGGAGAAGGCAGTGGGGCTGCCCATCACCCTGTACCTTGCTGCATGCTGCCTTCCATGGCTAGGGTGGATGGATCGTGTCTCTTTTCCCTCAAATACCTTCAGGAATTCTCCATTTTCTTGCCTCAAGGCCCTGCCAAATCAGGTAGTGGCTGAGAATGTGGGCCCTGGAGCCAGGCTGCCTGGGTTCAAATCCCAACTTTACCACTGTCTGCTTGTGTGACCTTGGCCAAGGCACTTAACTGGTCAGAGAGTAATGCCTACCTTTTAGGGTTACATAATATGGATGAAAGAATTCACAGGAGTTTATGTACTTTGTGGTGGCTTTTCAATACGATCAAAAATTCTTTGACCCGCTCTCTTCAAAAGGGGCCTAGGAACATCCTTCATCTCCTCTTAAGTGTGGGGTGTAGTCAGTGACTCGCTTCTAATGAACAGACTGTGGCAGAAGTGATGGTGTATGACTTCTAAGACGAGGTCATACAAGGCACTGTGGTTTCCTCCTTACTCTCCCTGTGGGATCACTCTCTCTGGAAGCCAGCTGCCACATTGTGAGGACACTCCAACAGCCCTGTGGAGGAGTCCCTGTGGAGAGGAAATGAGGCCTCCAGCCAATAGCCAGGTGAGTTGCATATCTTCAAAGTGAATCCCTCTAGCCCCAGTTAAGCCCTTAGATGACTGCAGCCCTGGGATCTCAACTGCAAGCTCGTGAGACAGCCTGAGCCAGAACCACCCAGCTAACACTCCTGATTCCTGATCCACAGAAACTGTGTGAGACAGAAAATGTTTGTTGTTTCTAAACTGCTATGTTTTGGGATAACTTGTTTCACGGCAATAAATAACTATTACATATGTGAAGAATTTACGTATATAAAGAGTTAATAAAGAAACTTAGAACAGTGCCTGGCACATGGAAAGGGCTCAATATTATTATTATTTTATGTTACAAAATCACAGTAGTTTATGTATTATTCTCCAAGTCTACCAGATATTTTTAAATTTATAGAAAAACAATTTGAGCATCAAAATAAATAATGACTGTTGTGGATTATAGCCCACTGAATAAAATAGAAATTCATGAGTTTGTGCTGATATAAATGAATGAATGGACAAACAAATAAATAAAGGTGTGAAGCCTCTACCTTGTAGTAGAATTGCAAATAATAAATGTAGAAGGAATTATAGAATCATCATTTGGCAAAACATGATGCTAAAACTGCAGGGTCAAAGTTTGATGAGGAATAGAATCTGTACACTGTCTCAAAGTAGTTCCCACAAAATGCTCATTAAATAGTAATTTATTAATGAGTACAAAACACTTGTTAATTAACTTTGCAATGGAGAAACCTGGCAGACACCATCTTAATCAACTGATAAATGTCAATATCACCAATAATGGGACAAATCAACATCATGTGCCTCTTGATATGATGCACTGAGAAGAATTCCCAAGGGCCAGAGCCTGTCCTGTTTATCTCTTTATCCCCAGCAGTGCCTCGTGGAGTGGCAGCTCCTGCTCTCTGGGCACTGTGTGCCAGACACTGCCCCAGATGCACTGGACACATCTCATCTCATCTGATCGTCACAATGACCCTAGGCTCTGAGAAGCAAGGAAAGGACCCAAGGTCACACAAGCAGTGAGACGCAGAAATAGACACAAACTCTATCTCCACGTTGGACTGGCTCCCGTGGGCACTCAGTAAATATTGAATCCAGTCCTCTCTGCAGCTCCAGGAGGTTTATGGACACAGGGCAGTTGCCCCCAGGACAGAGCTGCATTCTCCTTCCTTCCTCCTTCTATATATCAGAGCCAGCAATCAGAGGGAGAGAAAGTGCTGGACTCAGAGTCTGAAGGCTATAGTTTTGGCTCTGCCCATCACGTACAGGTAACTTACTCATGCTTACTGGGTCTCCATCTCCCCCAACTTTGGTCCAATGTGGTGGTTTCCAAATTTCTTTTAGCAACTGGATTTTTTTTCAAGCAAACTTTCCCATAAAACCTCAATATATCATAGCAGTGTTATTTGCAATAGCCAACAGGGGGAAGCAACACAAATGTCTATGGCTGGATGAAGGAATAAACAAAATGTGCTCTATACATACAATGGAATATTATTCAGCCTTAAAAGGGAAGGAAATTCTGACATATAACATGGATGAACATCAAAAACATTATACTAAGTGAAATAAGCTAGACAAATATTGTATGATTCCAGTTATATGATGTCCCTAGAGGCAGAAAGTAGAATGATGGTTGCGGGGGCGGGGAGCGCGGGGAGTGAGGAGTTAGTATTTAAAGGATACAGAGTTTCAGTATGGGGAGACAAAAAGGTTCTAAAGATGGATGGTGACAATGGCTGCACAATAATATGAATATACTCAATGCCACTGACCTGTATGCTTGAAAACAAAGTGGTAAATTTTGTTACGTATATTTTGCCACAATTAAATAAATAAATACCTTAGTGTACACAATAGATGAAGCAAAAATAAAGAATGGAGTATTAAGATGCTCCCTTAACCCCACCCCACCCCGCCCCCTCCAGTGACTGCAAAGAATCCCTATCCCTGAGGAGCACATGAACTATTTCAATCCTAGTATTTGGGGCTCTGGAAGCAAGGTCTGCCCATGGAGCTTGCTGCCTACAATTTCAGTCCTGAGCAGCCCCTGCTCCCTCTGTTGCACTTGCTGGCTGCTGTGATGAAGCCCACGAGTTAAACCACAGTGAGGACAAGCCTCCCAACACAGGGACAAAAGCTCCAGGATGATCCGGCAGGGATCCACTCCCAGGGAAGCACTTGAGGGTGGGCAGGCGAGGAGGCAGGAGCTTAACAGCCTGGTGGCACAGCTGCACTCATTACTCCACGGCTTCCCATCCCGACCCTGGGCGATTCGATCAACTTCTCAGAGCCTCAGTTTCCACTTTTATAAAAAGGGAACAGTGGGCTTCCCTGGTGGCGCAGTGGTTGGGAGTCTGCCTGCCAGTGCAGGGGACACGGGTTCGAGCCCTGGTCTGGGAAGATCCCACATGCCGCGGAGCAACTAGGCCCGTGAGCCACAACTACTGAGCCTGCGCGTCTGGAGCCTGTGCTCCGCACGCAACAAGAGAGGCCGCAACAGTGAGAGGCCCGCGCACAGCGATGAAGAGTGGCCCCCGCTCGCCACAACTAGAGAAAGCCCTCGCACAGAAACGAAGACCCAACACAGGCCAAAAATAAATAAATAAATAAATAAAATTTTTTTAAAAAAGGGAACAGTAATAGCAGTAGCTGCCTCATAGAATGTGTTGAGGATTAACTGACATAATGTACATAAAAGTGCCTGGCACAGTAAGTGATTCAGACAGGGTGATGCTATATGATGGGGGTGGTGTCCTGTGGCAGTCAAGGGTTGGGCTTTTGAGGTGGCCTCTGCCACTTACCAGCTGTATGATTTTGAGAGAGTTACCCTGTCTGTGCTTCACTTTCCTCATCTATAAAAGACGGTGATCATGGTACCCACTTCTTAGGTTATTAGGAAGATTAAATGGGCTGATTGAGGTAAGATTGTTAGGATGATGCCTGGTCCACAGCAAGCGTTCAATAGATGTGAACCATCTCACCAGGCCTGTCTGACCAGGCCTCCTCAGGCGGCAGGCCTGGCTGAACTGAGGGGGATGGAGCCTGCATAATAATGACGCTGGTCTGTCTGAGCCAAACCAGATTATACCGCCCAAACCAAACACAGGCCATGGGGGCCTGCTCTGTAGCCCAGGGCCCGCACTCCTGGGACAGAGAATGGCTCCAAGCTGGGCAAAGTGGGGGCGGGAGCGGGGTTTCAAGGGAGGGTCAACTGGGGAAGCAGCCGAGAAGGAAACAAGATTGTTCTCCAGTCTTCCCTCAAAAACAAGCAGAGGGCGTGGACCAAGGGCCTCAGATTTGCCATTTATGGTCTTGACCAAAGGTATTTTGAAAATGTGGCCGCCTTTGTGCTTTCCCCTTGGTCTTCACCTGTGGCTCACCACTGAAGCCAGAAGGCTAAATTTAGGCCACTCTGCTGCTTGGGCCCAGCGGGAAGGCTGCTGCTTTCAGAGCAAAGAGGGGAGGGGAGGTGGGGGGCAGGGGGTGCACAGGAAAAAGGAGGAGGCAGACTCCACCCAAGGGCTTCTGGGCACTTCTAGGATCCTGGCCATAGGCCTGGCCTGAACCACGGCAAGGACCTCGGCTCCAGGCCTCCAGCAAGCCGTGCCTGGGGCAGGTTGTGGACCTGGGGCCTGTGCACAAGCGGCGCTGGGTGAGTCAGAGACCCCAGGATCCCACCCGCGGGAAACACTCACAGGAAACTCTGACACTCCCAGTGGAAACCCTTGTCATTGTCACCACTGGGACAGATTCGTCTCAGCTCTTCACAGATGAGGAAGCTGGGGCCCACTGTTTCCACTGAATGTGCATCCACTATTCCAGGACTGTATGAAGCACCTTAGGTGCAGCATCCCCTTTAATTCCCAGCAACAACTATTATTTCTATATTAGTATAAGCCTATAGCTGGTAAACAGCTCGGCTGATCTTTTTCAGGACCTCATGCCTTTAAACATCAGAATCTACCGTATAAATTGGGGAACCGAATTGCTCAAACCTCCCAGCAAGGACCACTGGTGCTGAGCTCGGACCCCAAATCCCCTGACAACCAGACCAATTTACACGCACCCCTACACACACACACAGTTATTCTGAAAACTCTCCCTAACGGAGACATCAGGTGTGGCCACTGCTAAGCCTCTCCTTGACCGTTGAACCCTATCATCTTTCTTCCCACACAATGTAGGCGTTTCAGATGGATGTCACAGCCACTCCGTACTCCATATAGTCTATATCATTATTCTCAATATCCATGATATTCATACTGCACCCCGCTGTTAGCTGATCTTCCCTTTGATCCTCATAGAAACTCTTCTTTTACAGATAGGAAAACAGGTAAAGTCCCAGGATTGCTAAATAACCCAGATGGAGACACACAGCTTCACCCCCAGTTCCAGATGGAAGCCTGAAGTTAATGGGCCCCTTCCCTGTCCCTCCATCTGCTCCTCAACTTCCTGCCTCCACTGTCCCTGTGAGCCACAAACCCTGCCCAAGGTGGCCCTCTTGTCCTTCCTGTTCTCTAGCTTTTCTGACCCCTTTCTGATCCTTGTCCTATACCTTCTGTCTATTCTGCTGCAAAGTCACAACTTTACGGGCTTAGCTCTTCCCAGGGTTCTGACCATGTCACTCCTCCTGCTTCAGACTCATCTGTGGCTTCCCTTGGCTCTTAGGATAAAGGCTAAAATCCTTAAGAACCTTCAGGTCCCGTGTGTGCTTGCCCCAGGTTACCTTTCTACTGCCCCTCCTCCCCGCCACCTCCACCCTGCCTCAGCCACACGGGCCATTTTTCAGTCCTCCATCCCCAGGGCCTTTGTACATGCTGTTCCCTTGGTCTGGCTGCTTCTTACCTAGTTAACACCCATTCATCTTTCAAATCGTCATTCCTCCCTCCTTCCCTCTGTCTAATAGCCCCTTGTAAAATGCTCTCACAGATCTAAATTCTGCTCCTTCCAAGTCTTACCTCAGGCGTAATTATTCATCCCATACATGTGATTACCTGATAAATGAGGAAGAAACCCTATTAGGAAGAAAATCCAATGAGAGAGGGCACTATAACTGTTTTCACTTATCACTGCATCCCTATCACCAAATGCTTCTTGAGTAAACAATGAATGAATGAATGAATGAACGAATCGCCCTCTACCTACTGCCTAAGCCCCAGTCTAGCCTTCCTTGACACCACTCTTCCCTCACAGCCCTCTCCTGTGAAAGCCGCCCATCTCTCGGCTCTCACTTGGTTCATCTACAGCTGCCACTCATCAGCTGCCTTTTCCTCCTCTGAAGACCACACCACCCACTAGGCTGTGCGCTCCATCAGGGCAGGCATCGTGTCTGTCTCCTTCTCTGTAACTCCAGGACCCAGCCCATAAGAGGCACTGAATAAGTATTTGTTGAATGAATGACTGTCCATCCTTAAAACCATCTGTGCCATCAGTGTGAAGTTTTTTCAGTTACATTAATTTTTAAAGAATATATAGTAAATGTAAGTCATATTTACTGCTAAATATATATTTACATACATAGTTATATATTTACTGCTTAATATTCAGTAGTACCTTCTCCATTGATGACTTTCTATGAAAGTCAGTCATTCTTTGATTTCTTTGGAAGAAATAAACTTAGATTTCTGGTTTGTTTGAACTTTGGCCTCAAGTGCATTTATAAAGTACAATCCTTTTGTTTTTTAATTTGCTTTTAATTTATGCAGGGTGGATAAAAATTACTGAACCTTTTACATTTATGTAAATTTATTTAAAATTAAATTCAAATTTACTACCATATGCCTCAAGAGCTAAACATAATGTAGACTATTATAATTATTTATATAAATCGGTTTTAAAAACCAGTTCAATATGTTGAATCAATATGTCATGAATTTCATATCTATATAGTTGTCATCCTAGTAAATTCCATGGCATGTACTTTTACAGCATACAGATTTTAAATAAAATTGAATAGACTTTTCTAGCCTGCGTTATGGAGGAACTTCTGTTATCTTCCAGTTGACTGATTTAGTATTAGAAAAGAACCATGCTACTTAAATATGAATCAGCCATATTTTGTATATCCATCAAATCTCTTTAGGACAGAGTTTTTCTCTCTCAGCAGTATTTACTGATTGTCCTTCGTTTGCTATTCTTTGTGTGATACAGGATAACATGAAAATAAATATTCACTTCAAAGGATAAAAAAAAAAAACCATCTGTGCCAGATTGCTAGATGGTCCCACAAATTTTGTTCCCTCCTTTGTCCATAGGGATAGTGTACTAACTGAGCTCATATCTGCCCCAGATGGGAATTTCCCAGCCTCCCTTGCAGCTAAGGGTGACCTGTGACTAAGTGTTTTCCAATGCAATGTGAGTGGTCCTCATGGGACCCAGCAACAGCCTGTAAGTTAGTTCAACATCCTAGAAAATGGCAGAGCCATAGTACGGAAGTCCCGAACGACTTCATGGAGCAGTGCCTTGCTGACAGTAGAAGCCAGCGGGGCTGTTACATGAGAGAGAAATCAATGTATTTAAGCCTAGTATCTTTGGGTGTCTCTACCCTAACTAACAGGTCGTCATTTCCAGACCTCCAAGCCACACCCACAAAAGAAAATGTGGACTTGGCTGTTGGTACACAGCTTTCTCATAACATGCACTGTTGCCCTTGCCTGAGGCCAGCTGAACATCCACGCTGATGACCAATTACCACTCTGGCTTCAGTTCTCTGTCCTCACTAATCTAACAGTCTTCTGCTGCACCCCTCCTCAGAGCCCACTCATGTGGCCCCACCCTGACCTTGTCAGCTCCCAGGAACTGCCCTACCTCTGAAATCCTGAACTGGATAATGCCTCTTTCTAGCTGCATCTCATTCCTTTATTTCTGCTACTACCTGACTCCCAACCACGCCTGTTCTCCAGCCTCCTGGAGACCTCCAGTCCTGGGTTCTCCATCCTTTGGTGAACCAGTAGCCTTGAGAGATAACGACACGCTCTCACTACCAGCAGCAGCTCACCTACGGCAGCGATTCCCACAGGCAGAGAAAGGGGGCCATCAGTCCCTGTGGGGCTGCGAGTGCTCCTCCGGTGGGCTCTTTCCAGCGTCCATCCGCCTGCCCTCCCTGCGGCCCTTGCTAGGCTACCATGCTCTCCCACCATTCAAACCGCAAGAGGCCACTGCTCATCTTGCTGGCTTTCCGTCTACTGCCTCTTCACTCTCCCTCTCATTCCCACCGCTGGTTCCCTTCTGAACTCGACACTTGGTTGCCAGGCATCATTTCTATTGCTCTTCTCAACTTACATCTCAGGTTCTCCTTAAGCGACCTTGCCCGTGCCTGTGCCTCTACTTCACACACGTGCTGACGACTCCCACGTCCATGCCCCATCCTCTGACCTTGCTCCTGAGTTCCAGGGGCTGAATTCCCTGCCTCCAGGACCCGGGCTACCAGATGCTCCTCACCCTCAACGTGTCTGAGCAAAACTTAGCATCCTCTGCTGTTCCCCTAAATGTGAGCCTTCTCCTGTGTTCCCTGTCTTGAGGAATGACACTCAACACATATCTGTGGAATGAATGGAAGCGTGACTAGTTCTGCAGCACGGATTTTATTTGGACAGGCGTAGGAAGGATGTGCTGGATGGAGGGAACATCAGAGCGAGAGTGTGGAGGTGGCTGTGAGCATGAAGTAACAGGCCGACGGCAAAGAGACCAGCCTAGAAGGAGAGTGAAGTTGGGATCTGCATTCCTTTGCCAAGTCCCTGGCTTTGGGCTGCCTTCAGCCTTCAGATGTGCTAATTTTAAGGAATGTCCCTGGACACCCAGGATGCAAGATAAGAAGGAGGAGAATCCAGCTTCCAAACTCGCATCTGCTGAAGACCATCGACTTTCCCACTTCAGACTGAAAAAAAGCCAAACCCGTTCTCTCCACTTGTAAGCAAAAGCCCCAGCCTAAAAGTCTCCCTGTCTTCTGCCTGCCTTGCTGTTTTCTTCCCACCCTACTCCTCCATCAACACCACCTCCGAGCATACTCAGCAGATGCAGCTGGGAGCTAAATGCCCCAGGGACTGGCAAGAAAAGCTACCTAATGACAAATAATGGTAGTTAGAGCATCTGCACAGCCCTTTCCAATTCACAAAGTGTTTTTTTTCATAAACATTAGCTCATTGACTCCCCATCACAATCCTCTGCAGGAGGTGACATTCTCCCCCTCTGCTCGGGAGTAAACAGAAGCCCAGAGAGGTTAAGAGACCTGTCCGGGGATGCAACTAGCAAGCGGCAGGCCTCTATGTCAACAGGAGGTGTTACAAAGCCACAAGGCAGGACCAGAATGCACAGCTTGAATTCTCAGCCCAAAAGTCCATCAGACAGAACTTTGTCCCCAGGCCTCTCCCGTCCCTTGCTTCGTCTGCAGAAACTCAAATAGTTCTATAGACATTTCATCCTAAAGCCCCGGTTTTTGCCCGTCACAGAGGCCCAACCACCAGCTCCGCTGTTACCAGCTGCTCCAAGTACACTCGGAAAGTCAGCAGGCTGGGCAGCAGCCAGGCCACCCCATTCAGGACCTGCTGAGGCCCTGCCGGAGAACCTAGTACTCGTGCAGCAGGTCTAGAACCAGAACCAGCATTCATGCACCAGCAGATGTGCAGTTCCGGCAGCCGGTTTCAAAACAGCCTTTGTTTCGGTTCACCTGTGGCTTTTCAACACCAGCTTAACAACTGTCAAAGGTCCAAATTGGGAGAATGGATTTACTTAGAATAAAAGACAACTGTGTAACACTTAGAGCTCCAGATGGAGAGTTTTTTCTGGGTTTTCAGGCGTTTCTTTGTACCTGCTACAAGGCAAGTCAACTAAAAGAGGCGCTTCTTAAACCAAGTAACCTGTTAAGTGATGACCTGTTTCTGCAGCAAAAAGGGAAGGAAGAAAAAGGGAAAGCCTACTGGTTCATAATCTCCCTTTCATCTACATTTGGGCTCCTACTCTGTGCCAGACCCTGGCAATATGACTGTGCATATTTATATTCCCAGAATGTCACAGTGGTTAAGAGCCTGAACTCTGGAGCCAGATCTCATGGTGCCTGTGTGCCCCTTCCTCCCAACATTCACAGCTCTGCACCAAGGTGAGGGCAAGATTTCAGCTTCAACTGGCCCTTCCCCCAGATGCCCTTGGGGAGTACGCAGCCAGCACAACTGTACATGGCAGCACTGACTTCAACCCTGACTCTGCCACCTACGGTGTAACCTCGGGCAAGTTTCCAAACTTCTCTGTGAATCTGCATTTTCATCTAGGAATTAGGACAAGTAATGATGTCTACCTGATAACGTCATGAAGGATGAAATGAGATAACGCACGGAAAGTGTTAGCACAGAGCCTGGCTGCAAGGAAGAACTTTTTAAGTACTATTATTTAAATACTATTATTGTGTATAAGACATTGTTCAGGGGCTTCCCTGGTGGCGCAGTGGTTGAGAGTCTGCCTGCCAATGCAGGGGACACGGGTTCGAGCCCTGGTCTGGGAAGATCCCACATGCCGCGAAGCGACTGGGCCCGTGAGCCACAACTGCTGAGCCTGCGCATCTGGAGCCTGTGCTCCGCAACAAGAGAGGCCGCGACGGTGAGAGGCCCGCGCACCGCGATGAAGAGTGGCCCCCGCTTGCCACAACTAGAGAAAGCCCTCGCACAGGAACGAAGACCCAACACAGCCAAAAATAAATAAATAAATAAATAAATTACCAGAAAGTAGCCTATCAATGATTAACATTTAAAAAAAAAAAAAAGACATTGTTCAGGCCCTTGCAGAGTTTACAGTCTAGTGGGAGAAGCAGAGTGTAGTGATACTATAACTACTTATAATAGGGTTGGGGAGAAGAGTGGCTGGACATGAATCAAGAAACTGTTCTTGAAGGATGAGTAAGAGTTCACCAGGCAGAGAATAAGAGGAGGGTGGGATCAGGAGGGAGAACACTCAGGGCTTTGAGAACAGCATGTACAAAGGAAACGAGGCGTTACATGTCATTGCATGTTCCAGGAATGGTGAGACATTTCCGCACTATTAACTACTAATTATGAATTTTTGCTGAGTTCAGGTGCCTGGTATCAGAGCAAATAACTCCCTCTGGGTGCCAAACTTATGAGTCCAGACACTTGACTTTGAGTACAACTCTTTGAAGTAGACAACGGCTTGAATTAACCAATACCACCTTTGTCAGGTTTAACCGAGACCTGGGGTGTAACAGCAAGAGCATGGCTGAGTGAGGGCTCCCGCTGGTACTCACTGGGCAGCTCGCAGCAGCAGTTTGGTGCGTCTCTGAGGGGGAGGAAGGGACAGCAGAAAAAGCCCTAGAAGTTTGGACATCTGGGGTCCAGTTCCTCCTTCTAGGAAGTCACCGTCCCCCTTCCTAAGCCTCAGTTTCCTCACCTGCAGGATAAAGGGACTGGGCGAGAGTTCCTTCAAACAGATAGTTACACCAGAACTGCTTAGAACCGGGACTTTAAAGTTGGACAGACCTGTGTTTGGCGTTTAAGAGGATAAAATAAGGCTTTAATGCATGTAAAGCGCCCCACGCAGTCACAGACCCACAGGAAGCACTGACACAAGAAAGGACACAGGGTTTATTGCTGCACTGAGCCAGTGGCGGCATGTGGGACGTGTCAACGAAGGTTTCAGAACGAACAGCTAGCTCCTCAGTCTCGCACCCTTGGAGAGTTCTGAAGCCCGCAGAAGCCCCGCGCCACGGCAGTGCGACCAACTCCATCAACTTCCGATTCAGTAATATCGTCTTTCTGTTTGGCTTGAATGGGTTTTCCAGATTTTTTACGTGGAAAACACTCACGTGACAACCTCAGAGCCATGGTGATGGTGGCGGGAGGGGGTGAGGAGGGACGGAGTGGAAAGAAACTCTCTGGTGATAGAAACCAGAAGAGTTTTCTAAAGAGGCCAAAAAACTGCAAAAGAATGTGAGTCACACCCAGACACAACAAATGAGAGGCAAAGGGAGTAGGGTAGTACTGCTCTTTAGGAAGTGGCCAATGGTTCTTTATGGCTCCTCACGGGAAGGATTTATGGTCTTTGCCCCCAGAGACTCAGGGACATTCACTGTTATTATTGTTGTGAATAACATCGAGGTCAATATTAGAAAGAGCTCCCACCTGTCCTTTCCTCCTCACCTCTGCCCAGCAAGCTGGACGCTGTCCTCCAGCCATTTCACAGGTGTGGGCTCTGAGGCGCAGCGAAGTCAAAGGAAACTTGCCCAGGGTCACACTCTGCAGAGGCCTGAACTCAGACCTCAGACTCCACACCTTATGGCCATTCCACTCCCCCAAGCTCTTCACTTATTAGTGGGTAGTGGGCACTTTCAAAGTCCCGAGGAGGGCTACAAAGTGGCCCGGGACTGCAAAGCGTCATTGTGCTCCAGCTTGTTAAGGGTCAGGGCCGTGAGACGTGGAGGAGGACAGTTCACTGTGTGATGAGTGGCAATCCCACCCCTGGGCAGCCAGCTCCCCCCTGGAGCCTCTCCTCATCTGCTGTGTGCTGTAAATGACCCACCAGGGCCCACTCTCATGGTAGGACCTTGCTCTAGCAGGGGCCCAAGAACCCTGGAGGCCCCCTGTGGCCACCACAAAGTCCTACGAGAACCTGGCAAGGTCCCGGCAGGATGATGTCCCCTCTTCCTTGCTCCTGAAAGAGGATCGAAAGACTGTGTTACTCCTCAGGCCACCAGGCAAGGGCTCAGCTGCCCTTGAACTGTCCCATCTGCTCCAAGTTCGGAGGCAGCTGTGAGGGCATGGAAAGAACATGAGACTCAAGTCAGAAGGCCGACATTTAAGTCCCATCTCTGCCACTTAAGACAATTACGGGACATCTGTGAGCCTCAGTTCTTTCCTCTGCAAAATGGGAATGCTCACAGTGCTAACCTCACAGGGTCGCCCTGAGGGCCAAATGGGATAATAAATAAGAAAGCTTTTTGTAGACTGGAAAGCCCTGTAAAATTATATGTGGGATAATGGGTTGTTTTATCCCTTGCCCAGCTCTACATCAGTCGGAAGGATATTAAAAAGTTCCTTATTAGAATCTTATTAATACTCTCATTAGAGTCTTATTAAAAGTTTTTATTATTATTATCAAAATCTCTGCCCAGATACCTCAAAATAGAGCCTGTATGTCCAAACTAAATAAGATGCAAAGAAACTTGATAGCTAGGGCACACTGACCCATAATCAGAGGTGAGAGGCTCTGAAGGTATTCAAATACTGTATTCATTTCCTGGGGCTGCCATAAGAAAGGACCACAAACTGCCTGGCTTAAACAATAGAAATTTATTGCCTCTGCTCTGGAGGCTGAAAGTCTGAGATCAAGGTGTCAGCAGGGTTGGTTCCTTCTGAGGGCTGTGAGGGAGGCCCCACAGCTTGTGGAGATTTGCTGGCGACCTTTGGCATTCCTTGGTTTGTACATGCATCACCCCCTCTCTGCCCTCATCTTCACATGGCACCCTCCCTGTGTGTGTGTGTCTGTGTCTAAATTTCCCCTTAGACACTAGTCATACTGGATGAGGGCCCACCCTAATGACCTCATCTTAATTTGATCTCTGCAAAGACCCTATTTCCAAATCAGGTCGCATTCGCAGCTCTTGAGGGCTCAGAACTTCAACATCTTTGGGAAGGACACGATTCAACCCATATTCGATACCTTCGCCCAACTCTCTGGGGCGCTCAGAGCCTGGATCCCCAGAGCTCATGTGTGCCTCCCCATGTGTCTACCCACTCATTTGTTTTCAGTCAAGCTCTGGGCTAGGCTGCTATGGAATGTTCATCCCATGACTTAAGAGCAGCCCATTTCTGCCCCCCCAGGAGCTGGTCCCCTCCTGGGCACTTGATGGAGGAGCCCCAGATACAACATCATAGGTTTCACATGAAAAAGTGCACAGATCCTCCTTCGCAGTGGTAGAGAGAGCTGGGGCGGGGGCGGGGAGTGCGGGCTGGGAGGGTGAGCCAACGACAGCACACACTCTGGAATGAGGCCACCAGGAAGGGGCCAGCGCAGGGGCTGGGTTTAGTGCAGCAGATTAGACTGGAGGTGGCACGGGGACGCCAGAGAGAGAAGTAAACAGAGACAGAAGTCATGTGAGAGGAAGCTGGGAAGCTACCAAGACCAACAGGAGAGGTGGTGGGGCATGGCTCAGGGCCACCGACCCCTGAGCGCTGTACACTGTGGCCCGGCCGAGTCGGCCAGGCTGGCGCAGCGAGGCTGGACATCTGCGGACTGGGGCAAACGCTGCTGCAGAAGTTTGGCCACGTCTGGCCCAGCCCTGGCAGGATGCTTCCCACACTCCCTGCTTAGGAGGCCACAGAGCAGAAAAGCTTCAGCCGGCCAACACAGGCAGCCCTACGCACCGATGCTGGCAAGTGCGTGGCACGTCAGGAGCAAGAGCACAGAGGAAGAGCTTCCACGCTGAGTCAAACGTCCTCACGCTTGTCCCCTGTCCAGCTCTGGCAGGCCCCAGATGGCGGGAGCCTCCCTGTTTAGATGGCCTGGGGGCATTGCCAGTGAAACAGCTGACCCCTTCAGGGGAGTATCTGTTTGTGAGTCACTGACACCTACCAAGATATCCAAGATAATAAAGGAATAGCTGTGCATCAGGCATCTTACTGGCCAAAAGGAGAAACAGCTGAGCCAAGGGGCAGTTTGAGTGGATTGGAATAGTGCCAGGGTGGAGAAAGTGATGGGGGAGAAGAAATAAAGTGGGCCTGGGGGTTGGCAGGATGCTGCCCAGAGGAGGGCACAGCCAAGTGACATTCTAAGGACTAAACTTGTTTCAACTCCTCCAACTTGCCACCTCTGTCACACTTCAGCAGCTTCACACATGCTGCTCCTTCTGCCTGGACCTGCCCTGCCCTCCCCGTCCCCACCTCCCCACCTCCCCATCCTTCAGGCCACTTCCTGAGGAGGAATCTTTACTCCCATTTGATGGATGAGGAACCCGAGGGCAGTGAAATGAAAAGCCTATGCTTGTCCCTGGGGGCTCAGGTGAGTAATCTGGAGAAATGTGAGTGACCTGGCAACACTGGACACCAGAAAGGCGTCCTTCCGTGGGCTGGGGGGGACAGTGGGCAGGGGCAGTGGGCGATGGCATTCTATGCACGCGGACGCTCGCGGCCCAGGCGTGGTTGGCGGCACAGCCTGAGGACTCTTGTTGAGCCAGCACCTCATTCCCACGTCCCTCCCCGCCCTGTGCCGCAGGTGGGCAGGAATTCCCCGGGATGCTTCGGAACACACAGCTGCTCACTGCTATCAGCCAAACATCTGGACTTGCCCAACGTCCAGATGTTCCAACATCATTTAGGTATGAGCTTAAATCCCAAACCAAAATTAATTTGGTTAATCGAAAAAAAAAAAAGTAATTGCTTGTATCTCGAAATTCACACAGCACTTCTCAGTCTATCTTGTACGTTTTATTATGATTCCCTATGCACTGATCTAGACAACGGATGTCCTGGGAAAAGAGAGAGTATTTTATTTGCCTCTGGATCCCCAATCCCTAGCACAGGTCCTGGAGCACAGAAAGTCCTCACTAAACATTTACAGAATGAACGTGTGTTTAGCTGTGAACTAACTCACAGACGTGACTCAGGGCAGTACCCCACCAAGGGAAGACACAGCTGAACGGTCCGAGGAAGACCCAGAGACAGGCAGGCTCTCAGTGGGGCAGCGCAGGAGCAGGCTCCGGTCTGCTATGGGTGCCCCTGGGCAATGAGAATGTGGCTTTGTGCCCACTAGCACCACACCTGGCACAAGGGGTGCTCCAGAAATATTTGTGGCATTGAGTCTGTGCCAGGTACATTCTTCTGGTCTCGGTCCTACTCAACATGAATTAAGACTTCACCAGCATGTCCCAAATTAGGCGCGATCCTTGAGATCTTCTAAGTGTTTGGAGAGAAAAGGGATTCCATTATCAACAAACACACGTTACACAAAGGTAAAGTGTTTCCACTATAGGATTTCTCATATCTTCAGTGAGTAAGGAGACTGGACACCTATCAGATCGCCAGGATTTGAGTTCCATATCTACCACTTTCTAGACGATAACTTGGGATTCTTAATCCATGCAAGCGTTCATTTGTCTTCTGTAACATGGGGTGATGATGGCATCTACTGCATAAGGCTATTATGAGATTATGTGTGAAAATACATATTATGTATTATGTGTAAAGGACCTAGTAAGGTACCTAGCACATAGTAAGCCCTTGATAAATGATCATTTTACTAATGATAATTTTTTTAAAATGTATTACTATTATTAATGTATGTTGTAAATCTCCAAGAGCAGGAGGATATATCACATTAGACGGTATTTCCCAAATTTATTTGACCACAGGTTTTACCCACACTAATCATCCATGGGACTCCACTTAGAAGACTTCAACTTAAGTCAATGGCACCTAGATTATCAGAAAAACTGGCCCGGGTAGGGAGGAGGTCCTCATTTGCATGGCCCTGCTTTAAGTGAGCTGACTGTCCAATGCCTTCATTTTTCCATTTTTTATTCTTAGGTTCTTAACCTGAGGTTCAGAGACTGACTCTAGGAAGGTGTATGCCACTAAAAAAAATTCAGGGAAAATTGTATATTTAAAGGTAAATATTTACCTGTCTACTATTAAGCATCAACTATGTGCCAGACACTCTACTGGGTGCTACAGATATAAAGGGAAGCAAAATCAGCTCCCTCCTCCATGGAGCCTCCATTTTGCTGCAAAAGACAGATATTAGCCAAACAACCATATAAAAAGTTTTAAACTGCTCTTGAATTAGGTACCAAGGAGAGGTTTACGAGGCAACATACACAGAGGTGACGTTAACTCAGAGGGAACAGCAAATTCAAGGCCCTTTGGAGGGAGGCAGCATGGTGAGAACAAGGAACAGCTAGAGGCCAGTGTGGCCAGCTGGGAGTCTGGGGGAGGCAGGAGAGACCGATCATGCAGTGCCTCAGAGGCCATGCTAAGGAGTTCTGTGTGTCTTTCTAGGGAGGGGGATCATGGCTTTCATGGCATTCTTAAAGGGCTCCATGACCCTAACACAATTTAGAGGGGGCCCATTGTCAGTGGCTTCATTCAGAGACAGGCAGGTCAGCCCTCGGTTGCTGAGGGGGGCATCTGCGGTTCTTGCCTGCCTGACATTCATTCCCCCTTCTTCTGGTATCAGCCCTCCTATGTTCCTTTGGGGAAATCATCCCGTCCCATTCTCACTCCATGTGACTTCTGTGGGACTAACTCTACCTTCAACTCTAATGGAGATCATGTGACCCCAGTCTGGCAAATTAGAGGCAGGCATCCCTCGCCACATGACCACGTAGGACCAGGAGCTATCCTAGGGTGTACCCTAGGGCTTCTGCAGGAACTACTGACAGATGCTCTCCTTCTGTGGGTTGCAAGGCTTGTAGAAGGTAAGCCCGGAGAATTTGGCAGTCACCTTGAGATCTTGAAGGGTGAACCTGCCTGTAACACAGGGCATCTCAGTGGAGAAGAGAGCAAAAGATGCAGAGAAACAGATACCTGATGATACCATTTGAACCTCCAGATCCAACCATCCCTAGAATTAGAACTATCCCTGGACTTTCCAATCACACGAGTCAATAAATCCTTGTTTTCAGCCATTTGAATGATGTTTCTGTCACTTGCAACCAGTGGTTCTTACTGATACATCTCTCAAGTCACAGTTTGGAAAACTGAGGGCCAGAGAGGAATCTATATTCAAACTTCACAGTGCTACACAGGAGCACAGCACATGGGTCTCTAGACTCACAGACCAGTGTTGGCATGCCCGGCTCTCCCAACCCCTCCCTAGGCCTGGTCCCCTCTGTTCTCCTTCCTCCTCCCTGAGTCTAGGAGAAAGTAGCTCTGTTCCTCTTCTTCTCTAACCTCAAGGTCCAGAATGATAAACAACAAAAAAGGCACGATCTTTTACTCCACCCCAAACCCAGAGACGTCTCTGGGCACTCATTTCCTTCAGTGGCCGGGGTGTGGGCAGCTGGGCCACAGCTGCAATGGCTGCTGGAACAAACTTCAGTTCCTTTGCTTCAGGTAAAGCCCATCTGATCTCCACTGCTCCCCCACATGCACCCAACAGCCTGATCCCCTCCTCACCTCCCTTTCTTCTCCAGGTCCCCTGTTCATACCCGCCTCTGCCCTTCTGAGCTTCCAATCCTGCCTGTTGTTCAAGATCCACTTTCCTGATAAAGCTCGGCTGCAGGAAGCCATCCCTCTTGATGCCCACAGTCCCCACTGCCTGAGGAACACTTCAAGGGGGTGTGTGGGGGGGGTTGTGATTACTGCTAGTCTACCCCCTTCCTACTCTCTTGTATGCTTTCTGGTTATTTTGGGCACATCAGTTTGAGATGCTCAGCTGGATAAGCAATAGCACAGAGGTTACAAGTCTAGGCTCTGGGGTCAGACACACCTGAGTGTGAACCCTGACTCTGCCTCTGCATAGAAAAGTGACCTTGGACAAATGACTTATCCTTGCCGAGCCTCAATTTTCTCATCCAGAAAGTGGGAATAATAATAGGCATATAAAGGATTTAACCCAGTCCTTGGTAAATAGTAAGCAGTTGATGAATGTGAGTTTATGAATGCTGTGGTTGTTGAAAGTGTCATTAAACACTATCACCAGTGAACTCCTGGGGCACAGTATGCAGTAAAATAGAATCAGCTCACAGCTAAGTAGCTGAACATTTAGTTCCTGTTCCCGCTCCTGCTCTTCAGCCGCCTGAGGCTTTACTTTCTCATCTGTAAAATGGGTATAAGAACTGCTGCCATGCCTACCTCATGAGATAATTGAGAGGATCGAGTGAGGGGATACGAACTAACAATACCTCCTCCATAGAGTTTACAGTTTACAGCATGCTTGCAAAGTGCCGTTTCAGTCATTGTTCGACATGATTGTAACACAGAGGTGAGGTGACGAGCTCAGGGTCACACCACCAGCAGGGATGGAACCAAGGCTGGCACATGGTCCTCTGCTGTCTTGTTCAGTGCTGTGTCCCTGAGTCCTAGCACAGGGCCAGGCACACAGGAAGTGTTTAGTTAATACCCAGTTCTGTCCACGACGCTGTGCTACTTCCCAGCCTGAAGCCTGCGAGGCCATCATTTCCAGCCATCCCCACGGCGTGTGGCCTGGGGGCTAGAAAGACCTCCTGAACTGAAGGCTACACCAAGACAGGCGGGAGGAAGGGCGGAAGCGAGGTAGCTCCCCAGGGAGTTCAGTCATGGGGAAGGTACAGTCTAAGTCACCTCAGCCATGCAGGCAACAAAACTGAGGAGGGGACATCCCAGGCTCAAGGACAAGTGGAAAATTGCTAAGGAACCTTTAATAGGAGGGCAGCTGCCCTCAAAAGACAGGCTGTTTGCTTCCCACCCACATAAAGACAAAGAGAGTTAATGAGAGTTCAAGTGGGTTAGCGGGGAAGCCACAGGAAGCCAGGCTGGGCAGGAAGTTATTCTCAGCCTGTATTTCCCTTACCCCTTTGCTCTCCCACCACTGTTCTTTTGGCTACAACCACATGGTGTACCCTCAGCCAGCACCATGGACTTGAGGGGGGGTTGAGCGAGCGGAGGGCAGGCCAGAGGCCGTGGGGTCCGCTCACTTCAGGTTTGATCCAGACCCTGCCTGCAAGTTTCACCAAAGCAACTGTTGTCGGAAGGCGCGGGCAAGAGGCGTGCTCTGCAATCACGCCAGAAATCCAAACGCAGCCATCCCCTCCAAGTCCTGCTCAGCCTCCTCTGCGCATCTGCTCCAGGCAAGACCCAGTGGGCTTTCTCTTGTCTGAATTGTGGTACCAAAAGCTTATCCCACCTTCCACTGTAGATCCTGAATTGAAAAGGGCATCAGGAGGCACCTGCCAACATCCTCCCACGGATGGCAGGAATCCCTTCCTCAGCATCCCAAGCAAATTGTCCACTGGCTTCTGCTTGACCATTTCTCAGCAAAAGGAAGCTCACGCCCTCACAAGGGGCCCAGGCCTTCGGACAGCTGTAATTGTGTTCAGACAACAGGTGCTTTGGGAAACAGAGGCAGCCATGGGCTGTGGCAAAACGTGCCTGTGATTTGGAAATAGGAAACCTGGCTTGCAATCCCACTTCTGTGAGGCCCTGAGCAAATCACTTCCTTCATTAAATCACATGGTTTCCTGCCTTGTAAAATGGGGAGAATAATATCCCTAGATCTCACAGGGCTCCTGGGAGAAGCAAGTGAAATTTTGCAAGAAATGCACTGGGAAACATCACATTCTGTACAGGGTGGTGGTATTATTCAAAGACCCAAGAAAGTAAACGTGAGGCCCCGAGAATTCCTATCATTGGCCCTGTCTTTGGCTTAAGGCACTGAAGGTCCGATGAAATGGGAAGGTAACTGTATTCCTTTTCTATTACTGCCAGAACAAATTTCTACCAACTCAGCAATTTAAGCACAAATTTATTATCTCACAGTTCTGAGGCTCAGAAGTCCAGGTTGACTCAGCTGGCTTTCGGTCTAGGGTCTTACAGGGATGAAATCAAGGTATTGGCTGGCTGGGCTCTTATGGGAAGATTCTGGGAAGAATCCACTTCCTCCTGGATTGTAGTTGTGGCAGAATTTAGTTCCTTGCAGTTGTAGGACTGAGGTCACCATATCCTGGCTGGCTGTCAGCTGGGGGGCACCCTCAGCTCCTAGAGGCTTCTCTCCAGTCTTTGCCCTTGGACAGGTCCCCATGTCTCAGAGCCAGGGGTGGCGCAGTGGGTCATGTCCTTCTAACTTCCCCTCTGGGCACCTCTCTTCTGCCTCCAGCCAGAGATAGTGCTCAGCTTTTCAGGGCTCATGTGATTAGACTGGGCCCCCCTGATAATCCACGATAATCTCCATATTTTAAGGTCGTTATGGGTTGAATTGTGCCCCCCTCCAAAAAAGATATGTTGAAGTCCTAAGCCCCAAATATCTCAGAATGTGACCTTAATTGGAAATAGGGTCTTATAAAAGTAATCAAGTTAAAAGGAGGTCATTTGGGTGGACCCTGATCCAAGGTGACTGGTGTCCTTATAAAAAGGGGAAATTTGGACACAGGGACAGACATACACAGAGGGAAGACAATGTGAAGACACACAGGGAGAAGACAGTCATGTGACTGGAGTGATGCATCTACAAGCCAAGGAACGGCAAGGATTGCTGGCAAACACCAGAAGCCGGAAGAGGCGAGGAAGGATCCTCCCCTAGAGTCGGCAGAGAGAGCACGGCCCTGCTGACACTTTGATTTCAGACTTCTAGCCTCCAGAATTGTGAGACAATAAATTTCTGTTGTTTTAAGCCAACCAATTTTTTTGGTGCTTTGTTAGGGTAGCTCTGGGAAGCTAATAACAACCTTAATGACATCTGCAAAGTCCCGTTGCTGTGTGAAGTAACACTCACAGGCTCCCAGGGAATCAGGGTGCAGGGCTCTTTGCGGGGGGCGAGGCATTATTCTGCCTACCAAACTCATCCAGTGATGATCACAATCCTTATGCTTTAGCATGCCTCGTTATTGGATTCACTGAGCAAACTGCATCCAAAGGGGAAGGCCATGACTGGGAACTGGGAGAGGAGGAGGAGGTGGTGAAGGGGCGAAGAAAACGGGCCAGAGCAGAAGCCCCACTGCAGAGAGGGCACATGTGATCCCACTTTGTTATAAACAAGGTGAACTAGACCAGCAGGGAAGCGTCCGCATCTTGCAGCCACATTTCTACCCCCGGCACCTCACTAAGTCTCACTTCCCCCATCCTGTGAATGGGGATCATTACTACCTAACTTCACAGAGATGTAAGAATGAAATGAGGTCATGAAAATAAAGAACACCTCCTACTTACTATAAAGCCTGGCACACAGTAAGCATTCGATAGAACTTAGCCACTACAGTTACATATCTAGTACACAGACGTTTAATTATGTATCTAAAACACAGTATACACACACACACACACACAGAGTCTGGGAGAATACATCCACAGTGTTAACAGTGATAACTTATGATGGGTGGCAAGAGCTTTCAAAGTTTTATTTAGAGGTTTATAAACCTTGATAGTTGAATTTTTACAGCAAGCATGTATTACTTTTATAGTTTAAAACTATTCTTAATTAAAAACATGTATGTCCCTAGGAAACTAGTTTTGAATGTCCTTCCACACCCACAGAGTTGTGTTCTAGAACTGAAACAGATTTGTTCTCTCTCTCTCTCTCACACACACACACCCTGTAGTGTTCCCTAAAGACCTTCTCCCTCTCATGCGCCTTCACCCCAGCCCCAGCCCTGGCCCCTCAGCCCCGGCCCCTCAGCCCCGCAGCGGTACCCTGAGATGAAACTCAATCCTCCTCAGCTTGGCTTTTTGGTGCAGCCAGAGGCTTGTAGGCAGTGGCGACTCCAGGCCCTCCCACTCTGCTCTCAGCTTGCAAGTCCCCACCCCTTTGAGCCCCTCACCTCCTCAGGAGCTGTGCTCTGAAAGGCTCTTTGTTGCTCGGCAAAGTGCTTTCGGAGGCTGTTTGAAAAACATTCTCTGCAGACGTTTCCATCCACCCCCAGGGCTCTCTCCAAGGGGCTCGAGGAAGGAAAGGACACTAGTCCAGGTGCCCCAGGTTGTGCACCCCCTCAATCTCCACCCCCTCCCCCAGTTCAATCAATCAATTAATTCACATACAGAGATTATAAGCAAAGTGATGCTGGAGGCCAAGGTAAGGAAGGAGCATGATAATGCACTGCACTGTCATGGCTTTTAACAAAGACCAGTTTCAATAAATTGGAATGATTTTATTTCACAGCATAGCACAGGGATTAAAAGTACAGACTTTGCCTGAGACTTCATTTGAATCTGAACTGCAACAGTTACTAGCTGTGTGACCTTCAACACTGGATTTTAAATTCTTTGAGCCTCAGTTTCTTCATGTGTCAAATGGGAATAAGCTTGCCTCAAGGTCTTAACATGAGGATTGAATCAGCCATACATGTAAATCTCCCAGTACCTAGAAGTGCTCAATAAATGGACCCTGTTGTTGACGTTCTTCTTATTATTAGAAATGCAGACACAGATTTTGCCTTGGAGGTCTAAGTGGGAGTTAGGCAGAGCCCCTTGAAAGTTCGATGAGGACTTGGCTACAGTACTGTAAAAGGCATTCAGAAACTAAGGGTCACACAAATAGTAAAGAGCTAGTTAGCTGCTTTATAGGAGAGATTAGAAGAGGGGGTTATCCAGTCCAGCCTGGCTCCTTACCTTTGCACCTCTCCTCCCAAGAGCCTTTACCTAGCTCCAGAAAGATCCCTACCAGACAGAAGGTATGCATCAGCTGTACCCTCACCACCCCACTCCCAGGCAACACAAATACCAGTATGACCGCCAGGACCCCACCTTGTTCCCAAGCCCTGGTGTGGGTGCTATACCAGTCACCTGCCTGGTGTATCTTGCTCTTACCATCTTCCCTCCCCAGACAGGGTCTTCCCCCTAGGAGGCTCTGCCCTAGATTCCCAAGGGTCCCAGGCCCAGACTTCCCTTCGCAGCACTCCAGCCACCTACTGGGCCATCTGTGGTTTCAGAAACACTGCCAACCCCCTTGTCTACCTGGAATCCCACCTCCCATCGACATACTGGGTGCCCCTGGACACCCTGCCCCCCCTTTTCCACCAGGTGTGCCTCTCTAACCCCCGCCCCCCGTGCCTAGTCTCAGCCAGATTCCAGCCCCTCTTGCTAGCTACCCTGTGCTCCAAGAGAAGGCAGAGAAGGTCGTGGCTGGCACAGCCAGAGAGAGAGGCTCAGTGGAAGAAGCAGCCACCTGTGAACGGGGCTGGTTGCAGCAGGGGAGGGCATCCCAGTTGCATCCCATTTGTAACAGAGTGAAAAAAGGCTTAGAAACAGACTGTAATGAGCCCTGGATGCCAAGCTTGATCCCTCCTTCCCAATAGGCTACTTAGAAGATTAGATGGAGGAGCAGGGAGTGGGCTGGCACACAGGGTTCAGCGAGGCAGAGTACTGGAAGCACTCCACTTTCCATCCACACCAGACAGCTCTGCATTCTCCAACCCCATCACCCTCAAATGCTGGGGCTGGTGGAAAGAGTCACCAAGTCCATTTCTCTCATGCCACCACCAGTGGATGCTTCCTCGAAGAGCACCAAGCCGTCTCCAACCTCACTGCCTTTGGACCTGTAGTCTCCTTTGCCAGGAATGTCTCTTCTCCACTCTGCCTTCAAGGTCTAACTTGAGAGACTCCTCCTCCAGGGCAGCCTTGTCTGTCTCTCCCAGAGAGGATCCACCGTCCTCTCCTCTGTTCTCAGAGAACTCAGAGTGCCCCTCTATTACAATGTTTACCACACTGCCTTGTGATTATTTCCTGAGTATTATGAGTCTCTCTTTATTGCTGCATTGCCAGCCCCTTAAGAACAGGAGTCCTGTATTATTCATTCTGTAACAGCACCTGGGACACTCAATAAATGCTTGCTTGTAGCATCATCAATACCACCTTTTATCGAATGCCTGCTACATGCCAGAGATGACACTAAGTATGTGAGATAGAAAATCTCATTTAACCCTCGTATAACTCTGCAAGCTAAGTATCACTTACCCCATCTTTCAGATAAGGAAGCTATCCTTTGGAGAACCTCAGCTAAGTGTGTGGAAGAAGCAGGAACCTCAGCTAAATGTGTGCTGTGTCCTTAGGTAGCCCGAAGCAGATATTTATTTCTGGTTACTGAAATCTACTCAGTTTGAGTCAGTCCAATCGATAATATGCTCTTGAATAAACATCAGGGGCATCTGTTATTCTACAGAGGAGCAGCTTGTCATGTGGACAGCCCCAGAACAAGGTTAATTAGACCTTTCTACAGCCAGTGGGTACTAAATTCTCCCTGTATCTTACTTTTTCCTCAACAAAAAGAGCTATAATGGCGCTCTCTCTAAAACGCAGTGTGCCTCCCAGGTAAAACGTGGAAGCGAGGTGGCCCAGTCAGTGGATTAACTGAGGAAGGGGCTGGATGGGATTTAATCATTGTCATCCAGTAATTGAGGGCAGATGAGAGGTAATTAGCGGGAGAACCACACCAGCACACACACAAACTCCATGCTAAGTGCTGCACAGCCATTATCTCTCCACGCGTCATCACCCTTTCAACCTCTTCAAAGAAGCACCATCTTCCCCACCCTCGGAATCACAAAGCCAGTGGCCTGTCTCAGCCCTGGTCCTCCTCATCCTCTCCCTTCCTTGCCAGAACTTGCCACCCCTCCCTGCACCCCCGTCTCCACCCGCCTGGGCTTATATGAATCTAGGCTCTGCTGCTTCTTTCCCTTTGTTGCTCCTTCTGACAGCATGTGCTCCATTCCACCTCACTCTCCTCCTCCTATCTCCTTTTCCTTTGCCAGCCTCTTCAATCAGGGCCTCAGCTCCGTCTCATTTCACCGGATGTCTGCTCCCTGGGGATCTCATCCAAGCCTGTGTGAGATGTGGCTTATACCAATCAGTGACACCCTCAGAACACTTGCAAATCTTTGCAGTAACCATAATGGTGATTAGCAAACAACCCCCTGCCAGAGGCCTATGGAAGCAATCGATTTGGGACTCTTGTCCCAATCCCTTTCAGTGTCCATCCCAAATTAGAAGAGCGTGGAGGGAGGGGAAAGAGAATACAATAAAATGATCATAAAAGCAAGGGTCGAACTGCAGAAATACAAAGGATTATAAGAGACTGCTACCAACAACTATATGCCAATAAAATGGACAACCACGAAGAAATGGACAAATTCTTGGAAAGGTACAATTTTCTAAGACTGAACCAGGAAGAAATAGAAAATATAAACAGACCTATCACAAGTAATGAAATTGGAACCATAATTAAAAATCTAACAACAAACAAAAGTCCAGGACCAGATGGCTTCACAGGCAAATTCTATCATTTAGAGAAGAGCTAACACCAATCCTTCTCAAACTCTTTCAAAAAACTGCAGAGGGAGAAACACTCCCAAATTCATTCTACAAAGCCACCATCACCCTGATCCCAAAACCAGAATAAGATATTACCAAAAAAGAAAATTATAGACAAATATCACTGATGAACATAGATGCAAAAATCCTCAACAAAATACTAGCAAACAGAATACAACAGCACATTAAAAGGATAATACACCATGATCAAGTGGGATTTATCCCAGGGATGCAAGGATTCTTCAATATATGCAAATCAATCCATGTGATATACCACATTAACAAATTAAGGAATAAAAACCACATGATCATCTCAACAGATACAGAAAAAGCTTTTGACAAAATTCAACACCCATTTAAGAAAAAAACTCTCCAGAAAATGGGCACAGAGGGAACCTACCTCAACATAATAAAGGCCATATATGACAAACCCACAGCAAGCATCATACCCAATGGTGAAAAACTGAAAGCATTTCCACTAGGATCAGGAAAAAGACAAGGATGTCCACTCTCACCACTATTATTCAACATTGTTTTGGAAGTCCTAGCCACAGCAATCAGAGAAGAAAAAGAAATAAAAGGAATACAAATTGGAAAAGAAGAAGTAAAACTGTCACTATTTGCCAATGACATGATACTATACATAGAAAATCCTAAAGATGCCACCAGAAAACTACTAGAACTAGTCAATGAATTTGGAAGGTTGCAGGATACAAAATTAATGCACAGAAATCTCTGGCATTGCTATACACCAACAACAAAAAATCAGAAAGAGAAATTAAGGAAACACTCCCATTTACCACTGCAACAAAAAGAATAAAATACCTAGGAATAAACCTGCCTAAGGAGGTGAAAGACTTGTACTCAGAAAACTATAAAACACTGATGAAAGAAATCAAAGATGACATAGACAGATGGAGAAATATACCATGTTCTTGGATTGGAAGAATCAATATTGTGAAAATGACTATACTACCCAAAGCAACCTACAGATTCAATGCAATCCTTATCAAACTACCAATGGCATTCTTCACAGAATTAGAACAAAAAATCTTACAATTCGTATGGAAACACAAAACACTCTGAATAGCCAAAGCAATCTTGAGAAAGAAAAACGAAGTTGGAGGAATCAGGCTCCCCAACTTTAAACTATACCACAAAGCTACAGTAATCAAGACAGTATGGTACTGGCACAAAAACAGAAATATAGATCAATGGTACAGGATAGAATGCCCAAAGATAAACCCACGCACAAATGGGCACCTAATTTACGACAAAGGAGGCAAGAACGTACAATGGAGAAAAGACAGCCTCTTCAATAAGTGGTGCTGGGAAAACTGGACAGCTACATGTAAAAGAATGTATAAAGAATTAGAACACTACCTAATACCATACACAAAAATAAACTCCGAATGGATTAAAGACTTAAATGTAAGACCAGACACTATAAAACTCTTAGAGGAAAACATAGGAAAAACGCTCTTTGACATAAACCACAGCAAGATCTTTTTTGACTCACCCCCTTGAGTAACAGAAATAAAAACAAAAATAAACAAATGGGACTTAATTAAACCTAAAAGCTTTTGTACAGTAAAGGAAACCATAAACAAGACAAAAAGACAGCCTTCAGAATGGGAGAAAATATTTGCAAATGAAACAACAGACAAAGGATTAATCTCCAAAATATACAAACAGCTCATGGAGCTCAATATCAAAAAAACAAACAATCCAGTTAAAAAATGGGTGGAAGACCTAAATAGACATTTCCCCAAGAAAGACATACAGACGGCCAAGAGGCACATGAAAAGATGCTCAACATCACTAATTGTTAGAGAAATGCAAATCAAAACTACAACGAGGTATCACCTCATGCCAGTCAGAATGGCCATTATCAAAAAAGCTAGAAATAATAAATGATGGAAAGGGTGTGGTGAAAAGGGAACCCTCCTACACTGTTGGTGGGAATGTAAATTGATACAACCACTACGGAAAACAGTATGGAGTTTCCTTAAAAAACTAAACATAGAACTACCATATGACCCAGCAATCCCACCACTGGGCATGTACCCTGAGAAAACCGTAATTCAAAAAGAGACATGCACCCCAATGTTCACTGAAGCACTATTTACAATAGCCAGGACATGGAAGCAACCTAAATGTCCACTGACAGATGAATGGATAAAGAAGATGTGGCACATATATACAATGGAATATCACTCAGGCATAAAAAGAAATGAAATTGAGTTATTTGTAGTGAGGTGCATGGACCTAGAGTCTGTCATACAGAGTGAAGTAAGTCAGAAAGAGAAAAACAAATACCATACGCTAACGCATATGTATGGAATCTTAAAAAAAAAAAAAAATGGTACTGATGAACCTAGTTGCAGGCCAGGAATAAAGAGGCAGACATAGAGAATGGACTTGATGACACGGGGTGGGAGGGTGAAGCTGGGGCGAAGTGAGAGTAGCATCGACATATATACACTACCGAATGTAAAATAGTTGACTGGTGGGAAGCAGCAGCACAGCACAGGGAGATCGGCTCGGCACTTTGCGATGACCTAGAAGGGTGGGATAGGGAGAATGGGAGGGAGGCTCAAGAGGGAGGGGATATGGGGACATGTGTATGCATATGGCTGATTTGCTTTGTTGTGCAACAGAAACTAACATGGTATTGTGAAGCAATTATACTCCAATAAAGATTTAAAAAAAAAAAAAAAGCAAGGGTCGAGCTGTATACTTATCAAATGTGTGCTTACCTTTATGCATATTCCACTTTACAAACACAGGTTTTCAAAGACCTCCCAAAGAAAACAAAAAACAAACAGTTGAGAAATCCATAGCCTAGATCAAGAGCACTGGATAATTGAAGCAGGAGAGAGAGAGAGAAATATTAGTTCACTTTCCTTTTCCTATTAATGCCCGTGGGAAGACTGAGCAAGGAAAACTTTATGGATTAGGAGCAGGTAGTTGGTGTGTCCATTTGTAATGTTACACGATTGTAAGTCTTCAAAAAGACTTTGGCAGAGAGTTGCAGACCTACAGGGAGGGGCCTGAAAGATCACCTAATCCCCCTTTTCATTTTACAGATGAGGAAACTGAGGCTCAGAAAGGGAAACTGTCTTGTCTCAGGCCAGTGATCATCTACCTGCCACTTATGTCTCCTCTGTATTCTGATCCATGGGGATATTGATCAAAAGTGTGACGAACAGGCCCACAAAGGTCCCAAGAGAGCTGAGGTGCACCTGCCAATATCTCCTGGGCTCAGAGGAAAGCTCACAGCAGCCTGACCTGACCAGTTACAGCAAAGCGCATCCCATCTCTTTGGTGCCATGTCTTTTTTTTTCCTTGATGTATGATCACTTAATTCCCTCCTTGATTGCTTTTCAAAAGCAATCTAAATTAATGAGAACCCACAAAGGGCAAGGCTCTCTGTGAATAATTAGTGCATGATAATAAATGCAAATAGGGAAAGATGCAAAGTTGGGCTAAGAAGGAGGGCTCCCAGCTCCCTGCCCCCCTCGCTCTCTTCTCATTGGGAATTCTCTTCACACCATTAAGGAAAGGGTTTTGAGGAAACTTGAGAAAGGGTGATATTTCTAAATAGGCCACTGGGTTCACTGAAGGATGGCCGGAGGACAAAACAGAAGCTGAAAGAATCAGACCACTGATTGCTACCAGGTCTTTGCCTTTTTCGTAGCTTTTGCTGGCGACAAAACACTTGTCCAAATTTCTGCCATTTAGAGAGGAAATATCATCACAGTCAAGGATCCACCATCACTTAATCCCATCCATGCAGGATTTCCTCCCACAAACCTTTAGCGCAGCCTATCTTGTCTCCTTTCTGTCTTAGCCTAAGGCCAAATGGTTCCCATCCCTAAACTTTATTCCTGCTTTTACCCCTGTCTCAAATGCCCTCCCTACTGCCTTTGACAAATTCACATCTTATACATCTTTCAGAGCCCTTCTTCAAGCCTTCTGTGACAACTCCACCCTTTTTGGAAGTTCCTGTGATTCCAGGGTACATGGCAGAAATTGCTAGTGTCCACCAGTATCTGCATTTCTTCCTTCCTTCTCAGGCACACAGCTAGACTAACTTTCCAGCCTTCCTTGCAGTCAGGTGTTGGTCATGTGCCTGGGTTCTGGCCAATAAAAGGTGAGCACAGTAGTGCCTGCCTTTTCCAGGCCTAACCTATAAAGAATTCTCAGGCATGGTCCTCACTCTCTCTTTCCCCATCTATGGCTGAATGGGAAGGCCTCCACAGGCCTTGAGGAGGGGCGGAGTCACAAGATGGAAGAAGCCTGGGTCTCTGAGTGACTGTGTGGAACAGATTTCCCTACCAATTCAAAATAAGTGTGAAATAAACTTTTATTGTGGTGAGCCACTGAGATTTTGAGATTTATCTATTACAGCAGCTAGCTTTACATATTTTAACTAACACAGGATGGCATATCGATTTTACTACACATGCCAGCTCTGACCTATGGTAGTGCCTGCCTGGAACTCCGTGTTGAGAAGGATTACTAGGCAGCATCTGAGCTTACTATGGAAAGACTGTAGTGACTGGTTAGTTATGTCTGCCGTGCTGTGTTTTCCTATCTCTGACGTACAATGTATGTTTTAGTACTTAACTTAGCAACTGATTGTATACAACTTTGTACTGTTTTTCACTGCTGTGTGTGCCTCAATCCTACCTCCCCTATAAAGTTATAAACTCCCTGAGGGCAGAGGCCAAGCCCTGTCCACATCTGCCTAAAAGAGGACATACAGATGCAAATACTTATAAAGCTGACTTAAAAGTCAAATTCAAAGATGGAAATAAAAGGTGTTCAGATATTCAGTTGGACTGTCTTGAACATTATGCAGAGGAAACAGAGGTTTAGGAAATGTTGCAGCCAGTAAAAGGCAAGCCCCTGCTCATACCCAGCTAAATGGGATATGAGTGTCTTCTGGAAGTTAGTTTTTATCTACAGTCATACTTAATAGGCAGAGGTATATGGCAAGGGGATGGACTATCTGTGGAGCCTGAAACTTGGGCTCCTTGTATCACTTTATTTAAGATTATAGACTATCAGAGTTAGAACATCATCTAATCCAGGGACAGAAAACAGATTTGAAATCAGGTGCCATCTAATCAATTCACAATGGCTGCCTGGAGAGCTGTATTCAGAAGATTCTGAGATCATATCTGAGACTGGTAGGAAATGAGAGAGAAAATCCAGAAGTTCTATGCCCTTCCTATATCTGTCATTCCTGATCTAATTCACCCTCATCATTTGACTATGACCATATTAAGTCCCAAGAGGAAGAGCTGACTTACCCAACATCACAGAATAAGTTGGTGGAAAAATAAGGACTCAAACCCGGGTCTCCCTGCATGTTCCATTTTCCTAGTATTCCAAGGTTTAAAACAGGAGATGGACCTCAGAGTGTAATTTGGAGCTACGGGTAATCAAAATACTCCTAATCACTTATTAGCACTTACTGTGTGCCAAGTACTGTTCTAAGTGCTTTTCACATCCAATATCATTCAATCCTTCCAGAACAGTGAGAAAAGTGCTATAATCATCCCCGCTTTATAGATGAAATTAAGGCACAAGAGAGGTTAGTTATCTGCCCAAGACTCCAGGACCAGTAAGTGGCAAAGAAGGGATTTAAACACAGAGGGAAGGAAAAACTCAGAAAAGAACAGAACTGGATTCAGAAATATCCTCACATAATCCATGGATGAGACTGGTAATTTCACCAACACATGTGAAGTCAACTAACATTGGAAAAATATCCCAGGAAGCCTTTGTGATCTTTTCAAAGCACCTAAAGGCTGCAGAATAAGGAGTACAAAGTCCTGTTGCAGTGGCAGGGAGCAGCAGTGAGTGACTGAGAAGACAGGAGACAGCGGGACTCAGGTAGGACACTGAGCTCCTGGCATGAACACACAGGTCTCACTACGATCTCAAGCATGACAGGCTGGCCCCAAAAGGTCTCATTTTGCTCAAAAGACCCCTTGAAATGAAAAACGTGGTACATGGAATAGCACCGGCTGACTCGATCCCCAGGGCTGCTGTTTCAGAACAGAAAGAGGTGCCCATCAATATATTTATAGGCTTAAAGCTAGCCTGCAGTTAAGCTACCTGGGGCTGCTCGACATCTGTCTCAGTGCACATTTCGCCCCATTTTTTTGTTTCACTAGGTTTTAATCAGCTAGTTATTTTGAGCCTGAATTACAATTTCACACATATTCAGAGCCAAATGACATAAAAAAAATAAAGAAACCCCATGACTAAAACAGAACTCAGGGCCAGCAGCTCAGCAAGGGCAGCCCCCTGGGAATAACCCTTGCCTGGGATCAAAGGAAAGTCAAGTGGTGTGTCACATCTGAGGGCTGGGGAGTCTGGGGGAAGGGGGGCCCCTCAGCCTTGAGCCCAGCCAGTCCAGGCCATGCACAGCCGGTCACCCCTTTGTTCCATGACCTTGGCCTGGAAACCCCTTTCCTCCCCTTCCTGAGGAAAATCCTCCAGTTCCTTAAAGGCCTAGCCCAAATGTCAACTTCTTTGGGAAGTTTCTCTTATTCCATCCCTACCCTATTTCTACCTCCTGCAAAAAAACTCCCTCCTCCCCTTCCTCCTCCTCCTCCCCCTTCCCCCTCCTCCTCCTCCCCCTCCCCCTCCTCCTCCTGCTCTTCCTCCTCTGTGTTGCCAGCAACTTCATCACACCATGGTGAGATGTCCAGGGCCTGTCTCCCCGACCACACTGAGCTCCTCAGGACAGGGCCTGCATTTTCCTCAGCTCCCAGCCCATTCCACATGTTTCTGGATGAAGGGGAAAGGAGGAGGGAAGAGAGCACAACTGTGAACCACCCTTATATAAACAGATTGAGTCAACATCAGGCAGGAACTTGGAGACAGAGGCAGGTCCAGGCCCTCTGGTCACCGGGATTATTAGGTGGAAAGCACTGGAGAGAAAAAGTTGAGAAGCAATACACTGCCCCAGTTTTTCTACCATGAGCAAGTATTACTTTTAGCACTGCAAAAACATAAAATAAACATTATTTTTAAGGGCCTACATGTTCCCTATCTTAAAAGAACTTACAGTGTTTCCTATTGTGTGGGAAGTAGACGCTGAATGACCTATGATGACAGGAGACATTTACAGAGCGCTTTGGGCGCACAGGGAGGGAGAAGCTCAGCTTGCCTGCGGGCATCAGGGAAGGCTTCTCACAGGAGGGAATGCTTCCGTGGAGACTTGAGGATGAGTAAGAGCTCACCAGGTAGACTAGGGCAGGAGAGGTGGAAGGGAATTCCAGGCATAAGGAACAGTGCATGCAAAGGCACAGAGGCATGAGAGTGCAGGCTAAATGATACAGCTGGAGTGCTGGGTGCATGGGTGAGAGTGGTAGACGTGAGTTTGGAGGATGTGCAATAAAGGGTTAACTCAGGAGGCCTGGGGTGCTCCAACCCTGCACATTCCAAAGAAAGGACTGATTCTTGACCAGCTCCTAGGAGATAACCTCTGAGTTCTTGGAATATCCTGCCTGATAGTGCCTTTGTATACCTGGGCTTTGGGCCACACCAGATTGTCTGTGCTAACAATGTGATTTATGATGAAGGCGTGGGTTTGTTTCCTAAGGTCAGTCACATGGGTAATCCAGTCCTATGTGATTGACCCCCAATAAAGACTCTAGACACCGAGACTCAGGTGAGCATCCCTGCTGGCAACACTTCATATGTGTGGTCACACATCACTGCTGGGAGAATGAAGCGCTGTCCACAGGACTCCACTGGGAGACGATAACTGGAAGCTTATGCCTAGTGTCCCCTGGACTCCACCCCCCCCACACCTTTTCATTTCCTGATTTTAATCTGTATCCTTTTGCTGTAATAAACCATAACCCATGAGTATAACAGCTTTTCTGAGTGCTGGGAACCCTTCTAGAAAATCATCTAACATAAGGGTGGTCTTGGAGACCCCCACCACAGAGGGTCAAGCAGAAGCAGAGCAAGAAGAGCTGTGCCTGGCAGGCTAATGAGTTTGAACTTCATCCTGGAGGCAGTCATTATGGAACTGAAGGGTTCTAACTTGGGGCTGGCATGACAAGGTCAAAAGTACATTCTGGAAGACACTTCGCACTACAGGTGGGGATGGATGGGAGGAGGGGACAGGGCTGGAAGCAGGAAGACCAAGACCAGGGAGGAGACTGCTAAACCAGTCCAGGCAAGAGCTGGCAAGCCCTTGGTAGTGGGCAGTGGCCATGGAGAAGGACTGAAATCAAGAGAGATTCAGAAAACAGAAGCCACAACTAGACTCTGGGGTGAGGGAGAAAAGTCAAGGCTGACTCCCAGGTTTCTGGCCTGGGCAACTGGATGACTGACGGTATCAGCCTCTGAAATGGAGGATCCTGCAGGAAAAAGTTTGGGGGTGTCCTGACTGCCAATGTGGCTTCTCTCACTATTATTCATTTCTACCATCCAGGGCAGACAGACTGCTTTGTCCATCCTTTTTTCTCTCCTTGAAGCCATCCCTTCAGCCCTTTGCCTTCAGTGATCACTTACAGATTGCTCCTCCTTCAAAACCACCAAAAGGTATACTTGGCAGATCTCCCTGACCTTGATTTCTCTGCTGGCAGAATCACAAGAAAGGCATTAGCGCCTGCTGTGAAATGGGGAGCCGGGCAGAGGAAACGCCCGGGGATGGGTGGCAGACGCCTAAGAAAACAAGGGACATGTGAGGAGATTTCAAACACCTAGATGGGGTCTTGGGCCAGATACCAGGGAGGTGAGACTCAGATCCCTGTTACATGGAGTGGGGGTGTGGGGCTGAGGGAAACGGTGAGAAAGAAAAGCTCTTTGGTCTGCACAGAAAGTCTCCCCTTGCCTGGTGCTAAGCTGCACTTTATGGGTTTCCAGGTGGCAAGGAGTCAATGTGAGTTGTGGTGCCTCCACGCTTGGCCCCGGGACCAGATATCACGTAGCGGCCGGGCCTTCTGGGTGCAGGCGATCCAAGCCATCACCAAGTCAAGGGTGAATCCCACGTCTCCAGGCTGTGCTCTGCAGACCCAGCAGCCCCCACAGCAGCACAGAGCCTGCAGCGCCCCCGGGGAGGCATCCCTGGGAAATGCTCAAAACCAGCCTTCTTTGCTCCTCCGCCCATCACTGTGTGTCCCAGACAAACGGCTGAGTGCACAGCTGGCTTCTGGCTCCCTGGCCTTCCTCCTTCATTTGCTTATTCAACAGTTACAAAGGCCTGAGCTGCAAAGGGCTTACAGCCCATCCTACCCAGAAGAGGGCCCAGAGAGAGAAAGGCAGAGAGTAAGTGGAGAGGAGTGGAACCAACCAGTCTCTAGGTCCCAAATGGGGACCCAGATGCAGCAAGAGCCTCACATAAATACTATCCCAATAAGGGAATATGGAAAATGGTTGAAAGCACAGGCTCTGGGGACTTCCCGTGGTCCAATAGCTATGACTCCATGCTCCCAATGCAGGGGGCCCGGGTTTGATACCTGGTCAGGGAACTAGATCCCACATGCATGCCACAACTACAAGATCCCGCATGCCACAACTAAGAGCCTGCATGTCGCAGTGAAGATCCCATGTGCCGCAACTAAGACCCAGCACAGCCCAAATAAAATAAATAAATAAATAAATAAATAAACATTTTTAAAAAAAAGAAAGAAAGAAAGAAAAAAGAAAGCACAGGCTCTGGAATCCAGTAGACTGGGCCTGGAATCCCAAAGTGGCCGCTTACTAGCTATGTAACTGGGCAAGTTACTTAATATTTCTGAGCCTCAGTTTTCTCATCTGTGAAATAGAAAGAACAAACAAACAAACCCTATGTCACAGGGTTGATACGTGGATTAGATGAGTTAAGGCCTAAAATGCCTTGTATATAGTGAGTGCTCAATAAATGTTATATATTTTTACTGTTGGCTCTCTAAGCCTGGGGATCAGAGAGGAAACTTCTGAGTGTTCGGTCCTACAGTACTACAGTGAGACATGGTTCCTGTAATGCTTCCAACACAGGCCAGATGGGTAAGAGGATCACATAGTTTGAGGTTGTACAGAGCTGGAAGTCTCCTGAGTGATCCTATGATTCCTCCTTTCGTCGGGGAGGAAACAAGAGATGTTGAATAGCTTTTCCAAGGTCATACAACAGGGTAGTAGCAAAGCCAAGACCAGATCCCAGGGCTCCAGATTTCTATTCCACTGCTTTATTCTCCATGGAAACATATAAACAAAGGAGAGGATGCCACAGGTCAGGTCATGGATAAAACATCAAATGACTTGCTGTAGTAGAGGACACTGTTAGTGCCCTGTCTAGATCACCTTATCCAGGCCATGCACTATCTCTCTGCTGCTGTGAGTATTGGCTGCTCCGCGGCATGTGGGATCTTCCCAGACCAGGGCTCGAACCCACGTCCCCTGCATTGGTAGGCGGATTCGTTGTTTTTTTTTTTTTTTAACATCTTTATTGGAGTATAATTGCTTTACAATGGTGTGTTAGTTTCTGCTTTATAACAAAGTGAATCAGTTATATATATACATATGTTCCCATATCTCTTCCCTCTTGCGTCTCCCTCCCTCCCACCCTCCTTATCCCACCCCTCTAGCTGGTCACAAAGCACGGAGCTGATCTCCCTGTGCTATGTGGTTGCTTCCCACTAGCTATCTATTTTACATTTGGTAGTGTATATATGTCCATGCCACTCTCTCACCCTGTCACATCTTACCCCTCCCCCTCCCCATATCCTCAAGTCCATTCTCTAGTAGGTCTATGTCTTTATTCCCGTCTTGCCCCTAGGTTCTTCATGACTTTTTTCTTTTTTTTCCCTTAGATTCCATATATATGTGTTAGCATACTGTATTTGTTTTTCTCTTTTTTACTTACTTCACTCTGTATGACAGACTCTAACTTCATCCACCTCACTACAAATACCTCCATTTCATTTCTTTTTATGGCTGAGTAATATTCCATTGTATATATGTGCCACATCTTCTTTATCCATTCATCCGATGATGGACACTTAGGTTGCTTCCATGTCCTGGCTATTGTAAATAGAGCTGCAATGAACATTTTGGTACATGACTCTTTTTGAATTATGGTTTTCTCAGGGTACATGCCCAGTAGTGGGATTGCTGGGTCGTATGGTAGTTCTATTTTCAGTTTTTTAAGGAACCTCCATACTGTTTTGGTAGGTGGATTCTTAACCACTGTGCCACCAGGGAAGTCCCCATGCTTTGCTTTTGTTTTTAGTCACCTTCAAAATCTAGCAGCAATGCTCACTTTTCATTTGCAGAAATATGTAATGTTTCCCTTTAAAATAATTTGTACAGAATGGAGCTGTTTAAAGAAAAATACTCAGAAAAATAATAAAAAGGTGATACAGATATGGAAAATTCACAAAGGCAGAACACAAAAACCATTAATTTTGCAAACTAGTCCAAACCTCATTTTAAGATAGGAAACTTGCACCCAGAAAGGGTGATGGAACTGCTAAGGATCACATGACTAGTTAGTTGAAGAAACAGGACAAGAACCAGATCTCGTAATTCCTGCTTCCATGTTTTTCACTCTGCACTGCTTTTCCTTCAAAGAAGGAAGAAAATGTGTTTTCTTCTAGAAAACACCTTCCCAAAGATTCTGTCCTCCCTCCAAAAAGTATATAACAGAAAACCCACCAGGTTCTTTCTCATTCATGACAAAAAAGCCACCTTCCCTTTTCAATCAACCTCACTGGTGGTTTTCTGAGTAGAGAGGGGAATCATAGATAACAGGGTGTGCTGGCCTGGAAAGGACACAAATCCTCTTGAAATCTGTCACTTCTGAATTCATCATTCTGCTAACATCGGATGTCAAAGCTGGAAAGGAAAGTTGGCATTTTGATGCCAGCGTCTGCCTCCAGCTGTTCCATGGGGCGTGACTGTCAAAGAGGTAGCCTATTTGTTTTCTAAACTAAAATGTACAAGCAGAGTTGGTTTAAAACGCATCTTCATGAGAATTGTGAAGGAGGAAACTGACTGCCTTTGCCATTAAACGCCTCTGGAACTTCAGGCTCCCTCCTCAACCTCTCCAAGACTCAGTTTACCCACTCTTAAATAGAGAAAATAATTCTTGTTTATTTCAATATTGTTTCAATAGCCACTAAATGTTTTGCAGGACAACTTAACAGTTTACATGAGGTTTCCTCAGACCTACTGTCTCATGTAATCTGTATAATTGTGTTGATGTGGATTTTATTATTTAACGGATGGGGAGACAGTGTCCAAAAGAGGCCATGTAACTTGTTCATGGTTGTAAGTGGGTCTCAAATCCAGATCCTGTGTCCCTAGACCACCCATTTTAAAAGTTTGGAAGTATATCAACAACTTTTCCCAAAGCATATTTTTCAGAATCCCTGTTGATTGATATTGATAGATAGAGTCGCTAGTTATTACTTTTTAAAAGAGCTATCATAAATAACATTGTACTAAAAGTGCTGAGGGCTTCTTTGCTGCCATGGGACTTTCATATGAATTGTAAATCTCCAAGAGGGAACGAAGCATGAAGCATTTCTAAAACTGATTTGTCAAATTACCAATTTTGTCAAATTTCTCTCTCTCTAAAAATTAACATTCTAGAGGACATTTTGTGAAATGTGACACTATCCTATTGTAGTTACTCTTAGTTCTATCATTACTTTCAGTTAGGTTATCTGTTGCTTTATGGAAACTGCTAAACTCTCTACTCCACGTTAACTACAGAAAACAGACCTTTCTATATAAAGCCTGTCTTTCAGGCCTATAATAATTAGACTGATCACAGCCTATCCATTTGCTTCACAAGGCAAAACTTTGAATGACAAAGCTTTCCATCATCATATTTGATTACATCCAGATAATTTTCAGAGAAGTTGAGCATTCTGTGAATGTCTGTGTGGCCTAGCTGCATGTCTCAAGCAACCAATATTTACTTAATATTTATCTTGCCTTTTATGTGTGTTCAATTGTCTCTCTGTAGGCCCACTGAGTCAAGAAAGACATCCTCCTCTTCTGAGGCTGCTCACATCTCACACACAGGGATAAGAGGATTGGAGTAATAAGGAAGCAAAAAATTTTTAATAATTTTTGAATAAAGGGACCCACATTGTCATCATGTACCAGGCCCTACAAATTATGCAGCCCATCCTGAACAACCAGTGTTTAACTGTAAGCTCCGTGAAGGGAAAGACCATATCTGTCTACTCTCAGCACCTAGCACTGTGCCCAGCACAAAAAAGGGGCAACCTATGTATGTATTGAACGAACAGGTGCAAGGAAAGGGCTGCAGAAAGGAGAGGCCTGGTCCTTCTTCCCAACAAGGTGTAGGACCCCCCCCTTGAATTTTTTTTTTTTTTAATAAATTTATTTATTTATTTATTCATTTTTGGCTGTGTTGGGTCTTCGTTTCTGTGCGAGGGCTTTCTCCAGTTGCGGCGAGTGGGGACCACTCCTCATCGCGGTGCGCGGGCCTCTCACTGTCGCGGCCTCTCCCGTTGCGGAGCACAGGCTCCAGACGCGCAGGCTCAGTAGTTGTGGCTCACGGGCCTAGTTGCTCCGCGGCATGTGGGATCTTCCCAGACCAGGGCTCGAACCCGTGTCCCCTGCATTGGCAGGCAGACTCTCAACCACTGCGCCACCAGGGAAGCCCCCCCCCCTTGAATTTTGAAGGGCATTCACGTGTAAAACAGGATCAGTCATTGAGTGAGAATGAAAACTCATCCACAGACAAGCTGGAGGAATAGGCCAGAACATGAAATTAAAACCCAGCCTGTAGGAAGGCAAGTAAGCAAAAGACAGGAAGCAGGCAGACACACTGTCCTCTCCCCAGATAATGGGACGTTTTTTCCAGTGCTTTTCCAGGCGACAGACAATATCAGAAAAGAGCACTAACCTGAACGTGATGCATTTTCCTTCCTGTCCCCATCCAATATCTGCCCCCCTTCCTTTCCTTTCTAAGCCAGCTATCTCCGATCCCCAGCACCTCTCAGCTGCTAAAAGCCTGAAAGGTTTAATCTCCAAGAAGGATGCTCCAGAGCTCTGTTATCAGAGTTACTTAATTCTGCATTTGCCACGGGCTTAATGATCTGCATCAGACCACACTCCCGTGACTCATGCACACACACTCGCTCTCTGGGAGCTGAAAGTTGTTCTCACTTCATCAGCACCTCAGAAGCATTAATAAAGTGCAAACGTGCAGTGGCAAAGGCAGGGAACGAGGAGGGGTTCAGTTTTGTGTTTTTGTTTCTCAGTAACACTGATGTTCTAGCAATAGTCACTGAAATTAAAACAAAACAAAACAAAACAAAAACAAAACAAAACATAAACGTTCATGTCATTTCACCCCAACCACCAGTTGAATGGTATTCATTTTCCCAAGTTTCCTTCCTTATTCATTCTATATCACTGCCATAACAGTAAAATCTTTTACATGTTGCTAAATTGCCTGCTGAGGCCTCTTGTCTAAAGGCTGAGTAATATTCCATCAAATGGCTGTGACCATCTGTTATGGACTCAATGTGAGTGTCTGCCCCCAAATTCATATATTGAAGCCTTTAGCCCCCAATATGATGTTATTTGGACGGGGGCCTTTGGGAGGTAATGAGATTTAGATGAGGTCATGAGGGTGGGGCTCCTATGATGGGATTAGTATCCTTATAAGAAGAGGAAGAGACCAGAGTTCTTGAGCTCTCTATTGTTCTCTCTCTCTTTCTATGCCACTTGAGGATACGCAAGAAGGTAGCCATTTGTAAACCAGGAAGAGAGCCCTCACCAAGAACTTGACCATGCTGGCATCTTCATTTTGGACTTCCCAACCTCCAGAACTGTCAGAAATAAATGTCTGGTTTCTAAGTCACCCAGTCTGTGGTAGTTTGTCACAGCAGCCCAAGTTAAGACACCATCCAATGCTTAACTATTCTCCTCCCGATGGACATTACATAGGTTGTGCTTTTGTTTGTTTGTTATTATAACTAGTACTGCAATATCATATTTGAAAGGGATTTAGAGGGAGTAGAACTGCATTCAAACGTTAGCTATGTCCCTTACTAGCTAATGAGACCCTAGAAGGGAAACAGTAGTTTTTCCTGATTCAAAGCACTGATCATGGGAAAGTGCTATATAAACTATACGGCACTCTACAAATTTCACTATGACTGGAGGTGCTAAGCCCTGTCCAAACAGAATTGCAAACACGTGGTCCCTGTCCACTGGAAACTTGCCATTGAGACAGACAGCAATTTGAGCTATTAAATAGAGGAATTATGACAGAGAAGAAGTGGGAGACTAACCTCTAGACTTTGAAGTATAAATGTGAGAGAAAAAAAATCAATCTTCAAAAAGGCCTTAGGAATTACAAAATTCATATAGGTTGTAGGTTGACTAGTAACCATAAAAATGGCATTTAAAAACAAACTGTTTAAAGTAGAGGCTAATAATGTGACATTTATATGCAAGGCATCATTTGTGTGCTTGGGGGGTGGGGGGAAATAACTACAGCCTGGAAGATAGTAAACTGTGTCCTATGGAGATTAGAGCCATGAGCCATGAAAAGAAAATGTATTCATCTTTTAAATATCATTGATACTTTTTAAGATAAATGAGCTATAACATTATACCAGAACATATAAGATTTTTAGAAATTTCATGTAATGTCTGAAACATTTATATTAACATATAACAAAAGATCAAGATGAAAAAAAAAAATTAATTACATGGGACTGAGTGAACTGATGAGGATGAGTATAATTTTTGTGACTTTCTGTCTGAATTAAAAAAAAAAAAAAAAATTCCACAAGGACTCAGAGGCAAAGAATATACAAATCAATTTTCACTGCAAAGTAAAGGAGCTGTTACAGTGGAGGATTACTGGACTGAATGTCAATACTATGACATAGTATGAGTGTGTTTCATGTTTGGTAATTGCAATCATTGTTGCTTTTGTTGTGGTCATCCATGTACAATGCTTGGTGTCAGTCAATTTATCTCTTGTAAAAATAAAATACAGTGTGTGTGTGTGAAAAAAAAAAAAAAAATACAAAATACAAGCTCTATTCCCTAACAAAATAAATACCTAGGTTTCAAAAAAAAAAAAAAAAAGATAAATGAGCTATATTATCAAAACTAAAATTGTCTTATTTGAATAAACTTTATGAAGACCCTATATATAGTAAGAGTATGATATTAGGGGGTTGGACAAGATTCTTTTGTTCAGTCAATAAATATTTATTGGTGTCTATGACACGCTAGTCTGCTATACGCTAAGATAAACAGAAAGATGAAGAAGATGAGCTCCCTGTCCTCAAGGAGCACACACACAAAAAAAGTGAGGTGTACCATCCAATGAGAGTACCTGCAAAGTGCTATAGAAGCAAAAGGAGGAAGCAAGTAATTCTACCCAATAAAGGGATGTTCAGAAAAGTTCTCACAGTTGAAGCCACTTTTGATCTGGATCTTAATGGATGGGCAGTTTCCCCTGCAAAGAAGAAGGGTCATGGATATGTGTGTACATCCCTGGAATAGAAAGCAAAAGAAATTCCAGATCCCAAAAAGACAGGGTTCCAGGTCATCTTGCTCTGAGTAGTCTAAAGTTACCTGCATCAGCATTACCTGGTGTGCTTGTTTCAAATGCAGCAGATTCCTGGGCTTCACCACACACTACTGAATCCCATGGTAGAGTCCAGCAGTTTGCACCTTACTAAACTCCTCCAGTCACTCTGACACATACCAACCTTTAAAAACCAGTGGTACCAACAACACAGTGGTACTTTCCAAGCACAAATCAAGTCACAACTGCCCCCTGAGGTAATCAGCTGCCAGTGGTCTGGAAATGCACCAACAGAGGCCATGGAGCAGGAGAGGGGTGAGCATACAGGCACCTCCTTCAAGCCATTTCCAAAGACTCGACACTCCCCCCTCCCAGCCCCTTGACAGCCAGCCAAGGCTGGTCCAGATGGATATACTCCTTAAACAGGCAGACACCATTTTGCTAGCTTAAAATCAGTTTTCCAACAGGAAGGCTCAGAAACAACGGACCAGACGTGAAGGACAGTGGCAGGAGCCAACCATACCCCACTCTGTGCTCTCTCAGCCGCCACCTCTAACTCTCACAAATCAGACTGGTAGACCCCAAGACCCCCAGTGAGGCAAGGGGAGAGGGAGCCCCCCTGACATCCACTGGTGGTTGAACCAGTGTTGAAGCTCAGGTGATGGAAAAGCCCAGAAGCCAAGGCAGATGTTCAGCCAAATTAAGTGGTGCCAGGAGAAAATGAAAGCCTGCCTGCCGAGACATCTGGTGTCCATTAACCTCCTAAGCAGAGCTGCAGCAGAGCCATCTGCTGGAATAGACTCTCTGGAGGCAAGGAGCCTCCCCCACCTCTGTGTGCCTCAGCCTGCTCCCAGCAAAGGTCTGGCCTTGAGAAGAGAGAGAAGGACACTGGTCTATTCGATTCCTTCCAAACTTGGGGGCCAGCAAAGAGAATGGTGAAGAGACAGCCTATGAAGCCACAGTCATAGGATGTGATGCTTGCCATCAGGGAAAGTAAACTGACATCAAGGAGAGCTTAGTCACTATCAAGTGCCTGGTGACACTCAAGGAGACACTGTACAAAGACTGTGGGTGCTCCTGGAGAAATAGGACTTCTAAGTGGTGCATCTGATCAATACAGAGAGAGGAAAGAAACTAACATTTAATGAGGACCCACCATGGGCCAGGCAACGTGCTAGGCATTTCCAGATACATTTATCTTATTTAATCCTTACAGCAACTCTATGCCCTAGGTGTTGTTATTTGCATTTTACAAATGACAAGACTGGGATTCAAACTCACGTCTCCTAAACTTCCAGGAAAAGTTCAATACTTCTTTCGCCAGACGACTGTGCCACAATTAAGCCAGTCTCTTCGGTTCAGAGGATGGGTGGGAGGGACGGGGGAAGGGCTATAACAAAAGATTATGCATGGATGAGGTCTGCTGCCTTTGATGCTTTTGAAGATGACCAGACTGAGGCTTGAAATGTATCCATGGAAACAGCTATGGTAGGAGCAGAGGCCAAATTAGTTCACCCTTGAGGCAGCTGGGTGGGGACTCTGGAGACTGTTCCTCGATGCAGAGAGACAGTGGTGTCAGCTCCCACTTCATCTTCCAGGCTCTGCCTCGCCTGTCCCCACAGCTGGACCACCGGAAGGCACAGTCTCCTCCCAAGACACCAGCCAATCCAGATACCAGGCCTTTTATGAAGCCAAGCCTTAATCACCTCTGAGCCCCCAGTTCCAGGGGGCTGAAAACCCTCCCAGGGAGGCCCAAGGACAAGCTGCCACTCTGGATTGTGCTAGCCTGCCCTGCACTAGCAAAGACCTGGGCCCCACCCTTGAACTCTTGTCTGGAGCAGAGGTTTTTACAGCCCCTACTCAGACCTCCAGGTAGAAACTGCCTGCCTGCCTCACCTTGAGCCCCCTCCTAGATTCCTGCCCCAGCTCTATCCAGCCCCTAGGAACCCTTCTTTCTCTTTGTGAGAACCCCCAAACTGACAATCGGCCTGATTCTCCACTGAGCCTGCAGGCCTTGGACTTTGCCTTCGCCACCTAGACCTCTATTGTTTCTCCTGCATCCATTCCCCCACACCAGGATGGTGGTAACATCCCCCAGCTGCCCGCAGGGTTGGCACCCCACAGCCCTCAGCTGAGCCCATCTCCAGATGTGCTCTAGGCCTCTCCAAAGGTCACAGCTCCTTTTGGGGGGAAACCAACCCCAGTGACAGGTTGCTGTGAGGGTGTAAGTTCAGCCTGCTCCCCAGTTCATGACAACTCTGTAGGCCATTCCAGCTTCAGTGCTCCCTGTGAGATCAGCTGAGGCTTTCGATATGACTGCATAGCAGGTCAGCTTCAATCTCTGCCCAATCCTGCTTCCTTCCCTCCTGCACAGACGTTGATCCTAAGAGCAATCCTCAACAAACTTACTGCACAGAAGTCTCCAACTCAAAGTCTGTTTCCCAGAGAACCCAGCCTCATAAAGACAGTTTTGTCCTCTTTAAACTAGAGAGCACCATATCCCATGCCCCTCCCAGCTTGTCCCTTCAGCTGCAGCCTGTCCCTATATTGGAACACTCACCCACTCTCCCGAGCTCAGGAAAATCTGGGGCATTGAACCTGGATTCTACTCCTAACTCCATCATATACTTGCTGGGCCCCTTAGGGAATTACTTAACCTCTCTGGTCAGTTTCCTATCTATAAACTGATAAATGAGGGGCAGTTATCCTTGCAGCTCATAGCATTTTTAATTATTTTATTCATTCAACAAACACATATTGAGAACTGACCACATGTTTTCATCCCTCAGACCCCAACTTAAATGTCACTTCCTCCAGGAAGCCGTCTCAAGCTCCAAAGCTGGGTTGTATAGTTCTTCTGTGTTCCTGCAGCCCCTGATCTTACCCTTCCTGTGGCTCTTACCCCCTGAACCGTAATTACCTGCTTTATGTCTTTTCCTCCATTGGACCATGAGGTCCATGAGGGCAGGAAAGGCATTTATATCCTCCATGCCTACTTCAGGGCCTGGCCCATGGTAAGAGTGTAAAAATATTTATAAACTAATTAAGTCATTAAGCTAGGTGTTGCAGGAAAAGCAAAGACAATATCCTGCGTTCACACGGCCCTTTACAACGTGCAAATTGCTTTCATACCGAGGTCTCATTTGGTCCTCATAACAACCTTGCGGGGTAGGCAGGGCTGGAACAGTATTCCCATTCTGTAGATGAAACAGAGGCCAGCATGTGTCCAACTGACTTATACCCTGCTGGAGCCTGGTCTCCTGACTGCTCAGCAGGCAGCTCCCTTCCATCCCCCTCCCCCACCAAAGCACAGCGAGGTGGAGGCAGGCCTCCCTAGTACTGGTTCACACGCTAGGAAGCGCTTGCCTCCATCCCCAGCACACTCGTGGGGTCTGTGATTTCCCTCATCTGTAGACCACCGTCCTAACAGTGAACGAAGGAAGCCATGAAGCATCTGGGACCTGTCTTGGAAACTACTTAGACCCCAAGGCAGAACAGCACATGTGACAAAAATCCATGTGACACTCAGGAAAGCTGGCGAAGGCAGAGTACCTGCCTGCCTGACACGCCGCAGGAGTGGACTGGCCTCTCAACTCTGGACAGAGCATTAGTGCGGGAAGCGCCCTGGGGATACAGAGAGCAGGGTGGTTGGGCGGCCCTCCCACCCCGTTCCCCCCTCCCCCAGGCCTGAGCTAGCTGTGCCTTTTCTCCCACTGGCTTCGCCTCCAAACTTATCTCTGTTTCTGTGTGGAACACTCGCTGTCTCAGCTCCCTCAATATCCTATCAGTGGGGAGATAAAATGAGGAAAGAGGGAGGGGCGTGCACACAAAAGCTCTCTTCCAGCTGCAAAAAAGAAATTCTTTTCTCCTCTACCCCACAGGGGAAAAAAATGCTACACCCAAACACAATACCAAATGGATCTTAACTCTCCCTAGGGTCTTCTTATTTTTTAAGTCCTAAATAAATGCATGATTTTTCCCTAAAGAAACTGTGATAATACAATTAGTGATACACAGAGGCTTTAGCTGGGAAATCGCCTGCCCTCCCCCACTTCCCAACCCTGGCCTCCTTAGGAGTCAGGCTTTGAAAAGAAGAAATCTATTGTCGCTGGGGAACACGGAGCTGAATCACCAACCCCAGCAGAGTGGCGATGCTGAAACCACCCTTTGTGGAGGGAACCCGGAGGCTGCACGTTAATGGCTGGACGTTATTGGCAGCAACGCTGGGGCCTATTCTCTCAGCTTGTTTAAGCTTCCATGGGCCATAAACATTGATCACCATTTAAACTGCAGCACCTTTGTGACATAAATCACTTGTCTGCCTGGAGCTCTGGGAGAGAATCTCCTTTCAGACCCCAACCAACCATGGGAGGAACACCCAGAGAATTGCTGATCTAGATCTGAAAATGAGTGATGAACTCTAGACCAGAGCTATCCAATCAAAATCTGAAGCAAGCCACAGTGTCATTTTAAGTTTTCTGGTAGCCACATTAAAAAATAAAAAGAGGTGGGGGGGGCAAGATAGGTGAGGGGATTAAGAGGTACAAACTACAAGGTATAAAATAAGTAAGTTACAAGGATGTAATGTACAGCACATGGAATATAGCCAATATTTTATAAGTTTATAAGGATAACTTTATCTATAAAAATATTGAATTACCATGTTATATACCTGAAACTAATATGATATTGTAAGTCAACTACACTTTAATTTAAAAAATAATAGGGACTTCCTTGGTGGTCCAGTGGTAAAAGAGTACGCCTTCCAATGCAGGGGACGCGGGTTCGATCCCTGCTCGGGGAACCAAGATCCCACATGCCACAGAGCAACTAAGCCCATGCGCCACAACTACTGAGCCAGCGCACCTCAACTAGAGAGGCTGCGTGCCGCAAACTACAGAGCCCACGTGCTCTGGAACCCACACGCCACAACTACAGAGCCCACGTGCCCTGGAGCCTGCGTGCCACAACTACAGAGAAGCCTGCGCTGCAACAAAAGACCCCGCATGCTGCAACAAAGATCCCGCATACTGCAACTAAGACCCGAAACAGCCCAAAAAATAAAATAAAAAATAAATAAATAAAATAAATAACTTTTAAAATATACAAAATTTTAAAAATAAAAAATAATAAAATAAAAATAGAGGTAAAATTACTTTTAATAATATATTTTGTTTAACCAGGAGGCAGGAGGAGGCAATATATCCAAAATATTATGTCAGTACATAATCAATATAAAAGGTTATTACTTGAGATATTTCACATTCTCCTTATTCTGTACTAAAGTTTTCAAAATACGTACGCATTTTGCATTCACAGCATGTCACAATTCGGACTAACCACATTTCAAAGCTCAGCAGTCACATGTGGCTGGTGGCTACCATATTGGACAGCCTAGCTCTGAAGTCTGCAGAATATATCTAATTTGATCTTTACAACAAGCCCCCTGAAGTAGGCATTAGCATCACCATTCCATAGATGAGAGAGCTGAGGTTCAGACAGAATAAAAGAGTTGACCTCACGCAAATCTAGAATCTGCATCTCCTGCCTCCTGGTCCTAAGCACCTATCATTTCCCTGCACTTACACAAAGCAGGATAAAAATTATGGCAAAGATAAATCCAGTGCTTATACAATGCAGGTACAGGATTCACAACAGCCAGAAGTGTAAGCAACCCAAATGTCCATCAGTGGATGGATGGATAAACAAAATGTGGTATATGCATACAACGGAATACTATTCAGCCTTAAAAAGGAAGGAAATTCTGACACATGCTACAATAAGGATGAACCTTGAGGACATTATGTGAAGTGGAATAAGCCAGTCACAAAAAGACAAGCACTGTATGATTCTACTTATATGAGGTCCCTGGAGCAGTCAGACGCAGAGATAGAAAGTAGAATGGTGGTTGCCAGAGTCCAGGGGAGGATCATGGGAGTTATTGTTTTAATGCAACCAGATGGGAAGGTGAAAAAAAGCTCTGGACGTGGATGGTGATGATGGTTGCACAACAACGTGAATGTACTTAATGCCACCAAACTGTACACTTAAAAATAGTTTAAATGGGAAATTCCCTGGCAGTCCAGTGATTAGGACTCTGTGCTTTCGCTGCCGAGGGCCTGGGTTCAATCCCTGGCCAGGGAACTGAGATCCCGTAAGCCACACGCCCAAAAAAAAAAAAAAGTTTAAATGGTCCATTTTCTGTTATATTTTAACCACAATTTTAAAAATCAGTTGTAAAAAGAAATGCAAGTGCTGTGCTGAACTCCATGAGCATTTTCACATCTTATCCTCATAACAAAGCCACGTCATAAATTAGGTGGGTTATTATCTCCATTTTACTGATGGGGAAGTCAAGGCTTAAATACATTAAGCAAACAGTTCAAGGTCCCATGGCCAGGGAGTGGTGGAACCAGGATTTGAACTCAGGGAGTCTGATTCCCAAGCCCGTGGTTTTAAATATGATGTCCTCCACAACATTCGCTCTGACTGTCCCCAAATAGAAACAGAAATATAAATAATCCAGGAAGGAAGTGGAAACGACATTAGTTACAATCTATTCTCAGCATAATAGTCACAAAACCCCCTTTGAAACATAAACTTGATCATGCCACTCACTTTCTCCAAACCAACTTGCAATAAAACCCAAGTTCTTTATTCCTAGCCCCCAGGCCCTGCAGGATTATGGCCCCTTGATGCCTCTCCAATCCCCTCTCTCCCTTCGCTCATCATGCACCTGCCACCCACCTCTTTCATCTTTCTTAAACCTGCCAATGTCCAGGGCCTTGGCATGTACTGTTCCTCCCTCCTGGAAGGCACTTCCACTGGCCTCTGTATAGCCAGTTCCTCTCTTCATTCAGGTCCTTAGCCAAAGGTCCCCTCATCCCAGAAAGCTTCTTTGTCCCCTGACCCTAAACTAGGACACTTCCTTGCCCTCAGCCCAGCACCCTCCATCCCCCGCATTCTCTTCGTTTTCCTTTATAGCACCTACCATTGCTTGACATTATAGTGTGCACTTACTTGTCTGTTTCATTGCTGTCTGCCCCGCCCCCGCCAAAAGGCAACTCCAAGAGGGCAAGAGCTTTGCTCTGTTTACTGCTGTACCCCTGGTCCCTGAAGTGGTCCCTGGCACATAGCAGATGCTCAATGAACATCTGTTGAATGAATGACTGAATGGATGGATTCATTGAGTGCTCAGTCAATCCTCACATGGGGTGACCCACCACCCTGGTCCACGAGGGAGTAAAGGAGTTCCCAGGACATGAGACTTTCAGTCCTGGATCTCAGCAACTTAGATCCAGAGGTTAAGGAATGGGAGCTCTAACCAAATGAACTTTGAGTTCCCTTCCAGCAACCTGATTTTATAACCCCATGGTTTCCATTGCTTAAAGTCCCACACCTACAGGGTGGCAATACAGAAAGATTGTGCTTTGAGTATAGACTTAGTTTGAACCCGAGATGTGCCACATACTGTCCCTGGGCAAGCCATCCAAGCTCCCTACGTCTGAATTACTTCGTCTTTAAAACAGAATAAGTAATCCAGCTCAGTGGTCTCTCGTGAGAATAGATCATCTATGTGTCATGGATTGGGCTCCCTAGGAAGCAAACTCTGAGATGGAGATCATCATACAGGAGTGTTTTAGGGTATGTTCTTCTTTTCAAAACCTGTGATAGGAAGGGGAAGGAAGCAGGACTGGACAGAGTGAGAAGCCGAGCCACAGTGCAGTCTCAGTGGAGGTACTGAAGCTGAGTGGGCTCTTCAAGTGGTCCCAGGTTTCGGGGAGGGGATACCTAGGGCTGGGAAGGGGGCATAATCTGGGACTATGCAGCTCCCTTCAGCAGAGGCTGTTCTCAAAGAGGGCTGACGGCCAACAGTCTCTCCAGGACCTGGGGATAAGTCCTTCAGTTCTGAAGGGGACCTCCTTGTCTGCCACTCCATGCAACATACATGGTACATGCTCAACAAATGATGTTGCTGTCATTATCATAGGACATAATTCAAGGCCAGGTCTGTCTCACTTTGAAGCCGGTGCTCCTTCTTTCTGCCTCCCAAGCTCTTTATCTGAAACTCTCATGTCACCACTTCTGCCTGAGTTCGAGTAATGTCTGAATAGATCCCCTTTCCCTACCCAGATGGTGAGTCCCCTGAGAGCAGGCCACACTGACTCATCTTTGTGTCCCCTCCCACAGTTGCCCTCGGCACCTTAGGCTTCCTAGGTAGCTAATACATGAGCAAGAGTATGTCTACCCTTTCCTGGATCCCCAAGATTTTTCGGGATTTTAATCATATCCTTTCTAGGTCTTCAATATCCACATTGCCTATCCAGGTTACGCAACAGTATCACCCAGGGCCAAATATCCCAGGCAGAGCCATACTCACCTAGACACCATTTGACTTCAGAGCTGGAGTTTAAAGCACCTCTCTTCTCCCACTACCCCAATCTCCCTCCACTGGGCCTAGATCTAATTGCCAACAGCCAGCTCATTCCTACCATGGAGCAAACAGAAAACCCAGAAGGGTCTTAGGGTCCACTCTTCCTGCCCCCGCCTCCCCGGACTCTGCTGCAAACACATGCCTTCCCTCATTACAAGAAAAGAGTCTTGGGGAGTTAAGACTAGAACCCACAGATCTTGCAGCCCAAATCAGTGGCCTTCTCACTATACATTCCACCTTCCTGAGGATCTGTGTCCCTTTATAAAGGCCTCCTCAAATATCTCCTTACTGGTCAGACCTAGGTCAACTCATTGAATGCTTCAGAAGCGAGGATGAGAGATTCCTGGTTAAGCACAGGCTCTGGTGTCAGGCAAACCTGAGCCTGAATCCCAGACCCAGCATCTGCCAGCTGCATGACTGAGCAAGTTATCCGAAGATCCCTGTGTCTTTTTCCATGAAGAAATAACTACCTATCTCATAGAGTGACTGTAAGGATGATGGGGAACAAATGGCATACAGTATGGATTCCGTTAACATCAGCTGTCATAATTATTACAAGCAAGGGGCTGGGAAGTAAAAAATATCCAGATTCAGTTCTCAGGTTTTGCACTAATATGTGGAAGCTGTGCTTATGTGACACCAAAACAACTATAAAGAGTTGAAAAAAATCTCACCCATTCAGCTGTTTGGTAGATGAAGCACATATTGCATTCCTCAGCTTTCTCCCCTATCAATATTTTACCTTCCTCACCTCCTTCTGGGGATATTATAAATATCTAAGTGATACTTGTAAAATGTTCACAGATCCTTTTTTCCCTAACAGATATGAGTACTCAAAAATGTAAAATATCTGTATAGCACAGCTAGCATGAACAGAGTTTCTGATGGGAAAAAAAAAAAAAAGGATAAGCTGAGGAATGAAAAATTTGCAGTTCATTTTATAAGCAAAGAGCCAACTTCCTAAAATACAAAGAATTATTTCAAAGTCATAGGAAAAGATAAACCAGTAAAAAATTAAGAAACTGACATATAAATGGTCAACAACTTCTCCAATAATAAAAGAAATAACAATTAAAATGACAATGAGACATTTTTCATTTATGAGATTAGAAAAAATGAAAATATTCATTCTTTTTTTTAATTGGGGTACAGTTGTTTTACAATGTCGTGTTAGTTTCTACTGTACAGCGAAGTGAAGTAGAGTTCCCTGTGCTATACAGCAGGTTCTCATTAGTTACCTATTTTAAACATATTAGTGTATATATGTCAATCCCCATCTCCCAGTTCATCCCACCCTCCCTTTCCCCCGTTGGTCTCCATACGTTTGTTCTCTACATCTGTGTCTCTACTTCCGCCTTGCAAATTGGTTCATCTGTACCATTTTTCTAGATTCCACATATACGTGTTAATATACAATAAAATATTCATTCTTGCACATGACAAGTATGTGGGGAAACAGCTACTCTCCTGTGCTGCCGGGGGTGGGAGGTATAAATTGGTGCAGCTTCTCTTGGAAGACAACTTGACACCAGCTATTGAACTGTCAAATGTTTACATGTGTTGACTCAGAATTTCCCCTTGTAAATATACATCCTTCCAAAACATTCACCAATGTGCACAAAGATATATATATATAAGGATGTCCAATACACATTATTTATTCATCAAAAAAATCAAAATCCAAGTAAATGGCCGTCAGTGGGGTTTGGCTAAACACATTAATGGACAGCCATAAAATGGAACTCTATACATGCACTCAAAAAGAACGAAATGTATCCACACAGAGATTTGTACACAAATGTTTGTAGAAGCATTATTCATAATAGCCAAAAACTGGAAACAACCCAAATATCCACCAACTGGTAAACAAACAAAATGTGGTATATCCTAAAATGGAATAGTATTGAGAAGCAACCAAGGTCTGTTACATGCTACAACAGGACAGAATCTCAAAAACACTGTGCTCCCTAAAAGAAGCTAGACACACACGAAATACATATACTGTGTTTATAATTCCATTTATATGCAAGCCCATAAAAGGCAAATCTACAGAGGCAGAAAATAGATTGCCTGGTAAGAGAGGTGAGGATGGGGGTGACTGCGAACGGACACGAGGAATCTTTTAGGGGTAATGGAAAAGTTCTAAAATTGGACTGTGGACTTCCCTGGTGGCACAGTGGTTAAGAATCCGCCTGCCAATGCAGGGGACACAGGTTCGAGCCCCGGACCAGGAAGATCCCACATGCCGCGGAGCAACAAAGCCCATGCGCCACAACTACTGAGCCTGCGCTCTAGAGCCCGCGAGCCACACCTACTGAAGCCTGGGTGCCTAGAGTCCGTGCTCCGCAACAAAGAGAAGCCACCGCAATGAGAAGCCTGCGCACCGCAACGAAGAGTAGCCCCCGCTCGCCGCAATGAAGGCCCAACACAGCCCATAAATAAATAAATAAATATACAAATTTAAAAATAAATAAAATTGGACTGTGTTGTTAGTTGCACAATCCTGAAATTTTACTAACAATTTAATGACTTGTACACTTAAAACAGGTAAATTTGATGGCATATAACTTATACCTCAGTAAAGCTACTTCTAAAATACAAAGAAATAGGGACTTCCCTGGTGGTGCAGTGGTTAAGAATCTGCCTGTCAAGGCAGGGGACACGGGTTCGAGCCCTGGTCCAGGAAGATCCCACATGCTGCAGAGCAACTAAGCCTGTGCATCACAACTACTGAGCCTGCGCTCTAGAGCCCACAAGCCACAACTACTGAGCCTGCTCACCACAACTAAAGAAAGCCCTCGCAGCAACAAAGGCCCAATGCAGCCATAAATAAATGAATAAATAAATTTATTTTTAAAAAAAGAATGAAATAGATCGATAAATTCTCACATGCAAAGATGTCTGAGATATATTGTTAAATTTTTTTAAAAGAAGGAAAATAGTATGAATAATATTATATGATTGTTCAGGCAATCATAATAATATATCTTCATATACATATAGAAAAAAAGTCTGGAGGAATATATACGAAACAGGTAATAGGGATTTTCTCTCCAGGAGGCAGGATTATGAGAACTTTTACTCTCTTTATGGGACACTTTTGATATATGATTTTTTTAATTAGGTTATTTTTGCTATATGTTTGAACACTTTCTCAATAAACCATTGAGGGGAAAGTGGGCATTACTTTTATAATCTTAAAAAACACAATGTAAATATTAAAATAAACAGGTAAATAAAGGAGCATTGTTTAAAATTGACTCTGTTTTGCTGATACAGCTGAGTCCCAGTTAAAGATGCCACATCTGGTCACAAGATGTATGGAATTTCTCATTCTCCTGGCTCCACCACAGCCTGGAAAAAAAAAAAATCTGAAAACCACCCAGCTCTCTTTCTCTCATTCCAAGCTTCCCAAACAAACTGTGACTAATTCTGTTTCCCAGCTACCTTGAAGCTGGGGAGAACGAATGCCCAGGAGAGGTGGATCTCCCAGCGTTAATCTATCTATGGATACCAGGGCTTATGAAGCAATCTTTTGTGAGTTTGGCTGGCAAAAAAATGGATTCCTCAAAGGCAGATAAAATAATCTGATTATTCATTAAGCTAAAGAATGGAATCAAGGGCCTGAGGACTCTCTCAAGACACAGAGACCCCTGGGAGGCCTGACCTATATGGCTGACCTATCTCCCTGTCTTGAATTCTCAAAGCCCAGACCCTGACAACTCAACAAACTTAAGTAGCTTTTTCATAACTTTTTACTGAAGTGTCATAAACATACAGAAAAGCGTACATATTTTAAGCAGAATTTTTATGAAGACTCTAAGGTTCAAGGATAAATCTTACCCTTTTCTAATGACTTTTGTTTTTTCCTTTGGCTTCTCCTAATAAGAGGTCAATGAAGTAGCTGAGCTAGTAACAGTCCATAGCCACGCCGGACCCATCTCCCTGGAAGTCTGGACTCAGGTGCACGTGTGTTGTGGGTGGTGGTCATTGTTTCCCAACCCCCAGAGGTGCTTCCAAGTCAGATGTTAACATTTCATGTCTCAGAGAACAGGGGCTGAGATCAGCTCAGCCTTCCCCAAAAGAAAGCTCTCCAGTTGCTATGAAGAAAGATGGAATGACCTCCACTAGACTATAAACTCTGGGAGGGCAAGAAGTGTGTCTCTCTGCTCATCAGTATAAGCCCAGTGCCTGGTACACAGTAGGTACTCAATAAATACTTCTGAAAACAAACGCTAATTGACTGGAATAGAAAAGGTGAAGACAGACCTTGGAAACCGGGCCACAAAGCAGAAACCCCAAGGGCTGGAAAGTGCTACTGCTAACCCAGATGAGCCTTGGTGCCAACTAGAAAAGGGCAGCCCCTTCTCCCTGCTGACACACCTCCACGCCAGGGCAAATGCTTGGTGAGCAGAGTTTGAACTGGCTTTCAGGCCCCACCTCTTAGCCAAGTGCCCTTGTGCAGGGGACAACCTGCACTGTCATATGGGTGGCCCTGAGTTGGTATCTCTACTGCTTCTTGTGCCCATTGAAAATACAAATCGTGTAGACTATTCCTTGTCAGGCTTCTAGGCAGATGCCCAGTTTGTCCACAGGAAACGCTGACCTGAAGTGAAAACCAAAGGCCTAGAAAAACCTTCCTTTAGTCAATAAATGCTTGTTGATTAATTATAGGAATATGTAGTCCCAAACCCTGCATCATCTGAAAAGGAAATGCAGAATTTCCCTGTGCCCACTTCAACTCCCTCCACACTCCTACAAGAACAAAGCAGATGGAAAAAGGAAAAGAGAACATCCTACTTCGCACCAGAGACTGTCCTTTTCCTGTGGAAACAGTTGCATGAGCTTCATACTCAAACACCTCCAGGAAGACTTCATCTGTGCATCTTCTGCTGTGCAGGCATCCTCTCTTGCCTAGATGATGGCACACGCCCCTATCTGGTCCCACTGCTTCTGCTCACCTAACCACAATCTATTCTCCACGTTCTAGGAGGAAGGATCCTTCTAAAGGAGAAAACTGATCATGTCATCTCCCTGCTTAAAATCTCTAATTGCATATAGAATAAAATACAAGCTCTTAACGTGGTCCACAAGGCCCACTATGACCCTGTTCTGGCCAATCTCTCCCAGTTCTTGTATCCTTCTCTATCTTGTTCACTTTATTCTTTCTGCACCTGCTTTGTTAAAGTTCCTTCCCCATTTTCCTTTTTTTAATTCTACAAGCTTGTTGTTCCTGCCCCAGGGCCTTTGCACTTGCTGCTTCCCAGGCCTGGATTCTCTTCTCCAGCTTTTCACATGACATGCAGGTGTCAACTTAGAGAGGCTTTTCCTGATCTTTTATCAGAAGTTCCAACAACCCCCCTTCATTCTCTATTGCTATTTTATTTTTTTCATGGTTACTATTACCTGAATTTATCTTGTTTACTAGTTAACCTTTTTATTGCCAGTCTCCCTGCCTTCCCTTATCCCCCTACACCACCTCCACCAATACACACAAGAATCTAAGCTTATTTCCCACTCTACCTCTGGTATCCAGAAGTTTAATAAATACTTTTTAAAAGCATGACAATAATTATAATTGTAAGCCTCTTAACAGTTCGCAAATATACTCACATTCATTGCTTTATTTAAGCTTAAAAGCAGCCCTATAGGGCAGGTAGCACTCATTTTATAGATGAGGAAACAGAGGTTCAGAGAGGCCAAGCAGCTTGCCAAAAATCACACAGCAAGAAAGAAGCTTATTTTGCACTCAAACCCAGATTTTCTCCCTCCAAGTCCAGAGTTCTTCCCTCAATATATGGTTAACATCCAACAGGGCTTCCCACTCAGTAAGCAAAAACTTTACAACACCCGACGAGGAACAAAGCAGTTCCTTGCAGGATCGAGTTAAGCTCCAAGACAAAAGAGAACATACGGATATGAAACCATTTTGGAAATAATCAAAATAGACAATTATGTAAAATGAGCCCCCTCTGAAATCCACGGAGGGAGAAGCTGCGAGGCGTCCAGATGTCATATCTTAAGTTTGATCTGTGCTTATGAAATTCCTTGATTCAAATGAAGGATGGGGAACTTGGGAGTGGGGGAATGTGGCAAGAGAAGAAAAGGGCTGTATCTCTACCCAAGAGTGGCAAAAAGAAACTATGACTAACAGGGAAAATTCACTGTAGGAAACTAACCACATGCTATAGGAGGATCAAATTTCTCACCCTTCAGACCAGAAAGTTAAAGGCATAACAACCAAAGCATGTTTAAAACTATCTTCGCAGTCCCAGCTCAAAAAGAATGAGAGTAAAAATCTCTGGGAGGATAAACTGCAGTGGCCTTTGGGGAAGGGGAGCTGGGTGGATGGGAATACTTTCCACTATATTTACTGTGCTTTATATGTGTCTATATTACATATTCAAAAATGAACTAAATTTAAACAAACAATTAAAATGAAGAGAATGAGAGGATCCAGGAAGCAATTTCAGCAGGTCAGCTCTTCCAATCTGGCCTTCCTATCAGATTTCATCTTTTTCAACCCAAACAAAGGTGAGTAGTCAGGCCTATTCTTCCCTCTTCATAGCATGACATGTAGGAAGTTCTTCCTTTGGTCTCACTCAAATCTAAACCATTTCCCCTTCAAATCCTGGAGCCACAGAGCTGAAAAGGACCATCTTCTCCATACCCTCTTTTACAGAGAAGAGAAGAGATTTTCTCAAGGTCCCCCAACTAGTTAGCAGCAAAATGGGAGCTTTAGTGCAGAACCCCTGCCTCCCAGGGGGCAGACCCCCTATGCTCCTTCTGTGACACCCAGGCTCCCTCTCTGTTCAATACCCAGAACAGACTAATATGCAACTGTTAATATGCACAGTTTAAGACTATCACCCACCAGGCCATTCTCTAAAGGCCCCTCTTTTCCATACTGCATCTACTTCTGCCTCCGACCATTCCAAAGCACTCAGTCAGTGGCTCTCCCCTGGAGGCAGGACCATCCCTCCAAGGGGAATGCAAAATTTGTAGGTAACGTTACAAAACTTGGGGGCACTACCAGCACTTAGTGGGCAGGGGCCAGGGGACATCTGCGATGCAGGGGACAGTCCATGCAGACACCTGTCCCCCAAAGTGCCTCATGGGGTACCCCCACCCTGTCATCTCTGCATCAGTCTCTGAACCCTCCCCCACCCTTCAAAAGCTGAATGTCCACAGGGTCGTGGAAGCCCTGATAAACGCTAGCTGAATGTTATCAGAAATAACTACAATAATGGGCAGCATTTGATGGATCTCGCAGCTAAACACTGTCACTGACAATCAGTCTTACAACCCTAGGAAAAGGGCACAGCTGTTCGGACTCAGACAAAGAAACTGAGGTACTAAGGGGCTAAGTCAGTTGCCAGAGCCACGCTAAAAATCGACAAGGCTGGCATTCATCAACGGAGTCTCCCAAATCCACAATTCCAAACACCACCAACTTTAAAATAACCTGGGCTGTGGGAAATTTAAACTACTAATAAAAGTCACCCATGGCCCAATCCCGTGCCTCAGTGGCCTCACTGGGATGACAGATTGCATCTTCCAGACCCTCCAGAAGGCATATTGAGTCCTGATGGGCCCCACCTCGGACAAGCTTCTAGTTTTCAGACCAGATTTTACAGTTCAGTAAAATCCACGCCCCCTCCAAAAAAATGGGGGGGGTGCGGGGGGGGTTGTCTACAAAGGGTGGCCAACATTGCAAAGGGTATTAAGGAGAAAAAACTACCCCAACTGTTTAAGAAAGGATAATTTCACACACACACACACACACACACACACACACACACACACACCCCAGAAAGGAAGAACGTAATTTAAAATAAAGGATAAAGGGCAGGACATTAATTATATACAGTGAGCTTTATGGGGAAATCCCTGCATCACCCTTAGGTTTGCCATGGTGCTGCAGAATGGTAGACATTTCAAGGACAGAGAGCGGTCCAGGGACTTTTCGGGCAGACCACCTTATTGTGACAAGGAGACCTGGGCCCTTTGGACCTCGCTGTACTGGCTGCAGGCCCTAGTCTTGTTGAAGCCAAACCACCAAGAGATTCACAGAGGCAGCAGAGAACTGTGATGGCAGAAAGAGGAAGCAGGGCGCTCCCGCAGCCTCAGCGGAAGCTCTTCCACCCACAAGGAACCATGTGCCAGTGGTCCCTACCCACAAGACAAGGGAGGAGAGCAGAAGGGGCAGGCGTGGCAGTGGCAGGAGGAGATGTTGCCCGGACTGGGTCTGGCTCTCCTACCCCTCCTCCCTCCCCACTCCCCCCACCACCACCACCCTCAGACTCAGGAGCAGAGTCTCTGAGCTTCAGCTTTATAAACACAGGGAAAAAGCTAATGCGAACTTTCAGCTGCATTACCAGGATCAAGAGATGTGTTACGAGTCTCGCTGGCCTCCATATTGTTCCAAGTACTTCCAAAAGACAGTGCTTAGCTTGGGCTCCATATTTTAAGGGATATTAATAATTTGGAAGGTTTATCAGTGGGCTGCAAACTCAAAAATGGTCCTCCTCTATTTGGGAAAAATATTGCTCTAGGAAAAATCCCAGTCCGGCCAGCCAGATTGGTTAACTCCACCCTAGAAATGAATGAGGTAGAAGATCCAGCAGCCAGATGGCTTTTAAAACGTTGATAAGTTGAAGTGTGGCAGGAAAAAGAGAACAGAAGGTGAGGGAACAAGTCACCTTAAGCACAAAGGAAGAACCTAACAGGAGAATGCCTAGCAGAGAAAACAAATACCTTGCACATATACCACCACTGCTCACCCCGAAGCCCATGGTAGATATAATCTTTTCCCATTGACCCTGGAACACAGCCTCAGAATCCTTCTCAACACAGCTCTCCAGCAGCCACTACCAATCCATCACAGTTGGCACTTGGTTGGGGATCGTTCTATCCCCAAACGAGAGTTCTCTCCGTAAAGGGGCACAGATGGCACATTAGATATGAACTATTCCCCATCACTGACTTAGGAATACATGAAAGCAGTCCTCACAGCATGGAAACGTTACCATGGGAATAAGCTTAGACTTATTATGGTTGTTCCAAAGGGGGTGACTGGCAGTTCTATTCAAGGAAGACCTTTCTAGCAAATCTTTCCAATAATGGGATGGTCTTATTTATGAGGTGGTCAGTGCCTTGTTATGGGAAGTTCCAATCAGAAGCTTCACAGCTATCAGAGATTCCTGCCTAGGGTGGGCATTTGGGCAAATTCTGTGATTCTAAGTAGGACTCGAGGTTTAGATATAACACGTATGTACTGAGCATCTGATGTGTGGCAGGAATGGGCACACAGGCTATCATAGTGGATACTGTGACACCATTTACAGAGGGGAGCACTGAGGCTCAGGGGGACTGAGTAACTTCACCCAGTGAGGGAGTGGTGGGTCAAGAACTCAAATCCCTCTCTCCCAACTCCAAATCCTGCACGCCCCTGCCTTTCTGCCCCCACCTCTTTTAGCTGCAAATGAACAAGACAAGGCCTCCTCTGAAGCCAACTGGTCCTCAGATAATACCTATGCTGGCTGCTTTTTCCTCCCTAAAGATGCTGCCTAGTTGTTATGTGATGGCCCCACATATGCTGCTCTAAAAGTGTTCAGGGCCAGGGCCAAAGCTCCCTCACTGCTGGACAGCTGGCATCTTTTTTGCTAATTCTATCCCCAAACGAAGGGGCACCAATGGAATCTTTGATGTCGCGCTTAGCATCTCCATCCTAAAATCCCAGGCACATTCTTTCTCTTGGTTTAAGGCACCTGTGGCTTCTGTTCCAATGCAAAAGTCCCTAAAATGGGTGACACCTGCATCGATCACTGACTCCCCCAGATGAGTAGCTAATCGTCAGCTATGAGGTCCTGAGCAATGGGAGAGAGAACAGGAAAGTTTCAATGAGGGAAAGGGAAGAGAAGAGTTTGAACTCCGTTCTCATTGCTGGTCCTGCTGCGACATCATGGCCCGATTCAGATTCCCTGGGATTCCGTCTTGTACCCCAATCCCCGCTCTCTCAAGTCCCGCCTTGTCCCACCCTCTGGCAACAGCATCTGCCTTATTCCTCAGTGCCTGGGTCCTGTCTCTGAATTACCCAACCCCTTGGCCAGGCCCTGCTTTTTGCTCTGTCTTGCTGGCACCATGCAGAATCCCCATCCCAAACACCCAGCACTCCCACCTGGATAGACCCGCACCTGCTTGGACTCCTCTTGCCTCTGTGGAGCTGGGGGCTCCTCCCCCAGGGGGTGGACTTCTAGCTTCCAGGCCCTCTTGTTACAGCCCCACCTGGCTCCTCCTGCTACAGTGAACCAGACCACCGTGGACCGTGCCTCCAGCCATGTTTCCCACTTCCCGGAGTGCACTTCCCACTGCTCTAAAGTTACTTCCCCCATCTTGTTAAGGAACCAGACCACACTCATGTCTGTAATTCTATGTCTTTACCCATGTCCATTTCCCTAGTCAGAATTTTTTGCTTCCCATCCTCCCTCAGAGAACATATATTTGCTGCCTAAAACCCTTCCTGGTGATGCCAGTCCACGGCCCTTTACTGTCTCTCTTTTTGCACTCAATGTCTATACAGCAAAATTAGTCCCTTATTTATACTATTATCTTCTTCACTGCCTAATGAAACAATTTAGCACATCTGACATCCTCATTGCCACTAAGTATTTGTTTTACCTTCCAACTAGTTTATAAATGTCAACGGATAAAAATATTCTATTTCACCTTGCACCTGCTTAATGCCTAGTCAGGGCGGGGCTGTATAGACCTTCATTGCAAAGTGCCTGCCCCACCGGTAGCATCCTGGCTGTCAGAGTTGTGTTGTTAATCCCACATTCTTGGCCATAGTGACTGGTTCAGGGACCACCTAAGCTGGGCCAATCAGAGTGTCTTCCCCAGCAATACTGAAGTGAGGGAGGAGAAAAAGAAGGCAAATGAGAGAGACAGAGGGAAGGAGTAAGAAAGACAATCTTTCCACACGTTCACTCCAGCTAAAACATGAACTTCGGAGCTGCGGGCAACCATGTACACCCGTGACGTACACGTATCAGAAATAGCCAGTTTGCTAAGAAGGAAGAGTGAAGCCGATGTACAGAGAGAAGCCACAATGAGAGAAAGTACACCAATTAATATCTAGAACAAACCAGGGCTCCCTAGCGCCCCGTTCCTGGTCCCAGGCCAGTCCGAGGCCAACTTCATTTCCCCACCTGGGTTCCAGGTAACACCCTGCATCTTTATAATAAACTCCATTTTCACTACCACCGGCTTCATCTGGTTTTTGTTGTTGCAACCAAAAGTTCTAATTAAAGTGAGGGCACATGTTAGGTGTCTAGTCAATTCTGGTACATTGACTGAATACATTCCTGATTTCTCCCTGCAGACCTCAATTTTTTTTTTTTTTAATCATTCAAGTATTATTTATTTCAAAAGCTTTAAACCCAAAAGCAATACTTACAAAGAAATAACAAATTATAATAACAAATTCATATCCAAGGAAACCAAATTTTGCATTTTAAAAACAATCTTACATTCTGAGTTATTGGGTAGCTCAATGGGCCAGCAAAACAAGCCTCTTTTTTATTTGTCAAGTGTACTCTGCTCTCTTCAACCACAGATCTGCTGCTATTCTACTCCATGAGATACTCTCTCCACCCCTCCCTACCTGTGCCTGGTCTTCCATCAGAACTCAGATCACTTGCCACTGTCACAAGAAAGCCTTCTATGACTCCCCTCTGCTGTCAAATTACTTTCACTCTATCACAGCACTGCCAGTCCACTCTTTATAACACTCACCACAGTTGTGGTTATTAGAATACTGTCCTTATTCCCACTGGACTGTAATACCCAAGAAGACAGGATCCATTTCTGTTTTTATTTTCCACTGAATCCTCAATTCCAAGTAGAGTTTTTTTACATATAGTAGACAGTCAAGTCAAAATTAAGTATACAAATAAACCAAGTGCAAATTCTAAGATGCTAGTCCTAAGTCTCTCATTATCAACTGATCTCAGGAAAATCACTTAGTTTCTTCATCTGAAGAAAGAAGAGTAAAATAATAGGGTTGTTTTGATGAATATAAAACTTTTAGACTGTGGATGACAGTTGCCATCTTTTTAGCCTCATGGTGGTATTTAAATTATTTTGCTTTGGGTGAATATTTTCAATATAATCCTAATGCATTTAGAGGGATCATATATGACTAGTAAAAATACAATCCATACATTTATAAACTGTACAATGTTTTTTAGTACATTCAAGATGTGTAGAACTGCCACCACATCTTTAGAACATTTTTAACACTAAAGCCTATTTTGTCTGATATTAAGGTAGCCAGCGCACTTTTCTTATGGTTGCAGTTTGCATGATAAATCTTTTTCCCTTCCTTTTACTTTTAATCTGTTTGTATCTTTGAATCTAAAGTGTTTCTCCTGTAGATAGCATATAGTTGGATCTCAATTTAATTAAATTGTCCTTGCAAGAATGTTTTTTTTTTTTCACACACACACACTGTATTTTATTTTTACAAGAGATAAGTAGACTGACACCAAGCATTGTACATGGATAACCACAAGAAAAGCAACAATGATTGCAATTACCAAACATGAAACACACTCATACTATGTCATAATATTGACATTCAGTCCAGTAATCCTCCACTGTAACAGCTCCTTTACTTTGCAGTGAAAATTGATTTGTATATTCTTTGCCTCTGAGTCCTTGTGGGATTTTTTTTTTAATTCAGACTGCAAACCTCAATTTAAACGGCACTGGTGACTCTCTTTAGCACCTCCCATTAGATGCTTTGAAACAAAGACCTCTAACTGGATAAATTTTCCACTGGCCACATTCACGCTTAATAACACAAACGCCATGGTCATATTCAGACCAACTTGCACGCAAACACCCACATGCACCTATGTGCATATCACTTTGATTGCACAGGCAGGTACTCGGTGCATTTTGCCCCCTTCCTGGGTCTTTTGCTCCAGAAAAGCAGAAAACAATGAAAAATAAAATTTATAGTCAAGAGCCTAGGTGACATCTCTGATGGCACTTGGCAGTCATACACCCTGAGCAAAGCATCCAACCTCTGAGCCACATTCAATGAGACATTGCCACCATGCCACCTGTTCTGGGAGCTGGGAGTACAGTCCCTATCTAGGACTCCGGACACTTCAAGCAGCATCTCTCCAAGGATGCTTGTTCTAGAACAGGCATCAGCACGCTACAGTCCATGAGTCAAATCTAGCCCACAGCCTATTTTTGTAAATAAAGTTTTGTTGGGGCACAGCCATGCCCACTCATTTCTCTATTGTCCATGGATGCTTTGGCACTCAAGAGCAAAGCTGAGTAGTTGAGACAGAGACCATGTGGCCCACAAAGCCTGAAATGTTTACTATCTGGCCCTTTACAGAAAAAGTTTGAACATCTAGAAGATGTCAATAGGTGTACCGTTAAAAAAAAAAAAAAAAAGGACCTCAGTTAATGAGTTCAGGAAACAATGGGTTAAATATTTTCTTTTTTTTTTTTATAGGACTTATCAGAACCTTTAATATGCAGCCGTGCTCTATGACTCTCTAAGGAGGGAACACACTAGAATGCTTCCTATACCTATTTGAACACACAGCCCTTTTTAGAGCAGACATCTTGAGGGACTGGTGTTCCAGAGTCTAGAGAGTTCCTCGTCTATAAAATACAGATGATAATAACCCAGCTCCACCTGCCCCACAGGCTGTGGAAGATCAAATGCAACAATAATGTGAGTGGGTCGAGCAAACCACAGGCAAATGAGAATTACACCTTCAGCCCAGTAACTTAAAGGTATTTTCTCTCCATTTCCCACCAGCCACTCTGAGGACAGACATGAACAGCTTCAAGAAGTCAACTGTTTCCAAGAACCTGCTGATTCTAAAGAACTCGCCTGGCCTCCAAAGAATAGTGCACTACTGGAAGCCTAATGGGAAGGGTTGCTGAGAGATTCAATTTGTTTCCATTAAAGAACATCAATTAATCTTGATTCTGGATGGAAGATAGGCACCCCTCCTCTTGAAGGTTTGACTAGCTCCCCACACTACAGGAGTGACATGGGCTCCAGACAGGCTGTTTCTTCATGCAAAGCCGTTCCACAAGCCATGGGGTTCTGACAGGGACAGATGCTCCTGCAGAAGGAACATTTGATCTCCCGCCCAGAACAGACCCTTCCTCATACTCCACACATACATGCTCCATGCCCCTAGCTTTTCCATGTAACACCTACAGCACCAACTGGATTTTGTCACCAAGTATTACCCAAAGGTAATACTTTGGGTAATACCAGTTAATGGAACAACTCTTTGAGAAAAAAGACCTCTCTACTTCTTTTTTTTTCCCAATTTATTTATTTTTGGCTGCATTGGGTCTTCATTGCTGTGCACGGGGCTTTCTCTAGCTGCAGCGAGCAGGGCCTACTCTTTGTTGCGGTGCACGGGCTTCTCATTGCGGTGGCTTCTCATCGCGTTGGCTTCTCTTGTTGCGGAGCACGGGCTCTAGGCGTGCGGGCTTCAGTAGCTGTGGCATGCAGGCTCTAGGGTGCAGGCTCAGTAGTTGTGGCGCACGGGCTTAGTTGCTCCATGGCATGTGGGATCTTTCCAGAGCAGGGATCGAACCCGTGTCCCCTGCATTGGCAGGCAGATTCTTAACCACTGCGCCACCAGGGAAGTCCAAGACCTCTCTACTTCTGACTCAGATGCAAGGAAGTGCCCAGAGAAGGCCGAGCAGGTCAGGTAGGGAATGGCCAGGGCCCCGGATTAGGAAACAACAATGATGTTATACTGAGATGTCACGCTATTTAGAAATGGATGTTGCCATTTCCTTTTCCAAAACAAGAAGTGGGGAGTGTGGGGAAGGGGATAGAAGGAAGAAAGTGGGAAGGGAGATGGATATATGGAAACACCATCCACCCACCCACCATCCTGCAACTCTAACCCTCTCCAGGCAGTTCAGATGGCACCTGCCCATCTTCTCCCCTACCATAAAGATCCAGCATCTTCCAGATGCCAAGTAGTCACAGACAGTCCCTGGCACTCCCAAGAGATAACTCTTCCTAGAATAACCACAATTCACAAATACCACGTCTATCTGTGGAAGAAAGGTCCCAAGAAAGGCAAGTCTTTAAAAAACGATTAGGGAAAGGTGAAAGGAAAATAACAGGCAAAGGATGACTCAATAAAAGGATACACTGAGGCAACTACAGTAAAAACAGAAAATTGCCGCCAGATGACCGTGGAGAGCCAGACAAGACCCTTTGTCTACACTAGAAATACTCAGACCAGAAGGGCATTTCCTAAGTGATAAGCCCAAGGTCCCATGCAGGGAGGGGCTTGTTCTGCAAGGAAGTGGTGTTGGAGGGAGTTCCTAAGGATTTTGAAGGTCCGGGTTGGACAATTTCAGTCTGAGAACCTAAGAGCAGAGAGACAGACTCAAGCAGGATGAGGGTCTAGCAGATTCCATCTCGGAGTGGGGCAGCCAACCAATAAGCCCACAGTGGGCCTCGCTCCCCCGACTTCTAGCAGCCGTCAGACACTGAGCTAACAGCCCTTGACCATCCTCTGCTTCTGGTGAAGTTCTTGCAATTTCTACCACCAAATACCAAAGTTTCCTAAGAAGATTCAGACCCCAGCAGCTGGCAGAGAGGTTCTGAGGCTGGCACCAGGAGCCCCTGCAGAGGAAGGCGCTTCATACGAAACTCGGGCTTCTAAGCAGAAGCAGCCAGTTTGGGAGCCACCTGTGAGCAACACTGCCTCAACCGCCTGCCCCTGGTCTCTCTGCGACCTTGCCCGCACCCCATCCCCTCCAAGCAGGGAAGGTCAGCCAGCTCACGGAACAGAGGAGACCACTAGGCAGACATCTGCAGGGCTGTGCTGTGCAAGGGGAAGCCATTGTTCTGCATGGCTCCAGAACAGGCCCATGGTGTGGAAGTTACAAGGATGAAGATTTGGATCAATATAAGGAAGACCATCAGAAGCCTTGGAGCAGTTCAAAAGAAGAGGCAGGGGTGTTTGCTGAGATGCAAGAAATGGGGGCTGATGGTATGCGAGCCACAGTTATTCATTAGGAGCAGCTGCAAAAGCATCTCTGCTCCCCCCACCCTACTCCCAACCCTCCCCTGTGGCCCCCAGCTGCCTGCCACACTGTTGGGGAGATGACCAAGGGGCATCCAGGACGGCACCTTAAAGATGTCTCTGACCATGCAGGGCATTTTGATATAGCCTTGAAAACAAACTGCTGCCTAATGTACTGGTCATGCTTAAATAAACAAATAAAGCTCTTCTGCTCCTCAGAGAGTAAGGCATCCTCTGTATAGTTAGCCCTGGAGGAAAATTTCAATTTGACGTTGACAATGGTGCTGTCTGCATTCTTGGTCCGCACTGTCTTGGCACCTATAGCAAGTCTTTCTTGAGATACAGATTTTATCTTGGTTCCAGCTGCTCTGAAGATGTCTAATTCCTCTTTGAGGTGCCCCACCCAACCCACCTCCTAGAAGGTGAAATACAGGTAAACCACAAAGGCCATATTTTAAGTCAGACCATCCCAAACATGATATTCCCTCCAAAGTTGGAGAAAATCAGTGACTTTTATATAATGAAAATAAAGTTCAATGAGATTTTGATTAAAATAAACCACCACCACAACACTACACCAGGTGTCACTAACTCCAGTACCTATAGGGGCCTCGGCGGGTCAGGTGAACCAGCAGAGCAGGCGAGCTTAGGGGGATGAGGACAGTGGCCAAGTGAGAGCTCGATTCCTGTCCAGGAAGGGCTCTGGCGCTCAGCCCCATTGCATGCTGCCACGTGGGAATGCAGGCCCAGCGCTGCCAGACCTTCTGACTTTTTAAAAAGGTGCTGGAAGTCCAGATTTTATGTGAAATCTCCTCATTTTTACTTGTTGGCATCTAATTCACATTTTTCAAAGACACAGTCCAGGCCAAATCAAACACAACTAAGGGCTGGATCTGGCCTGTGTGCCTTCAGTTTGCAAGCTCTGCATAAAAGTTCAGCTTAAACAAATTACCAGAATGTGCAAAACAGATCCTTCCCCATCACCCCCTCCATCTCTGAGAAATGAGGGGGGCGTCAGGGATGGTGTTGCAGGTGAGATGAGGTTCAGGAACGAGGCAGGGCCAGTGACGTGTGCTGTCCAAATCTCTAGGTGAGAGCTGCAAGTTTACATTTCCACTTTGACAGAGTCTGAGCAAAATGGCTGCCTCTTCAGCATGTTCTGCTTTCCTCTATCAGAAAGCAAGATTTCTACTTTTGTTATGGAAATTATCTTCTTCCACTGGGCTGCAGGAAGCAGAATCACAGGGTTGGCAGAGACCTTATATGTCACTTAGAACAAACCTCCCTCTGATGCCTAAATCCCCACTCTGACAATCTTTTCCAGGGGCATGTCACCCAGCTTCAAACACCTCCTACACCAGGGAGCTTGAGGCTTCCTGAGGCTGTCTGCCTGTCCTTTCAAGACAGCTCTAATTGTTAGAAAGGTCTTCCAGACACTAGACTTCCATAAACCCAGCCCCAAATCAGAGTACGTTTTTTGGCAGCTGCCTCCCCATGACTCACACCAAACTTAATGTCAACGAGAACCTTGAGTCTTTTTCACCAGCGCTCTGCTGAGCACACCTCTCCCCAGTCTGCGCTCGGCCAGCTGGGTTCTTAGACAGAAGGGCAAGCTTTACACTTTCTTCCTTCTTAAATTTCAGCCCACCTACAGGTTGTGATAAGGCGGCCATCCATTAACAGGTACAAATCTTTGTTAGTGTCCCAGATTCTTTTAAGAGGACCTTGGCACTACCTCTGCCCCACGGATTTCTGGAGCTGAGGGCCCTGCGCGCAATCGATAACACAGAAGGCACTGGGGCATTTGCCAGTAAATACGACCTGCTGTCTCCTTCTCCAAAGCCTGGTTGCTGGAAATATTTATGGAGGATTGAATGAAGGTTGGTCCCTTCCTCCAGATCAAAAAACTCAAACGCCCAAGCAGGTAACAAAAATGAGTGAAGTGGGGCTTCCCTGGTGGCACAGTGGTTGAGAATCTGCCTGCCAATGCAAGGGACACGGGTTCGAGCCCTGGTCTGGGAAGATCCCACATGCCGCAGAGCAACTAGGCCCGTGAGCCACAATTACTGAGCCTGCACGTCTGGAGCCTGTGCTCCGCAACAAGAGAGGCCGCGATAATGAGAGGCCTGCACACCGCGATGAAGAGTGGCCCCCACTTGCCGCAAATAGAGAAAGCCTTCGCGCAGAACGAAGACCCAACACAGCCATAAATAAATAAAATAAATAAATAAAGATACATGAAATTGCTAAAATTATTTAAAAAAAAAAAATGAGTGAAGTGAACTAGGTGGGCCCTAGAAAAAAGTGGAGCCTGTGCCCCAGTTGGAGGGTGCAGCCAATTCTTGCCTCTGTCTGAAAACAGGCGCCCAGTGTTTCTAGATCTTCCCATTTCATAAGAAATGCCAGAAATCTGGATTTTTATGTAAAGTCTCCTGATTTTTTAAAGACTTTCTTAATTTTTAAATGTTGGGAACTAATTCACTTTTGTAAATGTTCCAAAGGCCAAACAAAACACACTAGTGAGTCTAAGTCTGCCTGCAAGCTGCCGGTTCTGCTCTAGATGTTCTAATCTCACTCTTGGATCAGATCAAGCCTTCCACATCTGGGGAAGCATAACAGAGCGTGGCCCACGTTCCAGACACTAAGCTAAATATTGAGTGTGAATTATGTCATTTAATCCTCACAAGAGTCCCAGCGAGGACTTCCCTGGTGGTGCAGCAGTTAAGAATCTGCCTGCCAATGCAGGGGACACGGGTTCAAGCCTTGGTCCGGGAAGATCCCACATGCCACGGAGCAACTAAGCCCGCGAGCCACAACTACTGAGCCCGCGCGCCTAGAGCCCGTGCTCCACAACAAGAGAAGCCACGGCAATGAGGAGCCCGCGCACCGCAACGAAGAGTAGCCCCCGCTCGTCACAACTAGAGAAAGCCCGCACACACAGCAACAAAGACCCAACACAGCCAAAAATAAATAAATAAATAAATTAATTAAAAAAAAAAAAAAGAGTCCAGCGAGGTGCCCATTTTAAGGAGGTGGAAGCTGAGGCGTAGAGATGTGAGATGACTTGCCCAAGGTCAAGCAATCAGTAAGTAATGAAGTTGAAATTCCATTCTGGGTCTGACTTCAGAGTTCAATGCACAGTTCCTGGACCACACTGTTGGAGCAGAATTGCTTTTAGTGAACTGTGCTTCGGTGTGCAAACTATCAACTTACACTGGGGGATTTTTTAACTACTAAAAATGTGTTGTGACTACTACAGGGATGACTAAGGCCACCACCCACCACATCACCAGGTCCTCAATGGCCTCCAGCAGCTGAAGGGCCCTCCAGCCCACCTCCCCCCAGTTCCCCTCAGGGACGGGTCAGAGGCAGCCCCCACAGTGCTTCTCCTTGGGGGAGAGTGTCTTGCCCTGGACTCCAACCTCGAACTCATCCTTGAGGAGAAGTAAAGGCTTTACTTAAAGTAATGAAAGGGAGTCTCTATTCTGAAATTTGAAAGGATGGTGGCAAGTCAGGCATTTTTGTTTCACAGATATTGTACCGTTTGTTATGCTGTCATGTGATTCTCATTGTGCAATCCTATCTGATGAGCATAATTTGAAAGACAAGATAGAATGTAACTTCTTGGCCTTATTAAGAAATGGCAAACCCAACTGCCCATAGAAACCAGGGAGCTTAGGGAAATGAATGAAGCAGTGGGTGTGAGATAAGGGGGTGTAGGGACCCAGGAGGAGCTCCTGGCCCAGGAAATAGTGGAGACTTAAGAGTGCAGGCCTCATCTAAGAACGCTGGCTGCCACTCAGCTCTGGCTGACTGGCTGCTGTGAGGGAACGGGGCCCAGCACACCAGATCATCTGGTTTGTCTCATAAGAGTCAAAAATACAGATTTTTCTATGAAGTTGCTCACTTTGTTGTGCATCTCAATAAAATACATGGCTGGCCTGCAGACCACCTCTTGCTTGGTGATCAGTGCTGGTCTGGAAGAAAGTAAGTTGAATTTTTTTTTTAGTTTTGAGCTGCTTTAAACATCTGGAGAAAGAGAAGGATATCAAAGAGTCATTCTTAAATCCAGACATCTGAGGACGCAGTCTGGGAGTCATTGATTCTCCATTGACTTCTTCCACAAAGGGAGATAGCCACACCCTGAGTTGACCATAGGCTTGGCTGTTAAGCTCCTGGTGGTGTTAGAAGAAAGGTCAACAAGGATGGGGAGGGAGGGGGATTTTGACCTCTAGTGAGCTAAAGGCCAACTCAATTCACTTCTTCCAAGTCAGGGTCACAATGAAGAGCATGGGAATCCATCCATTGGAATGATACAATATTACACACCTGCCAGGTTCTAGGCACCTTTGCGGACCAAAATTCCAAGAGGTTGTACTTCCAAGGAGGTCAAAGGTCAAGTCTGGGTGAGTCCAGGCTTCTGACTCTCTCTTCTCCCTTGTGTCTGGTTAGGCCTGTTGGCATCTCAGAGAAAAGTAAGGGCAGTTGTCCAGGCTGGTCCCTACAGGGAAGGGGCAGAGGTTCAAGCTCCAGACCAGCTTTGGTTACCCTGGAGCAATAGAACCAAGATTCAAGTATGGGCTTGGAGGGGAGGCCTGCATGCCCAAGCCGCCTGGGCCAAACGAGTTCATGTAGAGAACCAGACTTCTGCATTAGGGTGCTGAGCCACAGCTTCAAGCCAGGTGTTCATTTCCCAGTCCATGGCTTCTATCATCTATTTCCCTCTGGAACCTCCCGGGGTGGGGGGAAGGGGCAAAAGCCACCTGGACAAGGGACCAGGCTGGGGCCAGGGTCCAAGGTCTGGCATCCTAACCAAAGGCCAATTTGTTATTGCCCCATTCATGTTTCTATCTATTCAAAGGAGAAATTCCTTTCGGGGCTCAATATCTTTCTCTTGAAGAGTTGGTGGTATTCTCTTAAAGATACTATTAAACTCACATTTTTAGAGTCAGTACCTCATCCCATTCTCTTAAGATTTCTCTGCTTCCTGGTTCTGTCTGCCACACGATGTGCTGTTTCTCTTAATGATAACCACTGTTTATGGAGCATCTACTGTGTGTCTGTTCTGGCCTGAGTGCTTTGCAGAAATGCCCAAGGTAGGTATTATTGTTCCTATTTTAAGTGGTACAGAGAGCTGAGTCTCAGAGAGGTTAAACAATTTGTCCACACTAATAAGTGGCACAGCTGAAATCTGAGCCCAGATCTACTGGGCTCCCAAGCCTGCCATATTACTCTTATAGTTGTGATTATTAATAATAATAACCAACACTGAGTCCTTACTATGTGCCAGGCACTGTGTGGAGGGCTTTACATTCATTATCTAATTTAACCCCCTAGATAACTCTTTGAGGTTGGATAATTATCTCCACTTTACATATGGGGAAACTGAGGTTCAATGAGATGAAAAGGCTTGCCCAAAGTCACACAGCTAGAAAGTAGAGAAGCTGGGCTGCAAAACTCGGGCAGTTCTATACCAACAACCAGGTCCTGGGACTTCCCTGGTGGTGCAGTGGTTAAGACTCCATGCTCCCAATGCAGGAGGCCTGGGTTCGATCCCTGGTCAGGGAACTAGATCCCACATGCATGCCGCAACTAAGAGTTCACATGCCACAACTAAGGAGCTGTGAGCCGCAACTAAGGAGCTCGTGAGCTGCAACTAAGGAGCCCACTGCCTCAACTAAGGAGTCCGCGAGCCGCAACTAAGGAGCACACGTGCCACAACTAAGGAGCCTGTGAGCCATAACTAATGAGCCTGCCACAACTAAGACCCAGAACAACCAAATAAATAAATAAATCAATATTAAAAAACAAAACAAAACATGTCCTGATCACCAAGCCTGCATTCCTTGGTTTCCTGACATTCTCAAACTGGATAGGCATGCTCATGTCCTCATCCAAATACTCAATTAAAACAATGAACAGGGCAGAGCCTTTTGGCAGGCCACTAGAAACTTCATCTAGGCTGACAACGGTCCATGCAGCAATCAGCACTTGTTTGGACAATTATGAACCCATGTAATGGTGCTCTCCAGCTGTCTTGTGCTTAGGCAACTGGTATGGGAAAGGCAGAAGACAGTGCAGATTCGTGGCAGTGTTGGAGAAGGGTCCAGACTGCCAAAGCTGAGATTGGCCCCCTCTGCCCTAACTGCAGATCTACACCAGGGCTCTGTTTCCAGTCTTGGCCCCAGTCCACCCCTCTGCCCATTCAGATGATAATTATCTGGGTCTTAGAGGTAGCGGAGCCCCTAAATTGGGCCTCAGATAATCCTTCCAGTTTTGTCAAGCAACTTATTTTCCAGGGGAAGTAAGGGACTTTGTGGTTCACCAGCCAAGGTCTGGGGTAGAGGCCAAAGAGGGCCATTGTCTGAGGAGTCCAGAGAAGGCTTATTCTAAGGCTCTGACAAACAATAAAGGAAACTGGTGATCCAGGGGGCATTCCTGTTTCTTGGGAGACTTTTCTCCAGGAGTATCAGGATTTGCCTTTTCACAATCTTTTTCATTCATCTTGCCCTCCCTGGAAACAGCCATCCTGCACTTGACAGTAATGAGGATGGAGAGATGTGGCTGTCTCTTTAGAAACTGGGCAATTAAATTTTCCTTAATAAAGTCCTTTACCTTCTCCTAGCAGTATCATTTCTGTTGTCGACTTGGATGAATTGTTTTTAATTCCTTTAAACAGAAGTAGAAGACAGCATTTCCTGGAAGAGCATCTTAATATTTTCATAAGCCAAAACCTAACTGTGCATGTATTTTTCTATCCTTGATAGCTATTCCAGAACTTGCTTTGAATGCCTCTTGTGTTGCAGGCACTAGGCATAAGAATTCAGGGAATGAATAAAACAAGGCCCCTGCACTCAATGAGCTCACAGGGAGACAGACACATAAACAACCCGGCGGTAATAGCAGCATGTCCGGAGGGAGCTAGGCAAAAATAGAAATAATTAACATTTCTGCAGCACTCTAGAGTTTACTTTCTCACACAGCACCTCATTTGATCCTCGCGGCAACTAGCCTTTAAGGTAGATAACACCCTCATTTTACGGATGAGGAAGCAAGGATGCAGAATGGAGATGTGCCTTGCTCAAAAGATAGATCAGAGATGAAAATCAGGTCTATGCCTCTGAATCCCAGACTCTGGACACAGCACCACAATGGCTTCTGATTTAAACCCAATAAACTAAATGGTTGGGCTTGACTATTCCCCCTCTAGGACCATCTCTTAGAATTGTGGAAGAGCAGGGAAAAAAATCTTCCTCGCTACATGGAGGAATAATCCAGTAAAATAATACATTTCATTTCAGCAATCATTCTTACTGTATATAATGAGCACCACAAGAAGTTAAGCATAACTTAAATATCTCTTGCAGATGTCTTTCTTTCTTTCTACATTTCTTTCTTTTCTCTTCTTTTATAGTTCAGTTGATGTCTGAACATCCTCCACAGCAGGAAAATTTGTCAAATTCCTTACTTATTGTCATCTTGGTGGCTTTTTAATTAGAAAAGTAATCATGCTCATTATTTTAGAATTCAATCAATATTGAACAATATAAGGAGAAAAGGTCTCCTTTCTGCTGTTCCCTGTCACTACCATCCTGCCCCATCCCTGACTTCCACTCCATTCCTAGTTCCCAAGAATAAACATCATTACCAGTCAGTAAGAACTATCAGACTCTTTTTAGGCACACCCAAATATATAAAGACAAACATTTTTTATTAAAAAAAACACAAGATTGTAACATACACACACACACACACACACACACACACACTGGGGGTTCAGGTTTGTTTTTTTTCTCATTCATCAGTAGTCTACATAGCAACTAAAGGTTCTTTTGCCTTCAAAAAAAGATACACAGACAGTCAAGTTGGTGAGTTCACCACAGTCCGGGTCCAAATATTTCAAGTTCATGAAAACTGGGACACTTGTAAAACGCAGGTTCCCAGGTCCCACCCCCAGAGATTCTAATGCAGGTAGCCTAGGAGCCACACTGGGTAAAAACACTGCAATAGGCAAAGAAAGCATCATGCCTGTCTAAGAGTTACTGGAACCTTCCTCTCCCAGCTGCCCATACAGGTAACGCCACCTCTACTGATGGTTTTCCAGTACTGTTGCATTTTCCTCTCCCTACTAATTGGTACACTCACTGGGGGCTTCACCTGTAGGCTCAGGTTCACTGTCCAAGACTCAATGTTGGTGACCTTCTGATTGGTTGAGCTAACACTTCCACCGTTCAGTGAATGCTCCTGTGTGCCAAGCAGCATGCTGGAAATTCTGACGTGTGTTATTTCAACTAATTCTCACACACACAAGTAGGTATTACTATCCCCATTTTTCATATACGGAAACTGATGAGGTATTATCCCTATTTTTCTTCTTTCTTGGATTAAAAAAAAGACATCACTCAGCTGATGAGCCATAAGCCAAGACGCAAACCCAGGTCTGTGCAATTCCATCCAGAGCACGGTCCCCCCCATATCACAGCTGCCTCCTTTCACAATCCATATTCTTGTCTCACCCAATTTCTGTGACTTTAGCATAACTCTATCCAACCAAGATGATTTTCAATCCTCTTCAGTTGATTCCTGGCTTTAATTTCACCTTAAAAGCACTTATCCTATGATTATATTTACCAACTTGAGTATAACTATTAGAAAATTCCTTTTTTGGAACTATTTTTATCTTTTACACAAAGAATTGTGTGTTTCCCTTAGAAGAACCCATCTTCCTGACCCCTTAAATATTTTGATGGCTTCTGACCCTTCTCTAAATGGAAAGATGGTTCGGTCTAGATCTTAAATAACTCAGGGAATAATGGTGGTGAGGTAAGCTTAGCCAATATGATTCAGTTTTACAGACCAATATCAGAAATCACAACATTTTCAGCAATTTAGATCCATTCGCTACAGGTTCCCCGAAGAACTCTGAACCACCCTTACATAATACTCAATCTTTTTGTAATTACAAGTTAAAATGTGTCTTCCTCACAGCATTATAAAGTCTATGAGGGCAGGGAATATAGCAAGAACTCAATAAATACTTGTTAAACTAAATCAAAGTGGACTGACCCACCACATTCTCAAAATTTCTTTCCCACTATTCCCAATGGTCTAAAAATTCTGTGTTTCTGGCAGAAGACAATAGGACCCCCGCTGTTTTTGGCGCAGAGTTTCGATGGCACTATTATGCCAAGTATGAGATCCAGCAAGACAGAGACACTCAGGGTAAGCCCTGAGACAGGAGGGTCAGGCCAAAACTGATCAGGCCAAAGCCCTACATTAGCTTTGTCAAGGGACGAGTAAACTCAAAAGACCAAAACCAGGCAAAAACTCCGGAGTCCAAATGACTGGGGTTGGAGGTCCAGGAGTAATCAGTTACCAGGTGTCAGAAGTGAGAGAGTGGCTGTTGTTCTGCCTCAGTTTCCCCAAGATGATATGTCTTCAGGAGATCCAAAACATACTGTCTGGAGAGGCCACTGATCAAAATACAGATGCTGTAAACTAAAAAGTAACGTGCTGGCAACTCTGCTTGGAAATATCCTGCTGAGACAAGAGCTGGGGAGCAGTCACGTTGCTCAGCCAGTTTGCATTCTTTAGCACAAATGAAATCAGAGAAGAGACACCCACTCTTTTCTGTCCCTGAAGGTGGCTAAGGTGTTTCACTGGTAAGGGTCCTCTCATGGCATCTCTCTCTGATTCCTTATAAGGCACTCTAAGCTATGGATGGTCCCCCTTCGGAGCTGTCCCCTCCCACCGAGCTCCAATTCCTCCATGGGAACTCTACCCGCCTACAGGAATCTAGGCCTTTCTGTCTGACAAAGAGTTGGAAAACTTACTGATCTATAGTAAACCATACCCGGAAAATACCCTCACCAGCCATCAGAAGCAAAGGGATAGCAGGTTACCACTGCTAGGAGCAGACTGGCAAACAGGAACCCCAAAAGTACCACTGATGACCAGGGACGCGGGCAGAGGGACAACAATGAGGAAAGGTACCACCAGGGAGGGGCTAAATTCTTTGCCTTTGACAGGACTCTCCTTTTAATACTTCCTGCTAAAGGTAGGAACAGCTGCCTGGGTACCAACAGGGAAGTGAGACTATGGAGGACCAGGAAGGGGAAATTTTTTAGCTGAAAGTAGCTGGGACAGATGTGGAGATGGGGGAAGTTCTTGATGAGTTTTATATAAATCTGGTGGGACAGAAATGGCCACACACAAACCTATCACCACAAGAAAATGGTTTCCAACAAACAAATCCCCAGCCCTCATGGACCATCAAAACACGTGGGAGGTCATGCATATTGACTGATGTTCTTACTTAGCAAAGTCTCTTTACTGTAAGGTCATAGTCTATTTCAAGCCGTAGGCCTATAGGCCGATGATGTTTTGCCTATCAGCTTTATTTTTATAATTTTTCATTAAAGACCTATGATCCTATTTTTTGTTATATACAGATATAAAAGAGACCTGAAGTCTGAAAGGTAATACACTGAATTTTTACAGTGATTATCTCAGGTAGTGACTTCTAGATTCTTCTTTTTTTCCTGTATTTTCAAAACTTTTAAAAGAATGAGCATGCATTATACCCAAAAATCAGAAAAAAGTATTATCAAAAAATAAGAGTTTCATCTACTATCTCCAAGGTCAAAGACTCACAGGAGCCAGTGGTTAGAAAGGAACTTCAAAATCCTCTCACTTCTGGTCTTATCTCCCACCCCCACTCCATTCTACCTACTCTGGATTTTAGCCACCTCAGACTTCTCACCATTGTCCAAGTACCCAGGCCCCTTCATGACCCCCATGCTTTTGCGCTTGCTGTTCTCTCCTCATGAAATGCCTTTCACCACTTGGAGAGCTTCTACCTACCCTTCAAAACCCTACCCAAAAGTCCTTTCTTCTAGAAGAACTTCTCCATCTCTCCCCAGCTAAGCTGTCACTTTCACTCTGAGTTTCCACAGTGTGTGATTCCAGTACTGTCCCAGTACTTATCACACTGTACTATAATCGATTAATCTATTTTTGTAACTATCTTTCCTAGAAAACTATGAGTCCATCAAAGACAGGGACAGGGACCATATTTTATCCATTTTTGTGTCCCCATTTCAGCTATATACTAGGAACTCAACAGAAGACATTAAATTCCCTGCAGTATCCCTGCAAGTGGCCCTCTGGTCTCTCTATCTCATTCCCCTCTAAGCCAAAGGTTGGACGGCTCTGCATAGATACAATTGTCCCTTCTTTGGATTCTTCATCTTCTTGAATTACCTCTCAGTCAGGGTTTCAGAAAGCCTGGATCTGCTCCATTATGTGCCTCTAAACTGCAATTCCTGGTACAAGCCCATGCACCCCGAAGCAGAATACACACGTGTGCTTAGGTGCAAAGCCCAGGGACTTCCCTGGTGGTCCAGTGGTAAAGAATCCGCCTTCCAATGCAGGGGACGCAGGTTCGATCCCTGGTCGGGGAACTAAGATCCCACACGTGTGGGGCAACTAAGCCTGGGTGCCGCAACTACTGAGCCTGCACACCTCAACGAGAGAGAGAAAACCTGCACGCCGCGACAAAGAGCACACGCACCACAAGGAAAACAGATCCCGCATGCCTCGCCAAAGATCCCATGTGCCGCAACTAAGACCTGACGCAGCCAAAAAACTAAATTAAAATAATAAAATAAAATAAATAAATATTAAAAAAAAAAAAAAGGCCAGCACAAGGACATCTACACTCACCGTTCACTCACCGAATCCCACGGTCACCTATTATATACCAAATGCTATTCTAGGTACTAACAAAACACAAATGGACATGAGAAACAAAACTCTTGTTCTTAAAGACTTTCAATTCTGGTAAAAAGAAAAAAGAAGGGGAAATATCATATAGGGAAAACATCATATAGCTTGAAGTGCTCTCCTGAGACTTCAAGTCAGCTAATCCAATAGTTACTCCATAGATACTTAAGATTGGGTGGTCAGGAAGTGACATGCAAGCCAAGAGTTGAATACCTAGAAGAGGCCAGCCATGTGACAATCCAGGGGAAGAGAAAGAAGGAAAAGCTAAGTGCAAAGTCCCAAAGGGGGTACAAGTTTAGAGAATTCAAGGCACCAGGAGACTGGAGGTGAGGTGGCTGAGATGGGCAGAGCAGGGCTTCGTAAGCCCAGCTAGCGGTTTGGATTCAATTCTTGAGCAGTGAGATACTACCAGAGGGTTTGAAACTAGGAAGTGACATGATTAGATCAAATTGTGTGAGGATTACTGCTGGCTGCTGCAGGGAGAAAGACTATAAAGACAAGAGAAGAAGCAGAGAGACCAGTTAGGACAGTGGCTTTAACGGGGGCCTAGACGTTTTTGGTTGTCACAACTTTGGGGGCTGGGGGGTGGCTGCTGACACCTAGTGGGTAGAGGTCAGGGATGCTGCTCAACATCCCACATGGTGCAGGACAGCCCCTCACAACAAAAAATGGCGCAGCCCCAAATATCAGTAGTGCGGAGGTGGAGAAACCCTGAGTTAGGGGGATGTTGCCGTGGTCCCAAGAAGAGGTGATGGTGGCCTGGGCCAGGATGGTGCAGATGCAAAAGGAAGGAAATTCACTGCATTTAATATATTGAAATATTGAAGGTTTTTCTCCCATATTTCCTTAGACCTCCTGGACCTTATTCAGGCAGAGAGGGCATTCTGTGTTCACTGCCTCAGGGATAATACAGGGAAAGAGTCAATTCTTGGCTTTTGACTTTCAAAATCCCAGCCCTCAGGGAGAAGAGAAAGAATGTGGGTTATGGACAATAGCTTTGAGAGAATGATGACAAAGAGCCAGGATACCACCCCTATTAATCCCCCTCCCCTTCCCTCCCCCACACATGGATAAAGATTCTGGGAGACTGTAAAGCAAGGTGTGTGTAGATTTTATGGATCTGTAAGAAAATAACCCACACCCTGCCTCACCACAGACAAGCCCAGGGAAGGAGGGTGATGAGGGAATGTCCACATATATGTGCACAATCTGAGACCCGAGGAGCTGGGCCACTTCCCCAGGCAGCACCCTAGGGAGGTCCTGGAGGAGAAGTGAGTGCTGGACACGGCAAGATAGGCCTGAGACTAATGCCCAGAGTCTCTCACGACCCAGCACGGTGTGTGAGCCCCAGGATGACTCCCAGTGCCTGCAAATCTCATAGAAGGAGGTGAGGAGGGGAACAGGCAAAATGGCCTCAGGTTTGGAACAGAGAAGGACCACTGGCTGGACCGACCACTGCAGACCCAACAGGAAGGAGGATATCTTGGTAGCTGCCTAAAGTAGATTGATGATAAACCACAACAGATGTCCACTTGGCACTGCCCCAGTCCCTCTGCACCTTGGGACACAACAATGGAGAAAACAAGAGGAAAACCCCCAATTCACTTAGATTTATTTCTGCCACTCCCAGCAGAATAGGGATGTGAAATGTAAATCGAGTTACAGAAAAATAAAGAAAACCATATTTTTATTGCACCTGGATTTGTGGCTGAGATCTGCTCACTCTGAGGCGCCACGGGCCACGGGCTTCTGTGTGTCCATCTGCATTGTTATTAGCTGGCATCAACTGTGCAATCCCAGCGGTGGCACCAAGGTCCATTCAAGGTCCCTTGAACACTGCCTGCAGTTGAGTGCACCTCCTTACTGTCACACACAGGCGGGCACGCGCGCACACGCCACGCATATTGATCAGGAAAGGACTGTCACCAAATTACCATTTAAATCAATGGTTGAGAGCTCAGTAAATGGAAATGTCAAAACCCACATTTTCTAAGTGACCTCGAAACACCACACTGATATCACTTATCTGAGCTGGATACACATTTGTTTTACCTCTTCCCCTCTTCAAACTGTCCCCTTAGGAAACTGTAAAAATTAGGGAACTGGGCAAAAGGCAAAAAGAGAAAGAATCTGGATAACCCACAAACTGTGTAGCCTGACATTGTCCAAAATGTAATCTCTGGAACAGTCTTGTGGGATATTCTATGAAAAAGGTTTACAAGGCTGAGTAAGTTTGAGGAAAGTCTGTGGCCCGCTTCTTGGCGGTTCACACTTAACACACTCAAGTCCTGTGGGAAACAAACCTATTTAACTCACTTTATGCTAGAACTTCCAAAACCTATTTGACCACAGAGCTATTTTTTTCCACCCAATGCCTCTTTACATCCAATTTCATGGAATACACCTCAGGGAACACTACTCCAAACATAAATTGGCCTAATGATTAAACAAATTAAGAGAACAGAGCCAAAACCCCACTCCTGGCCAGCCAAGATATTTTATAAACACCAACAAGCCATCAGGAAGAAATCATTTACAAGTGAAATCAAGCCCAGGATACAGCTTGCTGCGGCCTGTATTAGGTCAGAGGTTCTGAACTGAAACTCAGCACCTTTAAGAAGTCAACCCCTGTCCCCTTCCTGGCGGCTACAAGGACAGGACAGAGTTTCTGAACCAGCCTCACCTCCTCTCCTCCTTTCCATGTTATACCCCCGCCTCATTCTCTTTTCCAAGGCACCTCCGCTCTGCCTCCCAGGCAACCGTCCCCACCTGGTTTGCCCCACCCACCAAAGCAATTCAACTCCATGCGGTTATTGATCACCAACGAGATGCCAGGCACAAGGCTACAGCAACGAGCCAAGCGAATAGAGCTTTTGTGTTCACAGAAATATGGTCTAGAAGTGCCTACGAGCCAGAAGTCTTCTCTGAACATCAGCTTCCACATCTGGAGGGAAAAAAAAAAAGTGGGAGCGTTGGACTAGAAGACACCTAAGATTGCTGGTTCTGTATTTCCAGGCTGGTGGAGCCTCCGTCAAGTCTCCAGTGGGCCCTTTTTCAAAGTGGGAGTGAGGGATCTGACACAGCTAGGTGGCTAAGTAGGGGATAGCAGAGGTTGGATTAGAAGGAGTGTGGAAGGGTTAGGAGGGGTAGGAAGTCAAAGACTAAAACCCGCCCCAGACTGGCCCCCCGGCGAAGGAACCCCTGGGTTTCAGGGCCAAATTGCCCTGGCATACATCTTGCCTCCCTGCACAACTGGAAGTCAGAAAGCCTCCAGTTTAAACCTCAGCTCTGCCACTGTTCACTCTGCAATCTGATACACTTTATGTCTCTGAATTTTAGGTTTTAATCTATAAAATAGGAATAATAATGACTATTTCACAGAATTTGGGGGATCACAAAATGAGATACCATATGCATGACTGAGACGTAGAGATAAATAAATTACCTCCCATTGATAAGCAAAGCTGTGTAGCCTGAAATGAAGCATGGCTTGTAACAGTCACTGAATGAGTGAGTGACTGAGTGAGTGAGTGAATGAATGAACAAATAATAGAGGTTTCTGGAAAGGAAAGGTCGTCCCTAGCATATAAACTCTGGTGGTGAGAACTCCAGAAATGACCAGTATAGACCCCCAGATCCACTGATTTCCTCAGACTGGGAGGCGCCTGGTGTGCCATGCTCCCCAACCACATCCCACCACAACTGTGACAGACATCACCCCATCAAACATCACCTAAGCTTTCAACACATCAGCCTTCACCCAGTCTCCATAGACAAATATCTCCCCGATCAGGCACAAACAAGGAAACTCATCAAGCCATGAAAAATATTTCCTTAACAAATAAAACCTCCACTTTCAATGGAACAGAAAGTATGACATTGTTAGGGGTTGAATGTTTGGTGTTCCTCCCCAAATTCACATGTTGAAGCCCTAACCTCCAATGTGATGGTGTTTGGAGATGGGTAGGGCCTCTGGGAGGTGATTAGGCTCACATGAGATCATGAGAGTGGTGCCCTCATAATGGGATTAGTCCCCTTCTAACAAGAGGAGGATAGAGAGCTCTCTCTACACACACAGAGGAAAGACCATGTGAGCACAGCGAGAAGGCAACTGTCTACAAGCCAGGAAGCGTGCTCTCACCAGGAACCAAATCTGCGGGCACCTTGATCTTAGACTTCCCAGCCTCCAGAAGTATGAGAAATAAATGTCTGTTGTTTAAGCCACCCAGCCACCCATGGTATATTGTTATAGCAGCCCGAGCTAAGACAAATGTCAAAGAAAATATAACTCGAGCTTGAGCTTGAGCTGCGAGTTACAAAAGTAAAACTTATTAGTAACTTATCAAGTCACTAGCTCAACTGATTGTACGCCAATCACATGGGGGAAATGAAAATGACCATAAGCATTTCTGCCCTCAAGAGTTCATGGCTGAAGGACTAAACACAAAATAAGAATGAAGGATAATAATGCTCAGAATAGAGAGGCAGATGTGAGGAATCACTCATTCTGCCCAGAAGAGTTATTAGGAAGGTGTCATGGAAGAGGGATCATTTGAGCAGGCATTGAAGGATGGTGGGGAGTTGCCCAGACAAGAAAAAAAGAAAAAAAAAAAAGAGGGGAAGAAGGAGACATTTTAAGCAGAATAAAGGCACAAATGGGGAAATATTTGGAGATGAAAAAGAGTATGGAGGATGCAGAGACAAGGAATTGGTCTAAAGTGGATATGAGAGCACAGGCCTATTATAGAGAAAACAACTGAAGATGAAACAGGTAAACTGGCTGAGGCCCCGTCACCAAGACCCTTTAAGGACGTCAACTTGTAGGCCACAAGTTGCAGACTGGTGGGCACAGGCTAAAGCTCTCCCACCGACAGGTTTGTTCATGTAGCAAAGTGTTTCTTAAAAACTTGAGCTACCACTTAAAAATCAGGAGATTTTCATCATGGCCTTGGATTTGGCAAAAGATTCTTAGATACGACACCAAAAGCATGAGAAAAGAAAGAAATAAATAGATAATCAGAACTTCATAAAAATTTAAAAACTTTTGTGCTTCAAAGGACACCATCAAAAAAGGGAAAAGATAACCAACAGAATGGGATAAAATATTTGCAAATCATATATCTGATAAGGAACTTGTATCCAGAATGTAGAAAGAACTCTTAGAGCTCAATAATGAAAAAGACAACCCAATTTTTTCAATGTTTTAAAAGTTAAATTTTTAAATATTTAAAATAATAATCAGGAGACTTTGTTTTAAAATCCAGATGCCCTGGAAACACTGAAAGAACTAAACCCTCTGGGCTCACATCCCTTCATGGTAATGACAGGCGAGAGCTGAGCAGGGGCTGCCTCCTCTAAGTGAGCTCCCTAATCAGCCACAGTCCTCACTACTCCCCACTGTTCCCCAACCCAGCCTACTTTCCTCACTGAAGCCACTGAAGGTGGTGAGGCCTCCTAAGGTCATTGTCCAATAACTCTATCACATAATCTCTTTAAGACTAAATTCATTCTGGTGCTGAGTTGGAAGTTTTTTATGTTTGGGGTTTTTTAAATTTCTTTTCCTTCACTGATTTTATTGCCATATTCCAAGAAAACTCTTAGCCAAGAATGTATCATATATTTTGCATCTCTCACAACACCCAGCACAAGACTAAGAACAAAGTCGATGCTCAATGTTCACTGAGTGAACGTATAAATGAATGAGTTAATAAATGCTTCTCTGTGATCTTCTTCAATACCTTGTCTTCTTCCCCCCAATTCTAGACTTACGCCATTAAGAAGATGGCCTAAAATGAATATGGATGTGTAATAAAAAAATAAAACACGAAAATCAATCACTACATTTCTATCTTCATTTTCTATTAAGGTGAAATGGAAATGGGAATTCTGAATAAATGCAGAACAGACCATTATGTCTAACAGCAAGACGAATTAGAGCCCAGGATACTGGAGAGCACCTGCAAATAAGATTACCAAACACTATCAGTGATCTTTGAGGGAATTGTGAAAAATAGGATAGGCGCCATAAAGCTGGAGATGGGCAAATGTTCTGATTTTCAAGAGGGGAAAGAAGTTCGAGCTTGCCAGTTCCAGACTGAGAATATGGTGTTACTCTCAGGCAGGGTTCCTGAACAGATTCATAAAGGGACACTTGTGAACACCTCGGACAGGAAGCAACATCCCTTTGGAGCAAGCACAGGGTCACCAAGAACAAGTCACATTAAATTCATTTCATTTTCTTCTGACAAGGCTCCTAGCCTAGTGGATGAGAGAAATATAGCAGACAAAATATATACAGTACAATGATGGGGTGGGCAGTGAAAAGGGCTAATTCAACCCTTGGGCTATATTAATAGAAGCATTACATACACCATAAAGGAAGTGATAGCGGTTTTCTTTCTCCAACCATATTTAAAGAGTCGCATTTAGAACCTAGTATCACTCTTAAAGAAGGCTTTTGACAGTACAATCTTTTGGAGGTCCATTTGGCAAAATCTCTTTAAAAGCATAAAGCTCTAATCCAGGTTACTGGTATCTGTTGAAAAATTGAAAGATCTGGCTGGGCCTACATTCAAAGTGGTAACAACTGGTTGAACCCAAGTAGTGACTTCCCATTTGGACAGGACATGTGCTCTCAGGCCGACCATAACTACCACCTCTTCTTATGTTGCCCTGGTTGAGGCAGTGGGCCAGCTGCCACAAATCATCTTACTTAGCCAGCTTCACTCACTTATTCTATCTGCCAGGTACTCAACAGCACTGGAGTTTGCAACCCGGGATGCAGTAGATCCAAAGGTGAGCGAAGATGATAAAGCAGCAGTGAACCATCTTATAGGAGCAAATGGGAGATAATCATAGTCCATGGGTTATGACCGGAGTCTCCAAACACCCAATGGGCAGTCATGGGAAAGAAGCATCTGTCTTGTTCTATGAAGTCCCAAGGTATAGAACCAAAAGGTGGATTAGAGACATACTTAACCCAACATAAAAACTGCTTACAACAGCCAGAGTGGTCCAAAAATAGAATATGTGGGCTTGGGAAGTGATGAGTTCTCTATCACTGGAAATGTGCAAGCATGTGGTGTACTACTGTGTTGCAGGTATATAATCAAAGGGATTCAAGTATCTGATTAGGCAAGAGAAGGCATGAGTCTGAAATTTTTCACAATAGGAAAAAGAAAAGCTGTTTTAAAACATTCCCCTTTAAAAAAAAAAATTCCCCTTTGTTAGGTCAGTAAATTCTTCAAAAAGAGAAAAAAGGGACTAAGCCAACAAAGAACTCAGTATCATTTTTAAAAATCAAAAGTTCCCCTCACAAAATGCACAGAGGACAAAATCTGTCAAACTAGGTGGAGTGTTTGTGGCAAACTGGCCAGATGATACCGAAGGTAATTGGCATCAGGCATTATTTTCGGTGATTGGTCAAACGCTCTTCAGAGGCCAGCAACAAAGGCAAGGGAGGAAAGTAAGAGGGTAAACAATGGACCGAGATCGAGAGGCAGCCGGTCCCCACCACAAAACTGCCATCTGCTACTAACATCAATCCTTCAAGGGGCAGCTTCAGGCAAACAATGTATCGGGGACACTGGGCCTGGAGGAAAACCAGCTGCCTTCACATTTCCCACCTTGTGACCTTGGGCAAGTCATTTAACACTACAAGGCCTCAGTTTCCTCATCTCTAAAACTGAGCTCCTACAGACCCTGTCTGTACTTTGTGTAGGCCAAGAGTGGTGAGGTCTGGGAGTGAGCCATGCAAACAGTCGAGCCCTGAACACACATCAATAGTTATGATGATGATGATGAACAAACAGAATTTTGACAGAAAAGATTCCAGACAATTTCGGGCGCAATAGCATCCTGACCTAAATCGTGCGGGTGTCAACCCTAAAGGAATAAAATCAAACTCTTTTAACTAGAATGCAGAGACATTTAGAGTCTGGAAGAGACAAGATCATTTGGACAAATTTCCTGCTGAAATGCATTACCTTGTCCTTGCTAATTAGTTGTTAAAATAAAGGCAAAAGGTAAAAAGTAAAAGAATCAGCCAGAGCTATAAATGCTTAATTGATCCTCAAGCAAAGTTCACAGGCCCAGTGGTAGGAATCCTTCAAAAATGAGATGAGCACATTTTCTACCAAGACGATGGTTATAAAAACTCCAAACTGTCCCAAACTCAGCATACCCTTCTCTCTTATGGCATTTTTCATGGGAAACTCAGTTTTAAAAAATAGTAATAATCAGCCAGTCTTACAAAACATAAACTTCCTAAAAAGTGTGCAGGCAAAGGCTGAAACCAGGCTTTGTATTGAACACTCGAGAGAATTCAGATCTCTAACCAATAAAGGGCGGGTATCTAAATTTTCAGCAAGGCTGAAACATTGTAAATCACTGTCTTCTACACTGAACTGAAAACTAAAGAGGAGGAGCCCAGGGAAGAGCAGGGTTTTCTGCTCATTTCTTCCTGGGGTCTACCGAGAGGTGATCTGTGTGCCAGGTTTGACCAGAACGGAAAGGCACAAGACGGTTGGCGAGACTGGAAAAAAACAAAGCTCTCCCCTGATGGCTGCTCCCCTCCCAAAGTTTCCCAAGCATCTGAAGCGTGTACAGCAGCTGTGATGCGCAGCCTCCCACCGCTCCCGTGGAGGCCACCCTACTTCCTGGGTCACTGAGCCTTGAGCTGCAGCAGCACCTAGAAGCAGGTGTGGAACCTCAGGTCGCCGGAGGCCCAAATCACCAACTTGCTCAACAGTCCACCTATAACCTCAGGGGCAGGCATCAACACCCCCGAAGATGTATTTTGTCTTTACTCTTTCTTCAGGAGACCACAACACACCCTGTGTCGCAGCAAGGAGAACCGTGACCAGAAAGAAAACATATGCCAAGAGGGCAGGCCCAGGCTTCCCTTAGGGTACATCCTAAGAGAAAGGGTGAGCATGGTGGATGGTGCTTTCAGGTTTTCCTTGCCAAGGCTGAGCCTAGAACTCATGAGGGTGGGAGAAGCTCCAGTCTGGCCTAAATAAGGATTCTGCCTGAATCTGTCTATACGATTGTGTCCGGTTTCCTCTTTCCCCTTGCTAGTGTGGATTTAGAGGAGTGTGCACCCAGTGAGTAGCACTAAAGCTGGAACAAGCAGTCAGAGGTCACCTCATCCTCCTGGCAAGCTTCCCCTGATACTACGGAAGCCAGGCAGCGCCTACCAGCCAGCACACTGAGCTGTTGGCTTTCAGTGAAGGCTGATGACCCTAAACGCTAGTGCACAGACGGTGATTGGGGCTGCACACTGCGAGACAATACATTTTCTGCACTGAGCTCCCTCTTTATGCCTAAATGCCTGCATTAGTTTGGATCAATATGCTCCATAACAGTTAATCCATGGCAACCCAGGCCAGCTGAGAGTCACCGACAAAGAAGTGCAGCCCAGGGATGCTGCTTCCCTGAGCACATGCATGTGAATTCCAGCCCAGAGAAAGGGACAGAGGCAAAGCAATGACAAAAACCAGAAAGGAGAGAGAAAAAAAAGCAGATCATTAAAAAAATAAATCACGGGGTTTTTTGCATGGCGGGGGGAGGAGGCAGTGACTGTCAAAATGGCCTTAGAGTGACATGTCATGGCCAAGATGATGGAGTATCCGCGACACTCCTAAAGCAGGGCGTAGGATCCTCCTCACACACCTGCAATGCAGTGATCGCCGCCCGTTCTACAATCTGTACTCCCAGCGCCAGCGCTCTCTGCAGTTGAAACCAGTCCGGACTTGTGCGGCTGCCGCTGTTCCTCCTCACAATAAGATTATTGATGCATAACAGCATTTCATGATGGCAGGGAGGAAAAGGAAAAAAAGCCAAAGCAAGAGAAGAAGGAAAGGGGAGGGGAGGCATGACTCCCCAGCCCAAATCTCACCTTTTATTTGGGCTTCATATTCGGCAATGATCTCTTTGTCTTTCTTGAACTTAGTTTGAGATGACATCTTCCAATGTGGCCAAAGGCACTGACAGGCTGTTGGATTTATTGCTCCTTTTCTTCCCAAGTCCTCGCTCCAGCCCTGGTAATCACACAGCTCTGGTCGATTTCACAGGTGTAGGGACAAATCTCTTTCACTAGGCTGCAGAGCCAGGGGAAAAAATCCCTCTTGTTCTCAGAGGAAAATTCTCTTTACTCGCTGAAAAATGTCTGTAGTAGCTTGGTCTGGCCAAGTCCTCTTGACCAGAAGAAGAAGAACCACCACCCTAGGAGCACAGTAACCTGCCTGATATTTTCAAGATTTTTCTTCCAAAAAAATAATATAACCGAGAGCACTCACTCACCCCACTCACACACACACACAAACACACTTATGCATGTACTCACACACTCATCCGGGCATGCACACACACAGTTGTGATGCACACACACACCCTCACACCCACTCACCCGCTCACACACACACACACACACACACATCCAGGAGAGGCGCGGCACCTCCTTGGTCCTGCAGTCAGCCTCCGGCTGGCTTTCGAAGGCTCTCTGCTAAGGAGATGGTCAGGTTGCCAAAGAGCCGGTCATCTCGCATCCTCCCTCCCTTCTGCGCCTTTGGTCCGATGTACAGTGAGGCTCAAAGCCAGGAGAGCGAGGTGGAAGTTCTCCTGCTGCAAGGCTTAAGCTCGGGGTGAACAGGGGGCCGGACTGCTCGCCCTGCGGGGCTGGCCAAGCGCTCCCCCCACCGCTCTCGTCACCAAGCTCCACCTCCCGGATTTTATAACAACTGACACATTGTAGCCTACAGGAGAGCAGAACTCACTGCAAGCAAAAAGGGGAAGAAACATTCACAAAAGGGAAGGAGGCAGGAAAAAGAACTGGGCTGGGGAGGCCTGAGAGGCCCCTGCAAACTCCTACCATTAGCAGTTGGGTTAGGGATTTTTCCTCCAAAAACTCCAAAAGGTCCACCTTTTCTTTGCAACACGCAATTTAATTCAATTTCTCAAAGCAATGGCTATGTGACAGTTTGTCACTCTGCCGGATTGTCTAGCAGAGGAGAGGGGCTGACCCATGTAGGCAACCTCATTAATATTTGTTGAGCATTATGGGGTGGCAGGGACAATGCCAGGCGTCTCAGACACACAGCTTTGCACAGCTGTTGGGAGCAGGCTTGCTGGAAACCCAGCCACCTCAGGGTCTCGTGGGGCTTTGGGCAAATCAATAACTCATTGAGCCTCAGTTTCCTCACCAGTAAAATGGGTTCTCTTTGGGGGCTTTTTCATTCTTTCTTTCAACAAATATTTACTTTACGCTTAATACAGGTCAGGCATCGTTCTGGGTATGGGAACACAGCAATGATCAAACTAGGCCCCCCCCCAAAAAAAAGAAAAGAAAAGAAAAAGAAAAAAAATCCCCACCCTCCTGGAGCTCCAGGGTGTCCACATCACCCAACTCTGGGAAGTCAGCACCAGTCATGGTAATATTCTCAGTAAAAGCAGCCCCGAGCAGAACTCAGAATGCATTGTGAATGGTGCCTCCTGGAGTTGTGCAAGGCGAGAGGCCCTGGGAGGGGAAGATGAACGATAAACAAAATGAGAAAGTTATATAATATGGTAGAAGATGATAAGTGCTGTGAGGAAAAAATATTGCAGGGTAAGGGGCTTCCGGAATGAGGGAGCTCTTGGAGGCTCAAGTAAGAATGTGAGGCTGAGCTTAGTGCAGAGCCTGGTAATAAGCCTGGTAATAAGTAAGTGAGAGCAATTCTTATTAACCATGATATCCCTCAACAACCTCACAGCATAGTATATGTGAAGGAACAGAGGCACAGGTATGGGAGGTGACTTACCCAAAGTCACCAGCATTCAAACCTAGGCTGTCTGACCCCAGATTCTGCCCGTGCAGATGTGCAAAGTCTCCTGCATTCTACTGGAGATTAAACCCATTTCACATGCAGTTAAGGCAGAATAAGATCTGTTCTGTAAAAATGAAATCAAGCACTACAGGGTTGCTGCCGCTGGAATTTCACATATTAAGATGGTCCTTAACATGTATTGTCCCCCCGAATGTCGTATTTTCACAAATTTCTCAAAATAATCTTCCATTTGCCTTTTTCTGAGTGCATAATGAATGACTTGATTTGGGTTCAGAAGTAAATAGGTTATCCATGCTAGTCCATTGAGGCTTCCTAGAGAAAGTGACAGCTGTAGCCGTTCTCCCCAGGTCGGCATGGGGAGGTGAGGGGCACTCAGTACGAGATGGAGCAAACAGTACAAGCCACAGTTGGGAATGCACGAGATCTGCTTGGAGAAAGCAAGCGAGAAATCCAGCTGGCGAATCACGGGGCTTATTATAGCTTTGTGCCCAGAGACAGGAGGTCACAGAGTTCACAGGTAGATGCCACTGGCCCACAGCCATCGCCACTACCCCCCATCTCTCCCTTCCCATAGGCACACTCAGGCCCTCTGCGGTCACCCTTTGGACCATTTTAAAACAGTGAAAGCCACACATGTTACCTGAGAAAGATGAGCTCAGAGATTAGCATCCCTGCCTCAAGCCTAGACTCTCAAAGGAAAATGGGAGCTAGTATCATGCATTTGGGGATGTGACAAACTGGATTCCCTGCCTGGCTCTGCCACTGACCAGCTCTGAACACTAGAGCAAGTGACTTAAACTGCTTGTTGCCTATTTGAGGCAGGAACTAGCAAATGTCAGCTATTCTCTTCATTACTAAAATTTAAAATCCACCAAGATTTCTGGGAGACCCATGTGTAAGGAACTGAGCCACAGAAATGTTGCAAAAAGCCATATAAAACTGAAATGAAGTATGGTATAGAGCTATGTGCTGAACAACAGAAGAAGCTGGGCTTTGGCGCAAGACAGGTGGTGGTTTAAATTCTGGCTCTGCCATTCCAGCGTGCTGGGGGGCCTTAGGTAGCTTCTGTGCCTTCACTGAGTCTCAGTTTCCTCGTCTGTAAAATGGTGGGGATCTCACTCTTTGCACAGGATCCAGTGTGATCATGGATTTAAAGTGCCTGGCACATAGCAGAGGTCCCATGCAGTATTTCTTTTTAGGGTCCAACCATGCTGGGTCTAGGACCAGAGATGGGGCTCCACACATGCCTGGGTTGGAAGCAGGAAGGGAGGAAAAAGAAAAAGGGAAAAAGAAAAAAAGCATTGTGCCCCCTGCGAATACATCATAACACACCGTGAACCCACAGCATCCAGAATCTTCCTTCCCCAAGAAGAGGTGGTATGACCTGCTCTTTTCCTTCCACTCCTCCCCACAGCTCACCCCAATCTCCCAGCTGCCCTCTGTGACATTCTCTTCCATGTGGCCACTTCTTCCTCGCTATATGAGAACCAACTGCCATTCCTGATAATTACCCTTCACATGGAAGAAACAGAAACCAGATTGCTCCAAAAATAAATGTGGTAGGTGGCAGGGCCAGGGGCTCTGCCATGTGATTTGATCTGTGCCAGCCCCGCCCCCCAAGGATGGGAATAGCCCCTGGAGGGTATATTTCACTTCCCTCAGGCTCATTTCCTGGATTCTTTTAGATATTCCTGAATTATACTAATAGCTAATATTTATCAAGCTCTCACTCCATACAGGCACTGGGCCAAGTATTCTATATAGGTTTTATCACTGACATAGATTTTATCACTGGGTCAGGTGCTGTAATCATCCTCGTTTTACAGATGGGGATACAGGGGGACAGAGCAGTGAAGCAATTTGCCCAGGATCACACAACTGAATTGCATGCAAGCCCACATCCGGCCATATCAGAGCCCAAGGACTCAACCAGTACCCAATTCTATCCCAGAGCAATCAGCGTAGGAATAATTGCTGTCAAGTAGTAACATTTTTCTTCAATCAATATAGTGTTCAACCTGAAGTTTGCCATTAAAAAAAGAATTTAGAGTTTAAAATATAAGGAAAACATGTCACAAACGGCCATTGATGAAGCTTAAATTGCAATTACAGCTGAATAACACAAAACCCACTGAACTGGTTTCTTTTCCCCGTAGAAAAAAAAAAAAAAAAGACTCTACTTGGAGGAAGAATGACCAGAATAGTTTTTAGTTTAAGGCAATTTTATTTTTCTGGTCAAATATGAAACACTCCCAAGATGACTAATAAGAGTTGATATCTTTTGTGACATTCTCCAATGCTACCAATTAATGCATCCTTGGCTGGCTTGGTAAATAATTCTGCCCTTCAATCTCTGCTCTGCAAAATGAAAGCAACAACAGAACTCAGCTAGTTAGTGCCAGAATTTGATACAGTTAATAGTGACGATAATAACATGTCTTGTGTGTATATATATACTGCTTTATATTTTATAAAGCCCTTTCATATTGTTTCTCTTATTTGGTCCTCACAATAACTCGGGGTGGGGAGGGGGCGGGGGGAAGAGGGGGGCAAGTGCGGCTGTTTTTAATCCCCGTTTGACTGATAGGAGTAGATAAGTTGAGGTTTTAATGGAAGAATTATTTTATAACCTCAAGTATAATGATGGCCTTCCTGGGACTTCCCTGGCAGTCCAGTGGTTAAGACTCTGCACCTCCAATGCAGGAGGCATGGGTTTGAACCCTGGTGGGGGAACTAAGATCCTGCATGCTACACAGTGCAGCTTAAAAAAAAATAAAATTAAATTAAAAAATAATGGCCTTCCTAACTGTGTCACAAAACCCATAAGCCGTAAAAACCTGAAAGATTCAACTACATAACAATTGTTTCAAAATTCTGCCTGGCCAAAAGCACAAGCAAAGTCAAAGACAAATTGCAAACTGAGAAACCATACTTGCACCACCTATCACAGGCCAAGGACTAATTTCCCTAATATACAGTTCAAGCAAATACTTGTACATGAATGTTCTAGCAGCACTGTTCACCATAGCCAAAAGGTGGAAATAATCCAAATGTCCATCAACAGATGAATGGATAAATAAAGCATGTTCTGTAAGTATAATGGAATATCATTCAGCCATAAAGAGGAATGAAAGACTGATGATGCTACAATCTGGATGAATCTTTAACACATTATGCTAAGTGAAAGAAGAGAGACACAAAAGGTCTCATATTGTATGAGTCCATTTATATGAAATATCCAGAAAAAATAAACCCATAGAGATAGAAAGTAGGTTAGTGGTTGCCAAGGGCTGAGGGAGGTGGAGAATGGGGAGTGACTGCTTAATGCACAAGATTTGGTGATGATGAAAATTCTTTGGAACTAGATAGAAGTGATGGTTGCACAACATTGTGAATGTACTAAATGCCACCGAATTGTACACTTTAAAATGGTTAATTTTATCTTCTGTGAATTTCAGTTCAATATAAAATAAATACCAAAAAAAGTTCCTTCAAATCTATGAGAAAAACACCAACAGTCCATTAGAAAAATCAGTAAAGAATATGAATAACAGTTCACAGAAAGGGAAAAACATATGAAATGCTAATCAACCTCATTCATAATGAACACAAATCAGGCATGGCTGGGTCCAGGAGCTCTAACAATTTCAAGAGGACACACCTTTCTCCAACTCACCATTCTGCTTTCCTGTATAGTGGCAGACTCTCCCCATAAGATGGCAAAGGTGGCCCCCAACAGTCCAGGCTTACATTCTTCAAGTTGGCAATTCTGGCGAAGAAGGCAAAGTCCTTCCCAGGAATTCCATCAAAAGCCCCAAGAATGGTCAGTTGAGCCAAGCTGGGGCCCATGGCTATGCTTGAACCAATTAGTATGGCCAGAGGGATAGAATATTCTGCTTGGTCAGGCCTGGATCGTGGGCTTGCCCCTGGAGCTGCAGGATGGGTCAGATCCAAACAATCCACATGGCCCAAGAGATTCCCAAAGAAGAATCAGGGTGCTATTCCAGAAGAAGGAAGAATGGATGCTGGATGAGCAATCAACCTGTGTCTGCTATGAAAAGGATGGGGGAAAGAAGAAAGGGGGATTCACAGAAAAGATCCATGGGAAATGTGATAAAGCAGCTTGAAATTATCCAGCTTTGTTGTTTATAAAGCACATTCTCATCCATTATCTTGATCCTCACACAGCCCTTTGAGATAGGTAATATCACTCCCATTTTACAGATGAGGAAATGAAGGCACAGGGAGGCTGAATGACTTTCTCAACCTCACATGGCTAATAAATGGGAGCCAGGCAAGAAACCAGGACACCTGACCCCACATCCGATGTTCTTTCCCCACCCACATAGGCGCCAGACCCTACTGAGAGACACTGAGATACACACAGGAACCCTCAGGCCTCAGGCACATGCCCACTTGGCTCTGTTAAGAAAAGGGGAAAAATCAGTCTCTTAGCAATCAGGACCCGTCACTAAGCCTGAGGAAGGCTGCTAGGTGATGCTACAGAAGTCCTCTGGCTTTTCAAGAAGAGCAGTTCCTGATATGCAGCCCAGCTGTCCTCTTGTCCATCCAAAGGCTAGGCAGTCACAGAAACAGTGATTCACAGCTAGGCCTCAGAATCCTAATTCTGGAAGAACAGAAAGAAGGAATTGAAAACACCTGAGCCCTTGACTCTTTGCCAGCAGGGTCTGCTCACTTCCAAGGATGATGAGGCATTTGGTCCACAGCCTCCATGGGGTTCGGGGGAACATTTATTCCACCTGGAGAGACCTTAGTGCAGTGAACACTTTGGCCATTCTCCCCATCTCTCACTTACTCCTCCCTGAAGGAGGAAAAGTGACTTAGCAGATTGGTGAATTTGGAAGGAGAGACTGAACTCACCCCCTTAATCTTCTCTTTTCAGGTCTGCCTGCTTATAGGAAGGACCAAACTTGCAGTAGGAGAAGCAGGGCTAGCTCCTCCATAGTGGAGACACCTATGGGGGCCGCAACCAGCTGGGAGAGTCTAATTCAGGAATAGAGAGTTAATTCGCCATTTTGGACATGCACCTAATCCCTGTCCTCCACTGTAGTTTTATCATGAACAAAGCTTGCGATTTAAGAAGTAGAATAACAAGAAGTTTCTGGAGCTGCGTTGGAAGCCTGGTTCTACCACCTACTAGCTGTGTGACCATGGGCAAGTTGCTGGCTGGCACCTAGTAAGTCACATATGTGCTTGTTACATAAATAACAAGATAACCCTCTGCCTTTCTCCTTTATCTACTTCTCAGTTGGTTCAAAACTTGAAAGGGGAAGAATTGGGTTTGATATACTGACCCTATGAAAGCCCACACTAGAGAACTTATACCTTTTAAAGTTTTTTAATTCTAAGGTATGGGGAAAATCACAGCAATGCATAGTCACAGGTGCTTGGTCAGGTAGCCCAAAGTCTTAGTCTGTTCAGGCACTATAACAAAACACCACAGACTGGGTGGCTGATAAACAACAAACATTTATTTCTCACAGTTCTGGAGACTGGAAGTTTGAGATGAGGGTGCCAACATGGTTGCCTGAGGGCCCTCTCCCAAGTCAGACTTCTCATGTATCCTCACTAGGTAGAAGGAACTAAGGAGCTCTCTCAGGTCTCTAATATAAGGGCACTAATCCCATTTCTTAGGGCTCCACCCTCATGACCTAATCACCTCCCAAAAATCCCACCTCCTAATGCCATCACATTTGGTGTTAGGATTCCAACATGTGAATTTGGGGGAGAAACAAACATTCAGACCACAGCACCAAGCTACAAGGACTCAGGCCAGAGACTGCAGACCAACAGATGCCTGCCCAGGTCACAAGTCCTCAGGATCGGACAGGGGGTGAGGAGTGAAACGGGAGGCCATGAAACAAAAGCAGAAGGACAATATTCCAGGACAGGACAAAGGGACTACTGGGGACTCCCAGAGACTCAGCCTTCTCATCTCTGCAATGGGAAAATAATATGAATTCTTAGGGTTCTTGGGAGGATTAAATGAGATAATGAATGAGAGGTCTTATGCTGTTGATGTGAGGAATTATTGAAGTACCCACTGAGCCTGTATATGCGGTTAACAAGTGTGTCCTGACCATCTTAAATACCCTCCATTGAGTACTGGGAGAAGAAAGAGATGATGTGACTTGATCAAGGTGTTACAATTCATAAATGTTGGAGCTGGGCTCTAAACCTAGGTCATCTGACTACTATTGAATACATCATGCAGGCCATCAGCTGCCAGTGGATTCCAGGGTAGGAAGTAGGGAACCCGTGTCAAATTCTCACCTCGTCTTAGAGTTATAACCTGAATGTTTGTAACATCCTCCAAATTCATATGTTGAAGCCCTAACCCTCACTGTGATGGCATTTGAAAGTGGGGCCTTTGGGAGATACTTAAGGTTAGATGAGGTCATGAGGGTGGGGCCTCACGATGGGATTAGTGCCTTACAAGAAGAGACACCAGAGAGCTCTCTTGGCAACACTCTCTCTCTCTCAGGCTCTCTCACTCTCTTTCTCTCTCTTCCCCCCAACCCCTCCTGTGTGTGAAAACACAGCAAGAAGGTAGCCGTCTGCAAGCCAGGAGAGGGTCCTAATGAAAACCAGAACCTGCTCACACCTAATCTTGGCCCTCCAGAACTAGGAGAACATAAATATCTATTGTTTAAGCCACCCAGTATGGTATTTTGTTATGGTAGCCTGAGCTAAGACACTCAGGTTAGGAAGGCTGAAGAATGGCTGATTCAAAATAATAATAATAATGGAAAAAAGAAGGACAAAGAGAATGAAAGTAGCTATACTAAGGGATATGAATTGAAAATTTTTATTAACTCATACACTTTCTCATTCAACAAATATATCTTAAACACTTCATATGGGCTAAGCATACAAAGAGCCGGACACAATCACAGACCAGATAGACATACTCCCAACTGACATGGGGATCTTAGTTTAATTGAGGAGACATGTAAACAAGCAATTATAACTGAACGTGAGGAAAAAATACAGGGTTCCATGGGATCTCATGGTAAATGCACCTGACCTACACTTGGAGAGCCAGAGATGGCTTCTCAGAGGTGGAAATTTCTAAGCTGAGCCTAGAAAGAGAGAGAGCTGAAGACAGCAAGTCCAAGACAGAGAGGGAAAGTGTTTTGGGCAGGTGGAGTGGCATGAGCTAAAAGGTGATGATCAGTGTAGGTGGAGCCTGAGCTCAAGGTGGAGCCTGAAGGATATGATCCCAGAGAGAAACATGGGCCACAGTGTGAAGAGCCTCCTAAGCCATGTTAACAAGTTTCAAGTTTAGCCGAGGTTCAGTCGGGAGCCTCTGAAGGGAACTGACCTCAACAGACTGGCCTTTCAGAAAAGGTGACTCCAGTGACAGTGTGGAAACTGGGCTAGAATAGGCAAGACAAGGAACTAGAAATCAGAGGAGAGGCTGTTAGCATCATCTAGGAGAGCTGTAAAGGGAGTTAGACAAGATAATGCCACGTACTGCGGTGCTCTGAAGACTGGGTCCTTCACAAGTGTTGCTTCACTGTATCCCTGCATCAGTGACAGCATACCCGTATTTTCAGATGAGGAATTATCTCCTACAGAGCTACCCTTCTGGGGTTAGCTGCTGCCCTTAGCCCCTGATGCCAAGGCCCCAGCTTCTTTCACCTGGACAGCCTTAATAGCCTCCTTCCTGGTCCCTCTGCCTCCAGCCTAGCCTCCTTACAATCCATGATCAACCCAGAAGCCAGAGTGAGCTTGTAACATATAAATCAGATCCCGATGCTTCCCTCTAAATACCCTGCAATAGCCTCCCACCACACTCTTCCCCATGACCCACGCAACTGGGCCTCTGCCTTGCCCCTGACCCCACACTGCTCCCCCTCTGGCTCCCTACTCCGAGCCACAGCAGCTTTCTTACACTTCTGGAATGCTCCAAGGACTTGCTGTTCACCCAGCTCCCTCCAGGATCTTGGCCCATGTGTCAAGGCATACAGGGGCTCAGTGGACACTTCAATAATTCTCAGAGAAGCCCACCCAAACCGCCCTACTCAAAAGGCAACTCTAGCCCACTCCCCTGTTTTGTTTTCTTCATAGTGCCACTACATCTGACGTTACCTTATTTACCTATATGATTGTTCACTTAATAACCCTCTGCACCCCACCCACTCTATTCCAGTGGGTCTGATGGACCTTTCTGTGAATGGCAGAAATGTTCTTTACCTGTACTGATCGATACAATGACCGTTAGCCTATGAGCACTTGAAATGTGCACACGTGCCTGAATAACTGAATTTTCAATTTGATTTTGTTTTAATGAGTTTATATTTAAATTTCATGGTTATTGTATTGGACAGAGCGGCTCTAGAGTATAAGCTCTCAGAAGGCAGGGACCATGTCTGTCACCATGTCTCCTGTGCCTAAACAGTACCCGACATTTCGTAGGTGCTCAATAAAAAATTCTTGAGTGAATGGACAAAGATATGAACAAGTGAACAATGAAATCCCTTCTGACCTCCTCTTGGCTCTGCTCTCCACCTCTCACTAGAAGCCCTGAGGCCTCCCTCCACCCAGCTCAGGACGGGTGGTTTCTTTGCTGCAGGGACCTCAGGCATTTGGCAGAAACACCAGGTGCCAGGGCAGCAGAGTCAATTACTCCCTCCACTGCACTCCATTTGGAGCTGAACACCCGCTGTGAGGAGGTGGGATGGTAATGAGGCCTCATGAGGCCCCAGTAAATACTGCAGCTGTTTCTTATACAGCCATTCGGGCTTTAAGGAATGTGGAAGTGGTTCGGCCTATAAATCCATGTGAATCTCTTTATTTGTCTATTCCTCCTCCTCCTCCCTTGTCTAATGTTGGAAGGCACTGGGAGGGAGAACCAAGTCAGTGTCAGGTCAAGAGGCTGAATTCAATTAAAGTCTTATTTGGACCCAATCTCTTTTAGGAAATGAAATCAGCATTCAGCTGAATAATATATTTTTTGCAAGTTAGGGTCCCTCCTGGGCTCCATTTAGGCAGAAAGATAATTCAGAACAGACATTCAGTCTGGTCTTATTTCTGCAGAGTGAGGATTAGGACATCTACATGATCCCGTGGCAATAAGACAAAAGTCATACTTCCCCCTGTAATACCCCCAAATGATGATTGAGAAAGATATGGCTTCCAAGGCCTCTGGAAAGCACTGCTTCACCTTGTTAACTGTGCCAGGATTGGATGGGAAAGGAGCAGGCACTATGCTTTGAGACAGCACCAAATATGAGGCAGAGAACAGACAATGCTTCAAGAGACAGGATAAACTGAGGTGGACTAAGCGAAGGTGGCTCAGGTTGAACTTCCTGGAGAATCCATGTCATGCATGGGCAGTGGATGCTGTAAGGGGTCTGCTTTCTAGGGGTGTGAAAGGAAACTCTTGGGCCTGCTCTAAGAGGCTGACATGGAGGGACAAAAAAAGGTGTGACTACTGTATACTTCATGGCACATCTCTGAGAACTGCCAGTCCAGTGGTCTGAGATGCTTCAGGAAATAAACTGTATTTTCTCTGTGGTTTAAAAACTGTCCTTAACCTGGGGAAGACTCTGTTATAGCAGGGGACAGGGGACATATCCTCATATGCAATCTGGACAATGGCCAGGCTCCAGAGTATCAGATGCTCGAAAAATTATAATAATAGTAATAATAGTTACCATTTGGGAAGCCCCAACAAGATGCCAGCCTCTGTGCAAAGCTATTTTCTACATTATGTCAGTGAATTATCACAGCAACTCTCGAAGAGCTATAACCGTCCCCATTTTATAGGGTAAAAAGGGGGATGATTCAGAGAAGTTAAGTCATCTGCCTTGTTGGACAGGCCCATGTGGAAGTAACAGAGGGTGACCTCTAACTGACAGGCAGCAAGGAACTAAGGCCCTTAGTCCAACAACCCATAAGGAACTGAGTCCTACCAACAACCACACAAGCTTAGGAGTGGATCTGCTATGGACTCAACTGTGTTCCCCCAAAATCCATACGCTGAGGCCCTAACCCCCAAAGTGCTAGTGTCTGGAGATGGGACCTTTGGAAGGTAATTAGATTTAGATGAGCTCGTGAGTATAGGGCCCTCATGAAGGGACTAGTATCCTTATAAGAAGAGACCAGAGATCTTGCTCTCTCTCCCTCCACCATGTGAGGACACAGCAAGAAGGTGCTGTCTGCAAGCCAGGAAGAGAGCTCTCACCAGAGCCCACCTGGCCCCCTGATCTCAGACTTCCAGCCTCTGGAACTGTGAAGACATAAATGTCTGCTGTTTAAGCAACCCAGTCTGTGGTACTTTGTTATGGCAGCCCGAGTTGATTAATATAAGACCCTTCCCCAGTTGAGTCTTCATATGAGACCTCAGCACCAACCAACATCTCAACTGCAGCCTCATGAGAGCTCCTGAAGCAGAGGACCCAGGGAAACCAAACCTGGATTGTTGATCCACAGAAACTGTGAGATAATAAATGTATGTGTTTTATGCCACATTTTTGGGGATAATTTGTTACTCAGCTACAGATAACTGATACAGTCACACAACCCATAAGTGCCTTATCTCTGACTCTAAATCAAATCAACATAGTTCCAAAACCCACTCACTCTGCCTTTCATGTTTTCTTCTATCACTTACCCCAGAAGTGCCAATATAGGTACCTAATGCCCTGAAACAGTCTGACACTGCCCCCTTTCCTGATGCCCTGTCCACCAGGCATACGAAAAGGACCATATACTCTCCAGAAGGCAGCAACAAGAGCAGAAAGCAGGCAGAATCTGGAGTTAGGTGATTTAGATTGGAATCACAGCATTGCCAACACACCCCAACTGTGTGACCTTGGGTAAGTTCCTTCCCCAATCTGAGTCCTCAAGGCCATCTCTTTAAAGATAATTTCTTGTAAGATGACTATAAAGCCTTTATATGGAGGGATATACTCAGGACAACTGAGGATAAGGCCTGCCAGTCTGGAGTCTCCCACTGGACATAGTGCTCCTTAGTAGGGCTGGCTCATGAGGCAAGAGGAAGGGTTATTGTTCAACTATAACCAAGGACCCAGACAGTGTCCCCAACAGAGCCACATAGCTACCTTTCCTTCAAGATGTCTCCTCTGCCATTGGCATGTCTGTGTCTGCCCACCCAGACTTCAGAAGACCAACTCTTATTTGGGAACGACAAGTGTCAGCCCTCTGCATCATTTGCCTGGATGAAATTGTTATTCACCAGTCCTACACCAGACGAGGTCTGTCTGTAAATCTTCCCAAGTTCAACTGGAATCATTCCACCCAAACACATTTCCAGCATCATCACGCTAAATGGTGATGAGAGCCAGTAAAGGAAGCTGCCCACAAATGCGGTCGAGTTGGGAAGTAGATATCCCAAGAGAAGGCAAAAGCCAAAACAGGTCACATTTAGCTTCATTACTACACTTACATACCATACAAATTTTTCTTAGTCTGGATAAGTTAACTCATTACCTGTCATGACATAGTAATGTTTCCAATAAATTGTTACATGAAAAGGTAGAATGTAAAAATGTTAGCACGGCATGATCTCATCTAAGAAAGACAGGAAAGAAAAAGAAAAACATTCTAAGGAAATGGTTCTCAAATACTCATGTATCAGAGACACCTGGAGGACTTCCTTAAACACACTGCTGGGCCCCACCTGCAAAGTTTCCGACTCAGAAGGTCTGGGATGAGGCTGGAAATTTTGCATTTCTAACAAGTTCTCTGATGTTGTTAGCCTGGAGACTAGACTTTGAAAACCACTGCTGTAAGGAAATATGCCAAGATTCAGCGGTTACCTATGGAGAGTGGATCTAAGGACAATAATTTTTAATGCTGCATAATATTATTCTATATTTTCAAATGTTGATAATAAAAAGATATACTTTTCACATCCAGAAAAATACATTAGTATAAAGAACAGGGAAAAGTCAATTTTTAAAATATGTATGTATCAAAAGAGTCAATCCTCTAGGCTTCCTTTCATGTAAATTCAAAAACAGACAAAACTAACCCATGATGATAAAAATCAGAGTCTTGGCAATGATTTTTAGGCTATGACACCTAAAGCACAGTCAACAAAGTAAAAAATAAATAAGAGGACTAAAAAATGTTTCTGCACAACAAAGGAAACCCTCAACAAAATGAAAAGGCAGGGCTTCCCTGGTGGCGCAGTGGTTAAGAATCCGCCTGCCAATGCAGGGGATACAGGTTCGAGGCCTGGTCTGAGAAGATCCCACATGCCGCGGAGCAACTAAGCCCCTGTGCCACAACTACTGAGCCTGCGCTCTAGAGCCCGTGAGCCACAACTACTGAGCCCACGTGCCACAACTAATGAAGCCTGTGTGCCTAGAGCCCCTGCTCCGCAACAAGAGAAGCCACTGCAATGAGAAGCCCACGCACCGCAACGAAGAGTAGCCCCTGCTCGCCACAACTAGAGAAAGCCCGCGCACAGCAACGAAGACCCAATGCAGCCAAAAATAAATAAATAAAATAAATAAATTTATTTTTTTAAAAAATGAAAAGGCAACCAACAGAATGGACGAAAATATTTGCAAATCACCTCTCTGATAAGGGGTTAATATCCAAAATATATGAAGAACTCACACAGCTCAATAGCAAAAAACCAAATAATCCCATTAAAAATGGGAAAAGGACCTGAATAGACATTTCTCCAGAGAAAATATACAGATGGCCAACAGGTATATGAAAAACGCTCTCAACATCTTTAATCATTGCAGAAACGCAAATCAAAACCACACTGAGATACCACCTCATGCCTGTTAGAATGACTATTATAAAAAAGATAAGAGATAACAAATTTCTGGCCAGGGTGTAGAGGAAAGGAAACCCTTGTGCACTGTTGGTGGGAATGTAAATTGGTGCAGCCACTATGGAAAACAGTATGGAGGTTCCTCAAAAAATTAAAAATAGGGCTTCCCTGGTGGTGCAGTGGTTAAGAAACCACCTGCCAATGCCGGGGACACGGGTTCGAGCCCTGGTCCGGGAAGATCCCACATGGCGCGGAGCAACTAAGGCCGTGCGCCACAACTACTGAGCCTGTGGTCTAGAGCCTGCAAGCCACAGCTACTGAAGCCCGCGTGCCTAGAGCCCGTGCTCCGCAACAAGAGAAGCTTCCGCAACAAGAAGCCCACGCACTGCAATGAAGAGTAGCCCCCACTCGTAGCAACTTGAGAAAGCCCGCACGCAACAACAAAGACCCAGCGCAGCCAAAGATAAATAAATAAAATAAATTTTAAAAAAATTAAAAATAGAACTAGCATATGATACAGTTAATTCCACTTCTGGGAATGTATCTGATGGAAACAAAAACACTATGTCAAAAAGATATCTGCTCCCATGCCCCCACTTTTCCTAGCAGCATTATTTACAGTAGCCAAGATCTGGAAACAACCTGAGTGCTGAATAGATAAAGAATGGATAAGGGACTTCCCTGGTGGCGCAGTGGTTAAGAATCCGCCTGACAACGCAGGGGACACAGGTTCCATCCCTGGTCCGGGAAGATCCCACATGCCTCAGAGCAACTAAGGCCATGAGCCACAACTACTGAGCCTGTGCCCTAGAGCCCGCACACCACAACTACTGAGCACGCGTGCTGCAACTACTGAGGCCTGCGCCCCTAGAACCCATGCTCCGCAACAAGAAAAGCCATCGCAATGAGAAGCCCACACACTGCAACAACGAAAAGTAGCCCCTGCTCGCCACAACTACAGAAAGCCCGCACGCAGCAACGAAGACCCAACACAGCCAAAAACAAATTAAAAAACAAAAAAGAATGGATAAAGAAGTTGTGGTATTTACATAAAATGAAATATTAATCGGCCAAAAAAAAGAAAGAAATCTTGTGGAATCTAAAAACAACAATAACAAAACCAAACTCAGAAAAAAGAGATCAGATTTGTGGTTACCAGAGATACAGGGGGTGAGATGGGGGGATTGGAGGAAGGTGGTCAAAAGGTACAAACTTCCAATTATAAGATAAATAAGTACTGGGGATGTAATGTACAACACTGATGACTATAGTTAACACCGCTGCAGAGTATATCTGAAAGTTAAGAGAGTAAATCCTAAGAGTTCTCATCACAAGGGAAAAATTTTTTTTCCTTTTTTTTGTATCTGTATGAGATGATGGATAACTAAACTTGTGGCAATCATTTCACAACATATGTAAGTCAAGTCACTATGCTATATACCTTAAAGTTATACAGTGCTATATGTCAATTATATCTCAATAGAACTGGAAAAAAATTTTTTTTAATAAATCAGGACAGGAGTTGCCTATGGGGGTGGGAACTGACCAGGTGAGGTCACCAGGAACTTTTCAGAGTGATGGAAATGTTTCCTTGACTGGGGTATACTCAGGTGTATACATTTATCAAAACTAATCTAATTGTATAATTAAGATCTGTACATTTCTCTGTATGAAATTTAACTCATTTAAAAAACACTATAGCCAGGAAAATACAGTGTTGTTTATACACATATAATACAACATCATATATACACACATATACATAATACCTATAATCTTAACTATATAAAACTGGTATGTGCATAAGGCTAATCTGACCAGATAATAGCACAGCAGGTGAAAACAAGTAATTCAGAAGGAAGGCAGGGGTTTTAAATTTTATTTCTATTTTTGCTGTTATAATATTGTTTGAGCAAGAGATTTTTTTAAAAGTTAACAAGAACTCAACTCTTGTTTTGTTCATGCTGCTGGTACTGTGTGCTACCTTTCCAGGAAATGGCCTAAATCTTGCACCGGGAATTCCTGCGGACCAAAGCAGAGTATCCATACAGTGCCTGTGAGTCTGCTGTGCCACCAGATCCCCATCAGGACTGAGGCACTCACTCCCCAAGTGCCCAGGAGTGTTGGCTGTTGAGGGCTCCCAGCTACAACTCCCCTCAGGCCTTGACCTCAGCCAAGGAGACCACTCACTCCAGATTATGCCCCCTCCTCAGACACTTGCCTCAATGACTGTGGCATAGGTGGTCCCGCCACACCTTGGACAACTCTGAAGGATCATCCCAGCTTCAGAGATTCCCAGGGGTTGATTCTGCTGCCCTCACTCCCTCAGAGGTGTTGTTGCTGAGAGCAGTTCCATAAACCTACACATAAACTTCCAAAAGCTTGGGACAATTGCTTTCCCCAATGAACAAAAGGTACCATTTTGTAGACTGAATTTCCATCACATCAGCCTGGCTAACAAGGCAAAATGAACCCTACAGCCAAAGCATGATGCCGAAAGAAGAAAGCACAGAATGGCAGAGGGTGGAGAGAAGAATTAGGAACGTACACCTCTGTCCTGTCTCCTGGAACATATGAAGTCCAGAGGAAATATCTCAAGGCTGAGTGAACAGGGACTTCCCTGGTAGTCCAGTGGTAAAGAATCCACCTTACAACGCAGGGGACTCGGGTTCGATCCCTGGTCAGGGGACTAAAGATCCCACATGCCATGGGGCAACTAAGCTCACGTGCCACAACTACTGAGCTCGCATGCCTCAACTAGAGAGCCTGCGTGCTGCAAACTACAGAGCCCACGAGCACTGGAGCCTGCGCACCACAACTAGAGAGAAGCTTGTGCACCGCAACGAAGAGCCTGAGCACCACAACGAAAGATCCCGCATGCCTCAACAAAGATCCCACGTGCCGCAACTAAGACCCGACACAGTCAAAAATAAATTAAATAAATAAATAACAAATAAATCTTAAAAAAAAAAAAAAAGACTGCACGAACAAATAGGTACTATACACCTATCTCTTTCATGGTGCTTCTCATATTGTAATCACAGCAGAAGATCATTTGCATGGAAGGTCTTAGACCTGCTCCATTCTGATATTACAGTAGTTCTGGAGTTTCGATATCTTAATGCCAAAATTTGTTTAGTTTGACAATGATCAAACTAAAGTCATTTTTACCTGCCACATCAGATAAATGTTCAAAATCTGTCACAATTTCTGTAGCCACAAGTCCACTGCAATGCCATGGCCACTGTCTATGACAATCTACCTCTGGGCAGCCATCACCAGTCATTCACAGCCCACCAGATCACATCATCTCTTCACAGTACAAAATGTTGTCAGTCTTTACAGTGGTGTGATTTTTGAGCGAGTGATAACATTTTTGACTACAGTAAAATACACATAAGGTTTATCACCTTAACCATTTTTAAGTGTACAGTTCAGTGACATTAAGTATATTCACATTGCTGTGCTACCACCACCGTCTATCTCAGGAACATTTTCATCACCCCAAACTGAAACCCTGTACCCATTCCCCAGCTCCTGGAAACCTTCATTCTACTTTCTGTCTCTGATTTTGACTGCTCTAGATCTCTAATATAAGTGGAATCATACAGTATTTGCCCTTTTGTGACTAGAAGATTTCACTTAGCATAATGTCCTCAAGGTTCATCCATGTAGTAGCATGTGTCAGAATTTCATTCTTTTTTTAAGCCTAAATAATATTCCATTGTTTGTATAGACCACATTTTGTTTATCCATTCATCCATCGATGGACACTTGAGTTGTTTCCACATTTTGGCTATTGTGATTAATGCTGCTATGAACATTGTTGTATAAATATTTGTTCAAATCCCTGCTTTCAGTTCTTGTGTGTATATATCCAGAAGTAGAATTGCTGGATCATATGGTAATTCTATCTTTACTCTTTTAAAGAACTGCCATACCGTTTTCCACAGTGGCTGTACCATTCTACATTTCCATTAACAGTGTACAAGGGTTCCAGTTTCTCCCCATTCCCACCAACACTTGTTATTTTCTATTTTGATAGTAGCCATCTTAATGGGTATGAAGTGATACCTTATCATGGTTTTAATTTGCATTTCTCTAGTGATTTGTGATGTTCAGCATCTGTTCATGAGCTTACTGGCCATTTGTTTAGCTTCTTTGGAGAAATGTCCTATGTCCATTTTTTTTAAATATCTTTATTGGAGTATAATTGCTTTACAGTGGTGTGTTAGTTTCTGCTTTATAACAAAGTGAATCAGTTATACATATACATATGTTCCCATATCCCCTCCCTCTTGCATCTCCCTCCCTCCCACCCTCCCTATCCCACCCCTCTAGGTGGTCACAAAGCACCGAGCTGATCTCCCTGTGCTATGTGGCTGCTTCCCACTAGCTATCTCTTTTACATTTGGTAGTGTATACATGTCCATGCCACTCTCTCACTTCATCCCAGCTTACCCTTCCCCCTCCCCGTGTCCTCAAGTCCATTCTCTACGTCTGCGTCTTTATTCCTGTCCTATCCCTAGGCTATGTCCATTTTTTAATGAGGTTGTTTTTAATGCTGTTGTTGAGTTGTAGGAGTTCTTTATGTATTCTGGATATTAACCCTTTATCAGATAGATGATTTGCAAATATTTTTTCCCATTCTGTTCGTTGCCTTTTCACTCTGTGGCCTTTGTTGCACATAAGTTTTAAATTTTGATGTAGTCCAATTTATCTATTTTTCTGTTGTTGCCTGTGCTTTTGATGTCATATCCAAGAAATCACTGCCAAATTCAATGTCATGAAACTTTTCCCCTATGTTTTCTTCTAAGAGTTTTATAGTTTTAGCTCTTATATTTAGGTCTCGAATCCATTTTGAGGTTATTTTTTTTTCATATGGTATAAAATAAGGGTCCAATTTCATTCATTTGCAAGTCAATATCCAGTTTTCCCAAAACTCTTTGTTGAAAAGACTGTCCTTTCCCCATTGAATGGTATTGGCACCCTAGCGAAAATCATTTGACCATATATATGAGGGTTTGTCTCTGGGCTCTTTATTCCATTGGTCCATATGTCTGTCTGTAAGTGAACGACCACATTTAATATCCTTTTAGAACAACTCTGATGTTCAGCCTCCCAGTTTAAAGTCTTCCACTGAATCTGTTTCCATACATGCTCTTCCAAAAGACTGTACACTTCTTAGGAGCCAAGACCATGTCTAGTTTTTGTAACCTCAGTGCCTGGCACTATACCTGGCACATAGTAGGTGCTCCAAAAATATGTGTCCCAGATGTGGCAAGATCCCAGTGGGCAAGTTTTGCTCATCATATGGCCACCTTGAACGGGGACTCAGCATCTCAGTGCATTCTCAAAAGAGATTAAACTCCACAACACATTAATAAGCAATGTCTATTTTACCAAAGAATTGTTGGGGAGGCAGAAAGGAAAGTTTACACTGCACATAGTGTGACGAGATCTCATAAAAGTCCCTTTAAATATTTTTCTTCTTTTCCCTCAAAGTCTTCTCCCCTGCAGTTAGTTCATTTTTGCTCCTTCTCTTCCTCTTCCTTTTTCTCAGCCTCTAAAAAATATGCTCCATTGTCCCAAAGCTATTCAGTTCTCAGCCTTAGAGTACCAACCCACTCAACCAAATATGAGCCTGGTGGTTAGTTAATGGAGCAGAACCATCTATATATTGTTCTTCAAGCTTAATGCTTAGGAACTCATCTTCACCCCGACCCCAAGCAGCTGATCAAAGTGTTCACCCACCTACATACGTCTCCTGAAATGAGGAAGGATGGGCAGTCCTAAGCGAGGAAAGAATCTACTGCTAAGAAAATAAGACTTTTTTCCATTGGGTTACAAAGATATATGGAGTGAATGAGTTGAGATTATCACTATCAAGCCTCAGTCAATGTCAAGATACAGATGCCTGCCAGAAGCTGCAGTTCCACCTAATCCTAACCCCTTCTCCTGCAGGGCCCCGATCAACTACTCTTCAGTGGGTCCCTGGCTTAACAGAAACCACAGCAAAGCTCTCAGCCTGAGATAAAGAGCCTTCTGGGTCACTAAGGTGTCTCCTAGTGTGCTTTCTCTGGCTCGGTGGGTCTCTAGTTCCTAAGCCCACCTGTCTTGTTGGGCCCTCCTTTATTGGCATCCAGGCCCCACCTGTCTTCCTCGTCTCTGATCCATGTAAGTGCTCTGACCGTTATTACCTCCCTGGTATAGCCTCCAGCCCACTCTGATCTGTCTACCAGACATGGCCCTCTTCCACCCTAGATCCACTGCTTCAGTTCTTTCCTGAACACCGGATACTGAGCTTTTCAGAGAAATAGGAGTAGGATACAGAGTAATTCTGTTATTTAAACACTTACTCTGTGCTGAGTGCTGTGATTAAGAGTTCTTAACCAGCATGTTTGGGTTGAATGCTGCTCTGCCACTCATAAGATATGTGACCTTGGGCAAGTCACTTGACCTTTCTGTACCTCGGTTTTCTCATTTGGAATATAGAGATAATAATATTAAATAATATAGTAAATGCTCAATACACGTTCATTGTTGATATTATTATTATTACTGCTCACATGCATTGGCTTCATTTAATCCTCACAAAAATCTTGTAAGGTAGGTAGTATTCTCCCTGACTCATAGGTTTTACAAAAGAGGAAACTAGAGTTCAGAATAAAGTGAGTAACTTGCCCACGGTTACAGAGTCAGTAAGTGGTAGAAGCAAGATCTAAACGTGGATCTGTTTGACTCCCAGACCCCATGCCCTTGCCATCGTGTCAGACCTCCTCCAAAGGCAACTACCTCCAAAGAGTGGTCAAGGCTCCTTGGGGAAAAGAAAGAGACAAGAGGCCAGCAGCTGGGGCAATTCAGGGAGTGATGGAGAGAGGTGGAATGAATATTAAACCAGAGTTAAAGTAAGCAGCCCCACTTAGTCACTCACTAAGTGCACACGCAACCAGTCTTCAATACCCTCATCTAGAAAATGGGAATGATAGTACTGTGTTTATAACAATAAAAATAATTAGCTCTGTGCTGGGAGCAGTAAATTGGTGTGTGGTATGAGTCATGTGAAAGTACTCTGCATGTTGTGAAATGTATCACAAATGTAAGACTACTATTCAAAGTCAGTATGGGATAGTGGAAGAGACAGTCTTTGGAGTCAAGAGAAATGGGGTCACATTGTAGTAGCTGGGTATACTGGACAGGTTATTTCACTTCTCTGAGCCTCAACGTCCTCTTGAATAGGGATATATCAGACTCTGTCACTTGCAAGTGACAGAAAACCCAACTCAAACAGGCATTTGCATAAAAAGGGAGTTTATTCTGACTCAAGTATTTGGTTTACAGTTGAGGCACACAAACAATGTCGCCAAGTCACAGGCTCTGTCTTAACCTCTTAATTCTATTCTCTGCATTGTTTCATTCTTCTTAAGTTGTAGGCCCCCCATACCAGCACATCAAGATTACATCTAACACCCTAAACAAGAGCAAACAAACTTCTTTCTTGTGCAAGTTCTGTAATTAATTCTCACTGACCTGGCTTGGATCATGTGATGAATCCCTGGACCAACTATTGAAGTTAGGAGATAATAATATTCTGATTGGCCAGGCCCTGGAATAAGAGTGGTGGGATGAGCCCCACTAGAGCTGAGAATGGGGAAAAGGGAGCGGTTCCCCAAAAGACAAAATGCTATTGCCTGAAAAGGGGGGAATGGATGCTGAGCCAGCAGCAACAGATGTCCGTTACAGGGGATGCGATGGCCACCTCATGGAGCTGTCTCTAGGTTTAAATGAGCCGTGCATATAAGTAGGAGATTGCGATGATTGTAGAGGAAGACAGGGCTCTACAAAGTAACATCCAAGCTACTGAGAAATCAGTCTGATGAGAACAAAATCAGTGCCCTGATGAAGCCAATGGAAAGTCCCAGGATAGGCAGTAAGGTGGTGGAACCCACACTGGACTGGTGCTGGGGCAAAAGTCAAGGTCAGCCCCACAAGGGGTGAGGTTTAGGGCTCAGAATGGGCAGGTGATGAGATGTGGTTGGGATTGTGGCCAAAAGGCCAATGCTGGCAGAGCTGTGCCCCTGGCTTTCGGTTGAGTGGACAGCCTGTCCGCCTAAAAAGGCCAGGCCCAGCAGGCGAAGGAAACCATAGCAACCACAAGTTAAGGAAGACAGATGAAAAGCTTGTAAACACAGCTTCCAGCCATGTGGCATAGCTTTGGGCTCCTAGGAGACAGCCACATAAAGACCAGTCTGGCTCATGGCGACCAGGCAAAGGGGACTATTTCTGGACTCAACTGTGGGCTGACGCAGTCTGCAAACTAGACAAGCAAACAGGCAGCACAGACAGACATCACTACTACAAAAGCAGAGTCTCCATGTAGCGCACTTCTAGTTGCTCACGTGTGCGGAGCAGCAGGTTGGCTCTCTTTGCCCACGCCATTTCATGCCCCGCTCCCCTTCCCATCTCCATGAAAACTTCTGACCCAGCCTCAGTGCTGGGTGGAAAGTGACTGTTTACAGAGTGGCGGCAACTGGGAAACCTACTAAGAAGCTCTGTGTTTCTCTGTCATAAATAACCAGCTGTCTCGTGCAATTTCCTGAGCTGCACAACCAGCAATGACTACCTGCCTTTCCATCCATCATCAGGCAGTGATTGTGGGTCCTCAGCATGATGCTGACAAGTCCATTTTTCAAGGCCATGGCCAAGCCCGCTTTTCACTATTGGAGAGTTAACCGTAACTCTGCAATGCCGGGTATGACAGTACCCACACAGAAAAGACATTTAGTAGGAAAAAAAATCTGTTTTTTCTCCAATCAGATGTTCCAAAGAGAAAAATCAGCAAACTCTTTTTTTCCTGATAAATCCTTGAAATTTTAGGTGCACAGAACCCAAACAGTAACTATGGCAACGCAAGCCACTCCAATAAGACTAACACAGATTATTTCCAGCACAATAGCCTGGCTTGTGCTCAGAAAGCAGAGGTAATGTTGGCTGAAAGCAATTCCTGAATTGGTGGGGGGGATAAAATCCTCCAGCAGTGGAAGCTTCATGCTTAGGTTTCTGGTTTCAGGCCCCTAGGATTCAGTGGCAAGATGAATTAACTACTGGATTAATATCTTGCCACTCCATACTATTGAACTGGCAGCCTCTTCACACTCTGCTTGGGCTTCTTCACTTCCAACCACAAAGCCATTCAAACCCCAGGACTCACAGTGACAGCAAAAAGAATATGGGCTGTAAGAAGTACAGAATCAGGCAGTTTGAACAGACGTTAGGGATCACCTGGACTGGGAGCCTCTTGAAGTCAGGAGAATATGCTACGTGTTCTGCACAGAGCTGAGGGCCTGACTCAAGGTGGGTGAAGCTCTGTCTAATCTCACTTGTTTTACAGATGAGGAAACCAAGACCCAGGACTTGGCCATGCTCACTCAGAATCAGGAGATGACAGGGACTCCTGGTTAAGGCCACTGGCTGTGGAACAGGACAGAGTGGGGTCTGCATCATGGCTGTTAGATTCTGGGCAAGTCACTTAACTTCTTTGAACCTGGGTTTACTTAAGAGTAACAATAATTACAATGATAATAATAATAATAGGGACTTCCCTGGTGGCACAGTGGTTAAGAATCCACCTGCCAATGCAGGGGACACGGGTTCGATCCCTGGTCTGGGGAAGATCCCACATGCCGCGGAGCAGCTAAGCCCGTGCACCACAACTACTGAGCCTGTGCTCTAGAGCCCACGAGCCACAACTACTGAGCCCACATGCCACAACTACTGAAGCTCGCCTGCCTAGAGCCCGTGCTCCACAACAAGAGAAGCCACCGCAGTGAGAAGCCCACATACCGCAACGAAGAGAGCCCCCGCTCGCCGCAACTAGAGAAAGCCCGCACGCAGCAACGAAGACCCAACGCAGCCATAAATAAATAAATAAATAAATAAATTTTAATAATAATAATAATAATAAGGCCTACCTTTTAAGGTTGTTGTAGGAATAAATGAAGTAATCCATGTAGATCCATGTAGTGTATTTAGCGTACAATAGGGGCTCCCAAAATAACTAATACTATTATTATTAGTGGCAAAGCCAGAACTAGACCAGTTTCCCCCCAGAAGACTTGTGCATAATGCAAGAGGAAATCCAACTTCATCTTAATCTATAGGACCACTTCTTTCCATACCCCATCTTCTTCTGACATAAACTGACCATTTAACCAATTCACATTTAACAATCTTTCCTTGTGCAGTGGTTCTCAAACATTTTGGTCTCAGGATCCTTTTCCACACTTAAAAATTACTGAAGATTCCCAAAGAGCTTTTGTTTATATGGGTTTTCAAAACTATTTATTAGTCTATTTTAAAATAACAATAATAACCTCATTACATTTTAATATTAATTACATATTTTCATGAAATATAACTATTTTCCAAAACAAAAAAAAATTTAATGAGAAGAGTGGCATTGCTTTACATTTATGCAAATTTCTTTAATGTCTGGCTTGATAGAGAGCAGCTAGGTTCTCATATCTGTTTCTGCATTCAATCTATTGTAATGAGTTGTTTGAAGGACATGAAGAAAATACGGTCTCACACAGATACATAGTGGGAATAGGAAGGAATACTTAATAGACTTCAGATAATTGTGAATTTTCTTCTCTGATAATCAACTACATCAAAACTCAGCAAGTGTTAGTTTCTTAAAGATTAGTTGCATGTAGAATCTGAAACCAAATCAGTGAACTCTGTTATATTAAATTCTATCGGCTTTCATGCACTTTGAATGGATTTCTTTTTTACCTATGCATGATTCTTTAACATCATGCATTGGTCATTTGGAAAATACTGGCTCACTGAGTTATGCAGACCTTCCAAATGTTGTCACATTTCACTATACAAGATCACATTCATTAACATCACTGCCAGTCTCAGGAGATAAGTCTTTAAGTGTTAGGAAGCTGTCAAGTTAATAGTGGAAGATATTCTAATTTTTACTTGAAAGCTTGAATTTGATCTTTGATAACAAATACTGTCAGTGTTTTCCTTGACAGGCTAATTTCAATTATTTTTGAGAAATTTTCTGCCACATACCCAAGCTGGAGTAACTATAGTTTTTTGTTAAAAGATAATTTTTTAAAAAGGTAAAACTGTAACTCTCATACAGATATAAAATGACCACGTTAAAGATATTATTTAAATCATAATGAGAGAATCAAGCAGATGTTTGAACCAGTTCAAAGGAGAAGCTAAAGAAGCACAAATTTATAATGAATAAAAGAATGTTGAAATGAATGCGCACATGGCACAGAACTGGCTTTTTCATAGAGGGGGATGGGGTATCCCTCCACCAGACACAAGTAATTTGCATATCTATAGAAAAGAATTATTTTGCATTGCTATCAGTTAACTACAACTTACAGAGTTGCAAAATAGCTCCATAGAATCCTAACCAGCTAAGTATGTGCTATACACAACGCACAGTTTTCCTCTGAAGCACAAACCTTCCCTACAGTCTTCTGTCACTCATTCTTTCGAGTAAAAAAATGGTGTTTTGTGAAACAAGCAGCTAGTTCAACTAACAGCTCAACAGTTGCACAAGCACTCTTCCTGAGACAATCATCCTACTTTGGTATGCAACACAAGTAACACTAGGAAAGATTGGTGCCACTGCCTTGATTTCTGCTAAGGTGCCAGTGGCTTTAGCCACCATCGCTTTTGCACCATTAGTGCAAATGTCAACATGGTGAAATGACAAATGATAGTCTTAGTATTAATCTAAGGATATTTTTTACCTTGAGGACCCCCTGACAGGGTCATGAGGAATCTCAGGGTTCCGTGAATGTTCTAGAATCACTGCCCTGAAGTATGTTGTTGATCAAGGTAATGACCTAAAGAAGAATGAGCAAATAGCAAAAAGCCGGACATCTGCAAATTGAAAAATCAGACCTCACATGGGTCACTGCTTGGGGAGGGAAAAGTGATCAGTGAGAATCTGGGAACAGTGCCATGGAGTTGGGGGGATGGAGAATTTAAACAATAATAAAACCCACTAAAAGTTGGTATACTTTGTTGTTAGTGTACTGGCAATTCCAAACAACGCCACTGATGAAATACTCCTCCCCACGTGGGCAGACCATTCGCATTGCTCCCCACTTGTTCACAGCTGTCCAGAAGTACAGACCCAAGTGAGACACAGGAGTTCCCTAGCATTAGAGCTGCAGACTGTATAGGGGAGAGACGGCAGCCATTCTGTTCCTATTCTTTTAGTAACTGACAAGTAATCTGACAAGCATGGATGCTTGTCAAAATCCAAATGGATCAGTATCTTGATCCTCCTCTCCTCCCCCAAAATAAGGATGATAACTCTTCAACTTTAATCACATTCTCCCCAAATTCTGAACCATTATCATAAACCTCAATATCATCTTGTTTTTTTTTAATCTTACAAGACATTGTTTTTGTCTTATAGAGTTGACTTTCTTATTCATCCACATATTTATCATTTTCTTTGCTCTTCATTCCTTCTTGCATCTCAGACCTTCCTCTGCCTAAAGTATATTCTTTAGAATTTCCTTTGGTGAGTCTGCTGGTGATGACTTCTCACAGATTTTGTCTGCATATCCTCCTTTAAAAATAGTTTTGCTACATATATAATCGTAGGTTCACAGTTATTTTTCTCTCAGAACATTTAAGATATTTCAATGGTTTCTACTATTGCTGTTGAGAGGACAACTGTCAGGATAACTACCATTCTTTAAAGATGATCTGTCTTTCTCTCTGATTGCTTTAAGATCTTCTCTTGGTCTTACCGTTCTGCAGTTTCATTTATGCTATGTGCAGGTGTGGATTTCTTTTTATCTTACATGAGATTCACTGGGCTTCCTGAATGTGTTAACAGGTGTCTTTCAGCAACACTGAAAAATTCTCAACTAACATCTGTTCAAATATTGTCTCTGCAACATTCTTTCTCTCCTCTTCTTCCGGAACACCAATTATACGTGTATAAAATTATTTAATTCTATCTTCCAGATCACTTAATCTCTCATATTTTCCACCCCTTTGTGTCTCTGTGCTGCATATTGATATGTGAAAAATATGTGAACATATTTTTTAGAACTCTCCCCCAGGTTACTGATTCTCTCCTCAATGTTGTCTAATTAACTGCTGAATCCATAATCTTTTATTTCTAGAAATTCTTTTTTTAATATACTTTGTCAGTTTTACAGTCTAATTCTTTATTTGTAATTTTATTTCTTATTTCTTTAAACATATTAAAATACTTCTTATATATTCTGTGATAATGCCACTATCTATAGTCTTCATGGGTCTGATTCTGCTGCCTGCTGTTTCTGCTGGCTCAGTACTCATGTTGCCTCGCTTCCTTATGTATTTTTACCATTTTTGAGCATGAGCTGAAATTTCTTAAAACTTTATCATGAAGAATTCCTTGAGGCCTGGGGAAGACAGGTTCCTCTACGGGGTGTGCATTTGGTTCTGCTAGGTACCTCGAGGATACTACTAACCTAGAATCACTTTGGTTGTGTGAATTCATGCTATAGATCCTTATAAGGATTGACTTATGATTACAAATTTTCAGGGAAGATTTTTTTTGACCCTCCACCCAGGCCCGGTCTTCAAGATAAGCAACTATTTTTATTCTTCAGGTGACAGGTTTATTTGTAAATCACCCTTGCACTAAAGTGCCTTTACAGTGAGGTATGGCCATTTGAGGTCCTCACTTTATGGAAAGGGTCCTATTAGACCCCTACCTTAGGCAGGTTCTAGGTTTCACTTTCTGTCTCCCCATGAAAAACTAAAGCTCAAAAATCAGCCAGTTCAGATGGGAACATACTGTATAGCACAGGGAACTCTACCTAATGCACTGTGATAACCTAAATGGGAGGGAAGTCCAAAAGGGAGGAGATATCTGTATGTGTATGACTGAATCATTTTGTTGTGCACTGGAGGCTAACACAACATTGTAAAGCGACCATACTCCAGTACAAATTAATTTTAAAAAAATCAGCCAGTTCAGCAAGTATCTTTGAGGCAAAAGCCAGCTTTGGGATTCTGCTTACTTTACTTACTTAGTTTTTGGTCTTTGAGGATTCCTTAATAACTTGTTGGCTCATGAACACATTTTTTAATGGCTTTTTATGTCATCTAGCACATTTAGTTGTCTTCAGCAGGAGGATCAGTCAGGGTAAGCCATTCCACTACACTGCAAGAAATGAAAGTCTACATAAAAGCATGTGGTGCATAAATGATGATTTATCTGATGCAGTTTGGTTGTGTGGAACAGGAATGAGGGAGAGCAGCAAGGTCACAGCTAGGTTTATACTTGAAAAGCTCAGCAGGGGCTAGCGAAAGAAGGGCCTTGAATGTCATTCTATATTTGAACTTTATTGAGTAGGTAATGGAGGTTCTTCCAACTCTGGACTACAAGATTCATAAAGTTTTTCATATACTAACACCTTAGGATTCTATTATTGTTTCCTTGAAAGTAGTGTTTCGCAAAGTGTGGCCAAGTTCCACCTGCATCAGAATCCTCTAGGTAACTTATCAAAACTTGCAGATTTCCAAGCCCCATCCCGAACCTACTGAATCAGTATCCTCAGAGAAGGAAGGTGGGAAAGAGACCACTAAAGGATTGGAAAATCATTTTAATAAGATAGAGTAAAAACTTGCAGAGCATGTCTCTTGCTATAAGGATGAGTATTATTTCATTAAACCTTTATTTAGGTGTTATAAAGTGTGTGTATATGTGTACCTGTGTGTGCACACACACACTGGGCCAAGCTGTAAAATGTATTCCATGCATTGAGGTCAAAAAAGTTGAGGTCAAAAAAGCTGTAAAATGTGTTTTATGCATTGAGGTCAAAAAAGTTAGACAATCATTATCTTAGAGGATGCCCTTTATATTGTTTTTCATCAGACTTTACCTGTAATTAAAATATTGTGAGAAAAGGAATGCAGTATAATTTCCCCTTGAATAACCCTACCCATAGCATGCTGGGACACATCTATGTTTGTACATAAATCAATTAACTTGGGCACTTCTTGACTCAAAATGAAGTGATGAAAAAGCATCTCTATGAATCTGGTATGGGTGGAAACATGACGTTAATTGTCACCTATGCAAGAACTGTTTTCTTCTTTTCCTCAATAGATTACAAAGCCTGTGTTCCAGCTCTCATCACATCTCAGCAACCCTATACTTCAGGAAATGAAGTATCACAAAATCCTGGCACAATTGACTCCAAAGGACTGAGTGGCTCCTTTTGCTGTGGAGGATTTTGTTGTACTAGGTATTGCTCCCACAAGTGGTCGTAGGTTGTTGCCTGGAATGCCTTTTGCTATTTGGATACTTTTTTCCTTTTTACTTGTACTTGCTTCAATCTGTGGCTTATTCTCTCAAAACACCAATAAACAAGGACAAATACAAATTTATCCATTCAAGCATCAACACCAAACACACACACACAAATTGTTGTCTTAAATAGACTTTGCAATTTCAATCATTCACATAATGCCTTGAGTATGTTTTCCATTTCCAAATACCTCTAGTACTTTTACCTTTTTTCTTTAAATTGAATCACATTTTTACATAAAAAAAGTTTTCATAAGGAACACTTTATACTCCTTTTGCAAAAGGAAAACTAGCATCACTTGCCAAAAAGGAAGGTAACTGTAAAAATAAATGTGAGGGAAGGAAAACCAAGTTATCAGAGTCAAATTAGATTCCGTCACCTGCCAGGCCTTTGAACCTGAATGCAGCCTGTTCTCCTTGTTTGAAAAAGAGATGCGAATGAGGACCAGACTCTTGCTCTGTGATGCTATCAAAAGGCATGAGAGATTGGAAAAGGAAATAACTTTTTTGATAGTGATTCATTTTGTTTTAAGGCTGAGCAGGTAGTTCTTAGAATTGTCTCCTGTTTCATTAGTATTTCAGATTTTAGGAAAGGATGGTATAGATTTGTTTCTCAAACTGTAGTGTAAATCAGAATCACCTGAAGGGCCTGTTAGAACACAGATGGCTGGGCGTCATTCCCAGTTTCTGATTCAGCAGGTGAGACCCAGGAATTTGTATTTCTAACAAGTTTCCAGGTGGTGCTGATGCAGTGGGTGCAGACCACGCTTTGGGAACCACTGCACAGGTAAATCCGACATATCTGTCACAAACTTGTTTAAGAGGGTCCCTCCTCTGCACTCTCTAGCCCCGTTAAACTGCTCCTAACCACTTCTTGTTCATCTTCCTCATTCCCAGTCTTTTCACCCAAACCATTTTATTATCCTCCCTTCACAAATCCCATGCTTTGAAATACTTTTTGTCTATCAAACAAAACACACTTATCAAGTAATAATTCGTTTTTTCATGTTTTATTAATCAAAGACAAGGGTAACTGCCAATCAGAGCTTCCAATCAGCATAGGGTAACTGGTGTTTCTATTCTGTAACTGACTTGTTATAATTCTAGCCCAGAACAAAGAAACCTGATATTTTAGTTTAAATTGCATGTGCATCTAATCACTGGTATATATGAGCTTTTTTGGTTACTCTTTTTTGAAGTCCTGAAAATAACTCACAGGCACCCCCTCCCTCCTTCCCTCATTACCCCGTGGGGCTGGGAAGCTCAGGTTGGGACCACCTGGTATCTATCACTCATCTGGTAATTAATCACTGATTATCTTCTGTCATTTCTTCTATTGTTGTCCCTTAACAGCATGAAAGGACTGCATCTGGCCCTTCTTTGTAAACTGCATGGTACCTTGCTTAGGGCTTTAGAATATTAACATCTCCCCAAAAAAGGAAGAAAAAAAAAAAACCCAAAAACGATTTATTTCATGTTTGACTATACTACAATTGTATCCAGGGGAGAACAACACAATGAAAGAATATTTGCAGTAAAATAGACCAGTATTGTAAATAGGTGACAAACTCAAAAGTTACCCTTTGGGGAAGGAAAGTGAGTCAACAAAACAATTAATTTCCAGGGTTGGTAAAGAGACTTGAAAATAAATACTTGCCTTCTTAAGTTCACCAGGATATGATTCCATTGGATTGCTCTGCCTGGGGCCTCCTGGAAGGCTGTTAGGAGGAAATGTTGGAAATGAGTCTGATTTAATCACAAGCAGACAAACTGGGGATTTGGAGTGATGGTAAGGTCTTAATGAATCAGACACAACTCTGCCTTCCTCAAGAGTATGTGACTTCCTTTTTCCAAAACTCCACTTAAAGCTCTTGTCCTCCTGGAAGCCATCCCTGGTGGTGATTACTATCACCCCACCCCCACCTGATTCTGATCACATTTTATTCTGAACTCTCTTAGCAATATGGACTCACTGCATGTTGCTTTGAAATTGCTACTGAAGCTTTTTCAAGCGGGTATGTGGGTGTGGGTGTGGATGTAAGTGTGCGTATGTGTGTATTTGGGAAGGCACCCTTCTTCCCTCTAAAAAATAGCTCCCCACCCACCTGTGACAAAGACCTAAAGCTTGCCTATGATAATTTCTTTGATGACCTTGTTTATGCCGGGCATCTTCTTTCAACATGCCAGTGACAGTAAGCTGTTATCCATCATTAATCTGTTGGTGCCCCTTCCTGCCCTTTGCTGATGATGCTCAAATAGTACTGCTAGCACTGCTTTGGGGAGTTCCACCAAGGAAATTCCAAGGAAATCTTTTGACTACTGATGACTCCAGAAAAGATGCAAAAAGCAAGGTTTTAGGTTGTTGTTTTACTTGTTCCAATGACTTATTAGATTTAGCTAATTACACAGCTTATCAAAGTAAAAGATCTGTGTGCCATGTGATGGTCTACCCCATCATTCATGCCTGATTGAATAACATGGTTAAAATCCAAGGAGCTCCTCCTCTAATGAAGTTCCTGCTCTGTCCGTTGCTACGGCAACTTAGGGCCATAGTCCAAGATGACAGCAAATATATTAAATATTGCAGCAAATCCATTTTCTCCCTGCTTTAGTGACCTCAGAGCCAAGACTATATTTGACAGTGTACAAGTATAGAAGAAGTATTGCGCCTGCGATTTTTTTTCTTTTTCAACATGGAAACCAATCACATTTATATTCACAAGCACAGTGTCATCCATGTAGCAGGCACTGAAAAAATACTTGAGGAAAATTAGTTATACATGATGCATTAACTACACACGTATATTGTCTCTTTTTCCTGAGACCTCACCAAAATGACAGTAAAAGAATTTAAAAGGAGTATGTTCACATAGATGAAGAAAATGGGACATGATACCACAGTAAGCAAGTGATTTCCACTCTTTGTTTTCAGCTCTTTTTTAAATTGTGGTAAAATATACACAACATAAAATTTACCATTTTAGTCATATTTAAGTGTACAGTTCAGTGGTATTAAGTACATTCACATTATTGTGCAACCTCATCACCATCCACCTCCAGAACTTTCTCATCATCCCAAACTGAAACCCTGGAGCCATTAAATAATAACTCCCTATCCCCCTTCCCTCAGCCCATGGTAACCCCTATTCTATTTTTTGTCTCTACATCTTTGACTACCCTAAGTAGTGGAATATAAGTGGAATCAGACAATATTTGTCCTGTTGTGACTGGCTTATTTCACTTAACATGATGTCTTTAAGGCTTAGCCATGTTATAGCATGTGTCAGAATTTCATTCCTTTTTTTTCCCCTACAAAATCAGACTATATTTCATTTTCAGCTTTACTGAGGAATAACTGATAGAATCTTATTCCTTTTTGAGGCTGAATAATATTCCACTGTATGGCTATTACTACCCTTTGTTTATCCATTTATCCATCAATGGACATTCTGGCAGTTTCCACCTTTTGGCTATTGTGAATAACGCTGCCATGAACACTGGTGTGCAAATATTTATTCAAGTCCCTGCTTTCAAAACTTTTGTGTATATACCCAGAAGTGGAATTGCTGAATCAAATGGTAATTCTATGTTTAACTTTTTGAGGAAACATTATTTTCCACAGCAGCTGCACCATTTCATATTCCCACCAACAATGTGCAAGGGTTCCAATTTCTCCATATCCACCCCAACACTGTTGTTTTTTGTTTTGGGTTTGTTTTAATAATAAGCCAGCCTAATGGGTATGAAGTGGCATTTCATTGTGGTTTTGATTTGCATTTCCCTGATGGCTGGTGATGTGGAGCAGCTTTTTATGTGCTTATTGGCATTTATTCTGTTCCTTTTTAAAAGATGGAAAGCAGATGGAGGAATGGTAACATCATAGCAGAGCAAGGGAGGGGGAGTGGGGAAGGGGGTTACAGGTGAGAAGCAAACTGATTGCCCCACAAAACCTCTGAAAGATTTGGCCCACGATAAAAGGATGGAACACAGTAAGGATCAGAGCTGAAAACATCCTCTGCCCCAGAAGCCAAGCAGTTACTCTTTACCCAGGCAGGAGAATGGAAGCTTGATCCCTGGCGGATCTGAACTGGGGAGGCCCTAGATTCCAGTACAACTGGCACAGTAGCCAGCAGGAGTGAGGTAAGCTCTGGAAATAGGGAGACTCAGCGAGAGTGCATCCTGAGCAGTGGGAACCCCAGTCCTCTTCCTCGACTCTGCTCCCCAAATGCAGGCAACGTGTGTTACCCCTAGACAGCAGGTGAGAGGATTCTTCTCCTAAGAAACTGAACTGCCCCAGAGGAAGAAAACCATAGATAATAACATCTGGGGTTCCCCTAACAAAACAGCAAGACCCCCACCAAAAACCCAACAGTAAAGGCTTCCACTTGATAAGTTCTGTATGTACATATAGGGCTTACACTTAGGTCTTTCTTTTGCCTTTTTTTATTGAAATATAGTTGATTTACAGTGTGTCAGTTTCAAGTGTACAGCAAGGTGATTCAGTTATATATATGGAAAAGAATTTTTATATATGTATATATTTATGTATATTTATGTTCTTTTTAAATTTTCCACTATAGGTTATTACAAAATACTGAGTTTACTTCCCTGTGCTATAAGTAGGTCCTTGTTGGTTATATTTTATATACAGTAGTGTTTATATTTTCATCCCAAACTCCTAATTTATCCTTCCCACCTCCAATTAGGTCTTGCGCCTTACTCTAAAATATGGAGTGATAACTAAGGGTCACCAGACACTGGAGGAAAGCCCCCATCATGAAAGACAGAGACCAAAACAAACCACCCCCCCCAAACAAAAATTGGATCAGCAAGAAACAGATCATGCCAGAAACAGAAGAAAGCTTCAAATAAAAATTACAATTAATACTCCTAGAGAGTTCAGAGAAGATATCGCATCCATCAATTTTTTATTTTTCTTTTAATTTTATTTATTTATTTTTGGCTGTGTTGGGTCTTCGTTGCTGTGCGCAGGCTTTCTCTAGCTGCGGCGAGCGGGGGCTACTCCTCACTGCAGTGCACAGGCTACTCATTGCGGTGGCTTCTCTTGTTGCGGAGCACGGCCTCTGGGCGCATAGGCTTCAGTAGTTGTGGCTCGTGGGCTCTAGAGAGCAGGCCCAGTAGTTTTGGCGCACGGGCTTAGTTACTCCGTGGCATGTGGGATCTTCCCAGACCAGGGCTCAAACCCGCGTCCCCTGCATTGGCAGGCGGATTCTTAACCACTGCGCCACCAGGGAAGTCCCATCAATTTTTTAAAAGCAGTATATTATGAAAAATACAAAGAGCCCTTGGAAATCAAAAGTGATCATCAATGTTAAAAAGTTAATAGACAGGTTGGAAGTAATAAAAAGGCAAAATGATGGAAAATAATAAGGATAGTATAAGGATAAAATATTTAGGGAATCATTTGAATTCAACATCCAAATAAGAAAACAGAGGAGGAAAAGATTATCAAAGAAATAATTTAAGAAAAATTTCCTGGAACTGAAGGACCCAAGTCTCCAACTGAAAGCCTAATGAATGAAGAAAGACGAATGCCAAGTTTCAGCATACCAGGGATACAGAGAAGAACTACAAGTGTCCAGAAAGATAAGTCACATACAAAGAAATAGGATTAAAAATGGCATTGGACTTCTCAAAAATGACCCTAGAAGCTAGAAGACAATGGAACAATGTCTTTAAGGGAAAATAATTTGCAACCTGAATTCTATATGGCCAAACTGCAAATCCAGAGTGAGGGCAGAAAAAAAGACATTTTCAAATAAGCAAGAACTCAAAAAAATATATCTCCCATGTATCATTTCTTAGAAAGCAACAGAAGGAAAAGTGTCACCAAAACCAGGAAGTAAAGAAAGACCTGGGACCCAGGAAACAGGGGTTCCAACATAAAAGAAAAGAGAACTCCCGGAATAATAGTTATTATTTACTTTATCATTACTTTAGGTGAAAGGCATAAAGTAAAACCTGTCTGTACTAGAGGAGGAAGGCTTCAAGGAGGAAAGTTCCAGATAGAGGGGTATACACACTTGAGCATGAAAAACTATTGATAGGACATGAAAGTTCTAATTAGAAAGAAAAGGACAGGTACATAGAAAATAATGCAAGTAAAACAAACAAACAGGGACTTCCCTGGTGGCACAGTGGTTAAGAAGCCGCCTGCCAATGCAGGAGACACAGGTTCAAGCCCTGGTCCGGAGATCCCACACGCCACGGAGCAACTAAGCCCGTGAGCCACAACTACTGGGCCTGCGCTCTAGAGCCCGCGAGCCACAACTACTGAGCCTGTGTGCCACAACTACTGAAGCCCGTGCTCCTAGAGCCCGTGCTCCGCAACAAGAGAAGCCACCGCAATGAGGAGCCTGCGCACCACAACAAAGAGTAGCCCCCGCTCACCACAACTAGAGAAAGCCCGCGCCCAGCAGTGAAAACCCAACACAGCCAAAACAAATAAACTAATTAAATAAATAAATTTATTTAAAAAAAAAAAATCAAATATTATGAACTCCAGAAAAAACAAAAAGGTATACAAGGAAGGAAATATAATCACAGTATACTTTTTGGCTTTGCAATGGACAATAATTATATAAACGTAATATGATATCAATAAATATTGATTATAGGGGTTTACAGGAAAAGATAGAAGGCAAGTAACTGACAGACATTTTAATCTCAGATAACACCAAGTCAGTAAGTGATTTCTATAACTGATAAATAAATAAACAGTATCAGTATTTTATTTTGATATGTAGCAATAAATATCTTTATGGTTGAAATTGAAAACTTTTGGGTAAATGATGGCCTCATGGGTCTTCTCTGACTTAGATTCTTTTTTGTGGAAATAGTGTAGACTCATTCTCTTTTTTTCATTTAAGTATAGTTGATGTACAATATCATATAAGATACAGGTGTACAATATAGTGATTCACAATTGTTAAAAGTTATACTCCATTTATAGTTATTATAAAATACTGACTATACTCCCTGTTTTGTACAGTGCATCCTTGTAGCTTATTTTATACATACTAGTTTACATCTCTTAATACCCTATCCCTGTATTGCCCCTCCCCCCTTCCTTCTCCCCACTGATAACCACTAGTTTGTTCTCTAAATCTCTGAGTCTGTTTCTTTCTTGTTATATTCACTAGTTTGTGGTATTTTTTAGATTCCACATACAAGTGATATCATACAGTATTTGTCTTTCTCTATCTGACTTATTTCACTTAGCATAATGCCCTCCAAGTTCATCCATGTTGTTGCAAATGTCAATTTTTCATTCTTTTTTATGGCTGAGTAATGTTCCATTGTGCGCACGCACATGCGTGTGTGTGTGTGTGTGTGTGTGTGTGTGTCACATCTTCTTCATCCATTCATCTGTTGATGGACACTTAGGTTGCTTCCATATCTTGGCTATTGTAAATAATGCTGCTATGAACACTGGGGTGCATGTATATTTTTGAATTAGTGTTTTTGTTTTTTCAGATATATACCCAGAAGTGGAATTGCTGGGTCATATGGTAGTTCTATTTTTAGTTTTTTGAGAAACCTCCATACTGTTTTCCACAATGGCTGCACGAATTTACATTCCCAACAACAGTGTACAAGGGCTTCCTTTTCTCCACATCCTCACCAACATTTGTTATTGGTGTTCTTTTTGATGATAGCTATTCTGACAGCTATGAGGTGATATCACACTGTGGTTTTGATTTGCATTTCCTTGATGATTAGTGATGTTAAGCATCTTTTCATGTGCCTGTTGGCCATCTCCATTTCCTGTTTATTAAAATGTCTATTATTAAAATGCCCATGAAAGATATTGAAGACAACACAAACAGATGGAAAGATATACCTTGTTCTTGGATTGGAAGAATTAATATTGTCAAAATGACCATACTACCCAAGGCAAACTACGGATTCAATGCAATACCTATCAAAACACCAATGGCATTTTTCACAGAACTAGAACAAATAGTTTTTAAATTTGTACGGAAAGACAAAAAACCCCGAATAGACAAAACAATCTTGAAAAAGAAGAATAGAGTTGGAAGAATCACGCTCCCTGACTTCACACTATACTACAAAGCTACAGTAATCAAAACAGCATGATACTGGCACAAAAACAGACACGTAGCTCAGTGGACACAATAGAGAGCCTAGAAATAAACCCATGTACTTACGGTCAATTAATCTATTACAAAGTAAGAAAGCATATACAATGGAGAAAAGACAGTCTTCAATGAGTTGTGCTGGGAAAACCGGACAGCTACATGCAAAAGAATGAAATTAGAACATTCTCTAACACCATATACAAAAATAAACTCAAAATGGGTTAAAGACCTAAATGTAAGACCAGAAACCATAAAACTCCTAGAAGAAAACAGGAAAACATAGGCAGAACACTCTTTGACATAAATCATAGCAATATGTTTTTGGATCTGTCTCCTAAAGCAAAGGAAATAAAAACAAAAATAAACAAATGGGACCTAATTAAACTTAAAAGCTTTTGCACAGCAAAGGAGACCACTGACAAAATGAAAAGACAACCGACTGAATGAGAGAAAATATTTGCAAATGATATGACCAATAAGGGATTAATATCCAAAATATATAAACAGCTCATACAACTCGACATCAAAAAAACATTCTTTACCAGGTTCCCAGAGTCAGTATGGAAGAATAATAGTTAAGAGTACACATTCTGGATTCAGATGGCCTGAGTGCTCAGCTTGACTCTGCCACTTCTTATTAGCTGGGTGAATTGGGGCAGGTTAATGCACCACTTTGCCTCAGTTTCCCCATATGTAAAATAGGAAACATAACAATACCCACCCGACAGGATTATTGTGAGAATTAAATAATGCACGTAAAGCACTTAGCATTCTTGGGGGACACTGTACACATTCATAAAGTGTCAGTGATCACTACTATCATCCCCTAGTATGGTTCTATCAGGATATGCCACCCCCCACCTTTCAGTGCCCTTCTGAAAACGTCACTACGCTAGAGTGACAGGTGAAGGACACAGAACAGGTAAGTGGAATTCAACTCCTACTCCTCAGTTAGAAATAGCTAAGTCCTAAATGCAAAGCTCTACAGGCTTGGTGTCTTCCTCCACCTTGTTCTTTCCTGCTTGGGACAAGAACTGAAGACAATTTGGGGTAATACTATAAGGAGCAGTTAACAACAGGAGCCAGAAGTCAGACAGACCAGGTCAAATACTTGCTTCCCACCTATTAATCACATGAGCAGAGGCTAATTACCTGACTCTATGGGCTGAATTGTGTCCCCTCAAAATGTGTTTGTTGCAGTCCTAACCCTCAGTACCTCAGAATGTGACTGTATTTGGAGACAGGTGATGAAGTGTGATGAAGGTAAAATGAGGTGATGAAGATAAAATGAGGTCATGTGGGAGGCCCTAATCCTATAGGACTGGTGTCCTTCTGAAAAGAGGAGATCACGACACAGACACACACAGAAGAAAGACCATGTGAGGACACAGGGAGAAGACAGTCATCTACAAGCCAAGGAGGGAGGCCTCGGAAGAAACCAACACTGCTGACACCTTATCTCGAGCGTCCAGCCTCCAGAACTGTGAGGAAATAAATTTCTGTTGTTTAAGCCACTCAGTCTGTGGTAGCTTTTTATGGCAGCCCAAGGTGACTGACACACCTGATCTCAGTTTTCTAGAAGGTAAAATAGGAATATACCTCATGAGCTAATTGTGAGGATTAAAATGTGTAGAAAAGTACTTACGACAGTGCTTGGCATATAATATGTGCTTAATAAATGTAGGCTAGTATGATTATTGTGTTATTATTATTATTATTATTATTATTATTAAAACACAATTGGGACTGCCCTTGTGGCACAGTGGGTAAGACTCCGTGATCCCAAAGTAGGGGGCCCAGGTTCCATCCCTGGTCAGGGAATTAGATCCCACATGCCTGCCGCAACTAAGAGCTCGTATGCCACAACTAAGGAGCTGGCAAGCTGCAACTAAGGAGTCCGCCTGCCACAACTAAGGAGCCCACGTGCCGCAACTAAGGAACCAGCAAGCTGCAACCAAGGAGCCCTGGAGCCACAACTAAGGAGCCTGCCTGCTGCAACAAAGACCCAGTGCAACCAAATTAATTAATTAATTATTTTAAAAACACAACTACTCTGGTCTTTCCACGGTAACGGAAGAGAGACGCTGAATGACCAATTTAACCAAAATTGTTGAAGCTGTTACAGTGACTTCATAATTCACCTTCATGTCTTTAGTCTTGCCCTCTTCAATCCACCTCCACAATGCTGCCAGAACATTCTTTCTGGAATAAAAATCTGGCTCTGATATCCAGTAGCCAAAAATGGCCTCAAACAATTCCTCCCTTCCCTCCCTATATGTGTGTGCCTCTCCTCCTACCAGAGGTGGACCCCATGTCCCCTCCCTGTGAATCTGGGCTGTGCCTGTGATCACTTTGACTAGAATACTACTTCAGAGGAAACAACATCCTCGGACTTCCAAGTCCTCACATTAAAAAGGCCTGGCAGCTACTGAGCCACCAAGAAGAACAGGCTACTCTGCAGGAGAAAGTGGTCATGGGGAAAGGCCCAGAAGGAAGGACAGAGAGGAGAGAGGCTACATGGAGGAACGTCGAGGTGGCAGACATCCAGCCCCTCCTCACTGCTACTGCATGAGAGAGCCCAAGCCAGACCAGCAGAGGAACCACCCAGCTGAGCCCCAGCCAACCCACGAAATCATGAAATATAATAAAGTGCATTGGTTAAGCCAGTCAATTTGGGGTGGTTTTTTATGCAGCAAAAGGTAACTGAGACACTGACCATGACACTGCTCTACTTCAAAATCCTTGGATCTCATAACCAAATTTCCATCACCTTAACAAGCTGTGTGGCTGGGGCAAGTTACCTAATCTCTCTGTGCATCATTTTTACCATCTATAAAGTAGAAGTAATAATAATAATACCTTCCTCAAAGGATTGCCATGAAGATTAAGAAACAATATACATAAGACACTTGGAACAGTATGGCATACAATAAGTGCTCAATATGAGTTAACCATCATCATTAGATGCCATATATTATGGCATATAATAATGGTTAATATGAGTTAACCATCATCATTATCCTCCTCCTTATTGTTATTTTTTTTATTTTTTATTTTTTTGGCTGCATTGGGTCTTCGTTGCTGCGCGCGAGCTATTTTCTCTAGTTGTGGCGAGCGGGAGCTCCTCTTCATTGCGGTGTGCGGGCTTCTCACTGCGGTGGCTTCTCTTGTTGCAGAACACGGGTTCCAGGTGCGCAGCCTTCAGTAGTTGCGGCGCATGGGCTCAGTAGTTGTGGTGCACAGGTTCTAGGGCGCACAGGCTTCAGGAGTTGTGGCTCACGGGCTCTAGAGCACAGGCTCAGTAGTTGCGGCGCACGGGCTTAGTTGCTCCACGGCGTGTGGGATCTGGACCAGGAATCGAACCCGTGCCCACTGCATTGTCAGGCAGATTCTTAACCACTGCGCCACCAGTGAAGTCCCATCCTCATTATTCTTGCCTCACCCTCCTCCAGGCTGCTCCCTAACCACTCCCCATGTGCACTCTAGGACACAGTCACACTAGAATACTTTTTTCACCCAACATGTCACACTTCACAACTCTTGACCTTTGTACATTCCATTCCTTCTGCCTGGAATGTCGTTCACCTGCCTTGCCTGCCTGGAAAATTGCCATGTCCTCCTGTGAAGCCTTCTTGGATCTCCAGTTAGTGAAGCACCTGCCCTGTGCCCCTCAGAGCACCTACTGCTTATCTCTGTGGAAGGGCTTCCCGTACTCTGCCACCTGTGTGGCCCTGTCCATCTCCCCAGCTGGACTCTGAATGAGTCCTTCCTTTAAGGACAGAGCCCATGCTTGATTCATGTGCCAGCAGAGCATGGCTCATAGTAAGCTTTTAATACATGTTTCCAGAAGAGAAGGAGCCGGTTTTTAGAGCACTGGTTCTCAACAAGAGTGGGGAGCAGGAAGGGGGACATTTGGCAATGCCTGGAGACATTTTTTGTTGTCACACAACTGGGGGAGTGCTACTGGCATCTAGTGGGTAGAAGCCCAAGATGCTGCTAAACACGGGACAGCCCCCAAGACAAGGAATTATCCAGCCCCAAACGCCACTAGTGCTGAGGTTGAGAAAGCCTGTTTTACAGGATCATCACCTATGAGAGAGAGAGAGCGAGCACTGAATGCACATATACTCAGTGGCCTAGATGCGCATTCCCACCCTGTCCCAGCTCAGCCCTCTTCTCAGCACCTCTGGGAGCTGGGGGTACCAGGAAAGGTACCAAGGATAAGTAAGGGCTTAAATCTGGGCACCTTCCTTCCTGCTCAACGAGATCCTGCCCAAGAACCTTCCCTCATCAGGATCCTTTTCTCCGCATCCTATGGTCCCTTCCAGCCCTGACTGACATTCTGTGATTCAGTAATTGTAGGTTGGTGCCTGCTGCTTCTTCCTTGGCTAAAAGATGTCAGCGCTGCAGGCTCTCTCACATGCCAAGAGAGGAAAAATCCCAGATAGTCTGGCCTGAGTCACTGAGAGCTCGCGTTACATCTGGATCGCCCAGAACTCAGTGAATTCATGTGCCTGAGACGCAGGCAACCCACCCTGCCCAGGTAAGTGGACTGCAGGCTGCAGAAGAAACAGGACGCTGGGAAGGTGGCCCTTGAAGGTTGTGTGACTAACTCAGCTCTAATCTGAAGAGGGCTCTTTGTTTTTCGGTCAAAGCATGCTGTGTCTTTGCCAGGAAGCAGGGAGACATCTGTGAAATCTGCTCCTTTGTCCCGAAGGATAAGAGTGGTAGGAAACCTCACCCTGCAGGATTGCTTCTGAGGGAGATAGGTCCTGCAGAGAGGCGTGAACAGAGCGGATGCTGGGGCTCCTCCAGGGGCTTGATTTTATTGTTTTTAATTGGCTTCAAGAGGAGGTCAGGGGCTTCCCTGGTGGCGCAGTGGTTGAGAATCTGCCTGCCAATGCAGGGGACACGGGTTCAAGCCCTGGTCTGGGAAGATCCCACATGCCGTGGAGCAACTAGGCCCGTGAGCCACAATTACTGAGCCTGCACGTCTGGAGCCTGTGCTCCGCAACAAGAGAGGCCGCGATAATGAGAGGCCCGCGCACCGCGATGAAGAGTGGCCCCCACTTGCCGCAACTACAGAAAGCCCTCGCACAGAAACGAAGACCCAACGCGGCCATAAATTAATTAATTAATTAATTAATTAATTAAAAAAAAAAAGAAAGTACTTTGAGGCAATGTTGGCTTTAAAAAAAAACAAAAAACGAGGAGGTCAGACAGTGTAGTGGTAAAAAGCCTCAGCTTTGACATCACACAGGCCTGAGTGTGAGTCCAGGTCTGTCACTTTCTGTGTGAGTCTGGTAAATGCCTTAGTCTTGACTAAGCCTCAACTCTGAGTTGAGAACAATAATAGTATCCACGGGTTGTTCTGTGGATTAACTGATATAATGAAATCACAGGTTTAGCACACTGCACAGCTTAACTGCAAGTAGATGGCACTTGTTATTATGAAAGGATACTACAGACGAGTGAATAGCTGAGGATTGTGATGAATCATACTGAAATTCTCACATCAACTCATATCCAGGTAGGATGCTGGTGAGTTATAATACTGAGAACTAACACTTTTATAGCTCTTACCATGTGCTTACAACTGTTCCAAGTGCTTTGCACATATTAACTCAATCCTCACAAAGACCCTGTGTGATGGGTATTTTATAGCTCCTGTTTTATAGATGGGACAATGAGATGCAGGACTGGTAAGGGGAGGACAAGGGTTTGGACAAAGGCAGTTTAGTTCCTGGATCCCTGCCCTTAGCAGTGCACACACTACCCTGAATGACGTCAGAGAATGGTAAGAAATGGGGAGGGCTCCCCAACCTGCCTCAACCCCTGCCCTGCTCCCAAACACCTTCTCCACCCCCAGAGAGCTGAGCCCTGCAAACGCCCAGCAGGGAAGCACCTAGCTCTGAAAGGGACAGTCCAGAAGTGGCTGCAGGGACGTGGGCAAGGGATGACACAAGGAGGCAAAAAGCAAATGAGATTCGGAAATGGGAAACTGGGACTCCATCCCAGCATCATCTGGTGACCATGGGTGAATCTGGGCCCAGATACATACGTTCTCAGAGCTTTGTTTCTGTCCCTCTAAGAGAAGGGCTTAGACATGATCAAAATCCCTGCCAGCTCTAGAATGCTAGGTTCTTCTAGTCAGAAAAGGCTGCTGCTGGATTCTTGGCTGGATCCTATCCCGGGCGAAGAGCGTCCCCTGGCGGGCAGTTCCAAGAATGTCCCAGAGCATTGGGTCGGGACTCAGAAGACCTGGTTCCTAGGAGCTGCTCTGCCCACATTCAGCTGTGTGGTCCCTGGTGAGGTGCTTCACCTCTCTGAATCTCAGAATTCTGATCAGTAAAATGACACATAAAAAACTAGCAACAGTGATAATATTTATAATAGCTAAGACTTTTTCCCCCACATTTTTTCACCACTTTATTTTGAAATAGTAATGGGTTATAAACCAAGGTGAATGATAAATTTTAGAAGTGATGTATTTGTTCTGGGCACTCTAACAAGTTATAATGTTGCCTCTATTTTTCCTATATATATATTTGTCCTTCAAGCGTTTTTTTGTTTGCTTGTTTTGATTTCAGTTTGGGGGAATTTATTTAATTGCGATAAGAACAATTTCTTACCACAAGAAGAATTTAATTGTGGTGAGATCTATTCTCTAAACAGGTTTTTAAGTGTACAACACAGTGTTGTTAACTATAGGGGCTATGTTGTCTAGAACTTATTCATGTTGCATAACTGAAACTTTATACCCACTGATTTAGCCAAGACTTTTTGAGTGTTTATGACATGATAGGCCCTGTTCTAATATTATATATATTTACTTAATCCTCCACATAACCACATAAGAAAGTTCAGAAGAACTGCACAGTTTACTACATTAACCCACAAGAGACTACACCAATTAGAAAAGTCTACAATAATGACATTTGTAAGGTGACTTACATTTGATAAACATGACCCCATTGACTCCACACAACCACCCCTGAGATCAACGTTGTCATACTCGTTTACAGCAGGGAGACAGAAGACCACTCAGTCAACAAATATTTGCCTACGTGTGCAGAGCTCTGCGCCAGGCCCTGGGGGAGCACAGGAGCAGGGCCCTCACGGGCCACGTCCTCTCAGCATCCTCTGTCTGGCAGGAAAGGGAGACATTCATCCTGTACTCGTGGGATAAGTTTGCTCTGTGGAAAAATCTAGGAGCCAGAGGAGCTTCACTTGGTCTGGGAGGGGAGCAATGGCAAGAACCATTCCACCCAGGGTCACAGGCTCCCAAGTTTTGTGTGTTGCCTCATCATGGGACTCAGCACACTGTTTACAGACCTGTTGGTCCACCCCTGGCTTCCGAGTTAGTATCTGAGCCCCTTAGGAAGAGTGCTTGTGTCCTAATCACCTTCATAAACCCAGCACCCAGCAGAGGGGCTGGCATATGGTGGCTGCTCAATAAATATTTGCCCAGCGAAAGCCCAACTCCTCTTCCATGCCCACACGCCCTCCCTCCTTTCGTTCCCTGGACCTTCCTCTCCTTCACAATAATCCAGAGAGATTAGGACAGTGGCTCCCTAGCCCAGGCCCTGACCATAATTCTCCAACCCAGAGGAGTTACACAATGTTAACTATTCCAAGTATAATAGAATAAAAGTGTTGGGGGAGGCGGGCAGGGGGAGGGGCCAACAGTTTTCAGACGCCTACTCCGTGCTGAGCTTTCTATCTTTATTACCGCAAATCCCATAACAAGCCTGGGAGGTAGGTAGTAAACGGCGGGCTGGGTTTGCGTGCGGGCAGCCTGGCTCCACACTCCTGTACTCATGTTCACCACATTCTGCTGCCCCATCACTCTTTCCTCCAAGCTTCAGTGAGTGGCCTGTGCTATTCTCAGCCAAGGACAGACCTCAGAGACGGTCATTCAGACTTCTTCCCGTCCACACTCCAACCTTCCTAGAATCAGAAGATTCTTCTGGAAGCTCCAGCCTCACTTTCTGAAGGCCACAAAGCATCTTCCCAGGATTTCCCATTTCCAGTTTCTAGCCTCTTGTTCCTGAAGAAACCCTGAAGGACACAGGGATATAGGTACAGTCCACTGGGTTGAACCAAGGAAATTGCCACCTGAAAGATATCACTCTCTACCTGCTCACCTGGGTAATAAAATCAGTGAGGATAATAGTAATAGAAACAACAATGTGTATCCTTGACTGAGCTCTTACTTGGTGCTGGCCTTCAGCTAAGCCCTTCTCAAATATCATCTCATTTAATCCTCACAACAACCTTCAGAGGTATGTACTACTTGATTTCCATCAGGTAAACTTCTTGAGAACAGAGCTATATTGGTTTGGGCCTTCCAGGAAGCTGACAGCAAGACAGAATTAGACATGCAAGAGACTTATGGGGAGACACATCTCTGAAGGATAAAGGGGAAGGAGAAGGGGGAGGCAGGAAAGCCTCCCACCCTGATGCAGGTCTGACACCCACAGAGAGAGAGGGGGACAGAAGGATTGGGCAAGAAGAGCCCAGGCTGCCGTGGCCTAGACCCTCACTGCAGCCTCAGCATGAAAAGGGTGGTGCAGTGGAGGGAGGCTAAAGTTAGCTTCTTCACAGCTCTTGAGAGTTTCTCTCCTAAAGTTGCTCTGAACAGCGTGATCCCATGGCTGTCACAAAAATCTGTGTTCCCTGCTGACTCCCCAGCATCTAGAATAGTGCCTAGCCCAATGCATTCAATAAATACTTATTGAATCTATCTGTTACTTGAATTAATTCCCTTTTATGTATAAGGAGACTTAAGTGCAGAAAAGTTGAGTGACTTGCCCACGGTCACACAGCTGGTAGGTTGTCCGCCCCAGATTTGAGTCCTGGTTTTCCCTCTCCAAAGCCCACACACGTAAGGCTGTGTTTCTCTGTAACTTGGCTTCCCCACCTCCCTCCTCTTTCCCTGCACTGAGCATCAAAACATTACTTGGCTGTAATATCAGGATTTTTTTTTTCTTGCCTTTACTCACTCAGTCAGTCACTCATTCATTCATTCAGCAAATATTTCCCAGGTACTGCACAGGATACCTGGGTGACACAGACCAATTGGAAAGGTCCCTCCCTTGAGAAGCTCACAGCCCAGGGCAGGGCGGCAGTCACATAACAAAGGATTAGTGTCCGATGTGACAAGGTTACAGTGGCAGGGCACTGCCCAGAGTTGAGTCTCAGGATGTGGTGGGTCAAGAAGTGGAGCAGGGCTTCCCTGGTGGCGCAGTGGTTGAGAATCTGCCTGCCAATGCAGGGGACACGGGTTTGAGCCCTGGTCTGGGAAGAAGATCCCACATGCCGCAGAGTAACTAGGCCCATGAGCCACAACTACTAAGCCTGCGCGTTTGGAGCCTGTGCTCCACAAGAAGAGAGGCCACGATAGTGAGAGGCCCGCGCACCGCGATGAAGAGTGGCCCCTGCTTGCCACAACTAGAGAAAGCCTTCGCACAGAAATGAAGACCCAACACAGCCAAAAATAAATAAATTAATTAATTAATTTTAAAAATATATATATTATAAAAAAAAAAAGAAGTGGAGCAGAAGCCCACCTAGGCCCAGCTAGCTTTTATCGCTGCCCGCCTCACACGCCACCCACACTGCCAGCCAGGGCACAGAACTTCTGGAGGGAGTTTCACCTCCGAACACCCAGGTCAGCCAGGGGTCTTTGGGGCTGGAAATGCTGATAGTATGAAATCACTTTAAGGAGGGAATGGTAGCAAGCCTGGTAACCATGTTTACACCAAACTGAACCCAAAAATACAGAAAGAACTGGCCAGCCTAGGAACCCACCACACAGCTATTGAGGTGATGTTTTAGTCAATCAAATGTAGGCTACATTTAATGAAAAGATTGAATAAGGCCTTTAAAAGTCTATCATACAAACCAGGAAGAAATAGAAAATATGAACAGACCAATCACAAGCACTGAAATTGAAACTGTGATTAAAAATCTTCCAACAAACAAAAGCCCAGGACCAGATGGCTTCACAGGCGAATTCTATCAAACATTTAGAGGAGAGCTAACACCTATCCTTCTCAAACTCTTCCAAAATATTGCAGAGGGAGGAACACTCCCCAACTCATTCTACGAGGCCACCATCACCCTGATACCAAAACCAGACAAAGATGTCACAAAGAAAGAAAACTACAGGCCAATATCACTGATGAACATAGATGCAAAAATCCTCAACAAAATACTAGCAAACAGAATCCAACAGCACATTAAAAGGATTATACACCATGATCAAGTGGGGTTTATTCCAGGAATGCAAGGATTCTTCAATATATGCAAATCAATCAACGTGATACATCATATTAACAAATTCAAGGAGAAAAACCATATGATCATCTCAATAGATGCAGAGAAAGCTTTCAACAAAATTCAACACCCATTTATGATAAAAGCCCTGCAGAAAGTAGGCATAGAGGGAACTTTCCTCAACATAATAAAGGCCATATATGACAAACCCACAGCCAACATTGTCCTCAATGGTGAAACACTGAAACCATTTCCACTAAGATCAGGAACAAGACAAGGTTGCCCACTCTCACCACTATTATTCAACATAGTTTTGGAACTGTTAGCCACAGCAATCAGAGAAGAAAAAGAAATAAAAGGAATCCAAATCAGAAAAGAAGAAGTAAAGCTGTCACTGTTTGCAGATGACATGATACTATACATAGAGAATCCTAAAACTGCCACCAGAAAACTACTAGAGCTAATCAATGAATTTGGTAAAGTAGCAGGATACAAAATTAATGCACAGAAATCTCTTGCATTCCTATATACTAATGATGAAAAATCTGAAAGTGAAATTAAGAAAACACTCCCATTTACCATTGCAACAAAAAGAATAAAATATCTAGGAATAAACCTACCTAAGGAGACAAAAGACCTGTATGCAGAAAATTATAGGACACTGATGAAAAAAATTAAAGATGATACAAATAGATGGAGAGATATACCATGTTTTTGGATTGGAAGAATCAACATTGTGAAAATGACTCTACTACCCAAAGCAATCTACAGATTCAATGCAATCCCTATCAAACAACCACTGGCATTTTTCACAGAACTAGAACAAAAAATTTCACAATTTGTATGGAGACACAAAAGACCCCGAATAGCCAAAGCAATCTTGAGAACGAAAAATGGAGCTGGAGGAATCAGGCTCCCTGACTTCAGACTATATTACAAAGCTACAGTAATCAAGACAGTTTGGTACTGGCACAAAAACAGAAATATAGATCAATGGAACAGGATAGAAAGCCCAGAGATAAACCCACGCACATATGGTCACCTTATCTTTGATAAAGGAGGCAAGCATATACAGTGGAGAAAAGACAGCCTCTTCAATAAGTGGTGCTGGGAAAATTGGACAGGTACATGTAAAAGTATGAAACTAGAACACTCCCTGACACCATACACAAAAATAAACTCAAAATGGATTAAAGACCTAAGTGTAAAGCCAGACACTATCAAACTCTTAGAGGAAAACATAGGCAGAACACTCTATGACATAAATCACAGCAAGATCTTTTTTGACCCAGCTCCTAGAGAAATGGAAATAAAAACACAAATAAACAAATGGGACCTAATGAAACTTAAAAGCTTTTGCACAGCAAAGGAAACCATAAACAAGACGAAAAGACAACCCTCAGAATGGGAGAAAATATTTGCAAATGAAGCAACTGACAAAGGATTAATCTCCAAGATTTACAAGCAGCTCATGCAGCTCAATAACAAAAAAACAAACAACCCAATCCAAAAATGGGCAGAAGACCTAAATAGACATTTCTCCAAAGAAGATATACAGATGGCCAACAGACACATGAAAGAATGCTCAACATCATTAATCATTAGAGAAATGCAAATCAAAACTACAATGAGGTATCATCTCACACCGGTCAGAATGGCCATCATCAAAAAATCTACAAACAATAAATGCTGGAGAGGGTGTGGAGAAAAGGGAACACTCTTGCACTGTTGGTGGGAATGTAAATTGATACAGCCACTATGGAGAACAGTATGGAGGTTCCTCAAAAAACTAAAAATAGAACTACCATACGACCCAGCAATCCCACTACTGGGCATATACCCTGAGAAAACCATAATTCATCAAGAGTCATGTACCAAAATGTTCATTGCAGCTCTATTTACAATAGCCAGGACATGGAAGCAACCTAAGTGTCCATCATCGGATGAATGGATAAAGAAGATGTGGCACATATATACAATGGAATATTACTCAGCCATAAAAAGAAATGAAATGGAGGTATTTGTAATGAGGTGGATGGAGTTAGAGTCTGTCATACAGAGTGAAGTAAGTCAGAAAGAGAAAAACAAATACAGTATGCTAACACATATATATGGAATCTAAGGAAAAAAAAAAAAAAAGTCATGAAGAACCTAGTGGCAAGATGGGAATAAAGACACAGACCTACTAAAGAATGGACTTGAGGATATGGGGAGGGGGAGGGGTGAGATGTGACAGGGTGAGAGAGTGTCATGGACATATATACACTACCAAATGTAAAATAGATAGCTAGTGGGAAGCAGCCGCATAGCACAGGGAGATCAGCTCAGTGCTTTGTGACCGCCTGGGGGGGTGGGATGGGGAGGGTGGGAGGGAGGGAAGAGATATGGGAACGTGTGTATATGTGTAGCTGATTCACTTTGTTATAAAGCAGAAACTAACACACCATTGTGAAGCAATTATACTTCAATAAAGATGTTTAAAAAAAAAAAAAAAAAGTCTATCATACATTACTTGAAAACCACTTAGAAACTCCTGTTAGAGGTCCTAAACAAAACAGATGTCAATGATCAAAACTGACAAGACAAAAAAAAAAACAAAAAAACCTAAAGATAGTATCTTCAGCAAAGTAGAAAAATATGTCCCAGGAAAACAGGAAAACCCCAGGGGTGGAGTTGAAATCAGAGAATCAAAAAATTATGTAATCCTAGTTACAAAAATTGGAAACAACCTAAATATCCATCATTGTGGGACTCAACAAATTTGAAGCTCACAAAATGGGATTTTAAAAAATCAGGTTACAGCCCAACTCCGTTTATTGCATCATGTATGTATATTCACTGAGGGATGTCTGAAGGCTGTTCATGAAAACGTTACCAGTGGTGCCCTCAGGATGGTGGAATTTCGCGAGATTTTTACGCTCTTCTTTCCACTCGTCTGTGTGTTCAGATATTTTCAAACAAGCATAGATCATTTTAAAAACAAGAAAATGTATAAAGTTATTTTTACTTTGAAAAATAAAATAATCAGAAAAGCACTGAAATGATTCCAAAGGCTATGGACAATGAGGAGATAAAAGGAAGATGACAGTCCACGGAAGACTACCTAAAAGATCTTTTTATGAACATTTTAAAAAGGAAGCAGTTATCACAGAGAGCCAATTGTTAAATGAGACTCAATGAGTAGACTTCAGGGTCCTCTCCAGAATGTCTTTAATGCCTGTGATACCACATGCCTGGCACATGACAGGTGCTCAGCAAATATTTGTTGCATGAATCAATGAACAATCATTTTGGCAGCTATCTGCTCCTTGTAATTTTATCTCTATTCCTTTCAAATTTGGGTGAATTCAAATGGATTCACCAGATCTTATTTCCTTTTATTTACATTGTCAGTGGTAACTCCAAAATTTATATGTAGGTGCAGCTGAAAAGGAAGCAGTCTAGTTGGAGATTCATCCTGGAGGCTTGTCTTGAAACTGTGTACACGGTACCTTAAATATGACTGAGAAGATGCCAACTGTTCACATCTAAGAAAATGGAGGCTGACGGAAATGATAGAGAACTACAGTCCTCTCAAGTGACCCCTTGGCTCTACCAAAGGACAAAGCTAGTCAACTAGATCACAGGAACGTGGTCAACATTCTTGACCTGACCTCTCTCCTCCACTCCAGCCAAACCCCACAGCCCATCAATCATGTACACCCTTGCCTCTATGGGTTTAGAAGCCAGGATCCCTGAGCATTTTTATGGTGGTCCCCAATGACTCCTGCATCCTGGTATTCACATTCTTGGATAGAGTCACTCCCATACTGACTCTGGGCTTGGCCACATGGCTTGCTTTGTTTTTGGCCAATGGAACATTGGAAAATGTGATGCAAGCAGAGGCTAGATAAGCACTCGCACATTGGGGCTGGTCCCCTTGGAATGCTCCCTTTTGGGACCCAGCTGTCACATAAGAAGGTTGGGCAAAACAAGTGAATGGTGAGAAACCACACTGGGAGAGAGGCCCAGCCCAGCCATCCTAGTGTCCTGCTTTATCAGCCACATGAGGGACTGCAGGGTGAGACCAGCAGAATAATTGCCTGGTCAAACCACAGAATCGTGAGAAATAATAAACTGTGTTACGCCATTAAGTTTTGGAGTGGTTCCTTATGCAGCAGTAAATAATTACAATAGCCTCTGATCCCTATTTCCCTGTTAACCCTGTGATGACTTCAACTGCTACTCCTCTCCCTGGAGCTTACTCCACTCCACTCACACTGGCTACCTTGCTGTATCTCAAACACACCAAGTCCCCAGCTCAGAGCCTTTGCACTTGCTGTTCCATTTACCTGGAGAGTATTTCCCCCAGAGACCCACATGGCTTGTTCATTCATGTCCTTCAAATCTACTCAAAGGCCACCTTCTCAATGAAGTCACCCCTCACCAGTCTATTAAAAATTATCACCTTTCCCTGTCAGTCCTTGTTCTCTTTCCCTGTTCTTTCCCCTTTGCACAAATCCACTTTTAAAAGGCTTATAATTTACTTATTTTATTGCCTATCTCTACCCATTAGAATATACTGTAACTCCTTGAAGGCAGGTATTTTTGTCTTGTTCATTGCTGTACCTTCAATGCCTAGAACAACACTTGGTACATGGCAGGCACTCAGTAATAGTTGTTGAAAAAATGAATGAAAATATAATATGAAAAATGAGATGCTCTGTACATAAAAGAGCTTACGGGAATACTGAGGAGAGATGTCTAACCCGGTTGTGGAAGTTAGGCAGAGCACAAGAGGGTGGGAAGATATTCAGGGCAGAAACCCAAAGTAAAGACACACTCTTTGCTCTGGTGGGCACACAGAGCAGGAGGGAAAAAAGAGCCCATGCAATGAAAGAGATGTAACACAGCGTGAAGTTTCTGTTTTATAGCCCCTCACAATATGTGTCCAGGCCGCCCCTCCCCTCCCCACAGCTGCCCCTCCCCTACCTCCAAGTCTGGTCCTGTTCCTAGTTCCCAGGACAGACCTGACCTGAGATGGCAAGGACTTAAGTCGATCCAGCACACCTCTGCAGAAACCAGCATCGAGTCACCCCCACCCCGCCCAGGCAAGAGCCAGGCGGTGGGGGAGCAGGGTGGCACTGGGGCCCAGTTCTGACAACCAAACTCCAGCCTCATTCCCATCACCTGGAGCCTTGTCTTAGCAAATGCCCAGTACCTTTGGATTCCAGACCTGCCTTGGCAAGACCACGTTTAAAAATAGAAAACTGGCTTAAGCACTAAGGAGATTTGTTGACTAGAACAACTAAACATTCTAGTGGTAGGTCTGGCTTCAGGCACACGGCTCAATGATGTCATTGGGATTGGGTTTCTCTCCATTTCTTAGCTCTATCTTCAGTAGGGTTGCTTCATTCATCCTCAGGCTCTTTAAAGGCCCCCAGCCTCTGCCATAGCTTCAGGTTCTCACTTCAGGGTGTCAAACTGGCTGCTGTGTCTCCAGCTCCACCTTCTCCCAGACTTCAGCATCAAAGGGAGGATGGCACCTGCCTCTCTCCCACCAATCCCAGACAAGTCTCAGGTGCATTTCATTGCCTATGGCTAGGTCATATGGCCCATCCTTAAACCAATCACTATGCCTTTTCCCCTCCCCATGCTCGGTGGGAGAAGGGGATTGCTAATTTGATTGGCCAGGTGGGGATCCAGTGTTCTCTACTCTGTGAGAGTGGAGCTTCGCAGAGATCCAGTAGCCTAGAGGGGAAAACACAAATCTGGGCTGGAACTGGAAAGAAGGGGAATGCTGCTGGAGGGGCAGACAATAACCTCTTACTCCAAGTTTAGTTCCGGAGCCTGGCCTCCAGCAACGCAGCCAAAGAAATAAGTCCTTGATTGAAGAATGTTTTATACCTTTTGCTACATTCTACAAAATTCAAAATTAATGGTGAAATCACATCTTTTATGGTGAAATGAAAATCAAAGATGTTCAAATATACATAAACCATTGAAACATATGGGGACCTAAATGATGATAATGATTTTTCAATATAATTTGCTTCCAGGATTTTAAAAAAAGAATGTGATGCTATTAACATTCATCTTTGAAAAAGTAGGATAAAATTCAGGAAGGGAGAACAGAGATGACCTAAATAATATCTACTATCAAAAACCCATTTCAACAGATTCCAAAGGCTGTCTGGACTCCTCTCTGGTAATGCAATTTTGCTCTGTCAAATATTTTATGAAAGTGGGTCACTGGCTAGAGTCAAAAACAGGTGTTGTTTTTTTTTTTTTTAATGCAGCAATTTGTCCTATATGATTTTTTTTAAAGCTGGATTTTTTAATTGAGTCAATATTTTTGTCCATCTGAAGGAATGCATCAAACGTATTTGTTTAGAAATCAGCTATCCTAGCGATTTCTAAAATTGTTAAAGAAACATTTGATTTAATAATTGTTCTGCCCCTTAACTACTTCCTGCTAAGCATCTTAAGGCAGGAGAAGTTGGAGGAAGGTTTGGGTTTTTTTTTTAAGCCTGAGAAACTGGGACTTCCCTACATTTCAAAGCACAAAGGCCTATTATTCAAGGAAAGGGGCCAGGGAGGCAGAGCGATTCAATTTTGTAGGCCACTGTGTACTTCTTCCTTTCTCCTGCCAAATCAAGGCTCACCCCGGTCCCAAGTGGACTACATGCAGGGCAGTGCTCTGTGAAAAAGTGAAAGCAGTCGAAGAAAAAGAAAAAGCAGCCAGCCAGGAGAGCCTGGGGAGCACTCGTTACACTTGAATAGAGCCAGTGAAAGGGGCTTTTTGCTGAGCTGCCTGGGTGGGGCCACTACATTCAGGCTCCCTTTGTAAATTCCATCTGTGTGCTATCATTTCCTGACCCAGAAACAGGGAAATGTTTAGGTCATAAATTTCCCCAGGAACTTTGCCTGGTCACAAAAATCATTCCCTCTGAAGTTCACCGGCTCCTTGCATATTTGGTAAAGGTTTAAGACCACGTTTGTCTGGGATTTCCTCTCCCGATTTACTGAAGGGTCTTCTCCCCATCTCCCTATTTTCCTTCCAGAAACTGGGTCCTCCATGAAGGGAAATGAAACTGGGATGTTTATGAGGAAAACTCTGGGGGAAATCAGAAGCTCTCCTGTCCTCATATGAGAAGCATAAAATGTCTGGCTGGCCCAAAGCTGAAGCTAGTCAAGTGTCAAACCGTAACTTGACTATGTTTGAATAAGTCTGAGAAACTGAGAGTGTAAATAAGAAGAGAAAACAGAAATGATGTAGAGCAGTTGTTCTCAAACTTTAGCATGCATCAAAATGACCTGGAAGAGTTTCTGATTCAGTTCTGGGGCAGGGCCTGAGAAAGTGTGTTTCTCACAAGTGACCACCCTTTGAGAACCTCTGATGTAGGGAGTGGCTGTACCAGGCCTCAGACATCAAGCAGGACATTATATTCAAAGGCTCAATAACATCTGGATTCAAATTCAGTACAAGTAGTCTGGTACCGACCTACAGACACAGGCTAAGTGCTTTCTAGGGTAGTAGTTATGGCTCTCAATCTACCACACAGTTATACACAAGATATAAAAATTTTTATAACTGAACTTCATTCTTAGCCTCTATTCAACCAGAGTGGTAAAAATGTAACCTCGGCTAATTTAAAGTCTTCCTCCCACCTTCAGGGAATGCCTCTAGGCTCTGGGTGTTTATGGATAATCACTGTGTGTGGGGGTGGGTGGGCGGGGTGTGATCAGGGCTTGCATTCTGGTCCTTGCTGTCATCTATCCACGCAGCTGTCAGATGAAATTGCCATCACCTTGTTTGGCCCGTAGGCTTCAATCCTCGCTGATCATCACTGACATGTCCCTCACCCCAGGCTGCATGACCCTTTCCGGCCCAGCACCATTTCTGGGCCACACTGGGAACCTGGAGTCGGCCAGCCGTGTCCTTTCTGCTCCCCAGGGCTCTACTTTTATCAGACTCGCTGTGTGTCTTCTTCCCGCCCTTACCTCCTCTCCTCTGCCCAGAACAGTGGATTCTCTGCTCCTCTGAGGGAGAATCTCTCTCTTCAAAACTCCTGCCCCAACTCATTCTGGCCATGTCCAGTGCTCTCAGTGTTCCCCTAAGGGCTTTAGACTTTTGGAAACCAAAGTAAAAAAGATTCTTATTTGTTTTTTCTGCTCTGACATTTCCTTCCCTGAATTAATGAGCACAGAATGGCCTAGCTGCTTAAATGGGGAAGACTGCATAAACAAAAGAGCCATACAAGGGTGAAGAAAAACTAATTTAAAATACACACACACACATTAGCATTTTAGAATTATTATCTATTATTATCTTGCCATATCTGCATTCTCCGTTTAATCTTCAAGGCAATCCTGTGAGGTAGATATTATTCTTACAAGTGAGAAGATTGGGGTGCAGACAGATTAGAAAGCCTTGCCTAAAGTCACATATGCCAAGTTTTGAATTCAGGGCTTCTGGTTCTGAATCCAAGGCTAATTTCACTGTTATCTCAGCTTGTCCTCCAGAAGAAGAAAGGGAGGCCTGTTGATGGAGAAGGCATAGACCAGAATACTGATCAATGTTAGGAAATTATTTGGCCCATGAGATACTATTAAGCCAAGGCGTAGTGGTAACGAGGCAAAGTAATAAAATAAACCAGGAGACAGGATGCGAGGGAAGTAAGGGGTTAACAGATTTGTAAACAGCAGAAACTAAGGAGTCAAAAGGCCCCAAACAAAGGCCACAGGTCAAGTAGGAACTGCTTCCAGACTATGAGAGGCAGGTTAAGAGTCCAGAAAATTAAGACCAAAACCAAAGCATCCTGTGCCCCTCAAATCCTAAGCTGGCCAGGAGTCAGGAATGTAGGAGTCACAGAAGTAAATCAAGGCATCAATAGTAAGAGCTAGACCTTAGACTATAAACGGGTGCTTTTGCCCTTTAAGTTGTCCTGGGAAACTCAGAGCCCACAAGTTGAGTAGGAACATGATTGTGAAAGTGAGGACTGGCTAAGTGGAAAGCCAGGACAGGAACGGAAGAGCAGAGATCAGAGAAAGTCCTTGGGGTCTAAAGGCATGTCGCTGTGCTCAGGGAATGTCTGTTGCCGTTGTCTAGCTTGCCAGCTTCTGATAACAAAGCCCATTCCATCCTTTGGAGAAACAAATGCCCCCAACCTTAGTTCATGGGTTCAAGAGGGACTGACTGCCTACTGGCCAGGCCAGGATTCCACATACATCACAGTGATTGGCTCAGGGGGGAGTACGTGACCCAAGGTAGGCCAATCAGCATCTGAATGTTGTGGTCTGAATGTTTGTGTCCCCCTCAAATTCATATGTTGAAATCCTAACCCCCAAAGATGATGGAATAAGCAGGTGAGGCCTTTGGGAGGTGCTTGGGTCATGAGGGTAGAGCCTTCGTGAATGGGATTAGTGTTCTTACAAAACAGATCCCTTGCCCTTTCCACCATGTGAGGACACAGCAAGAAGATACCATCTATGAACCAGGAAGTGGGGCCTTATCAGATACCATACCAAATCTGCCGGCACCATGATCTTAGACTCCAGCCTCCAGAACTGTGAGAAATAAATTTCTGTTGTTTGTAAGCCACCTGTCTGTGGTATTTTGTTACTGCAGCCCAAAGAAACTAAGACAAGCGTTAACCTTGGCACTTTTCTAGAGCGATAAGAAAAGAGGCAACTTGGGCTACTGGGCTTGCTAAGCCAGTATAATGTAATGGTGCTGTCCATTTGGACCACCTCCCAGGGAGAGTTTGCCTGAGAATAAAGCCAATAGAGTAGGAAATAGAGCTAAAATACAGGAGCAGACAAGAGAAAGAAACTGTATCCTACGAACATTCTTTGAGGGCCTGGATCCAATCATAATAAATTCATCCCCTTGAACTTCTCAATTAAGTGAACCAGTAAATTCCCTTTTCTGGTTATCTGTTAATGTCTGAAAGAGTCTTGCTAATTCACTGTGCATAAAAATTTGCACTGAATAATGAAAATATGAACAGATGCACTGAAAGCACAACACTTTTGTGGAATTACATAAAGAATAAGATCTAAATGTACTTCCCCTCAGCTTTTTCTGTCAGAGGTCCTACCTCTGGGTCTCTAGCCAAACCACTCACACTGATAAAGGAAGCTGTCTTTAAGACCCAATGAAGAGGGACTTCCCTGGTGGCGCAGTGGTTAAGAATTCGCCTGCCAATGCAGGGCACACGGGTTCGAGCCCTGGTCCAGGAAGATCCCACATGCCATGGAGCAACAAAGCCCGTGTGCCACAACTACTGAGCCTGCACTCTAGAGCCCGCGTGCCACAACTAATGAAGCCCGCGTGCCTAGAGCCCGTGCTCCGCAACAAGTGAAGCCACCGCAATGAGAAGCCCGCGCACCGCAAGGAAGAGTAGCCCCTGTTCACCGCAACTAGAGAAAGCCCACGCACAGCAACGGAGACCGAACACAGCTAAAAATAAATTAATTAAATATATAAATTTAAAAAAAAAAAGACCCAATGAAGGGCAGAGAGGTTAGATTCCAAGGTACTGTCTCCAACCAATGAATATTCACTGTAGGCATGCTGGGTAAAAGGTTCTGAACAACGTTAGCTCCAACTGTTACCACCAAAAAAACTTAATTCCAAAACTTAATTATTCATAGTGCTATACGAGGCCCACGCAAAGAATGTTACACAGACACTATCTATGTCCAATATGTGCACAACATCTGGTGATTTTTAAATATGTCCACAAATTAGTTGACGCTCCTTCCTTTAAAACTTGGAGTTTAATTTACTGCCCCTTGAAAATGAACAGATTTAGTGACTCACTTCTAAGAAATAGAACGTGATAAAAGGGATGTTTTCTCTTCTCTCTCTCTCTCTCTCTCTCTCCATTCTAGGCTTTGGAACCAAGCAAGGCACCACATTTTGAGGAAGCCCAAGTCACAGGGAGAGGACACATGAGGATGTTCAGACAACAGCCCCAGGTAGGCCCTCAGCCAACAACCAGAATCAACCATCAGACAAGTGAGTGAACAAAACTAAGATGACTTCAGCCCCAGCCTTCAAGTCTTCCAACTGAATGTGCCAGGCATGGCAGAGTAGGGTCAGCCATTCTACCTGCCCTAACTGAATTCTGGATCCATAGAAATTGTGCGAGATCATAAATGATGTTTACTATTTTTAAGCCACTATGTTTTGAGGTACTTTGTTACACAGCAATAGATAACTAATACAGAGTCCAGGAACAAAATAGTAGATGGTTATTAGCTCAAATGCTAATTCCAATCAACTGATAGTTGTCTGGAGAAAGTTCCACCAGGGCTGAGCAACAAAGAGAAGATGGAATTGAACTAGCGATGTCTGCCAAGAGCACGGAAGTGGGAAATGACAGCATTTGTGCTTTTTATTTGCCAGCCCTGGTCTAAGACAACTGACTGCAGACCCAGAAAAAGAATGTTCCAAGAGGGAAAGGGAGAAAAAGACATGTAGAGGAGGTAGCAAAAAAAGCACTAGGCTTGGAGATAAGGTACAAGGCTTCAAAGTTCAGCTACTTACCAGCTGTGGGAACTTAACCTAGCCATTTAACCTCTCTGGTCCTCAGCTCCTTCATCTGCAAAATCACAGGACTGTTGTGAGGGTTAAACTAAATGTGATCATGATACAAATGTCTGGCAGTAGGTCCTCAACAAATGGGAATGTGGTGGGAGTCCTGGCAGAACCTAAGCAAAATTTGGATATGGGAGATGGATTTGAGGTCTATTTGACTCTCAAATACAGCATTGTCACAGCATTCAAGGCCTTCCCAAAGCTTTATTTCCTAAGTATGTTCTGTGACATACTAGGACTGTAGGGTGTTGATAGCACATTCTGTGAAATACTGATTATGTGGGATCTTAATAGGTATTACACAGATAACAAGAATTTGCTTACATCCACTTACCATATGACCCAACAATCCCATTCCTGGGTATTCACCTTAGAGAAGTAAAAATTTATGTTCACACAAAAACCTGTACATGAATGTTTATAGCAGTTCCATTCATAATCACCAAAGGCTGGAAACAACCCAGATGTCCTTCAACAAGATAAACAAACTGGGACATCCATACCATAGAATACTACTCAGCAATGAGAAAGACCTAACTCTTGATACATCCAACATGGATGTGTCTCAAAGGTATTACCCGAGTGAAAGAAGCCAGTCTCAAAGCCAGTATAATTCCATTTATATGACTTTCTTGTAAAAAAGAAAACTATATTGGTGAAGAACATGTCATTGGTTGCCAGAGCTTGGGGGAGTAGGGTATATGACTATAAAGGGATAGCACCAGGGCGTTTTGGGGTATGATGAAACTGTTCTGTATCCTGACTGCGGTGGTGGTTACACGAATCTATGTATGTGTGAAATTTTACAGAATTGTACACCAAAAAAAAAGTTATTTTTACTGTATATTATTTTTCAAAATAAAATCAAAAGAAGATTTCACTTAATTTGGGAAAGTTTGGGTTAAAGTGAAATAGGGTGCTTTACAACAGGACTTCTCAGAGCCTTTGCATTTTTAATCACATATTTAATATGTATTAATTTAATTTTTTATCTAATCACAAATGAGCATCTGTGATTCTCAAAGACTGGAAGAGAATATGTAGCATTTCTCTAACTTATTTGACCAAGAAACCTTTCTTTCTCAGAGCATCTCTGGAGCCTGGTGTTTCCTAGATTCACCCTGAGAAATTCAGATCTGGTAACAGGTATGAGCTGGGATCCATGGAAGACTAAAATGACAGGTTGTGAGTCAGGTTCTACTTAACACTGCAGTCTCAGTGCCTATACAAATGCCAGGATGAGAAGGTTACAAATAATAAAAAGTAATGGGTACTTCTGTGACTTTAAAAATTATATATATATTATATATATATATATATAATATATATATAACTTAAACACACACAAATCAATCTCTCTCTCTCTCTAACATGTACTTATTCATATGTTTATATGCATTGAAAAAAGTCTAGACGCTAGATGAATTTCACCAAAAGGCTGACAGTGACTAAACCTGGGTGGTAAGATACTGGGTAATTTGAAATATTTTTTCTCTTTTTGCTATTCTATATTTTCAGATTTTCCTGAAAAGAATGTTGTGAATTACTTGTGCAAAAAAAAAAAAAACAAAAAAAAACAGGATTTAAAATAAGAAAATTAAAAAGTTAAATTAGCTATCATTCATTTGAACACCTGCTGTGTTCCAGGAAGCATGCAGAGCACCTTCCATACATTATCTTTCTCACTGAATCCTCACATTTTACGTGGGAGACACTATTACTATTCCCAATTTAAAGATGAGGAAATGAGACTTGACGCAATTTGCCCTAGTCTGATGTGGGATGACTCTGGAATACAATTATGGAAGCAAACTTGTACACATCCAGCTACTCTCATACACACTCCACTTTAGGGACAGCTGGCTCAGTTGGCAACTATCTAAGACTCAAAACCCAGATATAAGCACGTTCCCCAGTCCCAAATATCCTAATAATTCTCTCCCAGATAAGTAGCCATGTAGTAGAAAAACTTGGCCACGACATATAGGGTCTCCTTCTTACAAGAGGTAGATTCCCCATTCCTCAAATCTAAGCTGATCTTGAGACTTGCCCTGACAGAATATGGTAGAAGTGACATAATGGAAGTTCCAGAAGCCTTGCAGCTTCCACCTTTATCCTCTTGGAACCCCAAGACCACCATGGTGTGAAGAAGCCCAAAATGAAATACCACATAGAGAGGCCCAGACATTCCTGATAGCCCAAATGAGCCCATCCCCCAGGTGACCTTCCAAATGAATGCAGCCATGTGAGTCCAGGCAAAATCAGCAGAAAAACTAGCCAGCAAACCCATAAAATAGTGAAAAGTAATATACTGTTGTTGGTTTTAGCCACTAAGTTGTAGGGTGATTTGTTCTGCAACAATAGCTAACTGATACAACTTGAATTTACAAAGCTGAGAGCCCATCTCAAGTCATTGAGGTGCCTATGCTGGGTCAATGCTGCAAAAAAAAATACTAAAGTAACACAGTGAGGTAAAAGCCCTTTCAGTGAGGCTCTCTTGCACTTCTTTTCCTAACACATAGATCAAGCCCACACTCCATGCCCAGAGAGTGATTACAGATCTCACGCTCCCTTCTAAACAGACCAAAGGGTTCTTCTTCTGAAAACAAAACTACATACAACTAAACAGATACTGGTAAGAACGTGTGGAAGATTATGCAAAAAAGAATGTCAAGAGAGCTCTTTCTACATGAAAGCAAAGCATTGTTTACATAGGAAAATGTGTGCTGAAATCAATTTTTTTCCTTTGCTTTTACAGCACATTAGGTTTTTCTTCCAAGATTTACTGAATCATGAAACATATTAACTGTGGCAGGCTGAGTTTCAATTAAAGACAGAAGGCAAGGGTCATTTACCTACAGCTAAATGCTTCTTCAATAATAACAGACTCATGAGCAAAAGGAACTTGCTCCAAAGAGAATATGATGATTGTGAATATAGCTGTCATTTTTATTCAGACACAAAGGGCTCTAGACCAGAAAATCAAATTAGCTCAAAACATGATATGGAACCCACTGCTAATACCAGGAAATGTTTCTTGCACGTGGGTAATTCCATATCAAAATCAGCAACCATGATGATAGGAAAAAAATACCCTAGATTCTTGACTTATCATCTCTCTTGACAGGATGCCTTAGCATATTTTAGTTCTACAAAATACCAGAATGTTATCACAGATTAATCAGATTCTTAAAATAAAATTATAGTCTATATTTTAAAAGCAATAGCACCACAAAATACTGCAGTGGTGTTTGGGGTTTGACGATGACAATCCTTTTCAGAAGAAAGTGTCTCATGGTGGGGGGTGAGGAGGGAGAGTACAGATGGTATCTGGTGGCTCCTTCACAGTGGGTCACTTTGCATTCCTTAGTCTCTTTTAAGTGCTATCTACAGAGCACCCTCTCAGTCTTTCCTTCCTCTCCATTTCTCATATTTCTTGGCCCATTCCCTTTGCTGATTTCAATCACTTGGCCCTTTCTAATTCCTCCTTTCCTTGAACCTTAGTCCTCTCTTTACTGCCTTACCTGATACACAAAGAGCGTAACTGCTCCTCACATGACAGCCCTGCACTCTCTGGTATTAGCACAAAGAAAGAATTCTCTCTCAGACAGGGCCTGGTCACCGTGCAATTTCCCATGTCCTTTTCTCAAAGATCCAAGTCAATCCCAGTCTCTCTCTCTCTCTCAGCATCCAATCTCTGATAAAACAGTGAGTATATTTGGATAATATTCAGATGGAGTGAAAGTAGACTTAATCATGAGCAACTTTTAGATGATACTTTCAACCATTTCCCTAAACTGGTAACAGACACAGCTTCTAACATATAGCAGTGGAAATTACGTTCAAATCAACGCTTACTGAGTGTCTGAAACCTGCCACACCCCATGCTGGGGATAAAGATCTACATAAGGCTTAGGCTCTGCTGTCAGGGAGAAAGCCTTGCACAAATTATGAAGAAAAGCAAAGAATAACAATCAACTGTTTGATGGAAAACCTGGCAAACATCACCTAGTAACACCAGCTGGAGAGAATTCAGGATTCTGAGCTTCATTTCTTCATTCTTAATATGGGTATAATGATATTAATAATAATACTTGCTTCGCAGGATGATTATTATAGGGAGTAAAATTAGAATATGATTGAATGTATCTTGCAACTGTGCAAATGAATTTCAATTCCAGTCAAGGGAATTCCATTCCATTCAGCATTTATGCAGCACCTACTTTGGGCCAGGCCCTGTGCTACAGAGATTGGAAATAAAAATAATCCCTGAAACCAAAGCACCCAAGGACTGAGGGAGTAAGTAGAGAGACACATTAAAAAAATATAATACAGTGTGATTATGTGCTATAATAGAGATACAGAAAATGTACCAGATCTTAGATGAGGGATGAAAGTATCCAGCCAGGGGTATGGAGAGTAGGGAAAGAAGGAAAAGGGCATCAAGTGATGCTATAGAAACAAAGTAGATAATAATAAGAGTAACTATCTATCATTAAGGCCCTTCTATGTACTAGTTAGTATATTAAACACTTTACAGACAATATTCACAATAAATAAAGACAAGATAGAGGGTTCTCCTTCTTGAAAACATGGTACCCTATTAACTTACAGAGTTTGGCTTTGGTGGCAGCCAGGTGTATTGGCCTGGAGAGACTAACAGTCAGTTGCCCAGATGGAAGGGAGAAAGCACTGAAGCAGAAGTGAAAAGTGATGGGTTTTCATCCTGCTCTGTCACTATGTGGCTCTAGGGATGTCCCTTAGCTCACTAGTCCTCAGTTTCCTCAGCTGCAAAATGGAGATTTAATGCCAGCTGACCTTGTTGGGTTGCTGGGATAATGGATGTGTAAAAGGCTTTCAAGTCTGTTGAGCACTCTTCAGGGTAAAGCCCGGGCTGCAAACTCACTTGCCTATAGGGCCAGGTCATCCTCCACTCAGGTGGAGGATGATGACTACATGCTGACCATAAACATGTAAACCCCAGACTGGTTGAAACCAGAAGGTTGATGATTAAGGTTCCTGAAACATCATCCCATTAACTCACCATCAACCAATCAGAAGAAAGTCATACCCCCCACAGCCCTTACCCCAAATGTTGCCTTTAAAAACTCTTCCCTGAAAGCCATCAGGGAGTTTGGGTCTTTTGAGAATAGGCCACCCATACTCCTTGCTGGGCCCTGCAATAAAAACTGCACTTTCGGACTTCCCTGGTGGCACAGTGGTTAAGAATCCGCCTGCCAATGCAGGGGACACAGGTTCGAGCCCTGGTCCGGGAAGATCCCACATGCCACGGAGCAACTAAGCCCGTGCGCCACAACTACGGAGCCTGCGCTCTAGAGCCCGTGTGCCACAACTACTGAAGCCCGCATGCCTAGAGCCCGAGCTCCATGACAAGAGAAGCCACTGCAATGAGAAGCCTGCACACCGCAGTGAAGAGCAGCCCCCGCTCGCTGCAACTAGAGAAAGCCAGCGCGCAGCAACCAAGACCCAACACTGCCAAAAAAAATAATAATAAATAAATTTTTAAAAACAAACAAACAAAGAAAATAACTGTACTTTCCTCCACCACCCGGTGAAGTAAATTGGCTTTACTGCATGGTGGGTGAGCACACCCAAGTTTGATCTGGTAACAGTAGAAAACTCCAAAGTTTAAACCTTGGTAAGTGAAAGAGTACATAACCACTAACGGAAAAAAACTAAAAGGAAAGACTGATGTATGGGCAAAAATATGATATGCTCACTTTTCCATATGCTGGTTTTGGAGTCATGGTACACAAAGGTCTGGAAGAAATATCTAACAGTTTTTGCAATTATGAGACTTGTTTGAGAGATATCAAAATTATAGATCACTTTAGGAATAATCAGCGTAGAGTTGGAAACTAAGCCACAGGATACCCTCTTCCCCACTCCCCCATTTTCCTCAGCCAGGCTAATCCCTTCTCACTGACAGGGGCTTCATTTTGAGGGGCCTGCTTCCTATGCCAGCTTCAGGTCCTCCTAATAAGCTCCCAAAGGAGCACTGAATTACATTTATCCCTGAGCACAGCTCTGGGTTCCAGGTGGTAACCAAGCACCATCAGAGGTAGTGTAAGGAAATAAGCCCTGGAGGAAGCTCCTTAGATGTGCAAGGAGAATTAACTCTGGGATTTGACCACATTTATGGGACACAAGTCAAGTGTGGACAGAAATGTCTTGGCCTCCTTGTCACATGCCAATGGTGCCCTCTACTACAGAGACTGATTATTACAAAATCCCAAAGTCCAAGGCACCTAGACACCAGTAGGTTTTAAATAAACTTCAGAAGCTAAGAACCATGCTTGCAATCTTCTGGCTGCTTGTACTCATGAAAATATGCTTGAGCATTGTCAACCAATTCAGTAAGTACTTACAAAGTGCCTACCAAGCATCTGGCCCTGAACGACCCATGGTCTTTTCCTTCACACTGAACCTCTGGAGTCACACAGTCTCATCTTTAAATTCCAACTGTAACCTCTATTGGCTCTATGAATCTGATTAAGTTATTTAACTGTTCAGGGCCTTGGTTTTCTCATCTACAAAAATGGAATTAAAATGCTGCATTCATATATTTATGTGTTCATGGGTACCTTCATCCATTCAAAGCTCCTACCACGTAGCTTTGACTACACTGAGTGCAGGGTACTCTCACAGTATTGAGGAAAAACGTTTTCTCGACCCTCTTAGGGTGCCTAGCTGGGTCTGCAAGTTAAACTGACATAGACAGATTAACAGGAGAAAAGCATACAAATTAATGAAATATAAGTTTTATGTTACATGGGAGGCTTCATAAGGAAATGAGGACCCAAAGAAACAGTTAGACCTGAGAGGTTAATGCTAGGTTTGATGGAGAGTGGATAGTCAGGGAGGAACAGGGGAGGTTAAGGAGTAGGAGGGAAACTTAGCAAGATCTGCTTGTTAGGATTCTTCTCAGGGTCCCTTTGTCTTCAGAGATGAGGATGTACCTTTCCTCCAGGTACAGATATCCCCCGCTTTTCAAAAGCTCGCTTTATGCCACTTCACTTTTTCAAAAGACCTATATTTTCCTGCTTCTACTAACTGAAAGAAATCTGAAGAGGACTTTCATTTTTACAAAAAAAAAAAAAGAAAGAAAGAAAGAAAGAAGGAAAATGAAAAAGACAAAAAAATGAAAATAGCATTTAGCGTTTGTTTTGCAGTGAGCACACACCCAGAGCAGAGTGGCTCCGCAAAGCTCCTTCTCCGGGAACTGCACTCAGCATCTCAGCATCTAGGCACCTCACCTTTGAACGGTGTCTGTGAGCATCTGTGCTTTCTCTTGATTTACTTTGTGCATCCATTAGCAAGATGTGTCCTGAGGTAATTGCTTCTTCACCTTGTGCCACTTTGTCTTACGAAAGGTTTCACAGGAATGCTCTACTTTCGGATAGCAGGGAAAACCTGTATAGGCACTTCTCACATGAAAGTTTTATGACTTGTTTCAGGGGAGAAGGGCAGGGAGAAGGTCAGAGTGACCCTCCTGCTTCTGCTGTGTTCTCAAATTCCTTCAGCTTAAAATATACAATATGCCAAGGGGCCATATTTTGAGGTAGCGTGTCCTGAAGCCCATCACAGGCATGGTTCCTGTGGCACTGGAGCTCAAATCTTACTGGGTCGTTAGGAAAATCAAATGAGATCATATGTGCAAGTTACAAGACACAGTGGTTCATCTATAAAAGTGACTTTCAATAAATGCTAGTTTCCTTCTGAAGGGTACCAGCATACGCCATATGAAATTATGCCTCTTTGGCATATGGATTATTTTAAGCTAAAGGCAATTGAGAACAAGCAGAGGCAAGAAAAGCTCTTCACCTCCCCCTAACTACTTAAAACTAGAGTATAAATCTTTACTTCCCGTTTTGTAAAGGAAACTTATATTTATGAAGGAACTTTCCTTTTGTAAAGGTGTCTCTGTACCAGGAAGAAAGACAACTTTTATCACCTAAGCAACTCTTAACTACATAATAAGACAATTATCATATACTTCCTCCTCTCACTTTGTCATAAGTTTTCTCTCCTACCCAGAAGCCCAAAACCCCTTTTCCTTTGTCTAGCCTAAGATGGTATATAAACCTCAATCATCTGGCCACTTCCTTGAGTCTTGTCTCTTTGTGAAACTCCCATGTGTACCTATATAATTAAAACTGGTTTTCGTCTCTTGTTAATCTATATATTATCAATTTGATTCTTAGGCAGAGCCACGAACGTAGGATGATAGAGGAAAAAGCCTTTTCCTCCCCTGCACATCCTTCCTATAGGTCATGGAACACAAACTCAGGTGCCTCTGGTGGCCAACATAAATGAGTGCAGCAGCAGGGACTGTGGCGACCTGGAGAGCTCATGTCCACACTAAAGGGCAGTGACCCACTCAGCATCAGCCAGTCATTTCCGGGAGGGGCTGCAGGGCCAGCGTTACAGATCTTCCAGTTTTAAAGAGAAGCAGGAAAATTGGGTGTGGAATATTCCTATTTTTAAATGTTGGCAACTAATTCTAAACCCTAGGTAGACCAAATAAAATACATCAGACCCTGGGGCTGCCTGTTTGCAACTACTGCAAGAGGGCTGGGCACGCAGATAACTCCCAGTTTTAAGTACCGTCTGAGGCATTATTATGCAGCAAGACCAAGGGACTCTCCAGTAAAATTCTTATTTCACTCCAGCGTGGACTCAATCAATCAGCCTAACTCTCTTCACACTCCAGTGAAACAGGAACCTGGTGCGACAGGATCATTATCACCAGAGGAAAGGACAATCTCACCACGGGTCATCAGCTTGCATTATATAAAGGAATCTAAGGGCTCGATATGAGGAAACAATGAAAATGCACTCACAGGGCAGTAAGGCGCAAGCAGTGCAGGAACCCAATTGTGCTGATCAGACTTACAGAGCCCATCACAAATACAGCAGGAGCATTCAGTCAGCACTTTCAGGTGATATTTTCCCAGTGTGATACTCACTGCTTTCACGCTTCCTTCATCTCTGACTCATTCTTTTCGGTTCAATCTATTTTGTTTATGAATTTAATAACTGGCACTATTCCTCTAAAGAGTTTACCATTTCCCTCTGTCTTCTCTTCCTCCTCCTGTTCCAGAGCAGGGCAGATGGAAAACCAAATAATAAACAATGACAGGGCTTCCCTGGCGGTGCAGTGGTTGAGAATCTGCCTGCCAATGCAGGGCACACGGGTTCGAGCCCTGGTCTGGAAAGATCCCACATGCCGCGGAGCAACTAAGCCCGTGAGCCACAATTACTGAGCCTGCGCGTCTGGAGCCTGTGCTCCGCAACAAGAGAGGCCGCGACAGTGAGAGGCCCGCACACCGTGATGAAGAGTGGCCCCCGCTCGCCGCAACTAGAGAAAGCCCTTGCACAGAAACGAAGACCCAACACAGCCAAAAATAAATAAATAAATAATGTAAAAATAAATAAATAAATAAACAATGACAGATGTAAAAAGATATGGATATTTATAATGCTTCAGTTTGGGGCCCCAAATGAAGCTGGCAACAGACATAAGATTGGAGCTGCCTCATCCCTTGCAGGAGAGTCTAAGCATTGTTGCCTCTGACAAATGTCATGCCTTATAAAGCCCAGTAATTATAATTTGGTGCTAAAGACCCACACTTTCCATCTGAATGTGTTTCTTTTATTTTGCCACTTAAGGGCAACTGAGCATTCCATGAATCAGGGATGACCTGATAGACGTGAGTCACCTAGAAGTCCACCGTATGCTCTGAGAAGACCAACATCCAATAGTCTTCTCACCTGTTGGGAAGGTTCGGGGACAATGAAATTGGTACCCAGCTGCATTCCTTGATGTTCATGGGACACAAGAGCCCTATGGAAGAGAGGCTGAACTGCCCACAAGTGGAATATGCTACAACCTGTATGATGGACAGGGGAGTTCCTTTAAAAACCCAACTGTTAGAAGAGACAATAGGACCACTAAGAGAAAATCACCATAAAGGAGGGAGTCTGGCAGGGTGGCTGTCTTAGTCATCTCAGGCTGCTGTAACAAAATACCACAGCTAAAATAAATATTTGGATTATGTTTCATGAGACTCAAAATGACTTTTGTGGGAATCTGAGCTTGGCGGTACCCTATGTGTACGGTTACAAATAGCCCTAAATTGCCAAATATAGTGGGAACTTGTTAGCACTTATATTACTTTACCTCACTGACACGTGATACTGTTGACAATTCCTTCTCTGAAATTCTCCCCTCCCTTAACTGCCTTTTCCCTCTGAACCTCTCTGGCCACTTTTGGGATGCCACAGACAAGCCTGGTGCAGGTGGAGCGGCAGTAAGAAGAGAGAACACATGAGGAAGTACCTGTGGAACAGTGAGCAATTGCCTTAAGAAGTAATACCCAGACCCTTGAGGGCTACGGACCCCTTCCCCAGCCTGAAGACCAGTGAATGGCAGATCAGATTTGAGAGGGACTGCACTGACCCCTGAACTCTGGTCACACAGCTCCACGAGGAGCAGAAGAAACCTCAGCATCTATTCATTCAATGTTTGCTCACACATTAGAGAGTAAGTAGAAATGAAAGCAACCTTGAACTTGTCCAACTGTTCATTCTCGCCAGGCTTTGAACTTGGATTAGCCTATTACGGGCTGGCCTAGCTCCCCACTCCTCAGTCTTCTCCGGGACCTCCTCTTTCTCACCCTGCCCTGAACTGCAGGGGTTCCACAAGGTTCCCTGCTCAGCCCTTTTCTCACTGTTCACTCTCCAGGTAACCATAACAACCAACCAGTTTTAACAATCACTCATTCACTGATGATCCCTAATTCTGTATCTACTGACCAGAACTGAGCTTCAGACTCGTGTACCACAGCTTAGTATGTGTCCCACAAACCCCTCAAACTCCACATGTCCAAAACTGAATTGATTTTCTACTTCCACAATCCTGTCCTCCTCTTAATTCTCATTCTTGATCAACTGGACCTCCATTAACTCAGCTGAACAAGTCAGAAAACCAAAACCCTCTCATCAGAATTGGCTCTGAGTTTCTTTAAATGCATATTAGAAGGTACTCTAAGGCAGCGGTCCCCAACCTCTTTGGCACCAGGGACCGGTGCTGTGGAAGACAATTTTTCCATGGACGGGGTAGGGGGGAGGTGGTTCAGGCGGTAATGTGAGAGATGGGGAGCGATGGGGAGTGACGGGGAGTGGTAGATGAAGCTTTGCTCACTTGCCTGCCGCTCACCTCCTGCTGTGCGGCCCAGTTCCTAACAAGCTGCAGACTGGTACCGGTCTGCAGCCCAGGGGTTGCGGACCCCTTCTCTAAGGATACAGATGAATCATGTTAGCTCTTTTAAAAGATCAGTGTTGGGACTTCCCTGGTGGTCCAGTGGCTTAGACTGCACGCTTCCAATGCAGGGGACCCGGGTTCGATCCCTGGTCAGGGAACTAGATCCCACATGCCACAACTAAAGATCCTGCATGCTGCAACTAAAGATCCCGCATGCCACAACTAAAGATCCCGCATGCTGCAACTAAAGATCCCACATGCCACAACTAAAGATCCCGCATGCTGCAACGAAGATCCCACATGCCACAGCTAAGACCTGGTGCAGCCAAATAAATAAATATTTTTTTTAAAAAAAGATCAATGTTGTTATTGACTTGGAGGTGTGGTGTGTGTTTATAGTTCTCAGAGGACTACTGAATATGTCTTCAATAAGCTTTTCCTTCTCTATCCACACTGCCTTATCCTTGGTTCTTACTTACATTGTCTTTTGCCTGAATCACTGCAATAAGCTCTCATGCAATCTCCCTCATTCATGTTCTAATAACCACGGCTGCCAAAGGGATTTTTTTAAATTTTAACTGTATTTAAATACCTTTCTTCTTATTACAGAATTAATACATGTTTATTGTGGACATCTGAAAAGAGTTTGTAATAGCACAAAAAGATAATCACTGTTAACACTGTATTATATATACTTCCAGCCATTTTCTATAAATAAACATACATCTTTAGATAAAAAGGATTATACTATACATACTTTATATGCCCTACTTTTTAAAATTAGAGTTGTGAACAATTTCTTAGTATAAAATTACCTAATATAAAAATATTTTATTATTATTTTTTAAAATTTATTTTATTTTACTTTTGGCTGCATCAGGTCTTAGTCATGGCACACGGGATCTTCGTTGAGGCATGCAGGATATTTCGTTGTGGTGTGCAGGCTTCTCTCTAGTTGTGGCATGCAGGTTTTCTCTTCTCTAGTTGTGGCGCGCAGGCTCCAGGGCACGTGGGCTCTGTAGTTGTGGCGTGCGGGTTCCAGAGCGTGTGGGCTCTGCAGTTTGCAGCACGCAGCCTCTCTAGTTGAAGGGTGCAAGCTCAGTAGTTGTGGCGCATGGGCTTAGTTGCACCGTGGCATGTGGAATCTTAGTTCCCTGACCGGGGATCAAATCCGAGTCCCCTGCATTCTAAGGCAGATTCTTTACCACTGGACCACCAGGGAAGTCCCTAAAAATATTTTAAAAGATACTAAAATAAACATCTTTGTACATGCATCTTTGTTCATATCATAATTATCTCTTTTGGGGTAGAATTGCCAGATCAATGGGGATGCATATTTTTAAGACTTTGAATCTTTGCCAAATACTCCATGGAAAGGTTTTATTCATTTATTACACTTCCACCAGTAGAGTGATCATTTTAATGCAGAAATAATGCAGAAATCAAATTGTTACTCAAAGACTTGGAAAAAAGTTACAGGTTCAAAAACACAGGCCTGGGACTTCCCTGGTGGTGCAGTGGTTGGGAATCCACCTGTCAATGCAGGGGACACGGGTCAGAGCCCTGGTCTGGGAAGATCCCACATGCTGCAGAGCAACTGACCCCATGCACCACAACTACTGAGCCTGTGCTCTGGAGCCCGTGCTCCGCAACAGGAGAGGCCACCAAAATGAGAAACCCGTGCACTGCAAGGAAGAGTGGCCCCCGCTCGCCGCAACTAGAGAAAGCCCACATGCAGCAACGAAGACCCAACGCAGCCAAAAGTAAATAAAATAAAATTTAAAAAAACTAATTAAAAAAAAAAAAAAAAAACACAGGCCAGAGAAGGCTCGGAAATAAGGCTGTTGTAGTCATTTGGAACAGCAAGTTTCCACATATAGTTGTGGCCCACTAGAGTCTTCCTGATGAAACATGAAGAGTTCAAAATATGAAAGTTCTTTCTTCAACTCTTAAAACAAATGCCATGCAAGGCCAAGGACTTTCATTTTTATATATGACTAAGTACTTAATAGCTTTCTTCATTAATTATTAAGAGTGATTAAAATTTTATAGTCTCAAAAAAAAAAGTGCAGTACTGCCAATTATCAAAAACTTTGGCTGACACAGAAAGTTTGGTAATGATGCAAATTTCCTGCCACACATGTGACAACACAGACTGCTGGAATTTCCACAGTTTTCAGGAATGATTTTGAGGAGACTGGGGAGACTTCATAGTGTCATAAGTTTCAAATACAGCCCTTCTTGTATGTGTTATTTCACGGGTCAAATATAGTTGTTTTTCTGGTTTTATCATATTGTTCATGCATAAACGTTATGATGTTGCCACTTGGGGTTGCTATTTTGTTCCTGATTCTTTGTTATCATCAAATTCTCTTCTCACAAGAAGTGGGATGGATGGGTTAGGTGTATTATGAGGTCTTTTGTGCCAATTAAGTTAACGTATTTGCAAATCATTGGTCTGAATGCCTCAAAATCTCACTACCCTGAGTCTAGGTTGATTTACTAGGTTGGTTAACCTAGTAAAGAGACCTGGTAAATTATTGCCTATAAGGTGATCAGATGTTTGAAGGAAGGAAAGAAAACAGAGTGGCTGAAAGCAATTTTGGGAAAGAGTGACAGGAGGCTCACAGACTCACCCTTTCTCCTCCCAACTATTGGTATTTAAAACAGTGGTCTTATGTGACAGAATATATGCAGGAATATATATTATATGTATATATATATATATATATATAAATAAAACAGGACTCAAACATTAGCAGGGGTAAGAGATCTGAGCCACCTATTAGCCTAATAGAAACATAAACAATGCTGTGTTGAGAACTGCACCAGTACTGTTTTGTACTCAGCTCAAGCTACCCAGCCGCTGGCCTACAGATTCATGAAACTCCTGCTTTGAATCTGAAAGACTAGCAGGAAAGAGGAGAGAGCTCTTCCTACATAAGTGACTTTTGGAGGAAATGGAGATATCTGTATAACTGGTTCTGATGATAGGTTCAAAGTTTCCCCATGATTTTAAAATATATAGGATTTACCTTGACAAACAGCTCATGAGAGGATATGTGAATCTGGTTTTCACCAGTCCAGCTCACATTTCAACAGGAATTCCGTAATGTTACCAGCCTGAGGAAGAACTGCTCCACTGCATGGCGGTACATTTCCATTCCCTTATGGAGAAAAAGGGGACGAGAAAATTAGCTAAATCAGTTCTGCTTGATTCTGCTCACATCTCTACTGCCAAGAGTAGCAGTTACTCACCAACAGGCACTAGAAACACCCACACACCCAGAGACATGTACAGTCAAGCATTTGTTAGACTATAACTTAATAAGCGTGTTGTTTTCCATTATCCAGGCCTCTAGATAAAATATTCAGTACCATCAGAATTTGGCTTGCCTCAACAGCAGAATTTTATGTGCAGTCCTAGGTCAGCTATGAATCACAAATAGTTACTTTTCATCCAAGACAAAGTTCCAAAAAGATTTCTCTGCCCCTCCTCTGAGGTAGGGTGAAACAACACCAATGAGGGTCCCTGACAGGCCACAAGCAAGGGCAGGAGAGAAGATGCAATGACAGAAAAAGAAAAGCAGGGATAACGTGGAAAGAAAAGAGAGGAAAGGCTAAAAGTAATAGAATATTTAAAAGATAAAAGTGAATGATCTCATGTGTTACAGTACTGAATTGCCATAGGTTATATTTATTCAGCATCATCTACCCTATGCCAGACACTGTTCTAAGTGCTTTTATATGCATTATTTAATTCATTCAACACACATTTGTGGCACACCTTCTGTGTGCCAGGCACTGTTCTAAGAATGTTCTGTAGAGAACAAAATAGGTGAAAATCTCCTCCTTCTTGGAACTTACATTTCAGTAGGGAAGATCTTATTTAATCATCCAATAAGGAAAAGAGATAGGAAAAGCATGTGAGAAGGGACAGAAAAAGAGAGAAATTAGGGACAGGGAGATAAAGGAGATGAAGGTCAGAGTGAAGTGTCCTTTTCAAGGCTTTCAGATGCTAGAAAGAGGATAAGTCTCTGTTCACGCCTCAGCTCCTCCAACATAAAGGTTTTGGAAGGTCTCCAACATAAAGGCTTCAGAAGGTCCCACCATAACCAATTTAGTGAAAAGCCTGAATTGGAAATGTTTGAAGAAATATACTTCTATATTATGTCAAATGTATATAGCAATGTGAAATGCTAACAAAGTCTTTCTGAGTAGATATCCAGCAATACTCTGTTTTAATAAAAATACAAGACATATTTGTAACAAGCAACATTCACCTGCACATATAACCCTTGTTTCTCTCAGTCTATTTCAGTGAAAGAGGGAAAAAAACCCAGTGACCTAAGAAAAGATAAACCAGATATTTGGCTGAATCCCTCACCAGCACCAATTATAATACTAATAGATGCCATTTATTGAGGACTTTCTATTTGCTGTATAACAAACTATCCCAAAACTTAGTTGTTTCACAGCAATGAATTATTATTTTTCATAATTATATAGGTTGGCAGGTCAGTTCAGGTCTCAACAGCTCACTCACATGGCTGCATTCAGGTGGGACTCTGGCTCCCTGATGCCTCTTTCTCCATGTGGTCTCTTACCACACAAGAACCTAGGCTGAGCTTCCCTACAAAGTGGCACAAGTGGTCCAAGACAGCAAAAGTGGAAACTGCCAGGCCTCTTAAGACCTGGGCTTGGAATTGGCCAAAGACACATCTGCCACGTCCTACTGGTCAGAGCAAGTCATAAGCCCAGGCACATTTCTAGGGGAAGGGAAACAGATCCCACCTCTTTTTGGGAGGAACAGTGATCCTTACAACGATGAGAATTGTCGGCAACCATTCTGCAGGCAAGCCATCTCATTTGCCACATGCCAAAAACTATACTATCTCGATGAATCTTCAACAGCAACTTATGAAATAGTCACCATTTTATCCCTATTTTACAATGAAGGAAAATTAGTTCCTGAAAGGTTAAATATCCTCCTGCAAGTAGGTGGCAGACCTAAGACCAGATCTTAATCACCTTCAGAGTTCCAATTCACAACTATCCCTCAATACAACAGTCAGTAGAGTTAGAGGCATTGAACCCCATGTTCCCTCCCCCTTAGGGAAGCAGGAAAGCATGGTAATGAAGAGCTTGAACTCGGATCAAATTGCCTTGGTTCAAATCTTGGCTCTAAGTCTCATTAGCTCTGTGACTTTGGGCTAGTTACTTAGACTCAAGTTCACAATCTGCAGAACAGGGCTGGTAACAACATCTACTCCACAGGACTATTATGAGACAATGCATGTAAAGCACTGCCTGGATAGAGTACGTGATCCATAAATGTTAATTACTTTTGTTATCCCCTGAGTGTCCTGACTAGTTTACCCTGAACCAAGCAGTACTACAGTCCCAAGACCATGGTCTCCGAGGCTGCTGCTGACCAGTGATCCTGAGTCTATGCAACTTGATTATCATTGTCCCTGTTGGCCTTGCTTCTAATTCTGCTTTGCCTCTAGACCCCTGCTGCTGCTGCTGCTGCAGTAGCCACTGCAGAGGGTCCTGCTTCACTGTGGTCCCTCTCTGCTCACTAGTTGCACTTCCTGCTTCCTTCTGGAGCTTCCACTTCATGCTAGAGATCTGGTGGCTGTCCGTGTTTATCTAACAACATTCTCCCCTTGTCAGTGCTCTGTTAATTCTTCTGATTACACAAAGGAAGAACGATTCTCAGGGTCAAGCCCATTAATACCTTGCTTCGTCTTTGACTATTTAAAAAAGGCTCACAAACATCCCTTTCTAACAAGGGAAGAGGGAACAGAAGTTTCCCCAGTTCCGAACATTTGCTGGATGTTTCCTGTACCAACTCAGTTCCTTTTCTGCTGTCTGTGCTTTCAAAGAACTTCCGTGTTTCAGAATGAGTGACCACTAGGTGGCAGGGGTGTTTTGCTCCCCAGCTCATTACCTTCTTCCTCCTTGCAATCTCAATTACAGCCAAAATACAGTTCCTTTTAAGATGAATGAGTTGCTTTTAAATAAACGTACTTATCCATAGGAAGTTCAAGGTGAACGATAAATTTCAACTACATTCTCTTGAAAATTCACTGTGATGCCACTAATTCTATTGGAGAGTTCTCACAGGAGTTTTATAGCCTTTGGCTTGCAAGGGCATGGGAAAAGTAAACAAATCTCAGCTTGTTCAGGGCACGGCCAAAGCTGATTGTTTTCCTCTCTAGTTGTTATCATCACCTGACAGGCCAAAGGTCCGCTGGGTTAAGAGTTCATGGACTCCTAGTCTATCATATCATTTCATTAATAGGATTGTAGACACATCACTTGTTTCCCAGTGAGGTCCCAAAAGGTTTTCTTGGGGAAGATGGAATTTTAGTAGTTTCTTGAGTGAGAAGCAGGTGTAGGGGCATCCGTTCAATTACATCCCCACAGGAATCCAACCTGCCAAGCGGAATCCTAACAAAATAGGTTGGGAGCTATAAAGAAAAAAAGTAGAGAGGGGCTTCCCTGGTGGCACAGTGGTTAAGAATCCACCTGCTAATGCAGGGGACATGGGTTCGAGCCCTGGTCCAGGAAGATCCCACATGCCATGGAGCAATGAAGCCCGTGCGCCGCAACTACTGAGCCTGCGCTCTAGAGCCCACAAGCCACAACTACTGAGCCCGAGTGCCACAACTACTGAAGCCCACGCGCCTAGAGCCCGTGCTCTGCAACAAGAGAAGCCACCCAATGAGAAGCCCGCGCACCACAACAAAGAGCAGCCCCTGCTCGCCGCAACTAGAGAAAAGCCTGCGCACAGCAACAAAGACCCAAGGCAGCCAAAAATAAAAATAAATAAAACAAATTAATTTTTTTTAAAAAAAGGAAGAAAAGTAGAGAAAGGTACAAAGTGGGCAGCGGAAAGGCCAGGAGTGCTGATAAAACCCTCACCTAACAGTATGGGGAATCAAAAGATACTGTCTACAGCTGATAAAACAAAAAAATGTTTCATATATCGCTTAAATCTACCCCAGTAAATTTAACATAGAGGAACAAACTATATTGGGTTGTAACTTTAATGGGAGGGGAAGGGAGGGGGAAATAGGCTAAATCTCAAGTACCAAAACAGACTTCACAGATAATGCCAAAATTGAAAAAGCAAGACATAGCACTACAAGCATGCTATTTAGCGACATGGAGGAAATCACCATGTGAACTAAAGGCAGCCGTGGTTAACAGCTTGCTTCCGTACAAGAGCAGAGGAAGGGACTGGGCTGGGGAGTGGCTGTACTCTTTAACTTTCTAACCACGATATTGTTTTACCCTTAAGAATAGGCAAGGATAGACAGCTATTAGGGTAAAGTAGATATCTGTGTTCATGGGAGCAACTACCACTCAGTTCCTAATTTGTGTCACTATATCTGATAGGAATTATTAAATTTAATCATTTGCTTATTTACTTAGGGGTCACTTTAGTTTACTATAATACAACTACCGGTTAGAAAGGAATTAGAGGCTTCAATTTCTACAGGTATGTGTTACTTATTCAAAACTGGCATTTTCAAGCAAGGATGCACTTTAGTCAATATTTTCACAGCAGATCATCAGGGTTTGCCTGATGTAAGCTAAAATACTATTTTGGTTCTGGTTTATTACTCTTTGCAATAAACCAGAACCAGAACTCTAAAGAGCAAATATGTCCATTTTTACTTCTTCTGTAACCTTTTGGCCTGAGCTCTTGAGCATTCATCCGCCAGCAGAACATGGGCAGTTCAAACCAGCAAAATCTGCTAGGTCTGACCCTTAAACTTCCTGTTCTTTACCTTGTTTTCAAACCCACATCCAATCAGCAGTGACAGGTCATCCCTCAAAATACACCAGAATCTTACAATTCTCACCACACCCACCCCTAATATACTAGTTTGAGTCATCATTCTCTCTCACTTGGACCACTGAAATGGCCTGGGGACTGCTTCCATTCCTACGCTCTACTGTCCTCCGTACAGCAGCCAGAGTGATTCTTTTAAAATCTAAGTCACGGTGACAATTTGTAAACATTGGCCTATATGATATACCCATCCCATCTCATCTTCTCCCTCTCTCCCCCTCATTCTCTCCTCCCAGTCTACGCTGGCCTCCTGGCTGGATATTCCTAAACCCTGTTGAACATGTTCCTGCCCTCAGCCTGGAATGCTCTTCGCCCAGATACCCAAATGGCTTGCTTTCTCATTTCCTTCAGGCTCTGCTTTGTCACCTTATCAAAGAGGCCTTCCTGAGCACCTGATATAAAATAGGTTTTCCCCTCCATCTCTCTAGCACTCTTCATTAGTTTTTCTCCGTAATACTTATCATCACAGGGATGATATGTGTATTTTTCTGTATTGTCTGTCGTTTCCATTAGAATATAAGCTCTAGAAAAAATTTTCAGTGCTGTATCTTTAGTGCCTGAGAGTGTCTAACATGTAATAGATGTTCAAGAAGTTCTGTTGTGGACTTCCCTGATGGCGCAGTGGTTAAGAATCTGCCTGCCAATGCAGGGGACACGGGTTCAAGCACTGGTTTGGGAAGATCCCACATACCGCGGAGCAACTAAGCCCGTGCGCCACAACTACTGAGCCTGCGTTCTAGAGCCCGCAAGCCACAACTACTGAGCCTATGCGCCACAACTACTGAAGCCCGCGCGCCTAGAGCCTGTGCTCCGCAACAAGAGAAGCCACCGCAATGAGAAGCCCACGCAACGCAACGAAGAGCAGCCCCCCGCTCGCCGCAACCAGAGAAAGCCCACATGCAGCAACAAAGACCCAACGCAGCCATAAATAAATAAATAAATAAATTTATAAAAAAAAGAAGTTCTGTTGCTTCAACGACAGACCTAACATGATACTACAGGTAGTTACTATCTCAGGGTAATGTTTCCCCACGTGTGTGACCTGTTTATGAGAGACAATATAAATAGTATAAAGGTATGCATTAAATAACACTAAATCAAGTGGAAAGAATCTTTTCAATATTTTAATCCCTCTCATTATGTCAAGAAGGTCTCATTTAATGCAATTTTGTCTCTAATACTTGATAATTTATCCTTTTAAAAAGAGAATGGGCCTCACATTTAGAACCTTTTGTAGGGAACACTATCTGGCCAGCATTTAATAACTTTGTTTCCACTGTATTTTTTTTTAATGGCACCATCTATTTTAATTATGTAACACATTAATCTCATTTAAAGTTTGCAAGAACTCTTATGAGAGAAGTAGCATTTTGCCTATGAGGAAACTTAGGATGAGTTTCCCATGAGACCAAAGTTTCCTTTAAGACAAACTTCACCAATTTAAATATTTTAAACTGTACAATTCAGTGTTTCTTAGTAATAGTCACAATGTTGTACAACCATCACTAATTCCAAAACATTCTCAAGACCCCAAAAAGAAACCCCATACCCTTTAGCTATCACTCCCCAATCTCCTCATTCCTCCCAGCCCTAAACAACCACTGATCTTTCTGTCTGTATATATTCGCCTATTCTAGACATTTCATACAAATGCAATAGGCGGTCTTTGGGGACTGTTGTTGGTTTTTTTTCACTTTGCATGTTTTCAAGGTTCATCCATGCTGTAGCATGTTTCAGTACTTCATTCCTTTTTTTAATGACTGAATAATACTGCATTGTGCGGATATACCACTTTTGTTTACCTATTCATCAGCTGAGGGATATTCTGGTTGTTTCCACTTTTTGGCCCTTATAAATAATGCTGCTAAACACATTCATGTAAAAGTTTTTGTTTGAACATCTGTTTTCAGTTCTCTTGGGTATATAGCTACCAGTAGAAATGCTGGATCATATGGTAATTCTGTTTAACTTTATGAGGAAAGGACAAACTGTTTCCCACAGTGGCTGTACCATTTTGCATTCCCACCAGCAAAGCCCAAGTGTCCCAGTGCTCCACACCCTTACTGAAACTTGGCACTGTCCACTTTTTAAAACTTTTAGCCACTCAAATATGTATTTCACTGCGGTTTTAATTTGCATTTCCCTAATGACTAGTAACCCTGATCATCCTTCCATGTGATTGCTGACCATATGCGTGTCTTCTCTGGAGAAATATTCAAAATATTCCAAATGGCCTTTGCCCATTTTTAACTGAGTTATCTTTCTGTTGCTGAATTGTAAAATCTCCTTCTAAAATAACTTGTTGAAACTATAAATTTAAAGAAATGTGTTAAGTAAACAACAGTACAATTGGACAAAAATAATCAAGACAATGTACAACTCAGGGACTAGTTTGAGCAATACTGGCTCAGACGCTAAGGGCAAGCATTCTGGCGTCACAGCAGCCAGGTTCAAATCCCAGTTCTGCCTCTAAAGTGCTGTGGGGGACGTTTTGGGCAAGATACTTAACCTCTGTGAGACTCAGTTTCCCCGGCCTTAAGAGGGGTGGCCCCTGCCACTTGAGAGTTATTGGAACAAATTAAATGACGCGTGTGAAGCGCTTACTCAGTGCCAGCGCCGCTAAGCGCTCTCTAAAGTTAGCTACAATGACGACAGGCGACGACGCCCGCCGCCTCCCCGGTTCAGCTTGCTGAGGAGCCGGTCCCCAACCGCAGGAGCCAACCACCACGTAATGCGCGCCACGGCGCACAGACCTCTACACGCATGCTCTTTCCTCAGCGACCTCGCAACGGCGCCCGCCCCTAGCGCGGAGCCGCTGTGACCGCGCCACCAGACTTCCGTTTCCGGGGCACCGAGGCGGCTTCCAGCGGGGTGACCTGGGCGCGCTGGCCTCGCCGGGACCGGGAGCCGGAAGGGTATTCGCTGGCGGCCGGTAACCGGGAGGCGGGTGGGAGTGGCCCGGTGGGGCGCTGCTGACCCTCGGCAGGGAAGGGCGGCCTTCGTCTTGCGACCCGGGCCGGAGACTGGCTGCACTTCAGCCCGATCCACGGTGGAGCCCTTCTCGCTACCTTTCCCTGGGCTTCACCTGCTCCCCGGGATCCTGTGATCCTATAGGGCCCTGCGGGTGGGAGTCGGGAGACGTGGGTTTCATTCTAGCCTGCGCCACTGGTTGGCTCTCTAACCTTGGTAGGATACGTCCTTTCGTGGGCTTCAGCTGCCTTATTTAGCAGATGGAGGTCGTATCACAGTGATTTTGAGCTCCTTAATGGCAGGAACTGACTTTTATTTGTGTTAGACACTGTCGCCTGTCCCGGGTACAGAACAAGAACTGTGTAGATACTCTGGGCGTACTAAAGTTGTTTTGGCTCACAAAACTTTGAAAATCTGCCGAGAACTATTGATCTCCACCTCCCACCCAGCTCTCTAGTCCCTCCTACTACACCCCGCCCCCCACCCTACCAAATGCTCAGATAAAGGAAATTTGGTTTACTGATTTAGATAGTTTACAGGTCTCTCTTGATGCCCATCCAAGCATCCCAGAGCCTGGCCTGTCCTAGGCATTCAAATATTTGTAGTCACTAGATAGTAGATGCTCAGTTAATCATTTTTTAATGCATGAATCACTATCCATTTCAAGGAGGAAGGTAGATATCCTTAATTAGCAAGTTTTAATCATGGGCCTGGCAGTATGCTATTCCCACTGAAGTCTTACAACAACTCTGAGAGGCATTATTCAGTTCCCATTTGGCAGATGAGGAAGTTGAGGCAATGGAGAATAAACTTGTTTTAGGTCATTCAGCCTCTGAATGGTGAGGGCAAGAATTCAGACCCAGGTCTGAAATTCCAAAGCCCCATGTTCTTAACTGCTAGCTGAAAAAGGACTAGATGGAGAAATATTTTTGAATGTGTTCTAGCAACTTCTGTTTTGGGATTAACTGTTGTAGTTATGCGATGGCTATCATCAAGATAGGTGATCCCAAACCAAACATTTCATGCTGTGGAAATACTCTTGTCTGTCTCCTTTTCTTCCACAGTATCTGTATTGCTTGTTTAATAATAATTTATATCCTCCACTTTGTACCCATGTTATTCAGTCCTTTTGTTTTTGGTGAATACTGATCAGTTGTGTTGTGTTGTTCTGCCAGACTTCCAAAGCAGATGTTTTTAGTTATAGTTGAAATAAGAGGTGATAACGTTTAGGCATTATTTCTTTTTCTTTTCTGTACTACTTTTAAAGAGACTATATTCAGGAACTTGGAAGCACTGCCAATATGTCTGATGTTCAAGAAGCCACTAACCAGCTCCTAGATGTGAACCTTCAGGAGAACCAGAGGTCTGTACAAGTGACAGAAAGTGGCCTCAGAAGTGAGTCTGAACATCTCCAAGTCACTATTGGAGCCACTGTGCCTACTGGTTTTGAGCAAACAGCTGCAGATGAAGTGAGAGAGAAATTGGAGTCATCGTGCAAAATCAGCAAAGACCGGGGCAAGATATATTTTGACATTTCAGTGGAAAGTCTGGCTCAGGTTTGAATGAAGCAATGTTTAAAATAGTTTTCTAAATAGATCATTTTATGGTTACTTTCTAGTTTACAGACCTCTCTGGAATCCTTATTGCTTTTCTTTGCTCTGGCCCAAATCAGGTGATTTTAAAGTATTACTGCATTTTCCATTGGGTACTGATTTGTAAGTGTGACTACTAGGTTTGCTATATTTTTTAGAAGTGATCCTAATATTTTCTGAGGGTGAATTCCCCAGAAAGAATCCTGTGAGACTTAATGAAGAAATTCTTAGTATCTGCTACGCCTCTTAGAATTTATTTACTTCAGCATCTAGCGGAAGTTTAGACTTCAGTGGTGAAGCATAAAGGGAGAGATTTTTCTTTTTATCTGTATCAAATTTATTCTTGCTCAAAAGTAATTAGGAATCACTGAAGGTGAGAAGTGAAGGTCAGCAAACTGCCATCCCACTAAAGTAAAAGCTAAGCTGTATCTCATTACTACATAAGACACATGAGGGCAGGGATTGTTGCCTGTTTGTTTTTTTATTTTTTTTGGTCAATATCTCCCAAGCTCTTAGTGTCTGGTATATAGTAGACACCCACTACATATCTGTGGGATGAATTGATAAGCAAGTATTTTTCATCCAGTGTTTTAGTTAATAACTCAGCAGCTTTGTAAAGATAGGCCTTACCATTATCCTCATTAATTAAGGATTAATTAATTTTATTCCTAAAATTGAGCTTAGAAGTAAGTAATTTGCACAGGGTTGCTTAGCTAATAATCACAGAGCTGGAGCTCAAACCCTATACAGTACCCCAGAGAGCCATGAGGGCAGTATAAAGCCCCACTTCACTGTCTTCGTCTCTCCCTTCACCCCCCAGACCCGTGTTGCCCACGTAACACTTCAAGCTTCTATCCTGCCATCTGTCTTTTTTCCTTTTCTGTAGAGGAACAGAAGCTGGGAAAAATTTTAAATACAAATTATAGGTATTAGCTGCTTCAAAATCTTTGTACCTAATTTTTATATTTAAATGTTGATAGTTTATGCGCTTCAGAAGCTTTTGCAGAAATTTGTTTCTAACATTTTTTTCCCTCCTCAGGTTCACTGTCTGAGATCAGTTGATAACTTATTTGTGGTTGTTCAGGAGTTTAAGGACTACCAGTTCAAAGAAACAAAGGTGAGCTATCCCAAATGCAGTAGCTGATTTTCAGCCATCTTCCCAAAGATCACATTCTGTGTATCATTTAGCATTACTGCTGCTTTTATAATATAGAATACTGGGAGACTTTTACAGTAAAATCCAGAGATTTATTGATAGTCCATCGCAAAAGTTGCTTTTAAAAATCATTATTGCAGGGGGTGGGGAATGGGTGAAGGGAGTCAACAGGTACAGATTTCCAGTTATAAGATAAGTAAGTCCTGGGGCTATAATGTACAGTATGGTGACTGTAATTAATAATACTGTATTGCACATTTGCAAATTGCTAAGATAGTAGGTCTTAAAAGTTCTCGTCACAAGAAAAAAAAATTTTAACGGTATGGTGACAGATGTTAACTAGACTTGTGGTGATCATTTTGCAATGTAAACAAATACTGAATCATTATGTATACACCTGAGACTAAAATAATATTATATGATAATTGTATTCCAGTTTTTAAAAAGATGAAAGAGTAACAGAACAAAGAAATAAAAATCAATATTGAAAAACTTATAAGAAATAGAACAAATTGTTTGACTTTCTTACAAAAGATAAGACACCTTAGATGAGCTTTGCTGATGTATACGGTTTCAAAATAGAATTGCTTCTAGGCTGTGAACCAGAGTAGGTGACAGTTTGTGTCATCTACAAATAACACTTTCTCTCATCATGCTCCTTTTGCCCTGCTTTCTTCTCTAGCTTGTTTTTTGAAATAAAGCCAAAGTAATATCTAAATACTCCTTCAGTTGTTAGGATAACAGCTTTGTCCCCAACTTGTATTTAGCATCTGATTCCTAAATATTGAGATGCTGCCTAAGCTGAAGGCTGAAAATAGATCACAGTGAGTCTTTGGTATTTTTCAGATTGCTTTTTGGTCTGGTTTCCAGAGTCAAATGCTTGAAAACTTTTTTCTTTCAGTTTTATTGCCTATATTAGAAATAATCTTTTTTAAAATTGTGATGTGCTGTCTAATTCTCTAATTTTTATTTATTGACAACAGGTTGATTCCCAGTCAAACTGATATGAACCCCCAACCTAGAAAAAAACAGACCTGAAAGAATTGAGACTCAAAATAGATGATAATTTTATTAACTAAAAATGTAACTTCTAACACTAGTTTTATAACCCTTCAGCCTTCTGATAGGCATTGCCAACCATATCATATCTATAAAACTAGTAAATAACAGGCAGCGTACTGACAGTTTTTGCTCTTAAGTATTTCAAAATTGTGATAGTCAATTCTGTACATGAATAAATGTTAACATATTTTTTAAAACTATAAGTGTCCATCGTAAATTCTTGCCTCTAACCTACTAGGGTGTTATTAATATTTTCTTCAATTACTATGTTTTTGTCATCTTAGAATTTGTATTATTTTGAGTGTTTTTGGAGGTGAATTTGATATTATGGAATGGTTCTATGTGAGCCAGGTTTTCAGAGTTGCCTTGTAAGTAACTGCAAAAGATATTACTGGTGGAAGTCCCAGAAGAAGAGCAGCAGGGATTAAGATAGATTTTCTTTCTTTCTTTTTTGTTTTTTTTTAATAATTTCACCTTTTATTTATTTATTTTTTTAAATTTATTTATTTATTTTACTTTTGGCTGCGTTGGGTCTTCGTTGTTGCACATGGGCTTTCTCTAGTTGCGGCAAGCAGGGGCTACTCTTCGTTGCGGTGCGTGGGCTTCTCATTGCGGTGGCTTTTCTTGTTCTGGAGCACAGCCTCTAGGTGCATGAGCTTCAGTAGTCGTGGCACTCGGGCTCAGTAGTTGTGGCACATGGGCTTAGTTGCTCCACAGCATGTGGGATCTTCCCGGACCAGGGCATGAACCTGTGTCCCCTGCATTGGCAGGTGGATTCTTAACTACTGCGCCACCAGGGAAGCCCTAGGGTAGATTTTCAAATCTCTGCAAGGGCAACTTCTCTCGTGTATGACCATGAGAAATTGTTAAGCCCTTCACTTTGTGGACTTAATTTGGAACATGCCCCCAATAAAACCTTGTTTTTAAACATTGGCTTCTAGTTTTCATTCTGTTGACCATCAGTTTTTCTTTGTTGCACTATACTTTCTCATGGCTTATAAAAGCCTGTTAGTTTAAGCATTCTAATGGGTTCTCTTATTTTTAAATATTCAGATGATATCATGAATTTTATTAGCCTTTTTATTAACTGATTTTAAAAAAAGGCTAACATCTGTGATTTAAATTTTTTTAAGCTAGTTTATACATGTACTTAGAGCAAAACTGTAAAGACTGAAAAGATATACAGTGAAAAGTATTCCCCTATTTTCATACCATGTGTTTCCCTCCTTGTAGGCAACAACTATTACCAATTTCTGAGATATCCTTCTAGAGATATTTTATGAATATGTGTATTTTATTTACATATTTACACAAATGGAAGTATGACGTACATACTGTCCTGGGCTGTGTTTTTTCTCATTTATCTTGGAGATCATGGTAATATCATTGTTGGATTTGACTGTATCACAATTTAATCGGTCCCATTTAGGACATTAGGATTTTTCACAGTCTTGCTATTACAGTAGTGCAATGAACATCCTATATACACCCTTGTACATATTCAGTCTGAGGGTCATTTTTCTGTTTAATAAGTTTATCCCATTGATGTTTATTGATATGACAGAAGTGTTTGGTCTTGGTTCTGTCACATTTATGCTACACACCTTCTGCTTTCTTTTTCTTTCTTTATAAAAATTTATGTTAAGCGTTTTCTTTGCTTTTTCCCCGTGCACGTGTTTTAAAATATTTGGAAGGCTTGTATTTGCTCTCTAGCTGTTACCTTTATAAATACAACTTAATCTACTGTTTACACAGTATTTTTGAATCCCTACTAAGAGCAGTGATGAAATTGGCATATTTCCCATATCTCTCTTCCTTCCCTTTCACCTTCCAGTTTTATAATTTTTCTTAGTGTTGAACCACATGCCTTTAAATCCTTTAAATATACTTTTTAAAAAATCATCTTTATTTATTTTTTTTTTTTTAAAGATTGGATGAAACCCGAAAAGGCTTTAATGCTGCATGAAAAGTCACTGAGGTTATATTCTGGAAGCACCAAACTGCCTGTGTTTTGCACTTTCTCTGCTAAGCGTTAATTTCTATCCTTTGACCTCGAGGTATGAGAGAAGAGGATATCAGTGTGCTAAATTACTTCCCGTCTTCTGTTCCCTTTCCCCTCCAATGACAGGCCACTTTGTAACATTTACATTCTGTTTTGCATTCATAATCCCTGTATTTGTTTTCATTTAGTCCTATAGTTAAATTGATTATAGGCACACTACCTGTCCTTTTGTTACAGTTTTTATCTCTTGACTGGCATGAGTTCACAAATGTTTGTCTTTCACCTTTCTATTTAATTAATAGTTTGGGTTTAAAATTTGGAGTCACGCTTTCCTTCCTTAAGAATATCATAGGCAATGTTTGTTCTCATCTAGCATGAAATGTTGCCATGGAAAATTCTGAAGTCATCTTGTTATTTTTCCTCCTTATTTGTTGCTTTTTTGTTATTTTTGCATGATGCCCAGATGATTTTTTTTTTCAATCTTTGAAGTTCACCAGTGTACGTCTCCTTGTTGCTAATTCCAGTTAAGACATGTCAGTCTATAGAGAAATTCACTTCCATTTATATTTCTTGAAAGTTTTCTTGAATTATTTTTTTTTTTAGTATGTTTTGTTTATTTTAAATCCCTTCATCAGGGATAAACCAGTTATACATACAGTAGGATCTCTTTGACTATCTTTGAGGTTTTATCATGTTCTCTCTAATCCTTTTTAAAATTTTTGCTCACTTTTATTGTATTTGCTTTACTTTTTTTCACATCCCTTACTGTGTTTTCAGTGGTGGCTTTTATATGTGGTGCTTTCAATATGGTCTTCATTTTTGCAGTGGTTTGTTTTTTTATTCCACTTTTTCTTTGAACTCTACAAGATCCTGTTTCGTCACCTTCTGGCGGCTCCCCTCATCTTTTTCCTGCTTTTATATCTCTGCTTTGAGCTCTTATTTTGCAACAGTATTTCCTTATTACACTTTTTGATGTCATGTCAACATATTTGGTCACGGTTTTCAGCTGCTCTGTGGCAGTGTCTTTCTGGTCACTGGTTTTTGTCCGCTGTTTGTTTTTCTGTCCCTTTTCTCCTTTTTTCCATTCACATAAGTCTGGTGCTGATAACTTTTGATAATTGCTCATCTTTGAATGAGGGAGTTCCTCTTGGGCCTACTGTTTATAGGAGGTTCAGGAACTGTTCCAAGCTAGCAAGAAATCCCCCTCATTCACTGTGAAGTTCCTTTTGACAAAAGGTTGTGGTGAATGAGTTCTCTTCCTTCTTTTTTTAAATAGCTTTATTGAGGTGTAATTTCCATACCACTTAACGAGTTCTTTTAACCATTACTTCTCGCTAGCCGGAAGCGTTCAGCAGCTTTAGGGTTATTCACAATGTAGAGTATCTCTCCCCATCTCTACTCTGTTTCCAGCAAATAGAGCATGTCTATGAGATTCCTTGTTCAGCCTCCATTTCTCTCCTCTGCTGCTTCTGGGTACAAACGAGATCCAGGGATGCTCCCTCTCAGTGCATGTACTTCTTCCCTGCTGTTCCAGAGAAGAGTTTATTTCCTCCTGCTCTGCAGACTGCTCTCCCCTTTGTCTGAGATCTGTAGTCATTCTCCCTCTGGTGTCTTCCTGCACCTCTGCTTTACCTTCACTGAACCTGGGAATTCTTATGTTAGAATTCTTATGTTCTGTTTCTAGGTTACAGATACCATGTAGATTCTATTAGGATAGAGTTGGTATTTCTGTTGTTCTTTTCTTTTAGAGTGGTTTCTGAAGAAAGAAAGGGGCTGTACCAGTGTTATCCCACCATGTTAAACCTGCAAGTCCTGTAGATGCCCGTTATACGGAAATTATTTGTAAATAAAATTGAATTTGCCCAACCTGATATTACCATTATTTCATCAGGTTTCAAGTAGTATTAGAGCCTTCACTCACTTCCAATTCAAGTCTCAGCTCCATCAGTCAGCACTGATTTCTTGCTACTTTGATCTTCAGTAACATATACTGTCTGCGCCAGTGCTCTGCACCAGAACTTCTGATGGAAATGTTGTATGTTTATGCTGTCCAGCATGATAGCCATGTGAAGTGTAGCTAATGTGACTGAGAAACTGAATTTTTAATTTTAAATCATTTAAAATATTTCAGTAGCTGTATGTGACTAGTGGCTGCTGAATTGGACAGCACGGCTCTGCACCACCCATTTTAACATTTAACCATATTATCCATTAGCTGTTTACTGAGCACCTTTTTTATGCCAGACACTGCTCTAGATGTGTGGTTTATAGCAATGGTCAAGACAGCTAAGGTCTTTCCACCCTGTGCTTACCTTCTGGGAGGAGCCTAAACCGAATAACTTTAGATAATGTTATCTAAAGAAAATAAAATGAGAAAAGCATGACTTGAGAGGATTACTTTAAGTACAGCAGGTCTCTCAAAGGATGTGCCTTTTAAATTGCTGTTAAATAATGAGAAGGGAACCAGCAGTGCAGAGAGGCCATGTGAAGCAAATACATTCCAAGCAGAGGTACGAAGCTAGGGAGAGAATGATCCTGAAGTGATGTAAGAGACACAGGCAAGAGTCGGGTTGTTTGGGCTTTTTAAGGAATTTAAATTTTGGGAGGTGTAATGGGAGGCTGTTGAGGGGCTTTAAGCATGATCAGATTTACTTTTCTAAAAGATGACTATAGATACTATTTAGAAATTGGATAGATACATTTTTAACTGTTTAAGGTTTGGGTTTTTTCTTTTCAAAAATAGTTAATATGTATACACAGCACAAAATTCAAAAGGAAGTCAGTGAGAGGTAAGCTGCCCTCCCTCCCCTGTCTTTCATCCACTCGTTTCCCCTCACTGGAGGTAACCACTGTTAATAGTTCCTTATTTGCTTACATTTTAATCTTGAACCCCAGCCTCTGATCTACCATTCTGTGTTATATTATTCTGTAGTAGCCTTAATTTGTGTAAATCTTAATTTTCAGTGAGACTTTAATTTCCTCAGTTGCAGACATTATATTATTTACTCTTTTGTCCTGTACTCCTGCCACCCCCAACATAACAATTAATGTAGTCTATAGGCAAAGTAGGGGTTTATTTGTTCAATTAAAGTGGAGAGAAAGGAATGAAATGAATGGATTTCATTCTCTCTTTTATAGGAAGAAGTTCTAAAGGATTTTGAGGACTTGGCTGGGAAGCTTCCATGGTCAGACCCTTTAAAAATATGGAAAATTAACACTTGTTTCAAGAAAAAAAAAACAAAGCACAAAAAGATAAATCAGAATTCAAGTAAAGAGAAGATTGAAAGTGGACGAGGAGACAAAACAGATGAGAGAGATATCAAAAAAGAGTTCACTAACAATGTCTTAGATTCACAGATCTTAGACTATTATGAAAATCCAGCCATCAAAGAAGAGATATCAACATTAGTAGGTGATGATTTGACATCTTGCAAAGATGAGACTGAGGAAAGCTCAAAAGAAGAAACTGATCCTGAAGTGCTGAAGTTTAGAGTCACATGCAACAGGGCAGGAGAGAAACATTGCTTTTCCTCAAATGAGGCGGCAAGAGATTTTGGGGGTGCTGTTCAAGATTATTTTAAGTGGAAGGCTGACATGACCAACTTTGATGTGGAGGTAAGTGCAGGCTCTTACTGTGATGATTCAAGAAGGCTATCATTATAAATGTGTAGAATTTTCAAGACTAACCCAATCTTATGGACAATTAAACTGAGGCCACAAAGCTTTTTTTTTTTTTAACATCTTTATTGGAGTATAATTGCTTTACAATGGTGTGTTAGTTTCTGCTTTATAACAAAATGAATCAGTTATACATATATCCCCATATCTCTTCCCTCTTGCATCTCCCTCCCTCCCACCCTCCCTATCCCACCCCTCTAGGTGGTCACAAAGCACCGAGCTGATCTCCCTGTGCTATGTGGCTGTTTCCCACTAGCTAGCTATTTTACATTTGGTAGTGTATATATGTCCATGCCACTCTCTCACTTTGTCCCAGCTTACCCTTCCCCCTCCCCGTATCCTCAAGTCCATTCTCTAGTAGGTCTGCGTCTTTATTCCCGTCTTGCCCCTAGGTTCTTCAGACCATTTTTTTTTCTTAGACTCCATATATATGTGTTAGCATACAGTATTTGTTTTTCTCTTTCTGACTTACTTCACTCTGTATGACAGACTCTAGGTCCATCCACCTCACTACAAATAACTCAATTTCGTTTCTTTTTATGGCTGAGTAATATTCCATTGTATATATGTGCCACATCTTCTTTATCCATTGGTCTGTCGATGGACACTTAGGTTGCTTCCATGTCCTGGCTATTGTAAATAGAGCTGCAATGAACACTGTGGTACATGACTCTTTTTGAATTATGGTTTTCTCAGGGTATATGCCCAGTAGTGGGATTGCTGGGTCGTATGGCAGTTGTAGTTTTATTTTTTTAAGGAACATCCATACTGTTCTCCATAGTGGCTGTATCAATTTACATTCCCACCAACAGTACGAGAGGGTTCCCTTTCTCCACACCCTCTCCAGCATTTATTGTTTGTAGATTTTTTGATGATGGCCATTCTGACCGGTGTGAGATGATATCTCATTGTAGTTTTGATTTGCATTTCTCTAATGATTAATGATGTTGAGCATTCTTTCATGTGTTTGTTGGCAATCTGTATATCTTCTTTGGAGAAATGTCTACACGACGACTTAAAACCTATGGGATGCAGCAAAAGCAGTTCTAAGAGGGAAGTTTATAGCAATACAATCCTACCTTAAGAAACAAGAAACATCTCAAATAACCTAACCTTACACCTAAAGCAATTAGAGAAAGAAGTACAAAAAAACCCCCAAAGTTAGCAGAAGGAAATAAATCATAAAGATCAGATCAGAAATAAATGAAAAAGAAATGAAGGAAACGATAGCAAAGATCAATAAAACTAAAAGCTGGTTCTCTGAGAAGATAAACAAAATTGATAAACCATTAGCCAGACTCATCAAGAAAAAAAGGGAGAAGACTCAAATCCATAGAATTAGAAATGAAAAAGGAGAAGTAACAACTGACACTGCAGAGATACAAAGGATCATGAGAGATTACTACAAGCAACTATATGCCAATAAAATGGACAACCTGGAAGAAATGGACAAATTCTTAGACATGCACAACCTTCTGAGACTGAACCAGGAAGAAATAGAAAATATGAACAGACCAATCACAAGCACTGAAATTGAAACTGTGATTAAAAATCTTCCAACAAACAAAAGCCCAGGACCAGATGGCTTCACAGGCAAATTCTATCAAACATTTAGAGAAGAGCTAACACCTATCCTTCTCAAACTCTTCCAAAATATAGCAGAGGGAGGAACACTCCCAAACTCATTCTACGAGACCACCATCACCCTGATACCAAAACCAGACAAAGATGTCTCAAAGAAAGAAAACTGTAGGGTATTATTAACAAGAGCATGGGCTATGGAGACAGAGCTAGATCCAACTTTTGACTCCCTAACTGTGTAACTTTGGACAAGTTATTCTCTCTGAGCCTCTGTTTCTAATGGAGCCAATAATAGTTTATACCTGTGTGTCCTGAAGGTTAATTGAGATTATACATTTTAAGTATCTGGTGTGATACCTGGTCTATACTACATGCTTAATAGATGGGAGCTATTAAGACTTGAATTTTCTAATTTCTAATCTAGTGCTTTTTACAACATTATGTGGACTTTCAGATTATAAAATTCAAAAGAATTAAAACAACTATTTTGTTTTGTGTGTCTTGGTTTCAGACTTTGCTTCTGAAGTGGAATACATTTTTAAAACAAACCTCGACCTTCTAAAATCAGGACATCATTGCTAATACTCATGCTAGAGCCAGCTGTCCTCTTTCTTCAATTCTGCTAGATTCCCAAACCCAGATACTTCTTTTTTACATGCTTACCCTCCTTGGTCTCAATCTTCTACTATAAGGGTGATTCACATGTGAGCCATACTAACAAGTCTTTCCATCTCTGACAGCCTAAAAGGCCCCTAGCAGCTGACGTTTTCACCAAGGAGTCATTTACTGTTGCTTTTGGGACACTTGAATCTGGGGCAAGTTGCCTGTTCTCTCTGTAACTTTTTTTTTTTGCATATCAAATCAGAAGAACAAGTCCCCATTCTTTTTTTTCTTGTAACAGCTGTTATGAGAATGAATAGGCTAACTAGAACAGTGATGTCCAGAAGTTAGCATGGGAGCTCAGAGTACAGATTCTGGAGCCATACTACGTGGATTTAAATCCCAGTTTACGAGCTGTATAACTTTGGGCAAGTAAACTGACCTCTTTGTGCCTTAATTTCCTTATCTATAAAAGGAGGATAATAATACCTAGCTCAGAGGGTGTGGCTATGAAATGAGGTAACAAATATAAAGTGTGTAGAACAGTGGTTTGCATATAGCTAGGTAAGTGTTAGCTGCTGCTGTTAAGATCATGATGAGGAAATTTTAGGTGGAAGATTGCAGAACGTATTTTATTTTTACTTTTATTTTTGTTTGAATAGTATATATTTAACTGTGTGTTAGAAAAACTATAACTAAGACCAAAAAGAAACATTCTTTCACAGACATTACTTGAGTCAAGTTTTAAAAAGTACTAAAAAAATAATAGGTGTTAAAGCAAATGTGTCCCATCGTTAACAGTTGGTTAATCTAAGTGAAGAGCATACTTAAGAGTTCGTTGTGCCAGTGTTCTGGTAAGCATTTCTGGATGTTTGGAATTTTTTCCAAAAAAGTTAAAAATTTTAAAAATGCATATTAAAAACCTGGAAACCTTCAAAATGTGTTTCTCTTATAAAAATTCAGGGGGAATCTGGTCATAGCTAACTTGTGAATATGGTGAATTAAAAGAATAAAATAGATTTTAAAATTTTAAAATAGGATATTAAATGATTTCATTTATATGAAGCTCAAAAAAAAGACAATAGTTTATCATGGTAGTGGTCAGATTAAAGATAATTTGTGGTGGGTATTGACTGAGAGGGCAAGAAAAAATATATATCTTTATATGATGGTGGTTACACAGCATTTATATGTAAAAATTACTGCGCTGCACACTTAAGATTTGTGCATTTTACTGTATGCAAAGTATACCTCAGTAATAAAGTAACAAAAATTAATAAAGCCTCAAATTGTAAAATCTTAGTGATAAGTATAGTTCGAATAACCCTAAAACTATTTTATTCTGTCTTATTTTATAGGTTCTTTTGAATATCCATGATAATGAAATTGTCGTGGGCATTGCATTGACAGAAGAGAGTCTCCACCGAAGAAATATCACACATTTTGGACCCACAACTCTTAGATCTACTCTTGCCTATGGGATGCTCAGGTAAGAGAATGGGTTTGCCATGTAGATGAAAGTGGCAACTTGGTTTGAATTTTCCCTTCAAAATGTAATTTGTGAGGTACTGTGTTAGAATCTAGTAGTTAAGGAACAGGATAAAAAGCTAAAGCTCTCTTTCTTTGTATCCAATGTTGATTCCTTGAGATCCTGAAAATATCACTTAATTACTATCTCAATTTTCTTGATTTTAAAATGAGAACGATAGTTTTTATCTGCCTCTTGAACGTGGTTATCACTTTTCTGTTTAGAAAGGATATACTGCATGTTGGGAAATAGAACAGATTTTGCTTTGTTTCATTTCTGTGCAGTGAAGCAGATGAAAGCAGAGATTTTTTTAATGTGTATAATGTATAAGTGAACACAGAGAGCTTTTACTTATATTTTAAAATTTTATACTCATATGGAAAATTTTCCACTTTTCCAAGAGCAAGACATAACTTTCTTTCTCCTTTGCCCTTTTCCCTTTGATTGGGTGTTTCTTTCCACCACTAGGACGAGTTGTTTTCTCTAGGTTTCTGTTTGCCAGACTGCAAAATGGGTTTGATGTTAGACTTAAAGGATTATTAGTGAGGACTAAATTGCAAAAACAGATGCAAAATACCTGTTACATATGGTGCCTGGCATAGCCTGGTAGTTAATTGTATTTCCTTCTCCTCCAATCTTTGCTTCCTCTTTTACCCTGCTCATCCATGGAGTCCTAGTTCAATACAATTGGAACCTGTCAATTCAATGACAACAATAGAAAACTGCACCCGTTTGATTAAGGAAGAGCTCCTAGTCTTCATTCATTTAACAAACATTTATTATCTACTGCCAGGCATTATGGTAGGAGGCAGGGATATGGAGAGTTATTTTGGGTGCAACTGTTAGAAACCTAAGTAAGCTAGTTTAAGATTAAAAAAAAGTGATGATTGTGTGGGAGGGGGAATTACTGGCAAGATACTGAGAAGTCTTGGGAAATCCACAGAAAAACTAAAAGCCATACCTTAAGAAGGGTAGGAACCAGATCTTAGAAAACCACCAGAAACCTAGACAGTCACTTTTATCTACCCTGGGAGCCCACGGGCTCTTGTCTCTGCTCATCTGTGCAAATGGCTGCCCCTCATCTAAATTTATGTATTTCCAATTTTAAATAACCAGCCAGCCCCATACTGCCTAGGTCTTCTAGCTCTTTGTTCCCACGTCTTAGAAGAGAGAATCTGGTTGACATAGTTTCAGTCATGTGTTCACCCAGACCCAGCAGCAGTGGCTGGGAGTACAGGGTTGCTTACTACCAAGAGGGTTGCCAAGGATTTTGTTACCATGTGTTGAGGGGCAGGAATGGAGAAGTAGAGCTGGACAGGTATTACAATAAGAATCCAGAGTTAGTCCCCAGGGATCTCAGTTTTGTAAGGGAGAACCATAATAGAATGTGGAAAGAATAGCAGAACAAAAGAAGGAAAGAGAAACCTTGTCGCCTATCTGAGGAGGGGATGCTTCATAGAAGAGGTAACATTTAAGCCACTAACAGTAATGCCTCTAATCCTGACTCTGTCACCTACTAGCTTTGTGTCCATGGATAGGTTTGCATCAGCTTATCTGTAAATGAGAATAATAATAGTAACCTATCTCACAAGATTGTTAAAAGGATTAAAAGAGATAATGCATGCAAAGAGCTTAAATCCATGCCTGGCAAATACTAAGTGCTCAAAGTAAAGCAGTTATTTTATAGCAATGTTATTATCTTTAAAATTGAATTAATTAGGAAAGGAATATTGAATGAATAATTTCCAGTAAACTTATATTGATACATGTTCTACTTGACACATTTGAGTTGTTTTAAATGTAACAACACAGGTCTATATACAAAATAACATGTGTTTTCTAAAAGCACATACACACATATATTAAAAGATCTAGAAACTATTTCCATTTGGAAGTGAAATGGGATTTTGGATGGTAGTCAAAGGGGACTTTTAGTTATATGTAATTTTTTTTTTTTAAGTGCTAGGATATAGAGTCAACATATAATTACAAATTGATTTTTAAAATAAATATCAATTGTTGTTTCTTCATAACAGGCCTTTCATCTTAAAGCTTTAGGAATAGTCATTGTGGAAGTCTTGTCTGTTCACATAGGCTGTTTTCTTCTCTAGGCTCTGTGCTCCTCAGCCTACTGATATAATAGTTGATCCGATGTGTGGAACAGGGGCAATATCGATTGAGGTAATAACTTTTCTTTAGCTTTTATTTATTTATTTATTTATTATTTTTTTAATTTTATTTTTGTCTGCGTTGGGTCTTTGTTGCGGTGTGCAGGCTTCTTATTGCGGTGGCGTCCCTTGTTGCGGAGCATGGGCTCTAGGCACGTGGGCTTCAGTAGTTGTGGCACGTGGGCTCAGTAGTTGTGGTTTGCGGGCTCAAGAGCACAGACTCAGTAGTTGTGGTGCACAGGCTTAGTTGCTTCGCGGGATGTGGGATCTTCCCAGGCCAGGGCTCGAACCTGTGTCCCCTGCATTGGCAGGTGTATTCTTAACTACTGCACCACCAGGGAAGCCCTTCTTTAGCTTTTAGATAAGGAAGTGATACATCCAGAATGTTCTAGAACTCATGGGTAAATTAGACATAATGAAATCACCAAGGTTAGGTCCATGGACCCAAGAGTTTTGAGTGAATTACACTAGTAAAGCTGGAACTTTTGTGATAAGGATGTAGCCACTTATTACAAATAGCCAAGGACTAGATTTAGGTTATAAGTCATGTTTAGTCACTGGATTACAGAGGAGGCTGAGAATTACAAACTGGTGAGTCCCATTTCTGTAAAAGACAAACGGGAAGACTTGAACAGAAAAGATAATTGAGGGTTCAAGCATGAACTGGAGGAGGGCATTTCATCTCTATAAAGTGAGACTATGCTTCTCCATCCTCCTGGGTTCTTGTAAGATGGGGAAGCCTGTGACCATTAGTTAGGTTTGTTAGGAAGTCTAGCAAGGTTACAAAGTTTTCAGAAAATACCATGACATTGAGAGGACTCAAAAACTGCCTAAAGCAAAGCAAGAAATAGAAAGGCATTTTCTAATTGGAGAACATTTAACAGGAGAGTCTCCTTGAATCTGTATTATTGAATCAATATTATCTAAACTTTTGTAATAAATAATTTGGAAGAGGGCAGCAGTAAAATTGCTTAAATTTGTGAAACATAGCAAGTTCTTACGTATAGTATATGTAAAGCCAGTGGGAATAAACTGCAGGGAGATACCACAGATTCTGTGAGTGAGCAGAAACTGGACAGATGAGCAAGTCCAAAACAACCCACAAAGGGAAAAATAATCCAGACTGCAATTAGAAAATGACATCTGCTATCTGGGAATTAGAATCCCAGAAGGAAATCATAGTAGTCTAGATGACTGCTGTTTTCTGCTAGTGTCAGCTAGAGAAATTTACTCTGGCTAAAGAGCCACGCAGAGAAAACTCAGTTGTTGTCACAAAGAATTCTGGGAACAAAGCAGAGTGTGCTCCTCTAGCATTAAACCATGATGTGTCTATTGTCTGGAATAGCAGTGAAGGTCACTACATGTCAAGAAATATGCAACAGAGCTAGAGAGAGACCAGAAGAGCTCCCAGCCCCACCAAAAAAAAAAAAAAAAAAAAGAAGATAAAAAGAAAATGTTTGAGGCATTTCCATGTAGGGGTAGGCATGAGGATGTCAATATGGAAAAACCTAGGTTGGTATATGATCAAAATGAATGAAATTTTGAAAGGGTATATAGACAGTTTGTTCACCAAAGTACAAAGTATTTGATTTATAATACTGCCTTTAAAACTTGGAAGTACTATAAAACCCATCTCTTTCAGGGGCTGAAAATCTAAATAGGTTTAGAAGAAAAAATGAATACTGGGCAATCAGAATAACCTGAGAGGCTTTCATCAAACTCTACATCATCCTCCCTACATCACCGTTCTCCATTACCCTCAAGGGTCTGTGCAAAAGAAAAAGCTAAGAAGCCCTGTGTCCATAGATGAGGGGATATTACTGTTTACGAAGGAGGAGATGTTTGTTACTCATCCCTAAACCAAGGGCAGAACTGTCTCTGCTTTCATATCAGAAACCTTCTGTTAATCTGCATAGAACATTGTTCAGGCCTAGGGCAGTATGTCACCTCATTGCACAAATAATATGGAAAGCTCGGTATTTCTGTTTTGCCGACATGTTTTTGATCTAAAATTACAAAATCCTGGGTTTCCCTGGTGGCGCAGTGGTTAAGAATCCGCCTGCCAATGCAGGGCACATGGGTTCGAGCCCTGGTCCGGGAAGATCCCACATGCCACGGAGCAGCTAAGCCCGTGCACCACAACTACTGAGCCTGCGCTCTAGAGCCTGTGTGCCACAACTACTGAGCCCACGTGCCACAACTACTGAAGCCCGTGCACCTAGAGCCCGTGCTCTGCAACAAGAGAAGCCACCACAATGAGAAGCCTGCCCACCGCGACGGAGAGTAGTCCCCCCGCTTGCCGCAACTAGGGAAAGCCCGCATGCAGCAACGAAGACCCAACACAGCCAAAAATAAATAAAGTAAATAAATTTATTTTTTTTTAAATTACAAAATCCTTTCAAGAATATGGTGGTTATCATTCAAAAGCCTATATAAGAGATTACACTTTATTTAAATTCTCAAATATTCCAGGTTATCGGATTATATGAAAATTCCATAATCACAAAAGGATATAGGTTAGTTTGATTTGGTTAACGTCTTCAAACTGCATTTATATTTAAAGTCTGTAATGCCTACTGTGTGGCAGACTGCTGGGTGAGGGACTGAGTGACATACAGACCTATCCTTAAGGAGTTCCCAGACTTGTTGAGCAGCAGACAGGTATAGAAATAATTAAAAAGAGAGCAAGGGCAGTGGCAGATACATGTACAAAGTGCTTTTGGAGGGGCAAACGAGAGACAGCTTGGAGAGTTGTGGTTGATGTCACAGAGGGCACGACATTTGAGCTGGGCCTTGAGAGATGAGTAAGAGTTCAGCAAACAGAAAGAACAGGAGGGCATTTCAAGCAAGGGGAATAGCAAAGTTGACAGCATGCAGTATTTTGCCACTTTAGAAAAGCATTGGATTATTGGATTGGATTGGATTGTCTTGTTTATTGACAAGTGATTGAAATGATTTTACCTTTAATCATTTTTTCATTTTTTTTTTTGTAGTTTGCTACTTCTGTTTTCATATATACTCTTGTCTTTTAGGGGGCTACAGAATGGTCTAACTGTTATCACATTGCTGGTGATAATAATCCGTTGGCTGTGAATAGAGCAGCAAATAACATCTCATCTTTATTGAACAAGAGCCAAGTCAAAGAAGGGTAAAATTTTAATTTAAAAGATTTTGTAGCATCTCTTAGACTTAGATAATCACTTTTCTTTTTTCTTTTTTTTTTTAATTAATTATTTATTTCTTTTTGGCTGCGTTGGGTCTTCGTTGCTGCACACAGGCTTTCTCTAGTTGCGGCGAGTGGGGGCTACTCTTCATTGCGTTGCACGGGCTTCTTATTGCGGTGGCTTCTCTTGTTGCAGAGCACGGGCTCTAGGCGCCTGGGCTTCAGTAGCTGTGGCACGCAGGCTCAGTAGTTGTGGCTTGCGGGCTCTAGAGCACAGGCTCAGTAGTTGTGGTGCACAGGTTTAGTTGCTCTGCAGCATGTGGGATCTTCCTGGACCAGGATCAAACCTGTGTCCCCTGCATTGGCAGGCGGATTCTTAACCACTGCACCACCAGGGAAGTCCGATAATCACTTTTCGTATTGGCTTTATGAACTAATACACCCAGTGCATTGTGACAGTATTATAGCCAAATGAATATATTGAAACAAGTACATATTAAAATATTAATATTTTCTTATGCAATTAAACAGTTGAAAACATTAAAAAATTTCAAATGCTTTTTATGTTTTTATTCAATCTGTTTTTTAATGACTGCATAATATTCCATTATACAGAAATATTACAGTTTATTTAGCCTTTCCTCTGTTATTTGGCACTTAAATCTCAGAGTTGGAAGAGACCTGAAAGCTGTCCCTACAGTCCCTAAATGTCCTGTAGGAGATCCTGACCAGTGGTCTTCCAGCCTGTATAAACACCTCTTATGACTCTGAAGGCTGTTGATTCCAGCTTAGCACAGCTTTGAGTGCTAGTCATATCTTTTAGGGAACTTGAATCTCTCCCTGTACCTTGTACAGATCTGGGTTTTTTCTTCCACTTGAGTCCGTAAAGAAAAATCTTATCTCTGTGTCACAGTGATGATTAGCATCAGATATTTGAAGGGCTACCAACCCTCCTCTCCCTCCATCCCAGCTCTCCACATCCTCTCCTCTCCAAGCAAAATATTCCAAGGTCCTTCAGCCATATCCCTTTGATATCTGTGCATTGAAAGTCCGTTAGCCTCTGGGAAATTTCCCATCCTGAGATGTATGTTGCTATAGTACCTTAAGCCCTAACCCACTGCTACAAATTACATTTGAAGACACCATCTGTGCCAGCCTTTCACCATTCTTTCACAGTCTCAGCTGTCTTTGGGAAGAATTGGTTGAAATAGCACTTGGTCTGCAGTTTCCTACGAGAGGCCTCATCACAAAATTGTTTCTCTGGTCTCCTCTGCTGGAGTCCTTCATTTTCTTATAAAGTGGCAGAAATATATAGTGGTAAGCAGATTTGTTAGGTCTTACAGGTGCTTCATATCCAGGAGCACAGGAAGTCATTATATCCCATGATTGACCTCACAGCTGCCTCCATGACCCTTAGTGTGAGGTTTATATTTGTACGTAGAAATCAGTTGTTTTTAAGAATATTTGTTCATTTTATGCAAAATTTCATATTTATTATTTATACATGGTATGCCTTAATATTATTTTATGTCTGTATACTGCTTATCCTCTTTTCTTTGCTAGTTTTTTTTTTTCCCTTTTGATTAGATTGCCAGTGCTTTGTTTTGTTCTTTCATATACTATTTGTTCTGTGGTTTTATGCTTGATGCTTTTTGTTTTTTATTCCTATTTCCTATTGAGGTTTTTTCATTTGTTATCTAAAATCTTAAGTTATATGCTGTAAATGTCTTCTTTTTAATAAAAGTTTTGACTAGAGCTGACTTTTATGCTAAGTACTCCTGTTGACCATATCCTATAGATTTTGATAAATCTGTTTTGGTTCTTTCTAAATGGTTGGTTATATACTTGATTCTCTCTGATCTAATTGTTTAGGACAGTGCTTTTCAAACTTTACTGTGCAAATGAATCACCTGGGGAACCTGTTAACTACGCACAGATTCTGATTCAGTAGGTTTAGGATGGGACCTGAGGGTCTGCATTTCCTGGCAAGCTTCCCAGTGATGTTGATGCTGCTGGTCTGTGGCCCAACTTTGAGGACCAATGGTTTAGATCATTTTTTATACATAAGTAGTTAAAAGCTTTTAGTTTATTTTTATATTATGTTTTATTGTGATTAATGAATTTTTATGGTATATTTTGTTTTATATTTATTGAGATTTTTCCTGAGGTGTAGTACATGACTAGGGTTTCTTTGAAACCTGACATTTTAAGCAAATAATTTCTATTTTCTGAATATTTTATCATATTTGTTTTTCATATCCTCTGCATCTTCACTTTTTGTCCGTTCAACCTGTACTATTTCTATCAATCTTACCTTGATTTTTTTAAAAATATTTATTTTTATTATTTATTTGGCTGCATCGGGTCTTAGTTGCAGCACGCGGGGTCTTCATTGAGGCATGCGGGATATTTCATTGTGGCGAGCGGGCCTCTCTCTAGTTGTGGTGTGTAGATTTTTCTCTCTCTAGCTGTGAGTTTCTGGCACTTGGGCTCTCTCGTTGAGGCGCAGGAACTCAGTAGTTGTGGCATGTGGGCTTAGTTGCCCTGCAGCATGTGGGATCTTAGTTCCCCGACCAGGGATCAAACCCACATCCCCTGCATTGGAAGGAGAATTCTTTACCACTGGACCACCAGGGAAGTCCCAATCTTACATTGACTTTTAATATTTTTTGCCTTTTTTTTGTTCTGTTTTATTGCAGCTATTGGTGCTTGTGAGTGTAATACATATTTTTAATATTTCTATTTTTCCTATTATGTAGTGATTACCTCTATTGCATTTTATTTTTTCTTAAATTCTTTATTAAATATCAATATTACAACATTTAATTTCTGCTCATAATCTTTGATTTGCTTTTAATTTTTAGCCTGTGCATTATTATTGCCTGTTATAATTTTGTTTCTTAAACTAGTAGCTTTGCCTTAATGGGGAGGATTTATATCATATATATTATTATATTCATTCTGCCTCTGTCATTATTTTTTTGATGTTAACTTTTTTGTTCTCTTGTTTTTTTATAGTATGATACATGTTTTTTAATCTTAAGACCAGCACCTCTATATTTCCTAATTTTACATATCTGTTTCTTTAGGTCTCCTGTTATTTCTGTGTAGACTTACCAAACTTTATCCTTCAGATGTGTCACCTCATCATCTTTTTTCTCTTCAGTGTTCTGTTTTCCAGTGTATGTTTCATCAACAATGTTTTTACATCATCAGTTATGTAATTAACTGCCTTAACACTGTTTTCAAGTTGTGTACTACAGTTCTTTGTGCTAACGGTCTTTCCCCCTTAATCTGTCTTCTTAAATTGTAGATGAAACAGATATAGACATCTTTTGAAAACCAATCTTAACTAATATTTTAATCTACTTGTTTCTTACAGATTGTCATTATAAAAGTTTTAGCTTATGACCTATGCTTTCTGCCTACCTGCTACTTTAAAATTTTTTACTAAGTTGTTGATGTTGTCACTGATATTATTTTAGTTTTTGTATTTTATAGCAGTCTCTTCAGAAGAAAAGTCTTTTACAATTTCATTCTTCAGGATATGTTGAAGCACCTTTTCTTTTGTCGCCACAGCAAACTGTCCTGGGGCTTGCCCATAGATACTATTCAGTGGGATATCTGCAACTTGCCACTAAGAACTGGCTCTGTGGACATTATTGTAACAGACATGCCATTTGGAAAAAGGTGGGACTTGTAAAAAAATGTTTTACTTTCATTTGTTATATTAGTACCCACTTGTCTTCTGAATCTGTTGTATTTTCCTTGAGCTTATTCTGTCAGAAATCTTCCATTTCTTTTAGCAGACTTAACAGTTTTTCACTTAAGAATGTAACAATATGATAGATTCACCCATTTTGTTTCTTCTGAGAACTCAGGAATGTATTAACTACACTTTGATCCTGACCATCACAGGTTTATCCACTTTGTAGCCCATTGTTGAATTACATTAATACTTCAGAGAAAGGTTCAGGAAAACTTGGTTGTTTCTCAGGATATTTTTTAATCACTGGTTTCATTTACATAATGATTGCTTATACTCATTAAGGGGACAACTTACATAACTATTATAGTTGTCAAATCTTTTCCATAACCAGTTCATACCATTCAGAATTCTAAGCAACTTACTAAATCTAATCATTTCATTGACATGTAATGGCAAAGCTCTGGCTCTAAAAGGCAACTATTTTTCATACCTCAGGACTTTCTTATTGCAATGCGAATGAGTTTTTAGTAACTTCTCATTTCATATAGTCCTACTTATTTTTTGCAAAAGTAAGTGACTCATTAGACCTTCTTTTATAGGATGGGCTCCAAGAAGAGAAACTGGAACCTTTATCCAGCTTGCCTACAGGAGATGAGCCGTGTCTGCAGGCCAGGGACAGGCCAAGCTGTACTACTGACCCAGGACAAGAAATGCTTTACTAAGGTGCTGTACGTTAGCTTGAAAACTCAGCCCATGATAACTTTAGGACCTTTTTAAGTACACTTGGGGATATTTCAATAAGATTTGTTTTCTCCCAGTGTTTCTTACTAAGACCCCTGGTTGGTAGAGAAGCAGTTATCAGCTAATTACTTTTCTACTTTTTGTGTGTATACAGGCATTATCTGGAATGGGACACCTATGGCGGAAGGTACATACCGTCTGGGTCAACATAGGGGGTCTTCATGCTGCAGTTTATCTTCTGAAACGTACACCTCAAACTTTTGTTCATCTTCAGAACAAGATGGAGAAAGACCTCCTTGGTAATGCAAAGACTGAAGACGATTAGTAGTGCGGCCAGTGCTTCCTGACAGTGGAAATGTCAGCATGAAGAACTTGCTTTGAGAGAAAAATAGTATTAATAAAAGTGAAGTTTGGTGTAAATCTCTTCACCCTAGATAGCAAAAGGTGTGAATAGAATGGAACAAGCCTTAAGAGAAAGCAGAGCTTTTCTTTGGAGCTGTTGTAGTTGGGCAATTAGTACTTTTCTTAAAATGCTTTAAAGATGCGAAGCCTACTAAAATACTCTGGGATTCGGGTTTAGAACATTTTATTTTCAGGCTTTATAGCAGTTCCTGTTTTCCATTGTAGCAGGTAGAAAGCTACCCTGGCGTAAGGGAAAGGCAGAGAGCACAATCAGATCATGAGGTTACATTTCATTGCCTCTGCAGCATTGTTATTTAGTTGCTCAAGTTCTTCACCTCAACTTTAAAAAATGAAGATTACACTTTGTAAAAGTGTTTGCCCCGTGACAAGATGAAATCTCACGAGACCTACAGAAAAGTTTACTATCTGCTTTAAAAATTACAATATGCATGTTATTCAGATAAATAGATAGAACTAAATAGACATTTCTATTTGTAAACAGCAGTGATTACACTGGTAGATGAAGTATGGGACCAACAAGCCATATTTAAAGAAATTTTATTTTTCTTTCAGTACACAAAGGTGGTGATGCTTTTCAAAGTCAAACATAAACCTGTCAAAGTATTTTTGTTGGCTTCTCTAAAGGACTAGAGAACAAACTGATATATCTTTGAATTAAAAACTTTGTAAGTTCTTTTATTTTCTCTCAGTCACTATTCATATTTAATTGCTTTTCCAGTAGCAGAAAGTCCTTCCCAAGACAGTGGAAAATGAAATAACCTAAACATCAAGTCCTTGTAAAAACAGTGCTTCTGTGCGACAAAGAGTTGGGGTTTTATGTGGCATTCTGTATTCAGTTTACTTTGGAGTTTGTGGCTGCATTCAGCTTAGATTTTCAGTGTCATGTCCATAACATACTAACTTTTGATGTCTCATTTAGAATAAAAGGACACAGTACTTCTTTACTTTGAAAGAATAGAGTTCACATTAGCAGCAGAGCCAACAGTCCTTGTGTAGTTTCTCTCTGATATACCTCACACTTGAGAATGAACTGGAATTAAGAAAGGGTCTTATATCCTAGACTGGAGTTCTTAACGTCATCAGAATGCACAGTTTCACTATTATGGGTTCAACATAGAACAGCCTTTCACCTCTCACAAAAGAAACCATTTAAACCTCTAAGTGTTGGTCAGCAGTCCACAGGACTGGAAAAGTACAAGGACCATGTTTTCTCTACTGTTCACCAACTGCCTGACACATTACCTACCAGCATGGACGTTTAATATCTGTTGAACAAATGGATATTTTTGCATATTGGCTGTTTTTAAGTGTATCAAATTTGTGCTCGATATATCATAGCTTTAGTCCTATTAAATACCATCATAAAAACATGAACAGATGTGATTTAAGATGATGTAAGTATGTAGTGAACATTGTAATAGTTTGCCATCTTCCTCTCTAGTATTGTTTTGTAATCTGGTGACAGGAACAGGAAATGCGCTACGTGAGGATTCAGAAAAGCTGAGATTGAATTATATATGACACTGCCACCTACTAGTTCTGTGACCTTGGTTTTTAACTTTTGAAACGGACCTCCTGCACCATGGGGATGTAAAAAGATGGGGAACGTAATCTTAGTAATCTGAAAACAGAATGACTTGAGTTATGGAGCAGACGTTCAATGCATTTTAGACGGGAAAAAAAAACAACAGACATTGAGACAGATTTTATAAATTTAATGAAATTAAAGGAAGATGGTTACCTGCCAGAGACAGTGTACTAGTGGCTAGAGAGGGAAACATTTGTTTAAACATTTCTTTTAAAATGGTAAAAAGACTTTCAGAAAATTTTAGATTCTGACATGTCAATGTCAGACATGGCTCAAGTCTCCACTGCAAAGACCAAAAGGTAAGCTGAAGACTGAAAAAAGGAAGTATTTTAAAAGGTCTGTAAAGTGCCTGAAGTACACTAATGCCCACAAGTGCTTAATTACTGAGCTAGGCATAGGAAAAGTAAAACATCCTTATTCTAAGCATAGGCTTTTCCACGTTCAGTTGAGGTGTTATGTGGGAATATGATGAAAGTTTGAAAATTCTAGGACAAAAAATCAAATTATTGTACCTTAGTTACTTTTTTTTTTTTTAAGTTCAAGAGAAACACCATATATAGGTCTCTCCTGTACCAAATTTTAAAATGTGCACAACGTGAAAAAATTTATCATTGTTTACAAGAAGCCTGCTCTGTCACCCTCATACTTTTGCCCCAAGGCTAACACGTATGCCAATCAGTTGTGAGGTAGTAGCTGTTCAGTGATATATTCCATGATGAAAGCAGTTTTCACTGGAAAGAAGAATGGTGTTTTAGTATTTCTCAAGCCCAAATTCTGAATTTCCAACTGCCTACTATTGTTACCCCTTCTCCTGTATGTCCTACTTAAACTCAGCAGGAGCCTATCTTTCTCCACTAAAACCTGCTCCCTGTCCTAGCATGCCCATCCTCCCAGTAATCTACACTTAATGCTGGGAGTCATTTTTAACTACATCCAGCTACTCAACAGGCATGAGTGTTTGTTTACAATATACACTGTGCTACAGCAGCTTTCTCAAACTTCTTGGCTCAGGACCCCTTCACATTCTTAAAAACTGAGGGCTCCAAGTAGCTCTGTTTACCAATATTTTACCATAATCAGAAATTAGAACAGAAAAAAAGTAAAATACAGTAAAAAGATATCACATTAACACTTTCACGGAAGTAACTATATTTTTGGCAAAGAATGGCACATTACAAAGCATGTAATCTCATACAATAACCTATCCTTTAAGATACTTCAGTAGGTTTTTCTCATAGTTTTTTGGAGTTGATTCTCCCTATGCATCAGACAACTCTGAAATATTCATCACCTTATTTCATAACAGAATGTATTCATGTTTATGTTTAGGTGAAAAGAAAGAAAACTACAAGATTTTATAATAACAACTGCATAATACTGAGGTTTGCTGGGATTTTGGAGGTGTAACCTGAAGAGTGAATTAATTTCTAAAGACAACAGATATTCATACCCTAAACCTACCACCTTAGGAAATTATGAAAAATTCAAGAATATACAGCACCATTCAATTAACATCAGTAATGATGTCATCCAACACATATCATGTAGCCTCTACATACTTGTGAGAATGAGTTGAAAAGGTAAGTCATGTCTTAGTACGGAAAGCCCCCTACATAATGAACGAGTTCAGTTCCAAGAGGGCATTCGTAAGTGCAATTTGTTCATAAGTCCAACAAAGTTAGTCTAGGTACCCAATCGGCTATATAGTACTGTACTATAATAGGTTTATATAAAAAACAAACACAAAATATACATTTTTAATCTTACAGTACAGTACCTTAAAAAGTACAGTAGTACAGTACAACAGCTGGCATACAAGGGCTGGCATCGAGTGAACAGGCAAGAGTTACTGACTGGAGAAGGGAGAGGAGGTGGGAGATGGTAGAACTGAAGGATCATCAGCAGTAGGAGACGGAGGTCAAAGCTGCAGTTTCACTCACACCTGACATTGATGGCACAGGTTCTGGTTCCTTGCTGGATTCAATTCTATCTACCCTCTTGAAAAAACAATCCAGTGATGTCTGGGCAGTAGCTCTTTTTTTCTCATCGTAGATGACACGGTAGCACTGGATTGCATCCTGAACAGCTGCTGCAACCTTCATGTACTGTTCTACATTCAGATCCTGCGCCTCAAAAACTAACAGTGCCTCTTCGAATAAAGAAAATCCCCTTGCCATTTCCTGTATCGTGAATCTCTTCGGTTACTTCTTCCGCCTCTTGTCTCTCTTCGTCCTTTCTCTGGGCCTCCAATTCCATTGGTCTTCGTTAGTAAGCTCCTCGTGTTGCACAGCAAGGAGTTCAATGAAGTCGTCCTCTTGCAGATCTAGCTCCAGCTTCTCTCTGAGGGTCACTAAGTTGCTAAAAACCTCTTTGGACTCCTTATCCCGGGCAGCTACCATATGGGCACTCGCTGCCTCACCACTTACTTTTACGTTGTGAAGGCTGGCTCTAGCCTTGAACTGATGAAACCAGCCATGGCTGGCATTAAAGGATGCACCGTCTGGTTCTTCACCATGTTTCTTCTTCAAGTCTTCATAAAGGCTTTTAGCTTTTCTTGCATCAGTATTAAGCTGAGGGGGACTCGATGCTGATGCTGATCCTGAATCCACACAGAGAAGTTTCTCCATCTCCATCACTTTTCCCGCTTCTTCAACATTACTGTCGCCATCATCGGCACAGCAGACTTCACCTGTTCCATGATCTTGTCCTTGTTCTTCAGAATCATGCTGATGGTTGAACGATTCATGTTATAAGAATGAGCAACGTCTACCATCTTTTCGCCTCACTCCACCCTCTCAATTTTCACTTTTGTTTCCATCATTATCACCTGGGGCTTCTGAGCAGTACCAGCTACAGCGCTTTTGGACATGCTGGGCTTGAAATAAAGATACTATACTACTGTACTCTATAAAGTACAAAAAAGCACAACCACTTGTAGAGGATGCAGGCACATGACAATGTACGCCAGACACGTGAACTAACTTACACGACTGGACGTGCAAACACATGTTCGCATCTTTGAAAGTCCGCAACTTGAAGGTTAGTATGTAGGGGACTTACTGTATTATGAGAACAGTTTTGACCTTGAAGACCTCTGTATGCTTACACAGTAGGGATATAGCCATAAACAAGCAATGTCATGCCCTCAAGGAGCAACCTAAAAAAATAGGGAAAAAAACCCCAATTACTAATTTCAATTGTGAGAAATGCTATGACAGCATTCAGGTGGGGTACCCAATATAGTGGAGTTAAGGCATCAAGGAAGGCTTCCTTCAGAAGTGATGTGTTGAGACCATTTTCAGTGACCATTTGGTCAGTCCGACTCTTGTAACTTCCTTTCCATTTTGACTGCCATCACTGTATACCAGACCGCATCACTTCCCGTTTGGACTACTATAAAAGAATCTCCTAAGCGGTCTCTCTGCCTTCAACCCTACAACCCATCCTGTATCTGTAGCCAGATTAAATTTCCTAAAAGACTGTTTCCACCAGAGAAACACAGTACCCTACATTGGTAAGGAATACTGACTAAGCAAGTCAGATCAGTCTCAATCCCCAGCCCTTAATTAGTTGCTATGTCTATAGGAAAGTTGTTCAACCTCACAGCTTCAGTTTCCTACTCTGTAAGATGAGGTTTTATGTAGCAGAACCACACTAAATACACTGGCAGAGTCTGGCATACTATCTGGTACACAACTGGCACTCAATATTATTAGTTCATTTCTTCTAACCTGTGTTTCCATTAGCTTTGCCCATAGTATGCACTAGTAAGTTGCCACTACTTATTATACCAAAAAGTCTGGGATGAGATTTTAACCAAAGGTCAGTAAAAAGAAGAAAGTCTATAAAGAATGTTGACTGAATTGACTAGAATCCATATGCTAGAGGTGGGGTTCGATAGCTGGTAAAATAACCAATTCTATAAATGTGATCTGAAAATGTGTTACTGTTGTCAGCAGGAAGAGCCAATCATAAACATGTTTTTTAAAAACCCATAAAACTAGAACACAAAGGGTGACTAAGTACCAGTACAAAGTAAAGGTCCAGGAAAAAAGCTAGAAAGTAGGATTATTAAGTGTAACCATGACTTTCAGATATAATCAGAGAGGCAGAAAATAATCTCTCTAGTCACCAGGAAGGTATACACCATGATACCAGGAATAAGTCATCAAGTTCAAGTCTGGCCTAGATAAAATAAACCTAAATATTTTATACCATTCTATTAACAGTTCTCTAATAACCCAGTTTCTCACCCACTCCATCAAGACTCCATGGGGAGTCATGGATAAGAAGAAAAGTCTTCTGGAGAAATACGTCCTCCAATATAAAGTAGTACGCTACTTGGTAACTAAATCAAGAATTCTCAGCCTGCAAAGTAAAGTACCAGACTTCTGGATATGTGACCTAACAATGTGCTCTACAATTAAGATGGGCTTAAAACAAACTAGTCTTACCCTTGTGATGTTGATCCGTATCATATTCTGGATTAACAGTTGCAAACCATAATTATACCAAACCTCTTCTGTGCATAAAAAATGAGAGAAACATTATGTAGTTCAAATTTTGTAAATCTTAAAAAAAAAAAAAAAAAAAGATTATAAAATCCCTTACAAAACCTTCAACTCTCTCATGCAAGTACAAGTTTTCACTCTACTTAATTTCTGTCCTAGGACTGTAAGAAATAATATGGCTCTACTTCAGAGGGAGGTAAGTAGCTGGTTTGTTTAAAAATTGTAATAAAGCCTAAGGAAGTCAAGCACAGGAAGAGGATAAGTGCAAGGGTTTGCACAGGAAACCCAAGGAAGAGCTGAATGGCAGACAAATGTATTCAGAGACCATGAGGCATCAGTTTCCTTTATGAATAGAATATTAGGTGACTTGGGTTAAGTATGATCCTAAAGTTTCTCCATAAAAGGAGCATTGCTTCTGTGGATTTAAACTATTACTTGAAAACAAATTTCACATATAAATCAATAAAATCAACATTTATTGAGTACCCAGCTCTGTGTTCAGGCACCAGGGAATCAAGAACAAATCCGTATCACTGAGGAATGCATTTAGTGGGAAAACAGACAAAAAAGGGAACTTTCTTGGTAAAAAAGTAAAAAAAAAGATTACTTGGAATAGTTTAACATTCCTTTTAAAAACAAAGCAGTCTGACCTATAAGTTTCCCAAACTATTAAATATAACTCTTTTTTTTGCCTTTCAAAATGTTTCCCCATTTATTCAGTTTTTCTGGAGGAAAAAATTACCAAGTAAAGGGGACATACAGTTTCCCTGAAGTTGTAATCATTTTTGTAAGATAGGCATACTGTAGCTCCTCGGGGCTGTATTTGCAGTGTGATTTCTGGACCACCAACATCAGAAGCATATAAAAGACACAGAATTCTAGTGACCCCCACCAGTCTTAACTGAATTCAGAATCTCTGGGTGTGGGACTCGGAATCTGCATTAACTAGCAAGCCAATTATGTGCACTTCTCATATTTTAAGGAGAAATCTTAAGAAATTTTAAGTTAAAAAACTTATCTTTTAAATATAAAAAATTGGGGGCTGGGCTTCCCTGGTGGCGCAGTGGTTGAGAATCTGCCTGCTAATGCAGGGGACACGGGTTCGCGCCCTGGTCTGGGAGGATCCCACATGCCGCGGAGCAACTGGGCCCGTGAGCCACAATTGCTGAGCCTGCGCGTCTGGAGCCTGTGCTCCGCAGCAAGAGAGGCCACGATAGTGAGAGGCCCACGCACCGCGATGAAGAGTGGCCCCCGCTTGCCGCAACTAGAGAAAGCCCTAGCACAGAAACGAAGACCCAACATAGCAATCAATCAATCAATAAAAAAATAATAAATCTTTAAAAAAAAATAAAAATAAAAATTGGGGGCTTCCCTGGTGGCACAGTGGTTGGGAGTCTGCCTGCTAATGCAGGGAACACGGGTTCGAGCCCTGGTCTGGGAGGATCCCACATGCCGCAGAGCAACTAGGCCCGTGAGCCACAACTACTGAGCCTGCGCGTCTGGAGCCTGTGCTCCGCAACAAGAGAGGCCGCGATGGTGAGAGGCCCGCGCACCGCGATGAAGAGTGGCCCCCGCTTGCCACAACTGGAGAAAGCCCTCGCACAGAGGCGAAGACCCAACACAGCCAAAAATAAATAAATAAATAAATAAATAAAATATTAAAAATATATATATATAAAATTGAAATTTACAAGATGCTATCTATATTAGCATATAAACCAAAAAGCATTTTGGTGTTAAAACATATCTATTAATTTATACTTCATCAGAATGAAAACTTACTTTGTGATGATTTCCTGTAACTTAAGATACGATACTTAGGGCCTCCTCTGATGAAGGTTTTCCAAAATTAAAAACTTTGTAGAACTGAAATTCAGGGCTAGTTTCACTAACATCAGATATAGTCCTATTCCTCATTAAACTTCTGTCACCGTTATGATTTAATGAAATCCCACTTTCCTAAAATCCCTTATGCATTCTTGAAACTCAAATGAATCAACAGTTGCTTTCTCAACACACCATTGTCCAAGGCAAGTTTATCTTTAGTAATGGTTTGCTGGATTCAGCTGTCAGCTAAAGTATACAAATAAGTATTAAAACCAACCAACCAACCAACTTGGTGGGCGGGGAGGGGGGTGGCTCACAACTAAATGGGCCAGAAAGGTTCAACTTTTATTTCCTTACTGCTCAGTATGAAGACAAAATTACCAATGTCCATATTAAGTATTCTGCAATCTACAACACAAGTTTGTGGCTATAGCCACACCTCCACAGTGGCAATTTAAACTTAAATTACATAAAATTAAAAATTGACTTACTTAGTCATAAGAGCCACATTTCCAGGGCTCAATAGTAATGTGTGGTTAGTGGCCACCATATTGGACAGCACAACTATGGGGTATTTCCATCACTGCAGAAGGTTCTAGTGGACAGTGCTCATCTAGAGCACTAGCAAGCACACAAAGAAGTGTTTGAGAGGCCAATCTATCAAACCTTATGAAGACATCTTTTATTTAGGGTTGGCTAGCCATCAAGGAATATACTAGGAGCTTAGGTACAAGACTCAACAAGAGCCTGTGCCCTCAAGAAGCTCCGAATAGTTAATTTAAACAAGCAACAACAACAACCTGAGAAGTGCTATGATTCAACCCGCTATGGGACCAAGAAAAAGCAACACTAACTTTTTTATAGGCGAGTCTGGCTTAAAGGATGGCAGATCACAGAAGGCAAGATATTTGAGTTTTAACAGTCTTTACTGGAAGGGTAAGGATTATCAAGGGTAGCATTCCAGGAGGAACCACCCTACAAAGAGGTCTGATAATCTCACTGTGATTTGCGTAAAGAGCAATCAATTCAGTGTGACTTGAGAAGTAATGTTTTTGTGTATATGCGGAAAACTGTGGCAAAGGAAAAAGCTGTTAAGGTGAGATCAGTCCATTGAAGAACCTCGCATATCACATTTGCATCGATGGAATTCATCCTGTCAGTAGTTAGGGAGCCAATAAAGGAGTTGGATCAGCTATTTTCATGCTCTATCTTTATGTTGGGACAACTGTCCTGGACACACAAAAGTTGTATCAGCAGATACCGGAGATGGAGACACTAGTTCAGAGGCTACTAGCATTATGGCAACTGAGCTCAGTTACTGATGAGAACAGCACTGGAGATGGACTGAAAGGTATTCAAAGGACATAAAAGAGAGATGTTGCTAAACCTCACGTCCAATTCTCAGGAAAGCAGTAGTCAAAATCATCTGGACTGAGAAGAGGGTCAGGAGTAGAATCCCAGCTGAGGGAAAAGGAAAAAATGAAAATTAAGGTGAAGATTCAAGAATATCCATAAGGGAGGAATAAACGCATTGCTGGGCAACCGTGAGGCCTATGCTCAAGTTGGGTAGCCTGTGTGGTTTCATGACTTACCGGGCTACCAAAAACAGGAGAGAAAAAAGCCAATGGTATGTCTGGGACTAAATGAGCAAGTAAAACAAATAGAAAATGGGCTGAAAGCATGAGGGAGAGTTGTTAAAATGACTGACCCTGGGGATGCAAGGGTGGGGACTAAAATTTTAAGATTAAGATTTAAATCTAAGATGCTGTATTTTGGTGGTGTAGCAAGGGCCTCAAATGGGTAAAGTTTAAAACTCAGGAGATCATGCCTTTAATCTATCTCCCTTAATCTCCAGGAAAAATGCGACAAAAATATCTTAAGAAGTAATAACACGCAGTCTCGCTGCATAAAATCAGCCCCAGGTGTTGCCTGGAGTCCATTTCTCCCCTCCACCCCTATTATAATTACTTTGCGACACAAACTCAAGTCTGTGGGTAGAGAAACTGGGCTCGTCCTCATAATCTTACACCTGCTCAGTCCCCTGCAGGACAACGCCCAGGAATCAGGTTAAGCCTGGGCAAAAGAATCCCGCCCATAATCGAGAAGGAGCGACTCGACATGGAGGCGATGACGAGATCGCGGGGGAGGGAGGGATTTTTCTAGGCCCAGGGCGGTCCTTAGGAGACAGGAGGCAGCCGAGAACTCCCATAAAGGTATTGCGGCACTCCCCTCCCCCTGCCGAGCAGGGTGCGGCCTTCTCTCCGCCCCCTCCTCTGCAGCTCCTTCTGGATTGCAGCTCGCGCCGATTTTTGGAGAACGTGCGCCTCCCACCCACAAACCAGCAGAAGGACCCCCGCTCCTTCCTCCACCCCCACGGGTCCGGGAGCAAGTCTGGCTAGTCTCGTCCTTCAGGCGGCGGGCGCCCAGGGCGGAGCCGCAGTCGCCGCCACCCAGAAGCCTCGGTCCGGCAGCCCGCCCCCGCCTCCAGCGCGCGCTTCCTGCCACGTTGCGCAGGGGCGCGGGGCCAGACACTGCGGCGCTGGGCCTTGGGGAGGACCGTACCAACGACCGCCTCCCCGCCGACCCGCGCAGTGGTTTCGCTCATTTGGGACCCGAGCCAATAACAAGGGGCCGTTGCCGGGGCTTCAGCAGCCAATCAGATGCCGAAGCCAAGCAGGCGGCGGGTAAACCGACTCCCCCAAAGGAAGGGGAGGGTGGCAGGACGTCCGCACGGAGCCACTTTCACTGACCCTCTCCTCCCCCCCGCGGGAGGCCGACCGCGCCCGCCAGTCCAGCTCTCTCCGCACCCCACCTACCTACCCCCCAGGGAGCAATGCGAGAGTCTCTAGGCGGCTGCGCACTACCGAGGCTGTAACTGACAGGCGCTTTGCTCCAACCAAAACACGCCATTTGTGTTTTCACACACGGCGGGAGGAGCGGCAACCAATCAGTGACAGAAGAGCCGGAAGCGCCCCTCCCTCTGAGGGAGCAATGGCTCCGTCCGGATTCGAGCCTTTTCCGCTCCCTTCTCCCTCCCCCTCCGGTTGCCGTAGGGCGGGCCGCCCTCTCGCCTGCCTCTAACCACCTCTTTCCCTTGCAGCGTAACAAACGCTATGCTCCCGACTTCCCGCGGGGGAAGGCGACCCCCAGCTACCGGCCAGACGACCTCAGCCACCCACCCACCCCAAACCGCCAGGCCACCCCCTCCCACCAGCGTTCCGCTCCCCTACCTAGCCGAGGCTCTCTGAGGAGCGGGAGCTCTAGAGCACAGCCTCTTCTCTAGGCGGCCCCGGCGGCTTCCGCTGATTGGCGGCGAGTTGGCCAATGAGTGCCGGGCGGTGGGCGGAGGGGCCAATGGCGCTGCGGGAGGGGGCGTGTCCCGGGTGCCCCTGGCGCCGGCGCTGGGAATCCCCGTGCGGTCAGTGGCGTTTCCGCTCGGGCAGCGGGCTGAGTGAGCTGCTGCCGCTGCCGCCGCCGCCGCCGCCGCCGCCGCCGCCGGGGGAGGGGCGGCCGCCGCCCGCCTGCGCTCAGAGACTCACGCAGCCCCAGTCCCGCCAGTCCGCCAACACTGTAGTGCCGGCCCCCCTTCCTTCCCTGGCCCTTCCCCCTCCCCGCCTTTGGCTCGCTCCGCCTTTCTGCCCCCCACCCCCACCTCACGGGCACGGGCCATTCCCGGCCAGGAAACGCCGTGGCGCCGCGTTGGGCCTAACTCGAGTCCTGCTGCCTCCCGGGAGTGCCGTGCGCCGCAGCCCGGGCCCAGGCCTGGGACAAGGTAAGGGTCCGACAGAAAAGCGAGACCTTCCTTCACGACCGGGCCCCGGGGGAGGGAAGGGTCACCTCCTCCGTCTCCCCGCGCTCGCTCTCGGGACGTGGGCCTGGCCCTCCCCAGGCTCTCAGCAGGAGGATGCTGCCCCTTCTCTTCCCGCTCGCCACCCCCCACACACCGTTGCACCCCTCTTGCCCAGGCAGAGAGGCCCCGTCGGTAATCTCGTCGACCCCGCAACCCTTTTCACGTCTTTCCTGGGTCAGGACGCCTCCCCTCCCCCCACGCCTCTTCACCCCTTTTCCTGGGAACTGCCTACTCCACGTTTACCTTTTACTTGAGGATAGGCCTCTCGCTGCCCTCCCCTCAAAATACACAGGCACACTTTCTCCCCCTCCCCAAACCTCACCCCCACCCCCGTTCGCGCGGCCTTGTGACAACTCTGATCCCTCTGGGGGCCTCGATCTCCATCCCCCCCCCCCCAGAATGTTCCTGGACGCCTTCCCTCTCGTCCTGGGTCCCCATCGCAGATGATTGCTTCGTTTCCCACACTAAAGACGTTACCTTCGCCACCCCCAGCTCGCATTCTTGGGCTCTCGGTGGCGTTTGCCCCAGTATCTCTGAGATGGCCCTACTGAATTTGTAGGGTTTTGGCTTGGAGTTGAGCCAGATTGTGTCGTTTTGCCTGCCTTGGGCGTGGAGAGCGATCATTTGCGAATGTCTTTAAAGGCAGAAAAATGTAGCCTTTATGAATTCCCTTTCCATCTGTGCGGAAGCCGGGGATGCGAAGTGAATGGTGGTGAGGAAGAGCCCTGGTTTTAAGTAGGTGAATCGCGTGAGAGGGAAAGTTTAACTGTCGGGAAAGCCCCTTCTCTGCTAATTTATTCTACAGAGCTCCTTTGCTTGTCTCACTTCTTAGGAATAACTGGTCTTTCCCGTGTATACTGGTGCTGGAGCCAGCTCTGCTGGTCTGGGTCAGGGGTGCGTGTATGACCTGCATTTTCTGCTTTCTCATGTTACTCGTGCACTGTGTTCACCACTAACTCATTTCTTGCCCAGACCTCTGGGTTCCATTGGGCTTTGTCTGTACTTAGTTCATTTTTCCAGTTTTCCCCGTTCTCGTAGTACTGGAAAAATCCCTAGGTCCTCTGCTGATTTCCCTTAGCACTTGATTAAACGAGTTGTATTTAAGTAACAGATATGTGACCAAGGTCATATTAACATTTTTTTGTTGGGCAGATGTTACATAGCTATACTTTGATTAGGGAGGATTCAGCTGAGTTGAGTGTTTGAGCTTTTTAGGAGAATGTGTACCCCCTATTTGGGAAAATTTCTTGGTGATTAGTTTTTTGGGGTTTTTTTTTGGTGATTAGTTTTATATCGTTAATGTTTTTACATCACTTTGAGAGAAAAATTATAAATGGTAATTTTAGGTGTATGGAATCTGAGGTAGTATTAAAGCAGAGAATATTCACATTATCAGAGGTTTCTGGGCCTCTTGGAGGACAGAGGTAATTTTTTTATTGGTTTCTACCAGTTTTCTCAGGAGGATCATTAGTTTTCTTTTGTAGCCAAAAATTCTGGCCCATTATGGGATTAGAATCTTTAAGGTTTACTCAGTATGTCATTATATATAGAAAAATGAATTATGTCCTTTGGTAGGACATAACACAAGCCTCTGTCTTTAGCTGCAGATTTAAATTTGACTGTAAAGAGAGTGTTTGGCAAATTGGCCTTTTAAAGTCTAAAGCTTAATCTTCATTCCTAAATTGCTGGCTTATTAAATATATATTTGGAATTTGGTAAATGTTGATTTTCCTAATAAAAGGCCTTAGTTCAAACTAAAAGGGTGACCTTAGGATTGTTTCTTTCTAAAGGCATAATTCCAGCCCTCCTGGCATGGAACACTGGTCCTCCCCCCACCCCACCCCACCCCACCCCCCAAAAAAAAGAGTGTGTAAGGAGTGGGGGTGGGGTAAGGAGAAGGTTGTTCCTTTGGGTTGGATCACCGGGGTGAGTATACAAGGCAGCAGCAGCTGCTGGCTCTGGAGCTCTGGTTGCTACGTGAGAAGCTTGAGTAGTGCTGGCTGCTGTCTCCAGGGAAGGACAGCAGTGCAGCGTCCATTAATGCTGTTGGCTGCAGGGAGCTGCACTTAGGCGATGGCTGCTTCAGGACTAAGAAGAAACCTTGCTTTCCTGGGAATTTTCACTGCTGAGCTGATTTGCATTTTATTGGTGGGGACATGAGAACTAGCAATTCATAACCTTCTACCCATTTATGGATATCACCATCTGGAAACTGAATCATAGTTAAAGACTTTTCTTTTTTGTTCGGTTTTTGGTTTTTTGGCACATTTTGGTTTTTACCTGGGAATTTTTCTTGGATAGGACTGGAAGTTCCATTTGAGTTTTAATTTTTCAATACATTTACAACCAAAGTAATAAGAATTTAAGGATCTCCCTGAGAACAAGAAGGGGGAAAATATCAGTTCATTTTTCTGCAACTGACAGGTTTTCCTCCATCTCTTTAATCATTAAATCAATTTTAGTACTTTATTTGTATGTCTCCTTACTTCCGGTTAGACCATATTTATCTTATTGAACAGGTGTTTTGCTAAACATTTTACTAAATTCGGAATCTTAAACTCTAAAAAGAACTGTCCTTTTTGGAATTATTTCTATATATAACTATCAGAAGTATTTTCTTTTTTTCTGTATTTGTGATAGACTTCTCCAGATTAGATTTTTTCTTTAGAATTTGACCTATGATATTGATTCATTATAATATTGTTGAATATAGTCATCTAAGATCACAAGGATGTATATGTTTGGCCGTGATCCATCTGAAATATGGGACAGACTAGAAGGAATATTCAGAAATCGAATATCTAGCGTACAGGATACTTGAGAAGACAGCCTCTGAGCCCCTTATGTGGTCTCTCTTCCCCCACAGCTCCCACACTTCAGGGAGATCTCTGATTAAGCAAAAAGTTTGCTGAGTATGGAAGTACTTGAAGAAGAACCACCACCCCAATATACCATCAGTTACATCCAATACTTAACAGATGCCCATGTGTTGTCTTCTTTCCCCCTACGACTCTTGCAGCCCATATATTTTTTTCCCTAAGAATTTTGATATGTTCAGTTTTGTGTAGATGTACCTAGTCATCTATAATGTGTGGTGTGACTGGCATTTGTGGCGGGAACCAAAAAGAATGGAAATGAGTTTTGTCATTCACAAAGGTTGCTTGCATTGTCTCAGTTATGTAAGCAGACTAATGAAACAGAACCTTTAATGGATAATATTTTAGGTGGTTCTAATTCTTATTACTATCACATATAAAAGATGTCTATCAGGCAAATATGGTTTCACTCATACTGGCTGTTTAATGTAGTTTAGATATAAATGTCTTTAAGTTATTATGTAACATGAAAGTTACCTTATAAAGTAATTGCTTTTAACTTGTATTTCCTGTTTGGAACCCCCTTGTGATCTTAATGTAAGATCATTTCCTTAAGAGCATAGAGGGCCTTTTCATAAGATTTATTTAACCAGTATACTTGAAATTTTTAATATCTTTTGATAGTGTTTTGTGTCCAGGAACTTACATACTTTCTGGGCTTATTTTGGCCTTTCTGGAGGAGAGTGGCTACTTCATTTTTTTTTCCTTTGGACAGGAGAATAATATAGTAGAAAATGCAGATGTGCAGACAACCACTTTTACCTTATCCTCTTCATATTCAAATAACTTATGAAACGTTAGGCCACAGTTAAGGACAGTTAATGATTGTTGGATACATCTTATCAGTGAGAAATTGGATCATGAATAAAGTAAAATTTTTTTATAACTTGTGGTTCATCTCTGGTCATGTGTCAGTTTCATTTGAAACTAAAAGGCCTAGCAGTGAATTTTTTTTATAAAAATTGTTTTGGCTGTTGAAAACTAAAACTTATTGATAGGGATGTTTTCTTTAAAACAAACAAAACTTTGACTCCGCAAAATTGTAAGATAATATATATTTAGTAATACAACTGGTAGTTATTTGTAAAGAAAAAAAAATCCTTTCAGAGGCACTCCTTAGAAAATAGGTATAATGTACCTATGATAAACAGGGATTGATACCATTCCTTGCTGCCAAAAATTCCAAAATATGTAGTGAAATGGCATTTTTAACCTTTCCCTTGATGCAATGATTGATATCTCTTGTAAAGATTCAGGGAAGTTCACCAAAGGTTGATAGAATATCATTTCTTTAATATCTCGATACATATTTTGTTTAATTAGTTGCAGTCTTATGAAAAGTATTCTGTTGTATATTCATTCTAAATTGAGTAAAAGATACCCTGTAACTAGGTGGAGGACGGGTGTTGGAAAGCATTACTTTAGAGAATCCTCTTATTTTGACAGAATATATTAAACTCTTAACACTTTATGAAGGGAACTATGAGAGATAATAAAGGAACAATGAAGCAGAATCTCTGTCTACTTTATATGAGCCCTCACTGAGCAAGGAATTTGTAATCCCATCCTGCCTCACTCAGTTTTTCCATCATATGGATTTTGTTTGCTGAATACCTCAGGGAGAGATGTAAGGGTCACATTAAGTATCTTTGATATAAAGACAGGGATAAGGAATTTTCTGCTTATTGGAATAATGTCTTAGTATTTTTAAAACACTAGGATTATTGGCCAGTTTTGCTTGATGTATACAACTGTTGATTTGATCTGGCTGATTTCTCTTCTGTGCTCTTTTGTCTTTCCTTGAAGTATGAGAATTATCAGAGTTTTGATGACAAATTGAAGGAGTAAGAATCATTTCCTTAGCCATGTTAGTCATGTTATACACCTAGAGCTGAGGGTACTCCTTGGCCTATGTTATGAATCACAGACAAAACAGTGGATGTAGGACTTTATACAGAATTTGTTTCTGTCTGGGGAATCAAGTTTTTGATGTGCTACCTAATTGAGAGAAAATGCAGAATTCCTTGCTGCGCTGTTTGAAAAATAGGTGGAAGCATGGGAGGGGCCTGAGACCTCTGCAGCAGGATTTGGTCTGAGTAGAAAAGGAAGATATTTGTTTGAAATTGCCAGCTGCTTATATCAGACTGACTTGCTTATTATGCCTCTAGTTGGCCTGTCAATATGGCCAAACAGCTAGATAAGTGCAGGGCAGGACAAAGGGCTCTTTGCACAGCAGGGAGGCAGTGTTGATGGGGGAGGGGCAGGAGGTAGAAAAGGCAGGAGGAGGAGGTTCTTTTCCCTGGGAGATTATTCAATTTGGCATACAATTAAAGAAATCATTTGTAGTTCCTACTCGAGCATTGAATTTGTGCCAACCATATAATGTTAACCCCAAATTTAGTATGTCCCTGAATATCTGGTAGGAACGCCTCCCCTCCTCCAAGGAAAATAAAAAATTAAAGCTTTGTATAGATTAAAAGTATAAATCCCATGTTCGCCACCCTCCTAAATACAAATCACCCCTCCCCCTCAGTAGACCAATTCTGGAGCATCTGAAAGCTGAATTCTCATTAAAAAAATGGAAAAGAATATTCTATCTGAATAAAACTTTTATATTTCAATACATACATTGTCCTTACTTGGGTTGGGATTAGACCAGAGTAAGTAGAATAGTTTGTTTCCCTTTGTGAAATAGTTGCATATTGTTAGCTCCAATTTTATATCGGTATTATGGAGAGCATCCTTCAGCATTCAAGTGTTGGGTTGCCATCATGTAAAATGCTAACTAAAGAAAGGTCACTTACTGTTTCAGTCTCATCCCTACTTCCTGGAGAACCTGATATTCTCTGGAGTTTACCCAGCCCCCCTTTTAAGTTAGGCACAACCTTGTTTGATACATACGTGCTCAACTCCCACTTGCAAGTGGGATGGTTGCATCTAGTTTATTAGAATTAATACGAATCACAGAGTTGGAAGCGATGTGTCATTATCTATCCCTTTAAGCAAAATCATAATGAAATATTTCAAAGTTTGTGGAGGTTTTCATTAAAATGTTAAAAGGATCAATGTCCTGAACTGTATTTGTAGTTACTTTTATTTATTTATTTAAATAATTTTATTTATTTATTTTTGGCTGCATTGGGTCTTCGTTGCTGCGCGCAGGCTTTCTCTAGTTGTGGCGAGCGGGGGCAACTCTTCGTTGCAGTGCGTGGGCTTCTCTTGTTGTGGAGCACAGGCTCTAGGTGCACGGGTTTCAGTAGTTGTGGCACACGGGCTCAGTAGTTGTGGTGCACAGGCTTAGTTGCTCTGCGGCTTGTGATCTTCCCAAACCAGGGCTCGAACCCATGTCCCTTGCATTGGCAGGTGGATGCTTAACCACTGAGCCACCAGGGAAGCCCTGTAGTTAGTTTTAAAATAAATGTTGAACAATACATGTGTGCCACTTCTTTTTAAAAACCCAAAATATTAAAGAATTGTGTTCACAAATTAGATGGCAGTTATTTTGATTGCAAAAGGATTCCTGCTTTATAAAAGGTGTATGCTGTGGTTCCTTTAAATGCTTAATATATTTGAGGAGAATTTGATTTTTAGACATAATTGGTTTGAACTCAGTTTTCCAAGAGTACATCTGTTGCTTGAATTGAGATACCACCTGTATTGCAATGTTAATAAACTAGCTTTAAAGTTTTCCCTTCTATCCATACTGGAGGAGATGATAAAGGAAACTGGAGTGCTAATTTTTACTTATGGGTTCAGAGCTTGTGGCTGTTAGCAAAGAAGAGATGTTTTAACTTAATAGAATAGCTAAAAAACTGCCTTTAATGCACATTGTAATAGTAAACAAACTTGACCAAGTTTTGTGTCTTTTTCCTCAGTAAAAGAAATATGTGTTACGTACTTAACATTATATTTTTATGTGCAGTGGTCTTGGCAGTAAAGATATATTTTGGCCTGAAAAGGGAAATTTGAGTGACTAGTTATCACTGCCATTAGTTAGAAGTTTTTTTCATTAACATGAAGTTTAGTGGGCTGTATTTTGTATTACTGTGGAAATTAAGGGTAGTCATTTCTTCTCTTTAAAATTCATTGACACGGATTATTTCTATACATTTGTGGGAGTAAAATAGAAGCCATCTAGTTCAAACCCTGGCCTCCATTCCAGACAGTTTTCTTTACGTGTCCTAAGACCCACATTGCTAGCACTAGGGTAAACATCCTTTGCGCATATGCTTGTGCATGTACACACACTCGGGCGCACACACACCACTTCCCAAATAATTAGAAATCTCTTCATCGTGGTTCCTAGTACTCCTATTACCCTAAAAAGTTCCTGGCAAGAGTGGGGAGGGCGCACATTTTGATCCCAAAGGTTTTGATAACTGCTTTGGCTCCCCAAACAGCTAATCTCATTTTCAGTATGACGTAGTCAGCAGTAGGCTAGAATGAAGGTGAAACGCAGCACTACCTACCTCATCTTGCCTGTGCAGCTGCTCCACGTTATTTCCTGCTATTATCATCCCGCAGTGCCTCTCCCCAGCAAGAAGGAAAATAGGACAAAGGGGGAAAATTGGATGGGCTATTAGGATTTTTATTATGATTCGATTGTTTATATATACTTAAATACAAAGCTAATTTGTCCTATTCTTAAAAGTCAGTAGTGAAAGAGGTTTTATAACTTCAGTATCTTGCATTCTCTTTCTTGATAAGCCATTTCAGTTCTTAGCCTTACAGGAAAAAAATTGTTTTTAAGCATACTTATTTTTCATTGGTTGGTCACACAATCATTATTACCACCAGATGCCACCGCATTATTAGCTTGAAAAAAGAGAGAATCTCTTCTGTAGATAATATTTGCAATTTGAATTGGGGATTACTAATTAGTGTAACTCAGATTTATGACAAAAGTAAGGTTAAAAATTAAACCTTGATGAATATTTACCCCTTTACCTTAGTGGAGGTGAAATTGTTTGAACATAGATTTTTCATTCTTCAGACTTCTTTCTTCAAGCTGCATAATTTATGTTCTTCAAGCCTTGTTTTTCCCACACCACCTCCCCAAACAAGAAATTTTATTTTTATCATTTTTCTTATTTTCTGATGCTGAAATTTTCTCCTCCGCACTCATGAAATGTGAAGACTCAAATAAAATCCAGTAATCTAATAAGGCGTGTGCACTGCTGGATATAGTAAGAGGATTATTTCATAATTCTTAGAAGTTATGATCTGGTTAGGATGTTCCAGTATAGTGTTAGCATATTTAATAATGTTGACTTGTTAATTTTAATGTATATCCAGATGGATCTCATTGTTTTACATTTGCACCCATTGTTTGTCATTTTGTTTAAGGTTGTTTCTTTTCTTTTTTTGTCCCCCTGTCTCCATGGTTTTTTATTCCTGTCCTGTTATGATCTTTGGCCTGTGTTGAAAAATTCTGTTTCCTTCCACCAACCTCTGTGCATGCCACAACACATACAGTTTGTACTCTCTCACAGCTCTACGAAGGAGGATGATCTGCAGTTAATAATCAACTGTTTGGGCATTCTTGGCATCCAAGGAAGGTTTTATTTATGAGGAATGACCTGGAAGGACCTGTTGGCAATTACTCTGCCTTTATGTTACATTTTCCTTTATTAACGTAGGCTGTTGAGAATTGACTTATTTTATAAGCGAAACCAGACAGGAACGGAAGAGCCACAGTCAGATAGTTATTTTAAAAATAAATGTTTAATATGATAACATTTGGGATAGAGTGTAAAGGGCACTTTTTTAAAAAAACTGTATTTTAGTTCTAAAGACAAAAGAGTTTAATCTCTTAAAGTAAAACAAGGAGAAAGACTTTTGAGGGACTGTGATTGATTGCATGCCAAACGTAGCATTAGATTGTTGTATGAATACATACATTTTTATTTTCTTGATTTCTGTGGTGCAGACTGCTATAGCCATGCAAGTTAAGTGTCTTTATGCCCACAGCCTGGAAAATATATGGTGAAATGACTTTAAGAAAACAAAAATAACGAAGAACAGGTTTGAGGAAATTGTAGAAGCAAGTCCAAATTTTTGAAGTCCGTTTTTAATTATTTGCGTTCTTACTAGACAAATGTAGTTTTACTTATGGCAATTAGAACTTTAATGTCATAGCTTAGTAATAGAAAAGAATAAAGGTAGGTTGACAGGGTATCAATCCACATTTTCGGATGAGGCTAAATTGTACCAAATTGTTGCATACTTTCATATTTAGGCTACTTTTATTGAAAAGGTTTACCCAATACTTTAAAACCTATGAAATGGCATAAAATATTCACAGTTTAACAGGTACTCATCTCTTGGTGACATGTTACATAAGCAATACTAAAACCAGATATTTGCTAAAAATTAAAAAATTTGGAAATTATATTAACATGTATGGAGCTCTGCAGTTACTGTAGCCATACCACTTTAGAACAAGTAGGCAATAATAATGCCAACCCCAAGGCCCTTTGGAGCCTGGGCTGGCCGACCTTTTTGCTTACACTTCCTTTACCCCTAGGCTGTTAAGATTTGAAGTATTGCTAGGAATAAGGTATCTGTTCATAAATTGAGTAGGAGTCTGACTAAGTCATGTGTGGAGGCCCATGAGAAGACGTGTATTTTTAGAAAAGCAAGGCTCTGGGTAAGTGTAACTTTCCTCTCATAGTTTATCATGCACAGTTGGTATGAAAAGGAATGGCTGGAGGTTTGCAGCATACACTGAGCAACAAGAAGAGAAGTAGGCATATCCCACTTTATGATATAACTGTGCCAGGCAAGAAAGATGAAAAGTAATTTTTGTGTGTGTAGAATACCTTAGCTTTTCTGAACTCTATTACATTAGGAATATGTTTCTATGGAAAATAGTTACCCAAAGGATTGAGTTGAATATCTTCTGTGAAAATGATTTTTAAATTTAATCTTTTATGGATAGAGTGACCATACGTCTTGGTTTCCCTGGCAGAGTCCTGGTTTATGTCTACCAGGTAGTCAGTAATAGCACCTCTTTCACTTTCAGAAATGTCCCAATTTGGGCCGTAAATTACATGCTCACCATAATTATAGAGGGTCGTGGAACTTTTCATCACTCCATAGCAACGCAGTTTTCTTTTATAGAGCTCTTCTGATTGTCCTCTCGGCTAGGGTTTTTCTGTTGGCCTCTCTGAACCCCCATTTCCACGTGGACAGTTTAGAATGCCTTTTTCTTTTCCTTTTAGTTCGTGGTGAGGGAGGGGATAGATACAGATTTAATTTTTTGTTATGAAAAATTTCCAAATACAACAAAATAGAGGGAATGTAGAAAAATGGACTCCCTTTGGATTTTACTGAAACCATTCCATTTGGTCAAGATAAGGTCCATACATTGCACTTGGTTGATTAGTTTGTGCCTTCTAATTTATAGGTTCTCTCTTCTCTTTTTCTCATGTAATACACTAATGAAATTTATCATTGTGTTGAGTTCTTACTCTTGGATTTTGGAAAGTGTGTCTCTATGGTGTCATTTAACATATTCTCCTATTAGATGCCCCCCCCATATTTTATGTAAATTAGTGATTAGATCCATTTCAAGTATATTTTATAAAAGTACTGGATACTTCCCTTAAGACTTACATAATGTCTGCTTGTCTTTGTGATGTTAGGCAGCTGTTGAAGGCCCCAGAGTGTTTCTGTTTTTGTAGTTTCTATTGAGATTTACCATATTAGAAATTAAAACTGAGAATATTTTTAAAATATTTATTAACTAATTTTAGAATAGCAATAACAAATCCTGCTGACATAAGTAACATGACTGTTATGAAAAATAATTTTCCAGTTTTTTTTAATGGCATTGTTTAATATTTTTGTAAGTCTCTTTAGTGATAAAAGGTAACTGCTTTCTCATAGTTACTTCTACGTTTAATTTGTTGTGATAAGTTGTTTTGGTTAAAGACTGAAGAAAATCTGGCCTAACACAGATGTGTAGTTAAAAAGGGAAAGCCTTCACTTATTCCCCGAAAGAATCTCAAGACCTTCAGGAGTTCTCAGACCACACTTTGAGAAGAACAGGCTTAAATCCTTATTTCCTTTATGGTTGTGGGATGGTGATATTCTATCACTACTTCATTTATTTTCTATAATACTCCCCCTCATTAATTATATGGTACCCTAAGATACAGTTTGAATACAAAAAGCAAGATCAGTACTTGGTGGGTTTTTTTCCCCTCTTACTAATTTTCAAAATAATGGGTTGGTAACTTAGCAACGTCTAAAGGTGAGCAATAAAGTGTTATTATTATTGTGTACTTAAGGTTTTAAACCTGTTTGATATGTTTCAGTCCCTTGGAGTTATTAGTTTTGACATTCAAATTGTCCCACATTTGGCTGTTGGCTTCTAAGTCCTTTTTACTTATTCTCAGTCGTTTCTTGGCTTGTTTCGATTGATTCCTTGCTTTCTGGTATGACAAGATGTTCAAGGATCATTCTGTATATTTCCCGCCCCAAACCTGGAATTACTCATTTCTGCAAAACTCTGATTTCTTTTAGTGGGAAATGGTAGTTAGAGACCATGGTCTGGGTGTTAGGAGTGTTTGGTGCTCTTGGGTTGGACCTTGTTTCTAGACCTTTTCAGTGAACAGAACTAAAAAATGGTTTCTCTCCTTTCCTCTTTTTCTCTTTCCTTTTTTTTTTTTTAATATCAGTTGTTGGTATTTGATAACTTCTATTTTGAATTTAGTGCTTCATGATATTTTCATAAGCCTAATCTTTTCCCCATGCCCCAAATCCCAGTTTCCACTAATAACCAATGTAATCACTTTGCTTTGTCCCACGATACACACACAACAGTTTTAGAATGGCAGAACAGTATGATTACTGGAAAGTGAGTTTGTTTTGTTTGTTTGTCTTTGCCCTCAGGGTATATCCCTCCAAGGATATGCAGTCAAATTACAGTGGTTTAAAATCACTTGGGATAGTTCTTCTTTATGTGGTTATGCCACCAACTTGATAGACAGTGGGGTTAATTTGTTTTATTTCACTTTCAGACTTTTCAGGGATTACTTTTTGTTTTATAATTATATAAAATATGGTTACTAAGTGAAATTTACAAATCTGCGTATAGTCAGAGGTCTAACTTCTAGATTTCTTCCATTCTGTTATCTTCCTGTTCCTATATGTAAGACTTACGAATACAGATTCATATGAATACTATTTAAAGTGATATTTTGTCGTGGTACTTTTATTGTAACACAAAAGCATATAAGTTAGTTTATTTACTAAAACTTACCTGCTTCTAGATTTTTCAGTAACTGATAACTTTTAGGCCATGGAAAAGGACGTAGACTTTTCTGTTCTTCTAGGGTCCAGAATTTCTTGACTTAATATAAACAGTTCAAGATAAGAAACTTCCTTTATCTAGTAAAAATTCTCTCTTGAGTTGTTAGATCATTTTCCATTTGTCCCTGATGATTTCAGATACTTGACCTTGACTACCATTTGGGACACTGGTAGTACTTGTAGTACAAAGGTCATCAATTAACGTTTTTTGAATGATTCACCCTTAGACTTGAAATTTAGATATTATCTTAGAAAGGATGTCATCTAATTTTTAGCTTTGTCATTTAAAAGTCAAATTATTTGATTTTATAAGTTTTAAATTAAAAATCAAATTGTTGAAAGTCTTAAACCTGTTAAATATTATATCTGTCTTATCCTTTCTAATTATAATACCTAAAAGAAGTTACAACGTCATTTCAGCAATCTTATATCACATTCTAATATATTTATTTTGTATGCTAAAAAATATTAAATCAAGATATGCCAAATGGTTAAGGGATAGTGGTTAAAGGTGTGAGGGTTCTGAAATTGGATAGACCTTGGTTCAGCTTCTAGTTTGTGGGTTTCCTTGCTCTGGCCTTGGACAAGTTTCTCAGCTGGGTGAGTGTAAGTCTTTGGCTACATAGGGATAGTGCCTTTCTCATGAAGTTGTTATGGGCATTACATGAGCTGATGCATACAAAGTGATTGAGGACACAGTGGCTTTTAGAAAATAAGCATCCTCTAGATGTTAGCTTTTATTTTGGAGGTCGTTATTGTTATGAATATTTGATCAATTCTCTAAACTCTGTCTGCATCTTAGGATAAGTAACGTTTACATGCTGTAAATATAGCATCTGATTTTCACAACTCCACTTGGCTATATGAAAAGAACCAACTGTTAACAAAGGAATAATTGGTGTCTAGCTAAAATTTGAGGCTTCTTACTTTACAAATGTACCAGTGCTTGCTATATAAATATAACTACATTAAAAATCTTACTAGAGAAGGGAGTTTTTGGTGGTTTTTTTGGGGGGGTTTTGGTTTTGGTTTTTGGCTACATTGGGTCTTCGTTGCTGTGCACGGGCTTTCTCTAGTTGTGGCGAGCGAGGGCTACTCTTTGTTGCAGTGCGCGGCTTCTCATTGTGGTGGCTTCTCTTGTTGCGGAGCACGGGCTCTAGGTGCATGGGCTTCAGTAGTTGCAGCATGCCAGCTCAGTAGTTGAGGCATGCGGGCCCTAGAGCGTTCGGGCTCAGTAGTTGTGGCGCATGGGCTTAGTTGCTCCGCAGCATGTGGGATCTTCCCGGACCAGGGATCGAGAGCCCTTGTCCCCTGCATTGGCAGGCGGATTCTCAACCACTGTGCCACCAGGGAAGTCCAGAGAAGGGAGCTTTAAGGAAACAAAGCTTCTTTTCAGGATCCAAGGTCCTTTTGAGACATCATTAGAAGCGGCTCTAGGGCACCGTGTATACTGACCAGAGTGAAAGGAATTTTTTAACTCTGGAATTTTAAGATATATCAGCCTTTTAAGTGCCTTCAGGTAAAGCTATGTAAGTCCAGGTTGCTCATCAGGTCAGGTGTTTTTGTTTTTGTTTTGTTTTGTTTTTAAGCTTTATTGAGGTATAATTGACAAGCAAAATTGTGGTATATTTATAGCATACAACATGATTGTTTGATATACACATATGTTGTGAAAGGATTCCAGCAATTAAGTTAATTAACATTCATCCATCACACGTTTACCTTTTTGTGTGTGTGAGGGAACCTATAAATTCTAATCTCTCAGCAAGTTTCAGTTTTCCAATATGTGTTATACATTAGATCCTCAGAACTTAGACACCGTTTTCACTGAAAGTTTATACCCTTTTACTAACCTCTTCCCATTTCTCTTACACTCCAACTCTTGGCAACCACCATTCTACAGTCTGTTTCTATGAGTTTTTGCTTTGTTTGTTTTTTACCAATTCCTGTATAAGTGGTGATACCATGCAATATATGTCTGTCTCTGTCTGACTTCACTTAGCATAACACCCCCCAGATTCATCATGTTGTCACAAATGGCAGGATTCCCTTCTTTTTTATGAATAATGTTCTATTGTAGGTAGGTAAACAGCTAGATAGATAGGTAGATATCACATTTTCTTAATCCATTCATCCTTCAACAGACACTTAGGTTGTTTACATAACTTGGCTATTGTAAATAATGCTGTAGTGAACATGGGAGTACAGATAGCTCTTCAAGATAGTGATTTTGTTTTCTTTGGATATATACCCAGAAGTGAGATTGCTAGATCAAATGGTAGTTCTACTTTTAATTTCTTGAAGACCTCCAGACTGTTTCCCATAGTGGCTGCACCAATTTACATTCCCACCAACAGTGCACAAGGGTTCCCTTTCTTCCACATTTTCATCAGTATTTGTTATCTCTTGTCTTTTTGATAATAGTCATCCTAACAGGTGTGAAGTGATGTCTTATTGTGGTTTTGATTTGCATTTCCCTGATGATTGGTAGTGTTGAGGACCTTTTCAAGGATCTGTTGGGCATTTTTATGTCTTCTTTGGGAAAATATCTATTCACGTCCTTCGCCCATTTTTTAATTGGGTTTTTTTGTTGTTTTTTTTTCCTTTTTTGGTTCTTGAGTTGTATGTGTTCCTTAAATGTTTTTGAAGTTAACCCCTTATCACCTCTGTGGTTTGCAAATAGTTTCTCCCATTCCATATTACGTTTTCGTTTCGTTGATGGTTTCTTTTGCTCTGCAGAAACTTTTAGTTTGTTGTAGTCTCACTTGTTTATTTTTGCTTTTGTTGTCCTGGCGTTTGGTGTCAAATCAAAAAAAATCATTGGCAATAAAGATGTGATACGTATATACAATGGAATGTTACTCAGCCATAAAAAGGAACAAAATAATACCATTTGCAGTGACGTGGATGGACCTAGAGATTGTCATACAGAGTGAAGCAGGTCAGAAAGAGAAAGACAAATATCATATAATATCACTTATATGTGGAATGTAGAAAAATAATTCAGATGAACTTACTTGCAAAGCATTAATAGAGTCACAGAAGTAGAAAACAAACTATGGTTACCAAGGGGGGAGGGGTGGTATGAATTGGGCGGTTGGGATTGACATATATACATTACTATATATAAAATAGATGACTAATGAGAATCTACTGTATAGCACAGGGAACTCTACTCAGTGCTCTCTGGTGACCTAAATGGGAAGGAAATCTAAAAAAAGTGGATATATGTACATGTATAACTGATTCACTTTGTTGTACAGCAGAAACAAACACAACATTGTACAGCAACTGTACTATAATAAAAATTAATTTTTAAGAAAATCATTGGCGGGAGTTCCCTGGTGGTGCAGTGGTTAAGAATCCGCCTGCCAGTTCAGGGGACACGGGTTTGAGCCCTGGTCCGGGAAGATCCCACATGCTGCGGAGCAACTAAGCCCATGCGCCACAACTACTGAGCCTGCGCTCTTAGCCCGCGAGCCACAACTGCTGAGCCTGCGTGCCACAACTGCTGAAGCCCGCACGCCTAGAGCCCTGCTCCACAACAAGAGAAGCCGCTGCAATAAGAACCCCGTGCACCTCAACGAAGAGTAGCCTCCGCTTGCCGCAACTAGGGAAAGCCTGCACGCAGCAACGACGACCCAATGCAGCCCTAAGTAAATAAATAAATTTATTTTAAAAAAAAAATCATTGGCAAGATCAGTGTCAAGGACCTTATCCCCTATCTTTTTTTCTAGGAGTTGCTTGGTTTCAGGTCTCACATTTTTTAGTGATTTTTTAATAGATTTAGTGAATTTTTTAATAGATTTCGAGTCGATTTTTCTGTGTGATATAAGATAGGCGTCCAGTTGCATTCTTTTGCATGTGGATATTCAGTTTTCCTGGCACCATTTATGGTAAAGAGAGATTATCCTTTCCCCATTGTGTATTTTTTTAATATATATGAATGAAATTTTAATTACATTATATTTTAATTATATGCAAATTTAAAAAGCCACTTTTAGTTTCTTGTACAACCTCCATAATTTACAGAAAATGTCAGAGGAAACACTAAAATGCCATTGTATAAATTTACATTTTAAAATTCAATTCAGATTTACAACAAACTGATTTATGTAAAGAGTTAAATTTTTTAAGAAAAATTACTCCATCAGAATTACCAGCTGTAGAAGTACTGTGATTTATATTTTGAAATAATTTATCAGAAATTTATCCCACCCCATCCCTTTCCCCTTTGGTAACCATAAGTTTGTTTTCTATGTCTGTTTCTGTTTTGTAAATTAGTTCTTTTGTGTTATTTTTTAGATTCCACATATAAGTGATACCATACAATTTTGCCTTTGTGTGGCTTCACTTAGTATGATAATCTCTAGGTCCATCCATTTTGCTGCAAAGGGCAGTATTTCATTCTTCTTTTATGGCTGAGTAATACTTCATTGTGTGTATGTACCACATCTTCTTTATCCATTTATCTGTTTATGGACACTTAGGTTGCTTACAGTGCTGTCACGGCCTATAAAATACTCTTAACAGCTCTAGTAACAGAAAGATGCTTCTCAAAATTAAAGAATATCCAAAAAAGTCCTGATTCATAGCTTTTGCTGAATTTCTCCCCATTGTATATTCTTGACACCTTTGTTGAAAATTAGTTTGCCGTATATGCATGGGTTTATTTCTGGGCTCTTTATCCTGTTACATTGATGTATGTGTCTGTTTTTATGATGACACCATACTGAATTTTTGTAATATACTTTGAAATCAGGAAATATGATGCTTCAGATTTGTTTTTCCTTCTCAAGATTGCTTTGGCTATTCAGCGAAAAATGCCACTGGAATTTTGATAGGGATTGCATTGAATCTGTAGATCACTTCGGATAGTATGGACATTTTAGCAGTATTCTTCCAGTTGATGAGCTCGAACTGTCTTTCCATTCGTTTGTGTCTTTGATTTGTTTCATCACTGTTTTACAGTTTTCAGTGCACAGATCTTTCACTTGGTTGAATTTATTCCTAATTATTTTACTCTTTTTGATGTTGTAAATAGGATTGTTTTCTTAATTTCTCGTTCCTGTAGTTGTTAGTGATTTTTTTATATATTGATTTTGTATCCTGTCACTTTGCCAAATTTGTTTTTTGTTGTTGTTGTTTTGGGGTTTTGTTGCTGTGTTGGGTCTTCGTTGCTGCGCATGGGCTTTCTCTAGTTGCGGCGAGCAGGGGCTACTCTTCGTTGCGGTTTGTGGGCTTCTAATTGCAGTGGCTTCTCTTATTGCGGAGTACGGGCTGTAGACTCGTGGGCTTCAGTGGTTGCAGCGTGCGGGCTTCAATAGTTGTGGCGCGTGGGCTCAGTAGTTTTGGCACACGGGCTTAGTTGCTCCACGGCATGTGACATCTTCCTGGACCAGGGATCGATCCCGTGTCCCCTGCAGTGGCAAGCGGATTCTTAACCACTGCACCACCAGGGAATTCCTTGAATTTGTTTATTCTAAACATTTTGGGGGGAATTTTTAGGGTTTGCTAGATATAATACCATGACATCTGCAAACAGAGATGATTTTACTTCTGATTTGGATGCCTTTTCTTTTTTTTCTTTTTTTCCTTTTTCCTGTCTAATTGCTCTGGTTAGTACTTCCACTACTGTTTTGAATAACAGTAGTAAGAGTGGAAATCTTTGTCTTGTTCCTGATCTTAAAAGCTTTCAACTTTTCACCATTGAGTATGATGTTAGCTGTGGGTTGTCATATATGGCCTTTATTACGTTGAGGTACACTCCATCTGTACCCAGTTCATTGAGAGTTTTTATCATGAAGGGATGTTGGAATTTGTAAAATGCTTTTTCTGCATCTATTGAGATAATCATATGATTTTTAATGTGTATAACATTGATTGATTTGGGTAGTTGAACCATCCTTGCATCCCAGGAATAAATCCCATTCGATCACGGTATATGATCCTTTTAATGTACTGTTGAATTGAGTTTGCTAATATTTTGTTGAGGATTTTTGCGTGTATGTTCATCAGGGTTACTGACCTGTAGTTTTCTTTTCTTGTAGTATTCATATCTGGCTTTGATATCAGGGTAAAATGAGTTTTGAAGTGTTCCCTCTCTAATTTTCTGGAAGGTTTTTTGTTTGTTTTAGTACTTTGGGATTAGAGTGAGACTGAGGAGTGCTAAAGTGAATTCAGATTGGATGACAATACTTTAGATATAGGAATGGGAGTTCTAGGAAAGGACAAAATGGTGGTTTAAGTTATCTTCCCCCCAAAAGGGGAGGGGGGGATAAATTGGGGGATTGGGATTGACATACACACAGTACTACGTATAAAATAGATAATTAATAAGGACCTACTCTATGTAGCACAGGGAACTCTATTCAATACTCTGTAATAACCTATATGGAAAAAGAATCTAAAAAAGTGGATATATGTAAATATATGTATAACTGATTCACTTTGTTGTACAGCAGAGACTAATACAACATTGTAAATCAACCATATTCCAATAAAAATTTAAAAAATAAAGTTATCTTCCCTCCAAAACAAAACAGGAACTAAAATGCATACTTTTTTTTTTTTTTTTTTTTTTAAAGAATCTGTCTTTTAGAGATACATGCTGAAATATTTATGGACGAAATGATATGTTCCTGGTGTTTGCTTTAGAATGGAGGAGAGGTAAAAGATGGAACAAGATTGACTGTGAGTTGGTAATTGTTGAAAGATGATACATAAATGGAGTTTCTTATAAAAGTTTACTTTTATTACTTGTTTGAAATGTTTCACAATAAAACATTTTAAAGGTTAAAATGAAGGTATCTATCAAATTGGCTGTTGTGAGTCTTGTTAAAGCAGATAGTAACATACTCAGATGTTTCAGTCTTTCCCCATTGGTGCTACTTGCCTTCTGAGCCCAGTTCCTTTTGTGACTGTCACATGATACTTCCAATCAATGGAAAAACAGAGTGGCTACGCAGATATGACTTTGTAATAAAAGGAAACTAATATTTTTAAAAAGTCTGTGTAGAATTCTGGAGAGCCTTCCTGAGAGGAATTGGACAGGATTGAGGAAGCAAGTGGGTAAATTAACAGTATGTTCAGTATATATTAGATTTCATTTTATGAGCTGGTTGAATTTCTGAAAAAGTATCTTATAAATACCACATCAATGCCAAAAAGTTCAGATTTCTCTAAGAAAATTAATAGGGTATTTGACTAAGAGTGCAGATTATTCTGTGACTGTTAGCAAGTCTTAACGTTAGTAGAGTTGGCAAGTTATTAACAAAACTCAAACTGTAGGTTCCTTTCTTCCACTAAATACTATTGCCTTGGAAGCAGGAAAGTGGTTCCTATTTGCCTTTTGACCTCTATTTACTTCTCTAATCTTGTAACCCTGCATACCAAAAGTAGGTGCCTGCAGTGTGCTAAGTATCTTGCTAAGTTCTCTTAATGTTATGTTACTTAATTCTCAAAGTAGTGCTATAGAGTGGCTTACAGATGAACACACTGAATCAGAGTGATCGCACAGCTAGTAATAAGGCAAGTCAACCCTGTATGATTCCAGGATCTTTTCATTATACCATATTACTTATGTTATTTAAAGAAGACTCCACCAACATAATCTGCACTTTCCTCTCCTCCTGACTTTGGGTGTTGCCATCCGTCTGTAGTTTTTCCCCTTTTTCCTCTAGGATTCTTTGCCTTGAATTGGATAGGGGTCCTGGATCTGGATAAAGAGAGGAAATTGATGAGGTTTTTTGGACTTTGTCCCCTACTAGACATATTGTAAATTCTGACTTCCAGGGTATTTACCATTCAGTCAGTTACCGGCTTCCCTTATCCCAGACTGCCTGCATTTCAGGAAAGGATGTAGATCAGAGGCCTAGGAATCCCTAGAATTTTTCCCTCGAGTTTTGTCTCTACATTCTTCTGAGGTAATGTTTCATAATCTTTTTAAGATTATCACAGAAATCTGTGATTACTCTTCAAAAAGGTTAAGAACTATAAGCATCCTAGGATTTGGTTCCTAAGAGAGCAGCTTGACTCAGTTGATTTCTTCTTCAGCCTGAAAAGGTGCCCCCCTTTGACCTATTGGGCCAAGCAGCAAACCACCACAGAGCCCACCTGTGAATGTACTTGTTTTCTTATAAAGAAGTAATCTGTGAATTCTTGTATTTTTGAAAATTTAAATAATTTTGCTACTAGAAATCAAAACCTACTTGTATCAAATTGGCACAGATGCACGGTCAGTTGTGCTTGATAAATCAATTTTTTCCCAAAGAAAATACCTTTTAAAAAGGAAGTAAAGGACTTCCCTGGTGGCGCAGTGGTTAAGAATCCGCCTGCCAATGCAGGGGACACGGGTTCAATCTTTGGTCCGGGAAGATCCCACGTGCCATGGAGCAACTAAGCCCGTGAGCCACAACTGAGTCTGCGCTCTAGAGCCCATGAGGCACAACTACTGAGCTCGCGCGCCTACGGCTGGTGCTCCGCAACTTGAGAAAGCCCGCACACAGCACCGAAGACCCAGCGCAGCCAAAAATTTAAAATTAAAAAAAAAAAAAAAAGGAGGCATTAATAATAGGTCTAGAAGTCTGATAAGACTTCTAAAAGGAATTTGAATTTCTGTAGAATAAGGAATGGTGTCAAGCGGCTCCCAGATATTTATCTTTAAAACTTTTTATGGCTTGTAAATTAGGATTTTATTTGAACTGTAATAGACTGATAGCCAAATAAACATTCGTTGTAGGTCCCCCTCAAAGAAAATTTTAGGCCAGTATTGTTTGCTTTGAACAGTTCAGTAATGCAGAGCTGGTAGGAATTTAATGAGTATGTATGCTCAAATAATAGCTAAGAGGTGTTAAGTTTGAAATCTGCTAGAAAAACTGTAACAAGGTAGTTAGTTATACCCCAGATAAAGTTTTGAATATAAATACTAAGGCAAATGGAGAGCCTGCCTTGTGGGTTTCCTTCTTGCTTTCATGTACAGATGGGGGAAGAGTTGGAATTTAAAACATGAAACACAAACTTGAGTCTTAGTGGATTCTTAAGAAATCCTAAGTTCATTGAAGAGCCATGGGGTCATGTAATTTTTTTCAGAATTCAGGGTTGAATGTAAAGACATCTTTGCTTTAACAGGGGGCTTTATGGTGGTTTGGCCCAAGAGGTCAAAGGAAGGCACCTTCTTAGGCAGGGATTTTGTTTCTTTCCCTTTTTTTGTCACTTTTAGTAAGGATCATCTGATACATTTATCAGAGTATAAATTGTTTAGTCCCCTCGTGGCTAAATATTAATAGATAATGGTCCTTAAGGACATAAATGAAAGGCTCTTGTGCAGAAATATTGTCAGTTCTCCATAATTATTATTCTTGGGCACTGGTGCTTTGTGGGCCAGGAACCCCAGTTGCAAAGGATGTAATGTGTTGACAAATTCACAGTTTTCTTTTGTTTGTTTGTTTGTTTTTTTACTGTATTTTCCTAGTCGGCAGATAAACTTCTTTGCACTTTTTTTGAGGCTAAAAGTCTGAGATCAAGGTGTCGGCAGGGGTGGTTTCTCCTGAGACCTCTCTCCTTGGCTTTCAGATGGTCACTCTCTTGCCTCTTCATATGGTCCTTCCTCTGTGTGTGCATGTCCCTGGTGTGTTTTGTGTGTCCACGTTTTCTCTTATAAGGACACTGGTTATATTGGATTAGGGCCCACCCTAATGGCCTTTATTTTTTTAATTTTTTTTTTGAGGTTTAATTGACATATTAGTTTCAGGTGTACAACATAGTGATTTCATAATGATTTGTATACGTTGTGAAATGATAACCATAATAAGTCTAGCCAACATCCCTCACCTTAGTTACAATTTTTTTTTCTTGTGATGAGAACTTTTAAGATCTACTCTCTTAGCAACTTTAAAATGTGCGATACAGTATTAACTAGTCACCATGCTATAGATTATACCCCCATGACTTATTTATTTTACAATTGGAGATTTCTACCTTTGACCCCCTATAGCCATTTCTTCCACCCCAAAAAAATTTTGCAGTTTTAAAAACTATCCTTATACACAAAAAGATTGGGAACCACTGCTCTAAAGTTATTAGTGGTGGTCTACAAGAGATTTGTCAAAATCTGGGGCATAGGCTTTTTTTTTTTTTTTTTTTTTAAGCCTTAGTTTTTATATTGGTTACCAGGCACTGGAAGAGGAAATACCATATTCAAAAACAGTAATGTTGAGCATTTAGAAATATTTTACTTAGGAAAAAATAAGTTTGTAAATAGAAAATGTTTTAACAAAAAAGAAAAATAGAAGCTAAATCCTAAGATGCTTTATGTTTTACTCCACTTTGTTCAGTGCTAGAATTCTGGGCTTTGCTTAGGGTCAAACTCTGACAGGACAGGAAAAGCAATAGAGATGACTGAAAGAGACAATAAAATAACTGGGAAATTTTAACGTAGTATATGGTTGTGATTATATTTTGCATGAGAATTTGGAGTAACTTTACTGTACCAGTTGTATTCATTAAAAAGTACTGTTTTGTCCGTGTCCTGGGGCTAGTTTATTGTAAGAATTAATGAATGAGAATTTTGGCCCAGATACAGCTGAAGGGTTTACTGAAACTGGATTATCAGGGTTTTTATTTTTATTGGCCACGCCACGCAGCTTGTGAGATCTAAGTTCCCCAACCAGGGATTGAACCCAAGCCCTTGGCAGTGAAAGGGCAGAGCCCTAACCACTGGACCGCCAGGGAATTCTCTGTATCAAGGTTTTTAAGTTATTTTCATATTAAGATCTCCAGAGAATAATTTTACAATCCATAAGTTAAATATTTTTGATGTTTTTCATGATGAGAACTCTTACAAGTTTCTGCGTCTCATAACAAATTAATAGCTAGTTGGTCCAGAGATGTTCATCCTCTTGGACTTCTAGGGAAATGATGTACTTACCATTCCAAAGATTTCATTTTACCCAGTAAGCTACTATATGAGTAAATGTGGGCTAGTTTTTTGCTTAGGCAAAACAATGTACATCCATGTTTCTTTGAGTTGATCATTGCCTTACATCACTGTTACTTTTTAAATTACAAATTATCCTGAGTTTAATTTTATTGTTATCAGTATAGCTTATGGAAGGTAGTTTGGTAATAGAATGTGTTGGTATATATTTGCACTGACATTGATTTGGGCCTGTTTTCCACTAACTAGGTCTTAAGATATCTCTGCTTTGTGGTTCATATAGGTATCAGCTATATATATTCCCAGATGTTTCTGTTCTGTGACACCATTATTAGTTAGTTATTTTTTGACTGGAAAATATTCCTCCATTGAGTATATGAGCTTTTTTAACCCTAAGTTAGTCATCAGTCTGAGGTTCTAGTACTCTTAAGAAACTGCTCATTAAAAAGAACAGCTGGCTAGCACCTCAGATATGAGCCATTGCTAGTGTGATGTTACAGTCCTTCTCTTTTTTTTTTTTTTTTTTTTTGACTCAAAACCAATTTTTTTTTCTTTTCTAACATCTTTATTGGAGTATAATTGCTTTACAATGGTGTATTAGTTTCTGCTTTATAACAAAGTGAATCAGCTGTACATATACATATATCCCCATATCTCTTCCCTCTTGCATCTCCCTCCCTCCCACCCTCCCTGTCCTACCCCTCTAGGTGGTCACAAACAGTCCTTCTCTTTAATGCATTGGTTTATCACACTTAACTGCTTCCAGGTGTTTCTTTTGTGTTTTATCCGTTTTTACTTATTGACACATAGCATATACAAATAAGAATGCTGTGTCACAGATGTGGGTCGTGTGTATGCTTGTACTTAACTCTGCTATAAGGAAAAATCTGCATTCTCAAGAACATAAGAAATTTTATTATCAACAAACTCAGATCAAAAAATAATTGCTTACTGGGACCTCCCTGGCAGTCCAGTGGTTAAGACTTTGCCTTCCAATGAAGGGGGTGCGGGTTTGATCCCTGGTGGGGGAGCTAAGATCCCACATGCCTCAGGGCCAGAAAACCAAAACAGAAGCAATATTGTAACAAACTCAATAAAGACTTTAAAAATGGTCTATATCAGGGCTTCCCTGGGGGCTCAGTGGTTAAGAATCCGCCTGCCAATGCAGGCGACATGGGTTCAATCCCTGGTCCAGGAAGATCCCACGTGCCGCGGAGCAACTAAGCCCGTGCGCCACAACTACTGAGCCTGCGCGCCTAGAGCCCGTGCTCCGCAACAAGAGAAGCCACCGCAATGAGAAGCCCGCACACCACAACGAGGAGTAGCCCCCGCTCGCCACGACCAGAGAAAGCCCGCACGCAGCCATAAATACGTAAAAAAATAAGTAGATAAATAAATAAATCTATTAAAAAATGGTCCATATCAAATTTAAAAATCAAAAAAAAATTGCTTACAGTATTTGTTTTTTGTTTTTTGAGGGGTTTTTTTGGCTATACGGCTTGCGGGATCCTAGTTCCCCAACCAGGGATCAAATCTGTGTCTCCTGCAGTGGAAGCGCGGAGTCCTAACCACTGGACCACCAGGGAATTCCCAGTAATTTTTTTTTTTCTTAAAAAAAAAAGATTAAGACATTTTTAATAGCTATGTGTGTGTAATTGTAAAGCCTGAACATTACTCAGCAAATCAATTGATGAATTACATTACGTTTTTATCCATTTTCACTTTTGCCTTGGAATGATGGTCTTTCTTTCCCTATCACTGCCACCTGTCATTGTAAGCCAACCACTCTCACCATATTTATAATAAACAAGGGACAGCTTTATTCAGCAAATGTAATATGTACAACTGATATTTCTGGGATTTGCTTTAAAATAATAATGTAGAAGAGGAAAGATTATAGATAAAATAAGATTGGCTATGAGTTGGTTGTTGATTAAAACTCGGTAGTCAGTGAGTTCATTACAGGGTTTTCTCTGGTTTTGTATTTGTTTGAAATTTTTCATAATAAAGTTTTTTTAAGATGCAAAAAAATAGCATATCAGACAAGATAAGTAGTGTGAACAAAATTTTGAAGGAAAAGAAACAGATGAATAGCTAATTAACAAAGGTGGTCTTCCATTCAGGCAAAGGAGTTTGAACTAACCCAGTAGGTATTAGGTAGCCATTGTAGGTTTCTAATAGTAGAATGATAATGATCATAGTTATTTAGCGTCATGGGAGAATGAAGAGTAGATTGGAGGGTTGAGAACTCAGTTAGTGAGAGCAGTTCACTGCAACCTTGAAATGATAAGGAGGTGAGTAGTGTTGGTGAATGGATGGATAAAAGATAATCTGTGAAATATTTCAGAGGAGAAAGAATAGCTCTGCATCTAGGCTGTCAGTCAGGTGCTAGTGCCAGCACAGTGAAAAGGAGAGGTTTTTTGCCTCATTGGCCCAGGACTTAGATTTGAACCATGTCCGGTGTCATAGTGGAGTATATACCAAATGATTTGTAGCTACATTACAAATTTAGTCAATATTTTGGCACTCTGTCTTTTAGTAAGTCAATATTGACAAGCTTCTTGTAGTTTCAAACTTTTTTCTCTTTCCGAGGGTAATTATAAATGGGAGGAATCATATATACTACTGAGGCAGAACTGCTAGAACAGAGTTTTGATAGCTTATTTGAAACTGAAGAGCTCAAATCAACAGATGCCAGCTAGATGGCTAGCATTTGTTTTTTCATTACTGGGAAAAGAAATTTAGAGCTTGGCGCTGCCTTCTTTTAAATGAATTTAAAGTTATGTCATGGGACAACCATAAGAAAATACTTCCATTGTGTAATAGTGCATTATCTAGGTTTTACTTTGAAGATCCCATCCCAAGTTTAGTGAAAAAGCAATTGAGATCTCCTACTTAGTATAAAAGAATTTTAGAGGACATCCAGTGCATCCAGTCAGTAGTCTTAAAAGTGTATCACAGAATTGTTGAGAATTTGCAATTAACTTTCGTGTTAGAGTTTTCTTGTAGGCTGTAGAGAGTCTTCTAAGGAAGAAACTCTATGAGGAATGTTAGAATTGAAATTATTTTGAACATTACGGGAAAATGTAGCCTTCCCACTATGTTTGTAGGAGTGTAAACTGGCTTTAACTTTCTGGAGGGTGGTTCGGCATCACTAATAAATGTGCTCATGCCCTTCTAGCAGTTCCACTTCTAAGAATGTGTCCTAAGGAATTGTTTATACACATGTATAAAGAAAGGCATATGTACATGCCCATTCAATGCAGCATTGTGTATATTATGGAAGATTAGCAACAATCTAAACATTCTCCTGCAGAGAATTGATTTAAATTATAGTAGATCCATAGGATAGAATACAGTGCTGTCTTTTTTTTGTTTGGCTGCATTGGGTCATCATTGCGGTGCACGGGCTTCTCATTGCGGTGGCTTGTTTTGTTGCGGAGCACGGGCTCTAGGCGCACAGGCTTCAGTAGTTGTGGTGTGTGGGCTTAGTAGTTGCGGCTCGCGGGCTCTAGAGCGCAGGCTCAGTAGTTGTGGCACACGGGCTTAGTTGCTCCATGGCAGGTGGGATCCCAGACCAGGGCTTGAACCCGTGTCCCCTGCATTGGCAGGCGAATTCTTAACCACTACACCACCAGGGAAGCCTCAGTGCTGTCGTTTAAAAGGAAGAAATAAATTTTGTACATGCGCATATAGAAAGATGTCCAAAACTTACTACTAAATGAGTAAAGCTGATTAAAGAACAGTAGGGTTCTCACTTTCATCTTTGAGGAACTTTGGGAAGTGGAATTATGTGAGAATTTCACTTCTACTTTTTATGCTTTTGTAATGTTTGTATATTTTTATAAGCATTTATTATTTCTTAATAAGTCAGTAAAGATACAGCTGTTGGTCAGGAGCGGATCCCCGTTGTGCACATCAGAATTGTTAAGCTTTAAATTCCTTTACTGCTAGATACTTAGCCACCTGGTCTGTCAAATAATCACAGAACACGTATAGTCAGGTTCTGTTTGTCTGTGTTTTGAAGGTTCTTGCTGCCCATTGTTCTTCATTCTTCTTCATTCTTAATAGAATTTTTCATGAGACCAATCAGTGAAAAGTTTTGTCTAAACAGTTTAAGAGATTTATAAAAGAATCTGTTTCTGTATCCCTCTGTGTCACTGCTAAAAGATGGAGTGGTTTGGGGTTTTCTTTCTTTGGGGGTAGGGTGTTGTTTTCACTTCAGGATGACTCATGAATTGTAGAGACACACTTTAGGATTTTCTTTTCCCTCATGGTTGTAAAGATGCAATACTTTGGCACATAGGGAAACCGAAAGAGTTTTTGCAAAGTGCCTACCCTCTTCTACTTGGATAAGAGAAACTTTATTATTTTTGGGGGGGCGGGGGCTGCGTTGGGTCTTTGTTGCTGCGCGTGGGCTTTCTCTAGTTGCGCCGAGCGGGGACTACTCTTCATTGTGGTGCGTGGGCTTCTCATTGTGGCTTCTCTTGTTGCGGAGCACGGGCTCCAGGTGCGTGGGCTTCAGTAGTTGTGGCTCGCAGGCTCTAGAGCACAGGCTCAGTAGTTGTGGTGCATGGGCTTAGTTGCTCTGCAGCATGCGGGATCTTCCCAGAGGAGGGATCGAACCTGTGTTCCCTGCGTTGGCAGGCGGATTCTTAACCACTGTGCCACCAGGGAAGTCCCAATAGAAACATTTTAAAATAAAACTTAACATGGTTTTTATATGTAGTAGAGTTACATGAGTAGTTACTCACTTCATGATTGTTGAATGAATGAATGAAGAAAACCCTGACAAATCTGGGTAATATAAATCCCAAGAGAGCCAGGAATGTTAATCTGGACTTGTTTGTCTAACGTAGTACCAACAATAATTGGTGCTTAATTTTTTAAAAATTTCTTTTAGGGAATTCCCTGGTGGACTATTGGTTAGGACTCTGCGCTCTCACTGTGGAGGGCCCAGGTTCAGTCCCTGGTTGGGGAACTAAGATCCCACAAGCTGCTCAGCAGCCAAAAAAAAAATTTTTTTTCTTTTAATTCAAATGTTGCTATCTAAAGTTAGTAGTAATTACTTTAATAAATAGAGCCTATACATTAAAATCCTAATTTTCTTCTAAACTCCACTACTGTGTGTGTGACTTCTTATAAGTTAATACTTTTATAGCTATGTTTCTTCATCTATAGAATAATGAATTAGACTCTGAACTTAAAACTCTAAATTTTTTATCAACCGGAGATATTTTGCCTAAACTACTGAAAATATAAAGATATCAATTCCTGATAAATATGTATAACTCACTTTGTCTGGAGTAAGTGAACATGGTTCCCATTCAGGGTTTGAAAATGAAAACAGTAAGGATTTAGAGGAGGCAAACACAGAGGTAGGAGAGGTTCTTTTCCTATCTAGTATGGAACATGGCTCTAAAGCATGATCAGAGGCTTCAAACACGGTAGGACAAAACCTTTAGAAAGTCTTTAGAATATAGCTCTTTAAAGAGGTAAATCGAAGTTCATTGAGGGTATCATCTTTATTTGACACTTAGAAACCTAAAATTTTCCTAATTGATTATTGTTAAAGGCAGAAAGAGTCTGTGCATCCTTGGTTAGTTTAGCAGTAAATATCTGTTTATCATAGTTGAATGAGTTGTAAATAAAATATTTCTTCAGTGTCATCTTAAAATAATTTAAGATTGTAGTATTTAGTTTCGTTATTTACAGAGTGTACTCTTATCCTGTTACTCACCCCCACCTCCCTTCCAAGCACAATGAAATATGTCTTCGCCTCTATAATATTGCCATTATTGAAGTTTTTCATGGGGAAAGAAATTCTTACTATGGACTGAAGTAGGATTTTTTTTTAATTGGGTTTTAATTACCTCCTACTCTAGTAAGTTTAGAGCTTTTGTAGACAGTTTATTCTGCCAAGCCCAGTAGCCCCTAGAGGGAGTATAAATTTAGGCAAAGGAGCCAAGGGATAAACACGTGTTGAAGGAGAAGAGGTAGGAGAAAAGGAAAACTTTATCTTGGCTCTAAATTACTAAATAATGATGTTTCTTTAGTCTCTCTTAATTGTTTATCCCAACACGTTTGTCTTTTCTTCTCTTCAGCCCTGAATTTCTAGATCCTTTGCCTGTATTAACTTGCTTCAGATCGTAAGCCTAACATAACTTACACTACCCCAAGTACATGAACTTTTCCCCAGATCTCTGAACTCTTTCTCTTTTCTTAGAGTACATCTCTTATTTTCCAATAATTCTTATTTATTTATTCTAATGCTTATCACTTCTCTCTCCTAGACTTTTTTTTTTTTGCATGTTTCCTACATATCCTTTTCTCACATGATTTACTTTAGCAAAATTGAAATATACAGTTAGAGATGAGTGAAAATAATTTTTAGCCACATTCAGATTATTAGTAGCACCTCCTCTTTGTTTACATATATTTTAAAGTTCCAGAGAGCCACTTAAATTATTATTTGCTACAAACACTGATCTGTGTGCACCTATGTCAGCAGTACAGGTATTATTCTTTCTACTGTACACTGAGAAAACAGACTTTTGAGACATTGTATGAATTGCCTGAGTCACTGTCACGATTCACAGAAATTTAGAGCAGGAGGAAACCCAATGAAGATTTTACTTTGAGGAACTTAAGTCTCATCTATAAAAAGTGATTTTTCAGAGATCACCAGACTAATTAAGTTATAGGCTAGAACTCAAATTTCCTAACTCCTAATACAGTACTTTTCCCTAACATACTTTTTCTCCTCCCAAGATAAAAAGCTTTATGTTAACAGTACAACGGCAGTGTTTTTCCTCAATATCTCAGTTTGGGTTGGAAATGGAAGATAAGCATATAATGCAGCTGCCACATTAGTTCTCAAACAAGTTGGTTGTGTAGCTAAATGTACATATATGTTTACTGCTTTCTTAAGTGTTATGTGATTTAAAAATTGAGGGTATAATCATACAAAAAAATCTTCTAATCTCTCTGTCTTCCCTTTTTACTGTGTAGTCATTCAAAAGTAGGAAATTTAAGTATTAGAAGTATTTAAGAATAATCTCAACTTATATGTATAACAAAATTTTGAATAATCAGTAGATTCAGAAATTGAATCTTAAAATTAGTGGTTATTTTCTTTTAACCCTTATTGAAAATTTTTCTGACATTTTTTTTCTTCTGAACTGTGTTGAATTTATTCATTTATTGGCCTATTAAAAATTTTACTGCTTCAGAGTTATTCTGTATATCTGTTGATTTTTATTATTTTAATAGTTTAAATATCGGGATAGTAGATTGGGCTGAACACATTGATTTCAGAATACATTTTAGAAGCTTGTGTTTTTAGTGAATCCCACTTTAAGGGTTATTGCTTTCAAAAAGAAGAAATTTGGTTAATTGTCGCATCTGGCTAGTTGGAGTTTAGAGAAATGAGGTTTCTTGTATACAGTCTTTTATTTAGTATGCAAGGCAGGAAAAAATCCTAATAATTTCATAACAATACTGTGTGAACAACCTGATACCAAAGCTCTGAAAAAGAAACCAGGCCTAGGAGATGATGAATCTAATCTAGGGAGGATTTTTTCTTTTTTTTTTTAATATTTATTTATTTATTTGGTTGCGCCAGGTCTTCGTTGCAGCATGTGGGCGCCTTAGTTGCGGCGTGCGTGTGGCTTCTAGTTCCCTGACCAGGGATCGAACCCGGGCTCCCTGCACTGGGAGCACGGAGTCTTAACCACTGCGCCACCAGGGAAGTCCCCTTAGGAGGATTTTTAAGTTGAGGATGTTTTAGATTCTAAAATAGTAAGTTGTGGCTTATAGGATGAAAATAATCATTAGCCCTCTTAAAAGATCTGAAGTAATATTACTGCCCTTGAGAAAAGTGGGCATTGCAAACTGTTATTACTCAGCATACCTTTTGTGTCAGCCTAAGCAAGAAGAGATTTTTCTCTCTTTTTGTAATACCTGCCTATTTTTAACATATTGAGTTTCACATAATTTCAAAAATGTCTATAAAATATACCTTTCTGGCCCTGAATTAGTGAGTGTGCATATTTGTCTTTACTTTGAAATCTCATAATTGGGCCCTAGATTGCAGAGTGATTTTAAAACTTAGGGAAGCCACTACATCCCCAAACATTTTTTTTTTTATAAGAATGGGAGAAAAGTAAAATTTCAACATAAATACCTTGCTGTTAGCATGAGAATTCATAAAAATAAAAATAATCTCAGTGTTTTCTTTCAAATGTAATGATAGAGGATAGATATTATAAAGCCAAAGGAACTAAAAAGGGGCATTTTGAGAAAATGGCGTATTTGTATATATCTAAATATATATTCACTAACATGTTTTGTCAGAGATCAAAACTGAGGAAGAAATTTGACTTTCTGGTGGTTTGTGGAGAGAGTTGATCAGAGATTGCTTCTTGGCTAAGTTGCTGTCTGCATAGGCTGTTAACAATTGTTTCTCTGGCAGCAGATCTTGTTCATCAGGATTGCATCATTTCTGGGAGAATGGCCAAGGTCCACAGCCACAGTACAAAGACTGTCTGAAGCATATGAGGCCTGTTCTTTTTCTGAAGCGGCACTCCTCTTCCTGCCAGTCCTCTTCACAGGATTACTGAAGCAGACTTGTTCTGAATTTCTTTCATCGGATTGGCTGTTTATTGGACTCTTGTCTCCCAGCTGCTTCCGGCTCACCTGGCTGATGCAATTTCTTTTTCTGAAATCTCTGTTGGAGTTGTTCTTAAAACACTTTTTGTCTGTTTTCTCTGAGAGTGACCTGACAGATCACATGGGTCTTGTGCTTTCAGCAAGTCATATAGAGAAGAGACTGTCAGAATGGCAGATACAGAGACTATTGACCATTTCTGAATTCAATTAAAAAGACTGGGGTAATTATAAACTATTTCTGGCACGTTCTTAAAAGCCTTTTCCTTAGAAACTATATGTAAATGGTGACTTCTCAAAAGAATACTCAGTACTGGGAGTCAAGCTGGTTCTGCTTCTGAGTCCAAGAACTTAACTACAGTTCCTGGGGGGTCTGATGGATTGTAGTTAAACTGAAATGAAATTGAAATTCTGATGCATTCATTTTCCCCCTACTGTATACTCATGTACTTATTTCTCTTTTTACTCCTGTCCTTTTTTCTTTCTTATTTGTTGTTGCTAAAGGAGTCTGTTTCTTCCTTTGTGTAATTCTTTTCTTCCTTCCATGTACTGTTACCTTCATACCTTTTATTTTTACAGTTCTGAGTATGCTCTTTTAAAATTGTTTCTAAAGAATAGTTTATTTCCCGATTTTTAATAAAAAGTTAGAAATTCATAAGATATCAACATAAAGAACATTTACTGTCTACTGCTTGGTAACTGGAATCTCACACACAGCTCTTTTCACATACATGATATAACATTTCAGATGTTGAAACCCCTTTCTGGCTAATGTTAAATTTGACTTTTTCCCCCCCAAGTCCTATGTCATCACCTATTTTCCTTTTCTTTTTGGAGTGTAGAAAGCTAATTAAAGCTCTGTTTTCTACATGCTTTCCATTGTGTAGTTGACCACAAATGGATTCCCTCTTGTCCCTCTTTCTACAGTAGGACAAGAGGGTAGGGGGAAGAAAGGACTAATATGAACTCTAACAGATCATGGTAGGTCCCTGTCTGACTGGAGAATAAATTTGACATTTGATTAAAGAAAAGCCTCCGAATTTAAGAATGGGTCAGAGGAGGAGAGAAGCACCTCCTAGGAGAGAGAAAAAGAAGGAATCCTTGGGGAAATGGGAGAGAATTCTGATTTGAAGGAAAGAAAAGGATTACCCAGAGACAATATGTATCACTTCTTTACTCAAATAGGCAATTACCTTTTCTACCCTTTATTTAGGTTCTGGCTTTACAGGAAAATAAGATAACAAGGTTAAAGGACAAAGATACAGTACTAAATGGAACAATTACCGTTAAAATATTATTTCTGTAGAATTCTATTCCATGTGTCCATCTATGTTATTTCTTTCTATACTAATTTGCTTCTCAACTTTTTCTAGGTCTTCAGAACTACTGGCAGATAATTTTGGGGGACTTCATATTCAGAGGTCTATAAAAAGGTGACTGAGCCAAGTAAATTCTTTTAATTTGTTTTAATTTTTGTACTTCAGTGAATGCTAAAAACTATAATTTTGATATGAGTGATCATAATTTATTCAGCAAATAATTCTCAAATGCCCTCTACATGCCAGGTGCTGTTGTAGGCTGTGGAAGTACAACAGAGGATAAAACACAAAAATCCTTGTCTTCATTGAGTTTTTACTTTGGTAGGAAGAGAGAGAGACAAATTAACAAGTAAGAGATACTTTGAAACTGTTCCACCTAGAGATTTTAATTCTTATCAATTCTTTCTAGGACATATCTCCAACTATGTGATAAATTGGTAACTGCTATAACTACTTAAGCTTGGTAAACTATAGTAGGAGCCTATTATCTTATAAAACCAGGGTAATTATAGTAAAATACTGCATATAGATGATCTGTTATAAGTTCTTCAGTTAACATTTTAATAGCTACATTTTGCATGTTATTTAGGAAAGGAACTAGTCTTGGGGTTATATGAGAAATAAGGTTTTGTTATCTTTTTTTTAAAATTAAAAACACCCAATATTATAAAAGTATTATTTGGAACAGTATAACCAAGGTGATCCAAAATGCCTTCATCAGAAGAGTGGAAAGGGTCATGTAAATTACACAAAAGGAAAGTGGAAGAATTCATCAAAGTAGTTAACTACTTAATCTTTCTTAAAGTTATTTTTCACCTATCCACATTAGCTGGGTTGGGATTTCATTAAGGAATGTATTAATCACTTATTCATTTATTAAGGAGATATTATTTGAAGTGATTTTTCCATCTTTTCCTTTTAAGTATATCTTCTTTTGACTCAGAAAAATAACCACTGTCAGCTTAGTTTTGTAAGTTTTCTTTTATCTAGACACCTACATTTTTTTATGGGCATATAACAGTAATGGCTATGACAGAGGATTTTTTAATGGTGTTGAGTAATTGGCAGGGAGGGGTTCTTTACTGAAATATAACACATGATTCAGATTCCTGTATTGGTCAAAGTAGTATGCTCATTATTAGACTCTGTTCTGGTTATTTAGCCAAGTAACCTCTAGGCTTTTTTTTTTTTTTTTTTTTTTTTTTTTTTTTTTTTTGAGAATTATGCAGTGATACCAAATAGGGAAAGAGTTGTAACCAACAATCCCCAATATTTAAAAATGCCCTTTTGGGCTTATTTGATAAGTATTCTCTCTTCTGTTACTTGTAAATTTTATTTCAATTTCCCAGAGGATTAGAGAGTGTACTGCTCTCCTCTGTTTGGTTATATTTTTAGGGAAAGGAAACATTTATGTGTAAAATAGGCCCAAAGGCAGAAAGTTATATTAGTCACTTTTGTTTTATGAGCTGTAAGGAAGCAATAGGTAGGAAGATTTGCCCTTTTCATTTCAGTCTCAAGTCCAACATGTCACCTCAAGTTGAGTGGGAACAGGTATATTGCCACACAGGATTTGGAGAGTCCTAGGTCCATTAAGTGAGATCCAGCTCTTTCAAAGTGTAGGTGCCAGGGAGGACTGCTTAGTTTATAGCTGTTATAGCATTGTAAAATAATGATACAGAAGAGTATTATCTTTACGTGTTCTTAAAAATCTTGTCCTGATTCACTGTTCACTATTGGTTTTCTTTTCCATGTTAATTTGCTTCATATTTCAAAATAAGAGTCAAGCATCTGAGATCATCTACCATTTTAAAATTTGCATTGATCCCCTGTATTGACTCAATTAATATGGTATACTTTTCATTTGATTTAATTTTTTTAGTATAAATAACCATTTTCTGCTGTCTTATTTGTCTTATCATGAATCAGTGTATCAGTCATGACTTCTTTTTGTAGTTTTTTTGCAAAAATCTTTATTAACCTGGGCCTTAACAGTCACATTGACTTTCTTTCCTCCCACATAAAATGCTCTGTGTTCCATTCTTTTGATGGTTTTTTTTTACAGAACTATAAAATCACTAATGTAAAATCAAAGTACACTTTTTCCCTTTGCACCATACCTCCAAATCTCTTAATCTACTTGATCTACTTTTGTTTCTTTACACTACCAAGTTTGTTTCTCTGTTCCCAAACTCCACTTGCTGTGGTCACCAACTCAAGGTATCCTCACTGCTTTTCCATGCAAAATTTTCTAATTTTTATCATGAAACTGTACACTTTGTGGTTTATGTTTTTATTCATACCTAGCAGTGGATATTATCTCACAGATATAGTTACTAATTACATCTTCTCCCAAAATTATAGTTATTAAAAAGGTTTAAAAGAAGGAAAAGAGTATTCCATGACAAAAGAAGGCAATAAGAAACAGCTATTCAGTCAAATATAAACAGATTAATTTCTTTTATCATCATATTTAATTTGGAAGGAATAACATTAAACTATAACATTAAACTAGTAAATTCTTTTAACTATTCTGTGTCTTGTTAGTTAAGTCCTAGGGTGTCAGAAATTTTTGTTTGATAAGCAGTTGTGGAATGGGAGAAATGTACTCATTGGTGAGCAGACTATTATTTTCCCTTTATCTGAAAAGAAAAGAATTAAAATAGAAATGAAAAGTGAGCATAACTTTTGCTACCTCACTTTGTGGAACATTAATGTAGAACATAGTAAACACGAGACAATGTTGATCCCTTGTATTTGTTTTATATTTATCCCTTAAAAGCTTTGTTCAAAAAATAGAAAAATATTCAGTAGTATTTGCAATAAATTTAAAGAACTGTCTGGTTACTAGATGTTTTCCTTTTCTGTTCTAGGATTCCTCATGTCCATAACATGTTGGTTGAGGCTCTGCAGCTCACCCCCACTCTCAGAGTGGCCAGTCTCTGATAATTGGACCCCGTGATTTCCACTCTCTGCTGTGTTGGACGTCATGAGCATTGCAATCCCTCTGGGAGTCACCACACCAGATACATCCTACTCAGATATGGCTGCTGGATCAGAGTAAGTGCTGCTTCCTAGGTAGTGGATACATTACCAGTTTGTGTGGAGACAAATTTCTTGTGGGCATCTAATAATAAATATGTGGTATTTTCTAAACCCAAGCCTAGCCCATTGTAAATGACATTAGACCTTTCCCTTACCCCCATAGAAACTGGAGGAAAAAAATAATTAGAAGCGGGAGGAAAAGAATTTGGCGGGGCGGGATTTCTGAGTAAATAATTAATAGAATTAAATTTTCAAGGTAGTGATTATGTTTTCATTTGTTTTGATGGGTGAGGAAGATTGAAATAAGTAAGTGTCACTACCTGCTTCTGTAGAGTTAATGATTATCTGATGAATGGAGGATAAGGAGGAGTTCTCTCCAACTGATTTTCCTTGAAGGCCTCTTCCTATGTACTTCTCATTGTTCTAGAGTAAAGGGGCTGCAACTATATGGGCAGGTTACTTAGACATTCTGATATTTGGGATAGAAAATGTGGAAATTAGTATCATCTGTTTTTATAATATTCATTGCCTAGAAAGAGGACCTTCAAAATCAGTGGTACCAAACTTTTTTTTCAGCTAAGAGCAGCTTTAGGAATTCAGAATTTGTCGAAAAGTCCAATCCCTAAAATAGACTCCCAATTCTTGAAGAATTTAAATGCCAAATGGCAATGAAGGTAGGCCTTCATTATAAAACTTTATATTCACAGTTGAAAAATTTTTAGCCTTTTGTATCCCTTCTCTTTTAAGTTGTCCAAGATTCCCCCTGCTCACACATTCCCCCTCTTGTCCTTTTACCTCCCTTGTACCCAATCTTCCTTGCTTACAGAAAGGAAGTGGAAGCCCCCTACCTTTCAAGACGAAGTGGCACTACACCAGGATGTGAAAGTCCAGCGAAAGAGACCCAAGGGGCCTAGGGGGCAGCACACCCCCAGAAGCCAAGTCTATTCCAGGCAGTACCAGGGATTAGGGTCTGGGCTGGAAAAATCCTGGTGTTTTGAATATGTTCAGGTCCAGTTCAGACTCTTGATCCCACAGCCACTTCTTGAGTGAGGTGGGTGTTGCTCTAATTCCCCTGTTTCTCTTGCCATTCTCACAGTCCCTGGGGATTCCTTCCCCTTCAGCAAAGTAAAGAAACTGTACCAGAACTCTGGGTTCAACTGCATCCCTGATAATAGTGGTTTTCTTCCTTAAGACTGAGAATATTAGTAAAGAGCATGTATGTTTCTTTACAAAGCCACCTAGGATAATTTAACTGTTTCATGACTTCCTTAAAGAGGAAGACTTAAAATGAAGCTACCCTAAGAAGCAGTGTATTATATTCTGGGGTCGTGTAGAATTGAAAGCAGTTTCTGGCCTTATTCCCATATAAAAAGGAAGATGGAGGGTCGGGGGGTAGGGAAGGGTGGATTGTGTTACTTCCAGGGCCTTTTTTCCTGTTTTGTTTTGTTTTTATTGTTTTGCATGCCACAGAGATTTAGTTATGCTAATAGCCGAGACTACCAATTTTACAACTGTTTCCCAAATAGAGTACTTAAAAATCTTCCTGCATTAATAGGTAATTGTGTAGTGTTAATGAATTTGTATTAAGTCAACCACTAGCCTCCTATATGGATTGACTGACAAACTGTATATGTAAACAACGTTAACATTTGTCGGAAATTTCAACGAAAAGATTGACTCAGCAAGTTTGGGGTTAGTAGCTAAGGAAAAGACCTAAAGCTATTATTCTTAAAACAGGGATTTTTCCCAGAGTACAGAGCTGACTACCCATAAATGTTGCTAGGGAGTCCAGAAGTAATTGCAGAATCAAAAAATACTTCTGGCCTAAAAATTTAACTGCAGTGTTTCTATTTCCTGAAACATTTTCATCCATAATCTCCAGACAGATTTCTGATACTGTGGTCTTAGCTAATTACACAGTTTTTCGTTTAGTATTCCTATAAAGCAAGAGAATGTCAACAATTAGCTTATATACCACTCTGTTAAATTATTGATGATATTTGTTAATGCTTCACTATGCATATGTCACTGTCATGCATATTCCACTATTCTGAGCACTCTAAGATTAAACCTGGTATTAAGGACAACATCCTCAACTAAATAAAAGATCTAGACCTTACCTTATGGGATTTTAAATCTGATGGCAATGGTATGCATTATGTTTTGTTTTTGTTTTTTTGTATATTTGTAGGAAAACCTCTAGATGTAACAATAGAAGCAAAGACTTTTCTGAATTTACAATCCTGCCATAAATGAATTAAAGACATTTTCTAAGAGGTAGTGTTATAACAGCAGGTTGCATATTATACTTGGAACACAGTTGATGGAGTATATCTGTTGTAAGCATGGCTTCTGTGTATGTGCCTAGCTGTCATAGAAGTTCAAACATAGGGGAAGAAAGGCTATAAGTACATTTGCATAAAATCGTTCGCTAATGAAGAGATGCAATCCTAACACTCCAAAATTTTTATCGATATTTTAAAATATAGATAAGAGCTGATATATGTGTCTGTATGTCAGGGAATATCCTAGGAAATCCTATAGTTAACCTGTCAGCATGTAACTATGTATTTAATCAGTAACCAGTATGGAAATTGCAAAGTTTCCTCATCAAAAGATGTGAGCTTAAATTTTAGTATTTGGCACGCATAGCAATATATTAAATGCTATGCTTGACTACAAAGTATTGTGCAGTGGGATGGCCTTTTAACCTACACAATATACATTTTATTTTTATTCCCTAGACTTGCACATGAAGTGCATATGTTCATATTTACCCAGTTTGGAGATGGGTAAGATACAACTGGCATAGCTCCATCTCCATGGCCATCTTTTATTTCATGCCACTTTCCTTTTTCCCGTCCAAAAAACAAATTCCATTTCTAATAAACAGCTGTCATGTTTCACCCCATGTGTTCAGTGGTACAAAATCTCTTACATAAAATATGTACAGCTCTTTGAAATACTTGTTTATCTAGTAAATTAACAGTGTTGTGTAAAGTTATTACTTTCTCTTAACCTGTCCATCCTAGAAACTAAATTCTACCTTCATTTTATTAATGCTTGTTTGCCTTTGGTTTATTTAAGAAACCCCACCTGTTTCCTAATACTCAGAGCTGATTGCCTCTCAGTGAGCCACGTTCAGATCATCTATTTCTCAAGAATACTGACCTGCATTCTTGATGTATTCCCCTACCCCCGCCCAGTTCCCATCTTGCAGACACTCTTAAGTAATAAAATGCATGCACTTCACTAACAGAGAATACTTTCCTGTGTCTAAAGTTCTTCTTCACCTAGAAATTACCTTTGCTGTTATTTATAAGATCCCTTCTTACAGTTTTGGAGCATATAACTGGGTGAGTTGGATACATATCTCAGAATTTTCTTTTATCCCTCACTTTTCAGCTGACATTGCACCACACTGAACTGCACACTTGAATCCTGCCAAGTCCTACATTACGTGTATTTCCAAGCAGGAAGAATGTACATTACTTGAAGCAAACAATATTCATTATTTGATTCCCTAAAAGACCCTTTGATCCACCACTAAGGCTGAGTTATGTGTGTCTTTGGAGTTTCTGATTTGTGAATCTCAGTGCTGGTTAATTTAAATGACGGATAACCCATTATTCAGTTCTGCAAATCATACAATTGCATTCCTTAATTATCTTTCAAAATTCTCCAAAACCTAACCAGGTACCTAAGTAATCAGAGTTAAAGTTCTTTTTGCCCCAAAACGTGAATTTTGTCCTTAGCCACCTATGCCTTTTTATTATCAAGTAAGGGCTTACATTAAATTTCTAAATTTGAACACATTTATAATTATTTTATTTTAATAAATTGTGCTTGAACAGTTTACTTTCCACTCAGTGAAGGTACAAAAAAATACTCAACCAAGCTTCTCACTAAGCCTGGTTACTTAAGATCTTATGTAATTTTCTTTAAAAGAAGAAAGTTATCCTGGTTTCCAAACCAATTAGGCATAGTGGAAAGAGCACAGACTTTGGAGTCAGACATTGTTTCAAATCCTGGCTCTGTCAGTGGGTAACCTTGGTGAAGTCATATAATCTCACCACCTCAACTTCGTGTTCTGTAAAGATGGGGTGCTGTTTACCATGTTTAGTAGTGGCAGAGTAAATGAATTAATACATATAAAGCACCTTGCAAATAATGGGCAATTCAAAATGGTAGCCAATACTACTGTTGTTATTTGTCGTTAGACTAAACTTCTGAGTACAGTTTTGAATAGTTTGAAGTTCTATGGTATTATCATGCAGCTATTAAATAATTGTGTCCTTGATATGCTTGCATGTCATTGGTAGATGAGAAATTATTACTCTAATATTTGGAAGGTGTTTGGGGGTTCATCAAGATGAGAGGTATGATAAATATAAGATGCCATTGTTTTTACCTGTACTTTCTTCAGGGTATCCTGTCTTGGTAGTGAATGGAAGAGGGCCTGGTCCCTGGGGCAGTGCAGAAGGCACTTTCATCATCTCACTCACTGCAAATGTCATGTGAGGTTTCATGGAAGTATTAAGAGATCCAATTAAGAAGAATAGTTCTGAGTCTAAACCAGCCCAGAGTGGCTTCTCTAGGGGAAACTCCCTGCTCAGCTGGTACGTTTGTGTTTGTCATTAGGGACACCTTGTATTCCAGGTGCCTGCTTTGAGACATCTGCCTGTACTGGCTTCATGTTACACACAAATCCACATTTAATGACACTCCTACTGTTATTTATAGGCTTAGTTATGTTAATCAGATTGTTTCACTGAGTTCTTTCTCTTATTCTAGTGGCTGGTGGTTGTGGAAAGAGGAGGGGTTAGAATGGGAAGTTAAGTCTTAGTTTAAGGGAAGATTAGGTGTTATGCTATCATGCGTTGCTTTTCGCCTTTGTGCAGCCCTGAATCTGTGGAGGCTAGTCCAGCAGTTAATGAGAAGAGCGTGTATTCCACTCATAATTATGGGACCACTCAGAGACATGGGTGTCGAGGACTGCCTTATGCTGTGAGTATGCATTTGTTTCTCTCCAGAGCAGTGATCTTCCTGGAGTGTAATCCATTCTTATACATTGTGACTTTCTTGAAATGTTTATATGCAGCATGACGAAGTTGCCCCTTTTGCACTTCCCTGCCTCCAGCGGACGTCTAGCCCTGCATCATTGTTCTTGTTTTTATGTCCCAGTTGACCTTGGCATTTTGTTTTATCACTTTCCTGGTTGAAGCCAAAAAACGAAGGGTACTACTTTCTTCTTTCTTTCCATATGTACCATACTTTAGGGGAGAGAGGGGCCAGTGTTTGGACACTGTTGATTTAAAAAATCTTATTTTCAGGATCATAATTACGGAGCCCCTCCTCCTCCGACACCTCCTGCTTCTCCCCCTGTCCAGACGATCATCCCCCGTTCTGACCTGAATGGCCTGCCGTCGCCCGTAGAGGAACGCTGTGGAGACAGCCCGAACTCTGAAGGAGAGACTGTTCCTACCTGGTGTCCTTGTGGTCTTTCTCAGGATGGCTTCCTTCTCAACTGTGACAAGTGCAGGTAAGATCGTGTTCCATCTAAATCCAACCCTGGGTTGCTGGGATTAGGGTTTCTCATTAGTAGGGAAAAGCTCAAAGTATTCTTTCTTGTGTTTGTTAATGTAGATGATTCCTTAGTGCTCCTTGGCTCGAATTCTCTGCACTAGGTGAGAATTGCTGACAACAAGGAATGAGAGATTGATGTTAAAGCTATTGAATTTGATATGAAATTTAATGTCCTGGAAACATTTGGTAGGTGGGAGGAAGGGGGTAGTATATGCAGAGATACTTCTCCCACGTGTGTGATGATGCGCTGCATGCTGTTGGAAGGACTACTTTAAGTTTATTTTCCCTCTTTAGGGGAATGAGCAGGGGGAAGGTTATTAGACTTCATCGGCGGAAGCAGGACAACATATCAGGTGAGCCAGAGATGGGTTGGGACCATATTTTGACATATACTATTTTGTGGTTTTAATATTCATCCCAAGAACCCCTCTTGTAAGTTCCTGTGGTCCCCAGCTCTTTTCATGGACAGTGATTAAAGTCCTCTCAAGACCATTGTAATTCTATTGTTGTGAATTAATTGTATCCAGAGTCAACAATTTTAGCCCTATAGTAATCAAAATAATCCTTGTGAGCACGCATGTGCATGTGCGTGCGTGCACACACACACACACACACACATCCTTTTCTATGTTACATATACATTGAGGCAGTGGAGCTTGGGGACTGAATTCAAGGGGAGAAATACATGATATAGAACAGGGTTTGTATGCTTAATGCCAATGATACAGAAAGAATCTTGTTTCTGTATGGAATGTAGGTATATGTTCTACAGATAATAGAGTTAATAGTAGAAGTAATAACTTACTGGGTATGGGGTAGAGCTAAAGGAATAAGCTGCTTTTAATGTATTTATGAGGCTTTTTGTACAACGTGAACTATGAAATAACCTTTTTTCAGGTGGGGATAGCAGTGCAACAGAAAGCTGGGATGAGGAGCTTTCTCCTTCCACTGTGTTGTATACAGCAACACAGCACACACCTACAAGCATCACCTTAACTGTCAGAAGAACCAAACCCAAGAAGCGGAAAAAGAGTCCAGAAAAGGGTCGTGCAGCACCAAAGACGAAGAAAATCAAGGTATGAAGGGTAAAACTATCTCAAATAGAAATGTGTCTGAAATAGCCCAAATTTTGTATGAAGAATGCACCAGAATTCTTTTAAGAAATTTGATCCAGATGTTTGAAGGGCCACTTTTGCTCTGCTTGCACAAATCAGGTAATTTGTATTATGAACATGTAGATCAACCTCTCTTATACCATTCCATATCATCACAACTGGCACAGAGTTTCTTTTGCTCCAGCCCCCATCCCAGGTATGAAATCCCAGCCCCGCCTGGCACAAGCCCATGTGTGCTGCAGCCTCCAGTCTAGGCTTCCACTGTCCTTACAGTATCTCCCACCTCCTCAACCCCAAAACCCAGTCTGAAATTCTTGTCCTGGTACATGCCCACTTTATGTCGTTGGTTGATTGTTTTTCCCTTGTTTCAAAAAATTCAGGAAACATCTCTTGAATGGTCTAGGCTTACTCAGTGTTGTGGTCACTTTCCTGTATTCTCAACTAAAAAGTCTCCAGAAGAAATCTCTTCTGTTTTGTGTTCTTTCTTCCCCATCACGGCAACTTTGTTGCTCCTAGGTGACTTGCCCACCCCTTGTTAAGGGGATTGGTCTTTGTTTCCTTCTTAATTTCAGAACTGGTAAATCTGCAGCCTTACTTAACATTTTTATTTACTTTTTCTTTTAGTGTCAGGGGTGCATATAGGATTTAAGTGATGCATGCTCTTCCCTGTTTATTACCTAATTCCGCAATGGAAAGTATTGGAATTAGCCTCAGAGTTCACTGGCCATGTGCTACCCCTATTCTTGATAATAGTGTGGGGAATTCCATTGTGTTTGTTACCTAGGGTAAAGGGGACAGACTAGAACACTAGTTCTTGCCTTAGTTTTAGTCTCAGATAGGTATAACTGTCATTCTTGGTACCAAGTTTTGTTTTGTTCTACTTGTTTTCCTCTTTGGGATAGGCATTTCGAGAGGGATCCCGGAAGTCCTTGCGGATGAAGGTAAGGGGTATTCTTCCCTGATGCTGTGTTTTACTTCACTGTGATCTTGCATTTTGGTCAGCTTCTTTCCTGACATTGATGGTCTGGGAATCTTGGACCCTGCTTTTCGTTAGTTTGTAATTGTTGCCATTCAGTTTTCATAGAGCCTTTCTCCAAAGTAGATTTTCTTGGCCATTTTCTGAAATATTTTCCCTTTCTGTAATTAGCCTTCATTTATTGGTTTTTCATTAGCTGCTTCTCTCGGGGTGGGGGTAAGTGACATTTTGCCAAACAAAATGAGGCTGATGTTTTCCATCATTGTGATTGGCCTCCACCTCAGGAGTGAGGATTTTCTGGTGATAGAGGATCTCTTGTGCACCCACCCTAGCACCATGTAGGCTTTAATCACCAGTTGGAAGGATAAATTTCATCAGTAGGAAGGTAGTAGTTTTGATAAGAATTATTCTGACTGGAATTACTTACTTTTGAGCTGTTTTCTCCTGGCATGTCTGTTTGGTATAGAAGACTCGGGTGATGCTAGTGTGCTTCTTTTCTTCAATTATCAAATAAAAGAGCTTTTGAGGCATGATTTCGGGTAGTGGTTGGAGAATAGAGCAATTATGTGCAATGGTTTAAAGGGACTTTCAGTTACTAGGTGATAAGGAAAGAGTTTGCCCAGAGGAGATTTGAATATACTGTCTGGTATCTTCCTTTACCTATGTGTATATATAGAAGGACAGCATACCTCCCACACCATTACTTAATGGCTTCCAAGCATTTAATTAGAATTAAGGTTGAGTTTAATTCCATATGTATACTTATGCCTAAATGTGTAACTGATATAAAAGCAGGATCTTTCCTGTTGACCGTTCTGTGGTAAACATTAAACTCTTTTAGTGAGGATAAGCTTTCTTAGGATTTATGCATGCATGTGCGCGCGCACACACACACACACACACACACATATGGAACACCAATATGATTCATGTTAAAAAAGATCTCAGGTAGCACTTTATATAAAATTAGAAGGCCTCACCTTACATATACCCATAAATAGATTTGTACATATCTGTAAAAGAGATGGGAGAGGACTTAAGAGCCCAAGACCATCAGAATCCTGGGATGTCTTGGAACACAATTACTGTTTCTTTCTTAGATCTATCTCCTGCAAGGAGACAGTTGCTTAGAGGGGACCTTCAATAGATTTAAGGGGCAGACGTAGCCCCTGATCCCAGGTGTTAAGCCCTTTTCTCTTTTATCAGCTAGCTATTGTAACTTGCCTCCAGAGGTTTGAAACCTTTTGAAAGCAGTTGACTGGCTCTCTCAGAAAACTACATGTAAACCCCAAATATTGCTTGCAGTTTTGAGATGTTGACAGATAGCCCCATAAGCATGTTAAATTTTAGATAATTTAAAAGTACTAGTTGGTTTATTTTTATTCTCATATCAGAATTCTAAACTGAGTTATAAATTTTGTACTCAGAATTAATTGTTAGTAAGAACTACACCAAGCATCTGAGTGGGAACAATACCGTAAGAATGAGAAGAACCTATCATTTGGCTTTTTAACCCCAAAGTTGAATTTCCCTACTGGAGACTGCTCTAAACCAGGGTTTCTCAACCTCGACACTGTTGACATTTTGAACCAGATAATTCTTCGTAGGGATCAGGGCTGTCTTTTGCATTACAGTCGGCTGTGTAGCAGCATCCCTAGCATTTACCTACTGGGTGCCAATAACACACACACCCAGGTGTATTAATCAGAAATGACTTCAGGTATTACTAAATGTCTCCTTGGGGGCAAAACCCCCTCTGGTTGAGAACCACTGCTCTAAACCCACTGAGATGGGGTCTCCAGTACCCGGAAGAATGGGATAGCAGAGTAGACAGAGTTATATTAGTGAACAATAGCTAAAATTACGGCAAAGGCTTCCAGTATACATTGTTTAACAAGTCATAAGTTCAGTGATCACTACTGGATGCTTAAACCTGGGAATACTATTTGGGCACCCCTAATCCCCAGTCTTATAAACACCCTTAAGCCTCAACTTTTGTACTTTTCTTTTGCTCAGCTGCTACTGACACTTCAAGCTGGTGATAGTCTGTTCTCAGTGTGTTAGCCTTAGGTGTTTGTTAGATCCCTTTGTTTATTGTTCATTCTTTTGGACTCTAGTGACAAATGTGGAAAACAGTGGTGTTAACTTTTTCCTTTGATCTCCCTGTTCCTTGGGGGAAGGATGGTAGACAATAGTCAATCAAAACTAGTGACACAGAAGTGAAAGAAAGTAATTGTTATAATGGGTATAAATGTTTTCTCTGTCATTCGTGGAAACTATATTTAATTTTTTTATACCTGTTTTTGCAAGTTTAGAGTCGACATGGATTTGCAGGTAGCTTTGGTACTATAGTGTCTTTTCCTTCTAGTTGTCACTAGTGTGACATCATCACACGTTTGTTTTGTTTTCTGACGACACCTTAAGTCCTGAACACCATGGAGGAGAACATGTATCAGAGTTCAGCTGTGTCTCTATAGCACAAGCACGTATAAAACTGTTTAGGATGATATTGGTGAGATGTAATAATCTTTCCTCAGTACTGTACTGTGATAGAGGGCAGCGGTTTTCCGAGAGAGGTATAGCACAGTATCTCTCAGCATTTCCTACACTGCCCCTACCAACGTGCCTCCACCCACCTCACCTCTTCAGAGGGTGGCTGTTTTAAAATGTCAAAAGTAGAGTGCTAGAAAGATATACTCGAAATGATAGCTTTTTCTATGGGAGGCAAGAGTATGAGTTACTTATTTGTTTATTTGGGTCACATGTATTTTTAGAATGAACATGTATTAATTGTATATTAAAAATAATAAGTCACACAAAAACATTCTCCTGGATGCTAGTAAAACTACCAATTTGAGATGGCACGCTGTTGTTTGATAAGTATTGAAATTTAAGCAATGTGGATATTTTGAGGTATCTCTATTCATTTTTATGAAGATTTTCTTATGAACTTGATGTCATTCTTCTGATAAGTTTGAGTTTTATGACTTAAAAATGGTCATAAAATCACAGTGATGGGATGGAATTGCAATCCAGATTAATTTCTCACTTTATAAATGAGGAAGCTGAACCTCACAGCTCATTGGTAATGAAACCATGATAGAAGCCAGATCCTGACTCCCAGGCCATTACTCTTATGCCACACCAACTGCCAAGTGAAAACTAATCTTCTCTGGATATTCAGCCTGACCCACCCCCACCCCCACCCACCCACCCACCCCCGCCCTTTTATGGACTCTCCTAACCTACTTGACCTTTGTTCTCTACAGAATTCTCCTTCTGAAGCACAGAATTTAGATGAGAACACAACTGAGGGATGGGAAAATCGGATAAGACTATGGACTGATCAGTATGAAGAAGCCTTCACTAATCAGTACAGTGCAGATGTACAGAACGCCCTTGAACAACATCTACATTCTAGCAAGGAATTTGTGGGCAAACCTGCTATTTTAGACACTATTAATAAGACTGAATTGGCCTGTAATAATACAGTTATTGGTTCCCAAATGCAGGTAAGGATCAAAGGGTTAAAGACTCCTTAAGTAGTTGAGATTTTAAGAACCCAGGAAAAGGACATATTTTGGAATTACTGTTTCTTTCAAATGGCCTTAGAATAACAAATTAGCCAGCTATTGAGCATCTTTAACTAAAAGCAAGTACAGTAACTGTGAACTGTTCGGATACATATTTTTAAACTACATATCTTTATTAATTAAAAATAGATAAATTAGGATAGGAAATTTTATACAGCCTCAGTAGGAATTATTAAGATTAATAGAAACCTAAGCTCTTACATTACACATAGAGCCACTAAAATTTTAATCATATATTTTTCTTAGATTTTTTTTTTTCTCTTGTCTTTGAGGATTGGGGGGGTGGCAGGTTCACTAGATGCAGCCTGTTTCCTAGAAATACTAAGGTTTTATCATATTTTAAAATGTCTGATCATCAAGCTAAGTAACATATACAAATAAAACCTAAAAATATTGGCGCCTTTTCCTCAATTAAGAAATATTTTAAATGTCTGCTAAGCTGCTATTGATATTATCTAATGTTAATACTCTGATTTTATTCAGCTCCAGTTGGGAAGAGTCACTCGTGTTCAGAAGCACCGGAAGATCCTGAGGGCTGCAAGAGATTTGGCTTTGGACACTCTTATAATAGAGTATCGAGGCAAAGTCATGTTACGGCAGCAATTTGAGGTCAATGGGCATTTCTTCAAAAAGTAAGAGCATCATTCATTGAGTAGTAAGGGCTAAAGTGGGCCTGGCTGAGCATATGGCTGTAAAAACCATCCTGGTTGATGGGATGCTCTTGGGGGAAAAGATTACAGCTCAAATAAGCTCACGCCTCTCTGCTATTTGTAGAGAAGTGCAAATAAACCTGCAAATTGTTTAACATATAAAGTGGTGATGACTCCTTTCCAAGCGAAGCATTCCTTGCTTTGTGCCTATTCTTTAATCAGAAGCAGACAAGCATGTGATGTTTTCCAAGTGTAGGCGTTGCAAAGGACTACTGCTTCTTCTGTCAGCATGTGCTTCATATTTGAAATCATGGGGTGGCCTTTTTATTTGTATTGAGAATTACAGGAATTTTAATTATATCCCTAGACCATACCCCTTTGTGCTCTTCTACTCAAAATTCAATGGTGTAGAGATGTGTGTGGATGCACGTACTTTCGGTAATGATGCTCGGTTCATCAGAAGATCATGTACACCAAATGCAGAGGTAAGATTTCTGTAGCAATTTCTCTTTGAATGGAACCACCAAAAGGACAAGTCAACTGAAGAAGCAGTCTGAAAACTTCACCCAGATTAAGGTCTGTAGATAATGGTTATGACCTTTCGTTGTAAGAGATGAAAAACAAAAGTAATGATGCATTTATTCTAACAAGATGGGGGCAAGGAATGGATTTTCTTTAGAGAAGGCAGAAATGGGAAAAAGCATGTTAGCATTTGCTAAAGAGAAGGAGCTAGACTGGATAAGAAGTCAATGAGGTTATATTAAAGAATTGCCATATAAAAGATTTTATCATTGGGCCAAAACGAAGGTGTGTGGTTGCAGTTTTTTAGATTTTAGCTAATAGGGTTGTGAGAGAGATTCTAGACATTTCTAAAGTTCAATATTTGGTGCATAATGAGTGCAACCACATCAGATGCAGCAAGAAAATCCACAGAGCTTTTCTTACAGACTAAGGAATTTTAATTTTCTGGTGCAACTGAAAACAGCTTTAAGATGTAGAGCAGGGACTTCCTGGTGGCACAGTGGTTAAGAATCTGCCTGCCAGTGCAGGGGATACAGGTTCAAGCCCTGGTCTGGGAAGATCCCACATGTCGCGGAGCAATTAAGCCCGTATGCCACAACTACTGAGCCTGCGCTCTAGACCCCACGAGCTACAATTACTGAGCCCTTGTGCCACAACTACTGAAGCCTGCGTGCCTAGAGCCCGCGTTCTGCAACAAGAGAAGTCACTGCAGTGAAAGTCCCGTGCACCGCAACAAAGAGTAGCCCCCGCTTGCCACAACTAGAGAAAGCCCGCGCGCAGAAACGAGGACCTAATGCAGCCAAAAATAAATATAAATAAATAGATTTATTTAAAAAAAAAAAAAAAGATGTAGAGCAGACCCTGATTGCTAACATCTCAAGATTTCTTCATTTATTTCAAGAAATATCATAAATTTTCAATTACTATATGATAGTTTCAAATGAAATGATGGAGTTAAATGACAGACTACCATAACTCTAAGTGAGGAGATATCATTTTGGTAAAAGGTTTTTTCCCTCTTATGGAGAGTTCCTGGTCTTTTTGATAAATCATAACCATAAGCCTTGTTCACACAGGTGAGACACATGATTGCAGATGGGATGATTCACCTCTGTATCTATGCTGTGTCTGCCATCACCAAGGATGCTGAGGTCACCATAGCATTTGACTATGAGTACAGTAACTGGTAAGATTTCCACAACCTTTCCTAACATGAATTGCTTGTCTTACAGATTAAGCTATTCTGTTCAGTCTGCTTTTGTGCCTTGCCATTTGCTTCTTTTTTTAAACCTAATCTTTCCATGAGTAATGCATTTTCTGCCTAGAAATTGTGGAGGGAAAGACAGACTGAGGGTGTTATTTTAAGAGACACAGCTACATAGTGTGATACTGCTTACCAGTCTTCTAACCAAGGGTGTTTTGGCCTGTGCCTCTATGTAGCAAGAATAACAAAAAGTGTTTGTATGAAACACTCGTAGAAATTGCAGTAGCATCTATTGTTATGCACACAGCACTTGTACCAGGGATCATATAGAATGAGAATTTAAAGCTTTGCTCCATCCACTCAAGTCATGTAATGTAGCTGTACATGGCAATGCAGAAAAACAGATGGCAAGTCATAGGTGATTATGTGATGGGTTTTGTAAAATGGATGCTTTTTCTCCCTTGGTCCTTTCAGGCAAAAAGGGGTTATGTGGCAATTGATGTTTGGGCACAGGTGCAAGAAGAAAAGGTATTAATAATAAGTAGGGAATCAGTAGGTAAAAGTGAGGACATGGTGAAGGTAGACACAAGATAAGTACGGCCACTGTAGAGTCTGTCACTGATTCATTGCCCACTAAATAGCGTAGACAGTTGGGAGAATTGAATTTAGTGGGGACTTCATTTCCTTTCCACTGACCGTGTATAGGGGAAGAGTTGGGGTTATATACAGAAACACAGACTATTGAAAGTATTTATAGGACTTTCTTAATGACTATTTACCTTGTTCAAAGATGAAACTAGAGGAAATTACTAATATTTCAAAAGAATGAATGGATAATATAACTGATATTCAAGGGTACTGAAACAGGCACTTTTGGTTGTTTCTTTGGAGCAGTAATTACAAAGTGGACTGTGCATGTCACAAGGGGAACCGGAATTGCCCTATACAGAAAAGGAATCCCAGTGCTGCAGAGCCGCCACTTCCACCTCCCCCAAGCCTGCCCACCATCGGAGCAGAGACAAGACGCAGAAAAGCACGACGGAAAGAGCTAGAGATGGAGCAGCAGAGTGAGGCTCCAGAAGAGGATAACAATCAGCAACCAGAGCAGATTCCTGAGAAAGTGATTGTATCCAGTGACCATGAGGTAATCTCCCCTGGTCAGAGGCTGTTGCTTTGGTGTTGATCCTCTTCAGATGAAGAGGATCCCAGGTTGCCACATGTTGTTTTATGTAGGGAATCTACATTAACACTTAATAACCTTCATATCATGGTGGGTGTGCTTTCATTCATTATCTTTTTATTATTTTTTACAATGTCAAGAACATCCATTCAGGTACTTATCAGGTTTCAGTCCAGTGAATGAGATTTATCATCTGTGTTTATCATGTGGCCCCACATGAGTAACACTATAAAGCACTAGAAATTGTTTCTAGAGTTTTAAGCTACCAGCAAAAAAACAGGGATTGATTTTTCTTAGAGCTTAAGAATACAGCTGAATATTTCCTCTATCTTAAAGGGAATAGACAATCCAGAAGAAAAAGCAGAAGAAGAGAAAGAAGAGATTACAGATGACCAGGAGAACCCAGCTCATAGCAAGAGGGTGAGTACCTTCTAACGTCTTTTTGTTCCTGCTGACTCATGTTACCTATAGCATGTAAACTCCTTCTCTTCTGAATTTATATCATCTCATTTCTTCAGTAAGTTACTATGCCATCACCTCTAGGTCACAGTGTGGGCTTTTTCTATAAAGCAGATTTTATTATGATTTTTTACACAGACACACACACATAGTTCTCTAGTGACTGTTATCAGATGATGGTTTTAAGAGGTTTCTTACTAACAGTCTGATTTCCAAAAAACTGTCTTAATGGAACAAAATATCCTTAGGCTACTTACTCTAACTTAGCAATTTCCTAAGTTTGTGTGGATTTTGACATTTAAAAAACAAACAAAACCTTCAGTCATATGGATTCAGTCATGACTGAAATCAGTCATGTTTATTTCTGTCCCTGAGAAGCTGTTTAAGAAAATCTGCTTGACTTTTTTTTTTTTTTTTTTGAACTCTGCAGAGAAAAATTGGTTTTGATGGCTATATTTCTTTTGTATTAAAAAGTTTCAAAATAGCTGACCCTTTTTGAAAAGCTTGGGTTTGACCTTGCCTTTCTTTACAACTCTTTGCAACATGTAAGATGAAACATTTTTAGTTTTTATCTTATGTTCTCAAAGATATATGTATTATCTTACTAGTATTTTCTATAAATGTCTATCAATTTCCATTAATAATAGTTCTGAAAAGCTGTTCCCTTCTCCTGGTTGAGGCTTCCTTCTATGCCAATGTTATTTCTTTCTAGACCCGGGAAGATAGGAAGGTTGAAGCCATCATGCATGCTTTTGAAAACTTAGAGAAAAGAAAGAAGCGGCGGGATCAGCCCTTGGAACAGAGCAACTCTGACATAGAGATTACTACCACCACCTCAGAGACTCCTGTGGGAGAGGAGACAAAAACTGAAGCCCCTGAATCTGAAGTTAGCAACCCTGCTTCAAACATTGCCATCCCAAGCAACCCACAGAGTGTTGGAGTGAACACCCGGAGGTCTTCCCAAGCAGGGGTAAGATGAAAAGACTCCAGGTCTTAGATAGTCTTTCTTTTGCTAATATCAGTTACCTATCTTTTGGAATGGTTAGTATCAGCATTTTCAGCTTTGCCTTATTTTGCAATAAGTGAGGCTGTTTTCAGTCAGCTGATTCGTGGGATTCAAGGAGACAGAGTTTGAATGACTAGATACTCTCAGACTAAAATGGGACTTTCTACAATTTCTGCCAGATATTGTTGGTGGTGAGTTCATAAAAATCATGTGGTTTCTCTTTGGCTCTCTGTGTAGCACTGTCATGTACCTGACCTTTCATAGGATTCTCAGAATTAATTCTTCGTTCCTTTTCCTACCTTAGCCATGGATTCTAAGCCTTAAGCTAAAACCTCAGTATCTGGGGAAAGAGACAAAGGAAGAATTACGTTCCCTGCTAAGAACCTAAAATTAGGTGGCTACTTTCAGCTGACTTTAGACCTATTTTATAAATACTTATTAGAAAAAGAAATAACTAACTGAGACATCTTCCTGTAGCCTTTTTAGCTGATTTAAATGTATAAATTTTATAAGGATTACATTTGAAATTAATGTTTTTAAACGCTCACTTTCTTCACCAGTAAACATTCAGAATGCTTAAAGTGAATAGGAAACTGGATAGAATGTTTGCTGATAAGAAATTTCTGGTAAGCAGTTAACTTTGCTGTTGTTATAGGATGTTGCTGCCGAAAAACCAGTCCCCAAACCACCTCCAGCAAAGCCTTCTAGGCCCCGACCGAAGAGTCGAATTTCTCGGTACCGGACCAGTTCAGCCCAAAGACTAAAACGTCAAAAGCAGGCCATTGCACAGCAGGCAGAGTTATCACAAGCTGCCTTGGAAGAGGGGGGAAATAACAGCTCAGTAACTCCTACTGAAGCTGGAAATGTAGACAGTTCGGGAGAAAACAGGCAATTAACAGGGTCTGACCCAACTGTGGTATCAGTTGCTGGATCCCATGTCAACCGTGCTGCATCTAAATACCCCAAAACCAAAAAGGTGAGTTACAAGTACATCTTCGTAAGTGTAGTCTGCCAAAATCTGTGGCTTAGTAAAGTGAAAGGACCTGTAATCCCCAGGGGAAAAAATAATAATAATAATCTAAGGATTATTAGATTGAAAGTTTTAGATAAAATGCTTAGACACATAGGGCTGAGGTCATCCTGCTACCTTACTTTTGTTCCCATAATTTTTAGGCAGAGTTTAAATTGCTGATAGCTGAAATCATTCCTTCCATAGTGGTCATGGAGAGGGTGAAAGAAGATACCCTTGTGCTCTGAATGTGCGGTTCATACTCTCTGCAGCTGCTATATCTACCTCTGTCTAGTTTCTAGATGAGGTTTGTGTTTGTGAGCTACACTGCTGCCTCTGGCTTTTGCATCTGCAGCATCAACTGATGGTCTCTTTTTTAACTTAGTATCTAGTTACAGAGTGGTTGAATGACAAAGCAGAGAAGCAAGAGTGCCCTGTTGAGTGCCCTTTACGTATCACCACGGACCCAACTGTACTGGCAACGACCCTGAACATGTTACCCGGTCTTATCCATTCCCCGTTAATTTGCACCACCCCCAAACACTACATTCGCTTTGGCTCACCCTTTATTCCTGAGAGGCGTCGAAGGCCGCTTCTGCCTGATGGCACGTTCAGCTCCTGTAAAAAGGTATGTATGTGTTTACGCGGTTTTTTTCTTTCAAGTTAGGATTCCAGTACTGGTGACATATCTAACACATTCTCTAGATAGCCACACTCTGCCCATATGAGTTTATAATGAGTTAGTTGTTCAACCACAAATACTGACGCATCAAGAGTCAGTGAGACTAAGGTGGGATGTATACTACATTTTTGGTGCTCAGTTTGTGAGTATTCACTGTTGTCTTTTCTGAGAGCCCTTGAGGTTACTGAGTTGAGAGCACATAGCAGTTGGTGACTGGGTAGGGAGGGGTGTTCTGTGTGTGCTCTTGTGATATTGGTTAACATGTCCATTTGTGATTATTGTGTGAGATTGGGCCCCAGGTACTCTAGAGCACTGTTGCACAAGTTAAAGAATGATTGAATTGTGTTCTGGATTAATTCAATCACTGTTATCATTTGACTGAGAGTAGAGGAAAAGTCCTGTTTACAATTGGCATAATTCCTGTTCCTTGATCAAATGACAAGTTGGACTGTTTATTCCCTAGTGATTATGGAACCCACTATAAAATTTTCTCTCTCTCTCTCTCTCTCTCTCTCTCTCTCTCTCTGCCTCTCTCTCACTCTTCTCTAGTTATATATTGTTTTTGGATCTAGTGACAGTAGTATTTGACGGTTGTTTGTTTTTGGAATGCTCTTTCTTAATTCCCAGAAGCCCTACATATTTTCCAAAGGTGTCTCTCAAGAATAGATCACTCCCTCAGACCTATAATGTCATTTTCGTGTTTCTAGAAGTATAGGACACCCTTTCATTTGGTCTTCCTTTGAGGTAGAGTCTGTTCCCTGGAACACCCTTTTCTCTTATCCTCAGATCTGGATTCAGGCTGCCTTCCTCAGTGTCTGCCATTGCCCTCCTCCACTGGCATCACGTACATGAGGATGCTGCATATAGATTATTTGATGTGATGAAGTCTCCAACTCCAGGCAGGTCTTCCCTGACTCCTCCAAACTTAAAGCTTTTCTCTTTTCCCAAAGAGCAGATACTATTTCTTGGGGGGAGGGGGCATAAAAGATGAGCCAAAGTGGTGTGGGATATGGAGGGGAGGAGGGCAACAAGGATCTGCACACAAAGGAAGGGTACTACCACTGAATGAGCAGCATACACTGAAGAAAGTCTTTTCCTAATCTTACCTAAGTGTTTGAGTCACTTACTGGTTTATTTAGGGGAAATTACCAAGTAGAACAACTCCTAAAGAGAAATTTGACCATGAGATCTTTGCCAGAAGGGTTTGTGGATGATGGACTAACGTAACTTCCAGGTGTCAGAAGTGAAAACAGTGACAACTTTCTTAAGAAGGAAATAAGACTAGAAATTTGCCTAAGTGATAAAGGAAGGTTGGGTCTCTGGGGATCTTTTATTATACCAAGTTACTTATCCTGGATCTTAGAAATTATCTGAGAAGGAAAAAAAAGTATTTGCCATTTAATGACCATTATGATTAACCTAATTCTGTAATAATTGGAGAAGGGCATTAACTGTGGTATGGCATGCAAAACTAATCTTCCTATTACATTTAGCTCAGTCCCTCATTAAGAGTAACAGCTCAGAATCTTTAACTACATTTTCAGAGTAGTATTGAACAATTAGAGAAGCTGTAAATATGGTCTTTAGTTTGGAGGAACAAGTCAAGAGATGGCTTAATATATATGTGAAATAAACTTTTTCCTTTTGTTCTGTCTTTGGCTAGACACAGTACTAGATTTCCTAGGATGTTAACTACTGAAGCATCTTATCAAGTCAGATAATAGAATTTCTTATTTTGGTCCTTTAAGAAGGGTAAACAATTATTAATACAGAGTAGTAGTGAAGTCTGAATTGTAAATAGTACGGACTAGCCTCTTAAAATACCGCCTTGATCATTGTGATGCTGGGTTATAATCTTTCTATTCCCATCTTGCTTTTTTCCAAGTAGCAGAGTTCTGTGAAAATCAAAAACGTGTAGAAATATGACTTCAAATCTGATAGAAAATCCATTTCTTAGAGCTCTTTTTACCTGGTTATGGTTTAGGACTTATATCTGTATCTCATCTTTGTGTCTCCATTGGCAACAGTTAGAAATCCCACTTAACTCATGTCCGTGTTATATTCTCCACATGTATCTGACCATCCTTAGTCTTGTTTTATACAGGCTCTGCTCAGGCACTTTTATCTGTTTGTGTCATATTGGTCTTTCGGAAGAGTTCAGGCTATGTATGCTGACTTATATATCAAATTATCTTGCTTAAATTGGGTCTTTTAAAATTAAGTTTTAATCACAGATTTAATAGTTGCTGTTAATGTATCAAGATTATATTACACAACAAGACTGTAACTTTTTATGGGACAAAATTAATGAAATTGGGTCTTATATAGAAATTGAACTCAGCTTTATCCTAGATGGGGAAGGAGAAGATTTTTTAGATTGGTTAGAAAGTACTCACATAGTACAGGACCTAAGAAGATTTCCATGATAAAACAAAATTGTAATAAATTTCTGAAAATCCCTCGGAGAAGAATATAATTTAAACAGATAGATGAGAACAACCGTCCTCCATGGGATTAGTTAGAACAGTGTACATTCTTAATAGGCTTACTCTTTCATATCTGATTAAAGGAGGTAAAAGCTTCATAAGTTTAAAACAGTATAAAGCTGCATGTGTAGATTTGCACCCAGATTCTTAGAGTATTTGGCAGAATGTTTTATGATGTCTCTGTAGTTTCTAAATTAAATCGATTCACAGTTCTTAACTAGCATGTTATGGCATGTCTTTTGTTGGATTTTACTTCACTTGTTATTTTAGAATGGAAGCATTTATGACTGGCTAAGAAGCCTTTCAGTAGTATTCCTCCTTGTTCTCTCTAAATCTCTAAACTTACCTTGTAGGCATAATATGTGTGGGCATTTGTTCTCCCGTTCAGACTGAAAATGAAACACTGTGTTTTGCATTGATATTTCATGATGTGCACTGGAGGGTTGTTAATCTGTATATCTCTGTCCATAGCACTGAAATTCAGTTGAACTAGTCCTCACTGAACATGTGTGCCCAGTACTGTGCTACAAGCTTTCTTCACACACACTGTCTCACCATTCATGATAACCCTGTGAGGCTGGGATTATTGCTTCAATTTACAGATCCAGAAGCTTTGGCTCAGAAGCGTTCAGTAACTCGCCCAGAGTTAGGCGTCTAGTAAGAGGCACAGCCAAGTTTCAATCCAGGTCTTTGGACCCTAAAACCCAAATTAATTCCTTTCTCTTTCCCCATCGTAATGAGACTCTTTAAGACATTTCTGTTGCCCATCTCTGAGCTTCCTAAAACTCTGTTCAACACAGACTTTCAGGGAGGGAGAAATGTTCTTTTGACCTTGATAACTGTAGCTAGAACTTGGGGAGAGGGGTTGTCTAAAGTTAATTTATTATCTGTAGGGGTGATTGGAATTTGTTAGATACAAATAACTGTTCATGTTCCTTCTTTACAGGCCCTGAAATATTGTGTAGACATACAAATAGGGCCAGGGAGGAATGGGATTGATCATGTTGCTGTTGTTCGACCTTAAGCTAACCAAAGCAACATCTTATTCCTTAGAATGCCCTTGTCCTGGTTCTACTTTCCCTTTTTGTAGTCATCAGATCCAGAGTGTAAGTTCTTTTATGGGTGCATCTATTTGACACTGGAAATATAAGAAATTGACTTCTCTAGGAAGAAAGCACAGTGACCCCAAATGAGTCCTGTCATCTGCTCTGATGAAAAACTTGTATGTACTAAGGTATCTATAACAAAGGATTTTCACTCTTTTGGGCCCCCTGGCCTTATTTTCCCCATCTGTACAATGAATGCGTTAGACAAGGTAACCTCTGAGGTCTCTTCTATGTAAGGAGCTATGGTTCTGACAGTTTTCATCTTTATATCAATATTCTGTATGTAGGAGAGGTAGTTCATTCTTGGTCTTGTTTTGGGTTTTCAGAGACCTGATCAAATCCTAAAATGTTGATGTAATTCAGTAGATGTTGAGCTGTCTTTCTTAGATACTTACTCACTCTTTACCCCCTCATGTTCATAATTTTATTCTTGCTTTCATTTGGTAGACCACATGGTCTGGTTTCCTCACATTATTTCCTAAGTTTCTAAGAGGGTAAATCTATTAGAATTGCTCTCTTTGGTAAAGAGAATATTTACTTACCTGTAATATTGGTTCTCTAAAGGTGTAAAGTTATAATCACCTTTGCTCTTCCTATTTGGGATAGGGTCTGACTCAGAAATTGATGTTTATCAAAATTCGATCTGTCTTATGTCAGGGCAGGAGAGCCACAGAGTGGTGAGCAACCTACAACTGTGTATCTTAAGAGAACACAATTACAGGTAAGAAATTTTCTCTCTTCCACAGGATGCATAATCTTATTACCCTAATCTCTGCAGGCTTACTTTCTGACCAAAATCTGTTTGCATCATTTTAGATTCCATTATTCACTACAAAAAATGACTGATTAGAGAGCTCTTTTTTACTTTTTTGTCTTTTTGATTTCTGCAGAAGGTCATTTATTCTGGTGATGATTTGTATTATTCATGGATAATTTAACCAAACTACTTAACAAGGAGGGAAAACTCAGAGGATATTCTGAGAGTAGACTTTCTGGAAGCATTTCAGTACTTGTAGTGAAGAGCTCTTTATCCTCATCCAGAGTTTTCCTGTGAATCTTTTCTATTACTTCTTCAGATACGCCCAACACAGGACAGACAGCTCTTAAGAGATCTTTTATCTTCCTTCTACGCACTTATTTTATATGCTAGTTTTATCCTGTGTGATCGGAGTCTCTCTTAAATAAATGCTAAGATTTCTTCCTTATCTTTTCCCATTTATCCCATTCTAAGCAATATGAAAAGTTAAATAGTAATCATTTTTTTTTATTGGTTTGGGCTTTTTTATGGGACTGCATTATGTGTAATCCAGGTTTTCTCAACTATGCCCCATAAAAGGAGTTGATGGGGCACTATCCTAAAATGCTGAAACACAAGACAAAAACTACTTGACTGTGGACCCGAATGAATGCATTGTATTGCATCTCTCACCAGTTGATATGTAATGACCTGGTTAATGCATTTAAAATAGGTGACCTAAATAGTTTTAAATGATTATTGATAAGTCCCTGGTTCTTTTCCCATTATAGCGCTGGATAAAGCAAGCCTTGGAAGAAGGGATGACCCAGACATCATCTGTACCCCAAGAGACTAGAACTCAGCACCTATACCAAAGTAATGAGAATAGTAATTCTTCTAGTATCTGCAAAGACAATGCAGGTATGTATGGCAGACCTTTCTGAATACATGAGCAATGATTATTTTGGGTCTACATAAAAAATTTCACTGAGTACTTTAAAAAGTCTGATACAAAAAAAAGAAATAGCATTGTTCTCTAAATAGTTACTTTACATCTGTCTTTACAGAGGAAGAGAGAGATCTCAAGTCAGGGATCAGTATTCCCAGGACGACAAAGAAGGAACTAGACAGTGTACAGATAACAGCAGAAATGGTTAAAAAAAAGGTTAGATACATTTAAAGTAGTAAGTTTAGGAAATCTATATCCATATTTATAAGAGGGGAAATAAGCAAGAAAGCTGTGGGGCACTATTCAGGAAAGAATCAAAATCGTAGGTGATTGAGTTGGGTGGGACTTGGTTGAAGGGGCAGGGGATGAGTGAAGTAAATGAGAAATTATTATGAATCGGTTGTTTTCAAACTGGAGGGTCATGTAAAATCATCTGGCCCACTGGTTTTCCAGTGACTCTTGCAGGGGTTTTAATTGAATTGCAGTTGAAAGCACTGGTGTGTGGACCTGATACCAACTTAACTTATTTTGGGATAGTCTTATTACCAAAGTTTCTCTTGGCCAGTATTACTTTAATTGAAAAGTTCTGTGTGATTCCTCTTAGTTTATTTATCTCTAAATCAATTTTGTGAATATTATGCAATCAAAACAAAATACCAAAATAAATAAGATGCTAAAAGTCACAGAGTAATATTTCAGATTTTCATAAAAACCACTTCTTTGTTTCTATTCATTGCCTGAGTAAATATGAACTTGAATTAAATAAAGATATTTGTACTAGTAATATCTGCTTTATATTAAAACTTTGTGTAATACTGTATTTGGGGAAAAATAGGCTACTAAAAATAGATTTTTTTTTTAATTATTGACTTTGTTTTTCTATCCCTAGATTGGATTATACCTTATAAGTTATCGCATGTGTAACCTCAGGATATTAAGATCCCAGTGTAGAACATCTGGAAGATAAATGATACCATGTATTTAAAATATCTTATTCTCTTCACCAAAGATTAGGGAGATTTACTCAAACCAGGTTAACATAAAGAAATGCTGGTAACAGATTTCCATCAATATTATCAATTTATTGGCAGCTTTTACAGTACGGTGAGAGTATACCTTAACTCTGAAATCTTCTATCTAGTATACACACATATGTATGTGTATGGTCTGTGTGTGTGTGTGTGTGTGTGTGTGTGTATGTATTTGAGGTTGGGAAAGGGAGGCTGTATTAGCAATTCATGTCCTGACTGGCAAAGACTCATAGGGAAAGTGCCTTTGTTATTATGTGCCCTGGTTGGAATGGAATTAGGACTGTTAGTCACCAACCTTTATTGAACTTCTCTCGTCTCTCGCAGTGAGAAACATTCAAAGGACACACCTTGCCCTTCAGGAACAACGTAAACAGGAAAATATTTAAAACCAAGCAATACTCAAATGAGTGACTTGGTATATTGCTACAAGTTAGTGTAAATCCTGAGGAATTATTTTTATTTGTTGCTTTGGTTTCTTTATTTTTGTTTTTTTCCTCTCAAAAAGATCAAGAAAATATTAATCAAAAAAGGTAGCAAGTTGATCCAACAGACCTGAATTTGAAGACCATCTCTACCCTTTACTAACTATATGATGTTGGGCAAGTTATAAAGTTATCTCTGAGCCTCATCTGTGAAATGGGTATAATAATATCTGCTTTGTAGAGCTAATATGAGATTAAATTAAGGTACATAAATTACCATATCAGACCCTTAATAGGAATTATTACTGTCATTATCTACAGATTTCTTGTCAAGCATTTATGGAACATTTACAGAAATTAGTCATATACTAGGATACATTAAAGATTCTAAGTTCCTAGAAGCTAAATTTGTATGGAAATAAATGGTTTTACTCTTCAGGCAGGGAAGGACATAATGTTCATTATTTGTAAATGATGTGGATATCTATCTAGGAGAGCCTAAACAATCATTTGAAAAAATTAACAGGAGTTCAATAAAACTGCTGGATATGCAAAAATTAATACCATTTATGTACCAAGAAAATGAAGAAAAAATTTTTCATTGCCAAACTTAACAAAACTGAGAAACTGCCTAGGAATAATGGTGGGGACATGTAATAACAAATCATTACCGAGAAATATTTTTTTAAGTCTTGAGAAAATGAAGGGAACTCCCGTACTGCTTAATGGAAAGAAGAAATATAATGAGTCAGTTTCTTTCCTGGCTTCAAATGGTTTCCATCAGACTAGTTTGTTTGGGGGTTTGATTAAATGATCTTGGAAGTTTATCATAAAAAATAAACATGAAAATAAGAAAAAATTGAAAAAGTAATGACAAAGAAGTACTTTACCTAGAAGTGTAAAACTAACTTCTAATATGAATCTGGAAGCTGGTAATTAAATTAGTACAGGTGCAATAATGGATGTATATATGGAACAGAATAGCCAGAAGCAGGCCTTATGTAAGTGAAAGATTTGGTAAATTATTCTGGAGTTTTTACTTGCATGGGGGATGGGAAAGACTTAGATCTTTGCCAAAGTAAATTCTATGTGCATTCAGTGTTTTGGGTTTTTTTTTGTTTTTTAATTAAAGTTAAGTAAACAATGTTTCTGTGTCCTTAGTTCTCTGAATTAATAGAGGACAAAAATATTGGGAGAAAGGATTTGCAATAAAAATGACAGGGAAGTAATATCCCTGCTAGCAATTTGGTAAGATTTATCATGCATTTAATTTAATTTATTTTTTTTTAGTTTATTTATTTATTTATTTATTTGGCTGTGTTGGGTCTTTGTTGCTGCACGCAGGCTTTTCTCTAGTTGCGGCAAGCGGGGGCTACTCTTCCTTGCAATGCGCGGTTTCTCATTGTGGTGGCTTCTCTTGTTGCAGAGCACAGGCTCTAGGCGTGCGGGCTCAGTAGTTGTGGCTCACGAGCTCTAGAGCGCAGGCTCAGTAGTTGTGGTGCACAGGTTTAGTTGCCCTGTGGCATGTGGGATCTTCCCAGACCAGGGCTCAAACCTGTGTCCCCTGCATTGGCAGGTGGATTCTTAACCACTGCGCCACCAGGGAGGTCCCTGTCATGCATTTTAAAAGTTCATTCCTTAACCTAGTAGTTGTTGTTCTAGGTACTTGTTCTGTAGAAACAGGTGTGGACCAAAATTTTTATACAAAGTGTTAGTCATGGAATTATTAATAATTGCAAACACATGCAGGATAAAAACAACCTGGGTTTCAACAAATAAATGTTAGAATTTGTGGTTTATCTTCTATTACACATACTTTTGATGGAATACTATTCAGTAGCATTAAAATTTTTACTCAATTTATTTTATCAAATTAACCTCCAAAAAATAGCACAGTACTACTTTTGAATTAGATTTCAGTGATCTGAATCTTGAATCTGTAAGAATATTAAAAGAATAGTATATTATGACGAAATAAAATTTTTCCGTGGCATGTAAAGGTGGTTTTCAGTATTTGAAATTTTATTCATATAATTTATTAGCCAGCCAAATGGAGAAGGGAGAGTAACAGCACAGTAAATGTGAATTTAATGATAAATCTAATAAAATAACATACTGAATGATTTTTTATTTTACATCTATCTGAAAACAATTGCCAGTTATGTTTCATGGTGAAAACTAGTTAGATTAAACTTTTAAATTGGTTATCAACTTATCCCAGTATTACCATTCTTATTTAACAACATCTAGAATTGTTATCCAAACTGATTACCAAAAAGAAAATCTATGAGATAAAAGTTTTGGTAAAGAGGATGTATTTGTTGCCATTGTATACAAATAATATGCTTATCTACCTGGAAAAGCCAAGAGAATTAACTGAAAAACTGGTAGAGATCAATAGGGTAGCTGGGCACAAAAATATGTAAACATTTTCTTACATGTTAGCAATAACATTTAGGTAATACACAGGAAGAAATACATCCAGTTCACAGTGGTAACAGAAAATAGAGAACACTGGAGAATAAACCTAATTAGAAATGTGGCAGATCTATAATGAAGAGGAATATAAGGAATTCCCTGGCGGTCCAGTGGTTAGAACTCCATGCTCTCACAGCTGAGGGCCTGGGTTCAATACCTACTCAGGGAACTAAGATCCCACAAGCTGTGCGGCACAGCCAAAATAATAATAATAATGAGGAGGAGGAATATAAATGAAGGCATGAGTAGCTAAAAGATTGTGCCACGGTGCTCAGTTAGAATTCTCTACAAATTACTCATGAATTTAATACAACCCCAATCAGCTTTGGGGAGGGGGTAGTATCAGCATAGTTTTTGTTTGTTTTGTTTTAAAGTTGTTTGTTTGTTTGTTTGTTTTTTGATGTGGACCATTTTTAAAGTCTTCATTGAATTTGTTACAATATTGTTTCTGCTCTATGTTTTGGTTTTTTGGCCGTGAGGCATGTGGGATCCCAGCTCCCTGACCAGGGATCGAACCTGCACCCTCTGCATTGGAAGGCGAAGTCCCAACCACTGGACTGCCAGGGAAGTCCCAGTATCAGCATAGTTGACAAATGATTTCTACAGTTCATTGACATGAACGAGTATGCTAGAATAGGCAAAGTATTTTGGAGAGCTAGAGTAGAATAACTGGAATTGCCCAAACAATTTTACTAAAAAGTGTACAGAATAACATTCAGAACTAAAACCCAGTATCTAGTCGGATAAATGTCATATTTCAAATCAATAGAGAAATGTGATTATTCTATAATTACAAAAGAATTTGGAAGAATATGCTAGCCATTTGGCATGTGAAAAGGATAGAACATACTAGTACCTAAACTCTACTATATGTTCTGAGTTGAATTCAAAAATTAAATATGGAGATAAAGGGAAAATAGGTCAGTATTTTTATAGTCTTGGGGTGGGGTGACAAAAACATGACATCAGAGGCAGAAAATAAAGGAAATGGTTGATACATTTGACTAAATAAAAATATAAAACATTGTATAGCCAAAGACTATTAATAAAATTAAAATATAATTGTAACATTTTTGTCATTGTAATGGAAGGATTTTTACTATGTTTTTCTGATTGAAAATAGTAGGTTATTGTCCAGTGTGATTTAGACAGGGTGAGTAAGGACATGTCAGGAAAGAGTTCTAGATGAAAATACACCAGCATATTAGCAATGAATTAATTTGTGGATATGATTTCAAGTTATGTATGTATGTGTTTCAATATGTGGGTGTTTGTTTATATAACCTTGGGAATTATTTGAGTAAAGGGAAAAAACCATAAAAGATAGGTTTAACCACATGAAATTTGATAGCTGTGTATGGCACAAAGAAGAAAAATGAAACTTGAAAAAAACAATTTTGTAAATATAGTGCTGTTCGTAGAAAAAAGTAGACAGATTACCACTGGCCCATAAACCTCCTAAGGGCAGGTGTCAGGTCTCTTGTTGAATATATCATAATAAGTACTCAGTAAATATATTTTAAATGAATGACCTTTAAGTTGATTTTGGGGGTGGGAGAGTTCATCTGAACTTTATAACTTTTCTACAATCAACTTTATCACTTACATAATTGCCTTTAGTAGTTACAGCGTTGGACCTAGCAGTATAGCAGTCTTTTGAAAGATTCACTGTTTAAGACTCTTGAAATATATAAACCTAACTATAAGTCATGAATCACATGTTTGTTTGTTTATACCTAGGCACTTTTCTAAAGGAGAAAAGAAAAATGAGTATCTGGAACAGAAGGAAAATACAAATATACTTCTAATCTAGGAAAATTTTTAAATTTTTATATATCTGAAAGGAAAAATATGTATCTCCAGTGTTTTTTGCTTTTATTTCTTGTCTCTGCTTCAACCCCTACTGCCCTAGTTCAAGCCTCGTAACTCTTTCTGTTTACTCCATTAACTCCAAATAGTTTCCCAGTGTCCATTCTCATCCTAACCATTGCTACCAGGAGAATCTTTCTCAAGCACAGCTCTGATACTGTCCGAAAACTTTTCCTCAAAGACTTGGGGTAAATGTCACTCCTTCCACCAAGCCTTGGGGGTATAATTTAACCTAATGATTAAGAATGTAGGTGGGAACCAGATGACCTAGTCTTTCTCTCTTTGTACGTCAAATTCCTTATCTGTAAAGTGGGGATAACAATAGTACTGGGTTTATAGAGTTACTCACATTACATCTGATAATTCACATAAAGCACGTGGTATAGTGCCTGGTGTGTAATAAGCACTTAAAAGCATAATTTTTTTTTACTAACACATAGCAGTATGATCACCTCTGTTGAGGTTCTTAAACTTATATTACACGTTTTATATATGTTTTCTTTTTCTTACACATTTGTAAACCCATTTAAAATAGAATACCTGATAACCATTTTCCCCCACTTACCTAGTTCAGTGGTTTCCATATTGTAGGTATTAAGTAAATGAATAGCTTTGAACTGTTAACGAATAAAAATAGATTTTTCCTTTGAGAAAGTGAGATAGGTGCATTGGCCTGAATGGTCAGTAAAATTTATAGCATATTAACTTCCTTTCTAAGCGGAACTAAGAAGTGTACAGTAGAAAGTAGGATATTCCAATCAGAAAAAGAGTACCACCCTAGTTTTTGAAAATGATTGGGAGAAGTTTCTGTAGAAATGATTTCACACTTTGAAGCACTGTAAAACTAAGGGCTCAACGAGGATCAAGTAATCATGTGTAACTCTTTCCTACTAAAGCAGAATATTACATAAAGAGCTGCTAAAGAATGGCAAAAATATATAAAAGCTTGAAACTGAGCTGGTGACGTGGCAATTCAGTAGAGGGTGATTTTAACAGAGAGACACAGATTTGAGATTTTCAGAAATTCAGTGTGAAAAAACTAAATTTATATTTTCCACTACAAGAGATTAAATTAGCTCCAGGGATTAGTTATCAAAAGGGTCAAATTCATTTGGTGATTTTCTGGGAGGTAGAGTTTTGAGAATTACTTTAAGTGTGACAATTAAAAAGTCTTTGGGCTTTTGGTTTGATTGCAGGAGATAACAATGGGATGAGGCAAAAGGGGAGTTACCAGCCATTGTGGGCTAGAGATTAATAATGGCTTCACTATGAAGCAGCCCTTTAGGATGTAATTTCAGACCTCTCATCCAAGCTTTGTATTTCACAGACTTGTTGAGCCCATTAAAGAAATGGAAGTCTCGCTATCTGATGGAGCAGAATGTTACCAAGTTACTGCGGCCTCTTTCTCCAGTCACACCACCCCCTCCCAATCCAGGCTCAAAGAGCCCCCAGCTGACCACACCTGGCCCATCTCACCCAGAAGAGGAGTGTCGAAATGGATACAGCCTCATGTTCTCACCAGTCACGTCTCTTACTACTGCTAGTCGCTGCAATACTCCTCTGCAATTTGAGGTGATTTGGGTTTGGTTGTTGGGAGTGCTGAATATGGAAATCATTATTTGCACCTCCTCATTTCAAATACATCACTCCAAATGTTTCTTTACCATGTTCTTCGCCCATCTTAGCAAGAGAATGGGAAACCTCAGGGTCATTGTGACCTATTACCTGGTAGCCTCTCATCTTGGCAGTCCCCATACTTCCCAAAATAGGAATAGTGCTCCCACAGGTGACACTCGTCTTATCTTTTGCATGCAATTCATCAACCTCCATTACTTTAGGTGGTAATCATGCTAGATCTTTATCTTTACTGTATACCTTGGGTAAAATAGGCCTCTAGCTGCTTAGTAACCATTAATGACACCTGCCTGAGAGCTCAGGTTATACTGATTGGTTGGGCCTCTATTTCTAGGCCTTTAAATAAGTGAAGTGTCTTTGTTATTTTGCATTCTCGTGTGCCTAAGTAAACAGAGATTTAGAAAGCACTGAGGTATGGTTTATGGCAATTTAGGGGTTTTTTTCATTCCCAGGTTACTTTCCCTTGTCATGTATTAGGAATGAGAAGTAGAAAGAGCCTAGCAACATGCATTTATAAGAACCAGATTTATTACACTCAATCTCTGGTCAGCTGTTTCAAAAAGTTACTTGTGAATTGCTTTAGTATTCAAGTTTGAGTGACGGCAGCTTTACTGAATAAAATCCGTGTGCGTGCGTTAAAAAAAAAAACTCATCTATCGCATGTTGCTTTGATTTATAATTAAGTTAAACAGACACTATCTATTCCTTCTCAGAAAAATTTGTTCTGATGACTAAACACTCAGCTCTGACCCTACCTTGCACTTCTCCAGATGTGTTCTTTGATAAAGGTGAATGTTCTAATCAGTGCCGTCCTACCTATTCAGTTTTTATGAGAGCATGGAGATTAAAAAGACCTGAACCTTTAAATGGCTAACTCAGAAAGAGGAAACTAGCAACCTTGAAAGTAAGAGGCAGCTGTATTCTGTACCTAAACTCGACCATGTTAACTTACTTTTGGAGCAAACCTTTTTGAGAAGGCGAAAAAAACCTTCTGGTTACGTTTGATTTCTAGGGAAGTTACCCTTTACCAAATTCCCTGTGGCGTTCTTTTTAGTCAGATAGCAAAACAGCTGATATGGGCCTTACTGACTTTACTTGGATCTAATTGCAGTTGATTTTTCATTTAGCAGCTGAAGTTTGATGGTAAAATTTCATTAGAGGACGTTCTCACTGGGAGGCAGTAGATTCTAGGAATAGAATTTCATACTTTATTATAATTAACGTTTTATTGTAATTAAAGGTGAAATTAGAAGGTGGGTTGCCATCTAGAACAGCCGGGTTTAGCACTCAGTGTATTTCCTATCCCTTGCAGCGTTTTGGATAACTGTGAAATTCTATGCAAATGTAAGGTGTTTTTATTTTCTATTTTTTAAAATCAAAGATCATTTTAGTGATGCATAGTCTAAGCATAATGTTAGAATACCAGGAGGGAAAGAAAATATTATAATACATTAAGTAGCCGATCCCGTCAAAAAGTTCAGTGCATGTTTTCACTGTTTTAGTCTCATGATTTAACTAAGAAAATTTGGCCTTTTTCATCAATTCAAAAAACAGATTTCATCATCTCGACCATCTTTATCACCATTCTAATTGCTGTACTCTCCTATATTCTAGTATGGGGAGGTGGGGAGCCTTATTTCCATCGCAGACTATGACACAGAGAAATAGCAGAAAGGTGTCACAAGTAAAGATCAGCTTGGTTGGGGGAAGAATATTTTTGAAAGGAGGAAAGTGAGAAATGCTAAGGGAAATAGTTGAAAAGATATGTAGTAGAAGAGAAGATCATGAGGAAAGGGAAGCATCAAAAAAAAAAAGAGTGAAAGCAACATTGGGAGGGCAAGTTTAATGAACCCCTCCTTTCCAGCAGAATAACCCTTCCCTTGTCTTCCTGCCTGGAGAGCCATACCCCACTATCCATCTCACACATACTACCACCCCACCAAATAAAGTGAACACCAGTACCCCTGCTCTGCTGAAGCAGCCTCATTTCCCGCCCCAGGATGGGCCAGCCACCCAGGCCACAGCTGTCCAGAGCCTGTGATATTAGAGGCCCTCCCCTACCTTGCCCCTGAATCCTTGTCACAGCTACCACCGTCATTCTCTGCTTTTTACCCCTCATACCTTCCCATCTGAACTTACTACCCAGTTCCTGTTTCATACGGGAGTGCTGCCTCACACAAAAGCCGCCCGAACGGTAGCCCTGTTTAGGACCAGAGACTGGAAGTGTACACATCTGCCGGGTTTTTTTTTTCTTTTTTCCCTCTATTCCTCAAAGTACAGTGGATTTTAATATCAGAGAAGAACCTTAGTGGGGGTGGTCAGATCCAGTTGGATTATGTTAAGAACCATCTAGCCTATGAGTTAGAGAATCCATCAATCATAACTTCTGCAACTGTCATTCAAGAAGAACTGGCCGTCTCCCTAGCCCTGTCAGCCCCCAACACGCTAAGCAGTTTCCCTGGGTAATGGTGGCAGGCCTGAGTCACACAGGAGAATTGAGGAAATGTGACATTCAGAAGAGGGTGTGGGGTGAAGAGAAAAGCTGCCCCTAAGCAGGAGGAATGAGTGGTAGGGTGCCCCTCAATAACAAGTACTGTAGGAAATCTCATCTAACAGAGAAAGACATATACTGTAATAGTGTAAATTCTTACCAATTTAACTCTTGGTATCTGCTTGAGATGTTTACTTACAGCATGATACATAACCAGTTTATCCTTAAATGCTTTCAAAGATGCCAGGAAGCATTTTAACAAGTCATTCTGTCCATTGAGATGAATTCTGCATTTGAACATTTCCCTTGTGCCTTCTTACCCTTCTCCCTGCCCCACCCCCCAAAATTTGTGGCTAACCATCTATGCTTGCTTTTTTTTGCTTTATTTTTTGTTTGTTTTGTTTTGCTTCTTTGAGTAGATGAATAACAAGATGCTTTTCCCTCCTCTAGAACATATCCTCCCCTGAGAGTTCCCCTGCGAATAGGCCCGAGTCCCTGTCACCCGAGGTAGTTATCACACCATCTCAATCACACTTGGAGGCTGAGAGTGAGTGTGCATGAGTGTGCTCCTGCGTGTGTGGGGAGGGCTGGGGGATCTGAGTGAATGGGGTGATGGGCTGGAGGGTGGCCGATTGGTCACTGTAAGTTGAATGAATCTTCCCATGTGTGCCTGTGGTTACTCAGAACTCTCAATGTAGATGGAGGAAAATGAAGTAGTTTGTGTGTGTGTGTGTGTGTGTGGTGGGTTTGTTTTTGTTGTTTTTGGGGAGGTGGGGGGAAGGGTATGGCTGAAGAGTTTTCTTAAAGAATAGAATCTAGAAGTCAAGTTTAAAGGAGCTGAAGATGTGGTGGGAACCTTGTTAAAGAAAGTCTAACAGTGTGTTTGTTAAATAAGGAAGGTTATATCAACAGTTGGTAGGAGCTGTTTTTTGATCTTTATTATCTTGGGCTGATAAAGGAGCAGCTTATATTGGAAAAGTTAGGCAGTGATTTATGCCTTATTCCCGGGTTAATCTGACAGCTGTTTAACTGGATGTTTTGAGCTTTGGTTGATAGATTAAGCAGATTCTTTAGAAAGGGAGAGTCATGCCTCTCAGCTTAAGTCGGCCCATGGCTTCTGTGACTCAGGGCTCCATTCTGCAGTGGTTGGGAAATGGTTGCTATACAAATGGTATCTCTTAGAATATCAAATCCTACTGCTATGGAGATGTTAAATTCATATTTTAGTGCTAGAGTTTCTTAACTGTTAAAAGATTTGGACAAACGTAGTAATGATTAACTCCATGAATCCACATGGAGCCTTTTTCCTCTTAAAGAGAAAGTTATAGTCTCTCATAACCTTTCAGAAATTAACTAAACTGTTAACCCCACACCCTTCCAGTAAAAAGTTAGTGCTAAACTCAGTGACAGGTGACCAAATTCTCAATCAGTAGGATTTTATAGATCAATGTGAAACTGAAGAAGATTGTATTCTAGTGTACTAGAGGTCTTCTGGGTGTTTTTTACTCTATTTTGTAAGGAATGTAAAGCTCTCCCTCAGTTGCTAAAGATTCTAAGATAGCATAATTGGGAGGCTGACATGGTGTGTCATCTGGGTTTCTGGTACTGTTCTTTCTAGAGATTTAGCTATAGCTGACATAGTGGCAGAAAATCTTGATGTTAGGAGGTAATGATGACCAAGTAGATGGGTTTATTTTTGGTACATTTCAGCATTTCAGATGCTCTACAGTGATGAGCATTAGTGGTCTTGTGATATGTTAACATACATTAGAGGATGCAAAAAGAAGAATTGAGTGGCCAGAAAGCTTTATGAGAAATACATACTTAATAGTGAAAGCGAGTGAAGAACTGGTTGGTTGATGTCGTTAACTAATACCATTCTTCTTCCCTGAACCAGTAACTTAAATACTTGACTTTTCGTCTACTTTCTACTTTCTTTCGCCTTTTTCCCTCCTCCCACCTTCCATCAATATTAGTTTAGAAATGAATAACACCAGAAGCCAGTTATCTTAAGACACTGTTCTCACCACTTTGGCTCCGTGGGGCTCAGGTACATCCCTCATTGTACTGCCAGTCCCTGAGTGTAGTGCACGGTGACTCGGCAAACCTGATGAAAGGCTAAGCAGGCAAAATAGTCACATTTGGCCAGTTATCTAATTCTGACTTTCCCAGTATTCTCCTCCAGAAAGACTTTAAAACAATTTGGGGAAGGCCAGGATTCTTTGGTAATCTGGCGTGTATACACTGGTATTACGTGGGACCTTTACAGATGTTAATGGCTTTCTCTCTTCTACTTTCATCCCTCTTACCTATTCTTATTCACCTGTGCCCCCTCACTTCCCTTCTTTTCTGCCCTTTGACTTTTTCCTTTCTCCCCTACCCCATGTCTCCGTTGATTTTTATTCTTTCAGCTTTGTCACCGAAAAGACCTGGACTTGACAAAAGTAGGCTACCTTGACTCCAACACTAACAGCTGTGCTGACAGACCTTCCCTGATCAGCTCGAGTCATTCTGAGCTGACTCCTCATCCCTCTGTCGGACCCACCTCTGAGACTGGCTTTACAAGCAGGAGTGGAGATGGACCTCAGACCCTTGTGAGAAACTCGGACCAGGCATTTCGGACAGAGTTTAACTTGATGTATGCCTACTCCCCATTGAACGCTATGCCTCGAGCAGATGGATTGTATCGAGGGTCTCCCTTAGTAGGGGATAGGAAGCCTTTACATTTGGATGGGGGCTATTCCCCTGCAGAAGGGTTTCCCAGCAGATATGAGCATGGTTTTATGAAAGACCTCTCTCGTGGATCCATGTCACCTGGTGGCGAAAGGGCTTGTGAAGGAGTCCCATCTGCCCCCCAGAACCCACCACAGAGGAAAAAGGTAAGTGTTTCACATTTTATAGGCCCTTTTGAAGAACTTTAACTGAATAATTCAGCACATATTTACTTGAGTTACCACTGTGTTTTCAGCACTGTTCTCAATGTGAGGAAAATGAAGATAAGTAAGACGGTCTCTTGGGATGTCTAGTGAAAGACTGTTTTAATATAATTTGATGAGTGCTGTAAATGTTAAGCAAATTCAAATGCCTACCATGTATGTGCCATACACATGGCTAGGCAATTCAAAGGATATAGCAGTGAAAAAGAATAATGCTACTTACATGTTTTATATAGTACTTTTCATGTTCTAGGCACTGTTAAGCTCTTCTTATGCATTTAACCTCACAATAATCCTGTAAGATGGGTAATTTCCCATTTTGTAGATGATGAAACTAAGGCAAGTTGAGTAACTTGCCCATGGTCACACAGCTAGTATATGGAAGAGCCAGGACACTACCCAGGTCTGTCTGATTCCAGACTGCACGCTCTTATTGCCACCATGCTATATTGCCTCCTAGGTTCCGCCCTAATGGAGCTTATAGCAAGTGAGACTGAGCTTAGCAGATAATTATATTAATGATGAGAAAGGAGTTGTTCAGATGTGATGAGAACAACTTAACAGGAAACCTGACCAAGTCGGATATGTGTAGGGTACTTGAGAACAAACAAGAGGTTCGTAGCCAAGTTTGAGGGGTGGTAGAGTGCAAGGTGACAGGTCACTGATTTGGCTGATCTCAAAACAGGAAGTAGGAATCAATCAGCCAGCAAATTGAGGGGGTGAAGATCTTACAGAAGAGAGAGCAGAACAAGTAACTGTGACACTCCATTGAGTGGGCAGCAGGGATGTGATGTGGTTGCAGTTGAATGTTGCTCTGGTGGCAGGTGAATAGTGGGGATAGTCAGGAGGAGAATACAGAGGTGGGCAGGGCCAGGTCTCAGAGATCTGGTTTGGGGCTTGACTTGTAGGTGATGCCTGATCTATAAATTACAAAGCCAAAACTGTGCTTTTTTTATGTCTGTGGTTTTCAACTAGGGGCATTTGGAAATGCATAGGAGTATTTTGAGTTGTCACAGCAACTTCCATTTACTGGTCAGAGCTAGAGGTGTTTAATGTTGTGTGTGTGTGACAGTCTCACATAATTGCAAAATGTCTGTGATACTCTTGTTCAAATGTAGCCTAGTGGCTTTTTGTCTTTGCATTACAGTGAAATACGTTACCAGAATTTATTAACCCCTTTCCATGATTGTGTATAGAAAATGCATACACAAAATTGTCTTACTTTGTGTTTTTGTTATATTTTACATTTGAACAGAAAAATGAGAGCCCTAAGTGGATAAAAGAAGGAGGAAACACTGGCAGATAAATTGTAATAAAATAGCATTGCGGGGGAAATTCCCTGGCGGTCCGGTGGTTAGGACACCGTGCTTTCACTACGGATCGAACCCTGGTCGGGGAACTAAGATCCCACATGCTGCGAGGCGCAGCCAAAAAAAAAAAAAAAATAGCACTGGGTTTAGAATACTGTTGCATGAACAGCACTGACTAGCAGGAACAGAAGTGGAAACAGTCTTTGGATTTCTGGTTTCATTTATTATGTGCAAAAGTGATTGAAATCATGATCTGTTATTTCAGAAATATTGTTGAGCACCTGCTGTCAACCAAGTTCTGCACTGTATGTTAAAGATAAAAAGCCAAATAAACTTGGTCTTTGCCCTTGTAGAACATGACAGTTTACAGGCATACAAGACATTGTAATAGGTCGAGAGGCAGTGTAAGCACGGTGTGCTGCAACAGCAGAGAGGAGGTGTACTAGGCAGGGCAGGGAGGAGGGGTTTGTTGTGGCAGTCAGGAAAGAATAAGGCAGAGGAATGGCAGATCGAGGAGAAGTTTCCAAGTACAGGCTTTCTAGAGCCGGCTTGCTAAAGTATAAACAGGAAATCATTTCCTTTCTCCTTTTACACTAGTTTCTCTATGTGTAAAACAGTAACAGTAATAAATCCCTGGGTATGTCTTGAAAAATTGAGCACATTTAAAAACACTGAAGCATTGGCTTTTTCTTTTTGGTTTTGTGTGTGTGTGTGTGTTTTGTTTTGTTTTGTTTTCAAACAACTAACTCTAGGGATTTCTGGGGAGTGAGGAAGATCTATCAGAATCACCTAGGAGACATTTTCAAACTACACAAACTCCCAGCTCTTCACCTTCCCTTTTCTAGGTGCTACCGTTGTTACAAATAGCTATGATAGCACACTTTTGTTGAAGGGAACTGTAATCTCACAGGTTTTTCTGAAGGCAGAATAAAGGTTGAGGTCTACTGGTGAATACCATTTTTCAAAAATGCCATCTCCTAGTGTATTCTCTTTTCCTTACCAGTTTCTGACTGATTTAAATAAGTAGCTGTGCTCAGGTCTCTCTCACACTTGGAAAAGTCACCTGTTGGTGCCTGCTTTGTTTGCATGGCTTGCTAGCAGTTTACTAGGGTTCCATCTTCTTTCCCCATTGCTAGTGATCCACTAATGATGTCTAGCTAGGGTCCTATTTCTTCTTTCCTTCCTAGGTATCCCTGCTGGAGTACCGCAAACGGAAACAAGAAGCCAAGGAAAATTCTGCTGGTGGGGGAGGTGACTCTACACAGAGCAAAAGCAAGTCTGCAGCAGCTGGGCAAGGCAGCAGTAACTCACTTTCTGACACTGGTGCCCACGGTGTGCAGGGATCCTCAGCCCGAACCCCATCTTCCCCTCACAAAAAGTTCTCCCCGTCTCATTCCTCTATGTCTCATTTGGAGGCAGTAAGCCCATCGGATTCCAGAGGCACTTCATCTCACTGCAGACCTCAAGAGAGTATCAGCAGTAGGTGGTAAGTTTATGTTTGATGCTTTAATGATTAAATTCAGGAGGGAAGTAAACATCTAGGCTCTTTACCTAAGATGCATGGAAACACTTATCTGAGAAAGCCAGCCAACAGTGCTATCTACCCTATTCAGCTGATTTAATAGTATCAGCCACAATCCACCAGCCCTACAGAAGCAAAGAATTGCCACCAAGCCTGCAAAACAACATGTTGGATGGCATATAGCTGTGGACACAGTGGAGTTATTTTTTTCGCTGGGCACTAACACTGCCTCTTCTGTTTTCTCATTTCGTGTGAAAGGTAAGTCAGGATTTGAGCTCAGTTCCCCTTAAATTAACAACAGATATCTCAGTTCCACACGGCTAGCATATACAGAGAGATATGACACGTTCTGAAAGGATTTGTCTGGTTTAGGGGACACCGCAAATAAATAATACTAATGTCAGGTACTGAGTATCAAATGAGTGAAATAAAGAATGAGGCATTTTAGGGATCTTGAACTGAAGAAATGAGGTCTGAGAAAGGAGAGACATGGCTCAAGGGAGTAATGTTCATTAATCTGTGAAACATTAAACTACTACCACGTGCCAGTCACATGAGTTCACAGAAGAGAAAATTAGCATTTCAAGATGGCGGTTAAAAGAAGTAGACAGCTTCAAATCCCCCTTTTCCTCAATTGCTTTTTTTCTTTAAAAGTGTTTATTCTTAGGTGCCTGACATAGTTTGAGGCAGAGAAAATACCTTGTTTTAAATTGGTCCTGAAGAAAATAATGTTTAAAAAGAGGGTGTTCTAAGAGAATACGTTGTACAGTTTTTTGTCAGAGCTTTGTTTGTTCCAGACTCTTATTTCTAAAGTCCTGTGGCATAAACCTACACACCCTTTTGCCTTCACAGGATGGTTCCCACATCAGTAGAACGACTCCGAGAAGGAGGGAGCATCCCCAAGGTCCTCCGAAGCAGTGTGAGGGTGGCCCAGAAAGGAGAGCCTTCTCCCACGTGGGAGAGTAACATCACAGAAAAAGACTCAGGTGAGCCTGTGGCCTTCTGCCAACCAGGTACAGGGACACGAGCCCGGCTCTACACAATGCCCACCAAATGCTGGGCTGAGGTGCGTCCATTTCTTAGGCAGTTGGGCTCCGGTTTATGCAGAGTTCCAGCTCAGTCTTGCTTTCACTCTTTTGGGCTACAGCATTCTTAAGATCTAGCATTGCTTGCTCTTTGTCTGCTCTTTTTTCCCAAAGGATACCTTTATGTAACTCATCTCTCCAAAGCCCTGGGAATCACCTTGATGAAGGATGAAGAGAAAAAAGGAGACAGAAATCAGATCAGCCATTTAAACCACCCCATAATTAACCACTCCTTTTGCCCTTCTGGCATGCTGCACTCACCTGATTTGTCAGAAAGAGAGCGGCATGGGTTGGTGCTGGCATTGGTGACTTGAAAGAACAATGGATCTCTCACACTTATTCTAAGAAAATAAGTTGATTTTGTATTACCTTCCAGACCCTGCAGATGGTGAAGGCCCAGAGACACTGAGCTCAGCACTCTCTAAAGGAGCAGCCGTTTACAGCCCTTCCAGATACAGCTACCAGGTGAGACAAGAAAGTGCTCATCTCTGGGCATAAGAATGTGTTCTGGGTTCCAAATGTTTTGTGATCCTGGCCATCCTTTGCAGTTGAGATGCCGTCTTTGCATATAGTTTCAGCAGCTTTGGAGATAAGTCATCATCTGCTCACCTTCAGGTAATAAATCATGCCAGAAAAATTAAGTGACCAAAGACAGCCATTTTACTGTCCTTGGTATCCTAAAAAGAACAAATGTTTTAAGAAGATGAAGAAAAAGAAAAAGTAGGATATTTTAAATATTCACAAGCCTAAATGGCTTAAATAGGGACTTTTTCACCTCCTTATGCTTTTCCTCCCAACTCTTTCTAGCTCCTGCAGTGTGATAGTCCACGGACAGAATCACAAAGCCTCCTTCAACAGAGTTCCTCCCCCTTTAGAGGACATCCCACCCAGTCTCCGGGATACAGTTATCGAACTACTGCACTGAGACCTGGGAACCCCCCTTCTCATGGTTCTTCAGAATCCTCCCTCTCTTCCACGTCCTATTCCAGCCCTGCCCACCCTGTGTCCACAGACTCGTTGGCCCCATTTACGGGGACACCAGGGTATTATAGCAGCCAGCCACATTCTGGAAACAGCACCGGCAGCAGTCTTCCAAGGAGGAGCTGCCCTTCTAGTGCTGCTAGCCCTACCCCGCAGGGCCCCTCAGACTCGCCGACCTCAGACTCGGTTTCCCAGTCCAGCACAGGAACTCTGAGTTCCACCTCCTTTCCTCAGAACTCTAGGTCGTCATTGCCATCAGACTTCCGGACTATCAGTCTGCCCAGTGCTGGGCAGTCAGCTGCCTACCAGGCCTCCAGGGTATCTGCGGTTTCCAATTCACAGCACTACCCACATCGAGGGAGTGGGGGTGTGCACCAGTACCGGCTCCAGCCACTGCAGGGGTCGGGGGTCAAGACTCAGACAGGACTTTCCTAGGGCTTCTGGATTTGGGCAAACAGAACTTGAATGAGCCCATAGCTGCTTCCTTCCAGCTGCCTCTGGAACCTAGGCCGAGCATATTGCTGGGGGAGGGGGTACAAGGTGCCAGAGGATTGGGTCTGGTCAACAAGAAACAAGACTTGTGGTCGTGACTGGCTCTGGCCTTGGAGAAAGATGTAAATCTTGTCTGAAGCAGAGACTATAAAGAAGTTTCTCCCTGCTGTTAAGGGTACATTGTTGACAAGCAAATGGTGTTTCGGTTAGTAATGGTTCTAAGTGCAATGAGTTGTGTTGAAGCCTCCGTCTCCCATCCTTGCCTGTATCCTGTAGTCACTTGTGCAGTGAGGACATCTTTTTAAATCAAAAAAAAAAAAAGTTTTCAAAGGAAAAAACGGTGAAAAGAGCCAATCTCAAAGCCCCAAGCCATCTGAGTAGTGTTAGGGTTTTATGCACTTAAGAAAAAAGGTAGGTATATAAGACAACCATTCCAAAAGCAGTTATCTGGCCAAGATGTGTCCACCCAAGAATATTCCTTACCTTTGTCTTAGAAACACCAAGAAAGAGGCAGGGATAGTGAAGCTTGGAGTGTGCTCTGACTGAGGGGTGCCTGGATCTCTGAGGAAGAGCTCATGGTCAACTCTTGATTATTCAGGAGCAGATTGTCCTAGTAGATAGTCTGAGCCCCCAGCTCGTACCATCCCACTCCCCTTCCGCAAGCTATTTCACAGCTCAGTAATCTATGAAGTAAGTAGGCAAAGAAAAGAGATATAACTGAGATGGGCCAATTGCATTGCTACTTATCAGCTTTTGGCAATAAATTTGATTAGGAAGGGTCCCAGGTGGTTTGGGAATTCTTTGAATTTTATTTTTTCTACTCCCAATTAATCAGGAGTTGACGATCCCCTGAGTAGGACTGCCTCCGTGATTGGGGAGCATGCACTTGTGACTGCAGGGTAAGAGTGGAAAGATACGTTTGTGGAATGGCACCGACAGGACTGCGATTGTGTGTGGCATGTCCCACGTTTCTTTGGGAGATGCTTATTTGAGAGTGGCCCAGGTGAGAGTGTTATAAAGCCACCCACACACCTAATAACACTGTTCTGGATGAGAGATGAGAGCAGACTGGCTTCTCCCCATCAGTGCATTGTGCCTGTTGTACACCCCTGCAGGAGCCCTGGAGCCAGCCAGGTGGGGTACACAATCTTTTTAAATTCCATACGGTTGCCAGCTTATTTCTTTCACTTGTTTACTGTAATATCCGGCGTGTTTTTATTTATCTAATTTTGTATTCAGTTATAACCATGGTAGGGGTAGCAGATATCTGACAGGTGTAATCCCTGGTGCTGCAGTGGACCTTACTTCTTTCTTTTGGACAAGATAATACTGTGAGTCTCCCTCCTTCCTTCCCTCCAGTTTGTTTTCTCCTTTTTTCCCTCAGCCTCTTACATCCCCTTTCTTTCTACCCTCTCCTACAACTATCATATGCACAGTCTTCTCTCTTTGTGTGTGACTGTTACAAAATTTCACTTTTTCAAAATTGAAATCAGGTGTTTGCTCAAATGAGGGGAGATTTTTTTTTAATGCTGAGACTTCAGCAGAATACTTTTTTGTTTCCCCCACAAACCCATCAGTCTGGGAGAGCGTTGGGAGTGGAAATCATGTTGCCTGGGATGCTGGTTTCTTTGTATATTATATAAAACGTATGTAAATGTCTCTCCATTTGGGCTGGGGTTTGCATTCTCCCCTTGGCTGTTAACCGAGGGGAGAGGCCAGCGGGCAGGCGGCCCTCACCCTGCCTGGCACGTGCAGAGACCCCAGCCACTCTGTGTGGGCAGGGTGCTGTCAAGACCAGACCTCTGGGGGGGGGTGGGGGCGGGGGGGTGGGGGGGACTCTTGGAAGGGAAGAAGTATCACTTCTTTCTCAAGTGGAGTGTTTACACCTTGCTGTAACATTTGAACTTTCACAAGAGATGTAATAATTTTGATAATAAAATTCTTAACCATAATAATCATAAGTTGAGAACTTCTTTGTCCAGTTCTGTGACCTTGCCTTGCCTGGTTTTCCTAACGCTGTCCTTACTTGAAGAGAGCAAAGATGGACCCACATTCAGGAAACTGTGCTCTTGGTGTTGTTTTGTCCATAATGGGGTGAGGAATACAGACTGATCTTCCTTCACCATTTTATGATTAAGATCAGGCTATAATCCTTTACTAAACAGCTACTGAGTGCTAGGCTATATGTAAGGTGCTGGGAATATGAAGATAAGACAGCCTCCTCCTCTATTACTAGGTACGTTGCTTTCGATGTGATATAAATATTAGAAGCTGAACTGTATTAAAGAAATAAGCAAGTGCACCTTGTATACAACTTCACAGTTAACCAGGCTCTTCCATTTATGTCATTGGTTGTCTCATTCGTCCTTAGAATATGTTAAGGTAGGTATATTATTCCCATTCTATAATTTTTTACTAGTTTCAGAGGATATAATGTGTCCAAGATTTCTCTCTTCTAAATGGCAGGCTCCAACTGACAGTCTTGGAAATTTTGCAGTTTACCCAGGAAACAAAAAGAGATAGCTAGAGATGCTTTGAAACTGACTAGAAATCACTTAACTAGCTGGAAAAGTATATCATACCAGTTCTTGCCTTAAAAAGCAGTCTGGGCTTTTTAGCCTTCAGGCATCAGTTTGATGGTGCATGGTTCTCTGTTTACTAAAGGTCACCCTGAAGAAAAAAATGCACTATTGTCCAAATGGAGTAGGCCGTTTACTTTGAAACTACACTGATAATCAGTTCATCAGCACAGCCTTCATAACCTGCTATGAGGCTCAGAGACAGAAAGGTTCCTGTGCTGAAGATGAATAAAGGAAACAGCTTGGAGAAAAAGCATAGTTATTGAAGGAGATGGTGTTCCCCTATAACTTTTCCCTGCTTCTACACTCAAAACTTACTCTGAGATACAAAACCTTGGGCAACTTTATAGGAAAATTACACATCCCCATGAGCCTCAAAACACCAATAGCCACAAGACCTTCATGGTATCACGTTCTGTTCCAGAGGAAGCAATGGTGTGTCTGATGGGTCTCAGAACTCCAAACGAGCACTCACTTGGAAGTTCAGCGAGCCAATTTGAGAACAACAGTCAAACTAGAAGGGATTTGCAGTGCGTGCAAAGGTGCTTGGGTAAGTCTGAAGGGGCTGGAGCAGTCTGGGCCCAAGAAAATTCTAAACAGCAAAGCTCCCAGGACAGAGCTCCACACTGAAAAGAAACTCCTGATAGAATCCAAATTGAGCAGGAGAGGTGGAGGATCACATTAAAGTATTTTGAATGAGTGAAACTAGGATTGTCCAAAAAAGTGTTAAATAACTTACCTTGTTCTTTAACTCCTGAGAGAAACAGTTGGTCATAGATTGTTCTGCTGGGGCTTCCCTGGTGGCGCAGTGGTTAAGAATCCGCCTGCCAGCGCAGAGGACATGGGTTCGAGCCCTGGTCCGGGAAGATCCCACATACCGCAGAGCAACTAAGCTCGTGCACGGTAACTACTGAGCCTGTGCTCCAGAGCCCAGGAGCCACAACTACTGAAGCCCGCTCGCCTAGAGCCCATGCTCCACAACAAGAAAAGCCACCGCAATGAGAAGCCTATGCACCGCAACAAAGAGTAGCCCCCGCTCGCTGCAACTAGAGAAAGCCCGCACACAGCAACGAAGACCCAACACAGCCAAAAATAATACAAATAAATAAACTTGTAAAAAAATAAATTGTTCTGCTGAATGTCAACTGCTATTGTTTGCACAGTCCATATTTTAATATTTTACACACACACAAAAAAAAATGTGCTGTAAAACCTTGAAACTAGAAAAAAATCATGCCTCCCTTTATTTACCCATAAAAATGGATAACTGAAAGTACCATAGTCAAATTCCAAACAGTTACAAGAAAGGAGCAGAATAATATCCCCACAGATAAAAGCATGCTAATGAAATAGGACAGGAAAAGGAAATAACAGGTATACAGATTGGGAAAAAAGAAATGACTGTTCACAGAGGACATAATTGTCTTATAGAAAATCCAAAAGAATTGACTCCCCCCCCAAAAATAAAAAAATGCAACTAATAAGCAGTTATAGCAAGGTTGCAAGGTATAAGGTTAATGATACAAATGTCAATTGCTTCCCTATATATGAACAACAACTGGAATTTGAAAGTTTAAACAATAACATTTGCATTAGAACCGAAAAAATGAAATAGGTATAAATCTAACAAAATATCTAAAAGACCTATATGGGTAAAACTACAGAATTCTTGATGAAAGAAACCAAAGAACTAAATAAACAGGGATATTCCATGGCCATGAATGGGAAGACTCAATGTCAGGATGTCTGATCTCAACTTGACCTTTAGATTTGTAATCCCAATCAAAATCCCAGCAGATAGGGCTTCCTTGGTGGCGCAGTGGTTGAGAACCTGCCTGCCAATGCAGGGGACACGGGTTTGAGCCCTGGTCCGGGAAGATCCCACATGCCGCAGAGCAACTAAGCCCGTGTGCCACAACTACTGAGCCTGCACTCTAGAGTCTGCGAGCCACAACTACTGAGCACACGTGCCACAACTACTGAAGCCCACACGCCTAGAGCCCGTGCTCTGCAACAAGCCACCGTAGTGAGAAGCCTGCCCACCGCAACGAAGAGCAGCCCTCGCTAGACGCAACTAGAGAAAGCCCGCGCGCAGCAACAAAGACCCAACACAGCCAAAAATAAATAAATAAAATAAAATCCCAGCAGGTTATTTTGTGGATATCAACAAAATTATTCTAAAGTTTATAGGCAGCGGAAAAAGACCCAGAATAGCCAACACAGTGTTAAAAGGGAAGAATGAAGTCAGCCGGCCTTTGAGACTTACTATAAAGCTACAGTAATCAAAACAGCATGGTATTGGAATAAGAATAGACAAATAGGTTGATAGAGCACCCGGAAACAAACCCACACAAATACAGTCAACTGATATTTGACAAGGGCAATACAGTGGAGAAAAGATAGTCTTCAACAAATGGAGCTGGAACAATTGGACATCCACGTGCAAAAAATGAATCTAGACACAGACCTTAAACACTCTTCACAGGACTTCCCTGGTGGTGCAGTGGTTAAGAATCTGCCTGCCAATGCAGGGGACACGGGTTCGAGCCCTGGTCCGGGAAGATCCCACATGCCCATGGAGCAAGTAAGCCCATGTGCCACAACTACTGATCCTGCGCTCTAGAGCCCGAGAGCCACAACTACTGAGCCTGCATGCCACAACTACTGAAGTCCTCACACCGCATCGAACAGTAGCCCCTGCTCAACGCAACCAGAGGAAGCCTGCGTTCAGCAACGAAGACCCAATGCAGCCAAATAAATAAACAATTTTTTTTTTTAAATGAATCCGCCTGCCAGTGCGGGGTACACGGGTTCGAGTTCTGGCCCCGGAAGATCCCACATGCCACGGAGCAACTAAGCTGGTGTGCCACAACTACTGAGCCTGCGCTCTGGAGACCACGAGCCACAACTACTGAAGCCCACACACCTAGAGCCCATGCTTCGAACAAGAGAAGCCACCACAGTGAGACGCCCACGCACCGCAACAAAGAGTAGCTCTCACTCGCTGCAACTAGAGAAAGCCCGTGCACAGCAACGAAGACCCAACACAGCCATAAATAAATAAACAAATAAATTTAAGGAAAAAAGCAAACAAACAACTCTTCACAAAAACTAACTCAATGTATCACAGACCTAAATGCAAAACTATACCTAGACAATAACAGAAAATCTAGAAAACCTTGGGTTTGGCAATGACTTTTTAGATTCAACACCAAAACCACCATCCATGAAAGAAATAATTGGTAAGCTGGACTTGATTAAAATTAATATCTGTTCTGCAAAAGACACTGACAGAGTGAGAAGACAAGCCACATACTGGGAGAAAATACTTGCAAAAGACATCTCTAATAAGGGACTGTTACCCAACATACAAAGAGCTCTTAAAACTCAACAAGTAAACAGACAATGTAAAGCAATCTTAAGATTTAGTGCAATCCTTACCAAAATTCCAATGGCATATTTCACAGAAATAGAGCAAACAATCCTAAAATATATGTGGAACCACAAAAGACCCTGAATAGCCAAAGCAATCCTGAGAAAGAACAAAGCTGGAGGCAGGCATCATGCTTTCTGATTTCAAACTATATTACAAAGCTGTGGTGATTACAACAGTATGGTACTGGCATTAAAAAAAAAGACACATAGATAAATGGAACAGAAGAGAGAACCCAAAAATAAACTCACACATATATGATCAATTAATTTATGACAGAGGAGCCAAGAATATACAATAGGGAAAGGACAGTCTCTTCAATAAGTGGGAAAGCTGGACAGCCACGTCTAAAAGAATGTAATGGGACCACTATCTTATACCATGTACAGAAATTAACTCAAAATGGATTAAAGACTTGAATGTAAGACTTGAAACTGTGAAACTCCTAGAAGGAAACAGGCTGTATGCTCCTTGCCATCGGTCTTGATGATGATTTTTTGGATTTGACACCACACGAGCAACAAAAGCCAAAGTAAACAAGTGAGACTACCTCAAACTAAAAATCATCTGCACAGCAAAAGAAGGGAAACCACGGACAAAATGAAAAGGCAACCTACTGAGTGGGAGAAAATATTTACAAATCATATATCTGATAAGGTGTTGGTATCTAAAAATATATAAAGAACTCATATAACTCAAAAAGAAAAATTGCAATTAAAAAATGGGCAGAGGATCTGAGTATACTTTTCCAAGTAAGAGAGACAGATGGCAAACAGGACAAAAAAGGTGCTCCACATCACTAATCACCAGGGAAATGTAAATCAAAACTACAATGAAAAAAAAAAAAAACTACAATGAAATTCCACTTCACACCTGTTAGAATGGCTGTTATCAAAAAGACAAATCAGTTCAGTGAAGATGTGGAGAAAAGTGAACCCATGTGCACTCTTGGTGGGGATGTAAATTTTTGCAGCCTCCATGGAAACCAGTACAGAGGTTCCTCAGAGAATTAAAAATAGAACTACCATACGATCCAGCAATCCCACTTCTGGGTATTTACCTGAAAAAAAAAGACTAACTCAAAAAGACATTTGCACCCCCATGTTCACTGCAGCATTACTTACAGTAGCCAAGATATGGAAACATCCTATGTGTCCATAAATGGATGAATGGATAAAGAAAATGTATATTTACAATGACATCCATAAGCAAAAAATGAAATCCCGCCATTTGCAACAACATGGTTGCTCCTTAAGGGCATTATGCTAAGTGAAATAATTTAGAGAAAGACAGATACTATATGATCTCACTTATATGGGTAATCTTTAAAAAAAAAAAAGAACTCATGGATACAGAGAACAGATTTGTGGTTGGTTGCCAGAGGTGGAGGTTGGGAGGTGGGCCAGATGGGTGAAGGTGGTCAAAAGGTCAAACTTGGAGTTGTAAATAAGTCCTAGGGATGTAATATACAGCCTGCTGACTAGAGTTAATAATACTGTATTTGCGGGCTTCCCTGGTGGCGCAGTGGTTAAGAATCCGCCTGCCAATGCAGGGGACACGGGTTCGAGCCCTGGTCTGGGAAGATCCCACATGCCACGGAGCAACTAAGCCTGTGCAGCACAACTACTGAGCCTGCCCTCTAGAGCCCGTGAGCCACAACTACTGAGCCTGCGTGCCACAACTACTGAAGCCTGCACGCCTAGAGCTTGTGCTCCGCAACAAGAGAAGCCACCACAATGAGAAGCCCACGCACCGCAACAAAGAGTAGCCCCTGCTCACCGCAACTAGAGAAAGCCCGCACGCAGCAACAAAGACTCAACGCAGCCAAAAATAAATAAGTAAATAAATTTTTTTAAAGTCTTTTTTTTTAAGTGGCAAATATCGAAGACGGGCAAAAAAAGACAACATGTGTCAATAGGTGTTTCCAAAGACCAAAAAAAAGCAAGAGAACAGAACAAATACCAAAAGTTATAATTCAAGAAAACTTTTCCTGAAATATTTCAAACCACAAACTGAAAGAACATAATGCATACCTTGTAAATTCAACCAAGAATTCAAACCCAATATCCAGACATTCTAAAATTGTTGGAGTTTAAAGAAAAGAAAAAAATCTTGGATATCTAGGCCTAAAAAGTTATTTATAATGGAAGGAAAATTAAGCTCTGTCAGGTTTTGTTTTGTTTTGTTTTGTTTTGTTTTGTTTTGTTTTATGGCTGCATTGGGTCTTCATTGCTGCACGCAGGCTTTCTCTAGTTGCAGGGAGCGGGGGCTACTCTTCGTTGCGGTGCATGGGCTTCTCATTGCTGTGGCTTCTCTTGTTGCAGAGCATGGGCTCCAGGCGCGTGGGCTCAGTAGTTGTGGCGCACGGGCTCTAGAGCGCAGGCTCAGTAGTTGTGGTGCACAGGCTTAGTTGCTCTGCGGCATGTGGGATCTTCCCAGACCAGGGATCAAACTCGTGTCCCCTGCATTGGCAGACGGATTCTTAACCACTGCGCCACCAGGGAAGTCCCTCTGTCAGGTTTTTTGACAGCCACACTTTATGGCAAAAGAGAATGGAATAATATATTTAAGATACTCAAAGAGACTATGAACCAAAAGTTTCATACCAACTATGTAATAGCAGCAAACTGTCATCCTCATGCCAGAACCTGGGGAACTTTATTCCTGTTAATTCTTTCTTAGGAATATGTTAGAAACTGAGCTGATTTGGATGACCAAACTGTCTTAAGAAACAGCAACAGAAAGTGGTTGTGAGTTAATTATATGCAGTTAGCTATGTGTAGAACTAAGAATGAATGAGGAATATAAGGTGAGACTGCAGTGTCAGCTGGTTCATGTGACCTAGGCAATGTAAATACAGTGCAACTACAAAGAAATAAGCAGAAAATAATATGGTTTTAGTAGTTATATTTGTGGTATTATATATGAGGGCTTTAATGTGAGAGAAAGCAAATGAATCCAATGTCCTTGAGAACCAACTTAGAGTCCCCATGCCGCAAATGAGTCTGCATGCTGCAACTAAAGATCCCATGTGCCACAACTAAGACCTGGCGCAGCCAAATAAATAAATATTAAAAAAAAAAAAAAGACACCAATTTAAAGAGGCTTCTGCTCACCAACGACAACATTTTAAGCCTTAATTATGATAAATGTAACAGAATCAAGCATGTTTAAATCCATGAGTTCATAATGGTACCAAAACAATAATTGTTCATCTTGGGAGGATGTTAGGGAACCAACTCTTATTTTTGAAAACTAGAAAATAAAGGGAAATACTCCAGCATTATTCTTGCCTTTCCTATACAAGTTGTACCACTAGCTGGCTAGATCGAAAATGAGGATGTTTCCCTTTATAGAAGCTTTCCCACAAATAAGAGAATGATAGATTTGGAGCATCACTATTTTTCAACCCGTAATTACACAAAAGCAATTAGATACTATGTATCTCTTGATAAAAAACCAACAACAACTATAAAGCAGTCATTAAAATGTTCAAACATACACTTGAATGTGAATAAGCATCTAGATCCAATTTGCTGGAAATACAGAGAACAGAGGGAACTTGTTCAACTAAACCACAAGAATGGAGCCAGCAAAATCCCAGCCGTGGAACGCTACATAACAAATGGTCCAGTTTCTTCAACAAATTTGCAAGGAGGGATGAAAAGAAACAAAGTGGGTAAAGACATATAGAATAGTCATAAAGAATTCTTTTTGACATAAAGAATAGTCAAAACTAAACTATTTTGTTTAAAGATGCTCACTTGGATGAAAAAAATTATAAAAGTTGGAAAGTGATTACAATAAAAAGCCAGGCAGTGGTTACTCTTAGGAGGGAAGGAAGGGGGGTAGTGTTTGGGAGCACTTGAAAGGCTTCTGGGGTGGTTAGCAAGATTTTCTTTGGTTATGGTTAGAAGGTTATGTTTAATAGGTCATCTGCCTGTACATTTGTCTTATGCTGCAATATGTCTAACAAAACAAAGAACAAAACCTTACATAGCCACAATAAACAGGCAAACAGCCCTGCTACTAAGTGGCCTAATGTCATTTGAGCCCAGGGCCTCTGTCTGGCCTATTTGTGTATTTCTAGAGCCTGGCAGTACCCGAGCAGAACAGGCATTTGACACATATTTTGTTGAATGACTAAATGAATCTGAAGAAGCCTCCAACCCACTCAGGTTGAATTTCGGCACCTAAATGAGCTTTCCCGAACCTCCAGATCTGTGTGGGTGCCAGCAGATGGTGTCACCAGTCCTGCTCTGCCTCAGTGGACTTGAAAGGGGTTTCAAACTAGAGCTCTATTGGAAACTTGGAGTCTGGTGAGTTCTACCAATTTCATGCTCCTTAGTCACCTCCCAAAATGACAGTTCTCCATGTCATCTGGCTTCCCAGCGCTCTCTACTTTTACGACGTACCATCCTTCTCTCCCAACTTCTCTGCAGTGCTCTTTTCTTTGATGGACAAACCCCTACCTCCTCCATATTGTCTGTTGGCCTTGACTGAATATGGTTCACTCCTTAGGACGCCACCTCCTTTGCAGCCTCTGACGTGGAGGCTGCTCCTTCTCTCACATCCTGTTGCGTGGAGGCTCTCCCTAAATGTTTCCAGACAAAATATATCTTGTCCCTCAGATTAAAAATCCCTGCTTCCTCTGCTGCTCACGCATTAGTTACTGCGCTTTCAGCCCTCTTCCTGCTGTCATCTTAACCGTCTAACCTCTCTCTCTGATTCTTTGATCTTTGGAGCAACTTGGCTTGTCTTCTGCACCCCAATTTCTGCCATTATCCTCACCATTTGGGCGGACATCCTAACCAGGTTGCCTCACATCTCAAAGTCTTTTACAAGAATTAGAATATTCAGGTCAAATACCCAACTTTCTAATTAGCTACAATCTCCTAACCTTCCAGCTTTTTCACATAAACTTTAGCGCCTTGATTTCTCCATTTCCTCCGTCAGTTTGCCCCATTGCAGGCTCTCCTTTTCCCATACCCAGCCTAGATCTGTTGGTGGCTCTCTGACTCGGCTTACCTTGCACCTACCTTTCAGCCTATAGTCTACCTTCTGTGCCTGCCCTCCCATCTGTTGGTGTCACCACAAATTCATGGTCACCCATCAGTCCTTTTCTTGATCCTTTTTTATCCTTGGACAGCCCCTTTAGCAACTGTTCCAAACTTTCATAATTCTTCTCAAACCCCTTGCTCATTCCCTTTTCTTTCAGTAGACAGTGTTGCCTCCTGCTTCACTGAAGAATTGAATGCCATCAGGCAAGAGCTCCCTACATCTTGTACTTTACCCCAAAAAAGAGGCTTCCTCGCCTCTTCCATTAGTCATCCTCTCTTTTTCTTTAAACTCTTACCGGCCATGACCTACAAACATTCAGAACTCTTCCATGTTTAAAGAAAAAGAGATTCCATAGCCTCCTCTAGATTACATGCTGATCTTTGTTCACTGTACTTAATATTTCCTGAAAGAGTTCCAGTCACTTATTTCCCCTTCTTATACACACTTCTCCAGAAGGAGATCCTCACTCAGTCACCTCCCATTCTCTTCCTGAACAGACCTCATTTTGGCTCTAACCTCACTCCTCTGAACATGCTTTTACCAAATCCAACAGTAGCTTCCTTGTTCCCAAATCTAGTAGACACATTTTTAAGTCCCTAATTCTGGACCTCTCTGCTCCATCTGACCAGTTGAACTTCCCCTTGAATTATAAATCCTTGGTTTCGCTAACACCACATTCTCATGGTTCTCGTCATAGCTCTGACTCTCCTTCTGGACATCCATTCCTCTGATTGCTGTTTTCCAGCACTTTGCAGCCCCGTGCTCTTTTCACACTACACAGTCACCCTGAACAAGCTCATCTGTACTTCATATGTCAGCCATTACCTGCACGTTTGTGTTTCTGGCCCAAATCTTTCTCTTGAGCTCCCAAATCTATGTAAGTCAACTGACTCCTGAACAGTCCACCAGGATGTCCCACATGCATGTCTCAAATTGAACTGATTATCTTGCTCCCCTGCTGTACTGGCAAGTTTTTCTTTTCCCCCCAAGCAAAAAATTTAACTCTCCTTTATGCCACTGTATCCCTTATCCCCACAATCAGTCAGTTACTAAGTGTAATTTCTATTTCCTAAATATTGAATTCCTTATCTCTCTCAAAACCACTGCCACCACCTTGCTTCAGGCCAGACTTCTGCTTTCCTTTTTCTTAAAATTGTCTCCGTCTAACTCAACCCCCTAACACTACAACCAGAGTGATCTTTCTGAAATGTATATCTAATTGTGTCCTTTTCCTGCTTAAAATCCTTCCCCATTGCTCTTAGGTCTGAACTGCTGTACACAGCCTCAGAGCTTAGTCATCATCTGGCCTTTGCTGATCTCTCCAGATGAATCTCTGACCCTCCCTACCTCACACTTCACAGTTCAGGGTTACTAAATTGCTCTTATTTCTTCACAGGTTCATTTTGGTTTCTCATCTCAGCCTTTTTCCCCAAGCTGCGTTGTCTTTCATGAATGGCTTTCCTCGCCCCTGCCTGCCTGCCTACCTCCTGTTCATCCTACAGTTAAAATTGTCCATCCCCTGCTCTACCCACCCCACCTAAAGCCATGCAAGGTATCCCTACCTGGGGTACCCACAGTACCCTGCACCAGGCAGATTTCATCTCCCCAACCAGACCCTTAAGACGGAGAATCTGATTTTGTTCTTTAAATTCTTAGCAGATACTATGTGCTCAAAATGTGTTGAATGAAGATTCAGTTCCCAAGTGCAAAAATTATAATCAGCGTAGCTGCCACATGGGGCACGTTACTATGTGCAAGACACTGCAAAGCAATTCACACGCATTCCCTCATTTGTTCCTTACAACTTTAGAGAGAGGTGAAAGGACTTGCCCAAGGCCACACAGGCAGAAAAGGGTGGAGCCTTGTTTTCAAGCCCATGCCATCAGGAGCTGGCAGAGACTGCCAGCTATTCTCTCCTTTCTCCTTGGAAACAACTCCAATTTTATTTGTTAACAGATTACATTTCAGTTAGGTGTGCAGTGTGACTCAGTCCTATGGGATCTCCAGAAGTCTCTTTAAAATGAAATGCGGCTCAAAGTGACGAGTCCAAGCAGCCACTTCAGGCCATGAGGTGTCCTTGAGGATGAAAGCCAGGATTGAAAGTGGTGCTGGGTTCCATGTCAGTCATGGTCTGGCTACCTCCACATAAGGTCTGTTAATACGCAGCCACGGCTGGTACAAAGGGTCAGGTTGAATCTTGCCCCTCTTAATCCCCTGGGGGCCAACTCAGAGAAGGAGAAGCTAGCATGGGTGATATAAAGTGTTTCTTTATTTGAATGTCATTCCACCTGCACTGAAGCTCAAACCCAGCAGCAGCAGAAGGGGTCAGGACCGAAATCAGTGTTACCAAATCGGACGATGAACGGTGAGGACACGTTCAGACGGAACTTACTAACGGGGTGTAGACAACACCAAGCTATCCTAATGACACACAGCATAGGCCCTCTGCTGGTCAGAGCTCAGGGGAGGACTGTGGCTCCCTTGTTCCCTTCTCAGGAAACTCCAGTCCCACCCGAAGGCTAGCCCTGAGCCAGGCAGGGGCCTGCGGAAGTTTCTCGTGCTGGGAAGGTCCCAGCTTCTCCAGAGAGAGGGTTTCCCTTTCTCAGTTCACACTGGAAGCTGAAGAAGGGTGATTCCCCTGTGCCCAAGTAGGAACTTCAAAAGGTGGCCAAAGAATTTTTCCCTACAGCCTTGTCTAAAAGCTCTCAACTTCTTGGCTATAGCAGGCCTGAAAAAGATCTTGATCCTACCCATGGTGTTTTCCTCCATGGGTACTGGTCCCCAGAGAGGAAAGTTTACACATCCCAAGACCCGGAAGGACTTGAGCAAGCAGTGCTCTGAACCCCCACTAGGTTGGAGCTGCCTTGGCCTCTCCTGAGATAGTCCCACACCAGGCAAAGGAAACCAGATGATGCCAGATCCCTCTGGTCCAGGCACGGCTGGGGGAGGAGTGCCTCAGTGGGCTGCTCAAAGCTCAGCGTCTTTCAGGGACCAAGAGACCGATCTGGGAACAGACCATCTCTGCTTCAGCCTCCTCCCGAAGGCTAAAGCCAAGTTGCCAGGCGTGGGTGAGAGCAAACTACAGACATCCTTGCTGTGATGGCTTCCTGGCCCCGGAGAGCCATCTGGGCCCTGGCTTGGCGACACTTCAGCCTCACCTAGGGTCTCTGGTGGAAACATCTGTTTCCCGCTCTGCTCCCACCTCTGCTAAAGCTTCAGGGACAGGGCTTTGGTTTGGTACCCAATCCAGCCTCTTTCCCTTCCCTAAGGCACCCTGGTGTTCCTTCAGCTCCACCAACACTCCCCTCCTAACCCCAAGCTCCTGGGTGCGTCTCCCACTGCCCCACAGCAGCTGGCTGGGTGGATGGTAACAGGGAATCACTGTCCAACCACCCCAAGGGGAACCACCCTCCCTTTCTCTACCACTAACCCACTCCAGTGGCGCGAACCTGCTCAGCAGTCACCTGGACGGTTCCCTTGATGTGGCGCCTCTACCCCGATGGGGTGGGGCATGGCTGCCTGGGCCCCGCCTCCGCCTGAGGAGGTGGGTCCTAACCTTCCCACCAGCAGCCCACAGGGTCTGCGGCCCCCGTGGGTGGTAGGCCCTCCCCTCGCACAGTGGGCACGCAGCAGCTGCTCCCCTTTCCTCCGCGTCCTGTCCCCTCTATCCTCCTCTCCTTCCCCTTCCTTTCTCCCCCTGCACCTGGCCTCCAGCAGCTCACCTCTCCCTTTGCCTCCTTCCCATCCCTGTTCCTTCCTCGTCTCTGGCCACCTCCCCTCCCACCTCCAGGTTCTCTATCCATCACGCCTCCCTCTCTGATCACTTTCTCCACTTCTGTACCCTCTAAATCCACCCCACCCCCCATCGCTCGGTCTCCCTCCCTCCTTCTCTCCCTGTCTCTGCACCTCCTTCTTCTCTTTCTCCCATCTGTCTTCTCCCCATTTCTTTTTTTTTTTTATGGCCGCACCACGTGGCATGTGGTATCTTAGTTCCCCGACCAGGGATGGAACCCGCACCCCCTGCATTGGAAGCGCGGAGTCTTAACCACTGGCCCGCCAGGGAAGTCCCCTTCCTCCCATTTCTAATCCCTTGCTCCTGGTCCCTCCCCCTGATGCCCTCCAACATTGGGCTTTGGTTTGGATCTTGGAGGAACTCACTTCTGCCACCCCACTCCCCACCTTCACGAGGCTCCCCTCACCCTCCCACTCAGCACGGGACCCTGGTGGGAGCAGGGGAGAGGGGAGCACAGTGCAGGGACCAGAGCACAAGGGGCAGGTATCTGCCCAGGAGGAGGGAGTAGAGAGGGCGGGGGGCAGGACTTAGTAAGTTCCAGGTTTCAGGAACCCTCCCAGGCCCCAGCATGTGACTCCAGTTAGGGTCCAGATGGGGGACTCAGGCAGAGGATTTCTAGGGTCTGTCTTGGAAACTCTGTCAGGTCCAGGTCCCATGGAAATGAACACAAGGCTGCAAATACATGGCACTCGCTGCTTTCCTCCCTCGGGCTGAGGCCCACATGACATGGAGACCACACGCTTCCCCACTGAGCCTGCAGGGGCCTCATGCCCCCCCTCCACAACAGGCCAGGCAGCCAGTGCCTGGAGACAGAAGTAGGCACACGAGATGAAGCCAACCGGCCGCCAAAATGGGGGCTGGAAGGGGCTGTCCAAGCCCCAAGCCAGATGGCTCTACCACCGGGTCCCCAAGGCAGTGAGGGGAGGTCAGAAACACCTGCAGTCTCCTTCCTGTGCTCCCTGCAGGAGGGGAGATGTCCCCACGGTGGGAGGAGAGGGGGAGAGAAGACTCTTCATCTGCCCCCCACACACCTACACGCGCACACACACACACACACACACACACACACACACACACACTCATGCCTCGGCTCCAAGCGTGCCCACCAGGTTGCAGACCCTGGGCAAACCGCAAGGCGAGAGGTGGGCAGGGAGGAGGAAGAGGTGGGGAGAGGGTTACGAGGCCTGGGGATGGGGACAGGGGGTACCCTGTTCAGAGGTGACCTGCAAGTTCAAGTTATGCAGAAAAGTATCAAAGAGGCAAGACAGTCTCTGCCCTTGGCAGAAGGGGGTGGGGGGACAGCACGAGAAGGGGCAGAGGGGCGACGCATCCCCTAATTCCCTACTCATGGGCGCCTCTCCCCAACCCTGACAACAGGGCCAAGAAGTCTATGCTGTACAAAACAGGCCGGGGTCAAGGGTCCAGTCACTGGTGAGCCATCCGAGCAGGGAGGAGGCCAGGCCAGCCCCAGAGCTACTTCCAGCCCCAGCTGCAGAGGCCAAGCGCCATCAAGACAGGAGTCCAAGCGCTGCTCCAGAGCCTGCCTGTCTTGGCTCAGAGTCCGCGTGGACAGGGCCCCAGCCAGCATCTGACCAGAAGGCCCTGTGCTTTCTCCCTCGGTGCAGCTCAGACTCCTTTGGGAGAGCTGGGACCAGGCTGGAGCAGGAGCAGAGAGGCCCCAGGGAGGCCGGTGGTGCCTGGAGCTCTGTGACGAGATGATGGAACCATCATCGGCCAAACAAAAAAGATAGGAAAGAGTCCAGTGTGCTGCCCTGGAGCAGTGTCTTGGATAAGTTTCTGCAGGAGGCGGGGACCAGAGGAGGCGAGGATAGAGCCAGGCAGCAGCCCTCCAGACTGAGGGAGCCTGGTGGGGGAGCCACGGCATCTCCTTCCCCTGAAGGCTCTGCAGGGCCCTGGCCAGGCTGGAGGGGAAGAGGAGGCCAGGGACTGGGGGCCGTCTCCCTTAGGTCAGTTGAGGGAGGTGCAGACCCAGACCCTCCCAGGCTCTGCAGGGCCTCTCCCCTCCCTCAGGCTGCATCCCAGCCCCAGCCTCTCTTCAAAGCCCGGAGCTCGCAGGCAGGTAGCAGGTGAGGTCAGTCCAAGATCGGGGTCTTCCCTCAGAGCGTGAATGGAGGGATGAGAGGGCAGGAGACAGGACAAGCTGAGGGCAGGTCAATTCCTGGGCTGTGATCCCGGCCTTCAGGGTCCCTGTGAGTGAGCGACGGGACAGGGGAGGACTCCCCATCCAGAGACATCACCCCCTGGCCGCAACACAGAGCTTACTGTAGAGCCCACAAAATCTAAGAGAGAGAGAGAGAGAATTGGACAAAGTCAGAGGCCGCCCAGCACTGGGGCTCCGTCAGCCACTCCTCAGGGCACAGCTGGGCAGAGGGGTGGGCTGCCCACGTTCTGAAATGCAGCCAGCCCTGACTAGCTGGAAGGCCTTGAGCCAGCCATTCAACCTCTCTGAGCCCCGATTTCCTCATCTGTAAAATGAACATAATAGCCTACTTCTTCACAGAGTGATTCTGAGGGGTTAAAAAGATGTAAATAATGCCAGCCGAGGGCTGTGCACAGTGTCTGGCACATAGTAAATAGTGGAAATGACACCAACATATAGCTTACTTTTCTTCCAGAGGTCTTTGGCTCAGAACTGAATGGTGAGGCTCACTGACCTTGAGCTCCCAGTGAGGGAAGGAAATCCCCAGATGCTGAAGGAAGGCAAACTGGGGCTCCCTTATGTCACTTTTAACACTGAGCTGTTAGGGCGCTTCGGGGAGGAAGGAGAGGACGCTGAGTGGGCCAACCTCACACCAGTCACAACCCCAAACCTCTTCGGAAAGGCCACGTGGCTGTCTTAGTCTTGCACTTCTGGAAGCTGCCACCAGAGGGCAGGCTCCGACCTCACACCAAGACCATAGCAACCACCAGGTGCCAGTGTCTCCAGGGACAGGAGCCTCAGAGAAGGACAGCTTAGCAGCCCAGGAGGGCCCTGAAAAGGGGACTGGCAGCAGGCAAGAGCCTGGCCTTTGGACTTGGACCTCAAATCCTGGCTCCACCACTTAGGTAACCTTGGGCAAGTTACTGGACCTCTCCAGACCTCGGCTTTCTCATTTATGAAATGGTGGTCATGATGCCTGCCTGATGGGGAGCTGTGAGGAGTGACAGCTTTCACTGAGCATTCACCGCTGCCCCGTTAGAGGCACAACCTTTCTTCCTTGCAGGACAGCCCTGTTAGGTGGTACCGTTCTCACCACCCTCGTTTTTTGTTTTTTTGTTTTTCCCTTATTTTTCTTCCAGTTTTATTGAGATATAATTGACATACAGTACTACAGAAGTTGGAGGTGTAGAGCAGAATGACTTGACTTATATTTTGTGAAAGTATTAGCAAACAATTTTTTTCTAATTTAAGAAACACTTTATATAGCAGTTGGTAACCTCCATGTAAAACGTGTTAAATTTACCAAACATAACATTACCTGAAATGGGCTGTGAAACCCTCAATATTATTTGGTGCTCTGAAACTTTTTACATAAACCAGAGCTGGGAGAGTGCTGATTCATAAGACAAATTCTGCTCTTTTCTTCTTTCTCTTACTCCACTGTCACCTCCAAGACATGTTAGACTGGAGGCTGAGCCCTCCCTGCCATGGGGAGGCAGAGGGGGAGGCCTCATGGAGAACATGGATTGAGACAAGGGTCGGCAATAGATGCCTCTAGGATGTGAAACACCTGACTTGGATTAGGAGGTTTCTCAGGAGGATGAAAGGAAAGGGTTGTTCTGAAGCTGGAGCGCCTCTCCCCATCCCTTATCCCATCTTATGACGACAGTTCTGAGGGGTTGTTCTGGAATGTGCATAGATGGTGGGGACTGGGGGACAGTGCAAGCCTGGACAGGGCTCAGGTGGGGTGAGTCAGGTAGAGTCTGGGTGTCAGTGCTTAGCACTGGGTCAGGTGTCCTTCCGGTAATCTGGTGTGCCTGTTTGTATCCAAGTCCAGTTGTACTGGGAAGAGGATGGAGACTATGGACCACTCCATAGATCAGGTCTCTGAATATCCTCGGGGGATAAAAAGGACGTGAGTCTTACTTTTTTTTTTTTTTCACCACCCTCATTTTAGGTAGTGCAGGAAACTGAGGCTCAAAGAGGTGAATTCATTTCTTAGCTCAACCTGCTTCCAACACAGACAACCTGCCTTCACAGTCCAAGGGTATTCACACCACAATACTAGAGTAACTCCTGCCAAATGAGATAATAACCCTCACTATCGTTATCCCCATTTTACAGATAAGAGGCTCCAAGAGATGAATGTAATTAAAGGAAAGTGATGAACATACACCCAGCACACGCTAAGAGCTCAAGGAAGGGTGAGACTACGAAATCCGATTTCCCATGGCAGAACACGGGCACCCAGACAGACGGGGTGTCTCCCCTTTCTCTAGGGGCAGCATGGGCCCCTGGGTCAGAGGACCGACCTTCCTTTAGAGAGCAATCTGGAATTAGCATTACAATTGTGAGTGCGCAATTCCACTTCTGGAAAGACACCAAGAAAACAGAAGGCAAAGACAAAGGTGGTCATTGTAGCATTGCCAGTAATAGTAAAAACCTGGGAACCTCCCTAACAGCCCCTACAAGGAGAACAGTTAAGAAACTATAATTCCTTCGTCTTATGTAATGCTAGGCATTGGATAAAAAGGACAAGATGGTTCTCCACAAAATGATAAAGATCTTTAAGACGTGCTCTAGAGTTGAGCACAAAAAGCAATCTGAGGAGGGATTTGTTTTGCAGGATGCCTCTCCTATATTAGCACGTAACACTACCATATATTTCACAAAGGGACATACGTAGATACATAGATAAGCATCTGATAACAGTGGTTATCCCTGAGACTCTGGCCTTAGATGTCAATTTTTTCTTTATTGTGTATTAATGTTACCTGATACATACGAAAGTTTGTGTACTATTCTAGGTATAAAGCATACTGCACCAAACATCTGTGGGCTCACCATGCAAGTACTTAACTCGCCAATAGTTTGTACACACCTACCTGTCCCCCACCTCATGTCCTTGCTTCCCTGCTTCCATCCCAGCTACAGAGAACCACCATGATACCTTTTGTATTGATCATTTCTTTGCTTTTTTAAAAAACATGCAATATTACCATATATATATATATTTAAACTGTATTTAGCATAGTGTTACTTAGTTTGTTAACTCAAAAAAATTATCTCACTGTCATCTTCTGGAATTCTATTTTTTCCCCTCTCTCTCAATATTATGTTTCCAGGATGTATCCATTCATTCCGTTACATATAACACGTTCATTCATTTCCACAGTTGTAAACAATTCTGTGATGTGAATGTATCACCATATATTTATCCATCCTCCTGTCAATGGCCATTTAGGTGGTTTTTAGTGTTTGCTATTTTGAAACTGCGGCCAAGAGCATTCATGTACATTTTTCCTGGGTTTATATTCATGGGAGGGTTTGCTGGGTCAGGCGTGCAAATGTTCGGATTTGAGGGATAACCTCCAACTGTCTCCCAGGCAGTCGGCCTCTCTATAAGGTTTCCAACTTGTGCTTCACTTGACTTTGAAGGTGCCCCGCCTGGCGGGGCCGGCCTCACCCACCTCCGCACCCCACGACCGCCAGCTGCCCACCCGGAAGCGCGCGCCCGCTCACCTTTGTTCTCCTGCTTGAGCTCCTCCTGCAGCAGGTCCGTTTGCCGGTTGCCCAGCACGAAGGCAAGGAAGGAGAGGATGAGGGCGTTGAGGATGCCGATGATGGCCAGGATGTACGCCCAGCGCACCGAACAGTCCCCCAGGGAGTACTTCCCGGTCTTGGCCCCGCACATGTCCCGGATCGTCTCGGCGTCCCAGCCGTCGGGGAAGATCATGCAGCCCAGCACAAGGCACAGAGCTGAGGAGGCGCCAGACCGAGCCCACCGCCAGGGTCAGGAAGGAAGAGAGAAGGGGAAGATTACTTCCCAGAGCCTGAGGACCACCAGGAGGCCCCCTGAGGCTGGGACCCGCCCCCCCGCACCGCCCATCAACCCAAGAGCTTGTGAACCACCTCCTGTGGATCCAGAAACTCTAAACCCTGGGAGGGCCTCATGCCTTGGGGAGCAGAAACTTTCCAAAACACAATGCCATCGCCTGCCCCCATCAAATCAACTCCTCCTCCAGGAAGCCTTCCTGGAAATAGGAGAAAATAGCAAACCAGGGTCACCTCCTTCAGCTCCCTTTAGCATCTTGGCCATGCTTACCCTCTCCCATCCTCACCATTCTTTATTGTTTATTTTTGTCATTTACTCAACAAATTTTTATTGAGAGCCATTTTCCGGGCTCAGTAGGCCACCTCCAGCTGTGACCTTCCCCTCCTGGCAGTGAGAGTTTTTGATTATGTCTACTGGCTTTATGTTGCCCTTTTTAGTGCCTGACAGTCCGCCAGCAACTGGGTTACTGTGTCTGAGACCTGAGGTCACCACAAGGCTCAGGTTGGGGCAGAGGGGCCCTTGACCCCCCGGCAGGCCCACAGGTGCTTAACCTGGGTTTTAGATGACAGTGATGACAAAGTGGGAGTGGCAGTCAGTTCTGCCCACTGTCTAGGAGGCACATCTCGTTGCCAGGGTGGGGAGGGGGACACCTGGCTTTGCCATCTCTTTCCCTCATCTACCGTACGAGGAAGTGCTCCCCACGGCACAGACTCTTCCCTGCCTCGAGTTCTGCCTCCTCTGGCCTCACCCCGACCTGCTAACAGGACAGTCCTTCTGCACTCCCCTAGGATGCGCTCCTTATACTGACACAGGGCGCCCCTGACAGCACTGTGATCTCACACACACAAACACACACACACACACATGTTGGAGCAGGCCTTCCTCCCCTCTCCAACGCGCTCACCTTCTCCAAGACAATTCCTAGCTCGAGTGAAAGACACCTCTAATAAATGGCTGGGGAAAAGAGCTCGTGGCAAAGGGAAGGGCAAATGCAAAAAAGCCCTGAGGCAAGAATGAGCTTGGTGAGTTAAAGAATTCAACAAGTTTGCAGATGCCCTTTAGATACCCAAATGGAGAAGGAAACTCAGGGAGAAATCAGGGCTGGAGATATAAATGTGGGCGCTGTGGGCATGTAAATCCCTGGGACTGGATGTTATGGAAACTGAAGAGAAGGCCCAGGACGGAGCCCAGGGGCGCTCCAGCAATTATGGGGTGGGAAGAGAGGAGGAGCCTACGGAGAGGGCTTGACCCAGCCACCTTCCCATATTTCCCTAACACTTTTCAGGACCCTCCAGGACCCTGGAGAGGGGAGGAGGGTCAAATGCCAGGGATGGAGGAGTGGGAGACGAGGCGCCTAAGTCCTTCACATCCGCAGGGTCCTTTGAGGGGTCGGGGGCGGGGGGGCTGCACTCCCACCTCCCCATCCTCAGCCCTGAATCTCCAGCTTGAGGCAGGGGTGAGGAAAGAGCCTGGGAGGGGCAAAACCCACCCAGTCCCTCCTTCTCCTCTCCCGGGTACAGTGTTTCCTCTCCTGCCCAGAGCATCCCCGTCACCATGGAAACCGCGGCAGTATCCTGCAGGTGGTCCTCCTCCCTCTGCAAGCTCAGCGTTCAAAGAGGTTTTCTCCCGGGGCTCTGCGCCTGCACGTTCTCTGTCTCGCTGCCTCATCACTTACGTGTCTCTCTAGTCGTGTGTCTCCATTCCTTTCTCTTCTCCACCCTTTTCATCTTTTTTTGCCTCTCTCTTCACACCCTTCCCCCTCTCTCTCCACACCCCTCCCCCTCTCTCTCCACACCCCTCCCCCTCTCTCCACACCCCTCCCCCTCTCTCTCCAGCTAGTCTATACAGGGCTCAATCCTCAGTCTTGACCCTCCCTCTTCCCTTTTCTCCTTAGATCTCAGCATTTGACATTCACTCAACACCCCTCCTCTTCTCTCTGCCTTTTCTTGCTTCTCTTCCTTCTCTTTATCTATCCCCTTGCCCTTTCCTCTCTCTGCCTCTCCCTTCATATATTCCACAAATAAATTCTGAGTGTCTTCTATGTGTCAGGCACTGTGCAGGGTGCTGGGGACACTGCCAGTCATGGTTTCTTGTCCTCAGGAGCGGAGGTGTGTGGAGACGAATCAAATCAAATCAACACAGAAATAGAATATTTATACGTGTCAGGGAGCGACGGGAAGGAGACCCAGGATAACAGGGCACTCAGAGAAGGCGTGGGGGGGGCGTGTGGGACCTCTCTCTCCATCTCTCACTCACTCTCTCTGCCTCCTTTACTCTGCAGTGTTTTAGGTGGTGGCTATGGGGCCCCAGAGGCTGCTCTGGGAACGACAAACACCCAGAAGTAAAGCAAGTGGAGAAAAGCCAATCAGACAGGTTTCCTGAGACCTGGGGCAGGAGAGGAAGAGACCTCTAGGGACAGCACAGACCAGGTAGGTGATCAAGAGGCTCAACGATCAGGAGGTGGAGTAACTAGAGACAAGGCAGCCTTCAGCATCCCCATGTGCTGGATGAGGAAACCACGGCTGAGGTCTTTGGAGTCCAAGTTCAAGTCTCTTATGGAAATAATGAGGTGGCTGAAGAGCCACCTGCTATAAGGCATAGACACAGGTGCAGGGTGCAGGGTGGGGTAAGTGGGGTGCATTGTGGGATGTACAGCATCACCCCTGGCCTCTACCCACCACCCATAGTCATAGTAATAAAAAAAAAAAAGTCTCAAGACACTGTCAAATGTCCCCTTGGGGGCAAAGTTGTCCCTGGTTGAGAACCGCTGGTCTAGGGGAAGGGGCCCTCGGATGGGGCACCGATATCCAGTCACCCTAGAGTCAACTGACTTCCCAAGCAGCCAGGAGGTGTTGGACAAATTTAAGATTAATAACATTACTGTTATTAATAATATGATAACGATAACAAATAGTATTGGGTGCTTAACTATGTGCCAGAGTGTGAAGCCCCTAACATGCGTGATCTCATTTAATCCTATAACAAATCTGAGGCTCAGAGGAACTAAGTAGTATCGTATCCATGTCACACACCTAGTAAGTGGCGGGTTCTGTATTCAAACCCAGACAGGTCTTTACTTAATGTTTCTCTTTGAATAGACTCACTTTTTTTTTGGCCGTGCCACGCGGCTTGTGGGATCTTAGTTCCCCAACCAACCAGGGACTGAACCCAGGCCCTCAACAGTAAAAGCTCCGAGTCCCAACCACTGGACCGCCAGGGAATTCCATAGACTCACTTTTCAACTGAGAGGCATTTACTTTAAAAGTAAGCTTTATATCACTATCAAAGAAAAGGAAACCAGGATCATTGACCATAGATAGAAGGCAACTATAAACATAAGTATAGTAAAACCAAAACATTGTTCTTAGGTTCTAGCTGGATACTTTTACCTTCAAATGATCTGAGCCATCTCAGAGCACCTTAAAAAGGAAGGAAATTCTGACACATGCTACAACGTGGAGGAATCTTGAGGACATTATGCTAAATTATATGAGCCAGTCACAAAAGGTCAAATATTGTATGATTCCACTTATATGAGGAACCAAGAGCAGTCAGATTCCTAGAGGCGGAAAGTAGAATACTGGTTGTCAGGGGCTGGGGGCGGGGCATGGGGAGTTAGTGTTTAATAGGGACAGAGTTCTGCATGTGAAAAGAGTTGTGAGGACAGATGGTGAGGCTGGTTGCACAACAGTGTGAATGTTCTTAATGGCACAGAACTGGACATCTAAGAATGGGTAAAATGGTAAATTTTACGTTATGTGTATTTTACCAAAAAAAAAAAAAAAAAGAGAGAGAGAAAGAGGAAGGAAGGGAGTGAGGGAGGAAAGGGAACACAGAAAATGACACGACGTATTTTCCTCATGGATGTGTATGTAAATGCACACAAAAAGATCAGGAAAAATAGAAATTAAGTTTATAACAATGGTGGCCTCTGGGCAGGGAGCGGGTGGGGACTTTAGCCTGTTTGTAATGCTTCAGCTTTTCACGGAGTGAATGTATTCATGTAAATTAAATTAAAATTAAAAAAACATAATTTAAAATATTGGTTTTTCAAAGAATACACATATATACATACGTAAGCTTGCATGTCTATAAACATTTCTGGAAGAATACAGAAGCAACTTAATGATGGGAACCTCTGAAACACTGCCTGGGGTGGAAGAGGAAAGGAGGCAGACACTTGCTTTTTATTCTCTGCCCTACTGTACTGTTGGAAAGTGTTTAACATTTGCATATATTACTTTTATGATAAAAATGATATTATTATGTCCAGTCCTTTGCCACCTATGTCTGGCCATGAAATCCTCTTACACTTTTAAAATATAATTAAGCAACTAAAGGAAAGTTAAAAGGAAAAACAATACTTGAGTTTGGGGAATGAACCCAGGATGAGACTAAAAAAGTGATGAAGAGAAAATATACAATATACGTGGGTGTTTGTTTCCTTTAAAGCTTGTGGTGTAAATGTGCCTTTATGTAAAGCTTTTTAATTATACATTTTATGCTTAGCTATTTTAATAGAGTTTCATTATGATACCATTACACTATCCTCAAGGGACATACACTGAGCCGATCACTCCTAAAGGGAGGGCTTTGTTTATGCTCAGCTGTCCCCTCCATGCCTGATGCACCCCAGCTGCTACCCATTACTAGGGGGTCAGATTGGATGTCCCCCAGGGCTTTCTGTCCCTGAGCAGACACCAAAGAGGCTTGATATAGACTGAACTGTGTCCCCACAAAAGTCATATTTTGAAGCCGTAACCTCCAGTGTGACAGTATTTGTGGGAGGGGCCTTGGGAAGATAATTAGGGTTAGATGAGGTCATGAGAGTGGGGCCCCATGATGGGATTAGTGCCCTTATAAGAAGAGATACCAGAGAGCTTGCTCTCTCCCTGCACCTGCCACCTGAGGACACAGCAAGAAGGTGGCCGTCTGCAAGCCAAGAAGAGGACTCTCACCAGAGCCAGACCATGCTGGTCTGGAATTCTAGGTCTTGGAATTCTAGTTTCCTGAACTATGAGAAAATAAATGTAAGCCACCCAGTCTATGGTATTTTGTTATGGCAGCTACGTGCAACAACTTAGATGCCTCTTAGAGTCATAACATTGGGGAAAACTGTGATTCCATTTATATAACATACACTGATAACCCTGGTTACTTCTAAGGAGGGGATTGAGGAGCCAAGGACAGGACAGGACGGACACCTTGCACTGCTAACCTGCTACACCTTTTGAATTCAGGACCACGTGAATAAGTTACCTACTGAAACCTTAAGGTATGTGGGAGTTGACCACTAATAAGTGACTATTGCCAGAGATTTTTTCACTCACTTGGAATGAAATAATTAAAGCAACAAAGAATCGCAATGCACAAGCCAAATGGAACTCACAGAAATAATGAATTAATCACAAAAAAAACATAACTGAAAATCTCTAGACCCCTTTTGACTGAGCTTGCCAATTTCTAGGAATTTATTCTAAGAAAATGCTCAAGGATCTGCTCTAAGATTTAGCTATGAGGATGTCTATCACATCTTTATTTGCAAGAAAGAGAAGAAGGAAGAGAGGAGGAAAACAAGGGAGGAGGAGAGGGAGAAATAATAAAAGAAGGAAGGAAAGAAAGAAGCAACTAATTATCCAACAACACGGGAATATTCTTTCATACCATGGAATACTACTCCCCTACTAAACTATACTGAGGAAGATTTAATGATACAGAAAATACTTATGATATGTTAGGTTTCAAAAGGATGTGAAAAATAATGTACAATATAATTTCATTTTGGGAAGAAATACTTACATAGTTATAGCAAATAGTTATATAAAATTTACCACATCAGGTACTATGCTATGTATTTTACACACATTACTTCATTTAATCCCCACAACACTCTGTGGAATAGGTACTATTATTATCTTCTTTTTACAGTTGAGGACACAGAGGCACAGAGATGTCATCCAAGTTATCCAAGGTCACACAGCTGGTAAGTTACAGAACCAGGATTTGGACCCAGACAGTCTGGCTCCAGAGCCTGCTCATAACCAGTACTCTATACTGTTACGACTGCAGACCAACAGTTAAGTTGACTGTTTCTGGGAGAGTGAGATTATGTGTGTAATCTTGGTCATCTATATTCTCCAATTTTTGTACAAAGAACAACGATAATTTTACAAAGCTGTAAAAGTCCTAGAAAAGGTGAAAAAGAGAAGCAGTATAGCACAGAATGCACGGATGGCTGCTCGTATCCTGTATCTTCTATGAGTCCCTTCCTCACATTTAGGAAGGTTTTCCTAGAAAGAACCAGGCTGATTTGGGGGCTGAGAGAAGCCCGGAGAAGGACCTGCGGTGGCACCGCGACCACAGCTTTCCAAGGAAGAGCCTCCCCAGGCCCGGTGCGCTAGGGGGCTGTAGGGAGACACCCCCCACACACACACCCTAAGAAGGAGGTTGTCCTCACGTCCCTCGCACCAGCTCTGTCCTGCCCCCCAGGGCAGGGGCTTATCGTACAAGGGAGACCAGACCTCTCCTAACAGTCAACCCCGCCCGCTGGATTTGAAGATCCAGGCCCAATCTTAGTGCTTCCATCAGCTGGGGAGCTTGGAGGGGACGGGACTCTCGTGCCTGGGCTCCCTACACCCCATCCAGCACCCAGATTACGGGGACACCCTGACTCCTCCACTTCCCTCACCCCCAATCCAGTCCACTTGCAAGGCCGACTGGCTTGACCTCCAAAAAATATCTCGGACTGACCTCTTTTCTCCATCTCCACTGCCACCATCTGTCCAAGCTGCCATGATCTCCCTCCTGGAAGACCGCAGTGGCCTCCTAACTAGCTTCTCTGCTCTCATCCTTGCCCCATCATCTGTTCTCCACTCAGCATCCAGAGTGAGCTGCCAAAAGCAGGTGGTGCCACTCCCTTGCTCAACACCCTTCAAAAGCTTCCCACTACGCTCAGGATAAACCCTGATGCCCGGTCCTGGCCCGTGTGACCCACAGGCTCACCCCACTTTCCCCCAAGCCATTCGGCCTCTCGATCCGTACACTCCAGCCACCCTGGGCCTCCCTTCTAACCCTAACCCTAACAACATTTCTAGTTCAGCCCCCCTGGAGGGCTTGGCACTCACTGTTCCCTCTCCCTGGGACACCTCCAAGCCATTCAGTCCCCGGCTGGTGGTTCCTGATCTTGAGGAGACTACTGTTTAGTAGGGGGACTGTTAGGAACACACATAATTGTATCCGTTGTCACAGATGCCGTTATGGAGAGATGGGACACCCATCGCTTTGTGTGGTAATTATGTGGGAACAGTATTTACTCCACCACCCCTGGGCCCAGCCTGTGTGGAGCCCACACGCAGCCTCCTGACAACCTTTGAATCCGCTGCATCCCCCGCTACCCTGGCTCGGCTCTGCCACGCTCATCTCAAGGGCTCGGTCAGAACCCTCCCGCCGCTCTCCCCGCATCCTGTCTCACTCCTCCAGTCTGGCCCAGGCCCATCCAGGTGGCTCCATCCCTTCCCCGTCCCTCTGGCTCCTCCAGGCAGCCGTCCTTTCTCAAGGCTGTTCTTCTCAGTTTCTCTGTTGCTAATTTGAGCAGCTGCTCTGGCGCCTCTCTCCAAGCCGCCTTTTCTGGCTCCTCCTCCACCTGCATCTTAAAGGTTGGTGTTTCGAGGCTGTCTCCTCCTTTCCCTCTACACGCTCTCCCCGGGCAATTTCACCCACACTCAGACTGACATCTAACATCTCCAGCTGAGACCTCTTTCCTCGGTTCGAGGCCAGAATAGCCAACAGCTGGTCAGAGCCCTCCCCCTGTGGGTCTCATAGGGACCGCAAATTCAGCATTTCCCAGACTGAGCGGATCTCCCTTCTGTGTCCTTTGGGAATGTCATTCCAAGACCAAATCGTTCAACGAGAGGACCTTGGGTCATCTGCAAGGCCTGCCTGTCCTCACCCCGCCCCACACACACACACCTCCTGGGCGCCTAAATAGGTCTCCAGTTTTCTCCTCCTCCCGTCCCCCCGCCTCAGCCCCTCTCACCTGGACCACTGCCACTGCTTTCCCCCCAGGCTCCTGGTCTCCCATCAGGCCTCCATCAGTCCTTTCCCTGCAGCAACTGCCCAAGTCATCTTTCTTTTCTTTTTTTAAAATTTATTTATTTTTGGCTGCACTGGATCTTCATTGCTGCTCACAGGCTTTCTCTAGTTGCGGCAAGCAGGGGCTACTCTTGGTTGTGGTGCGCGGGCTTCTCATTGCAGTGGCTTCTCTTGTTGCAGAGCACGGGCTCTAGGCGTGCAGGCTTCAGTAGTTGTGGCACGTGGGCTCAGTAGTTGCGGCTCGCAGGCTCTAGAGCGCAGGCTCAGTAGTTGTGGCACATGGGCTTAGTTGCTCCGTGGCATGTAGGATCGTCCCAGACCAGGGCTCCAACCCATGTCCCCTGCATTGGCAGGCGGATTCTTAACCACTGGAACACCAGGGAAGTCCCCAAGTCATCTTTCTAAACCCACATCTGGCCCTGGTCATTCCCATGCCTGTAAGTAATTGCCCATAACCTAAGAATAAGACCCCAAACTCCAAGGCCCAACTTTCAGAGCTCCCCTGCTTTTCCAGGTGTATTTCCCAGTTCTCCCCACTTTTCAACCTTTCCTCCCTGGTTTGTAGCACAGAACATGGAATGTTGGAACCAAAGGGTTATGACGAAACTCACACGACAGCTAATAACAATTGCTATTTGGCAAATTGGGTTTCCTTTGTGCCAGGGTGTGTACACACATTCTCAATCAATCCTTTAACAGCCCCATGAGCTAGTCACTAACCATTATAGTCCCCATTTTATAGAGGAGGAAACTTAGAGTCAGAAATTGTATAACCTTCCAAAGGACACTTAGTTGGTAATGCCACACTCAGGATTCAAATTTAGGTTGGCTGACTGATGAATATGCTGCCTCCAAAGGAGCGGGTGGTGGAGCTAGGACTTAAATCAGAGATTATCATTCAGGGACTTCCCTGGCGGTCCAGTGGTTAAGACTCCACGCTCCCAATGCAGGGAGCACAGGTTCGATCCCTAGTCAGGGAACTAAGATCCCATATGCTGCACTGCACGGCCAAAAAAAAAAAAAAAAAAAGAGCTCATCATTCATTCATTCAGTAGACACTTATTAAGAACCTACTATGTGCCAGCCCAGACTCCTGATCCAGGGCTCTCCTTATGCCATTAAACGGCTCTGGGATAAAAGGTTGATAATGATGAATAACATGAAATGGAATGAAAAGAGTAAGACAAAAATAAGAGGCTGTCAGAATAAGAATAGTTCAGCCCTCATCCTCTTGACACCTCCAGCCCATCCTCTCTACCAACAACCAGATCTATGATTCCCCCCCTGCTCAAAACACTCCAAGGCCATTCTAGGTATTATACTACACTCAGGAGCCATATAGGAGGGAACTGATGATTTCCTTGTGTTGAGAAAAAACAAATTTCACCATGGGGAAAACATCCATAGACAAAGTCAAAAGATAAGCTGGGAGACAATATTTGTAACATATCACAAAGAGCTAACTTTTTTAATTTATAAAGAGTTCTTACAAATCAAAGAGGAAAAATACCATTAGCTTGGTAGAAAAATATTTCTGAACTGACAGTTTACAGAAAACATACAGGTACACCTTGGAGATATTGCGGGTGCAGTTCCAGACCTCCACAATAAAGCAAATATCACAATAAAGCGAGTCACACAAATTTTTTTTTGGTTTCCCAGTGCATATAAAAGTTATGTTTACACTATACTGTAGTCTATTAAGTGTGCAATAGCATTATGTCTAAAAAAATGTACAAACTTAATTTTAAAATACTTTATAGCTAAAACAATGCCAAAACAATTACAAAGATCACTGATCACAGATCACCCATAACAAATATAACAATGAAAAAGTATGAAATATTGTGAGAATTACCAAAAGGTGACACACAGACACAAAGGGTAGCAAATGCTATTTGGAAAAATGGCACCGATAGACTTGCTCAACACAGGGTTGCCACAAACCTTCAATTTGTTTAAAAAAAAAAAAAAAAGGCAATATCTGTGAGGTGTACTAAAGTAAACTGCAATAAAATGAGGTCGGCCTGTATATATAAAAGATGCTCGACCTCATTCATAAAAGAAAGACAAATTACTACCATAAGAGAGTACTTTTTGCCCATCAGTTTGGCAAAAATAAAATATTTGATAACACAGTTGGCAAGAATGCGGGGAAACAGGTACCCTCATACATTGTTGCTGGAAGTGTAACTTTGTGTAACTTGCACGGAGGAGACTATGACTGGATCTGTCAAAGCTGTAAACGTAAAGACCATTTAATCCAGCAATTCCACTCTAGGTCTTTATTTTATCCTTATACTTACATATGTATCAAATTATTTATAGACAACGTTATCCACTGAAATACTGTGATAGCAAGATATTGTAAATAACTTAAATATTGATTACGTAAAAGATGACACATCCACACAAAAGTATATTATGCAGCTCTTAAGAAAAAAGCAGCTCTCTGTACACTGATCTGGAACAATCTCCAAGATGTGTTGTTGAATTTAAAAAGCAAGACAAACCAAGTGTTTAGTATGCTACCATTTGTGGTGGTTTATAAATATGTCCACAACTTTTTAAATATACTTCCTTTCGAGAGGAGGAGCTGAATTCTCCTCCCCTTGAATGTGGGCTGGATTTAGTAACTCACTTCTAACAATAGAGTGTGGCAGAAGTGGTCTGTGATATCTGAGATTAGAACATAAAAGGCATTTGCTACGACAAAGGAGGCAAGAATGTACAATGGAGAAAAGACAGTCTCTTCAGCAAGGGGTGCTGGGAAAGCTGGACCACTGCATGTAAGTTAATGACATTAGAACACTCCCTCACAGCATACATAAAAATAAACTCAAAATGGCTTAAAGACCTATATATAAGACACGACACCATAAAACTCTGAGAAGAGAACATAGGCAAAAGGTTCTCTGACATAAATCATAGCAATATTTTCTTAGATCAGTCTCCCAAGGCAAAAGAAACCATCAACAGAATGTAAAGACAACCTACAGAATGGGAGAAAATATTTGCAAACCATGTAACTGATGAGGGGTTAATATCCATAATATGTAAACAGCTCATACAACGCAATAGCAAAGGAACCAAATAATCCAATTTTAAAATGGGCGGAATATCTAAATAGACATTTCTCTGAAAAAAGACATACAGATGGCCAATAGGCACATGAAAAGATGCTCAACATCACTAATTATTAGAGAAACGCAAATCAAAACTACAATGAGGTACCACCTCACACTCACAGAACGGCCATCATTAAAAAGTCCACAAATAACGAATGCTGGAGAGGGTGTGGAGAAAAGGGAACCCTCCTACACTGTTGGTGGGAATGTAAATTGGTGCAGCCACTATGGAGAACAGTACAGAGGTTCCTTAAAAGAGAAAAAATAGAGCCACCATATGATCCAGCAATTCCACTCCTGGGCATATATCCAGAAAAGATGAAAAAGATGTGGTATATATACACAATGGAATATTACTCAGCCATAAAAAAGAATGAAATATTGCCATTTGCAGCAACATGGATGGACCTAGAGAATATCATACAAAGTGAAGGAAGTCAGACAGAGAAAGACAAATATTATATGATATCACTTACATGTGGAATCTAAAAATAATACAAATGAATCTATATACAAAACAGAAACAGACTCACAACCAGAAAACCAATTTATGGTTACCAAAGGGGAAAGGGAGGGGGGGAGAGGGATAAATTAGGAGTATGGGATTAACAGATACAAACTACTACAATACATAAAATAGATAAGCAACAAGGATTTACTGTATAACACAGGAAACTATATTCAATATCTTGTAATAACCTATAATGGAAAATAATCTGAGAAATATATGTATGTAACTCATTTTGTTGTACATGTGAAACTAACACAATATTGTAAATCAACAATACTTCAATTAAAAAAAAAAAAGTCAGTGGGATGACCAAAACAATCGTGAAAAAGAACAAAGTTGGAGGACTCACACTTCCTGATTTGAAAACTCACTACAAAGCAACAGTAATCAAGACAGACTGTTACTGGCATAAGGATAGACATACAGATCAATGGAACAGAAGTGAGAGTCCAGAAATTAACCCATGGTCAATTGATTTTTGGCAAGGGTGCCAAGACCATTCAGTTGAGAAAGAACACTGTTTTCAATAAACGGTGCGGGGACAACTGGAGAGCCACATTCAAAAGAATGAAGTTGAACCCTTACTTTACACCATATACAAAAATTAACTCAAATGGATGAGAGCCCTAAGTGTAAAAACTAAAACTATAAAGCCCTTAGAAGAAAACAGAGGTAAATTTTTGTAACCTTGGGTTTGGCAATGGATTCTTAGAAATGACATCAAAAGCACAAGCAACAACAACAACAACAAAAAGATAAACTGGACTTTGTATAAATTTAAAACTTTTGTGCTTCAAAGAACACCATCAAGAAAGTGAAAAGACAGCCATAGAATGGAAGAAAATATTTGCAAATCATATATCTGATGAGGGACTTAAAACAAGAGTATAAAGAACTCTTACAACTCAATAGTAAAAAGAAAAATAACCCAAGTTTTAAATGGGCAAAGCGGAAGAGAATGAGGGGAGGAAAGAAATAGGTGAGAGAGATTAAAAGGTACAAACTTCCAGTTGCAAAATAAATGAGTCATGGTTATGAAATGTACAGTGTAGGGAGTACAGTCAGTAAATATATATTATGTTTATATGGTAACATACAGTAACTAGACTCATCCTGGTGATCATTTTGAAATACACAGAAATATCAAATCACTATGTTGTATGATAGGAACTAACATAGTGTTGTAGGTCAATTATACTTCAAAAAAAAAAAAAAAAAACACAGAAAAAGAGAACAGACTTGTGGTTACCAGAGGTGGGGGTAGGAGGAGAGGCAACTGGATGAAGGTGGTCAAAAGGTACAAACTTCCAGTTATAAGGTAAATAAGTGCTAGGGATGTCACGTACAGCATGAAAAATATAATTACCACCACTGTACGTTATATATGAAAGCTGTTAAAGAGAGTAAATCCTGAGAGTTCTCATCACACACAAAAATTTTCTATTTTTTAAATTTTGTATCTATGTAAGATGATGGATGTTCACTAAGCCAAATTATGCTGTACACCTGAAATTTATACAGTGCTGTATGTCAACTGTATCTCAATAAAACTGGAAGGAAAAAAATGGGCAAAGGATCTGAATAGGTGTTTCTCTAAAGAAGGTATATAAATGGCCAACAAGCACATGAAAAGATGCTTAACACCACTAATCATTAGGGAAATGGAAATCAAAACCACAAGTTACCAGTTCACATCCAGTAGGATGGCTGTAATCCAAAAGTCAGATAATAACATAAGTGTTGATGAGGATATGACTAAGCACCTTCACACACTGCTGGTGGGAAAGTAAAATGGTACTGCCACTTTGGAATACAATCTGGCAGTTCTTCAAAACGTTAGAGTTGCCACCTGAGCCAGCAACTAGACTCTCAGGAATATATCCAAGGGAAATGAAAACATGTGTCCACACAAAAACTTGTACACAAGTGTTCAAGCAACATTATTCATAACAGCCAAAAGGTGGAGACAATCCAAATGTCCATCAGCTAATGACTGGATAAACAAAACGTGGTATATCTATACAATGGAATATTATTCAGCTGTAAAAAGGAATGAAGCATTGACCCATGCTGCAACATGAATGAACCTTGAAAACATTATGCTAAGTGAAAGATGTCAATCACAAAGACCACATATTATATGATTCCATTTATACAAAATGTCCAGAACAGGCTTAATAGACAGAAAGTAGATTAATGGCTGCTTAGAGCACGGAGAAGATGGGCATGGTAGGCTTAAGGGGAGATAGCTAAAGGATAGATATAAGGCGTCTTGAGGTTATGTGAATATCTTAAAATTGATTGTGGTAATGGTTACACAACTCTGTAAATATACTAAAAACCACTAATTTGTACACTTTATATGTGTGAATTGTGTGGCATATGATTTAAATCCAATAAAGCTACTACCAAAGAAGGGGGGGTGGGCATCATACCTTTTTATTTCTCTCTCTCAGAGCACTCATTCTGAGGTCTCCTCCAGCCGACCCCAGCTAAGGTCTTGGGTGCAACTTCATGAGACACCTCAAGCCAGAACTACCCATCTAAGCACTCCCAAATTCCTGTGACTCACAGAAACAGAGATAATAAATGCTTGTTGCTTTCAGCCACTAAGTTTTGGGGTAATTTGCTATGCAGCAATAGATAACTAATATACCATTTATTTTTTTAAAATATAGTTTGCATTTGCTTGTATATTTATGGGATTTCTTGGAAAGGATACTCAAGAAATGGTAAAAGTGGTTGCCCCTGGGAGGAGACTTCTGGGACGATCACTGAGAAATGAGAGCAGGGAGGAGACTTACATCTGATTAAACACCATTTTAGCTTTTGAATTTTGTTTCATGTGCATGTATTAACTTTTCCGAAAAGTAAATGAAAGTCTGGAAAAATTTTTAAAGATTAAAAAAAAAAAAGTCAACAACCATCTGCTGCTTATAGATAAAGTCTAAACTCCTGACCATGGCTTAGAAGGCATCCGCAATCCAGCCACCGTCCACCTTCCCAGTCTCAGCTCTCACCTCCCCTTGTGCTAACTGTTTGTGGTGCCCAAAACACACCAGGCTATTTCCCTCCTCCACACCTTCAATCATACTGCCTCTTCTGCCTGGTTCGCCTTCTCATCCTTTAAGACTCAGCTCAAATGCTGTTACTTTTTTGGAAGACTTCTCTGGCTGTCCTTAATGTGTCTGAAGCGTGTGCCCCCAAGATACCCTTGCATGATTCAATCATTTCATGTGTCATCCCATAGTGTGACGATCCAATTTCTTTGCTGCCTCTCCCATTAGGCTATGAGCTTCCTGGGAGCGAGGACTCTTACTCAGGATTCCCTGAGCCTAGCATAGCCTGACACACAGAGGAGGCTGTCAGTAAAGGACTGACGTGAGAAAGAAAGGAAGGGAATAGGGGGAGAAGGAGCAAAGCAAAAAATGAAAGAAGGGAGGGAGGGAAGGAAGAAAGGGAGAATTGGGGGAGCAAGAAAATGAGGGAGGGAACAAGAGTGGGAGGAAAGAAATTCCCCCAGTGTGCTCAGCAGTATCACCACATACAACAAAGACTCACTGGATGAATAAAATCCCAAACCAAGTCTGAGACATAACCCAAGGAAGTGGGGAGGGATGTGGATGCATATTCTAAGCTGTCGTGACACTGTTGCTCCTACCTCAGAGACCCCTGATGATTTAGGACACACACCTGGAAGGCAGGAAGATGCTCATCTCTGGCTCACCAACCAGCCCCTGCTGCCACCTCCACCATCAGTCTCCCCAGCTCCCACTCCATCCCACACGTGCTGTTTGCCACAGTGATTCTAGCCCTGGGCAGCGCCTGACACATAGTAGGCTCTCGACACTGAATAAATGTGGTCAGAATCACCTCCCTTCCGTGGGTAGAGGAGTCTCACTTTGTGAGCATGGACTTGTCTCTTCTCTGGGACTCAGTTTTTTCATCTGTACAACGAGGGAGTTGAGCCAGCTGATTGGTAAGACCCTTCCCAGCTGACAGTCTATGACTTCTTAAGGCCTTTGATCATCTCAGCAAGTCCAAAGTCTTTCACCTGAATAGCAAGGACCCCTCACAAGCTGCTCTTCACTCAGACTATGTCACAAGAATAACAGTGACCATTTACTGATTGTTCACTATATACCAGGAACCACACTCAGCATTTCAGCCGCATGGTTTCATTTCTTTCTTTCCATGACCTCTGAAGTAGGTACAATAATCACCTCCATTTTACAGATACAGGAACTGAGGCTCAGAGAGGAAACCCACTTATCCAAGGGACACAGCTGGGAAGTGGCAAAGTGGGAATTCTCAGTCCTCCACCACTTCCCCACACTGCCCCCTCGGACCCTCGACCAGGCTTCCAGTCTGAGTCTCTACTCCAGCCAGCAACCCCCCTTTGGCTAACCTCACTCAGCCCACAGGTAAACAATGAGTACATACACCTGACAGTTGTAACTTGTAATCTGTGTATTCACGTCCTGTGCTCCAATTCAGGGGTAAAAACAGGTTCTGGATCCATTTAGACTCATGTGAAGTTTCAGCTCCTCCTTTCACTAGATGTGTGACCTTAGGGCAAGTCATTTTAACAGAAGAACAGTAAATGACATAACGAATGTGAAAGTGTCTAGCACCCCAAAGATGGGAAAGACCAGGTAAAGAGTAGCAGAGATATGCTGAGAAGCCTTGAAAAACTGACCCCTGGGACTTCCCTGGTGGCGCAGTGGTTAAGAATCCGCCTGCCAATGCAGAGGACACGGGTTCGAGCCCTGGTCCGGGAAGATCCCACATGCCGCGGAGCAACTAAGCCCGTGCGCCACAACTACTGAGCCCGCATGCCACAACTACTGAAGCCCGTGCGCCTAGAGCCCGTGCTCCGCAACAAGAGAAGCCACCGCAATGAGAAGCCCGCGCACCGCAACGAAGAGTAGCCCCTGCTCGCCACAACTAGCGGAAGCCCACACACAGCAACAAAGACCAAACACAGCCAAAAATAAATTAATTAATTCTTTTAGAAAAGAAAAGCTGACCCCTAACTCCACAAAGAGCCACCTGAGTCTCCCAGCCTCTCTACTTAGCGTTCGACTCTTCAGGCAAATTCATCCTGTCTCTATTCCCATCCTGAATGTTCCTTTATAAATCCTTCATAAATCCTTGGGCTTTCTAGTTAGACAGACTGAGTTACAATTCTGGCTCCACCACTTACCCCCTGTATGACCTTGGACAAATGACTCTTTCCTTTCAGAGGCTCAGTGTTCTCATCTATGAAATATTCATAGTGGTACCTACCCCATAGGATTGTTGTGAGGATTCAATGACAGTATGCATGTGGTCAAGCATATAGTAAAGGCTCAGAAAATGTTAACTATTTTTTCCTGATTATTAACAGTGGTAGTAGCTTCGAACTGCCTGCTGATTAAATCCAAATTTTTTGACCCAGTACTCAGAGCCTTGCACACTGTAGCCCCGTCATTCCTTCCTGGCCTCTTTCGCTGCCGCTCCCCTACATGGATGCCACGCTCAAGCCAGATGTGGCTTTCTCCCCTCTGTGTCTCTCCCTCCATGATCTTCCTCTCCATTCAGAATGCTCTCTCACAACTCACACCTGTCCACACCCAGCCCCACTCAAGCTTCACCTCCCAGCTAAGGCGGTATCCTCCTCAATTGCCCTGGGCTTGCACAGCACCTAAAGCTGAGCACGTGTCAGTGCTCAGACTGTCCAGGATGAGGCCTCTGTCTGCACTTGTCTAACCCACAGTAGCCCTCTTCCAGTGGTCACACCTGATTTCCCTTTGTGGGAATTTATCTTTCTCCCCTATCAGTTCATGTGTCCCAGGAATGGGTATGTGGCCGAGACCTTAGACAAAGTCACACTGATTAATTAAGAGGCAGACACTTGACCAAAGCTAGACAATCAGAATCAGCCCTGGAACTTTTGCTGGAACCATTGAATAAAAGCTGTTTGTTTTTTCCACAGGCATTGCTAAGCTGAAGGAATGTAAATTCAGAGCTGCTGGTAGCCTTACTTATCACCTTCAAGAGAGAAGTGAACTTAAAAGTGAGCCAACACAGAGGAACCAGGAAATGGAGATTGACTGATTTTTTTTTTAATATTTATTTATTTATTTGGCTGCACTGGCACTCGGGGTATTCGTTGCTGCATGCAAACTCTTAGTTGCACCATGTGGGATCTAGTTCCTGACCAGGGATCAAACCCAGGCCCCCTGCATAGGGTGTGCGGAGTCTTAGCCACTGGACCACCAGGGAAGTCCCAAGAGATTGACTTTTTTTTGGAGTATAATTGCTTTACAATGTTGTGTTAGTTTCTGCTGTATAACAAAGTGAATCAGCTATATGTATACATATATCCCCATATCCCCTCCCTCTTGCATCTCCCTCCCACCCTCCCTATCCCACCCCTCTAGGTGGTCACACAGCACCGAGCTGACCTCCCTGTGCAATGCAGCTGCTTCCCACTAGCTATCTATTTTACATTTGGTAGTGTATATATGTCCATGCTACTGAGAGACTGATTTTTAATGATGTTATTTGAGCATCTGGATCCATCCGTGCCTGAAGCCAGCACTCCTGACTTTTAATGTATGTGAGCCAAAAACACTACCCTCTTTACCTTATTTTAATTTACTTAAGTCAGCTTGAGTTGGGTTTCTGTCATTTTTCACTGCAAGATTGCTGACCAATATAGCGATTCAGCTAGATGGTAAGCTTCCTGAGAGCAGGGATTGCCCACATGCTGCATGGCATGGCCAAAAAAACAGCGTGAGTAAATGTTCACTTGAACAAGAACCATACAACAGGCATTCTCTTTTTTTTTTTTTTTTTTTTCTGTCTGCACTGCACGGCACGCAGGATCTGAGTTCCCCAACCAGGGATCAAACCTGTGCCCCCTGCAGTGCAAGCGCAGAGTCTCAACCACTGGACCGCCAGGGAAGTCCCTCTAATTCTTATCTGATACAAACAAGGCCCTCTGCTTCTCTGCAGTTTCTCTGAGGATGACTGATTTCTCACTTTCTGAGTGGAATGATCTTGGTGAAAGAGTTATTCTAGGAACCCCACAGGTCTGAAAGAGATACTTTAAATCTACTAATCTGACTGATTAGTCCCCCACTGTACAGATGAGAAAACTGAGATTTAAGCTAAAAAGTGGTTGTTTAACACTACATGGTGAGTCACAGGCAGAATTAACTAAGACAACCCTCCCCACCAGCGCAATCCCACGACTTGTAGTCTAGTGCTCTGGCCTCTGCCCCTTTTTTTTTTTAACAAATTTATTTATTTTTATTTATTTATTTTTGGGTGCATTGGGTCTCTGTTGCTGCGCTTGGGCTTTCTCTAGTTGCGGTGAGCAGGGGCTACTCTTCATTGCGGTGCGCAGGCTTCTTATTGAAGTGGCTTCTCTTGTTGCGAAGCATGGGCTCCAGGCGCGCAGGCTTCAGTAGTTGTAGCACGTGGGCTCAGTAGTTGTGGCGCACGGGTTTAGTTGCTCCGTGGCATGTGGGATCTTCCCGGACCAGGGCTCGAACTCGTGTCCCCTGCATTGGCAGGCGGATTCTTAACCACTGCGCCACCAGGGAAGCCCCTGACCTCTGCCCTTTATTAAGCAAAGCAAGTCAGTCACTTACCCAGAGCTCAGAAATCTCTAAGTAAAATACAATGAACTGCTCAACTCTGATAATTGCCCTCAGAGGTGGGGCGAAACACAAGGGAAAGAGCGCTGGACGAGGAGTCATGACTAGTTCACTCTATTACTGGCTGTGTGACTTTGGGTAAGACCTTCACGTCTCTAGGCTTAGTTTCCTCTCTCTATAATGGGGATGGAGGAAGGCAGGGTTTGAAGGAGCTGATTTCTAAGATCCCTGAAATTCTATATTTACATGGGGGTTGTTGGATAGTTCATCAAATCCCCAAGATTAAACCCACATGGATTACAGAGAATTGGATGGATTACAGAGAATTGGAAGGCCAAGAGGTCAGCAATCCATCTGCAGACTACAAATTAAGGTTCAGGAAATGGGAGTTCCAGCTGAGCATATATTCTTTCCAGCTCGCCTTTTAAGAGTAGAATGGAAATCACCTTCTGGGTACTGACAAATATGGAGATACGTCCCACATCCTACAATTCTCCTTTCTCACTTTCTCCAAAATCTTAAAAGACCTCCATCTAAGTCAGTTGGAGCAAGCCCACTAGAATGTCCACACTGAATAAATGCTGCCTTCTGCAAGGTATTCCTTTTGGGAGTTTGAACAATTCTTCCAACGGGCCAGAAATTCCTCCCAGCATTTGTAACAGTCCTCTTGGGGAAGCAAACCAGCCTCATGATTTTGCCTTCACACCTTGGCTTTCATCTCAAGTGACAATTCTCAATTTGATCACCCATTGTGTTTTCTTTTTTTTTAAATTTTTTAAATTAATTTATTTATTTGGTTGTGCTGGGTCTTAGTTGCAGCAGGCGGGCTCCTTAGTTGCGGCTGGTGCGCTGCTTAGTTGTAGCATGCGACCTCTTAGTTGTGGCACGCATGTGGGATCTAGTTCCCTGACCAGGGATTGAACCCGGGTCCCTTGCATCAGGAGCGTGGAGTCTTAATCACTGTACCACCAGGGAACTCCCATCCATTGTTTTCTACACTTGGCCATTTCCAAAAATCATAGTCCTCCTTTAAAAAATGGAGGTTTGGGGGCTTCCCTGGTGGCACAGTGGTTGAGAATCTGCCTGCCAATGCAGGGGACACGGGTTCGAGCCCTGGTCTGGGAAGATCCCACATACCGGGGAGCAACTGGGCCCGTGAGCCACAACTACTGAGCCTGTGCGTCTGGAGCCTGTGCTCCGCAACAAGAGAGGCCCGCACACCGCGATGAAGAGTGACCCCCGCTTGCCGCAACTAGAGAAAGCCCTCGCACAGAAATGAAGACCCAACACAGCTAAAATAAATAAATAAATTTATTTAAAAAAATAAAAAAATTTAAAAATGGAGGTTTGGGACTCTCCTGGTGGCACAGTGGTTAAGAATCCACCTGCCAATGAGGGGGACACGGGTTCAATCCCTGGTCCAGGAAGATCCCACATGCCGCGGAGCAACTAAGCCTGTGCGCCACAACTACTGACCCTGCACTCTAGGGCCCTCCAGCCACAACTACTGAGCCCACGTGCCACAACTACTGAAGCCCACGCACCTAGAGCCCATGCTCCACAACGTGAGAAGCCACCGCAATGAGAAGCCCGTGCACCGCAAAGAAGAGTAGCCCCCGCTCACCGCAACTAGAGAAAGCCCGCGCGCAGCAACGAAGACCCAATGAAGCCAAAAATAAATAATTTAATTTTTTTTAAAAAATAGAGGTTTCCCCTCAAGGATGATGTTCAAGAGTATACACCCCACAATCCAAAAGACAGTTTCCTACAATGTTTTGAGGTGTGGAACCATCAGCAAGTGACAGAACAGCTTCTTCAGGAGGTCTCTTTTGAAGGGGCTGACACTTGTTGAATATCCTGAGGTGCTTATTTTTAAAAACCATCTCTGCTGCATGATCATCACATTTTCCCTTCTCTTTCTCAACCCTGGAAGGCTCTAAACTTTTTCCTTCACCAGTCTTCATCGGCCCTCCTCCTCCATCCCTGCCATCCCCTGGCCCAACTGTCCTCAGCCCAACTTTCTTCCCTGCCTGCAATTAGGCAAATGCCCAAGTTGCTGAATCTTCAAAATCTGTCTTCGATTGAAAGGTAGGCAGTGATGGGGGACTCTAATGGATCCTGGAAAACTGTCTCAGCAGTTCTTACTCCCAAAAGGCCCTTCTCTGGTTTTTAGGGCAAGGTGTCTGTCTTAGCCAAACATTTCAGAGGGTCCCAGAGACTCATTCCCACTAGGCATGGCACCAGAACCCTTCCTGCCTTGGTGGGGGTGGGAGGCTGGAGATCTGCTCTCCAGAGGCCCATGTTGCCAGGTGTTGTCAATCACCTACACTTCAAACATTGGACAGACACTACAGACAGCCTTCTCTTACCACCACCCTCCATCTTTTCCCAACTTTATAGTTTATAAATTACTCTTTCATGAGTTCTTGGACTCTTCTCCACTGTTTTACAGATGAGGAAACTGAGCCTCAAAGAAGTAAAGTGAAACATCCAAATTGATAACGTTAGCAAGTTAAAGGTCACTGTCAGATCTCTTGATTCCCCATCTCATTTTTTTGTTTGTTTTTAATTTTTTAGGCAGCGCCGTGTGGCATGTGGGATCTTAGTTCCCCTACCAGGGATCAAACCCGTGCCCCCTGCATTGGGAGCGCAGCATCTTAACCACTGGACCACCAGGAAGGCCCCTCATGCTTTTTTCAATGCAACAGAAATTGCTCACACCTAGAGTAACTCCTCATTCAGATAGTTATTTCCCCTAAGAGCCAAGGGTCTCTTTCTCAGAGACCCTCAGAAACTCAGACATAATGCTCACCCAACAATAAACGCAATCTGCCCACATCCAAGCACACAGACCTATAGACCCAGTTTTAAGGCTCTGCCCTCTGCCCCAAGGTGTCTCTCTCATAGAATCCCCTCCCCAGTGGCTGCTTAGAGTCAGCGAAGGAGGTGTGTCTTTAGACAGAGGAGCAGAATCTGTCTCTGACTCCTCCAAGAAGGGGTCCTGGAAGGAAGAAGCCCCTTCCTCAGCGTCTGTTCTAGGAGTCCCACCCCCGCCCCTCCCCTACCTGCCAAGAGCTGCATCCAGGCGCAGATCTTGTAGACCGTGGCCGTGTTGCAGAAGAAGAAAAGAGCAAAGCAGGTGATGCAGCCGAGGATCAGCACCATGGAGAGCAGCACGAAGAAGGCGGCCGCCTTGAAGGCGCCGGACGGGATAGTGCTGAAGTCGGTGAACGAGCCGCGGCAGGTGAGCTCGCGGCCCGCCAGCCCGCTGCCCACACAGTAGTGGAAGAGGCCGAAGTAGCCAGGCTTGGGGGTGCTCACGCTGTCGCCCACCCAGTAGGGCTGGATGAAGACCACCACGTTGATGATGGCGAAGCAGATGGTGAAGATGGCCCATAGCACACCGATGGCCCGCGAATTCCGCATGTAGTGCTCGTGGTAGAGCTTGGAGGCCTCCTGCGAGGGCAGCATGGTGCCCGGGGGCGGGGCCGGCGGCGGCTTGCGGGGGCCGCCGGCCCGGGACCGACCGCCGGGCTGCCGGGCGGGAGCTGGGGACGCACGCGAGAAGCGACCCTGAGCCAAGGAACCCGCGAGGGCGGGGCCTGAGGCGGAGCTGAGGGGACCCGGGGGCTGGTATGGAGGAGCTAGGAGGGGTTCATGAGAGTACTGGGAAGGTGTCAGGGTAGGGGGAGACTGGCAAAGATCTCCAATTCGGGGACATAGGAAGAGGCCATGTGAAAGTTGGGGGGCTGGGATGAGGGAGCTGGAAGGAGCATAGGAGAGCTGGAGGCGGGGCGCTAGAAAGTGGTTACGGTGGCGTTGGGGAGGGGGCTTGGGGGCTGGTACCGGCGAAGTAAGAGGGGACCGTGGGGAGATGGAATGGAGGCTGGAGACCGGCAGCGGAGAATTAGCAGCGGGGTTTTACAGGGAGCTCGGAAGGGAATCTGGGGGCTGGTGTTCGGGGTAAAAGGAGGTCTGGTATTGGGTGTCTAGAAAGGGGCTGTGGAGAGGGGGGTGGGCGCTTCTACGAGGGGGTAAGAAGGGGATGTAAGGGGCTAGTGCCAGGGGACTGGGAAGGTGATATGGGGGCTGGGACAGGGAGGGCGAAGTGCAGGAACCAGGATGAGGCTAGAGGGACATCGGGGGCCGGGGCCGCAGGGTCTGAACACGGGGCGGGGGGGGTTGGGAGGGTCCCTCCGAAGACAGGGCTGGGGGGAGCCTAGGTTTGGCGGGCCAGGGCTACAGGGAGAGAGGTTTTCCAGGCCAAGGGGATGAGGGACAGGCGCCGGCAGGCAGCCCGAGCCGCGAGGGGCGGGCAGTGGGCAGGGGCTGTCCCCGGGGCGCGGGGGAGCGGCCGGGCCCGGGTAGGGCCAGGGGTTGGGGGGTGGGGGGGGCGGCTGCCGCGCGCCCAGGCCGGACGCGCGCGGAGGCTGCGGCCGCGGGAAGGGGGTGCGGGGAGACCAACCTGGGCCCGGTCCGGAGCAGTGGGTCCGGGACTGGCACGGCCTAGGCGCCGCGGCTCGGCGCTCCGAGCGGTGGCTTCCCGGGCCCAGGCGGCGGCCTCGGCGCGGCCTCCATCTTGCTCGGGCTCTCCCCGGGGCGCGCTCCCGCGCGGAGGCGCGAGCTCTCGGGCACCGGCGCGGCCCGACGGAGGCGCGTTCTTGCCGCCGGCGTGCGGGGCGGAGCGGAACAGGAAAGGGAGCTCGGGTGTCTGCCAGTCCCGGAGAGGGGTCGGCACGGTCCCTGGGGTCCCCCAGCCGGAGCAGTAAGCCTCCGCCACAGTAAGGCCTTCTAATTCGGGGGACCCCCTCCTTCCGGCCGGAGCTGTGCCATTGTGGGGCCACGCAAAGCCCATGGGAACGGGGGAGGGGCAGAACAGGGTGCTAGTTCACAGCGTTTGAACTGATGCCTCGCTCCCAAATTACCGGGGGTACAGCCTACCACAGTGTCTCTCGAGTGGCACCGTTACGCTTCCAGTCCTTTGGGTCTTGGAGGCGTTGAAGGTTCCCAGAGTCTCCTAGGAAATTGCCAGCACCTCTGGGAGAGGGAACCTCCTAAACTGTTAGCGGCCCACGCCCGCGGTGGGGATTCGTTGGCCGCCAGTGTGTGGAGCTGGGCCTGGAGAGCGGGACCCGGGGTGAGTATGGGGAACAGGAGAAAAGGAGGCTGGGAACGTGTTGGTTTCTCTCCCTACCCTCTCCCAGTGCCTGGCATGAAGCGGACACATCAGGAGGGTGTGTTAAAGAACAGAGCGTACCGGTCCAGGCAGTTCGCGGTTAGGCCCGAGAATACGAGGGGACACTCCAAGGGAGCCAGTGCAGGTCATTTCTTCCCTGCAGTGAAATACCTTTTGGCTTAGGATCTGCCAAGATGATCTGGGTTGGCATCCAGAAAACTCTGACTACTACGTAACTGTCTCCGTGACCTTGCGCTTGCTCTCTGAACCTCTGTTTCCCCTTCTGTAAAGTGAGCAGGTTAAGCCCCACTTCACAGGTGTTGAGAGGTAGTGAAAATAATCTCTGTTAGTAGGTTCCAAATGCTGGACCATACACAGGTATCAGTCTGGTGAAATTTAGATCTATCTGCAAAAAAACACACATAATTATCATCATGTGAGGTTGCCACCTGTCTTTTTTCCTGGGGTAGAGGGACTGTTTTTTTTGTTTTGTTTTGTTTTGTTTCTGAGATGAAGTACTTCCTGCCTTCCTGGTATAAAAAATTCCATTTTTTAAAGAAATGATGATGATAGTTAATGGCAGTTGTTTTCCGCCTCCCCCCACCCCCCGCCGTGGCCCTATTTGGCAAAATAAGAAACAGGCAGTGTTATTTCCTTCCTAAATTAAAAAAAAAAAAAAAAATGTGCAGTCCCCCACAATTTGGGGACCACAGACCCATGTGAAGTCATCTCACCTGAGACAGTATGCTCAATCAATTTGGTTTCCCCTTCCTCTGGTTCCTTGAAGAGGCGTCCAGGCTGTCTCCTGAGAACCCTAAGATCCCAGAAGCATGAGCTGGAAGGGGCTGTGAAGAGAGTCTCATTCTACACCTTCTCCCACTTGACAGATGGAGAACAGAGGCCAAAGAGGGGGATTGACTTGTACAAAGAGGTGAGTCCATCCTGCCAATTCAAGTGATCAACCTGATTCATTAATTTTTTTCATCCACCCAATAAATATGTGATAGGCTCCTGCAGTGTGCCAGCACAGTACTATGCTAGGCCCTGGGAGAAGATGGTGGGTAAAACAGATGTGGTCCCTGCCCTCCTGGAGCTCACAGCTTCATGGGGAGACAGAAGGTGCTGGCAAGAGGGGGGAGGGAAGTCATCCTCAAAGGGCACCTCAAAGTCTCCTTCTGTGGGTGGTCCTGGTGTGGATACTGTTCTGAATATAAGTTACCAGAGCCAGAAGTTCCATCTTTTCTCCTTATTCTGCCATGAATTATTGTCTTTTTTCCTATCCTGATGAGCCAAGCTAGGCACTCCAGGAAAAAAATCACAGAAGTCCACTTACTACTCTCTCTCCAGGGAAGAACTGAGAGTTCTTGCTAAGATGGGCCCCCAGCTCCTCACTGGTTGCTCTGTTCTAGCTCTGCGGAGCGATGACACCCTGGAGAGAGCTGCCTGCCACCCACACCGCTTCTGACATCAGTACTTTGTCTTTAAAGAAACTCCTTTCCCCCTCACTCAGGCCTTGGATTTGGTGAGACTCACCCTAATCCTCACCAGAGTGGGGCAAATGATCAGGCCTGGACAATGAACATACTCCATTGTTCTAGACACAATGATTGGCTCATAAGCCAATCCAAATAGTTGAGAATGATATCCAGATCATTTGTTGCAGTTTACAAGAAAGAGATTGTTCCCCTTTTACTGAGTTTGTTGAGCTGGGGCTTCAGCTTCAACCACAGGGGGGCATCTTTGACACCCCAAGCAGAGAGATTGTCTAAGAATAAAGTGAACACAAAGAGAAGCTAAGAAATGGAGAGAGACAGTCCTGGTGACATAATTTGAGCACCTGGATCCATCCTTGCCTGAAGACCTGCTTCTGGATTGTTCTGTTAGGTAGACCAATGAATTCAGTTTTTGCTGAAGCCAGTTTGAGTTGGGTTTTTGTCACTTCCAGTCAAAATAGTCCCAAATAATTTACCTACATCTCCCTCAACCCGGGCTGGTGTACTGGATTATTTATATTGTAGAAAAATGCCTGAAAGGGTGAGCTACTCCTGACATATTGGAACGCAAAGACAAGAATTTGAGGAGCATCTCTGCCACTGTGTGACCTAGGACGGTGATGCTACTCCTCACAGCCTCATTTTCTTCATTTATAAAATAGAGAAAAACGTCCTTCCTTCCTACAGATGTTATGAGGATCAAGAGAGAGAATGCATGGCAAAGAGCTTTGTAAACTGAAAATGGCTTTATAAATGTAAGTGATTGTCATTAAATTTTAATAAGTGGCTTGCCCAAGGAGTAGAAATTACAGTGGTATTGAAGGCACTCGCAGATCTATAAGTAGCTGGGACAGAATGTCTCCTCGTTTTCACGACTAACCTTGGAGCAGTTACAGAAAGGAAGTCTGAGAACTCTCCACAGGAAGAACAGAACAGAACAGTTGTGAGCTCAAGTTGGGGACTATTGACCATAAGGCAAAGATGATCCTGGACTGAGCACCTGGATGAGAGAAGCCCCCAGGGCACTTCCAGCCAGTATCCTAGCAGAGAAAGATTTGTGACTTGTCAGATACCCTTACGCCTAAAGTAAGTGTTCAGTTACATTGAACGGTTATTAAGCTCTTACAGCATTCTAGGTCCCCTGATCTTTGCTTTAGATATACTGTCTCATTTAATCTTCACAGTAACCCTAAGAGGTAGTGTTATGGGCTGGAGTATATCCCTCTCCCCCACCCCCAAATTCATATGTTCAAGTCCTAACTTCCAATACCTCAAAATGTGACTGTTTGGAGATAGGGCCTTTAAAGAGGCGATTAAGGTAAAGTGAGGTGATATGGGTGGGCCCTAATCCAGTATCACTGGTGTCCTTTTAAGAGGAGATTAAGACAGAGACTAGATGATGACCATGGGGGACATAGCAAGAAAGGAGCCACCTTCTGAGGGGCCTCAGAAGAAATCAAACTTGCTAACACCTTGATCTTGGACTTTTCGCCTCCAGAACAGTGAGAAAATAAATTTCTGTTGTTTAAGCCACGCAACTTGTAGTATTTTATAATGGTAGCCCTAGCAAACTAATACAGATATGTACTGTTTTACACATGAGGACAATGAGGTATGCCCATTTTACAGACGAGGACACAGAAGTTAAATTACTTCCCCAGGAACTTCCCTGGCAGTCCAGTGGTTAAGATTCTGCACTTCCACTTCAGGGGGCACAGGTTTGATCCCTGACTGGGGAAGTAAGATCCTGCGTGCTGTGAGGCGTGGCAAAAAAGAAAAAAAAAATTACTTCCCCAAAATCACACCTCTAGCAAGTGAAACAGCTGATATTTATCCCTAGGTGGAGCCCACATTCTTAACTACCATGCTGTATAGATTATTCTGTAGAGTGGATTCAATTCTTCTCAACCACCCAGGTTTCCTTTTTATGTCCGTATCATGTGGTTACTGGCATCAGACCATCTGGGTTCAAGTCTCAGCTCTTCATTCCTTGGATTATAAGCTGTAAGGATGCTACATGTTCACCGTCCCATGGCAAAGACCAAGAGAATGGGCCAACATATCCTCAGAGAGATGAAGAGTTTCTTTTTTTTTTTTTTTTTTTTAATGGCTGCGTTGGGTCCTAGTTGCTGTGTGCGGGCTTTCTCTAGTTGCGGCGAGCGGGGGCTATTCTTCGTTGCGGTGTGCGGGCTTCTCATCACAGTGGCTTCTCTTGTTGCTCAGCATGGGCTCTAAGCGTGCAGGCTTCAATAGTTGTGGCACTAGGGCTCAGCAGTTGTGGCTCGCGGGCTCTAGAGCTCAGGCTCAGTAGTTGCGGCACACGGGCTTAGTTGCTCCATGGCATGTGGGATCTTCCTGGACCAGGGCTCGAACCCGTGTCCCCTGCATTGGCAGACGGATTCTGAACCACTGCACCACCAGGGAAGTCCGAAGAGGTTCTTAATACTTATAAGAGCCTGTGGCGAAAGTTATGCCTGTCATTCTATGGTTTTCTTAAATCCCCCTCTTTTCTTTACAATGGTTTGAATTAGTTTTCTGTCTCATGTCCCTGAAAGAGTCCTAAGGAAGGCCGTTTCTTTCTCTTTCTCCCTCAAACTCACACACTAAATCTTGCTCTTTGACTTGATAAGTCATTCATTCCTTCAACCACTCAGCTAGTAAGTGTCAGTGACATCTTCTACTTGACAGGTCCTTTGCTAGGCAGTGGGGACACAAAGATGAGGAAGACCCGATCCCTGCCCTGGAGGAACTCACTATCTAGTGCAGGAACAAGGAAACAGATGGAGTAGAGTTAGGATGACAGAGGTTCACTCAGAGATTTTCAAAGCCATGTGAAGGGGCTCACTGGAGCTGTGATATTGAATGAGTCATTCAACTTTTGGAATCTCAGTTGTTTCATCTATAAAGAGGACATCATTAAAAAATATGTATTCTTTCATGGGTGATGAAATAATGGGCTCTATACTTGAAACAAACTTTACGTGTGAAGAATTGTTCATTCAATAGCAAGATGCCTTCATAGCTGTACCATGTCTCATCTGGGAAGTATCTGTTTTATTCAGAAATCTTGGGTTGCAAATGACAGAGACCCAATAAAAACTGGCATAAGCAGGAATAGGTTCCAATAGGATCCAGCAGCTCCTGTGATAGGGTTGGGAGACAACATCTACCCATGGACCCTGCTTTTCCATCTGTGGTTGGCTCCATGCCCAGGCAAGATCTTCCCAAGCCATGGCAAGATGGGTTTGCTAGCTTTGTGGTCAGAGAATGTGGTCTGTGTGACACTCATACTTTGGAGTCTGTGGAATATCCCTTTGAGGCCTAGTACATGGTTCATTTTCATAAATGTGCTTTCAAAGAATATGCTCTCCCTGTTAATGGAAGGAAGTTCTTTCTATGTCTGTTAGCTCAAGTCTGTTAATTGCATTGTTCACATTTTGTAGATCATTACTCTTTTTTTTTTTCTGTCTGCTTGATCCATGCATTTCTGAGAAGTGTGTTAAAATCTCCCATTATGATTGACTAAGAAAGGAGATGAGAGAATTTTATGGAATGATGGTAATGTTCTGTATCTTGCGTGGAGTTTAGGTTACACAGATATATGCAGTTGTCAAAACTCAGCAAATACACACTTAAGATTTGTGTATTTTGTTGTATATAAAATTCATTTCAAAAGAAAAAATTGCAATCAGATATTCGACCTTATTTAATGAAGTCTTTAAGGGAAAAGGAACTGAATTTACTTTGAAATGCATGCAAAATAAGATGGCTTAATAAATGAATAGAAAGATGGAGAGATTGATAGACCTGTGAAAAAGCAAATACAGAGTAAAACTGTTATTGGTAGAATTAGACAGTAAGTATTTGGATGTATGCTCTAAGATTCTTCCAGCCTGTGGTACATTGGAAATTTTTCATTAAAAAATGTTGGGGAGGAAAATCTCCCATTATGATTGCTGATTTACCAGTTTCTCCTTGTGAGTCTATTGATTTTTTGCTACATATATTGAGATGAAGTTATTATTATAGATGCATACTAGCATTCTTTTGACTAGTATTTCCCTGAAGTATAGTCTTTCATCTTTAGTCTTTCTGTCATTATGTTTTTGGAGTATCTTTTGTAAAAATCAAAAAGCTTCATAAAAAAAAATCCAATATTAAAGTCTCTGTCTTATAATAGGTAAACATTGATCTGTTTACATTTATTGTGATTATTGATCAATGTGAACTTATTTCTACCATCTAATTTTGTGTTTTACATTTACTATGCTTTCTCTATGCATCTTTTTTCTCCTTCCAAGCCTTCTATTTTAATGGTTTAGTTTTCTTTATTCTTGGTTTTTTCTTCTCTTAGTTTGGAAGATCTGTAATTCATACTTTGTGAGACACTTCCCACGAGAATCCTCTTGTTTTTCAATACCAGAACATCACACAAGTATCTTACCTCTCAACGCAACATTTTCTGACCAATATTTAGATAAGAAAATTTTATATTTACATCCCTAAAACTCAGCACAATGTTTTAAACAGAACTCAGTGTAGGAAATAGCTCAAGCAATATTCCAGCCACTATTGGTAGAATATCAGAATGAAGTGTTCTTTGTAAATTTTGCCTCCACATCAACAAAATGGGTGTGCATCTGAGATGTTGGTGCTAAGGGAAGTATCATGGTATCGGGCTGTTACACACAAGGCTCTCGTTTGCTAACAGCAGCATCATTTATTTGGTGGTTAGGAAGCAGTGGTTTCTGGTTTTGCTTTTTGTGTGTAGTAAAATATACATAACAAAACTTTTTTAACCATTTTTAAGTGTACATTCAGTGGCATCAAGTACAATCACAATGTGCAACCATCACCACTTCCATTTCCAGAACTTTTCCATCATCTCAAACAAACTCTGTACCTATTAAACAATAACTCCCTATTTCTTCTGTGTCCCCCAGCCCCTGGTAACCTCTGTTCTACTTTCTGTCTATGAATTGGCCTATTCTAGGTACCTTATCCAAGTGGAATCATACAATATTTGTCCTTTTGTGTCTGGCTTATTTTCCTTAGCATAATGTTTCCCAGGTTCGTCCATGTTGTAGCATGTATCAAAATTGTATTCTTTTTTAAAGTTAATATTTCATTTTATGTATATAATATATTTTGTCTATCCATTTATCTGTTGATGGACATTTGTGTTGTTTCTACCTTTTGACTATTGGGAATAACACTGCTATGAACGTTGGTGTACAAATAACCATCTGAGTCCCTGCTTTCAATTCTTTTGGCTATATACCTAGAACTGAAATTGCTAGATCATATGGTAATCCTATGTTTAACTTCTTGAGAAACCACCAAACTGTTTTCCACAGCAGCTGCACGATTTTACATTCCCACCAGCAGTGCCAAGCGTTCTAATTTCTCCACATCCTTGCCAACACTTGTTATTTTCTGTTTTGTTTTAATTGTCATCTTACTTGCTATGAAGTGGTATTTCATTGTGGTTTTAATTTGCATTTCCCTAATGACTAGGGATGTTAAACATCTTTTCATGGACTTATTGATGTTCATACATCTTCTTTGGAGAAATGTCTATTCACAGCCTTTCTTCATTTTTGGATTGGGTTGCTTGTTTGTTGTTGAGTTGTAGGAGTTCTTTATATTCTCAGAATATTAATCTCTTATCAGATATGTGATTTGTAAATATTTTCTCCCATTCAGTGGGTTGTCTTTTCACTCTCTTGTTAGTGTCCTTTGATGCACAAATGTTGTAAATTTTGATGAAGTCAGATTTATCAATTTTTTCTTTTGTTGCCTGTGCTTTTGTGTCATATCCAAGAAATTATTGCCAAATACAATGGCGTAAAGCTTTTCCCCTGTGTTTTTTTCTAACAGTTTTATAGTTTTAGCTCTTATGTTTAGGTCTTTAATCTATTTGAGTTAATTTTGGTACATGGTATAAGGTAAGGGTCCAACTTCAATCTTTTGTATGTGGCTATCCAGTTGTCCCAGTACCATTTATTGAAAAGACTGTCTTTTCCCCCATTGAATGGTTTTGGCATCCCTGTTGAAAATCAACTGACCATATATGTGTGGCTTTATTTCTAGGCTTTCTAGTCTATAGTCTGTTCTGTTGGTCTGTATGTCTATCTTTATGTTGGTACTATACTGTTTGAAGGAAGCAGTGGTTTTAATCGTATTAAATCTTTTGTTTTTTTCATTTTTTTCTTCCATTTTAATGAACACTTTACAAAGTATAAAATATACTATCTCTTTTGGGGGGAACATTAGGTACTTTTTTTTTCTCCGTCATACAGTACATGAATCTCAAGGGTTTTGTGTTTCTTCAAGAAAGAAAGAAAGTGTGAGGGCCTGTGGTACAGGGCTGCCTAGTTCTCCCCTCGCCCAGACTTGGGACAGATGTAAGTGCCGCTGCTACTGCTGGTTAATCATATTAAATCTTAATACAATAGACTGTTGCTTGTGTACAGGTGTTTCACTGTATTTTATTTATGTTTTAGGAAATTGTTTGGGGTTTGGTGTTGACACATCATGCATTATAATTTTTCCCATTTAAAATAATGGGAACTACACTTCCTTCTGGTCTGTGTTTTCACACAGAACATCTGATTTCTAACACAGATTACTGATGTTAAGCAAGAGATGCCTGTATTTTATTTCTGTCCTTTATTGGTTACCCCTACATTTTTAAACAGAGATACCTAACATAATATCTAAAGTAAATTAAGATTTCTATACTCCTCCTATGCAAAAATGGATCTTAGAATATTTTAACTTAGAATCATATTCTTCCATCTTTGTTGTTGTTGTTACCTATATATTTTTAGTTCCATCTTCTAGTTAAGCTCCCCAAAGTATAATTTTTGAAAGTCAGTTTTATTGAGGTATAATTTATTTTTAAATTTTTAAAATTTTTATTTATTTTATTTATTTTATTTTTTTATTTTTTGGCCGTGCCACGTGGCATGTGGAATCTTAGCTCCCCGACCAGGGATCAAACCCTATGCCCCCTGCAGTGGCAGGGCGGAGTCTTAACCACTGGACCACCAGGGAAGTCTCAGAGGTATAATTTATTTTATTTTATTTATTTATTTGCTGTTCAGACAACACTTTATTGATTAATAGACAAAAAACAGCCAATTTCAGTGGTACACACAGGAACAGATCACTAATAGGGAAAGTCAATACAACATCTTCCTTGTACATCTACCAGGTAAAAGCCACCATGCTACAACTTAAGAGCTCTGAACTTCAGGTCTCCAATGACCTTGGTTTTGAATCCCAGCTCTCACATATAAGACTTGAGGAGAGCCATGGATCCCTGTACCTCTCTATTTTCTGAGGATGAAATGTCAATCACAGTGCCTGCCATGTGATCGTGAACATTATTGGGCATTTTAGGGATAAATTTCACAGTGTAAGGAGTGACCCAGTTCCTGCTTTTATGAGAGAGACAGACAGACAGAGGATTGTTGGGAGAAACAAGTTTAAAACAAGTTCAGTATAAGCACAGTAAATGACATACAAAAGGTGCTCTGGTGAGGAAGCAGGGATCAGCATTTTGGGGTACCTAGGCAGTGCCAGATACTTTAAGAGAATATGTGACAGAGGGAGAGGTCACAACTGGTTGAGAGGGAAGAAGAAACCCAGGAAGGCTTCCTAGAGCAGGGAGCATTTGAAATGAGCCTTGAAGGATTAACAGGATTTCAGTAGCCTGGTGGCCCAACATAGATCTTTTAAAGCATAGGCTCATCCAGGAAGAATTGCCAGAGGATTAAACCTCATGCTGAGTTCAATCAAAAATCACCACTGGAGTGTGAAAGGAACTTTCCTAATTAAGCAATTCTAGAACATTCCCAACTCTTGACTGCATGAGCAGTGGTGGGGAACCGTCTTATCCGGGCTTGCTGGTAAGATGCCTTCTCCACAGACGGTGACCAGGGTGGCCTGGAAAAGGGCATAGGGGTCTGACATGGAGCAACATACCTTGGTGTGCTGTACCCCACAGTGGGTGGGTATCAGCGAACACCACCCAGGAGACTCGAGTATCCCGGAGCTGCAGCGCTTTAGAACAGACTGAAGATGTTTACAGTGAAGGGTAAAGAATGTGCCATCTAGATTAGTTTCATTGCAGCTCATACGTGGAAACTGGATAGACTGGGCAGCTGTCCATCCCCTGGGGGTCTGGATATCTCACTCCATGTGATACCGACCAGGGTTCTTGGCCTTCCTCAATCAATAGAAATTGATCAGAGGCCAGACAAGAAATTCAGGCAAGGTCAGAGGTATAATTTAGATACAATAAAATTCATTCACTTCAGTATTGACAGACACATAGAGTTGTGTGTGACCACTGCCACAATTAAAATACAGAACAGTTCCATCACTCCCCAAAATTCCCTACTTTCCCTCTGATGTTGGCTCCTCACCCCACCCTGAACCCTGGACAACCACTTGTTTGTTTTCTTTTTTTTTCTTGTTTTTATTTTTAATTTTTATTTTATGTTGGACTATAGTTGATTTACAATGTTGTGTTAGTTTCAGGTGCACAGCAAAGTGATTCAGTTATATATATATATATATTCTTTTTCAAATTCTTTTCCCATTTAGGTTACTACAGAATATTGAGTAGAGTCCCCTGTGCTGTACAGTAAGTCCTTGTTGGTTATCAATTTTAAATATAATAGTGTGTATATATCAATCCCAAACTCCCACCACTTGTTTGTTTTCTTTCCCTGTGGGTTTTGCCTTTTCAACAATGTCACATAAATGGAATCATGCAGTATGTACCATTTTCAGTCTAACTTCTTTAAGTTGGCATAATGCATTTGCAATTCAACCATGTTGTTGGGTGTATCAGTAGTTGGTTTCTTTTAGTTGCTATGTAGGGATCCATTGTAGAGATGAACCGTAGTTTATCTATCTGTTCACCAATTGAGGGCCATTTGGATTGTTTCCACATTTTGAAAATTATAAATAAGTCTACTCTAAACATTCATGTATAGGCTTTTGTATGAATATAAGTTGTCACTTCTCTAAGGTAAATACCTAGGAGTGAGATTGCTAAGTCATATGATAAGTATATATTTAACTTTATAAGAAACTGACGAACAGTTTTCTAGAGTGGCTGTACCACATTGCATTCCCACCAGCAATGTATAAGTGTTCTAGTTGTTCCTCATCTGCACTAGAACTTGGTACTTTTTTTTGTTAATTTGAGCCATTTGAGTGGCTTTTAATTTACATTTCCCTAATGACTAATGATGTTGGGCATCTTCTCATGTGCTTATTTGCTTAACTAGTGAAGTGTCTGTTCTAATCTTTTGCCCATTTTCTGTTGGGCTGTTGGTTATCTCATTATAAAGTTTTGAGAGTTCTTTATATATTATGGATAGAAATCCTTTATTAGATATGTGTTTTGTGAATATTTTCTCCTAATTTGTGGCTTATCTTTTCATTCTCTTAACAGTATCTTTTGAAGAACAAAAGTTCTTAATTTTGATGAAGGCCAATTTATCATTTTTTATTTTATGGATTATATTTTTTATATAATATCTAAGAAATTTGTGCTTGATCTAGGTAATAAAAATTTTCCTCTAAGTTTCCTTTCAGAAGTTGTATAGTTTTAATCTTTACATATAAGTCTATAATCCATTTTGAGTTAATTTTTCTTTATGATGAGAGGTTAGGGTTGAGGTTCATTTTTTGCATATGTACATCCAGTTGTTCTGGCACTACTTGTTGAAAAGACTATCTTTTCTCCTTTGAATAACCTTTGCACCTTTGTCAGAAATCAATTGAATCACATTGAGATACCTCTTCACAACCACTAGGGTAGCTAAAATTAAAAAGACAGATAATAACAAGTATTAATGAGGATGGAGAAATTGGAACCCTCATACATGGATAGTAGGAGTACAAACTGGAGGGAATTCCCTGGTGGTCCAGCGGTTAGGACTCTGCAGTTCCACTGCAGGGGGCACGGGTTCCATCTCTAGTTGGGGAACTAAGATTCCGCAAGCCGTGCAGCGCGGCCAAAGAAAAAAGAATACAAAATGGAAAGAAATTTGGAAGTTTCTCAAAATGTTAAACATAGTATTATCATATGACCCAGCAATTACAGTCCTCACATAGGAGAACAGTGACTAGGTTACGACCTCAAATCTGAGACATAGGAAGGCTATAAGAAGCAGAGGTGGTTGCTCCTGGGAAACTCTCAAAGACTAGCAGATGCCATAGAAACACATTCCCACATTTGTTCTAACCTGACCATCTGGAGCTTTACATACCCTAAACATGCATAGTTTAACTTAATTTAGGGGCAAGTGAGTGCTCTCCATGTGTTCCAAGCTCAAGGTCTTCCTAAGAGAAATGAAAACATAAGTACACAGAGAAACTTGTGCATAGGGATTTCCCTGGTGGTCCAGTGGCTAAGACTCCACGCTCCCAATGCAGGGGGCCGGGGTTCGATCCCTGGTCAGGGAACTAGATCCCACATGCATACCGCAACTAAGAGTTCGCATGCCACAGCTAAGGAGCTCACGTGCTGCAACTAAGGAGCGGGCAAGCCGCAACTAAGGAGCCCGCCTGCTGCAACTAAGATCCGGTGCAACCAAATAAATAAATAAGTTTTTTTAAAAAAAAGAAAGAATGGATAAATTCCTAGAAACATACAACCTGCCAAGACTGAATGATGAAGAAATAGAAAATCTGAACAGACCGATAGTAACGAGATTGAAAAAGTATTCAAAAATGTCCCAACAAAGGAAAACACAGGACCAGGTGCCTTTATGGGTAAATTCTACCAAACATTTAAGGAAGAATCAATGCCCATCCTTTTCAAACTCTTCCAAAAAATTGAAAGGGAGGGAATACTACCAAACTCATTTTATGAGGACAGCATTACCCTGATACCAAAGCTAGATCAGGATACTCCAAGAAAAGAAAATTGCAGACCAATATCCCTGATGAATACAGATGCAAATATTCTCAACAAAATACTAACAAACTGAATTCAACACTTCATTAAAAGGACCATACATCGTGATCAAGTGGTATTTATCTCTGGGATGCAAGGATGGCTCAACATATGCAAACCAATAAATATAATACACCATATTAATGGAATGAAAGATAAGAACCATATAAGCATCTCAATACATGCAGAAAAAACATTTGACAAAATTCAACATCCTTTCATGATGAAATCTCTCAACAGATTTGGTATAGAAGGAACATACCTCAACATAATAAACGCCATATATGACAAATTTATAGCTAACATAATACTCAATGATGAATGGTTGTAGCAAAGATTAAGGATTCTCATCTTAACTTTGTGACTCGACAATGACAGCAAGGAACCGAGAACTTTCCATCTTTCCTCTCTGCAGTGCATCTGTAATATTCTTTATTATGGTCACAAGATGGCAGCAGCAGACATGGCCATGCCCAGAGTAAAGGAAGGGGGCTTTTCCTCTCATGCCTCTCTTTCTATTAGGGAGGATAATCTTCCCCAGAGTCCCTTTGCAAACTTTCCCTCAGTTCCCAATGGCCAGGACTCAGTAACCTGCCTATATCCACAAGAGAGGCTGGAAAAATGAATGTGAGCGTTCTCCACTCTCTGTAGTGGTAAGTGGGCTCTTCCAATGGTGAAGAAAGGACAAGTTGGAGTTGGAAATGGTTTTTTGGTAGGCAACATTTCCAAACAGTTCTAGTAGTGTAGACCGGGAGAAAAGATAGTTTGTTACCAACTCAGTCTACCATATAGGCTGAAATTCAGTATTACTTTTATAATTAGAATAAAATAGGACTAATTTACTTTTTTTAAGACTCTGTCCCAAGAGTCCCAGCCATTTTACACAGGTGCGTCCCTGCTGCAGACCATGGTGTACACCTTGACCTGGGAGGGGAGTCAGTCTTTAACTCAAGTGAGTTGAAACGTCCCGATCATTAACTTCTTTTCAAAAAAATCAAAACTTCACTAAGCTTCCTTATAGCTGATACCTTATGAAAAAAGTGATAATTTATCTTAAAGAAAGATTGAGGAGTCAAAATAGTTATTTTTCTCACTTGCAGTATAAACTTAACAGCTATAGTTTAATTATGGATAAGATGGACATTTCCAGTAAATGTGTTATGATGAGTTCCCAGGGCTTGGTTGGACTTCATACTGCTTCTCTTCTCTGAAGGTCTTTTCTACATTCCTATGAAGGATAATTCTTATTCCTATAAACAGCCAACGTTGGATTTTTTTCTGAAGTGTCAAATATCATCCTGGTTTGGAAAAAAAAAATTAAAAAGGACCAAAGAGCTATACAACTAAAAGAATCCCAAAAATAAAATTTAGTTTACTAATAAAAAGAAAATAAAGAAAAAGAATCCCAGCCATGTTGACTAACCTCCCTGCCATTCTCTCTAGCAAGAAATCCAACCTATTTAGAAAGCCCAACTGATTTGAATGTCATTTTGTGCAACAAGGAAAAAACAACGAAAACATTTGTTCTTGACTGCCATGTGTTGGGTCTGTATAATATGTATTGCCTTTAATCCTTTTGATGACCAATGACAAAGATGCCAGTGTCCCCACTTTACAGATGAGGAAACTGAGACTTAGAGAACAGAAGTGCCTTGCTCGGGCATTCCCTGGCTGTCCATTCACTGCCAGCCCGGGTTCAATCCCTGGTCTAGGAACTAAGATCCTGTGCAGCGCAGCCGGGGAAAAAAAAAAAGTGCCTTGCTCAAGGTTACACAGCCTGGAAACCCAGCACAGCCAGGTCTGCCTGACTCCAACGTCCATGCACTTTTCTTTGGGGATTCATCCCAGTTATTTGTAAGGATAGACTTGACAATCAGAAATGTAATTTCCTGGACTTCAACTGGGCCAAAAAAATCCATCTTGAAGTCAGAAGTCATGAGAGTGGGGCTTGTTATTACATAATCCACCAGACAGGCCCTTGATTAACAATAGTGAAACTCTACCCAGAATCTTTCTGGGGGTACCATTTGGCAATTTTTTTAAAAATGTGTATTTATTTATTTATTTATTTATTTATTTATTTTGGCTGCATCAGCTCTCAGTTGCAGTGCTCAGGCTCTTCGTGGCGGCACGTGGGCTCCTCTCTAGTTGTGACGCACGGGCTCAGTAGTTACGGTGTGCAGGCTTAGTTGTCCCATGGCATGTGGGATTTTACTTCCCCGACCAGGGATTGAACCTGTGTCCCCTGCATTGGAAGGTGGATTCTTAACCACTGGACAACCAGGGAAGTCCCACCATTTAGCAGTATTAAATTGAGGACATATATTAGTCTGGCTGAAGAGTTAATTCCTTCTCTGATTCAGGCAGCTGTCCTGGGAGAGATGTCAACTGGGAACTCAGCCTCCTGGTTCAGATTTTCTGCAGATGAGATTCCAGAAGAGCAAACTTTGCCAGAGCATCTAAATTGCTCTTCCTCGGCATTCCACCCACTGGATTGCTGTTTACCCTCTGCCTTCCCTACAAGACGGTGAATAGCAAAGCTCAAGGATCCACCACTCACTCCCAGGCCTTGCCTGGTGCCTGGCACATAGTAGCACTCCATATAAACTTGGTTAGTTAGTTGATTGATTAACAAATCATTGAAAGTGGTAGTGTTCTCCTCCTATACTGTTGGTGGGAATGTAAGTTGATGCAGCCACTGTGGAAAATAGTATGGAGGTTCCTCAGAAAACTAAAAATATGGGACTTCCCTGGTGGTCCAGTGGTTAAGACTCCATGCTTCCACTGCAGGGGGCACAGGTTCCATCCCTGGTCAGGGAACTAAGATCCTGCATGCCGTGCGGCACAGCCAAAAAAAAAGGAAAAAAAAAGAAAAAGAAAACTAAAAATAGAATTACCATATGATCTAGCAATCCCACTCCTGGGCATATATCCTGACAAAACTATAATTCAAAAAGATACATGCACCCGTATGTTTATAGCAGCACTATTCATAATAGCCAGGACACAGAAACAACCTAAATGTCCATCAACAGATGAATGGATAAAGAACATGTGGAACACATATACAATGGAATATATATACAATGGAATACTACTCAGGCATAAAAAAGACCAAAATAATGCCATTTGCAGCAACATAGATGCAACTAGAGATTATCATACTAAGTGAAGTAAGTCAGAAGGAGAAAGACAAATACCATATGATATCACTGATTTTTTTTAAATGTCCATGGTATCTTTTTTTATATATAAATTTATTTATTTATTTATATGTATTTTTGGCTGCTTTGGGTCTTTGCTGCGTGCAGGCTTTCTCTAGTTGCGGTGAGCGGGGACTACTCTTGGCTTGCAGTGTGCAGGCTTCTCATTGAGGTGACTTCTCTTGTTGCAGAGCACGGGCTCTAGGTGCACGGACTTAAGTAGTTGTGGCACGCGGGCTCAGTAGTTGTGGCTCACAGGCTCAGTAGTTGTGGCGCATGGGCTTAGTTGCCCTGCGGCATGTGGGATCTTCCCGGACCAGGGCTCGAACCCGTGTCCCCTGCATTAGCAGGTGGATTCTTAACCACTGCGCCACCGGGGAAGTCCCCATATGGTATCATTTATATGTGGAATCTAAAATATGACAGAAATGAGCTTATCTACAAAACAGACTCACAGACCTAGAGAACAGACATGTGGTCTGTGGGGTGGGGGAGGGATGGAGTAGGACTTTGGGGTTACAGATGCAAACTGTTATATATAGAATGGATAAACAACAAGGTCCTTCTGTATAGCACAGGGAACTATATTCAATATTTTGTGATAAACCATAATGGAAAAGAATGTAAAGAATATATATATATTGGGCTTCCCTGGTGGCGCAGTGGTTGAGAATCTGCCTGCCAATGCAGGGGACACGGGTTCGAGCCTTGGTCTGGGAAGATCCCACGTGCCACAGAGCAACTAGGCCCGTGAGCCACAATTTACTGAGCCTGCGCGTTTGGAGCCTGTGCTCCGCAATAAGAGAGGCCGCGACAGTGAGAGGCGCGCGCACGGTGATGAAGAGTGGCCCCCACTTGCCGCAACTAGAGAAAGCCCACGCACAGAAACGAAGACCCAACACAGCCATAAATAAAAATAACCCCCCCCCAAAAAAAGTTAAAACAAAACAAAACAGAAAACTCTCTTTCCCTGTAATTAAAAAAAAAAAAGAATATATATATATTTGTAACTGAATCACTTTGCTATACAGCAGAAATTAACACAACATTGTGTTAATGTTGTGTTAATTAACACAACTCTACTCCATTGTAAATCAACTATACTTCAAATAAAAATAAGTAGGCCTCCAAAAGTCTTCAAGATTCCAAAACAGCTTCATTGAAAGATCAGTTGCAAAATCTAAAAAAAAATTAAAGACACAAGAGGTGCCTAAGATAAAAGACTATAAGACTGACATGACGCCTGCTACTCCCTCTAGTCTCCTTTACCTGAGAACTCACTGGCTACTCATTCTCAGGCTGAATTGCCTTTCCACTCTGAAGAGACTACAAGATAGTAAACAGTAGTCTTCCCAGTTAGTGATCTTATAACCGCAACAGCTCCAAGGCCAGAAATCTAAAACACGGGGCATCCCCCATTGCACCCTCTTGGGGTCCATCAACAGAGCACCGGGGGCTTCCCTGGTGGCGCAGTGGTTGAGAATCTGCCTGCCGATGCAGGGGACACGGGTTCGGAAGATCCCACATGCCGCGGAGTAACTGGGCCCGTGAGCCACAACTACTGAGCCTGAGCGTCTGGAGCCTGTGCTCCGCAACAAGAGAGGCCGCGATAGTGAGAGGCCCGCGCACCGCGATGAAGAGTGGCCCCCGCTTGCCGCAACTAGAGAAAGCCCTCGCACAGAAACGAAGACCCAACACAGCCAAAAATAAACATAATAAATAAATAATAAATAAAAATTAAAAAAAAAAACAAAACAGAGCACCGGCCCAGAATTCGATGTCTGTTTTGCAGTCAATTGGGACACTGGGAGAATGTCCTTGAAAGTTTGTCAAATCCTTCCACACTAACTCGAATGCTCCCACATTTACCCCTGAAGGGCACCCCCACCTGGACCTCTCTCAGGGTTGATGGGACTCCAAGGCGTTCTCGGGTAAAATGCCACCAGTTATTTCCTTAAACAGCCAAGGGGAAACTAAAATTGAAATTAATGGAAAACCTTGTCAGATTTTTGTAGATATGAGGAGTGCGCTCTCTAAACTCCCCTTGCTCTGGAGCCTGTAAATGGGATCCTGGGAAAACCGGCAGAAGCCTGAGAAAGGTGAGAATTCTTATCAGTGTCAGCTTTTCTGGATCTCTGTAGTGCCTGGTTGAGGAAGGAAGGTACAATTTCGTTGTTCTTTCCTTTTCGAATCCAGGCTCTTGTGAATTTAGTTTTGAGGTATACCCATTGGTTATCAATCCTTTCTTTCCCAGGGACAGCTACTGCCTTCTTGTCTGTTTAGTTTGGTGTCCTTAGATCTTTGTTCAGGTTTCTGCCTGCCTGGGGCATATAGGTTGTCACTACTCACATATGCAGAAATGCGGGTCACAGCTAGGGTCAAAATGTCGCCTGCCTTATCAGTAAACAAAGGATGTAGCAGCCATCAAACCAAGCAGCCATGGCAGCCACCCCCAACTGTGCACCCTGAGGGGATTCAAGATGGAAAAAAAGTAGGATACTGGCCCTAGATAGTTAAGGTGCAGAGCAGAGGAATGATTTCAAAGAGCCCAGACTCTTGCATCTTCCCATACATAGAAAAGCGCTAAATTCCTTAACTTGAGATGTCTGGTTTTCTTTAATTAACGGGTAGTCTTTTGATGTTCTGACTGCCTGGTTTTTGTTACAAAACTCCTATATATCCTGGCTCCCCCCCTTACCTCTTCAGAGCAGCCTCTCACAGCTATCTGAGAGGCTGTCTTTCGGGCTTAAGTCCTCAGAGATTTCACCGAATAAATCATAGTTCTCAACTTTTAGGTTGTGCATTTTTTTCCACACCAGCTCTCAAGGGAATGGTCTAAGCCTTTGGCTACCTTTGGGAGTGGCTCTGGATCTTGGGAGGGTAGTATCTTTTGCACTGTCTCTGGGGATGCCTCTTGCATCCATGGGGTTGTTCGTTACTGCCAGTAACACTTACCATTTGTCCCAGATGAAGCCTGACAAGATATTTGAAAGGATTTTTTTTTTTTTTTTAAGTAGCTCTATGGTTAGAAGTTGGCCAAATTGGAAGCTGATATTCAAAGTTGGTTAGGAACTTCTTTTTAGGCCCTCTCCCCTAAGCTAAAATGAAACCATATATCCAGAGGAAGAAAAATAAATTTCCAAAAACAGCTCTGAATTTACAACATAGGAATCTTTTGACTTCCATCTTAGTTGAATATCTTATCCCTGATATAAAGAAGCCAATTGGGGGACTTCCCTGGTGGTGTAGTGGTTAAGAATCCGCCTGCCAATGCAGGGGACACGGGTTCAAGCCCTGGTCCGGAAAGATCCCACATACTGCAGAGCAACGAAGCCCATGTGCCACAACTACTGAGCCCAAGTGCCACAACTACTGAAGCCTGGCGCCTAGAGCCTATGCTCCGCAACAAGAGAAGCCACCGCAGTGAGAAGCACGTGCACCACAACGAAGAGCAGCCCCCACTCGCCGCAATTAGAGAAAGCCCATGCGCAGCAACGAAGACCCAACGCAGCCAAAAATAAATAAATAAAATAAATTAAAGTTAAAAAAAAAAAAAAGAAGCAAATTGGAGACATAGTAGCTAGGTGGGTGGGTCAATCTATGATGTCCTTCAGGTTGCAACCCAAGTCTGGGAGGAATTAAAAACAACTGTCCTTGATTTACAACAAGAACAGAAAACACCCACCCATCCTTTTTACCAATCCCCAAACCTACCCTATTCATTGGAGGAACTTACATTCTTTCTCCGTGTCTTTAAGATTTAAATATTCTAATTGGTCTTCTCTATGAATTGAGAACCATCAATTGAAAAGCAAACTTCAAGGAGGTAATTCTTATCAGAAGGGGAAAAAAAGGGAAAGTCTATTTTGGAAACTAGGCAAACGAAAAATCTTAAAAGTCTTTCTCTTAAATACTACTAAAAAGTTTAAGCCATCCGAACAGGTAATCTTAACTTATTTCTCCTGTCAAACACAATTTGGATCCACACCCATCTCATGGCTAAAATTTTAAATAAAAGTTATAAGATCTCTGTTTTCTTCTGTATGTTTATGTATATCTTTATATGTGTGTTATAGATGGGTGATATTTCTTCTACCTTCCGATGGTATTGCCAAAATTCATTTGTAAAGAAATTAAACATACTCTCAGAAATATAAAACTAATTCAAATGTTTTTCAAGGTCACATGATCTAGGATAATCTTGGGGGGGAAGCTAGTTTAAATTTGCTGGTTTATTTAAAATAGGAATGTCTTTAGAGTATCTGCATTAAATATAACACAGACATACAACTTTTATTCTACATAGGTTTACTACAAGTCAAATAAGCTCCTCTTATTATCTCTGTTATAGAATTTGTTAGCAAGCAAGATAACCAAAGATGATGGTTAGCTGTTTAGTGTTTCATGAAATTTTCATGAATAATCCAAACATAATTGTTAAGAACAAGTAAATTAAATAGATGTAAGTAAAATGAACTTACAAATGAACTTTTTCTTTTTTTTTTTTTTTTTTTTTTGACCACACTGCATGGCTTGCAGGATCTTAGTTCCCTGGTCAGGGATTGAACCTTAGCCACAGCAGTGAAAGGACTGAGTCCTAACCACTGGACCACCAGGGAAGTCCCTACAAATGAACTTTTCAACAATAATTATGCTTTATAGTATGTCTACTTAAAAATAGTTTCCAAAATCTTTTTGGCAACTTGAAACCCTAAAGTTATACTGAGTTATATTAAGATAAGTTAAATGATGGATATTCATTGAATATCTAGATCATTTCCAAATAGGATAAAGTGCTGAAACATTAACTTCTGATCATAAGTTTATCCAATTTGGCTTCCTTTACAGAGGAGCTAAAGATATATAGTTCTGTTAATAAATATGTTTTGTACCACATTAATAAATTTACTATGAGGAAGAATATACTTCCAGAAATTATGAAATGTATTTATAAATTTACCAATCCACAAAATGCTAGTGTAACAGATGGCTTACTTCTTAGTTTTAAATAGGAATTAAGGATTCTAAGGGTTAAGAATTCTAAAACATGTATATAATTAAAACTACTAGAAATAATACAGGAAACTTCTCTATGTAAGGAATGTAAGATGTGTTTTTTGGTGAGAAAAAGCGCCTTTTAAGTAATCTGCCTGGAAAGCGAAGATTTTGTGTCTTATCAAAATAATTTACTGTACTTCATGTTATCTTTATCAGGTCTTTGATTACTTAAGAAAATCCTGAATCTTTTTTTTTTAATGAAAATTTTTGTTAATTTAGCTCAAATAAAATCAGACATGGAACCTACTGCTAATTGAACCAAACCAGCACTGTCTTATCAGCTACAAGAGGACTTTTTCATTTTTTCATTTTTCCTATTTGCTTGACAGTTCAATGAAGTTATTAAAATAAAACCTAAATTTCCTTTGTCAAACCACAAAAAAGTCATCATCCTATTCCATGTTGTAATTGAAAATTATTTACACTATCCACCCCTTTCCCCAAATGTATAAAAATTTTAACTTATTGCCAAATGCTAAGCTTTATTTAACCAATGTGCACTTAGATTATAACATTTTAGTCACTAGAGTTATCATCCTTAAATCTGAAAATTTTTAACAACACTGCAAATATATTGAAGAATGACAGGCATTAAGAGACCAATTACTTTAGATTATGCTTTTGATGAAGAGAAAGAGGAACTCTAAAATTATATGTAATTCTGTAACAGGGAAGAGCTAAATCGGACTCCACGTTGGATCTGTTTCTTTGACTTTAACCTTTGCTTTTCATTGCTTTCTTTATTATAATCATACATAATGGCCTGCCTCAGGGAACACTGCCCACCTGTGAATGGCTGCAAGAAAAAAGAAACTAACACATCCCCTCACCAAGGCTGGTCATTCCAGGAGATGTTTTGCAAGACTGATGGCCCTTCTACTTTACTTCCACACTGCCTCTCCCTCTCTATTCTGCCTTTTTACTTTACTTCCTCACTGCCTCTCCCTCTCTGATTCTATAAGAGAAACTGGCATCCAGACCCAGATAAGATGGTTTTTCAGAGACACTAGTCTGCCATATTCTCAGTCTGCCGCCTTTCCGAATAAAGTCGTATTCCTTGCCTCAATACCTCATCTCCGATTCGTTGGCCTGTCGTGTGGCAAGCAGAGCGAGCTTGGACTCGGTAACAAATTTGGCGAGCCAGCCAGGAGACTTGCGGCTCGTGGGTAGCCGGCCCGGTCAGGGAATATTGGGGCAAGGCCCTAGCAGCTGCCAGGACCATTTGTCCCGAGGATCTTCCCTTCAAAGTTCCCTGAAGCGCACCGCTACCCCAGTGCTTGGCAGCTGAAGCAAAGAACCGACAGACTTCAATTTGGGGAATGACGGTTCCATCTGGGAACTTCAGTTCCAATCTGGGGAACTTCGGTTCCAATCTGGGGAACTTCCGTTCTATTTGGGGCTACGAGTCGACAGACTCCATTCGATTCTGGAGGGTAAGTTCCTTTGGTGTGCATGCTGGGAACATATTCCCCCTCAATCTGGGCTTTTCCTTTACGGGACAAGCCAATCTGGTTGGGGTGCCCTGTTGGAGGGGGGAATTGTTGTTGGACTCTACCTGATTCTGGGAACGGGTTCACTGGGAACTAGTTCGTTGGTTTTGTAGGGTAAGTCTACCTGATCTGGGAAATAGTTTGTTGGTTTTGTTTTGGTTTTGTGTGCATTGATGCTAGAATTTGTGCCTTTTGTGTTGGAATTTGTGTCTTTTGTGTTTTGGTGTAGTCAAACTGATAAAAATGGGAAATACTCCACCTATCCCGAAGGAAAACCCTTTGGGGCATATATTAGATAGATGGGCAAAACATAGCCCTGAGCCTATGACTAAGAGAGACATGATATACTACTGTAATAGTGTATGAACCCAATATATGTTAGGATCAGAAGAACGATGGCCCCTGAATGGCTCACTCAATTATTATACAATCTCACAGTTAGAAATGTTCTGCAAAAGAGCAGGGAAAAGAGATGAGATTCCATATGTAGGAGCATTTACGCTATTGCATCAGGAGGAAAAGGAGTCAGAGGACTGCCACCTTATAGTGCGGTGATCTGAAAGGAAACCCAAGGGGGAGAGGGAGAAAATGAGAGTGGGGACATGTTATTTCAAAACTTAGCCCCCACCCCAGCCTATCCAGCTCCCCCACTGGCTGAGCAGGCTACACTGGCAGTTGTTCCAAATGCCACCCCCCCCCCCAATGCTGCCAACATATTCACTGCCTCCTGTTTCCCCTACCCATTGGGATCAAATAGAAGTTTCTGTGGTAACACCCGGGGCACAACGACCTGGTTTAGTATCACCATCTAAGACCTGACAGGGCACCCAGTTTGGACTGGGAGCCACTTCTGCAGCAGGGCAATTTCCCTTGCCCCAATATCCTGTAAGAGGCCAGGGGACTCCCTTGGACTTGAGGCGTCAGACCCTGATTTCCCCACAGGAGCCCCGGTAACACTGACAGTGGGGAACAAGTTGATTGATTTTCTAATAAATATGAGTAATCTTAAGAGGCTTGTAAATATTAAACAAAGGGGAAACAAAGTCATCCTAGGAGAAACTTGCCTGTACCTTTGAGATACAAATGTCCTATCTGGTCTTCTCAAAAACCCTTATCTCTGCCATCTTCTTAAAATGCAAATTTTGTAAAAGAGGGTACAGTAATTTAGAACTTGACTTGTTTACCATAAATATTAGTAGAAAGGGTTTAGCCATCTAGACAAATGAGCTTGATTTGTTCCATCTGCCAGAAACCCAACTTTAATCCAACCTCTTTTGTAAACTGATGGGTTTTACACTGCTGTACCTGACTCAGGGCTGAAATTTTGAAATGAGAACTATGTCTCTCTGTTTGTTTGTATGTTTGTATGTGTTTTTGTCTTTGGGTAACATTGCTGAGGTTAATCTGTAAATGAGCCTTATTTAATTGGCTTAAAGAAACGTAAGCGCTTACAAACCAAACAATTCTAAATACAAGAGAAATTAAGGTAAGTGAGTTTCAGTTTCACGTGAACCGGGAAATATTTAGTATTAAATTAGTACCTAGTATTAATGTTTAAGATTGTTGCTCTAATTAATATGGACATGTCTTTAGAGCCATCAACATTAAGTATAGTACTTTCACTGCACCTAGGTTTAATAGAAGCTAAATGAAATCTTGTTATATCTGTTGCAAATTTGTCCGCAAGAAAAATAACTTGATATGATGAAACTTTAAAGTAAATATAAATGAGATAAGAGCTTTTAGGTGAACTCTAAGAATAATTATGTTCTAAAAATCATCTAAAATAGTTTCTCCAGATTTGGTAAGTATTACTTGCCTCTTGGTTGTCACTAGAAATTAAGGTTTTTAAGAGTCAGAGATTCTAATAGAATTAAAGCTACTGAAAACAATAAAACATTTCAGTATGGTAGAATGTGTGTTTTCAGTTAAGAAGTTATGAGGAATGGAATTACATTTTACTGAGAAAGTTTTGTACATGGTCAGAATTAACTGAATTTAGATTTAAGTTAAATAAGTAAATGGATTTCGTTAAGTAAGCTAATACAAGACTGAAATTTGATCTCTCTCTCTCTGTTAGACGTGCTCCTTTTCATAACAGATTAAATGAGCTTCTGTGCCCTTAGGTGATCCGTATTTGTTTTCGTTTCATCATTTTGTGACTTTGGTTAAATGAATTGGTACTGTTTCACAGTGACCTACGATCCTGTTGTGTTTTAAAACCTTTTTGATATTTTTAACAAACTTCCCAAATATCAAAATGTGACTAAAGCTTTTTAGCCTCCAGCTGACTCTGGATACTTCGAAAGAACATCTCTGAGACATCTCAGAGAGAGATGTCAAACTAAGTTTATTTGGTATGTTAAATTACTTCAGAAACATCGTAAAGTGATTGGAGATGAACCTTAGATTATAGTGTATGGATAAATGTCATTTATATAGATATTCCAAAATTTATATGGAATCCCTAACATCTGATATGTCCTGATATGTCATCAATCATAATACTAGTTATTCTAAAATGTTATATCCAAGAATCCTGCTAATTGCATTGTACTCAAATTTTTATTTATTTATTTATTTATTTATTTATGGCTGTGTTGGGTCTTCGTTTCTGTGCGTGGGCTTTCTCTAGTTGCGCCAAGCGGGGGCCACTCTTCATCGCGGTGCGCAGGCCTCTCACTGTCGCGGCCTCTCTTGTTGCGGAGCACAGGCTCCAGACGCGCAGGCTCAGTAATTGTGGCTCACGGGCCTAGTTGCTCCGCGGCATGTGGGATCTTCCCAGACCAGGGCTCGAACCCGTTTCCCCTGCATTAGCAGGCAGATTCTCAACCACTGCGCCACCAGGGAAGACCTGTACTCAAATTTTTAACCATACTATTTTGTTTTTTGTCCTGATGCTTTTACAAAATGAAGATTTTTCAAGAAGACTGATAAAAAGGAACTTTTTAACAAATATAAGTTTCTTATTGCCTTTAGATAATATCACTGGACTGGGTAACAAATGACAAAACTGATGGGAAACCTGATTATTTCATCCAGATCAATGGGAATTAATTACATGGGACTGAGTGAACTGGTAAATATGATTTATAACTTTATGACTTTAGGAAATATATTGACTTTAATCTTTGTTTTTAGGAAAAAACTTTTATGCTATAACCTTATGCTATGACCTACAACAAGTTGATAAAGTATGCCTTTTTAAACAAAGATGAAACATTTATCTTCTTCTCTCTACCTGATCCTGACAGAATTTGTTGTCTCCAGCTGGTTCTCCTGTGGACTTGATATTATGCTAATCATTGTTTTAATTTGTTCTTTATTTCCAAATTGTTTGTGCTTTGTGTCTCCCTGCTGCACTATGTCTTTGTCAATGTTACTAGCTGTTACTTATATCCTATTTTATAAGATTGTTGTCTCTTGCAGTACCCAGTGTGTAACCAGGCCTCCAACAAAACTTCTATGGCTAAACATCTTAAGGAAATAGATCACTTTTATAACATAAAAATAATTGTAATAATGTGATTCTAGGTATGGCAAGAAGCAACAAGGGAAAATGTCTCCTGGATCATAATTAGACAGAGGATCCAGAGAATCTTTAATTATCAATAGGGCCTAATCCAAAAATTAGCACCTGGAGTGGCATATCAAGAATTTTCGCCTGACCTAGGATGAGCCTCCCAGCACCATGGGACAAAATTTGGTCATGAAATGTCTCCCAAATATTCGTCAAATTCCTGACCAAGAGGAGAGGATCAATCATCAGCGATTGCAGCCCCCCAGTGTGAGCCGGTGAACACTGAGGAAACTCAGGAAGGAGAAGAAGACCTGCCATCTAGCAGCCATCAGACTGCAGCCACTCCCTATGGTGAGCCCTGAGGAAACGCAGGATGTGAAAATACAGGATATAGGCCCCATCTGGGCTGTGGTGCATATCAAAGAAATTATTTCAGTGAGCCCAGACTCTAGCATCTTCCCATACATAGAAAAATGCGAAATTTCTTAACTTGAGATGCAGCCTCCTGGGCTTGAAGCCCTCAAAATTCCTGACAACTCTCAACTTTTAGGTTGTGAATATTCTTAAGTCTACAGGTGTCAAGTAGACACTTCCAAAGCGGAACAAAAGACAAATCTCAACATCTGGAACACTGACACTGATGGCGAACACTCCCAGAAAGATCCATCTGACTGAGCAGTTAGAACTTTGTCACCCCTTTTTTCCACAAGATTGTGGAATGGACATTGACAGTGGGGAATTTTAACAGGGAAGAGCTAAATTGGACTCCATGTTGGATCTGTTTCTTTAACTTTAACCTTTCCTTTGCGTTGCTTTTGTTATTATAATCATACAAAATGGCCTGCCTCAGGGAACCCTGCCTACCTGTGAATGGCTGCAAGGAAAAAACAAAAACACATCCCCTCACCGAGGCTGGTCATTCCAGGAGATGTTTTGCAAGACTGATGGCCCTTTTACTTTACTTCCTCTCCGCCTCTCCCTCTCTGATTCTATAAAAGAAACTGGCATCCAAACCCTGAAAAGATGATTTCTCAGAGACACTAGTCTGCCATCTTCTCCATCTGCCGGCTTTCCTGATAAAGTCTATTCCCTGCCTCAACACCTCGTCTGCGATTCATTGCCCTGTTGTGCGGCGAGCAGAGCGAGCTTGGACTTGGTAACAATTCCAAAAAATAAACACTTCTGATATGTCGAGGTTTTCAAGATTTTCAGTTTTATTTTTTTCTCAAAAGACTAGTCATATTTTTAAAGACATTTAATCTGCGAATAGAAAACCCTGAATCTTAAAAAAGCTAAGGGTTTGGGGTGTTTACAACTATGTAACTTTCTGTACTTGCCTTTGAAGTCTTTACTTGTCACTTTGGTTAATGGATATTTTTTTAAAATATTTATTTACTTATTTATTTATTTTGGCTGCTCTGGGTCTTAGTTGCTGCACGCAGGGTCTTAGTTGTGGCATGCATGTGAGATCTAGTTCCCTGACCAGGGGTCAAACCCCGGGCCGCCTGCATTGGGAGCGCAGAGTCTTACCCACTGGGCCACCAGGGAAGTCCCTTAAATGGATATTTTTGACAGACTTCCCCAAAATCAAATTCTTTCTTTTTTTAATATATCCAATTTTAAAATTTTTTATTTATTTATTTATTTATTTTTGGCTGTGTTGGGTCTTTGTGGTTGCGTGCGGGCTTTCTCTAGTTGCTGTGAGCGGGGGCTACTCGTCTTTGTGGTGCACGGGCTTTTCATTGTGGTGGCTTCTCTTTGTTGCAGAGCACGGGCTCTAGGCACGTGGGCTTCAGCAGTTGTGACACGCGTCTCAGTAGTTGTGGCTCAAGGGCTTTAGAGCGCAGGCTCAGTAGTTGTGGCTCACGGGCTTACTTGCTCCGCGGCATGTGGGATCTTCCCGGACCAGGGCTCGAACCCGTGTCCCCTTCATTGGCAGGCGGATTCTTAACCACTGCGCCACCAGGGAACCCCCCAAAATCAAATTCTAAATGAAGTTTTTTTTGACCTGGGGCCAACTTTGGGATTTTCCAAAGGGATCCTATTATATTTGTTCTCTCTCCTTATAAAAAGAGAAATGTGAAGCTAATTAGGCTTATTTGATATGTTAAATTACAAAGAAAACATTGCCAAATAAGAAGTGATGTTTAACTTTAGCTTATCTTTGTGTGGGTATGTTATTAACATAAGTGTTCCAGAACGTATATAAAATTCCTAAAAATCTGATGTGCATGGTATAATGTTACAAGTTATAATCCTAGTTATTGTCTTTATGTTTTTTGGATGGATACTCCAATGGATTTATTAACTCCTTCTTTCTGGGGATGGCAGGACATTATAGCTGGAGAGACGAAAAGGAAGCCAGGAAGCTGTGGTCTCAATATGGGTCATTGAAGGGGGTGAGCTGCATCTCTTGGGACCCTCTTCCCATCCACCGTAAGCACGGGCATGATGAATAGCAAATTTTTATTCAGGGCATCCAGCTGCTTCATCTCCTCCAGGCTAAAGGTGAAGTCAAACACCTGGATGTTCTGAAGGATATGGGAAGGTGTGACACTCTTGGGGATGCAGCTCACTTTCTGCTGGACCTGCCGCCTGAGCAAGATCTGAGCTGGAGACCGGCCATGCTTTTCAGCCAGTGCCAGGACCACTGGCTCCTCAAGCAGGACAGGCTCATCAGGATCACGCCAAGCATGCTCAGAGGAGCCCAGAGGGCTATAAGCAGTCACCGCCAGGCCGCGTGCTTGGCAGCGGGCAATCAGCTCCCTCTGAGCCAGGTATGGGTGGCAATCCACCTGCAGGACAGCTGGGCGCACAGAGGCCACACTGAGCACATCATCGATCTGCTGACTGCTGAAGTTGGACAGGCCCAGTGCCCGCACCAGCCCCTTAGTCACCAGTGCCTCCAGAGCCTTCCAAGTCTCCTTGTAGTGAGTGGAGTCATAGCATATAGTCCCATCTGCATTCTTAGGAAAAGGGTTGTCTCCCTGCTCAAAGGCATAAGGCCAGTGCATCAGGTACAGGTCCAAATACTCCAGCTGGAGGTCAGCGAGTGTCTTCCGGAGGCCAGGCTCCACATTCTCAGGGTGGTGTTTCATGTTCCACAGCTTGGAAGTCGCAAACAGCTCCTCCTGAGGCACCAGCTTGCCAGGTCCCACATCCTCCTTCAGGGCATCCCCAATCTCAGTCTCGTTGCCGTAGATAGCACAGTCAATGTGGCGGTAGTCTATACTCAAGGCATACTTAATAACTGCTTTTACCTGGCCAGGCTTGCTCTTCCAGGTGCCCAGTCCAATCAGGTACATCTTCTGTCCAGTGTGCAGGAGGATACAGGAAGCCACCATTGCCCCCTCGGCACGAGCACAGGACGTTAACAGGGAAGTATGGCTTTTCAGCTCAGTCCTGTGCCCTGCTAGCTACCCAATGGGCCTCAGCTTCCCAGATTCCTAGTTATCGTCTTAAAAATGTTGGGTATCACAGAAATAACCAAATTTCCTTGTCAATTCCATTATAATGAACTCTCATCAGATCTCCAGCCATGGGCATTTTAAAGTTCATTGTCATTTACAAACAATTATTGTTTTACTTTGATGCTTTTGCAGAATTGAGATTCCTGGAAAGGACCCTACCAAGTGTTCTTGACCACTAACATCACTGTTGAATTACAAGGTGTGAAAACTCGGGTACAGGGACTTCCCTTGTGGTCCAGGGTCTATGACTACGTGCTCCCATTGCAGGGGGCCCAGGTTCGATCCCTGGTCCGGGAACTAGATCCCACATTCCGCAACTAGGAGTTCGCATGCTGCAACTAGGAGTTCGCATGCCACAACTAGAAGATACTGCATGCTGCAACGAAGATCCTGCACTCAACAGCGAAGATCCCATGTGCCACAACTGAGACCCAGCACAGCCAAATAAATAAATAAATATAAAAAAAAATATAGCAAAATAAAAGAGCCAACTTTAAAAAAAACAAACAAACAGATTAAAAAATCTGGGTACGTTTCACAACTGAAGAAGACCCCACCTGACATCTGGCCCTGTTTAAATGCCAAAGACCTCAAAATCCAATTGACTAGGAAGAGAACTAGGCAACACTGAGGTAGACTGTTTCCTCCCAAGAAGTCAGATTAAGAGCATTTCCTTCCATTCTTCCTTCCTTCTCTGACCATCCTTTTCCTAATTCTTACATCATGAAGGTCTTTATTATTCTTTTCTCCACTTTTTGGCTTGCTCTAGCCTGGAAGGATAACTGTTCACCTACCATAGACCATTGCAAAGAAGGGTAAACTGACTATTGGACTGGCTTGGATGCTGGTGATCCTGTAGTTCTTTCTTCCCGTCACAAACTTCTCCCTGATTTATAACACCTCGGTTTCTCTGGAACAAGCTCGCTGCATAAACATTTCTGGGGAAGGGAGACATAGTTACACGAAATACATAAACAGGCCAACTGGCTTAAAGAAGTGTCCCCAGTTTTCTAGCTGGTTTGGATCATGGGGACCCTGGCTCAGGAGTACTCTCCAAACCATGGACATTGTTTTGTTGCTAGTAATTATTATTGTCTCCCTGATAAGCTGGGTTCTCTCAAAAGTTTTAAATGCATGTGGGCAGCGACTGACCAGCAAACACATGGTCTCTCTCTGACTGAAGTGACAAAAGAGAGCAGAAGAACAGAACCAGGGCCAAGAATACAAGCCTGACATCACCTCTTGTGAATGCTACACTGAGAGCAGAAGAGGCAGTGGTGACTGAGGATCATGTTAGTACTGATATTTTTGACCAAACCTCTTGAATGGTCAAGAGGATGAGAAAAGGGAGAATTACTGAAATAAATTTCTAGGCCAAAGATGGAGCCACTCCTGCCCAGAGTGCCACAGCAAGAGAGCAAAACTTAGTAACTTTGGTGTCTCTGTAAACGTTCTGCTTGACCAGAAACACAGTATATCTAGTCAGCCAATCCCCAAACTCTGGGCTTTATAATTACTTCCTTGTTCTTTATTCATTTTCTGTTTTTCTCTTCCATGTTCTTTTTTTTTTTTTTTTTTTTTTGGCCGCCAGGTGGCTTGCAGGGATCTTAGTTCTCTGACGAGGGACTGAACCTAGGTCCTCAGCAGTGAAAGGGCAGAGGAGTCCTAACCAATGGACCGCCAGGGAATTCCCATTTCTTCCTTGTTCCTTATTCTTTATCCTATAAAAGTGTCCTGCCTTCAGTCCCATGTTGCAGTTCTTTGGACCCTTGGGAACAAACAGTGGTGGCTTCATGAAGTGTTAAAGTATGTTTAACACCTAAATTCTCTTCCTTAATCATTTTTTAACAGTACTAATCTGTTAGAAGATTAATACTGGAGTATTCACAGATTAAATAATGAGATGTGCTTTTTTTTTTTTTAAACATCTTTATTGAAGTATAATTGCTTTACCATGGTGTGTTAGTTTCTGCTTTATAACAAAGTAAATCAGTTATACATATACATATGTTCCCATATCTCTTCCCTCCTGCATCTCCCTCCCTCCCACCCTGAGATGTGCTTTAAAATAATACTATCGGATGGGGCAAAGATTGATGAAACAAGATAGATTGGTGTATGTTGATGATCATTGAAACAAGCTAATGGACACATGAGGGTTCATTATACTATTCTCTCCATTTCTATGAATGTTTGAAATACTCCATTAAGAAAAAAAAGAAAAATAACATGGGGCTTTTAAATTACAGAATTTCAAGTCAGTCATGACCCGCGGTTACTTCAATAAAGCGGGTTGACTATTGCAGCACTATAATCAGAGGGACGGCTGTGAGCAGCAATGCAAGCAAAGTGCCTTACGAAATGCTGTTTTATTATTATTTATTGTCATTACTATGGTTGCCAACACTAAGTAGGTGCCTCCAAGAGTTCCCGCCTCCTCTCCCTGTTAATGGTTTATTCCACTCTTCGGCTGGTTCTTTCCCGTGGTTCCTTCCTCCTAGTTCCGCGCTGTACCCCCCCGCAGCCCCAATGGTTTAGCCTGGCTTCCCAGGGGAAACCCGGTGGGGCGGAGCACGAGGTTTCTGAGAGCGGCCGCGGTCCCCTCTCCGGAGACCACTTGGACCGCTCCGCGTCGGGGGTGGGCAGGTAATCGTGGGGCAGGGCGCGAGTCCTGGGCTCCGATTGGCCAGCTCTGGAGTAAACATCCGGCTGGGTGGGGCGGGGCCGGAAGTGGAAAGCGAAGGAGGTGGCTGAGGCGGCTCCGGAGGTTCAGGACTCGGAGTCGGTGCCGCCAGGTGCCATGGGCTGGGCTGGCCCGCGCTGAAGGCGACGCAGGGCGCTGAAAGGGACGCGGGGCTGGGCCATGGCCGGCGCTCGGGCCGCCGCCGCCGCCTCGGCGGGGTCCTCGGCTTCTTCAGGCACCCCACAGCCGCAGGAGCCAGGGCTCGGGGAGCTGCTGGAGGAGTTCTCCCGGACTCAGTACCGGGCCAAGGACTGCAGCGGGACGGGAGGCTCTAAGGTGAGTCCGGAGGCGCGATGAGCAGAAAGAGAAGGTCCCTGGTTTGCGACGTTGCTGAGGTCAGGGGTCATAGGACAGAGAGACAGGGAAGTGCCCAGTGTCTGGACCCGGAGAGTAAGGGTCGGGTTTAAAAACCGAAAAGGAGGAACTGGACTTAGAACGAGCCAAGGAAGGACGACGTTTTGGTTTGAGACAAAAGGGTTTGGAGGTCAAAGATTAGCGCTGAGTGGCCTTGTTCAGAGATTAGAGAAGAGGAGCTGAGGAGGGTTATTCCCATGCATTAGGTATGGGGACAAAAACTCTCATATCTAGATTTTTTTGAAGTGTAGATGATTTATCCAGGTCAGAGATCAGAGTGAAGGGGCTGGAGTGGGGGGGGCAGAATGGAGCCAAGAGATAAACCGAGTGTGTTGCCCCCTTGTACAGTCTCAGCATGACTTTAGAATTAGGCCCATCCCTTTCCTTCTTCCATAGAGCAGGAAGGCAACTCATACTCCCTCTGTTCCTTTGTCAAAAGCAAGTCTTAGTTTCTCTTTTTTTCTACTTTTGGGATTCCCTTCAGTCTCCTTATTGCCAGACCTGGAAGGCTTCCAGTCTGGTCAGGCCATTCCCATCTTAGGCATTGCCTGGCAGTCTGATGGGAATCTTGCCGACCCTGCCATCTTTCACTCCCCACGTGGTTTTGGCAGGTTTAGCATCAGGTTTTCCAATGGAATTCTGTTCCCTCCCAGGCCATGAAACTCTGGTTTGGCTCCAGGGGTTACCTATGCTAGGACTTACTGCACTTGGCATCTTCTAGTCTGGAGTAATGCAGGGAAGACTTCAGTAATGATGGGTCTCCCCCACTCTCCAAAGGACCGAGTATTTTTCAGAGCTTAGCCTGAGGACCACCTGTTTCAGCATCATCTGGGGTGTTTGTTAAAAATAAAGGTTTCTTGATCCCACCCAGTTCTACTGAGTTAGAATTTCTGGGGGTGGGAATCTGGAATTTGTATTTTCTAATAGGCTTTTTAATGATACTCGTGCCCCTTGGAATTTGAGGATTTCTAATTTTTGTGAGTTTTTCCCTCCACATTGGTCTTTTGGGTGGCTAGAGGGTCAGTTTTGCTGGGCCCCCCTTCCTTCTTACACACCCCTGAAGATTAGGGTTGTAAAAAGTTATACTTGACTCACTCCACCTGCCCCTAAACTTCTGATCTTTTGCAGACTTCTTGAGATGTTACAGGTTTTATGTTGTTCTTCTGGTGGGTCTTTCCCTGAACTGAGCAAAACAAGGGCAATTTTAAGGGAGCTGTTCCTTCTATTTCATAAGCAAATTGAGTGTAAGGAGACAGCTTTGTCTGCATCTTTTACTCATTACACTAACTAGAGCTTCTAGGTACTGGTCTGTGGCTGGAGAATGGGGAAGAATCTGCAGCTAAAGGAAGATAATGGATTAGTGCCGGTTAAAGTAACCTAGAGAGGGACTTCCCTGGTGGCGCATTGGTTAAGAATCTGCCTGCCAATGCAGGGGACAGGGGTTCGAGCCCTGGTCCGGGAAGATCCCACGTGCCGCGGAGCAACTAAGCCCGTGCGCCACAACTACTGAGCCTGCACTTTAGAGCCTGCGAGCCACAACTACTGAAGCCACCGCAATGAGAAGCCCGCGCACTGCAACAAAGAATAGCCCCCGCTCTCCTCAACTAGAGAAAGCCCATGTGCTCCAGCAAAGACCCAATGCAGCCAAAAATAAAAATAAATAAATTTATTAAAAATAAAGTAACTTAGAGCAGGGGTTCTTGATATTTTATGGATTGTGGACCCCTTTGAGAATCTAATGAAAGGTGTCAACCTCTCTTCAAATGCTTAACATACACAGTTTCACCACAACATTGAGGGGTTCAGAGTCTCTCCCAAAGTGTACCATGGGGGTTCATGAACCACACGTTTAGGGCCTGTGATCTAGCAAGATGTCTTTTCCTGGTATTGAATTATAATCACAGAGGCACATTGTCATTCCCAGAGACCTCTCCAGGTCAGGAACCGCCTAATTCTCAGAACCCCAGAATCTTCTTTATGCTCAGATCTCCTCCTCTGTGCAGGTTGAGCGCATTGAGAAGAGGTGTCTGGAGCTGTTTGGCCGAGACTACTGTTACAGCGTGATCCAAAATGTGAATGGGGATATCTGCGGCCACTACCCCCAGCACATCGTGTTCCTGGAGTATGAGAGTTCTGAGAAGGAGAAAGACACGTGAGCATCATGTAACCAAAGCGTGCCTATCTGGGAAGGCCTTGACAGCTCATGCCCAGGGTTAGGAAAGTCTGCAGCTGGGTGGGGCAGGCTCACTTTTCCCAGGTGTCAAGCCTCATTGGCATCTTTGTTTTCTTCAGGGTTTCACATCTTAGATTGACAGAGTAGCACAGCATAGAAGGAGGGGTTGGGAGTCACAGCCCTGGCCTCCTGTTTTACTCCTACCCTATAGCTCATTGTCCTGAGACAGCTGACTTCACACCTCACCTCTCTGAACCTCAGTGTTTTTTGTTCTGTTTTTTTCTTTTTTTTAAGAGAGCAAGTGGGAGGTATGCTTTGTCGACATGTGGAAGGGCACTTACAGTATGTGGAGCTTAAGAGCCTGAGGTCAGCGTACGTGCTGGCTGCCCTGCTTGTGGCTGTGTAACTAACTTGGGGAAGTTACTGAACCTCTTTGTCTCTTAGTTTCCTCATCAGTTTCTACCTCTTTTTAGAAAAGTGGCTTTTGCAGTTCCTGCTGATAAACAGGACTATTCCAAGCCTGACGTGTGTGCTGTAAGAATTAGAAATAAGAGCTACCATTTATTGAGGGCCTCCCAAGGCCCGAGTGCTTTGTGTGTGGTAACAGTTCACACCAGAGCAGACACAGAGCACCCAGCACAGGATGCAGCCCATAGGCAGTCAGTAAATGGTAGAGTTGTTTGACACTGATAAATAATCACTGATGCTCTAGGAAGTGCTTTATGTTGATCGCAAAGTTTGTTCCCCTAGGCTCCCTGCTTGCTGTTGATTTTAAGGGAGTTCCAGGAGCTGTTGCCAACAATATCCGTGAGAGCCTGGCCCCGTGGAAGTACTGTGATGATGAGTGCTGTGGTAGAGTCGTGCTGCAAAGTGCAGCGGGCCATCACTACTCACAGTGCGCCCATCCGCGCACCCAGGAACGGCTAGAGATTCTGAGTCTTGGGCTCCAGAGCCACTGAATCAAAATCACAGCATAACAAGATGGCCCCGTGATTCGTACGCACGTGGAGGTTTGAGAAGCACTGCTGTAGACGAACTGGGGAGAAGGGTGGATTCTGCCTGGTGTGTGTTTGGGGAGACCTTTCAGCTGGATTTGGAAGGATGAGTTGGGGTGTCCCTGAAATGTCCTTTGTTAGGGACCAGCTTGTACAGGGTCTTGATCATCAGGCGTGTGGACTTGTGGGTGTTAGTGGTTATTGGGCTAGTACCCCCTGAGCACTCATTGAAATCACAGATTCCAGGGCCCCTGAATCACAGTTTCCAGAATCTGTGCCTCAGAGAGCTCCCTAGATGAGTCTCACCTTTGCTATAGCCTGGGAACGGCAGGGAGCCAGAGAAGCCTTTCAAGCGGAGGAGTAAAATGGGAGATCTATCAGTGTGCCCTGTAATGAGGTCGTGGTGGGGTGCACTGAGAAAAAAGAATGTATTGGGAAAAGGAATTGAATGTAGATCAGAGCACTTGTATGACTGCCTCTTCTTTCTGTCACCACCACGGCCCTCCCATCTTGCCTAGCGGGGTCTAGCTGCCCAGGCTAGGGTCACTGCAGTATATCCCTAACCCTAGAGGAATTGTGGAGTTTGTTTTTGTTTGTTTGTTTGTTTTTATTTATTATTTCGTTGTGCCGGGTCTTAGTCGCAGCATGTGGGCTCCTTAGTTGTGGCTTGTGAACTCTTAGTTGCGGCACACATGTGGGATCTAGTTCACTGACCAGGGATCGAACCCAGGCCCCCTGCATTGGGAGCACAGAGTCTTATCCACTGCGCCACCAGGGAAGTCCCGTAGAGTTTGTTTTTACTTTTCACTTCTTGCAAGGCCTCGAAGTGATACTGAGTGGGCGATGCCTGTTAAAGAGAAGGGAGTATGTGCATGTTCAGGTGGGAAGAAGTAGCACTTTTTGCTTCTTTACACATGCCTGGACTTGGTGTTAATATGACACTAATTAGACTGAGTTACACAGGGTAGAATTGGATTCAGGAAGTGGTTTGGTCCTCTTAACCCACCTCCCCAGTTTAGCCCATATCTGATAATAGAAGCCTGGATGGGGATCTCTGAATGATGAAGACATGAGTTTGTCAACGAGGCAAACTGCTGCCATGAGGCAGACCCCAGGGATCTAGTTGGAGGCCCTACCAGAGAGATGAAGTCCCTACCTTTAGATCTGGTGGGTAACACAGACCAATCAATGAGCAATGACAGTGTAACAAAGGCCAGAATTAGGGCAAGTACAGGTGAAGCATTGGAAGACAGTGGTTAAAGTTCTGCACTTGATAATTCCAACTTGTGTGTGAGCGTAGGGTGGGGGGGTTGTTCTCCCATTCCACTAACTTTCAGACGCCAGCCTTGTGTTCTACAGATAGCATTAGATCCCACAGGTTAAGGGCTCAGTCCCACAAGACAGACATAAATACACAAGCTCACTTTCATTCATTCAAATATGAGTATCAGGTGCCTGACACAGCCCAGTGCTTAGCACAGTAAGGGAAAGATTCTGAGGCCAAGAGATAACAAAAATAAAAACAGGAACCACTGAGAACAGAAACTGAATTGGTTCTTTGAGTAGGGGACCCAGGAAAATAAAGCACCAGCTAGCCTAACAAGAAAAAGGTGCCTTCCTTCACATGATAAGACTGCCCAGAGCCTCTAAGAGGGAAATGCTGGCATGTTCTCTCCCTCGGTTATGTGGAGAGTTTGTTGAATGGAAGGATTCAGCCTGGGAGAATCAAATGCAGTTACAAGGCTTTTAGAGCTGCTGGAGTGAGCTCCGTGAGAGTCAGTTAAAACAGATGGTGCTGACCACATCTGTGCAAATGGACGGAGGCCACCAAAAGGTGGGAGGGAGACTACTGTGAGCCGTGCTCTGTGTGCTCAGTTTTGTATTATCGTGGCATCTCAGTTTAATTAGGCCATTGTTTCATTCTGAGGTGCCTTTTTTTTTTTTCAAATTTTTTGGCTGCATTGGGTCTTCATTGCTGTGCGTGAGCTTCTCATTGCGGTGGCTTCTCTTGTTGCGGAGCATGGTCTCCAGGCGCGTGGACTCAGTAGTTGTGGCATGTGGGCTCAGTTGTTGTGGCTCGCAGGCTCTAGAGCACAGGCTCAGTAGTTGTGGCGCACAGGCTTAGTTGCTCCGCGGCACGTGGGGTCTTCCTGGAACAGGGCTCGAACCCGTGTCCCCTGCATTGGCAGGCGGATTCTTAACCACTGTGCCACCAGGGAGACCCTGAGGTGCCTTTTTATTCCATAGAGAACCTGAGTGAGGGGAAGGTGGCAGAACTTGGTTTTCAGTAAGCCATGTTTTTTCTAGGACCTGGCTAGTTGGCCCGTGCCGTCCTACGGGCACCTTGAAGAGGCACCCCAGCCTTCCTCCTTCCATCAAAAAAGGAAAAAAATCTTGATCGTAAAAATAACATGTAGTCACTTCTTTGTTGTTTGAATTGGTTATGGTAAGGATATAATAATTTTGTGATTTAAAACAAAATGTTTAATAAAAATGAAAAAAAAAATCTTAAATCAGACCTTACAGAAAAATACACCATAGGAAGTATAAGTCCTCTTATTTTATCCCCTTGTTCTCTTTCCATGGTCACCAAACTCTTGGTCCAGGTTTTTATTTGAAGACCGCTGTTTAACTTCAGTTTCACATCTTCACTTGATAGTAGTTATTTTATTAGTAACTGGTTTGAGAATATATCTATGAAGGCTACTAAGAAATCAGCAGTGTTTTTAAAAGACTATATTTTTATTGGTGCCAGCAGCATCCAGATATGCTTAAAAGGGTACCACAGATGTGTAGGAGTTGGTGAACTTACTCATTCTGAAACAATTATTTGTGTACACATGCTGTGCAGTGACACGGGAGTGCTAGCACAACTGGGATGTAGAAGGAATGAACGCCCTCTTGGACTTGGCCTGGAAGCTCAGCCCTTAAAGGAGGGCACTTGAGTGTCTTCCCTCCCTTCTCTCCTGTCACCTTGCATTACTCTGCATGGCGGGAATAGCTTCCCACTCTTGAACTTCCCTGCCTCCTGTTCCTCTTGCAACCAGAAGCTCTGACTGGCTGATGTGGAGTCTTTTGTTAAGAATCTATGGGTGGGGACTTCCCTGGTGGTCCAGTGGCTAAGACTCTGCGCTTCCACTGCAGGGGGCGCGGGTTCAAACCCTGGTCGGGGAACTAAGATCCCGCATGCCATTCAGCGCGGCCAAGAAATTTTAAAAAAAGAAAAGAAAAAAAGAATCAGTGGGTGAAGCTATGAGAGTAGACCCTTCTTTTAGGGGTCAGCTGATTTGACCTGATTTAATATGTGAGTTGCTTAAGCTCATTTCTAAATGTATTTTTTTCATGTTCTAGAAGCTCCCTTACCAAACCCAGTGCATTAGCTACTGTGCTTCTCAAGGCCACAAATAGCTTCTCTTTCACTGCCTTTGCTCCAGCATTCCCTACCCTGTTGGCTTTTTGGACTGTTAGAGGTAGCTGGAACGTTGGGGAGGTATCAGAGGCTCACAGCCGTGTGAAATGTGAACCTTCATCTTATCCTGCACTCTGAAAGATGACAAGAATGGCCCCATGATTTCCTGAGGGTCCCCAGCACACCTATTGTCTTACTTTTGGAGTAAAATACTGAACACCCTAGACATAATCAACATTCAGTTTGCTATGTATGTTTCTGTATTTTAAATACCATGTCTTCAGAGTAGCTGACTTTTTTTTTTTTTTTTTATCTTAAAGGTTTTGAAATCAGGATGACTTCCATTTTAGTATCTATAATATAGCATTTTTTTCTTTTCTTGAAAAGCTTAGAATGTCCATGATCTAGAATTTAGGAATCTGAGCATTTATTAAATTTGAAATGAATATTCACACACACACACACACACACACACACACACACACACACACACCCCTAGCATGGGGCACACTGTACTCACGCAGAAGCAGCCTGACCTACCTCTCTTGCCCGTTTTTAGGTTTCAGAGCACCGTGCAGGTGAGCAAGTTGCAGGACCTCGTCAACCGCAGCAAGACGGCCAGGTGCAGAGGACGGTTTGTCTGCCCAGTGATCCTGTTCAAGGGCAAGGTAAGACCACGCCGTAGCCTCACATCCCTGAGACCCTCTCGCGGGGTACCTGGCGTAATGCAAAGTGTAGAGTCTCGTGTTCTTGGCTTTTGCCAGACGAGTTTGGGTGATTACTGGGTGCCTGGTGGCGTGGGAAGCAGGCCAGAGAAACAGACCAATTCTGATACGACTTTTTTTGAAGGTGAGTCTAATGAGGAAAGGGACAGTCACAGCAGAGGACCCCACCCTGTGTCCTGGAGCCAGACTGCCTACGTTCTGATCCTGGCTCTGTTACTTCCTGCCTGTGCAAGGCCTCAGTTTCCTCCTCTATAAAATGGGAAAAATAATCATGCCTACATCAAAAGTTTATGAATAGATTAGATCAGATGAGTAAGTACATTGTTGTTTGTTCATTCTTTCAGTCATATAATTTACCAAGTATTTATTAAATGTGTGTCATGTTCAGGCCTCAAAGTACATCAGCATATAAGGTAGACAAAAATCCTCACCCTTATCAAGCTTATATTCTAGTGACTGTTGTTAATTTGGCTGCCCACTATGGTCTCATTTCACCTCTTTTTATAATCCTTTGGTGTATTTGATATTCCCATTTTGCAGATGAAACGAAGGCTCAAAGTGGTTAAATAACTTCCCCAAGTTTACACAACTAGAGAGCTGGGGTTTAAACTTACTGCAAAACGCCCTCAAGTTACCACACTGCAGCTTAGGGCCACGTGGTGTGGTGTCAGAGGAACCCACTTAAGACGGGCAGCAGTTGGGGACTTCCCGGGCGGTCCAGTGGTTAAGACCCTGTGCTTCCACTTCAGGGGGTGTGGGTTCGACCCCTGGTTGGGGAGCTAAGATCCCGCATGCTGTGCAGTGCGGCCAAAAGTTAAAAACAAAAACAAAAACAGATGGGCAGCAGTGTGGACTGACAGACATGGCCTCATTAGGTGAGCGGGACGAGGCTGCCAGCTTTGGAGGAAGGGTGGGAGGGTGTTCCAGGCAGGTGCCAGCGTTGGGGGAGCATGAAGGCAGGCGCGGAAAGTCCGAGAGACTCCCTGACGGGAGCGCAAGGTACGTGGCAGAGCCGAGGATGGAAGGGACTGAATGCAGGAGGCCGGATGCTGGCCAAGGTGTTTAGGTTTGCTGGGAGAGCCACTGTGATTTCTGAGCAGGGAAGTACAAGATGCAAATAGCATTTTGAGAAAGATTAATCCAGAAGGAACAGACTAACAGAGAGCCTGGATCAGGGGAGGGAAGCAGGGGTGTAGGCTTTCTATTCCTTTTTTTTTTTTTTTTTTAATGTGGACCAATTTTTTTTTTTTTTTTAATCTTTATTGAGTTTGTTACAGTATTGCTTCTGTTTCATGTTTTGGTTTTTTGGCCACCAGGCATGTGGGATCTTAGCTTCCTTAGCAGGTATCGAACCCGCACCCCCTGCATTGGAAGGTGAAGTCTCAGCCACTGGACCGCCAGGGAAGTCCCTTAGGCTCTCTTTTCTAGTCATCCAATACGTACCTGAATGCTCTGTGGTCTTGATGCCTCTCGGACTATAGTCCGGTCTCCCAGTGCAGGTGAGGGCTGGGGCAGGGCAGTGGGGAGGAGAGACCCAGGGCTTGTTTCCATCCCTTTGTGCCTTTCTTTCGTAAAATGGAAGAAGGGGGAATGTGAAAGAGGGGGGGTAGGAAAGGAGACTTGCCACAGGCTTTCGTGGACAGGTCGATTTTAGGGAAAAGTATGTCTGGAAGTCAAGTTCCAGAAATCGATCATCTTAAAGTTATTTATTCCCTCTTCCCCTTTGGAAAGTTTCGTGTTGCTGTAAGCTCTGGGAACTCCGGTTTAGATAACTGGAGTATAACACACTGATCTGTGGGGCATAGTGCTTGTTGCTAGAAATTACATAGGAAATACTCAAACCAGTGCTTCCCACAGTGTGTTCCATAGAATAGTAGTTTAAGGATGTGCTTGTGCAAAGCATTCCCTGTCAAACAAGTGTGAAAGACAGCACATTACTAGATTTGGCCTGACCCCCAAGCTCCAGATTCAAGAGGTACATCGGAAAGTGTGCACTGACATAGGAAAGGCTCTGAGAAGTCCTGAAGCAGAGGGACCTGTGTAGTGTTGTCAGGTCTGCTGTTTCTCACTCAGCAGACCTTGAGGAAGGGACTTTGCGGAATGCATTTGGGAAGTGCCACATTGACCGGCTTAGTCCAGTGAGATTGCAGCAGGCCTGGGAGAAAGAGCCCAAGGCAACTCATTTCAGAGGGAGGGCGAAAAGTTGGAGGGATTATTCTTTTGGGGTTTTCTGGCCATGCCGTGCGGCTTGTGGGGTCTTAGTTCCCCAACCAGGGATCGAACACCTTATATATGTTTTATTCCTATTGTGTTTGCAAGTCTGCTGTCTCCTCTCAGCCATAATCCCTTTGAGGGCAGAGGCCTTGTCTTGCTGCTGTCGTCCCAGCGCCTAGCAAGTGCCCACCCAGTTGTACGTGCAAGCTCAGTAGGAAGACACTGCTCTTTTAAAGTGGTAGCGGGCTCTCTGCTGGGTTCTAGGGGGACAGGTGACTAAGACAGTCCTGTCCCTGTGGAGCTCAGTGAGTGGGGAAGGTTGACCTGTGAACCAGCAGGTGAGAGGGAGATGGGGAAGGGCAGGAGAGGGTCTTCTGTTGTGAGATGGGGATCTCATCCTCAGAGACGTGGCTCCCGGCAGGCCCTAGCCAGTGCGGGGAGCCAGTGCGGGGACAGCAGCGTTTGCTACCAGCACATCCTGCCGGGCTGGGGAGGGGGAGGTATGTTCAGAAGTGCCCGCTTCCTGCTTCTCTCCACATTCAGTCCAGTGTGGCTGGGGCAGCCAAGGAACTAAATGTCTGATTGTATTTCATTTCAATTAATTTCCATTTTATAGCTGAAGTAATGTAGAATTTTTTTGGTTAAACACAACTTTATTTTGGGGCAGGACTACGTTTCCCTTTAAATGCTGAAAATAAAGTATCCTAGTTGAGATGTGCTGCGAGTATACAATACATATTGGATTTTGAAGACTTAGTCCAAAAAATGTAAAACATTAATAATTTTTAAAGTGGTTATATGTTGGCATAGTAATATTTTGGATATATTGGGTTGAATAAGATATATTATTAAAATTTTTTTACAACTAAGTTCAAGCATTTAAGGGTAAGCAGTTCTCCCATGCCGTTCTCTTCCCCAACACTTGTATCTGGGTTTTAGGCAATCAAAATTGGAACAGGTCATCTTTCTCTTTGTTTCCTCCCTTAAGAGATGGGGAGCAGAGGTCAGCTGCTTTTATTCCGTTTGCTAAAGTTGGTTACTACATTAGCAAATCCTATAGAGCCGTATTCCTCATGCAGAGTTAGAGGCCTCTCCTAATTAGGTAAATGGAGAGCATTCAGAGTACATCCTGCTTTTTCAGTCAAGAGCGAAGCTTAAAGTACAGAAATGGCAGGTTATGCTTTGGAGCCATGAGGCCAGGGAGCAAGGTCAGGTGTTAGACTCTGCCTTGGGATGCAGCTTCCCCCAGGCGCCGGCTCGGGACCTTCCTGCGGAGGTTGGTGCTTCACTTGGGGAGCTGGCCATCTCTCCCATTCTTCTCCATCTGACGAGTCCTCTGTGCCAGGTGCGGCTGCCTCCGTTACCAAAAAGACAGGGTCGAAAAGAGATGGGAGAACTGAGCAGAAAGAAGAATCTGAACCTTGAGAAGAACTCAGAGCTCAGCAGCTAAGGAAGGAGGGGGTGTGTGTCCACTCTGAAAAGATTCAGCAGAGTAATGCAAAGAAGAGTGAGATTTGGTGCCGGCAGCTTGGATGATGGGGGAGGGTGGGCATGATAACATGTGCCAGTCAGACTCAAACCACGTACCCCCCATTGTCTTGCTTTCAGGAATCAGACCTCCCTTCTTACCATGAGAGTCTTTGGGGGGGTCCTCCACCTGAGGATTGACATTCCCTTGCTGCAGTTCCTAATCACTGGGTTGGTCTCTTCATAGTAGGGGCTCTTATCGGGGGCTGGAGAAGGGTCCATGGATGGACTTGGAGATGTAGGTAAACTCTGGTGTGTACATTTTTATCCAGAGACAGTTTATCATTTTCATCAGATTTTCAAAATGCTTTTGGACCCAGAAAAAATGAAGCAGCCCCTGCAGAGTGCATCCTGCTCAGGCCAGCAGGAATCTCTGCCCGAGCCCTTCTTCATAGGCTTCCAGGACAACCCTCCCACGATTGCATTCTTGCCCCCGGCACTGAAGAAGCACCCCACCCCGCCCCGGGCTGTAGCAGGTTGCCTTTCTATCACCTGCCCCCTGCCCCAGGCTGCCACTGCCTCAGAAAGCCTGGTGATGACCTACCGGTTCCCACCACACCCCTTTCCTAGCAGCAAAACTATTTCTTTCCCCCTGTTTTACAGGTGGAGAAGGAGACCCCTTGGGCAGTATTCTGCAGTTTTCCAGGGACCCTCCTTACACCACCAGGCTGCGTGACCCATTCAGAAATGCCCTCCCCTCGCCTAATGTGACCTCCCAGCCACCCTCACAGCCTCCCCCAGCCTGTAACTAGACCTTGGGGTCACCAGATACCTCCTCCCATTCCTCCTGGATCTCATCAAACACAATTGATAAAGATTCAGCCTTAAAATTAAATAATGAAGTTCATGCCCATTGCCTGGTTTCTAGAATTCTAGCTCTCGAAATGCTCCTTCAGTGATGAGGAAAGAGTAAAAGGATAGTTAAGCACAGTTACAGCCACTACACTTCCTTGATACAGAGGAGAGAGAAGATAAAATTTCTTTAAAAAAAAAAAACCCCAAACATTTCTCCCTTAAATGGCCCTCCTGCTGCAAAGGTTGCCCTCCCCTGCGCTAAGCAGTTCCAGTGACGGTCAGCACGCAGGCTCCGGAGGGAGGTGGGCTCGGTCAGATCCCAGCTCAACCCCCTCTGTGGGACCTTAGGCATCACTTCACCTCCCTGCGCCCGTCCCTCGTCTTTTCATCTGTGAAGCGGCAACAGTGCCTGCCGCCTGCCACGTCTCCCTCATGGGCTTGTGTAAATCCAGTGGGAAGGTGGTGTACATATTTCAGTCCTGTACTCACAAACACATGTGATAACTGCCAGATCTTACCCAAGTACATGCGTGACGACCGCTGAATCTACCCATTACTGTTAGTGACACTCTGGTGCCTCTCGTTTGGGAGAGAGAACCTCTTGACAGAGGCTGCAGGTTAAATTCTAGGCATACTTCAGAGTGACTGCTATGAAGACTTTGGGCAGCGCTCCTGCACCCATTTTCCTGGCCTGGAGGGGCCTCAGGGGTTCCCCCCACTGTGTGCACTTCAGAAAACCACCTGACTGTTGGTCAGAGGGTACAAACTTCCAGTTGTAAGATGAATAAGTGCTGTGGATCTAATGTACAGCATGGTGATTATAGTTAATAATACTGTATTAGATACATGAAAGTTGCACAGAGAGATGATCTTAAATGTTTTCATCACAAAAAAGGAAATGGTGATTATGTGACATGACGCAGGTGTTAGCTAATGCTATGATGGTAATGATTTTGTAATATGTAAGTGTGTTGTAGACCTTAAACTTACACAATGTCATATGTCAATTATATCTCAAGAAAGACTGGGAAAAACCGAACCAAAAAACTCCAGAAAACCATCTGACCCTGAAAATGCGGTTTCTCTCCCAGCATATTTGCAGGTCGGCGACGCTGGCTGGATGGGGGGAGCTGTATGGACGCACTGGCTACAACTATATTTTCTCAGGTGAGCGTTGAGCTGCACTGTCTTTGACTAAGAACAGGAACCCAGTGGTGGAGAATAGCCACCTAGGGCTGCAGTGGTGTAGGTGGAGGGGCAGCAAGCTGGGGGGTGGGCAAGGGCCCTCCTTTCGTCACCTGAGGAGATGCTGGGGGTGAAGAAGACTGCCAGGCGTGTGGGGCATCGGGTGCTGAGAGAGGCAGGAGCGTGGTCCTTGGGGTGGAGCCGGGGGGAGACTGGTCAGGAAGCCCCTGGGTGGAGCCCCTGCCTCGGCCTCGGTGCTGACCGCAGGTTTCTCCCACAGGGGGTGCAGACGACGCCTGGGCAGATGCAGAGGATGTCACGGAGGAGGACTGTGCGCTTCGGTCAGTGCCAGGTGGTTATGGGTCTGGGCTTGGGTTGGGGGCAGGCGTCTGAGCGGTGGTGGCGATTTTCCTACTGACGGTCGTGACATCATCAGTGGTCCAGGTGAGTGGATTGGCCCCCTTCCTCCTGCTGCCAAGTCCACGCCCCTGAAACAGGGTTGTTGAAGTCCACCCTGTAGCTTCACCCGAAGCTGACTTTATGGACTACCTGAGCAGTCTGTGCTCGCCAGGACTGCAGAGAGAGTGCCCCAACCCTGGGGTTCCTGGCACCCCAGACCCAAAACACAGGCCAGACATCTGTGTGTCTTCAAGCCCCACAGTTTCCAGGGTGCTGACATCTGGCCTACCAGGTGATGCACAGCACACCCGGCCTGAGGGACGGGACAAGCAAGGACTGTGGTCCCCACATGAGAGATGTGGGCACTAGAAGCTCCACAGCTGTGTGATAGGTGTCATAAGGAGCTTGCTACAGAGGAATGTTTTAGGCCGCCTTAAAGGGAGGGAGGGGGCTGGCTCCCACTCTTCCTACCTCCTTTCCAAATATTTTTAGAAAACGGCAGTAATGGATATTTTGGAAAAGCTCCTTTGCATGGTCTGTACCACATGGAAAGTCTTTAACTGGTGTCAAGTGTCTCTGGAATGCACACCAGCACCCTAGTCAGATCAGCCGCCCAAAATCATGGCTCGGCGCATGAAAAGGCATCTTGCTGTGCCCGGCTTCTGCCCGTTAGTTCCAAGAGCAGTGGCTCTGGCTTGTGCTCAAGAATGTTCGGCTCTTCCCCCGGGATCAGACGACCTCTGCCCCAGCCAGGCTGTCTTCCACAGTGCCCACTGTTGTTGGTGAGGAGTCTGCTGGGGACAGCAAAGCAGTGGGCATTAAAAAAAAATTAATAGTGCCTGTTTATTCGTTCTGCTTTTGCCTTTATCTGTATGACTGATCAAAAGGCAGCCTGGGGATTAGGAAAATTTTATCTTTCTCTTTGCTCCAGAGGCCTTCTAAGCAGAGGGAATTCACTTGCTAATATTTCACAATCAGTTGATAACATAGCTCTAAAAAGTCCATCTCCCAGTGAGTTTCAATCTGTTACATTTTGAGCAAGTCATATGGCTAAAAACGGTCATAAATGGGGGAAAGGGAGGGGGGTGGAGAGAGAGAAACTCTAATGGAGGCTCAAAGACTCTATCAGCCACTAGCCTGCTGCTTTTTAGAACTCGGAGATTATCTTGAGTCTTCTGGCTTAATGTCAAGCAGTGCCAAAAAGCCCTTTCTCGCCCCAGCTGCAGATTGTTCCTCTTTGAAATGCGTTGAGGGATAATCTCTTAGAAAGTCACCTTCCCTGGGAGCAGTTGTCCTGTCTTGGCCCTCCCTCTGTCTTCTGGAGAAGGGAATCAGAAGTTCTTCTGTAGAACCTAGACTTCCTTGAACGCGCCCCTCAGGCCCCAGACTTTTGTGGATGAATGTGCAGTGCAGCTTCTCCCTCTGGCTCTTTGTTTCAGAAGTTCCGACACGCATCTTTTTGATAAGGTCAGAGGGTATGACATCAAGCTGCTCCGGTACCTGTCAGTGAAATACATCTGTGACCTGATGGTGGAGAACAAGAAGGTGAAGTTTGGCATGAAGTGAGTGCAGGGCACCCCCTGCGAAGTGGGTGGAGGCCGTGTGCTCACAGGCTCGTGGGGTCGGAGATGGCACAGCAGTTACAGGGGCACACCGCGTGCCCGGCCTCGTGCATCCTCTCCCTGTATCCTCACACAGCCCTCCCCTGCAAGGAGCTTCTGGCGTCCCCCTCCTGCAGGGGAGAAACTGAAGCCGGAGAGGTTAAGTCACTTGCTCGTGGTGGTGCGGAGAGCACCAAGGGAGCCGTGGGTCTCTAACGTGTGCTCTGCTGCCGCTGCGCCATCTCTGGTAGATGAGAGTCTCTTTTAAAGTGGATCGAAAAAAATCAGTATTTACTCAGTTTTTATGTCCTGTATGGAACAAATCTTCATGCGATAAGGCAAAATTAGAAACAAATGGAACCTGGGTTAGGGTGATGAAATTTGGGGAATTTTTCCAAAGTGTTGTTTATTTTTTATAATATCCACTTTTAATTATGCCGAGTGTGTCTTAGAAAATAAGCCACACTGAGGCTGTTACAGCTCAGCTGTTTGCAGTCACCTGCACATCCAGCTGCTGTCACAGTAGTCCTGCGTCTCTCAGATGCTGTCTGGGAGTGTCCGCAGTGGATGCCGGAGAAGATGGTGGAGGCGAGAGTCCGCCTCAGGGCCCCTTTTGGACAGTGTCTCTGTTATTTTGCTCTTTTCTCACTCTGCCCTCCGGGTCAGGGGGCGGTGCTGCCTTCGCGGGAAGCTTGTTCCGCGGCTTAGGTCCCGTTGCGGGTGCTGTGGTGTCGGGGGGAGTCGGCGTTCTCACCTGGTGACTTGGGGTAGAGGCGGCAGAGCAGTCGCATTTCTTAGTCGTTGGAAGTAAGCCCCCTGGAGGGCGTCATTCCTAACTCTGAACAGTAGTTTCTGTAGCAGGAGGATCATTCGAGCTGTGGTAACGCTTGTGGGGAATGGTGTGCGTGTGTTGTGATGCCGTAACACGTTGTATCCTGTCTTGTAGTGTCACCTCCTCTGAGAAGGTGGACAAAGCCCAGCGCTATGCCGACTTCACTCTCCTCTCCATCCCGTATCCAGGTAGGGGCTCTTTCCAAGGTCTGGTCAAGGGACAGGCTTCCCAGGACTGGGGCTCTTAGAGGCCCTCCTCAGGCCCTGGCCACTTAGGTGCACAGATGCCCCGGAGCCGTCGGGCAGGATCTGCCGTAGCTCAGCATAGCGCAGTGCAGCTCCCGGTCCTTGGCTCTCGCCTTAGGGTAGGGTGCTGTCCTCGTGGGGAAGGGGGCGGGCTTTCCCCTGGGAGGGGCCCGGGAATGGAGTCCTGGCTCAGGTCCTCCCTACTGCCCTCTTGAGCGAGTTACTTCCCCTCGCCCAGCCTCAGGTTTTCTCAGGTGTCACTGGAAGTTGGTGAGGCTTAGCTCAGGGTCTTGTTGTGCGGATTAGGTGAGGTCAGGTTTATCGGCGTGCTCTGTGCAGCTAATGTGCTGTTTCAGTGTGAAATGACATCGTTAGTCCTCCGTGTCAGCAACCAGCTATGCTGCGCTGGCTGTTGCCGTGGTGAGGGTGTAAGTGCTCTGTCCCCAGTTGCACGTGGTTGGTGGCCTCACCGTGTCACAGAGCACCGTGGTGAGCACACAGCTGGCTGCATTTGTCTCTGGCACCGACTGCATGCGACCTGTGGCCAGGGCAGTGTTCTCTGCACTGGATACTGAAGCTGCGTTGGTCCAGTTTGTAGCGTTTAAGCTTTCTTTCTGGCAACACCTGCTTGTTCAAGGAGGTATTAGAGCCCTAACATCAGCACCAAACTTTGTCAACAGATGGCAGGAAGTGGACTCTTTCTCCTTGAAACCTCTCTCCTGTTCCTCAGCAGTAGCACCTGCCTTCAGTCCTGTGCTGGATCTTGTCTCCTCATCTTGGAGCCATGTGGCCAATAGAGAGAGCAGGCTGGTGACCCCAGGTTGCAGTAGAGCCACGAGGCCTTCTCATGAGAACCTCAAGTTCATCCACTGCCTGGTGGGCAGAGGGTATCCTCATCAGTGTGAGCTGGTGGTATCCAAACCACGACCCCTGTGGCCTGGCTGTCCTACAGTGGCCTCCTTCAGGGTCTCTCCTCACTCTTCTCTGCTAGCTTAGCATTCGGTGGCATGTGGGGCTGGGCGTGCATTCCAGTCCCAGCACTGTGTCCTTGAACAAGTCCCTTAACCCTTCTGAGCATCAGTTTCACCCTGCCTAAAATGTGGTTAATGGTGCTTATTCTGGGTGAAGTGCCAGACCTGTCCCTGACAGGTGCTCGCCGACACCAGGCCGAGTGATGGGTGCGTGGGAGGAGAGGCTCGCTTTGGGCAGGTGCAGAACCATGACGATGATGCCATGGGCTCGGCAGCGTCAGAGATGCATCGAGACAGAGGCGTCCCCAGTGGGGGTCTGCACCGGAGCTTCCCTCAGGTAGCTCTAAGGCTGGTTTTCAGACTAGGCTCCTGACTCTCAGGAGATGCTTTGGGGGTCCCCAGACTGAAGCACTCTCTGCCAAATGAATGGGAGAGGACTGAGTTGGCTGAGGAACCAGGCGTCAGCTTTCTTTATTTGTATTCAGCTTCTCGTAAGACTTGGCTTAGAAAAAATTGTTTTGTGGGACTTCCCTGGCAGTCCAGTGGTTCAGACTCCGTGCTTCCACTGAAGGGGCAAGGGTTCGATCCCTGGTCGGGGAAATAAGGATCCCTCATGGCAGTGGCCAAAAAGAAAAAACAAAAACAAAAACACACCACACTTTAAAAAAAAGAAAAGAAAAGAAAAAAAATCGTTTTGCTCCAGAACAGTAGCACAATATCCTTTCTGCTGTCGTTGGGCAGCTTGTTAAAAGACTCCTGAAATATTAAGTAACACCTTTTGACCCAGTTATTCATTAGGCCATAATCCAGCCAGCTTGGGCCTGAAGATGTTCATCATGTCTGATTATACCAGCCAAACATGGGAAATGTTTTCATTAATCAGAATAATGATGATGTAAATGATGGTACAGCCATCCATAGTAGAACGAGATATTACATAGTCATAGAAAAATGCTTAAGGTGCTAATAAACAAGGTAGAAAATTAAATAGTACAATCTCAACTGTGTAAGAGAAAAAGTGCTTACACAAAATGGTAAGAAAAGAATATGCCAGAATGGTAAGATGATACCATCTCTCTGTGAATTTTTCCCCCCATTCTTCCCAGAATATCGTGTACTGCGTCTGATAGTTGTGTATGGTGTCGAGGGGAGGTTAAGAGGCATCAGTAAAAATCCAGACGCCTCGGTGGCAGGAGACGCTGTTGCACACCCGGATGAGGGGACAGAGACGCACTTACCTTGCTTACCTTAATTACCTTGCTTCCTCTGCTGATGTTCTAGAATTTCTTTACGTGCCTACATTATTATACTTCATAAAATTGCCGTTATCCAGACCAAGTCCTGAAATGCACTCTGCTGCCATTTCAGGGGTCTCTGTTGAGCCCTCTGATGACTTTGAAGCCCAGACAGGAACTGCGGTGGTATCAGTTCTCTGTCAGACTAACTTAGGCTTAGACCAGCCCTTGAAAATGAGAAGTGTTCTGGGAGCACTTCCTTTAGGGCACCAAGATAGACGGGGCCAAAAACTCCCCAGCATGAGTCTAATTTGTTTCCCTCTTGAGCGAGCGTCCATTCTCACTTCACTTTTGGTCCCATCTGTTTGCCTCTCAACGGGCTCAGAAGCCCGTTCAGGTAATGAATGTCAAGGCATTGCCCTGGGTACTGAGGCTGTTTTAATTCTCTCCGTTTCTCACAGTCAGTTGCTCCTGCATTATATGCTGGTCAGAGCTTGGCCTGGAGCCTGCAGTGTTGATTCAAGCGCTCAAGTTTGAGAAAACAGAGCACTTCACGGGAGTTCTGAGGAATGATTGGTGTCCCTCCTAAACCCAGGCTCATAAGCTCAGGGCTTCTGTCTGATATTTGTATTTTTTCTTTCTCCCAGTGAGGCACCCAAGAATACGCTGAAGTGTTAGAGCTGAGGATTGATTCCTGACTTCCCCGTCCACAGTGAGGCCTGGGGGATTCGAGTGCAGGAGTGTGTGGGGTGGTGAGAGCCAGGTCTGAAGAACACACAGGCTAAGTCTCCAGACCTTCCTCCACGAAAGAACCTTTCCTTTCTCCCCTGGTGTGGCCCCAGACAGGAGCATGTCCCAAGAGGAGCTGGAGAGTTCCATGTGAATGTTTATGGCCTGTGGCTACTTTGACAGAATTCAGGCAACTGTTTTGTTGCCTTTGGGGACCTCACCAGACTTGGACCTGTGGCCAAAGCCTTGTGCCCTCTGGAGTTTGTGTTGGTCCCGGTGGAGGAACTGAGAGGAGTGCAGGCCTCGTTCTCCCCAGGCTGAGCTGCAGGGCTGCACTGGGGCTCTCACTACAGTGGTGGCATGAGGATGGCACCAGTATGCTGTCACCTGAGTGCCACTTGTACCAGTGCTGTGCCAGGTGTTTTATACGTATTATTTCATTTCATCCTTAACCACTTTACAAATGAGAAAATTAAGGCTTAGAGAAATTAACTTGTTCACAGTCACAGAGCTACGTGAAAGGCTGAGGTTTGAAGCTGGGAACATTGCCAAAGCGCTTCTCTCTCCACTCCTCTCTCTGTTCCTGAGGTCTTACTCTGGTGGTGTTTCTTATAGTTTTTCTAGTGAATGATACAGAAAGCACATCTTGGCAAGGTTTGTTGGAGAAGGACGTGTCTCTTGAGCACCTGTCACATTTCAGGCACTGTCCGTGGTCCTTTCTCTCATGTTACGATGTTCGGTCCTCACTGAAAGCCTGCGAGGTTGGTACAGGCAGACCTCATTTTATTGCTCTTCGCTTTGTTACTCTTAACATATTGCATTTTTTACAAACTGAACATTTGTGGCAACCCTGTGTCAAGTCTGTTGGAGACATTTTTCCAGTATTTGTTCACCTCATGTCTCTGTCACATTTTGATAGTTCTCACAATACTTCAGACTTTTCCATTATTACTCCATTTGTTATGCTGACCTGTGATCAGTGATCTTCGATGTTACTATTCCACCTCACTGTAGGCTCAGATTATGGTCAGCGTTTTTTAGCAATAAAGTTTTTTTTTTTTTTTTTTTTTTTTTTTTTGGCTGTTCCGTGTAGCTTGTACGATCTTAGTTCCCTGACCAGGGATTGAACCGGGGCCCACAGCAGTGCACCAAGTCCTAACCACTGGACCGCCAGGGAATTCCCTGAAGTATTTTTTATTTAAGGTATTTTTAAAATTTAAGATATATATATTTTTAGACATAGTGCTATCACACACTCAATAAGCTATAATACAGTGTAAACATAACTTTACTATGCACTGGGAAACCAAAAAATTAGTGTGGCTTGCTTTATTGCGGCGGTCTGGAACTGAACCCTCAATATCTCTGAAGTGTGTCTGCATCAGGAGGGAGGGTGATCTTCCATAACTAGGTAAGTTGCTGAGAAAGTGCTGCCGGGGCTCAAATTGTAAACCCCGCTGTTGTTCGCTGGCTGTTGGCACTTCAGGGACTTGTAGGGCAAAGGGACCTGAAATGAGAGAAAAGTGACCAACAACCAGTGAACACAGATGGAGAGAGATACGGAGGTGTGCAGGCAGGGGCTGCCTCATCGGGAAGGTCTGTGGCTAGAAACCCAAGGAGCGTTGGAGGCTCCCGCTCGCCCGGCCCAGTCCCCGCTCGTGTCAGCTGGGGCCCACTTTGGAGTGTGTGAGCTGGTGGCCACCCCGGTCCTCCAGCACCCAGGGGCATCTCAGGACACTGGGCCAGGAAGGGTGGTGTCATGACTCTGCCCTTCTTTTCCAGGCTGTGAATTTTTCAAGGAATATAAGGATCGGGATTACATGGCTGAAGGGCTCATCTTTAACTGGAAGCAGGTATGAGCAGTAACATTCATCAGCTTGGGTCTTCTGTCTGTGAAGGGAAACCAGCTAGTAATCTTCTTGGGGAAAACAGCTACCCTTCTCCTTTCTTTGCTCTTCCCTGAATGAGTCTCATTATTGTTCTCTCTCTCCTCCTTGTATGTACATGTTTAAACTCTCACCATATATACTTTTGTCTCCCCCTTTAATTTCTCCCTTTCTGTAAACGAGTTTTCAGGGACAGGGTAGGAGAAGTCCTTCATTTTTGCTCCGCTACCTGTGTGCAGAGCGGGAGCAGCCGTCTGCCCCGCCCCAGTGGGCGGGAGCAGCCCAGGAGCTGCCGGAGGCTGAACACGGTTCACCACCTCTGTGTCAGCCGTCAGCCATCAGCACTCAAACGGCCAACTGAAAAGCTCCACTTGGCAGCAGTATCTGGTCCCTTTGATTTTTAAGCTGTCACTTCCAGGGTGGCACAGGCATCTGGCCCTGAGAAGGCGAGCACTGTGGGGGGACATCCTGCCTGCCTGTGGTAGCCACAGCTTCAGGGCCTCAACCTGCCTGGTCATCCTGGCTTCTTCTGGTGGCCAGCCTGCATCTCACAGTGTCTTTCTGTCCCCAGGACTACGTTGATGCCCCTCTGAGCATCCCCGACTTCCTGACTTGCTCTCTGAACATTGACTGGAGCCAGTATCAGGTGAAGGGGACCCCTGGTGCCTGCCCCACGAGTCCCTCAGGCAGACACCTGAAGGCCTGGCTTGTGACCTCTGACCTCCTGGGAAAGGAGGAGCTGCTTACCTGTTTAACTCTCCCTCCTGCTTTCTTGGCCCAGAAAATCAAAGCTTTCTGAACATGACTTACTAAAAGATTTGCATCCACCAGGGGGTTCTGTTTCCAGAGGAGGACCTCATGGAGTTTGCTTTTCCAGCTCTGGGATTTAGTGACTTTTTTCATTTTACCTTTTAAATGCGTGTTCCATCAGAGAAAGTGCAGAGCTACCTGACCTGATTTGGTTATAGAAACCTTAAAATTATTTCCACTGTGCTTCTCTCCTCTTCTCATCGTCTGCCATGGAAGGGTCCCCAGTCTTTTTTTTTTTTTTTTTTTTTTTGGCTGCATTGGGTCTTCGTTGCTGTGCGCAGGCTTTCTCTAGTTGCGGCGAGTGGGGGCTGCTCTTCGTTGCGGTGCGCAGGCTTCTCATTGCGGTGGCTTCTCTTGTTGCGGAGCATGGGCTCTAGGCGCATGGGCTTCAGTAGTTGTGACACACGGGCTCAGTAGTTTTGGCGCACGGGCTCTAGAGCGCAAGCTCAGTAGTTGTGGCACACAGGCTTTTTTGCTCCGCGGCATGTGGGATCTTCCCGGACCAGGAATTGAACCCGTGTCCCCTGCATTGGCAGGTGGATTCTTAACCACCGTGCCAACAGGGAAGTCTGAAGGGTCCCCAGTCTTACTGGATGGATCCATCTCTCTACCGTGTTTAGCCCACTGTACGAGCCCACAGGCCATTAGCAATGTCCTTGCCACTTGCTTCAACCAGGACAAGTAACCTCGTTCTTCCCACTGCCTTCCCCATGTCTGTTCCCTCTGCCTGGTTGGCCTTCCCAGCCTCCTCTTGTCTGGCTGACACACTGCCTTCAGGATTTGGCTCGAGTGTCCACTCCAAGAAGAATTCCCTGATGTGCCTCCTCTTCCCCATCCCTAGAGAGGTTGGATGCTTGCATCTACATTCCCATTAATCCGGGCTCTGGGCCCGGCCTGGCCTCTCTCGGTGATCCACACCTACTTCCTTTTCCAAGTGTCCCGTCATGCAAGCACCTCAAACTCAAGCTGCCCAAAATGGAATTGGCCACAACCCACAGCACCCCCGGGCCCTCCACCATTTACCCAGATGCTCAGACTCGAAAAATGGGGCCTCTTCTCCCCAACATCCATGGCTGGTCCCATCAGTTCTGTAAGTCTCTGCCCCAGGGAAACTCCCCAGTCCTTCTTGCTTCCATCTCTTAGGTCACTGGCCTAATGCAGGCTACCATCGTCTCATGGCTGAGCGTGGGCCCACATTGAAGGGGCAACCGACTGGAAATAGTGAACGTAAAGCATGTGAATAGGGCCTGGCAGAGCGCGATACTCAGATGATGGGGCAGGGTCGTCACTGTCACGCCTTCCTTCAAAGCTGCCACTGACTTTCCTTTTTCCCTCAGGATAAGTCCAAGGACCCTTATGTGGTCCACCCAGCTCCACGTGGTCCAGGCTTGTTCTTGTGACTCACTGGCTGTCCCCTCCCTCTCCTCCAGCTACCCTGACCGCCTCTCCACCCCTTAGGGAAGCTGCTCTCCAGGTTTGCACATGCTGTTCTCTCTGCCACAAACACTCGTGTGCTTTCCCTCCCCTTTTCTCACATGCATGTCACCATCTCCAAGAAGCCTTGCCTAAGGGTCCCCATGGGTCAGGCTAGGCTCACCTCCCCAGTTCCATGGTCCTGCAGCATCTTAGAGGGCTCCTTTTAATTAGCACACCTGCAGCGATTCACTTTGCCTTCCCTTCCCTCCAGCCTCAGGGCTGGAGTCATTGCGTTCACTGCTGTGTCCCAGGGCCAGGCCCACAGTCACGTTGACACCACTGTTTCCCATTGCACGAGCAGTAGTGCATGTGTGGGTGTTGCTGACCTCTGTGTGGCCCGATGGAATTCCATAGAGCTCTGCTCTTTCATTCTGTGCCCGAAGACCCCTTCCAGTGGCAGCTGCTCCTCAAGCTGGCCGCTGACTATGAACAGTCAGTGAAAGAACATTCTACAGGTACCTCCTAGTCCCTAAGCACGAAGCCTTACAGATGCAGAGGTGCCAAAATGGCCTCCGCCCTCACTGGGCTCAGTCTAGGAAAATTCCGAGGCAACAGCATAACCATCACCTGCGTAGTAGGGATATTGACCAGTGGCCACAGAAGAAGACTCTGTAGAGAAGATAATGGGGCTGGGCCTTTAAAGGATGAGTAGGAGTTTGCCAGCCAGGGAAAGAGTGCACCAGGCATGGAAACATAAGGCCGATATGTGGTTCTCACCTCTGCACCCGGAGGCTTTGTCACGGCACACATAGGTTGAGAGAGTCAGAGGTGAGCCTAGATTTTCATGCACTTCCCAGGTCCTCTTCTGTTTCTCACTCTGGTATCTGAGGAAGTGTTCCTACAGTGCAGTGTGTGACCACAGTCCTGGGTCCAGACCCCAGCTCAGCTTAGCTGTGTGACCTTGGGCCTCTGCCGACCCAGCGCTCCCCAGGCTGTGGTTCCTGCTCCAGCCCTGGGCACGGTGGCCAGCAGTGTCTGCCGCCGTTCCTTGGTCATTTGTGTCCCCTTCAAACAGCTGCCGTTGTGGGAGCTGCCCTGCGGGCTCGTCTTTGGTCACCTCCTGCCCTCTCCCGGCCGCTGCAGTCCTCCCCCAGCCAGCCTGACCTCCCTGCACACCTGCTGCGTAGCTCCCGCCTCTCCTGCTTTTCCTCACCCGCTGGAATCACAGCTCGGAGGAAATCTCTTGGCAGTGGTGTGTCTGACACGTTGAACCAGATGAGTGGAGAGACCCCCGAGCCACCATGGGTAATAAGTTTATTAGCACGGCACTGCAGCGGCTTTCTCTGGAGCTCCTGAAAGTGGGTCAGGACTCTCCAGGGTCCGTGGGAAGGTCAGGTAAATGAGCCTGGTTTAAATTCCTGGGAAAACCATTCCAATTACAGGTGCTGTGTTCACCCTCCTCATGGGGGCGCTCTCGCTAGCTGGCATCCACCGCCCTCTCTGCACAGCCCCAGACACTGAGAAGCAGTCATGTTAAGAGACTGTCCCCAGCTAGGGGGAGGGGGCCGCAGAACTGGGTCAGGCCCCTCCGTGGGGTTCCGCATTCCAAAATGGACTGTTTCTCAGAGGGTCTAGTCTAGACCTTTAGCTTGGGCTAGAACAGAGGTTCCAATCTCTGTGGCTTTTGCTTATTTTTCCTCTCCCACCTCACGGGCCTCCTGTTTTAAAAGATTTTTGTTTACCAAACAGACTGCATTTGTTACTCATTAAAAGACTATGCAGTGAGTAGCAATAAAAAACGTATGAAACGTGATTGATGAGAAGGTTGATGGTTACCTTAGTTTCTGTGATGTGATGGCCGATAAAGAAATGGCTCTTTCCATTTGGTGACAATGGCCACGGGCTCAAGGCTCTCTGTCGGCTTCTGTTAATTCCCTAGACAGCTGTGCCCGGAGCCCAGGGCTCAGAGGAGGCTAGTGTCCGGCCGCTGCTCGTGGCTGTGGGGCTGTGGGTTGCCCAGGCTCCTGCACGGCTTCCCCTCCTTCACTGGCAGGTTGGGTCAAAGCACACTGAGGGAGGGGCCCGTGGGTGAGGGTGCAGGGACGTGTGACAAGTGAAGTGAGCCTGGGGTACTTGTTTCCCCAGAATAACTCATAGCATTTTATTTTAAAAATGCTTTAAATTCCCATTCTGAGTTAAACACCTATTCATAGAATCCTTTTATTTTTCTTCTCCAACAGAGTTGGGATCTGGTGCAACAAACACAAAACTACCTGAAACTGCTGCTTTCCATAATTAACAGTGACGGTGAGTCTGCCTCTGCCTGCCTCAAGCCATAGGATCTTCTGGGTGTTCCCAGGTCTTGACGTCGCGAATGTGTGTTTATTGGGGCCTTTTGCTCTATGGGAGAAGGATTTGGGGATTCCCTTGTCATTGGCAGATTTATTCCATGCCCCAAATTATGAACTTGTTACCATCTGAACCACATTCAGCTGGCCTTTGAGCTTTCAGCATCAGCCTTTTGCTGATGTGTTTCTGCACTGGGTCAGCTGGCCTTTGAGCTTTGAGCATCAGCCTTTTGTGTGGGGCTTCAGTGGCCTCTTTTGGTTCAGAAAGGTGAGAGAAAGTCAGTCCTGGCCTCTTCTTGGGCACACACAAGAGCCCCTGGAGGGCCTGTTCTCCAGAGGGTACTCCAGCCAGTTTGACTGTTTTGATTGGATGAGCCTATCGTGCTCAGTGTCCTAGGGCGGTCTGACTCTGGTTCCTCCATATCAGTCAGGACCTGTGTGGGGTTGCACTTGCTTGAACAAATGGAAATGTATTCGTTTATATAACCAAGAAGGCCCAAGAGCAGAGCCAGGTGCCAAATACCACAAAGAATCTCTCCTTGTCTCATACCCACTGTTTAGTTAGCTTCATGGCTGGCAATCATTCCGGACTTGTTTCCTGCCATCTTAACCCCTCCAGAAGAGGGAGACGGCCTCTGTCCCAGAGCTCCCGCTCATTGCCTCAGTTTGGATCCAGTGCCCATCCTTGAACCAGTCACTGTGGCCAGGTTGGCAGAAACATCACGTGCCTGCCCCTGGAGCTAGGCCGTGGTTCTGGGGTGGCCTGGCTCTCACCCCAGGCCAGGGCGGTGGCACATCCCCTTCTCATCAGCCCGTGTTTGCTTCTCTCCTGGGCCTCCCGTTCCATGTTCCTGTGTAGATGACAGCGGACTGCTGGTACACTGTATCTCAGGCTGGGACCGGACGCCCCTCTTCATCTCTCTCCTGCGCCTTTCCTTGTGGGCTGTGAGTATGGACGGGCTGGGCCGTGGGGTCAGGGAGCATTCAGAGGCCCTTCCAAGATGTACTCTCTATGAGCGCTAGGACTGTTTCCAGAAAGCAGAGAGGCTTCGGAGCGAGGGACCTCACGTGTCCAGAGCAGGTGTCGTGTTTAACCCCGCTCCGGGGGCTGTCAGGCAGCCTGGTTGTCACGGGGGCGGGGGTTGTGACTCAGCCCCCGAGGCCAGGAGGGGCCGTCATGGGGAGGCTTCTTTCTGATCTGGGCGCGTCTCCTGCAGGACGGGCTCATCCACGCGTCCCTGAAGCCCGCTGAGATCCTCTACCTAACGGTAGCCTACGACTGGTTCCTCTTCGGGTGAGCCTTCGGGAACTGTCGGGCTATGGGGTGCTCCGGTGCTTGGGAACCGCCTTTTTGTGTGCGTGGGTGTGGTGGCCCCTGTGACAGGGTTGAAGGCGAAGACGGTCCCACCCCCTTGGGAAGAGAGAAGGTGTGGTCGGGCCCACCTGAGGCTGAGGTGCCAAAGCCATGGGCTGTCCCTGTGCCTCTGGTCCCCCTTCATCCTCGTGTCTGGGAGCTGCTCGCTCTGACCTCCTCGCCTTCTTGTTTCAGGCACATGTTGGTAGATCGACTCAGCAAAGGAGAGGAGGTGGGTTCTGCTCACGGTCCGCGAGCACACGTCAGGGCTCCGCGAGCTCGGGCTCTTTTACCCCCAGGAGGGACAGGGTGATGGTCTGTTTGGTGTCCACACTTTGGGGGCGGTTCCTTGCCTGGTGTGTGCTGGGATCAGGCAGCGTGGCAGGAAAAGCACTGGCACAGCAGCCCCGTTCTGAGCCTCAGTCTCCCTCTCTCGCGGAGAGAACACTTACCTGTGACCTTCGTGTGTCAGTCCTCTTCCCCCCCTTCTGTGCCAGCCTTCTTACGGGTGACCTTGTTTTCTGCACTCTGGAACCAATTTACAAGTCTTTTCCTGTGCCCCTCATCCTTACAGCTAAAGCCAGAAGCTCTTCCCTGTCCTCCCTTGTCTCATCACACCCACTCGGCAGCTTTTAAGCCCCAGGGCCTTCCGTGCAAGCAGGGTCCTGCCAGCTCCTCACCACCAGACCAGTCCCGGCCAGCAGGCTGTGGGTCCCCTTCCTGTCCGGGCGGTGTCCCTCCTTCCTCCTCTCTGCTCTGTCCACGCCTTATCCTTTTAGCTACTTTTTTCAGTCTTTGGCTCTTTGGTACTCTTGTTTTCAGCCTGTTTTCCCTGCACACAGACCTGGAGTCAGACCTGAGTGTGAACCCCAGTTGTGCCACTTACTACCTGGGTGACCTTGGGTAATGTGATTAACCTTGAGTCTCCCGGTGTTGATTCTGCTGCCTCACAAAGAGAATGAGTCCAGATGCCCAGCGTGGGAGCTGCACGCAGTGTTGGCTCCCCCCGCATTTTCCTGAGGCATCTTTCTCACCCTCCTGAAGCTGCCTCTTCTGGGCATCTTATCTTGTGCATTCTTCTCTTGTTCCTCCCCCTCAGCTGCTCCTCTCTCCTTCTACATCTCTTCTTTTGAGCACTGATCGCACCTGCCAGGACTGCAGAGCTCATAAGCCTGTTCCTCAGAGGCCTCCATGAACTCTGTCAGAGGCGGTGACTTCGGCACTGAAATCCGCACGTAAAGCCCCTTTGCAGCCTCTCATTTTGAGACTTGCTGGAGCTGGCGCTCCAGTACCTGCTGTCCCCCATGCTGTCTCCCCATCCCCAGAGCAGGCCAGATTCCACCTTCAGAGACGGGGCAGGGGATGCGGCTGAGCCCAGTGGATTCTGGATTCAAACCCTGGCCACGTCTCAACATAAACAAGAGGGTCTTCTCAGCTGGGAGGGTTGGCGGGGTGTGGGCTTTTCTCTTAGCCCTCCCTTCCTTCCCGCACACACTCAAAACTCTGATACTTTAAAAACATGCAAAAAGCTGGGGCCTGTTAAACAGCTCCGTACCCCTCCTTTGCCTTTGAGGCTCTCAGAGCACATTAGTATATTAAAGACTAAAAAATCTGTGGTGAAGACACCTATTTAATTTTATGTAACGGGGACTTCCCTGGCTGTCCAGTGGTTAGGACTCTGTGCTCAGGACTCCGTGCTCTCACTGCCGAGGGTCCAGGTTCAATCCCTGGTCGGGAAACTAAAATCCCACAAGCTGTGCGGGGCGGCCAAAAAAAAAAAAAAGTTATGTAACAAAGTTTTCATACTGGCCTGACCTAGGCACCCTCCCTCCTCTTTTATTTTTTGAGGAGACCTTACGGGGCTCTGGGATACCCTGTGGGTATTTTTCCAAGTGAGGGGTTGATGGACCACACCTTTCAGAATCAACTGCAGAGACTATGCATTGTGTGCACTTCACAGAGGCCCATTGGACCAGGGCACTGGCTGGAAGGGAGAAGAGAGAATTTGCTCACGGAGCTGGGGATGCGGATGCGGGGTCAGAGCTCAGGAGCCTCCTCCAGCTTTTGCCCGCCTCAGACTTCGTCCTGCCCCTTACAGTTTCTGAACAGTGCAGGCTGTGGGCCAGGCAGTGGCTGCCCTCACCCCTGGTTCTCCTGAACCACTGTTTCCGGGTATTTCTTCTACAAAATCTGATCTCTTGCCCTTGCATTGTGTTCCTGCTGTGTCCACTAATCTTCTTGCCCCGAAATTCTCTCCCAGCTGTCCTTCCCTGTTAGCCTCTCTCCCTGGGGTTCTTAGGAGAGGCTGAGGGAGAGAAGCAGCTGTTCTCTTCATCCTTTTCAGTAGCTTGAGAACGTGTGTTTTCAATTTGAAGATGGTGTGAAACGTCACTGGCTTACCCTCTTGCGTTCTCCGGAAGGAAACGCCCTTCCTTCCTTGCCCCACCCCAGGCACAGCTGCGCGACCTCCTAAGCCTTCCCTACTGCCCGTACTGTTTCTACACCAGAATATCCAGCAGGGTCCCCAAAGCAGGGCTGCTGTCCATCAGGGGTTGACCAGGGTCACTGGTTGCCCTCTCCTGGGAGTTCTGCCACCTAGATTCTTCTCCCTGGAGACTGCTATCTTCTCATGTGTGCTGCTTTTTGGTCTCTCAGATTTTCTTCTTCTGCTTCAATTTTTTGAAGCATATCATCTCTGAGGAGTTCTCTGCTCTGAAGATACAGAGGTAAGGAGAGGCCTGCTCTCCCTGGGAGCAAGGTGCTCCGGGAAGGGCCGCGCTAGGGCAGGGGCTCTTGCTTGCTGCCTGATCCCTGCCCTGCTTCCCTGCAGGCTTGGCCGGCTGGCTTCCTGTCCCTGCCTTCACTCTGAGGGCAGGTAGGGGTACCTGGGGAGGGCCGGTGGCTGAAGAGGCTCATCTTGTGACTAGGAGAGCAGGGCTCGTTGCTGCGGGGAAAAGCCAGCCCAAGGATAGGGGGACTCCCAGCTCCCCATGCCACCGCCATGGCAGAAGATTCTCCTGCCTGAGCCGATGGCTTCCTTCCCTGCGCTGCTGCAGAGGGGTGTCTGCACAGCCCACCGCCACAGAGCAGAGTCTGCTTCCAGCCCGGCAAACACAGGGGTCTTGCCTGGTAATTGCTTTAGGACCCCTGTGAGAGTTGGTGTCTTTGCTTGCTTTCCAAGTCCAAGCTTTCCAAATCCAAGCTCCTAGTGTGCTGGACCAGACTTGAACTCTGAGGGCCACACTGACAGGGAGGCGGCAGGCTTTGCTGGCCTCCCAGAAGTGGGCCTGGCCTTTCTGCAGCAGTTTAGGTAGGACCTGTGTCCATGAGTTTCCAGTGAGTTGGAGCTTCTTTCCCAGGTGGGCAGCATGCGGGGGACATGGGAGACTGCAGCCCAATCTGGAATTCACTGTCCTGGCTTCTGTTTATAGGAGGAAGAGTTTGCCAGCCCGGGATGCAGGCTTCACTGTGGAAGATATCTGCATGCTGAGTGAGTCATGGGCCCCAGCAGACTTTCTCTGTATATCTTTCTGACTCTAGACCACATAGGGACTGTTTGTTCTAGAAACTTCTCTTCTGTGTGGAAGAGGTGGGGGACCCCTAGCAGGAGAAGATAATGTGCTGACTGATGGCACTGGCTTCTTTCAGGACGGAAGGATCGTGGCAGCACCACCAGCCTTGGCAGTGATTTCTCTCTGGTCATGGAGAGCTCCCCAGGAGCCGCCGGGAGCTTCACCTATGAGACCGTGGAGCTGGTCCCTGCAGGAGCACAGACTCAGGCAGCTTGGTGAGGGCCAGGCTGGAACTAAGCTTGCTAACAGCTGTGAGCCAGGGCTCCAACTCCAGGGAGCCCCAGGAACAAAGGGGCCCCCGACAGCAGGCCTGAGAGCTGAGCTCCATGCCCTGCTGTCTCTACTGGGCCTCAGAGGCCAGCCATCTGGTTGGTGGGGGGCACTGCGGGATGAAGGAGGAAGCTGCAGGGCTGGGAAGACAGGGTCGGGTGAGGGGCGCTGGTGCTAAAGGGACTTCCTGGGGGTGCTGCCTTGTATCATTTGCCTGGGAGGTGGGGGGCCAGCTTAGAAAAAGAAAAAAGGGGTGAATACAAAATAATGATTGGGAATTGGGAGCTTGTTGAGGGTCAGCTCCTTTGAGAATCAGATGACCTTCCCCCTGGACAAAGGGCTCAATATTTTGTATAACATTAGCAGGGAAGGTCAGTTACTAAAGTGTTAGTTAGGAATCTGTTTTCCAGCGTGTGCACTGAGGCCAGCAGGCCAGTTTTGTTCAGACGTCACAGTCCCTCTGTGAAGACCCAGCCCTCGCTGCCCGTGGCCGAGCCCAAGGGGGTGCTGAAGTATGCCCACTCCCATGTGGCATTTTTCCAGTGCAAGTAAAAAGTGGGCCCTGAGATTTAGTACAAGTGGGCAGAGGGTTTGCCCGAGGTGGCCCCTTAGCCAGCAGCCCTATCTTTCCACTGCAGGAGGAAGAGCCACTCATCCTCTCCACAGAGTGTGCTCTGGAACCGGCCGCAGCTCTCAGAGGACCGCCTGCCTTCCCACCAGGGGCTGGTGGAAGCCAAGTCCTCCAGCTCCTCGTCCTCAAACCATTCTGACAACTTTTTCAGGCTGGGTAGCAGTCCCCTGGAGGTCCCCAAGCCCAGGTGAGGACCTCCAAAGTCCTAATGGTGGGGTGGCTACCCTTCCCTGTTAAAAAGGCTGGAGAGTGGGGTTCCAGGGCATGCGGCCTGGCGGGCAGCATACCCAGGAGGCCAGAGGGGATCGACAAGCTTGCGGGCTCGCGCGCTGCTTGGAGGACGGGTTAATGTTTGGATACAGAGCAGGAGCTGGTTCGCAGAGTGGTTTGAGACTCCCCCTTCCCAGAGCCCTGGCAGATGGGTATCCAGAAGGTGTAGTAGTTGTGATGTGATGGGCAGGGAGTTGGGGCTGCCCCTCCCCGTCGCCTTTGCCAGGTCTCAGCCCCCCTGTGGACCTCACATTCTGATTAAAGAGATGGCGCTAGATCCTCCGAGGTGCTTCTGGCTCTCCCATTCCTCGTCTGGATGGGTGGGGCCCTGAAGAGGACAGACGGTAGGGAGCTAGGCTAGATGTGTGTGGCTGGGGCAACCCTCGCAGGCCTGCACATCTGGAAAGGGAGCAGCTCAGCCAGGATGGAGAGGTGTGGCTGGAGTGTGCCGCAGAACTGATGTTTCCTTGGTGAGGTTAAAGCTGAGCGCTGGCCAGGGGCTTAGGATTGAGGGATGGCCTGGCATTTGGGGGAGGCATTTCCTAGCTGACCCCTTAACACTCCTTCCATGTCATACAGCCAGGGAAGGAGTCCTATGAATTACTTTGTTTTCTAAGGCCTTGAGAATGTCTGGCCCTTCTGAAGAGAACAAAGAACTGTGCGACTTAAGAGGTCCTTAATAAATTCCAGGGAGAAAAGACATTTAGCAGAAAGATCGTGAGCGTTGAAGTCCACTCCAGATTCAAGCCCAGCTCTGTTGGATACTGCTCCAGAATTTCAGGTCTTTCCTTGTGGCAGGCATGTTACCAAGGAGGAAACTGAACCCAAAGGTCACAAGCTTATCACAAGGAAAACCCTGAAACTTTGGGAACTCTCCTCCCATCACCGTCCTCTGGTTTTTCCTTTCTGGGCAAAAGCAAGCAATGGAGGAAGGTGGGGAAAAGCACCCTCCCCACACAGGCTGAGCGGATCAGCTCTGGGTGAGTAGGAGCTGCACTGTCCAGAGGGGTCCTGTGTGCTCACCGCTGAAGGTGAGCCCTTCAACTGGAGCACTGCCGTGTCTGTCAGCGCTGTAGCTGAGTCTGTTAAATAAAGGCCACAACCCCTCTGTCCCCACGGGTCTGGTGGAGGCAGCTGCGCGGAGATGGTGCCGAGCAGACAAGCCCACGTGCCGTGCTCATCCGCATCCTCTGTGCCACCGCGCTTGTCTGTGCAGCTTGCCTCAGGGCCGCTGTGGGCCTGCCGCGGCACTGCGTGACCCTTGCTCTTCTGGGCTGGAGCTCTTGCTCCTCGTCCCTGCCTCCTTTTCTGCCTGTCCAGACATTGCTGGACAACTGGGAAGGAAACCAGGAGATTCCTCCTGTCCCCTGGGTCCTCCCTGGTCTTAACTGTCCAACTGTTGGGGGCTCCCCCACTGAGGCAACACCCCATCATACACCTTAGCTTTTTATCATTCCCTTCTTCCTGACAAAAGATCCTAGTTCCGATCTTGTGGTCATTTCCCTCGGTCTCACCAGTGGTTATCTACCTGCACTGGGGGCTCAGATGCTTATGGCTGGTCCAGGATGGTCCAGGAGGCTGAGGAGGTTTGGGGGTGTCCTCCTGATCTCACGGCCCTTTGAGCTGGGGCCTGGTGAAGGAGGCTGGAATAACTGGACCAAAATGGGGCGCCTTGGAAAGGCGTGGGGTGGACTGCTGTGAGGTGTTTGATGGCTCTGCTGGTTTATTCTGGGAGTGACTGCTTGTAGCCAGGCTGGGCTGGCCAGGTGACAAGGTTCTGGATTGGCTGCTTGTCTGCCAGAGGATTTGAAAGACTACTTTATTCAGATTTGGAGCATTCTAATTATAATTACATATTTCCATTAACATTAAAATTAATTTAGTCTCTCTTATCTTAAAGTGCCTGAGGGATCCTGTCATTAGCTTTCCTGCTTCTCTTAGGTAACAACAGCCAATCAGCTTTTTAGTGCAGCAGAGGGAACTGTGTGGAAAGAAACCCTTTATTTAGTAAAGCTATCTGTGACGGCTGAAATTCCCCTTACAATGTGAATTCTCTGGGTTTCCTATGCTCCACATTCCCAGGTTCTACAAGCATATCTCTTTTAAGGTAGGACTTCCCTGTGAAAAGAATTGGTGAAGCTTTGTTCAAAGTTAAGAAGTAGGTGTCGGATTCAGAAGAAAGTTCTGTGGGGTGCTGACTCTTATCCAGTCCCAACCCCGTACCCTTCACTGGCAAGACTAGTGGCTCTTGTGCATCGTTAGCTGCTACTGCAGCAGCTTCTAATTGAGTTGCGTTTCTGGACCATTGTTAAATCTCTCATCATCTGTAGGGCTGGGGACTGGGAAGAGGCAGGACCAGTGCTCACATGCCTCTCCGAGCCCTGGTCAGTAAAGTGCCCAGCTCCGTGTGTAGTCTTGGTCTCTGCTCCAGAGTCAGACATCTTTAGGGATGGGGGTTGCTAGCATAGCACTGTCCATGCCTGAGGAGGGATGGCGCTACCACTGAGCCCAGCTGGAAGCCAAGCTGCCTGAAGAGCACATGAACTTGGCTGAGGGACATCCAGCGGCCTGGTTGGTTAGCTATAAGTGACAACATAGGCGCCAACTCTGCTGCCCAGATAGCTTCTCTTTCCCCATCCTTCACCACCTACTAACTGCTTGTTATGAGCAATGAGCTCTGTCCCCGGCTATGTTTAATGAGGCAGAGAAACCGGATTGCTTTCTGTAACACATAGGGTTCCTGTCTTAACGTTTGATGTGTTCTCCCATGGGGCCACAGCTCCAGACCAGAGATGAGCGGTGAGAAGCCTAAAGGCATTGCCAGCTTGAGACCCATAAGAGAAAACTTGGAGCCCCAAAAGACTTCTCCTTGGGCTGCTGCAGGAAAGCACAGGTCTCTGGTTCACACAAACACACACACCGCACACACAGACACACAGACACACACACACATACCCCAATGCCTGAAGTCCAGGCTGAGGGAAACTGATGACTTTTCAAATCTGATGAATCTTGTCCTAGCCGTTTCTGAAGTCACTTGTTCCGTGGGGTCAGGCCCTTGTTGAACGGAAGGATTCTTCCCTAAGGCCCCATTCCTGGAGGTGTTCACTTGGGCAGAGGCTGTGGGACCATCACCTGGAGGCTTAGTAGTGGTGGGGGGTAGGTACAGATTAGGTGACATTCAGGCTCTCTGAAAGGCTAGGATTCTGGGTCTTGGCTCAAATGTTCGTTCCCTGCATGACTTCAGACATGTCACTTGATAGCTTTGGGTTTCTTTTTTCTCATCAGAGGCTTAAATGGGCAACTAACTGCCCAGGTCCTTCCTAGCTGTGAACCTTCAAGCCCTCTCTGTGAGCTGTCAGATCAGGTGCTTTTAGATGCAAATAACAGAAAATCCATCTCAAAAGAGTTTAAACAATAAAGGAAAACTGTTGGTTTACGTTGGAAAAATGCAGCCTTCAGGCACAGCTTCATCAAGGTTCCAACTCCGTTTCCCTATGGTTCTTTCTCCTTGCCTCTTTCTACATGCTAGCTTTGTCTTCTGGCCAGCTTCCCCAATGGTGGCCAGCTACTCCGTGTGCTTCCTTTCTCACATCCAGGGATCACGTGAAGGCCTCTTTCCAACCATAGATCAGAAACTCTGTGCTTTATTCCAGTTGGAAGCTACGTGTCCATCCCTGAGCCAATCCCTGAGGCCTCCACCATCCCTTATCAGGAAGGAAGATCAGTGTACTGTGCGGCTTGCGTGGGTTTTGGTCAGCCTGGGTTTCAATCCCAGCTTTGCCGCTTGTAGCTGTGTGACTTGGAAAAAACACTTCCCTTCTGAGCTCAGTCTTTTTTATCCCGTCTTTAAAGTGGGAGTAATGATCCTGGTCTCCATAAGTTTGGGTTTAAGTGAGATAATGGAGCAAAGTACCTGGCATATAGTAATACTCATCTTTTCCATGAGTACTGGAAATGCTCAGTAAACTGTAGTTGTCGTTAAGATCTGTCCTTATCAGTCTCATTTCTGAAGGACTGTGGGCTGTGTCAGGGCACTGGGCAGCTAGGTAAAAGGCCAGATCAGGTACCTCAGGCCAGACCTCTTTCTCCTCGCCTCAGCTGTGTGGCTTGGGCCAGCTCTGCTTGTGTGGGTACTCCTGTAACCCCTTCCAAAAGGACCAGCTAAAACACACTTGCCTGAGCTGGCCACAGCAGAGGTCTGGCAGGTGTGGGGCAAGGTGAGGCGGTTCAGCTCTGTTGGTGCTGTGAAGAGGGGCTTAGGCCATACCCATCTAAGGGAGTGAAATGTTGCCAAGAAGCCAGCCTCCTGGGCAGAGGTCTGGGCCCTGGGGATGTGGAGGGATGACCTTGGAAGCACTGTCAGCTCCACAGTTGTCCAGTTGGAGGGCGGTTTGGCCCCGTGTGCCCTCCAGTCCTGTAGGTAGATCGGTGGAGGTAGATGCTGTGTTTGCACTCGAGTAAGGGTGTAGGGCAGAAGAGCATGGGGTTTTGTTAAGGCTGGTTGCGTTACCTGTGTACCAAGGCTAACTTGAAAGTTTTCCTTCCTTCTTTCACTCGGCAGGTGCAGGTGCTTCCTTCTCATGACTGTTCCCTGTCATCTTTAGGTGCCCCTTCTAGCCAGCTACTCCAGAGGTGCACTTGCGAGGACCTCTCTGCTTAGCACAGCCCCTTGCTCTCAAACCCAGGAACGCAACGGTTGCTTTGCAACCTTTTCCTTGACAAAAGCCTCAAATACGAAGATTCATTTGGAGACTGTGCTCACTCTTGAAAAAGATGCAAAAGATGGTTGGCTGCTTGCTGAGATTCCTTTGTGACCCCTGGGATCATGCGCCCTGTTGTTATCTGTGCTGCCTTCTCCATACTACAGCTGTCTCCTGGCTGCTTCAAGCATGGTTCTTGCCTGGGGGTGCTACCTGCTGGACACGGGAAGTACAGGGAAGGGACTAGCCTAGGAGACCAAGAGCCCTTGCTGGGAACCTCTCTGTAACCATATTCCATCTGTCATTTTCCCATTGGAAGTGTGAGTCTCTGATAGCCCTGGGGAGCGGGGTTAGGAGCATAAGAAACCCCCATGTTCCCTGCCCCTTAAGTCCCTCATCCTACCCAGCCTCCTCTGCTTCACATTACTTTCATTCCCTCAACACTCTGCTGTTTAGCAATTATTTTCCCGAAAACTGGAAAAGAAACTCTACCTTACCTTAAAGTTTGAGCAAGAGGTGAGATTTGTGGAGCCGGGCTGCCCTCAAGAGGGGTTGCATTGACTGAAGACTCCGGCATGACCCAGAGGAAGCACAGGGCAGGCACCACACGGTGGCGTGTAGCTTGCTCTTGCATGTAGGCAGCTGTCTCTGATTTACAGACAGTTAAGGATCACCAGAGATACAGTGTCTGGCCTGAACCCTACCAAGTTTCTCCACGTAGGAAGGAGGAAGCCCTGCTTTGTCAGTCACTAGGGCTTCCACCAGGTAGCAGACCACGGCCTGTCCTCATCCCCAGTGCTGCTGTCATACACCTTCCAGAGTAGAGCAGGAGCAATGAATATGGCAAGTCTCTATGTTGCAGGGGGGCTCCGATTCATGGCGGCTTTAACGTAGAAAGCTAGCTGTTTTCCCTGGTCTCAAGGTGTTTCTGTTGTACAACAAATCTGTAATCAATCTTGGCTTTAAAGATCTCTTCTTGCACTCTCTAGCCGTGGAACCTTGGGCAAGTGTCCTTACCTGTCTGGGCTGCCATTTCCCTGCCTCTAAGAAGGAGATGATTTACGATCAGCAGAGATGCAGCACTGGCCAGAGCTGCACTCAGCTTGGCAACTACTTGAAGATAAGGCTGGCCTGGGGACCCATGGGGACTGTCATCTCAGTCTAGGAGCCCTTGACTCCAGCTAACTGGGTGGGCCAAGGTCAATTAATTTTTCAGTTTCCCACCCCCTGTACCACTATTCACGCTTCTGCTCTGTTTCTGGGTCCCTACAGGAGCACCTTCTGCTATTCTTGAATTAAAGAACAAAGGGTCAAGCATCAAAGATGATGTACCTCTGGGGATTGGGACCTGGGGTAGCTGATGGAAGGGCCTTGTTTGATGTTTCCCTATCTCCTCCCTTCCTCCCCCACCAGCTGGGCTACTGTCCAGAGACAGCAGAGAAGGCTGGGCTGTGAGTGGGGAGGTGGTGGCAGTGGTAGATTCCCAATACAGCCTTCCTCTCCCCGCACCCCCCAAACCTCTGTTTGAAAAAGGCCTGATGAAGTTTTCAAGTTGGCTGCCTGATTCATTCCTTCCCTCTGGGCATAGCCAGTGAGTTTGCTGGGTTGTTGCTTGTGAATACGAACTTTGGCTCCTGGAAGGCGCTGCAGAGGAGGAGGGCGGGGCTCAGGGCTCCCGTCACCTTCCTCTTCCATCTAGGTCACTGCCCGCACCATCCCCAAGAGGCTTGTTCTCCCATCTCTACCATAGGACCTCAGTGGCCCTGGGTTCTGCATTGCCACTCTGCCAATCTACATGCCAGGGAGTGTGGGGTGATCCTGCCTCCCAGGTTCCTGGGGCATTCAGCCTTGCTCCCCTCCTTTTGGTGCTGTTGAGATTTTACTTGCTTTGTCAGCCAGAGCAGGCATGCCCTGATCCCAGGCTTTGGTTGCTGGCTCACCTTAGTCACCATGCTTTGCTCTTGTTCTTTTGCTCCTGTAAGTCTTTGCATGATGCATTGTCCTCACAGCTGAGCCTGCCTTATGGTCTATTTTTTTTTTTTAATAAATTTATTTTATCTTATTTATTTATTTTTGGCTGCGTTGGGTCTTTGTTGCTGTGTGCAGGCTTTCTCTAGTTGCGGCGAGCGGGGGCTACTCTTCATTGCGGTGCTCAGGCTTCTTATTGCAGTGGCCTCTCTCGCTGCGGAGCACAGGCCCTAGGCACGTGGGCCCCAGCAGTCGTGGCACGCAGGCCCAGCAGCTGTGGCTCGTGGGCTCCAGAGCTCAGGCTCAGCAGCTGCGGTGCATGGGCCCAGCTGCTCCGCGGCATGTGGGATCCTCCCGGACCAGGGCTCGAACCCGTGGCCCCTGCATTGGCAGGCAGATTCTTAACCACTGCACCACCAGGGAAGTCCCTGCCTTGTGGTTTTTACTCTTCTTTCTTGGTCATAACCTGTCCAGCTGTTCTTGTACTTTTGGAGAAAATGGTTGACTTTACAGATGCTCTACCAACAGACCCTTGTGGCCCGGTCCCAGGGCCACCATAGCCTCCCCGCCCCGCTCCTCCAGGGCCTCCCCTGTCAGGCATATGACTGACCACATCATCTCCCCTCTCTCTCCTCTCTGCCCCAGATCAGTGGACCATCCCCTGCCCGGATCCTCTCTCTCCACAGACTTTGGCAGCTGGCAGATGGTAACAGGCTGTGGCAGTATTCCGGAACGGGCTGCCCTGCACACAGACTCCTCTCTCCCTCTCAGCCTCCCGGATGAGCTCCCTAACAGTTGTCTGTAAGTGTCTTGCTCGAGAAGACAGGGTGCCCCGCCCCCCGCCCTGCCCGTGGCAAAAGCTGGTGAGCCACTGAGTGCTGGCTAGGAATGAGGCAGCAGCAGGCCCCAGGGAGCTGGCCTGGGCTCCCTGCCCCTCCCGAGTGTCTCAGCTAAGTATACCTCACTGCTCCTGGACCCTGAGGTATGGAGGAGGCCTGATGGACTGCTCAGGAAGTGCATTGGAGTGTGTTCACTCTCCCCGGCCTCTAAAACCCAGCCGTGGGCCTCTTGGGGCACACACCCTTAGGGATAGCTGGCTGGACTCTAGCTATAAAAGATTCTGTTTCTGTCCAAGGCTTTGCCTGACGTGAGAACCCTTTGAAAGCAGAACAGTGGAGTAGTGAAAGTAGGTGTATGGTGGAGACCGGAGCCAGAACGGAGCTGGGTTAGCCCGAGGGCTGTGCTCCCAAGCAGAACCGAGGGTTCCTTGCTGTCCCCTCCCCCCTTTTGTCATCTGCTTTTGTCTCTGGTCAGGAAAGAAAATTGGACAGGGTTGCCCATCCAAAGCCCAAGCCTGTAAAATCCTCTCCCTCCAGAGCTCCAGTGCTGGACTTCCAGTTCTAGCAGAGCAGCTGCCTCTCTGGCTGCCGCCTGCCCCCTGCCTGCACTGCTGTTTCACGGATGTCAGGCGGGGAGAGCCTCCGGTGGCCTGGGGAGCAGGATCTGCTTCTGGTCTGTGGTTGCCTAAGGGCCTTCCCCTCCCCACCGGGTGCTGGGTGTTCATCACCACCACCAGAATCCAGTTCATACCCTCCCGTGCTGACAGGTTGGAGGCAAGTTGCCCTTGGGAGTCGAGAAGGATTCCTGCTGAGGGCAAGCAGGGGCCAGACCTTGGGATTCCTAGATGGTGCTCACAGGCCCTGGCCCCGCAGCTAGGGAGTAGCCCAAGGACTTCAGGGGCCACTGGTGCCTGGTACAGCCTTCTCTATAGCCAGGCCCTTAAGCCAGATACAAGATCTCTTAGATTTTTGAGGATTAAAGAAATAGTTGTCTGCACCTTTCTGTAGGCTCTTTCTACTTCAACCAGAGAGCCTAAGAGCCATCTCTGGAGGAAGCAGAGACATCTCTGCCCCTGCTTAATAGCACCCCTCACTTACCTGGTATTAGCCAGTGAAACGGGCAGCTGTAGCCCCAGATCCTACAATTTATGCCTTGGGTAGCTCTCTGTGCTCCCAGCCAACCCTCAGGTTAGGGGTGGTTCCCAGAGGAGGGCTAGGTTCTCCGTGATCCCATGGCCTCCAAGATTGCAGGATGGGCGTGGGGTCAGGGTTGATTCCTGGTGAGGTCACATAGTATGTGGGTTCACTGCTTTGGCTTTGGTGTCAGAGGAATTTAATCCAAATCCTAGCTGTTATGTTTACTAGCTCTGGGGACTTCCCTGGCGGTCCAGTGGTTAAGACTCTGCACTTCTACTGCAGGGGGGTACGGGTTCAATCCCTGGTTGGGGAACTAAGATCCCACATGCCACATGGCCAAAAAAACCAAAAAAACAAAAAAACCAATATGTTTACCAGCTCTGTCTTGGGATTTCAGCCTTGACTTCTCTGAACCTGCTAGCTCATCTCTTGAGAGGGAATGGCACTATGGTAGCTCCAGTCTCTGCCTGCCGTATGTCCTCAAGTGGATCACATTCCCTCTCTGGGCTCCAGTTATCTTGTTTCTAAATAGGTTGTGATCTCTCCCCTTTCGGCCTCCTAAAAATAGGGGGCCATGAGAATGCATACATATGGACCTTTAGATATTCCCTGTGAATATGAACTACTATCTGTATCTCTCCTGGTTATATGCTCTCAGGAAAAGCTAAAGAAGCACTCATGGCCTCCAGCCTACGTAAAACCTAATTAGGAAGTAAAGAAAATCTGGGGCCACGTATCTCCCCCACATGCCAAGAGAGACTTCGGAGTTGTTCATGGTATTGCAGGAATCCAGTATCAGCCCCATTTTCTTAGTGCTGCTGCTAGAGCTATTTGACTTTCCTTCGCCCTACAACCTGCTTCTGCTGCTGCTGCTTCTTCTCTCTCTCACTCTCACTCTCTCACTCTCTCACTCTCTCTCACACCCCCCCCCCCCCACTCCCACCAATCTATTTTCCCTGGGTCTGTTCTCTCCATACTTACCCCTGGACACTCACTTACCCCATATCTCCGTGTGCTACCCCAGGCCCTAGGTGCAAGTCATTTGGGCCTGGGAACTGGGGATATTGCTGCTGCTTCTAACAAATTTGCAGGAGGGGATACCCAGTGATTGGTCTCTTAGGGGAAATTTTGGAGTGAGTTAGTGGTCAGGGCTGGTCTTGGTGCTTAGGTGGATGGGAACGTGAGGGCTCATCTCATGTGGGTCTGTGACCTTTCCTCGAATTCTGTGTCCCTCCTACCCCTAGACTTCGTGTAACTTTGAGTCCAGAGGTTGGGCGAGGTTGGGCGTGGCTGGTATCTCAGGCCTTTTCTATTAAAGACTCTTCAAGTCATCAAACAGCCTTATGTGGAATTCACACTTGTTGTTCCCCTTCTTGACTTGTGATAAGTGCCTGTAGAGGCCAGGGAAGGAAAAGCAGATAGAATGAGAAAAGAAATCCTGCTGGAAAAGCCAGCACCTTCCTAGCTGTTTACCCGGGGAATGCAGTGACTGAAGGTGAGGACTCTGGCCTCTCCAGGTAGGAACAGCAGCCTGAGAGCTGAGAGAGAGTTTAAGAGAGGAACAGGGCCACATATTTGGGGCCTGAACCACAAGGGTAGTATGGCCACGGGGCAGATGCTGGCCTTCTACTGAGGAATGCAGAAGGATAGGCAGTGTGGCATAAGGAAGAGAATGTTGGATCCTGCCCCAGGGTAATGCATTCATTCTCTCTCTTTCCCTCCCTCCCTCCGCACAGGCTTACAGCCCTGAGTGAACGGGAGACTCGGCTACAGGAGGTGCGCTCAGCCTTCTTGGCTGCCTACAGCAGCACAGTGGGGCTTCGGGCAGCAGCCCCCAGTCCCTCTGGTGCCATCGGCCTGCTGGAGCAGTTTGTCCGTGGTGTTGGACTCCGGGGCACCAGCAGCACCTTATGAAGCAGCCAGCTCATGACAGCTTCCTGCTCCTCTCTCACCTGAGCCCTAAGCGGAATCAAAGCCGTGCCCAGCCAAGGGGTGCTTCAAGGTGGGGGGAAATCTCCCCTTCTCCATCATGCACATGGCAGCCCCAAGGCTGAGCAGGGCCAAGGACGGGGTTCTCCCCCACCCCAGCTTCCTGACTGGTGTCCGCCACCCTACTTGTCACTGCCTCCCACCCACCTTAGTCTTTGCCAGGATTCCTGTCAACTCTCAGAACTATGTGGGGTTTCCCTGGGGCCTTGGGGAGGCCGAGACTTCACAAAAGACCCCCACTTTCCATTCTCGTCTCCTGGGGAGGAGGGGTCACCCGCACTGAGAATGAGGCAGTTTGACACAGATCACAAAATGAAATCAAAGCCTTTTTGAACAGCTACTCTATCGCATTATCATTTGGCTCCTGTCTTTGTGGAGTTATTTAGAAGGTTCTCCCTGTCCTCCTTTTTGCTGGGGGGAGGGGTACAGATGAAGCAGGAAGGGAACTGGAGACTTGGGTGTTCCCCTTAACCCCTGAGCCATGAGAGTCTCTAGTGAGATGGGGACATGTAGTCATAGGCTGTTAAGGTGGGAGCAGTGGTCCTCAGGCCTGAGTGGGCCCTAGTCACCCCTAGGGAGCCTGTTTATCCATGCAGATTTCCAGAGCTGCCTGAAATTCAGACTTGAAGTTGCTGAGATCTTCATTTAGCTGGGAAGGGGGTGGGGAGAATCTTCATTTTTAACAAGTTTAGCAGACTGGTACAGGTGACCTGCAGCCCCTGCGTTCGGTGAGGGATTGGCTTCCAGGGCTTTGGAGGTAGTAGGTGATGTGGGGAGGATGGACCTGCCTGACCACCTACTGTGTGACCTGGAGTGGGTTGCATCTTCACAGAGTGTGTCTGCATCTCTTAACACCATGAAGTCATGCGGGTTCAAGGACATGGACAAAAGGTTTTGCACAGTGCTGTAACAGCCACCATTTACTGACCTCTGACTCTAAACACAAAAGAGGTCATCGGTGTGAATGCCAAGAAGAAGGAAATAATGCCGGTGAACATTTCTTGAGTATTTACTGTGTACAATCCCCTGTGCTAAATCCTTTCTGTGGATTATTCTCCATGAAATTTTACAACACCCTGAGTAGGTGCTATTAATGGCCATTCTACTAATGAACTGACTGAGCCACAGAGATGTTAAGTAACTTGCCCAAGGTCACACAAATATGTAACTTCAGAGACTGAGGGAGGGAGGACGGGAGTGGGAAGGAGGAGAAGCAGATTGTTGAGGGAGCGGCTCAAGAAGAGGAATCGACCCCAACGCCCACCAGGTATCTGGAACCCTTCAGCTTCGGGGACACCTCGCGGGGATGTGGGGGGGGACTGGGTTTCGCCCCGGGGAAACGCGCTGGGAGGACTCTCCCACCTCGTGGGTTGGAGTTCGAATCTGTGTAAGGTTCCTGGCCTGCTCGAGGCTGCTCCAATGGGATGGGGGCCACCCGCAGGGCCGGGCGGGGCTGTGTTGCCATCTGGAGGCGCTGCGCCGCCGGCCACAGTGAAGGCGCGAGCAGCAAGAGTGCGCGCAGGGCTGGAGGGAGTGCAGCCTCCGCCGCCAGCGCCGCGGCGGCACATGGGCCGACCCCGCCGCCGCACCTAGCAGCTCCGGCAGACCCCGTCTCGCAGCCTGCCGCAGCTCCGGCCAGCCGACCAGCCATGTCGCTCAGCGGAGCCTCTGAGCGCAGCGTCCCGGCCACCAAGATTGAAATTACCGTGTCCTGCCGGTGAGCGGGCCACGCTGGGGAGGGCTTAGGCATTGCCCCAGCTCCGGGGCTTAACGCGGAGACGGGCTAGACCGCTGGGGGAAGCAGCATTCAGGAAGGAAAATCGCGGCAGCAGACTCGGGAGTCGCTAGCGGACTCGGGAAGGGGGTTCCTGGAACAGCTCCAACCACAAAAGAGGACTCAGCCTGCGGCTTCAAGGGACGGGTCTCGGGGGTCCAGTAGGATCTGCGCCCCAGGAGGGCAAAGTTCTGGGGGCTAGCCCTCTTTCCTGGGCCCTTGGAGGTAGTCCAGTCCGCAGAGAAACGGTTCTTGGGCGGAGATTTCCGGTGTTGTCCAGGGTGCTGACAACGCGGACCCCCCCCCACCCCCACCCCCACCTCACCCCCCCAGCCGGAGGTAGTAACGGGGGAGGGGAGTGTGATGTGAGCCCCATGCCTCCCCAGGTGCCCGTGTCTGGGCAGGTTCGAGGCGATCGGCTCCAGAATGATCCACCCCCTGTCCGTCTGTCTGTCCCTTTCTCTAGGAACCTGCTGGACCTCGACACCTTCTCCAAGTCCGACCCCAGTAGGCGGCACCAGGGCCAGGAGGGAGGGAACGTGGGGTCCGGGAAAGACTGAGGGGCGGGGAGGGGGTGCGGGCCGACCTTAAGTCCTTCCCTCCCCGCCCCCGCTCCCGCTTGCAGTGGTGGTGCTTTACACGCAGAGCCGGGCCAGCCAAGAGTGGCGGGAGGTAAGTCCTAGAACCCTCGGCCAGTCCAGAGCCGCCCCTGGGAATCACCTGCTGACTCTCCGCTCTCCATTCAGTTCGGACGGACCGAGGTGATCGACAACACGCTGAACCCAGACTTCGTGCGCAAATTCGTCCTCGACTACTTCTTCGAGGAAAAGCAAAACCTGCGCTTCGATGTGTGAGCCCCGCCCCGGATCTGGCTTGGACCGCCCCCCCGACCTGGATCCGCCCGAAATTCCGGCTGGCTCCGCCGCTCCTCGGCCCCCCGCCCCCCCGCCCCCGGCCTGGCTCCACCCCCAGGCCCAGTTCTGTGGCACTCTGAAGGGCTCGGCTCTAGCCTTAGCTCCGCCCACAAGTCTAGGTTGGCCCTGCCCTTAGGTCAGATCCAACCCAGTGCACTCCCAGGCCTAGTCCTGCCCACAACCGTTATCCCTAATTTGGCTCCGCCCCTTCCCAAGCCCTACCTCTGACGTGACCCTGCCCCCAGCAGACCCCGGACTTGGCCTCGCCCCGGGTCTGACTCACTCTGACGCCGACTCCTGCCCAAAGGAGGTCCAGGTTGAATTCGTGTCCAAGGCTGCCCCTCCCTCCACCCACAATTTTAACCTGGGCTCGAAATCCGACTCCTTTTCCAGGCTCTCCCACCAGCCCCGCCCCATGTTGGTCCCACTCTCTTCCCAGGTATAACGTCGACTCCAGAACCAACATCTCCAAACCGGTGAGCGACCGTTCACTCACGGGCTGGCTGGGCACACAGGCGGCGCTCAGTGTGTGTTAAACGACCCTCCTTAGAACCCTCCTCCCCCTCAAACCCGACTCGACCTTCTTCGGCCCCGAACCTGCCCTCCCTGCCCTCCTCTCCTGCTCCTGCCTCGGTTTCCCGCCTGTGCCTCTTACTCACTGCTACTCTTCCTTCTCGACTGCTGCTGGGACCCTCAGAAGGTGAGGCTGAACGGGGCTGGGCGGGGGCGACATGTGTGGTGTGTGAAAGGTGAGGGGTGGGATGGTATCTTGGCTTAAAGTGATGGCGAGACCAAGAAGGGCAGCTTTCCTGGGGACCCCGCGCCTCCTTTAAAGCCCCGGCCGCGTGGTTCCGCTGCCTTCAGTCGCCGTGGTCAGTGCAGCAGCGTCACCAGGGCTGGGCTGGGACTCTGTGCCGCCAGCCCGTCCTCGCCCCGCTGACTCTGTATCCCGGCGCAGGATTTCCTGGGACAAGCGTTCCTGGCCCTGGGGGAGGTGATCGGAGGCCAGGGCAGCCGAGTAGAGCGACCCCTCACGTGAGCTGAACCTGAAGGGGAGCGGGGGAGGGGTGGGCCTCCAAATTCTCCTCCTAAAGACACAGCTGACCCGGTATTGATGGAGGCTGTGATTCCCCTGGTCAGGGGCCTTCAATAGCTTCCATCACCCTCCTGGGAAAATCCAACCTCCAGGGCTTTGCTCAAGTCAGTCTCAGGCCTGACGGATCTTCTGTCTCTCTCTTTCCTCACCCTTTTCTTTCTTTTTCTAAGTCTGATTCAACCTTTAAGGTCCACTTTCAAGCCTTTCTCCTCCAGGAAGCTTTCCTCACTAAATCAAGTTCTCTGGAATTTACATTACATTCACTCACTAAATATTAGCTCGTTTTGTATGCTATACCCTGTGCTAGGCACCAGGGATTTATCCATTCCACAAACACTACTGGGCATATACTCACTGTATGTCAGCCACTGTTCAAGGGGCTTGGGTTGCAATGGTGAACAAAACAAAGGTTCCTGCCCTCAGAGAGCTTATAGGGGGAGAAAAACAGTACAAAACTGACATAATAAATAAGTAAATTACATAATATATTAGAAGACATTAAGTATTGAGGAATAAAGACAAAGTAGAGCAGAATTAGGGGGACTGGAAATGCTGGGTGGGTAGGTGTTGCAGTGTTCAACAGAATGCTTGAGTAGGCCTCCTAGAGAGGTAACTTCAGAGCAATGACCTGAAGGAAGTAAGGGAGTGCGCTGTGCAGATATCTGGAGGAGGAATGTTCCAGGCAGAGGAAACTGCCAGTGCATAAGTCTGATATGTTCAAAGAGCAGCAAGGAGGCCAGTGTGGGTGGAACTGCGTGAGCAGGGGGGAGAAAGGAGAAGGTGAGTTTGGAGCATTGACAGTTAGAGCCTTGTAGCCACTGGAAGGACTTTAGTTTTTACTCTCAGTTGGAAGTCACTGGAGGGTTCTGAGCAGAGGATTGATATGATCTGACTTGGTTTCAAAGGATGCTGCCAGGTTGAGACTAAACCTTGGGTGGACAAAGGTAGAAGTAATCCACGGTGCTAGCAGTGAAGGAGGGGAGAATTGGTCAGATTCTGGATATATCTTGAAGGTGGAGCCAACAGATTCCTGACAGATTGAATATGGATGTGAGAGGATAAGAGGAGTCGAGGATGATACCAAGGCCTTTGGCCTGAACAAATGGAAAGATGGAGTTGACATAAACGATATTTTTTTTAAAAAGTGAGGGAGGAGTGAGCTGTGGGAGGAAGTCAACCAGGAGTTCAGTCTGACATGTTGAATTTCATAATTTTTATTAGACATCTGAGTGGACATGTCAAATAGGCAATAGGAAATGTGAATCTTAGGTGCTCTTTAAGGACATTAGATTAGATGAGATCACTAAGGGAGCGAGGAGAGAGGGAAGATCAAGGACTCCATGAATTGGAGCTAGAAAGGGAGGCTGAGAAGGATCATTAGTGAAATGGGAGGGTAACGGAGAGCAGGTGGTGCTGTCCTTGTCCTGGCAGCAAAGTGAAGGATGTGTATCAAGGACAAGAGAGTGGCCAACCATGTCAAATGCTGCTGCAGGTCAAGTAAGGTGAGGATTGGGAACTGGCCACTGGATTTAGCCAGATGGAGGTCGCCGGTGACGCTGACAAGCAGAGTTTTGAAGGAGAGATGGGAGTGACAGCCTGGTTGGGGAGGTTTAGAAGAGAATGGAAGAGAGGAATGGGAATTAGGAATTTTTCAAGCAGTTTTGCTGCAAAGAGGAGAAGAGAAAAGGAGGGGTGGCTGGAGAGGGAAGTGAGAGCAAGAATAGGTTTGTAATATTTTAACATGAGAAAAATTATACCACATTTGTATGCTAATGGGAATGACCCAGTAGAAACTGAAAATTTGACATAATAAAAAGAGGGGAGGGACTTCCCTGGCGGTCCAGTGGTTAAGACTCCACGCTTCCAATGCAGGGGGTGCGGGTTCAATCCCTGGTTGGGGAACTAAGATCCCACATAACGTGTGGCTTGGCCAAAAGAGAAAAAAAAGGGGGGAGAGTTGATAGAGTGACGTCCCTGTGCAGGCAAGAGGGAGGGTGTGGAAAGTAGCACACAGTGGAGGGGTAAATAGGCACATGGATAGTCATTTATAGCAGCGGTAGGAAGGCCTCGTGTTGGAGAAGATACTGGAGGCAGGGTAGGGTAGGTGCGTGGTGGGTCTGTGGACATTCTCTTCTGGTTGCTTCAGTTTTGTCAGTGAAGTAGGAAACAAGGTCATTGGCTGAGAGTGAGGATGGAGGAGGAGGCTTTTTGGGTTGAGGAGGGAGGAGGGAGAGTGAAACTGCCATCTCGCAGAACTGGAAAAGTGAAGGGACTCGGGGTGTACAGTATGATTAAGGACCCTCTTGAGGTTTGTGGTCACACATTTAAAATGAAAGCAATTAGCACGAATGTGTGTTTTCCTCTGGCCATATTCAGTTGCACAGGTGTGATACGGGTTAGGCAGAGAATTGGATTTAACTAGGGCTGTGGTTCTGCCAGATAAGTATATAGAAGTGAGAGAGGGCAAGGGAAAAGAAGTAGGATGCAAGGGAGTGATTATTATAGTCCAGAGTGACTAGAATTCACACTGGGTGATGAGATGAGGGAGAACATTAAGGAAGCAAAGAACAGTGAGAAGGCAGTAGGATCAGCGACTCGGTTCTGAATGTGCAGGTGAAGAGTCCCTGTACTCATTACACTCTGTCTTTTTAAAGCACAGAGAGTCAGAGATCAAAGGAGCCAAAGAAATGGTTCAAATTCTCATTTTAAAGATGGGGAAAACCACATAGCAAGCTGGAGTCAAAACTTGAACTGAGAATACTCCTAACCTAGCTTCCTCTCTACCACACTTTGGATCCCTTGGGGGTTAGGGTTTGCAGGCCCATATCAACAGCGTCCCTGACTGCTTGGAGACCCAAGGCAAGTTGGGGATGGGTGTCCTGGTATGCACCCTTCCCTTCTTGGGTCAGAAGAAGATAAGGCTGCCCTGGACTTTTTGATCTCACTCTTCACAGTCTTCAGAAAGCACAGCATCTTTGACCTAACAAACCAGCCCTTTTGCCCCAGATCTGGATAGAAATTCCTCTCCCTCGTTAGGATTGCTACATCACGCTCTACTTGCCTATTGGCTTTGACATCCCACCTTCCCCTGGAAGTTCCCTGAAGGCAGGGTCTAGCAGAGCTGGAAAGTGCCAACTGGCCAATTCAAACCTAGAACAGTGTCTGGTGTATTGTAGATGAAGAGTCTGCTTTGAGAAAGAGAACCACCTTCATATCTACCAAGCTTACCAACTGCTTTCCTTCCATGCATTCATTCTGATCTCTTCACAACCCTGAGAGGTGGGCAAGATTCCCATTAAATAAAGAGAAAACCAGGGCCTAAAGAAAGGGAAAATAACTTGCCCAGAACTCTAAATCCTATTTCTTTCCTATGCTACCATTATGAGATGTCCATGTAGGCTAGGTTAACCCCTTCCTTCCAGACTAGAAACCTTCCCCAGTCAAAGTCAGGTCTTTCCCCACCAGAAGCCACCTAGGACAGAGGTGGACATACTCGGGACTGTCAGTCAATGACAGATTGGATCCCCTGACCTACCCAATCCCAGATTGGCCACCCCAATTCTTGTTTCCTACTCTCCCCCCTCCCCTCACAAAGAGGCTTTTTCTGCTTCCAGGGGTGTACCAGGCAAGAAGCGTGGCACCATATTGCTGACCGCAGAGGAGCTTAGCAATTGTCGGGTCAGTAAGGGCCACATACTAGACCCAGGAGGCTCTCTTCTCTCCCCAAATTCCCTGTAGTGGGCTGTCTGATTTTGTGAGCAATTTGAGTGTCAATAGCCCTATTTCATCCATAGGATATTGCCACCATGCAGCTGTGTGCAAACAAGCTGGACAAGAAGGACTTCTTTGGGAAATCAGACCCCTTCCTCGTGTTCTATAGGAGCAATGAGGATGGCACGTGAGTCACTGCCCCCACTGTGACCATGGGCCCATTAGGGCTCTTAGGCTGGGACATCTTAGACTCCACCAGGACCTGAGCCCAGAATCCACTCAAGGCAGCGCCTGATATGTGCTTGAATCTCCAGGAGTATCAGGCCCTGTCTCTGGGCTCAGTCCTACCCCAAAGGCAGGTTCCAACCCTCCTGTCCTCTCCAGGTTCACCATCTGCCACAAGACGGAGGTTGTGAAAAACACGCTGAATCCTGTGTGGCAGCCCTTCAGCATCCCTGTGCGGGTATTGTGCAATGGAGACTATGACAGGTCTGCTTCAGCATAAGCTAAGGAGTCAGGGGACAAGGGCGTGAGAGTGGGGTTCCTGGGCCCAAGAATGAAGGTAGAAGGGTCATAATAGTGTTGGAGGATCCTACTCAGTGAGACAGAGTTTTGGACATAGAGATGGGTGCATGGGAAAGCAGACGGATAGCCACATGGATGAATAGGTGGATGGATGGATGGATGGATGAAAGGGCAAATGAACAAATGAGTGAGCAGATACATGGATGGGTGGTCAGACAAATAGATAAACTGGTGAATGAATAGATGGGTATATGGATGGGTGTATAAGAGGACTGGTGGGTGGGTAGAGGGGGAGATGGATGAATGGATAGCAGATGAATGGATGAGTGGACTGATGGGTGGATTAGTGGAGGGACAGATGATGGGTGGATGACTAAATGTGTGAGAGGATGAATGGGTATATGAGAGATTGGTGGTTGGTTGGAGAGGCAGAGGGATGACTGAAAAAGCAGGAGGATAAACAGGTGGAATGACAGGTAGATTGATGGATAGACAGATGAATGGATGGTAGAGGGAATGGATGGATTAGTGGATGAATTAGTTGGTGGATGAGTGTAAAGTAGATGGATAGGCTGACCATATGATCTAACAAATGGGCAGTGTGAAGACAGGTGAGTGGGTAGAAGGATGCATGGGCATATAAGTGGATGGTTATGTAGAAGAATGGATGATCAGATGGACAAATGTCAGATGGCTGGGTGTTTGGTTGGATAGATGAATCCTTCTTGATAGAGGAAATGCTTTCAGTTTTTCACCACTGAGAATGATGTTTGCCATGGTTTTGTCATATATGGCCTTTATTATGTTCAGGTAGGTTCCCTCTATGCCCACTTTCTGGAGAGTTTTTATCATAAATGGGTGTTGAATTTTGTCAAAAGCTTTTCTGCATCTATTGAGATGATCATATGGATTTTCTTCTTCAATTTGTTAATATGGTGTATCACATTGATTGATTTGCATATATTGAAGAATGCTTGCATCCCTGGGATAAATCCCACTTGCTCATGGTGTATGATCCTTTTAATGTGTTGTTGGATTCTGTTTGCTAGTATTTTGTTGAGGATTTTTGCATCTATATTCTTCAGTGATATTGGTCTGTAATTTTCTTTTTTTGTAGTATCTTTGTCTGGTTTTGGTATCAGGGTGATGGTGGCCTCATAGAATGAGTTTGGGAGTGTTCCTTCCTCTGCAATTTTTTGGAAGAGTTTGAGAAGGATGGGTGTTAGCTCTTCTCTAAATGTTTGATAGAATTCACCTGTGAAGCCATCTGGTCCTGGACTTTTGTTTGTTGGAAGATTTTTAGTCACAGTTTTAATTTCCTTACTTGTGATTGGTCTGTTCATATTTTCTATTTCTTACTGGTTCAGTCTTGGAAGGTTATACATTTCTAAGAATTTGTCCATTTCTTCCAGGTTGTCCATTTTATTGGCATATAGTTGCTTGTAGTAGTCTCCTAGGATGCTTTGTATTTCTGCGGGGTCCATTGTAACTTCTCCTTTTTCATTTCTTATTTTATTGATTTGAGTCCTCTCCCTCTTTTTCTTGATGAGTCTGGCTAAAGGTTTATCAATTTTGTTTATCTTCTCAAAGAACCAGCTTTTAGTTTTATTGATCTTTGCTATTGTTTCTATTTCATTTATTTCTGCTCTGATCTTTATGATTTCTTTCCTTCTACTAATTTTGGGTTTTGTTTGTTCTTCTTTCTCTAGTTCCTTTAGGTGTAAGGTCAGATTGTTTATTTGAGATTTTTCTTGTTTCTTGAGGTAGGATTGTATGGCTATAAACTTCCCTCTGAGAACTGCTTTGCTGCATCCCATAGGTTTTGGGTCGTCGTGTTTTCATTGTCATTTGTCTCTAGGTATTTTTTGATTTCCTCTTTGATTTCTTCAGTGATGTCTTGGTTATTTAGTAGCATATTGTTTAGCCTCCATGTGTTTGTGTTTTTTGTTTTTTTCCCTGTAATTGATTTCTAATCTCATAGCACTGTGGTCGGTAAAGATGCTTGATGCAACTTCAATTTTCTTAAATTTACCAAGGCTTGATTTGTGACCCAAGATGTGATCTATCCTGGAGGATGTTCTGTGTGCACTTGAGAAGAAAGTGTAATCTGCTGTTTTCGGATGGAATGTCCTATAAATATCAATTAAATCTAGCTGGTCTATTGTGTCATTTACAGCTTGTGTTTCCTTATTAATTTTCTGTCTGGATGATCTGTCCATTGGTGTAAGTGAGGTGTTAGAGTCCCCTACTATGATTGTGTTACTGTCGATTTCCTCTTTTTTTTTTTTTTTAATAAATTTATTTATTTATTTATTTTTGGCTGTGTTGGGTCTTATTTCTGTGCGAGGGCTTTCTCTAGTTGCGGCGAGCGGGGGCCACTCTTCATCGCGGTGCGCGGGCCTCTCACTGTCGCGGCCTCTCCCATTGCAGAGCACAGGCTTCAGACGCGCAGGCTCAGTAGTTGTGGCTCACGGGCCCAGTTGCTCTGCAGCATGTGGGATCTTCCCAGACCAGGGCTCGAACCCATGTCCCCTGCATTGGCAGGCAGATTCTTAACCACTGTGCCACCAGGGAAGCCCTCGATTTCCTCTTTTATAGCTGTTAGCATTTGCCTTATGTATCGAGGTGTTCCTGTGTTGGATGCATATATATTTAGAATTGTTATATCTTCTTCTTGGATTGATCCCTTGATCATTATGTAGTGTCCTTCCTTGTCTCTTGTAACATTCTTTATTTTAAAGTCTATTTTATCTGATATGAGTGTTGCTACTCCAGCTTTCTTTTGAGTTCCATTTGCATGGAACATCTTTTTCCATCCCCTCACTTTTAGTCTGTATGTGTCCCTAGGTCTGAAGTGCGTCTTCTGTAGACAGCATATATTCGGGTCTTGTTTTTGTATCCATTCAGCCAGTCTGTGTCTTTTGGTTGGAGCGTTTAATCCATTCACGTTTAAGGTAATTATCAATATGTATGTTCTTATTACCATTTTCTTAATTGTTTTGGGTTTGTTTTTGTAGGTCCTTTTCTTCTCTTGTGTTTCCCACTTAGAGAAGTTCCTTTAGCATTTGTTGTAGAGCTGGATTGGTGGTGCTGAATTCTCTTAGCTTTCGCTTGTCTGTAAAGCTTTTGATTTCTCTGTCACATCTGAATGAGATCCTTTCGGGGTAGAGTAATCTTGGTTGTAGGTTCTTCCCTTTCATCACTTTAAATATATCATGCCACTCCCTTCTGGCCTGTAGAGTTTCTGCTGAGAAATCAGCTGTTAACCGTATGGGAGTTCCCTTGTATGTTATTTGTCGTTTTTCCCTTGTTGCTTTTCAATAATTTTTCTTCTTCTTTAATTTTTGTCAATTTGATTACTATGTGTCTTGGCATGTTTCTCCTTGGGTTTATCCTGCCTGGGACTCTCTGTGCTTCCTGGACTTGGGTGGCTATTTCCTTTCCCATGTTAGGGAAGTTTTTGACTATAATCTCTTCAAATATTTTCTCGGGTCCTTTCTCTCTCTCTCTTCTCCTTCTGGGACCTCTATAATGCGAATGTTGTTGTGCTTAATGTTGTCCCAGAGGTCTCTTAGGCTGTCTTCATTTCTTTTCATTCTTTTTTCTTTATTCTGTTCCACAGCAGTGATTTCCACCGTTCTGTCTTCCAGGTCACTTATCCGTTCTTCTGCCTTAGTTATTCTGCTATTGATTCCTTCTAGTGTATTTTTCATTTCAGTTATTATATTGTTCATGTCTGTTTGTTTGTTCTTCAATTCTTCTAGGTCTTTGTTAAACATTTTCTTGCATCTTCTCGATCTTTGCCTCCATTCTTTTTCCGAGGTCCTGGATCATCTTCACTATCATTATTCTGAATTCTTTTTCTGAAAGGTTGCCTATCTCCACTTCATTTAGTTGTTTTTCTGGGGTTTTATCTTGTTCCTTCATCTGGGACATAGTCCTCTGCCTTTTAATTTTGTCTGTCTTTCTGTGATTGTGGTGTTCATTCTGCAGGCTGCAGGACTGTAGTCCTTGTTTCTGCTGTCTGCCCTCTGGTGGATGAGGCTATCTCAATAGTGCTTACTTTATAGAATGATTGTTAAATTAAATTAGTCTGTGAAAGTGTTGAGAACAATACCTGGAATATAGTAAGACTCAATAAGTTGTAGGGAATTCCCTGGCGGTCCAATGGTTAGGACTCTGCCCTTTCATTGCGGAGGGCCTGGGTTCAATCCCTGGTTGGGGAAATAAGATCCCGCAAGCTGTGCGGTGCAGCCAAAAGAAAAAAAAAAAGTCAATGGTAAAGTATAATAATGGCAGTAGTAGTAGTAGTAATAGTGGTAGTGGCAGTAGATAGTTGGGTATGTGCATGGACTGATGAATGGATAGGACGGATGGGAGGAAGTTTGATAGAAGGACAGATGGGTGGATTGGAAGATGATCTGTGCATAGTTAAGTGGGTGGGGGTGTCTCAGATTTATCATACACACCCAGCCTACGTTTATCTCCTGCATTTCAGAACAGTGAAGATTGATGTGTACGACTGGGACCGGGATGGAAGGTAGCACTGCCCCACATAGTACTGCCCTCTCCTATAATTAACACAAACAGTTCCCTGAAATATGTAGTACATTCACTAGGAACCCCAAAGTAGCCTTGGGAGCCAGAAAGGTTGATGACAGATGCCAAGTCCTTGGGTACAACTGATGCCCTCAGTTGTCTCTCTGGTACACTGTCTCTTCCCTTCTCTTCCCATTAGCTTGGTCCCTCTTCTAGCCCAAGCCCCAGTGCCCTGCAGCCCAAGTAGAGGCACAGATAGTGGAAATAAAAGACTGGTTTCGGGCTTCCCTGGTGGCGCAGTGGTTAAGAATCCACCTGCCAATGCAGGGGACACGGGTTCGAGCCCTGATCCGGGAAGATCCCACATTGCCGTGGAGCAACTAAGCCCATGCGCCACAACTACTGAGCCTGCACTCTAGAGCCCACAAGCCACAACTACTGAGCCTGCCCACCACAACTACCGAAGCCCACACGCCTAGAGCTTGAGCTCCACGAGAAGAGAAGCCACCGCAATGAGAAGCCTGCACACCACAACAAAGAGTAGCCCCGCTCGCTGCAGCTAGAGAAAGCCCACAAGCAGCAACAAAGACCCAATGCAGCCAAAAATAAATAAATTTAAAAATAATAATAAATTAAAAAAAAATAAAACTAATGAGATTACCTCCCAGTACTCTAATGGTTTATTTAAAAAAAAAAAAAAGACTGGTTTCAGAGATGGCTCCAAGCCACAAGCAGTTGTTGCTTACCCACCTCTGGTCTCATTGCAGTCACGACTTCATCGGTGAGTTTACCACCAGCTACAGAGAGCTGAGCAAGGCCCAGAACCAGTTCACAGTGTATGAGGTGAGAGCTCCAGCCCTGCTCAGGTTGCCCAGGCCCTCCATCCTAGTGTGCTCAGTCTGTGGTTCCCGTCCTCTGTTTCTCACCATCACTGTTATCTTCTTCACTTAGGTACTTAACCCTCGGAAGAAATGTAAGAAGAAGAAATATGTCAACTCGGGAACTGTGAGTACTCCCTAGAGCCCTGTCCCTCCCTGGATCCTTCTGTCTCTATCCCCACTGACATAGCATGACATGACAAATGTTGAGGGTATGGGAAAGCTGTTGGCACGGATTACTTGGATATAGTAATGTTGGATACAAGGTGGCACCATTTAAGATTTTGTTGTGTTTTGTTTTTAATTTTTTTTTCTCTCACCTAAGGAAATTGTTTTGAAATTTACTCTTTTGCAGATTTTTGGGGAAAACCTAAGTTATATTTCCCAATTTAATATACTTTTGGAAATCCAAATGTTTCTGACAGCTTCCCCTTTTTGCCCTTTCAGAAATTGGACAGGGTGGGGTAGGGGGTGAAATCAAGTGCCTCTTTCCCTTTTTCTACCCTAACTACACTTTCCAAAGTAGCAGGGCTGCCTCTTCTGTCCCGCAGGTGACGCTGCTTTCCTTTTCTGTGGACTCTGAATTCACTTTTGTCGATTACATCAAGGGAGGGTGAGTCACGGGCCAAGCTTTTGGCTGAAAGCCCAGCAATGAGTTACTCCCAGTTCTGAGCCTCAGTTTTACTATTCATTAATGGTCAGGGTCCAAAGAGATCATGAGGATAAACTTTAAAACACTTGGCAGACTACAAAGTGCTTTATAAAGTGCAGAGTGCCGCCCATCTTAGTTCTCTCCATGGGGCTGCCTTTCAACCCTAGCTTCCAGCCCGCCCTGGGAAGATGACAGACCAATGGTTTTCAAAGGTGTCCCCAGTAACCTTACTGGGGCCCAGACAGAAGATATGTCCAGGCAAGAGGGAGAAGCCAAGAGAGAGGGAAACGATAAGCAGGCTGTAGGGGACATCCTGCTTGGTTTAGTGGACGCAGGCAGACCTCGGAAAGTTACTTGTCTTCTCTAAACCTCACTTTTCTCCAGTGTAGAATGGAGCTGTTAAGTACTACTTCAGGACGATAGTAAGGGTTAAATTAAATTACATCATGCATATTATGTCATGCAGCAGGCATTTAATTCTGCCACCCAAAGTGTGTTCAGTGGGCCAGCAGCACCTGCCTCACTTGGGAGTTTGTTAGAAATGCAGAATCTCAGGCTCCACCCAGACCATCCAGATCAGAATTTGCATTTTAACACGATTCCCAGGTGGCTCATGTGCATACTAGTGTTTGAGAAATCCCAGTATAGTAAGTTGTTAGTCCCTCACTTCTCAATCCATCTATTTCCCCAACAGGACGCAGCTGAACTTCACAGTAGCCATTGACTTCACAGCTTCCAATGGTGAGGCATGGATGGGGGAATGGGGTGCAGAGGAATTCTAAGGAAGTCACTAGGGATTGGCCTGGATTCCAACCTGGGAATAAGAGTTAAGCTACCCAGGAAGCCCAGGCTTGAGGCAAGGCCCAGTCAGGCTCATACTGGGGCAGGAGTGTCGTGAGGAGATTACTGGGTGTAATGGTGGGAGAGGGTACAGAAAAATAAGTGGGCAAATGGATCAAAGAAAGTTGAAAGGATAGATAGCTCTACATAGCTTGAGAAGCAGGTGAGTAAATGAATGGATGGGAGGGAATAGGAGTGTAATGAGAGATGAATAGGTAAATGGGTGGATGGCTGGGTGGCTAGATAGATTTATAAACAGAGGGGGCAAATGGGTAGTGAGTGAGTACAGTGGGTTAGACAGGTGGACGCATGAACTGGTATGTGGGTGGACAAATGCTCAGATGTTTAAATTGGGGAAATGGATGAGTGGACAGGTGAATGGATCCATATGAGGATAGACAGGCAGGTGAATGAATGGGATGGATAGGGATGGATAGGGATGGATAGATGGATGAAAGAATATGGCTGTATTGATGGATGGGGAAGAAAGAGAAATAGCAGGTGAACAAGTGAATGGATGGATAGATGGATGGATGGTTAGGTGGGTGGATAGTTGGATAAGAGAATGGAGAAGCGGACGGATGGAGATGAATAGGTAGACTGAAAGATGGATTTATGGCCAGTGGATGGGTGAATGGATGGATGAGTAGGTGGATGAACTGATGGATAGATATAGGGGTTGGTGGATGGATAGATGGACAAATGAACATTTGGATGACTGGGTAGAATAATGAGGGAGTACATGGGTAAAGAGCGGGTGAATGGATAGGTGGATGGATGCATACAGTGATAGGCAGGTGAACTGATAGATCATCAAGATGACCGTGAGGTGGGGCTCCTGTTTCCCTACAGGGAACCCCCTGCAGCCCACCTCCCTGCACTACATGAGTCCTTATCAGCTCAGCGCCTATGCCATGGCCCTCAAGGCCGTGGGAGAAATCATCCAGGACTATGACAGTGACAAGCTGTTCCCAGCTTACGGCTTTGGGGCCAAGCTGCCTCCCGAGGGACGGATCTCCCACCAGTTCCCCCTGGTATGGTATGGCCAGAACCTAGACTCCATGCCCTGGCATCTGGCCCACCCAAGTTGACAAGATTCTTCTGCTTATGTTTCTTCTAAGGGTCAAGGACCTGCCAAGGAGCAGGAGGAGCTAGGAGAAGGTGGCAGAGCAGGGAGGGGAGCAGGGTTGGAGTTTGGAGGGGACTATGAAAGACAGCGATGGAAAAAGGAAAGAGTGAGCTGGGATCAGCCCAGCAGGGCATCTTCCCTGACAGAACAACAATGATGAGGACCCCACCTGTGCGGGCATCGAGGGCGTGTTGGAGAGCTACTTCCAGAGCCTGCGCACAGTGCAGCTCTACGGGCCCACCTACTTCGCCCCTGTCATCAACCAGGTGGCCAGGTAAGGAAACTGGGTGGGGCTGGGGGAAATTAAGGGGACCGAGACAGTGAACTGACTTCCCAAGGATAGTTAGGACCACTCTTGGGTGAATTTGGGCTCTGGGGAGAAGGTGAAAGTTTCAGTGTTGGCCAGGCTCTGTTATAAAGAGGTTACATAATGCCTTATTCGGAGGTAGAAAGGGTGTCAACAAACTACCCCAACCCCATTCCCTGGGAACAACAACCCAGGCCTCAAGTTTGGGGAAGAGAGAAGGGCCTACAGAACAGTGGATAAGGCACAAGTTTTGGCATCAGACCTGGGAGTGATCCCAGGTCTACCACTCACTAACCATGTGACCTGAAGCAACTTAGCTTCTCTAAGCCTCCATTTCATCCCTGTAAATAGGTGTAATAATGGATAACCGTAGTACCTTCTTTATAGGGTTATTGGGAATTTAAAATTGGATAACAATATAAGAATGATTAGGACTTCCCTGGGGCCCAGTGGTTAAGAATCCGCCTGCCAATGCAGGGGACACGGGTTCAAGCCCTGGTCCAGGAAGATCCCACATGCCGCGGAGCAACTAAGCCCGTGCGCCACAACTACTGAGCCTGAGCTCTAGAGCCCGTGAGCCACAACTACTGAGCCCACATGCCACAACTACTGAAGCCCGCACACCTAGAGCCCGTGCTCCGCAACAAGAGAAGCCACCGCAACAAGAAGCCCATGCACTGCAACGAAGAGTAGTCCCCGCTCGCCACAACTAGAGAAAGCCCACGCACAGCAAGGAAGACCCAACACAGCCAAAAATAAATATAAATAAAATAAATAAATATAAAAAAATTACACAAATTCTTAAAAAAAAAAAAGAATGATTAGCACAGTGTGTGGCCCACAGTAAGTGCTCATGGTAGATTAAAATGAGCTCAAGTTGCAGATTAAACTATAGAAGAGTAACTTCTAAAAACAAAAGAGTAACTCCAAATTTTCAGAACAAAAACATACAATGCAAAGAAAATCCAGCTCACGTAACAAATGATTTTCTTAAATGCAGATAAAATAAAATGACAACTAAAACCAAACATATGTCAGTGAACCTAAAGTTTCTCTGATTGAATAAAAAATAATAAGAAAACCGTAGTATGCTAAATAGAAGAGACCCATCGAAAACAAAGTACCTCAGAAAACTTGAAAGTAAAAAGATGAAACAAAAAAAGAGAATAAAAGTGGAAGGATTTCAGGGAGATTTATATGTCCAGAGACTTGCCTTTTCTCTAATAAAGATTAGTTATTTTCTAATTCATAGTGAGATAATAGTTTCTTTAATTACAAAAGTAACATAACATTGCTGTAGAAAATTTCAAGGATGGAGAAATTAAATAAGAAATCACCCAGAATATGGCCCGTGGGAATGTAGATGTATATATAGTTATTGACAGTCTTTTCCTTATGCAACCATAATGGCAGTCAAATTATATGTAACATTTCACTACTGATTTTTTCACTTAATAATGGAACCTGAGCACATTTTTTTGTTGTTATTAAACAGATTTCTTAAATATTATCTTGGGCAAGTTCACTCATTCATTCATTCAGTGAACATTCCATAAAGGAGAATGTAGCATGAATGTGGGCTGTGGGGCTAGACTAGCTAAGTTACACCCACTCTACCACTTACTAGCTGTGTCACTTTGGGCAAGACTGTTAACCTCTCTGTGCCTGTTTCCTCAGCTGTACATGGGGATAATAGTATCATAGAGCTGTCGTGAGGACTAACTAAATTAATATTTGTCAAGCACTGAGAACAGTGCCTGCCACACTGTTAGTGCTATAGGTGTTAGCTATTACTGGTACTATTATTATCATTATTACTATTCTAAGGGCATCTGTGTGTGCTCAGTTCTCTGCTGGGGCACTAGAGACTCACAGATGAATCAGATCTAGGCTCAGCCCTTGAGATCTCCTGCCTTGGTGCAGGAGACAGAAATATAAACAAAGCATTACCTTCTGTAGGTCAGAGCTTCCCAGACTTTTCCAGCAAGTTGCCTGTTGGCAAAGGCAAACAACCGCTTCCCCTAGGGGAAACTGGGGGCACAGCTGAAAGCAGCCAAGCTGAAAATGTCTTTGAAATCCCCATATTTTATCTTAAAAATTCATGCAAATTTACATTCTTCTGATATTGTGTCCATGTTTGCTATAATTTGGGGGGGGGAGGTGTTTTAAGTGTACTTAGAGTCATCTAGCTTTATCCACCAAATCATATAGTATAATGAGTGCTTCAGGTATCCTGTGACCTTGGGTTCCCCTTGGTACACATGCTGGTACCCTCAGGGGTGTGAGAACCCATTTGGATGGGCAGACAGCCCGTCTTGGTGGGTGGCACCCTAGAAGGCAGAGGGAGAAGGAGAGTCTGAGAGACCCAAGGCAGCCTAGTCGTGGAGGGGACTGACTGCTTGGCTGGGTGCAGAGGGCAAACTGGAGTTTATCAGAGGCAGATGCACAGAGCAGGCCTGGCAGCAGGAACCCCATGTGAAAAGCCCAGAGGCATGAAGGGCCAGCTCGGTGAACAATGAACAGTATACTCTGACCAGAATGTGCAGTGTGTACGGAGGAGCATCCAAAGAGCAGGCTGGAATGAAGACTGGAGGAATCAAGAGCTCAGGCTTTAGGTTCCGTTGGTCAAGCGTGGGCTTGGACCCCAGCTGCACCACCCCTTGGGGGTGCTACCTAATGTCTCTGAACTTCACTTTTCTCATTTTAAAAATTGGAATAAAAAATGTGCCTACCTCATAGAATGGTGGTGAGGATTAAAGTAGAACACGTATGTCAAGAGTGCGGCTGTGATTTTGATGATCACAGACGACTCTTTGTTGTTTCCTACCCCACAGCCAAGCGGGGCACAGACTGGCCTTCCCCAGCCAGTCACCCAGCTCCAGGTCTAAATGGCCTTGGGAATGCCAGGCATCGGCAGGGAGCCAAAGATGTACCTCCCGTGCCCCCAAGCCCTTCCATGCCCCCCAATGCCCTGGCTCACAAATCCCTTCATGAGGGGGCCATTGCCCACTGCTCCAGCCTCATCTCTATTCTGTGGTCCTACGTGCACCGCCTAGAACACACTCTCTTGGTTTGCACACGCTATTCCTTCTCTCTGGAACACTTTCCCTTTACCCTCCCCTCCTCCCCCCACCCCACCTCCACCTCCACCTCCACCTGGCTAACTCCTACTCATTTTCAGGTCTTAGGTTAGATGTCATGTCCTCAAAGCCCTAACCTCACTGCATCTTAGTGGTGAAAGCATCCATCTCCCCCCAGGACAATGTCCAATTCTCTGCTGCATGCTCAGCACCAAACTTGGTGCCTGACACATAGCAGGTGTGCAATGATTATTTGCAGAACGAGTGAGTGACAGGAAACAGTACCAGCCCAAGCCTATGAGGAGGCTGCAGCCAGAATTCAGGAACGGATCATGGCCCACTCCCACCCTGGGCCCTGGGCAAAATGAACTGAAGCTATTTGAATTCTCCACTCTCACCACGCTTTCCTCCTTTTTTATATCAAGCTTAAATACCAGCACTGTCCAACAGAACTGTCTGCAATGATGGAAATGTTCTGCATCTGTGATGTCCTATACGGTAGCTACCAGGCACATACAGATAGTGAGCACTTGAAATGTTGCTAGGGTGAACAAGGAACTGAATGTTTAATTTTATTTAACTTAATTAATATAAATTTCAGTAGGGGCTACCTTACTGGAGAGTGCAACTCCATCCTTTCCAATGCACACAGGGCCCGAGACTGGAAATCAAGAAACCAGGTCTGCCACGGCCTTTGTGCTCTCTGAGGTCTCATTTTTCTTATGTGTAAAATAAGGGGACTAGAGTTAATGCCTTCTGAAGTCCTCTTCAGATCAAAAAATCTTGGATTCAAAGACTGATAGTGAGAGAAGGAAAAGGAGCTCTGGGAGCAGCTGTTAGACTGGCTGAGGACCCAGAAGCCTAGGCAATGGGATGTGGTCAGCAGAGGGGAGAAGGGAGAGAGGAGAAATGGGTGAGAGAGGGAAGAAAGAAGGCCTTCAGGCTTTGGTCTTGTTCTTGTATAAATACCAAAATCTTTCCAGGGCCAACAAAGCCCTGTGTGGTTTGGGCCCCGCCCCGTTTCAGTCACATGGTCCACTCTGCTTCCTTCACTTTCTGGGCTCCAGAAAGTGTATGATTCCTCCAGTCCCGTTATGGGGCCTTTGTCCATGCTGTTCCTTCTACCTGGAATGATCCTCCCCCTTCACTTAGCGTCTTCTCCTTCCTCCTCTCCTTTATCCTCAAACATTGTTTCCTTAAAGAAGCTTTCACTGACCTGGGCCATGTCAAGATCCCCTACAGGACACTGTCATAGCAGTGTCTCTTTCTATCCCAACTCTCGTCACAAGTGCGATTCTATAACTATTTCTGTGATTCTTAGATCAGCATCCCCTCTCAAGAGGACTGGGATGGATTTGTTTTTTCTCACTGTGTACCTCCAGTGCCTAACACAGTACCTGCTATAGTGAGTGCTCTATAAATGTAACTGGAGGGATGGTAGGTGGGGCAGGCAGCCAGGTCTGGGGAAGGAGCATGAGCTTCAGAAGCCCCAGTCCTTGCCCACTGCTTACGTGCTGGCTATGGAAGTTTTAGGGACAGGACATTCCTTTGAACTCTCTGGGCTTTCAGCTGAATTCTGATCTTGGCCTCTCACCCAGGGCTGCAGCCAAGATCTCTGATGGTTCTCAATACTATGTTCTGCTCATCATCACTGATGGGGTCATCTCTGACATGACACAGACCAAGGAGGCCATTGTCAGTGTGAGTCTGAGGAGGAGGGCTTGGCAGGGAGGGGTCACTGTTAATAACCGTGAAGGGGCTGAGATTTTACCCTACATGCAAGCTAACAAGTCAGCCTGCCAGTTTCATGGATGTTGGCAGCAGACACAAAAGCAAAGGACTTTGGGACTTCCCTGGTGGTCCAGTGGTTAAGACTCTGCGCTTCCACTGCAGGGGGTATGGGTTCGATCCCTGGTTGGGGAACTAAGATCCCACATGCCATGCAGCGTGGCCAAAAAAAGCAAAGGACTTTGCTATTCCCAGCAATAGCAGTAGCTCAACTATCAGCATTGGCTCTGATTCATTAAGTCCCACTTCCCACAAGATAATGTGCAGAGGGCCAGATGACACCTGTACCCACAGTGGGTTGCATTATAGAACAGGAACCCTGAGTGTAGAGAACCCGAGTCTTTTGTAATGGGCAGTAAGTATGCCTTCCCTTTGTTCCAGTGTGAGATATTATACTGGACAGTAAACAAACCTGCCCTTTGCTCTACAGGAAGACACTGTATATTTCAAGGCAGTTACATATGGAGACATCCTTGAAAAGATAATCTGACACAAAGGGAATCAGTGCCTCTGCTTGTAAGATGTGCAGAAACATCACACACACACACACAGAATTGTCTCCCAACAGTCCCTTCCCTTGTTATGCCTGCTCACCCCAACCATTTACCCTCTTTCCCTCACAGGCCTCCTCACTGCCCATGTCTATCATTATTGTCGGTGTGGGACCAGCCATGTTTGAGGGTAAGATGGGGGGTGTCCATGAGTGGGACCAGTAACTGGGGAAAATAGGGGAGGATCTGGGCACCCAGGCCTGCCTCATAGAAAAGATAGGATGGATGCCTGTGCTGGACTTTGGCCAAGTCACAGACCTTCTCTGAACCTGTTTCCTCATCATAACCGAGGCTGTTGATACAAATACTTCCCTCCTGAGGTTCCTGGGATGAAGGAATGCGTGGGAGGGCATAATAATAACTCCATTACAATGCCTAATATTTGTAGGACTTTGATACAACCGTTAGGCATTCTCCTGATGACTCCAAAGGGGAGCTAAGAGGGAGGGGGCAGCATGGGTTGGTGTGGGAAAGGCCAATCAGCTGAGGGGTGTCTTTTCCACAGCAATGGAAGAGTTGGATGGTGATGACGTGCGCGTGTCCTCTAGGGGACGCTATGCAGAGCGGGACATCGTTCAGGTAGACCTGACCAGGGAGAGGAAGTCATGGAGTCAAAAGGCACGGTGGGAAGGAGAGGCTAAGTTAGCAGCTATTCTCCTTTACTGCCTTCTTAATCACCTACCTTTCTTCCCTTCACTCTTTCAGCCTTCCTACATTCATTCAACAAATTCTTTTTGAGAAACAGGCAGGTTGCTGCAGCCATTGTGGATTCATAGTGTAGGAGATACCAAGGCTCCTGCCCTCTAGTGGAGGCAACCAATAATAATCACACATCTCATTAGATTGTGATAAGTGCTCCAGAGGGACTGCAAATGCCACAATGAGAGCCTATAACAGGGACCTGATTAGGTAGGGTAGTCAGGGAAGGCTACTACAAGGAAATGATATTTGAGCTGAAATCTAAAGGAGGGTATAAGCATTACAGGTAGAGAAGCAGCACGTGAGAAGGTCCTTAGGCTCAAAAGAACTTGCCCAATCATAGAGAAGGCAAGAGGCCAGGGTGGCAGGATCACAGGGAGTGAGAGGAAGAGGAAGCCAAGGCCTTGCCAGTCATGGTGAAGCTTAGAGCTTTGTTCTAAAAGAACTGAAAAGCTCTTGAAGGATTTTACGTAGAGAAGTGGGGTGGTCAGACTTCCATTTTAAGACATGCAGAGATGCTGCAGGATGGTGGATTATATAGCAGGGCAAGAGAGAAGGCAGGTAGACCCGTTAATGAGGAAGCCTTTGAAGTAGTACAGGGGATTTGGGTGGGAAATGGAAGCAGTAAGGATGGAGAGAAGAAGCAGTTTCAAAAGATTATTTAAGAAAAATTTCCAAGAGTTGAAGATTTGATTAAATGGTGACAGGGAGTGATGGGGGCTTCAAGGATGATTCTCAGTTTTCTATACTGAGCCACTGGGTGAGTGATAGTCCCATTTACTGGGAAAGAGAAAGCTGGAGGAGGAGCAGATTTGGCAGACAAGCCTAGAATTCCGTTGTAAACACATTGGGCTTGAGGTATCTAAGACAAATGAAAGGAGATGTGATATGGACAACTAAATATGTGGCTCTGGGCCTTAAAAAAGAGGTCAGGGATGGATGTATAAATTGGGGAGTCATCAGGGAACAGGTTTTTTTTTTTTTAATTGAAGTATAGTTGATTTACAATATGTTTCAGGTATACAGCATAGTGATTCAGTATTTTTAGTTTATACTCCATTAAAAGTTATTACAAGATAAAAGCTATAATTCCCTGTGTTATACAATATATCCTTGTTGCATATCTATTTTATACATAGTAGTTTGTATCTCTTAATCCAGGGAACAGTTTGTAAAGTCACAGAAGTGTATGAAGTCACCCAGGAAGAGAACTGAGAGAGAGAAGGCACCAGATTTAGGGATTAGGTAGACCCAGAGGACTGGGGGTGGGGGTGGGGGGGAAAGGCATCCAGAAAGGTAGGAGAATCTAGAAGAATGTAATGTGTCAAGAGTGGGAAGTGTTCAGGAAGATTATGGTCAAATGTAATAGAAAGCTAAAGAGGAGTCAGCAAGATGAGGCTGACAATCATTGCCCTCTGGACTAATTTGGGAAAATGGTGCTGTTGACATCGTTAGTGAGAGCAGTTTCAGTAGACTACATGAAGCCAAATTAGAGTGGGTTGAGGGTGAACAGAAGGTGAAAAAAAAAGTGGGTGGAGAGAAAGCAAATGTAGAAAGCTCCTCAAGATGGGGGAGAGAGACAGTGTGATATTTGGAAAGAGATGTTAGCGGGTCAAAGAGGAAGCCTCCCTACTGCTGCCTTCCCCACTCCCCTCTCTTCTGTCCACCACCCACATCTGGTTGTCTGTGCCTGTCCCAGTTCGTCCCATTCCGAGACTATGTCGACCGGTCAGGGAACCAGGTGCTGAGCATGGCCCGACTAGCCAAGGACGTGCTGGCCGAGATCCCAGAGCAGCTACTGTCCTATATGCGCACCAGGGACATCCAGCCTCGCCCTCCACCCCCTGCCAACCCCAGCCCGATGCCAGCTCCAGAGCATCCCTGAATAGCCCACCTATCCAAAGCCTAGCAGCCTGCTCACCTGCCCACCCACTGCTTCTGCTGAAAGCCAGAGGCACCTGGAACCCTGGACCTCACTGGGAGGCCAGCTTGGAGGATCGGTACTGGCTGGTCGAGCCCTCTGCCCCCCTCAACCATAGGAGGGCCTGGCACTCCTTGCCTTCATGCCAGTAATAAAGCTGATCTTTACTCCAGTTATGTCTCATGGGTCTTGGGGAGGGAGGGACCCAGGATCTGGGGCCACACCAAGAGAAGGAAGGGGCAAGGACGGTTTCAGCTAGGGTTCATCCCCATCCTAACACACATTCATCTAACACTTCAGACATTCTTCAAATACGTTAAGAAACAAGTGAATCTTTATGTGTGTACATTTTTTCTGAGGGGAGAGGCCCATAGCTTTTATCAGATTCTAAAAGGAGTTCTTGACCTCAAAAGGGGTCAGCTTTAAGATGATTCTGTGTAACTCTGCTCTAATCCATCTAGTCCAAGTTTTTTGAGTGAGGATAATAAAAGAGTTGATATTTCTTTGAGTATTCACTACACGTCAGACACTGTGCTAGGTGATTTACAGGTATCATCTTATTTAATCCTCACAACAATCCTGTGAGGTAAGCACTATTTTATCTCCATTTTACACATGAAGAAACTGAGGCACAGAGAGGTTAAGTCACTTATTGTAGAGAACCCAATAGTTTGACTCCAGATGCCAAGATCTTAATCAGCAAACCTCTTCCTGGGGTGTTAATTTTATTAGGATGTTTGGGGGAAGACACTGTATATGAAAACACATACTGTATAGTGGGTCAACTGCAAGGTTTGTATTAAGATAAAATAGAAGTTTCCAGATGCTTTGGGCTTTGCCCCAGAACCCTGGCAGAATCTTTCACGCTCCCCCTTGATGGCAAAACTGGACAGGCTCAGCAACAAGTATTGTTTAACAAGTGGACTCTTCCTCGCCCCCAAGTTCTCCGAAGCCCCCAAGAACTGACAACAGAGTTGTCGAGCTCAGCTTTACAAATAAGTAAAGGTAGGTGAGGAAGAATTTAACGATATGAGGTAGGAAGAATTTAACGACTTGCCCAAGTTCACATAGCTACTAAGTGGCCCAGTCACATTAAAAGCAGCTCTGTTTTGACACTATCTTCCAACCAGCAACCCGTAGCCATGAAGCATTTCCCCGCCTACCTACAGGGTTCCAGCATCTGAATCTCATTTTACCTTACACAACCCCTTTCACGCCCCACCAGCCTTCTGCACCACCCCCAATCAGGCCGCTACTTTCAGATTCACACCTTTTCTCCAGCCCTGCCCCTTTACCTTTTCCAAGCCCCACCCTTTACCTTCAGCTTCGCATCGTTTTTCCCAGGTAAATCCTTTCTCCCTAGCCCAGCTCCAAGTTCCAGGCCCACCCAAAGCCCCGCCCTTTCTTTTCTGAGGCCCACTTTTCTGTTTAGTCCCACGCTTCACCCCACGTTCAGCCCCTCTTCTCCTTACTGTGGTCTGCTTTACAGATGGCCCCGCCCACTCTCCGCAAACCCCGCCCCGTAGACTGGTTTATTCTTCCAGCCCCGCCCCGCCCCTACCTATAACTCCGGGTCCCCCTTAGGCTCCAGTCCGCGTCCCTCTTGCTCTTGGCCCTGCCCCCAGTCCCGCCCCGTGGCTCCCGCCCCGCCTCGCCGCCTTCCTCCGAGACCAAGGCCAGGTCCCTACCGCAGCCGCGGCGCCAGCAGGAGGGAGGGAGGGAGGAGCGGGGGAGAGAGGCGGAGGGAGGATGGGGGGAGAGAGGCAGAGGGGGAAGGGAGAAGGGCGGGCTCCTCACGCCCAGTCCGCGCTCACCGTACGTGGCCGCAGATTCGCTACAAACGGCCCCACCACTCCGGATCCCGAGTCCCGCAACTTCAGTCCCCAGAAACTCAACTCTAAGATGGAGGTGCTAGAAAAGCCATGTAGGGTGTCCAGGGGCCCTTCCGAATCCCAGAGAATGGCCTCTCGAGCCTCAGCGGGCGGGCGGAGATCTGTGGCGAAAGTGCAGCTCGGCAGCGTTGCGGCGTCGCGTTTACCCTGCGCAGACGCCGTCGCCGCCGCTGCTGCCGCCGCCGCTGCCACTGCCTTTGCCGCCACCGTCTCCGCCGCCGCCGTCCCCGTGCTGCCTCTGGTAGCCTCCATTGTTCCGGCGGTGCTGGGTCCCGAGACCGGGCAACCTAGGGGCTTTCGAAAGGGGCGGCGGCCGCCGCAACTGAGAGACAGGGGCGCCGGCGGGACTGGGAGCGGCAGGGGTCAGCGCGGGAATCCCAGGGAGCCGGGCCAGAGCGTGGGGCGGCAGGGAGTCGGGGTGGCGAGGTCTGCAGTCTCCGGAATTGGGGCTCCCCATCCCCGGCCCGTCTTTCCCCGCCGGCCTCCCCTAGTGGGGTCGGAGCCCCGGCGGGCGCCCTCGGCAATGAGCCCGGACTCGAGGTGGCCGGTGAGTGCGGGCCAGGAACCAGGGCGGGAGTGGCCAGCCGGGAAGGGGTAGGCTACTTTCGTGGGGCGCGCACTGAGCTGCCCGGCCCGAGTACCCTCGGGCCACTCCAGCCCGGAGAACTGACAGTGCATTAGCTCACAGCCTGCATCCCGGGCAACAGTGTATCCTTCGGGGTTGCCTGGGGCTGCCTGGGCCAATGGCAGGAGAGGAGCCTTGTTTAACTTTTTACACTTTGACAAAGGGGAAACGTAGCCGCATCCGGGAGAGGGCTGCGGGCACCGCCCGGGCCCGGCCTAATCCCTCTGGCCTCCGCCCCCTACTTCCTCCAGCCCTCTGAGCGCCTGGGGCAGATGCCGCCGCCATACCCCTGGGCCTGGGGCCCTCCCCACGGGCTTTCGGGTCTTAGTTGCCTTGTCTCTCCTCTGTGCTTCTGCTGAGGCCCAGCGGGACGTTTGCTGGAGGTTTCTGTGTTACTTAGGAAGCCGGGGCAGCAGAGCTGCAGCGTTCACCAGGGACTCAAAATTGAAAGAGGAGAGTTTGTTTGTGCTTCTGATTGGTTTGTTTAAAGACAGGTGCAGGTAGGAAGTAGGGGCGAGTTTAAGGAGTAGTTTTACTGATATGACAATCTGGGGCTTTGACAGAGAGACTGGAGCAGCTCACTAGCTTGGTTAAGTCGCAGGAGAGGAGCCAACAAGGACCGTTATTAATCAGGGAGCTCAGGGTGGCTTTGCTTGGAATGGTGCCAAGACCACAGTTAAATTGTTGAACTCAGCTAGGCCTGGAGAAATTGGGGCAGTCTCTCTGACCAAGCTGGGCTTCCTGGGGGTTGGTGCCATCTGCTGTCTCCACTCACCCAGGAATACTGGAGAGGAGGAAGGGAGGGCTCTGAGGACCAGCATGGAGCTGAGTGTGCCTGGATTGTCATGTTCCTGTTTGTACCCTTAGGGCCTGGTGCCACTCCCAAGGCCAGGGCATAGGCTTACCGTAAAGGCCTCAGAAATTAACTAATTCTTTCTGTAACCCAGTGATTTCTGCTGGAGTCCAGGACCAAATCATTGGCTACCTGTTCAGGCTTCCGCATGGGCTGACACTAGCCTTCATCCATCTCAGCTCCAGAACTGGTGATCCCCTCATTTAGCTATTCATTCAACAGATTATTTATTCATTGGCCAAAACAACACTACATACCAGGTACTAGGGATACAGAGGTGGGTAGGCTCTGGTGTCTGCACTGCACCGCTCCCAGTCTAATGGGAGGAGACAGAGAACTTCCAGTGTGGTGAATGCCATGGTGGAGGTGAGGATGAAATGCTGTGGAAACACAGCTCTCCATGGGAGAGACAAAGAAGCATAACTGGAGTGACATTCGAGCCATGTTTTGAAGAATGAGTAGGAGCTCACTAATCAAGGAGGATGGAAGGCATTCTAAATAGAGATCATCTTGCAGGAATGAGAGGTTGTAACATTCAGGAACTGGCAAGTTGCCCTGGTTAGACAGAAATACAGCTGTAACTGGTGAAAAGAAGAATCTAGAAAGGAGGACTAAAGCCAAACAGTGAAAGGAGCACCTTGAATATCATCATAAGGAATTTGGATATTATCCTGAAGTAAGTGGGGAACATCAGGATGCTTTTAATCAAGAGACTAACATGATCATTTCTACTTGGTAGAAAGATCGTTCTGGACACATTGTGTGAGATTAGGCTAGAAGAACTGAGACATAGAGCAGGGTGATCAGGCAAGAGGTGATAAGGCCGAGACTATGGCCATGTTGTGGAGGAGGGGGCATTTGGAGCTGCTGTAGAGGTTGGCTGGCCAAAACCCTTGGGGAGAGAGAGGGCTGGAGAGAGTGGAGTGGGTGGCCAGGAGCTCTTCCCTGGGCCTGTGCTAACTGATCTGTACATTCTAGATGTGACAGCATGGGGGTGGACTTTGACGTGAAGACTTTCTGCCACAACTTGCGGGCAACTAAGCCACCGTATGAGTGCCCCGTGGAGACCTGCCGCAAGGTCTACAAGAGTTACAGTGGTATTGAGTACCACCTGTACCACTATGACCATGACAACCCACCGCCCCCACAGCAGACTCCACTCCGAAAGCACAAGAAGAAGGGGCGCCAGTCACGCCCAGCCAACAAGCAGTCGCCCACCCCCTCAGAGGTATCCCAGTCGCCCAGCCGTGAGGTGATGAGTTACGCACAGGCCCAGCGCATGGTGGAGGTGGACCTGCACGGCCGCGTCCACCGCATCAGCATCTTTGACAACTTGGATGTGGTGTCAGAAGATGAGGAGGCCCCTGAGGAGGCCCCTGAGAACGGCAGCAATAAGGAGAACACTGAGACACCGGCTGCTACTCCCAAGTCAGGCAAGCATAAGAACAAGGAGAAGCGCAAGGACTCCAACCATCACCATCACCACAGCGCTTCTGCAAGCACCACCCCCAAGCTGCCGGAGGTGGTGTACCGGGAGCTGGAGCAGGACACCCCTGACGCCCCGCCCCGGCCGACTTCCTATTACCGGTAAGGCCGCCTCCACCCCCCAACTCTGGAAAACTGGTCAAGCAGGGCTCAGGAGTCAAAGATAGGTGATAGGAAGCGGCAGGGGTAAAGCATAGCAGAAGCACACTGGTCCTGCCAAGGCAGAAGAGTGCCCCAGCTAATGATGATGGCACTTCCTATACACTGCCACATGCCAAGCCCTGCAGTGGGTGTTTTATAGCCATTCCATTATTTTATTCTCACAACTCACTCAGGTAGGTATTGTTCCGATTTCACAGATGAGGAAACCACGGTCCAGAAAAAGGACCAAACTTACGAGAAGTCACATGTCAGTAGATAGCTGACAAACCCAGGTTCCTCTGACTCCAAAGCTGCACTATTTCCACAGTATCAAAAGGTCCCATTTTTTGTTCCTCTTTCTACTCCATCACTCTGTGATCTTGGGAAAGGCATCCAGCTTTTGGTGTTGCAGTGATCCCATCTGCAGAGTAGGTATAATATTCCTCTGCTAGCCTAAAGGTATAAGACTAGGGACAATGATTTCATAAGGTTATAAAATCAGTTTGTAAATCTAAAGAAGTAATTTTCCCATTACTTGTTCTGTTATTCTCACCCATCCTTTAGCCTGCGTAAGCAGTATTTTCATCGCCTATGTTTTGTACTCCTCCAAGGACCCTTTTATTTGTTTCATTTAACTGTTTCTTAGTACCCCACTTCCTTCCAAAAATTAGTCACAGTGGCTCCTAATAAAGTCACAGGCATAGGGCTTCCCTGGTGACGCAGTGGTTGGGAATACACCTGCCAATGCAGGGGACACGGGTTCGAGCCCTGGTCCGGGAGGATCCCACATGCCGTGGAGCAACTAAGCCCGTGCACCACAACTACTGAGCCTGCGCTCTAGAGCCTGTGAGCCACGACTGCTGATGCCTGCACGCCTGGAGCCCGTGCTCCGCGACAGGAGGGGCCACCGCAATGAGAAGCCCGCGTGCAGCAACAAAGACCCAATGCAGCCAAAAATAAATAAATAAGTAAATTAATTAATTTTTTAAAAAAGTCACAGGCATAAGGCTAAATTCCTTTAACATGAGGTAAAAAATGAAGGAGTGGGGAAGTGTGGTGGTGGAACTACATACAGAAACCCTAGCTGAAGGATGGAATAAAAACCAAGTGTAAAACTTCTTAGAGTCTTGGCATCCAAGTCAAAGAGGGCATTTGGGTGAGTTCGTTAAGGAGCCATCTTTGGTATCAGCTAATCAGAAAGCCTGATCTCTGACAGGGACTTGTTGTAAAGGTTTTTATACGAAAGGTAGTTTTTACCAGAAGGGCAACCCATGTGATGTTATACTAAATCTCAGTTTTTTAAAAGCAAATCTTTGGGAACTCAAGTAATTTGGCCCAGTGTGTCACTCTTCTCTCACCGCTGTTCACATGCTAGCCAGTCTCTTCTTCCTCTCTTCCATCCTTTCATCTGTTCAGCCCAGCTCCATTTCCTTCTGGCTTTCCACTGTCTCTCTTGTCTGTTAGTACTGACGGCCATGCCCACCTCCCAACACACAGACCCCTCTCTGGGCCTGCCCTCTCTCCTAATGGCTCTTCAGTGCTCTTGGCTCCAATAGGCAGCCCAGCCCAGCTCCTCCTGCTCCTTTTCTTCATCCCTCCACTCAGATTCACTCTTTCCTCCGGGGGATCAGATCTGTTCTCCAGGCAGCAGCTCTCAGCTGGTGCACTGCAATCAGTTGGGAGGTGTGTTGCATGTAATTTGTTACTACTGTTAGCAGAACTGCCTGTTTTGGAAATGATTTACTTTTTATACAAATGTAAGAAGATTTGAGGTCATCTCTCTAATAATACCACTTGCTCTTGCTCACATCTGGTATGCTTTCTTGAGGGGGAGAGAGAGGGTGGAGTGTCAGCTGTTGTGTCAGGAATTGTACGTGACATGCAGCCTACCTTATCTGCGCCACAGCCTGTAATCTTGGTGCACTGTGGGGGTGTGTTACGCACCATCACATAATGTCACGTGTGTCGTGGCAGAGAAAAGGTTGAGAGCTGGTGCCAAGGCCTGGAAGGGACCAGATGTTTCACACCAGCCCTGAGCCACACCCTTTTTCAAGGATGAGGACATTGCATTCACCTTGGCAAGAGGTAAAGGGCTAAGGAAGAAGTTGCTTCTGATAGACACAGTATTTTAGTCTGTCCTCCCTTCCACCCCATAAATGTCTTTCAAATGAACAACACTGAGCACCTCTTTCTGTGTGGTGAATCAGACATGGTTCTTGCCTCTATCTAATAGTGGAGGAGTTAAGACACAAAAACAGTTACAACGCAAGACAGGGTGGGGCAGATCTATACAAAAACTAATCATAAAGCTAACATTTATTGAGTACTTGCTCCATGCCAGCTACTGTTCTAAGCCCTTTACCTGTAGTAACTCATTTAATGTTCACAACAGCTGTATGAAATAGGTTCAAGTTAGCATCACCATTCTACAGATGTGGAAACCAAGGCCCAGAGAGGTTAGCTCACTCGCCTGCTGTCATCCAGAGCATGGCTCCAGAACCTATGCTTGTGTGGCCTGCTCTAGCCCCCAGAGCCACATTTCCCTTGTGGAGAGGAGAGGGGAGGCATGGGAAGTAACATTTATCTAGGGCCTGCTGTGTGCCACTTGATTTAGCCCATTTGTTTTTGTAATTCCATTTAATCCTGATGTCTTTGGGAGTAAGTAGTAGTATCCTCATTCTGTCATCAATAAAACTGAGGTTCAGAAGAGGGCAGTGATGTCCTGAATGCCACAAAGTAACAGAGCCAGCGTGTAAATCCAGGTTTGTTAGGGGGCAAAGCCCTGCTCTTTCCGTTGAAGCTGCCTGTAGCTTTACAACACCAGGGTCAGGCCACCTGGAGTGTGCATGGCAAGGGGGTGGGGAGCCTGCTTTGTACCCCAGGCACCTGGAGCAGTCCTTAGCTGCAGCCCTGCTGGCCCACTGAGTGCTGTGAAGTGGAGTTTGAATTGTCACTCTGCCACTTCCTGGTTGTGTGAACTATCTGTGTTGGGCAGTTAATTAACTTCTCAAAGCTTCCAGTTTCTTCATCTATAAAGTGAGGGCAATAAAAACATTGACCCTATGGCTATGGGGAAAATAAATGTGATAACTTAGCACAATGCCTAGCTTATAGTAAATGCTCAGTAAATCTTAGCTATTCTGACTGTTATTCCCCAAGGCTATCCAGAGAGCACAGAGTACCTAGAGTTTGAGGGAGCCCTGAGCTGATGCTGGCACCAGCTAACAGGAGACCTACAGCAGCTGCATTCAGGACATAGCCAGTTGGTGGTAAAACAACTTATGTATGATTTGCAAATGAGAACTGAGGACCTTCCTTCCCCTGACTCCTTGTACCATCACCCAGACCACCCCAGTAATGGGTCCTAGCTGCCCCATCCTTCAGGAGTCTGGCTGAGCCTCTGCACCTCAGAGGAGGCAGTGTAGCAGCCAGGACATGAGCTTTGAAATCGGCATGGTTGGGTTCATATCCCAGCTCTGCCACTTTCTCACAAGAGGGCCAGGGCAGGTGAATTAACCTCCCCAAATGTAAGGTTTCCTTTTCTGCAAAATAAGAATAATTATAGGACTTAGAGTGCCTGGGGTAAAGGTGAGGATAGAATGAGACAACACAGATGTAAAGGCACAGGCCTGGAATAGGGTGAGTGCTTGGTAGATGTAACCCATGGTCTTTAAGGGAGGGAAATCTCAACCTTCTGGTGCTGAGCTGCCTCTGTGCACTGCAGGTACATCGAGAAGTCGGCGGAAGAGCTGGATGAGGAAGTAGAGTATGACATGGATGAGGAGGACTACATCTGGCTGGATATCATGAACGAGCGGCGGAAGACGGAGGGTGTGAGTCCCATTCCGCAGGAAATCTTTGAGTACTTAATGGACCGGCTGGAGAAAGAGTCCTACTTTGAGAGCCACAATAAAGGCGACCCCAATGCGCTAGTGGATGAGGATGCTGTGTGCTGTATCTGCAATGATGGTGAGTGCCAGAACAGCAATGTCATCCTCTTCTGTGACATGTGCAACCTGGCTGTGCACCAGGAGTGCTACGGTGTCCCCTACATCCCTGAGGGCCAGTGGCTGTGCCGCCGCTGCCTACAGTCACCCTCCCGTGCTGTGGACTGCGCCCTGTGCCCCAACAAGGGTGGTGCCTTCAAGCAGACAGATGATGGGCGCTGGGCCCATGTGGTGTGTGCCCTGTGGATCCCTGAGGTCTGCTTTGCCAACACGGTCTTCCTGGAGCCTATCGACAGCATCGAGCACATCCCGCCAGCTCGCTGGAAGCTGACCTGCTACATTTGCAAACAGCGGGGCTCAGGGGCCTGCATCCAGTGCCACAAGGCCAACTGCTACACAGCCTTCCATGTGACATGTGCCCAGCAGGCCGGCCTTTACATGAAGATGGAGCCTGTGCGGGAGACGGGTGCCAATGGCACCTCCTTCAGCGTCCGCAAGACTGCCTACTGCGACATCCATACACCTCCAGGTTCAGCACGCCGCCTGCCTGCCCTATCCCACAGCGAGGGGGAGGAGGAGGAGGAGGAGGAGGAGGAGGAGGGTAAGAGTTGGAGCTCAGAGAAGGTCAAGAAGGCCAAGGCCAAGTCCCGGATCAAGATGAAGAAGGCGCGGAAGATCTTGGCAGAGAAACGGGCAGCAGCACCTGTGGTGTCTGTGCCCTGCATCCCACCGCACAGGTATGAGGGGAGCAGGTAGACAGGCTGTTGAAGGAAGAAGCCCTGTTGGAGACTGACAGCCCACTGAGTGGAGTGACAGGGCTGGGGTATCTTATTCCTATCAGGAGCTACACAGACGTTTTGGGGGTTTTGTTGTTTTTTTTTTTTTAATATCAAAAGAGATGAGCTCTAGCAGGTCACCTGGCTTTTACATTAGGAACCAGAAACTTCAGCTTTTATCTGGCAGACCTAACATGTGTTTTAAACTGCCTTCCATTTTGATGAGGTGGTTTAAGTTAGGAAGAAAGAGGATAGAATAGCTACCAGCCACAGTGGAAGAAATGGTCTGACTCTGAAGGGAGAATGGAATGAAGAAGGGGGAAGGATACGCTCAAGGAATTGTGAAATGGTTACTGCCACAAATAAGTCCAAATGAGGGCTGCAGTCATCAGTTATTTTTTACTCTCTCTTGTGCTATCTAGTCGATTTCCTATAGTTTACTGCTGTACAATAGTACTTCATCTTAAAACCTTCCCAGGCTCAGTCTGAGTTGGGTATCCCAGGGTCAAACAGTACTCTGGGCTGCAGTGACAAGAGCAGTCTTAGGGGCCAGGCTCCCTGACCCACTGGTGAACAGAATTATGGATCTGGCTTAGAGCTGGGAGCTTGGCTTCCTGTCTGCTGAGTTGCCATTGACAGCTCTCTTTGCTCTTCTTTGCCTTAGCCCGGTGTCATAGGCCTTTCTGACAATAGATTTATTCCCTATGTAGCCCCACTCAGAAACTCTCATTAGCCAGAGACCACTGTTCTGCTTAAGAAAATCAGGGCCCAAGAGGTTTTTCTCTTTGCTCTCCTGCTTCCCAGGCTCAGTAAAATCACTAACCGCCTGACCATCCAAAGGAAGAGCCAGTTCATGCAGAGGCTGCACAGCTACTGGACACTAAAGAGGCAGTCACGGAATGGGGTCCCACTGCTGCGTCGCCTGCAGACACACCTGCAGTCTCAGAGGAACTGTGACCAAGTTGGGGTACTGTGTCAGATTCCCTGTGGGCTCTAGGAACTAGTGCCAGGGGGACGAGGACAAAGAATTTTTTTTTGGCTGTACCACCCGGCATGTGGGATCTTAGTTCCCCGACCAGGGATCGAACCCGCACCCCCTGCCTTGGAAGCGCGGAGTCTTAACCACTGGAGCACCAGGGAAGTCCCCAAGGACAGAGATTTGTGACTGTAGCTTCCAGTGTCTGAAGGGTTGGGCTGTTTCCTCCTTTAAACTAGGCCTCAAAGCAAGCTCAGGATGAAATCCTTACAGATTATTTTTAACGTATTTTTCCTATGTGTTCATCTGTTCGTTCACAGCAAGCATATACTGAGCACCGACTCTGTGCTGGGCCTAGGGGACACGTGGGTTGAGGAGCTTCCACTTCACTTAGTTAGTGAGCCTACCAATAAATCACTGTGCTCTCTCCTTTGGCTTTACCTGCCCTTGACCCACGTTTCCTGGGCTCTCGTCCCCTCTGGCTCTCTCATCATTTCCTGATCCCTCTTTTGCCTCTTCAGAGAGATTCTGAAGACAAGAACTGGGCCCTCAAAGAACAGCTCAAGTCCTGGCAGCGGCTTCGGCATGACCTGGAGCGAGCCCGGCTGCTGGTGGAGCTGATCCGCAAGCGGGAGAAACTCAAAAGGGAGACGGTGAGTGCTCCTGGGCCAACTCTTTTTTACAGTAGAGAAAACAGACCCAGGAAAACAGAAAACATGGACAAGTATGTGTCACCTGTCCAGGAAGCAACAGGGCTGATGCGGGAGTCAGGTCTCCTGAGCTCAGTTTGCTCTCAGGCCCACCGGAAGCAGAATGTCACAGGAGAGTATGAACGGAATCCTAAATTATGTGATGCAGGTAGCTGGTGCTGGGAGCTTAAGGAAGGGAAAGTCCAGAGGAGTCAAGTACACCGAGCTGTGTTGGGTGGGAAGGAAGGCGAGTTCCCATACCAGCTACAACCATCTCCTCAGACCTCTCTGCCAAGGGACTGGCCTAGGCCTGGCTGATTGGGCCTTTATGTGTGTCAGATCAAGGTCCAGCAGATTGCCATGGAGATGCAGCTGACCCCTTTCCTCATCCTCCTTCGAAAAACCCTGGAGCAGCTCCAAGAGAAGGACACAGGCAACATCTTCAGCGAGCCGGTCCCTCTGTCTGAGGTAACCGAATTGGACGAAGTAAGAATCCCTTCCCCTCACTCCACCTTCTTTCTGTTCCTCTCCCAGATGCAACCCCGCTGCAGGTCTGGGCCAGGGACTAGGAGGGGACCTTGAAGAGAGGGGCTGGTGGCTCTGGGGCTCCAGGATGAACTGGAGCCACATGCATCACCTGGACTCTGTCTTGTCCCTGTCATATCCCAAGGGCCCAGAATGGGAGGCAATCTGCACTCCTTCCCCAGAGGCAGGGACTGAGTCTGCCAAATGAATAATCCCAGGGCAGGAAGACACTTTCCGGGTGCTGAACCCTAGAACGGAGAATTTAGAAGGCTCAGCACCTAAAGAACCATCTCTGAAGCCCTAGGTCCTGACTGGCAGACTCTTCTCTCTAAAAGGTATAAAATGAGAGGCCTGAGGCAGCAGCCTCCTTATAAGTCTTAATGATAAGTAAAAAGAACTATAGGAATGCAAGGTGGTGTTATTTCCAGAGGATTCCCCTAGTCATTTTCTTACTAAAGCCTCATATGGCTCTAGGAGGTAGATTTGGCTGTAATTTCATTACTGTTTTCTAGGTGAGGAAAAGAAGGCCCAGAGAGGTTAAGAGGCTTGCCAAGGTCACACAGCTTGTGACTAGTAAAGTCAAGACTAGAATCCGGCTTTCTTTTCCCCTGTGCTGTATGCCTGCCTCTAACTGTGGTGGGAGGAGGTTGCTGGATGCATTTCAAGGGAGGTTGTTAGGAACAGGGGTTCAGGGGGAATGAGGAACGTATCTCCACTTAGGTACACCTACCGTGTTCTCCCAGGTACCTGACTACCTAGACCACATCAAAAAGCCTATGGACTTTTTCACCATGAAGCAGAACTTGGAGGCTTACCGCTACCTGAACTTTGATGATTTTGAGGAGGACTTCAACCTCATCGTCAGCAACTGCCTCAAGTATAATGCCAAGGATACCATCTTCTACCGGGCAGCAGTGCGGCTCCGTGAGCAGGGTGGTGCTGTGCTCCGCCAGGCCCGGCGCCAGGCAGAAAAAATGGGCATTGACTTTGAGACGGGCATGCATATCCCCCACAGCCTGGCTGGAGACGAGGCCTCACACCACACCGAAGATGGTGGGTGATAAGTCACACCTCCACATAGAGGCCAATGCCAGGGATGAACAGCTTTCCAAAGTCCCCTCCTGGGAGCAGGCAGTGTAGGCAGGAAGCAGCTAGGCTGAGCAGTGGCAAGCTACCCCCAGGAATGCTCTCTAAGAAGCCAGACTGGGTGAATGGATAGCAGTCCCTGCCATTCCGCATCTCGGTGCTACTGTTTTACAGCTGTCCCTGGTGAGAAGCAGAGGGGGAGAAGAGTGGGTTTCTTGTTGCCTGCCCAGGTTCACGGGGCCCAGAGGACTGCCCTGAGTCTGACCCTTTCCTCCCTATTCCCACCCCTGGCAGCAGAGGAAGAGCGGCTGGTCCTGCTGGAGAACCAGAAGCACTTGCCAGTGGAAGAGCAGCTGAAGCTGTTGCTCGAGCGGCTGGATGAGGTGAATGCCAGTAAGCAGAGCGTGGGCCGCTCACGGCGTGCAAAGATGATCAAGAAAGAGATGACGGCGCTGCGGCGCAAGCTTGCCAACCAGCGGGAAACTGGACGGGATGGGCCTGAGCGGCATGGCCTCTCCAGCCGGGGCAGCCTGACACCCCACCCGGCAGCCTGTGACAAGGACGGGCAGACAGACAGTGCCGCCGAGGAGAGCAGCAGCCAGGAGACAAGCAAAGGTCTGAACCCCGCAGCATGGTGGACCCCGAGGCCAGCCAGACTTTGACTCTGCAGCACACACTCAGCGCCTGCCATGCCCCAGGCAGAGGTCCCTCATGCACAGCCAGCTGCACTTTCTCCCTCATTCCCCAGTCAAGGGCCTCTTAGCTGCCTCTCTGGCTATTTGTATAAGAGACAATGTTCCCAACTCCATGCCCCCCCAATTATCTCCCCTACTCTAGCTGGAGTTATGGTCCTATATACCCAGGGCCTACCCTGGACGTATGCCCTTCCCACATCAGGCCCCTCACCGACTCTCCTTCTCTCTTTCTCTGCTCCAGGCCTGGGTCCCAACATGTCCTCAACCCCCGCACATGAGGTGGGCAGGAGAACCTCAGTTCTGTTCTCCAAAAAGAACCCGAAGACAGCTGGACCGCCCAAGAGGCCGGGCCGGCCCCCAAAAAACCGGGAGAGCCAGATGACCCCCAGCCACGGAGGCAGTCCTGTGGGGCCCCCCCAGCTCCCCATCATGGGCTCCCTGCGTCAGCGCAAGCGGGGTAGGAGCCCTCGGCCCAGTTCGAGTTCAGACAGCGACAGTGATAAATCCACAGAAGACCCCCCAATGGGTGAGCCTCACCATCACCCAGCCCCCCAGTAGAGTGAGCAAAGCTGCCATCCTTCCCAATATAACTCCCACCTATCCCTTCATTTGCCCATAATATATCAGAGCTAGAAGGGCCCTTAGGAATCCTTTAATTCAATTCCCTCATTTTACAAACGGGGAAACTGAAGCCCAGAGATGATGACCCAGCTAGATTCCCATCCAGGGCCCCCCCTCCTGCATTGTATCACTTCACCTTTTCTCTTCTTATCCTCCTTGGGGAATCTCCTTTAAGCCATTTGTGTCCTAAGGCCAGTAACTGCCAAGGGAAGTGCAAGGGGTGGGGCAGAGCTGTGGCCAACTGTGGTGGACACTGCCCAGAGCTAGCTCTGCTGGCCAAGGTTGGAGGAATTTTCCAGCACAGAAGTGAAAGCCAAGCTCTAAGTCCCTCTTACCCCCAGTAGATCTCTGATCTACGTCTTCCTGACTGATTCCTTCCCTTCCCCCCTCCCCCCAACCAAGACTTACCAGCCAACGGCTTCAGCAGTGGAAACCAGCCAGTAAAGAAGAGTTTCTTGGTATATCGTAATGACTGCAGCCTTCCTCGGAGCAGCTCAGACTCTGAGTCCAGCAGCAGTAGCAGCAGCAGTGCTGCCTCAGACCGGACCAGGTACCAGTCCTCCGGGTCAAGACCCACCTCCGGGATGGCCTTCCAGATTTCCCTGTGGGGAGTGGGGTGGCAGCCATCTTAGCCTAGATTGAGATGGCTCAAACCAAAGGTTCTCTGCAAAATAAATGGAATAGATGAGACTGTCACCATAATGAAACAGAGGGGCCCACCCTGTGTTAAGCTGATGGTTTAGAACAGAGGGCATAAACCGGTTCCTTGTGGCCTGGGTTTGGCCTGCAAACATATTTTGTTTGGCCAGCATGGTATTAAAAAAAAAAAAAAGATTCGGAAGTGCCATATAAAATTCCCAGTTTCTGTAGTCTCTTTAAAAATCAGACTGGCAATTCTGGCCACTGTTGACTTAACACGGGCGCATGCATTCATCACTACTGCTATATCCAGCCCACTTCAGTCAAATCGCCCCCAAGTCCCTGAGGGCATTTGAGTTTGAAATTCTTCAAGTAGCCTCTGCTTTCCAAACGTCTTAGACCCTAGGGGCTTAAAGAAGGGAGGATACCCACCATGCCATTCCCCACTCTTCCCCTTCTTTGAGTTGAGCTTCCCTTTTGTCCACAGCACAACGCCTTCAAAACAAGGCCGGGGCAAGCCCTCCTTCTCTCGGGGCACATTCCCAGAGGACAGCAGTGAAGATACCTCAGGCACTGAGAACGAGGCCTACTCCGTGGGCACTGGCCGCGGCGTGGGCCACAGCAGTAAGTACGCCCGCCCAAAGCCAGGGGTTCTGGGGGCCCAGTGCCAGGGCCTTGCCAGACCCCGGACTGCTGATCCGCCTCCTCTCTCCCATTCCTGTGAAGTGGTAAGGAAGAGTCTGGGCCGGGGAGCTGGCTGGCTGTCAGAGGATGAGGACTCCCCGCTGGATGCTCTGGACCTGGTGTGGGCCAAATGCCGGGGGTATCCATCATACCCAGCTCTGGTAGGCTTCCACTTTTCTTGTCATATCCCTTGTCTTCCAACCCCAGAACACACACTCAAAAGTAGCAGACTTTTCCTACTCTCTGCTGAGCTGCAGAGCACAGGAGTCTTTGGCAGATAGACACTTAGAGGTCCCTGGTTAGTTTCTCCATCTCTCCCTTTTTCTTCCCTTTGCCCCTTGGGCTCTGAAATAGTTCAGCATGGGAAGAAGCCAAGGGTCAGCACTGCAGCCCTAGGAGTGTGATAACCTTTTTCTGTTCCCACTTCAGATGTAGTCTCCAAATTCTTGGATAGGGTAAGCCTTGGGAAGGAGGAGACTGAACTAAACCAAGGTCTTATTACACCCTTAGATCATTGATCCAAAGATGCCCCGGGAAGGTATGTTCCACCATGGGGTTCCCATCCCTGTGCCCCCACTGGAGGTGCTGAAGCTTGGGGAACAGATGACCCAGGAAGCCCGAGAGCATCTCTACCTCGTCCTCTTCTTTGACAACAAGCGAACCTGGTAAGGGAGGAGGGGAGCATTTGATGTGACTCATAGCCACAGATGCAACCCTCGGTATCGGGGCAGGCTGCCAGGGAACTCCAGCAACAGACAGCCTGAGCTGTCATAAATCAGTGGGGGAGGGACTTAGATCTTTGAGCAAAAGGGTTGTGTTGACCGAGAGACTGAGCGGGCAGCAGCTGACAGCTGTAGCTAGAAATCAAAGGACCGTGAGTGACTGTGACAAATGTGGGGGTGGCTCCCCACCCAGACTAAAGTGGCTTCTAGACTTACTTTTCCCACCTCTGCCTCCATGGTGACAAGATGGGGATAAAGCAGGCATAATCATTCAGGTTCTGAATCCCTGTTCCGGCACACTTACACGTGTAGTCTCTGGTTGTTAATTGTCTGCAGAGGATGTTTAATGTCACTTAAGTCTGCCTGGAGCCCACTGGACAAGGTACCTATTTCAGGGTTGGTCAAGGCTCCTTTTTGTGCCCATAAATACCCTATGATTACCCCGTTGTGACCGATGACTGGGCTCTTTTCAGCACTAGCCTGTGAGCAGTTCCTTGAGAGCAGGGACTGCATCTCTTGGTTTCTTTAATTCCCACCAGAGCCTGGCCCAGAGTGGGGCACTCAGGAGGAGTTTTTGAAGGAATGAACAAGTGAGGAAGGCTGGTGCCTGTTGCTCCCCCAGAGATAAGAGATGACTTACTCGATTCTCACCTCGTCCTACAGGCAGTGGCTGCCCAGGACTAAGCTGGTTCCTCTGGGCGTGAACCAGGACCTTGACAAGGAGAAGATGCTGGAGGGCCGGAAATCCAACATCCGCAAGTCAGTACAGATCGCCTACCACAGGGCTCTGCAGCACCGCAGCAAGGTGCAGGGCGAGCAGAGCAGTGAGACCAGCGATAGTGACTGATACTGTCCAGCACAACCCAACCTACAGTGCCCAGCCACCTCTCTCCTCCCCTTTGCTCACTGTCCTGGAGTGGCACCGGCCTCTGCACTGACTCATTCCTGGTCTTGGGGCCAGTCTCAGGGGAAGCTGGGTGGGGGAGGTCCCTCCCGCCCTGAGTGCAGCTGGACTGTACAGAACACTCCAAGGGCCCATGGGGGCTCTGCGCAATGAGAGGGGAGGTCCCACAGGCCAGAAAGCTCCAGAGACCTCATGGCATTGTAGCGCAAGTTGGTGGGCCAAGGTTAGGACACTGCGTAAAACAGGCCATCCAACCACCTCTGCCTACTCATGCCAGGAGAACCCCTAACTGCCTGGTGGCCTGAGGCCCCTGAGGTGGTGAGGTGAGCTGGCATCTGCACAGCCTAGCAGTGAGATTGATGTCTGTCCAGCCCGGAAGAGGGGCACTAGGTGACCCCCTCCCCTGCTGTTGTAAATACTGTAAATAGTGGAGAATTTAAATTATTCTCATTTGTAACTGCGTTTCCGGGTCGCGCCAGAGTCATTTGGTACTAAAAAAAAGCCTGGGGCCTGTCCCCACTTCCCTTCTTCCCATAGATTCCCCCACCTTTCAAACTGGTTTGTATTTATTTCAAAGGAAGAAAATATATTGATTCTTAGAAAATAAATGGTCTGTTTGGAATTCTTGGTTCTTGCCTTCTGCCAGGGCAAAAGGGATAAACAGGGAGGCTGTGTTCCTCAGGGATGGTAAATGATTGGGCCCAAGTGGTTGCTGGCTGCTGTGTCTGCTGCATTTGTAAGACAACAGCAAAGATAATATTGGCTTGGCCGAAAAGTTCATTCGTGTTTTTCTGTAACGTCTTACGGAAAAACCCAAACGAACTTTTTGGCTAACCCAGTATGAGAGCTCCCATTTCCCGTGTCCTTCACTGAGTGGTAGACCCTGTGCTGAAGCACCTTCAGATACACAGTTTTTGTATAATCCTTGCAATAACTATGGGGAAAGTTAATGACAGGGTAGATATCTCCAAAATGACACCAAGGTTTAGACAAATTAAGTAACTTGCCTAAGTTCCCACAACTAGGAAGTCGCAGAGCTAGCATTTGAACAAGAGCCTGCCTCCAAAGCTGGCTCTTCAACCAGTATGCCGAACGGCTGGAAGGGAAGTGTCTAGTGGCCATTCCTTTGTGAACTGCAGATGCTTCGAGTCCTTTGCCAGTGGGACGGTCCGGGTGCTGCTTCAGAGTCACTATAGCTGTGTGACCCTTCTTCCCCTGTTTAGCTGGGGACTGAGCAGGAATTCAGAGGGACTCTTCATTCCCCACCTTGACACCTTCTCTTCCAATTTAAACATTTACTGGAGGATGCCCTCTAAGCACTAGGCACCTGTGGGCTGTCGTGCCTGCAGAGGAGACACGCACAGGAAGCAGCTGCCCCAGGGCCTTGGGGCTCCTGAAGCCCGGAACTGAGACGCTGCCAGGCTCACAGCCCCCCCTGCTAGGAACTGTGGCAAGAGGGACACAGATAAATCAGCTGCCAGTCTGTCCCTTAAGGAATCTGAAGGCTAATCGCTCAGATGCAGTAACCAAGAATCACCGGCCAGAGGCAGTTCTTGTGTCCCTGTTTTTTGTGTCTTTCTCTAGAAGGTAAGAAGTTACATGATACATCTCTCCTGGGCCAGGCAGCCGGCCCTGGCACCGGGGCTGCCCGGGGGCCACACACTTGGCGGTCCTGTGGCCTCGCTGGGCCGCTGGGCGCAGTCCCCGAGGAAGGCCTACCCGGGCCCCGTTGGGCAGGGCTGAGGGAGGGCTGTGGAGGAAGGCCCTAGACGGAGGGAGCAGCTGTGGCAGCCAGCGGGCGGCGCCCGGCGGGACAGTCCGAGGAGGCAGGCCTCTGACGAGGAAGTCTGTGAGGAGGCCTAAGGCTACAGCGTCGAGGCTCAGGGACAAGCCCTTGGAGGGGAGCGGCTCAGCGGGTGAGCGCGAAGGCAGAATCCTCGGGAGCCAGACGCCGTGGAGACACCTCAGGGGCTCGGCGGGCCCGGAGCTGCGTTCTGGCGCGATTCTCAGTGAGGGGGTGCTTCAGGGGAGGCCGACTGAGGAGGGCGAAGATCAGCCCGGAGAGGCTCGGTGAGAAAGGCTAAGGACGGCGAGGGATAGGACTTGGTTCTGTGGGCGGGCAGACCCTGAGGAATCCCAGGGCTCTGAGAAGATCAGACAGTGAGGACTGGGGCCTGAGGGCGCACAGAGCGCCTGGACCGTGGGGAGCGGGGATGGCACACGCCGGCGTGCCGAGTACAGCCGAGCCCGCAGAGGAAAGCTCAAGGGCGGGCAGCAAGCCCAGCGCGCGCCAACCGCTGCGGCGCCACGGAAAGGCCCGCCCACCCGCCGCCACGCCCGATTCTCATTGGCTACTTCTGGATCCAATTAGCCGGGCTTGCACCGTACTTCCGGTGAGAGAGAGGTCGGACCCCGGAGACAGTCGAACAGCGCGCTTGCGCGCGCTTCCCAAAGTCGCGGCAGCTCTTTGGGACAGTGGGGACAGTGGTACGCTCCCGGAGGCTGTGGAGGGCGGGGGAGGATACGTAAGGAGGAAGGACGGGAGTGTCGGGACAGAGTGGGAGGGATGGAGCCTTGGTGGACCGCAAGGAGTGGGACCTGTGGGGAGTGGAGAAATTAAATATAACTGGGCGGGCCTTAAATAAGCAAATTAAGAGGCCAGGATTTGGTGGGCGAGGCCTAGAGGGGCGTGATCTTTGGGGCGGGGTCTCGGCGGAGCGTAGAGCTGCTTTTAGTGGGCGGGGCCATCATGGGGCGGAGCCTGACGTGGAAATGTTAGCTCGCTCCCTTCTGCAGCATAGCATGAGACATCGCACTCTAGCCTCCGTCCCGGCCCTGTGGGCCTCCATCCCCTGTCCACGCTCTGAGCTGCGCCTGGACCTGGTTCTGGCTTCTGGACAGTCATTCCGGTGAGTGACCCTGGCTCCTGGCTCCTCAGCACGGCAGATCCTGGGGTGCATTGGGGGTGACGGAAGAAACTTCAGAGTACAAAAGAGGAGACTGAGGCACGGGTGGTGACCCTGTTACCTGCTTTATAAAGTGGAGGTAATAAGCCTGCGCAGTGTTGTTGCGAGGATTACATGATATAATTGATGTAAAAGAAAGCGCTTTTACTTTGCAATTTGTAAGTCAGTTTTGTATATGGAGCAGTTATAAGATGGGAGGGCCCCAAAGGGTGCAGGAAGGGAAACTGAGTGCTAGGGCTGCCCTGTGCCTGGGGGTCAGGTGGAGGGAGCAAAGCCCTGCGCACTGGAGTGGCGTGCTGGCCGACCAGGTATGGACACTGACCCAGACTGAGGAGCATCTTTACTGCACTGTGTACCGAGGGGATAAGGGCCGGGTTGGCAGGCCCACACTGGAAGAGCTAAAGGCCGTGCGACAGTACTTCCAGCTGGATGTCAGCCTTGCTCAGCTGTATCACCACTGGAGTTCCGTGGACCCCCACTTTCAAGAGGTGGCTGAGAAATTCCAAGGTGAGTACGGAGCCTGAGGCAGGGGTTGGGGTGCTTGTGATTTGGTTAAGTTACTCAGTTTCACCATCTGTAAAATGGGGATTATATCCACCTCTTAGGATTTTATGAGGATTAAAGAAGCTAAGACATGTAAAGTGCTTAGAATAGTGCCTGACACATAGTAATTATTATTACTCTTATTATTGTCCTGCTGACCACCATAGTGGAGTGATAAGGATATTGAGCCAAATCCTGGCTGTGTGATCTGGGGCTGGTGACATCATTCATTCTGTAAATGTTTACAGAGCATCAGCTGTGCGACTGGGGATACCACAGTGAACAAAACAGAAACAAATCCCCACCCTCATAGTGCTTACATTGTGGCTTCTTCATCTGTGGAATGGGATGATAACCCAGACCTCACGAGGTGCTATGAGGAATGAGAGCTCTGGTGTTGCTTTCTCTAACAATGCTGTCCCTCATTCCCCTGGGATCCCCCGGAGCCTTGGTACCTAGAATCTGAGGGTGAGAAGAGGCCACTCCCAATAACAGGTGATTTCTGGTCCCCCTGCCTTTCTGGTCCCCAGGTGTGCGACTCCTGCAACAGGACCCCGTCGAGTGCCTCTTCTCCTTCATCTGTTCCTCCAACAACAACATTGCCCGCATCACTGGCATGGTGGAGCGGCTCTGCCAGACCTTCGGACCTCGGCTCCTCCAGCTTGATGATGTCGCCTACCATGGCTTCCCCAGCTTGCAGGCCCTGACTGGTGAGTAGGTGGGTCCTTGCCTCCGGGCCTTCCAGCAGCTTTCAGGGTCTGTTCAGTTCTCCCCTGGTGCCCTTCTCCCATCTCAAAGCTTCCTGCCTTTCTAAATACTGCCCTCATCCAGAACCACCCTGCCTGGTCTGATCAGCCCCAGTTACACCTCATCTTCCTTATCTGTCCCTGAAATGTCAGCACCTCACTAGTCTGGGCTTTTTGCCCCATGGGTTCAATGGCTCATCAGAAGACATCTGGATACAGTGTACAGTAGTTTGGGGTTAAGAGCACGCATTCTAGAGACAGCTGCGTGGGTCAGAATCTCAGCTCTGGCACGTGACTTCTACGTATATGATCTTGAGCACATTATTTAGCCTCTGTGTGCCTCAGTTTTTTAATCCATTGAATGGGATAAGAATAGCACCTACCTATCAGAGTTGTCATGAGGGTTAAGTAAAGGAATACACATACTGCAGCTAGCACAGTGTTTGGCTTATGGGACGTAAACAGAAAATTCAATATGTTATCTTTGCAATGATTCCAACAATTCTGCATCCAGAAACATACGTGTTCTTCACGGCAGCCCTGTGAGGCAAGTATTTTACAGAGGCAAGTATATCAGTTGGCAGATGTGAGAACCAAGCTAGAGAAAGTGCTTGATGACTGCATAGGAAGGAGACAGCCCCCTCTGGAGAAAACAGAATGTTTTAGGTGCTTAGAAACCCAATCTTGGGTCTTAGCTCCCAGCTTAGTAGTCATAAGACCTCAAGAAATTCATTCACCTCTCCAAGCTTCTCTTAACTTGTTTGTGGAATGGGAATAACAGTCTCTATCCAGAAGGGTTTGAGGGATGAATAAAGCAATCATGAGGTAGGTAGTGCAATGGGTTAAGAGCACAGGCTTGGTGTCCCAGACCTCAGTGCAAGGTCCCACCTCTACCATGTCCTTTCTTGAGCAAGTTACTTAACCTCTTCTAAGCCTTCATTTTCTCCATCCATAAAGTGGGAAGAACAATAATATTGTCATCAGGGTCCTTGAGAAAAGTAAGCATGATAACGTACCTAAAGCACTTAGCCCATGCATGATACCCAGCACTTGAAAATAGAAGCTGTTGCTGTTATTATGACTTTTATTTTATATCATGAATGTGAACGCCCTTTGGAAAGGTTAAGGAACTTAACTGGGGAGTTCCTCCAGGGCAGCAAGTCCTTCTCAGTCCCTGCTGCAGTGCACAGCACATAGTCAGTGCTCAGAAAACATGTGTGGAGGGGCAGAACCCAGGCCTTAACCCTTTCCTTTGTACATGCAGGTGTCCTGGGGTCTCCCAGAGGGTGGCAAGGTAGGAGAGGGGTGCTTAGGGAAAGCATTCCTGCGGGGTGCAGGGCTCACACACTAGCCTGATGACAGGAAGGATGTGATAATGCCTGACCCCTGCTCCCCTCCCCACCACCCCACAGGGCCACAGGTGGAGGCTCAGCTCAGGAAGCTGGGCCTGGGGTATCGTGCCCGCTACGTGAGTGCCAGTGCCCGAGCCATCCTGGAAGAACGGGGTGGACTTCCCTGGCTGCAGCAGCTGCGCAAGGCCCCCTATGAGGAGGCCCATAAGGCCCTCTGCACCCTGCCTGGGGTAGGCACCAAGGTAAGGCCCCAGGGGGGTAGGAGCTGCCCTCACCACCCATGCAGAGAGTAGCGGAGGAGGAGAGAAGGCAGGCCTGAGAGTTGGGTGCTTGGATGCGGGCTTCTCTTCTGGAGGCAAAGTGGGAAGGAGAAAGGATACCAGCAGATGTTTTATTAGAGAAATGTAGAATGCAGAAAGGGTATAAAAGACATTGCTCTTTGAATGCATTTTCAGAAAAACCATTTGTTCAGGTACATGTATACACTGCTATATGCAGAAATTTCCAGAAGGAATCACAGGGAACTTAATAGTGGTTACCTTTGGGAAGACAAATGAAAAGATGTTTCCACTTTTCATTTTGTTTTTCTCTTAAAATTACATGTACTTATAGAACTTCTTGTTTAATATCAACAGCATTAGCTATCAGAAAGATGATTGGGAATTTGGCATTTATTGTTTTCTTTTTTATATTTCTCTGTACTTTAAAAATGAACTTTTGTTTAAAGAACTCTTTAATGGGCTCTGAACTCCAGCCTAACATTAAATCTTGGTTCTGCGTCTCCCTAGCTGGGTAACTTTGGCCAAGTCATTTCACTTTTCAGAACCTCAGTTTTCTTGTCTGCAAAACAAGACAAGGGGCTTCCCTGGTGGCGCAGTGGTTAAGAATCCGCCTGCCAATGCAGGAGACACGGGTTCGAGCCCTGGTCCGGGAGGATCCCACATGCTGCGGAGCAACTAAGCCCGGGGGCCACAGCTGCTGAGCCTGTGCTCTGGAGCCCGCGCTCTGGAGCCCGCGAGTCACAACTGCTGAGCCCGCGTGCCACAACTACTGAAGCCCGTGCACCTAGAGCCCGTGCTCCACAACAAGAGAAGCCACAGCAATAAGCCTGCGCGCCACAACGAGGAGGGGCCCCCACTCACCACAACTAGAGAAAAGCCCGCGTGCAGCAACGAAGACCCAATGCAGCCAAAAATAAATTAAATAAATAAATAAATAAACTTATAAAAAAAAACAAGAACCTGAGAACCTGACACACATAAGATGTTCACCCAGTAGCACCCTCATCACAGCTGTTTTTTATTTATTTATTTTTATTTTTTTTAAAACAATTTCTTAATACCAGGAGATATTTCTTTTTTAAAATTAATTAATTAATTAATTTATTTATTTATTTATTTTTGGCTGCGTTGGGTCTTTGTTGCTGCATGCAGGCTTTCTCTAGTTGCGGTGAGCAGGGGCTACTCTTCATTGCAATACGCGGGCTTCTCATTGCAGTGGCTTCTCTTGTTGTGGAGCACGGGCTGTAGGCACACGGGCTCAGTAGTTGTGGCTCGCGGGCTCTAGAGCGCAGGCTCAGTAGCTGTGGCGCACGGGCTTAGTTGCTCCGCGGCATGTGGGATCTTCCCAGACCAGGGCTTGAACCCATGTCCCCTGCATTGGCAGGCGGATTCTTAACCACTGCGCCACCAGGGAAGTCCACACAGCTGTTTTTTAAATTATTAATAGAACGTACAATCATAGTAACCTCAGAGTGGAGAAGGAAGGAGCTGGCTTTGGGGCTAGAAGCAGGTTGCTGGCTGGACCCTGCCATTCCTCCTCTGTGGCTCACTCTGTGTCTGTCAAAGGTGGCCGACTGCATCTGCTTGATGGCCCTAGACAAGCCCCAGGCTGTGCCCGTGGACGTCCACGTGTGGCAGATCGCTCAATGTGACTACAGCTGGCACCCCACCACCGCCAAGGGTCCGAGCCCGCAGGCCAACAAGGAACTGGGTAAGGAGAGAGTGGGATGTCGGGGCTGGCAGTGGGCTGAGGTGGTGGAAACTTCCCACACCTCCCCCTAAACCCCACCCTTGTGGATAGGGAGCAGGAGGGGCCAATTTATGTCACCTCACCACTTCTGGTTTAGGAAGCTTTTTCCGGAGCCTGTGGGGACCTTATGCTGGCTGGGCCCAAGCAGTGAGTGTACTTAGGCTTCCCCTCCTCCTCCAGTCCTGACCCCATGGGACTTCGCCCCAAGCCTTGACCCACTTTCTTCTACCCCACCACTGCCCCAGGTGACCCTAAAGGACTCCACCCACCCCAGCCCTGACTCCAGTGGACTCTCCTTGCCCCAGCCCTGCCCCCCATGAACCCTTCTGGCTCCCCACACTGCCCCCCTAGTCTTGACCCCAGTGTACCCTCTCTCCACTCAGACTCCTCCCCCCCCCCCCCGCCAGGTGCTGTTCAGTGCTGACCTGCGCCAACCCCACCGAGCTCAGGAGCCACCAGCAAAGCGCAGGAAGAGATGCCCAGGGCCGGAAGGCTAGGTGGGGGCACTGGACGAAGGGATTCCCCAAACACCCCTCCCCACCATTCCCCCTTCTCACCCCCATCCAGTCTCATGTTGGAAAGGGGGCTCCCTGCAGCTACCTCAGAGGCCAGGCACCCTCAAATCAAGCAGTTTGTGCGACAGTGTGGGATGGGGGTTGTCTGGGGAGACAGAGCTACCTGTGGTTTTAACCTCTTCCCTTTATTATAAGAAGGAACAATAAAATAGAAACATTTGTATGGAAAATGCAGTGGAGGGGCTGTAGGGAAAGGGGTGCGGAGCGCGGGTGGAGCAGGGTAGCTCCCCAGTTCAGGGAGGGGGCGGAGCAGGCTGCCGCCAACCCCTCCTACACAGGGGATCCAGGCCCCTAGAGCTGGGGGGCCAGCGTGGGAGACAGTTCCGGGCCCGGCTCCACGCAGCAGTCTCGACAGCAGCAGCTGGCCACCGGCCCTACACGGGGAGAGAGAGCAGAGTTGGCCACAGGAGGAGACCCTCTGCTCTAGCCTGGGTGCCTCTCTGTGGACCACCCATGCCCTCCCACAGAGCCCAGGGCCTCACCCCCAGCTGCTGGTGCCAGCAGCTCCCCGTGGCTCGCCGTCTGTCCCTGCCCCTCCTGGCTGGTGCCCAGCTGCAGCTTCCTCATGTGCCGCACCACGGCCGTGGCATTGAAGGCTTGCTGTGGAGAGAGGCGGAAGAAGGGACTTTGGAGAGAGTGGGACATCATGGGGCAGGGTCTGGCGGTGGAATTCTCGCAGCAGTTCTGTTAGTTTTATTCAGGCGATATTGGTTGATCGCCTAAAACTCCCTGAAACCTCTACAAGGCTTTATTAAATTATATTCAGTCATATCATATAGTAATACACACATACATGCACATGTATAAAATGTATATAAATATATAGATAGACGTGCGTAACTTTTTATATATAATCTATATTCACATAATAGTAAACACTTAATATAGCATTATGTGTCAGGCACTGTTCTAAGCAATTTACATAGTAGTTCATTTAATCTTCACGAATGTCTTTGAGGTGGGCACTATTACTGTCACCATTGTCAAAGGAGGAAACTGAGGCACAGAGAGGTTAACTCACTTGCCCAGGTGTGTGTGTATCGTTCTCTCTTCAACCTATCCACTGAGATGTCCCTCAAATTTACCACGTCCCAAACCAAAATCATCCCCTAAAACAAGTTTCTGCCCCTGGGATCTCCATGTTAGTGACAGTACTGCCATCCACCTCGTCCCCAACCAAAATCTTGGGCCAGCCCTGGACATCTCTTCTCTCCCCCATTATCCATTCTACGATCACTTCTTGTCAGTTCTGCCTCCCAAACGACTCCTGGACCAACCAGTGTTCTCTGTTCGCGTTGCCATTGCTCTGGTCCAAGCCCTCACCGTCTCCTGACTGTGTCTCTGCCACAGCCCCCTAAAGGGTCTCCCAGCCTGCACTGTGCCTTTCTGCATCTTGAGAGCCCTTTCTAACGGGCAAGTTCCAGCTGAAAATCCTTCTGGGGCTCCTCAGCATCCTCAGGATCAAGTCATTGCTCCACTGTGGCACTCAAGCCCCCGAGCAGCCTGGCCCCTACCTGTGTCTGCAGCCTGGGCTCCTGCCCCACAGCTCCTCCGGTCCAGCCAGGCTTAGCGCTTGCACTGCCCTGAATGGCCGCACTCTCACGTCTCCTGGCCCTTTGCACCCTGGTTCCCTCTGCCTCAGATATTATTCTGCTGTGACCAGCTAACTCCTACTCGGCTATCACGTCTGACAGGTTTATGCCCCTTCCAGGACCTCGTAGCTTGGGTTCGATGTCTCCTTAAGAAGTATACACTGTTCTTTCTCCCTCTAGACGTGGAGGTCAGGGACCATCACTGGAATAGAGTAGGTGTCACAGAGCATTGAATGAATGAATGAGGTTCTTCAGTAAGCACCCCTGAGCATTTACACTGTGCCCCACGAGGTGCGAGCTGCTGTGTGAGCTGAGGGCTGGATGGGGGTGGGGAGGAGTCCTGGGGAGGCTGGGACCCAGGACTAAACGTGGGCTCACCTTCCACTTGCTCTTGGCAAAGTTCTTCTTGATCTGCTCGCTCACCGACTGGTGAATATTCTTATCTAGAGCCGTATCTCCTGCAATCCTAGAGCGGATGTGTGTGGAGGGTTGTCAGTGAAGGTTAGAGGCAGGCCTGGGGCCCCAGATCCCACCCCAGCCCGCGGCTTGTGGGCGCTCTCACCAGGGGTGCTGCAAGGCCTGTTCACAGGTGAACCTCTGCTCTGGATCCTTCTCCATCAAGTGCCGGATGAAGTCTTTGGCTGAATCCCCAAGACAAGAGCAAAGACAGCATGGTGGTGCCTGAGAACACCCCCAAGATAGAACCCACCCCTCAGGTCTGGCCAGCATCGAAGCCAGATCTGTCCATTCACCGCCCCACCCCACCTGCACCCTTTTCTCTAAGCCCCCAGACCCACCCCAACCCTCCAGCTTTCTCCCTTAAGAATAACTTGTTCCTAGAGAAGATTGTGCTCAGTGTATTCACACTGATGTGTGCATGATTGATAATGGCTTCACAGCTTTGCCTCCTAACTGGAGGCACAGGAGGACAGATAAAAACATGAATGGTGGTGTCTTAGGCATTAGGAAGTCAGTGGGGGGAGGTATTTTCTAAAATACTATGTTTGAAGACCAAATGAATGAAAGCCTACAGTTTCTCAGGCCAGGAGCCCGGCAAAGAGAAGCACCCAGGGTGGGTGTCTGGTCTCGAGGACAGCTCTTAGTCTGGGGCTGGGGAATCAGGTGGAAGGAAGGCAGTGAGGAGACCCCCAAAGCAGATAAGGAAGGCACCGGAGGTAGGACCCAAGGGAAGAAAGCAAAGCCCCAAATACCGGAGTCAGAGATGTCGTCCCAATAAGGAGAGTCAAACTCGTACTCGGCCTTCAAAATCTGTTCGAAGAGTTTGGCATCATTTTCGTCATAGAAGGGGGGATAACCACAGAGCCTGGGCGAGGAGAAACTCACTCTCACCTCCACTTGCAGTGTGCCCACTGGCTCCGGGATGGAGCTTTGGGGCAGTCTCAAGGATCAGGCAGGACCCACAGGAAGGAGTTCCCCCTTTTACAAAGGGGGGAAATGTACCCCTCTCTGCCTTGCTCACTCCTGTCCAGCTACCCTGGCTTTCTGTTCCTTAACGTGCCGCCATCTGTCCTTCCTCAGGGCCTTTGCACTTGCTGTGCCTTCTGCCTAAACCATTCTCCCCCCACACCTCGAATGTCTGGCTCCCTCACTTCAGCCAGGATGCCACTCATGCCACCTCCTCAGAGAGACTCCCTGACCTCCTATCTAACATAGCATCCATCCCCATCTCCCTCCCCTGCTTGATTTTTCTTGTTGATATTTCTTACCACCTGCCATTATTTTATAGATTTATTTACTTATTTATTTTCTGTCTCCCTTACGAGCATGTCTGCTCTCCGAGGGCAGGCACCTTGTCTGTCTTGTTCTCTGCTAAAGCCCCAGTGCTTGGCACAGTGCCAGAAACATAGTATTTGTTGAGTGAAGTAATATTAGTCATTAATTGGTAGATATAAATATGGACGGCAGGAAGGAAGAAATGGCAGAGAGGAGGAAGAGAGTAAAGTAGGGGAGAGGAGAACTCTGAAGCCACATCCCCAACGGCCAAGCCCCCACTCACAGGATATAAGCGATGACCCCAATGGACCAGCAATCCACTGCCTTGCTGTAGGGCTTCTGGGCCAGCACTTCAGGGGCTGTGGAGGGAAGGGGACATGGTGGTGACAAATCTGCCCGGCAGCTTTGGGTTCCTCCCCCGCCCACAGTCCCAGCCCACGGCCCAACGCACCCACGTATCCTGGGGTCCCGCAGGCTGTGGAGAGCATGCTGCCGGGGTCTTCCATCTTGGAGAGGCCAAAGTCGGAGATCATGATCTTGGAGTCTTCATCCAGGCTGTAGTACAGCAGATTCTCTGGCTTGGAAGACGGGAGGGTGGGGAAGAGGAGTGGGAGATGGCCAGAGGCCAGCAGGACCTTCTGCCTCCCCAAGCACCCCAGCGAGCCCCCGAAAAGCCACTGTGGCGTCACAACTGCCATCTTGGTTGGAGGCACAAGAAAATTAAGTTCGAAGTTCCAGAAGGCCAAGGGCCTCAGGGATATGGAAGGGAATTTCCTATAAACCTCAGGTGTGTACTGTGACGCCCTGAATAATTTTTGAGGAGCTCCTGTGCACCAGATCCTGTGCTGTGCTTGATTTCAATTTATCCTTACCACATCCCTGCTAGGCCACTCTGAATAATCCCACTTTACAGGGGGAGAAACTGATGCCTTGAGAGGCAAAGTGACTTGCCTGAGAATGTACAGTTAGGGAGGGGAGTGGCAGGGACAGAATTCAGACCCAGATCTGTTTCACCCTAGCGCTCTTCTCCTAGAGCAGAATGAGATGTACTACAAAACGTGAACCCCGTCATTGTCTCTGAGGAGCAGGCTTTCAGGGGCTTCTGGCTTTCTTCTTTGTGTTTTGCTGCCCCATTCAAGTTTTCTACAAAGAGCAAGTGGGACTTTTATTATCAGAAAAAGACATAAGATGCGACTGGGATAAAATAACAGCACAGTTCACCTTTGTGTCCATTTGTGTGTCGGAAATGGAATGGGGAGGAAGCAGTTTAGGGGTTACCAGGTCAGTTCTGCAGATGGGAAGGCAAGGCTCAGCAAGGGGGTGAGAAGTACCCAAGGTCTCAGTGAGGAGTTTGCAGAGGCCCCACCTCTGGGTGCCCCAGCTCCCCACACACCCTCACACCCACCTTGAGGTCTCGGTGTACGATGCCCAGGTCGTGCAGGTACTTGACGGCATCCAGCACCTGGAAGATGAGGCGGCTGGCGTCCCGCTCTGTGTAGAAGCCTTTTTCCACAATTCGGTCAAACAGCTCCCCACCTGACACCCTGTAGCCAGGGACAGGGCAGTCTGGACAAGAGAACGGGAGGCAGAGAGGCCAGGGAGGGGGCAGCAGGGAGAGGTGTGAGGAAGGGGCAGAGGCAGGGCCACTCACAGCTGCATGATGAGATAGAGGTGTCCCCCACTTTCATAGATGTCATCCAGGGCTACAATGTTGGGGTGCTTGATCCTGAAAGGAGAAATGAGGTGGTTCAGACCTGAGGACAGTTCAGCCACCTCCCCACCCTCATCGTGAAGAACCACCGCCTGCAAACCTGGGCAGGACGTGCCAAAGATCTGGGTCTCAAAGGGAAAAGCTGATTTACCATGATGTATCATAGTGTCATGGAAGGCAGGAGAGCCACGGGGGTTAACACTGGGCTCCAGCGTCAGACAGACCTGGGTCCTCATCCGCCTCTGCCATGTGCTGTTTGGGGGCAGGTCTTCTCACCTCACAGTGCTGATCAGTGTATGATTTTAACACTTGTCTGGGTTTATACAGTTGTCAGCCTCCCCCACCAGAACGTCATCTCCACGAGGCCAGCAGCTTTATCTTGCTCACCACTGTTGCTCTGCACCTGGTGCAGAGTGGGTGCTCACTCATATTCACTGAATTGAGGGTAACCTCTCCGGGCCTCAGTTTCTTCATCTATAATATGAAGCCGGTGATAGTACTTCCCTCCAAGTGTTGGAGTGAGGATCATGTGAGGAAATGCAGGGAAGAATCGGCACAGTGCCTAGCACACAGTAAACGCTCCAGAAATGAACCAATGATGGTAATTGAGTTTGATGGAAGATTTGGCTCTGCCACACACTTGCTGTGTGACCTTGGGCAAGTCCTTTGTCCTCTCCGGGCCTCAGTCTTCCTGACCCAATAGTGGAAATGATTATTTCGTCCCTGCCCATGGTGGTTGGAAAGCTCAGGTGGGGGAGGCTGGAAGTGAAGATTCTATATGAGCTTTTCAGTGAGAACAGCAGGTTTCCCATCAGCATGAACAGTTCAGAGACCATTTGGTTGTTGAGTCAGGGCATCCGCAGATGGGCATTTTTCAACTTGCTGGGTGGTTTAATATGTGGCAGGAACTTGCAGTAGGTCTAGAGATAACGTCAGTTGAGATACATGGGTTCAAGACATGTTCAAGGATTGACCTTTAGATCTGATTGGACATTAAACCACTGTAAAGAAGCAGTGGCATCTCGGTCACATCTGTCATGTTAGCTGTTGTGCCAGGCACTTGAAATAAAGGACCTCTAATGCTCCCCAAATCCCTACCAAGTGGAGATTATTACCCCATGTTACAAATGAGCAATTTGAGGCTCAGAGAGGTTAGATGATTTGCCCAAAGCAGAGATAGGAAGTGAATGGGAGGGGTCAAGACAGGGTCAGCCCAGGGCAGGGACAGGATGTGGCTCACGTACTTGTGCAGGACAGCAATCTCATTCTGCATGCTGCCCTCCTTGCCCTCCAGAGCCTTCTTGGCGATACATTTGATGGCCACCAGCTTCTGAGTCCTCTTATCTTCTGCCAGGATTACCTCTGAGAAGGCCCCTCTGCAGAGAGAGGGGATTCACGAGGTGGGGAACTCAGCTTCCCTCCAGCCTCTCCTCCATCCCCCTATGGGTTACGTGACCATCCCCAGACCAAGGAGATGCGATGAGCCTCCCTCCATCACTCATTCACCTCCCTGGTGCCAGAGGTGACCCAGCCTGGCCAATCAGAGTAGTCTATCCCCTGGCCACAGTAATTGGGTCCTGTGATATAAGCCAGGTTACTGGCACTTTGAGAATGAGGTGCTCTTTCCTGCTAAGCTGGTAAGATGTAAGCTTGGAGCTAATGGTGGTCATCTTTGCCACCACTTAGGGAGAGCCTGCTTGAGAATGAAGCCAATACAAAGGAAATCAGAGCTGAGAAACCGTCAAAGACAATTTCCTGATAACATCATGTGAGCCCCTGCATCCCATGCCTGAAGTTTACTCCCTAGGCTTTTTTATTATGTGCATGACTGATTCACTCCTTTTTCTGAAAGCCAATTTGAGTCATGGCTTATTTAACACCCTTTAGAACCATGAAGAACCATCAGCATCACCTGGGAACTTTTCAGAACTGTGGAATCTCAGGCCCCACCCTAGACCTACTAAATCAGAATCTGCATTTTTAATTTTTTATTTATTATTTTATTTTTGGCTGTGTTGGATCTTTGTTGCTGCGCACGGGCTTTCTCTAGTTGCGGCGAGCGGGGGCTACTCTTTGTTGCAGTGCACAGGCTTCTCATTGTGGTGGCTTCTCTTGTTGAGCACGGGCTCTAGGCACGCGGGCTTCAGTAGTTGTGGCTCACGGGCTCTAGAGCGCAGGCTCAGTAGTTGTGGTGCACAGGCTTAGTTGCTCCGCAGCATGTGGGATCTTCCCGGACCAGGGCTCGAACCCGTGTCCCCTGCATTGGCAGGCGGACTCTTAACTACGGCGCCACCAGGGAAGCCCTAGAATCTGCATTTTAACAAGACTGTCAGCTGATGTGTATGCTCACTGAAGTTTGAGAAGCAATGCTTTCTAACAGGCTCTTAGAAAGGAACACATTCATTTTCACTAAAGTTCACTGATTAAGGAGGGTTTACTAGAGTGTTCTTTCTAGGACGATTTGCTTTCCCTGGGATAATAAGAAGTCATAAGTCAAAGAAAAGCATCTCTCGTGAAAGCTCAATCATCAGAATAACTAGTGACTGTGATAGCCTCATTGCTGCTTTCCAGTCTTGTCCCTCTCCAATTTACCTTCTATGCTCTGGCCAGAGTGACCATCCTGAATTGCAAATCTGCCACAAAGTCTTAAATGTCTTCCTATGGCTCATGGGATCAAGTCCAGCCTCCATAGTTTGGCTTTCAGGCCTTACATGACCTGTTCCTCTCTCTTCTCAGCCTCTTCTTCCACTCTTCCCCCAGCCTCTGATTAGAAGCTCCACTAGACTCTGTCTCCTTCCACACATAACATACCTCTGAACCTTTGCTGATGCTATTCCTTCTGCCTGGAATGCCTTCTCCCTCTCTGACAAGTACACTCCTACTCATCCTTTAGTCCCCAGCTCTAATACTCCCTTCTCCAGAAAGTTCTTCTCCACACAGAAGCCACTGCTCTCTCTGGGCTCAACAAAGTCCTCATTCCCGGATTTAGCTAGAGCACAGCACACACCCTGTTGTCATTTTCCGTAGGTCTGTCTCCCTCACATGTTTGGGATCGACTTGGGAGATCAGATTTGAGTTATTTCTGGATTCCCACCACTGAGAACAGAGCCACGCCCAGCTTCAGTTCCAAAACCTTGGCCAGAACCCCCAGTTCTTGGCAGCAAGTTTGAAAAACTGGCTCCTTCATTCCTCCTACTTTCTTCTCGTCACAGGAACCCAGAGCTGTGGCAAGAGCAGCCTCTGTTCCACCCACTGTCAGCCAGAAGTGAGAAGCCCAGGCCAGTCGGGCCATACAAGGCCACCATGGGGCCTGGGCAGTAGGAAACAGGAAGCAGTGATCAACTGGCTAGAGGAAGCACCACCCTGGACGCAGCCTCCCCAGCCAGTCAGGCTCAGGAGTGAGGACCTTCCCAACCCCACCCCCCAGCTCAGGGACAGCTCCCCCCTTCTCCCCTGCCCTGAGACTCACGTTCCCAGAACATCACGGAAGTCGTAAATGTCCCCAATGTCCTCCGCCTGCTTCCAGCTGGGGCCTTCCACTGCCCCCGGCATGGCCCACTGCCCCCTGGCCACAGCCAGGTCTCCTGGGAAAGGGAATGGAAGGAAAAGACTCAGCCGGGCCCAGCCTTCTTCGTGGGAACTTACTGGGGGCCCCATTCAGCCTGTGTTTATTCATTCCTTGATTCATTCATTTGACAAAATCATTCAACTTTCACTCATTCACAGGTCATTTGGTCATTCAGCAACATCCATGCATCATATCCTTATGCCTAGAGGAAAATCCTTCAGGGTGGCAGCAAAATTCTTTATTCAACAAAGTCACTCATTCATTCGTTTATTCAGCTCACCTCTCAGTTTCTCCCTCTCTAAATCCAAACACTCAGGGGGACACTGACCTCTGGGAGGACAGCAGAGAAGACCCCAGAGCAGCTTGTAGAAATGCACAGACCCGGAGGATCCCCCGTCCCCAGAACCAGCGATGTCCCAGCCCCACCCTGGGAATTGCTGGGGTGTCTCCTCTCCCTCCTCCTTCTCCCTGCCAGGCCTCTCGGAAATCAGGTTTCCGTCAGCCTGGGCTTCCAGCAATATCTCAGCCATGTTTTTAAATAGCTCCTTCTGCACTGTTACCACAGCAACAGCAGCCACAGCTGGAGCTCCCCGGACCTCCTATTACCCCCCTCTCACTCCTGACTCCCCGTCTGGGTCCCAGCAGCCTGAGAAATGGTCCCACCCAACCTGTCCCCTCCCGGCTTGATCTCACCCTGATCCAGCCTGTACTTTTCTCTGTTGAGACCTCTGTCTCAACCAGCAGTAGAGGGTGAGCATTCTCTCTCCATTTATCAGATGGAGAATGGGGAGACTGAGGTTGGCGATGGATAGGGTCTGGACCCAGAGTTGCCCAATGACCCTAGCTGGGGGCCCAGCTAAGCTTGCTGAAGGTAAAGGCCTTGGAGGGTGCTGCAGCCAGACTAGGACCCATCCAGAGAACACAGCCTCTCAATCCCATCCCAGGCCCACAGAAAGTGAGGCCAAAAGAGAGTCCACTGTGTGACCTCAGTCACTGTGTGACCTCAGGGAGAGCACTTTTCTTCTGTTTCTTCTGTGGGAAAATGAGGGGAAGGTGCCCTGACTAGAGCCCCTGGTGTGCGATCCCACTCTTTGGGTGGGACTTTGTTCCCAGGGGGGTCTGGCCACCTATCCCAGGGGCAGAAACTTCTAGGAAAGGAGACTTGATGGTAAGCTCTAGAGGCAGAATTTTTAAACCCACCTGGAGGCCTGGCAAATACAAACCTCACAGTTCCACACATATCCCTACACCCAGATACACCACACCAAGACCCACCCACACCCCTGAACCCAAACACCTGCCCCCAGATCCAGCACACTCCATCTCCAGATGATACTCTGACATCTGATCATACATGTACCCCCAGACATCAGCACACATGTCCAAAGACACACTTCCTCAGACATCCTCACACCCAGATATCCCTCCCACGGATCCCTCTCACACCCCAAAACACACATCCACACACACCTGGATGAGATGACATGCAGACAGGACAGACACACCCCTCACCTGTACAACCAGACATCCCAGATTCATTCACATCCTTCACCCTCCAGCTCCTATACACCCTAGAAGCTCTTAAACTCCAAATCCTCATACATCTAACTCCAAACATCCTCAGTACACAACTGTATACCCCCCAACTCTGACTTACTACCCTTTGAGCCAGATTCCAGCACACACAACACCTAGGTACACATGTGCAGCCCAAACACTGATTCCCAGACATCCCCACCCATACGGATACCCTTACACACCAACATGCTGCAACTTCATATCAGATCCACTTGCGTGTGCTATGACATTCGCATACCCCAACACGGCCCCCACACGTCTTTACCTCCTAATGCCCAGTCCTTCCACGTTCAGGCCCAGCTGAAGGCAGACACACACACGCACACATACACACACACACCACACCACACCACACACCACACACACACCACACCACATCACACACACACACACACACCCACCCACCCTCTCCTCCTTCCTCTTTTACCCACTCAGTTTCCCACCGGCCGCCTGGCACCTGCTGGGCCTGGGGCATAGGTGGGGGGGAAAGGCCCAGCCCTGACCCTGTAGAGTCCAGCACGCCCAGGCACCCCCTCCCATCTTTCGGGGATGGTATCCAGCGGCTGAAGGGTCCCGCCTCCCGCCAGCGCCCAGGGTCGCGGGCGGGGCGGTTCCCGGCTGTACCTGCGGCTGCCCAGCCGCGGGGCTGGCTGGGAGGCCCGAGTTGGCAGGTGCCGAGCTCCGTCCGCCGTCCGCCGCTGCTGCGCGCTTGGGCCGCCCGCCCGCTCTTGCGGTGGGGCTCGGTTCGGGCTCAGCTGCCTCCCTCCGCCCCCCCGCCCGCGGCTCTGATGTCAGAGGAGGAGGAGCCTGCGGCGGAGGGACTAGGGACTGGGAGGTGAGGCTCAGCTCCCGGGCTAGGGAAGGGGCGCCGGGGGCGCCGGGGGCGCCGGGGGCGGGGGTGGGCGGGGAAACCCCTTAGTTCAGGTTGGAGCCTCCCTTGGAGTCTTTCTATCCTTCGTCTCCTGGCAGGGTCCCCGTTTCACAGAAGGAACAACTGAGGCACAGAGATGAAGGGTTCAGAATCAGCAATTGGTCAGAAGCAGAGTCGAATTCGAACCCAAGTCTGTCTGATGCCGGAAGCTGGTCATTTTCACCCTGTCTCTTGGAGTTTCTTTCAGACCAGTTCCGTGAGCTCCCTTAAGGTTGGACTCTGTCCCTCCTCCCCTCCCCCTCCCCCCACCTCCGTCCCTGGGAAGGGCTTAGGAGACTGATGGGGGTGGAGGGACGGGGCCGTAGGGAAAGGACAAAGCAAGAGTAGGAGGCAGTGAAGAGAACTGAGGCAACCGCAGGGTGGGGGCCGCATTTGACAGGCGGGAAAACTAAAGCCCGAAGTCCCCCTCTGAGGCAGAGCTGATGCTCTACTTCCCTACACCTGCCGGGCAGAACAGGTGTGGTGCCCAGAGAGCCTGGGATGGGGAGGGACGGTGGCGGAGGGAGAGTTAAATCAGGATCCTAGAGGAAGTCGGCCAAAGAGGGCCACGTGACTGGGCAGGCGCCAGTGGCCGATGGCTCGGGGCCAGGTTGGGGGGGGAAAGCCCGAAAGTGCTCCGGGGAGGTAGGCAGGGGGCCAAGGAACCTGACTGACGTCCTCTTGCGCAAGGCCTTCTTTGGGAAGGTGGCCCGGGGGGGCGGGGCAGCAACTCCCAGGAGGTAGGGGTGGGACTGAAGTTTGAACCCAGATCTGTCTGACTCCAAATCTTTCAATGCGCTATCACTGTTTAATTAGCAGGGAGAGAAGAGGTGTGATGAATTCGACTGAAGCCAGCCAGAGGAAGCTCGTTGCCGAGGTCCCCAACTCCACCTCCATCATCACCCAGTGCTGCCCCCAACTCTTGAATTCCTGCATTTTCCAGGAAGGTGGGGAAGGGACAATGCTTACCCCCAACTCAATTTCAACTGGCTTTTCCCTTTCTTATCCTGAGGACTGTGTCTGAGGGTGGTCAGTTATTATGCCCATTTTACAGTGAGAAAGGAAGATGGCTGAGGTTCCTAGAAAGGCTTTTTTTTTTTTTTTAATAAATTTATTTTATTTAATTTATTTATTTTTGGCTGAGGTGGGTCTTCGTTGCTGTGCACGGGCTTTCTATAGTTACGGCAAGAGTAGGCACGCGGGCTTCAGTAGTTGTGGCACGTGGGCTCAGCAGTTGTGGCTCGTGGGCTCAGCAGTTGTGGCTCGTGGGCTCCAGAGCGCAGGCTCAGTAGTTGTGGCGTACGGGCTTAGTTGCTCCGTGGCATGTGGGATCTTCCCGGCCCAGGGCTTGAACCCATGTCCCCTGCATTGGCAGGCGGATTCTTAACCACTGCACCACCAGGGAAGTCCCCCTAGAAAGGCTTTTGAGACTAACTTAACTGAGTCACACTCTGCCTTTCTGAGTCTCAGTTTCTTCATTGGGAATATGGGAATATCGATGACTGACTCCTGAGAATTCTATGAGACTGATGTATGTGAAATGCCTTGAATACCACTGGGATTAAAAATGTGACAGCTAAAATGTACTTTTAGTGTAAACTGAGGCTCAGAGAAGGGACCTGGTTTGCCTGGGGGATAGGGGGCTAAGGGGCAATTTCCCTCCCCTAAATCTCCTTGCCATTGGTTAGATTCTTTCACTTGTCAGGTAATAGAATCCCAATCTAAGCCACCTTCACCAAAGAGGAGCCTATGGCTCACAATAGCTGAGGCAAGATTGAAAGAGGAACACCATGGATCAGGGTGTGAGACTGGAACTGGAGACACAGTACTTGGAGGATTTGCTTTCTCTCATCTCTCCTTGTCTCGATTTTTCTTTACACTTCAGCTTCCTTTCCTCTACAGAGTGATCGCCTCTACCTGGCAGGAAGCATGGTGTGAGGCAGCCCCAACTTTCCAACTGAACCCAGCAAAAGAGGAGCTACACCCAGTTTCATGTATCAGTCTCAGGGAAGGACTCCGATGGGCTCTGCTGGAGTGACATGCCTATGCCTTTACCCCCAGAACTGTTGCCAGAGGAATAAGGTGCTATACAGGGTAAGTGTCTTGTCATGGGGCAGCCACACCAAAGTCACAGGGAATGAAGATGGCTACCTTGCCCAAAGGAAATAGTAGTGCTGGGCAGGCACAACTAACAAATCCATCCCAGCCCTGCTCCCATCAGTCAGAAAAAAAACAGTGTTAATATGTTTTGGTACATATTCTTCCAGACTTTTTTTGATGTGTATACATATACACACTTCCTCCTACAGCCCCCACTTCCAGTGAGCATATTTCAAGGTACTGAAAAAGGCAAGGAAAGTCAAATATATGGAAAAAAAAAAGTAAAGGAAATAATCCTCTTCTCTCTTTTGTTATTAAAAAATGACAAAACAACTCAGACATCTCCATCAATTCTTTTATTATTCTTTCTTTCTTTCTTTATTTGGCTGCCCCAGGTCTTAGTTGAGGCATGTGGGATCTTTAGTTGCAGCGTGCAGGATCTTTAGGTGCAGCATGCGAACTCTTAGTTACAGCATGTGGGATCTAGTTCCCTGACAGGGATCAAACCTGGGCCCCCTGCATTGGGAGCTCGAAGTCTTAGCCACTGGACCACCAGGGAAGTCCCTCCATCAATTCTTGAATCCAACAGAAAATTAGCCATTAGATGAGTGAATGATCTTTTAAGATTAGAGAAAAATGGAAGAAATCACAAGGAAAAGATGGACAGGTTTCTTTACAAATATAAAAACATTCCTTTTTTAATTGAAGTATAGTTAATTTACAATGTTATGTTAATTTCGGCTGTACAGCAAAGTGATTCGCCTATACATATATATATATATATATGTATGTATATGTATATATACACATTCTTTTTTTATATTCTTTTCCATTACGGTTTATCATAGGATACTAAATATAATTCTCTGTGCTATACAGTAGGACCTTGAGTTTATTCATTCCATATATAATAGCTTACATCTGCTAACCCCAGCCTCCACCCCATCCCTCCCCCAACCCCCTCCCTGTTGGCAACCACAAATCTGTCCTCTATGTCTGTGAGTCTGTTTCTGCTTCGTAGATAGGTTCATTTCGTGTCATATTTTATCTTATTTATTTATTTATTTTTTGGCCATGCTGCACGGCTTGCAGGATCTTAGTTCCCCGACCAGGGATCAAACCTGAGCCACAGCAGTGAAAGTGCCAAGTCCTAACCACTGGACCACCAGGGAGTTCCTTGTGTCATATTTTAGATTCCACACGTAAGTGATACCATATGGTTATTTGTCTTTCTCTGTCTGACTTGGTTCACTTAGTATGATAATCTCTAGTTGCACCCATGTTGCTGCAAATGGCATTATTTCGTTCTTTTTTATGGCTGAGTAGTATTCCATTGTATATAGGTGCCACATTTTCTTTATTCAGTCATCTGTAGAAGGACATTTAGGTCGTTTCCATGTCTTGGCTATTGTGAATAGTGCTGCAGTGAACATAGGGGTGCCTGTATCTTTTTGGATTAGAGTTTTGTCTGGATATATGCTCAGGAGTGGGATTGCTGGATTATATGGTAGCTCTATTTTTAGTTTTCTGAGGAACCTCCATTCTGTTCTCCATAGTGGCTGCACCAACTTACATTCCCACCAACAGTGCAGGAGTGTTCCCTTTCCTCCACACCCTCTCCAGCATTTGTTATTTGTAGCGTTTTAATGATGGCCATTCTGACCAGTGTGAGGTGGTGCCTCATTGTAGTTTTGATTTGTATTTCTCTAATAATGATGTTGAGCATATTTTCATGTGCCTATTGGCCATTTGTATTTCTTCTTTGGAGAAATGTCTATTTAGGTCTTCACATTTTTCGATTCGGTTGTTTGTTTTTTAGTTTTTGAGTTGTATTAGCTGTTCGTATATTTTGGAAATTAAGCCCTTGTCTGTTGCATCACAAACATAAAAACATTCTTAACTTCTGTTTTTGGAAACAAACCAAAAAAAAAAAAAAACAAAACCCTACTTTATTCCAAAATCATAACTAACAGTAAAAGGCAAACTTCAGACTGGGGAAATGTTTTACACACAATGGGTTAATATTTCCATTATGTAAAGAACATAAAATTGATAACAGACTAAGAACCCAATAAATGGTCAAAGGAGACAGATGAAACACAATGAACATGGAACATTCTCTACCTCACAAGTAGTTAAGGAAGTACAAACTAAAAGAAGCCATTTATACCCTCTCAAATATAAAGTTTAAAAAAACTGGTAACCCCAAAAGCTGGTGTTAGTGTGAGCAATGGATACTTCTACATTTCTGGTGGGAAAATGACTTGCTAAAAATCTTTCTTTTGGAAAGCAATTTGGCAGTATGCATCAAAGGCTTAAATAATATCCAGGCCTGGGACTTCCCTGGTGGTGCAGTGGTTAAGAATCCGCCTGCCAATGTAGGGGACACGGGTTTGAGCCCTGGTCCAGGAAGATCCCACATGCCTCGGAGCAACTAAGCCCATGCACCACAGCTACTGAGCCTGTGCTCTAGAGACTGCGAGCCACAACTGCTGAGCCTGCACACCACAACTACTGAAGCCTGCGCACCTATAGCCTGTGCTCCACAACAAGAGAAGCCACCACAGTGAGAAGCCCACACACCACAACAACGAGTAGCTCCCACTCGCCGCAACTAGAGAAAGCCTGCACGTAGCAATGAAGACCCAACGCAGTCAAAAATAAATAAATATATTTAAAAAAAGAAATAATGCCCAGGCCTTTTGAACCAGGAATTTCTCTTCTGGGAATCAATTTCAGGGAAATAATCCTAAATTAGGACAAAGATATACACGCCAAGATGCTTGAAGAAATATTTTTATAACAGGAAAATTTACAAGAAATCACCAAGAAGGGAATGATTAAAAAACATAAAGTACATCTACCAGATGTAATATTTCACAGCTCGTAAATTGATGGTAATGCAACCTACTTAAAAACAGGGAAAAAATGCGTATAATGTTAAGCAGGTATGCAGTTTGATAACTTCAATGTAAAATGCAAACTACAAATTATTCATAACAGAGTGGAGAGAAACACCACAAATGTTAATGTTTAAAGAATTATCTGATTTGGTTTTTTTTTTTAATTATTAATTAATTATTTATTTTTGGCTGCATTGGGTCTTCGTTGAAAAAGTGGGCTTTCTCTAGTTGCGGCGAGCAGGGGCTACTCTTTATTGTGGTGCGTGCGCTCCTCATTGTGGTGGCTTCTCTTGTTGCAGAGCACAGGCTCTAGGCGCGCGGGCTTCAGTAGTAGTGGCTCACAGGTTCTAGAGCACAGGCTCAATAGTTGTGGCGCATGGGCTTAGTTGCTCCACAGCATGTGGGATCTTTCCAGACCAGGGCTCGAATCCATGTCCCCTGCATTGGCAGGCGGATTCCTAACCACTGCGCAACCAGGGAAGTCCCTCTGATTCAGTTTTGTTTCTTTCACTTCTCTCTACATGTCTGTAGTCTCCAAACATTTTTTTGTTGAGTAATATTAATTTTACAGTCAAAAAGTCACTTTTAAAAAATTATGCCAAAAGATGGTGGGTGTGGTCCAGTTTGGTGTTCAGTTATTTAAATTGTATTTTAACAACAATAACAACAAAGAAATAGAATGGATTTAAATGTCGAATTCATCACACCTTTTCTCTCCCTGCTAATGAAACAGTGATAGTGCATTGAAAGATTTGGAGTCAGACAGATCTGAGTTCAAACTTCACCCCCACCCCTTACCAGCTGTGGGAACTTGGGCAAATCATTTAACAGCTCTGAGTCTCAGTTTCCTCATCTAGAGCATGACATAATCACACCAATAATCATACCTTCTTTGTAGGGTTATTTTGAGAATGAGACAACTTAGAAAATGCCTTTCACCCAGTAGGCTAGTTCCCTTGTTGTCACTTGGGTTCCTAGCACATACTTGGTACGTATTGAGTGGGTGCTCAGTAAGAAGTGAGACAGAGAAGAGTTTTTTTCTCCTTTTCTAGACATTAGCTGTCCTAGGACAGCACTTTCAATATTATTTCTCCTTCCGTTCTTGAAGCCCCACAAGTTCTAGTCAAGCTTGAAATCAAGCTCAAAATTTGGGGTCTCCCCTCTGCTTCCATGGTACCTACCCCTACTTCCTCACCCTATCAGCGGCAGCCTATCTTAAGAGGCTCAGAGGTCGCTCTAATATTTACCAGATCTCACTAATTTCTCTTGGCTAACACAGGCATATTCTGGGGCAATGATTCTTGTTTTTTGGAATTTTTGTAATTTATTTAGTTTATTTTTTTAAACAGCAGGTTCTTATTAGTCATCCATTTTATACATATTAGTGTATACACATCAATCCCAATCTCCCAATTCATCCCACCATCACCACCCCCGCCGCTTTCCCCCCTTGGTGTCCATACGTTTGTTCTCTACATCTGTGTCTCTGTTTCTGCCCTGCAAACTGGTTCATCTGTACCATTTTCCTAGGCTCCACATATATGCGTTAATATACGATATTTGTTGTTCTCTTTCTGACTTACTTCACTCTGTATGACAGTCTCTAGATCCATCCACGTCTCTACAAATGACCAATTTCGTTCCTTTTAATGGCTGAGTAATATTCCATTGTATATATGTACCACAACTTCTTTATCCGTTTGTCTGTCGATGGGCATTTAGGTTGCTTCCATGACCTGGCTATTGTAAATAGTGCTGCAATGAACATTGGGGTGCATGTGTCTTTTTGAATTATGGTTTTCTCTGGGTATATGCCCAGTAGTGGGATTGCTGGATCATATGGTAGTTCTATTTTTAGTTTCTTAAGCAACCTCCATACTGTTCTCCATAGTGGCTGTATCAATTTACATTCCCACCAACAGTGCAAGAGGGTTCCCTTTTCTCCACACCCTCTCCAGCATTTGTTGTTTGTAGATTTTCTGATAATGCCCATTCTAACTGGTGTGAGGTGATACCTCACTGTAGTTTTGATTTGCATTTCTCTAATAATTAGTGATGCTGAGCAGCTTTTCTTGTGCTTCTTGGCCATCTGTATGTCTTCTTTGGAGAAATGTCTATTTAGGTCTTCTGCCCATTTTTTTTAAATTAATTAATTTATTTATTTATGGCTGTGTTGGGTCTTTGTTTCTGTGCGAGGGCTTCCTCTAGTTGCGGCAAGTGGGGGCCACTCTTCATCGCGGTGCGCGGGCCTCTCATTATTGCGGCCTCTCTTGTTGCAGAGCACAGGCTCCAGACGCGCAGGCTCAGTAGTTGTGGCTCACGGGCCTAGTTGCTCCACAGCATGTGGGATCTTCCCAGACCAGGGCTCAAACCCGTGTCCCCTGCATTGGCAGGCAGATTCTCAACCACTGCGCCACCAGGGAAGCCCCTTCTGCCCATTTTTTGATTGGGTTTTTTTTTCTTAATATTGAGCTGCATGAGCTGTTTATATATTTTGGAGATTAATACTTTGTCCGTTGATTCGTTTGCAAATATTTTCTCCCGTTCTGAGGGTTGTCTTTTCATCTTGTTTGTAGTTTCCTTTGCTTTGAAAAAGCTTTTAAGTTTCATTAGGTCCCATTTGTTTATTTTTGTTTTTATTTCCATTACTCTAGGAGGTGGATCAAAAAAGATCTTGCTGTGATTTATGTCAAAGAGTGTTCTTCCTATGTTTTCCTCTAAGAGTTTTAGAGTGTCCAGTCTTAACATTTAGATCTCTAATCCATTTTGAGTTTATTTTTTGTGTATGGTGTTAGGGAGCATTCTAATTTCATTCTTTTACATGTAGCTGTCCAGTTTTCTCAGCACCACTTATTGAAGAGACTGTCTTTTCTCCATTGTATATCCTTGCCTCCTTTGTCATAGATTAGTTGACCATATGTGCATGGGTTTATCTCTGAGCTTTCTATCCTGTTCCATTGATCTATATTTCTGTTTTTGTGCCAGTGCCATATTGTCTTGATTACTGTAGCTTTGTAGTATAGTCTGAAGTCAGGGAGTCTGATTCCTCCAGCTCCGCTTTTTTCCCTCAAAACTGCTTTGGCTCTTCGGGGTCTTTTCTGTCTCCATACAAATTTTAAGATATTTTGTTCTAGTTCTGTAAAAAATGCCATTGGTAATTTGATAGGAATTGCATTGAATCTGTAGATTGCTTTGGTTAGTATAGTTATTTTCACAATATTGATTCTTCCAATCCAAGAACATGGTATATCTCTCCATCTGTTTGTATCATCATTATTTCTTTCATCGGTGTCTTGTAGTTTTCTGCATACAGGTCTTTTGTCTCCCTAGGTAGGTTTATTCCTAGGTATTTTATTCTTTTTGTTGCAGTGGTAAATGGGAGTGTTTCCTTAATTTCTCATTCAGATTTTTCATCATTAGTGTATAGGAATGCAAGAGATATCTGTGCATTAATTTTGGGTTTTTTTGTTTGTTTTTTAACATCTTTATTGGAGTATAATTGCTTTACAATGGTGTGTTAGTTTCTGCTTTATAACAAAGTGAATCAGCTATACATATACATATATCCCCATATCTCCTCCCTCTTGCATCTCCCTCCCACCCTCCCTATCCCACCCCTCTAGGTGGTCACCAAGCACCGAGCTGATCTCCCTGTGCTATGTGGCTGCTTCCCACTAGCTATCTATTTTACATGTGGTAGTATATATAAGTCCATGCCACTCTCTCACTTCGTCTCAGCTTACCCTTCCCCCTCCCCGTGTCCTCAAGTCCATTGTGCATTAATTTTGTATCCTGAAACTTTACCAAATTCATTGATTAGCTCTAGTAGTTTTCTGGTGGCATCTTTAGGATTCTCTATGTATAGTATCATGACATCTGCACACAGTGACAGTTTTACTTCTTCTTCTCCAATTTGTATTCCTTTTACTTCTTTTTCTTTTCTGATTGCCGTGGCTAGGACTTCCAAAAACTATGCTGAATAATAGTGGTGAGAGTGGACATCCTTGTCTCGTTCCTGATCTTAGAGGAAATGCTTTCTGTTTTTCACCATTGAGAATGATGTTTGCTGTGGGTTTGTTGTATATGGCCTTTATTATGTTGAGGTAAGTTCCCTCTATGCCCACTTTCTGGAGAGTTTTTATCATAAATGGGTGTTGAATTTTGTCAAAAGCTTTTTCTGCATCTATTGAGATGATCATATGGTTTTTCTTCTTCAGTTTGTTAATATGGTTTATCACATTGATTGATTTGCGTATATTGAAGAATCCTTGCATCCCTGGGATAAATCCCACTTGATCGTGGTGTATGATCCTTTTAATGTGCTGTTGGATTCTGTTTGCTAGTATTTTGTTGAGGATTTTTGCATCTATATTCTTCAGTGATATTGGTCTGTAATTTTCTTTTTTTGTAGTATCTTTGTCTAGTTTTGGTATCAGGGTGATGGTGGCCTCATAGAATGAGTTTGGGAGTGTTCCTTCCTCTGCAATTTTTTGGAAGAGTTTGAGAAGGATGGGTGTTAGCTCTTCTCTAAATGTTTGATAGAATTCGCCTGTGAAGCCATCTGGTTCTGGACTTTTTTTTTGGAACATTTTTAATCACAGTTTCAATTTCCTTACTTGTGATTGGTCTGTTCATATTTTCTGTTTCTTCCTGGTTCAGTCTTGGAAGGTTATACCTTTCTAAGAATTTGTCCATTTCTTCCAGGCTGTCCATTTTATTGGCATAGAGTTGCTTGTAGTAGTCTCTTAGGATGCTTTGTATTTCTGAGGTGTCTGTTGTAACATCTCCTTTTTCATTTCTAATTTTATTGATTTGAGTCCTCTCCCTCTTTTTCTTTTTTTTTTTTTTTTAAATTTTATTTATTTATTTATTTATGGCTGTGTTGGGTCCTCGTCTCTGTGCGAGGGCCCTCTCCAGTTGCAGCAAGTGGGGACCACTCTTCATCACGGTGCGTGGGCCTCTCACCATCGCGGCCTCTCCCGTTGCAGAGCACAGGCTCCAGACGCGCAGGCCCAGCAATTGTGGCTCACGGGCCCAGCTGCACCGTGGCACGTGGGATCCTCCCAGACCAGGGCTCGAACCCGTGTCCCCTGCATTGGCAGGCAGACTCTCAACCACTGCGCCACCAGGGAAGCCCCTCTCCCTCTTTTTCTTGATGAGTCTGGCTAATGGTTTATCAATTTTATCTTCTCAAAGAACCAGCTTTTAGTTTTATTGATCTTTCTATTGTTTTCTTTGTTTCTATTTCATTTATTTCTGCTTTGATCTTTATGATTTCTTTCCTTCTACTGACTTTGGGTTTTGTTTGTTCTTCTTTCTCTAGTTCCTTTAGGTGTAAGGTTACATGTTTATTTGAGATTTTTCTTGTTTCTTGAGGTAGGCTTGTATTGCTATAAACTTCCCTCTTAGAACTGCTTTTGCTGCGTCCCATAGGTTTTGGATCGTCGTGTTTTCATTGTCATTTGTCTCTAGGTATTTTTGGATTTCCTCTTTGATTTCTTCAATGATCTCTTGGTTATTTAGTAACGTATTGTTTAGCCTCCATGTGTTTGTGTTTGTTGCGTTTTTTCCCCTGTAATTGATTTCTAATCTCATAGCGTTGTGGTCAGAAAAGATGCTTGATATGATTTCAATTTTCTTAAATTTACTGAGGCTTGATTTGTGACACAAGATGTGATCTATCCTGGAGAATGTTCCATGTGTACTTGAGAAGAAAGTGTAATCTGCTGTTTTTGGATGGAATGTCCTATAAATATCAATTTAATCTATCTGGTCTGTTGTGTCATTTAAAGCTTGTGTTTCCATATTAATTTTGTTTGGATGATCTGTCCATTGGTGTAAGTGAGGTGTTAAAGTCCCCCACTATTATTGTGTTACTGTCGATTTCCTCCTTTAGAGCTGTTAGCAGTTGCCTTATGTATTGAGGTGCTCCCATGTTGGGTGCATATATATTTATAATTGTTATATCTTCCTTTTGGATTGATCCCTTGATCATTATGTAGTGTCCTTCCTTGTCTCTTGTAGCATTCTTTATTTTAAAGTCTATTTTATCTGATATGAGTATTGCTACTCCAGCTTTCTTTTGATTTCCATTTGCATGGAACACCTTTTTCCATCCCCTCACTTTTAGTCTGTACATGTCCCTAGGTCTGAAGTGCGTCTTCTGTAGACAGCATATATACGGGTATTGTTTTTGTATCCATTCAGTGAGCCTGTGTCTTTTGGTTGGAGCATTTAATCCATTCTTGTTTAAGGTAATTATCGATATGTATATTCCTATTACCATTTTCTTAATTGTTATGGGTTTGTTTTTGTAGTTCCTTTTCTTTTCCTGTGTTTCCCACTTAGAGAAGTTCCTTTAGCATTTGTTGTAGAGCTGGATTGGTGGTGCTGAATTCTCTTAGCTTTTGCTTGTCTGTAAAGCTTTTGATTTCTCCGTCATATCTGAATGAGATCCTTGCAGGGTAGAGTAATCTTGGTTGTAGGTTCTTCCCTTTCATCACTTTAAATATATCATGCCACTCCCTTCTGGCTTGTAGAGTTTCTGCTGAGAAATCAGCTGTTAGCCGTATGGGAGTTCCCTTGTATGTTATTTGTCGTTTTTCCCTTGTTGCTTTCAATAATTTTTCTTCTTCTTTAATTTTTGTCATTTTGATTACTATGTGTCTCAGCGTGTTTTTCCTTGGGTTTATCCTGCCTGGGACTCTCTGTGCTTCCTGGACTTGGGTGGCTATTTCCTTTCCCATTTTAGGGAAGTTTTCGACTATAATCTCTTCAAATATTTTCTCGGGTCCTTTCTCTCTCTCTCTTCTCCTTCTGGGACCCCTATCATGCGAATGTTGTTGTGTTTAATGTTGTCCCAGAGGTCCCTTAGGCTGTCTTCATTTCTTTTCATTCTTTTTTCTTTATTCTGTTCCATGGCAGTGAATTCCACCATTCTGTCTTCCAGGTCACTTATCCGTTCTTCTGTCTCAGTTATTCTGCTATTGATTCCTTCTAGTGGATTTTTCATTTCAGTTATTGTACTGTTCATCTCTGTTTGTTTGTTCTTTAATTCTTCTAGGTCTTTGTTAAACATTTCTTGCATCTTCTCGATCTTTGCCTCCATTCTTTTTCCGAGGTCCTGGATCATCTTCACTATGATTATTCTGAATTCTTTTTCTGGAAGGCTGCCTAGCTCCACTTCATTTAGTTGTTTTTCTAGGGTTTTATCTTGTTCCTTCATCTGGTACATAGCCCTCTGCCTTTTCATCTTGTCTATCTTTCTGTGAATGTGGTTTTTGTTCCACAGGCTGCAGGATTGTAGTTTTTCTTGCTTCTGCTGTCTGCCCTCTGGTAGATGAGGCTATCTGTGAGGCTTGTGCAAGTTTCCTGATGGGAGGGACTGGTGGTGGGTAGAGCTGGGTGTTGCTCTGGTGGGCAGAGCTCAGTAAAACTTTAATCCGCTTGTCTGCTGATGGGTGGGGTGGGTTCCCTCCCTGTTGGTTGTTTGGCCTGAGGCAACCCAACACTGGAGCCTATCCGGCTCTTTGGTGGGGCTAATGGCGGACTCTGGGAGGGCTCACGCCAAGGAGTACTTCTCAGAGCTTCTGCTGCCAGTGTCCTTGTCCCCACGGTGAGCCACAGCCACCCCCCACCTCTGCAGAAGACCCTCCAACACTAGCAGATAGGTCTGGTTCAGTCTCCTATGGGGTCACTGCTTCTTCCCCTGGGCCCCGATGTGCATATTACTTTGTGTGTGCTCTCAAAGAGTGGAGTCTCTGTTTCCCCCCAGTCCTGTCGAAGTCCTGCAATCAAATCCCACTAGCCTTCAAAGTCTGATTCTCTAGGAATTCCTCCTCCCGTTGCCATACCCCCAGGTTTGGAAGCCTGACGTGGGGCTCAGAACCTTCACTCCAGTGGGTGGACTTATGTGGTATAAGTGTTCTCCAGTTTGTGAGTCAACCACCCAGCAGTTATGGGATTTGAGTTTATTGTGATTGCGCCCCTCTTACGCCCCTCTCATTGCGGCTTCTCCTTTGTCTTTGGATGTGGGGTATCTTTTTTGGTGAGTTCTGGTGTCTTGCTGTCGATGATTGTTCAGCAGTTAGTTGTGATTCCGGTTCTCTCGCAAGAGGGAGTGTGCGCACGTCCTTCTACTCCGCCATCTTCCCCCCTGCCCTCCGTCTGGGGCAATGATTGTTGTGCTTTTCTCTGATTCTCAGCCCACAGTACCTACAATTTTGTATGTGAGGGTGCTGGTAGGCCCTAGAGAGGGACGTGTAAAAACGGCCTCTAGAGTCTAAGACCTGCCTTACAAAACTGGCTCACCACCAACTCTGTGATCTGGCCCTTCCCCTTTCTGTATCCTAGTTTCCTCATCTGTAAAATAAGTGTAATAATATTACCTGCTTTGACGTAGGTTGTTGAGAGGATCAAATTCATGTACAGTGCTGGGCATCACCCTAGCTTTTTCCCTTGCATAACCGTCCTCCCAGAGTTGTTTTAACAATAGGCCCTGAGCTTTCATCAAAGGTTGTGATAAGAAATCACCATGTGAAACTCCGTCTCCTTTTGCTGCCAAATTTATGGAGAATCTTATCAACATATGACTCCAGTTGAGAAATTTCTCCAGCATGACAAATTATTAGAATTTTTGTCCTGAAAACTGGGAGATGCCCTTTACCCTGATATCAAATGTTCTGAGACTGATTCATCATATTTCCATTTTTCGCCTTAGCTTCCAGGGAGCTTAGAGCTAAATCTAACGCTTAATGATGGCGACTCCATTAAATCAGATGGGCTTAACTTTATATTTGTATTTTATGAAACTCATGAGACACACCCTCAGCTATAAGTTTTCTCAAATTCTTTTGAAAAAGAAAGAGGAGAAGAAGGGAAGAGACAGAAGCAGGTATAGTTTGAAAAGAGGGCTTGGCATGCCACCTACTCACTGTATCAACTAGAATATAGGTTTGGTTTCTCTAAGAGACTCCCAAAATAATTGTGACTTAAATAAAATAGAAGTGTATAACAATTTGGCCACAGCAGTCTCAGGCTGGTACGATGACTACAAGGTAAGAGGGACCCTAGCTTCTTATCTTATTGCTCAGCTGTTCCTATGGTGTCTTTGACCACATGTTTCAAGATGAGTGGCCACCATGCCTCATCCCAGCCAGGGGAAGAGGGGGACATGGAGGGCACACGCACTGGGACCAAGACCTCATAGTGACACACATCTCTTCCACTCACATCCTGTCAGCCAAAACTCAGTTACGTGATCACACCTCACTGCAAAGGAGGCTGGGATATTTAGTCTTTCAGAGGCACATGTCCAGCTAAAAATCAGGAGTTCTGTTACTATAGAAGAAAGGGAGAACAGATTTGGAAGGACATCTACCAGTTCCTGCCACGTCCGCCATCTCAGATGTATTTATTTTATTTATTTATTTATTTATTTATTTATTTATTTATTTATTTATGGCTGCGTTGCGTCTTCGTAGCTGTGCGGTCTTTCTCTATCTGCGGCGAGTGGGGGCTACTCTTCATTGCAGTGCGCGGTCTTATTGCAGTGGCTTCACTTCTTGCAGAGCATGCACTCTAGGCACGTGGGCTTCAGCAGTTGTGGCACGCAGGCTCAGTAGTTGTGGCTCACAGGCTCTAGAGCGCAGGCTCAGTAGTTGTGTTGCGTGGGCTTAGTTGCTCCGCAACATGTGGGATCTTCCCAGACCAGGGCTTGAACCCGTGTCCCCTGCATTGGCAGGCGGATTCTTAACCACTGAGCCACCAGGGAAGCCCTATCTCAGATGTATTTCTTTCTTCTTTTTTTTTTTTAAAGACACTTTTTAAAAACTATTTATTTATTTACCTATCGGCTGCATTGGGCCTTGGTTGCTGTGCGTGGGCTTTTCTCTAGTTGCGGAGAGCAGGGGCTACTCTTCGTTGCAGTGTGCAGGCTTCTCATTGCAGTGACTTCTCTTGTTGTGGAGCCTGGACTCTAGGCGCGCGGGCTTCAGTAGTTGTGGCACACGGGCTTAGTTGCTCTGAGGCATGTGGGATCTTCCTGGACCAGGGCTCGAACCCGTGTCCCCTGCATTGGCAGCTGGATTCTTAACCACTGTGCCACCAGGGAAGTCCCTCAGATGTATTTCTTTGCACATGATTGCACTCCCGTCTACCCCAGTTTCACCCTCACCCCCTCTATTCAGTACAGCTTCCATGCTGCTATCAGAGTAGTTTCCATTTCAGAGTGTTATTATGGCACTGCCCTGGTCACAAACCAACCCTTGCTCCATACTACCTAGGAAAGTGATGCCCAAACTGTACAATGCATTAGGAATCAGCTGGAGGGCATGCTAAAACAGAGACAGCTGGGCCCCACCTGTAGCCCTACTGACTGGGTAGGTCTGGCCCCTGAGAATTTGCATCTTTATTAAGTTCTCAGGTGATGCTGATGTTGCTGGTTCAGGAAGCACACTTTGAGGACCCTTGACGTCAAGAATAAAACCAGTGCTCCTTAACCTGCCATGCAAAGGCTATTCCAGCCTGGTCTCAACCTACTTTCCACCTCATCTCTCATCCTTCCCTCCCCCTCCACACAGCCAGGGCTCCAGTCACACTGAAGTTCTCACCTCTCTCTAAGCAGGCAAGCTGTTCGCACCTTTGTGCCTTGCTGTTCCTTTTGTCTGGAGTATCTTCTGATCGGCAGCCTCCTTTCCACATCCTCCCCGAAGGCTTTCCTGACCCTCTAAGCTGTTGTTAAACCATTCTCTGTCCCAGGTCCCTACACATTTTGCACATTCTTCTGTTATTGCTTTTACTGCCTTGTGTGTTGGTTGTCTGCCCAGCTGCCTCCCCATCTCTGAAGCCTTAGTCACCTACACAGCTCTTAGCCATGGCAACAGGGTCACTGAGTAAGGAAACCAAAGAATGAATGAGGAAAAGGAGGCAGGTAGATGGAGTGAATAAATCAATGAGGTGAGTGAAGAGAAGAAATGAGTGAGTTAATACACGAACAAGTGAGTTATGGTCCATTTGTGCTTGGTTCTCTCCTTTGAGTCCTCAGTCACAGATCAGGAAACGAATTTACCCTCTGACCATTTTTCCACAAAGTTCCAGCCATTGCTTCCTTCCTTTTTCTTTTTTTTTTGGTTGTGCCCCATGGCCTGCAGGATCTCAGTTCCCCCACCAGGGATTGAACCAAGGCCACGGCAGTGAAAGCCCAGAATCCTAACCACTAGGCCACCAGGGAACCCCTCTTTCTTTTTTATTCATTCATTCATTCATTTATCTATCTATCTATCTATCTATCTATCGGTGCTCGGGCTTCTCATTGCGGTGGCTTCTCTTGTTGAGGAGCGTGGGCTCTAGGCACGCAGGCTTCAGTGGTTGCGGCACATGGGCTTAGTTGCTCCTGCGGCATGTGGGATCTTCCTGGACCAGGGCTCGAACCCGTGTCCCCTGCATTGGCAGGCAGATTCTTAACCACTGCGCCACCAGGGAAGTCTCCCATTGCTTCCTTCCTAGCAGAAGTCACCTGGGACCCAGCATCCACCAGTCACTTCCCCAGAACTGGCCTGGGGACCCATGCTGGGTCATGTTCCCTATGCCAGGGCTTAACCTCTACCCAATCCTGTTCTCACTCACCCTGGTGTTTCTGAAAGTCAATTGTAAGGCATTTGGGACTCAGGTAAACGATGCTGGTGGATGATTTTCAGGGCCAAGACACAGAAGACTTTTTCACCAAACTGGTGATAAGGTGTCAGTATTGTTTCAAATTAAAATTGGAGCCTAGGGAATTCCCTGGAGGTCCAGTGGTTAGGACTCCACACTTTCACTGCTGGGGCCAGGTTCAATCCCTGGTTAGGGAACTAAGATCCTGCAAGCCGTGGGGTGCGGCCAAAAAATAAAATAATAAACAAATAAAATTGGAACCTTGAGGTGCTGGAACTAATCTCCCCCTCATCACAGGGAACCCAGCTTTCTCCAAACCCCATAAAGGAAGCCTTCTTTGGCTCCAGCGGACATGGGTATGTCCATAAGAAGGGACTCCCTGTCCTGCTGTGGTTGTCAACGCTGTCAGGGGTGGTGCTATCATGGTGGTAACTGTTCCTGCACCAAGGCTGTGTAGCCTCAGAAGGCAGTGAACCTTTTTGAGCCTTGATGTCCTACTCTGCAGGGTAGGGATGTTACTACTCACCTTGCAGATGTGTGGCGAGCATCAAATAAGACATGGGAGTAAAGGGCCCAGCACAGTACTAGGCAGATAGTAGGTGTACAATAGAGAATAACTAGAATAACTAGAATTCTCACAACTGATGAGAAAGTTAAGTTTTTTCCCTAATGAATCAGGCCCAGTCACTCTTCTAGGGTTTTTCCTTCTATTTATAATATCTACCTTCCTCTTTCACAATTCTACCTAATTATGGGACCTCAGCTGCCATCCTACCTCCTCCACAAATCTGTCTCTGTTCCTGGAACACTCTACTAACAACGCCTACCATACTTATGGTCTGGTCTAATGGACATGGAAATGAGTAGTGAATTAAGAACAGGGGGTCTGTAGGCAGGGCTGCCATGTATGGCTGCACAGGTTGTGCACTGCCTGAGCCTGGAAGTACCATTCACAGACTCTAAGGAAGTGGGGCCCTGCTGTGTTGTGTAATAAAGAGGCTCTGTGCGCAAGTCAGATGAACTGAGCTTGAAATCTGGCTCAACCACTAATCAATTGTTTGAGCAAGCAACACATGTAAACTCCTGACTTAGCTTCCTCATCTGTGAATGGGATGTTATTAGTACCTACCATGAGGGATAGTTGAGAAGATTCAGTAGCTTAACGAGTTTAACAGTGCCTTGCAAAGGACTGAATTTACTGAGCACTTAATTTTAGAAATTAAGTGTGGGTGTTTTTTTCTGAGAAGGCTGTACACAGGCTAGGGTCAGTGGGTCACCGATAATCTGCAGCCGCGCCACCCGACCCCCACGCCTCCCCCCCTGCCACGTAGCAGGAGGCAGATCCTCACGCTGTCCTTTCTCGCAGGACCCTACTCCACCCTTCTTTTTGCCAAAATCCGCTTTTATTAGGTCTTCTTCAGTTGACAAATGACAGCTGCAAAGTAAACTAGCTTAAGCCAAAAGAAGCATTTGTGGGTGGATATAACTGAACTCCAATGGAGGATCCAGGGCTCCAGCTACATCATGAGTGCTCTGTCTTCTCCATCTCCTGGCTCTGCTTCTCTGTATTGGCTTTATTCTCAGGCAGACTCTTCCATGTGGCAGGAAAATGGGTTACTGGGTGGTTCAAGCTTATATTTTATGGTTTTTCATATAAAAGAAGAGAAATCCTCCTTTCTTTCCGCATCCATAGAGCATTCTTATGGAAGGCCTCTGATGGCCCAGCTTGGGTCACATGCCCACTCTTTGGATCAATCATTGTGGCTAGAGGGATGGTGGACTGAGATTGGCCAAGCTAGGGTCGTGTGTCCACGAGTTTGACAGCCCCACAGAGCTACATGGAACGGGGAAGGGACAGTTCTCCAATAGGAGAGGTGCTGGGCATACAAGAATGTTGGCCGTCCTGGCCATCCTTCTTTACAGCTCAGTTCATAGGTCACTTCCTCAGGGAACCTTCCCCTCCCCTCCTCCACGTGGACCTCAGCCTTCCCACAGTAAATTGCAAATTCTTCTCTGACTCTCTGACACCATAGTTTGGGAACAACTGGAGGCAGGGACAAGAGTGTATTTATTCATCTGTGACCCCAGGCCTAGCTTCCTAACTGGGGCTGTGGAAGGGACGCTCTTGGTGGCCTATCCAGCATCCATTTCCCCTTCCTCTTCAGATCTTTGTTGTGTTCCACCTCGTCTCCCCACTGCCTTAGGCTTAGTGGGGAAGCTGACTCCATTTTCATGGAGAGTAGTTTAAACCCATTAGAGTCATCCCTTGCCAGTGACTGCTTCAAGAATGGGCATGTAGGACCTAGTTTGGGCTGGTGAAACACAAGTGTGTCTGGGAAAGGCTTCTTGCTCTTTTGGGTGGGCATGGAAGCCAGCTGGCGCCTTCCTGCCCTCTCTCGTGCTGGACAGAAATGAGGAAGCATTTGGCCTCCATCAGCTGCTACTGGCTGCCACTGCACAGCTGGAGGGGACCCTACTTTAGGCAAAAGCTGACACCGTGGGAGTGTGGAGACACCTGGACCCTTGATGGCCTTGTTGAGTTGCTGGATTGGCCAACCCTGGATGCCACCCTGCCCCAGGACCACCAAACCCCTAGCTAACACATTTCCTTGTTGTTAAACCACCTTGAGCTGGGATGTTCTGTTACCTGCGGCCACAAGTATCTTCAGAAGGTTCTCCCTGAATGAATGACCAAGGCGAGTGGCCGCAGGCTGAGAGCCCTCAAGCATGCCCTCCTAAACTATGCCACCCACACAAGTTCCTTTCTACCCCACAGTAACAGACATTCAAAGATTCTGGATGCTTTTAAAAAAAACCCACATCAGTCACTTTATTCTTAAGTTTGTACTTTACAAAACCACAAGGGAGAAGTCCTTGAGGGTGAAAGGGGTAGGGGAGTGGGAGATGGTGAAGAGGGGGACGAGGACAACCCAGAAATGAAGTCCCCCCCATCTTGGGGGACCAAGCAGAGACTGGGCCCCAGGCCAGCCCAGCAGGGCCTCTCGTGTCCTGGCTGTACAGAGCTGGGCCAAAAGACCTCAGGAAAGGGTCACAGCTTCTAGGGACTGTCGCCGTTAGACAGGCAGCCACAGGCTGAGGCTTCTGGCAGCCCAAAGAAGGAAGTGGGCCTGCCCCTCCCAAGCCGGGGGAGGCAGCCTGAGGCAGGGGTGAGAGCTACCCGTCCAGCAGCTTTAGGATGCTCTCACGCTCCTTCAGAGTCTTCCAGGCCTGGTCCTTCTCCTTCTTGGTGGGCGTCCGCTTCTTCTGCCGGGCAGCCATGATCTTGCGGAAGGCGTCCATGACCTCGTTGTCTGCCATGCGGACCCGCTGCCTCAGCTCCTGCCGACTCACCTCCTCCTTTGCCAGCCTGTGGGGACCAGCCGGCCAGGTGCCATGGGAAGCCCACCAGAGTAGGGCTCCTCCCTCTTCCAGACTGAGCCCACCCCAATACCCAGGGCTGCCGTTCCTGTGGACCGTTTCATACCAAAAAGCAAAGTAACTGAGCCACGCTTACATGGTGCCCTGTGCCAGGTACTACCTCTTCAAAAATATCAGCTCAGTTAATCCTCCTAACAACCTTGTGAGGTAGGTACTATTATTCCTATGTTACCAGTGAGGAAACTGAGGCTCAAGGAGGATAAGAAATGCCCCAAGATCCCACAACTAGTGAGGAGGAGATGTGAATCAAGGCAGGCTTGCTCCCAACAATCTTCTTTAAAAGGTGTTCTGGGGCTTCCCTGGTGGCGCAGTGGTTGAGAATCTGCCTGCCAATGCAGGGGACACGGGTTCGAGCCCTGGTCTGGGAAGATCCCACATGCCGCGGAGCAACTGCGCCCGTGAGCCACAACTACTGAGCCTGCGCGTCTGGAGCCTGTGCTCCGCAACAAGAGAGGCCGCGATAATGAGAGGCCCGCGCACCGCGATGAAGAGTGGCCCCCACTTGCCACAACTAGAGAAAGCCCTCGCGTAGAAACGAAGACCCAACACAGCCATAAATAAATAAATAAATAAATAAAATTAAAAACAAACAAACAAAAAAAAAGGTGTTCTGGGGGCTTCCCTGGTGGCGCAGTGGTTAAGAATCCGCCTGCCAATGCAGGGGACACGGGTTCGAGCCCTGGTCCGGGAAGATTCCACATGCCGCGGAGCAACTAAGCCCGTGCGCCACAACTACTGAGCCTGCGCTCTAGAGCCCGTGAGCCAAAACTACTGAGCCTGTGTGCCACAACTACTGAGCTTGCGCTCTAGAGCCCGTGCTCTGCAACAAGAGAAGCCACCGCAATGAGAAGCCTGTGCACGGCAATGAAGAGTAGCCGCAGCTCTCTGCAACTAGAGAAAGCCCGTGCACCGCAACGAAGACCCAATGCAGCCAAAAATAAATAGATGAAATAAATAAATTTAAAAAAAGAAAAAAAAAAAAAAGGTGTTCTGGTGCCAGCAGAAGACCTGCTTACTTCAGCATCCAAATTCCAGAGCAACCTAAGGGTCCAGACAGCCTGAGGTCTACAGGAGGTGAGTGAGATACCAAACTGACCCCTCCGAATGGAACCTGACCTATGAATTCAATTCATGGTGGACCTGGAAGGTCACTCAGAGATCTATCTAGTCCAACCTGTTAATTTTTCAGAAGGGGAAGCTGCTGCTCAGGGCAGGAGATGCCTTGCTTAAGGCCCTGCAGCCCACGCAGGGCTGAGGGCTGCACGCTGGCCTCCTGATAGTCAAGCTAGTTTCTTCACTGCCCATTACTTCTGTAGCTGCACATCCCCACTTCTCTCTCTCTCTCTCCCCTCCCCCTCCCTACCTCAGTACTCTTTGATCTGTATTTTCCTCTTCTTGCCCTTGAAAGGGAACTAGAAAGAGGCTCTGGATTCAGCCTTGGGCTCTAGTCACAGCTTAGCTGTTTATTGGCTGTGTGACCTTCAGCAGAGCACTCATTTCACTGGGCCTTTATTTCCTCATTTGGTAAACAGGGAAAACTACCATCTACTCCCTGGGCTATAGCAGAGATTAAGTAAGAAGGTGTACATAAAGCCCCTGGCACATGGTAGGCACTCAGTATACCCTCATCCTTAAATACCCTAGCAGCCTGCCAGCAACTTCTTCTCCTTCTAATGATAAACATCTTTACCAACCACTCACGTGGTGACTGCAAGCCCTTCACCCTGCCTCTCTTCCTAACCCAGCACAACGTCTAAGAGACAGGCAGAGGTGGCCAAATGAACGAGCGTGCCCTGCTCTGTTGGGGCTCTGTGAGGCGGAGACACAGCACCTGCCTACGAGGAGCAAGGGGACTTAGTTTGGCTGCTTCTCTATCTCCCCAGTAAAAGGGTAGCCACTACCGTGATCTCCTTACAGATACCACCTGCACCCTTGTTGTGACCAGTGCAGGGCAAGAGGGATGGGAATGAATGACATCGCACTAAAACGTTGGTCAGTTCCTGGTGAGGGGCTGGTAGTAATCACAGATGCTCAAGAAAATGTTAACAGTTGATAAACTGAGGTGGAGAGTATACTGGTGTTTACTGTACTACTCCGTCAGATTTTCTGTGTGTGTGAAATTTTTCACAGTAAAACTCGGGAGGAAAAAGAAAATAAGTATGGAAAGACTTAAAAAATAAACCACGCAACAATGCGAATATAGTTAACACCACTGAACCGTACACTTGAAAATGGTTTAGAGGGTAAATTTTGTGTTATTTGTTTTTACCACAATTAGAAGTGAATAAGCAAGTCACAGATGCCTGAGCTCTAGTCTGTGGAATGAGAATCTGTTTGAGACAAAACTAGTGGGGTGGTGCCCGGCACTGACATTTTTTTCAAAGCCCTCCGGGTGATTTAGAGGCCCTGCCGGGTTTCGAAAGCCTGTCGTAAAGCTCCCGGAAGGTCACCAGCATGGCCAAGGCCTCGCTGGCCACCCCCTGGCCCCGGCATCCTGTCCACACTCACCTCAGCAGGTCGTGCTTCTTGGTGCGGTTGTGGGCACTGAGCGCTTTCAGCTCGGCCTGCCGTTTGCGCAGCTCCGCCAGAACTTCGTCCTCCGAGTCCTCTGCAGGGCGGTCCTCAGATTCCAGCAGGCCCTGGGCGATCAGCTCCTCCTTGATGCGGCTCTCCAGGGACTTGGTATGCGGCACACTGCAGGGAAAGGCAGTGCTCAGCTCAAGGGCCAGCCTGAAGGGGGGACCGCTCTGAGGTGCCCAAGGTTAGTGAACACCTTCCTTTCTCTCTGGGCACCGCCTCTCTATCTATCTACACATAAAAATACAGAGAGAGACACCTCTGGTCTTGTTGTAAACATAAGCAAGAGATATCGATATGCTATGTAATATAAAATACAGAAAAACCTACAATGCTAACGACCCAAAGAGAATCACTATTTTGTTATCTGTTACTATTATATATATTACCATCTTCTTACCATATGTTACGTTATATACATAAAAATATGTATTTTATGTTCTTATATAAAATACGTATTCCAGGTTTTGTTACATATTATTCCCTTTTTTAATGTATTATTTTAGCTTTCCCCCCCACGTACCAACATTTAAATATATCTTAAGTAAAAATAGGATCATATTGTCTGTATTGTGCTGCAACTGACAGTTTCCACTTATCGCTCTCTTGTTTACATCTTTGCGTGTCAGTTAACTAAATTTCTCTAATACGATTAATGGTTGCAAGTTATTTCATCATATGGAGTCATGACAATTTAGCCAACCAGTCTCCTCCAGGTGGACGTTTAGGTTGTTTATAGTAAGAACAGGGCCATGACGAAAACCCTGGACTAAGCCTGTGCATGTGGAAATCCTGGCCTAGCACGCACATCTGACTTCCGCTGGTCTTTATCAAAATGTCCTCAGTCTCTCTATTAATGAAGACCAGCCATGCTGGGATGGACAAAAGTCAACAGAAGCAGAGGCCAGACTGTGAGGTGTGGACAGGATGTCACTCACCTGAAGGGTTTGTTCTGATTGCGGGGAGAGGTGCTTGCCCCATCAGCCCCCGATTCTTTTCCAGACATGTCCGGGATAGGAGAGTCCTCCATGGGGGAAATAATATTTTCCTAGAAGAGCACAGAAATGGATGGAGGGAGAAAGAGCTGTGGTATTACCATTTTCCTGCCCCCCTCTGACCTACACGGACAGTCTTCACATACCAGAAGTATCTTTTTCTTTTTCTTATCCCACCCCCTGTGGCAAGTCTTCCCAAACCGACTCTAAAAAACTTTGATCATTTTAAAAATTTTTTTGTACTGATACCAAAAGAAGGGAGCACAGAAGAGTGACGGTAACACTCAACAATGGTAATAAGAGCTAAGGTATGTTAACCGTTTGCAATGCACCAGGCGCTGCGCTAAGCGTGCTGCGGCAGAGGCTGCCAGCTGTCCAAAAGCCATTCTCGCCTTTCTTCCATAGTAGCTGGGCTTATGGCTGCCCAGATACACCACACTTCCCAGCGTCCCTTGCAGTCAGGGGTGGTCATCTGATGAACTCTCTCCAGTGGAAAGTGATTAGAAGAGATAAGAGCCACAGCTGGCCACGGCCTTCACACACTCCTCCTTGCTCTTTTTCTGTGGGCTTGGAGTGGCAATCACACTTGGAGTGACCTTGTGCAGAGTGCATGTTTAAGACAGCAAAGCCAGCATACGTGGGGTCCCCGTCTGATGGTGTGGAACGGAGATGTCCCCCTACCCCCACCTCAGCCAACCTGGAACGTGTGCCCAGAAAGACGTGGGAGAGAAAGACGCTATTGTGTTTGAGACAGCCAGGAAACTGAGGCTCAAGAGGTGAAGAGATATGCCTAAGGGCAGCCAGCAGGCATAAAGAAAGGGACCCTGAACCTGGGGTTTGAATCCTGCTTCTATGTATTAGCTGTGTGACCTCAAGCAAACAGTTCCCTTTTTTGAGCCTCGACCTTGTTGGGTGTAACATGGGGTTAACCACTGTCTTTGCCTCTAACGAGAGGATGTGTAGAAAGCCCCCTTGCACGGGGCCTTTAGCCAACGCTCAGCAAAAGTAACTGTGGAGTAGTGGCTACCTTGGGGGGAGGTTAAAAACTGGGAGGGGCGTGAGAGAGTCTTCGAGAACACTGATGATGTCTTCTTTTGTGGTCCTGGGGGTACCTGTACAAGTGTGCTCATTTGTGAAAACTGATCAAGCTGTACATTTATGATCTATGTACCTTTCTAAATGTATAATGTACTGCAATAAACAATAAAAATTAAACACTGAAACAGAGTGAACACAGTTCTTGTTTTGGGTTGGGGTGCTCACCTCCACCAAGGCCTGCAGGAGTCGCTGCGTCAGGGCACCAAAGGGGCACCCGTCTTCCGGCTGCTCGTGCTGGGCCTCAGACTTCTTCAGCAGGGCATCCACATCTGAATCGGGCAGAGAAGGGGTGGACAAGTGTGCTGAAGTACTAGGAACTCAAGTCCTGGCCTGGGGTGGGCAGGGAGGTGAGGGGCCTACCTTTCGTGTCCAGTTCAGTCAGTGGCCCCATGAGGCCTTTCTTCTTGTCAGCCACGGCTGCTGCCCGGGCCCCGTCCTTCTGCTCCTCCAGCAGGTCCTCCTGTGCCCAGCGCTGGGAGTAGTGCTTCCCCAGGGGCGGGATCTGTGGGAGACACCCCATCCGGTCCCAAAGCAGTAAATACAGGCCAGCTGTGCCTGGGGTGTCAGGGGCTCTCTGCGCACTTGGGACTGCCAACAGGCTCTTCGTTCATCCCTCGTTGCTTCATTTACCTGTCTTCCCAAGTACCTAGCCCAGGGCCAAGGCCTGAGCCTGGTACAGGTGAGAAGAGATAAAGGAGATAAAATCTCTACACTCACAGTCTAGTAAGGAAGCCAAGTACCTACGGAACTGAAACAGACGGCAATACAGAACAATTTCCAAGATGTAAGGTGCAGAATGGTGCGTGTACATGGACCTTTTCTGTTGACAGCTGATATCTCTACAGAGAACTATAGATCCTAGGATCAGAAGTGAGAGGAAAATATCTTTTGCATTGCTTGAACTTGTTACTGCCTGTATGGATTACCTTTTCAGATAAATTTTTAAAAAATTCAGACAAGTGAAGTGACAGAGGTAGGTCAAGGTGCTGTGGCAGCACACAAGACAGACCAACCTTCTGCTGGGGAATCTGCAAAGCCATTTTGGTGGCGGTAACATGCGATCAGGGGCTCGAAGGGTGTTAGTTTGCCAAGGGGAGAAGGGCATGTGCAGAGGCCCAGAGACCAGCAAGGACCCTGTGTAGGCCTGGAGTGAGGGCAAGGTGCTTGGGAGGGCTGGTAAATACAGCAGTGGAGAGGGAGTGTGGCCAAGGAAACTGGAGAGGGGCACTGGGGCTGTGCCACCAAGGGCTGAGACGCTTGGACTCGATTCTGTAGGTAATGGGAGCCAGGGGAGGCCATGTCATGAGCACATCCGATCATGACAGCTGACCTATGGGAGAATTCCCCACCAGCACTTTTCTGTATTTTCTACATTTTCTTTAATGGAAACTTTTTTATTTTCATCATAAAAAAAATATATTAAAAAAAAGAGAATCCCCCTAGAGCAGCGGTCCCCAAGCTTTTTGGCACCAGGACCGGTTTCGTGGAAGACAGTTTTTCCATGGACCGGGGTGGGGGGCCGGGGGGTGGCTCAGGCGGTAACGTTAGCAACGGGGGAGCGGCAGATGAAGCTTCGCTCGCCCACCGCTCACCTCCTGCTGTGCGGCCCGGTTCCTAACTGGCGGCGGCCCGCTACCAGTCCGCGGCCCCGGGGTTGGGGACCCCTGCTCTAGAGGGAACAAAGTGTTAAGAGGCTGTTAAGGTAAAAGCTGATGAAGGCTTGAGCCAAAGCAGAGGGGAAGGCGATGAGAGAAAAAGGGAGGATCTCACTGAAGAAGATGCCTTAGGACGTGGTGACCATTTGGATGGGGTAGAAGGGAGGAAGCTGAGAGTTAGAACTTGGGTGTCTGGGTGGGTTAATGGAACAGACGGGAGGCTAGGCAGGGCAGGGCAGGAAGATGATGTACAGCACTGCAATCTTTGATTCTGAGGCATCTCTGAGCCTTCTTGTTCTCCATCACGTCTATCTAGGCCTGGGGTCTCTACCTTGTAATGTTCAGCCTCATCTTCTGGGGGTTTCAGTAGCTCCTCTAGCGTGCGCACCTCCTCACTGGTGATATCGGCACAGTAGGGCTCCACCGAAGCCCAGAATCTGCAGAGAGAAGCAGAGCCTGAGGGGGTGCCCCCTGCCCCACCAGCCTAAGCCCCGGGGCCTTCCACAGCCTCCAATACCCGAATCCCAAGGCCCATTTATGTCCCCTGGCCCAGAACCTGTTGGGGGCGTCATTCTTGGGGATACGTGGCACGTCGATTGGGTCATCAGTGAATTCATATTCCTGGATCTTGGGCTGAAGGTTTTTGGATTTGGGTCGCCCAGGGCCAGGGCCCGGCCCATGTCCCGCCTTCCCTTCCAGTTTCTGCTTCTTGGGCTTCCCATGTTTGGGGGGAGCACCAAGCTCATGGTCTCGACCCAGCTTCAGGAATCGTCGGTCACCTTTCTTATCCTGCCAGTCGGTGAGGATCTGAAATTCACAGAGACTGTCACTGAGGGGGAGAAGGGAAGACACAGGACAACTCTGTCTCCCGGTGAAAAATAAGGATCTAGAACCCAAGAAGGCTCCAAGTCTCTCCCCCTCCCCTTTTTATCTAGCAAACGCCTACTCATCCTGCAAAACTCAGCTCCTTTTCTGTGCCCATCTCACAGGATTTTATTCATATATTTCTCATCATTCCATTCACTTGTCTGTCTGTATTGATTCACCTCTGTAGCACCCAAGCTGGTCACACAGCGTGAGGCAGTTCAAACAAGTAGATCACATCTCAATGCACATTAGCTCTAGGAAAATACGCTGATGGTAACTTTCTGGTGGAAGCAAGCATGCCTCCCAGCAAACCTTTACTTCAAATGTCACCACAACTGGGAAGCCTTTTCTGAATCAGTTATCCAGCTTCTTAGATGCTAAAATACAACTGATTGTGCCACAGCCCTGCTCAAAAAGCTTCAGTGGATTCCCAGGGACCACAAGTTAATTTTATTCATCTTCTGAAGTCCAGTTAAAATGGCATCTTCTTCCTCTATGAGTATCTGGTACTTCGTACCTCCACTGTAGGCCCAATCGTGTTGTTTGGTCATAACTAGAATAAACAGAGTACCTTGTCTTTTCAAGAAGATTATAAGCTATTGGAGACCAGTAAGTTCATCTTAACCATCTCTGGTCCCCAGGATCTGGCATAGCACCTGGCACCCAGGGCTCAGAGAATATTTATGCCATAAATAGAAATAATGAGAGTCATACCAGTAAATAATGTTTGCCATGCTTATTTAGTATGAGACGTTGGGCTGAACCTTTGCAAAAAGTCTTTAATTCTCACAAAAGCTCTGAGGTAGGTCCTATTATCTAGCCCACTTGGCAGATGGAGAACTAATCCTCAGAGGCAGGAGGTAACTTTTGCAAGCGTTGGAATTTAGCATTGGCAATAGCAACGCTAGCAAGCGCTTAGGTCAGGATTCAAATCCAGGCCTCCCCATTCCAGTTCCCCCAGTACTCCTAACCATAACAGCACTTCTCCTGGTAGTTGTCTGACCTCCTCTTCCCTTTAGTTGGCAAACTCCCCAAAGGCCAGAATTGTCCTAATTACCTCTCTCTAGTGACTAGCACAGGGCCCAGAACATTGTGGGGAGTAAGGGTCACTAGTTGCTTAGTGAGTTAGAAATCTCGCAGTGTATGAGGATCATGCACATTCTTGCATACTTTCCATGTCACGCAAGCCCAGTTTGGGCCTCTCTCTTCCCCACTAAGCTCCTGTAGCCCAAGCCTCAGCAGATGAGGCTAACCCATAACTTGCCACAGTCCATCCCTGGTGATGTACCCTCTGTGGGGTATCACCTGGGTTTCGGCCTCAAGCACCCGCAAGCGTCGGCTGGCAGAAGAAAGCAGGGTCTCAAGCTCCAGCTGCAGAGTGTCCAGCTCCTCGATACCGATGCCATCATCCTCAGAGCGGGCCAACACTGCGGTGTAGCGGGGACAGACCTTCAGGTGGTCCACAGACTTGAAGTCGTGGAACTGCAAGGGGCAGTCCTTCAGCTCACTCATGGCCCAGGATAGGGGACCCTGTGGAGCTGGAGAGGAAAGGACCACTGATGGGGCGGTGGGGGGAAGTGGCACAAGAAAAGCCCAAGGGCTCCTTCCATCCAGGAGAAAGTCAGGCTTCAGTAACCTACTGACAAGGTTGATGGCACAGCTCCTATTCGTAGAGCACCTACTGTGTGCCAAGTGAGGTGCAGACACATTACTGACTTCTCATTGAATTCCTCACCCAACCCCATGAGCAGGGACCATGCTCATCTCCATTTTACAGATGAGGAAACTGAGACTCTGTAAGGGTGGGTTCATGTCCAAGCTTACCAATATGCAATTTGAATCCAGACAGTTTTGAGCCTGTGCCCCTAACCCCCATGATATACTACGCTTGTCTTCCTGACACTCTTCCCTTTAGTTCCACTCTTCCTGAGTTCTGCAAAGCCCCAGAGTTCCAAGCATCCCATACTTATTATCTTAATGTTCTTTGTGCCTCCCAGCCTCTCCTTGTCTCACCCTTCCCCACCTCTGCCCCTTCTCTTTGCCCCGGAGAGTAAAGTATGTGGGCTGGTAAGCCAGATATATCTGGATTCAAGCCCAGGCTTGACCAGTCTCTATTTATTTAGCCCTGAACATGTTGATTAACTCTCCTGAGCCTCGGTTTTACCATCCGTAAAAGGGGGCAAAAGAAGCCTGAGTCTGTTTCCCCATAAGAAGTCTGAATCTGTAAAATGGGGTAACAATAGTACCTACCTCCCTGGGATGTTCTGAGGATTAAGAGATGATGCCCGTCAAGAGCTCAGTTCAGTGCCTGGCACAGAAAAAGGGGGGCTGGTTAATGGATGGCCCCACCCATGGATCGCCCCAATGTCCCGCCTTTAGGGTCCCAGTCCCCTAAGAACACCCTACCGCGGCCTCCGCCCCCTCTACCTCCTCCTTGCTGCCTCCCACGGCCCCGCGGCCACGGGAGGGGGCGGGGAGTTCCGGTCGGTGCGAGCAACCGCCCCGGAACTGGCTATGTGCGGGGCCCCTGCAGTTGACGCGGGGGCGGGAAGACGCGAGGGCCAGACCCTGTGTCTTTCGGAGGACGGAGGTTTGCGGGCAGCAAGCGAGCCCGCTGTAGGTGGGGTGGAGAGGGTATGCCTCGCACGGACCCTAGGGAACAGCCCGGCGCCGGGGGGCGGGGCTCGGCGGCCGGGTTCTCTGCCGGGCAGTTAGTCCCGTCGAACCCCAAAGGCTGCAGGTAGGAGGGGCCCGGAGAAAGGATGGGGGCGCAGAACCGGAAGGATCGAAGGGCTCCTCCGCCTCGCCTTGTCCTAATATGGTGCCCAACCTGAGGCCGGGCTGCACCATTGCATGACTATGAGGGAAGAAGGCGGCAAAGACGACAAGACGGCCAGAGTCGCAAGCAAGAGCTCCATGGGTAACGGGAGAAGCTTGAGTAGTGACTCTACACTTCAGGAGCCTAAAACTACCAAGACAGTCCTAGGGGGAAAACTTCCGAGGGGCCAAATGTTCTTAGCCTTCTCCTCCCCCGCTCGGAGCGTTGATGGTACAGTCCAGACGTCCGGGCGGAGACTGCGGCTGCGCTTCTCGCGAAAGGGAAGGCGGCGCGGAACTGGCCACTTCCGCACTTCCGCTTTCCGGCCCAGCCAGCGCCCGCGATGGTGAGAGACGGGCCCCGGGCCGGGGACCCCCGCTGTTCTGTCTCAAGGATCTGGGTCTGGGGGAGATGCGGCTTTGCAGCGGAGAGGCCCTGGGCCGAGGGATGCTGGGGGTGTGGGACACCCTGAGGCTGGGAGAAAGAGGGCGGGGCGGGGCCGAGGTGAGGAAGGGGCGAGCAGGGGACGCCCTTGGAAGAAGCAGGCCTTGCGGCTGCATAGTCTGATCTTTGAAGCAGATGGGGGCTAGTGAGGCATGGAGGAAGCCGGAAGTGGGCTCTCCTAGGCTTGTGGTAGCGCCTCGAAGGCACGTAGTAAGCCTCAGCACGTAGTAGGGCCGCTGAGGCACGTAGTAGGGCCACCTCCCCACCCCGAGTAGGCCTTCACTAAATACACTCCCCTGTTCTCTCTTGCTCTCTTGACTCCACAGTTCTCTCAGGGAAACCTCCACACTTGCTTATCCCACTCTTCATGTTGCCCCAGCCTTGCTTCTGCCTCACTGAAGGATCTCTTTTATGCTGCCTCTACGCAGACCCCTTCCTGGTCAGAACTCAACCGTATCAACCTTACTGTAGAATATAAGCTCTCATACTGCTGACCCGTCCCTTCCAGGAAGTCCCCTTGATAACTGTGGGTGTTCCTGGAAATTGAGACTTTGGCTCACTACCTTCCTCTTCTTTACACTCTCTGGTGATACCTATTTAATGTACAGGTTTTCGTGACCATGTGATTTATGGTGACTCCTAAATCTACCTTCCTAGCTCTCTTTCAAGGTTCACCTGGATATCTTGAAGACACCTTGAAATTAGACCTCTGGATCAAAACTCATCTTCTCTCCCTAAGCTTGCTCGTCCTCCTGTGTTACTTATTTCACCTCTGTGTCCTCTTATGTCAGCTAGAAAGCCTGGGATATTCTTTTTTTGTTTTAATTTAGGCCATGCCTCTTGATTTTTTTAAACATCAAACTTGTTGAGGTATTACACGAGAATGTGTCTATTCTGTTTTTGAAAGGGCAGGCATCACAGGGCTGGCCACCTAAAATGCACCTTTTTCAGATTTGCTGTCTGAATTTTGACAGAGATAATCTTGCTTGTTCTGCGTTGCCCCAGGCCAAGCCCTCATTACCCTCCTTAAATAACCTTCTCTGCCTGCTCTCTCACTTCCCTCTCCTCCAGTCCATTCTCCACAGAGTTGCCATGCTACTGTAGTCGTGTAACTTCCTCCTCAGAAAGCCCCAGCAGTTCCTTACCACCTTAAAAGAAGAGCTAAACTCAGTAGCCTGGCATTTGAGATTCCCCATGAATCTCTAGGCTACCACTGCAGCCTCATCCATTGAATCTAAAATGCTTCCCGGCAACACTGTACTCATTACTACTTCTGGAACTCTTACTGCCCTTTTTTGTTATTCTGATCTTGCTTAAGTTATTTTTTCATTCATTCACTTATTCTACAGAAACTGAGTAAGACAGTGTATATGTAAGCTGCTGACTGAGCTAGGTGCAGGGTAAGTAAATTTGAATAAAACAGACATGGTCTGTTGACCATGGAGCTTACAGCTTAGTGAAGGAGAAAATTACTTTATTAAAAGTATATAAAGGGTGTGTCATTGTAAATTATAGTAATTGCTATGAAGAGCGAAGTCAGGAAAGGCCTCTCTGAGGAAGGAGGAGGCCTTCCCTGAATAAGCCAAGATCTAAAGGATGACTTAGGCAAAGAAGGGGGAGAAAAGCCTGCAGATAGATGGTTTGGCATGTGTGAAGGCCTGAGGTGAGAAAGAACTTGGCTAATACGAGGAACTGAAGATAGGCCAGTGTAGCTAGACACCGTTGCCTCTATTGGGAATGTCATTCTACTTTTTATCACTGTAAAGTCCTCCTAATCTTATTTCCATCTTCAAATCAAAACCAATTTCTTTTGCAAATAAAATTTGTAAATCTATTTTACATTTTACCCGTTATATCATAGTTACTTTCTTTGCTTTCCTGACCTAGTTGAGCTGTTTTAAGGGTAGAGAAGGTCTTAATCATCTTTGAATTCCCAGCTGCTAGCGTGCCTGGCACACTGTAGATTTATACATTTGTTGGCTCAAAAGGTAGATTGAAGACAGTCATTCACCTGTATGCTTCTAGACCAGAGTTTCTCAACTTCAGCACTATTTGGGGCTGAATAATTCTTTGTTGTGCATTGTAGGATATTTAGCAGTATGCCTGACTTCTGTCTACTCAATGCCAGTAACCCCTACCCCACCCCAAGTTGTGAAAATGAAAAATGTCTTGACATTGCCAAATGTCCCCTGGCAGGCAAAATGGTCCCCTGTTGAGAACCACTGTTCTAAACCTAGAACGAAAGGCACCTTGAAGGCCTAGTCTATTCTGTTTACTGTAGTGTCTGGGAGTCAGGGACCCTGAGTACTGCCTGGCTCCTGTGTAGCTCGACTAGGGGACCAGTGGGTTTGGCGAGACAGATTCTGATCCTCTGTTGGCGTTTTTCCTACAGACTGCCACTCTCCGTCCCTACCTGAGTGCCGTGCGGGCCACACTGCAGGCTGCCCTCTGCCTGGAGAATTTCTCCTCCCAGGTGGTGGAACGACACAACAAGCCGGAAGTGGAAGTCAGGTAGGGAAGGGAAAGGGGTGGGGTTGATGGGTGCAGCACCCAGAGATGACTGTGTGCCATGAACAACTTCCATCCTGGCGTTGTCAGTACAACTGCAGTTCACATTTTTTGTCTTGCTGCCAGATGAACAATGGTTCCCAATTTGAAGTTCAGAAAATAGGGTCATTGGGTTGGCAGGACAAAACTCAAGGGAGAAGCTGCTCTGGAGTCAAGATTGCTTGACACAAGGTGTGACTTCTCAGCGTAGGGCCATTTGGAAAGTATCTCCCATGGAGTTAGTGAGCCCTCTGGCAGTTTAAGGAGAAGACTAAGAATTTAGTTACCTGAGATGCCATCTCTATTCTTTTCTAATTTAAAGATCAAGGATTCCCCCGCCCCCCGCCCCCCCGCCAAAAAAAAACTAGACTCTCCCATCGTCCACTGCAAATATTCCGTACTTGGGATTATTTTCTCTTATGTAATTTATGCTTTGTAAATAAATGATTCTTTTTCCCCTTTAAAATTTAATCTGGGACATATACAACTGAGATAAGCAGTGTTACCACACTAAGTTGATACGATTTGAATTTAAGAAAACTGACAAGATGTTAGGATGTGCCCTGTTATGCTACTTAACATATATGGTTTCCAATAGGCATTTTTAAAGGATAATAGCTCCCAGATACCACCACCACAGTTAACTACCAACTGTCATCACAGGGATCTAGGGACATCAGAATGGGAGCTGAGCTGAGAGGGATCTTAATGCTGAACAAGTGAATCCTTCTGGATTGATCATTAAAGGAGGCCAGACTGTTCGATTTTAGCTTGTCCTTATCTCTAAGGCAGGCTCTCTCCTCATTCCCTAAACAGTGTATGGGTTTGCCTATAGTTACGAAAATAAGAGCTGTCATTTGTAAAGCTCCTACAATGTGCCAGGCACACTGTTAGACACTTGACTCTTTTTGATCTCTCTCAGTCCTCAGCAGTGAAATAGGAATCAGAGTCATTTTACAAATGAGGAAGTTGAGATTCCAACAGGGTAACTTGCCCAAGGAAAGTAACAGAGGAGGCTGGATTTCAAAACGTTTTCGCCTTGACTCCAGAGCCTGTGCTCTTTCTGCTGGAGAACATGCTTGCTGGCCCCCATCTTGGAGCACCCCTGCTTGTGAGTCTCCTATTCCTTGGACTCTGTGGTCCCAGATAGTGATTCTAGGACCTGCCGTGGGGTCTCCTTGACCATTCTGTTCTTTTATAGTACAGAGGCCTCTGTGATTTTGTGTTTTCAGGAGTAGCAAAGAGCTCCTGCTACAGCCTGTGACCATCAGCAGGAATGAGAAGGAAAAGGTTCTGATTGAAGGCTCCATCAACTCTGTCCGGGTCAGCATTGCTGTGAAACAGGTGAGCTCACCACAGATCCCCTGCCTCACCGGGAGGCCAGGGGCTCCCATGTGAGAGATCAGCATGCCAGATTCAGGGTGCAAAGAAACCCAGGTTCTGTTTCCAGGAAATGATTGCCAAACTCGTCAGCTCGGTAGAATAAAGAGAGATCAGCCCCATCTTCTAGGCCTTGCTCTGGATTAGAAGGCAGGAAATGTAGCAGCCAAGGCTACAGGCCAGTTTGGTGTCAGGTCACAAAACTTTTCCTAAGGAATGAAGGATAAGTCCAGTTCAGAAAAGTAAGCAGTAACAGTATCAATTTGATAGCCATAGACTCCGAAAGTGAGATTTAGGGTAAAAATATGAAGTGTAATTTCTTTTTGTTTTTCTTTTTTTTGAATAAATTTATTTTATTTATTTATTTTTGGCTGTGCTGGGTCTTTGTTGCCGTGCGCAGGCTTTCTCTAGTTGTGGCAAGCAGGGGCTACTCTTCCTTGCAGTGTGCGGGTTCTCATTGTGGTGGTTCCTTTTTTTGCGGAGCACAGGCTCTAGGCACGCAGGCTTCAGTAGTTGTGGCGTGTGGGCTCAGTAGTTGTGGCGCACGGGCGTAGTTGCTCCGCGGCATGTGGGATCTTCCCGGACCAGGGCTCGAACCCGTGTCCCCTGCATTTGCAGGCGGATTCTTAACCACTGCGCCACCAGGGAAGCCCAACTTATTTTCTCCTACTTAAATTTGTTTGAAAAAGAAACTTTTTCTTTTTCTTTTGCCACAAATGGAAAAATAATACCACTTGCCAAATTGAGGACAACTCTAAAAAACAAGCACATTGAAAACGAAACAAGGTTATTAAGTTCAGACTAGACACTTTTGCCTATAGAAAGCTCTAACCCAAGGGCCTGCTCTCTTTGTTGAAAGGGGAGATTAACAAGTGTTGGGGGCTGTTAAGCGCGTGTCTGCCCTGTGCAGCAAAATTCTTCCTTCAGAAATGTTGAGAGTTCATCAGAGAGAAACTTTGGGGATTGTTTGATGTTCATTGTTACTAAAGTGGAGACCACCTAAGGTTATCTCTGATATTCTTCACAGTATGTATCACAGACTGGAAAATGTAGCACTAGTGAAATAAGAAAGGAAAGGGTAGTTTTGAATATAGATGTGGACTCTGGAAGGAACAGATAAAAGGTCTGGGTTTGCTAGGACTTCCCTGGCGGTCCAGTGGTTAAGACTGTGCACTTCTACTGGTTAAGACTGTGCACTTCTACTGCAGGGGGCACAGGTTCGATCCCTGGTCGGGGAACTAAGATCCTGCATGCCATGCGGCATGGCCGAAAAATAAAAATTAAAAAAAGATTTGGGCTTGCCAGAATTACTTTTCTGGAAAGGGTGAAGGCAAGATCACGATAACGTCCCATTAAGTTGGAGGGCTCTAATGTAGTAGACCCTCTTTTCAGTTGGCAACCAGTTACCCCACGATTCAGAGTTCAGGTGGTGGTGTTCCAATACCCAACCCCACTACCTCCAGCGAACCTGGGGGAAATTGCAGTCAGAAGACCATGCTCCAGATTTCCATTGGCCTAGAGTGTCAGCTTTAGGGAAACACATTTCTCCTTTGCTCTCACCAGGCTGACGAGATCGAGAAGATTTTATGTCACAAGTTCATGCGCTTCATGATGATGAGAGCAGAGAACTTCTTTATCCTCCGAAGGAAACCAGTGGAGGTGAGACTGTGTGATCCATATGTTTGTAATACCCAGAATTCCACTACCGAGTCAACTGTCACTGGCCTGGGATTGTTTCTAGAACTGGGATTGCTGCTCCCCCAGCTGTAGGGCGCCCACAGCCTTAGTTGAGAGTTGGCCTTCATTTCGGCTGTTGTGGGAATAAGGGGAATCAGCTTAGGAGGCTGGGTCTGCCTCAACCACGGAAAAGGCAAAAAAGATGAGATGCGTTGTGCACCTTCCCAGAGCCTATAGTTTAGCGGCAGAAAGGGCATGATGAATCAGAAATCTAAACTCTGCCACCAACTCAATCATAGTCTCAAGGCCACAGTTGACATTGGGTCAATTGTTGCCTGACTTTGTACTTGAGTCCTCTCTACAGACTCCCTGCCAGATTGACTCTCTGCCAGTGACTAAGCAACTACCACACAGAGCAGCAAACACCATCGTCAGACGCATTAGACATGTTGGCCAAGCTTGTCCTCATCCTGAGCTAAAATCTCTCCTGGTCCTAGATCTAACCTCCAGGGCCACCCAGAATAAATAAAATTGCTCTTCTACACACAGCCCATCTGATAGTTAAAGACCTCAGTCCCATCCTTCTCCCACAGCATCTTCGCTTCTCTCTGGACTAGATGTTCCTTTTGTTTGATGAGATTCTTCTTTGACAAGATTCCAGTCCCTTCACTCTTCCTTGACTCATTCTGAATGCAACTGTCTGTGCCACAGATAGTCTGCCAGAGATGTCTGATAGACACAAAATTCTCAACTGGGTTTAGTTGATCCAACTGTTGGTTCCTTGGATCCAACATACACACCCCACCGGAGCAGGTGGGCTGCTGCCTGAAGGGCATGTAGCTTGGGATAGGGTCACAAGCAGCTGGAAGCATGTGGCTAAGTGGATGTAGAGGGCATGGCCAGCTCAGTGCCCCCAGGATGCTGATTCTCTCCTGTTTCTTCTCTCCCTCCTCCCCACTGTCTTCCTTCCCTAGGGGTATGACATCAGTTTTCTGATCACCAACTTCCACACAGAACAGATGTATAAACACAAGTTGGTGGACTTTGTGATCCACTTCATGGAAGAAATCGACAAGGAGATCAGTGAGATGAAGCTCTCGGTCAATGCCCGTGCGCGCATTGTGGCCGAGGAGTTCCTCAAGAATGTAAGTGTAGGGGCCTTCCTGGTTTCCTTCCAGAAGTAGAAAGACCTATGGGTTGTGCTGAGAACTTAGCATCTGGTGGGAAAGTGGTGCCAACTGTGCGTGCATATTTCCTGAGGCCTCTAGGAACTCTGGTGGGCTGTAGGTCGGCCCGATTCCTTGGGGTGGGAGGGCCCATGCTTCATGTTGGAGAGCTGCAGGGCATTTTCCATCTCTGGGAGCCTGGGGGATGCCTCTCTTAGTCGCTCATTTCTACATCTCAAAATGTACACAGTCCTTCCCTGTATCTAGTTCAGTCCCCGAGTGAGGCAAGTTAAATCCACATGTGAATTTTCTAGGAGTATAGGACAATTAATCATAGTATAATTCCACTTCTCAAACAGACTGGAAAAGTCTCCTTCGGCATCTGTTTCTCAGGCTTAAAGTCATGATTTCTTCAGCCTGTTTTCCATCATTTTCATGGCTTAAGTCCTACAGATCCCTCTTTAGTTGTTTGTGCCTTCGTGACGGAAAGGACTACAGCCCTTTGAGGAGGGCGAATTGTTTACACTGATGAAATGATGACACAGTTGTTCTTTTTTAGTCAATCACGACGTGCCTTCTCTTTTTTTTTCTTTTTCCGAACAGTCCTTGGTTTGTTGCTATGTTCTGCTCAGAGTCAGCTATGATCCCCAGATGGTAGAATTCGTGTTTACTCCTACCAGTGCGTACAGGTCCAGCCCAGGAGGAGCTCCGATTCCTGAAAATGGATATTACACCCGCTTCCCCTGGGCTTTAATTATACTGAGGACACCAGTGTACAAAGTAGCTGTACTGTGCACCCAGGGGAACGCACTTGTTCAGGTCACACAGGCCGTGGAGTCAGGCCACCTATGTGTGAGTCCGGCTCCACTGCTTCCTCGGGCATGTTACAGAACCTCTCGACTAAGCCTCAGTTTCCTCAGCTGTGAAGTGAGACTGTTAATTAATCCGTACCTTTCAGTGTGGTTGAGCATTAATGAGGAAATGTGTATAAAGCATATCACCTGGTGCATAGTAAGCTTTCCCTGTATTGTAGCACAAGGTTATATGGCCAGGGCACTGGGAGGTCTCTAAATTCAACTGAAGAAAAATAGCTCTTGTCCCAATTTAGTATTTGGGTCATTCATTCAACAGTCATTTAGTTGTTACAGTAATTACATTTCTGTGGTAATACAGCTAAAAAGTACATTCATGTATCTCATTTAATACCTAAAACAACCTTTGAATCAGGTGTCATCCCCATTTCATAGATGAATTATCTGGGCTCTGGAAGTTAAGTCATATGTCCAAGGTGCCTCAGCCAGTAAGTGAATGAACCAGGAATTGGAGTTTTCAGACTCAAAGATCTAAGATAGTATTATGGCATCAGGTGCATGTAAGGGTCGGGCCGGTAATGTACATGAGTGAGGCGGGCGATGTGGGGACCTGGTGAGCACGTGCCTCACCTGAAGAGGATCACCAGCGCACAGCTCTGGCCCTCCGTGGCTTCATCAAAAGAATCTCAAAATCTGGATCTTTGTGCGGTGTACTATATTTTCAAGGTTGGCTAATTCATATTCATATCGACTAATTCATATTCTTTTAAACCCTGGGCCAAACAGTGCTCATCTTTGGGCTGAGTTCAGCCCATGGGCCATTGGTCCACAATCTCTGGTCTATAAAATATCGAGGGCTGTTCTAGGCACCATGGGAGATATTTGAGGGCAGAAAGCATTCAAGGGCCTGTCCTACTTGGAGGACCACCCAGAGCTTGACACAGAGTACCAGATCCTGGGTCCCTCTCTGAATCCCCAAGCATTTGCATGTGAGCCCCCATTTGTAAAGAAGGCAACCTCAGTTCAGCAAGCAAGGCACTGTGACAGGGCTTTTTGGCAGCCATTGTGGCACGGCCAAGGGGAGCTGTGGAAAAACCCGCATCACCCTTAATTTTTCTGCCTTGTCCAGTGCTAGGTTTTAGGGCCAGTGCCCCAAAGGTCACTGCTGAATGCTGGCTAAATTAGAGCGTGCCCACAGGGTGTCCTGAGACCCAACCCTGCCCTGCAGAGATCTGAGTACAGCTGCAGCTCTCAAATCAGCCCACCTCCCCAGAGCAGGCCTCCGAGGATACAGTAATAACCATCATTCACCGCCTCTTGGTTCTCTTGACAGTTTTAAAGCATCTGGCTGGATCTCGTGGCCTTCCCCCTCAGACTCCCCCGTGTCTCTGCGAAGGCGTCCTGGAGTTACTCCCCAGAGCAGCGGCGGCGGCGGCGGCAGCAGCAGCAGCGGAGGGGAGCTGGGTGTCGGGGTGGGCATTAGATGTGGGAGGTGGGGTGTGCTTGCTAGCTGGGCAGCAAAGCAGCAGTGGACCTGCCCCAAGGCCACATGTGCCTGGTCAGGCTGGCTTCTGATGTTCAGTCCCCTGGGCTGGGACAGATTTTTTTTAACGTCTTGAAACTTAAAACTCTGTGCTTGTAGGAGACTGTAACCTTTTTGTCTTTTTTTTTTTTTTTTTAAACAAACAACCTCCACCTCCAGTGGCTGTGACTGGTCCCAGTGATTGTACCTTATTGGTCGCTGTGGGTCTGGGCGGGCCTGGAGCCAGAAGGCGACTACTGTTCCTCCCTGGAGCCACCCCAGGTGGGGAGGGAGGGAGGTTTCAGACTCCAGTTCCTCTCCCTCCTTCTCTTATTTCCTTGGGCCCAGTAGAAGCGGTGGAGACCCTCTGCCAGCTTCCTGAGCTCTGCCTGAAGATGGCCACCCAGCACTGGTTGGGGACAAGGGCTGAACTGGTGGCCACCAGCCACGCCTAGGAGCTGGGGCCTGAAAGCTAGGCAACTTCTGGCCGCAGGGGCCTCTTCGTGCCCTCCCAGCTGAGAGGGGCTGCTGTTTCGCCTTGTCTGTCAGTGCAGTGCCTGTGCTAGAGGTGGAGAGGTGAGTCCTCCAGAGCTTCCCGGCTGGGGCCTCCTGCCTGCTCTGGCTCCTCTGCTCCCACGCTCGCTGTACCTTTTCTTATTCTGGTGGATCCTCCCTCCCCTAATTAAAGTCTCTTTTTGCCCCTCTGGGGGTGCATGAGGTCTGTGCTCTCTGTGTATACGTGAAAAGAGGGGAGGTGAGGCTTTTTCTTCCCTAAAACCATCTGGCTGGCACTTGGGCCTGGGGGTCCCCACCAGAGACAGTTTCACGATTGGCCCCTGGCGTTAGTCCTGCCGAGGGCCCTAACCCAAGAGACCTCCATTGCAGTCCAGGCTCCACCCATTTCTGAAACTGCTCTCTCTGCCTATATAGAGCTTTGGTCCTTTTCATGTAATGAGCTCATTTGGGCTAGAAGGTAACCTCAGAGAAATAATGATCCCATTTCATGGCTAAGGAAACTGAGGTTCCATGAGATGCAGCAGCCTGCCCCAAATCTCCCAGCTAGTGAGCAAGAGGGTAGAGTTCAAATCCAAGATTTCTTCCTTTACCTGTGCTAAGACAGTAATCACTAGCCACATGTGTCTAATTGTTACAGTTAAAAAAGTTTAAAATCTACTGTCTCAGTCCCACCAGTGCTCAATAGCTACAAGTTGCTGATGCCTGCCGTGTCACAGGGTATGTAAATAGAAATTTCCATCATTGCAGAAAGTTCTCTCGGACAGCACTAAACCTTAGTGATACCTTGAAGTTAAAAAAAAAAATGTCTTGAGTCCTGATTCTTACTGATGAATTTGAGCAAGTTATTAATAGTCTGTGCCTCAGTTTCTTAAAGTGGAGATAATGTCAGTCTGACACAGTACCTGCCGTACAGGTACTGAATTAACAGTAACTGATCTTTCCACCAGCCCAGTATCCAAGCTGTTTGGTAACTTCCATTGTGCTGGACATGGGGGATGACATCATCCCTGTCTCAGAGAGACTTGGGGGCCAGTAAAACAGCTGGGTGTGTAAATAGGTGCGTTGAAGCATTTCAGATTCACTAGTGGAAGTCTGGGGGGGGGCCCACAGCGGGTGTTTTTATGGAAGAGGATGTCAGGAAAAGTTTCAGAAGGGTTGGCCTTTGAGCTGAGTTTTCAAAAGAGTTTCTTCCTTGTGGCCAAAAGGGGTCTCTTGAAACAGGAAAAGGTACTGTTAAAGACTTAAGGATGGAGGGGCTGGGGGTGGGGGCAGCTTGGACAGCTATCATGCCCTTTATGACATAACCTCTGTGACTCTCCCCCTCCTGCCTTGCAGAATTAGGTGTGCCCTTCTCTGGGGCGTATGGCTGTGTCCTAGCTTTGCAGTGAATGTTGCTCTCATGAAGGTGCTCAAGGTGAAGGTGGATGTCCACTAGAGTATGGTAGCTGCTCACTCAGCCCTCACAGGACAGCATTGCCTGGGTGAGCCAGCCAGAACTCTCATTTGTCACAGATCCATCTTCCAGGGTTCAGAGCCCCTAAAACCAAATTTGCTGGCTGGTGAGTACAGACTGGATGGTTGCCAATCAGCTGGTCCTCTCCTGACGGCGTGCCTTTTGGGAAGCCCAGTCACCAGCCACAGGGTTGGGAAGGGTGATTTCAGTGGTTAGGGTTGGCTGGACGGCTCTGTGGAGGACCCACCGTCACTGTATGAGCAGATCTACCAGTGACTAACAAAGCTGCGTTCGTGGACTTTGCTTGAGTGGGCATTGCTAGAGTTTGCCTCACAAACTGTCCATTTGGTACTTGCGTGACTGATAGGCAACCCTTCTGAGTGATGACATGGACTTGTGTTTAATAGCATTTCTGTTTCAGAGTGGGGCTCTGGAGTCAGATCTGGGTTCCAATGCTGCCTCTGCTGTGTGATTTAAGGCGAATTATTTAACGTCTTGGAGGCTTATTTATCTCACCTGTGACATTTGAGGTTAACACTTTCCTACTGCTTCCAAAAAGGTTGCTTACAGTCTTGTCTTGAGGGCTGTTGCATAACTTGTTTTTTTCTGCAGTCGACTCAAACAATGAGACTTTATTTCCGAGGGGTTTTTTTTGGGGGGGGGGTGTGTGTGTTCTGCACTTCATTATTTTCCCCATAATACTGCCCTGGCTTTCAAATCTACCCCCAAGGACCTTACCCTAGCTCCATCTGCCAGGTCCTGCAGATCTCATCAGGTCTGACCAGGACACTGGCTTCCTTTTAGTTCCCCAGGAAGGTTCTTACTCTCTCAGGGCTGTTGCTGAGACTTTCCTCTCCCTGGAATGCTATTCTTCCCCTGGCGAACTCCTCAACACCTTTGCATTCTGTAGGCTTCAGCTTAAATGTCACCTCTTCAGAGAGGACATCCTTGATTACCTTATATAAAGTGTGCCCCCTTCCTAGTTTCAGTTCATTGCTTTTTCATTGCCTTTATCATACCTACACCTGTTTTATTCCTTTGTTGCTCGCTTTTTGTTTGTTTCCCCTTCACTTGGCTGTAAGCTCCGTGAAATCAGGGACCATCTCTAGGTTGTTCTTCCGGTCCCCAGCACCTAGCTCACCACCTAGCATGTGGTCCCCTATGAATGCTGCGGAATAACTGAAGCCCCAGGAAGCGCTGGATAAAGAATCAGGACTCTGTTAGAAACTGGCGGACCAGTGCTCTGCGCTTCCAACTCCAGCGCCCTGTTCATTAAGGGTCTGGGGCAGGTGAGGCTCGGAGTTTGGCCTGCTGGAAGTAGTCCCGCCGAACCCTCCATCCGAGGCCTGATTGTGCCGGTTGAATGGTTTCTAAGGCGACAAAAAACAGAGAGCGGGGCTTCAGAACGGAGGGCCCAGCTCGGGCACCGAAGGGCCTTCCCGCGAGACGCGGCTGCGCACGGAGGGGAGGCGGGCTCTGGGGCCCTGGGAACGCGCGCGCGCGCGCGGCGAGGGGCGCAGGCACGGCCCCGGCGCGGCGCTGCTCCTGAGGGCGGGGGAAGTGGGGGCTACACCCCGTGGCTCCACCGCCTGGTACCGCCAGGACGAGGGTCCCGTGTGCAGCTGGCCGCGAAAGCTGCTGCCGCCCGAGCCCCGCACCAGTCCCCCCGCCCCATGGCCCTGCGCGGGCCACTCCGAGTTCCGGCTTCCAGAGGAGGCTCCAGCAGGCGGCCAACGCTGGGCCGGCAGCCCAACCTCCGCGCGCCGCCTAGGCTGCGACCTCGAGTCCTCGGCCCACGGCAGCCACGCCCAGGGAGCCGCGGATCCCCGCCCCCCTGGGCCCTCGCCCACCCCGGCCCAGGAGGACGCCCCGCCGCAGGACGGTGAGGCCCCTTGCGGCCCGCCCCTCCTGGCCCGAGGCGGTTGGGGCCAGGACCAGAAGACTGGGGGCGGACGTGGGGATACGGAGAAGAGCTGTAGAGGATGAGCATCCGGATGAAGAGTGGAGAGAGAGGAGGGGTGCCTACCCCAGCCTCACTGCGCATCTTTCTGCAGGTTCTCTTGTCCTTTGGCGAGGATTCTCCAAGGCGTCTCAACACATGGGCCGGCTCAGAAACGCCAAGATCCACGTGGAGAGAGCTATCAAGGTCGGAGGGAGCTTGGGGGTCTAGAAAGGGCCTGGAGAGTGGCTCATCCTGCCTCCCTGCACTATTTTCTCCCATCCTTAGAAAACATACAAGAAAAAAATCCTTGATCCCACACCCATCTTCCAATACTTCCCCGTTTTTCAATACCCCGTTCACAGCCAGACTTCTTGGCAGAATTGTCTACTTTACCTGGGATTCACTCCTCAGCTCCCACCACTCTGGTTCCCTGCCCTTCCCCACTCCCATCGGGAACCACTCTAGTCAAGGTCACTGGTGACCTCCAAGGAGCCAGACCCAGCAGTCAGTCCCTTTTCTGTCCTGACCTTGGTTTGGCACCTTAGGCACCGACCCCCCACACATACCTTCCCTTTTGGCTGTCTGCACGCTCCTAGTTCTCCTTTCTCCCTCCCTGGCAGCTACTTTTCAGTTGCCTTTGAAGACTTCTTGGGACACTCCTGGTTCCCTGGGTCCCTCTCCACACCTGTCTCCTTGGCCGTGAGTCCAGTCAGTGTGCCTTGCCCGCTCCATGCCCTTTCCAGCCCGGCCAGTCCTCTAACTGCACGCTCCAGAGATCCAACCCGCCACTTGACATCTCCGCCCAGGGAACATCAAAGCATTTCAGACCCATGCTCCAAACCATACTCTTGATTTTCCTGCCCAAACCTGTTCTCCTCCCTACTTCTCCATCTCCCAGTTGTTCAAAGCAGAAATCTGATCTTTCTGTTCCCTCACCCACACATCTAATCCCATCAGCAAAACTAGTCTCTATTTCCAAAACGAATCTCAACTCTATTGCCTTGTTCCCATCTCCACTGTAAGAACCTGCAGAAAGCACAACAGCCTTCTGACTCGTCTCCCTGCTTCCATCCTTGTCTCCTCCATCTGTTTTCCGTACGACAGCAAGCCAGCAAGCCACACTTACAGCCTCCAACTATGTCACTCCCTCCCTTCGCTTTATTGCTTCACGCTACTCTTAATATAAAATTCAAGTTCGTTCCAAGGCCTGCAGGACCTTCCACAGTCTATTCCTACCTCTCAGGAGGTCTCCCCCTCATTTTCCACACTCCATTCACCCTGGCTTTCTTCCAGTTCCTCCCAACCTCTCCAGCCTCAAGACCTTTGCACATGCTTTTCCCTCTGCCTGAACTGCAATTTGCCCGGCTCTGCACATTCCTGGCTCCTTCTCAGCCTCCCCTGACTGTGTTTCTCTACGTCCCCATTAAGATCCAGTTTCTCGAGCTAGCCAGCCTGGATGTAAATTCCTGCTCTTTCACTTAACCACTGTGTGGCCAAGCTACTCAATCTCTCTATGTCTCTGTTTCATAACCAGTTAAGTGGTGATAATAGTATCTACTAAAAATACATATCATTGTTAGTAATGTATATAAGTGTTTAACACATAGTAGGTGCTCAATAAATATTAGCAAATAAATATAGTTACTCTTATGATGATTACTATGCAGATTATTTTTCTATTTATTTATAGCCTGTCTCTTCTACTGGAATATAAAAATTTCCTGAAGGCAGAGACCATAGCTGTCTGGTTCACCATTATATCCCCTGTGGCTGGCACTTAGGCTATACTTAACTGAACAAGCTTTCTTCTGTCACCTTGCAGCAGAAGAAGATTTTCATGATCCAAGGCCGCTACCCTGTGATCCGGTGCCTTTTGCGCCGGAGGGGCTGGGTGGAGAAGAAGATGGTCCATCACTTGGGTACCACGCTGCCACCACCACACAAGGATCTGGATAGCTCAGTCATGGGTGACAGTGACACCACTGAGGATGGTGAGCAATCCCTCCCTTTCCCCAGACTTCCTGAGTCCCATCCCTTTGGTTCCCGCTGTCCCAGGGTTGAGGCTGTGATATGGGCCTGTGGGGTGGGGACAGGGGCCTTACCAGGCCTGGGCTCTGCATCCACAGAGGACGAAGATGAGGATGAGGCATTCCGGCCACCACAGCTGTTCGACTTCGATGATTTACTGGAATTTGATGACCTGCATGGGACACATGCTCTGATGGTGAGGGCCCAGGGGGCTGGACAGGGGTCTGCTTCGTTTGAGGGAGAGCACTAGAGTCCAGCTGGGTGACCCCAGACAAGTCCTTTCCTTCTCTGGGCCTCAGTTTCCCTATCTGTGGTAAAAACTGATTGGTTCTCTAAAGCCTAGGCAGGCCAGCGGAGTGGTAAGGGACACAGACAAGGCTGGCCTGGGTTCAGAACTGTTTGCTAGGTTGTTATCAGAAGCCGGCACAACCTCCACGCCTGGTAATTCCCCCTTCCAAATAAAAACCCCATAGTTCATCTTCCCCCTTCCCCAGCAAGGGAAGGCTAGCAGGAAGGGCTTAAAACGTTTTGAAAGAGGCTGATATGATGTTGTGGAGGGTGTGTGTGCTGAGATGGGGACACCTGGCTTTCAATCTTTGCACCACCACTTACTGAGCTGAACTAGACCAAACTGCCGTTTTGGTCTGTCAGGCGAGGTTGAGGACTGCCACTTCCATATGGCCCAACCTTGTGAGCCCATGGACAAGTCCCTGTGCCTCAGTTCCCTCATCTGTGAAATGGGGATAATGGTAGCACCTACCTCATAGGGTCGTGGTGAGGATTAAATGAGTTGACATGGCAAGCTTAGAACAGGGCCTGGCACATGGTGTTAGAGGTTATCAATAATCCTACCTCCCAGAGTTGCAGGAAGGACGGAGAGAGGTGGAGCCCACGAGAGAGCCTTTGTCACATGCTGTGTGCCCATCAGCTTGGAGTCACAGTCATGCCATTGAGCAAGTCACTAATGGCCAAGAGCCAGAACAAGGTGCGGCGTTCAGTTGTGGGGCTTAGTCACTGCCTAGGGGCACCTGGCCAAAGGAGCTGTGAGCCCACCTGCTCTCTGCTCACCCAGTGTGTGCCCCGGAGGAAGAGATGTCTTTCCTTAACGTACACAAAGATGGCGTGTGGGCTAGAGGCCCCCTTGGTAGCATCCTCTCCTTCCATTCACCCACCTTGCTCAGCAGGGCGGGGAGAAGCCTCCTTGGGCCTTGTGCTGCCCACATTAGCCTCCCCTGTCCCCTCCCCTCCCCACAGTCGCGCATGGTTCGGAACGAGATCCCCTACTTCATCTGGACCACTCGGCGGGACGTGCTGGACTGTCGCTTCCTCTCCAAGGATCAAATGATAAACCACTATGCCCGGGCGGGCTCCTTTACCACAAAGGTGGGCTCTCCAGGGCGCGGGCATGGCAGCTTCTAACCACCCCCCGTCCTTGGGCCGGCAACCCCTACTCCCTGTTCTCCTCGTCAGTAAGAGTTCTCAGGAGATGGGGAGGTATATGACTCAGTGGGATTCGGACACTCCTGGGTTCAAATCCAACGCCTGCAGCATGTCTGGCACATGTAGACATGGTGCCTAAAATAGACTCCAGGATCCAAATGGGATCTGGAGACAGAACAAACACCATGTCCGGTGATCGTGAGCAGGAGGACCCTTCTCTCCAAGCAGAGCATATCTGGCTGATGGATCCATTATATCTTAGCTGGGTTTATTAACAAGTGACTTCACCTCTCTGAGCCTCAGGTCCCTCATCTTTTTTTTTTTTTTTTTTTTATTTATTTATTTATTTATTTTTGGCTGTGTTGGGTCTTCGTTTCTGTGCGAGGGCTTTCTCTAGTTGCGGCAAGCGGGGGCCACCCTTCATCGCGGTGCGCGGGTCTCTCGCTATCGCGGCCTCTCTTGTTGCGGAGCACAGGCTCCAGACGCGCAGGCTCAGTAATTGTGACTCACGGGCCCAGTTGCTCCGCGGCATGTGGGATCTTCCCAGACCAGGGCTCGAACCCGTGTCCCCTGCATTGGCAGGCAGACTCTCAACCACTGCGCCACCAGGGAAGCCCTTTTTTTTTTTTAATTTATTTATTTTTGGCTGCGTTGGGTCTTCGTTGCTGCACGCGGGCTTTCTCTAGTTGCGGCGAGCGGGGCCTACTCTTTTTTTTTTTTTTTTTTTAAGATTTTTAGAAATTTCATGTAATGTCTGAAACATTTATATTAACATATTTCCATACATATTTCCATACAAGTACAAATATAAGATTTTTAGAAATTTCATGTAATGTCTGAAACATTTATATTAACATATTTCCATACATATTTCCATACAAATACAAATATGATTTTTAGAAATTTCATGTAATGTCTGAAACATTTATATTAACATATTTCCATACATATTTCCATACAAATACAAATATAAGATTTTTAGAAATTTCATGTAATGTCTGAAACATTTATATTAACATGTTTCCATACAAATAACCCAATGAAAGTTTAGTATTAGTTGTTTTGTTTGTTTTTTTATACTGCAGGTTCTTATTAGGCATCAGTTTTATACACATCAGTGTATACATGTCAATCCCAATCGCCCAATTCAGCAAACCACCATCCCCACCCCACCGCAGTTTTCCCCCCTTGGTGTCCATATGTCCATTCTCTCCATCTGTGTCTCAACTTCTGCCCTGCAAACTGGCTCATCTGTACCATTTTTCTAGGTTCCGCATACATGCATTAATATACGATATTTGTTTTTCTCTTTCTGACTTACTTCACTCTGTATGACAGTCTCTAGATCCATCCACGTCTCAACAAATGACTCAATTTCGTTCCTTTTTATGGCTGAGTAATATTCCATTGTATATATGTACCACAACTTCTTTATCCATTCGTCTGTCGATGGGCATTTAGGTTGCTTCCATGACCTGGCTATTGTAAATAGTGCTGCAATGAACATTCGGGTGCATGTGTCTTTTTGAATTACGGTTTTCTCTGGGTATATGCCCAGTAGTGGGATTGCTGGGTCATATGGTAATTCTATTTTTAGTTTTTTAAGGAACCTCCATATTGTTCTCCATAGTGGTTGTATCAATTTACATTCCCACCAACAGTGCAAGAGGGTTCCCTTTTCACCACACCCTCTCCAGCATTTGTTGTTTGTAGATTTTCTGATGATGCCCATTCTAACAGGAGTGAGGTGATACCTCATTGTAGTTTTGATTTGCATTTCTCTAATAATTAGTGATGTTGAGCATCTTTTCATGTGCTTCGTGGCCATCTGTATGTCTTCTTTGGAGAAATGTCTATTTAGGTCTTCTGCCCATTTTTGGATTGGGGTGTTTGTTTCTTTGATATTGAGCTGAATGAGCTGTTTATATATTTTGGAGATTAATCCTTTGTCCGTTGATTCATTTGCAAATATTTTCTCCCATTCTGAGGGTTGTCTTTTCGTCTTGTTTATGGTTTCCTTTGCTGTGCAAAAGCTTTGAAGTTTCATTAGGTCCCACTTGTTTATTTTTGTTTTTATTTCCATTACTCTAGGAGGTGGATCAAAAAAGATCTTGCTGTGATTTATGTCAAAGAGTGTTCTTCCTATGTTTTCCTCTAAGAGTTTTATAGTGTCCAGTCTTATATTTAGGTCTCTAATCCATTTTGAGTTTATTTTTGTGTATGGTGTTAGGGAGTATTCTAATTTCATTCTTTTACATGTAGCTGTCCAGTTTTCCCAGCACCACTTATTGAAGAGACTGTCTTTTCTCCATTGTATATCTTTGCCTCCTTTGTCATAGATTAGTTGACCATAGGTGCGTGGGTTAATCTCTGGGCTTTCTATCTTGTTCCATTGATCTATGTTTCTGTTTTTGTGCCAGTACCATATTGTCTTGATTACTGTAGCTTTGTAGTATAGTCTGAAGTCAGGGAGTCTGATTCCTCCAGCTCCATTTTTTTGCCTCAAGACTGTTTTGCCTATTCGGGGTCTTTTGTGTCTCCATACAAATTTTAAGATGATTTGTTCTAGCTCCGTAAAAAATGCCCTTGGTAATTTGATAGGGATTGCATTGAATCTGTAGATTGCTTTGGGTAGTATACTCATTTTCACAATGTTGATTCTTCCAATCCAAGAACATGGTATATCTCTCCATCTGTTGGTATCATCTTTAATTTCTTTCATCAGTGTCTTATAGTTTTCTGCATACAGGTCTTTTGTCTCCCTAGGTAGGTTTATTCCTAGGTATTTTATTCTTTTTGTTGCAATGGTAAATGGGAGTGTTTCCATAATTTCTCTTTCAGATTTTTCATTCTTAGTGTATAGGAATGCAAGAGATTTCTGTGCATTAATTTTGTATCCTGCAACTTTACCATATTCATTAATTAGCTCTAGCAGTTTTCTGGTGGCAGTTTTAGGATTCTCTATGTATAGTATCATGTCATCCGCAAACAGTGACAGTTTTACTTCTTCTTTTCCAATTTGTATTCCTTTTATTTCTTTTTCTTCTCTGATTGCCGTGGCTAGGACTTCCAAAACTATGTTGAATAATAGTGGTGAGAGTGGACATCCTTGTCTCGTTCCTGATCTTAGAGGAAATGCTTTCAGTTTTTCACCATTGAGAATGATGTTTGCTGTGGGTTTGTCATATATGGCCTTTATTATGTTGAGGTAGGTTCCCTCTATGCCCACTTTCTGGAGAGTTTTTATCAGAAATGGGTGTTGAATTTTGTCAAAAGCTTTTTCTGCATCTATTGAGATGATCATATGGTTTTTATTCTTCAATTTGTTAATATGGTGTATCACATTGATTGATTTGCGTATATTGAAGAATCCTTGCATCCCTGGGATAAATCCCACTTGATCGTGGTGTATGATCCTTTTAATGTGTTGTTGGATTCTGTTTGCTAGTATTTTGTTGAGGATTTTTGCATCTATATTCATCAGTGATATTGGTCTGTAATTTTCTTTTTTTGTAGTGTCTTTGTCTGGTTTTGGTATCAGGGTGATGGTGGCCTCATAGAATGAGTTTGGGAGTGTTCCTTCCTCTGCAATTTTTTGGAAGAGTTTGAGAAGGATGGGTGTTAGCTCTTCTCTAAATGTTTGATAGAATTCACCTGTGAAGCCATCTGGTCCTGGACTTTTGTTTGTTGGAAGATTTTTAATCACAGTTTCAATTTCATTACTTGTGATTGGTCTGTTCATATTTTCTATTTCTTCCTGGTTCAGTCTTGGAAGGTTATACCTTTCTAAGAATTTGTCCATTTCTTCCAGGTTGTCCATTTTATTGGCATAAAGTTGCTTGTAGTAGTCTCTTAGGATGCTTTGTATTTCTGCAGTGTCTGTTGTAACTTCTCCTTTTTCATTTCTGATTTTATTGATTTGAGTCCTCTCCCTCTTTTTCTTGATGAGTCTGGCTAATGGCTTATCAATTTTGTTTATCTTCTCAAAGAACCAACTTTTAGTTTTATTGATCTTTGCTATTGTTTTCTTTGTTTCTATTTCATTTATTTCTGCTCTGATCTTTATGATTTCTTTCCTTCTGCTAACTTTGGGTTTTGTTTGTTCTTCTTTCTCTAGTTTCTTTAAGTGTAAGGTTAGATTGTTTACTTGAGCTTTTTCTTGTTTCTTTAGGTAGGCTTGTATAGCTATAAACTTCCCTCTTAGAACTGCTTTTGCTGCATCCCATAGGTTTTGGGTCGTCGTGTTTTCATTGTCATTTGTCTCTAGGTATTTTTTGATTTCCTCTTTGATTTCTTCAGTGATCTCTTGGTTATTTAGTAACGTATTGTTTAGCCTCCATGTGTTTGTCCTTTTTACGTTTTTTTCCCTGTAATTCATTTCTAATCTCATAGCGTTGTGGTCAGAAAAGATGCTTGATATGATTTCAATTTTCTTAAATTTACTGAGGCTTGATTTGTGACCCAAGATGTGATCTATCTTGGAGAATGTTCCGTGCGCACTTGAGAAGAATGTGTAATCTGCTGTTTTTGGATGGAATGTCCGATATATATCAATTAAATCTATCTGGTCTATTGTGTCATTTAAAGCTTCTGTTTCCTTATTTATTTTCATTTTGGATGATCTGTCCATTGGTGTAAGTGAGGTGTTAAAGTCCCCCACTATTATTGTGTTACTGTCGATTTCCTCTTTTATAGCTGTTAGCAGTTGCCTTATGTATTGAGGTGCTCCTATGTTGGGTGCATATATATTTATAATTGTTATATCTTCTTCTTGGATTGATCCCTGGATCATTATGTAGTGTCCTTCCTTGTCTCTTGTAACATTTTTTAATTTAAAGTCTATTTTATCTGATATGAGTATAGCTACTCCAGCTTTCTTTTGATTTCCATTTGCATGGAATATCTTTTTCCATCCCATCACTTTCAGTCTGTATGTGTCCCTAGGTCTAAAGTGGGTCTCTTGTAGACAGCATATATATGGGTCTTGTTTTTGTATCCATTCAGCCAGTCTATGTCTTTTGGTTGGGGCATTTAATCCATTCACGTTTAAGGTAATTATCGATATGTATGTTCCTATGACCATTTTCTTAATTGTTTTGGGTTTGTTTTTGTAGGTCCTTTTCTTCTCTTGTGTTTCCCACTTAGAGAAGTTCCTTTAGCATTTGTTGTAGAGCTGGTTTGGTGGTGCTGAATTCTCTTAGCTTTTGCTTGTCTGTAAAGCTTTTGATGTCTCCATCAAATCTAAATGAGATCCTTGCCGGGTAGAGTAATCTTGGTTGTAGGTTCTTCCCTTTCATCACTTTAAGTATATCATGCCACTCCCTTCTGGCTTGCAGAGTTTCTGCTGAGAAATCAGCTGTTAACCTTATGGGAGTTCCCTTGTATGTTATTTGTCGTTTTTCCCTTGCTGCTTTCAATAATTTTTCTTTGTCTTTAATTTTTGCCACTTTGATTACTATGTGTCTCGGCGTGTTTCTCCTTGGGTTTATCCTGTATGGGACTCTCTGCGCTTCCTGGACTTGGGTGGCTATTTCCTTTCCCATGTTAGGGAAGTTTTCGACTATAATCTCTTCAAATATTTTCTCTGGTCCTTTCTCTCTCTCTTCTCCTTCTGGGACCCCTATAATGCGAATGTTGTTGCGTTTAATGTTGTCCCAGAGGTCTCTTAGGCTGTCTTCATTTCTTTTCATTCTTTTTTCTTTAGTCTGTTCCGCAGCAGTGAATTCCATCATTCTGTCTTCCAGGTCACTTATCCGTTCTTCTGCCTCAGTTATTCTGCTATTGATTCCTTCTAGTGTAGTTTTCATTTCAGTTATTGTATTGGTCATCTCTGTTTGTTTGTTCTTTAATTCTTCTAGGTCTTTGTTAATCATTTCTTGCATCTTCTCAATCTTTGCCTCCATTCTTATTCCAAGGTCCTGGATCATCTTCACTATCATTATTCTGAATTCTTTTTCTGGAAGGTTGCCTATCTCCACTTCATTTAGTTGTTTTTCTGGGGTTTTATCTTGTTCCTTCATCTGGTACATAGCCCTCTGCCTTTTCATCTTCTCTATCTTTCTGTAACTGTGGTTTTTGGTCCACAGGCTGCAGGATTATAGTTTTTCTTGCTTCTGTTGTCTGCCCTCTGGTGGTTGAGGCTATCTAAGAGGCTTGATGGGAGGCTCTGGTGGTGGGTAGAGCTGACTGTTGCTGTGGCGGTCAGAGCTCAGTAAAACTTTAATCCACTTGACTGTTGATGGGTGGGGCTGGGTTCCCTCCCTGTTGCTGTGGCGGTCAGAGCTCAGTAAAACCTTAATCCACTTGACTGTTGATGGGTGGGGCTGGGTTCCCTCCCTGTTGGCTGTTTTGCCTGAGGCAACCCAACACTGGAGCCTACCCGTGCTCTTTGGTGGGGTTAATGGCAGACTCTGGGACGGCTCACGCCAAGGAGAACTTCCCAGAACCTCTGCTGCCAGTGTCCTTATCCCCACGGTGAAACAGAGCCACCACTCGCCTCTGCAGGAGACCCCCCAACACCAGCAGGTAGGTCTGGTTCAGTCTCCCCCAGGCTCACTGCTCCTTCCCCTGGGTCCTGATGCACACATTACTTTGTGTGTGCCCTCCAAGAGTGGGGTCTCTGTTTCCCCCAGTCCCATCAAAGTCCTGCAATCCAATTCCCACTAGGCTTCAAAGTCTGATTCTCTAGGAATTCCTCCTCCCGTTGCCTGACCCCCAGGTTGGGAAGCCTGACGTGGGGCTCAGAACCTTTACTCCAGTGGGTGGACTTCTGTGGTATAAGTGTTCGCCAGTCTGTGAGTCACCCACCCAGCAGTTACGGGGTTTGATTTTACTCTGCTTGCGCCCCTCCTACCGTCTCACTGTGGCTTCTCCTCTGTCCTTGGACGTGGGGTATCCTCCTTGGTGAAGTCCAGGGTCTTCCTGTCAATGATGGTCCAGCAGTCAGTTGTGATTCTGGTGCTCTCGCAAGAGGGAGTGACAGCACGTCCTTCTACTCCGCCATCTTGGTTAATCTTAGGTAGGAATCTTGACACAACTTTTAATTTTCTCACCCTGGGGGTGGGGAGGACCTCTGCTGACTTCTGCTCTAAAAGATCGTTGTCTGTATATTAGTGCGGGGCCTACTCTTTGTTGCGGTGTGCGGGCTTCTCATTGTGGTGGCTTCTCTCATTGCGGAGCACAGGCTCTAGGCGTGTGGGCTTCAGTAGTTGTGGCTCGCGGGCTCTAGAACGCAGGCTTAGTAGTCGTGGCGCATGGGCCTAGTTGCTCCACGGCATGTGGGATCTTCCCGGACCAGGGATTGAACCCGTGTCCCCTGCATTGGTAGGCGGATTCTTAACCACTGCGCCACCAGCGAAGCCCAGGTTCCTCATCTTTAAATGAGAATACCAGTAAGACCTATCTTCTAGGGTTATGGCAAGAATGATAGGCTTTATAACTGAGACCTGCTAGTATATTATTAGTGTGGACCGGGAGGATTCCTAGAGAAGGCAGGTATTTAAGGGTGTGAAAGAGTGGATAGGAAGGATGTGGGGCATACTCGGCGGAGGAACCACATGGGCAACACGGGGAGGTGGACATGAGCGGATCAAGCCTAGCAAGTGGGGCAGAGGCTCTGAGCACGTCCAAGCAGGGTCCCCTTGAGCTGTCTGGGTGTGTGCCAAGTGTGGGGGCCCTTGGAGGCCCTCTGGGCCAGTACCACCCTGCCCCCTCAGCGGCTAACTCCATAGGTGGGTCTATGTCTCAATCTCCGGAATTTGCCGTGGTTTGACGAGGCCGATGCCGACTCCTTCTTCCCGCGCTGCTACCGCCTGGGGGCTGAGGATGACAAAAAGGCCTTCATAGGTAAGGAGATGCCAGCCCCATGCCTGGACCCTCAAGCCGAAGGATGAGAGCTAAAGCCCTGGCTGGTTTTGGAGAGCAAAGGGCCTCTCTCCTCATGCCCTCATCTACCCCAGCAGATTTCCTTCTCCATCCCCAATCCTTATCTTTCCCTAATGTGCCTCCCTTAATGAGCCTCCTACCTTGGTCAACCCAGACCTCCAGAAGAGCTGATGTAGCTTATCTTATTTTCTAGAGCAGGTTCTAAAAGTTGGTCGTTTGGTTGAGTTTGGAATCCAGAATAAGTTCCAACCTTGTGTCAGATTCCACTGGCTAGACTGGGATTCTAGACTTTGACTAGAAAACTAGACTAGACTAGAAAAGGCTCTAGACTTTGGGATTCTCAGGCAGAATAGGCTCCAACTCCAGCACATGCTCTAAATTCAGGTCAGAATTTGGATCCAGATTAGATGCTAGGTTTAAATTAGTCTCCAAATCTGATATAGATTTTGGGCCAAGGTCTGGTTCTCAGGCTAGATAAGTATCAAAAGTGGATCAGGACATTGTAAATCAACTATACATCAATTAAAAAATAAAATTAAAAAAAAAATCACCAAAAAAAAAAAAAAAAAAAAGTGGATCAGGAACAGAAGAGAGAAATCAGACAGCAGATCCAGGCATGATTCTGAAGGTAGAATATGAGCCAAGTCAGGTGAGGTTCTGGGTCTGTTTCTACAGTTGAAACAGAAGCCAGGTTCTAATCCGGGTTCTAGAGTCAGAAACAGTAGTCAGGTTCCGGATCCAAAATGGGGCAGGTCATGATCAGGTTCCGGAACCAGAACAGGCCTGGAGCCTAGAGGCTGAGCAGGGTATCCCCTGCCCCGGGAGCAGAGGACTTCTGGCTGACAGCTGCCCGCAACGTTCTCAAGCTGGTGGTAAAGTCAGAATGGAAGTCATACTCTATCCAAGCAGAAGAGGAAGAGGCTCCAGGTAAGTACTGTGGTTACCTCCACCCCCCCAGTTGTTTATCCTCCCAGCCAGCCACACATCCATCCACCTGTTCATCCGCGCATCTGTCTTTGTATTTTTCTCATCCATCTGCCCATCCACCACCCCTTCCTACCAACCCATCCGTACATTTACCCACCCATCTGTCCACCATTTGTCCATCCATCTGCCTGCCTACCCACCCACCCAACTCACATGCACCTACCCATTCATCCATCCATTCATCTTCCCCCCCACTGTCGTTCTGTTCATTCACCTGCTTCTCTCAGCTCCTCACTCCCTATCCATCTAGCCACTCCACCTTCCTACCCATCTACCTACCTGTCCTTGTCTCCCCATCCATTTACCTCTTTTCCATCCAGCCATCCACCACCTATCTGTCCTCCAGCCCATCCACTCATCATTTTTCTGTCCCAACCACCTACCCAAGTGTCTTCCTATACATTTGTTAATTGACCCACTGCCTCATTCAGCCCTCCCATGGGTCTGGCATGTGGCCAAGCTCTCTAGCGAGGACAGACTAAGAGGATGTGGTCCATCCCTACCCTGTGGGGAGCTCAGGTCTGTGAGGAGAGGAAGCTGTGAAACCGTGTAGTTTCATGTGGTCTGAGGACTTCTTGTGCCTTGTGAAGGGACACAGAGAGTCCCTCACTGCCTGCTGGCTCAACCCATTGCTTGCCTTTTCCCTCTCTGGACTTAGCTTCTACCTCACAGCCTCCATCCTGTAACCCAGGGTCTCATCAGCCAGGGATTCGAAGAAGTGAGGGGCAGCTCTACTGGGAGGAGGAAAATCCCTGGCTCTTCCAGAGGCCGACTGCCCAATTGCTGTCTCTTGGGTGTGTCAGGTGCAAAGAAGACTGTCATGTGGCAGGAGCAGGGGCACAAGGGCCTCAGGTGTGTCAGAACTCCCAAGCACAGAGAGGCTGCAGGTGTGTGCTGGGGTTATAGGTGCTGAGATGCTTCGGGGACATTTAGGGTGGAGCCTCAAATGAGTGATAGGTCCTGGGATATTGGGGGCCAAGGGTGAGCACTGGGGCCGCAGGTGGATTTAGAACAAAAGCCCCAGGTGAGTGATAGGTCCCAGGGCAGTAGGGGATGCAGGTGTGTGCTGGGCCTCAGGTGTATTTAGGGTGAAGTCGCAGGTAAGTGACAGGCCTTGGGGCAATGGGGGCCATGGCATATGGGATAGTGACAGCCCCCTCCTGTCTCTACAGGAGACAAGCAGCCCAAGAAACAGGAGAAAAAGCCAGTGACGGTGTCGCCAGAGTTTGTGGAGGAGGCTCTGTGCGCCTGCGAGGAGCACCTTAACAACCTGGCCCACGTGGACGTTGACAAGGACATGGAGGCTCCGCTCTACCTGAGCCCTGAGGGCTGGTCCCTCTTCCTCCAGCGCTACTATCAAGTGGTCCAGTGAGTACCTCTGCAGCCCTGGCCACGGGGCATGGCAGGTGCCCCTTGCTCTCGGGCAGCTTCCATGTTCTGAGCTGATGCTCAGGGACAGACCGTCTCTGTCGAGTGCTGCCCCCATCTCTCTCCAAGCCTCCCCGTTTCGTTCACCCTCCTGTTCTCCTTCTTCAGAACCCTCAAGAGCTCCCACTGCCTTCATAATAGGATCCAAACCACTCTTCCCAGATCTTGACATAGCATCGTGACTAAGATCATGGCTGTGCTGTCAGATAGACCTGAGTCTGCCTTTGCCGCTTCCAAGCTCTGTGACCTTGGGAACATCACTAATCTTTCTGAGCTTTGCTTTTCTCAAATGTAAAATTGGTTTAAAAATAATGTCTGCCTGAAAGGTAGGATTAGACAGGATAATTTGTATGATGTTCTCAGCACTGACTCATAGAATTCACTCACAAAGTAAGACTCTATTAAGTCATTTAGATTTTATGCTGCAGGCCAACGTTTCCCAAAGTGTATTACACAGGATGCTAGTACTACAGGCTGTAAATAGAGTTTATGAAAAAAGGGCTTTTGTGGTCCATCACATTTGGAAAACATTGGGTTAAACAAAGTTAGCTAAAATAGGTTTCCTTGATGCAGGACTTTTCAGAACCTACTGGTGGTATAAACCTCCAAGAGAGATAGAGTGTGCAGTATATCCTGTACTTAACGTGACCCCAGCCCCCTGCCCCAAGCATCCTGAGCGGTTGCGTTTGCAGAACACACTCCAGGGAAAGGTTCTTGAGCAGAGCAAAGGAGTATTGAGATGGACCTGGAGCTGTTGTAGGGAGACTCCGTTCAACAGAGTGTGTGGGAGAGACTGAACGGAGGAGGGCCCTGAAGGCAGGCGCACACTCAGCATTTACCAAGCTCCTCCTATGTGCCAGGAGTTGTGCCAGGCTCCAGAAATGAAACGAAGTCCCTGCCCTCAGGGGCACACAGCAGTAAGCTGGAGGGAGTACCAAGGGCCTCAGCTGGCATGATGTTAGAATAGAAAGGAACAGACAGATTTAATGATTGATGGGGAGACTGAAGAACTAATAAATGAACTTTGGACGAATGACTTACCAAGCAAACCCACATCATTGATGAATAATTCATTTGTATCTTTTTTTAAACATCAGGAAACAAAAATTAGGTGACCCCATACTTTCCCCTCACCTGCCAGAAAACATGAAGCCACCCTTCTTAAATTAAGTATTATTAGGACTGAGTTAGAACAGTAGGTGGAAAGAATGTCACTCCTCTGCATTTCTCGATGTGGGGTAAGTTGGGGGCTGGAGGAACCTCTCAAAAGTCAGGATTACATAAAATATTACATCATATAACATTGCCTTGAATTGTTCAATACAGATCATTAGCTTTTATTAATCTATTCAGTATTTACTGCTGCTTCTCAACTTTTTAAAAAAATAAATCCATGACGCACCAGCCAGGCTTTTTTTTTTTCCCCCTGCTCCCCCCACCAACCAGGCTTTTATCAAGGTTCACTTTCCACAGAAACACTTTTTTTTGTTGTTAAATATAAAATCATATTGTCATGTTGAATATACTTTTTCAAGTTGCACGTGCCCCTGCCACCACCATGTGACACTTTCCTGGGCCAAATCACAGATTTGCTCAGCAGATTCTTTATGCCATGACCACAGAAAAGTTTCCAGCAAACCTTGTGGAAATAGAAGAGTCAGGACTTACGTGTGAATAAGAGGCCTTGCCAAGCTCCCTCCATCTGACTGTCCCCGTTCCTGGCACTGCCCAGCTGCTGCTGCTGTTCCTGCTTTAGCAACAGATAAGTCCTCCGTGGCTGGAGACATTCAAGAGGCTAAGATGTTAAAGAGATGTTACCGTCTAGTGGAGGCTTCCTTTGTATTCATTCAGAAGAAAACAAATGGGAGAGTTTGGATGAGGCTACCATCTGGGGTATTTTGTGACTTGGTTTAGCTGAGGACATTTTGTGTCCTGTAGGGAACAGGTCCCTCTTTGTCCATGAACCCTTGTCAGTACAGCCCAGTTGCTGAGGCCAGCTCCTGCCAGAGGACTTACTTATCCAACCAGTCATTCCGTTAACAGACTTTCAGGGAGCGCCTAATAAGTGCCGGGTACTGCTTGGGGTTGGGACTACAACAGAGAATAACAACTACAAAAAATGTTCCTGCTCTCATAAAGCTTACGTTCCAGTGAGCGGAGACAGGCAATAACCAAATCAGTCTGGGTGTCAGGTGGTAAGTGATGGGAAGAGAAATAAATCAAGGAGATGTGTGATACAGATGTGCTAGAAAAGAATTAGACTAGGAAGGGGCCCACCTATCAACCAGTATTAGGTTCTGATTAGGAGGGGAATGAACCCCCAAAAGCACCTGTGGATGGAAGAATCAGGAAGAGTGGAGTTTGCATCCTGCCACTTAACTCAGTGTGTGGCCTTGGGCAAATCCCTTAACTCTCCAACCTTTAGTTTATACTTCTCTAAAATGGGACCAGTAACATTTCCCTGGAGATGGATTAGTGATAATATAGGTAAAGCCCTTGGCACAGTGCCTGGCACATAGTGGTGCCTCATCATTTGATGCTGGTATGATTAAATTCTATCAAAGGCAGTTTTAATGTAATAGAAAGGGAGGTGGCAGAAGGTGGAGTGTTGGAGTGAGGGGGGTGCAGCAGGTAGAATGTCCCCATCCTCTCCCATTCCAGCAGTCTGGGTGATGCCCTGGGCAGGGTGGATTTGGGGGACACCCTGAGCGTGGGGCTGGAGGTTTGGGAGAGACCTATCTGGATCTCTAGGGGAAGGGCGTGACCAAAGCTGGTTGGACCATGGCCAGGGGGCTTTTGTCTCCCCTTGCCTTGTTCACCAGGATGCCCCCAGGCCCAGCCCTGCCCAAGTCCCATCATCTCCCCACAGCGAGGGGGCAGAACTCAGGTACCTCGACACTCAGGTCCAGCGCTGTGAGGACATCCTGCAGCAGCTGCGGGCAGTGGTGCCCCAGATGGACATGGAAGGAGATCGCAACATCTGGATCGTGAAGCCGGGAGCCAAGTCCCGTGGACGAGGTGTGGCTCAGCCCCTACTTCCTGTACCAGCACCCTACACCCTCCCCAGCTAGAGGCCAGGGAAGTTAAATAGCACAGGTTCTGTTGGAGCCAAACTACCTAGGTTCGAACCCCAGCTCTGCTACTTATATGCTGTGTGACCTTGAGCAAGTTACATCACTTCTCTGAACCTCAGTTCCCTCATCTGTTGAGGATTAAACGAGGTAGTACATCTACCACTCAGCATGGTGCCTGGCACAGTAGCCACCCCGTCAATGCTGGCTGCTGTGATGATGATGCCAGCACCTCCTCTCCTGCCCTGTGGGTTTAGGTTAATGCTTTAGGCAGGTCTGGTGATACTCACATGCAGTTGCTTGTCATCGAAGGGCTCTCATATTTGACCAGTGCATCCTTGTGAGGGTATAGTACAGGGGTTAAGGGTATGGGTGCTGGGAGCGAGACTTCCTGGATTCAAACCCCAGCTCTGCCTCCTAATATCCATAAGACCTGGGGCAGGTTAGTTAACCTCTTCCTTGCCTCATTTTCATCATTGTTAAGATGAAGCCAATAAAGCCTACCTGAGAGGATTACATGAGAATCGTATATGGAAAGTGCTTAGATCCTGTGCTTTTACAGAGTACCTGCTATGTAATAACAGCTATTATTCTCAGCTATTATTCTGACTGCTCAGCATGAATGGAATTTGAACAGGGCAGCCAGCAAGCTGGGATGGTGCATTAGCCCAGCCTTTAAAAGATGGTTAAGGACTTCCGAGATGTAAAAAACAGACTTCTGGCAGCAGATCGCTCCATGTACTGCCTGCCCTTGGGTGAATTTGTTCATGTCCAAGTGAAGCTGTCGCAGCTCCACACACTATGGGACACTCCTGTTGGGATGCCTTTTCAAAACCAGCATCATAGTCTTTTCTTTTTCTACCTTGGAAATAGTTTTGTTGGTTTTTTCCAAGTATGAACATACGTATTTGTGATTTTTTAAAAAAAGATCAGACAGTACAGAAAAGTAGAAGGAAGCAAAGGCACCCTTGATTTCACTGAGGTAACTACAATTCACCTTGTGATGTGTTTCTTTCTATACTTTCTTCTATGCATGTGGAGAGTGTGTGCATGTTTTATTTTATTTTAAATAAGAGCATACTATTTGGTAGCTTCCTTTTTTCATTTATTATATCTTTCCATATCAGTGAGTATTACTCATTTATTTTTTGCACCTTTCTTTTTTCTTAACAGTAGATCTTGCAGATCACTCCATTGCAGTACATCTAGATCTGCTTTTCTTCCCTGCTTGTTTTTAGCTTATTATTATAGACACTTTTCAAACATACACAAAAGCAGAGAGAATAATACAATGAATCCCAAAGTATTTCAACATTTTCTCTCCATTTTTAGAAAAACTTAATTGAGATATGTATACAATATACTTCATTGAAAAGGGTATGCATTGTGAATATACAACTCAGTGAATTGTCACATAGTGAACACACTCGTGGAAACAGCACCCAGATCATGAAATACAACACTATCTGCACCCGAGAGAGCCCCCTCCCATGCCATCTCCAGGTCTCTACCTCCCCGCAATGGGAACCCCTATTCTGACTTACAATACCATAGATTAGTGTTGCCTGTTTTTGAATTTTATATAAAAGTACAGTATGTGCTTTCTTACCTCATTCTGTTTTACAGCTGCATAGTCTAAACTTGTTTAGATGTACTCTCATGGTCTTACCTAATCCTTTTCTGATGGATATTTAGATGGCCACCATTTTTTTTTCCTGTTTATTTGATTATTGATTGATGAACTGCTATTACAAGCAACACTGTGATGAATATCCTGTGCAGATATCTTAGTAGCCTTTCCATGTATTTCCTTAGGATAAATTCCTAAAAGTGAAATTGCTGGGTCAGAGGTTACGAACAGCCTCAATCTTTGGCTATACAAGACTTCATGTTATTGGGGATCTTAGTGATCATTCTGGCTATTTGAGAAAGGATCTGGCTTGGGAACCCAGCACAAGTTATTCTGTGCCATTGGCGGGCAATCAGACTGTTTGAGGGGCCAAACAATGAAGAAATGAGATTGATTTGTGTGTTTGTTTGCCTTGTGATTCTTACTGTAGACCCTTGAACAACGTGGGTTTGAACTGCGTGGGTCCACATATATGCGGATTTCTTTCACTATATACATACTTCAGTACTACATGATCTGTTGTTGGTTGAATCCATGGCTGTGGAACCACGGATACAGAGGGCCTACTGTAAAGTTATACGAGAATTTTTGACTGCTCGGAGGGTTGGCGCTCCTAATCCCTGTGTTGTTCAAGGGTCAACTGTATATATCAGCATTAAAATAACGCCTTATTAGCATGAGATACTTAACTTCACTCGTTATAAAACAGATAAAATTAAAATATCATTCTACCTAAGAGAATGGTAAAAATAAATCATCAACAGTGTTGATAGAATGTGGGCAAACACACAATCTCATACACTCTTACTGGGAGTACAAATTGGTAGAACATCTTTGTTCTATAAAGTGAAAAAATGCACATACCCTTTGAGCCAGCAAATCTATACCTAGGGATGTTTTCCACAGATAACTAGTAATAATGATATGAGTTAACATTTACTGAATGCTCACCAAGTGCCAAGCAGTGTTCCAATTCCTTAGCATGTTTAAGTGCATAGAATACTATGAAACTGAGGCACACTCAACTCTTCCATAACCTGGGAGCCTATCCAGAGGACCTGGAAGTAGCACTTGGCTGCCTCTGGGGAAGGAGATGTATTTTTTTAAATTGTATACCCTTTTGTACTGCCTACTTTTCAGTTCTGTTGTTTTATATTCCATTAGTTATTGTGAAAAACTAATCAAAGTCATTTATGCACGTGGTTTTTAAAAAAGCCCAATACTGTTTGAATTGTTATCCGTGCATATATTCCTTTTCATCAGATAAAACTGGTTAATTTTTTTTAAAACTTTAAATCCTTAGCAGATTCTCAGCTTTCCCAAAGGGAACAGGGAGAAGGGCAGGCTTACCCACTTGGGCCTATCAAGTCCTTTGGGGGTGAGAGCTTATGATGAGCTCTCCATGGTCTCCTGGCCCATCTCCCAGCCCAAGCCTGGCCTGATCCCTGACCACCCTGTTTCCCCCGAAGGCATCATGTGCATGGACCACCTGGAGGAGATGCTGAAGCTGGTGGACGGCAATCCCATGGTGATGAAGGACGGCAAGTGGGTGGTGCAGAAGTATATTGAGCAGCCCCTGCTCATCTTTGGCACCAAGTTTGATCTGAGACAGTGGTTCCTGGTGACCGACTGGAACCCACTTACTGTGTGGTTCTATCGCGACAGCTACATCCGCTTCTCTACACAGCCCTTCTCCTTGAAGAACCTGGACAAGTGAGCCTCCCCCAGAACCCTCACTCCCATGAGCTCCCAGTCTAGCTGGGGAGCTGGCAAGGAGCAGCGATTCCAGGGCAATGTGGGGCTCCAAACACACTCTGCAGGCAGGCAGGCCTCTATCCATCCAGCCACCTGTGTGTACCCTGTGCCATTCAGTGTTCTAGGCACGTGGGACACAGCAGTGAACAAAACAAGCCCAGCCCTCAAGAGTTCATATTCCAGCAGGGAGAAACAGACAAGCCATGAACATAATCAGTAAAATCATCTAATGGGTTAAAAGTGATATGTGTTATGGAAGAAAGGATGTAGAGCGGGGTAAAGGGGGATCAGGAGAAATGCGAGAGGAGAGAGGCAGGTTGCAGCGTTCATTTCGGGGGAGAGGAAGCCTGTTGAGCCCTGGGTTCAAATTCCGTCTCTGAAGCTTCCAAGCTCTGTGACTTGGGTCAGGTGAAACCTATCAGTATTTAAGCTTCCGTTGCCACATCTGAAGAATGGAGGCAGTAATATGGAGCTCATAGCTGTTGGCTACTGAGTGCTCTGTATGTGACGATTGCTAAGCACTTCGTGTATGTTATCTCAGTCCTCCATGAAAACCTGGTGAAGTAGGTACTGTTACTACCCCCATTTTACAGATGTTGAAAGGAGCCCATGGGTTAAATGACTTATGTAAGGTCTTCCCAGTCAGCGATGAAGACAGAACTTGAACACATGTCTTGGTGACCACGGGGCCCGTACTCTTAACCACCTTCTTATCTTCCAGGCACTGGGAGGGTTAACTGACACTGTCACAAAGCACTTAACACTGTGGCCCCTGTAGTTAGCGCCCTCAGAGAGGTCCTGAGCGAAGACTGGTAGTGGCCCTAGAAGAATGTGATGAGGCCTTTGTCCCCTCAAGCTGAGCGGCCCAGAGCGCGTGGGGCTGGTTTCGGGGTTTGCCTGCCCTCCCCGCGTTTGGGTGGGAGGGGCACAGGGAGCCAGCCCTCAGCTCTCTGCGCTCTGTCCCAGCGCCGTGCACCTGTGCAACAACTCCATCCAGAAGCACCTGGAGAATTCGTGCCGCCGACACCCACTGCTGCCCTCAGACAACATGTGGTCCAGCCAGAAGTTCCAGGCCCACCTGCAGGAGATGGGGGCCCCGAACGCCTGGTCCACCGTCATCGTGCCTGGCATGAAGGCTGCGGTGATCCACGCCCTGCAGACCTCCCAGGACACCGTGCAGTGTCGGAAGGCCAGCTTCGAGCTCTATGGCGCCGACTTTGTGTTCGGTGAGGACTTCCAGCCCTGGCTGATCGAGATCAACGCCAGCCCCACCATGGCACCCTCCACGGCTGTCACCGCCCGGCTCTGTGCCGGCGTGCAGGCCGACACCCTGCGCGTGGTCATCGACCGGCGGCTGGACCGCAGCTGTGACACGGGGGCCTTCGAGCTCATCTACAAACAGGTGAGGTGGCCAGGCCCAGGCAGCACCCGGGGAGGCCTTCCCATAGTGGAGCTCAGGGCTTTGCGGTCACATAAACCCAGCTCAAGTCCTGGTCCTGCCACAGTGACTGGGTACAGCCACTTCACCCCCTTGAGCCTCCATTTCCCCATCTGTAAGATGGACATGCTATAACCATCTTTCTCCTGGGTTTTGGGAGATGAAATGAGTTAACGTGTGGGTAATATTTCTAGAGAGGCCAGTAGCATACTGTTAAAAGCATAGACTCTGAAACCTCCCTGGGTTCAAATCCTGGCTCAAATTCCTAACCTCTAGGGGTCGCAGTTTCCTTATTTGTAGAGCGGGAATGAAAATGGTACCTACGTCGTAAGATTGTGAAAATTAAACGAGCTGATACAGGTAAAGCACTTTAGAGGTGCCTGGCACATAGTAAATGCTACAGAGGTTTTAGCTATTGTTAGTACCTAGTAAGGTTGTTAGGTGTTTTATGATAAATGCCATCACTGTAAAGTGCCTCACATAAAGTGCCTCCACAGTCAATTTGTGGAGGCTGCTATTATTATTGTTATGTTATTATTGTTGTTGTTGTTATTTATTTTACCTTGTTCCAAAAAGAGATTTGAGTCCACTTATTGGAATAAGATTTTTAAAAGTCAGAAAACTGATTTCAAGGGTTTCTGAACACTGCAAATAATTTCCTGTGGTTATTAAATTAAATATCCTAATCCTTCTGATTAGGATTAGGATTCCATCAAAGTTTGGCCACAGGGAGAGGATGTGCTGATCGTATAACCCAAGTGTCCTGGTCTTTGTCAGTTACTGATTGTATCTTAAATTAATACGTTGGCATTTTGGCTTCAAAAAATGTAAATGAGGAAACATAAGGGCAGGAAAATAAGATAAAGCAAAGGGGAAGAGAAAGTTTTAACTTAGTGGTTCCCAAATGCTGATCACAGGCCAGAATCTCCTGGAAAGCTTTCCAAAGGTACTGTTGTCAGGAAGCCCCACCCCCAGAGGTTGACCCGAAATGACTGGTTTAGGGACTATGCATCTGCATTTTTCAAATATCCTAGTTATTCCCAAAATCTCTTATAGCCAAGTCTTTTTGTTTTGGTTTTGTAAACCAACATGTAATCAAGATTCACACTTTGCATTGGTTGTTTTGTCTCTTTCATTTCCTTTCTTTTCTTTTCTTTTCTTTTTTTTTTTTTTAAATAGATACTCCCACTCAGAAAGGAGAGGCAGGGTGGGAAGTACATAGGAATCATTAGTCCATAGCAATTGTGAAATCCACCCTGGCACTTAATTCTCCTTTTGCTCTTAGGACCCATTATTACTTCCTAGGAGTTCCCTGTGTCTCTTGCTTCCATCCATTGGGAAGTCTGTTCAGCCTTGAGCCATCCTCCCTCTTCTGTGATCATGCTCGGTAGTTCTTAGTCTGTTACCTGCTCCAAGAATTTTGGGGCTACAGAAGCCTCTTTCATTTCATATTGCATCTGTCCGTTTCAGTCCAAGTTGATATTTTTAAAAGCCTTGTGGGTTTCTTGTATATCAACTTATAACCCATTTTATTGCACAAAGGCCATGTCCACAGATCTTAGAGAGAAACTCTTCTCTCTTCCATGAGGCTGATGTAGGACAACAGCCCTCAAAATTATAGAAGCCCAACTGTTAACAGAGAGGGCCTGCAACCCTGTCTTTTAACTCAAAATGTGTTAAAGACTTAATCATAAGACCTACAGGTGTACACTTGGGGTGCTGAAAAGACCTGTAGCTGCTTTAAAGGACCTATTAGGCATGGCTTAGATTTCTCTGAAGTTTTGTTTTGTTTTTAGATATCATTGACATACAACATTGTTAGTTTCAGATGTACAACATAATATTTGTATATATTGTGAAATGATCACCACAGTAAGTCTAGTTAACAACTATCACCACAGTTACAAATTTTTTTTCCTTGCATTTACTTTCTCAGCAACTTTCAAGTATACAATACAGCATTATTAACTATAGTCACCATTCTGTACCTTACATGACTTATTTATTTTGTAACTGAAAGTTTGTAACTTTTTATCCCCTTCACCCATTTTGCCCACCCACCAACTATCTGTTCTCTGTATCAGTGAGTTCAGTTTGTTTTTGATTTTAGATTCCACATATAATTGAAATTATATGGTGTTTGTCTTTTTCTGTCTGACTTATTTCACTTAGTATAATGCCCTCAAGGTCTATCCACATTGTCACAAATGGCAAGATTTTCTTCTTTTTATTTATTTATTTTTTGGGGCCACGCCATGCTGCATGTGCGATCATAGTTCCCTGACCAGGGATCGAACCCATGCCCCCTTGAAGTGGTAGCGCAGAGCCTTAAACCACTGGACTGCCAGGGAAGTCCTGAGATTTTCTTCTTTTTAATGGCTGAGTAATATTCCGTTGTATATTTATATATACCACATTTTCTTTGTCTACTCATCCATGAGTGGATGCTTAGGTTGCTTCTATGTGTTGGTTATTGTAAATAATGCTGCCATGAACATGGGCTTGCAGCTATCTTTTCAAGTTAAGTGTTTTCATTTCCTTCAGGTAAATACCCAGAAGTGGAATTGCTGGATCATATGGTAGTTTTATGTTTAACTTTTCAAGAAATCTCCATACTGTTTTCCATAGTGCCTGTAGCGATTTACATTCCCACCAACCATGCACAAGGGTTCCCTTTTCTTTACATCCTCGCCAACACTTGTAATTTTTTGTCTTTTGGATGATAGCCATTCTAACAGGTGTAAGATGATATCTCATTGTGGCTTTGATTTGCATTTCCCTGATGATTAGTGGTGTTGAGCACCGTTTCATGTACCTGTTGGCCATCTGTATGTCTTCTTTTGAAAAATGTCTATTCAGATCCTCTGCCCGTTTTCTAATCAGACTGTCTTCATATATTTTGGGGACTTCCCTGGTGGTCCAGTGGTTAAGACTCCGCGCTTCCATTGCAGGGGGCGTGGGTTAGATGCCTGGTCGGGGAACTAAGTACCCGCATGCCACATAGTGCCGCCCAAAAAAAAAAAAAAAAAGATTGTCTTTGTATGTTTGGATATAAACCTCTTACAAATGATTTACAAACATTTTCTCCCATTTGGTAGGTTGTCTTTTTTTTTTTTAATTTTATTTAATTTATTTTTTTATACAGCAGGTTCTTATTAGTTATCCATTTTATGCATATTAGTGTATATATGTCAATCCCAACCTCCCAGTTCATCCCACCACCACCACCACCACCACCACTCCGCCGCTTTCCCCCCTTGGTGTCCATACATTTGTTCGCTACATCTGTGTCTCAACTTCTGCCCTGCAAACTGGTTCATCTATACCATTTTTCTAGGTTCCACATACATGCGTTAATATACGATATTTGTTTTTCTCTTTCTGACTTACCTCACTCCGTATGACAGTCTCTAGATCCATCCACGTCTCTACAAATGACCCAATTTCGTTCTTTTTTATGGCTGAGTAATATTCCATTGTATATATGTACCACATCTTCTTTATCCATTCGTCTGTCGATGGACACTTAGGTTGCTTCCATGACCTGGCTATTGTAAATAGTGCTGCAATGAACATTGGGGTGCATGTGTCTTTTCGAATTATGGTTTTCTCTGGGTATATACCCAGTAGTGGGATTGCTGGATCATATGGTAATTCTATTTTTAGTTTTTTAAGGAACCTCCATACTGTTCTCCATAGGGGCTGTATCAACTTACATGCCTACCAACAGTGCAAGAGGGTTCCCTTTTCTCCACACCCTCTCCAGCATTTGTTGTTTGTAGATTTTCTGATGATGCCCATTCTAACTGGTGTGAGGTGATACCTCATTGTAGCTTTGATTTGCATTTCTCTAATAATTAGTGATGCTAAGCAGCTTTTCTTGTGCTTCTTGGCCATCTGTATGTCTTCTTTGGAGAAATGTCTATTTAGGTCTTCTGCCCATTTTTTGATTTGGTTGTTCATTTTTTTAATATTGAGCTGCATGAGTTGTATATATATTTTGGAGATTAATCCTTTGTCCATTGATTTCTTTGCAAGTATTTTCTCCCATTCTAAGGGTTGCCTTTTCGTCTTGTTTGTAGTTTCCTGTGCTGTGCAAAAGCTTTTAAGTTCCATTAGGTCCCATTTGTTTAATTGTGCTTTTATTTCCATTACTCTAAGAGGTGGATCAAAAAAGATCTTGCTGTGATTTATGTCAAAGAGTGTTCTTCCTATGTTTTCCTGTAAGAGTTTTAGAGTGTCCAGTCTTACATTTAGGTCTCTAATCCATTTTGAGTTTATTTTTGTGTATGGTGTTAGGGAGTGTTCTAATTTCATTCTTTTACATGTAGCTGTCCAGTTTTCTCAGCACCACTTGTTGAAGAGACTGTCTTTTCTCCATTGTATATCCTTGCCTCCTTTGTCATAGATTAGTTGACCATAGGTGCGTGGGTTTATCTCTGGGCTTTCTGTCCTGTTCCATTGATCTATATTTCTGTTTTTGTGCCAGTACCATATTGTCTTGATTACTGTAGCTTTGTAGTATAGCCTGAAGTCAGGCAGTCTGATTCCTCCAGCTCTGTTTTTTTCCCTCAAGACTGCTTTGGCTATTCAGGGTCTTTTGTGTCTCCATACAAATTTTAAGATTTTTTGTTCTAGTTCTATAAAAAATGCCATTGGTAATTTGATAGGGATTGCATTGAATGTGTAGATTGCTTTGGGTAGTATAGTCATTTTCACAATATTGATTCTTCCAATCCAAGAACATGGTATATCTCTCCATCTGTTTGTATCATCATTATTTCTTTCATCAGTGTCTTGTAGTTTTCTGCATACAGGTCTTTTGTCTCCCTAGGTAGGTTTATTCCTAGGTATTTTATTCTTTTTGTTGCAGTGGTAAATGGGAGTGTTTCCTTAATTTCTCTTTCAGATTTGTCATCATTAGTGTATAGGAATGCAAGAGATTTCTGTGCATTAATTTTGTATCTTGCAACTTTACCAAATTCATTGATTAGCTCTAGTAGTTTTCTGGTGGCATCTTTAGGATTCTCTATGTATAGTATCATGTCATCTGCAAACAGTGACAGTTTTACTTCTTCTTTTCCAATGTGTATTCCTTTTATTTCTTTTTCTTCTCTGATTGCTGTGGCTAGGACTTCCAAAAGTATGTTGAATAATAGTGGCGAGAGTGGACATCCTTGTCTTGTTCCTGATCTTAGAGGAAATGCTTTCAGTTTTTCACCATTGAGAATGATGTTTGCTGTGGGTTTGTTGTATATGGCCTTTATTATGTTGATGCAGTTTCCCTCTTTGCCCACTTTCTGGAGAGTTTTTATCATAAATGAGTGTTGAATTTTGTCAAAAGCTTTCTCTGTATCTATTGAGATGATCATATGGTTTTTCTTCTTCAATTTGTTAATATTGTGTATCACATTGATTGATTTGCATATATTGAAGAATCCTTGCATCCCTGGGATAAATCCCACTTGATCATGGTGTATGATCCTTTTAATGTGTTGCTGGATTCTGTTTGCTAGTATTTTGTTGAGGATTTTTGCATCTATATTCTTCAGTGATATTGGTCTGTAATTTTCTTTTTTTGTAGTATCTTTGTCTAGTTTTGGTATCAGGGTGATGGTAGCCTCATAGAATGAGTTTGGGAGTGTTCCTTCCTCTGCAATTTTTTGGAAGAGTTTGAGAAGGATGGGTGTTAGCTCTTCTCTAAATGTTTGATAGAATTCACCTGTGAAGCCATCTGGTCCTGGACTTTTTGTTTGTTGGAACATTTTTAATCACAGTTTCAATTTCCTTACTTGTGATTGGTCTGTTCATATTTTCTGTTTCCTCCTGGTTCAGTCTTGGAAGGTTATACCCTTCTAAGAATTTGTCCATTTCTTCCAGGTTGTCCATTTTATTGGCATAGAGTTGCTTGTAGTAGTCTCTTAGGATGCTTTGTATTTCTGTGGTGTCTTTTGTAACGTCTCTTTTTTCATTTCTAATTTTATTGATTTGAGTCCTCTCCCTCTTTTTCTTGATGAGTCTGGCTAATGGTTTATCAATTTTATCTTCTCAAAGAACCAGCTTTTAGTTTTATTGATCTTTCTATTGTTTTCTTTGTTTCTATTTCATTTATTTCTGCTCTGATCTTTATGATTTCTTTCCTTCTACTGACTTTGGGTTTTGTTCTTCTTTCTCTAGTTCCTTTAGGTGTAAGGTTACCTTGTTTATTTGAGATTTTTCTTGTTTCTTGAGGTAGGCTTGTATTGCTATAAACTTCCCTCTTAGAACTGCTTTTGCTGCATCCCATAGGTTTTGGATCATCGTGTTTTCATTGTCATTTGTCACTAGGTATTTTTTGATTTCCTCTTTGATTTCTTCAGTGAACTCTTGGTTATTTAGTAACGTATTCTTTAGCTTCCATGTGTTTGTGTTTTTTATGTTTTTTCCCTGTAATTGATTTCTAATCTCATAGCGTTGTGGTCAGAAATGATGCTTGATATGATTTCAATTTTCTTAAATTTACTGAGGCTTGATTTGTGACCCAAGATGTGATCTATCCTGGAGAATGTTTCATGTACACTTGAGTAGAAAGTGTAATCTGCTGTTTTGGTATGGAATGTCCTATAAATATCAATTAAATCTGTCTGGTCTATTGTGTCATTTAAAGCTTGTGTTCCCTTATTAATTTTCTGTTTGGATGATCTGTCCATTGGTATAAATGAGATGTTAAAGTCCCCTACTATTATTGTGCTACTGTTGATTTCTTCTTTTATAGCTGTTAGCACTATAGCTGTTGCCTTATGTATGGAGGTGTTCCTGTGTTGGGTGCATATATATTTATAATTGTTATATCTTCTTCTTGGATTGATCCCTTGATCATTATGTAGTGTCCTTCCTTGTCTCTTGTAACATTCTTTATTTTAAAGTCTATTTTATGTGATATGAGTATTGCTACTCCAGCTTTCTTTTGATTTCCATTTGCATAGAATATCTTTTTCCATCCCCTTATTTTCAGTCTGTATGTGTCCCTAGGTCTGAAGTGGGTCTCTTGTAGACAGCATATCTATGGGTCTTGTTTTTGTATCCATTCAGCGAGCCTGTATCTTTTGGTTGGAGCATTTAATCCATTCACGTTTAAGGTAATTATAGGTATGTATGTCCCTGTTACCATTTTCTTAATTGTTATGGGTTTGTTTTTGTAGGTCATTTTCTTCTCCTGTGTTTCCCACTTAGAGAAGTTCCTTTAGCATTTGTTGTAGAGCTGGTTTGGTGGTGCTGAATTCTCTTAGCTTTTGCTTGTCTGTAAAGCTTTTGATTTCTCTGTCAAATGTGAATGAGATCCTTGCCAGGTAGAGTAATCTTGGTTGTAGGTTCTTCCCTTTCATCACTTTAAGTATATCGTGCCACTCCCTTCTGGCTTGTAGAGTTTCTGCCGAGAAATCAGCTGTTAACCTTATGGGAGTTCCCTTGTATGTTGTCATTTTTTTCCTTGTTGCTTTCAATAACTTTTCTTTGTCTTTCATTTTTGTCAGTTTGATTACTATGTGTCATGGCGTGTTTCTCCTTGGGTTTATCCTGCCTGGGACTCTCTGTGCTTCCTGGACTTGGGTGGCTATTTCCTTTCCCATGTTAGGGAAGTTTTCAACTATAATCTCTTCAAATATTTTCTCGGGTCCTTTCTCTCTCTCTCTTCTCCTTCTGGGACCCCTATCATGTGAATGTTGTTGTGTTTAATGTTGTCCCAGAGGTCTCTTAGGCTGTCTTCATTTCTTTTCATTCTTTTTTCTTTATTCTGTTCCACGGCAGTGAATTCCACCATTCTGTCTTCCAGGTCACTTATCCGTTCTTCTATCTCAGTTATTCTGCTATTGATTCCTTCTAGTGGATTTTTCATTTCAGTTATTGTACTGTTCATCTCTGTTTTTTTGTTCTTTAATTCTTCTAGGTCTTTGTTAAACATTTCTTGCATCTTCTCAATCTTTGCCTCCATTCTTTTTCCGAGGTCCTGGATTATCTTCACTATCATTATTCTGAATTCTTTTTCTGGAAGGCTGCCTATCTCCACTTCATTTAGTTGTTTTTCTAGGGTTTTATCTTGTTCCTTCATCTGGTACATAGCCCTCTGCCTTTTCATCTTGTCTATCTCTCTGTGAATGTGGTTTTTGTTCCACAGGCTGCAGGATTGTAGTTCTTCTTGCTTCTGCTGTCTGCCCTCTGGTAGACGAGGCTATCTGTGAGGCTTGTGCAAGTTTCCTGATGGGAGGGACTGGTGGTGGGTAGAGCTGGGTGTTGCTCTGGTGGGCAGAGCTCAGTAAAACTTTAATCCGCTTGTCTGCTGATGGGTGGGGTGGGTTCCCTCCCTGTTGGTTGTTTGGCCTGAGGCCACCCAGCACTGGATCCTACCCAGCTCTTTGGTGGGGCTAATGGTGGACTCTGGGAGTGCTCATGCCAAGGAGTACTTCTCAGAACTTCTGCTGCCAGTGTCCTTGTCCTCATGGTGAGCCACACCCTCCCCCCGCCTCTGCAGGAGACCCTTCAACACTAGCAGGTATGTCTGCTTCAGTCTCCTGTGGGGCCACTGCTCCCTCCCCTGGGTCCTGATGTGCACACTACTTTGTGTGTGCCCTCCAATAGTGGAGTCTCTGTTTCCCCCAGTCCTGTCGAAGTCCTGCAATCAAATCCCGCTAGCCTTCAACATCTGATTCTCTAGGAATTCCTCCTCCCATTGCCAGACCGCCAGGTTGGGAAGCCTGACGTGGGGCTCAGAACCTTCACTCCAGTGGGTGGACTTCTGTGGTATAAGTGTTCTCTAGTCTGTGAGTCACCTACCCAGCAGTTATGGGATTTGATTTTATTGTGATTGTGCCCCTCTTGCCATCTCATTGTGGCTTCTACTTTGTCTTTGGATGTGGGGTATCTTTTTTGGTGAGTTCCAGTGTCTTCCTGTCGATGATTGTTCAGCAGTTAGTTATGATTCCGGTTCTCTCGCAAGAGGGAGTGAGCGCACGTCCTTCTACTCCGCCATCTTGAACCAATCTGGTAGGTTGTCTTTTGATTTTGTTGATGATTTCCTTCACTGTGCAGAAGCTTTTTAGTTTATTTATTTTTGCGTTTGTTGCCTTTGCTTTTGGTGTCAAATCCAAAAAATCATTGCCAAGACTGATGTGAAGGAACTTCCTGCCTGTTTTCTTCTAGGAGTTTTATGGTTTAAGGTCTTATGTTCAAGTCTTTAATCCATTTGAGTTGATTTTTCTGTATGGTGTAAGATAGTGGTCCAGTTTTATTCTTTTGCATGTGGCTGTCCAGTTTTCCTGACACTATTTATTAAAGAGACTGTATATTCTTGAATCCTTTGTCATTAATTGACCACATAAGTGTGGTTTTATTTCTGGGCTTTTAATTCTGTTCTGTTCTGCGTGTCTGTTTTTATGCCAGTATCATACTATTTAGATCACTATAGCTTTGTAATATGGTTTGAAATCAGGAAGTGTGATGCCTCCAGCTTTGTTCTTTCTCAAGATTTCTTTGACTATTCAGGGTCTTATGTGGTTCCATACATATTTGGTGATTGATTTTTCTATTTTTGTGAAAAATAGCATTGGAATTTTGATAGGGATTGCACTGAATCTGTAGATTCCTTTGGGTGATATAGACATTTTAATAATATTAATTCTTCCAATTCATGAGTACAGAATATCTTTCCATTTATTTGTGTCATCTTCAATTTCTTTCTTCAGTGTCTTACAGTTTTCAGTGTACAGGTCTTTCACCTCCTTGGTTAAATTTATTCCTAGGTATTTTATTCTCTTTCATGTTCTTTAATCTCTTATAATCTAGAACAGCCCCAGTGCTTTTTTTCACATATTTGGATCTTTTGAAGGCACCAGGCTGGTTGTTTTACGGAACTGTCCCACATTCTGGATTTATCTGATTGTTTCCTCATGGTGGTATTTAACTTGTTCATCTGTTATCTGAATGTCCTATAAAGCAAAAGTTAGGTCACCCAGCTTGATGAAGTTCAGATTACACATTTTTGGCAAGTATACTTGAGAGGTGATGCTGGATACCTCATACAGCATCACAAGGCACACATTGTCGGAGTATCTCATGATTAGTGATGCTAAGTCTGACCATGGCTTTAAGGTCTTGGCTACTAGATCTCTCCATTGTAAGTTGCATCCTCCCCTTTGCAATGATCAGTTTCTTTGTAGGGTGATCATTTGGTAGTGTGCAGATGACACATTTTCCTGTCATCCTTTTCACCTACTTGTTTTGATATCTAGTTTTGATCCTTACCTATTGTATTAGAGTTGCAAAATGGTAAATTGCTAATCCTATCATTCCTTCTACATTTATTAGCTGAGATTTTTCCATAAAGTTGAGCTTTGCCTCATCAACTGGGCTTTCCTTGAGCTCTGATATCTGTATTTTTTTTTTTATTGAAGTATAGTTGATTTACAATGTTGTGCTAACTTCTGCTCTACAGCAAAGTGATTCAGTTATACATATAGATATATTCTTTTTCATATTCTTTTCTTTATGGTTTATCCCAGGATATTGAATGTAGTTCCCTGTGCTATATACAGTAGGACCTTGATATCTGTATTTTTAAGAAGCTCTGAGTGACTGTTTAGATAGATTCTAATCAGGATCCTTTGATGACGCAGAAAACACCTCAAACTAGCTCCAGATTAAAAGGAGGGTTCCTAGGAACTTCCCTGGCCGTCCAGCGGTTAAGACCCTGTGCTTCCACGGCAAGGACCACGGGTTCACTCCCCGGTCGGGGAACTAAGATCCCGCATGCCATGCAGTGCGGCCAAAACATAATAATAATAAAAAATAATAAATGAAAAATAAAAGGAGATTCCTGGCAAGACACAGGGGGCTCTCCTGTGTCCAGCTGCAGGAAGTACAGCTTGGCTTAATGGGAATTGAAAGTGGTACAGGAGCTCCTTTCTTGGACTGTTTTCTCTGCCTCCGTCTGCATATTTGCTACTTCATGCTCTCCACAGAATGCCTTCTTTGAGGCTCTGCTTCCCCATGTCTTGGGTTCAGACAAGGATTTAGGCAGGCTCTAGGCCTCTTATCTGTCTGGGTGTCATAACTCATATGCTCTCAGCAGAGAATCTCGCTCACCTCAGGAAGCTGTCCATCGGCAGCGGCCTGTGGAGGAGAACACACATTCCAGCGGTGGCTGGGCAGTTTAGGAGAGCAAGGGGTTGGAGGGGTGCAGGTGGGGGCATGGCTAAGACTTCCCCACTCCTCTGGGTTACTCATCTCAGGGGCTCTGTGACCCTCTAGGTACTGATTCAGGCCTCCAGGGCCGGACCCCTTAAGAGACAGAGATGGGCTTTGCCTTTCTCAGCCCAGAAATGTCTCCTGACCAGGTGCCCCAGAAGTTAATTCCATCTACCTGTGCTCCGAGTCCTTCCAGGCCTAGGATTCCAGCAGCACTGTCTGAGCAGGCCTTGTCTCCTCTTCTTCCCCACAGCCTGCCGTGGAGGTGCCCCAGTATGTGGGTATCCGGCTTCTAGTAGAGGGCTCCACCATCAAGAAGCCCCTGGCGATGTGTCACCAGCAAACAGAAGTCCGCCCAGCCCTCCCTCACCTGCTGACCCAGCGAGGCTCTGGGGAAGGCAAGGACTCGGGAACCCTTACCCACAGGTCAGCTTCTAGGAAAGTTGCTGGGGCCAGGAGCCTGGGGCACACTGAGAAGCCAGACTCCACTGCCACCACCTCGGCCCCTGGAAAGGGGAAGAAAGGCAAGGCGAAAAGTGCCACAGCCCTGGTCCGCCCCAGTCTCCGGAAGTGGGACCCCCCAGCACGAGGATGGGCTGCATTTTCACCATGACCTTTGCTAGTGGGGACAGGCATCCCCACCCCTTGAACAGATTGCCGTTGAGTCTGAAGAACCCCCAGGCCCTGGGTAAGACCATTCCCCCAAAACACCCCAGGGTCTCAAGGCAATTTCTTCCTGCTCTCCAAGCCCCTCCTAACCACCTGGATTTGTCCCCACCCAAGAGCCACCGGTAGTAAGTAAAAGCCACCACTTACAAAGTATTTTTAAAAAACACACAACCAAATGAGTATCGTCCCCTCCAGAGTAGTCACTCAGCCAGGCAGCTGTGCTCGTTTCAGAGATGCCAGGACCCAGTCCCAGGTTGATCTCTCTCCAGAGCCCAAGCTTTTCCTGCTGCAGTATTCTGTCTTTGCCTCCATGCAAAGTCGCCTTGTGGAAAGGAACTAATATTTGTACAGCACTTAACAGTTTACACTGTGTTGATACCTGACCAGCTCCTTTAGTCCTCACAACCTAGTGAGGTAGGTGCTATTATCCCCATTTTCCAGCCGAGGTATCAGGAAGTTTAAGGAAGTTGCCCGAGGTTGCACAGCTCAGAAGGGGCAGAGCTGGGATGCAGACCCAGGTCTGTTGGACTCCAAACCCTGTGTTCTTCCCACGGCCTCTGGAGAAGGAACCAGGTGGGCTCCATCTGCCCTCACACACCCCAGCCGTCAGCTCCCCCTGCCTCCCCGCCCTCCACGCACACCTGGAGGGGCAGCTGGTCAGCCTGGGGCTCCCCAGGCCCTCACAGCCCATCACCACTTCCCCACCCCCCACAGCACGGCCCGGCTGCCTTCTCCCCGTGTGCTCCGACCCCAGGGGGGGGGCCTCAGACTGCAGCACAGCAGGCTGGTGGGCTCTGAGGCCCTGTCGACCACAGGCAAGGCCTTGATGACTCTACCTACTGCCAAGTTTTTGATTTCCCTCCCACCTAACCCTGAGCTCATGCTGGCACCCAACGCCCTGAAACCAAGAAAGGTGGGCCTCGAACGGTGACCCATACCCTGGTGGGCAATGCTGAGAACCGGGGTTAGGGCTGGAAGGGTACAGGTAGAGGGTAGTTCCCAGGCTGGCCTGAGCCCCAAGGGAAGGGCTTGTATCCCTCAGAACCCCCTTCTTGAACAGATTCCTGATCATCTCTCCCCTTCTCTCCTCCTTTCACACTGAGGCTCTTGCTCCCCAGCGCCTTCATGGTCCCCCACTTGGAAGTAACTTGTGGTCTCAACCCTTTGAAGTCAGAAATCTTCCTAGCACCCATAGGAAGATCAAGGCCAAAGGCAAGTTCAAGGCCAGACTCTGCGACAAACCCAAGGCTGAGACATGCCTCATGACGACACTGAGCCTTCCGGGACCCCTGCCCCTTATCCGTGCACACCAGGGTCTGGGGGCCATGAGGGACGTGTGGCTACAGAAGTCCTTGCTTCGATCGTCACTGCCCTTATCCTGGACGCAGCGCCAAGTAAAAAAGTAAATGAAGTATTTGAGGCTTGGCTCCTTTTCTGTTAGAGGGTGAAGAGAGAGTAGGGTGCGGCTCTGTACCCCAAGGTCCAGAACAAGAGCTAGAGGCCATCAGCAACTCCTCCACAAAGCAAGGCCCAGAGTTCCCACCCCGTGACAGACATGAGGCATCCTGTCCAGGGACTCCCCTGCCATCTCCGATCTCGGGGTGGGAGGATAAGTCTCATGTTACAGATGAGGAAACTGAGTCTGAACGAGGAGACACGGCTTGCCCAAGATCACGTGGCAGTGAGCAGAGGGCTGGGACACGTTACCACGACTGCTCAGCCCTGCGGGCCTCCCCAGTCCCCAAGCCCAGAGGAGGAGCTGGGCTGGCAGCAGAGTGACACCTAATGGGCACAAGATTTACAGAAGGAGACACAGCAGAGGAGTGGACCCAGCCCTTCCCCAGATGAAGTGGGTCTGTCCCTTCCTCTGCAAGGGGCCAAGGTCACCTAAAAAGGAAATACCCAATAAGCCACACCCATCTGAAAAAGTCTGGTATTTCTTAATTGTAATGGGTTGAACATTGGTATGTCTTCCTGGAACCTGTGAATATGACTTTATTTGGAAAAAAAGGTCTTTGTAGATGTAAGTACGTTAAAGATTTTGAGATGAGATCATCCTGGATTATCCAGATGGGGCCTAAATCCAATGACAAGTGTCCTTACAAGAGACAGAGGAGAAGACAAACGAGGAGAAGGCCATGTGGAGACAGGGGCAGAGACTGGTGTGATGCAGCCACAAGCCAGGAAGAGGCAAGGAAGGATTCTCACCTAGAACCTTCAGGGAGAGCACAGCCCTGCTGACACCTTGATTTTGGACTTCTGGCCTCCAGAACTGGGAGAGAATCCATTTCTGTTGTTTTAGGCCACTCAGGTTGTGGTAATTTGTTGCAGCAGCAGCCCTAGGAAACTAACACACTAGTCAAATGAAGATACACATATTCTGTATATTTATGAATCCATTCTTGCACAGCTGAACCAGGAGATGCGTACAAGCAGGCTCACAGCAGCACTGTGGTAACAGCTGACGACCTAAGTGTCCATTAACAGTCAGATGGATAGACTGCAAGCTCTGACATTCCAACTCCGCGCCGCACAACGGATGCATTTCACAGGGTGGAGCGAGAACAAGTCACAAAAGGATATATGCAGCACAATTCCATTCCAAGAGAAACTTCAGAAACAGGGCAAAATGAAATATATTGTTTAGGGATGCATGTACATGTGGTAAAACTCTGAAAAACAAACAAGAATTCTCCCAAGTCTGGGCAGTGGTTTCCAACCTTGACTGAACAACAGTACCCATTCCAGAGCTTTTTTTTTTTTTTTTAACTTTGGGTTTATTTTATTTATTTATTTATTTACTTATGGCTGTGTTGGGTCTTCGTTTCTGTGTAAGGGCTTTCTCTAGTTGTGGCAAGTGGGGGCCACTCTTCATCGCGGTGCACGGGCCTCTCACTATTGCGGCCTCTCTTGTTGTGGAGCACAGGCTCCAGACGCGCAGGCTCAGTAATTGTGGCTCACGGGACTAGTTGCTCCGCTGAATGTGGGATCTTCCCAGACCAGGGCTCGAACCCGTGTCCCCTGCATCGGCAGGCAGATTCTCAACCACTGCGCCACCAGGGAAGCCCCAGAGCTTTTAAGAAAGATCTGATGCCAGGGTCTCCATCCCAGACTGGTGAAACCAGTATCTTTGGGGTGCAGTCATGGGAGGCACGGGTGTTTTTTTTAAGCTTTCTGAGTGGGCAGGGTAGGGGGTTCTCATGTCGGGCCAGGGTTGAGAGCTGCTGTTGTCTAGGATAGGAGAAGGGATGCTTCTATTTTGTGCCGAGTGGTGGTTATGTGGGTGTCACCTTATGAGTTGTTCTTTAAATCACAGAGATGTTTTATGCACTCTGTATGTTTCATATATTTCACAGTTTTTTAAAGTGAAAGATCTAACATCTTCACTTAAATGAGTAGTCAAGTACATAGGGACAGACGACAGAACGGTGGCAACTGGGGCTGGGAGGGGTGGGGGATGGGAGTTAGTGTTTAATGGGGACAGAGTGTCAGTTTGGGAAGATGAGAAAGTTCTGGAGATGGATGGTGGTGATGGTTGCACAACAATGTGAATGTACTTAATGCCACTGAACTGGACACTTAAAAATGGTTAAGATGGTAAATTTTATTAGGTGTATTTTACCACAATTTTTTTAAAAACCTAACATTTTCTCTCAGCTAGAATTGGGCCAGAAACAGCCAAATATAAAGACCACATACTGAACTCAGCAGAAACCATGGTCCATGATAAACATTCTCTTTCTCAGCGAATCCTGAAAACGATACTATGAGGGTAGGTACTTTTATTATCTCAGGTCCAGAGAGGTGAAGTCATTTGCCCAACACCACACAGCAAGGGGCCTTAGGATGTGATCTTAAGTTTGTCCAACTACAGAGGATCTTACACTGTGGCCTTCTGCGTGTTGAGCACTGACCTCACTCTCCTCAGGCCTGACTGCAGCCCATCCGCCCTCCAGCCCCCACTGCTTTCCAGCGGGAACAGAAGGCCCAGAGGACTATTGGTAGTGGAGCCCCAGGCAATGCAGGGTCCTGGAGAAATAAGAGGGCAAAGGTGCCAGAAGCTTGATGGGTGGGTCCCTGGGCCTGGCACCTGGGAGGTAGAGACAATGCAGGTGGAGGTGCAGGGGCAGCTGGGCAGCCTGGGAGGGGGTCAGGTGGAGGCGGCTGAGGAGGGCTTCATCCAGGACCTGGGGTGGGAGAGACATGTCAGCATTCAGCCAGGTGAGCTCTAAGCAAAATGGGAGTGAGGCAAGTACTTCCTCCTCCCTCTGCGTCCGTGTTCTGCATGCCTCTCTACACGTACACACGTACACACTCAAACACACACACTACGGCAGAGACCAGCTAGGGGGTCACCGAATCAGTTTCCTGGGCATTCAGCGAAACTACATTCCCCAGCCCCTCCTGCAGGTTGGTGAGGCCGTGTGATTGAGCCCCACTGAACGCCACAGGAGTGTGAGCATGTATCCGCTTCCAGACCTGGCCCGAGAAAACCTCCCCCATGAACCTGCCCTGTCTCCTCCTCCGCTGGCTGGATAGCAACAACCTGGGTCCCTGAGTGACCCATGCTCGGAGCAAGCCCATCTCTACCCTACCGCCATTAATTGGGCTTAACACGGAAGGAAGTTATTGTGTTAAGGCTCTGGTACTTGAGGTTATTCTGTTAGAGCAGACAGAGTTGCCCAAATAGACACACACAACCTCTTTTACCCCTTATACCAAAAAGAACGGCAGACTTAGAAGGGCCTTTAGAAATCAGCCAGTTCGACTTCCTTATTGAACAGATGGGCAGAAAGAGACCCAAGAGAGGGGGTTTCACTTGCTCAGGGCCACAGAGCAAGATGGCTACAGGGAGCTTTGGAAACCCAAGCTGCATAGCTAATGTCTGGAGATGCTCTTCACCCCCATCCCCAGCCCACCCTAAAAGGCAGCCGGCAGGTGGGCTTGGGTACCTGTCTTTGGGGCCTGGTGCTCTCAGCAGGCAGCAGAAAGCGCTGGCCCAGAACAGTGGCCACACGGGCAGAGTGCGTGTGGTCCCCGAGCAGAGGGCAGAGCTGTAGTGCCATGTGCGCCTGTAGCTGGCTGGGAAACGCTAGAAGACAAGAGAGACAGGACAGATGGCAGGCAGCGGCTCTTTCTGTGTACCCGGTGTTGCCCTTCCCCTTTCCTTTGGGGAGATGCCACCCCCATTCTCAGATGGTGTGGTTTCAGAGAGGTGAATGCTACCACCCCTGCCACTCTGATTGACAGAGCTGTCAATCCACCGGCCCTGCGAGATTCGTCCATGAAGAGAGGCAACCCTGAATTTACTGTGAAGCTACTGGTAATGAAGAACGCTCTTTCCCGCTGGAGTGTGAGCCGGGGCTGCTGGAGCGCCTGCCATCTCTGCCCCCACGGGGAGAGCCTGTGGGAGGAAGAAGCCAGCAGGCAGGAGGCGAAAAGAAAGTGAGAAACAGCTTCCTGATGATGTCCTCCGAGCCTCCGGATGCAGCCAGGCCTGAACTTTCAGTTACCTGAGCCAATAACTTCCCCTTTTAGATTACACCAACTTGAACTGGTTTTGGGGAAACTTAAATGGTATGAAATTGTTCACATAAGTAAACTTATTAATCCTCCTGACAACCCTATAAGGTGGGTTCTATCATCATTCCCACCTTATAGACAGGAAAACCGAAGCTCAAAAAGAAGTGACTGGCCCACCATAAGCTGGGATTCAAACCCAGGAACTGTCCTCTGCTTTCACGTCTGGCAATATGCTGGACTGGATAATCTAAAAATTCACTTCTTATAAACCACTTAGAAACACTGGAAAACTTTAATGATCATCCTTCTAAATACACAGCTGGGCACACAGGAAAGTAAGGTCCCCCAGACGAAGATACAAAAGGAAAACAAATCCAGAGCACAGGAAAGGCAACATTTCACCTCTTCTAGAGTATTGCCAATCTTGGGATGCAGGGGGCCTGGGTTTAAGTAGCTACAAGGGGCCAGGGGTGAGGTCTTGGTGCCTAAATGAAATCTGAGAGGCTACATCTTCATTGACAGGATGGACCGGGAGAAAAAGCCAGCCACCAAGGAAGGGAGACAAGAACCTTAGGTCTGGATGAGGGGAAGCAAAAAGAATTCACAACCGTGAGCTGCTCTCACACAGGTTTGGGGCTCTAATCCCACTTGCATGAACTGTGAACTTCCAACTGAGACGTTAATATTTAGGTCCTGAAGCAGTGACATGGGGCACTCAGCAGAAGCAAAGGCAGAACCTCTCCTGAAGTCACCACCTCCAATGAGGCAATAAAGGATTTCCACTGATAAAGGCCCAGCTTAACCTGAATTCACAATCCTGAATCACAGAACAAGAAGGAAACAATCCACCAAGGGGAGAGAGTCTGCAGGAAACACAACAGGATTAGACCCTCAGAATCTCAGACAATGGAATTATAGAAACACAATATAAATATGTTTTAAATGACTAAAGACAAAAAAGAACAAGTAATATGAGAAAAAACCAGATACCTTATTTTTTAGAAGGCCATTTGTATTTGTAAAAGAACCAACTAAAAAAAAAAAAAAAACCAACTAGAACTTCTAGAAGTGAAAAATACAATCAATGGGTAGGTTAAACTGGCAGGTTAGATCCAGCGGAAGAGAAAATTTCTCAACTGGAAGGTAGATCTAAAGATTACCCAGAAAGCAGCAGAGATAAAGACATGAAAAATGTGAAAGAAAAGTTGAGACATAGCAGTAGAATGAGAAAGTCAGACGTCTATCAGGCATTCAAAAGGAAGGATGCAAGAGGCACATTTGAAAAGGGAACTTTCCAGGATGGATGAAATAGATTAATCTTCAGACTCAGGAAACACAGTGAATCCCAAGCAAGATAAACAAAACTAAACCCACACACTTGGATTCACCATAGTGAAACTACAGAACATCAAAGGTAAAGAGAAGACGTTGAGACCAATAACTAAGAGAAAAAACAGGTGAGCTGCAGAGGGTGACAGGAGAAGCACTGCCCCTCCAGGTGGAGCTGGTCACATACATCCTTACAGTCCATCAAATGCTCCCCAGGCTGCCACTAAAACCACCACCCTCCTCCCACCTCCTGCCTCCTCTGGCCAAATACAGTTTGTCAAGTCTGGCTGGGGCTCCAGACCCACCTGTCAGTGGCTGCAGCTGGACCAGGGCACAGCCAGAGCCCGTGGCCACCACACGGAAGTAGCTGAGGGTCCTCTTGACACCTTCCAAGATGTCCTTTCGGGATGGGGACTTCACTGGAACTACCTGTGGTGTCAGCCCCCAAGAATGAACAAGCTTCACACACACCTGGGAACTACCCGCAGACTCTCCTTGCTCCCAACAGACTCAGGACAGGGCCACAGTATAGGCAGTTGTCACTTGCCTGTATTAGGGGTCTGGAGGGCCAGTCACCCCACGTCTATACCCTGTAGGGGTACTATGTCTGGAAGGACCCCTCCTCTTCCCCACCTAGACCCTGACTCACAAGATTGACCCCATCAATGTGTTCCAGTTTCAGAGCTGCTTGGATCGTCCCCTCAGAAGTAGCTGGGATCCCATCAGTGACAGCACTGAGAAAGAGGCAAGAGGAAGTCACGTAGTGGCTTGCTGGGACCTCCCCATTGCCCTGGGAGCTTCCCATCCCCTCTCACCAGTAGGTGACTGTGGGTCTCCTGGCTCTCTGTGAGTGAGTGAAGAACTTCTGGAGGTGGCTTGCTGTCTGGGGACAACTGGAGAGGAGTACAAGCCCAGAGGTTTCCCTGGAGGAAGGAGACAAATCACAAAAGTTAAAATCCCCTGGGCTCACCCACACAAAAAGGAGACCCTGGACTTTCCTGGCGTTCCAGTGGTTAAGACTCTGCGCTTCCAGTGCTGGGGGTGCGGGTTCAATACCTGGTTGGGGAACTAAGATCCTGTATGCCGCATGGCACAGCCAAAAAAAAAAAAAAAAAAAAGACCCCTAGAAAGGAACACCTGACCTGCTTAAGACCAAACAGTAACATCAGGACTATAACACAGACCTCCTCTTGAGAAACAAGTAAGTCTTCCCCGTGTTTGATAATGAGAGTACACAGCTTAAATGTGTTCCTCATTTTGCTCTGGCTCCCAGGGAGCTCAGAGCCAAACATCATAACAATTACCACCAACTGTTGAGTGTCTACCATGTGCTAGGCACTGTACTAGGAATTTTATATATATTAGCTATTAAATAATTAAATTTCCCACAAACAAGCCCATGAATTTGTGGAACTGCAGAAACATTTTATCTCAAGCACCGTCTCCAATAGATGGCAATTAGACGAAAGAATATCACAGATCAATTGACAAGACCTGCCATGAATATGGAATTGGAGAAGTGACTGCACACTGAGCATAGATATTATTAGCTCTATTCTATGATTAAAGAAACTGAGGCTCAGTGATAGCTAAGATCACAGTTTATGCATAAGGATTTGAACCCAGATCTATCCACTTCCTCCTCCTTTTCCTTGTATCCTACCTCTGTGATCCCAAACCAGCCTGTGGAAAATGTTTCAGTTTATTCCGAAGTAGTTATGCCCCCAATCCAGATGGATGCCTGTCCTTCTACTTTCCTCTCACCCCCACCACTTACTTCCCAGATGCTCGGACAACCTGGAGCTCCCGCTCCCTGAGCCCCAGGGACTGGCTCAGCTCCGGGAGCACTGAGAGCAACGTCAGCTCTCCCGGTTTTCCTGGGGAAAAAAAAAGGAAGAGTACAAGTTGCTCCCAGAGGCAACTTTATCCTGCCTTTCCTTTCTCTTCACTGTTTCGTCCCCTCCGAGACATCAAAACCCCTTTCATTGCATCTCTTTCCCCTGCCCATACCTGTCACTGGCAGGCCCTGTGGCTTGTTCAGTGTCACCAGAGGTCCTGAAACGTATAATACATAAACATCAGCAACAGCAGATGCAGTTTACAAAGCACTTTCTCAATTCATATTATCGTGTGGTCCCAGTACAACTCTCATACATGAGTTATCACCCTGAACTTTCTGAACCTTGCATATGCTAAGCTGGCTGCCTGCCACGTCAGGGCCTTTGCACTTGCTGTTTCCTCTCTCCCAGATTTTCATGTGGCTGCTTCCTTCATATCATCGTGGCTCAAATGTCACCATCACAAAGAGGCCCAAGTCTCCAATCTAATGTCTGCTCCCTTCGTGCAGTTCCTCATCATCGCTGTTTTATTCATAGCACTGATCACTAGTAAGTACCTTTTTCATTTATTTTCTGGTTAATCAATTTCTCCCACTGAAATGTTGGCTCCCTGAAGGCAGAAACCATATTTATTTTGTTCAGCACTATACAGCCATGTCTAGAACAGTGCCTTTGAGGGAACATAGCCTATGCTCAATAAATAGCTGAGAAAATTTAAAAATCACTGGAGACTGAGGCTCAGAGAAATTGTTATTTTCCTAAAGCCACACAGCAAGCTGATTACAGAGCCTAGATATGGCTCCAAAGCCTGTGTTTTGCCCCTCAATAAACACTTTATTACAGCAATTTCCTTTACAGAGAGCCTACTAGTGCAAAGCTCTCTAGTTATTTACACTCTCCCACCCCACAGCCCTATCCCCATGATGCTGAGGCACAGAGAGATTATGTGTCTGGTCCCAGCTCCTGTGGCTAGTGGGAGGCAGAACCAGGATTTGATCCCACAGGCTTTAGTAGGGAACCCGGCCAGATGCTCAGAAGGCTCAGGTGAAGACTCCTCCCCTTCCGGGTCTCCCTGCAGCTGTCCCTCCCACCGCTCACCTTTCTGATCCACCACAGCTGCCCTCAGCACATCAACCAGCTCCTCCCTACTGAGGTTCTCTGGCCGCAGCAGCCCCGAGAAAGGCTGGTCATCCAGGGGCCCCGACCGTTTGCTGGAGCCTCGACGTTGCTGCTGATGCCTGGAAAAGGTTAGGTAAGCAACAGGGGAATCATTGCCGCCCATTGTTATCTCCACACACCTCTTCCTAAATCCTGCGGCTTCCTACTAATGCTTCAGAAAGCCTGGGTTGAGCTTCCCGAAATGTTAGGTTCGACTGGCCCCACTGTACAGAAGAGAGAACTGAGGCTCAGAGAGGTCTACTGACCAGTTGAGGGTCACACAGCAGAGCTGGATTAGAACCCATATCTGCCTAACTCCAGATCCCGCACACACCCTCCCCCGGCCCCAGCCTCCCTCCTACACAAAGGAGGGCGGGGATTGCTAATCACCGGGCCTCGGTGCCAAAGCTTGAGGCTGTGGGCGCTGCGCGGAACCCCGGACCCCGCCGCCAGCCACCCCAGACCTGGCCCAAAACGCGACAGCCGCCCATCTCCGGAGCGAGGACAGTGAGCATGTGTCCGGAAGGGCTGCCCAGGGATGCCCCACAGCGCGCTGATTGGTCAGATTGACTGTCAATCGGAATAGCGAGGCTCAGAGCTGTGAGAAGGCGGAGCTTTGCCTTTGCCAGGGAACGAGATGAAGAAATTCTCGTCCGTGCTTTTGGGGAAAGCGAGGCACGGAGCAGAAGAGGAATTTACTGGGGGGTCAGAGGACCTGTCTTAGGACAAAGCCAGGTTTTCTGATTATCATTGCAGTTCTTAGGAGTCTTCTGACTTCAAAAAAAAACCCGCCACTGGGCACAATTTTGTAAGGCAAATTGGAAAAGGAAAAAAAAAAAATCCACACTCGTTGGTACAGTAAACTTGCTTTGAAGAACACAGCCTGGTGCCAAATCCAAAAGGAAAAAAAGGCCAGAGGCAGAAAGACGTTCACTGCACCATTATTTATAAAAGCAAAACCAAAACAAATCTCAAAAACGGAAACAAATTGTCCTTTGATTAGATCTATAAGGGAAATAAATCTTATTCATCACCCTCAGTTTTTGAATGCTAACTCTACGCAAGGCCTTGGCATCTGTGAACAAATTAACAAGACTCGGCCCCAACCACAAGAAGTTCACCTTTAAAATCACAGCATCACAACCCACCTTGCGAAAAGCTGTGGAGATGCTGAGAGAGAGAAGAGTGAGGAGCTCAGGAGCCCGCTGAAATCTGAGAAAGCTCCCCAGCAGGGCTTGTGATTGACAGACTGTGAAGAACTCAGAAATTCACCAGGAGGGAAAGGTGTGGGTCGGAGGAGAGGGAGCGGGCAACAGGAAAAAGAAGACGTTAAGTGCAAAAAAAGCAAAAAGCAAAATGGGCTCTATCCTGTAATTACAACTATGGAAAAGTTACATGCAACCTGTGTATCATTTTGTTTACTAAGAGCACTATAACTTTCAATTCATTGTTTGCATTAGTGAAGGACTGCAGATAAACCAACATCTGTCAACAGAGGAATGGCTAAATTAATTGTAGCACATACATATGTAGCCATTAATTGAAGAATGTGTAGGGGTCTGCATGTGGTAATGTGAATCAATATCCAGAATATATTAAATCAAAAAACAACAAAGTGAAGAACAGTGTGACTAGAATATGCATATATGTGCATGCGTGTGATTTACATATATTTATTATATTTATATATTTCTGCATTTCTAAAAGGACATACACAAATGAGATGTTGGTTGCTTCCAGAAAAGGAATCAGAAGTGAGAAAATGAATAATTATTTTTACCCTTTAGAACTGCTTAAATTTTTAACCTCATTGATATATCTCTTCTTCAGACACACATGGAGCCCTAGTTTAAAAATATAAGCCAGGCCAAAAAAAAAGGGACTTCCCTGGTGGTCCAGTGTTTAAGACTCGTGCTTCCACTGCAGGGGGTGCAGGTTCGATCCCTGGTTGGGGAATTAAGATCCCGCATGATGCGTGGTGTGGCCAAAAAAAAAAAACTAAGCCAGATATAAAAGACTGTACGATTCATAAAAATTTTTTTAAATAATGAAAATAAGTAGAAATAAAATTTTTAAAAGACTGTGTGATTTTAGTTACATGACATTTTAGAAAAGTCAGTGGTTGACAAGGGCTGGAGTGGTTGAGGGAATGAGAATCGACTAGAAGCGGGAAGAAGGGAAATTTTTGGTGTACTGGAACTCGTGGTTACATATCTGTATAAATTTGCCAAACCTTATTGAACTATATACCTTAAAAGGGTAGATTTTATTGTATGTAAATTATACCTCAGTAAACTTAATTGTTTTTAATTCAAAGATTTAAATAGTCAATTTTAAAATATATATATATATTTATTTATTTGGTCATGCTGGGTCTTAGTTGCAGCACGCAGGATCTTTTAGTTGCAGCATGTGGGATCTAGCTCCCTGACCAGGGGTCTAACCCGGGCCCCCTGCATTGGGAGCGCGGAGTCTTAACCTCTGGACCAACCAGGGAAGTCCCCAAAGTCAATTTTTAAATGTGCACAAATTCAGACAGGACTGGCAAGAAATTTAGCAAGAACGCAAGTAATTTTATCTTGTTTTGGGCTCGGACGTTGTTGTGTCCTAAGGCCCCGCGGTATTTTGGAACCCCACTTCGGAAAGGTGCGTTCATAATTTGCAGCTTGAGCAAAGATGGAAAGGCGGAGGCCGGGGGGCAGGACACAGCCTACCTTACCGACAGCAGACTTCTCCTCCATTGGCCACGCTTGGCCCCAGGAAGGGCCATTCCCCCACGTGGACTGGCCCCTGGCCCTGCCAAGGCTTCTCCCTTGCTCTTTGGAATTTTCCCTCCACAAGCCCCAGACTCATCAAAGCCTGCCCTCTCCTGTTCACTGCCCACAGCTGGTGTGACTCCATTAATCTCCAAACTTCCAGAAGAAAAGGAAGAAACCTAATTATCCCTCCTAGGCTGGGAGGGCTCAGTGCCAAGAGACAGTGATCAGCCACTCGAGACTCACGTGTGAAACTCAGAATATCAGGAGGAAGGCAAGTTGGGACAAATTCCAAGTTTCAGCCACCCCAGCCCGACTCAGTTTATGACTGACTTCACAGGAAGAGCAGGTAGGCCACAGCCTCAGCAAGAGTTGAATGGGAATAGCTTCTGTGCTGACGTAAACATCATGCCTTCATACCAGAAGGCCTACCCCATGGACCCAGGACAGCCGTGAGCCAGGCCTCCAACCAAAGCTGCAAGAGCAGGAAAGCCCAGAATGGAAATGTTCTTTGCTAGCTCTGGCAGCTCCTTCCACACATGGCTGCAGGGTATGGGTCAGCTGCCAGAAATAACCCTCCAGACTTTAACTTTGGTAACATAGGCCTTTATCTTAGCATTTAATAAACCCAAGTAGCCTTTATAGTTAGTCAGAAATGACACATATTTGAATCTGAGAGGCAGAGACCAAAGCACAGTCTCCTACAAACCTAGCCTTTCATGCTTGTCTTGTTTGAGTTGCTTGATATTGAAAAATGCCAGCTCACACTGATAAACTAATACTTTGTGGCTACCTAACGGCTCATTTCGAAATTCTGAGATTAAGAGTTCTGAACACGAAAGGAGGGCTGTCTAGCAAGCTAGGGAAGGCTTCGGAGGAGAGTTGCATTACAGCTTGACTAGTACTTTCCCACCTACACACTTAAAAGGTTGTAATAAAATGTGACATTGAGAAACTGGAAGAGTGCCTTAATCCCATAATCCCTATTAAAGCCCTTCTTTTTTTTTTTTTTTTTTAATTGAGGTATAGTTGATTTACAGTGTTGTGTTAGTTTCTGGTGTACAGCAAAGTGATTCAGTTATACATATATATATTCTTTTTCAGATTCTTTTCCTTTGTAGATTATTACAAGATATTGAATATAGTTCCCTGCGCTATACAGTAGGACCTTGTTTACCTATTTGATATATAGTAGTGTGTATCTGTTAATCCCAAGCTCGTAATTTGTCCCCCTCTCCCCCTTCCCCTTCGGTAACCGTAAGTTTGTTTTCTATGTCTGTGGGTCTGTTTCTGTTTTGTAAATAAGTTCATTTATATCATGTTTTTAGATTCCACATAGAAGTGATATCATATGATATTTGTCTTTCTCTGTCTGACTTGCTTCACTTTTTATGATCATCTCTAGGTCCATCCATGTTGCTGCAAATGGCATTATTTCATTCTTTTTTATGGCTGAGTACTAGTCCATTGTATATATGTACCACATCTTCTTCACCCGTTCATCTGTTGATGGACACTTAAGTTGCTTCCATATCTTGGCTATTGTAAATAGTGCTGCTATGAGCATTGGGGGGCATGTCTCTTTTTGAATTAGAGTTTTTGTCTTTTCCAGATATATGGCCAGAAGTGGGATTGCTGGATGATATAGCAGCTTTATTTTTAGTTTTTTAGGAACCCCCGTACTGTTCTCCATAGTGGCTGCACAATTTCCATTCCCACCAACAGTGTAGGAGGGTTCCTTTTTCTCCACACCCTCTCTAGCATTTATTATTTGTAGACTTTTTGATGATGGCCATTCTGACTGGTGTGACGTGATACTTCATTGTAGTTTTGATTTGCACTTCTCTAATAATTAGCAATGTTGAGCATCTTTTCATGTGCCTACTGGCCATCTATATGTCTTCTTTGGAGAAATGTCTATTTAGGTCTTCTGCCCATTTTTTGATTGGGTTGTTTGGTTTTTTTGATATTGAGCTATATAAGCTGTTTTTATATTTTGGAAATTAAGCCCTTGTCAGTTGCATCTTTTGCAAATATTTTCTCCCACTCTGGAGGTTGTCTTTTTGTTTTGTTTATGGTTTCCTTTGCTGTGCAAAAGCTTTTGAGTTTGTTTAGGTCCCATTTGTTTATTTTTGCTTTTATTTCCATTATTCTAGGAGACAGATCCAAAATAAATATTGCTGCGATTTATGTCAAATAATGTTCTGCCTCTGTTCTCCTCTAGGAGTTTTATAGTATCCAGTCTTACATTTAGGTCTTTAATCCATTTTGAGTTTACTTTTGTATATGGTACTAGAGAATGTTCTAATTTCATTCTTTTACATGGAGCTGTCCAGTTTTCCCAGCACCACTTATTGAAGAGACTGTCTTTTCTCCATTGTATATTCTTACCCCCTTTGTCGAAGATTGACTGTAGGTATGGGTTTATTTCTGGGCTGTCTATTTCCTTTCATTGATCCATATGTCTATTTTTGTGCCAATACCATGCTTTTTTTTTTTTTTAAGGAATTCCTTTATTTTTATTATTTATTTATTTATTTATTTACTTTTGTCTGTGTTGGGTCTTCGTTTCTGTGCGAGGGCTTTCTCTAGTTGCGGCAAGTGGGGACCACTCTTCATCGCCATGCGTGGGCCTCTCACTGTCACGGCCTCTCTTGTTGCGGAGCACAGGCTCCAGACGCACAGTCTCAGTAACTGTGGCTCACGGGCCTAGTTGCTCCGCAGCATGTGGGATCTTCCCAGATCAGGGCTCGAACCCGTGTCCCCTGCATTGGCAGGCAGATTCTCAACCACTGCGCCACCAGGGAAGCCCTCATGCTGTTTTGATTACTGTAGCTTTGTAGTATTGTCTGAAGTCTGGGAGGGTTATGCCTCCAGCTTTGTTCTTTTTCCTCAGGATTGCTTTGGCAATTCTGGCTCTTTTGTGTTCCCAAAGTCCTTCTGGTAGGCAAACTTATTTTGGAAATTGTCATTTACCATATTGATTACATGATCTGCTCAAGCCTCAGATTAAGCAGACATTAATTTCAGAATTAACTGTAATTTTTTTTTGTTGTTTGTTTTTTTGGTAGAAAAAGTGCTGTTTCCTATAACCCCACATTATGGAGAATGGTTTGACAACAGAGTTCTCTCTTCCCTTAGACCTTACCAACTTTCCAGATAGAACCCCACCCTCACCTCGCAAAGAACAGAAGCAAAGAAGATGTATCAGCGTAAATAATTTATTGCGAACTCTCTAATATCATACACGAGTGGGTTGACAATTCACTCAGGAGCATTTGGGATGGGAGGCCAGGAGGTAGGCAGTGTAATGAAAGTGCAGCACGTGAAGACAGGTTGCTGAGGGACAGCCTTCCTGCCATAGCCTGCTGGTGACCAGTCTTGGCCCGCTAAGCTACCTGGGGCAGGAAGGAGCCAGGCCAGGCCAAGAGCCCTCAGGTCTCCTTTGGCCAGCCCAGCCCAGGTTTCCGGCCCTTCCCCCTGCTTCATCATTCATGTTCCTGTGGGGCTGAGGGAGGTGTTGGGAAGGTAAGAAGCTGTCTAGCTGCCAGGCTTGTGGGTGCTACCAGCTGAGCATGGGGTCCCCGGTCTAGTCCTTGGCTGGGCTTTCATTGCAGTATCTTCAGACAGGTCGGGATGAGGGATGGGGCTTTGCTCTTGGGAGGCTGCCCTCCCTCTGTGGCATCCAGGAGCTGCTGCAGGTAACAGGAGGTGCCGAGCAGCACGTGGCCTGTGGCCTGCATGCTGAAGAGGGCCCAGCGGAGAGCTTCTCTGGGTGGGATGAGAAGGCACTAGGGTCAAAACACAAAGAAAGCCCCTTCCTGCTTCCCCTAAATGCCTGCTCCCCCACGCTGCGTTCATAACTTCATAAACTGTAGAGTGATGTGCAAACAGAACAGATGCTGCCCTCCCTCAGCAAATAGGACAGGGTCTACAGTGTTACCTGCAATCGTACCTTAACTGAGACGTCCACAACCTCCCTCTTCTCGTGCAAAATTCAAGCTCATTTAACAAGGCCTTTTATTTTTCTAATGCTACTTTGGGCCAGCCAGACTGATCTCTGTCACATGACTCTGCCCTTCACAACCTCTGCTCTAGACAGAAGTGTTTCCAAGTCATTTGTAGTCTAGCTAATTTTCAGAGTGCTGGACGTGAAGATCTCCATGTCTGGTGTTGCAGTGTACTGAGGACAGAACTCCAGTCAGACAGGCCTGAGTTCTAATTCAGTTTCATTAGCTGTGGCAACCTTGGCAAACCTCTATAGCTCTGAGCTTCGGCACCCTCATCTGTAAAATGAGATCATACCATTTTGATCCCACACAGGGTTAGGAAGATGAAATAACATAAATCACTTAACATAGGACCTGATATGTAGAAGAGAAGGGGAAACGTAGGATCAAGACTAGCTGGTTGAATGCTTCACTACTTTAACCAAATTCTTATCCAGATCTGTTTGAAAGAGATAGGTGAGGCTCACTAGGGGTGTCTAGTCCTAGGGGGGATCAGGGAGAAGAAAACAAAAGGAAAATAAATTCTTTCTGGCTGATATTAAAACTTGTCTTCTATTAACCTTCATTCAGTAAAGGAACTTATATTATGGCTGAGGTGGAGGGGGGCAGAAAGACAATTAGAATCATAAACATCTGTACATGAAAATACTTAAAAAATTTAAAGGTGAAACCTGAGAAGTATACCCATTTCTCAAATTAGAGAACTGAGGCTTCAAACCAGCTCTCTGGACATAAATAGGAATGAAATTCTGACACATGCTACAATATGGATGAACTTTGAAAACATTATGCTAAGTGAAATAAGCCAGACACAGAAGGGCAAGTATTGTATGATTATACTTACATGAGTTGCCTAGAATAGGAAAATTAACGGAGACAGGAAGTAGAACAGAGGTTAGCAGGGCTGGGGGAAGCGGGTGTGGAGAGTTAGTGTTTAATGGGTACAGAGTTACAGTTAGGGATGATGAAAAAGTTCTGGAAATAGAGGCACAAGTAACTGTTGCACAACACTGTGAATGTACTTAATGTCACTGAATTTTATACTTAAAAAAAAAGTGGTTAAAATGGTAAATTTTATGGTATGTGTATTTTACCACCATTAAAGAAAAAACACTTGCTGATGCCACTAAGTCATTCCACTGATTCCAGCTTGCTGTTGTTTTTTGTTTTTCTTTTGGGACCAATATGCCTACTGTGTTTAGCTCTGAGGGTCCCACTTCCCCTAGATGGACTGAGTTTAAAGGCTGAAACTTCTTGCTCTAGCTTTTGCAATTTGCAAACTGCTGGCAGCAAGCCCAGATCAAGAGAGGTATAAGATATGGTATAAGAGGAAAATGGAACTTCTTGCCATAGAACGAGGCTCAAGCCTGCCGCTCAGTGTTATCTCTGGCAGGCAGAACCACACGGCCTCAGGTCCCTCATCTGCAGACTGGGAATGCAGAGAATAAACTCGGAAAGCCAAGAAGGTCTGGTATGCTCTAGCTACATACGTTCTGGCAGAACTCTGGAAGGAGTAGGATTTCTCAGAAGCCCCTGAGAATGAGGATCATATGTATCTTCATTCATTGTACAGTTATTTGAATTATTGCTACGTACCAGCATTCACCAAGGTATTGGAGGCAACAGCAATTCTTGCCCTCATGGAGCTTGTTCTGACATCTTATTTATCTCTGTGTCTCTAGCTCATAGCATAGGGCCAGGACACAGAGAGTGCTCAGTAAACACTAAATGAAGCAACTGGGGAGGAGTAGCGTCTGTCAGAAGTAACTGGCAAGAGGCCAGCTTTGTGGTTTTCGACTATTTGGATGCCTCTGCCTCAGTGGCTACATCCGCCTAATGAGGTAAGAATTCTCTAGAGCACCACTGGAATAGCTGAATTTGGAAACCACTACCATAACAGTACTTGTCTTATGATTAAACATATTCCCATGCTTCCTGTGATACTTGATTAGACTTTCAAAAGTAAAGTAAAAAGTTTCTTTTAAAGTTCATTAGATGATACAAATGACTATTGTCCATAGACATACAAATTAATTCCGTTCTATGGAAGGACAGTTATTTCATCCCTCCCACCCCCATGGAAAAATCCAATTTTGTATTTATAAATAGCTCAGCATTCTTGTTGGATCTATGTATGGGTGGGATTTTGAACTGATTGTAACTTCTTGCTGGTTCTCTCACTAGTTGAGTTCAATAAAATTTTTGACACATGTTCATTTTTCAAAAGATTAGAAGACTACTTAGGAAAACTTGCTACTTTAGGTGAAAAATAATTAGTTGTTATAGTGGAAGGTAATTAGAAAAGCTAAATGTATCCAGGTTCCACCAGCAGGAGTATATGTATCCCTTTGGCATATACTACTATAAACTAAAGCATGAATTCAGCCATAAAGTCCTAGACAAATGCTAATTGTCATGCTTTGTCAGCATCAACACCAGGCCCAGGCTCCAAGAAGTCTGAGGTGCATGGGGGAAGATAGGGCCTCTCCCATTGCTGTGTACCCAGCCTGTACCCAGCTAATCCCAATTCACTCACTTCATGACGCGTCTGGCCCCGTAGCAGCGCAGATCATAGGAAAGGGAGTATGTGCCATAGAGAGTCGCCTTCACGTTCAGGCAACCAATGAAGTCCTGTGGGTTCACCTTGTACAGGTCGAAGGTTACTCGGGCCACATCGATCTTCTCGGCAGGCTTACAGGAGAGGGAGACTTGGTACCTAGTGCCCTGCATCAAGACAAGCATGTGGTTGGCACCCCTCAAGGATTTCTCCTAAGCTCCCAGTATTCTCCCTGACCGGTGGGACGTCACCTGCTCTGATGGGGGCTGCCATTTCTGCCCCTTATGGAGGACCATGAATACGGTGTCATCTGCCAGGGATTGGAAATACTCTTCTGTCTCTACAGTTGTGCCATCTTCCTCCAGCACCAGGAAGAAAGGCTTGTCTGCCAGCATCAGGGTATCCTGGACCTGGAGAATAAGGTAAGTGATGCTTCTGCCATCACATGTAGCCACAGAGCTGGTATGGGGAAGACCCACATCACACACCTCAGCTGGCACACCTCACACACACACTAGTGGGCCGGGATTTATGGGATGGGACTGGAACCCAGGGCTCTTGCTGTGGGATCACCATCCAAAGAACCTATATTATAGTATCCCTTGGTATCTGACTTCATGGTTAATATTCTAGAATAATGCTGTCCAATAAAAATATAATGGGAGGGACTTCTCTGGTGGTCCAGTGGTAAAGAATCCGCCTTGCAATGCAGGGGATGCGGGTTCGATCCCTGGTCAGAGAACTAAGATCCCACATGCCGTGGGGCAACTAAGCCCACGTGCCACAACTATTGAGCTCGTGCACCTCAACTAGAGCCCGCATGCTGCAGACTATAGAGCCCACACACCCTGGAGCCCACATGCCACAACTAGAGAAGAGAAAACCCGCATGCCACATCTAGAGAGAAGCCCATGCACCACAATGAAAGATCCCTCATGCCTCAACGAAGATCCCGCGGGCCACAACTAAGACCCGACACAGCCAAAAAATAAAAAATAAATCTTAAAAAAATATAATGGGAGTCACACATGTCATTTTTAATTGCGATATAATTCACATGCCATAAAATTCACTCTTTTAAAGTACACAATCCAGTGGTTTTTAGCATATTCATAAAGTTGTGCAACTACCACCACCATATAATTTCAAAACATTTTCAACCCCATTTTTACCCCAAAGAGAAACCTAGCCCCATTAGCTGTCACTCCTCATTTCCTAGCCCTTGGCAACCTCTCCTCTTCTGTCCATCTCTGTGGATCTGTCTATTCTGGACATTTCATATAAGTGGAATCATACAATGTGTGGTCTCTTTAGACTGGCTTCTTTCACTTAACAAGTTTTCAAGGTTCATCTATGTTGCAGCATGATTCTTTACTTTTTATGGCTGAATAATATTCTACTAAATAGATATACCACATTTTTAATCCATTCTTCAATTGATGGACATGTGGGTTGTTTCTATTTTTTGAGTATTATGAATAATGCTGCTATGCACATTCATGTATAAATTTTTGTGTGACATGTCTTTTCAATTTTCCTGGATATATACCTAGGATTGGAATGGCTGAGTCATATAATAACTCTATGTTTACTCTTCTTAAGGAAATACCAAACTGTTTTCTGAAGCTGTTGCATGATTTTACATTCCCAACAGCAATTTCTCTACATCCTCACCAACACTTGTTAGTCTGTCTTTTATTTTAGCCATTCTAGCGATATGAAATGTTTTTGATTTGCATTTCCCTAATGACTAAGGATGCTGAGCATCTTTTCATGTGTTATCAGCCATTTGTACATCTTCTTTGGAGAAACATCTACTTAGATTCTTTGCCCATTTTCAACTGGATCGTCTTTTTATTGAGTTTTAAGAGTTCTTTATATATTCTTTTTTTTTTTTTTTTTTTTTTTTTAAAGGAACTGATATATATATATATATTTTTTGTTTGTTTGTTTGTTTGTTTTTTTATAGCTACTTTATTTATTTATTTATTTATTTATTTGGCTGTGTTGGGTCTTCGGTTCGTGCGAGGGCTTTCTTCAGTTGCGGCAAGTGGGGGCCACTCTTCATCGCGGTGCGGGGACCGCTCTTCATCGCGGTGCGCGGGCCTTTCACTATCGCGGCCCCTCCCGTTGCGGGGCACAGGCTCCAGACGCGCAGGCTCAGCAGTCGTGGCTCACAGGCCCAGCCGCTCCGCGGCATGTGGGATCTTCCCAGACCAGGGCCCGAACCCGCGTCCCCTGCATTAGCAGGCAGACTCTCAACCACTGCGCCACCAGGGAAGCCCTCTTTATATATTCTTGATACTAGACCCTTATCAGATATGTGATTTGCAAATATTTTCTCCCATTCTGTGGGTTATCTTTTCATTTTTTTTGATAGTGTCCTTTGATGCACAGAAGTTTTTAATGTTGATAAAGTCCAACTTTTTTCCCTTTGGTTACTTGTGCTTTGGTGCCATATCTAAGAAACCAAGGTTATGAACACTTATACCTATGTTTTCTTCTAAGGGATTTTTTTTTTTTTTTTTTCTTCTAAGGGTTTTATAGTTTTAGCTCTACATTTTGATCTGCTTTGAATTAATTTTATATGTAGTATGAGGGAGGGATCCAACTTCATTCTTTTGCATTTGGATAGCCCATTGTCTCAGGAATATTTGTTGAAAAGACTATTCTTTCTCCATTGAATAGTCTTGGCATCCTGTTAAAAATCAATTGACCACAGATACATGGATTTATTTCTGGACTCTCAGTTCTATTCAGTTGATTTGTATGTATTATGGGCTGAATGGTATCCCCCCAAAATTCATATGTTGAAGTCCTAATCCCAGTACCTCAGAATGTGACTATATTTGGAGATAGAGTCTTTAAAGAAGTAATTATATTAAAATTAGGGCATTAGAGTGGGCCATAATCCACTATGACTTGTAAGAAGAAAAGGTGTCTTTATAAGAAGGAAAGATGGGCTTCCCTGGTGGCGCAGTGGTTGAGAATCCGCCTGCCAATGCAGGGGACACGGGTTCAAGCCCTGGTCTGGGAAGATCCCACATGCCGCGGAGCAACTAGGCCCGTGCGCCACAACTACTGAGCCTGTGCGTCTGGAGCCTGTGCTCCGCAACAAGAGAGGCCGCAATAGTGAGAGGCCCGCGCACCACGATGAAGAGTGGCCCCCGCTTGCCGCAACTGGAGAAAGCCCTCGCACAGAAACGAAGACCAACACAGCCAAAAATAAATAAATTAATTAATTAATTAAAAAAAAAAAAGAAGAAGGAAAGATTAGGACAAGTTACCCCCAACCAAGTGTAGGGGGAGCATGGAAATGGGGAAGGGTGTCATTCTTGCCCAATGTTACTACCACCCACAAGAGCTGTGTGTCCTTGGTTTCCTCTCTGGAAGCTTACCTGATCAATAAGTTTTACTTTTTTTTTTTTTTTTTTTTTGACCGTGCCGAGGGACATGTGGGATCCTAGTTCCCTAACCAGGGATTGAACCTGTGCCCCCTGCATTGGAGCAGGAAGTCTTAACCACTGGACCACCAGGGAAGTCCCAGCTAATCAAAAGTTTGAAGAAAGTCTTCCACAGCTGTTAACAAAGCTTTGCGTGGAAGGCCAATGTAGGAGACAGATTGAAGGAGAATTGCCCTGCATGAAGGTAAGGGAAGGAGATAGGGAAGGGAATCTCTAAAATCTTGCACAATACCCCAACTTCTGGGCACTTCTACAAGTTTAAGTACTACTGGAAAAGGGAACCTAAGGGTCCCTCCAGTAAGAAAAATAGACTCCAAAAATACCACTGACCTATTGTTAGTATCAGACGGTAATGTACTGCCCTCCCCCTGTCAACAGACAGACAGGACTCCAGGTGGGCACTACAAGCCCACTGGAGTGCCATTAGAAAGGAAATCTTTTCACCATCTAAGCCATGAACTCCACCCCTGCTGAACCCCTGGCTCATGATGCAGAGGCAGCTGTTGGGGCCGGCTCTCAGCCAAGGTCCCCATAGAGGGCTGTGCAGAGGCAGGCCCATTCCTACCTTGAGGCGGAGGTCCTCAAGGCTGTGTGTCATGATGCCCTTCCGCACACTCCGGTCAGCACTGCTTACTCTGCAGGGCCGGGCCCTGGGGGCCTCCGGGCTGGGCTCTGACAGCAGCTTCTGGGTCACCACCGAGGTGCTGACTGCCACGTACCTGGAGGCCATATGGAGCATCAGAATGAGCTGTCTGATGCCTCCCAGCCCTCAGCGCACAGCAGGGTAACTTACTCTCCCAATCCTCCAGGCTGAGCTCATCATATTCCTCCTCCCCTACCACCCACCAGACCTGCTCTAGATAGTCTTCCTCAAAAGCCTGCTGGATTGCTGCATCTTTTTTTTTTTTTTTTTTTAATATTTATTTATTTATTTATTTTGGCTGTGCCAGGTCTTAGTTGCGGCACGCGGGATCTTTAGTTGCAGCATGCGGACTTCTTAGTTTTGGCATGTATGTGGCATCTAGTTCCCCGACCAGGTACTGAACCCATGCCCCCTGCATTGGGAGCACGGAGTCTTACCCACTGGACCACCAGGGAAGTCTCTGGATCAGTGCATCTTAAACTTTAGTGGACACATCAGTCCCCTGGTGATCTTGTTAAAATGCAGGTTCTGATTCAGTAGGTCTGGGTAGGTTCTGAGATTTTATGTATGTAATGAGTTCCCAAGTGATATTGACACTGCTGGGTTTCAGACCGTGACAAGTAGCCAATGATAGAAGACTACCCCACATTTGCCCAATTACCACTTTCCTCTCTTAGCCTCATTCTTCTCACCTGTAATGTGAGACAAAGTGGCAAAGCTGAGGTCAATATAAGACAGTTTTGAACTCAGATACACGATGTAGAACAAAAGGAGTGCAGTGAACCTAGATTTTGGAGTCAGGCAGACCCAAGTTCGAATCCTGGCTCCACTACCCATTTGCTAGGTGACTGAGAGAGCCCACCCTGTGCCTCTGTTTCCCCATCTATTAATTTGGCATAATAATCCCCACTTCCCAAAGTTGTGGTGAGGTTTAAATGAGATCAATAATGAAAGCATCAAGCAGTATCTACCTCTTTCTACTCAATGTGTGATATGGGGGACTCGGGGTGGGGAGAGACAGCAGCATTAATATCTCTTGGGGGCTTGTGGGAGGGGCAAATCTTGGGTCCCACTCCAGACCTCCTGAATCAGCACCTGCATTTGAACAAGACGCCCAGGTGACTTATGTGCCCATCAAAGTTCAAGAAGGTCTGCCCTACAGCTCACAGTAGCTCCCCTTCCCTTGCATGCTTGGCTCTCCTCACCTGGAGAGGGACCTGGGGTAGAGAAGGCTGAGGGACTTCATGGCGTACTCCATCCTCGTCAGCTGGACAGTGTTGGGCCTGGGAAGGAAGCAGAGACAGCTCCTTAGGTGGGGATGGGAGGGTTCCCTCTCTCTTGTCTTTTGACACAGAGCAACCCAACCTCCATCCATCAAGCCTCTGCTCTGGTCTCCCCTAGCAACTCACACACACACCTCCCCCAGCCCTTCCCCTGTCCCACCCATGTACGCCACCGTGACCAAGCTGGAGACCCCCTTAGTGCCCAGGCTCAGCCCTGCTCCGCAGCCGCTCCTCCCTCCCCGGCACCACTCACTCCATGTTTCTCTGACCCTGGCTCTGGTCACACTGATCAGGGTTCACAAGTTGGGACTGAAGAGGCCCTGCCTGGTTAGTTCCTGTCCTGGGGGCAGAGTCCACTTTACGCTGGCAGGAGGCGAGTCACACCACCTTGCACTGCTGGGGACCTTCCCTGACCTGTTGCTCAGAGACCTCCCAGGCCAGGCAACCCAGCCTAAGCCTGCTCTCTCCAGTGGGTACTTGAGCAATCTGAACCCCTCTTGAGGGTTCCTGCTGGCCAGAGACTCTCTACCATGATGGAACCGTTCTATATCCGTTCTCTCCAATACTGGAGCTGCTAGCCCCACATGGCGATTGAGCACTTGAAGTGTGGCAGTACAACTGAGGAGCTGGATTTTTATTTTTATTGAATGTTAACTAACTTAAATGTACACAGCCACTGTGGCTCAAGGCTGCTGGCAGCCATTCTGGGCACTAGCCGACGGCCCTGGGCTGACCTGCCCGCCCTTCTCTCCTGAGCCTGCTCGATAAAGCTCCTGCAGGCTCCAAGCCCTCCTGCAGGCAGTTCCTCCGCCTGTAATGCCTCCCTTGGCCCAGGGCTAAACGTTTGCAGCCCTGAAGCCCGAGTTTCACTTTTCCACGGCTCGGAAAGCCTTCTTAGACGGCTCACAGAATTTCCCCTTCATCTTTGCCCTTCCTTCTTCCTAGCCAAGTGGGCCTCAGTGTCTGCTTCTGCCATAGCAGCCCCGCTCCTTGGGTGCCTCGCCCTGAGATGTTCTCCCTTTCCCAGCCCCCGTACAGACAGGGCCTGCCTCAGAGCCAGGGGCTCAAGGAGTGCATGGAACGAAGCCCCCTCCCCAGTCTTTCCTTCTGACAATGCAGGGGACACCCCAGGCCAGCCTGTCTGTGAAAGCCCTCTCCCCCACTTAGCACTACCCACATCAGCTTGCTTCAGCCTCCCTCCTCACTCCCAATAGCAAAACTCCACCCAGCCCCACCTCACCGGTTCTCTAGGAGCCAGAACCAAACCAAAACAAAAAACCCAGAATAAGAAACTCCTTACCTCCTGCTTCCCAGCCTCCTAACCTTCCAATACTGCCCTGCTCGGCCCAGCCCTCCCTCCATTTTATTTCCAGCTCCCAGGGCAGCCCCTCCCCTGGCCTCCAGCCCCAGCTGGAAAAGAGCACAGGCACTGAGTGTGCAGCTCTCACCCTTGGGATGTCAAGCCAGCCTCACTTCCAGAAAAAGCCAGAAAGGAGGGGTGGAGGCATGTTTCGAAAGATCTGGGGCAGGGTATGGCCCAGGACATGGTACTGGGCACAGAGGGCACAGGAAACAGTCAGGTGTGCATGGTGGTCCCAGCTCTACCCATGTTAGCTGTTGGAGTGTAGACAAGTTCCCTTAACCTCCTGAGCCCCAGTTTCTCTCACCTCTTCAACAGAGATAATGATTCCTGTCTTAATGATCCTGACCGAGGTAAGGATTTGTAATAATAAAAGTAAAGGGCTTTGCAACAGAGATACTTAATAGATAGAAACAAATATTGGTGTTATTGATAATATAATTATTTAATAATAGCAGATAATTTAATAATAATAATAAAGACTAGCTGAAATGTGTAGTGGTTAAGAGTGTAAGATCTATGACCCAGCAGTTCTACATATACATAATATTTGGAGTTATATATATATCTCCAAGGGAAATGAAAATCTATGTCCACACAAAAACTCATACACGAGAAAGTTCATAGTGTTATTCATAACCGGCAAAATGTAGAAACAACCCAAATGTTCGTCAATTGATGAATGGATAAAAAACTGTGGTATATCCATAAATGGAATATTATTTGTCAATCGAAAGGATCTATGCTACTACAGTACATGGAAAAACATTGAAAACATTATGCAAAGTGAAATCACAAGGGATTTATTATGCAAACATTATGCAAAGCCAGTCACAAGAGATCACATACATACTTGTATCATTCCACTTGTATGAAATGTCCAGAATAGACAAAACTATAAAGACAAAAAATTAATTAGTGGTTGTTTAGAGGGGCTGGAGAGTGGAAGGGGAATGGGGACTGCTAGTGGGCATGGGGTTTCTTTCAGGGGAGCCCAGAAAAAGTTCTAATCTAGTAATCTAAACACAATCTACTTTGATGATTGTGCTAAGTCTATTTGGAGGTTGTACAACCCTGCAAATACACTAAAACCATCGGATTGTACACCTAAGCGTGTGTGGTATATGGATTATATCTCCATAAAGCTGTTTTAAAAAAAAAGAGTTCAACCTCACCTTTCTTTTAGAGTTGGGTTTTTCACACTACTGCATCAGAATCACATGGAAGGCTTGTTAAAAATTAGATTGCTGGCCTCCACCGCAGAGTTTCTGACTCAGTATGTCTGGGGTGGGGCCTAAGAAAGTGTATTTCTAAGAGTTTCCAAGCTGATGCTGACACTGTGGCTACTTAGGGACCCTATTTTGAAAACCAGCAGTCTGGCACTAGCTGTGTGATGTAACTCATCTAAGCTTCAGTTGGATCTAACAAATGGGCATTAAAAATAGTTCCTACCCCACTGGGTTGTCATGAAGATTAGATGAGATAATCGTGAAAAGTACTTGATATAAAGTTTAGTGCACCCATCAGGCTCAATAAATAGCTATAATCATCATCATCATCATCATCCTATTACTTATATCTAAATCCTTCCCTATAAAAGCTTTCAGGCAACCATCATTCATTCACTGAACAAATACTTATTAGGCACTTACCGTGAGCCAGCCCTCCTAGGGTCTGAGAATACAGCAGGAAACAACACAGCCTTGTCCCACACTTCAAGGAGCTGACATTCCTGGAGGAAGGGGGAACTCAGACCATGAACAAATATGCAAATAATCAAGATAATTTCAGATAATGATGTTCTGGGAAGAAAACAACACAAGGTGATATGATAGCAAATGGCTGGAGAGCTAGATTGGTCTGTGGGCTTAAGAAAGGCCTCAGAGGTGAGCTTTCAGCTAAATCCTGACTGATGAGAAGTCAGTCTTTTCAAAACCTGGAGTGTCTTGGTGTGTTTGGGCTGCTATACAGAATACCATAAACTGGTGGCTAATAAGCAACTTATTTCTCATAGTTCTGGAGGCTAAGTCCAAGATCAAGGTGCTGGTAGTTCTGGTCTCTGGTGAAGACCTTCTTCCTGGTTCACAGAGAGTTGTCCTCTCTCTGTGTCCTCACCTGGTAGAAGGAGCAAGGGAGTCTCTTTGATAAGTACACTAATCCCGCCACCCCCAAATCCCACCTCCAAATATCATCACATTGGGGATTAGGTTTCAACATACAAATGGGGGCAAGGCGGGGGCGGACACAAACATTCAGTCTATAGTGTTCCACCCGGGACTGGAATCCAGTCTTTTGAAGTCCTGGGGCATTCAAGGCAAAGGAAACATCAGTGCAAAGGATTTGAGAAGATAATGAGCAGGGTGAGGAGACAGGAACACAAATCACTAAACTTCAAGACAGACCAAGAGCCAGAAGAGAAGTACCAATACTTCAGGGAGGAAGTTCTGGGGAAAGGGTTGGGGCCCCTGCCTTGGACATTCATGCCTCAAATATTTATTGAACATCCAACATGTGCCTAGTGTCTCATGATAAGCCAATGGATGACTCAGAAGTAGTCTGACTCAGAAGCCCTGATGAACATCATGGAAATCACACACAGAAAAGAAAAGGATAAGCACAAGCTAAAGCCAGAGAGTGTCTGTGGGGGATGGAGGAATGCTTGGTGAACCTGAGGATTCTTCACAGTGCTTAGGAGAAGAGGATGGTTTTGGCTCATTCATAATTTATGTATTCAGCAAGCATTATTTATTTATTTATTTATTTATTTATTTATGGCTGCGTTGAGTCTTCGTTGCTGTGCGCGTGCTTTCTCTAGTTGCGGTGAGCAGGGGCTACTCTTCGTTGCGGTGCACGGACTTCTCATTGCGGTGGCTTCTCATGTTGTGGAGCACGGGCTCTAGGCACGCGAGCTTAGTAGTTGTGGCACACTGACTCAGTAGTTGTGGCTTGCGGGCTCTAGAGCACAGGCTCCGTAGTTGTGGCGCACGGGCTTAGTTGCTCCGCCGCATGTGGCGTCTTCCCGGACCAGGGATCGAACCCGTGTCCCCTGCAGGCCGATTCTTAACCACTGCGCCACCAGAGAAGTCCTGATGACTCGGTTCTTACCCCTCTCTTTGAGGCGCTCACCTCTGGTCTGGGAGGCAGATGTCTGAGCATGGTTCTCAAATGCTGAAATGCATAAAATCATTTGAGCACCTTGGAATAGAGACGGACTCTAGTTATGAAGCAAAATTGAGAAGCCAAAAAAGAAAAGACTATATATTCAACCTTATGAAAAAACTATTCTACATGTTAAAATTGTAACACCATGAGTAAATCAAAAGACGTACAATAAATAGGAAAAATATATGGCAACTAAAATTATAGACAAGAGGTCATCTCTCTCTCTCTCTCTCTCTCTCTGCCATCTGTATATAAATTAACAAGACCAACAATGCAGTAGAAAAATGGACAAAGGATACGAACACAGTTCAGGGAAATGAAATACAAATGACTCAAACATAAAAAGATACTTCAGTTTTTTCAGATAACAATTTTGAAATTTTCTTATTTTATGTATTTTTTTATTGTGGTAAAATGTACATAACATAAAATTAACGATCTTTAAGTACACAGTTCAGTGGCATGAAGTATATTCATACAGTTGTGCAACCATCATCACCACATTCCTTGGCAACCACTACTCTGCTTTCTGCCTCTACCTAATTTCTTTTTCTTTCATGGCCTTCACATTTCTTAAAAGTATATCCAGTTATTTTGTAGAACGTCCCTCAATTTGAGTTTATCTGTCACCTCTTCATGATTAGATTCAGGTTAAGTATTTTGGGCAAGAAAATCACTTCAGTGCTGCTGTGTCCTCAATATTAGCAGGAGGCATAAGGAGTCAGTTTGTCTCACTCCTGGGCAAGTTAACTTGATTACTTAGTTAACGGGGTGCGTGCCAGGTTTCTCCACTGTAAAGTTACCGTTTCTTCTTGCAAAGATTAATCCGTGGGGAGATATTTTGAGACTTTGAGTGTGAAAGATGCACGCTCTTGGGAAAGTCACAGATCCCTTCCAGGCATCAGTTTCTCCATCTGTGAAGTGGGAACAGAGACGTCTTAAACTCGAATTAGAGTTAAAGAAAGTGTAAGTGCTCGAGAGGGTGGAGTATCAGCTCCCGACCTTGGCAAAAAGAAAAACGTGCCAGAGCTTAATTTTCTGCGCGCTTCAAAGGCTGGGGAGAGACGGACAGGGCGGGGCCGAGAAGAAAAGCATGTGCGTATGTGTGCGCGTGCGCAGGGACGTGACTACAGAGTCGGTCCTCCGGAGACAGAGAGGCCGGAAGTTGTCCTCACAGAACCGCTCGGCTGTTGGGTGGGCGGAGCTGCGGCGGCGGCGTAGGGTTGGCAGGCATGTTGGCGCTCTAATCGCCGCAGCTGGTCGGCGTGAGGGGCTCCAGGGCTCTGGGCAGGGAAGATGGCGTCTCGGGCAGGCCCGCGAGCGGCCGGCACCGACGGCAGCGACTTTCAGCACCGGGAGCGCGTCGCCACGCACTACCAGATGAGGTATGAAGTGAGGCGAGGAGCTCGCAGGGCCTGGGACGCGACGCCGGCCCGGCCTCAGGGTCTTGCTCCCCAGCCCGTTCTCGCGCACCTGCCAAGTCCCCTCCTCCTGCGACGGCCCGGGGTCGGCCCCCAATCCCGGGAAGTCGCGTCGCTCCTGTGCGCTCCACCCCTTGATCCCGCTGTGCCTTGAGGGGTACGGCCCCGCCTGGGCTCCGGTGTCTCGGCGATGCTGGCCCCTCTCTCCGATCTCGGGAACCTGATTTCTAATTGAGCCTCAGTTTGCTTATCTGGCAAGGGAAAATTAATCTACCTTTTCGGTCTTGGTGATGAGTTAGTGAGCCAATAATCGCGTAAAGAGCGTAGCATAAGATCTAGCACGTAAGTCCGCCCAGTACGCGGTAGCTGTTATATTTTGGGTTGTTTTGGGGATTTGGACCTTGAAGTCCAGACTTTCTCTGCCTCAAATGAGTTTTATGAAACCCCCCACGTAAGGGATATTTCTACATTCGTTTATTCGTTCAACAAATATTTATTGAGCTTCTACCCATCAGGCATTGTGCTAGGCCCTGAGGATGGAATAGCGAAAGCAGCCCTGGTCTTTGTATTCATGTTATACCTTCAATAAAAAAGTTTATTGACAAACAAAACTGGTCCCTGCCTTCATGGAGCTTGAAGTCTACAAGTGACTGATTCCCCTCCTGCCCCACCTTTCTGCACTTTCTATAATGAATATTTTAAAAAAGAAAAATTTTTTAGAGATTTTCTTTACTTAAATCCATTGAAATTTCCCAGAATCTTTTCCACGTCTTAATGACAAGCTCTTTGAAACCTCACTTTATTCTTGTCCTTAGACCCTTGTCTAAAGGACACCTCACAACTTAAAGCCAGTGTTTTCATGCCTGTCTAGAGCAGAAACTCTGCTCTATGAAGGTGTGAAGGGGATATATTTAGGACCTGAGAGAATTCAAAGAATAAGAGAAAATATGCTTACTTTAGATGAAAAATGTACTCTAGCTGGAGAAGTACGGGCAGCCTGAGTTGGTTTCCTTGCTGCCAATACCTCCTTCCATAGGCTATCCTCCTATGCTACAGTCAGAGTTCTCGTTCATTTTTTTTTTTTTTGGCCGCACCATGGGGCTTGCAGGACCTTAGTTCCCCGACCAGGGATTGAACCCGTGGCCTTGGCAGTGAAAGCCCAGATTTCTAACCACTGGACCGCCAGGGAATTCCCCAGAGTTCTCTTTCTAAACACAGCCCTGAGTTACTCTTCTGTCTTTAAAGTGACTCAGTGATAGTCCTTGCAACTTCATATCCTGCTACTCCCTTCTCCACCACAATGTAGTCCTTCCACACTCAACCATTTGCTCTCCTGGAACACAAATGCTTATGCCTTTTTGCCTGCGTGCTGTTACCTCTGCTTGGAATGTCCATCTCCACCCACGTCTCAGAGCCTAGCTCAGGTAACACCTTTGTCCAGACAGCCTTCTCAGTCAACTCATCTCAATCAGAATTCATTACTCCTTCCTTTGATTCCGTATATTTTGCAACATAGATTTACTAGAGTTTTTCCAGTTCATTTTTTAATTAACTTTTTTCTTCCTGTGTACCTTGTTCCCAGCCTCCAGGCAGGAGCTATACCTTATTCACGTCTGTTTCCCAGTGTCCAGTATAGTTGCCTGACGTAGAGTTGGTGGTCAGAAAATTTTGAATGAAAGGTACTTCTCCCTCTGCTCTGCCCCACAGTGTGACCCTCAAGTATGAAATCAAGAAGCTGATCTACGTGCATCTGGTCATATGGCTGCTGCTGGTTGCCAAGATGAGCGTGGGGCACCTGAGGCTCTTGTCGCATGATCAGGTGGCCACGCCCTATCAGTGGGAGTACCCCTATTTGCTGAGCGTTGTGCCCTCCCTCTTGGGCCTCCTCTCCTTCCCCCGCAACAACATTAGCTACCTGGTGCTCTCCATGATCAGCATGGGGCTCTTTTCCATCGCTCCCCTCATATATGGCAGCATGGAGATGTTCCCTGCTGCACAGCAGCTCTACCGCCATGGCAAGGCCTACCGCTTCCTCTTTGGTTTCTCTGCCGTCTCCGTCATGTATCTGGTGTTGGTGCTGGTGGTCCAAGTGCATGCCTGGCAGTTATACTACAGCAAGAAGCTCCTAGACTCTTGGTTCACCAGCACACAGGAGAAGAAGCGTAAATGAAGCCTGCTTGATGAACTACTGTGTGAGCTGAAGCCTGGGCCTCCCATCCAGTGGAGTGAGAGGGTAGAGGAGCTGTTCTAAAACCTCCTTCGGTGATTTTGGCAGCTGCGATGTTGGCAACTAGTGCAAACTAGGCCCAAGTTCTGCAAAGCCCCTTCTGTTGCAATCAGCTGGTAGCAAAACTATGTTTAATTTACTCCTGGTTGGTGGAACTGGGTGATCAGCAGCTGTGAAACAAATTTCAGCTGGTTGAAGTTGAGATCCTTCTGAGTTTTTCATCCTTGCCTCTTGGTCATTGTCTCCGCTTCCATCCATCACCCCTTAGCCACCGAGACTGAAGGAGATAGGGAATAAATCACATTCTACTTCAATCTATGAGTCATGGGGCAGGAAACATTTGAGAGGCTGCTCCCCTTGCAGGCTGTGGTCTCTACTGTGAAGCGTTTTAATTAAAAAACCTCAATAAAGTTACAACTGCCTTGTCCCCCCTGTGCTTTGTGTTCGGCATCTGATAGAGTGTGAAAAGTGTGTTTTTTTTTTTGTTTTTTTGTTTTTAATTTTTATTTATTTATTTATTTTTGGCTGTGTTGGGTCTTTGTTTCTTGCGAGGGCTTTCTCTAGTTGCGGCAAACGGGGGCCACTCTTCATCGCGGTGCGCGGGCCTCTCACTATCGCAGCTTCTCTCGTTGCGGAGCACAGGCTCTAGACGCACAGGCTCAGTAGTTGTGGCTCACGGGCCCTAGTTGTTCCGTGGCATGTGGGATCTTCCCAGACCAGGGCTCGAACCCGTGTCCCCTGCATTAGCAGGCAGATTCTCAACCACTGTGCCACCAGGGAAGCCCTGAAAAGTGTGTTGTTTGAGCGGCCTTAGTCACTAGGAGGTACGTAGAGGCTCCCCGAGAAACCTGGCAGTGGCAGTGGGGAAGTGAACTGGACATAGGAAACTTAAGTCATAGTTGCAACCCTGCAGCTGATTGGCAGGAACTACTGTGGGCCATACATTTAACCTCCACCTCTCAAATGGCCCGTTCTCATTTATCCAGCTTGGGTTATGGGTTCGTCTTTTGGTTGGATATTCATGTTTATCATTCAGTGTTAACAGTGTTAGTTATGTGTCTAATACTGTTTTATGGTATCCAAAAGAATTTTAAAGTATCCTGCATATAGAAAATTTGCAATCTAGGTGAAACGTAATATCCATGTGAAACAACTAATGAACACAGTATGTAATGATGTGGAGCAGAGAAGTTAAAAATAGAAGTGGGAAAGAGATCTGTGAACTAAAGGCCCTTTCACACATAAAAGTCTGACACAGTAAATATTTATTGCATGAAAGATGTGTGGCGCACATGTGCTTCCCTCGTGGCGCAGTGGTTAAGAATCCGCCTGCCAATGCAGGGGACACGGATTTGAGCCCGGGTCCGAGAAGATCCCATGTGCCACGGAGCAACTAAGCGCGTGCGCTACAACTACTGAAGCCTGCGAGCCTAGAGCCCGTGTTCCGCAACAAGAGAAGCCACCGCAATGAGAAGCCCGCACACTACAACAAAGAGTAGCCCCCGCTCGCCGCAACTAGAGAAAGCCTGCGCGCAGCAACGAAGACCCAACGCAGCCAAAAATAAATAAATAAATTTATTAAAAAAAAAAAAAGATGTGTGTCCCTTTGCTCTTACCCACTTGACTTTATCGTGTCTGGATGATGCCCAGATCTCTAACTGTGGGTCTCTGCCCTTTCCAGAGTTATAGTCATTCTGTTCTATAAACATTAGGTATGGGGCTTCCCTGGTGGCGCAGTGGGTAAGAATCCGCCTGCCAATGCAGGAGACCTGGGTTCGAGCCCTGGTCCGGGAAGATCCCACATGCCACGGAGCAACTCAGCCCGTGCACCACCACAACTACTGAGCCTGTGCTCTAGAGCCCATGAGCCACAACTACTGAGCCAGCGTGCCACAACTACTGAAACCCACACGCCTAGAGCCCATGCTCTGCAACAAGAGAAGCCACCACAATGAGAAGCCTGCACACCGCAACGAAGAGTAGCCCCTGCTCGCCGCAACTAGAGAAAAGCCCGCGCGCAGCAACGAAGGCCCAACACGGCCAAAAATAAATAAAAACAAAAACATTAGGTATGTACTCAGTCTCTATTAGGTACTGGCAGTACTTCTAGGTACACAACCTTTAGATGTCCTGATTATCATTTCAAACTCTGCGTGTCCTAAACTTAACTCTTTGCCTTCTACCTCATATTCATTCCTCTTCCTGCATCCCTGTGTGCAAGTGAGTATACCAAGAGTACAGCTCTGGATCATCATTAAGTCCCTACTATGTGCCATTGTTTTTTTTCTTTTCTTTCTTTCTTTACTTTTGGCTGCGTTGGGTCTTTGTTGCTGCGCGCGGGCTTTCTCTAGTTGCGTTGAGCGGGGGCTGCTCTTTGTTGTGGTGCGCGGGCTTCTCATCGCGGTGGCTTCTCTTGTTGCGGAGCACGGGCTGCAGGTGTGCCGGCTTCAGTAGTTGTAGTACGTGGGCTCAGTAGTTGTGGCTCGTGGGCTCTAGAGCACAGGCTCAGTAGTTGTGGCGCACGGGCTTAGTTGCTCCGCGGCATGTGGGATCTTCCCAGACCAGGGCTCGAACCCATGTTCCCTGCATTGGCAGGTGGATTCTTAACCACTGCACCACCAGGGAAGCCCGATGTGCCATTATTTTTTGAACCACCAAAATTCCTTAATCCTTTTCAGGCATTTCCAAAGTGTGGTCCCAGTGCATCACTCCTGATTTATCTCCTGATACTGTCACTCACACACTGTCTCAGTCAGGAAAACCTCTTATGAATCCCCATATTGGTTCCCTGTTTTCCCAGTTTACTTAAAAATTTTCCTTTTCTGCTTTTATACTTCTTTATTACTTATTTTTCAAGACCTAGTTTTATACGGTAATTCTGGAGCCTTCTGGCTACTTCACTTCAAGGAATGAGGGTTCTTTCTTTGAATTCACATGGCATTTTAATTTTAACTCTTCTACTGACAGAATTACTAGTTTACATGTCTTTTCCTCACCCCTTGCTCTGTACCTAGTGTGCAGCATGCACTCTGAATTTATTGAATGAAGTAACTTGTGCTATTGTAGACTAAAGTCAGAGCAAAGAACTAGAGTAAAGGGTAGGATTTGGATAGCAGAGAGGTGCAGATGGAAATGAGTGGGTAATGGAGTTATGTGCACCAGGCACAGATTGCTGATTTTTAAAGAACCGGGATGTAAATAATTATTAGTTAAAAAAAGAATTTAAAATTTATTTGATTACTAGATTGGTGCTTTACCGTCTTGTAGTGCTTTTCAAGACCCATTATGAAGGGGCTTCCCTGGTGGTGCAGTGGTTGAGCATCCGCCTGCCAATGCAGGGGACATGGGTTCGATCCCTAGTCTGGGAAGATCCCACATGCCACAGAGCAGCTAAGCCCGTGCGCTACAACTACTGAAACCCACGCGCCTAGAGCCCGTGCTCTGCAACAAGAGTAGCCACCACAACGAGAAGCCCGCGCACCACAACGAGGAGTAGTTCCCACTCGCCGCAACTAAAGAAAGCCCGCGCATAGCAGCAAAGACCCAACGCAGCAAAAAATAAAAAATAAAAAGACCCATTATGAAAATTATTGTCAACACGAAAAGAGAGCCGTTTGGTTCATTTTAGTTTTCTGCTTGTTGGCTTGTTGGGATTCTGCTTTTTGGGCTTTCCAATCATTTTTTCCCCTTGCCTCATGGTTGTAGTATTCCCTGAAGTAAACAAGATCCCCTTTGAAAGGGATCTTGATTTAGTGGGAAGAGCACTGTATTTGGATCAGAAGACAGGTTCAAGTACCAAGATCAGCCCTGCCAAATTCACAGGATTGTTTTGAAGATCAAATGAGGTAAAATCTTGTGAAGGTGCTTTAAGAACTCTAACACTATACAAATGTGAGGAATGGTTATTAATCCCTGATGTTTACAGAGCTAGAGGGTGTAGGCCTTGGAAGAACCCTTAGTGAGCATCTAGTCTATGGGAAAGGCAGCGTGGTATAGTGGAAAGAACAGTTTTTGATATTACACTGACTCAGGTTAGAAATCTAGCCAGGCATTTTGCTACCTTTTGCCTTGAGCAAGATATTTGAGCTTCTGTTTTTGATCTAACATATGGGGATCATAGCATCTACCACCCAGGGTTGTTGTGAGGATTAAATAAAATAATGTATATAAACTGTATAGTACATAGTAGGTGCTTAATAAATATCAAAATCCTTTCCCTTGATGAGCAGTGTTGGTGTTCCCGTCTCAGATTGGGGGTCCCTTCCTCTTCTCTTAAGCATAACTTCTTGCATTGGTATTCTGGAGATTGATCCCTTCTGGAAGAGCAGGAATAAGAAAGGAACACTTTTGTACTCTTGGTTTTTGTTGGTCTAATTGGTTGGACCTTCTTGCCCAGGGTGCCCAAACAGTAGGCACAGTTGCCCCAACAGACCTTGGGAATCTGGCATTACAGGAAGAGCCTGGAGACGCTGCTGCATTGTCTGACCAGCGTCCATGCATGGGTAAGGCTTTGTCAGGAAGAATGGCTGCCCAAGGACCCCACAGTGTACTCTACCTGAGCACGCATAGGGGCCTGCCAAGATCTCCTGAGCGCCTGGCTTGCTCCCCACGTAAAGGTTATTGGAGAGTGAAGTCTGGATCAGCTCATTCAGACACAGACCACAGGTGAGATGGGCCTTGGCCACCTTCTAAAAGGACAGGACTTCTGTGCTGCAGGCCTGCCACATACCTCTGTTGCCTTTACTCCAGTTGACCCCCTCCTATTCCAGCCACAGAAGTACTCCTCCCTTGTTGACACTTGCAAACAATCCCTACTGTTCTAGAAATCTGGTCACTGATAACTCACTCCCGTAAGACCTACTATCCTTTTTTCTTTCCAACTATTACAATTTCTCCCCCCCATGTTGTTAATCCTACCAACTCATCACATCGTTCCGTCTAGTACTTCTTTTTTTTTTTTTAAAGCCCTTCATGACATCTATTTTTTTAAAAAATATTTATTTATTTGGTAGCACGGGGTCTTAGTTGCAGCAGGCGGGCTCCTTAGTTGTGGCATGAGAACTCTTAGTTACGGCATGCACGTGGGGATCTAGCTCCCTGACCAGGGATTGAACCCACGCCCCCTGCATTGGGAGCGCAGAGTCTTATCCACTGCACCACCAGGGAAGTCCCCTCAATCTAGTACTTCTGTGGACTACAGGGCCCAGAAACCACAGATCTCCCCAAGCAGTGTGTTCTGCCAGAAAAAGCTAGAAAGACACGGGGGTGAGTCTCAGCTTTCCATTTTGTGTTTGGACAAGTTACTTAATCTTCCTAGTGTTTCCAAGTCTGTAAGATGTTTACTAAGACTGACCTCAAGGGTTGTAGTACCAATAATATGAGATAATGTGGGCAAAGCACACAGCCCAGAGCCTGATAGTAGGAGTTCAGCAAATGGTGATCTGACCCCCTCCCCCTTCCCCAGGGTGTGCTGGAATTCACCCACTGTGCTTTTTACTTTAAATCCTTTTCAGAACAGGCTCCACAATAAACTAGCAAAACAATAAAATACAGACCTCCTTTTCTCTCTCTTTCCCCCTTTCTTCTTTCTTCCTCTGCCTTTTCTATGGGGTCCTTTTCTTCCCTTTCTATTCTTTATTTCACGTGTGTATGTGTCTGTTATTTCTTTTCTGCTTCTCCTACCATACCTTAGCCAGGGTCAGGGAGCAATTAACCAAATATTTTCACTGTGAGAATCAAATCAGAAGATAAAAGGAGTCAAAAGAGAAAAGTATTCTAGAATGGAGCCAAGTTTCTCACTTCACACACCCAGCATCAGAAAACACATTATCGGTATAGATCTAAACCATTGTGGGCTAGGTGAAATTTAGGGGGAAGACTCCCTAACCTGTCTTTAGTATGGCAGACCACCCTTTTCTCCCTTCACATCTTGCTGATTTGTTTGCAGTGATGGACTTCAAGGCCAAAAGACAGAACTGTGTCAGGCAGGCCCTTTTGGGTTCCCAGGAGCAGAGGAGCAGTGGGAGGAGAGGCCATAAGGATGGTAGAAAGAGAAATGAACTGTGAGAGGATGGCAGAATTGGAGCTCTTTGGGCTAGAGACCTTGACCAAATCATTCTCCTTTCTGCTTCCTTATTTCTCTCTTTATGAAATGAATAATTCTGACTTACCTGTCTTGTAAGGTGGTTAGGAGGATCAAATATGAAAGTGCTTATGAAATGTGAACTAGATAAACTGCTGCTTAGATGAAACATCATAATTTACATTTATTTAACTACAGAGCACCTATTTCACGACATCCATTGCTAGGCACTGGAAAAACATAAAGATAAGAAAGGGTCTTTCTAAGGAACTCAAAAGCTAGAGGGTATTTTTAGGATAATGGGTACAATGGGGTCTTTAGACAGTGGACCTGAAGACTTAAGAACTAGAATTGGCCTGAACATAGGTATGATCAAGCTACTGAAAGTGCAGAGGGATAATAACAGTCCCAAGATACCTTCACCCAGTAGGTGTGCCCCAAACTTTCTACGGTGTGTGTCACCAAGGTGAGGGCTGAAACAGTTGAAATGCTCCATGAGCAGGAGGAAGCCATGGGACGGCGTGGAGGGTCCCCACAGAGAATGGAGCCTCATCAGCATCGGAAACCACGGGAAACCAGGTCAATGCATGGGGCCCACTCCCTCAGTTCCAGGGCTCAGCTATGCGACCTGGGGCTTCCTGAGCAGACTGTACTGATTAGTGGATCCTTGAAGCTGGAGGCCCTTTGGCAGAAGTGCTGGAACTGGCCAACGGGTAGAGAGAGAAAGCTGGACACTAGTCCTGAAAGTCAGCCAGGTGGGAGCCAGGATGCACAGGGGGACGTGTGAGGTCTACGTGCATCCTATAGTGCTCTCTTGTTCTGCCCAGCTCTAAGTGGTGCATCAGTCACCTCGGTCTCCAGCACCCACTGCAGAGAAGTGCTTGATAGCTCTGTCAGCCTTCTAAGTGAGAGGATGAAGCACGTGTCCAGGGGAGATGCAAGGCCAGGAGCAAGCTAAGGGGCGGGTCTGATCTGCAGGGTGTTGCAGGAGTAGGAGGAGTTAAGAAGTGGGTGCAGCCCGCCATCCAGCCCCCGAACCCTGTGCCAGCCTCTTTCCTGTTATTTCTCTGCCAGAGCAGGAGCCCCCTTGCCTTCCAGGTAGGGGAGTAGGGTTCTCTGGGGGGCAAGTGTCCTTCAGTCCCTCCACTTGGAGGAGAAGGAATGTGGCCTGGCCGGCTGGTTGGGATTGAGGAGGAGCTTTGGGGCCGGGCGGGGCAGGGGCAGGCTGAGGCAGGGCTCCTGCTGGCACTGCACTCCCTGCTGCTGCACGGCAAGGCCCTGCCACCCACCTTCAGGAGGTGCAGCCATGTTCTGGATACCCTGACCCCTCGGAAGCCCATGGGGAGCCCCGGACTGGCAGCCCTGCTCCTGTCTCTCCTCCAGCTGCTCATTGGCCTGTCTGCCGCTGCTGGTGTTGGCTGCCCCTACCTTCCCAGCTGGAGCGCCCTCTGTCTGCTGGCCTCCCACGTGGTAAGGTGTGCCTGCTGCTGCGGGGTGGGGACACCTGGCTGGCACAGGCTGGTAAAGCTCCCCACTCTCCGCCTGCCCTTTCCTGCTACCCAAGTCCCTGAGCTCTGATGGCAGCCTCAGTGTGTTCTCTACACCGTCTTGAAGGGATAGTCAAGGTCCTGGTGCACTGAGGGCCTGGGCAGGGTGGAGCTGGGAAGAAAAGAGCCAGAGTGGATGGGCTGTTGGCTTATGCGGGCCTCAAAATTAGGTGATGTGAGGCAAAGACCCCAGGGAGAATGCTCCTCGTGGGAATACCTACTAATTACACTTCTGTCCTTTCTTTTCCCTACTGGGCCCTGTGCCTTCAGGATGACAGTTTCACTGGTGAGTCGCATTCCCTGCCCTGCTCCTCTTCCCCATTCTTCCATTCTAATTTTTGGTTCTCAACCTGGGAAGTAGCATAGTATCAAAGAAAAAACACAAGGTGAGCCTGGATTTGCATTGTAATTCTGCCACATACTCCATGCATGGCTTCAGGCAGTGCACAGTTTCTGAGGGGTATAGCAGCACAGTAGAAATGATTATACAATGAAAACAGTTGTCCCTGAGCTGTGGGGAGGATTAAATGAGAGTCAGGTAAATCTCCAGGCACTCTCCCTTAATTGGTCCCTCACCAGTCAGTAATACAACAATGATCCTTCCTGTTTTATGGTACATTTTGTTATACTTTGTAAGGCATTTTCCCACGCATTATGTTACTTGATCTTGACAGCAGCTCCACTTTATGAATGATGAAGCTGAGACTTAGAGGAGTCTGTAACTTGCCCCAGGTCAGTCGGCCAGGATGTAAGTGGCAGAGCTCAGCCTCAAGTCCAACTTTCCTGAGGCAGGAGGGAACTCCTGGGACCTTACCATTTGATTTCCTTTTCATCTTTCACAGGAAGGTCCGCCCAGATTCCTCGCCATACCCGATGGGCCTTTACCCCCTCCCCAAAGCCTTGGTGTGCTTGGCTCTGCCACTGTCCCTGCTGTTGGTGCCTGCATCTGGTGTCAGATCCTTCGGGTATGAGAAACAGTCCTTTGGGCCATTCTTAGTGGAGATGGGAATTGGGGGAATTTGGGGGGGCCCCTAGGCTGACGCTAGTAAAACTTATCCTACTAGAAGAGATGTTTGTCCTGTTGTCAACCTCAGCAGAGACTTAGGCCCTCCTAAAATAGCATGCACCATGATTGATATTCGTGAGTTCAGTTGTATCATTTTGTGAAGGTGTTTCTCCGTTCAGCTGCTACCAATTCTTGGGATTAAAATGTTTTAGTTCTATGAGTATACTATTTTTACCTTCTATCTGTAAAGTAAGAGCTGTCTTATTCAACTCTACATTTTCATTGCCTAGCTCAGTGCCTGGGCACACTAAATGTCCACACACTGCTTAAGAATTGACAGTTTTTAATTGTTCACTGTTGTAAATAATGCTACCATGAACATCTTTGTATATACATAGTTTTTCTCTACTTAAGAAGAGAAAAAGCTTTTTTGATTGTATCATAACTTAGGACTAAAGAAGTTTGCGATCGTTACCTTCCCTGATCTAAAATGACTGACTGTCCAACACTGGGTCACATCTCCACGTAGGGGAGGGGCCATGAAGGGCTGGATAGTAAATGTATCATTCCCTGTGCAGGTCTTCAGTGGGGCTGGCTCCACCTCCTGGTGCAGAAATCCAAAAAGTCTTACAAGTTCCAGTTCTGTAGGAGGCACACGATGCCAGCATCTGCTCAGGTACTCTCCCTGCCAGTTCCAGCCCTGCCCTACACCCCACAGCCCTTCTCTTTCTGGCTTCTCATTCTGTTCTCCAGCCATAAAAGAGAGATGGAGAGAGTGGAGCTCAAGAAGACTATTCTGTCCATTACGCAGTTAGGGGCACTGAGCCTTAAAGGTTGAGCAGCTCGCCTGTGGTGCCCTGGATTCCAGAGACAGGAATAGAAGCCAGAGTTCCTGATTCCTGGCCTGAGGCCAGCCCAGCCTTGCTCTCTGCCTGCAGAGGAAGCTGCTAAGTAGCCGTTGCCTGTCTGAGAAGGGCCATCACATCTCCGTCCCCTCCCCAGACACCTCCCACAAGGGGCTGCGTTCCAAAAGAACCCAACCTGCAGATCCAGAGAAAGGGGACGTTCTCTCCAAACGTGGCTCACAAAGGCTTGGAGGTAGGCACATCGTGTGACTGGAGATGGTGGAGCCAAGTAGTGGTACCTGTGCTAAGGCCAAAAGACAAGGCCACCAAATCCCCCTTCTCCCCAGGGCCTGAGTTCTCCTTTGACTTGCTGCCTGAGGCACGGGTTATTCAAGTGACCGTTCCTCCAGGCCCTGAGGTCAGTGTGCGTCTTTGCCACCAGTGGGCACTGGAGTGTGAGGAGCTGAGCCGTCCCTTTGATGCCCAGGTATGGAGGGCCATCTGCCTGTAAAAGCCAAATCACACAGGGCTGGAGTGAAAGGACCTACCCATTATACAGATGGGGAGACTGAGTCCCAGAGAGAGGTGGTGATTGTCCAAGACTTCCTTACAAGTCTGAAGTGCCTAGCATGAAGACTTCTTTGGTCTAGGCAGAGAACGCAGGGGGCCTTGTCTCCTGGCAGGAGAGGAAGGAAAGGGCAGGCAGAGACCTGGGGGCAGCCATGAATGCCTAGCAGAGAAATGGATATGGCACTTACCCCCAGTGAGAGGACCCTCAGTGAGATTCAGGTTGCATTAAGAGGATTTTTCAGTTCCCCCAAGAAGCTGTTCTCCTGAGAAAATAACAAAATGGTCACAGCTGTTTGGTACCCTTCCATCTCCCTCTCTTTTGTCACTGCTCCTCAGAGAATGAGATGTCCCCTATTCTTCCAGCCTAGGCCCTGACACTCCACCTCAACCTCCAGTTGTCACGGATGCCCTTGTATACAGTTGGTACCATTTGAAGGGACTGTTGCTGTGCCCGAGTCCCTCAGTTCTCCACATTTAAAATGGCGATGATGCCTCCCAAGATCACCATGATGCTAGCATTTAATTAATTGAGTTGGTGCTTCTAGCACCTTGCACCCTCCCTGGCATATAGTAGGGGCTCAATAAATGTATATTCCTTTCCCCATCTCCTCCCCCACCCCCCACATTCCATATATTGAGACACCTAGAGCAGATGGTCAGATTACAGGGCAGAGACCCCCTGAGAAGAAATTTCTCAGAGAAAGAAATGTCTCAGATAAGAGGAAAGGTAGGGTGTGTGGTGACCAAGGTCCCAGTTTTCTCCTGCCGTTTTCCAGGGTGCCTCTGCTCTTTCTCAAGCCCCTCTTCTTCTCTTCCTTTGCTGCTTTGTCCACAGAAAATTGTGTCTGGGGGCTGCACTGTAGACCTGCCTTATGAATTCCTTCTGCCCTGTCTGTGCATCGAGGTGAGCAGAGGAAAAGGTGTGGGTGGTCCATAGCTTCACTCCTAGGCCACCCAGATAACACCACTGGCCAAGCATATCTCCACTAAGTCAGGTTTTAAAAGGGCTGGTGTTAACGAGATGCTAGGGAAGACTGGTGCCAGCCTGACAGTGAGCCATACACAGAGCCAGGGATGGAGGTGTCCTGCTGACCATGGCACATTCCTGGGGGTGAGTCCAACCTCAGCCCCACCCAAACCCAGCTTGCCGTTGTCGAGACCCAGCCTCAGCCCACAGAGGCAAAACAGACAGCTGCCTTCACTGGGTGTTCTGAGCTGTCACAGTGGGGGCTCGTGGCCACTGCAAGGCTCCATGTGGCCCCAGAAGTCTCATCCCCACTAGCCCTGCATGGAAGTCCTCCTCCTCTCCTTGTATGCCTGAGGTGCCTAGCATTAAGACTCCTTTGGACTAGACAGGAAAGGCTGGGGCCTTGTCACCCAGGAGGAGACAAAAGGGAGGGTGCAGGCAGAGACCTGGAGCGGGGAGCACCTGCCGGGGGATAACATTGGGTGTTGGGCTTTCAGAGGGAGGGGCCCTATGGGGCACTCGGCACCTTAGGAATCGCTGAGAGTGGAGGCCAGGGAAGGCAAAAGTTGAGGCATGTGGACCTCATGATTTGCCTCTTTGTGGGAATACGTTCTCCTCTCCGGGAGAAGAGGACTCGGCCCCTTACTCACTGATCTTGCTCCTATAGTCTGGGTTCCTCCCTGAGTGCCACATGCCACCCACCATTGCCCACACCCCACACTTCTTCCCCTCCTCGGTGCCCTGCCAGCTCAGGCAGCTTGCATCTGGGCAAGGTCAAGCCAGAATGAGTTTCAAGTCTGAGTGATGTAAGGAAAGCCATTCCTCTGACCCTTCTTCCCTGCTCCCCTGTCCCCACAGGTGTCCTACCTGCAAGAGGACACCGTGAGGCACAAAAAATGTCCCTTCCAGAGCTGGCCTGAAGCCTGTGAGTGCTGCTCATGTGACTCTTGTGCACGCACAGCTTCTCTCTGTCTCTCTCTCCCCCACAGACGTACAGGTACATGCACATACACACACACGCACTTGCACACCCTCTACACCTGTGTTGGAGCAAGTCCCCAGAAGGCATGCAGGCACTTTCTCTGGAGTCAGTGGGGGCAAGTCATGGGCTACCATGTCTACCAATCAGCCTGCCAATAAATCAGAGCATTGAACATTGTACTAGCACTGTTCAGAAATATCAGAAATATCCACCCCAGGAGGTAATGTCCTGAGAAGGTGGACCAGAGGACCTGGGCTCACATCCCAGCTCTGCCACTTATTCTTCTCTGAGCCTCAGTTTCCTCATCTGTAAACTAATGATACTTGCCCTGCCTCACTTTCCAACTCCTTATGAGGCTGGAATTCAATATTATATGCGAAAGTGACTGGTGACATCTGTGCATACTGTTGAGCCCAAATTGCAGAGACAGGATGCTCAAACATGACAAACGAATAGCACAAAGCATCCTATGGTCCAGGGCAGGGTTGTAATTAAGGAATAGGCTGTAGGGCGTGAACTCAGGGGAGGGAGAAGCCCATGACGGCTGTCCGTGAGTAGAAAAGGTCTCCTAAAGGGAGTGACATCTGAGCTGGGCTCAGAAAATGTGCAGGATTTAGAAAGGAGAGGAGGGAGGGGAAAGCATTCCTGACTCTGAGAGGAACATAAGCAAAGATATGAAGATTTCAAGTTTGGGGAGCAGCAAGGAGTTGGCCAGAATGGAGGTTCAGGAAGGAGAGGAGACAGCTAAGTAGAAGAGGTAACAGGAGGGGCAGGAGGAGGCATGCTCATTTAGCAGGCACCTAGGCAGACCAGGGCTGTGCCAGGCTCCTTCACAAATATCATCTCCCGATGCCCTGGGGATAGGGCTCAGGCCTCCTGGGCCTCACTCTCTGCCCCTGCTGCCTGCCCAGATGGCTTGGACTTCTGGGAGTCGGTGAACTTTACTGACCACAGCCAGCACAGTCAGATGATCATGGCCCTGACACTCCGCTGCCCACTGAAGCTGGACGCCTCCCTCTGCCAGAGGCGGGGCTGGCATACCCTTTGCGAAGACGTCCCCAATGCCACGGCTCGAGAGTCAGAGGGGGTGAGACGGCCTCCCTAGGACCTGGGTGGGCAGGGCTGGGACCCAGGGCCCTGCTCCCTAACTCCCTTCTCCCACCACAGTGGTATGTCTTGGAGAAGGTGGACTTGCACCCCCAGCTCTGCTTCAAGGTACAAGCATGGGCAACGGGAGGGGGAAGGGTGTGCATGGTGCCTGGAGCTTGCTGACTTGCCATTCTTGGATTTCTCAGTTCTCTTTTGGAAACAGCAGCCACGTTGAATGCCCCCACCAGACATTCGGTGAGCCAATAAGTGACCCTGGCTGGGACCCCTTCCCACCATTTCACCCTCATGCAACTGCGGCAAAGCCAAACTCTGTCCCTGCCCTGACTTCTCTGTCAACTGCAGCCCGGCTCCTATCACCTCCCACAAAGCATCATCTATTACATGATGCCCTTTCCTACCCCCTGGCAGCCCCATCCTGGAACGTGAGCATGGATACCCAGGCCCAGCAGCTGGTCCTTCACTTCTCCTCAAGGATGCCCGCCACCTTCAGTGCTGCCTGGAGCCACTCAGGCTTGGGGCAGGACAGCATGGTGCCCCCTGTGTACAGCGTCAGCCAGGTATGGCCTAGCCAGGGCTTGGCCCCCACTAGAACCTGTTGATTAGAGCACAGCAGGTGGAGGCAAGCAAATCTCTTACATCTGGTTATATATTTACTTGGCCAGCCTTTGTTCAGCTGCCTCCTCTGCCAGTCAGTGGGGTCTTTGATGGAGCAGTTTCTAATCCTTTTTTTTGTTTATAAATTTATTATTATTATTTTTGGCTGTGTTGGGTCTTCGTTGCTGTGCGCGGGTTTTCTCTAGTTGCGGCAAGTGGGCTCAATAGTTGTGGCTCACGGGCTCAGTAGTTGTGGCTCACAGGCTTAGTTGCTCCGCAGCATGTGGGATCTTCCCGGACCAGAGCTCGAACCCGTGTTCCCTACATTGGCAGGCGGATTCTTAACCACTGCGCCACCAGGGAAGTCCCTCTAATCCTTTTCGATTTTGAACCTACAGGGATAAACAGAGACAAGAGACTGGCCCTCCCACTCCCAGCTGTTCTCTGGCCCACTCGAACTCCCACCACATTTTATATTGATGCCCTCTCTTGAACCAGCTGTCCTCTACCACTACTCTCCTGCCTTCCTCCACAAGGCTCCTGGCAGAAGTTCTCTATCTTTGGGAGGCAGAGCCCCAGGAAGCTGAAGTGCTCTTAGCAGAATACTGTAAACTACTGACAGATTTAACTCTATCATGTGAACTAAAAACAGTTTGACTAGCAGACTCTCTTCTGTGTATCTGACATAAAAACCACCATCAAATATATCCGCAAAACCACAGCACCAAGCTGACTAAGCATAGCTAGCTTGTTTCAGTTCTTTCTTACTTACATGCAGCTTGTTTATTTCTTTTGTATTCTGTGAGGGCTCCCAAGCCTACAGGTGGTAGCAAATGCTTAAGATTTAAGACGAAACCATGCTTAAGATTTACGACAAAGTCATGTGGGATAACTTAAAATTGAGAGCTAAATCCATGGACTCATTTATTTTTGTGAGCTGGGAACGTCATTGAGTTTAACCATGATTTGAGAGCCACTGCATCAGCACCTGCTCACAGCTGGCTGGAGAATGGGGTCTGGGGCAGGGCTGGGGTATGGGGTACGTGGTGGAGGGTGTTCCCAAAGGGTGGAGACTGATCAACTCTCTAACCAGCACCCAGAGCACAGGGTGAAGGCACATCCTGCCTGTAGACAGATGGCAATCAGTTCAGCATGCATTTATTGAGTGCCTACTCTGTTCCCACTCTGTATTAGGCCCTGGGAGACACAAGAAAAGTATATAACACAGTCTGCCCCTAAGGAGTCCATAATGTAATAACAGCTACTACTACTAAATGAATACACATTGCACTGTGTATTTTTTAATATTTATTTATTTATTTATTTTGGCTGTGCCGTGTCTTAGTTGCGGCACATGGGATCTTTTAGTTGCAGCATGCGGACTTCTTAGTTGCGGCCTGTGGACTCTTAGTTGCGGCATGCAGACTTTTAGTTGCCTGCATGCAGGATCTAGTTTCCTGACTAGGGATAGAACCTGGGCCGCCTGCATTGGGAGCGTGGAGTCTTACCCACTGGACCACCAGGGAAGTCCCTGTACTTTGTATTATAAAGGGGGTTCACCTGCATATTCCCATTTGATGCTTTCAGTAACCCAGTAAAACAAAGATTATTATCTATCATACACAAATGAAGAAACTGAGGCTCAAGGAGAAAGGAAGTCTATCTCCATGCAAAGATCCCACAGCTAGGAACCACAAAGGCAATAGTTAAGCCTGACTTTGTTAGCTGTGGTCTCCTGACTCTACAACTTACGTTCTTTCCAATGGACAAGCTGCCCCTTCAGGTGCGTAGGACACAGAAGGGAGGCAGCATATAATTAGCCTCCTGGTTTGTGAGCTGCTGGAGGACAGAGACAATGTCCATGCCCGCCTTGTCTCCTCAGGGGCTGGCACAGAGTAGGCAACCCAGAGTATGTTTGTTGACGAGTGCCTGATTGCCTGACTAATGTTTATCTGTGCAGCAGTTCAGATCCGGGAACGATCAGCGGGATCTGGGAATGAAGCGTGGGAAGGCTTCTTGTCAGGGGTGGCACTTGGCCCTAAGCCTGGGTAGGGTTTGGGTAGGGGTGGTGGGTAGAAAGGAGGAACACAGCAACGGGCAAAGACTCAGGGGCTGGACAGAGCCAGATCTGCCTCTATGGGGACAGTCATTCTGCTCTTTTTTCCCACAGACTCAGGGCTCAAGCTCAGTGACACTAGACCTCATCGTTCCCTTCCTGAGGCCAGGGGGCTGTGTCCTGGTAAGGAATCCTGCCCTCACTCTGCATATACTCCCCTGTCATCTATACCACAGGTGACACATGGGGCAAATCCAGTCCATAAAAATGTTTGATTTGGCCAGCACGGTGTTCAAAATTGGAATTAGTTGCCACCACTTAAATATTGGGAGATGTCACATTTTAAAAAGCTGATTTCTGGCGTCTCTTGAAAAAAATCAGAAAACCTGGTGCTTTGTTTCCACATTCAGGCATGGTGATCATGGGCTGGAGCTCAGTGGTGTCTGATTACTTCAGTCAGGGCCTGTGCCTTCCACGTCCTCATGGATGCTCTGGTTAACTTAGCGTTTACTTTTTTTTTTTTTTTGATGTGGACCATTTTTAAAGTCTTTATTGAATTTGTTACAATATTGCTCCTGTTTTATGTTTTGGTTTTTTAGTCCTGAGGCATGTGGAATCTTAGCTCACTGACCAGGATTGAACCCGCACCCCCTGCACTGGAAGGCAAAGTCTTAACCACTGGACCGCCAGGGAAGTCCCTGGATTTACTTTCTGAGTTTGCCACTCTTGACCTTGTTCTGTGCCCAGCCAGAGCTGGACCAGACACAAACCCTGTGCTGGAGGAATTCCCTATCCAGGGGGATTCCCCTTCACTATCCCCATGCCTTATTCAACTTCCCCTGGGAGGAGGGTTTACCCTGGCTTACAGGGGTTGGGGGGCTCTGTGCCCTCAGGTTTGGAGGTCAGATGTCCAGTTTGCCTGGAAGCACCTCCTGTGTCCGGATGGTGAGTTCTTGGGAGGGGGAGGGGAAGTGAGAGGGAGGTTGGGCACTGAGGAGCCGGGCTTGGCCTCACCCTGCTTGACTCAGTCTCTCATAGGCTCCTGGGGCTCTTGATCCTGGCGCTGCAGGCCTTCACCACCCTACTGGGTGTTGTTCTGGTGCTCACCTGCCAGCGCCCACTGTCAGGTAAGCTCACTGGGGGTAACCTGGGGATTCAGACTTGCTTGGCTCCTAGGCCAGTTGCCCCCATCCCTCCCCCGCCCAGGCTCCCTTCCGGAAAGAGCCTTGTCCCTGCCGCTGCGCCCAGCTCTCTTTTACCCAAGGCGGTGAGCCTCAGGCCCCCTAGTGGACAGGAATGGTTAAGGCAGGGCAAAGGTCCTGCAGGTGGTTCACTGCACCAGTCTCTAGGCCAGATGCTAGTGGGGCGGAAATCCAGCCTGCGCTGCACCTGGCGCCCTAGCCCTCTCCTCTTCCTGGGCACCTTTATCTAATTAGCCCAAAGGCGCCCTATAGGCCTGTAGGCTAAAGCTGCCTTGGGTACCCATCCCCAGCGCAGAGGAAGAAAGGGGGGGTGGTGGAGTTAACCCTATCATGTAGCCCTGAGGCCTGGGAGGAAAGGGCTGGGCTGTCCCTTAGCCCCCCACCCTGTTCATCTGTTGCTTCCACCCCCAGGCCCAGGTCGAGCGCGGCCGGTACTGCTCCTGCACGTGGCGGACTCCGAGGCGCAGCGGCGCCTGGTGGGAGCGCTGGCTGAACTGCTGCGGGCCGCGCTGGGCGGCGGGCGCGACGTGATCGTGGACCTGTGGGAGGGCACGCGGGTGGCGCGCGTGGGCCCGCTGCCGTGGCTCTGGGCGGCACGGGCGCGCGTGGCGCGGGAGCGGGACACCGTGCTGCTGCTGTGGAGCTGCGCCAGCCCGAGCCCCGCCGGCGGCCCGGATGCCCGCGCCGCGCCCCTGCGCGCCCTGCTCCGCGCCGCCCCGCGCCCGCTGCCGCTGCTCGCTTACTTCAGTCGCCTCTGCGCCAAAGGCGACATTCCTCCGCCCCTGCGCGCCCTGCCCCGCTACCGCCTGCTGCAAGACCTGCCGCGCCTGCTGCGGGCGCTGGACGCGCGGACTTCGACCCAAGCCACCAGCTGGGGCCACCTGGCGGCCCGGCCGTGCCTGCGGGGTCGCGTGGAGCTGTGCCGCCAGCTGGAACGCGAGGCCGCCAAACTTGCCGATCAAGGCTAAGCAGAGCTCACCGCAGTCCGATGTCTGTGGCCGCAGGCCTAGGGGCACTGGCTGGAAGCCCCGAATGAGGCTTCTACCCTGGAATCGTTGGATGCCTCCTAGGGGCCACTGGCCGCAGAGTCTTACGCTGCCTCCCAGCCCGGGAGCAGGGCATCACACTCACTGTCCCCGCCCGTTCCCCACGTTCCCCCAGGGTCCAGTCTCTTCCTCATGCTTATGCTTGAGGGTGCTCTCCCTCAGAACTCCCAGGGAGAGTCACTCTTTCCTGAGAACTCCTCTGACCTCAGTGCTGTTGTGAGTCGGCGATCGTCCCACTTCCTCTCTCCGAAATTCCAGAGAATAGTCTGCACGTGCTCCAGTCCAGGCCAGAGGGGTTGGGACAGGGGTTGGGGAGGCAGGAGCTCTGGCAGCTCTGAGTGGGAGGCGGCTGCAGAGGGGGTGGGGGGACAGAAAACCCCTTTGGGAGCCAGGGATCCCCCTTTTCCAGACCGGGACCCTGCCCAGAGTGGGAAGAAGGGAGGGAGGGAGGGCTGTGGACCCAGGGAAGGAGGCTTTCGCCCTGGGTGACGGGGGCAAAGGTGGGACAGTGGAGACTGAGATAGAGGAAGTTGAATAAAGGTGAACATGATGGATAAACTAAGAAACACAAGTTGCTTTTTCAGTGTGCCCAGGGTGCTGAGTTGGGGGAAGGGTCAGCAAGACCCTGCCTGGCGGTTGTTATGCATCATTTTCTGGGCCCAAATCCACATCCATGTCTGTCATATTCTCACAAGCAATGTCTCCCTGGAAATTTCCTTGATCCTCACTGTGATTCTTCAGAGAGAAGAAAGGAAAACACAGGTTCAGAAAGGTGGTGTGGGTTCACAGTCACGCAGCCAGCCCATGGCAACAGCACAAATAGGACCCTGTCTTCCTGGCGCTGGGTCCTGGGTCCCATCACCCCCTACCCCTCACTTGAGCATAGGCCGGGAAGTGGTGAAAAGCTCACGTTATGGTGCCCCTTGTCCCTGTCTTTAGAGATCCTGTCCTACAATGAGGCCCAAGGGGAATGTCTGAAGGGACCTGGGGTGGCCAGTAAGAGGGGCCCCGTGGACACCAAGATCCCAGAGTCACATGGGAAGTGCATATGCCCCAGGATTGCTGAGGGCCTTGGTTGTCTCGATGGAGCCTTCCTCCTTAGGGACGCCCAGAGTGAGTAAGAGCTCCCTTACTCAGCCTTTAGGCCACCGCCCTCTCCAGGGGCCCCTCCCAGCCAGGTGTCAGCAGAGAAGGAGGAGGAGGGGAAGAGGAGGAGAGGAAAAGAGGGAGGGAGTGAGGCCACCACTCCAGTCCAGGCTGCTGGCTCCCAGGCCTAGTGTTGGTGGGAGGGACCTGGCGGGGCGGGAACAGCCGGCTGCCTGCCGGGAGCCAAAACGAAAGCACTCTGGCAGGGACTGGACGGGAGTCAGGGCTCCTGGGAGAGGGCGTGCGCAAGCGGCCCAGCGCCGGGACCCCGAGACTGGGGAGGGATTCCGGCCCCTCCTGCCCGCAGGCACGCAGCTGAGTGGGAGAAGAGGTGTGGTGTCAGCCCCCCTTCGGGGGGGTGGGGCAGGACAGGGCCTCAGGCCTGGGTGCTGCCTGGCACCTGGAAGATGCCTGTGCCCTGGTTCTTTCTGTCCTTGGCACTGGGCCGAAACCCTGTGGTCCTCTCTCTAGAGAGGGTTGTGGGGCCTCAGGACACTGCCCGCTGTTCTCCGGTGAGTCTGGGGCCCCAGGAGTGTTGAGGAAGGCTCAGGGCTCGGACTGCGGCCATTGAGGCCCTAGCCTGGCTCCTGCTCTGCCATCACTGTCAGAACTGCCCTGGCTGGTCTGTCGGGTGCTGATGGGGTAAGAGAAGAATGGGGAGGGGGCAAGAGCTGGGCCTGAGCTCTTCTGGGAGGGACTTGGAAAAGGGAGCCCTAGAAAGAGGTAGGCGGGTGGGGGGGGCCTCAGGAAAAGATGGTTAGATTTGGACGCATAAACTCTAACTTGTCTTTACCTCCTTCCCAGGGCCTTTCCTGCCACCTCTGGGGTAAGTAGCCCTACTTTTAGAGAGGAAAGATCTTCCCAGGTGGGCAGAAGGGAGGGGGGCTGTTCCGTCCCATGCCCTCACCACCTTCCCTCAGCCCAGGAAGAACCCAAAGCTCCTTGGCCCTCTGGGGGTGTCAGGTGCAACCAGATTCTGGGTCTGAGAAGCTTCAGCTCCCACCCCACCCTTCACACACAGATGGTGACGTGCTCTGCCTGCCTGGGAGCCTCGTGTCTGCCCCGGGCCCCATGCTGGTGCCCACACGCCTGCAGACAGAGCTGGTGCTAAGGTGCTACAAGGAGACCGACTGTGACCTCTGTGTGCGTGTGGCCGTCCACTTGGCTGTGCATGGTGAGCCTGTCATCCCATGACTGGGCATGGGTGCATGTGAGTGTGTCTGGAGTGGGCACGAAGACCAGGGAGGGTGTCTGTCAGGAAGCACGGGGCATCCTCAGTATTCTCCTGGAGGACACTGGCCAACGGAACCCCCAGGTCAGACTGGTCTCCCCGCCCACACCCCCGGCCCCAAGCCTGGCCTCTGCTTCCTAGCACTGAGCTTCCTGGAAGGAACCCAAAGCCAGAGCTGGGGCTAGATCTGAGCCTTGCTCTCGGGTCATTCCAGGGTACTGGGAAGAGCCTGAAGATGAAGAGAAGTTTGGAATTGCAGAGGACCCAGAGATCGAGGAGCCTAGGAACGGTGAGGAGAAGCCGGCTGGCCCAACTGCCCCCCGCCAGAGCCTTGCCCAGGGCCCCTGAGCCTGACCGACCCCCTGCCCTGTTGCTCACAGCCTCTCTCCAGGCCCACGTCGTGCTCTCCTTCCAGGCCTACCCTACTGCCCGCTGCGTCCTACTGGAGGTGCAAGTGCCTGCTGCCCTCGTGCAGCCTGGTCAGTCTGTGGTACGCAAAATAATAATGAATTTATGAAGTGCTTTCACGTGCATTATCTCTTTAGGTCCTGATTCTGGCAGGGCTGTGAGCAAGTCCTTTCAGTCCTTTATGCCTCAGTTTGTAAAGTGGGAAAAAGAACAGTCCTACCTCAGGAGTTCCCTGGCGGTCCAGTGGTTGGAATTCTGTGCTTTCACTGCCGAGGGCCCGGGTTCGATCCTTGGTTGGGGAACTAAGATCCCACAGGCCACCCGGTGCGGCCAAAAAAAAAAAGAATAGTCCTACCTCATATAGCTGTTGTGAGAATAAAATGAGTTGATATGTATAAAACACCTGGTACAATACCCAACACGGAAGAGTCACAGAAAGTTTAATTTTTCCTTTCTTTTGTAATCCTCAAAACTACCCCCATGAACTAGACATTATTATTGCCCTCATACTCCAGATAGAGAAGCTGAGGCTTGCAGAGGGGAGGTCTGTGGGCTGAATCCACTCTTCCGGATTCCCTGCCATACTGTCCATGTCTGCCCCACATATACCATGTCTGTCCCCCTGCGGAGCTTCTCCCAGCCTCAGGGGGCTGCTCATGGTTGGGATATGTATCTCCACTTGAGCCAGGTCACTCAAACTTTGACTTCCCTCCTGTCCCCAGCCCCCAGTCTATATCGTCTTACCTGGAAAATAATGGGAGATCACCTGCTGGTCCCCCTCACAGGGCAATCATGAGGCCCACTGAGGCACTGGGAGTGAGAACAACTTCTGTGGGAAGGGCGTCCCACATTTGTGCTGGGGTCTGGGGTCTCTGATCACCTTAGCTTTGGCACGTGACCTGGAACAGCAGGGATGAGGCAAGGACTAATAGAGTGAGGGCACTTAGCCTGGCCCTGCTGCCACCCCTCCTGAGGGCGTGTGCTTTAGAACTGGAGGCCTTTGAGGACACGTTCATGGCAGAATTGGGGGCCATACAGTATGAATAGTCATTGGTTGGGAATAGGGCAGAGGGTGAGTGGAGCAGACCATGGAGAGGAGCCTCAATTTTGAGCCCTATACCACCAGCCTTCCGCCACCCTCTCCTCACAGGGCTCTGTAGTATTTGACTGCTTCGAGGCTGCCCTGGGGGCTGAGGTGCGAATCTGGTCCTACACTCAGCCCCGGTACCAGAAGGAACTCAATCTCACACAGCAGCTGCCTGGTAAGTGGCCCCAGAGCCTGAGGGGCCCCAAGTGCTGGCCCCTTAGTCTCTCTCCCCACCAGCCACTGCCCTTCTGCTTTCACCCCCTTCCTCGTCCCGGCCTCTCTCAGGCACTCTCACTCCCAGCCGCCCATAGTCAGTCCCTCATGCCTCCTCTCCCCAGGTGACATTGCTTCCCAGTGCCTGGGGAAGGTGCTTTGGGCACTGGAATAGATATGGGTGGTATTGAGGGCACAGGGAGCCCTTCCCCGGGCTCCCCATGGGTCGGATTGCCCCAGTTCTTTCTTTGCCCCCAACCCCACCAGAGACTTTTCTGTGATCTCTCCCCAGACTGCAGGGGTCTCGAAGTCCGGGACAGCATTCAGAGCTGCTGGGGTAGGAGCTAGGGCCAGCAGGGCTGGGAGGAGGGTGGGGGTGGATCTGGAGTGTGAGGGACCCTTGGAGTGAACTTCAGGTCTGGCTGCCACATCCCAGAGTGGCTCACAGAGCTCATTTATTCATTCATTCATTTATCACAAAAGAACTGCGGTAGCTCTTACTCAGTGCCAGGCATTTAGAATATAAAAATGAATCTCTCACTTTTTAGAACAAATATTTATTAGTACCAGGAACATCTAGTGGCCCAAAACATTGTCAAGATTACAGTGCACCCCGCCCCCATATATTAAAATAAAAATAGTACTAAATCATAAAATAAGGGCTAAGAAACTCAAGGTTCTGATGATTTTTCTCATGCACTATTTGGACTTTGTTCATTTTTTTGTTTTGTATTTTCTTTTTTATCATGGTATAACATACATACAGAAAAGTGTGTAAAGTGCACCAATTTTAATGTCCAGTTCAATTAATTTTTACATATGTATACACTTGCATAACTACCAGCCACATCGAGATAGAAACACTGTGATGCTTTTGAACTCAAATGATTTCAACTTCATTTTCTATTTGGGTTCTTAAACTTAAGCTTGATGCCTCTTTGGTAATTCATTAAAGACTACTCAGAACCAGAGGTTTGAGGATACAGATACACATCATGGATTTCATGTCTTTACTCATTTGGTAGACACTGATTCACTTATTCAGCAGATATTTATTGAGTCATTACCCTGCTCAAGGAATAGCCGTAGGCACTGGAGACAAACCAATTAAAAAAAAAAAAAAAAAACTGACAAAAATCCCTGCCTTCACGGAGCTGACGTTCTAGCTGGGAGTCAGGGTCAGGGTGGGGGTGATGGAGGACACAATAAACACATGGAGATGTGAAATATGCAATAAGTTAGATGGTTATTAGTGCTATGGAGAAATTTCAGGGAAGGGGGATAGAGAGGTTGGGAGTTGGAGTGGTCAGTGAGCAAAAGACCTGAAGGACGTGAGGGAGGAGCCATGGGGTATCTGAGGGAAGAGGGTTCCATGTGAAGGGAATAGCCAGTGCAAAGGGCCTGAGGCAGGAGTGTGTCTAGTGTGTTTAAGTATTAGTAAGGAGGACAGTGTGTCTGCAGCAGGTTAATTAAGAACAAGAGTGCTAGGAAATGAGGTTAGAGTGTTCACAGCAGCCATACTGGGGAGGGACTTGCAAGCCACTGTAATGACTCTGGCTTTTACTCTGGGGTGATGTGGGGGCCATCAGAAGGTTCTGAGCAGAGGAGAATGATTTATTTTACAGTGGTTACAGGTACTTCTGGCTGCAGAGGGAGAAGCAAGGAGAAGAGCCCTCTCCAGACCCCATACTGGGGCCTACATGGGTTCAGTCCTGGGCTGTGGCTGAAGTCTGGTCTGACATGGAGACACAGGCTCTGCCCTCCAGGGGCCTCCTAGTCTAAGGGCTTTGAAGGAAACTCCAAAGGGGCAGTGGGTGGGTGTGACCCAGGCTTGGGTGTACAGAAGAGGTGAAGGAAGTCTCTCTCTTTGTTTCCTCCACAGCCCTGCCAGGGCTCAACGTGTCTGCAGATGGCGACGACGTGCGCCTGGTGCTGGACGTCCCTGAGGAGATGCGCTTTGGCCTCTCCCTGTACTGGAATCAGGTCCCGGGCCCTGCAAAACCCTGGTGGCACAGAAACCTGGTGAGGCCTCCCTCTCCCCAAGTCCATTCCCACTGCAGGCCGACGCTTGTGCTAAAGTTGCAAGTGCATTATCATAGGGCACCTTTGAAAAGGACACAGCCACCCACACCCGAAGCAAGAAACATTGGTGGGGGGACGGCTGCCTGCCCAGTGTCCTTAACTTTGGCTTCCAGCCTTCCTCTTCCTCATCTTCTTCAACTTCTCTCCTTCTGCTTGTCCCACAGACTGGGCCGCAGACCATTACCTTGAACCACACAGACCTGGTTCCCTGCCTCTGTATTCAGGTAGGAGCAGAGTCCAGCTGGGTGCCCGGGGATGGGGATTAGGGAACTGGTGAGACGGTTGGCCCTCACCTTCCTGGTCTCCCCACCCTCCACACTCCTCTTTGAGGTGGAAACTATGGCTCCCTAGGGGGACTGGCCCTCCCTTGCCCTTTGCTGTCCTATGTTTTCTGCTTGTACATGCCCTGAATGCTCTTCCTGATCCTCTATCCACAGCACTTCTACTTGTGCTTCATGGCCCCCTTCAGATGTCATCTCCCCCTTGAAGCCTTCCACTACTCCTCCAATTCCCTCTTTGTGTTCCCCTGGAGAGTAGAGTGTGCGCCGTGAACTCAGACTTATTTGAATCCTGACTTGCCATTTGCTAGCTGTGTGACCTTGGACAAGTCACTTCACCTCTCTGAGCCTGTTTCCTGTCAGTAAAATGGGAATAAACAGTACCAGCCTCACAGGGCTGTTATAAGGAAGTGTGCCACTTCCAGCTTATATATGTTATAATAATATATTCTCCCTCTGATTATACATTTAATTGGTCATCAGGTCCCATCTGTTTTACCTCTGACATTAATGTCTCTCATTCCCACCACCTGAAATGCCCTCACTTCTTTTCCATACACCCCAATCCTTCCAGTCACCTCTTTCCCAAAGCTTTTGCCCAACCTCCTGGCCTCTTCTATCTCCAAATCTTCTTGCATTTCTGTCTTTTCTTTTCTATTTATCATTTATCACTTGTTTTCTTATTTGGGCACCTGTCTCTTCTTGCATACCACAAATCCTCAATAAATGAGTGATTGATTTATTAATTTGTATACATGTCGTATCCTTACTACAACTGTGAATTTGTAATTTCCTTGAAGGCAAGGAAATGATATCTATTCAAATTTAGTAATTTCTCCAAGCCTTGCATAATAACTGGTATGTAGTGGGTGCTAATTAAGTTTGTTAAGTGAATGAACGAATGAATGAGTGAAACTCTACTGCCTAGCACAGTGATAGGACATATAACAGACACTCATGAAATGTTTGCTGTGATATAAATGTCCTCACTGCCAAGCCCAATGCCTGCTATGTAGTAGGTGCTCTTATACATTTGTTGTATAAATTAATATATTATCTCTAGTGCTTAGAACAGGGCTAAGCCAAGAATGGGTGCACTTAAAAAGTCTATTGGGGACTTCCCTGGTGGCACAGTGGTTAAGAATCTGCCTGCCAATGCAGGGGACACGGGTTCAATCTCTGGTCCGGGAAGATCCCATATGCCGCGGAGCAACTAAGCCCGTGCTCCACAACTACTGAGCCCGCGCTCTAGAGCCCGCAAGCCGCAGCTACTGAAGCCTGTGCACCTAGAGCCTGTGCTCGGCAACAAGAGAAGCCACCGCAACAAGAAGCCCGTGCACCACAATGAAGAGTTGCCCCCGCTCGCCTCACCTAAAGAAAGCCCGCACGCAACAATGAAGAATCAACGCAATCAAAAAAAAAAAAAAGTCTATTGGAAGAAAAAATGGAGAATAAATGGACATGTCCTTAACGCTGTGCTGAGAACCTGTGCTAAGTAGGTTCTCACAAAGTGATTGTGGATTTAATTGTTAAAAGTCCCTATGCCTACCATAGTGCTAAGACACATAATAAGTACTCATTAAAAATTTGTAGAGTGAAGATGTTGCCAGATGTTGGCATAGGGTTTGCTGGAAGAATAAATGTGTGCAATTCTAGGGCCTTGTAAAGGGCAAAAAGACTTGGGCATATGTTGGTGAAATACATCCTCCTTCCATATCCAGTATCCCAGAGGGATTAGTTCCAGGACCTCTGTGGATACCAAAATGTGCAGATGCTCAAGTCCTTTATATAATATAAAATGGTGTAGTATTTACACATAACCTACTCACATACTCCTGTATACTTGAAATCATTTCTAGATTGCTTATAATACCTAATACAATGTAAATGCTATGTAAACAGTTTCCTGCAGGCAAATCCAAGTTTTGCTTTTTGCAACTTTCTGGAATTTTTTTCCCTGGGATATTTTTGATCCGAGGATGCGGAACAGCGAATCGGAGGGCCAAGGAGCGCTGACTGTGTGGGCTGAGTGAATGCAACCCCAGGGCTTAGCAGGGTGCTGGCTGGGTTGAACTGACCTGTGGAGCCCCGTTTCCTTTCTAGGTGTGGCCTCTGGAGCCCGACTCTGTCAGGACCAGCATCTGCCCCTTTAGGGAGGGTGAGTGGACCGGCCCTGCCAGGGCGGGAGCGGTGCGGGCGGGACCTGCCGGCACGCAGTAACCAGACCCTCTCCCTGCAGACCCCCGTGCACACCGGAACCTTTGGCGTGCCGCCCGGCTGCAGCTGCTGCCCCCGCGGGCCTGGCGGCTGGACGCGCCGTGCTCACTACCCGCTGAGGCCACACTGTGCTGGCAGGCACCGGATGGGGGCCCCTGCCAGCCGCTGGTCCCACCGCTGCCCCGAGAGAATGTCACTGTGAACGTAAGCAAGGCGGCAGGAGGTTCCCGGGGTTGGGGAAGGAAGGGGAACCTAGGGGCCCAAATTTAATGACCCCACCCATTACCCTCTTTCCACAGAAGGCTCTTGAGTTCCCATTGCTGAAAGGCCACCCCAACATCTGTGTCCAGGCAAGAAAGGGGTGCCAGAGAGCCGGGCTTGGGGTCAGGACCTCCGCTGACTCCCAGACAGTCACTGTCTTCTGAATCCACTTTATCCTTGGGTCCCTGGAGCAAAGTGGTTACCAGCTTCCTCTTTAGGAGTTCCACTATTTACTTCACCAGTGCCTGGCGTGGGACCCTGGGCACCTCACCTTTCTGAGCATCAGTCTCCTCATCTGTTTAATGGGGATGATAATAGTAACTATTGAATACTTCATAGAGTGGTTATGAAGATTAAGCAAGTGCTTCACCTTAGCAACGGGCACAAACTAAATTCTCAATAAATGTTAACTGCTTTGATTATTGCTATAATTATCCTATTTCTCTACCTGTAGAAATCGGTTGCTTTATAATTTCAAAGGGTAGTTATAAAAATATTAATTCCAGATTTATTGAGCTATTATGTTTCAGGCACTGTTTTAGGCTCTTGGAATAGATATGTCAGTGAATAAAACCAATAAATGTTCCCACCCTTAAAGAGTTCATGTTGTAATGGAAAAAGGCAGACAATAGGCATAATAAGTAAATTATACAGTATGTTAAAATTGTATATAAATACTATAGGAAAAGGTGGGAAAGGATAAAGGAGGGTTGGAGTTGCAATTTCAAGAGGGGCAGTCAGATGAGGCCTCTTTGAGAAGGTGGTTAGGTGAGAAGGGAGTGTATAAAGTGTTCTGTCAGAACTGAAAAGAGTTAATTTACGGCCGTAAGCCCCTTTAGCACAGATGACCTCACAAGGCTGAGGCTGAGAAAGATGGAGTGATTCCTAATTACTCAGCCTTGAACCCAGATCTGCCTAAGGTCAGGTCCAGAGTCCAGACCCCGCCCCCCAACCTGACAGGCCTCCCCTTGTCTGTCCCTTCCCTTCTGGTTTTTCTGGCCTCCGCTTTTGCTTTTCCTTGTGCCCCTAACCCTGGCCCCTTCTGAGCAGGTGAGCACCTGGGAGAAGCAGGAGCTACAAGAGTGCTTGTGGGCTGGTGAGTGGGACCTGGGGGAGGCTGGGACAGGGCCACTGCAATAGGGGTGGACCCTGGAAGTGCCAGCTCCTGGGGGTGAAAGTCAGGCATGGGGCAGGGGAGTGGCAGCCCTCAACCAGGTTGGGTCTCACTCAGAGTGGGCTCTCACCCTTTCCAGACTCCCTGGGGCCCCTCAAGGATGACATGCTGCTGGTGGAGACACGAGGCCCCCAGGACAACAGATCACTCTGCGCCTTGGAATCCAGTGGCTGCACTCCACTGCTTAGCAGGGCGTCCACGGTGAGGGATGGGGGACCTTCCTTCATGTCCCTTTCCAGCTCCACTTCAAACCTGGCCTCAAATTTTCACTATTCAATTTCCCCTCCTCTGTGCCAGGCCCTGTGCTGGTCTCTGGGAATGTAGGGGGTAACTCAGACCTGGGCCTTGTTCTCAGTGGCCTCTCAAAAGTCTCCCAGACCCTCCCGCCTACTATTCTGCCCAGCTGTAGCCTGGTGGCCTCCTAGGTGTGGTGCCTCTAGGTGACAGCACCCATCCCTTGGCTTGGCAGAGGGCAGCTCGTCTTGGAGGACCATTACTACAAGATGTGCAGTCAGGCCAGTGTCTTCAGGTGAGTAGGTGGCAGGAGGGCCCTCCCCAATGCCCAAAGGCAACAGGCCTCAAACCCTGTCTTCAACGTCTTCTACCTCTTCCTGTGCCTAGCAGGCAAACTGTCACTCTTCAGGGGCAGGGGCCTCCTCGTTGTCCCTCTAGCATCCACCCACCATCTGTGTGTGCTTATTTTGTGTCCAGCCCCGGGGAAGCTAAGAGTTGAAGAAGCATAGTTCCTGCCCCCAAGTTGCTCATGGCTGGAGAGACCAGCAAAGAGATAACCATTGGGTTAAGACAGCTAATAGCCAATGTGCTAAGCTTTGGGTTCCAGGGAGAGCTTCAAGGAAGGGTCTTTTTATGTGGGCCCAGTCTGGCACCAGTAGGAAGGTACAGTCCAGGAAATAGACACAGCATAAGCAAAGGCAGAGCAGCTTGTGGCTGCTGTGTGTGTGTGTGTGAAATATGCATAGCTGAGGCTGGAAATATGGGACCAGACTTGATGGGTGTTGAACACCAAGCTGGGGGCTCTGGATTTGGTTTTGTTTGTGTCTTACAGCTGTGGGACGATGACCTGGGAGCACTATGGGCCTGCCCCATGGAAAAGTGTGAGTATTACAAGAACTGCCCTTCTTCTCTGTACGAGGAGCTGGAATCTTGACAGGGACCATTCCTGGGGGGAGCATACACAATGGCCTTAGCCTTTCAATCAGAGGGTCATTCCTTCATTAATTCAAACACCACAAGGGGCGCTTGCAGGGATCCCAGCATCACCAAAGAGACACATTCCCTGTCCCCATGCCAGCCACAGAAGCTAGAAAGACATTAGCTAAACAGTCATTTAGGAAGTGTGGGCTATTGAAGCATTCACTATAAAGTAAAAGTGTCCAAAGCCCTGAATGCATATAATGGGGACCTGACTTAGTTCAGGGGAAAGGTTGGAGGTGAACTCTGAAGGCTGAGCTAGATGAAGGGGGAAGAGATGCATTTTTGTGAAGACTCTGGGGTGATTTTTTGAGGAACTCCAAGGTAGCCAATGTGGCTGGAGGGTCTTGAGAGATAGGCCTCTGTCATGAGATTAGGATGCAAGGGCCATGTAGGGCCTTGGGAGCCGATGTAAGCAATTTGGATTTTATGTTAAGAGTAGCAGGAGCTTCCCAAAAGGCTATAATCAAATTTGTATTTTTTTTAAATAAATTTATCTATTTTTTATTTATTTATCTTTGGCTGCATTGCGTCTTTGTTGCTGCTGTGTGCGGGATTTCTCAGTTGTGGCAAGCGGGGGCTACTCTTCGTTGAGGTGGGCGGGCTTCTCATTGCGGTGGCTTCTCTTGTTGCGGAGGATGGGCTCTACGTGCGCGGGCTTCAGTAGTTGTGCAGGCTCAGTAGTTGTGGCGCACGGGCTTAGTTGCTCCGCGGCATGTGGGATCTTCCCGGACCAGGGCTCGAACCCGTGTCCCCTGCATTGGCTGGCGGATTCTTAACCACTGCGCCACCAGGGAAGCCCCCAAATTTGTATTTTAAAAAGATCTCTGGGGGGACTTCCCTGGTGGCACAGTGGTTAAGAATCCGCCAGCCAATGCAGGGGACACGGGTTCGAGCCCTGGTCCGGGAAGATCCCACATGCCGCGGAGCAACTAAGCCCGTGCGCCACAACTACTGAGCCTGCACAACTACTGAAGCCCGCGCACGTAGAGCCCATCCTCCGCAACAAGAGAAGCCACCGCAATGAGAAGCTCGCACACCACAACGAAGAGTAGCCCCCTGCTCGCCGCAACTAGAGAAAGCCCGCATGCAGCAACAAAGGCCCAATGCAGCCAAAAATAAATAAATAAATAAATACATTTATTTAAAAAAAAAAAAAAGATCTCTGGGGCTGCCATGTTGTAATGAATTAGAGGCAAAAAAGAGTCAGGAACACCAGTTAGAAGGCTGTTGCAGTCATCCAAGAGTGAGGTTAAGAGTCCAGCAACCCTAGGCTTAGGGGGCAATAATCTTTTTTTAAAAAACATTTATTTATTTATTTATGTGTTTCGCTGCACTGGGTCTTAGTTGTGGCACATGGGATCTTCACTGCGGCATGCGGGATCTTTAGTTGCAGAATGTGAACTCTTATTTGGGCATGTGGGATCTAGTTTCCTGACCAGGGATCCAAGCCAGGCCCCCTGCAGTGGGATCACGGTGCCTTAGCCACTGGACCACAAGGGAAGTCCCTTAGGGGTCAATAATCTTAGCTGACATTTGAGCACTTACTATGCCCAGCACGCTGTTCAGTGCTTTATGTGTATTAATACATATAGTCCTCACAGCAATCCTGTGAAGTAGATACTATTGTTATCCCAATTTTACAGAGGTGAACTGAGGCAGAAGGGGAAGTCACTTATCCAAGGTCACCCAAGTAAATGGATCTATGTTCATACACTGACCCTGTGAGCTGTGGACTTCGGGCAAATCTCTTCATTTCTCTGAGCCTCGTTTTCCTCCTTCGTGAAGTGGGGGTCTCTAACAAGCCTGTCTTCTCCCCTGGGTCTCCTAGACATCCACCGGCGCTGGGCCCTGGTCTGGCTGGCCTGCTTACTCTTGGCCGCTGTGCTTTTCCTTCTCCTCCTCCTCAAAAAGAACCACGTGAAAGGTGAGCGCTTCCCGGCTCCCCATTCCCCAGTGGACCTGGGAGCTGGCCAGGAGAAGGCGGCGGCTGGGCTCACCGGCTGCCTCCGCTCCTCTCCCCTCACAGGGTGGCTGAGGCTCTTGAAGGAGGACGTCCGTGCGGGGGGTGAGTGTGAGCCAGCTCCGGGCGGGGGGCGGCCCCCAGAGGGCCGGGCCTCAGGCCAGCTCACGTCTCCGCTCCTGCTCTGTTCTTTCCCACAGCGGCCGCCAGGAGCCGCGCGGCTCTGCTCCTCTACTCCGCCGACGACGCTGGCTTCGAGCGCCTGGTGGGCGCCCTGGCTTCGGCGTTGTTCCAGCTGCCGCTGCGCGTGGCCGTGGACCTGTGGAGCCGCCGCGAACTGAGTGCGCAGGGGCCCCTGGCCTGGTTCCACGCGCAGCGGCGCCAGACCCTGCAGGAGGGCGGCGTGGTGGTCCTGCTCTTCTCGCCCGGGGCCGTGGCGCTGTGCCGCGAATGGCTGCAGGACGCGACGTCGGCGGCCGGGGCTCACGGCCCGCACGACGCCTTCGCCGCCTCGCTCAGCTGCTTGCTGCCAGACTTCTTGCAGGGTCGGGCGCCCGGCCGCTACGTCGGGGCCTACTTCGACAGACTGCTGTCCCCGGACGCCGTGCCCGCCCTGTTCCGCAGCGTGCCGGTCTTCTCACTGCCCTCACAGCTACCCGACTTCCTGGGGACCCTGCAGGGGCCCGCAGCCCCCCGCCCCTGGCGGCTCGCGGAGAGAGCGGAGCAGGTATCCCGGGCCCTGCAGCCCGCCCTGGACAGCTGCTTCCGGGCCCCGGGGACGGGACGCGGGATGGGGCCTGAGGCAGAGAACAGGACTTGAATAAAGGCAGACGCTATTTTTCTACCCGTGTCTCCCATGTGTGTCTCAGTGACCCAGCCGCTGGGCCGAACTGTCCCCGTATCCGCTATCCCCGCGCCCCTTTAACACCCGGACAGGTGCAGGACGGCGACGCCTCTGGTTGGCTGGCGTGGGGTGACGCAATGGCACATGGCCCGCTACCATTGGCTGTGGCGCGGGCTCCGCCCCCTGGACTGCAGAGCCGGCGGAGGGCGCACGTCTTACGCAGCCGGCGGTAGCAGCGGCGTTGAGGAGCCTGGGCTTGTGGCGTCCGCGGGTTGGGTGGGTTCTCTCTTCCTCCCCCGCGGCCTACTTGGTTCTGGATCCTTCCTTGCCCGCTCGGGGGCCGTGCGTTTGCAGTCTGTAGACCCCGAACCTGACCCCTTCTCTTCATATCCGGATCCGGGCTCCTCCCCCCCTCCCCCAGACCGGGGTTCCGGACTCCTCCCCCCAAGACCGTCCATCCGACGTCTTCTCCCGCAATATTTAGGAATCTGATCCATTCTCCCTAATTCCGCTGATCCAGCCCCTAAGAACCATATCCCGACCCTAAAACAATGGGCTGACTCCTACCCCCTTGCCGAGGATCCAGGCCACCTCCCCCCGCGGTGACGAGGATAACTTGTTCCCGTCCAGGAATTGCAGAATAGGCTCCTTTCCCCAACTATCTCCCCTCCCTCTGCCTTACCCTAGTCTAGACCTTCTTTTCTTATAACACAGATCTGGACTCCCAGACCCGCGGCACCTCAGAACCCACGCTTTTCTTTCCCACTTGGCTCCTCCAGCGAACCCTCCCCATGTCCTCTGTCTACAGGTCCCCAGCCTGGGAAAAGATGGCCCCACGGGCCCCGAGGGGCCTAGCCCCAGCTCTGCTCTGGGGCCTGAGCCTCTTCCTTGGCCTCCCAGGACCGGTCTGGGTCCAGCTTTCTCCGCCTCCCAAGTCTTCTTCCCCCACTGAGCCCCATCCATGTCACACCTGCCGGGGACTGGTCGACAGTTTCAACAAGGTGGGTGCACCAGCAGTGTAAGAGGAGGGGGCTAGCTACTATAGCACAGGGGTTGAGAGCTGGGAGCTCTGGCATACAAGTCTGCATAGACTCAAGTGTCCCAGCTTGGTTACTTACTGGTTGTATGGCCTTGGGTAGGTGCCTCTCTGTAACTCAGTTTACTGGTCAGTGAAATATAAGTGCTGGAATGTGCCAGACACTGTACTTAGCTATTACTAGTTTTCTCCATTTCCAGGGCCTGGAGAGAACCATCCGGGATAACTTTGGAGGTGGAAACACTGCCTGGGAGGAAGAGAAGTTGTCCAAATACAAAGACAGGTAAGGAAGAGGCTGGAGGGGTGGATTTGTATATCTAACATCCCAATCTGTGTTCTGCTGGTGAAAGCCTAGAGACACTTGGGGAGCACTTATTCAACAAATGTTACTGAATACCTATAGGACAGCACTAAACAAGCCAAGCAGAATTCTTTCTTCAAGGAGCTTCTATTCTAGTAGAGGAAACAGTGAATAAGTAAGTAAATAATGTCTTATCAGGTGAAGAACAGTAAAGCAGAATGGTGGGAGGCATGGCATTCAAGGTATGACATTCGAACAGAGACCTGAGGTGCAGAAGCAAACTGTGCGACAGTCGGGGAAGGGTTTTGGACAGAGCGGGACTGAGCTTGGTGTATTTGAGAAGGGGCTGGATTTGGAGTGGGCAGAAGAGAGAGTGGTGAAGGTGAAGGCAGAGAGCGTTGAAGGCCACAGAAAGGCATTCAGATTTCATTCTGAGTGTAGCGGGAAGTCATTGGAAGGTTTGGAGCAGGAAAGTGATGTGGTATTATTTATACCTATAAAAGGTCACTTACACTAACAGACTATAGGGGGCCAAGGTGGAGGAGCAGGAAGACCAGTTGGGAGGCTAGTGCACAGTCTAGGCATGACAGTAGTGGTGGACCTGGTGAGAAGGGGTCAGATTCTGGGTACATTTTGCAGATAGACTGATAGGACATGATGATGGAATCATTATGGGGTGTGAGAGAAAAAGTAGAATAAAAGGTGCTCACTAGGTTTTGGGCCTGAGCAACTGGGTGAATCGTGGGACTGTCTTACGAGATGGGAGAAACGGGTCTGGGGGGGCCTGGAATCAGACGTTCTCAGTGAACATGTTGGGCTGAGATGTCTGTTAAACAGTCAAGTAGAGTTAGATTTAGGAGTCAGGAGTTCAGGGTAGAAGTAGGGCTGGAAACATGAATTTGACAGTTATCAGCGTATAGTCAGTGTATAAAGCCAGGGGAGAAGATGAGATTTTATTGAGAGGAGAGGCCTGAGTCCTAGGCCCTCTAGCTTTTCAAAGTCAAACTGGGGAGAAAGAGGCCTGATTCCTAGGCCTCCAGCTTTTCAAAGTCAAACTGGAATTAGACCAGCTTGTCATTTCTAACCCTTTGTACCTTAGGGTCACCTCTCTGATCCTCAGTTTCCTTATCTGTAAAACGGGAGTATTAATGCCAATCCTATTTCATAGGATTGTGGTAAGGATTAAACTATGATACGTACTAGAAATAAAAGTTTTGTTACTACGTAACACTGGTCATTTTCCTTTCCCTCAATGGGGCTCAGTTGCCTCATTTGGGAATGAGGGGATTGACCAAAATAACCCTAAGGGCACTTATAGCTCTATAATGGTTACTGTTTTTTTGTTTTGTTTTAAATCACCTCCTATATGCCAGGCACTGTGCCAGACCCTTTAAATATATAATATAATACATTTTATGTGTAAATGTATTTTTAAAAAATTTTTTATTGTAGTAGAATGCAATAACATAAAATTTACCATTAGAGACATTTAGTATATTCAGGTTTTGCAACTATTGCCATTATCTAGTTCCAGACTGATTTCATCCCCCCAAAAAGAAACTCCATCCCTATTGAGCAGTCACTCCTCATTCTCCCTCCTCCCAGCCCTTAGCAACCACTAATCTGTTTTCCATCTCTATGGATTTGCTGATTCTGTTGGAATCATACAATATGGCCTTTTATGTCCGGCTTCTTTCACTTAGCATAATGTTTTCAGGGTTCATCCATCTTGTAACAAATATCAGTACTTCATTCCTTTTTAAGGCTTAGTAATATTCCATTGTATGAATAGATCACATTTGTTTGTCCGTTTATCAGTTGATGGACATTTGGGTTGTTTCTACCATTTGGCTACTGTGTATAGTATTGCTATGAACATTTGTGTACAAGTTTGAACACCTGTTTTGCATTTTCTTGGGTATGTATCCAGGAGTGGAATTACTGAGTCATGTGGTGATTCCATGTTTTATTTACGGAGGAACTGCCAAAATGTTTTCATTCCCACCTGCAATGTAGGAGGGTTCCAGTTTCTCCACATCCTTGCTAACACTTGTTATATGATATATTTTTAACCACATCTACCCAGCAGGGGTATTATATTCTGTTGTACAGATGCAGGGACTGAGCTATCTTCCAGCCAACCTACAGGAGAGCCATTGTCCCCATTTTACAGATGAGAAAACACATTCAGGAGAGGTTAAGTTCCTTGCCCAAGGTCACACCACTAGATTGGAACCCAGGTCTCCCCAAACCAATACCCCTTCCATTGTGGCCTCTGGCCTTTGACATTATCTGGCACGAGGTGGGGAGGGGGGAGATTGTAAGGAGGGTGGTGGGTGGGCTGGAGTGTGTTCCTACCACCCATCCCTGTCTGGTCAGTGAGACCCGCCTGGTAGAGGTGCTCGAGGGCGTGTGCAGCAAGTCGGACTTCGAGTGCCACCGCCTGCTGGAGCTGAGTGAGGAGCTGGTGGAGAGCTGGTGGTTTCACAAGTGAGTAGCGGGGGCCTTCCTGGGAGGGGCTCAGGCAGGGCCAGCTGGTAAAGCAGAGGGTGGCGAGCTAGGGGCTGTGTCCTCATTCAGCGCCTTCCTCCAAACCCAGGTGTGCTGAGGACTCGTTGGGGGGCCCAGGCTCTCACGCTGAGCTGCAGACTGCCCCTCTGTCGGACGGGGAAAGGGCAGCCTTATGGGTCTTACGCCCAAGATGGGCTGTATCACAGATCCTGTGGGAGGTTGCGGGAGACGGCAGCACCTCTGACACTGTCTCAGCCCCCTCACCATCCCTCCGCCTCAGGCAGCAGGAAGCCCCAGACCTCTTCCAGTGGCTCTGCTCAGATTCCCTGAAGCTCTGCTGCCCCTCAGGCACCTTTGGGCCCTCCTGCCTTCGTGAGTTTTTCAAGTTCCTCTTGGGGGATGGAAGGGGACTGCTGGGGCCAGGGATCCAGTCCTGGCTCGGCCCCTGGCTGGCTGTGTGAGCTCAGGCTGCTCATATCACTTCTCTGGACCTCTGTTCTCGCCTGCCTCACAGGGCTGGTGAGATGAACAAATCCATGGGGAACGGCTCTGAAAAAGGATACGGGGTTAGAATGAGTCAGGTGCGGCCGTGGTTTCTGTCATATATTTAAGAAATGCGCCCCCCCACCAGGCATTTCCCATGTCTGGACTAAGGTGACCTTCCTAGGGACGGGCAAGTGCTGCTGAAGGCCCTGTTGTCACCACCTTTTTCTACACACAGTCCTGAGGCAGGAGCTGAACTTAACTACCAGCCCCTTTTAGAAAAATCTCTCTCAAAGCTGCAGATATAAAGAGTTAGCAACAAAGATGGTCAATTCAGTTTTTATAAAACAAAAGATTTGTAAATAACCTAACTGTTCCACAATGGGGTGTTGGTTAAGTAAATTTCATACTTATGACAAAATATTATGATGTCGTTAAAATTGTTTCCTCTCCAAAAATGCTTACTAATATGGGGAAAATGTTCTCTACGTACAAGGTTGTATTTACGATCCCACCCGGTTTGGTGTCTGCCCACAGCCTGTCCTGGGGGTGCGGAGCGGCCCTGCGGTGGCTACGGGCAGTGTGAAGGGGAAGGAACTCGAGGGGGCAGCGGGCACTGTGACTGCCAAGCCGGCTATGGGGGTGAGGCCTGTGGCCAGTGTGGCCTCGGCTACTTTGAGGCGGAGCGCAATGCCAGCCATCTGGTATGTTCGGGTAGGTAGCCAAGAGGCGTGGCTTTGGGCAGGGGCGTGTGGGGTACCTGCCTGCCCACCCTCATACTTCCCGCATTCCACCCAGCTTGTTTTGGCCCCTGTGCCCGCTGCTCAGGACCTGAGGAATCAAATTGTTTACAGTGCAAGAAGGGCTGGGCCCTGCATCACCTCAAGTGTGTAGGTGAGTGGGACCCTGCCCTAGGTCTGGAGGGGTGGGCAGGGTCTTGGGCTTGGTCCCCCATCAACACACACATCTCTGGGCTAGACCAGTCCAGTCCCCATCTTCATAGAGATATCAACCTGGTTGGGAAGGCAGAAAAGTAACCAGGCGCTTACAGTATAGACTGATCGTTGTACAGTGAGAAATGTCTCTCTTCCAATTCAGTGGTAGTGGGGAATCAGGGAAGCCTTCTTGGAGGAGGTGTCACTTGGGTCAAGTCTCGAAAATTGAAGAAGGGTTAACCCAGGGAATGAGCATACTGAACTTGGGGTCTGGAAACCTGTGTTCGAGACGAGGGTAAAGGCTAAGCTGCTGTAACAGAAAGATCCCCAAAGACTGTGGCTTAATGAATTTAGAGGTTTATTTTCATCTCACATCACAGTCTGGAAGCCAGTGGTCCAGACTGGCAGGAAAGCTCTGCTTGTCATAGTCATTAAAGACCTAGATTCATTCTGTCTTACTGGGCAGTCATCCCCTTGGGTGTTGAGGCTGGATCACGGGCACCTCTATGTATCATGACCTGGTATTCAGGACGTGCGAAAGAGAAGAAAGTGCACGGAGGATCCAAGTCTGTTGTATTAAGGCCAAGTGAAAAGTGGAGCACATCACTTCTGTTTACAACACGTTGGCCAGAACTGAATCACAAGGCCACACTTAGCTGCAAGGCAGATTGAAAAACACAGTCTCTAGCTGGACAGCCCTGAGTCCAGCTGCCCCTCTGCATGTGTGTTGGTGGACAGCCTGCAGTCTCAGCCACACTGTTTAAGCCTGGGCAAGTCCATTCCCAACAACCCTGGCCTCAGCTTCCCTGTTAGTGAAATAGGGATTGAAATCCCCACCCTGCCGGCCTCTTTGCAGACATTGATGAGTGTGGCACAGAGCGAGCCAGCTGTGGAGCCGACCAGTTCTGCGTGAACACGGAGGGCTCCTATGAGTGCCGAGGTAAGTGTCTGCTCCTGCGGGGGAGGGGTGTGGGGAGGGTAGGAGGAACTGCTCCACGCCTTTCCCCAAAAACTGCCACGTTACCAGGTGCCGGCACCACCCCCCACCCCCGCCCTAGGCTTCTTCTGGAGCAGGGCTTCCCCCAGGCCTATGGGCAGCTCGCACCCTTGTCTGTCCTCTCCCTTCTCCAGACTGTGCCAAGGCCTGCCTGGGCTGCATGGGGGCAGGGCCTGGCCGCTGTAAGAAGTGTAGCCCTGGCTACCAGCAGGTGGGCTCCAAGTGTCTCGGTGAGTGTCCTGCCACCTGGGAGTGCCTTGTCCACCACGAATTGACAGGGGCCGAAATGTGGACGGGGTGTGGGAAGGAAGGGTGGAACGTTGCCTGGGTCAGCACAGAGCGCGTGTCAGGATGTGAGTGAGACCGGAGTCAGGGGTGCTGCCTGTGGGACCCTGGCGGTTAGGGCTCTGACCTCTCCTTGGCCTCCGTCAAGACGTGGACGAGTGTGAGATGGCGGTGTGTCCAGGAGAGAACGAGCAATGCGAGAACACCGAGGGCAGTTACCGCTGTGTCTGTGCCGAGGGCTACAAACAGATTGAGGGCATCTGTGTGAAGGAGCAGATCCCAGGTGAGCCCCAGCTCGGCCCCAGAAACCTGGGGAGGGGAGGTCCTCATCCAGGGGGAGGGCAGGCAAACCCCTCCTTCAGGCAGCTGCAGGCCCTGGCCCACCTGCACTGCCACCCAGCCCTCATGAAGCTGCACTGGGACCCGAACCCCACCTCTGACCCCCAGGGTGGCTTTTGGTGGCCTCACACCTCCCAGGGTAGAAAGGAAATCGGACTTGGCGTCAAATCATTCTGTGCCCCCCGAGCCTCTTTCTCATCTGCCCTTGCCCCGCCTGAGGGCTGCTGTAGGCCGTAGGGGTGATGAGACGAAGGACAATCACAGTGATGACGATAGTGACCACTTCCACAGTTCCTGTGTGTCACACGCTGTTCCAGGCATATTGCATGTATTAACTTATTCACCCCTAAAACAAATCCAGTGCTGTAGCTATTATTCTCATCCCCATCTTGCATAGTGGAAGCAGGGACGCAGAGAGATGAAAAAACTTGTCCAGGGCCCCATGGCAAGCAGGTGGCAGAGCTGGGCGTCACATCCAGGCACTGTGGCTCTGGAGCGGGGCTAGTACACATGCTCTGACCCAACTCTCCCGCGTGGCCTTGGGCAGACCTCTTCACCCTCTGCGCCTCAGTTTCCCATCTAGTAAGACAGGGATAATAAATGCCCGTCTTGGAGTTGTTCTCAGCAGTAAATGACACTGTGTGCTGGCGTGCCAGGCAGGCGTGTGGCAGTGATGATCAGGTGTGTGGGAGGCTCCGGGAACAGGGGATGAGTGACGGGCGCTTCTCCTGCCCAGAGTCAGCAGGCTTCTTCTCGGAGATGACAGAGGACGAGCTGGTGGTGCTGCAGCAGATGTTCTTCGGTGTCATCATCTGTGCACTGGCCACGCTGGCCGCCAAGGGTGACTTGGTCTTCACCGCCATCTTCATTGGGGCTGTGGCAGCCATGACCGGCTACTGGTTGTCAGAGCGCAGTGACCGTGTGCTGGAGGGCTTCATCAAGGGCAGATAATCCCTGCCACACCTGCAGCATCTCCTCCTGCCCAGGCTGACCCCAAGGTCGGGACTCTCCCACCTGGACACTTGAGGCACTTGCTTTACTTCTGAGAGTGCGGTAAGCACCCTCTACCCACCTTATGGGGCAGCCCAGACACCTGGGCCTGGGCAGGTGAGGCCCTTGGGTGAAAAAGTAGCCCTGTAGGTGGGTGCCATGAGATCTTGGCCTTGGGGCACTGGTCAGCCTTCATAGTGTTGTGAATTTTTTTAAAAAGTGTCTCCTCGTTGTGGCTGCTAGTGAGCTTTGGCCCCTACCCAGGATGGGGGGGGGGGGCGTCCCTTCACAACCCCCTCCTGCCAGCTGCATGCTGTCAGCTCCTGTTCTGTCCTCACCCCCTTGCCCCTCAGCCACTGATTTATTTATTCATCTCAGGAAATAAAGAAAGGTCTTGGAAAATGGAGAAGCTTGTCTTACTACCTGCCCCCACCCACCATGGGTTGGCCTAAGCTACTGAGAGCCCCTCCACCCTTGGGGAAGTTTCCTAAAACCCTGGGAAACTGAGGGCCATCCTGATGCAGGAGCAGCAGGAGGACAAAGGAGAGGGTTGGCCCTGAAGTAGTGTTAAGAGAAGGGAGATGGAGGAACCAGGCTTAGGAGTGGAACTTTCTCAGTTCAGTACCAGCTATCACTTGCCAAAGGACCCTGACAAATGACTTTCATCTCTGAACTTCACTCTTCTCATCTATAAAATGGGCATGATAACGCTTCCCACTCAGGCTTACTGTGAGAATTAAGGTGATGGATGTGAAAAGCTGAAGACAGTGTACAGCAGATAGATGTTCCATGAAATATTGATAGCCATTATTTCTAAAGCCTCCAAGGGTTCAGGGCCCTTTCCTTTGGAAGTCCTCCCCTCCGCAATAAACACAGGACTTAGAATCACTGGGGGTGGGCATCTCCTCTAAACAGGACCCTGGCATGGCCGGAGGGAGGCTTGAGCCAAGTCCTAAGGGTTTATTTCTTTGGCACAAAGAGGACAGTCTGGACAGTCCAGCCTCATCTTCATACTGGAGGGTGGATGGGATGTTAGGGCATCTGGACCCTGTTCCCCATTCCCAAATACGTGCATGTCCACCCTGTATTCTGCATAAGTCACGGCCTCTGTGCAAAATACCCGCTAAAAAATAGAGATATTTTAAAAAACAAAAATCTGGGGGTGGGGGTGGGTTCGTGTCCGGCTGTCTCCGGAGGCTGCAATCAGTTGGGGCCCAGGAATACTCCCGGAATGTTTTTCAAATGCTCAGCATCCCAGAAGGTCATGCCGCGGTAGGGCCATCGAGGGCGGGGCCCTGGTCCTGAGTTTCTGGACCCCCTCAGAGCTCGATGGTGTCACTGGAGGCGCTGCGGGAGTCCCCGGGCTTGCAGCGAGGCTGGATCCCATTCTGGGGCTCCCCGGGCCGGGCGGGACCCGGGGCAGGAGCTGGGGCAGACAGTAGCTGCACCGTGCTGGGCAGCTCATCCAGGGGCAGACTGTCCATCGACGACAGCCCGTGGCGCCAGGGGTTCCAGCTGATCTTGAGCGAGCCCCGTGAGAAGCTGTCCACGGAGCTGCCGGAAGCCGCCCCGACAGGCTCGTCCACTACATGTGGTGGGACCGGGCCGCGCACGCGCACGTCGCTGAGCGACCGGCTGCGGCCGCGGAGGAGCGAAGAACCTGCGCCATCCAGCTCGGCGTCGGGATGGCTGCCCCGGCGCGGCCGCAGCGCGCCCCCGGGCGGCGGGGAGGCCAGGCCACGGAGGCCGCAGCGCCGGAAGATGCTGTCTCGCACCAAGTGCTCTCGGAAGAGCGCGGCGTCGATGCTGCGGCTCAGGTTGATGGGTGATGGCGGCCGCAGGTCTAGCTCGCTCATCGATGGCGCCGGCCCCATGCTGCTGCGGGACGGTCCCGGGCCACCCAGGGGACCGCGGCCCAGCGACGCAGCCGAACCCCAGGCGCCTGAACTGGGCGTGGCTGGAGGCCCACCCTCCGCCGGGTTGCGCATGAGGCTCTTGCTAATGTCCAGGTTACCTGCGCCGACGCTGCTGGGCCCCGCGTAGCAGTTGTTGGGCCTCTCGGGCACCTCGCTCTTGCCGGAGGGCGTAGGGCACGCCAGGCGCAGCAGCTTAGCCCAGCAGGCGTGCTCTGTGGGCGGCCTGGGCCTCGCGGCGGCCAGAGCGGCCAGCGCCAGGGTGAGCGCCCACGTCAGCTCCAGCAGGCGCAGCCAGAAGTGGACGCCCCACCAGGCCCACGAGAAGTGGCCCACCCGGCCGGGGCCCGGGTACAGCCAGAGCGCGGCCGCCAGCTGCAAGCCACTGGCCAGCAGCCCCAGCGCGCCCGCCACGGCCAGCAGCCTGGGGCCCGGGCTGGCATCCCAGCCCCTCGGCCCGTCCAGCAGGCGGCGACGGCACAGGCAGAGCGTGCCCAGAGCCACGGACGCGCCCCAGGCGCACGATAAGCCCTGAGCCAGGAGGTTGAGCGCAGGCCTCGCCGACAGCAGGTCTGTGGCGAGCAGCCCCAAGCCGTGCGCCAACGCCAGCGCTCCCAGGAGGAGCGGGTTCTGCAGCTGCTGTGGCAGACCCGCGCCCAGGCCGAGCAGGGTCAGGGCCGCCAGCGCGGTGAGTAGCAAGGGAAAGGGCAGATTGTAGAGCACCAGGCCGGCGCGTAAACCCAGTCGTGCCTGCGAGCCATAGGGGTCGGTGAGCATGTAGGCGGACCGCAGCCCCGACGCCACCAGCACCAGCACCGCCGCCACCAGTGCCAACCGTGGCCCCGCAGGGGCGGCTGCCAGCGAGGCCAGTGCCAACAACGCAGGCAGCAGGAAGAGCACCCCGACCCCGTAGACGTGCAGCTCCCAGGAAAAGCTCAGCACCCGCCGCAGGGGACCCCAGCGCAGGGGAGGTGAGGTGGCGTTGGCCGGGGGGCTGGAGGCTGGGACTGATGCCGCGGAGCTGGCGGAGGGCTCCGGAGGGGGTGGCTGGCCCAGGGCACGCTGCGTGGTGACCCGAATGAGGCCCCGGCGTGACGTCGAGGGGGCCTGGACAGGGGGCACTGGGGGGTGGCTTTGGGGACGCCCCGGCCACTCCTCGGCTTCATCTGCAACAATAACAATATTAAAATAGCCCTCTGAAAAGTACTTTTGATTTTCCATCATCCTCCGGTGTAGTGAGCAAGTTACTTAACTTTTCTAAGCACATCTGTAAAATGGGGATGGTAATAGCACCCCTCTTCACTGGGTTGTGGTGAGGATTAAATGTTTAGCACAGTCCCCAACACCCAATAAGTGTTAAATGGATGTGACCTATCATTTTTATTAACATGCCACCTGCTCTCAACGGGGACTGCATATTAGAATCACCTGGAGATCAACTCAGTCAGAATTCCTTGTGCTGGGGCCTGGGCACTGAAATTTTTTAAAAGCTCCTCTGGTGAACTGTGGGACTTGGAGAATCACTGCACTAAATATACCCATGTATACTTAAGAATTTATATTTAAGAATTTTCTAGCCCTCAGAGTGCAAATGACTTCTCCCAGAGTACCCAGTGAGTAGTAGTTTATTATCCTAAGTTGTTTGAAGTTGTTGGCCATTTCCTTTAAGGAGGTGTTTGTCCCCATTCACTCCCCACCCCTCGCTTATATACCTCACACAAGTTCTTAGGTATTAGAGTACCCGATCTCCCCAACCCCCGAGCCATGCCCTCACCTGGCTGCAGGGCTCCCACAGGGCTCTCTGTTCCGTTTGTAGTTGGGCCAGGGTCCGAAGGGCCAGGGATGAGGGACTTGGGGGTACCTGGGGCCTCCACTGCTCCTCTCACACGCTGGGGGGAGATGGGGTCTGCTCCATTCATTGCTGCTATCTCTGAAATAACAAAAGCAGTCATTGCTTTGCCTGACCCTCCAGCGTTCCCCAAAATCTAATCCCCCAGGAGGGAGGCACAATCACCCTCATTTGCCAGAATGAGGAAAGAGGGACCAGAGGTCACACAGAAACTGGGGCATCCAGCTGCCCTGGAACACTGCCCGTCCCAGCCCTGCTCAGCACCCTCACTTTGATACCCACCTGGCTTGGGCTGCCCATTAGGAGTCTCTGAGGCTGGGGGACCTGAGGGCTGGGGTCCTGATGAGCCCCTAACATCAGGGAGGTCAGTCTGTTTGGGTGAGGGACTTGGAATACTGACTTCCCAGGTCTCCCCACCTCCAGCCTTCTTGGGGAGCTCCATGGGCAGCTCCTCAGCAGGAGGAAGGCTTCTGGCCAATGCCAGGTCTGGCTGGGACCCAGGCTCCTGAGAGGATGCCGCCTCAGCTGGTGATACTGAGCCAGCATCAGGAGCTGCTGGATCCTGCTGGGTGAAGAGGGGGCCTTGAGCTGCCTCCTGGAAGTCCTCCTCACTCCCACCCTGTTCTTTCAGCCCTGGCCTCATGATAGTGCCTGGGTGTGGCGCAAGAGTGTGGGGAGGGCCCTTGTGGTCCCAGGGGGATGTCTCTGAGACCCCGATCTTGGCTTTGGCCACAAGACCCTCATCTCTAGGTGGTCGCTGTCCCACTTGGCTTCCAGGCTGCCCTGGGATGGGAGGAACCGTGGCTAGCCCGAGTTGGAGTCTGGGAGTTGTGGGGATGAAAGTGAGATGGGGGGTGCCCACTGGATAGGGGGCTGGTGCTTCTTGCTCCACAGACTCCTGTGATTCAGGAGGTCCTGTCCAGCCCTGAAAAACTGGCCCTCGAGCCACCTGGAGGTCATCAGTTACTGGGAGTCCTTCTCTCTGCGCCCCATGGGCTGCTTTAGGTCCATGCAGGGCTGGGCCAAGGGAGTCCGTGGGCCTCTCAGGCATCTCCTCAGCAGGGACCTGGGGGACATTGGAGTTCCAGGGGCTCTCGTCTCTGGGCTTCTCCCAGAAGAAGTCAAAGGCCTGGGCCTCTGTGCCAACAGGGCCCTTGGGGTGGGCTCCTGGGATCAAGTGTGGTTCCAAGTCCTCAAGTGGCCTGGGAAGGCCCCGGCCCAGGGCAGAGCCAGCCCCCAGGGACAGCAGCAGCAACAGCAGCAGGCGGCCATACACACAGCCCCAGGGGCTGGGAGCCATGGTTCGCTCTGATGCCTGGGCCTGGAGCCCTCAGCTTCCAGTCTTCACGGGATGAGCCTAAAAAAAGGAGAGGGGGATGGCATAAGATGGGTCTCCCATGGCTGCCCCAAAGAGGCTGGTGGGAAAGAAAGGAAGAATCCTCCTCTACCCGCCCCTTCCTCTTCAACCTCTTCATGCTGCCCAGAGTGACCTTTTAAAACTGCATCTCTGGTCATGCCACTTGCCCTAATTCAAAACCTTCAATGGCTCCCCATCGCCCTCAGGAGAGAATATAAGCTCCTCTCCTGGCCTTCCAAGGCCACACCAGGATGCTCACCTATCCCTCAACACCCACGGAACTGCCTGACGCCCCATGCCTTTGCTCCTGCTCTTCCCTCAGGCTGGAATGCCCTCTCCCTTCTCCTTCACTTGCTGAAATCCTATTCTTTTTTTTTTTTTTTTTTTTAATCCTATTCTTGAGGGCCCAGGTCAAATATCAGAGAGGTGGAGAGGGAGAGAAATACTACGCCCGTGCCTTTACGCCCGTGCCTTTGAGGAGGGACCTGGGTTTCAATCCCAGTTTCACCATTTCCTGGGTGAGTTACTTTTCCCCTCTGCATCATGGTTTTCCCATCAGTAAAATGGGTATAATAATAGTACCTAACTCAAAGGGGCTCTTATAAGACATAACAAAACACAGGATGGACCAGGCCCATAATTGGAGCTTAATAAGCATTAGAGCCCTTTTACTTTTCCTTTTGTCCAGAAAGCTTTCTTTCCCACCAGCCCCCTTAACTATGTCAACAAATAATTGGAGGACATACTATGTGCCAAACCTTGGGGATAAAACAGTGAAGAAGATTGACAAGATGCCTGGCCTCACGGAGCTGGTATTCTAGGTAAGAGACAGACAATGAATAATTTTAAATAAGGTGAGCTATGGAGAACATAAAACAGGGTTAAGAGATAGAAGGAGGGGGGGCTACTTTACACAGGAGTGCTAGAAAGGCCACTCAGGTGACATTTAAGCTAAATGCTGCATGGGAAGAAGGAGTCAGCCATTTGATGATATCCAGAAAAAGCATCTGGAGGAGGGAACAGAAAGTGCAAAGGCCCTTCAGCAGGAATGAGGAGCACAGCAGATGCAGGAGAAAGGAGCAGAGGGAGATGAAATCAGGAAGGTGGGGCTTTCTCAAAAGCCACGAAAAGGCACCTGCATTTTATTCTAAGTGTCCCAGGAAGCCAATGGAGATGTTAAGCATGGGAGTCATGAGATCTGAGAAGTGTCTTAAAAGGCGGAGAGAGGCCAGTGCAGAAATCCAGGTAGGATATGATGGTGGCTTGTTTCAGCTTGAGTATTTCTTTTCCCTGACACTCCCTCCACCCCTTCCTGTCACACCAGTCACATAGTATAATAATCTCCTATCTCCCCCACCCTCCTGGGGCTTCTCAAGGGCTGTGTCTGCGTCTTTTATTTCTTGTCTCCAGCCACTGCATATGCCTGGCCCAGGTGGATATTCCTTTATGGTGCCGCTTCCTGAGAGTCCCTAATGGAGCCGGGAGGCAAGACGGGACCCCACGGCCAGGAGAGGGGGACCAGGAGAGGGGGCCAGGGGCTGTGAGAGCCAGTGCCCGGGTGTGTTTAGGGGCAAAGGCCCTGTTCCCTTCCTCTCTGGGGAACAGTTGTGCTCAAAGATCCTTGGTGGCTCACAGACACCTTGAGAAGCCGAAGAAAACTCCAGGCGCTCTCCCCAGGGAAGTGTCCAGGTCCACCAAAGCTTGTGGGTAATTTTAGGGGGAATCAAAGACCCCTTAAACCCATTCCCCAATCTGCCTCATTAGTTCATTTCTCAAACATTCACCGAGCTCATGCTCTGCTCCTGGCCCAGGCTAGGTGCTGGGGACCCAAAGAGAAGCCTCAGTTCCAGTGTGGGGAGTGGTGGTGAGCTGAGGGGGAAGGACTGGAAGGGCCCTAACACAGGCACTAGTTAATAATAGTACTTCTGTGTTGAGCTCTTGCCCACTTAGGCTCCTGTGCTAAGCTTAGCTGCGTGTCCTCGATTTTATCCACCGCTCCCAAAACAAGCTGGTGTGAGTATACCCATTTCATAGGGGAAGAAAGCAAGGTTCAGAGAGGTTGAGCAAGTCGCCCAAGGTCACACAGGCTGCAAATGGCCATACTAGGGGCTGTGAAACCCGCATTGGCTCATTTTACACAGGGGGTCCGAAAAGCTTTGCAGAGGAGGAGACAGCAGAGTCGGGCCTTCAGTGATAAGCATCTACCATCTGCTCACCACCCGCAATCCAAGAGATGTAGTCACCTCCGGATGAGGAGGGGGCTGCACAGTCCTGGTTTCCTGCTGCTGAAGAGGTTTTTTTGTGTGTGTGTGTGTGGGGGGGGTGTTCTCGCTCCCTCAGGGACTGGGAAGAGGCCAGCCTGGGGGCAGGGCGAGGGCCGCCGCAGGGCAGCCTCCAGGAGCTGGTCCATCTCGGGTTACCTCTCCTTTTCCTCCATCTCCTCTCCCCTGGCTCCGCGCCTTCCCGCAGTGTCCTGGGTGGGGGGTGCACGCTGGTGCAGGCCCTGCCGCTCGCACCTGAGAGGGGGGCTACAGGCCACGCTCCCTGCCTGGGCCCCGCCATCGCCCCCTCCCTAGTCCAGCTCCTCACCTGGGCGCCGAGCTGGCAGCCCCCGCGTTCACCTTGCGCACGTCCCTGAAGCCGCTTGCCGCGCCGCATCCTCCGAGATGCTCAGACTTGGCTAACAGAGCCCGGCGCTGCCGATGGCGGAGCCCGCCCACAGGAACGCCATCCTTGCTTAACCCTTTCCCCTTAGGGATGGATTCTTCTCCCAGTCCTGACCTCCCCTCTCTGAGAGATTCTCAGGGCTAAGAAGGGAACTGAGGTCACCTTCGAGGGGTGTAGAAATCACTTCCGCAGCATCCCCGAAAACGGGGCAGCCAATCTCTGTTTGCATACCTCCTGGGACGGGAAGCTCACTTCCTTAATGTCTCTAGACCTATATCCTTATAGGGCTACATACATACTACATACAGACCTACAGGTAAATCCTACCTACAGCTTGATGTGTATCCTTCAGCTTTTTCAAGGCACAGCCATATATACTTCTTAAATAGAAAAGAGACCATACTGTACATGTCGTTCTGTAACTTGCCTTTTTCCCCTTCACTTTGCAATATAACCTGGCACATTTTCCATGTACATTTCTGCAGATCCATCTCATTTCTTGTATTCAGTGTTGAGAACTGCAGCGTATGATCAGCCTGTCATTTTTATTTATCTGGTTCCTGAGGTTGGACATGTCGATTGTTTCTAGCCTTTTGCTAGCAGGAATAATGAGGCAGGGACATTCTTGCATAGACATCTTTGTGCACATGCACTAGCGTACCTATCAGATAACTTCCTCCCTGAGGCATGGTTAGGTCAGTGGGTCTGCACATTTTCAGGTCTGTCTGTCAAAATGCTCCAGGTCCCTCTTTGGACAGCTCCTGATGTACTAAATTTCCACCATTAGGTTCAACACATTAAGAGGAATCCACACAAGGAATACATGTGGTCATTAAATATGGTGTAGAGTCCTTAATGGCATGGAGACATGTCCAGAGTAGATTGTTATTTATTTATTTAAATTTCAGTCATTTGAATTCTAAAAGTAATATGTGCTGATTGTCCCAATTCAAGCAACATAGAAATGTTCAAAGAACACATGAACTGTCTTATCCTTGGTCTCTCCAACTCTGCCCCCCAGATATACCCATTGTTAACACCATTCTGTTTTCTTTGCATCATATAAAATATATATGTGCATGCATTTCTACAAAAATGGGATCATACTATGCCTATTATTCTATAAGTTTGTTTTGCCTTAAGCAGATATATGTTGGAAACATTTTGAAGGCAATACATACTAGCTCCACCCTTTCTTTCAATTAGCTGCACAGTTTTGTATGATGTGGATGTACCGTTTGTTTCGCAGACATTCCCAGTATTCCCCTACTGATAAGTAATCAGGTGGTTGACAGCTTTTTTTTTTTTCTCCTAGAAACAATACTGCAGTAAGCATCCTTACATGCTAATATATACATCATTATATGCTGATACTCTAAATTCTCTCAGATAAGTATTTGTGTGATCCCATTTTTGTTAGTATCTGTCAGTCAATCAATCAATCATCTATCCTATCCCTAAATATTAGAAGGTAAATAGTGGGTGATGCGATTTTTATCTAATTTTGCTTTTCTGTTTACCAATGTTTAATACAATCATGTATTTCTTTTGTGATCAGAGATAAGAATGATAAATATCATTTTAAAAAGAAAGAAAGAAGATCCTTCCTAGGTTTGAGCTGAAATCTCCCTCCCAGTGTTTTCCTACCTGCGTCTCTCACAGAAGAGCAATGCTCAGCCATTAGATGTGTCTGACATGTTGCAGTTTGAAGGGTGTTCAGTCCCTAGTAGCTGATAAACGGTGGAGCCTGAATCCAGCTTCTCTGACTCTGGGAGAGGGTTCAGGCTTTTCCCATTTCACCATATCATCTGACCAGCTTTACTGTTTTTCTTGTGGGAACCCCTTCAGGATTGTAAAGTCATCTCTCATTTCTCTAGAATTTTCTCCTTCCAGGCCAAATGCTCCCAGTTCTTTTAGTCTTTCCTCGAAGGACAGGGTTCTGGGATTTCACCATTGTGACATCTCTCCTCTGTTTCCTTTTTACCAGGTCAACGATGTCCTCTTTAAAGTATAACTCTTGGAACTGAACCCAGTTGAGAATACAGCTGAACTTTCACCTCCCCTTTCCTAGAGTCTACTCCTCTATTAATATGACCTCACCCTAAAGTAATGTTTCTGGCAGCCACATCACTTTATTGCCCAATATTGACTAGGTCTTCCTCATCTCGTTGTGTGCATTTGGTCTCTTGACCGTCACTGTAGGATGCTACATTTATTTGTTGTTTATTTTATCTTGTTAGATCTAGCCAGTTGTTCTGATCTTGTGGGAAGTTATCTAGATCCTGATTCTATATGTAATAGATAATTGGCATTTTTTGGCATTGTCCAAGATCTCTCTTCCTGACAGTATCCTAATTTCCTTTGAGGAACCTCTGTCTTTTCCCCTGTGGGCAGTCTTGGTGGGAGGACAGTTCCAGGGGCCCACTACAGAAGCTGCGGGGTCCAGGTCCCTCTTCTCAGTGCCTCCTGTGAACTCTCTAATGAGTCTCCTTAGAGATGTCGAGATTCCCTCAGCAGGCTTGGAGCTGGCTTGGTTCCCTTCCTCAGTTTCCCCCGAGGAGGGCAGTGTGTGTGTGCGTGGACCACCCATTCATGCCCCTGCAGAGTCTCACTGCCTTGACAGTGCCCAGCCCCCCAATCCACGCAGGATCATTTGGCTGCTCCCTGGATGACTCTTTGGAGCCAGGAGCCCCAATCCCATTGTGTTTCCAAACCATGGCTTGGTAGGGCTTTTGAGATCACACACAAAGGCAAGGGATATTATGATCCCTTTGGCCAGAGGCCAAGATGAAAGCTGATCCAATGGAAAGAGGAGACTGACTGGGGGTGGAGGTGAATGTAAGTGGGGAGCATGGGGTGCCAGGTGTAGGTGGGGAATATCCTGTCTCTCAAAGGAGCTCCTAGCATCATCCTGGAGACTCTGGGACAGCAAGAATGGGCAGGGGATGATTCCAAGCTTATGGGGGATGGTCAGTAGCTCTGTTTACCAAGTGCTTAGTCTGCCAGGAGCTGTGCTGCACATCGTACATGCATTATTCTTTTTAATTCCTGACAGCAACCCTATATATTATTATGCTCTCTATTTTACAGCCAGCAAGTCCAAGCTCAGAGAGGTGAAGTAATTTGTCCAAGGACACACAGCAAATAAGAAGCCAAACCATAAGAGCCAGTGATCTTAAGAGTGATGACACCATCCTGCCCCTCTGGAGGCATCTCGGAGATAGAAGGGAAGATGAAAATCCCAGGCCTTCCAGGTGGCTCCAACTGTGCTAGGAGTTTGAGTCTGAAAATAGGCCTCCAACTGGGATCTCTGTTGAAAGGACAGCAGACCACCAGCGTTGGGAGTTGTTGGGAGCTCCTACCCTAGAGTACCTTGGAAGCTCCCAAGGAAAGGGAGAGAGAAGGAAAAGACAAAGGTGAGTGACAGCAATGAAGTCTCCTGCTTAGATAGGACAATTGGCTGGCATTTCTGTTCTTGCTGGTAGCTCTGGCGGGCAGGAGCAGAGAAACAAAAGGCAGCACGGGGGTGATGGGGTGGCGGGTGCGGTGGGGCGTGGGCGAGATGCTGCCGCCTGGAGGACATTCTTTGCGTTCTGCCCGCTGTCCTATCTCTGAGGGCAGGAACAATTATACTCTTTCACTCAACTGGCCAAATTAAGCCTCAAGGGTTCCTGCAGTCTTAACTCATTCCTTCTCAGATTTTAGCCTCCATGGATACCAACTAAACGAACCCAGTCTTTTAAAAAGACGTTTTTTTTTGTTGTTAATAAGTCTGATAATCCGGTACACACTTTAAAATCAACTGTTCCTTATTTCATTCCCTCTCACTCCCAATTCCCTTCAACTCTTTCTGGTATTTCTGATTATTCCTTCTGGTTTTTATAAGTGTTTTCTAAGGGTCAGATTTATACTGCTAATGTTAATTTTTTTTTTCAGTTTTAGATTCTACCTATTGACTACTACAAAGGAACGTGAAGATTTAGCTCTCATATTGCCTTCCACATTTTTCTGCACCGCTTTTGTTTATATCATAAGTCTGCATTTACAATACGAGAAGCACGAAACAGATTATTCAGGCTGAGTCAAGAGTGTACTGTGATTATAATTCCTTTGCTAGATGTTCTGTTTTTCCTGGGGTAAGTGTTGCTTGGTTTTTTACTTGCTTAATTTTCTACGCATCTATCACTAATTCACCTATCTATCATTAATTCCCCTTAATCTTTCCTTGAAGCGAAAAATAATCTAAAGATTTGGCTTCCCATCCAGATAAGAATACTTTCAAAAAGACTCACAGACTTCTATAAAAAATACGTGGTTTCTTCAACAAATAAACAGCTTGAAAAAAAGCAGGGGGAGGGGAAAATGTTATAAAAGAGACTTAAGAGACATAGCAGTCAAATGCCACGTGTGGGCCTTGTTGGGATCCTCATCCAAACAAACCAACTGCACAGGGGCGTTTTAAGATAACTGGGGGTAGTCTGAACATTGATTGGTCCTTAGCATAGACTAAAGAATAAACCTGTTTGGACTAGGTGAATAATGGCATAGTGGGTCATGTTTTAAAAATTCCTTATCTGTTAGAGCTACTTACTAAAATGTTTATGTGTGAAATGATATCGTATCTAAGATTTACTTTTAAAACACTCCAGGCAAAAAAGCGGGTTTGGAAGATACATGAAATACTGGCAAAATGTTGAGAATTATTCGTTATCAGTGGAGGGAGATGGGTACGTCCTTATACTATCCTCTCTACTCTTGTGTATGGTTGGAATTTTCCATAATAAAAACTTTTAAATGAAAAATAAATTCACAAAGAAATGGAAGAAAGGAAAAGATTGCACAGGGTTGGCTGTGCATTTTGTGAGCTGGTTGCAGAAATAAAACATTTTATGTATTGGGTACTAGCCCACTTTGGAGGGGCAGGGATACAGAACTCAGGTTTCTGAAGCCCACTGACCTTCCCAGGCTGCCCCAGAGCCCGGGAGATGGGGAGGTGGGACCAGGGTGAGAGCAGGGTCAGCAAGAGGGGTGGCAGGGTGGGGGGTTAAAGCACAGGAGAGGCTCAGGGACATGCTGGCAGACCCCTGACACCCCTCTGCACCCAGCAGTCGCAGATCTCTCCTCGATGCCCTCCTTCTGCAGCCTGGGTAGTCTACAAGAGCCTCTCGTAGCCATGACCATGAGAGATCTTGATGTCAGCTGCCAAGGGCTTATGATCCACCTCTCCTGCTTAACAGTGATGTAATTCACATAACATAAAATTCACCTATTTAAGGTGTACTATTCAGTGGGTTTTATTATATTCACAAAGTTGTGCAGCTATCAATTTTATTTTTTATTTATTTCATTTTTAAAATAAATTTATTTATTTATTTATTTATTTATTTATTTTTGGCTGTGTTGGATCTGCGTTGCTGCGCGTGGGTTTTCTCTAGTTGTGGTGAGCGGGGGCTACTCTTTGTGGCGGTGAGAGGGCCTCTCATTGCGGTGGCTTCTCTTTGTTGCAGAGCACAGGCTCTAGATGCGTGGGCTTCATTAGTTGTGGCACGCAGGCTCAGCAGTTGTGGCTCACAGGCTCTAGAGCACAGGCTCAGTAGTTGTGGCGCACGGGCTCTAAAACGCAGGCTCAGTAGTTGTGGCACCTGGTCTTAGTTGCTCCGCGGCATGTGGGATCTTCCCAGACCAGGGCTTGAAGCCATGTCCCCTGCATTAGCAGGCGGATTCTTAACCACTGCGCCACCAGGGAAGTCCCTATCACCACAATTTTAGAACATTTTCTTTTTTATTATATTTTTTATTATTGAAGTATAATTGATTTACCATGTTGTGTTAATTTCAGGTGTACAGCACAGTGATTCAGATATATATATATATATACACACACACACATATATTCTTTTTCAGATTCTTTTCCCTTACAGGTTATTATAAAGTATTGAGTATAGTTCCCTGTTCTGTACAGTAGGTCCTTGTTGGTTATCTGTTTTGTATATAGTAGCGTGTATACGTTAATCCCAAACTCCTAATTTATCCCCCACCCCTTTCCCCTTTGGTAACCATAAGCTTGTTTTCTATGTCTGTAGGTCTATTTGTGTTTTGTGAATAAGTTCATTTGTACCTTTTAAAAAATTTATTGATCGATTGCCGTGCCATGCAGCCTGCGGGATCTTAGTTTCCTGACCAGGGATAGAACCCATGCGCCTTCCATTGGGAGCACAGAATCTTTACCACTGGACCACCAGAGAAGTCCCTGTACCTTTTTTTTTTTTTAGATTCCACATATAAGTAATAGCATATATTTGTCTTTCTCTTATCTGGCTTACTTCACTTAGTACTGTATGATAATCTCTAGGTCCATCCATGTTGCTGCAAATGGCATTATTTCATTCTTTTTTCATGTCTGAGTAATATTCCGTTGTATATATATAACACATCTTTTTTATCCATTCATCTGTCGATGGACATTTAGGTTGCTTCCATGTCTTGGCTATTGTAAATAGTGCTGCAGTGAACATTGGGGTACATGTATTTTTTGTGAATTATAGTTTTTTCCGGGTATATACCCAGGAGTGTGATTGCAGGATCATATGGTGACTCTGTTTTTAGTTTTTAAGGAACCTCCATACTGTTCTCCATAGTGGTTATACCAATTTACATTCCCACCAGAACATTTTCATTACCCCCAAAAGAAACCTGTACCCATTAGCAATCACTCCCCATTTTCCTCCTCGCCAGCCCTGGCAACCACTAATCTATCTTTTGACCCTATGGATTTGCCCATTCTGGACATTTCATAAAAAATAGGATCGTATATGTGATCTTTTGTGATTGTCTTCATTTAGTTCCACACTTCATCGCATCATAGGTTGTATCAGAACTTCATTCTTTTCATTACTGAATAATATTCCATTGTATGGATATACCATATTTTATATATCTATTCATCAGTTGATGGACATTTGGGTTGTTTCCACTTTTTGGCTATTGTGAATTATGCTGCTGTGAGCCACGATGTACAAGTTTTTGTGTGGACATACGTTCTCATTTCTCTTGGGATATCTGTCTAGGAGTGGATCCTATGGAAACTTTGTTTAAGCTTTTGAGGAACTGCCAGACTGTTTTCCAAAGTGGCTGCAGATCTCCTTTTGGCAGATGGGGAGACTGAGGCCCAGAGAGGGGAAGTGTCTTATGCAAAGCCACACACTGAATCAGAGCAAGAAAGGAGGAGCTAATCATATAAATGGCCTCAATTCCACCCCACTCTGACCTCACTACCGTCTCACTCTCCACTTCTACCCCATCCATTCCTTTCCCTGCCCAGTAGCAAATCCTTTCCCATCAGTCCCTCCCAAAGGCTCCTGAAGCCACATCAAGATCAAGTTCGTGTCTGAGGGGTGACTTACAGGCTCTCTTGACACCTGGTCTTGCCTTTGCTTCATCACGTCTTTTTTTTTTTTTAAATGCAGCTTTATTGAGATATAATTCAAATGCCTTACTATTCATTTAAAGTAACCCAGCGCTCATTACATCTTTTTTTTTTTTTTAATGTTTTGGTTTTTTTTTTTTTAATTAATTAATTATTTTATTTATTTTTGGCTGTGTTGGGTCTTTGTTTCTGTGCGAGGGCTTTCTCCAGTTGCGGCAAGCGGGGGCCACCCTTCATCACGGTGCGCGGGTCTCTCACTATCGCGGCCTCTCTTGTTGCGGAGCACAGGCTCCAGACGCGCAGGCTCAGCAATTGTGGCTCACGGGCCTCGTTGCTCCGCGGCATGTGGGATCCTCCCAGACCAGGGCTCGAACCCATGTCCCCTGCATTGGCAGGCAGACTCTCAATCACTGCACCACCAGGGAAGCCCTCATTACATCTTTTTATTCTCTACACTTCAGGGTCACCCAAGTCTTGTTTCGGTTTCGTGAAAACACCACCACCTCAGCTCTTGGGACCTTGCATACACTGTTCCGTCTGCCTGGGATAATCTTATATTATATATATACTGAATATATTATTCAGTAATGAAAAGAATGAAGTTCTGATACAACCTATGATGCGATGAAGTGTGGAACTAAATGAAGACAATCACAAAAGATCACATATACGATCCTATATCTTCCCTTATATCTTCCCCTGGCTCTGTATCTAATTCCTTGTAATCCTTCACATCTTGAGATGATACTTTGCTGGGAAGCCTTCCCTGGCCTCCCAGGTTGGATGACTTGCAGGACATTCCCACAGCCTCCCTCGGATTATCCCTGTCACGACATGTGACACAGTTTTCTGAGCTCTTAAGGTCTGGAGTGTGGCTTGCTTGTGTGCACAGTTTTGGGCAGATGGTCAATGAATGTCTTGTTTAGTGAACAGGAAGATCTGAAAATATCTAGCATGGCACTGGGCATGTTGCAGAAATCCAGTAAATATTTGCAGACTTCATGGCCTACTAGGATAGGGCAGTACCTCCTTTGGGGAACATTCTAGGTAATTAAAGGGTAAAACATGATTGTTTTTTCTTTCCTGGTACCCATGCCACCTTCTTCTGGCAGCAACACCCCTATTTTCCTTTAGGGAATCATCCTTATCCCATTTTCATTCCTTATAGTTTAGGTAGGGCTAAGTATTTCCTGGAATGTGCACATGACCCAAATCAAGTAGCCTGACTTTTACTGGAATTTTAAGGGGTGCTTTTCACTGGGGTTACTAAGCTGGTGTCTCCATGAGAAGACAAACTACCTGATAGTAGAAAAAGGCAGACCTGAGAAAGCAACCAAGTCTTGATGATATCAGTGAGGCCCTGGTTACAGTGAAGACACTGACCATTGAACATTTTAGTTACTGGACCAACTTACATTCCTTTAAAAAAAATTGCTTAGGGCTTCCCTGGTGGCGCAGTGGTTGAGAATCTGCCTGCCAATGCAGGGGACACGGGTTCGAGCCCTGGTCTGGGAAGATCCCACATGCCGCAGAGCAACTAGACCCGTGAGCCACAACTACTGAGCCTGCGCGTCTGGAGCCTGTGCTCCGCAACAAGAGAGGCCGCGATAGTGAGAGGCCCGCACACGGCGATGAGGAGTGGCCCCCGCTCGCTGCAACTAGAGAAAGCCCTCGCACGGAAACGAAGACCCAACACAGCCATAAATAAATAAATAAATAAATAAATAAATAAAATTTAAAAAAAAAAAAAAAAAAAAAAAAAAATTGCTTAAGCCAGATTGAGTTCTGCTTTTATCACTTGCAACTGCAGTATTCCTCACACAGTTAGTAATCCCCCATATCTCACACATACACCCATGCCCATCACACTCCTTATAGACCAGAGGAACCATACTGACTTTTGCCTCTAAGTGCAGGTTTACCTACTGTCCTCAAATCTAAGTCATCATTATTTTTCTGAGTTGTGTTGTGCAACTGACTGTCAATGTTTAGCCTTCCACGCAAGGTGCCTTCCATACCACTATCAGTAAGTGGACATTTCAGGTTGTCCTAAATGGTTTCAGGTGCTAAGTCCAGGTTGGTGGAAAAGGTAGAACGCTCATCTAGCAGTCTGACCCAAATTAAACTCCAAGAAGCACACATGATAAGGACTGTTCCCTGAACTTGTGAGCTGGTTCTGGGAAGAGCCTGCTAAAACAAACTTGGCTTTTCCCTTTGACTTGCTGGTGCCAAGGAAATGTGCATTTACCACTGTGATGGGTCAGAAAAGTCTCACACATTTTACCCACTTAACTTTGCTACAGGGAAAAGGACAAACTGTGTGTGGATCAAGAGGCAGACTGAAATGCTCTGAGGATGCCTTGTAGGAAAGAGGGTGACATCACTCTCAATCACCAGTTACTGTTTCCATTCCTGCCCTACCTGGACCTTTTGGTATATATCATACAACTCCCCACTTTGTCAGGGAGCAGTGAATTGTAGACATTTTAATCTGAAGGCCTTTGCTGGTTCTGTTCCCTCTGCTTGGGATGCCCTTCTACACTGCAGAACTCTTTCAAGGCCCAGGTCAAAGGTTAGCTCTCCTGGGAACCCTTGCTCCTTTAATATTTTATTTTAGCAGCTCTTTTAAATATTAGCATTTCTTACCTTGGGTCAGTGGGTCACTATGAATAGGCTTTGGAAAGTCTATTAGTGCTCCTGGGGTTACCCGAGAGGTCTGTGTGTCTGTGCCCATGTGTGTTACTCAGGAGGGGAGGGTCAGAACTTCCATCAGATTCTCCAAGAGGTCCTGTGACCCAGTGAACGATTAAGAACCACCAATTTCTTATGTGTCTCTCTTATGAGTTCCTGAGGGCAAGAGTTACATCTTTTTCCATCTTAGACTCTCCAGCACTGGTCCATGATAGACACTGATAACTGCTGGCAGAAGGCTGTTAGTGACCCACAGAGGCAACATTTTTACAGGCAAAGAAAAGGAAACAGGATGGTTTAATTTGTAGAGTTGAGTTGTTTGTTTTTGATTATAGCGTTCAGCATGTAAATTACATTCACCTCGTGGTACAGAAATGGCCCTCTGCCACTTCCCTGGGACAGTTAATCCAGGCAGAATTATTCCTGGGCAACCCTTACCTATGTGTCTGCCAGCAATCACCCTCTCTCCCTTCTTTTTTTTTTATTTTTTATTTTTCTTCCTCTCTCCCTTCTTACAACCATATGTAAGCTCTCTCTCATCCAGAATAACTTGGACATGGGGTCTGTCGTTCAACAGAGTAGCCATATACAGTACAGCACCACTGATTTGTCAACGGATTTGATATATTCTGAACTCCAGATCAAGACCTTGCATTACTTAACTGTTGAAGTCTTTGAGGATCCCAAAGGCACTTGAGAATCTGGCAGTGTATCAGGGTCACCAATTTTCACTGGACAGTATTAAGACATAGAGAAGGTTTGCTAAGTCTGTCCTGGCCCTGGGTATTCACTCTGAAAAGAGTTTGTTTGAATAAGGTTTTAACATATTGGCTCTTCATGTCATTCTGCAGGCGCAAAATGAACAACACAGAGTTTCATCCATTGGTCCTAAATTTTCGGTAATGAAAATGTATTATTTGCATAAGGAAAGTTATGAAAATACTAACAAAAAATTAAAGGTAAAACGCGGGGTGTTTGGATCCCAAGAAAACAGGCGTTTACTATGGTTTAGAAGTCAGAGTGACTGTACATAATCATTAGGTTTAATCGACAACACTTTTTCTGAAATTCCTGAATTTTTGCTAAGTTTTATATATTATCACTAGCTTGAGTTTCTCCCCCTGTCTTACTTTTATTACTAGAGTCACCAGAAGGAAAACTTTAAACATTTCAAAACTCGTTGTTTCTGGGCAAGTCACCCAGCACACACTCCTCATGTTTCTTCTGGTTTCAAACATAAAGGGGAACCCGGCTCAGACAAGAACAATCCTTGCTGCACACCCGCCAGCTCACGCATCCCCCTTTTTATTCCGAGAGGCTCCAGGTCAAACAAAAGTTACAAGGTTAAGCGCTACTCCGAGTTCCTGACACAGCTGACCCCTGCTTGGTCTTCAAAAAATAGAGGTCTGTAATTCCTTTTTGAACATGCCTTCGAAGTGGAGGTCTTTGGCCATGAGCTCCTCTTCGACATCATCTAGTGCCCACTGGTGATCCGTCAGCTCCAAAGCTTCCCACTCTGTCTGCAGAGGAAGAGAATGTGGGGGCAGGGAGAGAAGGGCTGTTATAAGAGCAGTGCTGACTTGCTTGGGCCAGGAGCTGGGTTCAGCTATGTATATGTGAAGCTCACTCAATCCTATGAGGAAGGTGCTGCTCTCCCCTTACCCACCCCCCTGCCCCCAAGTTACAGACTAGGAGACTAGGCTAAGAAAGAAAGAATTTGTTCAAAGTCATTGGAGCTGGCAACTAATAACATTTCTCAAGTATTCTATTAATGCTGACTACTTTCGCTTTTAGTAGGTTTTTAAAAAATGTTGTATGAAACTTAATGTGCAATACAAATGTTAGCTCATGGGTGTGGGTTTTTAAATATATAATTTAGGCCGTAAATTCACCCCTTTAATATGTGCAATTTAGTGGTTTTTAGTATATTCACAAAGATGTGCAACCATCACTACCTAATTCCAGAACACTTTTGTCACTGCAAAAACAACTCCATGTCAAACAGCAAACACTCCCCACTATCCCCTCCCCCAACCACTGGCAACTACTACTTTACTTTCTGTATCTTTTTTTTTTTTTTGGCTTTGTTGGGGCTTCGTTGCTGCGCGGGCTTTCTGTAGTTGCAGCGAGCGGGGGCTACTCTTCCTTGCGGTGCGCGGGCTTCTCATTGCGGTGGCTTCTCTTGCTGCGGAGCACGGGCTCTAGGCACGCGGGCTTCAGTAGTTGTGGCTTGAGGGCTCTAGAGCACAGGCTCAGTAGTTGTGGCTCATGGGCTTAGTTGCTCCGCAGCATGTGGGATCTTCCTGGACCAGGGATCAAACCCTTGTCCCCTGCATTGGCAGGCGGATTCTTAACCACTGCACCACCCGGGAAGTCCCTGAACATTCTTGTACTAAGTTTTTGTGTGAACACGTGTTTTCAGTTCTCTTGGGTACTTCGCTAAGAGTAGAACTGCTGGGTCATATATGGTAACTGTGATTAACTCTTTGAGGAAAGGCTAAAAACTGTGTTCCAAAGTGGCTGCACAATCACCAGCAGGTATGAGGGTTCCAATTTCTTTGTATCTTTGTCAACACTCATTATCCATCTTTGTATCTCATTGTGGTTTTGATTTGCATTTCCCTGATGACTAATGATGTTGGGCATCTTTTCATGAGCTTAGCTTATTGGGTATTTGTGTATCTTCTTTGGAGAAATGTTTATTCATGTCTTTTGCCCATTTTTACTGGATCATCTTTTTATTGTTGAGTTCTAAGAGTTCTTTATTCTGAATACTGGACCCTTATCAGATATATGATTTGCAGACATTTTCTCTGATTCTCTGGGTTGTCTTTTCACTTTCTTAATAGTGTCTTTAGAAGCACAGTCTTCATTTTGACAAAGTTCCACTTATCTATTTTTCCTTTTGCTGCTAATACTTTTGATGTCATATCTAAGAAATCATTGCCTAATCCAAGGTCACAAACATTTACACCTATGTTTTCTTTTAAGAGCTTTATAATTTTAGCTCTTATATTTAAGTCTTTGACCCATTTAAAAACTTTTATTCAAAAAAATTTTTTTTATTGTGGTAAAATATATATACAATACAAAATTTGCCACTTTTAGCCACTGTTAAGTATACAATTTAGTGGCATTTATTAGGTTCACAATGCTGTGCAACCATCACCACTATCTATTTCCAAATTTGTCATCCCCTGAAACAGAAACTCTGTACCCAGTAAGCAATAAGAATCTTTTCTCCCCTACTGAATTGTCTTGGCACCTTTGTCAAAAATCATTTGATCTAAATGTATGGATTTATTTCTGAACTCTCAATTCTATTCTGTTGATCTGGATGTCTGTCCATATGCCACTCCCACACAGTCTTCATTACTGTAGCTCAGAAGTAGGTTTTCAGATCAGGAAGTGTGAGTCTTCCAACTTTGTTATTATTCAACATTGTTTTGCCTGTTCTGGGGCCCTTTCATCTCCATATGAACTTCTGGATTAGCTTGCCAATTTCTGCAAGACAGGTTGGTGGAATTTTGATAGGGATTATATTGAATCTGTAGATCAACAGATCTAGGGCTATTGCCATCTTGATAATATTAAGTCAAGATAATATGTACATGGATATATTTCCATTTATTTAGGTCTTCTTTAGTTTCTTTCAGCAGTATTTTACAATTATCAGTGTACAAGTCTTGCGTGTTTTAAATTTCTTCTTATTTTATTCTTTTTGATACTATTGTAAGTGGAATTGGGTTTTTAAATTTTTTTTTAATTGAAGTATAGTTGATTTACAATGTTGTACCAATCTCTGCTATACAGAAAAGTGAATCAGTTATACGCATATAGACATTATTTTTTTACATTCTTTTCCATTATGGTTTGGAATTGTTTTCTTAATTTCAATTTTTCAGATTCTTTATTACCAGTGTGTAGAACAACGACTGCTTTCTGAATATTGATCTTGTATCCTAAAACCTTGCTGAACTTATTACGTGTAATAGTTTTTTTGTGGATTCCTTACGATATTCTATATACGAGACCATGTTATTTGCAAACAAAGATAGTTTTACTTCTTCCTTTCTAATCTAGATGCCTTTGATTTCTTTTTCTTGCCTAACTGTCCAGGCTAGAACATCTAGTACAATGTTGAGTAGAAGTGGTGAGAGTGGACATCCTTGTCTTGTTCCTAACCCTAGGGGAAAAGCTTTCAGTATGAGTATGGATGTTAGTTGTGGGTCTTTCATAGATATCTTGCATCAAGATGAGCAAATTCCCCTCTATTTCTAGTTTTTATCGTGAAAAATTATGGAGAGTTTGCTGTACAAAAATTATATTGGATTTTACACATTCCAGAATCATTTCATGAAAGGCCGTAAGTAATTTAGATTTTTTTTTTTTTTGGCTGTGCTGCGTGGCCTGTGGGACGTTAGTTCCTTGGCCAGGGATTGAGCCCAGGCCCTCAGCAGTCAGAGCGCGGAGTCCTAATCCCTGGACCGCCAGGGAATTCCCAATTTAGATTTTATTGAATGAAATTTATATCACGGTCCAAAAAAGTTCAAAATATTCCAAATGTTTACTTGGTACCTCTGATTGGGCTGTTTTGTTTTTTTTTTAATTTATTTATTTATTTACTTATTTATTTTTGGCTGCGTTGGGTCTTCGTTGATGCGCACGGGCTTTCTCTAGTTGCGGCGAGCGGGGGCTACTCTTCGTTGCAGTGCGCGGGCTTCTCATTGCGGTGGCTTCTCTTGTTGCAGAGCATGGGCTCTAGAGCACAGGCTCAGTAGTTGTGGCGCACGGGCTTAGTTGCTCCGCGGCATGTGGGATCTTCCCGGACCAGGGCTCGAACCCATGTCCCCTGCATTGGCAGGCGGATTCTTAACCACTGCGCCACCAGGGAAGTCCTGGGCTGTTTTTATAACTTCATTTACAGTGTGGATTAAACTGGGTGAGCATTTAAAAACCAGTAAAAGGGGCTTCCCTGGTGGCGCAGTGGTTGAGAATCTGCCTGCCAATGCAGGGAACACGGGTTCGAGCCCTGGTCTGGGAAGATCCCACATGCCGCGGAACAACTAAGCCCGTGAGCCACAACTACTGAGCCTGCGCGTCTGGAGCCTGTGCTCCGCAACAAGAGAGGCCGCGATAGTGAGAGTCCCGCGCAGCACGATGAAGAGTGGCCCCAGCTTGCCGCAACTAGAGAAAGCCCTCACACAGAAACGAAGACCCAACACAGCCAAAAATAAATAAATAAATTAAAAAAAAAAAAAAAAAAAAACACAACAGTAAAAGTACCAAGAATCTCTAATTTACTTAACAGATGATTCTGTCTCTGGAATAAGAGACATGTAAACGGAAATACATTTTTGCTAAATTTAAAGGATGGAACCATACATACTACACTCACTTCAGGAAATTCATCTTTAAAAGTAACGCTGGTAACACCTTTCCAAGCTTCAGTGAAGCTCGGAGGAGAAGTGAGTGTACCTTAAAAGCTTTGTTGGTGTCGGCAGGCATGGCCATGGCTGCTCCAGTCATCTGTTCCTGCATCATCCGTGATTGGTCAGCAGCTGCAGAGTAAGACACATCCGCGTGAGTGCCAGGGCGCAGAGAGCACCTAGGACCCTCAGAGAAGGATGGTCCTTACACAGCACTTACAGATGCTTGGTAGTGGGTTAGAGAACCATATGACAGTTCACTGGCCCTGTCACGCACTATGTGAAAGCACTTTACCTCTTCTGAAAAATGGACATGATAATAGCAGGAGAAGGAAGATAACTAAAGGAAGTGCTAAACTTTATTTCAAATTTAAATAACACTAACAACAGCCATCAGTTACTGAGCAACTCCTACATGCCAGGTACTTCACTAAGTACTTTATGTGTCTACCTCATCTACTCCTAACAACAAACCCAGAAGTCAATCATTAAGGTCCCTATTTTACAGATAGGCAAACAGAGGACTGGAGTGCTTAAGTAACTTGCCCAAGGTCCCAGCTTGGCAGAGAGAGCCAGGATTGATACCAGCAGGAACTCTAGTCAATGAGTAAACTGATCAAACCCAGCCTTCTTTCAGCTTCAGGTTTACAGGCTTGTATTGCTGGAGCTGGATCCCTCACAGGAGGGCATCAGACTCTGGGCAACTAAATACTGTCCCCATGATTACCAAGGAGAATTCAGATCTTCAATCTGACCCTGGGGTTTTTAAGACTCAGAATACCTCAGAAACTTATGAATACGTTTAAGGAATGAAGCACTGTATTTGACTGTGTTCACAAACAGCATAGACTACATGATCATTCTGGCCCTGGCGTGAATGACTCATCTATTGAAGTATTTGCTTCTTACCATTATCTTGGCCCAAAATCAGAGAGTAAATGCTCCGAAGCCCAAAGACATTGAGGAAATACCAGGATGCAGAACTCACCCTAGGAAGCAAAAGTGAAACAATGTAGGTAAGTTATTTCAGAATTAACCTAGTTCACACACTTTTCTACCATCCAAAGTTGTTCAGAGTATGTAAAGGAATCACCTGGGGCAGGCTGTAGTCATCCAAAGCACAACCAAAGAAGAAACACAAGTTGTGAAGGCCATGTTGCAAATAGTTATAGCTCTGTGCAGGCAAACAGCTGAGCACTGGATTTGGACAGACTTGGGGGTCAAATCTCAATTCCTCCACTCACTTCCCAGAGTTGCCATGAGGATAAAATAAGGTAATATACGGAGGCAAACTGCTCCTTCCGGCTATGTGATAAATTCTTTGGCATTCAGTAGCAGGAACTGAACTCACAACTGGTGTGCTTCATTTTATCAGGGAATGCAAGCTTTGTTTAATTTTTCCTTCATACATAATGGGTTTTCAAACCATTTATTATTTGTAATCATAAAAACAACACACACTTGTTATATATAATAAATGCCAACAATACTAAAGTACATAAAATATAAATAGAAAGAGGCCTCCTGTCCTGAATTCCATTCTCTAGAAGGAATCACAAGTGTTGGTGGGCTTCATACTGAAGACTGTAGCAACTGGGAAAGCCATTCCAAGTTTTGAACTATTATCATCAAAGCCCTCCTTAGCTTAGGTTTCCCACCTTACCCCAATAAAGTTAATATGCTCGCATATAATAAAAACTAAAGAGTATAAGAAATGATACAGAGATGGAAAGAACCCACACTTCATTCCAATACTTGGGTCACACCTATCTGTACATAATGTTGCAGGTTGGTAAGGTAGTTTATAGCCGGTTCTAGGCTCCTTTGTCCACGCGAGTATGTCAGATGCTGAGAAAAGATAAAAAAGCTTTTCTCCAGCCCATGAAGTTTTTGTTTAGCCCACATGAGACTGGAAGGTCAAGGTTTAATAGAGTCATGCTACTCATATTAAGTATAGCTTTTCTCCTCTGGGGGAAGGGCACATAGCCAAGACTCTCCCAGCACCGGGTCTATCCTGTCCCTCCCAAACAACCAGAGACTGCTCTGCTCCAACTGGGGAGTGAATCAAGATCAGCACTGGTTACCCCCCGTTGCCCATTCTCCTCCTTCTCCTACTGTTTGGCTTCCTTTAGATGCTAGTCTTTGGGAAGCCATAGACAAAATAATCTGGAGAGACCACATGAAGAAGCACTACTGCATTCCAGAGGCTGTAGCAGTGTTCTAAGAGCTCTTCAGATTTTGGGTTTTATTACTCTGCTATAAAAAACAGAATGGTAAGACACGAGTGTTGGATTTGGACAGGTTTGTGGTCAAATCTCAATGTCTCCAATTACTTCATAGGGTTTCCATATATTATAAAATAATATATGGAAAATCCTTAGAACGGTGACTGGTACCAATGAAAAGGATTAATGTTGTTATTAGCAGTAATGTATTTTGGAAAAAAGAATACCAACATCCACTTCCATAAGCTCCAGGGTATGTATTGCTAAAAAGTCTGCCTTGGCCAGAGTTCCTGGCTTTATCTTTTAAATTTCTTGGAGTGGACACATCTGCTCTTGCACTCCTCAGCCCCAAGATGCTAGGGAAAAAGAGGCTGATACAGGGCTTCCCTGGTGGCGCAGTGGTTAAGAATCCTCCTGCGGGCTTCCCTGGTGGCGCAGTGGTTGAGAATCTGCCTGCCGATGCAGGGGACACGGGTTCGAGCCCTGGTCTGGGAAGATCCCATATGCCACGGAGCAACTAGGCCCGTGAGCCACAATTACTGAGCCTGCGCGTCTGGAGCCTGTGCTCCGCAACAAGAGAGGCCGCAACAGTGAGAGGCCCGCGCACCGCGATGAAGAGTGGCCCCCGCTCGCCGCAACTGGAGAAAGCCCTCACACAGAAACGAAGACCCAACGCAGCCATAAATAAATAAATAAATAAAATTAAAAAAAAAAAAAAAAAAAAAAAAAAAAAAAAAAAAAAAAAAGAATCCTCCTGCCAATGCAGGGGACACGGGTTTGAGCCCTGGTCCAGGAAGATCCCACATGCCATGGAGCAACTGAGCCCATGCGCCACAACTACTGAGCCTGCGCTCTAGAGCCCGCGAGCCACAGCTACTGAGCCCGTGTGCCACAACTACGGAAGCCCGCGCCCCTAGAGCCCATGCTCCGCAACAAGAGAAGCCATCGCAATGAGAAGGTCTCGCACTGCAACGAAGAGTAGCCCCCACTCGCCACAATTAGAGAAAGCCCGCATGCAGCAACGAAGACTCAACACAGCCAAAAATAAAATTAATTAATTAATTAATTAAAGAGGCTGATACATTCTCTCCTTTTGCAAGACTCATGTAAAAGTTGCCATAATCCACCTGTGGCATTCTGAGTGGAGTTTCAATGAGAAAAACTCCAAAAACCTATTCCAGTGAAGCAGGCAAACTGGAAATCCTGTTCTTTAAGAGATCCTTGTTTTAGATTTTGGTTGGTGTTTTTATTAAATAGAAGAAAGTCCTTACCAGGAGGCATCTAATGTGAGTAGTTCAATTCCTTGCTGTAGCATAGGCTTAAAACGGAGGGTCAGTGGAAACGGGACCTTGGCTGCAGAGAAGAAAGAAAAAATTCAGAATCACTCCCAGCTTCCTTTGTAGAACAGTTTAAGTGTGATGCACATATTATTTCCCTGAGGAGGTGGGAAATCTGTACCATACAGTGTTTAGAAAATGATTTCTACAAGGAGATGTGTGTCACCTTCTGAAGAATTAACAGTCAAATGTCACTCTGCTCTAGTTCCTTGAAAAACACCAGCTTCTCAAGTGCTTAAGAAGCAGGGGCTCAAACTGAGCTGTGTCCCAAAATCTGGAAAAGAAACTTGCACTGATCTGTTAAGCCCAAAGTGGAATACATACACACAACGAACTACATTACTGAGAAACCTAGTTCATTTAAATCAAAGCAGCTTACAAACAAATTGACCAACAACTCACCCCAACACCTAGAAAATGAAGTCAAGACAGAAATAGGCTTCCTTTCTCCTACTCACTAGAATACCAAACTAGTTTCGGATATAAACTAGCAATCCACTTGTTTGAGTCCCTATTAGTAAAAAAGCAACCACATCATGAATTTATGATCATTTTGGGATAAGAGCCATAAAATCAGAGCATATTAAATTTTTTTGTTCAAAGACTTATCAGTTTCCACTAGAGAACATAGGACCCGTGATAGTAGTGTCTCAGCAGCCCTTGGATTTCTGAACAGGGTCATGGGAAAGGGTCACAGATGAAGTAAACCTGAAGTCTTCTGGGTCTATAACTTACTTGTGACAAAGCCTGAAAACGTCATGTTGATCCATCCACCAATAAGAATCATAGGGAGGACATTTGTGACATTGCCTTTCATCATATCTGTGAGCATAGTGGGATCTAAGACAAAACACAAGAAACCAATACCTGTTACCACTGTTGGCAGGGACTTACTCCTGTTTTCTGTTAGTTTTTAATTTATTTGATAATTAAAGTAATACAAGCTCATTGTAAAAAATTCAAACGACATAGAAACACAGGATGCAGACAGTTCCTCTGAGCCTACTCTCTGAACATTTTTAACTGTTTGTTTTATCTCCTTCCATCTTTATATATCTATAAAAACATACATATGCACTTATACATGAATATACACACAATAGTTTCTCTCTCTATATATATATATATACGTATAAAGGGATACTATGCTTACTATTCTGCTACTTTTTTTGTTTGTTTGTTTTGTTTTTTGACTGTGTTGGGTCTTCGTTGCTGCGTGCGGGCTTTCTCTAGTTGCGGTAAGCGGGGGCTACTCTTTGTTGTGGTGCATGGGCTTCTCATTGCGGTGGCTTCTCTAGTTGCGAAGCATGGGCTCTAGGTGCGCGGGCTTCAGTAGTTGTGGCACATGGGCTCAGTAGTTGTGGCTCGCAGGCTCTAGAGTGCAGGCTCAGTAGTTGTGGCGCATGGGCTTAGTTGCTCCATGGCATGTGGGATCTTCCCAGACCAGGGCTCGAACCCGTGTCCCCTGCATTGGCAGGTGGATTCTTAACCACTGTGCCACCAAGGAAGTCCCTATTCTGCTCTTTAATTTTAAAAAGTTAACATATTGGGAATGGTGTTTCCACATTGGTATAATATCTCTCATTATTTTTAATGTCTGCATGGGAGTCCACTGTGTGGTCACTCATCACTTCTGGGTAGGCCTATAGATTGTTTGTTTGGTTGGCTTTTTGGCCAATAAACAGTGTTACCAACAACTTCCTTGTACATAAATCTGCATGTTTATATAAGTGTTTCTGTAAGAGAAACTCTTAGAAGAATTTCTGGGCCAAGGGATTTACCATTTAAAACTGACTTTCAACAACAGTGAGAGGGCCTAACTTCCCATGACCTTGACAGTAGCAGTTTTGGTCAAGCTTTTCAATCTTTGCCAGTTTAATGGGCTATAAATGACATCTTGTTTTAATTTGCATTCCACTGATTTTAGTGATGTCAAGTATCTTTTCATATACTTATTGGTCTTTTTTTCTTGTAGGTTTTCTAAAAGACTTATTAAAATCAATTCCAGTATCTTCTGTCTAGGTTTAAAATAACTGGTTATCTCACCTAAAGAAATAGGTACTGAAATGAGTGGATAGGCAACACTGAATAATAAGTTATTTTGTTTTACTTTAAAGATGCTGTATTTTTCACATGACTGGGATCAGAGAAAGTAAGAAATCTGTTAGAGGAAAAACTGTAGGATGGGCCAAGCAATCATGTCTGACAAAGAAATAGATGGTCTAGGGAAGCAGTCAGGCAGAATCTGGAGGTCATCTGTCAGCAGTAGGATCCAGGCACTGGATGGGACCTGGGACTGGAATGCTCTCCAGCTGTGCTCCTCAGAGCCCCGGGTCCTGAGGAACAGCAAAGGGGAGAGACCCAGGGACAATGGCTCTAGTCCCCACCCCCTCAGCTGAGAGCTCTTTTTTTAATCCACTTTATACATTGGGGTTCCCTGAAGATTTATTTGAAAAAGAGAACCCCACTTCTGTAGATCCCTGTATCCGATGATCCCTAAGGTCCCTTAGATTACTGTCTTGTAAAATTTAAATTTCAAATAAAACGACATCCTCCCTGCCCATCCCCCCAATAATGATAAAAGTCTTCCTTAAAGATGAGAGAAGGGAATAAACATACCAGTCATAGGAGAAGGAGGAACAACCTTCCTTTTAGTTTTTTTGAAAAATCCATCCTCTGGGTTGTTGAAGTAATATTTTCGTGTCAGGAAAGACTAGTAGAAAAAAGAACTTTTTAAGTCTTAAAACTGTGACATAGCACATTGTCAAATTATTCCCCCAAGGTTTAGTCAGAAGGCCCTTGGAATATGCTGTTACACTCAGAGCTGGCAGCCTACTTGGCAGCTGACCTGACACTTTAGCTGAGTCACATTTAAAAACAATTTCCCAAGAAGGGCAAGGTCACAATGACAGCAAACACCACCAGGACACAGCTTAATTACTGACTTGCCCGCCTTCAGCTTTCCCCGAAGAATCCCCTTATAAAACATTCAGATATCTACTGCCCTCAACAGTGAATCGCGGAGCTTTTACTCATTTATGAGTACCTGTTTGGGAATGTATTTTCCATTTTCCCTGAGGACTCTGCTTCGAATTAGGACTTGACTGAAAAATACAACCAAGACAATGAGATTTTTAAAAGCGAAACACTAGAAGAAAATGAGAGAATAAAGTAGAACACCTATTTAAACACAAGACAGGGCCTATTTGGCAATAGCTCTGTGCGGAAACTTTTCAAAATACAGTGTTCTTAAAACCAGTAGAACATATTTAACCCAACAATGAGCTTTCCAAAAGAGCATTTTTCAGACGTGACTGTTCCTGAACAAAGATTTCTGAGGAAGGCACATTTGGGACATTACGCTCAGCTTTTTCTTACTTTATAATGAGCTAAGAAGGAACTTTCTCTGAGTGAAAAGAGTAGCAGTTGGATGCTACTCAGAAGACCTGGGACCAGGAGGAGGGAGGAAGGGTGAGGATAAACGAAGGAAGTTTTTAAACCCGATAGAGAAGTGAGTACAAGACTTGACAGGGTTGTTACCTGACAGACAACAAATAGAAATTGTACTCAGGACTCAGGATGTTAGTAAGCTTTCAATAAATACTTATTGAATTAATAAATGAAATTATCTGATACTTGAACATAATTGATCATTACAGATAACAAAGTGTAATACCACAAGTAGGCAGTGCTAAGATACAAACATCAAACAGAAGAGATAAAAATGCTAATTTTTTCTAGATTTTCAAAGGTGGTTTTAATGAGCGGAATAAAAAACCTCCTTAAGTTAATGGAAATCCTTCTTGAAAAGTGAAAAAAACTGTATACAGAAATGAACACAAGAAAACTGTGCTTGGTTTACTGTCTACTCCTCAATGTAGACCACCTGCTCTAAGCAGTCAGCCGGTACGCTTAGGGTCCCGCTGTCACCTTATGCATATTCTAGCTTCTCCATGTGCTGGGATTGCTCTAGTGCCCCCTCCCTCACCAATTCTACCTCATCATGCTCCAACACCCTTTTCAAATCCCACCTTCTCCATAGAACTCTTTTTTTTTTTAAATTTATTTATTTATTTTTGGCTGAGTTGGGTCTTTGTTGCTGCGCGGGGTTTCTCTAGTTGCGGCACAGGCTCGGTAGCTGTGGCACCCGGGCTCAGCTGCTCCACGGAATGTGGGATCCTCCCGGACCAGGGCCCGAACCCGCGCCCCCCACATTGGCAGGCGAATTCCCAACCACCGCACCACCAGGGAAGTCCCAGAACTCTTTTTTTAATTGAAGTATAGTTGATTTACAATATTGCATTAGTTTCAGGTATACAACATAGTGATTCAGGTTTTTTTTTTGCATATTATTTTCCATTATAGGTTATTACAAGATATTAGATATAATTCCCTGTGTTATACAGTAAATCCTTGTTGCTTATCTATTTTAAGTACAGTAGTTTGTATCTGTTAATCCCATACTTGTAATTTGTTCCTCCCTGCCTCATGGTGCCCTTCGGTAACTGTAAGTTTGTTTTCTATGCCTGTGAGTCTGTTTCTGTTTTCTATATAGATTCATTTGTATTATATTTTAGATTTCACATGTAAGTGATATAGTGTTTCTCTTCGTCTGGCTTATTTCACTAAGCATAATATTCTCTAGGTCCATCCATGTTGCTGCAAATGGCAACATTTCATTACTTTTTATGGCTGAGTAATATTCCACGGAACTCTTTTTGATGCCCAGTGGCCTCATGGAATTCTCTCTGGTCCTCCTCCTCTTGACCTCATTATACTGTACAGCTGACTGCTCTATACACAAGCCTACAGAGGTGACAGGTGATATGTTTCGTTCCCTGGGAGCTAGTCTAAAGCTATTCACAGACTTCCCTGGTGGCGCAGTGGTTAAGAATCCGCCTGCCAATGAAGGGGACACGGGTTCAAGCCCTGGTCCGGGAAGATCCCACATGCCGCGAAGCAACTAAGCCCGTGAGCCACAACTACTGAGCCTGCGCTCTAGAGGCCATGAGCCACAACTACTGAGCCCACGCGTCACAACTACTGAAGCCCATGCACCTAGAGCCCATGCTTCGCAAGAAGAGAAGCCATTGCAATGAGAGGCCCACACGCTGCAATGAAGAGTAGCCCCCACTCGCCACAACTAGAGAAAGTCCATGCGCAGCAACGAAGACCGAATGCAGCCAGAAATAAATTAAAAAAATAAATAAAGACATCTTTTTAAAAAATAAATAAATAAAGCTGTTCACAATGTGGCCTATGTACGAACACTGGTCTGTGACGACGTAAGAATAGTCACTGAGAGTGAGGGTTTAGAAACCTTTATAGTAAATTGACATTGTCACAACATCCAAATATGTGATCAAAAAATTTTACAAAAGCACCAGTCTGAGATAAATTGGAAATTGAAAAACCAAAAAAATTGGTCCTTTACCACTGACAGTTTAAGCAGCACTGGGTCTCCAATAATGGGTAAGAATTTAAGCTCTGGTGTTGGACAGATGGGTTGAAGTCTTTGCTCTGCCACTTGTTAATTATGTGATCTTGGATGAGTCATTTAAATTCCCTACGCCTCCATTCATATTGTGTATAATAACAGATTTATTCTCATTGAAGAAATACTTCTTGAGCTTCTGAGTGCCATGTTAGGTGACATGAACAACAGTGATCAAAAAGCAAGTATCTCAAGAAAATTAAAGTTTAGTGGGGGAGAAAAACATTAATCAAATAACCACAGGAATAAATGTGAAATTCATCTGTATGTCCTAGGAAGGAGAGATGAATGGGGGATGTGACTGAGTCTAGTAAGTCGAGGTCTTGGAGAAAGCTTGGCTGAGGCGGTATGATTACGTTGAAATCTTAAGGATGAGTAGAGATTACCTTGGCCACGTGCTGGAGGGAACAGCTTGGGCAAAAGCTGTGAGGGAGGAGTAAGCACTCTGTCTCTGAGGACCTGAGAAAAGGCCATATGGCTGGAAGAAAGAGGACTACAGAAATGTGGTGAGACAAGGCTTGAGAGGTTGGCAAGAGCCAGACTATGCAAGGCCATGTGAATCCCAACGCTTTTTTTAAAAATTGTGGTGAAAAACATGTAACAAAATTTACCATCTTAACCACATTTAAGCGCACAGTTCAGTAGTGTTAAGTATATTCACATTGTTGTGAAATAGATCTCCAGAACTTTTTCATCCTGCAAACCTGAAACTCTTCCCATTGCACAGTAACTCCCCCATTCCCCCTCTCCCAGCTCCTGGTAACCACCATTCTATCAATATTTTCTGTGAATTTGACTACTTTAGATACTTCACATAAGTGGAATCATACAAATACTGTCTTTTTGGGTCTGGTTTCTTTTACTTAATGTCCTTAAGGTTTATCTATGTTGTACCATGTGACATGATTCCTTTCTTTTTAAGGGTTCTACTGTATTTTAGTCTTTATCTTAAAAGCAAAACGGGGAGGAAAGGAAACCCCTGCTGGTGGGAATGTAAATTGGTACAACCTTTATGGAAAATAGTATGGAGGTTCCACAAAAGATTAAAAATAGAATAGAATCACATTAAAAAATATATATATATATTTGCATCCCCATGTTCATTGCAGTATGAATCACAATAGCCCAGATATAGAAACAACCTTGAAAGGATAAAGACAACATGATATATATGTAGACACACACACACTGGAATATTATTCAGCCACGAAAAAGAAGGAAACCCCTCATTTGCAACAACATGGATGAACCATGAACACATTATACTAAATGAAATGAGCCAGACACAAAAGGACAAATACTGTATGATTCCACTTATATGAAGTACCTAGAGATAGAAAGTAGAACGGTGGGTCCCAGGGGCTGAGGGAGAAGGAAATGAGTTATTATTTAATAGGCCCAGAGTTTCTGTTAGGGATGAGGAAAATATTCTGGAAGTGGATGGTGGTGACAGTTGCACAACAATGTGAATGTACTTAATGTCATTGAATTGTATACTTAAAAACAGTCGAAATGGAAAATTTTATGTTATGTGTGTTTTACCACATTTTTTTTTAAAGAGCAAAAAGGAAATACTGAAGGACTTTAAGCTGAATTCTTCCTATATATTATGTCATTTAAAGTGATTACCACTGTACCGGCATACCCTAAGCACTAAGTTAATGGTATCTCCTATTTTCCTTGTGCATGTTTTATCACTTGGACTGAAACTCCCTGAGAGTAGGATCTTGACCTTGTCATATTTTGTACCCCAGAGCATACAGCACAGTGCAGGGCACATGGGTGGTCATCAAGAAAACCTTGTTCACTATAGATAATTCAGGACTTCCACAGGCTGAACAGAAATTCGGCTAGGTCTCTATACTGCTGAGCAATTTTGCAGAAGTGGGGTTGAGAATTGTGACCTTGAGGCATTTAAACCCTGAAGCAAGGCAAACTTAAATTATCCTATACATTCTAAACACTCAGTTTCTCTAAGGTCTGCAAATTCTACAAGAAATTTTTAATTTTGCATTTTCATTTCCATTAATATCTAAAAATAAGTCCTTGTACTGGTTATAAAGGTAAATTTCTGTTTTGCAGTGGTAACTTGCAAGTGAAAAACATTTTCTTAAGATAAAACTCTAGTTTTTGTTTTTTTTCCTTTCCGAAGAGTCAGTGTATTCTTCAATCTTGAGAACCACTTTTTACATACATTCTATTCCCAAATATGGTCTAATATTTTTTTATTTGTGTATTTTTCAGTTTTGGTTTAACACATTTTAGAAAAATTTTAGTAACTTTTGAGGCAGTAAAACTTAATTTATGAAACCAAATGTCCCATTTTGTGATCATTCAGGCTCATGGAAACTTATACTGTATCTAGAGAAATGTTTTACAGACATCATCTAAAATTTAATCCCCACGCCTGCTCTATGAGGCATGTCCTGGTATCATCGTCCTTTTGCAGATGAAGAAAGTGAAACACAGGGGTAACTCAGCCAAGGACAGTCAGCTGGAGGGGGCGCGATGTGAACCCGGGCAAACTGACATAACCCCTGCACTTTCTTGCCCAAGGTCACGAGAGAGTGAGATCGCCGGAGAGGGGAGGGAGCTGACCTGTCGGAGACTTGTTCCTGGGTGAGCTTCTTGTCGCTCTGCAGCAGGATGGACACGTAGTGGCGAATCATGCCCACGAAGAAGGTGATGATAACGATAGGCAGGACCACCCAGAGGCGGATGTTGGAGTCGAGCAGCAGCTCCGGCCCTGCCATCTTCACAGAGAGCCGGCTCCCGGCCACTTGTAGCCGGGTCGATCTTCACCGGGGCGCAGGTCTGCTCGTCGAGTTCGCCTCCGGGCCTTCTCACGCCCCTCAGCCAGGCGAGCCCGGAACCCCACCTCAGCCTCTGCCCTTGCGCCCTGCCCCCCGCCGGGCCGCGCGGCCGCCGGCTTCCGGCGGGGAAGTTTGACGTCACGGCGAGGCGCGCTTCGACGGCGTCCGTGTGGCGTTGCGCCGCGCGGGAAAGTCGAAAAGGATGAGCAACAAAGGCTTCTCGGCGGGTGAGTGGAGCAGCGGTCGTTTCCTCTAGAGGCTCCGCGTCTCTGCGGCCGGTCTCTAGGCCCCGGCAGAGCCCGGCCTTTTCATCTGGGGCTCCGCGCCCCGAACCTCAGCTTCCTCAACTGTCTTGTCATGGGATAATCCTCCCAGGTATCTCCTTGCGTCGTTAAAATGACGGAGTGAGGAGGGACTTGACCCCTGCTCCCTCCCCGGAGGACCTGGTCTGGGCAGCCCGTCCGGTCTCCCCGGCTTTCAGGCTTCTGTGGAAGCGGGACCGGTTAGCACGTTACGGGCGTGTGCCCTGAAGTCAGGAGGCCGTGACTTGCCTTAGTTTTTCCATCGACAGAATGGCTGGTAATGGTTATAAGTAGTAAACGAGGCAACGGATAAAGAAAACGCTTAGCATGACGCTTGGTACATAGTGAATGGTAAATATTATTGGAAGGCACTGTTATAATCAAGAGTAAGTGTAGGTGGTAGTTAAGAGGCAGATCCTGGAGCCGGATTGCTAAATTGGAATCCCAGCTCTGCCACTGAATGTGAGAATAATGGTAGCTACCTCAAAAAGTTTTGTGAGGAATAAATGAAGTATCAAATGTAAAGCACTTAAAATAGTTTTTATTAGCCGTTAGTATTTACCTGCCTGCCAGCCATTCTCATTTAGCGAATATTCTCGGAAATTTTTTTTATGTCAGGTACCGTGCTGGGCACTAGGGATACCTGAAATAAAGGACACTGGGTTCCTGCTCTCAAGGAGCCCCACAGTCTAGTGCATTGTAAGGGCTCCTACATATACTCTGGAGCAGGGAAGCTGGAGTAGTAATCTCCCTTGGGGATAGGAGGAAGATGACATTTGACTGAGTCTTTAAGGAGGAGGAGTAATTTCCAGGCGGATAAGAGCATTTCAGGTGAAAACAACACCTTATGCAAAAGCACTGAAACCAGGAAGGTTCTAGTTTACAAAATTGAACTCCCTGTGGTTCAGGCCCTCCCCTACCTCTTCAGGCTCATTTCTCACTCTACATTCTCCCTGTTTCAGTGTTGAGTTTTTCCTTGCCTGGACCACTCTTCTCATACCTCTTCTACTGGCTAACTCTTATTTCAACCCTCAGGTCTCTGCTTAAAAATCACTTTCTCAAAGAGATTATCCCTGAGAAATTGTCCCTGCTTTTCTTCATCACCACCAACTAGACTAGATTTCCTCATAGCACCCTGCACTTTTCTTTTATAACTACATCAGGACTACTTGGTACTATATAGTAAATTCCCTGAGGACAGGGGTTGTATGTGGTTCACTGTTGTAACCCCAGCACCTAGCACAGTCCCTAGCATGTAGTATTGGGTTAATGAGTTAAAGGAGCAGTAGACTGGGGCTAGATGATGAAGGATCTTAAATGTCAGAGAACTGTGGGTTTTATCTTTCAGCAAGAGGGAAACGGTCTGGCTAAAGAGGCAATTAGGTAAACAAATCTTGAAAACAAGGGAGTTTTGACCAGATAGAAGAGTTGAAATTTTCTCAGCACCTGGATTTAGATAGCATTATTGTAAAGTCTTTGGTTTTGGATAGTTTTCTTTGAGCTAATAGCTTTAACTTCTCAGAATTCAGCTTCTAACAGGTAATTTCTGTTCTCTGATTTGCTCTGCAAAGTAATTTAACTGAAGAAGGCTTTGGTCAAAATGGTTTCCAAAAGAAGACTCCCAACATCTGAGGATAGAGGGAGCCTGACAGAAGATGCCTCTAGTAAGTGTCTAGTCATTTGTTGCTTTATTTCCTGTAGCAAATGTGTGAGGCACTAAAAGGGTTATAAAGTTCCTGCTTTCAAGTGCTGGAGTCACCAAGGCTTAATGGATGGGGCACACAGAATCTAGTATCAGGAGATTTGGAATGAAATTTCTGCCTCTAATTGCATGTATGACTTTGGGCATGCCCATAGTCAGTGAGTTTCAGTCTCCACATACGTAGGAGGAATCTACATACATAAGAGCTTAACTATTGTACATCCTTTAGGTGCTGGGGCACAAAGATACGACATAGTCTATACCCTTTATTTTTTATTTTTATTGTTTTTAAAGGATCTCTGGATTGGGTTGTATTTTAAACAAGCTCCCCCACTTCCCACCACTTTTTAAAAAATATTTATTATTATTTTTTTATTTTTGGCTGCATTGGGTCTTAGTTTTGGTATGCGGGCTCTTCGTTGCAGCATGTGGGATCCTCCTCTGCTGTGTGAGGGCTTCTCTCTAGTTGTGGCATGTGGGCTTAGTAGTTGCGGTGCATGGGATTAGTTGCCCTTTGGTATGTGGGATCTTAGTTCTCTGACCAGGGATCGAACCCTTGTCCCCTGCATGGGGAGGCAGATTCTTAACCACTGGACCGCCACGGAAGTCCCTTCCCTTTAAAAATCTTATGTCCCCTTTCCTGCCTTAAAAATGATGATCTAGATAAATGCTATGATGGTGATGTATAAAGGAAAAGCATCATAGCAAAGCAAGCACACCAGAGGCAAAGTAAGAGTACAGAATCTGTCCATATGAGAATGCAGTTGACAGAAGCCCTAAGAGTTCCAATGAGATGGGGTTGATAGTCTTTCATTCATCACACTCATCCACTCTATTAAGGCAATTCTAACGTTGCTTCATTAAGGGAGAAGAGTAGATAATCATACTTAACTTCAGGTACCTTTTTGTTTTTGTTTGCTTATTTTTTATTATTTCTTATGGGTTGAAAGCCTTGGGATGAAATCAGTCTGGGCTTTGTACTCAAAGATATGATGTAGGAGAACCTGCTGCATTCTTTCTACCTCTGTATCCTGATCGTTGGTTCTCAAACTTTGGTGTGCGTCAGGATTGTTACCTGGAGAGCGTATTAATAATTCAGATTCCCATGCTCCATCCCTGAAATTTTGATTCTGTAGCTCTGGGACATGACCTAAGAATATGCTTTTAGTAAGCTTCCCAGTGATTCCAACACAGTGGTTTGTAGACCACATGAGACACCCTGACTGCTTTAGAATTTGGCTGGAAAACACTCCTCTGGTCATTCTTGTTAGAGGTGGCTCATTTTGAATTCTTCAAATGAAAACTCAGTAGGTGAAAATAATTCGATTTGTTGATTGTTCTATTTGTTTGTTTGCAAGCCATTATTGCTGACCCTTGTTAGAGATAAAATTGCAAAGCAGCATCAGTTCCAGTATAGTTCTTCAGGAACCCATCACCTTCCCTGTTAGGGTTATTGTTCTAGGGTTTACATTTTAACCTTTGCTTTACTATTTGTCACATTCTTGAAAATTTTGTCTACTTTCAGAAGCCAGGAAACAGCCACTTTCCAAAAAGACAAAGAAATCTCATGTTCATAATGAAGTTGAAGAGAATGACAGTGTCTTTGTAAAGCTTCTTAAGACATCAGGAATTACTCTTAAAACAAGAGAGAGTCAGAATCAACTAGGTAATATTTTAATCAAAATCTTTTGTCTGGGTATAGTGAAAGGGCTCAGAACTTAATCATGGATTTTCTAGAGAGGCAATGAAGATTAGAAATGGGGACACCATCTGTCTTCAGATAAGGATGAAACTGAAATTGATTTTTAGAGAATGTTGTTATTCTCTTTGGTCCTGATTAATGCATGTTAAGTGAAGTATGTCTAATCCTTTTTTTTTTTTTTAAAGGAAGAATGTTATGTACTAGTATTACTTTATGTTTTCTTGTGAAAAAATAAATTGATACCTAGAGAGCAATTAGATCTGTGTCAGAATAATTTCAGAAGAAAATTTATAAAGCCACGTAAGGCCCTACTTTGGGGGCATAGATTATTCCATCCAGCTAAGGTTTTGGCTTTTTTTTTTTTTTTTTTAAGAATACTTAGTAGCTATCCTTTGTAAAAGCTAATTCTGTTTTGCAGTGGGTTTATAAGATTTGGCTCTGAAATTAGGTTGGAAATATCTTTATTGTTTTATCAGACAGGAACCTAGGTCTTAGGAAAGTAAAACTCTGGTAGGAAGTGTTAAAGACACTGGGGACCAACTAGTCTTCTTTCCTCATAGCTGTGGATCAAATCGTTTTCCAAAAGAAGCTCTTTCAGACTCTGAGGAAACATCCTTCTTATCCCAAAGTATGTATTTTCTCCCTAGTATTTTTGTTTTTGCCAGCAGTACTCTGGAATTGGGAGTTTAAAGACACTAGCATAAAGTTGAATAGGCTTGAATGATTTTAGCTAATCGACAGCAAATGTTAAACTAAAAATCTTACTCTTTTTTTTTTGTTTTTAATGTCACTAAGATAGTAGAAGAATTCGTTAGTGGCCTGGAGTCTTACATTGAGGACCAAGACAGTTTCAGGAACTGCCTTTTGTCTTGTGAACGTCTGCAGGATGAGGAAGCCAGGTGTGGAGACGAAGCACTGGACTGTTGCTGAAATTTAGTCTGTTACACTTAACTGGATTGGGAGGTGGGGTTGGGGCAGAATGTGATTTTTTGGAATTTTACTTTTGATTTATAGCTCTCTTTTCCTCAAAGTTTTAACCTAACCTTTAAATTATTAAGTTTATGATAACAAGACTAAGAACCAGAATGTTTTCTAGAATGTGTCTCACCTGTGTTGATACAGTTTCAACTCTACTTGTCTGTGACTTAAAAGCTATCTTCTTATGTTCTGTATTTCTTATCTAACAGAATAGTTTCTCCTTAAAAATTACATAGTTAACCAATTTTATGGAGAAAGGATAATAAAAACATTAAAACAAGAAAAACAAAATAGAAAACCAATCTCTCCCTTTTTTTTTTTTTTACAGCATGGGCACATCTTACTGTAAGAGCCTCATTAAATTGCTTCTGGGGATTGACTTATTACAGGTGAGACTGTGCCACTTTTTCTGTGAACATTTAATGGATGTGATTTGTGGTGTATGCCCAAGTGTAAGTGGCTGGAGCACAGGGCAGAGCAGGGTTAATGGGAGAGTTTGGGTTTGCAACAGTTTACCACAGCCCTGTTGCTGACATGGATCTTGTAGGGCAATATCTTTGTCTTTGGACTGAGCTGATTAACCCAATACATCTTGAAGCCTCATTTATCCTGGCGGCCTCTGATTCCTGTTTTGTAAAAAGCTTCATCCTGTGTGCTCTGAGTACCTTGTATATCTCTGCCATATTCACATCTGCATCATCTCCCATTTAGCTTCGTATTTGCTTATTAACTAGATCTTTCCCTTTTCCTCCTCCTTTCTCTCTTAATTTATTGATTAGACAATCAGTGAGATGTTTTAAACATCTCAAATTATAGAAATGTATATACAATGAAAAGTCTCCCTCCCACCCTGTCCTTCATTTTTCCTCTTTTCTTCTCTTGCACTGTTAATCTTCCCACTCTCTTTTCCTTTTCATTGGAAATCTTGAATATAATTTAGTTAGCTTAAATCTAAGAGCTCTCTTGTTCCTCCAAAGAGAAATCTTTTCTTGCAAACTATTTGATAATTTGTTAAAGCCTGCATATCATGGGTTAACAATTGTCATCATAATTAATAATGTTTTTGATTATCCGATTATTTTAATGTTGCCTTGATAGCCATTTTGTAATTTTTCAGAGGACAGATTATTGATAAATCTTTGTATTCCAACAGGTTATATTCAAAATATAGGCAGCATTCATGTGGACATACTTTTTTATTTTTACATCTTTATTGGAGTATAATTGCTTTACAATGTTGTGTTAGTTTCTGCTGTATAACAAAGTGAATCAGCTATATGTGTATATATATCCCCATACCCCCTCCCTCTTGAGCCTCCCTCCCACTCTTCCCTATCCCATCCCTCTAGGTGGTCACAAAGCACCTAGCTGATCTCCCTGTGCTATGCAGCTGCTTCCCACTAGCTATCTATTTTACGTTTGGTTGTATATATAAGTACATGCCACTCTCTCACTTTGTCCCAGCTTACCCTTCCCCCTCCCCGTGTCCTCACGTACATTCTCTACGTCTGTGTCTTTATTCCTGTCCTGCCACTAGGTACATTAGAACCATATATATTTTTTTTAGATTCCATATATATGTGTTAGCATACAGTATTTGTTTTTCTCTTTCTGACTGACTTCACTATGAATGACAGACTCTAGGTCCATCCACCTCACTACAAATAACTCAATTTTGTTTCTTTTTATGCCTGATTAGTATTCCATTGTATATATGTGCCACATCTTCTTTATCCATTCATCTGTCAGTGGACATTTAGGTTGCTTCCATGTCCTGGCTATTGTAAATAGTGCTTCAGTGAACATTGTGGTACATGTATCTTTTTGAATTATGGTTTTCTCAGGGTACATGCCCAGTAGTGGGATTGCTGGGTCATATGGTAGTTCTATTTTTAGTTTTTTAAGGAACCTCCATACTGTTCTCTATAGTGGCTGTATCAATTTACATTCCCGCCAGGTGGACATTCTTATAATGAGAATTTCAATTATAGCAGGGTTTTTCCTCCAAGAACTCTCGTTGGAGAGAATTACAGCTAATTATACATTTCTGTTGTACATTTCGAGACAATCTCCTAACTCCCTATGTCTTCTTTTTTAGCCTGCCATTATCAAAATCTTATTTGAAAAGTTGCCAGAATTTCTTTTCAAAAAGTAAGTGGAGTTACTCTGGAATGCTCAAAGTACCCTGGTGTACTTATGTTTCTCTCTGAAAAGGTTGCTCTGAAGCATCATTGGTATGTCTGAAGATCGTATTTATTATGACTCCAGATTCTTAAATGACTACTCAAGTTTTACTGGGGTGACTTTCTTTGAAATTTTATCTATTTATATGTCCATGTATTCCTAGAAGGATACACAATAAACGGGTAATAATGGTTGTCTCCCAGGAGTGGAGCCAGTTGGCTGGAGTTATATATTCTCTGAATGCCTTTTACCTTTTCAATTTTATACTTCATGTGTGCTACCATTTTTTAAAATTTACTTTAAGGGAATTTCCTGGCGGTCCAGTGGTCAGGATTCCGGGCTTTCACTCTCTTGGGGCCTGGGTTTGATCCTTGGTCGGGGGAACTAAGATCCTGCAAGCCGCGTGGTGTGGCCCAAAAAAAAATTCTTTTTTACTTTATAAAATAACTAAGGGACTTCCCTGGTGGCACAGTGGTTAAGAATCTGCCTGCCAATGCAGGGGACGCGGGTTCGAGCCCTGGTCCAAGAAGATCCCACATGCCGCAGAGCAACTAAGCCCGTGCGCCACAACTACTGAGCCTGCACTCTAGAGCCCGCCAGCCACAACTACTGAGCCCACATGCCACAACTACTGAAGCCCACGCACCTAGAGCCCGTGCTCCGCAACAAGAGAAGCCACTGCAATGATAAGTCCGCGCACCACAGTGAAGAGTAGCCCCCACTCGCCATAACTAGAGAAAGCCTGTGCACAGCAACGAAGACCCAATGCAGCCAGAAATAAAAATGAATAAATAAATTTACTTAAAAATAGTAATAATAAAAAAATAACTAAGAGAAAAAAAGAACAGCCTAACAGAAAAGTAGATAAAGGTCATTAATAGACAATTCACGGAGAAGAAATACAAGAGCATTAAACACTTTTTTTTAATGCTCAAGTTCATTAATAATCAAAGACAACAATTTCAAACAGTAAATAGATTTTTTTCCTTCTCAAAGGATCTCCCTTGTTGAGTGCGATGAACAGGCATGCTCATATATCACTGGTAAACATATAAAGCAATGTAATTACTCTGAAGGGCAGTAGGTTGTGTGTATCAAAACCTAAGATTTTGCATACCCTTAAATGTTCAGCCATGCCTCCAAATTTATCCTAAGGCAATACCTCTGAATGAAAACAGTAATGAATAATATTACCATTTAAAGTAACAAAAATTGTAAACTGAGATATTCAACTGTAGGAGATTGGTTAAGTAAATTAGGTATATCCACATAATAGAATATCATGTGGACATTAAAAATTATAAAGAGGATTATTTAATACCATGCATTAATTGAAAAAAAAGGCTACAAATCAGTATTTACAGTTCCACTCAGTATTTTGTTTAAAAAAGGTACATACATACACATTTACATAGATAAATATACACATGTATATCAGTGGTGGACCTCTCTGGGTGAGAGGATTTAGGTAATTTTTATTTCCTCCTTTTTAATATGTGCTGCTTCTGGGTCTTGTATGTAACAATAGTAAACTTGAAGATTTATCTTTGGAGATTCATGGTTTGCCTGAATGGCTTGCACTGTGCTTTGTGTCCTGGCTAAGTCTTTTTTAGCAGTTAAATTTGTCTATAGTAAACAAAGACTGAGAATGCTGTTCAGAAGTGCTGGAGGTGGTCCAAAAGTTAGATATAGGAGGCTGGGAAGAAGGCAGAGACTGTCATTTTAGGGGAAATAATACTGGGAAATTATTTATAATAATTTATTATGAAGATTAATGAATAATAATTAATGATTATTAATAAATATTGTTATATTAATGATAATACTAATACTGAGCCAACTTCTCTTCATCCTTAAATGGTTTTTAGTACTTTGACATAGTCTAAATCTGACCTGTTTCCATAGTGGTAAAAATTACTTGCATTTTTTGGTACTTACCACATTGATGTAATTAGTTTTTTACCTTTTATTTTATTTATTTAGTTTTAAAATTTATTTTATTTATTTTTAAAATTTATTTTGGCTGCTTTGGGCCTTGTGCGCAGGCTTTCTCTAGTTGCCGCGAGGAGGGGCTACTCTTTGTTGCGGTGTGTGGGCTTATTGCGGTGTCTTCTCTTGCTGCAGAGCATGGGCTCTAGGCGCGTGGGCTCAGTAGTTGTGGCTCGCGGGCTCTAGAGCGCAGGCTCGGTAGTTGTGGCACATGGGCTTAGTTGCTTTGCGGCATGTGGGACCTTCCCGGGCCATGGCTCGAACCCGTGTCCCCTGCATTGGCAGGCGGATTCTTTTTTTTTTTTTTTTTTTAATTTTTATTTATTATTTATTTATTATGTTTATTTTTGGCTGTGTTGGGTCTTCGTTTCTGTGTGAGGGCTTTCTCCAGTTGCGGCGAGTGGGGGCCACTCTTCATCGCGGTGCACGGGCCTCTCACTATCGCGGCCTCTCCCGTTGCGGAGCAGAGGCTCCAGACGCTCAGGCTCAGTAGTTGTGGCTCACGGGCCCAGTCGCTCCGCGGCATGTGGGATCCTCCCAGACCAGGGCTCGAACCCGTGTCCCCTGCACCGGCAGGCAGACTCTCAACCACTGCGCCACCAGGGAAGCCCGGCAGGTGGATTCTTAACCACTGCACCACCAGGGAAGTCCCAGTTGTTTACCTTTAAAAACAATTTATCTTACTCAATTTGTTAAAGTTTGTTACCTTTATTTTTTTAAATTGTTCATATATTTTAAGAGATACTCTCCAGACCTTTCTTCCCCTCTCTAAACCCTCCCCAGATATAGCCACTAACAGTTTAGTGCGTCTTCTTCCAGACATCTGTCTCAACATACATAAGCATATGTCTCATGCTTTTTTTTGTATTACCTGTGTGTTTAGCACAGTGTGCAACGCATGGTAGGTGTTTAGTAAATGTTAACTGAATGGCTGAAAATGTTACATGCAGTATTAATGCTTGCTGCTGTGTAAGTCAGAAAGGCTACGTTCCTGACTTCTCATCCATCCTAACATTCAGCGTGAACAGTGATGGACTCAACATGCCTCGACTCATCATCAATCAACTGAAGTGGCTTGACAGAGTTGTGGATAGTAAGGTAAGTTGGGGACTTTTTCTGTCTCTTGGATTTATAGAGAGTATGTTTTCCACACTTAACAACTAAACTTTTGGCATTTGCATGTTATTTTTTCCTTTCTAAACAAAAAATTCATATTTTTCTATCCATTATCTTTTTTAGCTTTAATAATTTGAAAACCATGGTTATTTCACCCATTAAATTTCTCTAAAATAAGACATGTATCTAATCATGATGACTGGATGTCATTTATTAAATAAATTAAATATTTGGAAGGAATTCATTAACTTCTCAAAGTACAGAGATTATTATTATGTTTTATTTCCCAAAAGCAATGAGATCCGAAACCATCCTACTTCACTGCAAATGTGTTATTTTAATTACACATTGAGGAAAATTTCTTTGGGATTATGTTACTTGTTACTAAGCACCTTGGTAAAGTTGAATCTGTTCTGAGCCTATTGCTTAAGGCCCATTTCTTTTCAGAGTTCTTAAATCATTCTACTAATTTTTGTCAGACATTCAAAGGCTCAATCTTTATTTGGAAGAACATGAGTTTTGGAATCTCATCTGGGCTGGAATTTTGGGCCTGCCACTTATTAATTGTGTATCCTTGAGCAACACATATCCCTACATTTTAAAAATGGGAATACAGTTGTGAAGATTAAGTGAAATAAAGACAGTAGAAAAGGGAAAAAAAAAAAAGCAAAAGAACCCCCAATTGTTGGACTTCCCTAGCAGTCCAGTGGTTAAGACTCTGCACTCTCCCTGCCAGGGGCCCGGGTCCAGTCCCTGGTCGGGGAACTAATATCTCACAAGCTGCTCGGTGCAGCCAAAAAATTAAAAAAAAAAAAAAAAAGGTATTAAATAATATGCCATCCAGCCTATTTTTTTCTATGTACCATCTCATGTGTGAAAATCTCTGGGTCACTTACCTCTGATTTTAGGCTTTGAGCTTGAGTGTGTGTGTAGTTGTCATATTGTACACAAAATAATTCTAGCTCTACTTTTCATGAGTAGGAAGTCTTTCTCTATTCTGGGTAGTGTTACAATTCTAATAGTCTCCTCCACTGCAGGATCTCACCACCAAGATCATGCAGCTGATCAGTATTGCTCCAGTGTACCTGCAGCATGACTTTGTCACCAGCCTACCTGAGATCCTAGGGGATTCCCAGCATGCTGATGTGGGGAAAGAACTCAGGTGGGTAAGCACCTCGTTGGCATCTTGAGCAAGACTTCACTTTGGGAGCCTTATCACTGCAGTATAAAAAGAGTAGTAATAATGTGTTTCTTATTTTATAAAAGAGGATGATACCCATCTTTCTAGGGTATGGAATTTGACTTGCTTTTCTAATAATGAGTGGTTTTTTTTTTTTGGCTGCGTTGTGTCTTTGTTGCTGCGCGTGGGCTTTCTCTAGCTGCAGCGAGCGGGGGCTACTCTTCGTTGCGGTGCACGGGCTTCTCATTACGGTGGCTTCTCTTGTTGCTGAGCACAGGCTCTAGGCACGCAGGCTTCAGTAGTTGCAGCACAAAGGCTCAGTAGTTGTGGCACGTGGGCCCTAGAGTGCACAGGTTTCAGTAGTTGTGGTGCGTGGGCTCAGTAGTTGCAGCATGTGGGCTTAGTGGCTCCGCGACGTGGGATCTTCCTGGACCACTGATCGAACCCTTGTCCCCTGCATTGGCAGGCGGATTCTTAACAACTGCACCACCAGGGAACTCCCTGGTTTTAACAATTAATTAATTAATTTATTTTTGACTGTGTTGCGTCTTCGTTGCAGTGCGTGGGCTTCTCATTGTGGTGGCTTCTCTTCCTGCGGAGCACAGGCTCTAGGTGTGCGGGCTTTAGTAGTTGTGGCACGCGAGCTCAGTAATTGTGGCTTGCGAGCTTTAGAGCGCAGGCTTAGTAGTTGTGGTGCACGGGCTTAGTTGCTCTGTGGCATGTAGGATCTTCCCGGACCAGGGCTCAAACCTGTGTCCCCTGCAATGGCAGGCGGATTCTTAACCACTGTGCCACCAGGGAAGCCCCAATGAATGTATATTTGAGTAGATCTGTATACTTTCTTTCTTTTCTAATAATGAGTATATATTTGAGTAGACCCGTGTATGTGTCATGAGTATGAAGTCTGGCTTAGGATTAGGTGTGTAAAAGTGATTTTCCCGTCATTATTTGCCCAGCTCTGTTAAAATTTGCACACCTTCTCTCTTTCTACTATTCACAGTGACCTTCTAACAGAGAATACTCTGCTCACTGTCCCCATCCTGGATGTCCTGTCTAGCCTCCGACTTGAGCCGAAGCTCCTGACTAAGGTAGGGAGGACTCTGCTCTCCAGAAAGAGCGCCAGCTTGCTCGCTTCCCAGAACCAATGTCAGTCAGTCATTGCCTTGGATCAATCGCGTATAATGAAAATTTCATTTTGAAACAATGCTGAATGACATTTGCTCTCTTTTTTCTTTTCAGTGAATTTCATATGCCATACTATGATAGACTAACTGCTCATTTTTAATCAGTATGTTTTAGTGGAAATCTTCTGTATTGCCTGTATAGTTACAAACTGCTCCCATAGGAATAACAACTTTTTATGCCTTCCTCTAACCAGTGGAAAATTCAGCCTCCAAAATTAAGAGAAGAAGACTTTCACGTTTATCACCTGTCTGTTTTTGAAGAAGCTGTAGCGTTAACAATTGAAAGCTTGTAATTTGGAAAAAAAATAAAATGAGACGTTTTTCTTCCAAAATTACAAGTGAGAAAACTGAGTGAGAGAAATAATTTTTCTAATTTTACCTAACGAGTCAGTACTAGATTGAGGCATTAACATGAAAATATGTAAGGTTTTTGTGCTTTTTATGTTTAGGTCCGCAAGTTAGTGATGGGTAAGCTGTCATCTGTCACGTTGGACGATTTACCTATGATCATCAAGTTCATTCTTCATTCCATAACAGCCACGGATGCACTTGAGGTACCCTACTGTTTCCCAACAAACGCTGTAGGCAGCTAGATCCTAGCAGGTACAGGGGGTAGCAGTGGTGCCCTTGTGAGACTCAGAAGTCAAAAAAAGACTAACCTTGAGGAAGATACATCAAGATAAATCATTTAAATTAATCAGTTCTAATTGCTCGTCTCCGTCCCAAAACTAATTGATAATGCTGATTAATCCAGCAGGGGAGAGAATGGAGCTACTACCCAGACTTGTTGTTCTGTATAAGCTGCTACAGGTTATATTTGCTATTTCAGTGTAATGCCTGAAGGAATTCTGAAATTTTTTTTGTTTTTTTTTAAAGATTTATTGATTGATTGATTGATTGCTATGTTGGGTCTTCGTTTCTGTGCGAGGGCTTTCTCTAGTTGCGGCAAGTGGGGGCCACTCTTCATCGCGGTGCGCGGGCCTCTCACCATCGCGGCCTCTCTCGTTGCGGAGCACAGGCTGCAGACGCACAGGCTCAGCAGTCGTGGCTCACGGGCCCAGTTGCTCCGTGGCATGTGGGATCCTCCCGGACCAGGGCTCGAACACGTGTCCCCTGCATTAGCAGGCAGATTCTCAACTACTGCGCCACCAGGGAAGCCCGGAATTCTGAAATTTTAAAGAGCATGACGGGGACTTCCCTGGTGGTCCAGTGGTTATGAATCCACCTTCCAATGCAGGGGACACGGGTTCAATCCCTTTTGGGGAACTAAGATCCCATGTGCCACAGGGCAGCTAAGCCCATGTGCCACAACTACTGAGCCCACGCACCACAACTAGAAAGCCCATGTGCTGCAACTACAGAGCCCGAGTGCCACAACTACAGAGCCCATGCGCTCTGGAGCCCGAGCACCACAGCTAGAGAGAAGCCTGCACGCCACAACGAAAGATCCCACGTGCTGCAACAAAAGATCCCACGTACCACAACTAAGACCTGATGCAGCCAAAAATAATAAATAAATAAATATTTTAAAAAATAATAAAGTAAATAACATGGCATACTATACTCACATTAGCTATTTTCATCAGCTGCCTTTTTCAAAATGCCTTGTTTAACAATACATTTAATTAGTTAAGTAAGTAAAACACTTTATTTATTTTTGTCTGTGTCAGGTCTTAGTTGCAGCACATAGGATCTTTCGTTGTGGCACGTGGGCTCTTCTCTTGGGGCACGTGGGCTTCTCTGTGGTTGTGATGCACGGGCTCCAGGGTGTGTGGTCTCAGTAGTTGCGGCACACGGGCTTAGTTGCCCCGTGACATATGGGATCTTACTTCCCCGACCAGGGATCAGACCTGTGTCCCCTGCAATGGAAGGCGGATTCTCAACCACTGGATCACCAGGGAAGTCCCAACAATACATTTAATTTAATACTTCTTCCTCAGTCTTTCAGGAGAAAGTTACGGTTTTTCTATTGAAAGAATAGATTGTGCCTATCTGCTGTGAATGAGCAGAACACATAGCTAATATTTATTTGCCTTAGGTAATTTCTGAGCTTCGGGAGAATTTGGATCTGCAGCATTGTATTTTGCCATCATGGTTGCAGGCTTCTCAAAGCAAGTTGAAAAATAAAGGACAAACGAGGTATAAACTCATGGACAGTTATCACCCTTTTTCTCACATAGGCAAGGAAAGTTTTCTGACATTTATCCTGAAGCCAGGACAGAAGATCTTAATACTTAACAACTACAAATAGTGGTAGTAGTATTACAATCATGTACTACTATACAGTTTTTCAAATCATATTTCTATGTGTAAGTATCTGTATGTGTGTATATGTGTGTGTGTGTGTGTATTCCCTTTGCTCTGCAGATCAATTCCAGATAGACTGCAGTACAATTTTACTAGCCATTGTACACATGAAGTTGTGACTTGTTTTAAGGCACATTGTACACATGAAGTTGTGACTTGTTTTAAGGCACATGGCTAGTAAGCAGGAACCCAGATCTTACAGGTTCCTCTCTGGTAAGTGGAAGAATGATTTTTTTTTCCCTCTGCTACTTGTAGTTCTTCAGGAAATCAAGAAAACAGCGGTCAAGACTGTGTTATTCTTCTCTTTGACGTAATAAAGTCAGCTGTTAGATATGAGAAAATCATTTCAGAAGCCTGGATTAAGGTGAGTGAGATCTTTAAACATTGAGGAAGAAATGGGTGGCAATCAGTGACAGATGTGTAAGTAAAGATAGTTGAAATAAAAGTCTTAAAAGTCAGTCAAGTAGAAATAATAGATGATGGTTGCCAGATGGGCAGATTGGTTCTCAGATAAGAGAACAGAGCATGCTGAATAAGGCGAAAGGTGTTCTTATGTGTTGTAATATTTTTGTAACCCTTGTTTTCACAGGCAATTGAAAACACCACCTCAGTGTCGGAACACAAGGTAATGTTCATGTACTATGAATTTTAAGTATTGCAGATGTAAAATTAGTGATATTTGCTGGCTTTCCTTCCTGCTGTTTTCTCTGGCTCCTTCCAGTCATCCCTTCTGTGACTTTCGTAGCTGCTCTAATAAACATTAGCTGCCTGAGGAAGATGGTCTGAAGGGGTGACTTGCCAGATGGTCTTTATTCTGGCAGTAAAATGAAATAAAATATCCATAAGGGGAAATAGTAACATTCCAAACAGGCATAGTGAGTTGCAGTCAAAGAAGCTGAGTCCCCCTCCCATGAGGAGGTGAGGACTAGAGTCACCTGGGTCATGAGTTAGGTATTCAGGCCCCTCTGTCTGTCTGATTGCCCTTCCTCCCACCACATGGAATTGTCAAGATAGTGGCATTTCATGTTTCACTTTCCTTTACCTGACAGAACTGAATCAAATAGTCTATCTACTCTCAGGGCAGTGGTACTGAATCTGTCTTAAATCTGGAGATACTTTCTTCAGTCAAGAAGACAGATGATTGAATTTCTTGTGTACTGATTGGTTCCCTTTAAGGATTTTCTTTAGTTGGAATCTCTTGTTTTGTAGAGTTTTGTTAGTTGGATTTTCCAGTTGTTGGATGACTATTTTAAAAGCTGCTGTGATACTGAATAAAACAATGAAAAACTCAATAATTTTTTGTGGTTGCCAGGTTGTGGGTGGGTAGGGAATCAAAATATCCAAGACAACGGTTTTATTATTGCATAACCCTTGACCTCCTGCATAGCTGTTTTTACACATTTCTGATCATTGTATAAATATAATTTTGTATTCTGGATTTTTTTTCTCTTCACATTGTGTCATAAACATTTTGCACGCTTCTGCATTGTATTTATTGTCTTTTTTTTTTTTTCGGCCGTGCCACGCCACGTGCAGGATCTTCCCCAACCAGGGATTGAACCCATGCCCCCGGATTGGGAGCATGGAGTCTTATTAACCACTGGACCGCGAGGGCAGTCCTTTTATTGTCATTTTTAATAACTGTATTCTGTTCTGCTATAATCTGTCACGATTTTGGTGTCTGAGTTGGGCCTTCAGTGAAAGGATGTCTCAAGTAATTTATTGTTTTTGCTTTTATTAATTAGAACATCTAACATTTATTAAAATATCTTTTCTCATTAATTGAGATATTGACATTTTATATTAGTTTCAGGTGTACAATGTAATGATCTGTTACTTGTATATATTGCAAAATGATCACCACAATAAGTCGTTAATGTCCATCACCATACATAGCTACCGTTATTTTTTTACTTGTGATGAGAACTTTTAAGGTCTACTCTCTTAGTAACTTTCAAATGTGCAATACAGTATTATTAACTATATTCACCATGCTGTACATTACACCCCCATGACTTATTTATTTTATAACTGAAATTTGTACCTTTTGGCCCCCTTTACCAACTCCCTACCAACTCCCTACCCCTACCTCTGGCAACCACCAATCTGTTCTCTGTATTTGTGAGTTCATTTTTGTTTGTTTTATTTTTTAGATTCCACATATAATTGAAATCATACACTATTTGTCTTTCTCTGTCTGACTTATTTCACTTAGCATAATGCCTTCAGGGTTCATCCATGTTGTTGCCAATAGCAAGATTCGTTCTTTTTTATGGTTGAATAATCTAGAGAGAGTGTGTGTGTTTATATCACATTTTCTTTATCCATTCCATCAGTGGACACTTGGGTTGTTTCCATGTCTTGGCTATTGTAAATAATGCTCTAATGAACATGGGGTGCAGATATCTTTGTGAATTAGTGTTTTTTGTTTTCTTCAGATACGTAGCCAGAAGTGGAATTGCTGGATCTATAGTAATTCTATTTTTATTTTTTTGAGGAACCACCATACCGTTTTCCATAGTGGTTGCATCAACTTACATTTCCACCAACAGTGCACAAGGGTTCCCTCTTCTCTACATCCTTGCCAACATATGTTATTTTTTGTCCTTTTGATGATAGCCGTCCTGACGGGTGCGAAGTGGTATCTCATTGTGGTTTTGATTTGTTTCCCTGATGATTAGTGATGTTGAACATCATTACGTGGAGGTTGGCTATCTGTATGTCTTCTTTGGAAAAATTTCTATTCAGATTCCCTGTCCATCTTTTAATTGGATTGTTTGTTTTTTTGCTTTTGAGTTGTGTGAGTTCCAAGTAATTTGTGTTTTTCTGTTTTGTCCTGCTTGACTTTTTAACTTCTCTGTCTCTCTCTCTCTCTCTTTTTTTAAAAATATTTTTCTGTTACTTGGCAGCTGTAACTCTTTATTTATTTATTTGGCTACGTCAGGTCTTAGTTGCGGCATGCAGCATCTTTTGTTGTGTCGTGAGGTCTTCCCTCTAGTTTTGGCACACAGGCTCAGCAGCTGCAGCCCTTGGGCTCTCTAGTTGTGGTGTGCAGGCTTAGTAGTTGTGGCGCATGGGCTCTAGAGCGCATTGGGCTCAGTACTTGGCAGCACGCGGGCTTAGTTGCCCTGTGGCATGTGGGATCTTAGTTCCCTGACCACAGATCGAACCTGCATCCCCTGCATTGGACGGCAGATTCTTAACCACTGGACCACCAGGGAAGTCCCTCTTTTTTTTTTTTTAAACATAGGTAATACAAGCTAATTGGGGAGAAAAAAAACCCACAAGTAATCTAAATATGTGTAAAATAAAGTTTACCTCCACTCTCTGTGCCACTCTTCATGGATAATCATTCTTCCAGATTTTTTCCTATTCATATACAAGTTGTATGTGTGTGCAAGTGCAGTCACACTCACTCTTATACATATTTGTACTTGTATATTGTTTTTACAAAAATAGAATTACTATGATTATTGCAGGTTGCTTTCTTTTGCTTCACAATATGTTGTGAATGTCTTTGTCAAAAAATATAGCCTATCTCATTTTTTTAAATATTTTTTAATTTTTTAATTAAAAAAAATATTTTTTTGGGGCGCACCACACGGCATGTGAGATCTGTTTCCTTACCCGCACCCCCTGTATTGGAAGCGTGGAATCTTAACCGCTGGACCACCAGGGAAGTCTCCAGCCTATCTCTCTCTCTCTCTCTTTTTTTAATAAATAATTAAATAAGTAAATGTATTTAATTGTTGATTCTTGCCTGCAATGGGTCTTTGTTGTGGTGCGTGGGCTTCTCATTGCGGTGGCTTCTCCTGTTGCGGAGCAAAGGTTCTAGGTGCGCGGGCTTCAGTAGTTGTGGTGCACGGGCTTAGTTGCTCTGCAGCATGTGGGATCTTCCCAGACCAGGGCTCAAACCCGTGTCCCCTGCATTGGCAGGCTGATTCTTAACCACTGTGCCACCAGGGAAGTCCCCTATCTCATTTTTTTTTTTTTTTTTTTTAAAGAAATTCACGTTCTTTTATTTATTTATTTATGACTATGTTGAGTCTTCGTTTCTGTGTGAGGGCTTTCTCTAGTTGCGGCAAGTGGGGACCACTCTTCATCGCGGTGCGCGGGCCTCTCACCGTCGCGGCCTCTCTTGTTGCGGAGCACAGGCTCCAGACACGCAGGCTCAGTAATTGTGGCTCACGGGCCCAGTTGCTCCATGGCATGTGGGATCTTCCCAGACCAGGGCTCGAACCCGTGTCCCCTGCATTGGCAGGCAGATTCTCAACCACTGCGCCACCAGGGAAGCCCCCCTATCTCATTTTTAATGGCCATATAATGTGCTGAAAATGACCATCATAATTTATATAACCTTTTTCATTTTGACAGACATTTACAGACTTTACAACTTTTCACAAAGTAATTTTCCTAATAATAATGAAAATTTATACTGAAGTTGGCAAGAGACTTAATCTTTTTTTCCATAATAAATGTGAAGCTATTCAAAGTTATTTCTGTAATAATACTACTTTTGCTTGTATTCCAATATTTTTTTAAAAGGTACCAGTGGTTAATAGTTGTGGCACTTTATTTCTCTAAAAAATATTTCTGGGTTTTATGAAAACATAGGTGCTCCCATGAGAGGATGTTGAGCAAATGAGAATTCTTTGTTTTAAATGGGAAAAAGTTGAGAGCTGCTGTTTTGTTGTAGTAAATGTACTGATTTATTAAACTGTTTTCGTGTTGTTGCATATTTATTGACAGCAGATTCTTGACCTGGCAATGCTCTTCATCATCTATAGCACCAACACTCAGACAAAGAAGTACATTGAGAGGGTGCTAAGAAATAAGATTCGATCAGGCTGCTTTGAAGAACAGCTGCTACAGAGTACATTCTATGTTCATTACGTGGTAAGTGTCAGAGAATCAGGCAACATTAGTCTTAAAATTTTAGAGAGGTCGTTTTAACCTTTCCTACTCAGTATGGGAATCATGACACTACCAGCTTTGCTGGGTGTAGATGTTTGGCAGGGAGCTCAGTATATTTCAAAACATAGTAGGATTATTACTTACCTTGATTGAGACATTATGATGTTAATCAAATCAAACTAAGATCGGTTTTCATGTTTTTAGCAAAAAAGTCACAAGATTGGTTTATGTTGAACTTACTAGACTCAACCCCAAATTCTTTTTTTATAGGAAATATTGCAATTCAGGTCTTCTAATGACATACTTATATAGCTTTATTTTTAACCCAGAATAGAAAACTTTTACAGCTCCCTTATAAAATGTCATCTTATTAGTTTCAGCCCATTGTTCAAGCCCATTGAGACTTTTGAATCTTAATTTTATGTTAATCATTTTAATTGTCTAGCTCTCTATGATCTGCAACTTTGATAAACTTGCCTTCTGTATCCTGTTTTAAGTAGTTTCTAAAAACTCCTGAGTATAACAGGATCAAAGGAATGGTAATAGAGACATAATTTTGTATCTATTGAACCATCACTATTTAGCCATTCAACACTATGACCCTGAGATGATCATTCCTGTTGAAATATAAAGCATTTGATTTGGAATTTTATAATCTAGGAATGGTGTTTTCCAGGTGAATATTCAGGATATTAATAGTGTATATACCTTCTTAGAAAACTGGGTGAACCAGAGGTTTAGGACCTGACTTAGGAACTAATGAGAATATGTAGTTGCGTCTTAAGACTTTATATTTATGGGCTTCCCTGGTGGCACAGTGGTTAAGGATCCGCTTGCCAATGCAGGGGACACGGGTTCGAGCCCTGGTCCGGGAAGATCCCACATGCCACAGAGCAACTAAGCCCGTGCGCCGCAACTACGGAGCCTGTGCTCTAGAACCAGCAAGCCACAGCTACTGAAGCCCTCACGCCTAGAGCCCGAGCTCCACAACAAGAGAAGCCACCACAATGAGAAGCCTGCGCACCGCAACAAAGAGTAGCATCCACTCGCTGCAACTAGAGAAAGCCTGTGCGCAGGAACAAAGACCCAGTGCAGCCATAAATACGTACATACATACATACATACATAAATAGACTTTATATTTAGGAATGGATTTAAAGTTTGTATTATTTTATCTTACAGTTCTTTGCTTATTTCTGCTATGATACATGTTTTGGGCTATAATTTTGCGTAGGCCAGAAACCATATATAATTTTTTATTGCATTTTCCTCAGTAAAGCATTATACCAATTTCAGTGCTTAATTTAAGATTTTTTTTTAAATTGTGATGATATCAGTAAAGAAACTGGACTTAATAACTGATTATTTATTCTGGTTCCATTAATGTCCACCTACTACCTTCTTGGTAGGACATGATCAGTTCTCCTCTTGATGTTCTTTAAAAGAAATCAGTTTAATTAGCATTGAACCTTATAGACTGATTTCAAATCATAACCAAGGCAGAGGAGACCTGCTATATCCCCAGGGAGGCAGTATGATTAAGTGAGGAAATTGGGATTTAGAAAATCTGGATTCTAGTTCCAAACTGGGCAGATAGGAACAGATTACCAGCTATTAGGCTTGTGGTTTAACTTCCTTGAGCTTACAGGTCAATTCTTATCCGTATGTTGAATCTCACTGATCCTGAGAGAAACTCAGAATGGTGAAGGATTATTCTGAGTAAAACAAAGATTAAGGTTCCTTAAGTTAAAATGAGAACTGGGGAGAACTCTGACATCTTAAAAGAGTTAGCAATAGCAACTCTAGATGCTATAACTAAGTTTCTCCCACAGCTTCATTTCTCTCTACTCTTCCCTCCTCAAGGTTCTTAAGGATATTTGTCCATCCGTTTTGTCACTGGCGCAGAGTTTGTTGCACTCCCTAGACCAGAGCATAATTTTGTTTGGCAGTCTCATATACAAATATGCATTTATCTTTTTTGACACTTACTGCCAGCAGGTATGTTGAAATGTTTATTTTGGGAAGGAGGGAACAAGGAAAAGGAAAGAAATGCAATTCCAGGTGACTTGCATGTGATCTGATGTTTTTATTTCTTCTTGTTTGGAAGGCATTGAAGGAGAAAGAACTCTGAACTGGGAGTTGGGAAAACTTAGTTCTAGTCCTAGTCTCAAAATGAAGAGATTGGACTTGAGGATCTAACTCTGTGTTTTGAGCTTTAAAATTCTCTGAGTCTAAAATAAGGTCCAGCTCCAGTCTGCTTCAAACAAACATTGGCTTAAAGGGCTGGGGTTATCGTGCAATTTTCACAGTACAGTAATGGCAGTTTTAAACTTAGCTCTAAATAATCAACTGCCAGTTGATCCTGGAGTTGTTCTCTAGAAAAAAGTGTGGTGGAAAAGAAATGAAGGAGAAATGCCTGAGGGCCTAACCCTATTCCCATGAACACGAGACACCAAATTTAGTAGCACATATCCAGTCAGGGAGGGCTGTACTTATGGAAAGTGATTACGAAAACAAAGAACAAAGTGTCTTATTTTGTATTGTTTATATATGCTATACCTTTATTAACAACATTAAAGCACATTTGAATGGAACTTTTAAAAATGAAGACAAAATTTTTAAAATTTAAAACAGAGCTATAGACTCAGCTGGCATGAGATAGCTGCTGCACTTGAGAAAACCATGTGACTCAGTGTGGAGCAGCAGTATAAAGGAAAGGGAGAATGACATCTAAAACTTTTGGGGGGAACCATCTTAATGTCTTACAGACAACATCATGACCCATGTTTACTTGAAACGTACAAGTCTAACTTGTAAAAAAAACTTTTAGCTCCTTGAGTGCCACCTTTTCAGTAAATTTCAATAGATTAAGTACAACCACAACTTAATGGGTAATATTTAACCCATATGAGAAAAAGAAAAAGACTACGCCAGGGAGCAAAATCAGGAGGGTTTAGACAGTGCTCACTGGTAAATTATGGGAAATAAATGAAGACTGGATGGTAGTGTTGTTAGAGTGACATAATCCTAAACCTCCTGAATCTAACGTTAATGAAAACTAGTTAATAGAATTAGACAATGGGATTGGGTGGGTTGGGATTTTAACCAAGTTGAGATTGGAATGGCCTCTGGCATGAACCTCTTTTAGATGACCATACCAATCGCTTCTCGGCCTTTTGGCTAAGATCAAGTGTAGATGACCATACCATATTTTAGCTTCACACTGTCCTGTTGACTCTTCTCTGTATAGGAAGTGATTGGTGCCCTAGTGACCCATATCTGCAGTGGGAACGAAGCTGAAGTTGATACTGCATTGGATGTCCTCCTAGAGTTGGTACTTCTAAACCCATCTGCTATGAGGCTGAATGCTGTCTTTGTGAAGGTATCTAGTCCTACCATTGACGTACTGAATCATTTTTCTTTCTTGCATATATTTGAGAGGTACCTGATACCTGTTAGTTAACAGCAATTTATTTTGTACTCTAGATATTGAGCACTATAATTGGTAGAAGCAGGTGATATGGAGGTGAGGGTGATGGGGCAAATAATAGAAAAAATAGCTCATCTATCTATGTATTAATTCATTCAGTGAATACTTGTTTTTACCTAACTGTGTGCCAGGCTCTATTCTGGGTGCTGTGGATATAAAAGTTAGTCTTTGCCTTTGATGATAGAAAGTAAGACACATAAGTAAGTCACTGTAAATACGTGATGAATTCTCTAATAACGTGCTGTAGATACACCAGAGCAGGAATAATTAACTGGGGAAGTCTTCAAAGAAGAGATAACATTGGAGTGATTCTTGAAGGATAGAGATTTGACAAGAAAAAGTAAGGGAAGTACATCTAGGCAGAGAACAGTTTGAACAGAAGCAAATTGGCACCACCCACGTCCATGGTGTGCCTGAGGGATGACAGGTAGATTAGCATGGTTGGCGGATAGGATAAGGTGAGCGGTGGTGGGAGGTGAGGACATAGGACAGGGCCAGATTATGAAGGATCTTAAATACTATGCTAAAGAGTTGCAACTTTATTTTATGGACAAGAGGGAGCTTGTTACAGGTTTGTTTGTTTGTTTTTTCCAATTCATTTATTTATTTATTTTTAGTGCGTTGGGTCTTCGTTGCTGCACGCAGGCTTTTTCTACTCTTCATTGCTGTGTGTGGGCTTCTCATTGTGGTGGCTTCTCTTGTTGCGGAACACGGGCTCTAGGTGTGCGGGCTTCAGTAGTTGTGTGGCTCGTGGGCTCTAGAGCGCAGGCTCAGTAGTTGTGGCACACGGGCTTAGTTGCTCTGTGGCATGTGGGATCTTTCCCGACCAGGGATCGAACCCGTGTCCCCTGCATTGGCAGACGAATTCTTAACCACTGCCCCACCAGGGAAGTCCCTTGTTACAGGTTTTTAATGAGAGTTTGACATAATCAAGTCTGGGCTTTGAAAGATAACTATGTAGGCCCTGTTATCCCCATTTTACAGATGAGAAAACTGAGGCTTTGCCCAAGGTCAAAAAGTAAGTAGCTCCCCTGTGACTCTTTCCATATCTGTAGAGGATGAATAAGTAATTCATGGGGTAGAAGCTGAGAAATAAGGTCAGAGACATAACTTTTGGCAGAATATTGTTTTCACTAAGAAAAAGGGAAGTGTGGAGAAAAAGAATAGGGGGAACTAGGAGGAGGTATGTTAGCATGGCTAAGCAGAACATCAACCCTTTGGGCTCTGAGCATAGTTTTAGAGAACTGGAGCTTTTGTTTAACAGATGCCTGGCTATCTGTGTGTGCCTCTTATGAGGATTTTAATTTTTTTATTTAAAGTAAAAAAATGTTACCTGCTAATCTCATCATTGGCATTTTTTTTCTCCCAGGGCATTCTAGACTATCTGGATAATATGTCACCCCAGCAAATACGAAAACTCTTCTATATTCTCAGCACACTGGCATTTAGCAAACAGCATGAAGCCAGCAGTCACATCCAGGTAAGAGGCAGTGTGTTGAGAAAGAATCTTTTAAACCTCTTCAACTGAAATTTGCTGAACAAAATTACTGCAGCCGGTGTAGTGGTAGAAATAGAGTACATAGCTGTAGTCCTAGCATTTGTTTATTTTCTTACTACAAACATCAGGTGTCTACTGTGTGCCAAGCACTGAGATGATAGGTATATATTAGACCTTCTGCCCTCAAGGAACTTAGTCCGTTAGGGTGAAAATGAGTCTGTAATCAGCTAATTATGAAACGGAGTAAGAAAAGCCACTCAGGTACTGTACTGAGTGCCACGGGGACACAGGGAATTCCCTTGTTCCCTAAGGAACATCTCCATCTAATGTGAACTCCATCTGGGCCTGCTCTCATTTGTGGGCATCATTCACTGAAAAAGCCAGGCAAAGGAACTAAAGATTAGGTTGGAATCATAACTCATAGCTCTTTTGTGTCTTTAGTGCCACCTTGTGGCAGTAATCCATACTGGCCTGTGACTTTGAACAACCAGCACTTTTTTTTTTTAACTAAAATTAATTGGCTGGGTAATATACACGCATGGTACAAAATTCAAAAGGTATAGAAAGGTAGTGAAAGATGTCTCCTCCCTCTCAGTCCTCTAGGCATCTGGTTCTCTAAAGGCAATCGCTGTTATTAGCTTATGGCTTTCTGAGATGTTCTGAGAATTAACAAATTTGTATTTACTTGTATACCTATATTTCACACCTTACCCTCTTGTTCTGTGTCTTGCTTGTTTCATTTAGCAGTATAGTTTGACGATTTCTTCATGGCAGTAATAATAGAGCTACATCATTATTTTATTTTATTTTAATTAATTTATTTATTTATGGCTGCGTTGGGTCTTCATTGCTGCATGCAGGCTTTCTCTAGTTGTGGCAAGCGGGGGCTACTCTTAGTTGCAGTGCGCAGGCTTCTCAGGGCAGTGGCATCTCTTGTTGTGGAGCACGGGCTCTAGGCGCACGGCTTCTGTAGTTGTGGCACATGGACTCAGTAGTTGTGGCGCACGGGCTTAGTTGCTCCACGGCATGTGGGATCTTCCTGGACCAGGGCTCAAACCCGTGTCCCCTGCCTTGGCAGGTGGATTCTTAACCACTGTGCCACCAGGGAAGCCCTATTTTATTTTTTAATTGTGGTAAAATATACGTAAGATAAATTTTACTATTTGAACCAATTTTAAGTGTACAACTCAGTGGCATTAAGTACATTGACAGTGTTGGGCAACCACCACCACTATCCATCTCCAGAACTTTTTTATCATCCCGAACAGAAACTCTGTCCCCATTAAGCAATAACTCCCCATTTCCCTTTCTCTACACCCTGGTAACCTCTAACATACTTCTATGAATTTGCATCGTCTAGGTACTGCATTTAAATAGAGTCGTACAATATTTATCCTTTTGTGTCTGGCTTATTTCACTTAGCATAATGTGTTCACGGTTCCTCCATGTTGTAGGATATCTCAGGACTTTATTCCTTTTTATGGCTGTTAGTGTTCCATTGTATGTATAGACTGCAATTAGTTCATCCATTCACCCATTGATGGATATTGGCTTTTTTCCATCTTTTGGCTATTTTGAATAATGCTGCTATGGACATTGATGTACAGGTATCTCTTTGAGTCCATGTTTTCACTTCTCTTGGGTATATACCTAGGAGTGGAATTTCTGAGTTATGTGATGATTCTGTGTTTAACATTTTGAGGAACCACCAAACTGTTTTCCACAGTGGGTGCACCATTTTACTTTCCCATGAACAGTAGAGGGTTCCAATTTTTCCACATCCTCACCAACACTTATTTTCTATTTTTTATGTTTAACTATCCTACCATTTGAAAAGTGGTATCTCATTGTGGTTTTGATTTCCATTTCCCAGATGACTAATGATGTTGAACATCTTGTTGTGTGCTTATTGGTCCTTGTATATCTTCTTTGGAAAAAGTCTATTCAAGTCCTTTGCTCACTTTTTAAATGGATTATTTTTTGTTGTTGTTGACGTGTAAGAGTTCTTTATATACTCTGGATATTAATCCCTTATCAGATATATGATTTGCAAATTTTTTCCTCCCGTTCTGTGGATTGTCTTTTAGTCTTGATAGTGTTCTTTGTTGTAGTTTTGGTGAAGTCCAACTAATCTATTTTTTTTCTTTTGTTACTGGTGCTTTTGGTGTCATACTTTAAAAAAATTGCCGAATTTGAAGTCATGAAAAATCTCCCCTATGATTTCTTCTCAGAGTTTTAGTTTTAGCTCTTAAATTTAAATCATTGATTCACTTTGAGTTAATTTTTAAATATGGTGTAAGGTAAGGGTTCAACTTCATTTTTTTTAAACAAACCAGTTTTTATTTTATTTATTTATTTATTTATTTATTTTGGTTGTGCCGGGTCTTAGTTGCGGCACACGGGATCCTCGTCGCGGCATGCTGGATCCTTAGTTGTGGCATGTGGACTTCTTAGTTGCAGCATGAGGACTTTTCAGTTGCAGCATGAGGACTCTTAGTTTCAGCATACGAACTCCTAGTTGCGGCATGCATGCGGGATCCAGTTCCCTGACCAGTGATTGAACCTGGGCCCCCTGCATTGGAAACGCAGAGTCGTACCCACCGGACCACCAGGGAAGTCCCTCAACTTCATTTTTGTGTGTGTGGGTATCCAGTTTTTTCTAGTACCTTTTTTTGAAAAGGCTCTTTTTCCATTGAGTGGTCTGGGCACCTTTGTGGACAATCAATTGACCATATGTGTGAGGGTTTATTTCTAGGATCTATTCTATCTGTGGGTCTAAATGTGTGTCCTTATGCCGTTAGCACACTCTTTTGATTACTGTAACTTTGTAGTACTTTTGAAATTGGGAAGTGTGAGCCCTCCAAATTTGTTCTTTTTCAACATTGTTTTGTTTTTTGTTTTTTGTTTTTTAAAGATTTATTGATTGATTGATTGATTGATTGCTATGTTGGGTCTTTGTTTCTGTGCTAGGGCTTTCTCTAGTTGCGGCAAGCGGGGGCCACTCTTCATCGCGGTGCACGGGCCTCTCACTGTCATGGCCTCTCTTGTTGCGGAGCACAGGCTCCAGACGCGCAGGCTCAGTAGTTGTGGCTCATGGGCCTAGTTGCTCCGCGGCATGTGGGAATCTTCCCAGACCAGGGCTCGAACCCGTGTCCCCTGCATTAGCAGGCAGATTCTCAACCACTGCGCCACCAGGGAAGCCCTTGTTTTTTTTTTTTTAAATTTATTTTTTTAATTTATTTTTGGGCTGTGTTGGGTCTTCGTTGCTGCGTGTGAGCTTTCTCTAGTTGCAGCGAGCGGGGGCTACTCTTTTTTGCAGTGTGCGGGCTTCTCATTGCGGTGGCTTCTCTTACTGTGGCTCTAGGTGTGTGGGCTTCAGTAGTTGTGGCTTGCAGGCTCCAAAGCGCAGGCTCAGTAGTTGTGGCGCATGGGCTTAGTTGCTCCATGGCATGTGGGATCTTCCCGGACCAGGGATCAAACCCATGTCCCCTGCATTGGCAGGTGGATTCTTAACTACTGCGCCACCAGGGAAGTCCCTCGCGATAGTTTTGGCTATTTGGGGTCCCTTGAAATTCCATATGAATTTTAGTATGGGTTTTTCTGTTTCTGTAAAAAATGCTGTTGTTATTTTAATAAGGATTACATTGAATGAGCATATTATCATCTTAACAATGTTCAGTCTTCCAGTCCATGAACATGGGATACCTTTCCATTTATTTAGGTCTTCTTTAATTTCTTTCAGCAATGTTACGCAGCTTTTAATGTATAAGTCTTTTGCCTCCTTGGTTAAATTTATTCCTAAGTACTTTTTTCTGTTTGATTACTTCTGCCTGATCAGCCAACAACATTATGATAATTCACATTATCTATATCAAGCAACGGTATCAATAATAGCTGTTATTATTGAATGTCTACCATATGTTAGGCCCTGTTCTTGGAATTTTTTGTAATTTGTCTCTGATCCTTGAAAAACCTTCCCCATTTTATAGATGAAAAAAATTGAGACTCAGAAAGATGAAATGACTCACCAAAGACCACACAGTTAGTAAATGACAGAACCCTTGCTATTCTAGGTTTTTTGGCTCTAATACTTGTAGGCTCTTTTGCTGTACCATTCCAACATCTTCATCTTTATCATTGTTTCCTTGTAGGATGACATGCACCTGGTGATACGAAAACAGCTCTCTAGCACCATGTTCAAGTACAAGCTCATTGGTATTATTGGTGCTGTCACTATGGCTGGCATCATAGCGGCAGACAGGTATGCATGGAAATTCTGATTTCTGTGGCTCATGGTCAGTTAATCAAGTTGCTGTCTTACAAAATAAATTGTTACATCGTGTAGACATCATTGTAACAGAAGACATTAAAACCATAATAAGAGAAGTGAGCAAATGTTTGTTGCCACTCTTCCGTGTTGCAGCATGTGGGGTCTTTCGTTGCAGTGTGTGGGATCTTTCATTGCGGTGCGTGAACTCTTCGTTGCAGTGCGTGGGCCTCTCTCTAGTTGTGGTGCACGGGCTCCAGAGCGTGCGTGCTCAGTAGTTGCAGCATGTGGGCTCTCTGGTTGTGGCACATGGGCTCTAGAGCTCACAGGCTTAGTTGCCCTGCGGCATTTGGGATCCTAGTTCTCCAACCAGGAATCGAACCCCGTCCCCTGCATTGGAAGGCGGATTCTTAATCACTGGACCACCAGGGACGTCCCCCATGTTCCTTCTAATCTTGACTGTATATACTACATATAATTTTTACAGAATTGCGATCACAGTCATTACATTCTGATGGTTTAAAACTAGGGATTGCTAAGAAATTAAGTTCTAGGAATGTTTCTAAAAAAGGGAAACCCTGATCTTGCTGGGATGCATTCTTCTGCATCTGCTCCAGTCCTGGGCACTAGACAGTACAGGTTTCTTCACTGCTGTGTTATTCCTGTCTGGAACACCATGTTTGGTATAAATAAAGTCTTCCTGTGGATTTTTCCCCCTTTGCACTTTGATGCCACAATTGTAACACCTAAAAGAAGCTTGGGGCTTGATAAGTTGTTACCATTGCAAAATGAGATTGGAATTTAGTTCATGCTTCTTGGAAATGATTTGTCATGAATTCCTGGGACCTCAGGAAACATCCTTAGAGTCAACATTAGCAATCCGTAGAGGCTGCATAGTATACTGGTTAAAAGTTCATTCTCTGGAGCCTTACTGCTTGCCTGGGGTGAAATACTGGCTCCGTTATTTATTAGTTGAATGATCTTCGGTAAGTTACTTTACCTCTCTGTGCCTTTGTATTCTCACATCTGTGAAATAAAGATATTAATAGTATTTACTTCATAGAGTTGTTGAGAGCGTTAAATAGTTAGAACAATGCCGAGTGCTTGCCCTTATGATTTTTACTAATTTAATGTACCCTTAAAAAAATCTTAAGATAACCGTCGTTTGCTGTAATCCACATTTTGTATGGTCTGAATAAATACTTGGGGACTTGCTTGGTGGTCCAGTGGTTAAGACTCCATGCTCCCAATGTAGGGGGCCTGGGTTCCATCCCTGGTCAGGGAACCAGATCCTGCATGCTGCATCAAAGACCCGGTGCAGCTAAATAAATAAATATTTTTAAAACAAACAAACAAACTTGTCTGTGCTTTCGTGCACTTTTATCTCCACCCCGATCCCAAGGAAGGCACATTTCTTAAATTTATTGCCATTTGTTACAAAATATTACAAAAATGAGTCTAAAATAATGTTTTTAGAAGTAGATCTTCCAGTTTGACCCCAGGGAGAGGAGACCTCAGCAGTGAACAGTGTACACAGGTAAGTTCTTGTCGTGTAGTTGGATATGTTTATGAGTAACTGAGGAATTGCTTCTAGTCACTGTCACCTTGCCAGAAAGAAGACTTCTTTTTTCAAAATCTGTTTTCCTGAACTCATAGCTTTTGTAATTTGTACCACTCTTTTGGCCTTTAGAATCCACTCGCTTGGGTTGTATTTTAGTTCTGTATCTGTCTGATCTTCCTAATTAAATTGTAAATTCCTAGAGAGCAAAAAAGGTGGGTCATGTTTGAGAGTAGCAGATTGACTGGAGCATAGGGACAAGTAAGTGAGTAATTGGAGAGTTGGAGGTAAAGCTAGTTTGGAGATAGAAAACAGAGAGCTCTGAATGTGAATCAAGACATTTTGATTTAATTTTTACACAGAGGTAGTCCTTAAGGGTTTCTTAGCATAGAAATGGCATAATCCAAGCTTCGCTTTAGAGAAATTAATCAGGTTCATGTGTCTGATGGATTGGAAAAGAGATGAGATTCAAAAGAGATGGATTGGTCTGGAGGCCTAGGGAAAACCTCAGGTGAGAGGTGGTGATAAGAGCTTTGCCAGTGAAATCAGAAAGGGAAAAACTTACTACTGAATGGGGTGAATGGTGTTTAATTAGGAAGCATTGGCAGCCCAAGGGCTGGACCATTCTTTCTCTTCGACTGCTCCAGGTGACCTCCTTGCTACAGTTGGTTCATTCCTGCAGTGAGCAGTCTCCTCAGGCCTCTGCACTTTATTATGATGAATTTGCCAACCTGATCCAAGGCAGAAAGCTGGCTCCAAAAGTGCTGGTATGTCCAAGTATCTTTTCTTAAAGCAATGAAGCATGAGGGCTGCTTTACTATACATTCTTCAAACCCTTCTCTCTGTTGTGCTGCAAAAATAAAAAGATCTTCCTGTGAGCTCTCCCATATTCTAATTGGGAAGGCTGTTCTGACTCACTCGGCCCCAGGCCTCTCCTCTGAGGCCTCCTTCACATAATAAAAATAAGGGATGAGGAAGATGAACATGTGGTTAATGATGTTGTTGAAAGCCACCATCTATTCTGTGCCACGCACCATGCTAAGCATGTTTCATGTATTATGTCTATTCCGCATCACAATGATGAGGTATGTATTATTGTTATTTTCAGAAATGAGGAAACTGAGGCTTTAGCAAGGTTAATAGTTTATTTAGGGCTTTATAGCACATATACCCTGGTCTACACAGCCTTTTTTGTTTGTTTGCTTCCTGAAGGAATGGGCTGGGCAAACCATCTTTAATGATTTCCAGGATGCCTTTGTGGTGGACATCTGTGTTGTTCCAGAAGGGTAAGTACCGTTTACCCACTGACATGGTTGTACTGGTAAAGAAATTATGTCAGTTATGTCAGTTGCTGGTGCAAACCTCAGAATGTTTTGACCTCAGCCAAGTCTAGCCCACTCCCACAACTTCCCTCCTCCCAACCCCAGCACCCCAGCACCCCCAGCTCCAGGATTGCTAAAAGATTCCCCACTTGTTCTTTCTCCTCTTTCTCACTTCTCCTCATAACAGAGGAGATTAGTTTGTTCTAGTGGTTTCTCCCACAGACTTGTCATACCCTTGAATTGCGGTATCAGATTCTGGGTTCTCTCCACAGTGACTATCCATTTCCCGTGAAAGCTCTCTACGGACTAGAAGACTATGATAGTTGTGATGGGATTGCCATCAACCTCCTGCCACTGTTGTTCTCTCAGGACTTTGTGAAAGATGGGGGTAGACTGACTTCGCAGGAATCAGACCAAAAGTCAGTACACTTTTTCTTCTCTAAAACCTCTGTTGGTATTTTGAATGTTCATGGGGAATGCCGCAGTTCTTGCACTCTCTTGAGAACTTGATTGAAAAGGATTTCTCCCAAGACAGGTGGTATATGGATGGGTTACTAAGAATGGGGCAGACTCCTTGTTTTCTCCCGGACCCTGGGTTTGGAATTTGCATTGAGTCATGACAGCCAACAGATATTCTGTGAGGCTGCTTTTGTTTCTGTTCCTTTTTCCCACCCATGAACGTGTTTGTCTATCTCTGCCACTTCTTAACCCCTCCTTCCGTCTTATCTCCGCTTTCTCCTAACACATGGACATTCAGTCTACTTACCTCTGTCTTCCTCCAATTCAGTTCGTTATTTATTTGCTTAGCATCCATTACATTCCTTGTTATATGTTCTTAAAAGTAGACATTTATTTTGGGGAAACCTCCTTAATTATAAGGTTGGGCTCCCTATAAACATGGACTAATTGTCTATAAACTGTGGTCTAGAAATGGATTTTTCCTTCCCAGATTGGTTTCTCCGTTGTGCCTGGCTCCCTACTTCCGGTTACTGAGACTTTGTGTGGACAGACAACATAATGGAAACTTGGAGGAGATTGATGGTTTATTAGGTATAGGATGAAGTTATCAGATCCTTTCTTCTTTGTAACCTTTCTTTGGTAAACTTAGGGAAGGGGCAGACTGGTACAAGTGTGTGTGGGAAGGAATTTTTTAACTTCACAGAGACTTTTAGATTATATTTGTTGACTGCTGCATGATATGGAAGTATTTTTGAGACTAATCAAAGCTTGACCTTCAAATACTAGTTACAGGGGAAAGTAAGTAGAAGGAGAGCTAGCTCTGGGGGCAGCATCCAGGTTCTGTTGACTGGAACTAAAGGGGATTAGAAATGTTTGTTCTTCTCTTTCAGACTGTCCTATATTCCTCACTGACCTGGAGCCTGGAGAGAGACTGGAGTCCATGTCTGTTAAAGAGCGTTCATTCATATGTTCACTTATATTTCTTACTCTCAACTGGTTCCGAGAGGTGAGCAGAGTTACTAGGACAATTCACTTACTGTCTGTAGTTTCTCTTGAAAGGAAACTGTTTTCTTGGTTCCGCGAGGCTCCTTAAAAATTCTTCACCAACCACTAACCCCTGTGTGTTTCTGCAGAGGTTGTATCCTACCCTTCCCTCATCATATGCACCCCCTGATGCAGCGAAATCAAAATACTTAGAATTCACTTACTGTTGCCCATGCTTTACTATCTCCAAGCCTTTTCACGGTAATCTACTTCTGCCTGGAATAACTTCATCTTCACCACTGTGAAAATACTGTCCCTCCTTACGTCGGTATGCACTTAATGTTTCGATTTAGTGAGATCAAGTGAATGATCGTTTTCACTTTCCTTTAGAATATGTTTGTGCTTAATGAAATGCACAATAATAATGAAATATAATGAAAATGAAATGCAGAAAATGATGGTAACATCTTACATCTATATCACACTTCCTTTCTCATGCATATTATTTCTGAGAATGTTTATTCACTTGAAAAATCTCTTATCCTGACAACTGTATTATGATGTAGGCAGGATGGGTGTTATTATCCTCGTTTTACACATATGGAATTGCAGGTACAGAGAGTTCAAAGTCATTAAAATTTACCAAACACACGTGCCAAATGCTGGGCTAGTTTCTTTATTCACACTTAATCCATACGACTGCATTCCAATTTTATAGCTGAAGAAATAAAAGCTCAGAAAGGTTAAAGACTTGGCCAAGGTCACACAACTAGTAAGTAGCAGACTAGGATCTGTTTCACCGAAGTGTGTACTTTCTAGCTATTGTGCTGTTCCACCTTGTTACTTAACTAGAAATAAGTAGAACCAGGATTAGAAGTTAGAGCTCCTCTATTGGCCCAGGGCTTTTTTCTTTACAGTGCCTTGCTGAAAACACTTTGACATTTCTCACTAGACTCACAGATCCTGTCACCAAACAACTCTTTTAGCTCTTGCTGAATAACGCAAACAAGGTTAAAATCTGAACAGTTCACAGTGTGAGAATATAATTTTTACTTCCACAGGTTGTAAATGCCTTCTGTCGGCAAACGTTGCCTGAGATGAAGGTGAAGGTGCTCACCCGGTTAAAGCACATTGTAGAGCTGCAGCAACTCCTGGAAAAGCACTTGGCAGGTGAGGGAAGGGTCCTGTATTGTAGCCCTGCTGGGCAGTGGTGAGGAGATAGCAGAGTTAGCTTTTAAGCCAGACTCAACGATAGCTGCTCCCTACTCGTGGGGCAAGAAAATGGTTGCTCAACAAAAATTTTTTAAAATGAGTACATCGGACTTCCCTGGTGGTGCAGTGGTTAAGAATCCACCTGCCAACGCAGGGGACATGGGTTCGAGCCCTGGTCCAGGAAGATCCCACATGCCGCGGAGCAACTAAGCCCATGCGCCACAACTACTGAGCCTGTGCTCTAGAGCCCGCGAGCCACAACTGCTGAGCCTGCGTGCCACAACTACTGAAGCCCACGCCTAGAGCCCATGCTCCGCAACAAGAGAAGCCACCACGATGAGAAGCCCACGCACCGCATTGAAGAGTAGCCCCTGCTCACCGCAACTAGAGAAAGCCCGCATGCAGCAACAAAGACCCAACACAGCCAAAAATAAATAAATAAATAAATAAAATTAAAAAAAAAAAAGAATACATCCATTTTCCTCCCATTGTTATCTCCAGGAAACCTTGGTGTTTAATACAAGATATAAAACATTGGTTGGGCTTTTTGTAAATTACATTGCTTCTTTGGATGTCAAACTTGCAATGCCCTTTGCCTTCTTGAACATCATTATGAACCAGGAATACAGCTGAGAGGCCTCTTAATACCTTCTGGCCATTAAGAAAACTTGTCATTTTAGAGTGCTAGCTTTGGGACTTCCCTGGTGGTCCAGTGGGTAAGACTCCCCGCTCCCAATGCAGGGGGCCCGGATTTGATCCCTGGTCGGGGAACTAGATCCCACATGCATGCCGCAGCTAAGAAGCCCGCATGACACAAATAGGAGGTCCGCTTGCTGCAACAAAGATCCTGTGTGCTGCAACTAAGATCCGGCGCAGCCAAAAATAATTAATAAAAATAAAGTGCTAGCTTGATTCTCTGGGGAAAACATGGAGCCTCCCTCAGGCCCTCATCTAAATAATTGTGTGTAAAGCAAACTGCTATGTGACCAAATATTGCTAATATCTTTAGATTTTAAATGTAAATTTATTTTTAGTTCTTACCTGCTTGGATGTTTTATATTGTTATAATGGTTTTACGTTGATTGATCATAATCAATTAATATGATATTCCTGTAAGTTATCTTTGGCTGTTTTACTATGCCCAAATGATTAACGTCAGATGACCTGAATGCATCTTGCAGGCAGTCAGCCATGCTTGGTAGTTCTGGAAACTAGTTTTTAGCTAATCGGGTGATTAGCATTCAAGTCTAGTAGTGGTATACGGTTGGTATACATTGAGCTTCCTGCTGTTTGTTTCAGTCACTCCAGACTATGTTCCTCCGCTTGCAAACTTTGACTTGGAAACTTCAGAAGTAACACCTCATACCAGTGCTGCTGTTTCAGCAAAAATCAGAATACAAGGAAATTTAGGTGAGTATGCTCTTTTCTTCTTATTCTGTGTCTCCCTGTGTGCCATGTTGAATTGACTTAGAGGTTATGTGCATCAAGGCATCAGTAATTGGAGAGATTATATAATTGAACCCTTTCTTTGGCATGGTTATCAATGAACTATAATTTAAGGTTATAAAATTACCTCCTGTCTCTAGGTAGTCTTCAGCAGGTTGTTTCTTGAAGGCTGTGATATTTAGTAAACATGATTGTTGATTGAGTCACTTTTCTCTTCTTGAAACATAAGGAGGAAGGAAACGAAAAGCAGATGGCAGCAAAATATCCTCCCCTGACCCACTTTCAAAGGAGGATAATTCAGAATGCGACCCTGCACCATCTGATAGGAGCCCGCTGGAAAAGGTATTGGAATGACTGGTATCTATGAAGGTGTGTGGCAGCCCGGTGAGATTAACGAAGGGCCAGCATTATCCTATGCATTTTACAGAGAGAAAGATTAGGGAAAAGAGAGGTGACCAAACTCTCCTAGGCCTTGGAGTGACCCTCTCAGTAGCAGAGTTTGGGTTAGACTCCGAACATTTATCACTACCACACACTGTTTTTCTAATTATTTTCTTGATTGTATTAGTCCCTTTTTTGCACCCCAGGAATACTTTGAATTCTCTCTTGTAGCAATTAGCAAATTCTGTCTTTGTATGTAGTTCAAGATATACTTCTTTTAGCCTCTTTCCTCTTCCAATCCCAGATTATCTACTTCTCAATGAATTGAGATAACATGAGATGCTTAGTACAGTTTCTTAATACAGATACTTAACAAACAGTAGGTCCTTTTCCTGTAATTGTACCACCCACAGGGTAGGTTTGTGAAATTGCCTAAACCACATGGATCCCAATTATTTCTGTTTTTTAGGTACTGTTTATTGAGAATTTATGTTTAACTCCTCTAATCTTCCTAAAAACTCAAGCTTAGTATTGATATTTACATTTAATAGAGAGGAAACTAAGATCCAGAGAGGATAGGTGACTTGTGCTAAGTTACACAGTTAATAAGTACTTGAGCAAGGATTTGAAGCCAAATCTTTCTGGCCCCTAAGCTCATAGTTTTCTGTACCACACCATAGTGCCTTGATTTGTCTAATAGTTCATCCCTAAGTGGAAACCAACTGAGTATCGATGTGTGACCTATATCCCAATATTACAATAGGTGATCTGTTTCAGGAATATTTAAGGACTTTGGTAAAAGTTGGTAAAAGGATGTGATGAACTGTAACTTTTTACATAAAATAAATGCACAATTGCATTTTGAAATCTTCATTTAAAATTAGATTAATATAGAAGCCTTATTCTCTTGGTTTCTGGTACTTTCTTCCCAGGAGTTCAGAGGGAAAGAAGAAAAGACATCAGTATCGTTACAGAATTACCACGCTTTTTTCCGAGAACTGGACCTTGAGGTCTTCTCTATTCTGCATTGTGGGCTCGTGGCCAAGTTCATCTTAGATACTGAAATGCACACTGAAGTAAGTGACAGAGCTGAGATCCCAGAACTTAATCTTATTTCAGAAAGTTCCTCAGCTCTATTCCTATTTCCAAAAGAAAACCATGACCCTGGGAGAAGTTGGACTCTGGCTTCCAAAGCCTTTATATGTGCAAGTGTGGATGAATAATCATCCTCATCATCTTGATGCTTATAAATCTAAGTTTTTTTTATAGTGCATTAGGCATTACAAAAGCTCATGCTAATGATGTGATCCTTACTTTACGTTACTAATAATAACCTATTTAGATTACTTTTGTGGAGCAACACTGTTCTGATTTATAGTTACACAATGCTCTTTTCACTTTTTCATGACATTTGTTCAGTATCCATGAGATGTTTTTTGAGGCCTTTTTTGTTTTTGACGCAAATCTAGATATTGGCAATTCAGTATTACATAAGCATGATGCTTGCCTTCAAATAGCTTATAATCTAATAAAAGAAGGAGACAGCTAGCAGTACGTGCTATATTGATGGTCTGAACCAAGTACCAGTGAAACTCTGAGGAGAGAATGGTATTTATAATGAAGTTGGAAGTAGAAGACATTTACACAGAGAAGGTACCTTTTGGTATGGGGTTTCACCAGAGAGTAGAGTTTTTCCAGGTTAAAAAAAATTTCTTGAGAAATAGCATGGATTTTTACCAAAGATTTTTCAAGAATGTAACCTCCTTCAAAATAGAGTTTTTTTTTTTTTCAGTCTTTCTACGTCAGCTTGTACTTGGAGATTCTCCATAGTTGTATGTTGAGTGAAAAGTTTGAAGTGAGACTGTATTTGACTCATTCTACTTATGGTAGTGTAATATAGTTATAAGGATCCTACCCAGACTTAATAGTAGCAAAGCATTAGGTGAAAGAAAATATGAAAGAATTACTTAATGAACAGAGAAAAGCAAAATTCCCTTTAATTAGTCATTTTTTTATCCCAAGGTACTTAGGAAATGCATCACGGGTCCATAGCTGGAAGGATACACCAGAGGCATTTATTTCTAGAGCAAAAGTGTATCTTCTAAAACTATACTGCCGGGACTTCCCTGGTGGTCCAGTGGGTGGGACTCCGTGCTCCCAGTGCAGGGGACTGGGGTTCGGTCCCTGGTCAGGGAACTGGGTCCCACATGCCGCAACTAAGACCTGGCGCAGCCAAAATTAAAAAAAAATAAATAAATAAAACTATCCTGCCTCATTCCCATTTAATAATTTTAAATTTTGTTTTACTTAAGAAGTGCATGACTTTTTGATTTGTTGACAGAGCACTACAGCCATTTATATGACGTGGGGCAGAATTTCCCCCTTTTTTGGTAATGGTCAGATTCTTCACCCATTGTAAAGAGTAAACATGAAATATGTCCCCCAGAAAGATGGCTAGGACACGCTGGGAATTGCTCTTTCCTTCCTCCGTGTGATAGGCTACAGAAGTTGTGCAGCTTCAGCCCCCTGAGCTGCTTTTCTTGCTGGAAGATCTCGCCCAGAAGCTGGAGAACATGCTAACACCTTCTGTGACCAGGAGATTCCCCTTCCTCAAGGTTAGTACAGGCAAGAGCACAGGCGCTGGCCTCTGGATTTGGAAACAAGGAGGTCTTAGTAGTGAGTAAGTTGTCACTTTCTCTGGTATTGTTTTTGGGTAGCATGGTGGTAACCCTGTTGCCAGCCCACGTTCACCTTGCTTTGGAAAGGAACTCTGAAACAGAGAAAACAAAAAAGCCACCCAAAACAGAAAATGTATTTCTAAATGCTCTTGAGCATTCCTGAATCCTGTTCTTTGCTTGGGTTTTGGTTTTAACACCCTCCCAAACTAAGCCCTTGCCCAAGCCTCAGCATAGTAGTCAGCTGTCTAGAGAAGTCCAGAATCTCCAGTGTGTATCTAATGGACAAATGCACGTAGCCTCTGGGGAAGCAGTGGGATGATACAAACGACAAAATGTGCAAGTTTTAGGTGTAAACGTTAAAAATGAGTATATCTAGTTACTTGATCCTTTCTTCGTATACTTACTATTTGCTGTACATTTTTATCAGCCTAAATGATTTCTGTTTTCGTGTGAGTTTTATCTCATTAGTAATTTTGGGTCTATACATCTCAAACACTGTACTCTATAAAAGCCAATCTCTTGGTTATTTGAAGATTGAGTGAGTTCCCTCTGTCAAAATATATCCCTAATTTCTTCTGTCCATTCTACCTGGTAGCACAAGGTTTGATTAAACTCTATAATAAACTCTTAGTTTCAGAGAAGCTATCCAACAGTTCCTTCCCTCGTAACTCTGAATTTATTATAGAGCAAAGGAAACCGGAATATTGGATTCTCACATCTCCACCAGAGATCTGCCTCAGAAATCGCTCATAGTGTTGTTCAACTGCTGAGCCCTATGTGTAACCATCTGGAGAACATTCACAACTATTTTCAGGTCAGAAGCCTATCTTATCATTATAGAGACTTAGAAATCGCTTAATGAACAAGAGATTTCATTTTTGGCTGAGAAATATTGAAGGAGAATGAGGGCAATTGCTGAAGCAACAGTCTTAAAAGCATTTTTCTCTTGTAGTGCTTAACTGCTAAGAATCATGGTGTAGTTGATGGACCAGGAATTAAAGGTCAAGAGTACCACATAATGTCTTCCTGCTATCAGAGGCTACTGCAGATTTTACATGGACTTTTTGCTTGGTGAGTATGTGGCAGGTACAGTAGGTAGAGATAATCAAGTATGTCCTTGCTTCTACTTGACAGTCACCAAGGCACTGAGGTATAGAAAAGAAGGAGAGGGCTCCAAAATTTTATGTAAATATGATGCTTATTCTTTCTGGAGTGTTTTTTTTTTTTTAATTTTTTAAAATTAATTAATTTTTTTTTTTTTTTTTTTTTTTTTTTTTTTGCCGTGTTGGGTCTTCGTTTCTGTGCGAGGGCTTCCTCTAGTTGCGGCAAGTGGGGGCCACTCTTCATCGCGGTGCGCGGGCCTCTCACTATTGTGGCCTCTCTTGTTGCGGAGCACAGGCTCAGTAGTTGTGGCTCACGGGCCCAGTTGCTCCGCGGCATGTGGGATCTTCCCAGACCAGGGCTCGAACCCGTGTCCCCTGCAGTAGCAGGCAGATTCTCAACCACTGCGCCACCAGTGAAGCCCTCTGGAGTGTTTTTGTCTGCATCATTTCATTTGGTCTTGCACGCTCTGTGTCTTATGGAGTCACTATTATTAACTCATCTGAAAATCAGATGACTTGCTCTTGGCTAACCTGTAACAAATCTGGCCGTCTGATTCTTAGTGAGTTTGCTGTGGCAACCTTTCCCTAATAGCACCAGAGAGACTGTCAGTTAAGAAGTTGTTATTAAACAAGTTGTAGATAAATTCCAGATTATGAGGTAAAGAGCTGAAGGCTGTGTAAGCTGGGGTGTTTAGGGATGGCTTCATGAAATCATGGGACTTCACGGGGCCCTTGGAGGGTAGATGGCTTTTTGGGAGGTAAAGGAAGAAACTGGAAAGCATGGCATGGACAAAAGTAGAAACGAGGGAGGTGTGTCCTTTAAATGCTTTTGTTCCTCAGGGCTGGGTCCTGGCCTCTCTGTTCTCATTATACAGGTTTCCTGGGCAGTCTCACCCAAGCTTAAATTCGTGCTAAAATTTAACTTCTGAGCTACCGGCATTTACCTCCAACTGCCTGCTCAGCACCCCGTTATAGATCTGTCATTGACACCTCAGACTCATCACATCCAAAACAAGTGTTTCATCCTTCCCACCGCTCCTTCTGCTTTCCCTGGCTAGATAGATGGCACCACCAGTTGTTGAGCCAGAAACCAGGAGTTATTCTTTGTTCCTTCCTCTACTGTCTACCCTTTCTCTCTCACACATCTGATCACAGAATCCTGCTGAGTTTGTCTTGTAGATAACACCTAAATGACCACCTGTCCTCTCCTCCTCCACTGCTTCCAGACTTCTGTCGTCTCTCACCAGGACTGGATTAGTTTCACAGTTGGTCTCTCTGCCTCCAGCTGTCCTCTTTCGGTCCCTTCTTCACACAGCAGTTAAAGCGATCTTCCCAACACAAACCCGATCTTATCCTAGCGCAACTTTGGCTTCTGATTGCCGTTAGATTTCTCTTGAGTTCAAACTCTTTTACCCAGCTTCTAAGGCCTTTTATTATCTGACTCCTGCTGTTCTACTCACTGTCTTGCACTCTGCCCTCCAGCTATACTGAATTAATTTCAGCACCCTGTATAGCTTTTACCTGGAAGGCTCCACACATACCCATCCTTCTACCAGGATCCTCACCCTCCTTGATCCCCAGTCTTTTCTAACTCACCCTTGAGATCTGGATTTAAACTGTACTTCCTCAGGGGCATCTTCCTTGACCCCCTAGGCCAGGTAAGTCTCCTTTCTGCCTCTCTTATCCCCACTTCTTTCCTAATACTCTTAAGATAAAACTGATCACATTTTATTATAATTAGTTGTTGATCTGTCTTCCCTGCTGTACTGTGAGCTCCATGAAGGCAGAGACCAGCCATTGTAATATTCTCAGTACTTAAAAACAGTGCCTGGGGGCTTCCCTGGTGGCGCAGTGGTTGAGAATCTGCTTGCCAATGCAAGGGACACGGGTTCGAGCCCTGGTCTGGGAAGATCCCACATGCCGCAGAGTAACTAGGCCCGTGAGCCACAACTACTGAGCCTGCGCGTCTGGAGCCTGTGCCCCGCAACAAGAGGGGCCGCGATAGTGAGAGGCCCGCGCACCGCGATGAAGAGTGGCCCCCGCTTGCCGCAACTAGAGAAAGCCCTCGCACAGAAACGAGGACCCAACACAGCCATAAATAAATAAAATTAAAAAAAAAAAAAAAAAAAAAAAACAGTGCCTGGGCTTCCCTGGTGGTGCAGTGGTTGAGAATCTGCTTGCTAATGCAGGGGACACGGGTTTGAGCCCTGGTCTGGGAAGATCCCACATGCCGCGGAGCATCTGGGCCCGTGAGCCACTACTACTGAGCCTGTGCGTCTGGAGCCTGTGCTCCGCAACAAGAGAGGCCACGATAGTGAGAGGCCCACGCACCGCGATGAAGAGTGGCCCCCGCTTGCCGCAACTAGAGGAAGCCCTCGCACAGAAACGAAGACCCAAAACAGCCAAAAAATAAATAAATAATTAATTAATTAATTTTAAAAAAACAAACAAAAAAAAACAGTGCCTGACAAAGGATTTGAACAGATGCTGAAACAAGGAGATAAATGGATGGCAAATAAACACATGCAAAGATATTCAGCAGTATTAGTTGTTAAGGAAATGCAAGTAAAAATCACAGAATGGCTAAATTAAAAAGATTTACCTCGCCAAGTGTTGGCGAGGATGTAGAGTAACTGGAACTCTCACATGCTGCTGGTGCGACTGTACAATGGTACACCCACTTTTGAAAACTGTTTGGCAGTTCCTTAAAAAGTTAGATATACACCTACCATGCAACCCAGCCATTTCATTCCTAGTATTTATCCGAGAGAAATGAAAACATGTGTCTACACAAAGGCTTGTGAATGAATGTTTATTACAGCTTTATTTGTAATAGCCCCAAATTGGAAACAATTCAAATGTCCATTGAATAGTGAACAGATAAACAAATTGTGGTATGTGGATGTGGTAGAATACTACATTGCAACAACATGGATGAAAAAAGAATTATAGTGAAGAAAAACCAAGACCGTAAGAGTATGTAGTATTTGATTCTATTTATATAAAATTCTAGAAGAAGCATATAATTTTGTAGTGACAGAAAACAGTTCAGTGGTTGCCTCGCATTGGGTGGGAGGATGGAAGGAGGGATGGATTACAAAGGAATACGAGGAAACTTTTGGGGGTAATAGATATGTTTATTATTTTCAGTGCGGTGGTGGTTTCATGGGTTTATATATAAGTCAGCTGATCAAATTCAGCATTTTAAATACATGCATTTTATTGTATGTCAATTATACTTTAATAAAGCCATCCCCACCTCCCACCTCCCCCCTGAAAAACCTGCAGCCCATAAGAGGCCCTCAGAATTCATTTGTGGAAAGGAAGAGAGGCTACCACTGGTGATGTGGAAATGTTTCTAGAGGAGTGAAAGATCTAGGGGGTCAGATTGTGCTGGGCCTTGAAGGTATTTGAAGAAGGCAGAAGAATTTGAATGCTGTCCAGGGAAGCAATTTTGGAGTTTTATGATCACAGCCATGATATAGTGAAAGCAGTGTTTTACGAAAATCCTTTTGGCAGCAGCATTCAGGACAAAGGGATTGGATAGGCAACCAAAAAGACCAGTCAAAAGATGTTGACATGATCTGTGCATGGGATGATGATAAGGGCCTGGCCTAGAGTGATGGCCTTGGCTTGGAAAGGAAGGGACAATAGGAAAGATAATCTGAAGATAGAATTGTCAAGACTTGACTTAATACAGAAGAAGGAATAAGTTCTTTGCTGAACATCTACTATGTATTAGACATTGATTTAAGCAATTTCACAAAATTATTCCTGTTTTTTTGGAGAAGACTGATAGTTATCTCTAAAATGTACAGAATGAAGGAGAGCTTTGTTTCCCTTGAAAATAATCCTAGGAGGACTGTTAGGTCCTTAAGGAAAGACTTTTTCAGGTGCACTTCAACTTCTAGTCTGATACTCACAGCTGTGACTGAATTTAGCACTTGAGTACTTTCAGCACCTAAGTTCTCCTTTTTCTTCTGTTTTATCGATGGTACAGACTGGAGGCCAGGATCCTCACCTGCTGTCCACGTAATCTTCCTGAAACTGAGCTAAACTACCTTTCCTTGACTTTCCCTTAGGAATGGATTTTTTCAACCTGAAAATACTAATTTACTGTACTCAGCCCTTGAGGTCCTTACTAACCGACTGAAGCCGGGAGAGCCTGACCAAGCCTTGGAGGAGCTGCTTAGGTGGGTCAGACCACATATCCCTGAGTGTTGTCCCAAGAAACTCCTAGGAATAAGATTGGCAAGACTTCTTGGAGATAACTTGGTATTTTCAGTGACTTTTCCTCATTTATGTGAGCTTTCTCATCTGTGTATTCAGATATATCCTGAAGCATTAGAAACTGTTGAATTAATCAAACTAAATCTTTATGCACCCTTCATCCTGTAAAGTTCGCCTTTTCAGGTAAGGTAATGTTGATGAAAGCACTGGCCATCTGTAGTCAACTCTTGATTATCCGGGGACCTACTCTGTCTCCTAGTAGGGTTGGGTAATTAGGTAGCAGTTAGTTACTACTGATTACCTGTCCATTTCCCTCATCTTGGGAGAAGAGGAGCCTAGGCTGAGGGCACAGGAGGTGAGAAGGAGCTCTGAGGGGCACAGCTTCCAGCCTCTACCCCAGCTTCAACCAGAGCACCTTGGTCTTTCCCTTACCTCTCCTGATAGCCTAGGCCATCACTGGGTCCACAGTCAGTGCTTGTCATTCCTGCCTATAGAGCCTTATTTCATTTTCAATACAGTACTTTTAAATTTGTTTGACTTCCTTCCCGCCAATTAATCAGGAGTTGACTCTAGTTTTATTTCACCTACGGTTTTGGATTAATTGTGACTCCTCATCTGCCATTACTTCAGAGCATTGAAAGCTAGCCATTTTCAGTACATTTATTAGAAGCTCTGCTTTCTCTGCCTTATCATTTCCTTTCACTTTGTCCCTATGAACCCAGAATTTAAACATTATTCTCAGTGTGTTGCCTAATGCCTTAAAAAGCAAATAATTTATTCTACACTGAGAATAATGTAATCAGCATGGCCTATGCTAGCACTTGGGTATCTTGGCATACATGACCTCTTCAAGGCCAGCATTCCATCCACTGGGCTCTGGCCTCCATGCCCTAACTTTCTTTATACAAAGTTATAGTCTCTATAAGGTCTTGAAAGAAGGTTCTACTAAAGCCCCTGCAAATGAGGAGGATTCTGATTAGACCATCAAACATTTAAGCGGACTTAGATAACTCATGGATTTAGACACATCTGTAATAGTTGTGGTGTTGTTTTTTATTTTTTTTCTTGTCTCCTTACAGCCAGAGCTTCCATTACTTGCAGAATTTCCATCTCAGCATTCCCAGTTTCCAGTGTGCTCTTTATCTCATCAGACTTTTGATGGTCATTTTGGAGAAATCTACAGCTCCTACTCAGAACAAAGGAAAAATTGGTGATGGGCCATATCCTCTTTTTTCTTTCATGAATAGACTTGTAAACTTAGGGCTTCCTAGGACCTTGGAAATTTTGTAAGCAAATCTGTCCATAACTCTGGATGTGCTCTCTTGCTATACCAAGAAGGACATTTTTCCAGAAGGAGCTATGTCTGATCTTTGCTGACATTGATTGGACTGAGTGTGGTTAGTTCAGTTGGCTAGATTTTGTTTGGCTTTTGTTTATTTATGTCCTTTTTTTTTTTTTTTTTCCCCCTTAAGTATCTGAGACATTTGACTGAAAGACATAAACCATGAAGTTAATAAAATGGGAGAGAGAGGAGAAATCAGAATTAAGTGTAAAGAAAGGTCTGGCCCCATCCCTGATCTTTTTCTTTCTTTCTTTCCTCCTTTTATTTTTTTTTTAATTTTTATTTATTTATTTTTGGCTGCGTCGGGTCTTAGTTGCGGCACACAGGATCTTTCGTTGCAGCGTGTGGGCTTCTATCTAGTTGTGGCACGAGGCCTTTTCTCTAGTTGTGGTGCGCGGGCTTAGTTGCCCCGCGGCATGTGGGATCTTAGTTCCCCGACCAGGGATCGAACTGGCGTCCCCTGCATTGCAAGACGGATTCTTAATCGCTGGACCACCGGGGAAGTCCTCCTGATCTTTTTCTTTAACTATCTTTTGACGTAGCTCTTGGAATGCATCTCACTGATACAACTTAATTGGCAGCACAGACAGAAAGCAAGGAGAACGTGCAAAACAAACCTTTATTATTCCCTGTTGTTTAAAAGGGGAGGGTTTGGTATGAATCTAGGAAGCAGCCACTGCTTGTTGGCCTGCCAAGGAGGAGCTGAGATGGACTTCCCACTGCCCAGCAGCATTCCTTTTTTCTGTGTGTCTGTGTGGTTCATGTTTGTGTCAAGACAGGGTAAGAGGGTGGGACATGTTGAGTCTTAGAGAAATGGGTTTATTTCTGGTAGAAGAACCAGTAGAGCAGGAACTCATGACAGCTTTTTTTCAAATTGTCTGTTAGCCCAGGAACGTCATAGTAAATATAAAAGAATAATCCTTTTGGTCAATAATCATCCCCAAAAGCCTGCAAAACAAGAGTGAAGTTCATTTTCCATGAATGAGATGTCTTTGCCTTGTTTCTCCAACAGCTTCCCTGGCCAGACAGTTCCTTTGTCGGGTGTGGCCAAGTGGGGAGAAAGAGAAGAGCGGCATTCCTAATGACCAGCTTGAGGCTTTGCTTAGGTGAGAGGCTCAGTTTCTGTCCACAAGCCAAATAGCCTTCCATTTTGCCACTGTTCAGATCCCTTGTCTGGTCAAAAACTGAGAAATTACCTTGGTTAGGAGTAACTTGGAAGCAGTGAAGTAGGTTTGAAATTAACATAATTTGGAATATGTGGATTGTCAGATCTTCTCATTCTGTTTTATACTGTCAGCTAGTTCTTTATTAAATCAAATCATAGAGGAAGTGGGGGAGTCTGCTGTTGTATCCTGCCTTGTTAACCAATGAGTCAGATATTTATTATTGCCTACCGTATCCAAGACACAGCCATCACTTCCAAGGTGTCTAACTGTATTTCCAACTGAGACATCATTTCCTTTACCTCCTGACAAGTATTTGGAATCCTTATTAAAAATAAGTATTGGGAGTTCCCTGGCGGTCCAGTGGTTAAGACTTGGCGCATTCACTTCTATGGCCCCAGGTTCAATCCCTGGTTGGGGAACTAAGATCCCACAAGTGGTGCAGCCAAAAAATAAAAAATAAAATAACATAAAATAAATGCTAATAGTTGTCTTAAAGCTTAGTACCTGGTAATGTCTTAAGAAAGAAATCTTGATTTAGGAATTCTGTAACATGCGTTCATACTCCTATGGCTGTCAATGCAGCATCTACCTGGAGCACACAGACGGTGTTCTGAAGGCCATAGAGGAGATCGCTGGTGTTGGTGTCCCGGAACTGATCAACTCTCCTAAAGAGGCATCTTCCTCCACATTCCCTACACTGACCAGGTAAGGGAGTACTGTCCTCTTGTTCTCTCCCTAAGTTAGAATCACACTGTCTAATGTATGTAGTTTCCAAATAACTACCTTACTCTTCATCTAGTTCTGATACAGAGGGTAGGTACAATCATTCATTCAACACACGCAGTGTCTACTGTGCATTCTCTCCAGGCGGCTCTTAGCCAGCCCATGTGAAAGGACCTTACTGAGGAATGAATTTTTCAGTAGTTACAGTCTTCAGCGGCATTGGATATTTAATCACCAGGCTTCTATCAGTGCTTTCATCCTTTAAATGTGAAATTACTTTTCCAGTATTTTAGCCATCTTTGAAGGATACAATGATTGTTGTATCTAACCATATGTGTCTCACATAATGGGTTTTGTGTCTCATAATATCAATGGTTATCTGACACTTTTATGGTCTTCACAGTTTATAACACACTCTTACATCGTTTCTCTCATTTGATCCTTTTGATGAATCTGTGAGGTAGGTATCATTACCCCTGTTTCACTGATGAGAAAAATGAGTGTTAGGGGGCTTGCTCAATTGATTCAGGCAATAAAGTAAATATGGAACTAGGAACTTAAACTCAGATCTTCTCACCACTACTTCCCTGCTCTTTACCACTACACTCACCCTTCATGAAGTTAATCCCCTTATTTCACAGACCATCTTCTCGGCTCATTTCTAAATCCTTCTCACTCTCGTGTCCTCTGAGGGTGGACCCTAGTGAAAGGACATTCAGAGAGGTGGGGAAGGAAATAACTTTTGGCACTTTGTTTCTGAGCAGTGCATCATTGTGTGGGCATCATGCTTTTCTCTTCTAGGCACACGTTTGTCATTTTCTTCCGTGTGATGATGGCTGAACTAGAGAAGACAGTGAAAGGTCTTCAGGCTGGAACAGCAGCAGACTCGGAGCGGGTAAGTCAGATATTCCCACCCCAAGAAGTAGACTCTGGATTACTTGGAAGCTGCTGATTCTTCTACTCCTTGGGTCCAGAATTTTCTCCTAAGCTATTTCCTTCAAGTTACTAAGATCCAGGATATTTTTTTCAAAGAGCTTCTGGTTTAATTTCCTTTCCCTCTGGTTGGAAGTGAGGATTGGGCTCTGTTTTACCTGGCTACTTCCCAGGGGACTTGGGACTCCATAGACCTAGTCTGGAAAAAAATATCTTTGGTTGCAGCCTCATGTACCCGGCTGCAACTTGTGATCTGGCATGAGGTGAGCAGGCCTGTTTGAGATGCTGTGGTAGCCTGGGCCTTGGTAGCCTGCTAACCAGAACCGAGCTAGCCTGCTGGGAGATAGGGCTTGCATAGGGAATCAGAGAAGCCACAGGGAGCTGATGGCCCAGAGGTACGTTGCAGAGGCTTTTTCCTACTTGGAAATTATTGAAGAGAAGTCCTCTTTTTAGAAAGTCTCTATAAGATACCCTAATGTTACCACATATATGCAGGCCTCAGAACCATCTTGTGGGTGCACTGGTTGCCACATCTCTGTAGGAGGATAATTGGCTTAAATCTCTGTAGAACTGTGTAGTTCAAGAACCATATATTAGTAGGAGTACAGTAAGAGAAGTATTTGGCTGTGATTCAGAGGTGTCTGTATATTTGGCTGCCTCCAGATTCATGAAGAGAAGCTCCTCTACTGGAACATGGCTGTTCGAGACTTCAGTATCCTCATCAACCTGATAAAGGTGAGTATGGAGGCTCCTTATCTCATCTCACTGGCTAATTGCAGGAACCACCAAGGGGCCTGGCTTCCAAAATGGACCCTCCCGCTCCTCTCCCCAGCCTCCCTTGGGGACCTGCTTCCCCCATCTTCCTCCCTATGCCCCACCCACCCTGGATAACCCCTTCCCCTCTTCCTGGGCAGTGTCTTTTCCTTCTCTGCCTCCCTCCTTCCCATCTGTGCCACAGCACTTACTATTTAATGGGTCCTTCCCCGTGTCATCCCCACCACCACCCCGCCGTGGGTCTGAGCACATTCCCCACTGTGTCCCTCTTCCAACCTGAGTGCCTTCTTTATCCCTCACACATACTCTGTGCTCTCCCCCACTCCATGATTTTGCTCAGACTGTTCCTCCAGCTTAGAATGTTGCGCTCTCTCCTTTCTGCCTCATCTACTCTTTCTTCAGGCTTCAGATCAAGGTTTGGGGCCTCTGCAATGCCATCTTCTTAACATTCCCAGTTGGAATCAATTCCTTGTTCCTCTATGCTCCCCTCTTCCTTTTCTTGAACTTCAATTACAGGGATTACTTCGTTCTGCTTTGTAATTGATTTGTTGACATGTTGGCCTGCTTTCTTCATTTTAGACATGTCTGCAACACTCAGAGCTGTGCTTTGCGTGGTGGGGAGGAGGCTGGGGTGCTCAGAGGAGCAGACTTCAGCTTTGGTTTCTTGTCCTTCATCTCTCCAGGTGTTTGATAGCCGTCCTGTTCTGCATGTATGTTTGAAGGTGAGACCAGCCCTCTTTAGTGTTTATTCCTCCTGTGAGTTAGCTGAGTGGAATTGCTTTATACCTTGCCCAAAAGCCAGTCTCCAGAATCTGTGCTATCAGGTAGTCTAGAAAAGACCATGGATATGTTTTTCCATACTAGTTGGATGACAAGAGAAACCAATTTTCCTATGAGTTTGAAAACTTAGAAATAGGATGAGTGGCTTCAGGAGCAGTAGTCACTCCCTGCCATTCCTTCCCAGGCAACAGAAAGGAAGGAGGAGTGGGTGATTGGTCTTTTTAAAGCCCATGTGTGTGAGCTGGTGTTCTGGTATCTGCTGAACTCCTCTGCCGGGGGATATCCCAGATTAGCCCTAGATTTGATGGTAAACCCATCAAATCTTTGATAGCTTAAGAGCTAAAGAACACTATAGGGAGAATGCTTCTAGCCCCACTCTTGACAGTTCCTTCTAGCGGATGGTGCCCCATTCTCATTATCTTCTGGCTTCTCTCTTCCTCTTTACTCGCTCCACCCTGGTGCCATTATGGGAGATGGGTGAGAAGGGGGAGTCATTTACCTGATTGGTAAATTGGGCAAGTGGTCATGTGCTTTCTCAGCTCTACCCAGTTCTTTCCTCTTGAGAGTAAGGTGTCCTCGGGGAGCTGGGGTTCCCCTCTGTTCCTCTGTGCCCTCATTCTCAAGCTGAGCAACACCCCTGTGAATTGACTGTGTCTGGGGTAGGTAAGTCTGCCTAATTGTGGGGCTTAGTTAGCAGGCTCATTTAGCTTTTGCGTTAAGCTACATTCTCCAAATTAACCTTTTGGACCCTTTCCAATTTATTTTTTATATATAAAAATAAGAAAAGAAACCCCCTGGTCTGGGAAATGTTATGCTGCCTTAGGCAGGGGCCTTTCAGGTAAAAGACCTCAGCTAGAGGTCATCACCAATGTATCTCTTCTCTTCTTCAGTACGGGCGTCTCTTTGTGGAAGCATTTCTGAAGCAGTGTATGCCTCTCCTAGACTTCAGTTTTAGAAAACATCGGGTAAGAACTGAGAACAGAGAGCAAAGACATGCTCTGTACAGTTGTTCAGAAGATACGTCCACGGCGATTCCTGGGCTGGCATGGGGGTGGTCCCCTTGCCCAAGTTCTGGGCCACAGATCTGCTTAGGTACTTCTCGTCACTTCAGCTATCCCCAGAGATGCCCATGTAGGACTGAATATTCCGTAGTACATCCGCCTTCCTACTTCTCCTCCAGATTTGAGGATGGTTGTTCTTTTTAGCTTGATTTTATTGTGCTGCTGCAGTCCCAGGACCTCACATATTAGTGTGTCATTTGCTTATTCCTGTGTGCTTCTCTAAGTCTGGTCTTGGGAATTTAAAAACAAAAACAAACGAAAAAAACCTCATTTGTGTCGTAAACTCTTGTTATAATGGACAGTCTTGAGAGTTTTTTACCCAAGTGGGATCCAAGACTAGAGTAGTGAAATAAGAATAGAAACAGGGACTCCCCTGGCAGTCCAGTGGTGAAGACTCTGCGCTTCCACTGTAGGGGGTGCAGGTTCCATCCCTGGTCGGGGAACTAAGGTCCCGCGTGCCCCACAGTGCAGCCAAAAATTTTAATTTAAAAATAAAAAGAACAGAAACAGAGATGATTATTTCTTACACATACTTAGCAAGTTGAACTTTGCAAAACACTCTCACAATATTTGGCTGGTCCCTCATAACTCAGAAAGATAAAGGGGAGGATAGCCAGTGATCACTCCTCCTCCTATTTGAGGGCCAAATTAAGCCAAATTTTGCTAGGCCAAATTGTCTAGCATAATATTGAAAAATTGTGAATCACTATGGTGTACACCTGAAACTTATATAATATTGTAAATCAACTATACCTCAATTTTAAAAAAAGAAGAGATGATTATCCATATACAGCTGGAACCTGCAGGTCTGATCCTCTTTGGAACCCTTGGTTGCAAGAATATCTTGCATATAAAATGAAATGAGAACGTTTCATATGGCACTTACGAATGTTGTTGGTTATAGGAAGATGTTCTGAGTTTACTGGAAACCTTCCAGTTGAATACAAGGCTGCTTCATCACCTGTGTGGGCATTCCAAGGTAAGATGGAAAGCAGGTCACACCACCAGCCCACCTGTTGGTTTAATCTGTGGTTGTGATTTCGGAGATCCATGGGCTCCAGTGCCTTCGTCCTTTTTTACCCCTCTGAAGCCTTTATTTCTGGGACTATGTCTGTCCAAAGGCAGTTTATTCAGAGTGGTCAAATCCTCAGTTGCTGGCAGAGATTGGGTAATCATCTAGAGGGGAATTTCTGCATCTGAAATTTGACTCAAACTCCATAGCCCTGTTTCCTCCAGGAGCTCTTCTTTGGTGAGAGAATGTTGGTGGATGTGTAACTGCTACAAAGTACTCTGGGCAGTAGGAATATTATGTAAGTGATGACTCTGCTGGAGACAAGAGGTAGTTCTAAAAGCAGCTGTTTTTCGAGCTTTTCAGCTGTACTGTTTACTTGTCAAGGAACACATCTGTCTCTGTGAGAACATTTTAGCATTAAAGGACTTTTCCACTTGAAGCCTGGAGTTGAGCCAGTCATTTTTTGTGTGAAGGAACACAGAACCATGGAGTTCTGCAGTCACTGGCAAGCCCAGTTCCTGTTGTTCAGTTCCTCCCCTGGTTCTAACTTTTTAAGATGCTGAACAGTGGAATTTTATAAGGACTCCTGCAGCTAAACAGGGATACTCTCTGTTGTTTAGTATCAGTAGAATATACATTCAAGAATATTTTATGTAAATTCATTGATAATTGATCAATAAGAGGTTATGAAGAGGAACCGTGAGGTGTTGGTGGTATGTCTTCTAGGCTCTTTTAGCTTGAAGGACAGCTGCCATTCTCTTCGGGATACTCTGCCGGACTACTGCTCTTTGATGGAACATGTCTCTGGCCTGTACTGGCAGGGCATATGGTCTTGTTCAGTGTTCAAGGTGTCAGGAATTCAAAAGTTTCTGTATAGGAAATGTGAAAGCATGATGATTAAACCCAGATGAGTTGGATGCATTTGTTTCCATTCAGATTCACCAGGACACGAAACTCACCAGACATGTGCCTTTGCTCAAAAAGACCCTGGAGCTGTTAGTTTGCAGAGTGAAAGCCATGCTCATCCTCAACAATTGCAGAGAGGCTTTTTGGCTGGGCAATCTCAAAAACCGGGACTTGCAGGTAAGCCTGAGATCCCGCCAGTAATAATCTCCTACTCCCTTTCTTTGTGAGAGCATTGGAAAGTATCTAAGGGAGGTCACCTAAGCCCCACTCTCTCAATACTCAGAACTGCTTTTCTCAAATCTGTGACTGTTGAGCTCTTAACATTAGGGTACATTGCCTTTGGGCCCTGGTTGCAGGTTGCACTCCTCATCCCAGGCAGCGAAGGCACCAAAACATACCATTGATATAAACAAGGCCTCAGACATAGAGGAGCAGATCAGGAAAACCTCTTTCCATAGCTAGAGGGATACCTTTAAGCCCTACTGTGGGTAGATTTAGAATATTTTTGTATATGGAAAAACTTTGTTTAGTTATTTTTGTTTTTTCCCCCTAAAACCAGTCTGTCTTGTTCCTGAAATTATTCTCTGGCTAATTTTAACAAATGAGCATTTCTTAGTTCTTTCAATTGTCTGACTGACTGGCTGAAATCTTGTGTTGCTTATACTACTACTTTGGAGTTACAGCATTTTTCAAATACAGTCCAAGCCCTCCTCATTCATGCTTACAACATCTGAGTTTTAAAATCTTATATATGAAAAGAATAGCTCCCCAGAGAATTAGCTTCCTTTCTTCCCCTCCATTCTTGTTTCCATGAGAAAATTGAAGCTCAGCAAAGTTAAGTAACTTATCATTCAGCCATAGGTGAGTGGAGCAAGGGTTTGAGTCCAAACAGTCCTGATCCAGATTTGATGTTCTTAAACCATTTTAGTATACCATCCTTTAGCCTCTACATGGCCATTTGTGATTGGTGTGTTGGTGTTCATGCTCACATACCTTAAGGTATTTGGGAAACTTTAGAACCATATTCAGCATTACCTGAAAGAGTCACCAATACAGTCTGGCCTTGTAAAACTAGTATGATATTAGAATACAATGATGAACCATTTGTAAAACTACATATTGTATCAGAGCCACAAGCATCTTAGAAATCTTGGGTTGATTATCACTTCTCTAGATGCTGGATCACAGGTTGGTGTCCATGTTTGACCATATTTGAATGACTGAATATCTTTCTTTGCCTTGTCTATAAACTAAGCCTTTCTCCCCTTGAGACCCCAAATGTGATCATTATAACCCACTGTTTGTCCTGGCCCATTCACATTCAGGGTGAAGAGATTATATCCCAGAATTCCCAGGAGAGCGCAGCAGATGAGAGTGAGGATGATGCGTCATCTCAGGTCTCCAAGAGCAAAGGAACAGAGGTATGTCTGTAAAAGGCACCAGAGTGGCATTGATGGTAGGGAGTGCAGAACTTTCCCTGCTTGATTTTATAATCAGATACTTCTACGCCCATCTCCATTTCCTCCAAAAAAGCTTCTGTGCTTATGTGACTTCTGGGGGGGCCAGAAAAAAAAAACAACCCACACAATATTATAATCACTCAATATTTTAATCACAACTTGAGTATCTGGAGTTGTTTGTAGCATATGTTATAGAGTTGAAAATTCCTTTCCATTATAGCCTCCTGAATTCATACGAAACCATTTTAGAGGGGAGATAAGAAGAGGTCAGAGTGTTCTCTAAGTGTTGAGAAGAATGAGTTAAACCATTTAAACATGTGTTTGAATATCTAAAATAGAAATGTGAAAGCTAAAGCACAGAATCAAAAGCTGCTACCACTGAGGACTAAAGTAAGAGTAGGAGCCCTTATGCTCTTTTGGGCTACTACCAATGCTTTTGAGACTTTAAAGAAAACTAAAGAAAAATGTATATATTTATAAAAGTTTGTTACAATTCAGGTGGGTTATAGATACAGAGAAGCTGAGATTTAAGAACCGCTGCTGTGGATACAATTTGTAATGCAATTTGAGGCTGATGTGTAAGGATCATTTAGTATGAAAAATTCTTTTATTACATGGTCCTCTGTTTTATTTGTATAGAATATCTCCACCTTGTTCTCATAAAAAAGTTTTATGGCTTTTTTTTCCCCTATAAATTTATTTATTTATTTATTTTTGGCTGTGTTGGGTCTTTGTTGCTGCATGCGGGCTTTCGCTAGTTGCGGCGAGCGGGGCCTACTCTTTGTTGCGGAGCACGGGCGTCAGTAGTTGCGGCACGCGGGCTTAGTTGCTCCGCGGCATGTGGGATCTTCCCAGACCAGGGCTCGAATCCGTGTCCCCTGCATTGGCAGGTGGATTCTTAACCACTGCGCCACCAGGGGAGTCCCCATAAAAAAGTTTTGAGGCAGACGATATCCTATTAGTTTGGTGCTTTGTCATAAGCAAGCCTCCCAGATTAGATTTTACAAACCAGAGAGAATTTTACTCTGGATTCCTATTGGATTTTGAATTTAACTAACATTTCATTCTATATTGAATGCCCGTTTTGTTCCTATGTCACACACATGCAGTAGAGCTGGAGGGCCGTGGCTTATTTACAAATCATGCATATTTGGTTGGGTTGCAGAATGGCGTAAGTCAGTATCAAAACGGCTCCCTCCATCGTCTTGGCTTAGAGGCCATGATACCAGAATGGGGGAGCCTCTGATTCATTCTCAAAAGAATGGTTTAAAACCTATCATTGGTTTTAACAACGATACAATACAGTCAGGTATGCTGTGGGAGCGGTGTTGCAAGTCATGGCGTCGCCCGGATGACCTAAAATATTTAATTATCCTTTGCCTCTTAGGACAGTGGAGAAGATGAAGCAAGTGATGGAGCAAAGAAGCAAGAGAGTGATGAGAGTGATGATGACTGATTAGACCACAGAAAGATACTCCCTCCCCATCTCTGCCAGCTGCTTACCCTTTTGTGTTCAGGGTTTCACATCTGCTCTCTGCCTTTCTAACTGGAAGCATCCTATTTTGTCCTTAAAGAAGGGGCTTTATTGAATCAACTTAATTGTGGATTTCACAGGTTGTCTACCAACATCAAAGACCGTGGCTCAGAATTCGAATGTAGTGTTACTTACCAATTTAGGCGAACATGGCAGTGCTGTGCTGCAGAGTAGGCATGATTCTGAGCTTCAGGAGCTAGTTTTGAAACTCTGGATTTATTCTAGAATTTAGGCTTGTACCAGTTTTACAAATAAATTCTGTTTTAAGTTCTACCTCAGCTACCTCATTCCTCTTTTCGAATTTCCTTCATAGATGGAACTGAATTGGTGTTTGTGCAGAGAAATAATGGAGACTGGTACACCACATCAGTTCTACCAATTACAATCATATGTTCGCTATTACAAGGATCCTCTTATTTGAGACGAGAAGATATTTGTGATCTTTTTTGGAGGAGTGACGAACTTCTTTCAATGCCCAAAGAAAGTCGAATGTTTGGCTGCTTTTTAAGTTTTTGGTGGTCATGTAGATATGATAAAGGAGAAAAAGGCAGCATCAAATTCATGTTAACTTTGCATATGTAATTTTTATTTTATTTCCACATTATTCTGAGTTATACCTATAATCTAGTTACAACAGTGCTATAAAATTACTTGTAGTTTATTAAAAATAGAACATTAGGAGTACATTTCAGCTAAAATGGGGAACTCTCATGTCTTCTGCCAGAAAGCCCAGTTTCAGTGCTGCTACCAAGTTCTTTTTTGCCAGGCTGTAAATATTAATTAATATTTGTTTTATTTCTACCCACTTTTGTACTCTCTGGTAGTATTAGGGTGTGGCTGGTTAGGTTTTTATGTTGTCTTTTTGGTGGGGGAGGTTATTTGTTTTTGTTTTTTTAAATTAATCGTTGACCCACATATAGATTTTTGACCCCTTCATCCTCATGTACATAGAAATCCATAATCTCCTTCCTTGACACTCTTTGTTTCCCCAACTCATTGTGGTCTTCAGTGTTGAAAAGAGTTCACAGTAGGCTCATTGGTTTATGTGGTTTGTTTAATGGTTCTTTATCACATGTACATGTCAATGCTAGTTTGACTCTAAATGGTTGTTCAGCTTTACAATGGAAATGTTCTCCCTTGCTCTGTTACTGGCCCATTTTTGGACGGGAAGAGAGGAGGGGGGCTCCGGATCGTCACTGCTTGACTGAAAAGCAAGATGGCTGGGGCAAACACAGTTTCCTTTACACGGAAAAGTCTATGTAAGCTTCAGGCACATAGCAGAAGGCGTGGTGTGAGGAATGGGGATCAGATGGGGACACTTTACTTGGAGTGTTGCAAGGCAAAGGTGCACTTCTTGTACGTCGCATACAGCAAGAGGATGGAGCGCAGCATCTGTTTGCACATGGTCACTGTCATCTGAATCTGAGGCTCCTTAAGTCCAGTGGGCCACTGGTGCTCCCGGCTGATGATTTTGCAAAAGGCTGACTTGTCTGAAACTCTGAAGGTCCCGGTCCACTTTGGCGGCTGAGCCGTGATGACCCTGCCAAAGACAGAATCCACTCCATTGAGGCAGACAGGCTGGGGCTTCCTGACCAGCCCTTTCTTGTTGTTCATGGTTCGGAGCTCTGACGTGCGGCAGGGCAACTTGGGACTCACCCCAGGCTCCAGGAATGGACTGTCTAGAACTAGAGTGACCTCTTGGAAGCACAGCTGCACTTCAAGATCAGAAGGGGTGTGGGGGAAGCAGGGGCAAGCCCTAAAGGGGTGCTTGGAAGAAGGTGTAGGTGTTGTATGCCGCAGCCATTGGAAGCTCTCATCCAGTGGGGTCCATGGTGACCAGAGCTGGTATCCTGCCATTGACAGTCCTAGAGGAGAGGAATCAGAACATGGAATTTTCCTAGCATGCTTTTGGCAAAGGCATGGCTGTTTAAATTCACATCTCTGTCTCATTATTGACTTTAACTTACTCTGTAGTTCTCATGAAAAGATTCCAGTAGATGTTAGGATACTAGTAATTCTATAAAGGGCAGTAGAGGATAGTGACAAGTATTGAATCTGGCAACTGCTGTGTGTACTTTATTAAACCTTATCACCAGCCTCTGAAGGTAGGTTTTTACCCATTTTACAGATGAGGAAATAGATTTGTCCAAAATGGAGCGTCCCTGTTAAGCATTAGGATCTGTGCTGTGTTGACAACTGCTGAAGTCAGAATCTATGCCTCTCAGGTGGCAGAAGCTGCTGGCATTTCATGATGAGACATTATTTGTGGATGGATGCTCAGAAAGGTGTGTCTTGCCAAATATTTGTGACTCTAAATCCCATGTATTTATACCGTTGGTTCTCAAAGTATGATTCTGGGACTAGAACCATGACACTCATCTGGGAATGTGGCAGAAATGCAGATTCTTGGGCCCTACCTGAGACCTATAGAATCAGAAACTCTGGGGGGAAGGGCCCTGCATTCTGCATTTAAACAAACCCTCCAGGGGAGTCTGATGTACCTTGTAGTTTGAGAACTTCTTATGCTGTTCCTTTAAGGAACTTCAGCTTTTACTATTCTTAATTATGGAGACAGTTTGCTCTTGGCCCTAAAAACCTCTTTTCTGACACAAGGGAGCAGCTCTCTCAGGGCCCTGAGGTACTTATATACCACCTCAGAGGAATTATACCAGGCTGGGAGGGAAAAAAGTTCCAAAGGCCAGTCTTTTAAAGTTTTTAAAAGATTTTTCTGGTTCTTCTATGTGTGTTTTGTTTTTGTTTTTTTCTTATCTATGAAAGACCCACTGGTTAAGAACTTGATTTTTTCCCCCCCCCTTTGGAGATAAAGGAAAGGGCTGGGAGGATGTTGCTAACTCAAAATTTATCCAAGTAGAATTCGGACTTTCCGTTTTTCTACTTTAAAATTGCCAGTATATAAAGGATTTCACTGAATTCAAGAGAAGCTAACATTTTTTGAGCACCCACCTATTATGTTAAGGGGCATAGCATATCCCTTTTCTTTCCAGTCAAGTGTATTTCTCTGCCCCTTCTCTAGTCTCCCTCAAAGGTAGCAGCAGATCTGATCCCATCCCATCCAGTAATTGCCCAGGAAATACTGTGAAAAGTTTGACACCTCCACCATAGTTTGTGAGAGAGTAAGTTTCATTTTTAAAGGGAATTGTTAGTGACCTTTCATACCAGAAGACCTGCCCCTGACAGTGGTTAGTAGAAAGAAGACTTGTTGATTTCCTCCAACTGGTATGTTTCTCCTGATCTATGCAGGCCCTTGTGCATACTGTTCAAATATCTGGGCTGCCTTCCGATGAGAAATTGACACCCAAGGGATAGTTATCTATTCCAAACAGCCTGTGGAAGGCTTCTGGTGCTTGATATTATGACCCTAGGAGCATACATCCAGGATCAGGGCTGCTGTGGTACACCACCAAGGCAAGGTGCGGGTGGAGGGCGTTAACACCTCTGAGCATATGACCAAAAAAAGAAAAATCCCAGGAGCCTTTCCTCGCTTGTCTCCTAAGAGGAAATAGGGCCAGAGGGAAAAGGCTTTATCACATGTCCAGCCTAAATATTTGGCAGAACCAACATGGGATGAAAGAGGGCCTCTGACCCCAGGTCTTTCCACCACTTTCACACAGCGTTCAAATAAAGATAGTTCACCCCCCACGCCTACCACCCAGAAGTCACCGTCATCCACTCCAGGAGGGGTTGAATCTAGGAAGTCTGTTCAAGCTGCTCTGATAGCTCCCAGATAGGGAACACCTGGTTCTAGCCCAAAAGGCTTCCCCTTCGTACCATTCCTCACATGCCAAGGAACCCAGTCCCTCCATTTCCCCACCTGGGAAAGGGGAAGGCAGCGTCAAAGTGCAGCTGAGGTCCTCTTGAACTGTGAACTGCGATCCCGATCCCGAGGGGCTGGAGCTGCCCTGAGTGAGGGAGGCTCCCCCTCCCAGCCGGAAGAGGGGCTTGTCCCCCGGGGGCCCGGCCCCTACCCGGGGCGGGGGCCAGACGGCTCTGGCCGAGGCAGAGGTGGCAGTGGGAGCCCGGTCCCGGTCCCACCATCCGGGCTGGGGGCTCACCTGCTGAACTCCGCGGGCCGCACGCTCCAGAGTGGCGGCCGCTGTTCCCGGGCCGCATCTTTTCTCCACCCGGCGCCTGGCAACCGCCTTTGTGACCCAGGACCATGGGGGAGCCCGAGCCGCAGGGGAGTGGGGGAGGGGGCCTCGAGGCGCCCCAGCTAGGAGCCCCCACCTGATTGGAACACCTGGTCCAGGACTCAGCCTTCAGGAGCGCTGTTTGGAATCCCCGTCCTCTCTGTTCCCCTCCATCTCCTCCCCGCCTCGCCCCAGCGGTGTGCCTTTGATCTGGTCAGAGAGCACAACGCGCCCACTTCAAAGACTGTGGCCAGGAACCTGCATAAATGTCCCGGGAGCTGTAGTTAGTGTTAAAATGTAAGCTCTACTCTTTAAACCCTGTTCTGGGTATTCGGGCTGAGTTACCCAGAATTCTGAAGGCCTTTGTTGCTGCGTTGAAATGATCCCAATGCGGGGGCACAGAATTTATACGTGCTCGCCTGTCAAGAGCAAACAAAGATATGTGTCTCCTTGACTTCCCAACCAAAAACTTTGCTTTCTGTTAAACCTCAAGAAGGAAGATTCTGTCCCATTCTCACAAAGCTGAAAAAACTGACACTTTCACCTTAGTAAAGGAGTGATCTGACTACTTTTAAACCCCACTGCAAACAACTACTCTGGAAGGCTGGGGAAAGAGAGGTCTACCCAGCTGACTCCTATATCCGCAGTGCCTATCACAGTGCCTGGCAGGGTGCAGTATTTGTAGGAGGAATTAACTAACGGCCCACCTGCCCTTCCCTTATATACCCAGAAATTGCCCTTGCACTTTGTGAACCGTAGAACACAGCACAAACAAGAGTGGTCACCTTTTGCCTGGCTCTTTGGGTGAAGCTGAAGGGGAAAGACTGGGGCCCAGGGATGGGGTCAGGCTGAGATCCTGGTTTGGAAGATGAGATAGTCTTGAGGGACTTGTCAAGAATTGTCAAATGTCCACTGTGTGTGTGTGTGTGTGTGTGTGTGTGTGTGTGTACATGCGTGTGTGCGTGCATGCGCGTGCATGTGTATCCATGTGGAAGGAGAGATGAGTGGAGAGAGTTGGAGGTGGAGAGAGGGGCAGAGAATGATGAGTCTTGGAAAAGACTAAAATGATTTTTTTTTTTAATATTTATTTTGGCTGCACCGGGTCTTAGTTGCGGCACTCGGGATCTTCATTGCGGCATGCAGACTCTTAGTTGCAGCATGCATGCGTGATCTAGTTCCCCCACCAGGGATTGAACCCGGGCTCCCTGCATTGGGAGCGCAGAGTCTTACCCACTGAACCACCGGGGAAGTCCCCTGAGATGATTTTGAATTGCAACTTTTTTTCACCCAGTAAGTTTATTTTTATTTTCCTCTTGAATAAAAGAGACACTTGTTATTTAAAAAGCAAACAAAACAGTAGTTTTTATTGCACAGTTGTGTTTTTTAAATGAAAGTCTCCCAAAGCAGAATTGTATGATTAAGAATTGTTGGATAGAGAAGGCTTCATGCTGTTATGACAATCTGCACCACGGTCCTCTGTCTAATCTGCCCAACATTAAGGGATGTATTCCTGGAGGTACCATATGCCATCACCTCCAAGTCTGATACTCCACCTCCATGGCTACCGTACATGTATAGAAAGCCAGAATCTCCCATACTTCATATTATTGATGATCTACAACATCAGTTTGGTCTGTATCATGCAACACAACATTGTGGTTGCACCATCCAGGGATTCTCGTGACAACAGCCGCATTTGCTCTGCTGAGAGCCCATATAATGTTTTTTACAGTAGCCAGCAACATTGCCACACTGCACACACTACACCTATAGCCATGCAAATAATGGTCCAAGTACACATGACTGCAAAGGCAACTCAAATGACCACACAATGCAATCAAAACATTTCTTCAAGAATTTGATTTCATGCTGATTGTTATACCTGGAGTCACTGACAAGATCCCCAAGTTCTGTGAAGCGTGTGACAGACTCAAGGACAGGGACCTGTCTCCCTTATGCTGAGGCATTCTATCACCCGGAAGCACTCCTTGCTGCACCAAGAGCATTCCTGAAGCTTGCCTGTGCAGCCCTGCATCACGCATTGGGAACAATTCCTACAAAGAAGAACTACCACATTGGCAAACCCATAACTGGAGGACTGAATGGCAGAGAGCCTTCTGGATGCCTGGGTTTGATATTTAGGATCGATATTTATTATTATTTTAGAAACCATTTACATGAAAATGTAGGAGAGCTCAGATGGACTTTAACCTGTTCTCAGAGTGGTACAGTGAAAAGATAATGGAGTCTGGAATCAGCTGGTGAAGGTCCACTACTTAATTGGCTCTGTGACCCTGAACTTCAGTTCTCTCATCTGTAAAATGGGAAACCTCTTCCTCACTTCCTTCCACAGGGTTTGTGAGGATCCAGTGAGGTAACAGCTATTAAAGCAGCATTATAGGGGCTTCCCTGGTGGCGCAGTGGTTGAGAATCTGCCTGCCAATGCAGGGGACGTGGGTTCAAGCCCTGGTCCGGGAAGATCCCACATGCAGCGGAGCAACTAAGCCCGTGCTCCACAACTACTGAGCCTTTGCTCTAGAGCCTGTGAGCCACAACTACTGAGCCCGCGTGCTGCAACTACTGAAGCCCGCGCGCCTAGAGCCCATGCTCTGCAACGAGAGAAGCCACCGCAATGAGAAGCCCGCGCACCACAAAGAAGAGTAAGCCCCCGCTCGCCACAACTAGAGAAAGCCTGCGTGAAGCAACGAAGACCCAACACAGCCAAAAATAAATTAAATAAATAAATTTATTTTAAAAAAAGCAGCATTATAGCTTATAAGATCTTCTACCAGAGTACAGGACTGTTAGTAATGTTTTCTTCCCAGCTACTGATAGAAGAAATCTGACTCTTCAACATCACTTTTTAAAAAATAAAAGGCATTTACCGTACAAACCAGATTGTAAATATTCCCTGAAACAAAAATAAAATTGCCCATAATTCCACTACCTTAACAAACCAGGTATTGACATTTTTTGGTATATCCTTCTTGTCCTCGAGCAGACATAATTTTTGCATAGTTGCAATTAAAAAAAAAAACATGCATTTTGTTTTCCCTTTCATTTATCATCTCTGTTGTGCTGCCACAGTTTTTCATAATTAGCATTTATATGACTGCATAATATTGCTCTAAGTGGCCATACCAATGTTTAGTCATTCCCCAACCGTTGAGATTTATATTTTAAAAACACGTAATGCCTCAAAGAACACCTTTGTGCATAAAGTGTTTTTTCTTTTTCAATAATTTTGTTAATACCTAGGTTAAAAAGTTTGAAAATTTTTACAGCTCTTGATAACAATTTACAAATTTCCTTCTGAAGGGTTTGTGCCAGTTTACAGTGTGAGCAGCTATTTACGAGTTTACCAATTTCCCCTCAGCCTCTTCAACACTGAGTATTATCGTTAAAAAAAAAATAACGTTTTGTTCATTTGATAATTGTAAGGTGGGACATCATGTTGTGTTGTTAAAAGGCATTTTAAAAATGATTTGCATTTAATGTGGTTTAATTGGCTATGCCCAGCTTATTGTGGACACAGACCGCAGGCTTAGTTTGGAGCACCGGAGGGAAGGGGTGATGCGGGCCCATGCTCCCCCGTCAACGAGCGTAACCGCCAGAGACAGAGGTGGTGGTGGCGGCGGAGGCGCGGGGGTGGTTGGACTTTGGCGCGTGCGCACTCCATTCTTCTCCCCGGCCTGGAGGCGACGGTCTTCAGGGGCGTGGGAGCAGCGCGAAGAGGCCAGTGAGGACGTGACAATGCGCAGGCGCACCACAAGGCCCGTGGATTCGTGGGTGCCCCGGGACCGGTGTGGGCTGGCGGCGCAGGCGCACTGACGGCCTGGAGGGTCGAGGCGCCTGCGCAGTCACGCTTCCTTAGGCTGCAGCCATGGCGGGGCAAGAGGATCCAGTGCAGCGGGAGATTCACCAGGACTGGGCGAACCGGGAGTACATTGAGGTCATCACCAGCAGCATCAAGAAAATCGCAGACTTTCTCAACTCGTTCGGTCAGCGGGCGAGCAGGGGGAGGCTGGGAGGAGGGAGGCCCGCTGAGGGAGGGCGCTGAGAAGCTTTGAAGGGGACTCGGGGAGCCTTGGGCTCCTGCTGGTTTTCGCTTCCTCCTTCAGGCCGCACCTTCCCCCTCTCGCCCTGACCCCCGGCCTCCACTGGGCGGTCCCTGTGGGGTGTTCCTGCCCCACGCTGAGCTCATCGGCTTCCTTGCCTTCACCCCGGATCCATTAACAAGTCTTTCCTTTTCCCGGACACGTCAGGCAGCCCCATCCATCGTCTGCTTCCTTTCTTCTCTTCAGTCGCCTCCCTTCTTCCTCTGTGCTTCGCTTCCAGTCCCCACTTGGCGCTCGGAACGCAGCATGGCTGTGTCACTGCTTGGTAAAGACCCTAGACGGTTGCCCATTTCCTTCCGGATCGAGTCGAAACCCTTGAGCTCCGAGCCTCTTAGTCGCCCCTCCGGCCCCTCCTGTGGGTTCCTTCCTGTCTCCGCGCGCGCTGTGCTGAGTGGCAGCAGATGAAGGCAGAGTACGGTCCACATCGCGTCAGGCCGTGGACATCTCTGCATTGCTAGTCTCTAGCCGACAGTGGGTGTTCTGTCTGCTTCTAGTAAAATCTTTCCTAGGCCTGCTCGTGACAGTTTTAAATTCTCTCCGCATTGTTCTTCTGGACGGCAGGCCCCTGGCAGAGACCTCCTACCTCATGTTCTCCAAGTGTTTCTTTGAGAGAACTGAGCGCTGGGTAGACTTTCTATGTCATCACAGGTGTGGGGATGACGTCTAGTGATCTTTTTCCAACTGGTGTGCTTCAGGTCCCCTCTTTCAGCAACATTAAGCGATTAAGATTAAGGAGGGGACACCGATGTATTAAAAAAGATTTCAAAAGGAATTATTTTCTAGCTAGAGAACTGACAAGTCCTAAGGAGTATAAAGGTGACAGGGCAAGAGTCTTGTCAGAAAGCATCAGCAAGAGAAACTAGAGCTGAGTACAAGACTCTCTCTCAGGTTCTGTGGGGGACACAGAATAAGAACCATTTCCTGCATTTAAAGAATTTCTGCCTTGAAGATGAAATAAGGACAACTTCAGAACAAAGCAGAACATTGCTTTTGTCTTAATATATTCACATACAGTGTGACTGGGTGTGATGGATTTCCTCACTCAGGGAATGAGGGTGAAGGTAGTGTTAATGAGAGATGAGAATAGTATAAATTATACGTCAGTGATACAAATTCACACATATAACTTAGTATAGAGGTTGTAGTAGGGAATGGTAGTCAAGAAGTCATAGATCTCATGTATCCTGAAATAATTTTTTAAGTTCTATGCAAACTATTTTGATTTTAGTTCTCCTAATTGTCTCTCCTGCTTCCTTAGAGAGCTAAACTATTATTGGGGGTTCTTTAGGGCATTCTTTACTCATAACATTACCTCAGAAGCAGAGCCAGATAAGAGAAAACAAAATGTTCCATGCTCCAGGTGGGATGGAGTGATGACAGGATCACAGCTTTGACACTTTGGCTTAGTCTGGAGAGGCAGTGGAAAGTAGTTGGACAGATAACTGACGTGGAGAGTTTTTACTTTTTTTATTTTTTTTAATTTATTTTATTTTATTTTATTTTTGAGAGTTTTTACTTTTAAAACCAGAAGCAAAAGGCTTCATTTATCTGGTAGGAGTTAGTATCTGATATATAGACACAGAATATCCAAACAGAGTATTAAGAATGTCAGTTCAGTAAATAAAGCATCTAAAATAACAAGTTAAACTGGTGCTGTTGTTCAAAATTTAAAAGTGATCTAGCATCTCACTTCCCCCAGTTTGGATCCAGATAATGTAATAACTTCGTTTCTGAGCACAGAATCATATTAATAAGCATATAATAAACATACATTTATCTCTGACATAAAACTTCTTGACATATTACTGAAGTTTTAGTGGGTGAGTCTTGGAACTAACTGAAAATTGAAGAGTTTGAGCTTAGGATTGCGGAGGAGAAATGTCTCTTTTCTTGCTGTATAAGCAAGGAAATACCTGTTGTGATATTTTAGCAACTGCGTGTGAGTTCCATTTTATGATCAGATAGAGAATAAAGACTTTTTTTTTTTTTTCTTCAAAATTTCCAGCAAGTCCTAGACCAAGGAAATAGACGCATAGGATTCCGTTCTTCAGGAGCTGGAAGAAATGGCTTCCCATGGCTTAGGCCATTATTCTCCTTTAAGGTGAGGGTAATGGCCTAATGTTTGGAGTAATTACTAGGTGGTTTTTGAAGATTTTAGAAAGTGGATATAGTTCTTTTAAAGAAAAGAACAATTAATTACAAGTAAGAACAATTAGGAAGCACGATTAAAAGTTAAAGCAATTTGTCTTAGCAGTTAGGTATACCTGAGGCAAGTTCCTGAAGATTGACGATATCACGATACAAGAGTTTAGACAAAGACCACCAGGCTGGGAAACTGGATAAATCATAAGGATAGACTTGAGTGTGTTGTCTTGGCATTGGATGACTCAGGATGAGTGAGTGTGGGATGTATTTTCCCTTTCTAAGCCCTTAGCATGACTCCTCAGTTCTGACGTTTATCTGGGGGGGGCTTTGTATTGTGTTTATAATGTGATTTGGTGGTGCAAAGATTTAGCAGGTGTTTACTTTGAGGAGGCATCTATAGCTTTTTGAAAATGGCAGCAGACCTATAATTCTCACCCTGACCACAGAGAGGTTGTATAGGGCATGTGCTTTGGGGAGGGACCTGTTTTTCCAGGATACCTAATGATTCTGAACAGCTTTTACCCTGTGATTCCAGCTGGTGTGAGTAGAATTTTGATCTCTTTGTGGTTTACCCTTTCAGTGTTGGAGGACCACCTGAACCTGAAGACACACAGATCATGATGGAGCACTAACATCCTAACACTGGGCCTATTCTGTACTTTGAATTGATTAAGTTTCTAAAAATAGATTGTTACAGATGACAGCTTTTTATTTTTACACCTTTTTTTCTGACTCTAAAGCTAATATGTTCAGAGAAATGTAACAAAAAAAAAATAGAGAATGAGGCTACTTTTACATCTCAATTCTTATACTTAGCCAACAAATACAGCTTGCCTCTTGTGACTCCAGCTGTGTGTCAGATGCTCTGAGAAAGGGATAAATAAGAATAAATGGACATAGCCACTCCTAGGAAGTTTATAATTTTGTTGGAGAAATAAGACCTTAAGAGAAAGACAGTGTTGATTTTTGTAGGCTAAGGTTACATGCAGTAAGAGTTCACAGAAGTTGTCTGGTAACTGGCATTTGTTAGCGGTGGTAATGTATGCACACCATCAAGCACCCTGATGAGGACAACTGGCTTTTTCTATTACAGTCTGGTGATAATGTACATATAAATGCATTGTGGTTTCAAATTTGTCCAGCTGCCGCATGGTTTCCCAGCGTTTTGTTTGAATCGGTATGTATTTAATGGTATCTGAAATATGACTGAAGTTTCTAGAGTTCAACATTTTAAATTTTCAACAGTGCTTATCCATGCAGGCCAGTAACATAGTGCTGTTCTTGGATTCTGATTCGTCACCAGATTGACAGAGCTAGGACAGAACAGCCATCCAGGAAGGAAGCCTCCCTCTCACCACCCTGCCCCTTCATTTTGGCAGACGTTTTTATGGGAAAAGACAGGTTGTCGGTGATAACATTCATGCTGTTACTGAATAGCATACACGATGTGCCTTTGAGCTTCTAAAAACCAGGCTGAAAAGAGATTAGGTCCTGTTGGGCAGTCCTAGCAGTGGCAGTGTATCCGGGAAAAGGAGGGTGCTGAGGTGCTTCTACTCAAGCTTGACCTGGGAATTAGAAGTAGCAGCACTAGCAGATTAAAAACAAAAACAAAAAAACAAGGTTAAAAAGAAGAGCGAACAATGTCTGGAATAGGCAAATCCTTATAGAAGAGGGAGAATTATATCCATTCAGCAAAGACCTCTCAGAGGTCCACTTTGAACTGACTTGAAGGAGAATGTTTAAAAGGGCAAGACGAGTAAGATTTGGACTTGATGAAATGAAAGTCAAGGCAAGATCAGGGTGTGCAAGATTTGTTAAATTGGGTGCTGAAGCGCTTTTGCATAACATCCAGGGAAGAGGTGAAAAGGAGGGGTGTGAGCTAAGTGTTAGATCACTGGGTGGGAGAGTGTCTCAGAGAGCGGATATTTTAAACTTCAGAAGTGAGGATTATTGAGAGATGCCTGAAGAACAGTTCTGGGAGGAGTATGGGAGTAATTAGCATGCCTGGAAACCTTTTTCTCCCGGATGTTGAGAACAGTTGGAGGAAGAGTAGCCAAGTGATTTGTGTCAGAGAAGTTTGCAGGGGGAAAGGTATTTTAGGGCAAATCTAGGTTTCCTTTTGGGTGAGGTGGTAAAAGAGATTGGAAAACGTAGGGGAAGAAAAGGAATTTTTTGCAGATGAAAGGTGGGATCCACAGGGTATTTGATGTTCTCCAAGTTTTCTCTTGTTCTGAAAGGTCTGTGCAGGTGCTGATGGGACATCAGGCGCCCTTAGAGCAGCAGCAGTGAGCTGGCTTCCATGAGCTCAGAAACAACACACCTTCCCTCCTCCTCAGGGTCTGCTGCTTCCTTGGCCTCTGCTTTTCTTCCCTGTTGAGATTATTTTCTTCCTCTTGTCATTTCCCCTCTCTTGAAACTCTTGGTTTGCTCATTAGCAAATGGCCATCTGTACAGCCTTGCTGTATTAGTTTTCTCTTTTCTATTGCTGCCATAACAGATTACCACAAATATAGCGGCTTAAACCACATACTTTATTATCTTACAGTTGTGTAGATCAGAAGTCCAACACTGGTTCTCTGGGCTGAAATCACAGTGTCAGCAGGGCTGGAAGCTCTAGAAGAGGAGCTGCTTCCTTTCCCGTAGGTTGTTGGCAGAATTCAGTTTCTTGCAGCTGTAAGACTTAAGGTCCCTGTTTCCTTGCTGGCTGTCAGCTAAGGACCACGCCCAGCTTCTAAAGGTCACTTGCATCCCTTGGTTTATGGCCACCTCCCTCCATCTTCAAAGCCAACAGTGGCAGGTTGAGTCCCTCTCACACTTCGAATCTCTTCTTCCACCTTTCTTCTGCCTTTCTCTTTTCCATTTATGGATTTGTGATTAGATGGGCCCCATCTGGATAATCCAAGATCTCACGGTCCTTAACTTCAATCACATGTGCAAAGTCCCTTTGCCTGTAGGATACATATTCACAGGTTCTGGGGATTAGAACGGGGACATCTTGCGGGGGGCGGGGCGGCATTATTCTCTGCCTGCCACATTTGGTAGGAAGTTAGGCAGATCCTCTCTTAGCAGCTGTGCTCCTAAGATACTTCTCACCTTATCCTCCCACTGCCTTGTTTTGCCCACTCGCTCTTCTTATCTGTGCTCTGCATGATATATCATTCCTCCTCTTCATCTTAGGGGCTGTGTGTGTGTTTGTGTCTGGAATGGCATTAATCCTGAACGTCAGTCTTCTTTTACCAGATATGTCTTGTCGTTCAAGACTCGCAACACTAAACGAGAAATTGACAGCTCTTGAACGGAGAATAGAGTACATTGAAGCAAGGGTGAGTATGACGGGCAAGGGCCTTCCTCATGAGGCAGGCATGGCTGTGCAAGAGAGAATGCACATTTCCACTCGTTGCTGAAAAAACCTGGTAGCAGAAACAGGCTTAGAGAAGTTAACTACCTTGCCTGAATTTAAACCAGCTTTCTGGGACTCTGGAGCTGTCATCTTTTCTACCACTCCCAACTACCTAGGATAGAAAATAAGATTTTTTTTTTAGACCCCTCTAATGCTTTTGAATTTATCTGATTGTCAATTTTCCTTTGACAGGTGACAAAAGGTGAGACCCTCACCTAGAACTGTGCCATGCTGCTGCTGGGAAGTTGCTTTCACAGAACGCAGACCCTCGTGGGAAAGGCCCCAGCAGCCTTCAGCTCCTTCCTCTCTCCTTAAAGAGCAACAGGGCTTATTCTTGTTTTTCTTTTTTTCAAAAATGTGGCCTTTGGGCTCTGCCATGTACACCCAGCATTGTGATGTGGCGTGTGGGGAGGAGTCCAGGGGAACTCTCAGAAACAACATTGTGGCGTGTGGGGAGGAGTCCAGGGGAACTCTCAGAAACAACATTAGGCATTTTACCTCTTCAGTGACACTTTGTAGCACTACTGTCAACATGTTTGAGGCGCTAAGAGCCAAAAGCTGGGCCTCTGTCAAGGTCCTCCCCACCTCTCTCTTTCTCTCTCTCTCAGCCTTTCCTTGCAGCTCTCATTGCCTCTGCATTGATTCTATAAACGGTCTTTGTCTCCTCCCCACCTTTGGCCGGGGGTCAGAAGCAGTCCTGGCTGAGGTGCCCTGGCGAGGTGGCTGCCAGAGAATGTTGTTGCTAACCCACCAGTTTCTTGTCCTTTTGGGGAGGTCAAGTCCAGGCCCCCACTTGGCTTGAAAAGGGACATTTTCAGAGTTTTCTTTCTCTCACTTGGGGTGTCTTTATCTCTCATATTTCCCTAATAAACTCCTCAACTTTATCTGACTGCTGTGATTGTGGTGGGGAGAGGAGCTAGAGGTGGGGCTCACATATTCCACAGAAATCTGATGTGTGGGATTCTTATTCTAACAGCAAACTTTCAGATGTAGCTGTTTGGTCAAACCCTAGGTGGCTTGCCAGCTGGAGCCCCCATATTTGGACTTTGCGCTAATTCATCCTGGGAATCGTTTGGTCATTCAGTGGACATTTACCAAGTACTTAGTATGTAGGCACTTTATGCTCCAATAAAATATACAGTGTTGAATCAGGCGTGATGCTTACAGTCTATTGAAATACCAGCATCTACACAATTTAACGGCAATCCAGGGCAGACAATTAGTTTTATAAGGTACAAGCTAAATGTCTACTTCTTTTTGAAAAGCAAATCATTTAAACAGAAGAGTCTAAAACTTTTCATTCTAGCATCAAAGCCTGCTATAAACTTGTGCCAACCCACTCCTAAAGGCTTAACCCCCATTTAGAATTTTCACTTTAGTCATGTAGAAGTCATTTCTCCCTATTCAAATCTTACTTGCCACTCAAGGTCTAGCTTAAGCTGAACCTCCTCCATAAAGTTTTCCTAACTTTACTTTTCATTCAGTACTGCCCTGTTCCTTTTCTCGGTCCCTCCCATCCTGCCATGCTAATACTGCACTTCAGCCCTGGGTTTGATCTTGTTCTCTGCCTTAGTGTCTGCATCGTACAGTATACATCAGTGCCTTTGCCTGTGTTGCTCAGCTGGGTACCTTGCAAAAGGCAGGTAGTCAGTAAATAGCAATTGAACTGACTGGGCAGAGCTCAAGCTGCTTTGCATTGTCACATCTGAGCTTAGATCCGTGCTTAGACCTTTGGAAGACCATTTTAAGTAGTACCTTAATTTAAAAATGTGGTATTACAATGGAGGCAATACTGACCTCCTTTACTTTGGTAAGTGCTGTTTTCAACATTATTGAGCTCATCTGAGGTGATTTAACAGTCGCTTGAATTCATTATTCATAATATCTTCCCTATCCTTTCTGAGATAAATAAGTACTTGTAAAGTTCAAGTTTTAGATTATCTGGTGCTCTGCAGTCAGTTTAACAGATACTTACTAAGTTCCTACTATGTGTGAGGACTATAACAAGATAGTAATAGAGGCAAAAGTGATGATAATCTATAGAAGCCGGAAAAACCCTTCCTTAGATGACGTGAAAATGATAAATTTTTTTATGGTCCTATAGACATTCTGTTAATTTGTTGATATCAAAGTAATATTTCTAAAAAAGTTAGTGCCCTAAATACCATGTTGCTAGTGGTAAGCTGCTGGTTGTAAGGAGAGCAACTGGCATGGGAACCAGTGAGCCTTACCTCCTCCAGTAGAGGTAACAACTCCTGCTTACCTGGCACTTTGAGGTGTCAGAGTGCTTTCCTGTGTAACTGTCAATACCCCCTTTATAAAATGACCCTCAGCTCGCTCACGGATATGTAACTAGTATTGTCTGTAACTTATTGAGTGTTAACCACATGCTAGATGTGCTAAGTGCTTTGTGTACTCTATTTCATTTAGTCCTCAAGCCCTAAGAAGTAGGCGTTCTTACCTCCATGCAGTTCTTTAGAGAGGCTGAAACTTGTCCAGAGTCATACAAAGTAAGCAAAGGTGCTGGACTTTGGACCTAGACCTGCCTGCCTCAGACTGCTCTAACCGTTCCACTCCTGAGTGTGGTATAACCACATCTAAAACTTCCTTTCTCATTCATACTTCAGTGCTATTAGATAATTTTTTTTTATATAAATTTATTTTATATATTTTATTTTTGGCAGTGTTAGGTCTTCGTTGCTGCACGCGGGCTTTCTCTAGTTGCGGCGAGCAAGGCCTACTCTTCGTTGTGGTGCGCAGGCTTCTCATTGCGGTGGCTTCTCTTGCTGTGGAGCACGGGCTCTAGGTGAGCAGGCTTCAGTAGTTGCAGCACGTGGGCTCAGTAGTTGTGGCTCTCAGGCGCAGGCTCAGTAGTTGTGGCACATGGGCTTAGTTGCTCCGCAGCATGTGGGATCTTCCGGGACCAGGGCTCGAACCCATGTCCCCTGCATTGGCAGGCGGATTCTTTTTTTTTTAAACATCTTTATTGGAGTATAATTGCTTTACAATGGTGTGTTAGTTTCTGCTTTATAACAAAGTGAATCAGCTATACATACACATATATCCCCATATCTCTTCCCTCTTGTGTCTCCCTCCCACCCTCCCTATCTCACCCCTCTAGGTGGTCACAAAGCACCAAGCTGATCTCCCTGTGCTATGCGGCTGCTTCCCACTGGCTGTGTTTTACGTTTGGTAGTGTATATGTGTCCATGCCACTTTCTCACTTCGTCCCAGCTTACCCTTCCCCCTCCCTGTGTCCTCAAGTCCATTCTCTAGTAGGTCTGCGTCTTTATTCCCATCTTGCCCCTAGGTTCTTCATGACTTTTTTTTTTTTTTAGATTCCATATATATGTGTTAGCATACGGTATTTGTTTTTCTCTTTCTGACTTACTTCACTCTGTATGACAGACTCTAGGTCCATCCACCTCACTACAAATAACTCAATTTCGTTTCTTTTTAAGGCTGAGTAATATTCCATTGTATATATGTGCCACATCTTCTTTATCCATTCATCTGTTGATAGACACTTAGGTTGCTTCCATGTCCTGGCTATTGTAAATAGAACTGCAGTGAACATTGTGGTACATGACTCTTTTTGAATTATGGTTTTCTCAGGGTATATGCCCAGTAGTGGGATTGCTGGCTCGTATGGTAGTTCTATTTTTAGTTTTTTAAGGAACCTCCATACTGTTCTCCATAGTGACTGTATCAATTTACATTCCCACCAACAGTGCAAGAGTGTTCCCTTTTCTCCACACCCTCTCCAGCATTTATTGTTTGTAGATTTTTTGATGATGGCCATTCTGACTGGTGTGAGGTGATACCTCATTGTAGTTTTGATTTGCGTTTCTCTCATGATTAGTGATGTTGAGCATCCTTTCATGTGTTTGTTGGCAATCTGTATATCTTCTTTGGAGAAATGTCTATTTAGGTCTTCTGCCCATTTTTGGATTGGGTTGTTTGTTTTTTTGATATTGAGCTGCATGAGCTGCTTGTAAATTTTGGAGATTAATCCTTTGTCATTTCTTCATTTGCAAATATTTTCTCCCATTCTGAGCGTTGTCTTTTCATCTTGTTTATGGTTTCCTTTGCTGTGCAAAAGCTTTTAAGCTTCATTAGGTCCCATTTGTTTATTTGTGTTTTTATTTCCATTTCTCTAGGAGGTGGGTCAAAAAGGATCTTGCTGTGATTTATGTCATAGAGTGTTCTGCCTATGTTTTCCTCTGAGAGTTTTATAGTGTCTGGCCTTACATTTAGGTCTTTAATCCATTTTGAGTTTATTTTTATGTATGGTATTAGGGAATGTTCTAATTTCATTCTTTTACATGTAGTTGTCCAGTTTTCCCAGCACCACTTACTGAAGAGGCTGTCTTTTCTCCATTGTATATTCTTGCCTCCTTTATCAAAGATAAGGTGACCATATGTGCATGGGTTTATCTCTGGGCTTTCTATCCTGTTCCATTGATCTATATTTCTGTTTTTGTGTCAGTACCATACTGTCTTGATTACTGTAGCTTTGTAGTATAGTCTGAAGTCAGGGAGCCTGATTCCTCCAGCTCCATTTTTCTTTCTCAAGATTGCTTTGGCTATTCGGGGTCTTTTGTGTTTCCATACAAATTGTGCAATTTTTTGTTCTAGTTCTGTGAAAAATGCCATTGGTAGTTTGATAGGGATTGCATTGAATCTGTAGATTGCTTTGGGTAGTAGAGTCATTTTCACAATGTTGATTCTTCCAATCCAAGAACATGGTATATATGTCTCCATCTATTTGTGTCATCTTTAATTTCTTTCATCAGTGTCTTATAATTTTCTGCATACATATCTTTTGTCTCCTTAGGTAGGTTGGCAGGCGGATTCTTAACCACTGCGCCACCAGGAAAGCCCCATTAGATAATTTTTAAGCTGTTACATACTCACATTAGTCTTACCTGCCTCTTCACCATCCTTCCTTTGGTAAAGAAGGCTTCAGGGGTTTTCCTGGCTGTGTCTGGCAAACACTGTTTGCATTGATGTCTGTGTTGTCAAGTTTCACTTCTTCCAGCTTCCTTTCTCTAAAGACTGAATTGTGTGTTGTATTTTCTGGAAGTCTTGCCTAAGGAATTTAATCAACTCTGGCACTTTCCCTAGCTGTCTCTGGGTTTCCCTCTTTTGAAAGACCTTATTTGGTCAGGCTCCAGAAACTGGGATTTTATTCTCAAGTTATACACGTCTTTGCACATAGGTCATTTCGGTCCATAAACAGTGTTATGCTAAACCACCGTTTATTTTGTCCCCAGTGTGTCACTTCAACTTATGTACTTAGAGTTCTGTTATACTAACATTTCACCCTCACCGATGATGATAAAGTTATACTTTACATTTTAATCTGTGTTTACTAAATCGTTCAGTTTTTAAAATTTAAACATCTGTTTTATCCTTTTATAATAAAATTAAGATGTTGCCAGGATAGCTGTTTTGATTTGAACCATAAGGAGACTAGGAGTTCAGAGAGGTTAAATACTATACCCAGCTTTTCTGAATCCAGATTGTTCTCAGTCACCTCACCATCATGAATAAAAATTGTCCTGGATAAAAGAACTATCAAAACTCAACAGTAAGAAAACAAGCTAATAAAGAAATGGACAAAAGATTTGAACTGATACTTCAAAAACAAAAGGATGGCAAACAAGCTCATGAAATGACGTTCAACATTGTTAGTCATTAGGAAATAAAAATTAAAACCTCATCAAGATACCACCATACGCAATCTATTAGAATGGCTAAAATTTTTCAAAAAGAACAAAATCCTGATAATAATAAGTGCAGGCAAGGATGTGGAGCGACTAGAACACTCATACATTGCTGGTAGGAATGCAAAATGATATGACTACTCTGGGAAGACAGTTTAGCAATTTCTCACGAAATTAAACATGCACTTACTGTATGTCTCAGCAATCTCATCCCTAGGTGAGTCTCACCTAAGAGAAGTGAAAACTTATGGACGCATACACACAAAACCTGTATGCAGATGCTTATAGGAGTTTTATTCATGATTGCTCAATGTCGCTTAACTGGTGAGTGCATAGTGGTATACCACTTGGTGATGGAAAGAAATAAACTTGATACATTCTACAACATGGATGAATCTCAAATGCACCATGCTAAGTGAAAAGCCAGACTCAAAACGCTACATGCTGTGTGATCCCATTATATGACATTATAGAAAAGGCAGAACTATAGGCACGGAGGACTGATGGGTCAGTGGTTGCCAAGACTTAAGCCTGGGGGTAGGGTTTCATCACATTCTCTTTGGGGGGTGGGAGAGGGTGGATTGTTCTGTATTTTGATTGTCGTGATGGTTACATGACTATGCATTTTGTCAAAACACACCTCTATCCACCAAAAAGAGTGAACTCTGGAAATTTAAAATAAATTTAGAAAAAAAAAAAATAGCCTGGTTAGATACACATCTAACTCATGGTAGTTATTGCCTTTGAGGAGGAAGGAGGGAAATGGGACCAGGGTGGAAGTCAAAAGGTATTTTAGCCTCATCATTTATGTTGTCTTAACTTTAAAAAGTAAATAAATGACAATGTGTTGTTTATTTTATATGGTAAGATTGTCAGTGTTTGCTTTATTATTGTACATCTTTGTATTTTTTGATTGGTCAAAGTATAAACAAGGCGAAATATATCCTAAAAGAAAACTTTTTTTAAAAAATTTATTTATTTATCGGCTGCATTGCGTCTTCGTTACTGCGCACGGGCTTTCTCTAGTTGTGGCGAGCATGGGCTACTCTTCGTTGTGGTGCACGTGCTTCTCATTGTGGTGTCTTCTCTTGTTGCGGAGTATGGGCTCTAGGCACGCAGGCTTCAGTAGTTGTGGCTCGCGGGCTCTAGAGCGCAGGCTCCATAGTTGTGGTGCACAGGCTTAGTTGCTCCGCGGCATGTGGGATCTTCCCAGACCAGGGATGGAACCCCTGTCCCCTGCATTGGCAGGTGGATTCTTAACCACTGCGCCACCAGGGAAGACCCCTAAAAGAAAATTTTGAAAAGGCAGCAAAGTAGAAGCGAAAAAAAAATCACCAGTTGTTTTAAAACACTTGGGTACATTTTCTTCTTTTTCTCTCTAGTTGTTTGGTTTTCAATAGTGGAAAATGTACTCGAAGAACAATATAGCCTGTAGCTTTACTTTTACTTAGAGTACCCTAAATATGTTTTCCTTCCTCTTAAATGATCTTTGTAAACATTTGCAGTGATACAATGTCACTGTTAAGGCCTGCGGTTATCTCAGCAACTGGTTTCATTTTAGGGATGTAGACATTTCTGTCATATTAAACTGGTATGTTTCACCTCACTATCCTGGGAGTAAGGGTATGTTTGCATGAATCCTGAGAATTATGATGGCTCTGAGCCATTGGGATTTGATTAACAGAAAGTCCTGTCTTTCTCAGGTTTCCCTCCACAAATGTTTCCACATTAATGTTCGATAAACCTGGCGGTCTGTGTCACTGCTGGTCACTTAATCCTGCTGGAGGCCATTAGGATGTGCCATCTCTTTGTATAATGTGCTGTCAAGGACAGCCCAGAGGAGAATTACCTAGGTTCAGGGTGTTAGTTCCTTTGTAGATTTGTCAGACTCCTTAGATTCACTCATACCATCATTTTCTCAAAGGCACCAGATGATGAGCCTCTCTAATCCAGCACTCTCCTCTGACCACCCCCCTTATACCCTTATAACCCCTTCAGTTTCCTTAGCTGTAAAGTGGAGATAATGACATGGCTTTCATGAATGTGGAATGCTTAGTAGAGTGCCTTGCATTTGATAGATTTATTCTTTCTCCTTGAAGTTCATCTTTGACTAAAATGAAACCCTCTGAACTCTATTTCTGAGCTTCTCCAAGTAGAGTCTGTTTCAGGTCACTGAAATTTAATTACAGGGACTCATGTACCATCTTTCTTCAGGTTTACCTAGCACCATGTGTCTCTCCTTTGTTGCACTAGTGGTAACTGCAACTTTGTTTTTATTTGTGTGATGATTATGGGACCCTCATTGAAGTGCTGTGGAGGCATGACTTATCTGCAGTATTCTCAACACTTAGCACAGCACCTGGCACCTAGTAGGCCCTCAGATATTCTCAGAATGAAGGAAGAAATGAGTGTTTAAACTTTGTAGTTTTAATCTTTCATATATAAACATCTCATTTCTCAAGTTTTTACCATAGCGCTTTGCACATAATAGGTCTGGTTATTTTTTCCTCTTCATGGCTCTTAAGAATTGATTTAGGTCTATTATATCTCAATAAAAGCTGGGGGAGGATTGATTTAGTTGTTTTCATTATAAAGGTAATAAAACTATATTCTAGAAAATGGGGTTGGCTGAGGCAATAATGACATTTTACCTAAATGTCATCACACTATGCATATAATTTGATAGCTCTTTCCCCCTTTTATTTCATTTTCCCTCAGTAAGTTTTCCCTATTTTTAATGGTGTTGCCATTCTCCAATGTAGTTTGTGGAGAAGAGTTTGCTTTCATGTCAGGCAACCAAAGAAACTGAAAAAGAGGTTGCTCAGATGGGTGAAAATCATAAACCTAAACCCCTTTACTTGTGGATTTGACTGAGAACAACTGTCCAGGAGTGCAGCCAAAAACAAAAACAGAAAAGCCTATTTGCTCCCTTCTCCCTGCTATTTCTTTTAAATGTTAGGGCCATAGTGCTGGTCTGTGGGCATAAGCATGTATGCCTTCTTGGCCTGGGCCACCAGGTGAGTTTTCAGTAAGTGGTAGGACTGTAGGAGTCCTGGGCTTGGAGGCCGTGAGTTTAGTCAATGAGAAGCAAACTGGATAGGGGAATCAGTGCCTGCTGCGGGGTCTGCCTCGTCTCCCGATGGGCATGACGCCTGATCTGACACCCAGGCTAGATATTTGTATGATGGGAGTTGGGAAGGGAGAACTCTTAGACTTTATTCAAAGTTCATCTAAGACGTTAATCCCTCCTGGGGTTAATGAAGATTTACCTGATTCTTTTCAGATCAGCTAGTCACCTTCCACTTGCTCTTTTACTGGTATAACCAATAATAAAACTACATGTCCTACGTCAACCACAATAAAAAGAACAAAACAGTCTACATGTCCCGTGCTTTCCCAGTAGCCCAGTAGCATTTTGAGGGTAGAGACAGTGTTTTTAACTAATCTTTATAAATAGTAACTGCTGCTATTTGCAGAGTGCTTGCTATGTGCTAGGCACTGAACACTTTTCCATTTAACCCACACTCCTATGACATAGGTACTTCTTAAAAATGCCAGTTTCAAAGATGAGCAATTAAAGGCTCAGAGACATCTCATATCTGAAGCTAAACCTGGAATGAAAACCCAGGTGGGTGTGAATTTCAGAGGGCACACAGACTGAATTGTGAAAGTTTATTCCCTCTTCAGTTTCCTTTAATCTTTCTGATTATGTCCAGGGGGAAGGAAGTTGGTTTGACAACTAACACTCCGTATCTAACATTTAACACTTGGCTGACTTTTGAACCAACAGAACGCAGGCTCAGAGCCTTTACAGAGAATGAAGTTTAGTAACTGTTGTTTTGTTTTCTTTAACTTAGTTCCACTGTATTCTTCTATGGCAAATGATAAAGAATTTCCATTGATGGTAGTGATATAAAATTTCTTCTCAAATGTGTTTAGTTGCTTGCGTATGCATAGAATAACTTTGAAAGGAAGGACAAAAAAACATGATACCTGTTGCCTCCAGGGACTCTTTCTAGGTGGCTGGGGGGACTGGGAAAATTTCACTTTATCCTGCTTTTCTGTACAAAACTCAAATTTTGTGACCCAAAATGGAGACAAAACAACCTAGATCAATGAGAAAATTAGTAAATAAATAATAGCGCAGAAGGTAGGGGGAATATGGCAAAAACCATGAAGGGCTTAAGACAATGAATGAAACTAAAGAAACGCTGTGTCAGAAACGTACGAAAGGTACGACAATCCAATTTCCAGGGGGAACCCTGGGACAGGACGACCTATCGCCACCGCCCGCTTCCGTGAGAGCGGGACCCTCACTCGTCAGGGGATCCATCTGCGCATGCGCACGGCCTCAAGCCGGCCATCTTCCAGGCTGTAATCCATCCTCCGCCGATAGCGCGCGAAAACTGCACGCACGCCTGCCGGGGACGCGCACGTACGCCCCGCCCCGCCCCGCCCCGCGCAGCCAGCGAATCCCGAAGCGGCGAGGCCCGGGTAGTTTTGGCTTCGGGAGGTAATTCCCCGGAGGGCGGGGAACGCGGAAGAGGCAGAGGCGGGCGCGGAGGAGGCGGGCGCGGAGGAGGCGGGCGCGGAGGAGGCGGGCGCGGAGGAGGCGGGCGCGGAGGAGTCCGGCCCGGAAGAGTCCCACCCGGAGCAGCCCGGCTCCCAGCAGGAGATGGAGGCTGGGCGGCCGCGGCCGATGCTGCGCTCAGTGAACACTCGCGAGCCGTCCCAGGTCATCTTCTGCAACCGCAGCCCGCGCGTGGTGCTGCCCGTGTGGCTCAACTTCGACGGCGAGCCGCAGCCCTACCCGACGCTGCCCCCCGGCACGGGGCGCCGCATCCATAGCTACCGAGGTAGGCGGGCCGGGGTCGCCCAGTCGCGCCCGGCCGCGCTGCCCCCTTGTCCTGGCCGCAACGAGCCCTGTGCTGAGCTGTGCCCAGCGCGCTGCCCAGCGCTCTAGGCCTGATAACGATAACGGTGGCTCGATCTCACCGAATTCCTGCCCCATCCGGGGAGGCAGGTGCTGTTGTCATTATTATTCCCATTTTACACTCGAGGAACTGACGCCCTAGAGAGGTTGTGACAGATCCAAGTAGACGCAGCTAGTGACAGAGCATTCTTCTTTTAAGAGTGCATAATTTGCATTTGATGATCGACCCCACGTGTATTCCGTCCCTCACGCCCATTTGTTCAGTCCGTGAATGGGAGAATCCCACATTCCCTGATGTGCCCAGTGGGCCACGTCCGCGTAGGGTCCCTGTCTTCATGGAGATCGCGGTCCAGTGGGGGAGACGAGACAAATGCATAAGTAGTTAAGAACAAGCCAGTGTCATAATTGCTACCATAGGAACGGAGCACAGCAGGGCACCTGCTCAGTGAAAGGGAGGGGTGTGTGCTTTGAGTTGGAACTTCCCAGAGAAGAAAGGGAATCCTGCAGGATGAATGGGATCTTACTAACCCAAGACAGGAGTGGAGAGCTGTAGGCAGAGTGAACAGCATGGGCTAACACCTGGAGCCTGGGAAAGGGGAGAGGGTATGGAATGGTGGGAGAGGAAGTCTGAAAGGTGATCTTACCCCTAGGGAAATGGGGGCCATTGAAAGTTTTTAAGCAGGGAAATGACATTGCCTGATTTAATACTGAAAAGCTTACCCAGGTTGCAAAGTGGTTTGGAGGGGGTAGAGTACTGGTAGCAGTTAGGAAACTGTTGTAATAACCCAGGTTGGAGCTGTCTAGGCCTTACTGCATAAAGTGGCAGTAATCTTCCCTTGGTTTTCAAGAAGAGAAGTTAATGCTTGCTAAATTTTCACTACCTTCCTCGGAGGATCCTAATGGATCTTTTTTCCTTGAGGGTGGCATACTCAATAATGCTCTTCAAACTTTTACACCGAAGTTCTGCTAATATTAAATGAGGAAGAACACAATTCTTCCAGGCATTTACATTTCTGTAGTCTCCTATTTTATCTAGGAAATTGTGTGAATTTTGTATTCTTCTCCAAAATGTATCTGTGCCTGATTTAATATAAACATTAAAAAAAAAATTACCACGTGAATGTACTTAATGTTATCGATACTAAACTGTACACTTAAAAATGGTTAATAGTCAATTTTATGTTATATATATATTACTACAAGAAAAAAAAATTACTTCCTACTTTACATTTCTTAAATTTTCCCACCAAATCTTCAAGTAAATTTATGCCCTAGGAACACATGCTGTTTTTTATTCTGAGGCAACCTCCTCCCTCCTTAAACAGAATCTTAGCCCTGGGATTTTGTCTCCTTCCAAGTGCCCCTCTCTCTCTCTCTCTCTTTTTTTTTTTTTTTTTTTTTGCATAAAATGTGTTTAAATTATACCTTAAATTCAGGTATAATTTACATAGAGTAAAATACAAATATCTTAGGGTTTGATGGGTTTTGACAACACCTAGATCAAGTTACAGATTAGAATATTTTCGTCACCCCAGAAAGTTCTCTCCTACCCCTTTTCACTCTTCTGATTTTTCACACCATTGACTAATTTTATCTCTTTCTACAGAATGTACCCTTTTCTGTCTGGCTTTTTTCTTTCAACGTGATGTTTTTGTATCTTCTTGTTTTTGAGAAGCACAGTTCTGAGGAGTTGGTGACCTTTTCTCTCCTTTTAGTTTGCAGCCTTTGGTGTGATTTGCAATTCCCATACTTTGCTTTTGTACCAAGATAGCAAAAAGGGCCTGGGTTTTGGAGCCTCGCTCGAATACTTGCCCTTCTCCTTACTGTCCCTGTTGCCTTGAGCAAGTCACTTGGCATTTTCAGACCTTTTTTTCTCATCTTTACCTGGATCTTTTGTGAGGACTAAATAAAATAACATTATTGGAATGGCTTTGTATGGTATTTAAGCAGAATGAGAGACAGCTATTTTCAGTGTCAGAGTGAAGAGATGAAGGAAATAGGTGTGCGGCTCCTTAACCTTTGCTTGTCTTAACAGGTCATCTTTGGCTCTTCCGAGATGCTGGGACATCTGATGGGCTTCTAGTTAACCAGACTGAGCTGTTTGTGCCGTCTCTCAATGTTGATGGACAGCCTATTTTTGCAAACATCACACTGCCAGGTACTGATGTTCCCTCTTACTTTTTAAAAAGATAGGCTGCTGTACTAAGTAGAGGATAGGCCACTCGAAGGAGCCCAGTTATTAGTGATTTCTGCCTGATGCTGGGCAAGGTATCCAGCCTTTCTGTGTCCCATTCTCCACCATGAATAAAGTGGAAGTAATTTACTTGTATGCTGTATGTTGAACGAAGATGTCGTGCTATCTCAGAAGCTCTTCGGGCTGGTCAAGGGTGGGCTAAATTAAAATACTTGATTGTAGAATTATGAATGCGTTTTGTTTCGCTGGCCCTGGAGCAGAATGATGCCCCGGAGTCTCAGGAGAAAAAAAAGGTGTAGAGAATGAGATATCATGACTTATTTATTGACTTCTAGTGTTGTATCTTTCGATGTAATTGAACCCAGTCAAGGTCACTGTGTCAATCAGGGGTTTTAAGAAGAATCACCAAATTGAACATTAGCTTCATAGCTTACCACTTGTTTAAAACTCAAGTGATTTTATTAGGTTGAACCCTTAGAAACTGATGATCTGTTGGGTTAAAAAAAAACCCAAATACCTGCAGCTTCAAACGAGTATGTGTATGTAGGGTTCAAACTAGTATGTGTATTTAGATCCTGCTTTAAGGCAGGTATACAGTGGGTATACAGAAGTGCTTTAAGGCAGGTATACAGTGGGTATACAGAAGTGCTTTAAGGCAGGTATACAGTGGGTATACAGAAGTGAGCACTGGTAAGTTAAATGTCGGAAATTCTGCCTTAAAGGAGACCTTTAAAGAGTAAGTTCCCCAGTAAGTTTAAAATAAGATTTGAGTTCCCCCAAAATCCAGTTACACACTTCTTTGGTTATCTATTGCTGTGTGACAGCTACCCCCAACCTAACAACAACCGTTTTATCTGTTTATAATTCTGCAGCCGGGGCAGGCAGCTGGGGCAGAGCTCAGCTCAGTGGTTATTCTGCTCACTGGTGATCACTGCCTTCTGCTGGCAGGTTGGCTGGGGCCTGGGCCTCTCTCCCGTGTCATCTCAGGGCCTGGCCCTCTTTGTATGGTCTCTCCTGCTGGGTAGCTCAGGGCTCCTGAGAGTGTAAAAGCGAACGTTGCCAGGGCTTCTTAAGGCTGAGACCCAGAATCGCCACAGCGTCACTGTGCCCACATTCAGTTAGCTAAAGCACATCCCAGGCCCAGCCCACTCTCGAGGAAAGTTCCTACACAAGGTCATGAATAGTGTGAGTTGTCTGTTGCGGCCATCACATTACACTCCGCCACAACCCATGTACTCACTTTTTTTGTCCAAAGCGAGGTCCAGCTGTTGCAAATGTAATTGCCACGGTTGGCAAAGCCTCTCACTCAGCCCCTGTCCTCAGGCCTGAGTCTGCTGCTGAGAGTCGGTTTTCTGCCCTTACAGTGTACACCCTGAAAGAGCGGTGCCTCCAGGTTGTGCGAAGCCTAGTCAAGCCTGAGGATTACAGGAGACTGGACATCGCGAGATCCCTCTACGAAGATTTGGAAGACCACCCAAATGTGTGGAAGGACCTGGAGCGGTTGACCCAGGAGCATATTGAAAATCAGCGGATGGCAGAGGAGACTGAAGATTTTAATTGAAATTTACACTCCTGGGTCTCGGCTTTTGACAGTCCTGACAAGTCTTGATCTAGATCTAGGACTGGTCATTTTTTCTCGGCTTCAAAGTGTCTCATTCTTGGAGTCAAAAAGCTCCATTGCTTAAAAGAAAGTTAACTGACCTCACTGCTGGGCACTGTGATGTTTAAGGGCAAATATCACAAAAGGTAATTTAATGCCTGTCCCTTCTAGAAGTATTTATCAAGGGAAAGTAGTTGCATTTTTGCCTCCTAGTGAGTCAGGAAAGTTTCTGTGTAAGGACTTTTGTGTAAGTAATTCAGTGAGAATTGTAGCTTATTCTTGAGTTGTAGGAAAGCAGTGGCGTCTGCTTTTCATTCCTGTATTTTGGTTGGTGATGTGCCCGCGTCCCGCACTGAGAGACCAAGGTGTCCTTGGGGCAGGGGCATAGCCGTCGGCTCTTTGAGACTCCAGTGGCTCGCACGTTATGAGCCTTCCCTCAGTGTTTGTTGAATGAACAAACCAGTGGCTACTTTGGTAGTGTTAGAGGTTTTCACCCTTTTTTTTGAGGGCGGGTGGTATTGGGGACCTTAAAGTATATACAGTAAACAAATGTTTTAAAGGGCATCAATTTTATAGAAAGCAGTTTTTATAATTTTTCTAAATTGTGGCTTTTCTCTGCCCACTGTTGTCGCAGGACTGTTTTATTTCTGTTTCTAAGCCAGGATTAGCTTTCTACAGTTCTTATTGATGATAGCTTTTTTGAAACTTGCTATCTGCACAGAAGATAGGAGAAAATAGCCGTCCCCTTGTTTAATCATAGTATTAAAGAGCTACTCCTGTACTATAAATAGGTTTTTGCCAAATGTGGGTACTTCTGTTCGTTTTTGTAAATCCATGACATTTTTGTTCGATTCAGCAGTTTTTCATCAGGCAGGATCTGGCGACACTTTGCACCTGGCTGGAGGAGAGGACAAAGCCATCCAGCCTCTCGGAAGTTACTTGCTAACACACCGTGGATTCAGAGGGTAGCCTGGAATGTTTTCTAATTTTATACATGTACAGATCCTTTCCTATAGGCTGGACTTAAATTCATTAACTCAAATTCAATACTTCTATCAGGCCTCCTTTTTTGGTAGCTAATCGTTAAAAAAAACAAAAAACAAAAAAACTCCCCAGTAGAGAAAGTGTTGGAAGAGACAGAAAAGTAAAGGAAGAGAAAAGATCCAATTAGGTATACTACTTAAATACAACCACTAACTTAACATTTTGAACTTTTAGCCTTTTTTTGGCTTGGTTTTACGTAGTTGAGATCATACTGAATATAAAGTTTTGTATTCTACTTTCTCATCTAACTTTATAACTTAAATATTTTTCCATGGTATTATAAGCTCTTCATAGACATGAGTGCAGCCTTCCTTTTATAAATAATGTTGGCATATTTCTTGGCATCTTTATTAGTTCCTTTGAGCACAGTTCCTGTGCTCTGATATCAGAGTGAAGTGAATGAATCAGACGCCGTACAGTTTTCCCACCTAATCTTATTCTCCTCTTTCAACATTCAGCAAATAAGTGGGCCTTTTTTTTTTCTTTAGCCTGTTGTGGTACTCATTCAGTGACACACCTATAATTTTTTATCTAATTTTTTTGTCGAATTGTTGGGTAGGGAAGAAGAAATGCTGGTATAGAAGGCAGCCATATGATCTCGAAAGTGGGATAGGATGGGAGATTTAAGGAAGCCTGCTGGTGCTCGATTAGTTCAGTGTTGGTTTTATTATTTTTTAAACCTGTCTTTGTGTCAAAATGAGATTTCATGTTCCTGTCAAAACTTGCAATTTGAGTACTGTGTTTTTTGTGTTGTCCAAGGAAGATTGAAAACCTATAGCATGTATGTACTCATTTGAAATTTTATGAATGTATTAAATGTGTTACTTTTAAGAGACTGTGATCTTATCTATTTTGAGTTTAAAAAAAAAAGCTTTTTTGGATACATTAAATGGTGCTAAGTAAAGGAAATAGGTAAGGTGTGGTGGTGTCATTTGCCAGGCTCTTCTCTCTTGGAGAGGTGTGAAGGCCATGCTTGCTTAAAGGCTTAAGGGGGGCGGGGCGGGGGGGTGAGGTGGTTGGACAAAGGCAAGAAACCTGCTTTCATTCTTAGTCCCTTCTCTTTCCAGCACTGGATTTTGTTTTAAACTTTGTTTCTTTTAGCTTTATTTTTCTTGTAAAAATGAAATATCACTGTAAAAAACTTAAGCTCTACAGAAAAGTATGAAGAAGAAAAGCATTCAAATTTGGAGCACAGGTGGTTTTTTTTTTTTTTTTTTCATGAAAATAGAACCAACCGTAACAGACACCTCATACAGGTGGCAACTAAATATATGAAAAGATGCTCCACATTATATATCATCAGGGAACTGCAAATTAAAACAACAGTGAGATACTACTACACACCTATTAGAATGGCCAAAAAAAAAAGAATGGCCAAAATCCAGAACACTGACAATACCAAATGCCAGTGAGGATGTGGAGCAACGGGAACTCTCATTCATTGCTGGTGGGAATGCAAAATGGTGCAGCCACTTTGGAAGACAGTTTGGTGGTTTCTTAGAAAACGTATTCTTATTGTACAATCCAGTAATTGTGCTCCTTAGTATTTACTCAAAGGAGTTGAAAACTTATGTCCAAAAACTTGCACATGGATGTTTACAGCAGCTTTGTTCATAATTGCCAAAACTTGGAAGCAACCAAGATGTCCTTCAGTAGTTGAATGAACACATAAACTGTGATATAATGGAATAACTGTAATACAATGGAATATTATTCAGCACTAAGATGAAGTGAGCTGTTAACCGTGAAAAGACATGGAGGAAATTTAAATGCATATTACTAAGTGAAAGTAGACAGCCTGCCAACGCAGGGGACACAGGTTCGAGCCTTGGTCCAGGAAGATCCCAATGCCACGGAGCAGCTAAGCCCATGCGCCACAACTACTGAGCCTGCAATCTAGAGCCCACGAGCCGCAACTCCTGAGTCCACATGCTACAGTTACTGAAGCCCGTGTACCTAGAGCCCGTGCTCCGCAATGAAGAGAAGCCACTGCAATGAGAAGCCCACGCACCGCAACAAAGAGTAGCCCCTGCTAACCGCAACTAGAGAAAGCCCGTGCACAGCAACGAAGACCCAACGCAGCCAAAAATACATAAATACATAAATAAATAAAAAATTTTAAAAATACTGTCTTTGTTAAAAATAAATAAATGATAAATAAAAAAGGGTTGGGGGAGAGGGAGGGATGAATAGGTAGAGCACAGAGAATTTTTTAGAGCAGTGAATCTATTCTGTCTGATGTTATAATAGTGGATATATATCATTATAAATTTGTCCAAACCCACAGAATGTACACCACCAAGAGTGAACCCTAAGGTAAACTGTAGACTTGGGGTGATAATGATGTATCAATGTAGGTCCATCAATTGTAACAAATGTACCACCCTGGCAGGGGCAGGTGTTAATAATGGAAGGGAGACTTTGTGGGGGGGCAGGAGGTATATAGGAAATCCTGTACCTTCCTCTCAATTATGCTGTGAACATAAAACTGCTCTAGAAAATAGTCTATTAAAAAAAAAGTGGTTAATATCTCACCAGGACTTATATTGAGAATGTGATAAAAAAAACAACAGGGCACTCAGCTCACTAAGGACATGAAATAGATACCAGCGTTTTGCATTCTTGAAATAGGAACACCAGTGAACTTTTCAGACACTTTCATGCTGGGTTTCTGTATCCCGTTCTTAGCACCTCAGCCCTACTCTATGCTAGTCACTGGGCTGCCTGATACCCTTTCACCGTTTCCCCATTCTGTCAGCACACCTAAGCTCCCTGCCCCAACAGAACATTTTCCTGGGGACTTTCCCCCATCACCACACATACACAGTAATCCATTGGCAGATCACAGAAGAATGAAATATACTTGTGGTGATAACCAAAAGGGGCAATATTACCGGATAGGTAAATGAGAGAGAAACCCACAAAACTAGTTTCAGAATTTGGAACATGAAACCTCAGGAGAGTACGAGTTGGCTTAACATACACTGAATAGCAATATGCTCTCTCCATATTCAGGTAGAAAACACAGAAGATTGTTTTGTTCCACTTGGGAGAAGTTGAGTCCTTGAGGACCGGGCTGGCCCTGCAAATGTTTCTGAAAAACCCAGAGGAAATCATAGCGAACCATTTTATCCTCAGATAAATTGAAGGAGAGTTAATTGGGCAAAGGATAGCCTAGCTGCAGTTTGCTAGGGAGGACATGACATTCTTCACCTGGAGGAGGGTGATCAGATACCCCGGTCCAATGCGGGAATACTGAGAACTCATGCTGCAGTTATCCAGTGCTCAGAAGCGTCAGGTGGGAACTAAAGGGGAGGGTTATTCTAGCAGGTCTGGATTACCCTGTCCTGTAGCAACCGCAGAGAGTGGGGGGAATTTGGAGGGGGGTCTGGTGTGTCCTCGGGGTAGCAGTTTTCCAACTATTGATTTATGGTTTTCCTTGATAGACTTTAGGACTGCCCTACCCTTCCTGTAGATGAGAAAGCAGACCCCTCTGGAACGGACCCTAATACTGGAAATAAATGTACATTAATAGGAAGTTGGCCAAATAAAGTATGGTGCTCCTAAATAAACTATTAAAAAGGAAAAGGTAGATGCTTATTTAAGGACATGAAAAACTATTTATTATTAAATATTATTATTTACAGAAAATGAAATGTTTTAAAATTTTTTATATTAAAAATTAATTTTATAGAGGTCTAAAAATATGTGAAAGTATATACAGCAAAGTATTAATAACGGTGGCCCATCCAGGATGAAATTATGGGAAGGTGTTCATTCTCTTTCTCTGTCTCTCTCTCTCTGAGATAATTGAGATAATGGAATAGATATAGATATAGATATAGATATAGATATATCTTTGCCCCAGTTCCTGGCACAGAGCTCCTAGAACTCTTTTAAATTCCTAAGTGATAAGATCACTAGGAGCATCTTTTGTTCTAACGAGAGGACTCTGGGTGGGCTCCTGGATGACTCCGGGATGGGGTCTGGTCAGCAGAAAAGCCAAGCCATCATTAGAAGCTTGGAATTTTCAGCCCGCCTCACCCTTCTCTAGAGAGGGGAGAGGGGCTGAAAATGAGGTTAATAATTGATCATGCCTACTTGTGGGAGCTTCCATAAACTCCCAAAGTAGGGGGTTCAGAGATCTTCCAGGGGGACAAACACACCCACACTGGAAAGGTGATGCACCCCAACTCCACTGGGACCGAAGCTCCTGTGCCCAGGACCCTCGAAGATCTCACCCTATATTTCTCTTTATCTGGGTGTTCATCTGTATCCTTTGTCATATCCTTTAATAAACTGGTAAGTGTGTTTCCATGAGTTCTGTGAGCCACTTTAGCAACCTAATTGAACTTGAGGAGGGGTCCTGGGAACCTCTGATTTGTAGCCAAGTTGGACGGAAGTTATGGGTAACCCGGGGACCTACTACTTGGGACTGGCATCTGAAGGGGGGTTGGGGGCAGTCTTGCGGAACTGAGCCCTTAACCTGTGGGATCTGACACTATCTCCAGGTAGATAGTGTTAGAATTAAGTTTAATTGTAGGACACCCAGCTGGTGTCACAGAGAATTGCTTGTTGTGGGGAAACTACCCCCTCTCCTCCATTTGGTGACCAGAAGTGTCAGAAGTGACGTGTTGTGTGTAATAGTGTCACCGAATGAAACTTGGGTCTGCTTGACCCGTGCAGTAAAGCCAATCTACTGATGCCCGCTTGTGGTGAAGGCGAGTGCAGCGTTTATTGCAGGGCGCCAAGCAAGGAGTCCAGGTGGCTAGTGCTCAAAAAACCTGAACTCCCCGAAGGCTTTTGGGAAAAGGTTTTTAAAGACAGTGTGAGGCAGGGGGTGTTGTGGGGTGTGTGGTCAGCTAGTGGACACTCTTCTGATTGGTTGGGGATGAGATAATTGGGAGTCAACAACATCAACCTTCTGGTCCCAACTGGTCTGGGGTCTACGTGCTTGTGGGCAGCGTAAGGTTAACTTCTTCCACCCGGTGGGGGTTTTAGTATCTGCAAAACAGTTCAAAGAATTTGGCTCAGAATATTACCTATAGCCCTTGAGGAGGAGCTAAAAGTCCTCAACTTTGTTTAATGGCTAAACTGTTATTGTTTTGTCATGCTTGACTGTTTCCCTTTCTTTCTGCATTTTCTCACGTTGCTGATTAAATTCACTCTTTGGAACTCGAGGAAGGCCTAGGGGGCTAAAGGTTTTCTACAGACAAAAGACAGGCAGAGGACGCTGGGGGTGGCAGGGGTGCGGGGTGTCTGTTCTGGGAAGGCCCCATAGGGTCCTGCTGCGTTACAAAGGTAAGGAGAAACACAGAAGGGGGAACTGGCTTTCCCCCTCTACAGGAGGAAGAAAAGCTAGGACTGGGTTTTTTTCTTTTTTTGATGTGCACCATCCTTCGAGTCTCTACTGAATTTGCCACAATGCTGCCTCTGCTCTATGTCTTGGTTTTTTGGCCACGAGGCATGCGGGATCTCAGCTCCCCGACCAGGGATCGAACCCACACCCCCTGCTTTGGAAGGCCAAGTCCCAACCACTGGACCGCCAGGGAAGTCCCTGGGTTTTTTCTTAATTCACTCCTTTTTTCAGACAGTGATCATGTACTATCAGAAAAACCAATAAAGTTATTTTTATTAGAAAAGAAAAAATATGTGCAAAGTACACAGAAAAGCCTTACTGTGGTTATTTCCTTTTCATCAGCCTTCCTTCGTGCCCATCTTCCTGATGTCACATGGGTCCTCAACTCTGCTGGCACATAAGTAGAACTACCCGGGAAGCTTTTTGAAATGCTACCGCCTGAATCCCAGCCCAGAACAATCATGCCTGGATCTCTGGATGGAGGTAGGGCTGGGCCTGTAGAGTCTTTTTAAAGCTCCCAGATGATTGATTCTAAGGTGTAGCAGGGATTGCAAACCTCTGATTGTAATTTCAAGGGAATTAAACATGAATAGGTCAAAATGGCACACTATATCACTAATTACATTCGGCCTCAATAACTGTTTCTAACTGATCCTGGTGTGGAGGCTGTTGGTCATGGAAAAGTGAATTAGGAGAAGATGTGTGCAGGATCACAGGAAATTTTTCAGGGTGAGGTGATATAATAGGGCACAAAGAGCCCTCCCTTTGGAATCAGACTTGGGTTGAATCTTGTCACTTGGCCAGTTTAGCTTGGACAAGTTGCAATTGACGTGAGCCTCAGTTTCCCCATCTGTAGAATGGGAATGATAAACCTACCCTGTAGGGTCATTGTGGGGATCCCAGATAATATGTGTTAAATGCCTGGTACTCGATAGGTGAGTGGCAACTCTGTTAATTAGTGATAGCAAAGACCTTACTTTGAAGAACATATTCTAAAGAATGGGGACAAAGACGTGTGCCTAAGATGGCCTGCTTAGGCCCAGAACTACTCAATCGTCTTTGCAGGAAAGAATCCTAGGACTCAGGTTGAAAGCCCTGGAGCTGGGCAAGAAGGAACCCTGCAACCAGGGGCCGGAGGAGGCAGCAGAGAGAGAGGGGCTGCCTGGCCTGCCTGTCTCCTGGACGGGCCAAGGCTGTTGCGAACCTTCTGTGGTTATAAAGCCTCACCAAGGGGAAGAGGCCCCCTGGCCCTAGGGGAAAAGCACTACAAGGGACAGCGGCTCTGTGCTTGCAGCAGAGGGGGAAAGCAGGCCGGGACTCTGCAAATAGAGGAGAGAAAAAGGAGGACCCTTATCCTCCTTTGCCCCTTGCACCTGGGATGTAGGTGTTTTTTCCACTCGGCCTCCGTCAGACCATTCCTGGAGCTCTTCTACCTCAAATTCCTCCTTCAACCACTGCTGCAACACGAGACTTCCCCTGAAAAGCAGTCTTGGAGCGCTGGAATGCACCCCATGTCAAACACCAAGGAGGTGCACTCACATAATAGTGATTCCTTATGGGGCTCAGCACTTTGCAGTTTACCCCGAGCATTTTGGGGTCTGTTTAAACTTCACAGAAATCCTTCGAAGTGGGTGGAGCAGGATACCCAATTTACAAAAGAAAAAACTGCAAACTGGCTCAAGGATGAAGAGCCAGAGACAGTGACTGAACTAGGACCCAAATCCTGATAGGACCCCAAGGCCGGTGGGCGCTTTTTCAATATTATCAATGGCGACTACCATTTTTGGATCACATTCTCTGTGCAAGGAAGACCCTGTCTAAAATGATTTAATCAATATATGAGCGACTGTTCATAAACTAATCTGTTTATAATTGTGTAAATTGATTTAACCCACTTCCTTCGCTCACAGCTCTAAGCAGGAGGAATGATTAGTCCCACTTTAAAGATGTGGAAAGTGAGGCTCGAGAAGTGAAATGAGTTGTCCAGGGTTGCAAAACCTGTTGGTAGCAGAGCTGGGGCTTGTTCTCAGGGCTGCTCACTTTCCTTTTAGTTTCCTTCTTCTTTCCATAGCTGATGTTTGCAGCTGCAAAGTGGTGCTCTAGTTGCTTATGTGCCTTAGATGATACTGCCTAACTTCTTGGAACCCATTTACTTCTGTGTAAAAGCATAGGCTTATGAGAGTTACATAAAATGATTTATGCAAAGCACATTGTAGGTATAGATAAACGGTAGTTATTGCAATAACGAGGCAGCTTGTGGCTAGTGGTCAGACTGATTGGGTTCAAATCCCAGCTTTGCCACTTTGTACCTGTATGATTTTAGGCAAGTTATTTGACTTCTCTGTACCTCAGTTTCCTCATCTGTAGAGTGGGGGTAACACATAAGGTCATTGTGAGGAGTAAGTAAAACAACCCTGGTAAAGTTTGCCCATCATAAATACTTAATAAATACTAGTTATTATGTTCTCCTTCTACCCTATTCAATAATTCACTTTGCCCCCCAGTTCCTCTTACCGTATTCTGCTTTGCCCCAATAATATTTATCACCTTCTAAGACAATGAATAATGCAATTAGCTACTCCTACTCTCTTTTACTATACTCTATTTTTATTCCCAAACATTACCTATCACCTTCTACAGTGCTAAATTATTTACTTATTTAGCATTTTTACTGCTTATTGTGTGTCTTCCTGCAGGGCAGGGATTTTGTCCTTTTTTCTTTTTTTTTAAAGGAATTCCTTTATTTTTATTATATATTTATTTATTTATTTTTGGCTGTGTTGGGTCTTCGTTTCTGTGCAAGGGCTTTCTCTAGTTGCGGCAAGCGGGGGCCACTCTTTATCGCGGTGTGCAGGCCTCTCACTATCGCGGCCTCTCTTGTTGCGGAGCACAAGCTCCAGATGCGCAAGCTCAGTAGTTGTGGCTCACGGGCCTAGTTGCTCCGCGGCATGTGGGATCTTCCCAGACCAGGGCTCGAACCCGTGTCCCCTGCATTGGCAGGCAGATTCTCAACCACTGCGCCACCAGGGAAGCCCTGTCCTTTTTTCTTCAGAGGGAACCCCAGCACCTAGAACAGTCCCTGGCACATAGTAGCTGCTCAATAAATATTAGCCCTTAAAATCAGTCTAGGGACTTCCCTGGTGGCTCAGTGGTTAAGAATCCGCCCCCCAATGTAGGGGACATGGATTCGAGCCCTGGTCCGGGAAGATCCCACATGCTGCGGAGCAACTAAGCCCGTGAGCCACAACTACTGAGCCCGCTGGCCTAGAGCCCATGCTCTGCATCAAGAGAAGCCACCCCAGTGAGAAGCCCACGCACTGCAATGAAGAGTAGCCCCTGATTGTAGCAGCTAGAGAAAGCCCACGTGCAGCAACGAAGACCCAATGCAGCCAAAAAAATAAATAAATACATAAAATTTATAAAAAAAAAATCACAGTCTATCCTGACTACCCTATTTAATACAGTCCTCCCCCTGCTCGCTCTGAACTCCTCATTCCTGTTTTTCTTTCCTTCCCCCATCCCCTGCCATAGCATTTTCACCTTTTAGCATTTCATGTAACTTACCTATTCAATACTGTTATTATTTGTTGCTCGTTTCCTCCCCCACTCCCACCCCCGCCTAGATTGTAAGTCCCATGAAAACAAGGACTTTGGTAAGTTTTCTCCACGTATGCATCTCCAGCACCTCGAACATTGCCCCACATATAGCAGGTAATTAATAGACTAGCTCTTGAAGGAATCATATGTGGCAGAGGGCCAAAAGCCCTGGAGGTGGAGTCAGAAGGTCTCTTGGGACTGCCGCTGAATTCCCGTGTGGCCTTGCACGTGTTCCCTCGCTCCTCTGGGCCTGTTTCCCCTCCCGGCGGCTCTGACCCTCTTGGTTTCGCAGCCGCTGGTCCAGCCGGCCGGGAGGCGTCGCGCCCCCGGTGGCCGCTGGGGGGCAGTCGAGCCCAAGCCCAGCCCCAGCCCCGCCCACTTCCCGGGCGGCACGCGCTGGGTGGGCCCACCGGCCAGCCGGTAAAGAAGCAGAGTCCTGCCGCGTAGGACTCAGTTGTCCGCGCCGCCTGCCCGCCGGCCTTCGGAGCCCGGCCATGTCCTGCTACATCTACCAGCTGCCCTCCTGGGTGCTGGACGACCTGTGCCGCAACATGGACGCGCTAAGCGAGTGGGACTGGATGCAGTTCGGTGAGTGGGCACCCCCCCAACCCCGCTAAACCCCCTCCCCGCCTGTTTACGCGGGTCCTGATTCTAGAGGCTCTCTGTGCTGCCATCCTGGACCCGGGCCTCGCTGTGTGCCCTCGGGCAGGCGCTGCCCCCTCTCTGTGGTCATTTGGAAGGTGTTAGGTGATCTCGGAGGATTTCTGCTGTTACTCAGTCTGTCGCTAATGACTGGCTCGACTTCGCTGTTACAGTAAAGCCGAAAATGATCGCTCTTAGCAGTGATTAGTGCTTACTGTGTGCCCGGCCCTGATGTAAGCACCTGACACCGATTATCTCATTTAATTCCCACGACGGCCTGTAAAGTGCCTATTTCTCTTACCCCATCTTACAGACGACGAAACGGCTTTAAAGGTAGAGTTACTTTGGGGGGCCAGGGTATGGCGTTGCTAAGTGGCGTACTGGGCTCTGAACCCCGGCGGCTGGCCCCGCCAGGACATCGTAACTCCTTGGTGTATTTTGTTTGTTTGTGCCTGGTGATTGGCTGAGGGCTTGGCATCCTGGGGGAGGCTGCGTGTGTGGTCCTCAGGCGCCTTCCAGGCTCCACCACATCCAGCTGGTGACTTTGGGCAAGTTGCTTAACCTCTCTGAGTCTCAGCTTCTTAATCTGTAAACTGGAGGTGGTTATGAGGAATGAAATTGTATAAAAAGCACTTGACACCTATGTGTCAGAGGTTCTTGTAAGTATTAAGGAAGTGTTAACAATTATTCTCAGGTTCATGTTTTAAGTCAATGTGACTGGTGCCACTTTATTTTTAAAGTAATATCTATATTTTCTTTAAAATTGAGATTATGATATATACCATTCATACAAAGGGAATATAATATTTATGTACAGTGGAAAGAATAATAATAAAATGAACATGTATGTTTTTATCCATCCAGTTTGAGGAAATAATATATATTTTAACCTAGTAGTTCTCAACCAGGGGCGACGTTGCCCCCTTAGGGAACATTTGCCGATGTCTGGAGACATTTTTGGTTGTCGTAACTTGGGGGATGTAGTGAGTAGAGGCCAGGGATGCTGCCAAACGTCCTGCAATGCACAGAACAGCCCCCTCCACAAAGAACTATCCAGCCTAAAGTGTCAGTAGTGCTGAGGTTCAGAAATCCTGTTTTAAACCAGTCACAAAAATAATACACTTATTGCAAAATACTGTGGGAAATTAAGAGTAGCTCAAACTCCACCACACAGGGATACCATTCTTTTTTTTTTTTTTTAATTTGGAGGGAGTATTTTTTTAAAAATTAATTAATTAATTAATTTATTTTTGGCTATGTTGGGTCTTTGTTGCTGCGCGCGGGCTTTCTCTAGTTGCGGCGAGCAGGGGCTACTCTTAGTTGCGGTGCGCGGGCTTCTCATTGCGGAGGCTTCTCTTGCTGCGGAGCATGGGCTGTAGGTGCGCAGGCTTCCGTAGTTGTGGGACGTGGGCTCAGTAGTTGTGGCTTGCGGGCTCTAGAGCGCAGGCTCAGTAGTGGTGGTGCATGGGCTTAGTTGCTCCGTGGCATGTGGGATCTTCCCGGGCCAGGGCTCGAACCTGTGTCCCTTGCATTGGTAGGCAGATTCTTAACCACTGTGCCACCAGGGAAGCCCAAGGATACCATTTTTTTTTTTTTTCCACATCTTTATTGGAGTATAAATGCTTTACAATGTTGTGTTAGTTTCTGCTGTACAAGAAAGTGAATCAGCTCTATGTGTATATATATCCCCATAAGGGATACCATTCTTACCATTTGGATGCCAATAGTAATAATAACAACAGCAGCCGCTAACGTGTATTGGCTTCTCACTATGTGCCAGCAGAGTGCTGGGTGTCTTATGCTTTCTAGTCTTTTTCACTAACCATATTTATTTATGTATATACGTTTTCCAAAAATCGTATCATTTTGTACATTCTACTAGCCTGCTTTTTTCACTTAAACTATATCACAATGATTTTTTCTTGTCAAGCAATATTCTTTAGCAACATGGATTTAGGCTTTTACTTTCAGTGTGTATTTTTATTAACTTCTTTTGTGGAAAAAAATAACAGATGTACTGGGTTAAATGGTGTAAATCACGCCCCTGGGACAGAGGGGAAAGTAAATATCTTTCCCCTCCCTGCTCCTCGGCCTCCCCACAGAGGCTGTCCCTGGTAACAAGTCAGGGCACCTCTGAGAATGTCTGTCACCATCTGATTTTCTAGACTGCACTGTGTCCCTTTGCTCAGATGATCTGTGATTTAACTACTTCGACTGTTTCCTGGGCAGTGGACAAACACTTTGTGTAAGAGACTCTCTCTAGTGTTTTCCATGTTGGCCTCAATTGTGAAGGCCACAACAACTTCTGTTTCTAGGATATTGTTGCTATTTTAGAAGGCACACCTATGGCTTTTTTTTTTTTTTACTAAAATTTAAAAAATTAAAGTATAGTTGATTTACAATGTTGTATTAATTTCTGCTGTACAGCAAAGTGATTCAGTTATACATATATATATATACACACACACACATTCTTTTTAAAAATTCTTTTCCATTATGGTTTATCACAGGATATTGAATATAGTTCCCTGTGCTATACAGTAGGACCTTGTTGTTTATCCATTCTGTCAATATATATATTAGTTTGAATCTGCTAATTCCAAACTCCCAATCCATCCCTCCCCCACACCCCCTCCCCCTTGGCAACCACTAGTCTGTTCTCTGTTTATGACTTTCTTTAAAAAACAGCTTGATTAAGGTATAATTCACCTACCATGCAATTCACCCATTTAAAGTGTACAATTCAGTGGCATCTAGTATATGCAGAGTTGTGCATCCGTCTCCAAATCAATCTTAGAACATTTTCATTACCCCAGAAAGAAGCCCTGTCCCCCTCAGCTGTCTCCCCCAGCACTCTCACACACATCGCCCATTTCCCCCCAGCTTTAGGCATTGCCTATTCTGGACATTTCATATAAATGGAATAAATCATACAATATGTAGTCCTTTGTGACTGACTTATTTAGCATGTTTCCAAGGTTCATCCATGTCATAGCGTGTATCAGTGCTTAATTTCTTTTTTTTTTAAGATTTATTTATTATTTATTTTATTTATTTTTTGGCCGCGTTGGGTCTTAGTTGTGGCACGTGGGATCTTTCGTTGCGGCACACGGGCTTCTCTCTAGCTGTGGTGTGTGGGGTTTTCTCTTCTCTAGTTGTGGCGCACAGGCTCCAAGGCACGTGGGCTCTGTAGTTTCGCGGCAAGCAGGCTCTCTAGTTGAGGCGCGCGAGCTCAGTAGTTGTGGTGCACCGGCTTAGTTGCCCCGAGGCATGTGGGAATCTTAGTTCCCTGACCAGGGGTCGAACCTGCGTCCCCTGCATTGCAAGGCAGATTCTTTCCCACTGGACCACCAGGAAAGTCCCAATTTCTTTTTATTTATTCCTGAATAACATTCCATCGTATGGATGTACTGCATTTTATTTATTCTTCTGACAGTTGATGGACATTTGGGTTCTTTCCACTTTTTGGCTATTATGGATAACGCTCCTGTGTACAATTTGTGTACGTCTTTGTGTGCCTTTATGTTTTCATTTCCCTTGGGTTGATACCTAGGAGGGGAATTACTGAGTCATAGGGTAACTCTATGTTTAACATTTTGAGGAAGTGTCAGACTGTTTTTGCAAATGCGAGTACCATTTTACATTCCCACCAGCAATGTGTGAGGGTCCTAATTTCTCCACGTCCCCTCCCCGCAACACTTGTCATCGTCTGTCGTTCTGAGTTTGTAGCCATCTGAGCAGGTGAGAAGTGGTTTCTTGCTGTGTTTATCTATTTATCTATTTATTTATTTAGGTTGCGTCGGGTCTTAGATGCAGGCACACAGGTTCTTCGTTGAGGCAAGCAGGATCTTTTCGTTGTGGCGTGCGGGCTCTTCGCTGTGGCACTCGGGCTTCTCTCTAGTTGTGGCATGCAGGTTTTCTCTCTCTAGTTGTGGCGCACAGGCTGCAGGGCGTGTGGGCTCTGTAGTTGTGGCACGCGGGCTTAGCTGCCCCGCGGCATGTGGGATCTTAGTTCCCTGACCAGGGATCAAACCTGTGTCCCCTGCATTGGAAGGCGGATTCTTTACCACTGGACCACCAAGGAAGTGCCTCTTGCTCTGGTTTTGCTTAGCATTTCTGTAATGACTAATGATGTTGGGCGTCTCTTCATGTGCATTTGTACATCCTCTGAGGAGAATACCTCTGACTCCTTAGGGCTTGGAGACACCAGAATTGCTCAGGGTCCTCAGGAGCTGCCCACTGTGATTTAGGTTATAATCCAAATCCCTCACCAGGCCTGCCCGGTCTGGCACAGTCTGAGCGCCAGTGACTTTTGACCTCCTCTCCTCCAACACCCTCTCATGCCCACCCTGCTCCAGCCAAACTGGCCTCCTTGGTCCAGACTCAGGGCCTTTGTACTTGCTGTTTCCTCTGTCTGGGACATTCTTCGCTCTGTCCTCCACATGCCTAGCTTTCTAGTCTCTGTTAGTTTCCTCTTGCTGCTGTAACAAATTACCACAAATTTGATAGTTTAAAAACAGCCATTATTGTGTTACAGTTCTGGAGGTCAGAAGTCCTAAAATCAAGGCGTTGGCAGGGCAGCTGTCCTTCTGGAGGCTCTAGGGGAGAATCCATTTCCTTGCCTTCACTGGCTTCTAGAGGCTGCCTGCATCCCTTGGCCTGTGGCCCCTCCTCCACTTTCAAAGACAACGGGGTAGCATCTTCAAATCTCTTTCTCTGACCTCTGCTTCTGTCATAATCTTCTCTGAATCGGATACTCCTGCCTTCCTCTGATAAGGACCCCTGGGCTCAGTCAGATAATCCAGGATAATCTCATCTCAAAATCTTTAACTTAATGCCCTCTGCAAAGTCCCTTTTGTCATGTAAGGTACCGTATTCACAGGTTTTGGGGTTTAGGACACTGACATCTTTGGGGGCCATAGTCTTTCATTTCTCAGTTCATATGTCACCTTGTTTGAGAGGCCGACCCTGTCCCCCTTTCCTCTTTATCTTATCAACGTGTTTTATTTTCTTCATTCCTCTTAACATGCTTTGACCTTGTTCCTTATTGGTTTATGTCTGTCTCTCCCTGTAGAATGTCGGCGCCATGAGGGCAGGGACATCACCCATCTAGTTTGCTCCTGTATTCCCAGTGTCTGGGGCAGTGCCCGGCCAGTGGGCAGACACTCAGTGCCACTTGAATGAATGATGGGCTGAAGGATGTGGGAACGGTGGGGACACGGGATGGCTTGGAGCCCATACTTGGCCAGCTCTCCGTGCTGGGTCACAGGTCACTGGGCTGGGAGCCAGCCGTGCCCCCCAGGTAGCAGCTCCTTGGCAAGTCACAGCACTCCATGGTTTTCTGTTCCGCACAGTAAGCGACTGTGACTGTCCTTCCAGTCCTAAAGAGTCTCGGTTTCTGCGAGTCTTTTTTTTTTTTTGAGGTTGAAAAATCCTACTGCATATTCCACAATTTATTCTTTTTTTTTAAAATGACATTCTAGTTTTTGACTATTACAGATAATGTGCATCATTTTAGAAGAGATCATCCCTTGGGGCTGATTGTGATACTGGGGAGTGGAGGTGGAAAAATCCATAAAGTGATTCAGAAAACCACACAGCCACAGATACGCACACTCTTTGGATTTGACAATTTTGGCAGATAATGTGGCTGCCTCCTGCTCATTCTCCTATGATTGTGGCTGCGTTCACTTTTGCCCTTGGGGGAAACCAGGCTGCTCACAGCTTCACTCACCCCAGGTGTATTCCGAGGGACCCTGGGGCAGGGCTTCCTCTGTTGGACGGCTCTCCATCTTGCTGTCTCATGCACGTGCCAGCCTTTGTGCACAGGCCCGCTTTGTCCCTGCCCAGCTATGTGCTTCGGGCGAGTGACTGCCTCTCTCTGAGCCTTTAGTTTCCTCATCTGTAAAATGAGGATGAGTTGCTGAGAGGCTTAAGGGACAAGACACTTTCCCCTTCCCTCAACCAGGAAAGAGTCTGGTTAGTCCGGACAAAGGGCATTTCACTCGAGGGTGAGGGCAGATCACTTCAGGAGGCCGTGCCGTCTCTGCTCCAGAGGGCTTTGAAGATGGGCAAGGTTGTCTACTGCGTCCTGCAGGATTCAGGAAGTCAGACCAGGAGGTCTGGGGATGGTCACCACGTAGTGTTAACCATTGGGGATAAAAGCAGGTTTTCATAGAGTGCAGATGGCTTAACAGCTGCAGTGAACATTTATATCACATACATATTATTCTATACATATAACTAATCTAATCCTCACAACAACCTCTGAGGCAGGTGCTGTTGTTTTCCTCATTTGCAAATGAGGAAACTGAGGCACGGCGAGAAGTGAAGGGCCTTCCCCAAGCACGTGGGAAGTAAGTAGCAGAGAGAAGATTTGAAACCAGGACTCAGAATCCAGAGTCTGGGCCCTGAACCCACCACTGTACCATCCTGCTGACATAAGCATGTATTTTTATATCTAATAGACAAGTCTGGAAGATTAGAAGCAAGAGTATAACCGGTGCTTTTCTTGGGGTCTTCCAAGTGGGATGATCACGGGGGCTTTGATTTTCTCCCGTTTTCCAAATGTTCCGTAACGACCAGGTATTACTGGTGTGTGTTGGGCAAAGAGCCATGAACTCAGCAGGGCGCTCGACAGTGACTCATCCCTGAGGTCTCTATCTTGTCTTGACCCTGTTTCAAGGGTGTTAAATGCTGACAGGTCAACACCATAAGAGATGCCACTTTCACGGAGCTACAACGTCCACATTGCAAGGCACCTCTGGGTTTAATTCTTCTTCCTCCTGCATTGCCTGTGAGGAAAGTGCAGCCCACGGACGTGAGGGCTGGGCTTGGCTTCTGCTGCCGCAATGGAGCCCCAGGGGCGGCCCTGGGCTTCTGTTCTTCCCATGACATCACGCTGCCTCGGAGAGTGGGAGGTGAGCCCACGAACAGAGCTCGTGTGCAGGGAGGGCTGGGGGGAAGGGGTTCCTTCCTCTTCCCTCTACGCTTTTCTCTCTGCTGCTGGAGGCAGCCCCTGACCCTGCTGACATCACTTCCCATGGACCAGGAATCTGGCCTGGGGTTTCCAGTGACTAAAGTTACAACTCAAGAACTTTCCATCCCTAACAGGGCACTTCTCCCAGAGGCTTTCTCTCTGTGGGAGGCTGTCACAACCTTCCCCATTCCTCCAGAGGGACAGGGACTGTACAATATGACCGCGTCCCTCCCTGGCTCTGAGGTCTTCCGTGGTGTCCTGGTGTCCGTGGCTCTTAGGGTCAGGTTCAAACTGTAGCCTGGCCTTTGAGCCCCTTCATTACGTAGGCGTGGTCTCTTGTCTTCCTCTTCCCCACTCAGTTCACTTATGTTTGTATTTTTCAAACAGAAAAGCTCCTTGGGCTTCTGGTTGACTCACCACTGTATCTCTAGAGCTTGTCACAGGCCTGGAGCTCAATAATATTTTGTTGAATGAATGTATGATGTGATGTTCACGTAGATATCTGCTCCACGATTTCTGAAATCCTGGGACTGAAGTCCGATTATTTTAGTCCTGGTTTAGGGGAATAAAAAATGCCTCCCTCACTTCAGGAAACTCAGCAGAATACTATGTGACCGTTCAAAAATTCCATGTATGAAGAGCTTGTACCAACTTGGAAGATGCTTATGGTATAATGTTAGTAAATAAGGCCTGGATGCACAGTCTTACTTACGGCCCGGCAGTAACTGCATCCAGAAGCACACCTGTGCGTGTGGTGGGGAGACTTTTGGAAAGGGAAAGTACCCTAGTGGGATGCTGTGTCATTTATTAGCTTTTTTCCCCTGCATTTTTCCAAGTTTTCTTTAATGAGCAGCCATTTTATAATAAAAAATGAAAAGAAGGAATGCATTAGTTTTAGTATTGCGGACAGTAGCCCCCTGCAAATTGTACAGTGCTTCAGAGTTGGCAAAGTGCTTTTAGATCCATAGCTCTCTTGCTCCTTCTAGCAGTTCTGTGAGGATGGTGGGCTGTGGATTCATTCATTCACTCATTCATTCATTCATTCAGTTCCCCCTGCCAGGGCTGGGACTTAGAGATGAGGAGAATGGGGTGCCCAAGGCAAAATGATAGGAGGCACCTACTCTCTGGCTGCTTCAGGTGCAGGACCAGCCCCGAGAATGAGCACCTCCTTAAAATTTGCCCCTTGGGTGCCTCCTCTGCCTCACTTTGGTCCTGGCCCTGCCCCCACTCTGTGCCAGGCACTTTTCTCTGTTCTGAGGATCTAACAGTGAACGGAACAGAGAAAACTCTCTGCCTACACGAGGCTTCTGTTTGGAAGGGAAGTTCTCTATTACAGTTGAGGAAACCGAGGCTCCCATCCCACTGGGGAAGTGACTTGCACGTAGCAAATAAGCAGCTAAACCTCAAGGCCCCTGGCCCTCTCGTCCACTGGTCTTTCTCCTAAGTCTTGTGTGGCAACCAAGTTGACATTTACCTTCAAGTGTGAGTGTGCTGGTCCCCGCGGGCACTGAATGACTTGGGCCGCCTGTGGACCCCAGCTCCTGGTGGAGTTTCAGGTAGGATGGGGCCAGGCGGCTTTGTGGTGGACAGAGCTGGGTGGGCCAGCATGGTGACCCTCTGGTGGAGGGGCTGCCCTTCTGGCTCTAAGCATCCCTTCTTGCTTGCCTTCCAGCCTCCTATGTGATCACAGACCTGACCCAGCTGCGGAAGATCAAGTCCATGGAGCGGGCGCAGGGCGTGAGCATCACGCGCGAGCTGCTGTGGTGGTGGAGCATGCGGCAGGCCACCGTCCAGCAGCTGCTGGACCTCCTGTGCCATCTAGAGCTCTACCGTGCCGCCCAGATCATCCTCAACTGTGAGTTACCAAGGCCCCCTCGCAGCCAGCGTGAGCTGTGCCCTCTCACCTTAAAACCTTTCTTGGGGTTTCCTTGGTGGTCCAGTGGTTAAGACTCCGCACTTCCACTGCAGGGGGCATGGGTTTGGTCCCTGGTCGGGGAACTAAGATCCCGCATGCTGCTCGGCACGGCCAAAATGTAAAAATAAATGAATAAATAAAATTAGAAAACCTTTCTTAATCTTAAAAAAATTTGAATGAAAGAGTTTACCATCCAAGTAAGAAATTAGTAATGGTGGTCACCCCTGGGGAGAGGAATCGGGTGGCCAGGGAACCAGGTGTTGGAGAGAGACTTTATTGTCAGTCTTTTTGCACCTTTAAAATTTTTGTCCTCTGTTCCAAAAATAAATAAATAGAAATTTAAAAATATCTATAACATAAAAATTCAAGAAAGTCTACAGTAAAAATTATTTACGTCCTCATCCTGTTTCCCAATTTGGCATCCCAAGAAGTAACCACTAGTCACAATTTCTTATCTACCTTCCTAGAGATTTTCTAGGCAAATGTATGTATGTGTCTACAACACTTTTTAATACAGACAGTAGAGAGAATACCGTGCACTTGGCGGTCCCCTTTATTTTCACCTAGCAGCCGATCTTGCAGATTGTTTCATATTGAGACATTCTTTCAACAGCCGCATTGTATTCCTTTGACAGATGTACCATGATTTATTGATAGGTGTTCAGGTTGCTTCCATCAGTTGCCTCTTGTGTACAGTGTTGGGATGTGCACCCCGTTTGCACACATGTGAATCTCGCGTGGGATGACTTTCCAATATTGGAATGGCTGGGCTGAAGGTTTGTGTATTTTAAGTTTTGATTGATATCAATACCAGTATTACCAAATTGTCCTCCTACAGGAGAATACAACCATGGTGGGAATGTATTTAGCAGGTAATAAATAATACCTCCCTACCTTGCAGGGTGTCTGTGAAATTGAAGAAATAGAACATGTCAAGGGCCTGGTGTTCAGCCAGTGCTCAGCAGAGGCAGGGGGATGAGGGGCTGATTATCTCCACCTGGGCCCCCCGCCATGTCCCCAAAGAGACCCCTTCAGTGTGGGACAGTGAGCCAGACTTCTCACAGGTACTCACTGAGCCCCTGGCCAGTGCCTGGTGCTGTCCGAGGTCCTGGAATACAGGTGGGCAAAGCGATAGGTCCTCTGCCCTCGTGGAGAGCATAGTCATGAGGAGACAGTCAGTAGACAGGAAAACAAGTAAAAATAATGAGATGGAGTGACAAGGTAGGGGAGCCTTCTAGAACACGATTGTCATGGAAGGCCAGTCTGAGGAGGAATGGAAAGAAGACAGCCACGTGAAGAGCTGGAGTAAGAAAGCCCAGCGGAGAGGGGACAAAGGCCCTTGTGCAAAGGCCTGGGGTGTTGCAGGAACTAGCATAGAGCTGGTGTAGGAGGTAGAGAGCAGGGCATTCAGAGCCCCAGAGGCCTGTGGAAGACACTGTGGGCCCTGGAGCTGTCCTGGCTGGGGTTCCTGAGCTGGGAATAACCTGGCTGAACCAACAGACCTCAGTTCGGCACCTGCCTGCCTAAATCAGGGAGGGCTTCCAGGAGGAGGAGTGGGGGCTTAGAGACCTCCACCCTCAGAGATAAATCAGGAGACACCAGGGTGGCCTTACAGGTGGAGACCTGCTCAGACCCATGCCACATCGGTTGGTTGGTGCGACCAATGCCTATCCTGTGTAGCTGCTTGCAGACCCCTCTCTGGCTTGTCTGCATCCCCAGAACCTGGCACGTGGTAGCACTGATTATTGAGTAGATGTGCCTTCACATACTTTTCATGTTTTGAGAGAATTAGTGATAAACTCTTTTTTTTTTAAATTTATTTTTAATTTATTTTATTTTTGGCTGCGTTGGGTCTTCGTTGCTGCGTGCAGGCTTCCTCTGGTTGTGGTGAGCGGGGGCTACTCTTCGTTGTGGTACGCGGGCTTCTCGTTGCGGTGGCTTCTCTTGTTGCGGAGCACGGGCTCTAGGCGCGTGGGCCTCAGTAGTTGTGGCTTGTGGGCTCAGTGGTTGTGGCGCGCGGGTTCTAGAGCGCAGGCTCAGTAGTTGTGGCGCACGGGCTTAGTTGCTCCGCGGCATGTGGGATCTTCCCGGACCAGGGCTCGAACCCGTGTCCCCTGCATTGGCAGGTGGATTCTTAACCACTGCGCCACCAGGGAAGTCCAGTGATAAACTCTTAATGGGTTCAAAAAGAGGTGAGGAAATTCATGCGCACCCAAGGATGCCAGAGAGAGAGAGAGAGAGAGGGAGAGAGGGAGAGAGGGAGAGAGGTAGGTGTGGAGAGGGGGGGCTGCAGAGGGGGAGCGGGAAAGCCCCTGGGTCCGGTACAGTCAGAATGGAGGGACCAGGCCTCCTGCTCAGGCCACTTTGGGGAGGGGGACGCCGGTTTTGTCTCTGCAGGGCACTGGGATGCTGCAGGGGTGTTCCGAGGCCTGTGGGCGGAGACGTACTGGGGATTGAGACACAGGCCTCTCACTGGACACACCAACTTGCCACTGACGTCAGAACCTGGCTGTTGACTAACCTCGAACATATTCTTAACGATTTGAGGTCAGCGCACAACATAGTGCCAGATTCAAAGAAACACACTCATTGCAGCGTGACACTCTGTTTGAAGCTGACACTGACTGGGCACTTTTGCGGCACCAGGCGCTGAGCGTGGCTCCTCCCAGCAGCCCCTCGATGTGGGCGATCTAAGGAGCCCCTTCTCCCCCCGAGGACACGGAGGTCAGGAACGGCTCAGAGCCTCCCCCAAGGGCACAGGTCTGGTCACACCCAGGCGCGTTTGGATCAGAGCCCTCATTCTTAGCTTCTCTCACGGGAACTTCACTGCACTCGGTGTTTGGGCTTCCAGGAAACAGTGATATTTGTCTGTCATCCTTTCTTCTTACTTCTTACAACTTTACTCAGTTCCCTGTTTTCCGGTTCCAACCTCCTCTGACCTCTCAGGGCTGTGAGAGTCCACCGGTGTTCCCCAATCCTCTTTTCTCTGCTGCTTAGCCTTCCTGATTAAAATTGCCTGAGGAAGAGAGGTTCAAGCCTGTCTCCCCATCCACTTTTGTTTTGGGAGTTCGGTTGTGTTGTCACTATTGCCTTCAATCCTCAGGCAAGTCACTTCCCCTTTCTGTATCTTGGGTTTTTTTGTTTGTTTGTTTGTTTGTTTTTCATTAGGGAGAAAAAGTGCCATAAATCTTGGTCACTTTTTGGAAGTGAGTATGGAGGGCATGTGTGAAGCATATTAAGTTTCTGTTATTCCAACCGGTCAGTTTTCCCTTCCCTAATTGTAACATTAGTTAAACCTTATTATTTTGCATTTACTTGCTGAAGATTGTTTATGAACTTGCTCAGTTGCCCCCAGCAGTTTGAGAACCTGACTTCTGCCCACCACTTCTTAGAGAGCTTTAAGAATAAGTTTGAATAAAACAGAGCTTGAAAACCAGATACCAAAAGTCCCAGAGACAAAGTGTTGTCCTCAGAGACTTATGACTCCAGGGAATATATTTGCATTTAGCAGAGGCCTTCCGTAGGTTGTACGTGAACCGAAAGGTGGAGTGTGGGGTTCCCTGGGGGCCACATGTGTGTCCAGTCTCTCGAAATCGTGTCCTGTGGGGCTGCTAGCCCCATTGTGTAGAGAGCTGGGTGTGTGGGTCTCTGTTCCTTGGTATCTTCTCAGCCTTAATTGCCAAGATCATTATTGTTCAATTGTCAAACATTAAATGTTATAAGAATTAGAATAAATTAGTGCAGAAGGCTTACCATTCCTTCTTCTGGCAAATCTGCTTGCCAGTGTCAACCATCTTACTCTTTTAGCTGTTTCTTGGTGGCTTCTTGTATTATCATCCCAGGTTCATTGCTGTTACTAAGGGTAGGCTGTAGTGACTTAAATGAGACAGACGTTTATTTCTCTCTCCTGTGACAGTCCAAGCTGCCCAGGGCTCATAGGGCAGCTGCCCAGTGTCAAGGACCAGTTTCTTTCGTTTTCATTGCTCTGCTGTCTGGGACAGCTGGCTGCCAGCTCATACCTGAGATGGCTACTCTGTGCCTCCACACGTGCCTTCCAGCCTACAAGAAGGGCACGGCCCCCTGGAAGCTGCAACATAACCTCCCTTCCCAGGCCGTTGGCCAGGACTGGTCACATGAGCACGCCTAGTTGCAGGGGAGGCTGGGAAATGGAATCTGTAGCTGGGAGCCTGTGTGCACCGCTAAAGCGTCTGTTACTCTAGAAGAGGAGGGGATACGTGCTGGAGGGACCGCTGTCTTCCTGCAGCCCTCTGCTTTGGGCCACCCAGATATCCATGTGCACCCTCGGAGTGTCCTCTGGCACGGGGAGCGAGTCCTCTGTCTGGTGCATCTGGCAGCCCCTGTTCTTCTCCGTTGACCAGTGATCCTCACAGCGTGTTCCCTATGGCAGCCCCTGTTCTTCTCCGTTGACCAGTGATCCTCACAGCGTGTTCCCTATGGCAGCCCCTGTTCTTCTCCGTTGACCAGTGACCCTCACAGCGTGTTCCCCAGATGTCTAAGCATCAGCATCCCCTGGGAACTTGTTAGAAACGCAGGTTCTCAGGCCTTACCTCAGCTGCCGATTCAGAAACTCCGGGGGTGGGGTCCTGAGTCTCCCTCCAGGGTATTCAGGTGCAGATAAAAGTTTAAGAACCGCTGATCCAGCACCTGGTTCTCTGACTTCTGGCTCTGTCTTGGGGGGTTGGGTAGGCGTTGGGGGAGCATGCCCGTGGCCTCAGCGGAAGTGGGAACTGGAGAGGCTGCCCTTACGGGTGGGCTGCACGGCTTTCACAGCCCACTTCCTGCTGGGGGAGGGGTTTGGGCGCCTGGGAGGAGCTGCGGCGTCAAATAATGGCCGGCTTTTGTCACACCAGGACTGTGGCTTCTTTGGCCGCACAGGTCTCTCAGAATGCTAGAAGCATATGGTCTCTTGGCTTCTCATCAGTTCTCTGTGTGATAACCACAGCTGATGATCTAGCCTAGGTAGCTTAGTTCTTATCCCTGAAAGGTTTTTTCTTTCACTTGGTGGCCTGTGTGCTCGGCCTGCCCCCCTCTCCTCCTAATTGAAGGTGCATGCCTGGAGCCTCCCTCGAGGCCACCTGAAACAATAGCTTGGATGGGACGGAAGCACTCTTATTTTGACTCTTGTTTCTGGGCTCTGTGTCTGGCAGAGAGCCCCTCCTGAAGTTCATCAGTGGACTGAGAAAGGTGGAGTGGGGATTAGAAAGGTTGGGGCCATGGTATCACCTCCTGCTGTGGCTGACCCTTCAGGGCCCCTGACAAGGGGGTTCTTGGTCAACTTGGATTGTCCACTACAGGCCGAGAGTCTTCCTTTTCATCTCTGCTTGAACATGGTCTGGCTCCAGTGGAGTTCTTCTCCCTTTGTTGGAGGTCCCTAAAAGAGAAGCAACATACACCAACATTCAGAACATTTTCAACTTCTCCCCTTAGAGTTACGGGTGCTCTTAGCACATGGACTGCCTTCCGAGGGTCACAGGTGACGGTTTTGCTTTGGTATAAGAACGGTAATCAGCTTTCCAGTCTGCAATATCTGGGTCCTTGCCACCTGGAGCATTATTATATTGATTTGGCTCCGGTAAGAAAGGCCAAAACAACAATAGGTTAAACTAAAAGAGGGTTTCTTTCCACTAGTAGTGTGTGTGTCGGCAACCTAAAGCTGATAGGGTGGACCCACAGTGTCAGGGATTCAAGCTTTTTTTCTACCTTATTCTGCTGCCCGGCGCATGTGGCTTCCATCTTGTGGTTTGAGATACTCGCTCCTGCTGTTCCTCTCTTTTCCACATTCCGGGCGGCAGGAATGGGAGGGGATTTTCTTTCCATCTAAGGGTACAATCTGGAAGATGCGCTTTATCACTTCACTAAGTTCTATTAGCTAGAACCTAGTCACATGACCACAATTAGCTGCAAAGGGAGTCTGGCAGTAGCTAAAAAATGTGGTTTTTAGCAGCCATATGTCTAGCTAAAACTTCTAGAATGTAGGAAGACAAGGGGAATGGCTATTCTCTACCACATTTGTACCATCGCTAAATAATGTGCTTCTCCTTTTCTTTTCATATATATCAATTTATATGTTATCCATTAACTTCCTAGACGAGGATTTGGCTCTACATACCTCCTCTCCCTCTTCAGCTCCTCTATGGGTCTGTAGGTCGTTTTTCTAACTTTTAATTATTTTTCCATTAGCCCTAGGCAGTGCCTCTTGATGCTTCACTTTGTAAGGTGAAGCTTCGTTTACTTGCCCTTTCTTACCCTCCCCTGTCCACTTTCACCTCCCGACTTCTGGCAAAGACCAGTCATAAAGTGGTCTTCCTTGGATGTCTTCACATCTCCAGGCTCTTCTGAGCCCACAGGGAAGAGCTGGGTCTTGGATGAAGCCCCAGTCTCTGGGTCAGGACAGGAAGAGGAATGCTGCCTTTGTGTCCTGATTGAAAAATGTTTTTTTGTGATGGGGAAAGTACTGTGTGCATAGGACGTCCGCAGGGCGAGTCATGGTGCAGAGTAGCATTTCCCAAATCACATGCCCCAGACATGTGCTCCAGCAAGTTACCCCATGCAACTAAAGGGTTCATGAATAACTAACCTTGGGAAATCTGTATGCTTTATCAGTGCCCCCTACCTTTGGAGAGTCACAATGCACACCCAACGTTTTAAGGCTCTGATAAGTTCTAGAGCAAAGAAATCTATTTAGGTCAGTGTTTTCCATTTACATTTGACCACAGAGCCCCCTTTTCATTTGATACTTATTAATATTCCCATGGAACCAATACACTGTGGGAATCACTGCTCTGGTAAAACGGTGGCCATGGTGCAATTGCTGGGCATCCCAGGGGAGCCTCATTATAGAGAGTCTGGGGGATCAGGGGCAGCATTTGCATGGCCAGGTCAGCATTCAGCGTCAGGAGAGTCTGACCCTGGGGCCTAGGGCCAACCATCCCCCTGGGGCTTCAAACGTGAGAGTCCTACTCCTGAGGGGGACGTTTCCCGACCACCAGGCTTAGTTAGGGAGAGAGCTGTGAGCCAGGCCCCAGGGTCTCAGGGGCTGGAATCAAGGCAGAGGCCGAGGTATCAGAGCTGTGGCTTCCAGCCAGAGGCAGGTCGGCTGTCATCACGGCTGAGCTCCTGAGCTGATTAAACGCCACTGAGGCAGGCAGGGGACCTGAGCCTGCCGATGGCGGGGGTCCGATGGCTCTAACTCTGAGCATGGAGGCTCGAAACCAGGTGTGCCTGATTCGTGTGGTGACACTCTCCCTCGTTCCTCCCCATAGAGAGTTAGATACACGAAATCTGGACAAGAGAGTCAGTAGTGAACTGAGACATATTATCAAGTGCCTGCTGTGTGCTAGGTGCCGGGGACACAGCAGTGGAAATACAGACAAATACAGACAAATACAGACAAAGACCTCAAGGAGCTTACAGTTTAGTGTGGGAGACGGGTATGAACAGGATGATGGCACAGAGACATGTACCCAACCACAGCAGGAGTGCTCAAAGAAGTGTAGGTCAGGTGGGTAGGTAGGTAGGAGGGTGGGAGAGGGGAAGGTTTGATCTCACCTGGGGAAGCTTCCCCAAGGAACTGAAACTTGAGCCTCCATTCAAAGGACTGGCGGGCCGACCACACAGGCATATCCAGGCAGAGGGAACAGCACGTGCAAAGGCCCGGTGGTGGGAAGGAGCAGTGCGTGGGTGTGGTCAGGTCTACTTTCATCAGGAGTGTAGGGAAGGTTTTCGAGGGCTTCTACCTGGGAGTAACCCCGTTGCTCTGGCCACAGTGGGGAACAGGGGCCTGTGAAGTTCCAGGTGTCAACTGAGTAGGAAAGCAAGAAGCTTCTGGAACCTGAAGGGACTCCAAGGGAGGCGACCAAGGTTTCATCTTCCCATCTGCTGCTACCATCTTCCTGGGAGTTTCTTTCAAGTTTCCCAATTTTCACGCAGTCTCTTCTTGGTTGTGCAGCTTTCACAGTTTCTAACTTTTGGTTTGGCAGCTCAGCCAAAGTCATTTCCTTCCTGGAGCTGGGCTTTCACTGCATGGGGAATTTCTATCTGTTGCCTAAAGTGAAATGGAAGAGAACACACCCTTTCTCTCCCAAAGAGGCTGAGCTGTTGCAAGGGCCAGACAGGGCTTGTGTGTGTTCTCCTGGAAGTTTTCCCAACATCCGCCCCTTTCCTACCACTAGGGAACAAAAAAGCTTGGGAAGGACTCAGACCCTGGGGCCCCTGGAGACTTGCCCCTGGGCGTGGCACTGCACAGGGCCAAGACCCGCCCCCCCCCCCCAAAGTCCTGGCCAGGAGTCACTGTTATCTGAATGCTAGTCATAACTTGTATTTAGCACCTAATATGTGCCAGGCAAGCATCTTATCTCACAAATCTCGCTATTCCCATTATACAGATGAGGAAACTGAGGTGCAGGGATTAAGTAACTTGCCCAAAGCCACACAGCAAGTAAGCAATGGGCTGGAAAGGGATGCAGGTCTGCGTGACCTTAACCCCTGCTGGGGGAGGTCACTAGATGGCATCAAGTCTCTGAAAAATAGGCATAGACATTGCCCTGTCTGCTTTTCTCATAAATGGGGGCGCTTCAGAACATAAGCGATGCGAGGCTCTTCTAACATCCTTGCTGTGTGGCTCAGGATGGTCTTCTGACTGTCCTTCTGTGCATTAGTTATTCCACTGGAAAAGAGCGAGGCTTTAATCACTGTGGGTTTCTTGGGAGTAAATGTGAGCATGGACAGAGGGGCTTGTGTGTGGTACCTCTAAACCAACCCCCAGTTTTTCAGAGAGGACGGGTGGGAGCTGGAGGGAGAGGAGCTGCGGTTTACTGAGCTCCCGCTCTGTGCAATGCGGTCGTAAGCAGCTCCTCTGGGTTACGAGCTTTGCACACATGTCGAGGTTACCCATTAATCTGGATGGGCTACGTTATGTTGCGGTCACAGATAAACCCAGAAATCTCAATTGTTCAACACAGCAAAGAATCAATTTCTCCGAGTCCAGTGCTGGCTCCTGCCTTCTTGCACTCGGCAGGCCATTGGGAATGCACGGCTTCCAGGGTCACTGTGGAGGGGAAGAGACAGATGGACGAGGCTCGCCAGCTCTTAATTGCTTTGTCCAGGAAGTGACAGTAGCATTTCCACTTAAAACCCATTGGCCAGAACCAGTCACGTGGCCCCAGCCTAACTGCAAGGGAGGCTGGGGTCTGAGAGGGAGCAAATGACTATTCGGTAAGCCGTGTCTCAGCTACTGGGTACCTCAGTTCAAAGGGGTTTATTTTAAGGTTCTACCTAACCATGGCCTACGAGATCTCACGTGGACTAACCCTTGCCCAGTTCTCTCACCTCATCTTGGCTACTTTCCCCCGCATTCATTCAACTCAGCCACTAGGGTCATCCTTCATTTGAGGAGATGCACCAAACTGTTTTCTTCCTCAGGATTTTTGCATATGCTATTCCTTCTCCTTAGAATGCTGGTCCCTCCCCAGCTCCCTTGCATTCTTCCCATGGCTCATCCCTCTCATCTTTTGGGTCTCTGCTTAAATGGCACCTGCGCACAGAAGTCTGCCCTGGGCATCCCATGTAAGTAAGTGTCAGGTACACCCCTCCCTTCCTCCGGTTTGTTGTCAGCATAGAACTCCTCCCAGTTTAAAATTAGGTGTCTTTTAACTGTCATGTGAGTTTTGATAACAGTCAGAGCCCCCAGTCCCCAACATAGTGAATAAATGAATAAGGATGGATGAGTCATTTTAGCAGCCGGTGAGCAGGTCCCATGGAGGAGCTGAGATAGGGCGATTAGGTCTTAAGACAGGTCATGCCCTCTTATTTGCCTGACTTCCCGTCTCGCTTGAGTTGGGAGTTTTGAGTGGTTTGTGTATGTGGACTTTGGATGCCCAGGAAGGTTGAGCCCCAGGGATTGGGAGGGAAAGGAAAAGGAAAAGAGAGGGTCCAGAAAGCTCTTTTTGTCTTGATATGGCCAGCTGGCACCTAGGTTCTTTAGTTAGGGATGAATCACTTTCATTTGCTCTAGAAGGTATCTGTTTCAGCCACATGAGTCAGAATAAATGCAAAGAATAAAAACAGATATATAAATATTACCTCACTGTTTACTTTGAGGGCTGAGAAGAGTGGGGGGAATTCCAGACTGTGCTCACTGGGGAAAGACCTTGCCGGCAGCTGGAGTCCCCTCTGCTCAAGCGTGTGGCTCCTGGATTTGCCACTGTGTTAAATGTTCCCAGGCTGCCAGCCGGCGAGGAGAACCCAGGCCCCTCTGCCAAGGGTCCGGCACACATAAGCCTTTTGACCAAAGGAGGCGGGGCCTCAATAAACAAAATGTAAATAAGAGAACTATTTCAGGTTTCACTTTACTGAAGTATAACCTAGAGAGGGCAACTGGGCTTTCTCCCCGGAGGTATCCTCTGAATTCAATAGGCCACACCTATGGGAAAGCACTTAGGACGAAAAAAAAAGCCTGACCTAGACTCAGGGGTGATGATCCTAATGATAGTAAATTACAATAGTAGCTTATAACTGTTGAGCACTGACTTATTTCATCATCTCTGGGGGTGCAGGGTACAGTTCCTCGTCCCACTTGTCGGATGAGACTTGGCGCGTTTCCCTTGCCCGTGAGCCTGGCTGCGGTGTGCATGGCGGGCTGGAAGCCCTGAGTTCATCTTTGGGCTCCACAACACATGTGATTTGTGCTCATTAGAGAGAGTGGGGCCTCTTGAAAATACAAAGCAGAGAGAAAAAGGAATCAGGCCCATCGTCCCCTGGGAACCGTGGAGAGAGCACAGAGAAATGCTTTTGCCCCCTTTCTCTGCCTCCTGGTGCCAGAAACTCAACCCTCATCCCTCCGGGTTAAGCCAGTTGTTCTCAGCCTCACCTAGGGAACTTTCGAAAGCATCCAGACTCTGATTTAATTGATCTGAGAACCAATACATCAACCCCTTGGTGCCCACAGACACTGAAGCTGTTATTTCGAGCACTGGCATCCCCTCCCGTCCCTAGGGGCACTGGCAGGGAGAACTCCACGCCGCCTGTCCTCCTGTGTGTGACCAGGCTGGCTGCCAACGACACAGCGGGCGGAAGCAGGTCTAGCTGGGCTTCTGTATTACTCATCCCCACGGCCGCTGCACCTTCAAGGCCCTGCCACTGCCCACTGAGAGTCATGTGTCCATTAGAGGGTATTTTTTCTTTTTTTTTTTTTTTGGCTGCATTGGGTCTTCAGTTTTGCGCGCGCGTGGGCTTTCTCTAGTTGCAGGCAGCGGGGGCTACTCTTTGTTGTGGTGCGCAGACTTCTCGTTGCAGTGGCTTCTCTTGTTGCGGAGCAGGGGCTCTAGGCTCGCAGGCTTCAGTAGCTGTGGCACGTGGGCTCAGTAGTTGTGGCTCGCGGGTTCTAGAGCACAGGCTCAGTAGTTGTGGTGCACGGGTTTAGTTGCTCCGCGGCATGTGGGATCTTCCTGGACCAGGGATCGAACCCGTGTTCCCTGCTTTGGCAGGTGGATTCTTAACCACTGCGCCACCAGGGAAGTCCCTGTTAGAGGGTTTAAACTGTTGGATACAGCCATCCACCCCATTTGCTTCCTTCAGAGACCCTAAGTTGGGATCAGAGGTTCTTTTGGGTAGGGAGAGAGGACAGAGGTCAGAGGATGACTATGTCACAGTTTGTGTCCTGGCCTTGGCCTTGGCCTTGGCCCAGCTGCTTTTTGTATCTGGTCCCACTGAGTCCTGGGACTGTTCTGGGACAGAGGGGTTATAATTATTCTGACTCCACAGAAGATGCAAATGAAGCTCAGAGGGTTAAGAAATCTGTCCTTGGGCGTACAGCTAGGATTAGAAAGGCTGGCTCTGGAAGCTTCCCCACACTTGCTCTCGCTTCTACTCTATGATCACAATTCTTATTTTTGGATCTCATGATCCTGCAGAATTAACTTTATGCATGGAATCTTTGTGAGAATGTAATTCCAGCGGAAAAAAGAGTGCTGTCCTGGAAGCATGAGGCTGCTCCCGTTTATCAGTCATAGGAATAAATGATGTAACCGGCTTGCTTTTTGGTCTTGGCCTTGGCAGACAGGAAACTCACAGGAAACTCGTGAGATTTAAAGCTCGTCACGACCCTTTTTCATGAACATTTTGTCCTCCTTTGCTCCATCCTGCCCTCGATGTTCTATTTTTATTTCAATGGCACTCTGGTTTATGTACCGGCCCAAAGGAGTGGTGTTGTATCCGCTCAGCTATCAGGGGTCAGCTTCCAGGCATTAAGGGCAGAAAAGCCACAGTTTCTCCCTCTTCTGGGTTTGCTGTGGAAAAAGAGGCAAGCAAAGGCCTGCCCTGCGCCTTCCAACTAAGATCGGGCACCAGCAACCTAAGAGTCAAAATGAAGATGTGTCCTGTTTATGCCTCTTATTTATTGTCTGCATCTGAAAACCCACAGAGGGCTGAAACGGGGATTTCACAGGAAAGTGAAGCTTGTCATCTGATTGTTACTGCAGGCCTGACGTTGACCTCTGTGGCTGGGTGGGGCCCTCGTGTGTGACTAGGTGGGAGGGGGCGCTGCAGCAGAAATGCGCTGACAAGCTCCGTCTCAGGCTGGAGCCCCCGCCGGTGCCGGTGCCTCAGGATTGTTCCCTCCTCGGGCGGGCATGTGCCCCAATCCCACATGTTTGCATGGACCACGGTGCCAGCTGTAGGCCCCTGCCTGTCACTGCAGACTCACCTTAGGTTGAGTACATAATGAAGCCTTTTCTATCCCCTGTTGGTGGAGGCCAGGGAGGTCAGCCACAAATGGGTGGGTGGCTTTGGTATTCCTGCCACGTAAGTCTTGATGGAGAGGCAAAGATCTGTGCAGAAAGGGAAAGAAAAAAGGAATAGGACACTGAAGTTAGGTCAGGCCGGGACGGTCACCTTCACTTCCATTTGTCTGATGACGAAACAGGCTCAGCCGGGCCTTGCATGGGGGAAAGTGCTGCTTATTCTGGGGACGCAGGCAGTTGGGGTGCACGTGGCACCTTTAGAAGCTGATGCAGCCAGGAGCACCTCCTACTGTGGTGGGCTGTCTGGGGTCCCCTTCACCAGCAGGCCCGGCCTGCCTGACGTGAGGGGAGCTGGGGCCGCTTAGGGGTCACATCTGCCCTTGTGTCTCATACACAGATGTCATCATGAGGATGGCGTGGACGTGGCCCTTTGAGGTACACGGGTGGGACCCCAACTGAGGCAGTTGGTGGAGGGAGGGTGCGTCCAGGGGCCGTCTCCCCGGGCCAGAGAGGGGAGGGCAGGGGGGAAGAGGGCTCAGAGTGGCATGGGGGCCCCTTCCTCCTGGGGTCTTTGCTTCTGCCCTGGATCTGCTCACGAGTCAGCCTTCACTGCCAGTGACTCTCACCGGCAAAGCTGTCACTGCACGAGGGACGGTGTCACCCTGTGCCTGTGGAGAGCAGTGCATTACATGAGCAGAGATGCGGGAGTCTGTGCGTCCTGCCGGCAGGGCTGCCCTTGGGGAGGAGCCTCGCTTCTGGGATCCCAGTTTGGGCCAGAAGGGCCTCTCCCTGAGGCGATTGGGTTGGGGGCGTGTGGTGGCTGAGGACCCCAGGTGGGGAGAAACGAAGTGTGTGTCCTCCGGGGTCCCCACAGGGGACGTAAATCCTGCTCACAGCCATTGGTTCTGGGAGGGGACCCCGCCTCCCTGAGCTTCCGTTTCCCTCCTTGCTACCCCTAGGGTTGGGGTGAGGACACACACAGTGAAGGTGTCAAGGGCACGTCCTGGACAATCAGCGGCAAAATCCAGGAGCGAGCGGGCCCTGCATCTGCTGCTCACCTGCTTTCTGGCTACTCACCCTCTTTGGAAGACTCCGTTCTAGTCCCTGTTTGAGCAAGCTTGCTTACTGACTTTTTTCTTAAGAAACAATTTACTGTGCAACTGATACATACATGATCATTGTTGAAAGATTCTGCCAAATGCAAATAACCCCCCAACCCACAATTATACAATCCTTGATAATCACACCATCCAGAAATGTTCACAGTTAGCATTTCCTGTATGTTCTTCAGGTTCTTTTTCTCTTCATATGTAGATGTCTTCTATACTTTTACACATATTTTACAAAAAAAAAAACCTGGGTAACACATTATATATCCTCTTTCATTGTCAGTCAACAATATATTGGTGGTTGCCAGAGGTGGAGCGGGGGCCCAAAATGGGTGAAGAGGGTCAAAAGGCAGAACTTCCGGTTACAAGATAAATTACGTACAGGGCATGTAATGTGCGGCATGGTGACTGTAGTTAACAATACTGTATTTTGCATAGTTGTAAGTTGCTAAGAGGGTAGACCTTAAAAGTTCTCATCACAAGAAAAAATTTGTAACTATGTGTGGTGATGGATGTTAACTAGACTTATTGTGGTGATCATTTCACAATACATACAAATATCAAATCATTATGATATATACCTGAAACTAATATAATGTTCTATGTCACTTATATCTCAATTAAAAAAATATATTGACACCTCTCCATATCATGGATATCCACATACATCTTTTTAGTTACTATTAAAGTGAAAAAATAAAAAACTCACACAGGTCAAAATATTTAAATGAATAAATTCATAGAGACAGAAGGTAGAATGGTGGTTGCCAGGGGCTGGAGGAGCGGAGAGTGGGAGTTACTGTTTAATGAGGGCAGAGTTTCAGTTTGGGAAGATGAAAAAGTTCTGGAGATGGATGATGGTGGTGGTTGGACAGTGGTGTGAATGCACGCAGTGCCACTGAACTGTAGACTTAAAAATGATTAAGATGATGAATTTCACGTTAAATGTATTTTACCACAATTTAAAAAAACAAATACAGTAAAACAACAAAAAAGTGTAAATGATTCAGAGTTGTGTTAAATGAAAACGGAAAGACTCCCGAACTATGCTCCTTACACCCACTCTGGGCTGTTTAAGAGGTGACCCGGTATATTAAAAATATGATAACAATACCACCAATGAAGTTCCCATGTTTTGAGCTAATTGGTTAACATGTGCTATCTCCCTTAGTCTCATGGAAGTTATCCAAAGCAAACACAGCTGGGAGGTGAGGGAGCTGGTGTCAGGCCAGAGCCTCAACTCTGAACAGCTAAGCTCTGCTACTTCTTTTATAAGATAGTTCCATTTGAAAGAACAGTATGTCAGCAAAGGAAACAAGGAAAAAGTCACCCACTGTCCCCCATTTGGCCTTCTGGTTACTTTTGTGCATTCCCTCTGGCCTTTCCTCACTTGCTCGTACCCTTTGTCCTGCTTTTCCTCAGTCGGGGCCCATCTGCAGAGGGGAGTAGGGATGCTGAGGACAGTGGCCATGTGAGTGGTTCTACCGGACGGATGACCGCGAAACCAACCCCAGGTTTGAATCCCATCAGCTGTTTGACTTGGGACAAACCATTTTACCTGTCTGAGCCTCAATATGCTCAAAAATAAAATGCAGAGAATTCTGTTAACCATCAGAAGTTGTCAAGAAAATCAAATAAATCTGCGTCGTGCCATACACACTGTAGTGCCATTCGCTGAGGCGTTGCTAATATTGTTCTTGTCCCAAAGCTTGGATTTGAGAAGCTTGGTCCCGTGGTGACGATCGGTTTTGTTGAGAGAGAGAGACACCCTGTTTACCTGTTGGAATAAGTGCTCCTGGAGACTCATAGGCTGGAGGTGTTTTGTCTCAGCCCCACCTAGTGCCCATGTGAGAGTGAGCAAGTGGGCTGGCCTTCCCCGAACTTCAGTGCCCTCTGTTTTTTCGGTTCTCAAACATGGGTCCACCTCTGACCACCAGAGGGTGAAGGGCCTTGAATGCAGGGCTGTAGAATTTGGATTTGGTCTGGGAGGCAGTGGGGAGATAGGAGGATTCGAGTGAAGAGTGTGTGCCTTATCCTGCCAGTGGGGAGTCATAAAGGCTTTAAGCAGGGAGGTGGTGAGGCCAGGTCTATATTTTAGCAAGATGCGGCCTGGGGAGGGCTCTGGAGGCCACTGGAGCTGGAGGCCGGGACCATCCTGGAGAGAGGATGGCAGTGGTGGGGGGAAGGGAGAGGAAACAGGTTCACTCGGAGCAGGCTCTGTGGAAGCTGGTGGAGACACACCCTCTGGCACCTTTGGGGTTTTTCCCAATTCAATGCAAAGAGGAAGTGATTACTCTCAAAAAACAGGTGACCTCCACCCAGGCTCTTTCAGCCGGTCCTGCCTGCCCAGGCTGTGTGATCTCAGACAAGGCACTTAACCTGCTCAGGCCTCAGGGTCCTCATCTCCACCAGGCTGCAGTGAAGGACCTTGTGAGGATTGCATGCGTGCAGAGCTGGGCCTGGCCGCGCATCGTGCATTGTCGGCTGGCAGTTGACGTGGCTGCTATTTTCAGGCTTCCCATCTCTAGAACAGGGAAGGATGCACATGTCTCCACTGCTCTTGGAAGGGAAAGCTGGAGGACTGCCAGTACTTTTATATTTAGGGGCTCGATTTAGGGACTCAGCTGGGTGGAGATCTTTGACTTCCCCACATGTTCAGGGAACCGTGTGGTCTGCAGAGGCCTTTCATGTCTGCACTCTCATTCCCCCCTCCCAACAGCCCTGTGAGGGAGGCAAGCAGATGTTATCATGATGATCATCTCTGTTTCATAGGTGAGGAAACAGGCTCAGAGAAGGAAAGTGACTTGTCTAAGGTCACACAATGGGTAGGATCGGAAGCCAGGTGTGTCTGAGAGAGTGTCTCAGCTGGACGATTGTCAGGTCCAAGAGCTACACCTTACACATGGGGAGGCCGAGGCCCAGAGGGGAAAACAACCCTCGGGGGCACATTGTGAACTTGAGGCGGAGCCAAGACTCTGATCCAGGTCTCTGACTTCTGGACCCAGCCTGTCGATGGCTAGCCCCCTTCATTGAATGATAATAGCTTTCTTTCTTCCCACCTCGTTTCAGGGAAATCAGTTCCTGAAATCAAGTCTTCCTTCCCAGACTTCTTGGATACCGTGAAGCCAGGAAAGCCTTTGGCAGCTTCTGTAAGAAACGCTGAGGATAAACAAGAAACGGAGCAGCCCATGAGGCCAGCCACCTTTCCAGGCCCAGGTGATTTTAATTAAACTTAATTTTTTAATTTAAAGAAGATTTATTTAAGGAAATGTTTTATCTATAAAGATATTTAGCTCAGCATATAATAGCAAAAAATTGGAAACAACAAATGTGGATGGCAAAATTAACCACAGATTGTGGTAACAATAAAATCCTGCTGGCAATGATGTAGGTCTGTATACATACATGGAAATATGCTCACGATATACTGAGTTTAAAAAGTTAAAATGTCAGACGACAAAAGGATATATACCGTCTATTAGCTTTTTTTTTTTTTTGGTTTCTCTGCACGGCATGTGGGATCTTAGTTACCCGACCAGGGATTGAACCTGTGCCCCCTGCAGTGGAAACGTGGATTCTTTTTTTTTTTTTTTTTTTTTTTTTGGAAACGTGGATTCTTAACCACTGGACCACAAGGGAATTCCCAGCAAGGTGAATTTTAATTATAATTATTAATTTTTTTTTTTTTGGCTGTGCTGCGCAGCTGGTGGGAATCTTAGTTCCCCAACCAGGGTTGAACCTGTGCCCCCTGCAGTGGAAGCGCGGAGTCTTAACCACTGGACCACCAGGGAAGTTGCCCATTTTTGTAAAAAGAAAAAAGAAACTCAGTAACTGGGGGCTTTCTATGTGCCAGACACTGTTCTAAGCCCTTCAAGAAGTTGAGCTATTTAACCCTCAACTAACTGTATGAGTTTGGTATTGTTTTTCTCCCCATTTCACAGATGAGGAAAATGAAGCACAGAGAGGTTAAACAGCCTGCCAAGGTCATACGTTACGGGGCCCAGGTATTTTACCTGTGGTTCCCCAAGCCCCCAGCACAGGCATCTGAGCCATGTGATTTGAACGCTTATACCCTCAACCGCTGCACACACCCCTACCCCAAAGCCTCTCAGCCCACTTCAGCTTTGTCTCCATCCCCTTGTGCCCAGGGAAGGGCTCGGGGACAGTTTGCCAAATGATGGAAAGACTCAGCCAGCGGGTAACTTCCCGAGGGGTACCCGCTCCTCATGCCGTCCTCCCCACCTCTCCCCCGGAGCCCCGCCCACCTTTTGCTCTCCTGCAGCCTCATGAGTGGAAAGCCGGAGACCCCAAATCCATGAAACCTCCCAAACCCATTGACGTGGCTCCCAAAGCCAGGGTCAGCGTCGGCTGAGAGGCACGTGCACGGGCTTTTGCATCAGGCAGACCCATATTTGAATTCCAACTCTGCCCTTTCCAGCAGGAGAATGACTTAGCCTCTCTGTACCTCGTCTTCTTCATCTATAAAATGCGCATAATAATAGAATAATAATTCCTGACCACCTACATCATCGTGTGTGGTTAGGAATCATACACCTTGGTGTTGCCACCACGTAGGTGCTCATTAAACGTTAGCCGATATTAGGAACATTCCAGGCACCCCAGATAGGTTGAGTCTGGAAAGTTAATCCTAGACCAAGGAGTAAATTATTTCCTGTAGCTAAAGAGTTTAAAAAAAAAAAAAAAGAGCAGAACTTTGATCAGCAATTAAAGATAAGGGGAAATGGTCCTAAAGCTAATATGATACTGATCGATGGCCAACGGGAAAGATAATAATAAAATAGGGAAATTCGAGGGGCGTGCTGGTGAAGCTGGAGGAGGTTACTGGTATAGCAGCTTCTTCAGAGGTTCCTTATCTAGGCTGCCATGAAAACAAGCATCATATGTCTCTGCCAGCCTTTGCACCCTTCGCTTTCTTGAATGGCACTTGGGAGGACGTGTGCCCAGACAGGTCAGGACGATAAATAGAATCTGTAGACAGAGACAGGAAGTTGATTGTCTATCTTTGCCCAAACTAAAAATAAGGGCATCATCATTAATTTCATCAGATAACCCAAAGCCAGTCTTTTCTTGGGAAAACCCAAGGTTCCATTGGGCCCAAAGTTCCAGCTGATTATCTCGTAGGAGTGGAGAACGTGGAGGCAGAGGTGGCTGGGGAGGAGGGCACAGACAGGTAGGAATGGTGCCGGCTGTCACTGAATCAGCCTGACCACCCAGGGAGGGGGCTCTTGATAGCTGGGGAAGGAGACATAGCCTGCCAAAGCTCCATGGCTGAGCAAGCGGTGGGACCGGGATTCAGCTCAGGTGAATTGTTCCAGAGCCCACGTCCTAATCTCCGTAGTGGGGAGAGACATGGAGAAGGAAAATACACGAGCAGATGAGCCATGGACAGGTTCTAAGCACCTCCTTAAACAGATTCTCAAAGCTAGATTTCAGATAAATGGGCTCTGAGTGGCTGAAATAACTGTCGCAAAGCCTTACCTATGGGAGAGGCCATCGTCTGTCCATCAGAATTGATTTAATCTACACATAGTTTTACCAGCCTTGGTACCCCACGTATACCAGAGACTGATCTTTGTGCTTTATGCCGTGTCTTTTAATCTGGACAAGAACTCTACAAAGAATGGACTCTTACTGTTTTTTTGTTTTTTGGGTTTTTTTCTACATCTGAGAAAACTAAAGAAATGAAGCACAACCCACCCAAGGTCAAATCTTTAGTAATGACTTGAGCCAGGACTTGAGCTCAGTTCTGTCTGCTGCCAAGAAAGAGATGGGGAAGCTGTAGAGGCCGACCCACTGCCAGCCACAGGGCAGGATCCAGAAAACCCCAAATGAGATACAGCACCATTGCGTGTTCTTTGTTCCTGCCTGCAGTGACGCAACTCAGCAGGACAAGATTTGGTGCATTCTGCTTGAGAAGGCAAACGTTTTAGAAAGATTTCTGTGGGAAATGGCACCATGAAGGGTTAACTCTTAGTGTTTTGGAAATGACATTTGTGTAGGCCACTGTCTTCCCTGGCCCAGGCCTTCCATGAGTGGAAGCAAGGGCTAGTTCTTATCTGATTTCTCAGCCTTGCGGTATTGGTTCAAATTCCACTCCCTCCCCCCGCCCCCCCTCCGCAAACCACAGGGATAAATAGACTCAACCACCCCTAGTAGCCCTCCTGTGTCACAAGAGCAGACCTCAGCGATCCCCCCACACTGAGAGGCCCGGAGCAGCCCCCAGAGCAAACCCCAGGCATCAATCAGACCAGAGAATCATGGCTGGGTGAGGCCAGCGCTGACCTTGGCCTAGCTGGGCAGTGCGAGAGGATGAGGGACCGTGTGTGCAGCCTGCTCTGAGGTCAGCCCCGAGGCGGGGAGGGCAGATAGAGCAGAACTCCAGGAAAGAAGCAGGAGGGCAGTCAAGGTGGCCTGGAACAGCAGTTCCCAGAGTGTAGAGACTCTGTCCCCAGTGGTACATGGAACACAGGTGTCAGACAGAGAATATATCACATGCACAACAACTAGGGATTTCGAGGCTGAATATGTAATACGTGAACGGGAGTGGATTGAAAGAAAACATCAGGTAACTTATTGCGGAGCAGCACAGACACATGGCCATCGCCTAGGAGATGGATGACTGACCACAGTTTGGGTCACTCAGGCCAAGGGTCTCGAGCCGAGCCCAAGAGAAGGCAGGGCAAGGGCGGAGGCCTCCACCGCTGGAGCAGCAGTGGCCAGGAGCCTTACCGCAAGGCAGTCTCCCCTCCGCACCCAGTCACCAGGGGTGGGGAGTCGGGGTGGGAGCAGCCTTGGGAAGCGCGGCCTGGGTGCATGCGGATGCGCGGATGGGTTTAAGTGAACAGCGGGGCTCTGGCCGGTTACAGGGCTGCCAGCTGGTCTGTAGCACGTTGCTGGTTTTATTTATTTTGTTTTTTATTTTACCTTTTTGTTTTTTTAATTGAAGTATAGTTGATTTACAATGTTGTGTTGGTTTCAGGTATACAGCAAAGTGATTCAGTTATATATATATATTCTTTTTCAAATTCTTTTCCCTACGGGTTATTACAAAATATTGAGTATAGTTCCCTGGGCTATACAGTAGATCCTTGTTGGTTATCTATTTTATATATAGTAGGGTGTATCTGTTAATCCCAAACTCCTAATTTATCTCTCCCTCACCCTTTCCCCTTTGGTAACCATAAGTTTGTTTTCTATGTCTGTGGATCTATTGCTGTTTTGTATGTAAGTTCATTTGTATCATTTTTTTTTAGATTCTACATGTAAGTGATATATGCTAATTGTCTGCCTGGCTTACTTCACTTAGTATGATAATCTCTAGGTCCATTCATGTTGCTGCAAATGGCATTATTTCATTTTTTTTAATGGCTGAGTAATATTCCGTTGTATAAATATGCCACATCTTCTTTATCCATTTATTCTGGTTTTATTTTTTCCTTTTTTTGCCAAAGGTTTAATTCCCGTGTCTGAGCTATAGCTCTTACCCTGAAGCTCAGTTTATATATTTAAAAAATTTTTTTGGCTGCGTTGGGTCTTTGTTGCTGCCCGCGGGCTTTCTCTAGTTGCGGTGAGCGGGGGCTACTCTTCGTTGCGGTGCACGGGCTTCTCATTGCGGTGGCCTCTCTTGTTGCGGAGCTCTGGGCTCTAGGCACGTGGGCTTCAGTAGTTGTGGCATGTGGGCTCAGTAGTTGTGGCGCACTGGTTTAGTTGCTACGTGGCATGTGGGATCTTCCCAGATCAGAGATCGAACCCATGTCCCCCTGCATTGACAGGCAGATTCTTAACCACTGCGCCACCAGGGAAGTCCAAAGGCCAGTTTAAGTTGTAGTGCACTGAGAGACAAAGAGGGTGTGTGTGAATGTGTGTGCGCACCTGTGTATTTTGGGGAGAGGTGTTTATTGTTAGTACCCCATTCTGGGGGTTGCTGGTGCAGTGTGGGTGTACCAGCACGGTACCTTCTCAAGTGTAGTCCTTTCAAATATCACCAATGCTGGAAAATGTGGAAAAAAGAAAACAAACAAACAAACAAAAGACTCTAGAAGCAACAGACAACGCAGGGAGAGAGGCTTAGGGTGGCCCCTCCTCTGAGAGGATGAAAGAGCCTCAGGCTTTCTATCAGGTGAGTTTTGTTTTATCAGCTGCCTTGGTTAATAGTTTTGGAAGGCTGATTCTAGTTTCACCATGGTGCTATTTTCAGTATTCTGAATTAATTTTTTTTATGGTCAAAGGTCCACATTAATAACTCCTTTCTTGATGAGGTAAGCCAGAAATACTTGAAACAGGTGGATTTGGCCAGCAACCCTCGGGTCAAAGTCAGTTTCCCTTGGAAGGGCCGGCCCCCTGTTATTCAGAGGCCAGCCCTGCAGTAGGGCCACTTGGGTATTTCCAACAGTGACATCTGAAGCTTCAGGCTTCTGGTCAAGGTCCACTTTCATGTGGGTCAGCTACGTGGCCTGTCTTGTTCCCGGCCTGCACCTGCTCTGACCTGCAGACCCCAGACTGCCCCATTAGTCTTCAGATTAATCTTCACGTGGTGCCTGGTGAAGACATGTCACCCTCTTTAACCTGACTTTTCCCTGACCCTGAACTACTTACTCTTCAAGCCACCTCTCTTGTGAATCTTCTGCATTCACTAAGGGATTAAGAGCACAGACTCTGGAGCCACTGACTGGGTGCCCTTGGAAAGGTTGGGTCACCCCTCCGTGCCTTAGTTTCACCACCTGTAAAGAGTAGATGATACTGGCATCTGTCTCCTGGGGCTATTATGAGCGTGAAATGAGTTAGCTCAGGGAAGCATTGGGACTGCTGTCAGTGTTTGCTAACTAAGCGTGCCCGGAATGTTTACCACACGCCTGGGCTTTCCTGCTGCCACACCTCCTTGTGGGCCGGTTCCACGGCCTCGGTGCCCTCCCTACGTCATAGCTACTTGTTGCAAATGTTTTCCCCGTTTTGAAGCTCAGGTCAAGTGTTCCTTCCTCTGTGAAGCCCTCCTTGATCTCCCAACCCACTAAGGCAGGCTTCTCCTGCCTCTGCCCTGGGAGGCTGGTTATTGCCATTCCTGCTGCCATGGAGGTTTATGGAAGTTAGGCTCTGTAGCTAATGCACCTGTGTCCTTCTCTGCTGCTTTTGTGGGAGGTGGCACAGTGTAGGGGTTAGAAGGCCCAAGGATCTCCACTTAAAGGCTGACTCTGCCACTTACTCTCATCGTGGCCCTGGGCAAGTGGCCACCTCCAGTGCTTCCCTTTCTCCACCTGTCACACGGGGACTTTGTATAGGACCAACCCACAGGGCTGTCATAAGGCTTCCACGGGGTAACGCTCGAGCAGCGGGTAGGCTGACGCCTGTGGTGTCAGGAAATGGCAGCTGTCATCATTGACAGTAAATGTTTGTGGAGTGAATGAGAGACTGACTGGGTCTGGGGACCAGGCCGGGACCCGCCCCTCCTTCCTCCAGTGGCTGTGGCCTGACCCACCGTCCCTCCTTTCCAGGGCCTGCTCCAGCCAGAGCCAGCCTCCCGGGCGCTGCTGAAGATGCCTCTCCTTCCGTAAAAACCGACCTGCCCGCCTCATCTGATTCAATGGTAAATCCTCCACCCCCGAGCAGTAGCCCCCAGCTGTGACCCTCTCGCAAAAATGCAATGTGTTTATTCCTCGAGAACAGTTTGGGGGTTAGGGGTCAGGGTGAAGGGGAGAAACGAGGCCCATAGAAATACTCTGAGCTTCTAAGACTCTAAGTGCTGGCCCTCGATAAATCAGGCGTGGGGAGAGGGTGTAGTCTAGTTTTTAATGAGCTTTTCCATTATTTGTATGTAAATGAGAGCTGATAATAGACATCTGCCTCCTCCCAAAATATCTTGGTTGCAGTAGTCAAAATGCCTCTCCTTCAACCTTTTTTCAACACAAAATATATCGGAGTTATCCTGAATTTTTAATGATTTGGGTCCAGGGTCACAAGTGACTTCTGTGAATCTTAAGCATTTTTGCCTTTCTAGGCCCTTTCTTTCATTTAAAAATATTACTTAAAATTATATTTTACGACTGCAACAGTATAAAGATGAACATAATCCAAGTTGGATTAAAAATTAAAACATTTTCTTCAACTTGAAAAGTTCATTTTTGTTCATCAGACTTCGAAAGAAATTACATTAAGCTGTTTTCGTGGGCCCCTAAAAGTGTCTTGGGCAGAGTGCCTGGCGGGGAAGCCAGTGCTACATGGGTCTGGTTAGTGGAGCTCTTCCATAAAAGGGACTGTCACTTAAGCAGGCTTATTTATTTTTTAATAATTAATCATTTTCAAAGATGATTTAGTAATTAGAAGAATGATCATGGTATAACGTTTAGAGAAAACACTGGAAATCAAAACGGTGGGTGCGGCATGGTCCCAATTTTTAAAAATAAATTCTCGTGTATCTAACTGGCAAGAATTACACTAAACTTTAATAGCAGTTAAGTGGATAATGAGATCATGTATAATTAGCCCCACCTCTAATTATCTAAAACTGTTTATAAGAGCACATATAACTTAAAAAAATGGAAGTTTATGTACAGCTATTTTTAAGAAGAAAAGGGATTGATGCAGAGCTGCTTTTCTTCGGCTTACACAGGTTATGTGAACCTGTGTCCTGCTTCCCGGCATGTATACCGTGTGCAGGATCGGGGGCACAAGCCCAGCCATTGACCAGCTGTGTAAACTCACTTCAGTTCTTTGACTCCCTTGGTGCTCACCTTTGTAAACTGGGAAAAAAAAAAAAAAAAAGGAAACCTCCACCATGGGCCGGGAATACTCACATTTTAGTTAATCTTCAAAATTACCCTCCAGGGTATTATGGTTATCTTTATTTTTGCTGATAAGGAAATGAAGGCTCAGAGAGGTTAAGTAACTTGTCCAAGGTCACGGAGCAAGTTAGAAGCAGAGCTGGGATCTGTCCTTTTTGCCATCCCTCCTCACTGGATGAGATGATCCCCTTCACCCCTCAGCTCTGCTGTTCTAAGAGTCCCTGAGGTAGTAGGGAAAATAGTATTTTCCATATTAATTCCATATTAATCTCAGTCTCTTCTCTCTGAATTCCCAGGATTTTAGCACCTCCATTCCTAAGCAGGAGACACTTTTGAGCCTAGCTGATGACAGCCTTTTCTGGAGCGAGGTGGACGTGGTCCAGGCAACTGATAACTTCAACCCAAACCACAAAATCGGTGAGGGGACCTTTGCTGACATCTACAGAGGGCAAAGGCTCGGCACTCCATTCGTCTTCAAGAAGCTCAGAGAGGTGGGCACTTCTTGGTTTCCAGTAAGGGGTGGAGACTACATGGTGAGGCTAGATTTTCATGTTTCAGTGTCTTTTCCCACAGATGGCCTGTTCAGGTCCAGGATCAATTGAAAACTTCTTCCAGGCAGAGGTACAAATTTGTCATAGGTAAGCCTCCCCTTTGGAAAATACTTTGATAGTGATGACCGCTAACCTGTATATAGTGCTTCCTATGTGGCAGGCACGTTTTAAGCATTCTCTTTATGTAAACTCATTTAATCCTCACAAGACCCCTGTAACATGGCTACTATTGTCACATTATTTCACACATGGGCAAATTGAGGCACAGAGACGTTAAGTGTCTTGTCCAAGATCACACAGCTAGTAGGTGGCAGAGCTGGAATGTGGTTGGTGGGTCTGGCTCCACGGGCCATGCTTTTCCTCTGTAGCCACTGTGTGCATGGATTAGAATTGGCTCACTTGGCTCAACTCCTTCCTTCCGGGGAGGCGGGGTGGATAATCTGTTTTTGTCCCATTTTTTGAGATGGACAGAAACTTACTGATTCCAACTCTAATGGCAAATGATGACCCACAGGCTCAATCTGGCCCAGCCTGTGTTTTTATGGTCTGAGAGCTAGGGATGGATTTTACGTTTTTAAAGGGTTGAACAGGGACTTCCCTGGTGGCACAGTGGTTGAGAATCCGCCTGCCAATGCAGGGGACACGGGTTTGAGCCCTGGTCCCGGAAGATCCCACATGCTGCCGAGCAACTAAGCCCGTATGTCACAACTACTGAGCCTGTGCTCTAGAGCCTGTGCTCCGCAACAAGAGAAGCCACTGCAGTGGGAAGCATGCGCACCGCAACGAAGAGTAGCCCCTGCTCACCACAACTAGGGAAAGCCTGCGCACAGCAACGAAGACACAACGCAGCCAAAAATAAATTAATTTTTAGCAAAAAGGGTTGAACAAAATAAAAAGATTATTTCATGACCCATGAAAAGTATATGAAATTCAGATGTCAGTGTCTTTAATGAGGGTTTTATTGGAACCCAGCCACGCTCATTTATTTCTGTGTCGTCTGTGGCTGCTTTGCATGATCCTGCAGCAGAGGCCAGATGGCCTGCAATGGCTAGTATTTACTTTATAGAGAACTTTTGCTTACCTCTGGTTTTGAGCAGTAAGGACCTTCAGAAGTCATCCTCAGGGGGCTTCCCTGGTGGCACAGTGGTTAAGAATCCATCTGCCAATTCAGGGGACACGGGTTCGAGCCCTGGGCCGGGAAGATCCCACATGCCGCGGAGCAATGAAGCCCGTGTACCACAACTACTGAGCCTGTGCACCTAGAGCCTGTGCTCGGCAACAAGAGAAGCCACCACAATAAGAAGCCCATGCACCGCAACAAAGAGTAGCCCCCACTCGCCGCAATTAGAGAAAGCCCGCGTACAGCAGTGAAGGCCCACCGCAGCCAAAAATAAAATAAATAAAATAAATAAATTTAAAAAAAAAAAAAAGAAGTCATCCTCAGACCTGCATTTTACAGATGAGGAAACTGAGGCTGGAGAAGTAAAGTGAGTCTCCCCATCACAGAGCTTGGTAGGGGGGACTGGGAAATAGAGGGGGAGGACATTTGGATACCTGGACACTTATCTTGGCTCTGCCGTCATTGCCTGATGGATTGAACACGCACATACTGGACCCCTGCAATGTGCTGGACACCAGCTGTCATTCAACCTGGCAAGTCACTGTCTGAGTTCCTCTGCCAGTGTGTAGCCTTGGGCAGTGTGTGATGATTGTGGAGTATTTTAAGAAATAAAGAAAATTATAAAGAGGAAAATAGAAATCACCAATTTTCCGTAGCACCTATAAGTAACTACTACGGTATTCAGATTTTGATATATTTTCTTTAATCCTTTCTCTCTTCATACATATGCATGACTACACACGCACGCACGCGCGTGCACACGCACATATATACACACATACTTATCCACACACACACACACACACACTTAATGGAAACGGGAAATCTGATTCCCTTTCCACCTTGGTGTAGTGCCTTCCTGGAGTCGGTAGTCACTCCTTCATTCATTGATTTGGCAAAAGTGAGTCGTCAGTCAGGGCCTTTCTTTGTTCTAGGTAGTGCAGACATGAAGAATACACAGCCCCTGCCTTGGGGAAGTTTATGGTCCAGTGGGGAGAGTGAAGTGTAAATAACTCTACTGAGTGTGAAAATTGTGCAGTAGGATGGCCTGGAGGGAGTGGAGGGGGGCCAAGGGATCAGGCAGGAGGCCGTTGCAACAGTGCTGGGGAGAGTTCATTGGGGTCAGACCCAAGGCAGAGGAGGGGAGAATGAAGGGGGTGTATTGAACGCTATTTATGACAGTAAGTGGTGACTAATTAGATGGGGGAGGTAAGGAGGTTTCTAGGAAACTGGATGGATGGTGGTGCCCTTGCTTGAGAAAATAACTGTGGGCAGAGAAGCAGGTTTGGAACTTGTTGAGTCTAGGTTGTTCACCTGGAACATTGGGATGCAATTTGACAGTCAGTTCTGGTGTGTGGGATGTGCCTGGAGATGAGAGATTTGGGGGCGTTCCTCAGAGAGGTGAGAGATTCCTGGTGGAGAAGCTTATAAAACAATATAATGAGCCCAACCAGGGAGATTCAAGTTTCAGGGGAAGGCAAAGGAGGAGGGTCTTAGTGGAAAAGGCCAAGAAAGAGCAGTCAGAGAGGTAGGAGGAGGGTCAAGAGGGAACAGTGACTCGGAACCCACCAGAAGAGGATTTCGGGGAAGAACCCAAGTCCTGGGAGTCAAACAGACCTGCTCTCTGGTCCTGGCTTCAGTGTTTGCTAGTTGTGACCTTGGGCAAGTTCCTTAACCTCTAAGCCTCTGTTTCTGGAAGACGGGTGGTTAGGGTGTCATGTACTTTGAGTTACCTGATTTTAAGCTCCTTGAGGGCGTGCAGTTGTCATCTCTACCCTGTTGCTGGGCTCTCAGGGTTTAGAGCATTTAGTACCTGGGAGGTTACTGGTGGCCTCAGGGGGTGGAGATGGCAGAAGAGGTTTAGGAGGTAGGAAATGGAGCAGTCTTTGATTATTCTTTCTGTCTGACTCCTCATCCCTGTACTGATGTCTGATTTCAGATGCTGCCACCCCAATGTCTTACCTCTGCTGGGCCTCTGCACTGGAAAACAGTTTTACAGCTTGATTTACCCGTACATGGCAAATGGTTCTTTACAGGACAGACTCCAGGGTCAGGTAAGGGGCTCGATCATGGTCAAAGAACAGGATTAGGCAGTACCCAGTTGGAGAATCAAGGGTTGAGGACTTTTAGGAGTCCAGAGGGGAAAGGGGCCTTCGAGAGACCCTTCGAGAAGAGAAGGTGGGCCAAGATAGATAAGATGTGGCTAAACATCTTCAGGTAAAAACCTATTTAAAACGTTTTTTGACAAGAGGCATTTAAGTCAAGAGCAAGACAAAGGTACCCCATAGTGCTATATTATTCAACATTGTTCTGAAGGTACTAGCCAATGCAATAGGACAAGAAGAAGAATTAACAGAGTATGGAAAGTGGAGGCAAATTTTTATTAAAAAATGCTATTCTAATTAATTCCTATTTGCTCGTGAATATTTATGGAATATTTCTGGAAAGATACAAGAAACTGGTACCTTGACTGCCTCTGGGGAGAACTATGTAGATGGAGCATAGGTTGGGAGAGAAACTTTTACTCCACACCCTTTTGACCTTTTGCAGGTCATACTATATGAGTGCTGTATCTATTAAAATTACCATTTTTAAGACAAGCCTCCTTCCCATAAAATCCTCAAACAGAGGGTAAAAAGTCATTCTGCAACAGAATTATTGCTTCCCTTGGCAGGGACCAGACAAAGCAGTTATTCATGGTATAATAATGATTGGTAGCTTTGCCGAACTCTCACTGTGTGCAAGACACCTTGGTAATGGCTTTACACATCTCCTTTGGACCTTGCCACAGCCCTGGAGGTTTCCCCCATTTTCAAAAAGAGGAGTCTCTGGCACAGAGAGGCAAAGTGACTTACCCAAAGGAACACAGCTGACACGTATCAGGGCTAGAGTGTAAACTGGGTTTGTGTGGCTCCAGATTCCAGAGTTTTTTAGAAGAAATCCATTAGCAAGGCCAGTTCTTAGAGGATGTGGGACCTAAGAGACGACCTAAAAAATAAGAGGTGATTTTGCTTGGACATTCAGTGGCAGGTAGGGGAAGGTAGGGGACTTTAGACCACCGATAATCCCCATCACCTCTTGTGAGATCTCCCCAAATACTTATAAAATCAGCCCATGTGCTTGGTGTGCCAACACAAGCTCCCTAGCTCCTCTCCCAACCAGCCCCTCCTAGAGAAGAATTCCAGAGCTGCCACATGATAGTCATGATAAAAATAACTTCTGTTTTTTGAGCACCCACTGTGTAACAGGCACTATGCTAGGGGCATACCATTCACTCCTTTGAATCCTTACAACAACCCTAAAGCATAGGGATTAACATTTCTATTTTATATCTGAAGAAGCAGAGGCTCAGAGACGTTGAGTGTCTTTTCCGAAGTCACACAGCTAGTGCATGTCTGAGCTGGGATTTATACCTAGATGTGTCTGATGTCAAAACCGGTACCCTGCCAGTAAACCATGCTGGCCGAGCCCTGTTGCAGAGGACATGAGGGCTGGAGGAGAGACAGGAGCCGAGGACCCTGCCATTGGGACTTTACAAAGGCATATGTGTGAGTGTTTTCTCCTCCTTTTCTTTCTCTTAGGGTGGCTCGGACCCCCTCCCCTGGCCCCAGCGTGTCATCATCTGCTCAGGGCTGCTTCATGCCGTGGAGCATCTGCATGGCCTGGAGATCATCCATGGCAACGTCAAGAGGTGAGAGAGGTGGGCTGGGCCCCGCCCAGGGCTGGGCTACAGGGATGAGATGGCGCACACTCCTGGGTCCCATTCCTCTCCCTCTGCCTCTCTTCTCTTTCACTTTCTCTCCCTTCCTTGCCTCTCTTGGGGCTCTTCTTTCTTTGTTATACCCTTGAACATCAGTGTTTCTGGGTTGTACTCTGTCTCTAATTGCTGTCAGCATGAACTGCCTGTCTCCACGTTTGTCTTTCCCTAACAAAGGTATTTCCCCCAAAAGCTTGTTGGTATTTCCCCAACAAGCCCTCCATTCCCCTGCTGTATTTCACTTCCCCTCCAGCAGCTGGTCTGGATCAGGTCCTTGAGCTGTGGGCCATGTCTGCCAGGCTCCCTGGGCTTTGGAGCTCCTTGCTCAGGGTCTTTGCGGAGACCCGTTCTTTTTTTTTTTTTTTTTAATTAATTAATTAATTTTTGGCTGCGTTGGGTCTTCGTTGCTGCACGCGGGCTTTCTCTGGTTGCGGCGAGCGGGGGCTACTCTTCGTTGCGGTGCGCGGGCTTCTCGTTGTGGTGGCTTCTCTTGTTGCGGAGCACGGGCTCTAGGAGCGAGGGCTTCAGTAGTTGTGGCATGCAGGCTCAGTAGTTGTCGCTTGCGGGCTCTAGAGCACAGGCTCAGTGGTTGTGGCTCACGGGCTCAGTTGCTCCGCGGCATGTGGGATCTTCCCGGACCAGGGCTCGAACCCGTGTCCCCTGCATTGGCAGGCGGATTCTTAACCACTGCGCCACCAGGGAAGTCCTGGAGACCCGTTCTTGCTTGTGCATCTGTTGTCACAGATACTGTGATGCAAGTTAGGTGTGTACCCCAGCATATCAGTAACGTGCTCCCAACACTGGAAGCACAGAGAGGGATTCCAGAAGATCTGGCAAAACTGACCTCGAAACCGTAGAATTCATACTTCCCCAAAGTTCTCTCCCCATTTGGCAAGTGGAAGCCCTTTCCTCTTTTCTCCCCCCTGATTTTTACTTGATTGCACAAACAATTGTAATAGCAAGAAAGGAAATGAAAGGGCAAGTGGTCATCCTGGCCCTGCTGCCCTCCCTCACCAGCTGGCCGCCATTTTTCTGGGTTTTTTCCAGCCCTTGCCCACGCAGACATCTCAGCCCTAAGATAGCACCGTTACCTGTTTACCAATTCATATTCTCTTTTTCCCCATGATTTAAACATGGTAAACGTTTCCCCACATTGCCTGTCATCATTTTTCATGACTTCTTAGTCTTTCATTGAAGATATTTGCCCATAATTTACATAACAACTCCTAATAGTGGATATTGGAATTGGCGTCTACTTTTTATGACAAAACCAAAGGCTTTATTGAAAGGGGGTGCTTGAGCGGAGAGCAGCAGGGTAAGGGAACCTAGGAGAACTGCTCTCTGTGTCTACTTTTTAAAAACCATTTGGGGTTAGTTTGAATATTTCTATACTTGAAGCTTAGTTTTTAAAAATTTTTAATTTTTCCTTTGGAGTACTTTCTGAGAGTGTTCATTCCCACGGTCCAAGAATATTTTTATTGCTCTTCTTATTCCCCATGATCTGGGCAGGTTCAGTCCCAAAGGATGCTGACATTTAGACTTGAGTCAGTTGGGCCAGAGCTGGGGTTTGGAGCAGCTTCTGAAGAGATGGAGGCGGCACAGCCTCTGGGCTTGGCAGGCTGAGGTTGATCCGGGCTGACATCCATGGGGATCAGGATGGCTGCACCTCTCTGGCCACCAAATGCCATTTCTGGGGCAGCAGGACTAATCTTAGCTTCATCCCCATTTGCTGGTAGAGGTGGGCTCCCAATCCCCACCCCCCATCAGGACTGGCTTATAAACTTGTTGAGGGTCTTTAGTGACCCTAACTTGCTGGCACTGCTCACTACTAAGCTGTTTTCCGAAAGGATCTCCATGGCAACCTCTTCTTGTCTACCTCAAAACAAGAGGGTTCTCTCTGCCTTCTTTCCCACAGCTCCAATGTTTTGCTAGACCAAAACTTCACCCCCAAGCTGGCTCATTCGATGGCTCACTGGTGTCCTGTCAACAAAAAGTCAAAATACACTGCGATGAAGACCTGCCTTTTCCAGGCCTCCGCTGCATATCTTCCAGAAGATTTCATCAGGGTGGGACAGCTGACAAAGCGAGTGGACATATTCGGCTGTGGAATAGTAAGAGCTTCCCTCTCTGTTCAGATCTGGGCCTGTACACATTTGTCCTTCCCATGGCTCCTTTGTAAGCAAATAATAGAGGCTCTTAGAAATGTTCCACCAAGTACAGCAGGGGTTGGCAAACTATGGCACACAGGTCAGAACTAGCCCAATGGCCTATTTTCTATGGCCTATAATTAAGACTAGTTTTTACATTTATAAAAGATTGAATAATAACAGCAACAACAACAATCAAAAGAATATGTGACAGAGATTGTTTGTGGCTCACAAAACCTAAAATATTTACTATCTAGCCTGTTACAGAAAAAGTCTGCCAACCCTTGAAGTAAAGGCCCCCTGCCCCATGGGTGTCCAGATTCCAATAGGCTACAGATACCTCCTGACTTCCCTGATTCGCATCCAGCCAGCCATCTAATTATCTATCCAATTGTCTGTTCTTGTTTGTTCATCCGTCTGTTTTGTCCATCTGTCCATCCATCCATCAGTCCAATTATTATCCAACCATTCATCCAACAGCTACCCATCCATTCAGTATCTATCTACCCATCCAACCTCTGTCCTTGTCACCACTGCTGTCCATCAGTACTGTGTGTCAGGCACTCGAAATGTAAATGTAACTAAAACACAATCCCTCCCCCAGGAGTTCATGGTCTGAGTGTAGCAGTCTCCAAAGAACACCAATTCCCTGAGATCTCAATAGGTTTGATGTGTTTAAAGGGTTTTGATGTGTTTAAATAGGTTTGAGAAATGCTGGGTTGAGCAAGGTTAAGCAGGAAAAAAAAGAAGTTACCACAAAATTAACAAGAGCCTTTCATATGGTAAATAGCCTTTAATCTGGTAATTGTGAATTCACCACCACCCAGCAATGGTATGCAGTGTTTCCCAAATTTCCTTGACTATGGAACCTTATTTTCTTAGTATCTCTAAGCATCAGAGACCCATGGATCCCAGTCTGGGAAGTGCTGGCTGAGAAAAGTGACGGTCGCTGGCTGACCTCTGCCAGGAGCCAACAGCTGCATCTTGGACCTTGCCTTCTCTCTTCCTCTCCAGCCTTAAACTCTACACTGCCTCTCTTTGACCACAGTCTGTCCATCTGCCTCTCGCACTAATGCCCGTCCTCTGAGCCACTTTCTGCCCTCAGCCCAGCCTCCACATACCAGATTCTGCTTCCCTCTGTCTCCCAGCCCATCGGCCCTTCTGGTTTACTTGTCCCCAAATTCCCTCCCGCCTCCCCCTCCTCGCCCCCATCAGCCCCACTGCGAGGGGCTCAGTGAAGCTCAGCAGGGCCAGCCCAAGCTCCTGCTCCTTTAAGAACCAGTGGAACTGAACCCCAAGGCTGCCAGGCCCTTATAGGTTAGAGCTTAAGAGCATGGGTTTGAGTCCCAGCTCAGTAACTTTCAGCTGTGTGATCTAGGGTGTCATCTGTAACTCTGGGCCTCAGTTTTGTCCTCTGGAAAATGGGGGTATTCATACATATGGAGATTAATAAGATAACATGTATAAACTGGTTAGCAGAGTATGTTGCATAGGTCAACATGATTATTATTATTGTGGTTATCGTTATTATTCCTACCTTCACACCCTCACTCCTGATTTCTGTTTACTCTTGACTTTTTAACTCAGCTCCTGATGTAACAATTGACTTTCCTATTCACTCATTCTTTCATTCAGTGAGTGCCTACTGGCTCCCTTCAGTCTTTTTCTCAGCCCTACCACTGATGGATGGTATGATTTTTTTTTTTTTTTTTTTTTTTTTTTTTTAAAGGAGGAGGGGAAGCTTTTTTTTTTTTTTATTTTTTTTATTTATTTATTTATGGCTGTGTTGGGTCTTCGTTTCTGTGCGAGGGCTTTCTCTAGTTGTGGCAGGCGGGGGCCACTCTTCATCGCCGTGCGCAGGCCTCTCACTGTCGCGGCCTCTCTTGTTGCGGAGCACAGGCTCCAGACACGCAGGCTCAGTAGTTGTGGCTCACGGGCCCAGTTGCTCTGCGGCATGTGGGATCTTCCCAGACCAGGGCTCGAACCCGTGTCCCCTGCATTGGCAGGCAGATTCTCAACCACTGCGCCACCAGGGAAGCCCGGATGGTATGATTTTGAACTTTGGTTCTTGTTGTGGGGAACACTGCATTTCTCTGTGTGTTTTTTTTCTTAATTTATTTTTTCATTGGGGTTGATTTACCCCAATGTAAAAGTATCGTTGATTTACAGCGTTATGGTCATTTCTGCTGTACAGCACAGTGACTCAGTTATACACATATATACATTCTTTTTTATATTCTTTTCCATTGTGGTTTATCCCAGAATATTGAATATAGTTCTCCGTGCTATACCGTAGTAGGTCAGTGTTCTTTTTGATGAGCGCTAAGTAACCTCTGTAAAAGGCCTGGCACAGGGCCTGCCATGTGGAAGAGGCAGAGGAAATGTCTGTCTATTTATTTCCTCTTATTCTTCCCTCCTGCCTTGGCAGGACCCCAGCCGGAGTCCCTTTTCCATGGGCTCCTCCGCCAGCTGCAGGGGTGCCTTCTGCTGCCCCCTCCTGGCCACTTCCAGTCTGTTAGTAACCCTGCAGGCCCTTTCTGGGTGGAGGAGTTCTTGGCAGTAATGTGACCTTATTCTGACTTTGAGAGAAGTTGTGTTAGGGAGATTTGACACTAAGATGGAGTACCCACTGCCTCATATTTACAACCACTAGATCACCATGTACCACATAAGGATACAGGCTCAGATGCGGCATGCGGGATCTTAGTTCCCTGACCAGGGATCGAACCCGCACCCCCCTGCAGTGGAAGCGCTGAGTCTTAACCACTGGACCGCCAGGGAAGTCCCCAGATTTTAGTTTCTTGCCCAAATATCACCAAAGCATGTAAGGAGCAGAGTCAGAATTTGAATCCAGGCCTCTCTGACTCTGGACCCCTTAGCCAGTGTGCTGTTATCTCTGCTGAATTTCTGTTCAAAGCAGGTTTCTTATTTTTTAAGATACAAATCACGGTTTTGTCAATTTTGTGGTGGCTTACACTGGCTCAGGGCTGTGCTCCTTTCTTAAATGGATGTATTAATGAACAAATAATGTAAATAAAGGCCTGTGGATGAAACGTGCTATGGATATTGCCGAGATTTTCTGTCTAGAATAGGTGTCTGCACATGGATTCCTCCTTTTCTTGAGATTAACATAGCAGTGCCTGCTTACCATTTCTGATGGGTTTTAAATGAAAATATCTTTAGTATATATAGTGTGTGTATGTATACGTATGTGTGTATACAGATAGATGTATATATGTATATCTATATAGAGAGAGGTGTGTGTGTGTATCTATCTATCTATCTGATGGTAATACACACACATTTGGTTTTCATCCTCCCTACCTTGCTATCAATTAACTTAAACCTTCTCCTAGTAGCTGGGTGGTGTGTTTAGTTGGAGGAGGTGTTTAGTGATAATCCCACGTTCCAGATTTTGGGCAAGTGTCTGTGCTGGCAGATGGCAGAGCCAGGCCTGGAGCTCAGAATTTGTTCCTGAGAAGAAACTTCTTTCTTGGCCAGAAGCTCCTGTGTGAACTTGTGCCTGTGTGTGTGACCCGTGCTAACTCTGTGTTCTCACAGGTGTTAGCTGAGGTCCTCACTGGCATCCCTGCGATGGACAAGGACCGGAGCCCAGTTTACTTGGTAAGGGAACCAGTCACTTCTTTCTCACAGCTATGAGGGGTCAAGGGGTGGGGAGGGCAGGGGCCTCCACTGTACCCATTTTACAGATGCTAACGAGGCCTCAGTCCAGGGTTTGATTTGTACCTGTGCAAAGTAGCTGTAACCTTCCCCCCCTCACCATACAGGCAACAATTACTTTTTCATGATAAGAAAGTTTAGAATGTTTAGGGGAAATCCATGTCTTCTCTCTGCATGTCAGGCAATCATGTAGAGTTTGTCTTTATTTTTTTAATTTTTTGGCCGCGTCATGCAGCATGTGGGATCTTAGTTCCCCAACCAGGGATCGAACCCATGCCCCCTACAGCGGAAGCCCGGAGTCTTAACCGCTGGACCTCCAGGGAAGTCCTAGGGTTTGTCTTTAAATTGGTGAAAGTTAATTTCAGCCCTTTTAGGTTTCTATAATAAAAACAATAATTTCCATTTTGTAGGTTTATAAGAACTGTCATTCAAATATACGTGTGCATGTGTATAGTGTCATTTCAAAAATATAACAACACGGCCCAACTCTGTGTTTGGCACTTTACATGTATTATCTTTCTAAGTCATCTCAATCCCCATGAGATTGATAAAGTCATCTTGTTCACCTACAGGTGAGGAGAGCAGGCTCTGAGGTTTGCTTGAGATCTCAGCTTTACTAAGTATCAGAGTTGAGATTCTGAGTCACATCTGCTGGACTGCAGATCCTGAGTTCTTAACCCCAATGCTCTCCTGACTGTTTAATTCTCATGACAGTCCAACCATATGGATTTATCATCATTATTACCATCCCCATTTTACAGATGAGAAAACTAAGGCCAAGGTGAAGAGACTTATCTTATGACCCTCAGCGAGATGGTGGAGCTGGGATTTGAACCCATGTTTTCTGCAGAGCCCTGACCCCTGTGCAAGCCCTAATCCTCTTCACTAATTTGAGAGGGGAGCACTTTTCTGACTTGATGTTGAGGCCGTTGGAGCAGCTGGCTTTTTTGTGACTAGGCTCCAAAGGCATCCCCTTCACCCTGGGGTGGGAAGCCGAAGACCTCCCCTATACGCGGCCAGTCACGACCTGTCCCTTTGCTGAATTCCCAGAACTCTGCCCCTTTTGGGCACCAGGCCCCCGGTACTGCAGAGAGGTCGGTTTGGTCAGCTCAGATGTGGTTCGGGGCAGTTTGGGGCAATTTCTCATATTCTGACAGTTTTCTTCAGATGTATTACCCAGCACTCCTGTGGGGCTCCCTGGGTGAATGTCACAGGGGAAGCAGCCTTCGGAGACACTTAGGTGAAACTTTCCAGAAGGCTTTTTTGGTAAATGGTTTCTAAAAACATGGAGGAAATAATTTTTTTAAATCTAGTTTCTTTCTCTTCTTCTGGACCCAAATAGGGTCTCCCATCATCCCTTGTTGTGGTACTTATAATTCATTGTGCAAATAATTAAAATTCGAGTCAGAGATGAAAGCTGCAGCCGAGTGTGGTCCAGGGTGGGAGGAGCCGGCCTCTCCTCCACGCTCGGGAGTGTTCATGGCTGCAGTGTTTCTGGAGGCCATTGGGTGGTTTCCATCAAAATCCTCTGATGCAGCAATTTTATTTGTACGCTAGGGAAACGCATACAAGTAAGGAAAGACAGAGGGACGAAGCTGTTCGTTGTAGCACTAGTTATGGTAGTGAAGCATTGCTAACAAGTGAAATATCTATCAATTGGGAGACGGTTAAAAAAATGACGATATGATCGTACACACCATGGAATACCATGAAGTTATTTATAAAAAAAGCTTTATGAGTATGTTTGTAAATACTTATAATGAGGATAAAGTGTATAATATGATAAATGTTGACATTGGTGTTTATCTTTGAAATCGTCACCAAATCAAGATAATGAGCATGCCCACTACCCCAGAAGTTACCTTTTCTCATTTGTCACCCTCCTGTCACCCCTCCCCACCCTGCCATCCCCCACAGCCATCGGTCTGCTTTCTGTCACTGTACAACTGTACAAAAGTTTCTGTTTTCTGGAGTTTCCTGTAAGGGAAACCGTAGAGAGTGTGTGTGCCCTTTTATTGTCTGGCCTTTCCCACTCAGCATAGTTTTTGTGAGATGCACCCATGCTCTGTGTGTGTGTGTGTTGGGAGTTCATTTCTTTAGATGCCAAATGGTGCTCTAGTGTGTGGATGTGCCCCCATTTGTCCATTCACCTGTTGACAACGTGTAGGGTGTTTCCAGCGTTTGACCAGTACAAATAAAGCTGCTGGTACCTTTGTGTGGGGATCTCAGTGTGGACGTATGCACTTATTTCTGTCAAGGTGTAATTCACACTTTTGAGGTACACAAAAATGGTATGAGTTTTGACAAATGTAGACGGTCGGGTAACCACCACCACAGTCAAGATATGGAATATTTATTTCATTCCAGAAAATCCCCTCACGTCCCTTTATAGTCAATCCCCTTTCCCCCCTTCCAGCCCCTGGCAACTCCTGATCTAGTTTCTGTCTGTGTAGTTCCGTCTCTTCTGGAGCGTCATGTAAGTGGAATCATAGAGCGTGTGCCTGTTCGTTTCGCGCTCCTTCCACTTAGCGTGCTGCCTTTGAGATTCATCCATGTTGTATGTGTCAGTGGTTGATTCCTTGTACTGCTGGGGAATACTCCGTCGTATGGATGTCCGACCATTTGTTTGTCCGTTGATCAGTTTCTAGACATCTGGGTTGTTTCCAGGTTTTGGCAATTCTGAATAAAGCTGACATAAACATTCTTATTTTAGAAAAAACAAAACAAGAAAGACATATATGTTCTGACAGGGAGTATCTGCAAGTGAGAAAAAAGCAAGTTCAAAACAGTATATATAGTGTGATCCCGTCTTTGGTGATAAATAGATGAATGAATTTACAAATTGTAGCTTATATTTTCTTATTTATCTGGGGCTAATAATAGTACCGACCTGATAGGGTTTAGTGAAGATTAAATAATATGTGAAGTACCTAAAACAGTGACTAGAACATAGTAAGCACTCTGTGTGGTAGCTATTATTATCACTACTCTTATTTCAATAGCTCTTAGGAGATTGCTTGCAATTATTATAATTATTGTATATAACTAAAGTGATTATAACTGTGGACTTTTATAGCAGAAACTCTAGAAAAATATAATCCAGACTATTAGCAGGGGTTGCCTTTGGAGAGTTGACATAAGGGGAAGGGTTAACTTTTGCCCTAAAACTTCAACTGCTTCTATTTTAGTTTTTAACAACAACAAAAAAATGTTTTTAATAATATTGTTGATTTTGAATAATTTCTCTTTAATTAAAATGTTTAATTCAAGTAATCTGCATACTTGGCTTAGAAAATGTAACAGCACCTAGCAACTACTCCAGGCCTCTTTCCCTGGCCTGCCCTCAGGGACACCCAGTTCCTTAAAAAGCCCTTTTTATTATGGACAATTTCAAACATACACAAAAGTCAAGAAAAGAATATAAGGAATCTCCATTCATCCATCCCATCAGTTATCAACAGCATGCTTTTCTTATTTCTTTTGCATCCCCCAAACCATTTTTGTCTGTGTATTTTCAAGCAAATCCCAGGTGTTGTTATTTCACCCAGAGAATTTAGTTTTCTTAATTACTTATTATCATTTAATACCCATTTCATATTTAGATGTCCCAAATTGTCTCAAAAATTGCTTTTTAAAGTTGGTTCGTTTGAAACCAGATGCAAGCAAGGTGACGTGTTTCTGAAGACTTTGGTTCTCTCACTGTGCCCCTCCCCCCTTTCTTTCTGCCTGGCATTGCATTTTTGCATAAAGTGGGTCACTTCTGTGGTAGACTCACGTGCTGGATTTTTCTGATTGCATCTTGTTGTATCCTTAACTTGTTTCTCTGTTGCCCCTGTTTCCTGTGCCCTGGTTGTCAGCCCTTGAGACTTGATTAGAATCATGGTCTAGGTGGTTCTGTGTACTTTATTTTGTATCACAGCCTGAGGAGTGCGGCAGACTGCCCTCCTTTTAGTACTAAGCTTCATCAGGGTTCAGGTGGAGTTGCTGAGTCCCTCCATTACTAAGTTCCCCGTCACTCTGCCTCCGAGTGTTCTTGACGGAGGACGGCATCTCGTGATGGCCGTTACTGGGTGAGACCCAGGATTTCATGGGCGGTAGTCAAGTGGGGAGCGTCTTCTTACACTGTTCTTTCAGGGCAATCACTACGCACAGTTTCTCATTTGTTTCAGATGGTGGTAACCTCCATATCCGTAAATAATACGCTTCTATTCTTATTTACAGATTTGTCAACTTTAAATACCATTACACTTTTAAAATAAATTTTATTTATTTATTTATTTATTTTTGGCGGCGTTGGGTCTTCTTTGCTGCATGTGGGTTTTCTCTAGTTGCAGTGAGCAGGGGCTACTCTTAGTTGCGGTGCCCGGGCTTCTCATTGCGGTGGCTTCTCTTGTTGCAGAGCACGGCCTCTAGGCATGCAGGCTTCAGTAGTTGTGACATGCGGGCTCAGTAGTTGTGGCTCATAGGCTCTAGAGTGCAGGCTCAGTAGTTGTGGCGCACGGGCTTAGTTGCTCCGCGGCACGTGGGATCTTCCCGGACCAGGGCTCGAACCCGTGTCCCCTGCATTGGCAGGCGGATTCTTAACCACTGTGCCACCAGGGATGTCCCACCATTACCCTTTTTAAAAAGATAAACATTTAAAAAGGCAGAGCTCACATGAAAGAATTGTGCAAAAGGGCATTTAAAAATGAACCCCTTGCCAGTTTTAGGTTTTCAGTCTCCAGGTATTGAATTACTGATGGCGTCAGGTGTCTAGGTATTTTTTGGATCCTTAGACAGCCCATTTTCTCAATTGGGAAACTGAGGCAGAGTGGGGACTATTTTGTTTTGTTTTTGAAGCAAATATCACAACCCATGTCTGATAATCTCTGATAATATTTTACTCTGAATTATAACTGTATTTGTATACAAAGCTGTATGGAGCAATAAAATTTTAGTTTTACATTTAATGAATCACTTCTATTAAAAATAATAAAATTACACAAAAAAGAAGAAACTTAACCAGAAAATAAATTAGCTTGTACAATATGTGAAAACATTTGTGAGGAACTTACTCTCTGCCAGGTACTGTTCTTGGTGTTGGGGATACAAAGTTAAAGTTCCTGCCCTCCTGGAGCTTTCATTCTTTTTTAAAAATTTTATTTATTTATTTATTTATTTATTTATTTATTTATGTATGTATGTATGTATGTATGGCTGTGTTGGGTCTTCGTTTCTGTGCGAGGGCTTTCTCTAGTTGCGGCAAGCGGGGGCCACTCTTCATCGCGGTGCACGGGCCTCTCACTATCGCGGCCTCTCTTGTTGCGGAGCACAGGCTCCAGACGCGCAGGCTCAATAATTGTGGCTCACGGGCCCAGCTGCTCCGCGGCATGTGGGATCCTCCCAGACCAGGACTCGAACCCGTGTCCCGTGCATTGGCAGGCAGATTCTCAACCACTGCGCCACCAGGGAAGCCCTGGAGCTTTCATTCTAGGGGAGGAGAACAAAGGATATTTAAGTAAATGAAAATATGTGTAATTCCAGGCCAGTGGTAAGTGCTATGAAGAAATGTGAAGTAATGTTAGGGGACAGAGTGAAAGAGTTGGGGGAGGGCTGTTTTAGGTTAGGGAAAGCTTCTTGGTGTAGGTAACACCAGAGCAGAGACCCAAATGAAGGGAGGGACCAGGACGTGATAAAGCTCAAGGGAGGGGCATTCTAGACAGAGGGAAGAACAAGTGCAAAGGCCCTGAGGCAGGATGAGCTTAGGGGCTTCCAAGATAGAAGGAGGAGACAGAGTGGCTGAGTACAGTGAGCTAGAAGGACAGAGGGAGGAGAGGAGATGGGATAGGTCTGCAGGGGCCAGATTGTCACAAAATCTGGGGTTTCTGAAGGCCATAGTTAACAGATGGGGACGAATTATAGGAGGTCAGGAACTGTTGATGTTAAAAACAAACACACAGGGCTTTCCTGGTAGCGCAGTGGTTAAGAATCCACCTGCCAACGCAGGGGACACGTATCTGAGCCCTGGTCCGGGAAGATCCCACATGCCGCGGAGCAACTAAGCCCATGCACCACAACTACTGAGCCTGCGCTGTAGAGCCCGCGAGCCCAACTACTGAAGCCCGTGCGCCTAGAGCCCATGCTCTGCAACAAGAGAAGCCACCGCAGTGAGAAGCCCACACAAGACAAGGAATAGAAGCCCCCGCTCGCCGCAACTAGAGAAAGCCCGCACGCAGCAACGAAGACCCAACACAGCCAAAAATAAATAAATAAAATAAGTAAATTTATTAAAAAAACACACACACACAAAAAAAACCCTTTTATTTTTCCAAATATAAATGCAAAACAGGCTTGTAGAACATTTAGTAAATATAGGAAAATATAGAAAAGAAAATAGAAATCATTCTTGGAGATGACTGCTGTTAATATTTTACACCCTGCCCCCTGGTATTTATTCTATGCATGTATATATACATACAGTTTATATTATTTATATTTAAATATATATTTATATTTTATATTATTTATAACATGGATTTTCAATTTTTGCATTTTATATAGCATGAAGTATTATACAATATTTTTATGTAATGCATGTAGCATATAACATATAAAGTGTATTGAAATATTTCCGTATAAATATTTTATATAGTTATTTAAAGTATTATATATTATATATTTGTATGTTATATATAGTTATATAAAATGTTTTATATAGTTATATGTGTAACCATATAAAATACTGTATATTCATGAAATATCATTACAAATATGTATATATATAAAACATTGTTTACAGTATACAATATTTTATGTATAAATATGTATATATGTAGAATATACATGGAAAATTTATATATAAATGTTACAGTGTTTACATAAATATACCACAAACATAAAAAAATACATATGTTTCATATTTTTTTAACATCTCATATGTTGATATATGATAGATTAATGCACTATATACTATATCAATCAGTATTATACATAATTATATTACATATTAATTTCCTATATTTAATATATTTAAGCAGTACGAGTAATATATTTGTAACCTATTTATATAAGTAGGTTTATATTTATATAAGTTGCAAATAAGTAAATATATACATGTGCAATGTAATATGTAACATACAATTTGTACTCTACAAATATACTTATATAGTAATATATTTATTATTATTTATACAGCATATCTTCTGTTTTAGGAATAGTTCAGATTTCTGCTTTCTAAGTAGCATAAAATGTTGTAACATGTAAATACAAAATTTAAAATATAAAAATATACATAATATTATATATAGTACATCTCCTATTAAATATACATGGGTGAGAATCCTACATCCTAAAATGTTTATTTTATATCATGAGAGATTTTTCCTGTAAATGTTAATAAGATGAATTATTGGTGTAAGTAAAGTGCTCAGCACGTAGTAAGTACTATATAAATGATAGCTATTATTACTATTTATTATTATCACTAATAGACTATTGAATGTTGATTCTGTGTCAAGTATCACACTTTATCACACTTTATGCTTTAGATGCACTATGTCATTTAATTTTTGTGTTAGTCCTATTATCCCCATTTTCCTGATGAAGCAACCGAAGGCCTAGAAAGGTTAAGCCCCTGCCTGACGGGGCTTACGAGTGTGGTATGGAATGCCCTGTACGTGGGGGGAATTTAACAATTCTCCACTTCTTGGCTGTTTTACTTGTTCCTGGGATCCTTGCAATTATTTTTGACAACACTGTTGGGTTTCTGAGCGTTGCCGCTCTGGTGCAATCCTGGAGGCGGGTGGGGCACGGGTGGTTAGAATCCCCACCCCTGCAGCTCACACGGGGGTGTTTCCACTCTTCTTCCCACAGAAGGATTTACTCCTCAGTGAAATTCCCAGCAGCACCACATGGCTCTGCTCCAGGAAGACAGGTGTGGAGAAAGTGATGGCCAAGGAGATCTGCCAGAAGTACCTGGAGAAAAGAGCAGGGAGGCTGCCGGAGGCCTGCGCCGAGGCCTTGGCCACGGCCGCCTGCCTCTGCCTGCGGAGGCGCAGCGCCAGCCTGGCGGAGGTGAGCCTAACGTTCAGCCTTCCCCCAGCGATGAGCCCTGTCCTGCGTCCGCAGGGCCTCACTTCCCCGGCTGCATGAGTCTGCTTTACCAGGGGCTCTGTCACGATCCCTTTACCGATGCCTTTACCGAGAAGTGATTTCATACATCAGGGCCATATTTGTTTGCAAACAGCAGTATCTGCTGGAGCTCACAGCAGCCAAACTGGAGTCTGGTCCTGAGGGTGCCCAGGACCACACCCTCGGATATAACAGAAGTCCGTCTGCTTTCTCTGAACCGGCTTTATTCCTCCTCCTCTCTGTAGGCCCCTTCTCATTCCCTCCATCCTCTTGGTCAGGGGATACAGCCGTATTCATTTACATGTCATAGTTCTGTCTTCACTGAGCGGCCCAATTCCAACCTCTTAGTGAGAGAAACTGATTGGCTTAGCTAGGGTCAGGTGTCTACCTGTTGGCCAATCAGGTAAGGTGGGGGGTCCAGTATATAAACCCGGTGGCCAGGGGGTCAAGCCTGGAAGGTGGAAGGGCCAGGTTCCAGAGAAGGGGATCATTCCTTAGCCCATGGACTAGGCAGACATCAACCACCACAGAGGATAAAATATTTTCCTATGGACAGGATATGTAGAGGGGGTTTCCATGGTAACAAGTGTAAATTTGGGCACCAAATTTACTAGGCCTTTCTAAGGACAAAATAACTGCCTGAGAGGGCTCATAGACATCATCCCACAGAGTGATTTTCAAGTGGTGTCTGACAGGGGCTCCTTGGGAGTACCTTTTGGCAGGAAGAGAGCTGTGGATGGCTGCAGGCCCCACCCATGACTCGAACCAGACATCCACTATCACTTCTCATAATTGTATTGGGTTCTCAGTATTTTATTTGAGGAAAGGGTTTGGTAGCTGAAAAAAAAAATCTTCAAACACCAGTGCTATAGCCCAAGCCTCCCCTTTTACAGATGGAGATGTTGAGGCCGAGAGAGGGGGAGATGAGGCCAGAGGGAGTTTCTATCAGAGCCCTCTGGACTCCTGGCTCAGCCCCAGGTCTACCCTCTTGCACCAGGACGTGGCAGGAGCTAGAGACCAAGTCACCGCTCTCAGCCTAGGCTGTGCTCCAGCTGCCTGAGTGCCGCAGTGTTCAGTCACTCATTCAGCAGTGGTGTGCTGGGCCCTGGGGATATATCGGGGAACAAGGCAGGCCCAGTTCCACTTTCCTGGAGTTCACAGACATTGTGCAGTAACCATCTGGTGAGCGCTGGTGTAGCATATTACGGGGGCCTCGCCCAGGACTTTCCCAAGGAAGTGATGTGTGACCAGATGAAGAGCAATCGAAGCAGAAGGAACAATTTATGCAAATAGCCTGAGTTGAGAGAGAGCCTAGCAAGGTCAAGGGCCTGGAATAAGGTCAGAGTGGCTAGAACATAGAGTACCTGGGGCAGAGTGGCTTGTAATGAGGCTGCTGGGGAAGGAGGAGCCCGGACAACAGAGGGCTTTGCAGCCACAGTCAGGATTTTGAGGAAGTCACTGGGGGAATTAAGCAGGGGCAGGACATAATCAGACTCATGTTTTAAAAAGATCTCTCTCCTTCAACCACTTATTCTTTCATTCCTTCATTCATTTTATTCTTTTGTTCAGTGTATCAGTTAAAGTACATTCAAAGAAGCTGCTATAACGAGGAGACTCCAAGTGCGATAAAAGTTTATTCTCTTTAGCTCAACAGTTTGAATGTAGGCAGTCCAGAGCTGATGTGGCAGTGCCGCAGTATTGGGGATTTGGGCTCCTGTATTGTTGCTCTTGCTACCCTTATCATGTGATTTCCACTTCAGAATCCAAGAAGGCTGCTCTAGCTCAGGCCATCACATCTGCATTCCAGCCACTGAAAGGGGGTTAAAAAGGAGAACATACACCCTTCCTCGTAAGGGTGTGACCTGGAAATGCACCTATCACTTTTTCTCCCATAGGTCAGAACCTAGGCCAGAACCTAGTTATGTAGTTTTGTAGTTTTTAGCTTGGCAAGTATTTATTGGGCATATATTGTGAAGGTTTATCTCAAAAGGTGACATTTGAACTGGGCCTTGAAGCATGAGGAAGCATTTGCTATGTGGAATAAAGGGGATAGGGCACTTTCATATACAAAGAGGAATGAAAATGGTCATTGTCCCCAGTATTTCACAACCAAGCTAGGAAGATGACAGATCAGTGGGGTCATGGCCTTGAAGACAAGCGGACTTTGATTTAGTGGTCAGCTCTGCCACTCACTGACTGGGTGACCTTAGGCAGGGAACTTAACCTCTCACCTCTCTGATCTTTTAATTTTTTATTTATAAAAACTCATTTACATTATGTGTCAAATGTGCTTTGTAAATTGCAAGGCACTGAGCAAATGAAATTTGTTATTTTTACTAAGGGTAGGTTTGTGTGCCATTTATATGTGTGTGTGTGTGTGTGTGTGTGTGTGTGTGTGTGTGTGTGTAAAGAAGAAATATTCCTTCCCTGCCTGCTTCTAATTTTCCTAACCTCCCTAACCAGAAAAGCCCTCAAGGGCAATATCTGTATTACTTAGGGCATTTCTAGTTGAAAGTGATAGAAACTCAACTCGAATTATTAGATTCGACCCACAGACACACACGTAAACACGTAACAGAGAAGGAAGCAGGGAGCCTATGAATGAGTGGATGAATGATTTATTGCTCATTTAACCAAACTGCAGGCAGGATAGGCATTGCTGGGGCAGCTAGACCCAGGGTCTCAACCAGCAAAAGTACAAATATCTGTATCTCTGCGCCTGTGGTGCATTTCTCTCTCTCTCTCTCTCTCTCTCTGTCTCTCTCGGCCTGGGAGACCTGGTAGATTTTTAATTTCAGGAAAAGTTCTCAGTGAGTGCCCTTGTCTCTCTTCCCAAAGGTGTGTGGCTCTGTGGCTGCTGTGGAAGAGCAGCTGAGAGGCCAGGAGACGTCGCTCCCTTGGAGTGGTCTTTCCGAGCACACAGGCTCTTCCTCCAATACTCCGGAAGAAACGGACGACGTGGACAATTCCAGCTTCGAAGCGTCCTGCTCCATGAGGGAGGCACCCTGGGCCGGGGCTGCCGCCTCGCGTCCCCCCCCAGCGGATGGAGAAAGCGAGCTGCCGGCTGGTGGGGCAGTGGAAGCTGACTCCTCCTCTGAGGCCCGCGCCAGTCCAGAACCTCCTCAGGATGGTAAGCGTGGGATCTGAGTCCTTATACACTCTCATTTATGTCCCCAACTCAGCCTATCATTTATTCCTTCTCTCCCTCATTCACGCGTTCATTTGACTATCCAGCTGTTCACCTGCCAGCTGGCCGTGCCAAGAGAGCCATCCTCCCTCTCCCCCGGCCCCCGAGGTCGAGTCCCTCACGCAGTCCTGTCCACTGACCTTAACATCCCTCGGCTCCATCTGCTTCCCTGCATTGCCCGTCCCCAGACCCCTACCCCTCATCTAAGCTACTCTCCTCTTGCTGGATGACCGCACAGCCTTCCTGTGGCCTCCCTGATCTGCTCGGGCCCCTCACCAGTTCTTCCAGGGGCCAGCCGGAGTGGTTTTTAAAAACAACTCATGTCACCCCTCGTTTAAAGCCCTTCTGTGGTTCCCCATTGCACTTAGAGACCAAGTAAAAACTCTCCCTTGGGACTAGCAAAGCCCCTTGTGGTCTGTCGCCGGCCGCCTCTCCATCCTCACTTCACACCTTGCCAGCTGCTTCCAAAGGTAGCTTCTATTTCTGACTCTGGGGTCCAAACACACCAGGTTTCCTTCTGAAATAAAAATTCGGAAGGCCTTTACAATTCAGCGTCCTCATCCCCTGGTACACATGGCTCTGTGAATGTCTCAGGCTCTGACCTTTCCTGTTGTTCCTCCTCCCACATGGAGGTGAGAGGAAGAAGAGAGAGAGAGTGTAAGCTTCATTCTAACACTGCCCCCCACCCCTCAGGGGAGAAGCATGGAAGCCCCTCCTCTCTGAAAGGCGGGGGCAGGTGACAGGCCTTCCCTGAAAAGGCAGAAGCAATGATAGTGCTCATTCCACTCAGGGCCTGATTCAGAAGCCCGATTTAAGTGAAAAACTGTGACCAAGTCTGACTTTCTAAGAATTATAACAACTCTTTCCAAATACCTTTTGTTCAAGTTCTTTACTTTCCATTGAATGTCAGCTACAGAGACTTCGTGGAAAATTGAGATCAATGAGGCCAAAAAGAAACTGATGGAGAATATCCAGCTCTACAAAGAAGAGAAACTGGATAGCATTGAGCTTTTTGGCCCCTGATGACTTGACCACAGCTGAGGACCCTCGTCCTCCATTGGAAAAATGAACGTCAATTCGAGAAAAAGATCTAAGGAAGAATCAAGATCTCCCAGGAAACACCAAACATCAGCTTCCCTTGGGTGGCGGCAGAGACACTTCCATTTTACCAGAGTGAGTTAGGGGAGACGGGACCTCAGCTTTCAGAGACACAAAAATCCATGAAGTCCTCTTCCTTTCTGAGATTTGTCAATCAGAGCTCTGGGTTATCAGGAGACTGAAGGGGAAACCCTGATACAAGAGCCCAGGATGTGGGCGATTTTGTGGTTCCGGGGAGCGTGTGACGATAACCACCCCAACAGATGCCATTGCCTGGCTCTCACCCTCGACAGCCGACTGAGCATTCTGAGCGCTGATGGCACTTTCCAAAGCTAACATCTCTGGGTAACATTTGTCACCAACTGCCTGCAAACTTCCATGACCTTTACATGAAAGACTTTCAACTTGTGTCCCATTTCGGTTCTTCACTCCCTCCTCAAGGTCTCAAGTTTTACGAATGCCAGACACCTGGCAGAAGGCTCTGGAGATTTTCTGCTTTCTCTTTCAGAAATCTTGCAACCCACAGATATTTATTTAATGCCCACTCTGCACCTTTATCCTCCCATCCCACTAACGCTAATATTTTAAATGGAGTTTTTATTTAGAGAATATGTATTATTTATGGCTGGATGAAGAGCCAGGAGAACTAGGTTCATGTTTGATTCTGCTGCTAGTTTAATTTCTGGAACCTCAGTTTCCTTGTAAGTAACATGCAATCATCCTCCCTCCCTGGGCTGTTGGGGAGGAACGGGTGAGACATGGCTACAGAAGTACTTTGAAAATGCACTTGTCCTGTTTTATTAAATAAATTTTTAAAAAGACATTAAGCGTTTATTTTTGTCATGTACCTAACATTTATTGCAGTGGGTATATTTCTGAAAAGTCACGTTGCAAGTCTTTTTAAATTCAGCATGTCCTATTTTTATTTTTTTATAAATTTATTTATTTTATTTATTGATTTTTGGCTGTGTTGGGTCTTCGTTGCTGCGTGTGGGATTTCTCTAGTTGGGGCGAGCGGCGGCTACTCTTCGTTGCGGTGCGCGGGCTTCTCATTGCGGTGGCTTCTCGTTGTGGAGCATGGGCTCTAGGCGCACGGGCTTCAGTAGTTGTGGCTCGCGGGCTCTAGAGCGCAGGCTCAGTAGTTGTGGCGCATGGGCTTAGTTGCTCCACGGCATGTGGGATCTTTCCGGACCACGGATCGAACCCGTGTCCCCTGCATTGGCAGGTGGATTCTTAACCACTGTGCCACCAGGGAAGTCCCACCCTTGTCTTGAACTCTGGTGGCTGTGAGGATTCAACTAGAGTCCGTGTTACGTGCCCTGAACAGGACCTGGCATGTGGTAAGCACCTTAAAATTATGAGCAGTATGTTTCCAAAGCATTTTGAGCAATAGAGGACAGTTGCCAACTGGGTAATATTACCCAGACAGATTTGCATTTCCAGACCAGGGCTTCACAAATTTCTGAAGAGGTCAGAGAACCACTTTGAGAATCTATGAAAGCTTTGGATTTTCTTCCTCCAGCAAGCTGTAAATTCATACATACACAATTCTGTATATGAATTCCAGGGTTCATGAGCACCAAGGTGTCTTTCCATGAATTCCTAGAGGTAAGGCCTGACTTTTTTTAAGTTAATATATGCACACAGCAACAAACAAACAAACAAAAAACCCAAACAGTACAAAAGATTACATGGGGGATTCCCCACTGGGACCTTAGTCCCTCATTTCTTCTCCTCAGAGGCAACGAGTGTTACTAGTTTGGGGATTCTTCCAGAGATGATAAAAAAATTTTTTTTTTTTAAATCTTTGTGCTCAACCTCATTAGTTATTAGGGAAATGAAAATCAAAACCACCATACAGAGAGACACCCCTGGGGGAAAAATATCTTCTAAAGAGATTTCTGAGAATGACTGGAAATTCCAATTAAAATGAGATAGATTTATCTTGACAAATACTGCAATACTAGCAACATTTCTCTGAATGTGGGTACTACTAAGAGCATTCCAGTGACTTTATCATGTATGTTAAAAATTAAACATTTGTCATGTGTTTTGTCGTTTCTATCAGGTATTTAAAATAAATTTTGTTAGGTATTAAAAAAAATCAAAACCACAATGAAATAACCACTCACACCTGCTTGGATGGCTGGAATAGAAAAGACAGACAAAAACAAGTGCTGGCAAGGATGTGGAGAAATTGGAACCCTCATACATTGCTGGTGGGATTGTAAAATGGCCAGCCACTTAGGAAAAGTTGGAAAGGTTAAACATAGTTTCCATATGACCCAGCAATTCCACTCTAGGTATCTACCTAAGAGAAATGAAAACATATTCATACAAAAACTTAAACACCAGTGTTCATAGCAGCAGTATTCATAATAGCCAAAAGGTAGAAACAACCCAAATGTCTATCAAAAGATGAAAAGTTAAACAGAATGTCGTATATCCATACAATGGACTATTATTCAGCCATAAAAAATGAAGTACTGATACATGCTACAACATGGGCAAACTTGAAAAGATAATGCTAAGTAAAAGAAGCCAATCATATATTGTATGATTCCATTTTTGTGAAATGTCCAGAACAGGCAAATCCATAGAGACAGAAATTAGAAGTGTGTGTGTGTGTGTGTGTGTGTGTGTGTGTGCGCGCGGAGGGGGAGTGGTGTGGGGAGGGAAGTGGTAATGATCACAAGATTTTAGGGTGATGCAAAGTTCTAAAATTAGATTATGGTGATGGTTGCACAACTCTAAATGTACTAAAAAAATCATAGAATTATATATCGGTGAACTTTATGGTATGTAAATTATATCTCAATAAAGTAGTTAGAAACACACAAATACAGAGCGGTTACTCTCAGGCATTTAAAAACATTTTATCTCGAGGCTCCACTCCTCTCTCATTTATTATTTTTTGCTGTACACAGGGTATTTTCATTCATTCTGGAACCTGTGTTTTCTCACATCTTTTTTGGCCATTCTTCCTCAACAGTACTTTTGGAGCAGTTCATTCTTTTTGCCCGGTATTCCATTGTATGGTCCTTCTGTAATTTACGTAACTAGCTTCACTTGCCGGGTACTGAGATTGTTTCCATTCTTCCTGCTCCCAATGGTGCTGCCTTCCAAGGAGGTTTCACCAATACGGTGATGTATGGGAGTGCGTTTCCCCACATCCTCAGCTAGGAAGAATGTTATCACTCTATTTGATCTTTGCTAACCTAATGGGTGAACACATAATTTTATTTGTACTCTCTAAATGACAGAAATGGAGCCATTTTTTCATATGTTAAAATGAAATATAACAAATTTCGTGATTTGTTTCGTTCATCAGTTCATTTCCTTTGCCCACTGAAATATCTTATTGCCAGAGTTTTTACATAGTAGGGACATCAGCCCTTTGCCACGTGTTCCAAATATTTTTCCAAGTTTGTACCTTGTTTTTTAACTTTTATATTTTTTTGCCAGAAGGATATTTTACATTTTTGTGTAGTCTTTTTTATTTTTTCCCCCGTAGTTTCTAATTTCTAATTCCAATTCTGTCATTTTCTGTGTTTTGTCACTTGGTCTCTGTAAATGGAGTGATGATGCTGGTGTGGGTTCGATGAGCGTATCTGGATCTGAAGGCGTCCTGCTAAGGGGGACAGCGCTGAGTGGCAGGGAGCAGCCCTCGGGAACCCGGCTCCCCTTGTTGTCCCCTACCCACACCAAGGGCAGGCCTGAGGAACTGCGGCCGGGCCTCAGCTTCGCGCTCTTCGAGCTAACGTGAGTGGCTCCGCCCCGTCTAGCTTCCGACCAATGGACGAGCTTCTTAAGGCGTAGGGTCCCGCCTCCAAACCTCCTGGCCAAAAGGAAAGCTCCGTCTTGCTTGGAGTCCCGCCCCTTGTCGATTTGACCAATGGGCGACCTCCCTTCAGTGCAGGACCCGCCTCCGCCGCCCGCCGCGCTGCAGACCTCACCGCTCATTCCGGTAGGCGGGCGTAGCGGAGGCCGGTGTGGTCGGAACCCGGGCGGAGGCAGGGCCGGCGCCGCAGGACTGAGGCGGACGGCAAGCGGGCGGCCAGGGCAGGGCGTCAGGCCGGTGCAGGCTGCGGGGCCGACGTCCGGGCCGCGGGAGCAGGGACGGAAGTTGGGGCGGGGCGGACCCGGGGGTGTTCTGAGGAGGCGGACTGGGGCGCCACGGGCTTCTGAGGGGCGGCTCGCCCCCTTCCGGCCCGGGGCTGGTCGGCGGGGCCGCGGGGGCAGGGCGGGCTGCGTGCTGGGTCTGGCCCTGCTCTGCGGCCCGCGCTCGGCGTTCCGGGCCTCCGGGCCTCCGGGCCGTGCGCCCGCCCAGGGGCTGCGGGTCTGGCCTCCAGGTGTGGACCTAACAGCGCCCTGTAGCCTTCTGAAGCGCTGACATCTGCGAAGGGCTTTGTATTGTAAACTCAATCAGAGCGCGTCGTAGTCCCGGAAGCGCTTTGACATTCCCGAAGTAGCGCTGTGCAAACTGAAGCGCTTGGTAATCGCGGAAGCACGTTGTGGGCTCGGAAACCAAATCGAACGAAGCCTTTGGTAAATCCTGGGACCTTCTGGACTTCCCCGAAGCGCTTTGGAATCGCAGACATTCGAAGCGCTTTGACATCTCTGAAACCTTGAGCACTGTGATGGGCAGTGGAAAGAAGGGGGAAAGGTCAGTGAAGCCAGCCCCTGGCTCTCACCTACTGGCCTGCCCTCCCTCGGGGAGTCCCGGGATAGCGGGAGGCTGAGGAGGGGCAGCTATAGCAGGAGTGGTGGTGGATTCCCGGCTCCCTCTTCACCTTGCAGGTGCCCATGGCGTCGGAGAGGCGCAAGGTCAAGTACCACTGGAGCAGCCCTTCGGAGCCGAGTTCCCGCAAGCGCAGCTGCCTCCGGGAGCCCAGTGATGTGGCCCCCTCCAGCTGGTCAGCTCACAGCTCTGTGTCGCGTTCAGGAGGGGCCAGCAGCCCCAAGCGCATGAAAACCCAGAAGGAGCATGGTGTGTCCTGGGGCTCATCCCGCCGCAGAAGTTCCTCCTCCTCCTCCCATTCCTCTGGCCCAGGTGTGGGTGGGGCCGCCTCCAAAGGAGGCCTGATTCAGAGCTCAGGAGAGTTCCTTTCGCCAGGGGGATCCCCTCGGTGCCCTGCCAGACCTTCTCTAGAAGAAATGGCTTCTCTCGAGGAGGAAGCCTGCAGCCTTAAGGTAAGTGGCCCCAACGCCTTGCAAACGGTGAAGCCCTTTCCACTTGGCTTGAGATGTTGGAGATAGGAATTTTGGTGAAAGGATACTAAAAAAAAAAGACCAGGTCTCTTAAGATCCCTGGAATCTCCCCAGGGGAGAGCAAACTGGAAGACGTCAGAGGATAGCCTGAAGGTCGGTGGAGAGGTAGTTTGCGAACTTGGCAGCATTTTGGAACTACTTTAAAATCCTTGCGCCTTCCTGCCACCCTGATGAGGTTATGCTGGGGTGTGGGCGGAGCTGCCAGGTGTATATAAATATTCCTCAGGTGCTTGTAACCCACAGTCAGGATGGAGGCTCGCTGCGCCGGGAGGTAGGTGGCGTACCCTGGAGACACAGATGTATGTTATTTCGGTTGTAAATTTAGGGAATTGTGCCCTGTACTTAGAAACACAGAACCAAGAAAAAGAATTTGGTTCTTGGTGTGGCTTTTCACCAAGGTTAGGGTTTCCAGCACGTTGAGGTTTTGCGTGGTGGGGTAGGGTTTATTTTGGAGGTTCAGCGTTTAGTTCCCCAGTGGGAACACACAGGAGGATTTCATAATACTGGGGGGCAGACTGAGGAGTGCTTCATGGAGGAGGTGCAGTTCATCCACTCATTTGTTTTATGTTAACTCTTATTTTTTAATTTTTAAAAATAAATATATTTTTTTTTTTGGCTGCGTTGGGTCTTCCTTGCTGTGCGCCGGCTTTCTCTAGTTGCGGGAGGCGGGGCTACTCTTGGTTGTGGTGCACGTGCTTCTCATTGTGGTGGCTTCTCTTGTGGAGCTCGGGGCTCTAGGTGCGCGGGCTCAGTAGTTGTGGCGCATGGGCTTAGTTGCTCTCCGGCATGTGGGCTCTTCCCAGACCAGGGATTGAACCCGTCTCCCTTGCACTGGCAGACGGATTCTTAACCACTGCGCCACCAGGGAAGCCCAATTTTATGTTAACTTTTTTTTTTAAAAAAAGATTAAGTTTACTCGGCATGTGCGAGTATGTCTGTGTGTATGTATGTGTGACAGAGTTGATCGTGAGTTTGGAAAGGTTCAGTCTCTTGCAGTCAGTCTGCTGCTTCCAGGTTAGAGAGAGGAAAGGAGCCCTAGTTTATGTTACTGGCTACTGTGTGAGCGTCATCCACCTCTTTAATCAGGTCTTGAACAAATATTTACCTAGGGCCTGGTTTGTGCCAGGCAGTGTTTCTAGTTGCCTGGGATTTGCTTTCTAGGTTTTGGAGGTCTGGGCCTTCAGAGGTGGGGAGGAGTTCTGTGTGTGAAGGAACGGAGGAAAAGTCTTACTTGGGTGAGATGGGCTGCCCCTAGATAAAGTTATCATTAAAAAACCCAAACGCAGCCGGAAGGAAAGTGGTTTGTCCTTACGCCTTTGCTCAGTGGTTTCTTACGTGGAACTGAGAAGTGAGGCTGTATTTAGCTCTGTATCCTCGCCGGCAGGCTGTTGTTTTTAGGCGAAGTGCTCCAGGTGTTTTCAGTGTGGCTCTCACAGAACTCTTGTGGGCACACTGATTTTTTAAAAAAATTTAATGGTGAGCTGAAAAGCTTTGTCTTTGACATAAGAATACTGAATATGACTCAAATGTAAATCAGGTAAATATGAGGCTAATTTGATCTTGTCATTAATTCTTGCTGCAGCTTCAGTGGTTTTGGGTACAGGGTAAAACTGTCAGTTGATTAAAGGTAATGGCAATAACAAGATGAGGAGGCACGGAGCAATCTAGCTTAGTGTTTCAGGTGTGCTGCATCCTCCGCTGTCCTGTGGGGCTGGAACTGGAGAGTTGAGGGTGTGGCCTGTCTGCGGGGTGGTCTAATCCAATCATAGACACACTTTTCTCTCATTTAGGCCTAAAGGGCCTTGTTTTGCCACAGTTTAATGGTTAACCTTGGAGCGATGAGTAGTCTGGTCCTGTCTCAGAAGTCTTGCGTTTTGCTGATGCCTTGCTCTCAGTCATAAGCGCTTGAGTGAGGATTGTGTGCCGCACATTCTGTTGGATGGTGGAGCCATGAGGTGGCTTGTAAGGAGCATCCAGTCCGGAGGGAGTGCTGCAGAAGTCACAAGACTGCCTCACCAGGTGGTTTGGTGCAACAGAGATTCCGGAATGGAGGCTGGGGAGCTAGGTAGGGGGCAGCTTGCTGTACGGTGTTATGAGCTAAGGGAATTCGGATTTTATTCCAAGCCATTAGCGAGCTCTATACAGGGCGAAGGCACATTTGCACTTTTGGAAAATCACTCGTGTTGGATAGAATATGAGGATGTTGATGGGATCGATCCCAGTTGTCCTACTCTAGTACTGCTAAGGGCTCTCCTTAGAGAGTGTTTGTTAGTTTGAAAACAAGATACAGTACTTTACTCATATTTAAAAAAAATAACTAATTAATTATTTAAACATCCTTATTGGAGTATAATTGCTTTACAGTGTTGTGTTAGTTCCTGGTGTATAACAAAGTGAATCAGCTATACGTATACAAATATCCCCATGTCACCTCCCTCTTGCTTCTCCCTCCCACCCTCCCTATACTTATCTTGATGAATTTGAAAATGCTTCTCTGACGTTCCCCTCTCTCTGCACCTCTTCCCCTCTTTTTCTGCAGTCATTTGCACACTTGTTTGTCTAATAAGTCCAAAGTCCTGTCAGCAAGCACTGCTGAAGGGCATGCACAGAAACGGCCTGTTCTCCCCTTGGCTCCTCCTAAGGTCCGCTCACCACTCGCCTACCTTCTACCCACTCATCCACCTGCTCTTCTGCATTTGCTCTGTAAACATTGAGGGGTACACACTTACCTTCATGTGTCCCCCTCAACACAGAAGTCTCTGTGCCAGGTTATGGAATATTCTGAGGGGAAGATGTTTGTCGTAGTTCATTCTGGCTGCTGTAACAAAATGCCTCAGACTGAGTAGCTTATAAACCACAGAAATTTATTTCTTATAATTCTAAAGGCTGGAAGTCTGAGATCAGGGTGCCAGCTTGGTCAGCGAGGACTCTCTTCTGGGTCACAGTCTTCTCTTTGTGTCCTCACATGGCAGGAGGGGGCAAGGAAGCTGTCTTGGGGCCCCTTGACTAGGGCACTAATCCCATCAATAAGGGCTCCACTTTGATGATCTAATCACTTCCCAAAGGACACACCTAATACCATCACCTTGGGTGTCAGATTTCAACATATGAGTTTTGTGGGGAACACTTTCAGACCATAGCTAGACTGGGCATTTTGGAATCACTAGAGATTCCTGCTGGCCAGCCTCTCCTTGTTTGTTCCTGATTACCTCCAGGATAATTGCGAGGTTTTCTCAGATTCTAATGCTAGCTGATGATCTTGGTTTACTTTATAGAGAAGGTTAAATGTGTCTATCATGAGCATCTTCACCTACCTTAATTTTAGTTTTTAGTATGACATATCCAAATTTCTAATTCAATTTAGAGAAGGAAGAGTGGAAGGGAAAATTTAAGCTTTATGATGTGCTAGAGCTTGTCAAATATGAGTCTCAATATTTGACCTCTAGATGCTCACATAATCCTCAGTCTTGTGAGGTGGGCCTTGTTATCTTTTTTTTTTTTTGAGAAGTAAAATCATGGTTATGCTAAACCCTTGAGATTTTAATCTTTTTTGTTTGTTTTTTTATAGAAGTATAGTTGATGGCAGTGTTACCTTTACGTATTAGTTAACAAATACTTAGATATCAGTCAACACATATTTGAGCACCTGCTATGTGTAAGCCCTGGGAAGATGAGACTCAGAAAAGTTGAATGACTTGACCAAGGCCACACAGCTTGTACGGGGCAGAGCTGTGGTATAATCTCGGATGAGTCTGACTTCAAAGCTAGTGTTCTTTCTGCTGCTGCCCTCTGTGAGCATGTGTTCCTCCTGACCCAGTGTTAGGTGTGAGGTGTGGGGAGATGGAGAGGGCAGGATCCTTCCCTTGAGGAGCCCTCTGCAGGGTCACGCAGCCCAGACACGAGAGAGCATTGTGCGTCTTGGCTCTTGAGGGATGAAGCTTTCACGGGTGGTCCTGTGTCCTGCATCTTCACTCAGCGGGTGTCCAGTGCTTGGGTGGAAGGCTGTGCTGGGGCTGGAGGTGCAGAGAATAGGGCAGTTCATCACAGTGCAGTGTGTGGAGCGTTGTAACAGGGATATTTGAAGTACGAGGGGTCAGAGGACTGAGTGACTAACCCTCGGGAAAGTCCTCACAGAAGAGGTGTCATTTGAGTTCTGTTGATGGCCAAGGCAGAAGAAAGGACATTTCAGGCAACAGGAACAACGTATGTCCAAAAAGTGTCAGGAAATGCTGGTCTGACGCTTGGGGCACTGCTTGTTCCTGGGACCCTCCTTTCCCCCTTCTCCAGCGTTTTCCTCATTCCCAGAACACCCGGGTGTGTGGAGAAAGGCGGGAGGTGATGCTGGAAGGAAGGTTGGGGGCCAGCCTGGGGAGGAGGGCTTCCGGGGTCACACTCAGGAGTCTGGGATGTATCCTGCAGGCAGATGTAGAGCCGATGAAGGGTTTTAAGCAGAGGTGTGACGTTGCCAGATTGTAGAACTCCTTGTGGCACCTGTAGAGAAAGGATGGGAGGAGGGAGCAGGCTGGGAGCCCCTGAAATTGTTAACAGTGGCTGACAGTGCTGAGGGCTGGCATGACATCTCCACTGATGTCTCATTTGCCAAGTGCTTCATATAAGAAATCACCTTTCATAATGTGTCATTTTCCTTCCAGGTTGATTCCAAAGATAGTTCTCGTAACCCCACGGATTCTGAATTTGCAGCTGAAGCTGACGTTCAAAATGACATAATTGAGGAACCAAACAAGGTCCAGAAAAGGCAGAGGGATAGACTTCGAGACCAAGGCTCTACCATGATCTACCTAAAGGCCATCCAGGGCATCCTGGGAAAGTCGATGCCAAAAAGGAAGGGAGAGGCTGCCATGAAGGCAAAACCCAACACGGCAGAGCGTGCCAGCCGCGGAGAGGGGCCAGCCCGGAGTGTCACCATATGTGCTCCTCAGAAAGAGAAAACGTCTGCCCCAGAGGTCAGAGCGGAGGAGGAGGAGGCTGTGCCGGAGAAGAGCGGCTTCTGGGACAGGAGAGTGGTGATAGACCCTCAGGAGAAACCCAGCGAGGAGCCTCTGGGTGGCCGAAGGACAGTCATTGACAAGTGCTGTCCAGTCCTGGAGTTTTTGGATGACTCTGACTCGCATGTAAACGGCCAGAAAGTGAGTCAAGCTCATGCCAAGCATGGGGTTTTGAGTTCTGTTAAATGTATTTGGTCTTTTTAGTTTGTTCCTGAGTGTTACTCATTCAACACTGTACTTGACTTACCCAGGGCTCCAGGGAGCAAATTGTTGGTTCTCTTCTAACATAGCTTTCAGAGTTATTAAGAAACCTCAGTTCAGTGCTGTTTTTGTTTTAGGATTTATATGTTTGTTAAGACATAGATTTGCCTGTGTAACAAAGGCCAAAATAACAGTGGCTTAAAGAAAACAGAAGTTTGCTTTAAGGAGGATGGCTCCACAGTGTGGGGGACTGGGGTGTCTTCTGCTCGATTCTCTGCTGCCCCTCAGCAGTTTCCATCTTGCGGTCTGAGCTACTGTGACCTGGCTCAGCACATTACATTGACATTCCAGCCGGGAGGAACAGGAGAAGAACATAGTACATTCCCTCCCTTTTAAGAGTTTGGCTCAGAAGCGGTCCCCATTGTATCTGCTCATATCTGTTGACAAGAATCTAGAAACCTGGCCAACACCTGCAAGAGAGTCTGGAAGATTCCAGACTAATTTCCATCTGGGGAGCTTTACATTCAGATAAACTTTTATTGCTGTAGAGGAAGGAGAGAGTGATACTGAATGATATTGGAGGGAAACTAACGGTTTTTAACACTGCTTATAATTTTGAGGAAAAAAACACTCCTCTGTTGTACGCATCTCCGCCCATCCTTCACTACCGCTGCTTGGAGGTAGCCCCTTTCGTCTCTTTTAACTCTCGCTTCTAGTACTTACCTCCATATTTCTAAGTAATTTTTCATTGTTTATTTTTTGAAAATGTAGACATCTGTGGACTTCCTACTCAGGAGATGAGAATTTAGTTCTCTACACTTCGACAGCACCCACACCCATAAATGTATCCTCTCTCCCTTCCTGCAGCTCCCTGTATCATAAGACCATTTTTAGCCAAATCTATTTGATTTATTATCACCATATTCATAGCTGAGTTACTTAGTATACTTTGATTACATTTCCTTTCTTAGAAAAGTTGATTTTCCTTGGAGTTCATCTTAGCTTGTTTTTTCCTTTAGTTTTCTCTGTTCCTGTGACTATGACTGTTTCACCTCCAAATTGCTAGTGCCGTAAAATTCTTCTCAATGTTGTCAAAATAAGTAATCTGTTCCCCGCCTTTTTTTTTTTTTTCGAGGTTTAGCCCTTTTAATTGTTTCCTTAAGATTCCTTTTTTCCTCTGTCTCTTTTCATCTCTGCTTTCTTTATGAATAATTAAGGAGAGTGTATATAATGATAATATATACTCTTAAAATTTTTGACATACTTAATGTCTAAGAACACTGGCTTAGTCTTTTTTTTTTTTTTTTTTTTTAACTTTATTTATTTATTTATTTTTGGCTGTGTTGGGTCTTCGTTTCCGTGCGAGGGCTCTCTCCAGCTGCGGAGAGCGGGGGCCACTCTGGGCCACTCTTCATCGCAGTGCGCGGGCCTCTCACTGTCGCGGCCTCTCCCGTTGCGGAGCACAGGCTCCAGACGCGCAGGCTCAGTGGTTGTGGCTCACGGGCTTAGTTGCTCCGCGGCATGCGGGATCCTCCCAGACCAGGGCTCGAACCCGGTTCCCCTGCATTGGCAGGCAGACTCCCAACCACCGCGCCACCAGGGAAGCCCTGGCTTAGTCTTTTGAGTATTCCTTTTTTAGAACATGCTGTTCTTTTTTTTTTTTTTTTTTAAAGAAATTCACATTCTTATTTATTGATTGATTGATTGATTGATTGCTGTGTTGGGTCTTCGTTTCTGTGCGAGGGCTTTCTCTAGTTGCGGCAAGCGGGGACCACTCTTCATCGCGGTGCGCGGGCCTCTCACTATCGCGGCCTCTCCTGTTGCGGAGCACAGGCTCCAGACGCGCAGGCTCAGTAACTGTGGCTCACGGGCCCAGCTGCTCCGTGGCATGTGGGATCTTCCCAGACCAGGGCTCGAACCCGTGTCCCCCGCATTGGCAGGCAGATTCTCAACCACTGCGCCACCAGGGAAGCCCGAACATCCTGTTCTTGTTTTGAGGTTAAATACCTTCTCTTGTTTCTCTGAGAATATGATTAAAGGTTTGTTTTGAAGTTTTCTTTCTGCACTGCTGAGTTTCCTTCTGATTTTTTTTTTTTTTCCTAAATATTTTGGTTTCCGTCTTTTGTGATAGGGCTTTCCTCAGATGTTTTGGGTATCTGTTCATATTTTAAAAATGAAGCATTAAAAAGCCGATTGGAAGTTCTCAGTGCCTGGAAGGGCTTATTAACTGCTGCCTTGAACATAGGTGATAACCTGTGGACTCCCAGTTGGATCTGTAGCTTTTTCCTCAGAGGCTACAAGGGGTCCCTGGGACAAATCTTCCAGTGCTCTGCCCAGGAGCACACCTCTGGCTGCTAGTGTTTTAGGGGTCAGATTGAGGGAGGTGCCTGGGTTCTCACTGTCCAACACGTGATGGTCTCTCACCCTCAGCTATGTGTCTGTTGTCCCTGATTACTCCACAGTCTCCGTGGTTTAAGTTTTCCAAGTGTGAACCTTATCTTTTGCTGGGTGGGGAAGGGGCAGACCCATCTGTACAGGATGGGAGCAGGGATCTGGGGATCTAACTTCACAAATTCTCTTATTTTCATCTCCAGCTTCACCTTCATTTTGAGAGGTCTGGTACCTCCAATTCCTTAGTCTTCTGGGGTCCTGTAGTGTGATTCAGCATGTTTCTGGGTTTTTCTCATTGCAGGCTTAGGTTTTGGCCATCTGCGATCTGCTTATCCAGTAACTGTTCATCTATCTGCTTTCTAGCATCAAATTTTTATTTAATTTGCTTTGCTGTTTATTCTATATGCTTTCTCTTTGTAGGTTTATGCTTTTTCAAGTCCATTTCCTGTAATTTTAAGAGTTTTTGGGTGGGGAGGACAAAACCCACATGTGCTGTATTTAATTGGAAATCCCAAGAACAGTAGGTTTTGTAAACTACTTTTCCCACCAAATATATAATGTCTATGTTTCCTGTCTAACATAGATCATTGTTTGGCTGCCTGGAATTCCATGGTATGGATGAACTTTCCAAACTTATATACCCAAACTCCTATTTGTCAAACTGGACATTTAGATTATCTGTTGGGTATCTATTTGGGGCAGCATGATATGGTAGGTCAACAGATGAGTGTTGGGATCAGACAGTTTGGGTTCAAATCCTGGCTCTGCCCCCACTAAACTGCAGTCTTGAGAAAGTCACTTTACCTCTTGGAGCCCCAGTTTCTTCCTCTGTATAAAAGGCACGGTTCTTTAAATGTTATCACAGACTAATACAGGGATCAGCAAACTCTGTCTGTAAGGGGCCAGATAGTAAATATTTTAGGCTTTTTGAGCTTTTAAGGCCTCTGTTGCAACTATTAAACTGCGCTGTAGTAGCATGAAAGCAGCCATAGATAATATTTAAGTGAATGGGCCTGACTATATTCCAGTAAAACTTTATTTACACCAACAGGCAGTGCATTGGATTTGGCTTGTGGGTCACAATTTGCTGAACCCCGAATTAATACATGAAAATCCTTTGCTCAGTGCCTGTGTATAGCAGACTCACAATAAATGTAGCTTTAAATTTTACCATATGGGCTTGAACCTTAGGCAGTCTTGAGTATAGGTAATCTCCGGTTTTCCCAAAAAGGAAATCCAAAAACATTTTCCTGGCCAACTTGACAATCTAAAGCCTTTCAGGGTCTTAGATGACGTCATCATAAGTCTGTTTATCATATATATTTCTAGGTGCATGTGCATTTTTGAAGTCACTTTTTTCCCCACTTTGCCATTTTTCCTCCAGCCTCACATTTCATTAAATAATTTTGTTAAACCTTTTCACCTGTTTCTCTGACATGGTCTTTGTTGTCACTGGAGTTACTTTTTGTGTTATGTAATGTGATTTCCTGAACTTCCCTGATGATAAGAATGAAAGAATCTGACTCAGGATGTCTGAGATGGGACTGGGGAATTGGTATTTTTTAACAGATACTCTCGGATGATAGAGAAGTTTGTGAAGCAGTCAGAGGACATCTCTACCCTTCCATCTGAGTTGGAATTTTAACTGTTATTATTTCTATTTAAACTTCTTATTATGGGATATTTAAAACATTTATGAAAATTACCCACATACCCATCACTCATCTTCAATAAGTATTAACTCACTGCCAGTCTTGTTTTATCTCTGTGTCCCTTTTCTCTCCACAAATTATTTTGAAGCAAATCCCACCTACCGTATCATTTCATCCATAAATATTTCAGTGTGTATCTCTAAAATTAGATACAGGATCTTTAGGGAAAAAAACAAGCATAACTACAGTTCTGATCTCTCCCTCTGCCCTCTCTCCCCTCCAATCCTTTTTTTATTTTTGGCCGCACCATGCGGGATTTGAGATCTTAGTTCCCTGACCAGGGATCTAACCCATGCCCCCTGCAGTGGAAGCATGGAGTCTTAACCACTGGACCACCAGGGAAGTCCCTCCCCACAATCCTTAATAGCATCAACTATCCAGTCAGTGATTAAATTTCCCTGTCTCGTGATTGTTTCAGTTTTTTTGAAACAGGATGTAAGAGTCATGTGTGTCAATTTCTAAATGTGTTAAGTCTCTTCTTAGTCTCTGTAGATTCCTCCTCCCCTCCCCTCTGCAACCCTGTGTTATTTATTTGTTGTTAAAATAAATAAAAGGTGTCATTTGACTTGCAGAATTTCCTGCAGATGAGATCCTACTGATGCAATGTAGCACTTTTTGAATCTGTATTGGTCTGCCTGTGGAAATTCTATCCCACCTTGCAAATAGCTGTTCCCATTGCATTCAGTTTGTGTTGTTCAGTTTTTGGAGGTATATTTTTGGGAGCCCAACAGTGTAACCATGTCTAATTATTTTTTAGGTTACTTTTTTAGGAAATATATTTACATTGTTTAAAAATAAAAATGTTTTTAGTGAAAAGTAGCTTTCCAGCTGGCCCTGTGTTGCCCTATTCCTTCACCTGGATACCACTTTATACATATCTTAAGTGTTTTTCCAGTGTAATTTTATGCATAACCACTTACCATACTGCTTTTTAAAAAGTTATCTTTAAAAAAAAGTAAAAACAATCTTGAAAAGCTTTGTTAAAAATGATGTCCAACACAGAACTGTGAGGTCATACCTGCAGGAATAATTATTAAGTCTGTTAACTATTTTTGCTTCCCATCTCCCCTCCTTTTTAAAAGAATGAGCTAAGGGAACCTCTTTAAACGTCTCAAATTAGCTTGATTGAGATTTGTTTGGGGTCATTTGTCTTTTTCAAATAAAAGAGTACATCTTGTAATAGAAGAGACTTTGTAGGGACTTGAATATAAAACAGACCCCTCAGAAAAGGGAGCATCATTTTGGGGAGAAACCCTTACCTTCCATATGGGCATTTTTTGTAATTTTAATCAGATTAACTTTTGGTTTTGAAAAAAATGGTGAATTATATATATATATATATATTTTGTGTGTGTGTGTGTGAATTATATTTTGAAGAACTAGATTGCAAACATGTTAATTATGTGTTAGTGTATGCGATAGACATTTTATTTGTTCACATGTGAACACATCGGGCACTTGGTGCTGGCACCTATGTGTGACTTCTCTAGCATGTGGTCGTGGGTACTCAGCCATCATATGGTGGTTGGCCTCTCCCAGAGGAGCAAGCGGAGAGAACCAGGGGAAATAGCAAGGCTGCTCTGACGTAGCCCTGGAAGCTGCAGTGTCCCTTTTGGTTCCATCAGTTACAATACAAGTTGGCCCAGGTTCAAGGAGAGGGGTCACAAACCCCATCTTACAGTGGAGAGTAGTATCAAAGAATTTGCAAACACGTCTTGAAACTGCTACAACTGTGTGGTTGTGCGTTTTGAATGTGTGAGAGACCTGCTGTTAAGGATGAGATGCTGGGTGCTTCTTTTCTTTAAAACCCCCAATACACTGTGTGTTCTGGAGAGCAGTTTCTCCCAAGAGGGGTCTTCAGAAAGGGAATGTAGGCACAGCTTCCCTTTCAGGGATGGCATATGAGACCATGGGCACAAGTTTATTCCCTTTAGCTGATAGGACTGTTCCTAGTTGTAAGCTGACTCGCTTTCTGGGAATAATAAGGAAAACAGGTGACAGAGTGAGCAGAGGAGCCAATGCAAAGCCATCATCACGGCCAGAAAAGCAGCCAGGGCTTCTGTCCTGGAGGTGACTGAGCACGGGAGGCTGTCTTCACATAGGAAGAAGGCTAACCTGTTTCTTTTCTTTTCTGCAGCCTAAAGACCGGGAGGTGGTGATGGAGCGCAACTCTTCAGGAAGTGACTGGTCCGACGTGGACGAGATTTCCACAGTCAGATTCTCTCAGGAGGAGCCCGTATCCCTGAAACCCTCAGCGGTTCCAGAGCCTTCTCCCTTCCCCACGGATTACGTCATGTACCCGGCTCACTTGTACAGCAGTCCCTGGTGTGACTACGCCAGCTACTGGACCAGCGGTCCCAAGACCCCCGGCTACCACTCCGTGGGCAGTGGCGGCAGCGACACCGTGCAGGTGGAGAGGAGCGGCCGGGGCTCTTCCCCCCACTCAATGGTGAGCCCCCAGCACAACTCCAGAGAGCGCCAGGCTGCTGAGGAAGGCAGATCCCGGAAGTCGCGTTCATCTCGTTTCTCCAGAAGCTTGGAAGAAGAAGAGGTGAAGGAGAAAAGAACATTCCAGGAGGACGTGCCGCCACGTCCGTGTGGAGGACCCGCATCTAGCTCCCTGCCCAGGAGCCGTCAGGAGCCCAGGTTGGAGGGTTTCATCGACACCCATTGTCACTTGGACATGCTCTATTCCAAGCTGTCGTTCAAAGGGAGCTTCACAAAGTTCAGGAAAATTTACAGCAGCTCCTTCCCTAAGGAGTTTCAGGGCTGCATCTCCGACTTCTGCGATCCTCGCACACTGACAGATGGCCTCTGGGAGGACCTGTTGAAAGAGGATCTGGTGTGGGGGGCCTTTGGCTGTCACCCCCATTTTGCACGTTACTACAATGAGAGTCAAGAAAGAAATCTTCTGCAGGCCTTAAGGCACCCCAAGGCCGTGGCATTCGGGGAGATGGGCTTGGATTACTCTCACAAGTGCACCACGCCTGTCCCGGAGCAGCACAAGGTAATGTCGTCCTTAGTTTGCTGACAAACTATTATTTATTTAGTTCCTCTTTTAGTTGTTGAAACACAAGGGTTGCTCTACTTTTGGAACTAAAGAGTTTAGAGTCTCTAAAAATATGATTGCTCTTAGCCAGACCCTGTAGATGTCATTGGTCAAATGCTTCACAAACAATATCTTACCTTTCAGCTTCATTATGTAAGAGGAGGGGCTTAGGTGCTGAGTGACTTTTACAGCTAATGATACAAATGTCAAAACTTCCGTTCCTTCTTGGGAAGCAACATGTTGTGTTTGTTTAGTTAAACAATATATATATATATATATTTTTTTTTTTAAAGATTTATTTATTTAATTGATTGGTTGCTATGTGGGGTCTTCGTTTCTGTGCTAGGGCTTTCTCTAGTTGCGGCAAGCGGGGGCCACTCTTCATCGCGGTGCGCGGGCCTCTCAGTATCGCGGCCTCTCTGGTTGCGGAGCACAGGCTCCAGACGCGCAGGCTCAGTAGTTGTGGCTCACGGGCCCAGTTGCTCCGCGGCATATGGGATCTTCCCAGACCAGGGCTCGAACCCGTGTCCCCTGCATTCGCAGGCAGATTCTCAACCACTGCGCCACCAGGGAAGCCCTAAACAATATATTTTTATTCTGATTTTAAAGTTAGTGTGCCCATTTCAGAATATTTAAAAAATACACAAATGTGTAAAGATCATTTCCCATTCCATCAGAGATAGTGACCATTACCATCATAAGACTTTTCCCTCCCAGCAGGCTGCATTTACTCTTGTGCTTCACCTGGCTTCCCGGGGAGGACAGATGCTCCAACCCAGACACAGTTCCTGTCCCCTAACAGTTCTTCCTTCTTAACGTTTTTGAAATTCAGATGTGTTTTAAAATGCATATTTTTAATGTTGCTGTCCCTTGGAGAATTGCAAGGGACAATTGGTGGTATGTCTTACAAGCACCTGTCATGGAATCAAGGAAATGTGTGTTGTATGCATGTGCTTTTTAAAAAAGAATTTAAGAAAGTTAAAAAGAGAAAAGTTACAGATTTGAATGTTTTTTCCACTGTGAAAATGTTCCTGCTTCATTGAACGTGCTTTGAAAAATAGGCTTTTTAACAGCTATGTTATATTCCATCCCAAGGCTATAATAGTTTGAGTACTCAATAGTTTGAGTATAATAGTTTAAGTACTTGCGTACTCAAGGCTGTAATAGTTTGAGTATTCAATAGTTTGAGCATAATAGTATTGAGTACTCACTACTCAATAGTTGAGTACTCAAGGAAGAATTTTTTAGAAGCAAAAATTAAATGTTGGAATCAGAATCCCTTGCAACCTCTTGCCTCTGGAGGAGTTCAAGGAGGGTTGATGTGTTGGGGAGGGATCCCGCCGGCTGTAGGTACTGGAACTAGCTCGTCTTTAAAGTCCTTGGCAAGCATTCTATGCTGTTGGTTCCCAGGGTCACTTTGCTTTAGTTGAAAACACTGGTTAAAAGTGAGTTATATCAGAACTGGTATTGGCGCAGTGCCACTATTTTGAGAAGAGGCAGTATAAGTGGTGGACTTGAAAATGTCATTCTCAAGTGAATACCACCTGACTCAAATTACCAAAAGCGTCTTCTTATTTGATGTTAAAAATTCAAACACGAATGATATTGCACAATTGAAAAAGCTACTCGTGAAAACATAAAGTTTAAGACGAGGTAATTTCTTTATAATGAATTAGTATTTTTGTTCTTTTTTTTCTAAACCTGAACTTAGGAAGAATAAGAATAAGGAGAGAAGAAGAGGAAAGAATAAGTTCTAGCCCTACTTTTTTCTTTAAAATTATTAGCAACAGGTGTATTTTACTACTAAAGACTTTTAAAGTAGCTAGAGTTTAAAAAAAAAAAAAAGTAGTATATCTGTAGGTATTCACCTAGAAGGAGATCTGATTTTGGTTAAGTAAAGAAAGCAAGTTCCAGGAAATATGTATAGTATTTATTCTTTCCACAATTACTTGAGCACCTTCTGAGATCCAGGCATTGTACAGACATATACATGGCAACTTTTTGCATAGGAAAAGGTGTGCAAGGTGATGGATTACCTCTTGGGAGTGGGAGTGGAGGCGGGGGCAGTGAAGGGGAGGACACTTAACTTGTAGTGGTGCTCCTGAGCCCAGCCCAGCCCTGCAGCCCCACGTGAGCATTGCCTAGGGGTGGCTGTGTGGACAGCCTGGGTTCAGATTTGCATTGTGGTGCTACAGTTTACCAGCTGCAAGTTACTTGACCTCATTTGGAGCCTCAGTTTCTTTGACTGCATGATGGGCTAACAGCAGTACCCATCTTAGGGTGCTTGTGAAGATTACATGTTATAATACACCTAAATAATAATACTACCTAGTAAGCACTCGGTAAGTGTTAGCTATTATTATGCATTATAGAGTTTAAAAGTAAAGAAGAAGACAGTGGGGGTTGTGCAGTGGACCGGCTGTTCTGGGGGGTAACAGACATCCAGAGTGGCCCTAACCCACAGGTGTTGCCACTCTGTCTTCTCCCAGGTGTTTGAGAGGCAGCTGCAGCTGGCCGTGTCTCTCAGGAAACCCTTGGTGATCCACTGCCGAGAAGCTGATGACGATCTGCTGAAAATCATGAAAAAATTTGTGCCTCCAGACTACAAGATTCACAGGTGAGAGTCTAGGACTTCAGCGGGCAAATGAAGTGAACATGTCCCTCCGTCTAGGACATTCGTGGGAAAACAAATTCAGTGAGGAGAGGATTGATGATGTTACGTCTTTACATAGAATCTTTTCTCAAGATTAACTGTCAGGTTGACCCATGTGAAATTTCTGATATTTGATCATTTTTTAACCTAAAAAACGGCAACTTCATATGGTTTGAGCTAATACCCTAAATCACTGTGACCCCCATCGCAGGAAGCAGGCTGTAGTGGAGGCTCGGTTCCCAGAACTGAGAGCTGTTGATCTTGGGAGAGGCTGCTGTGGGTCCAGTGACTGAGCACACGAGAACATTCCAGGGCACCTGAAAAGAAATTTTCTCTCCTACTTTGAATTTGAAAGCCCATCCCTCCCCACTTCCCCCACCCCCAGTTAAAGTCCAGGATGTATTTTCTCTAAATGGTATCTAGGGGTTCTCCAGTTTGGTAAACTCACCAACCTGCCCTGGTATGTCTGTCCTGGGCATGGGCTTGGCTTGGGGGGCCCCCTGGGGAGCAGTGGGAGACAGTCAGCTGGTGACTCTGCAGAGGGCGTGGGGCTGAGGTGGGCGCAGGGTGCCCTGGGAACCAGAGGAGGGGCCCTTAGCTGCGTCTGGCTACAAAGAGGTCAGGAGGTGATGCCCACTGGCACTTTCATGATGGGTAAGATGGGTTAACTGAAAAAACAGGGAGTCTAGAACCCAAGCCAGGTGGTGCCAGGTGGCTGAAGGGGTGAGGCTGTTAGGCCTCTAGACCATTGCCTTCCAGGCGCCCAGGCAGAGAGAGTGACGCCTCTGAGTGGAGCCACCACCAGAGGTGAGATGAGGCACAGTCACTCGGCCCTTCTGGGCTAATGTGTACTGTACTAAGAACGTGAACAGACACCAGGTTAAGAGAAGACTATTCACCTGTAGGCCACTCCCCAGTATTTTTATTGTTTGTTTCCTTCTGGTGCATTTGATTACATGGACGTAGTGTTTACCTACTCTAGTTGTGATCCAGATGGGCTGCCGTTTTTAATTCTGCTCCTGACTGTGTTGACTGTGAGTCCTTCCCTTGGATGCAGTCTTTCCATTTCTGAGAATTTACCCACCGAAAATAACTTAAAAGAGGTGAAATGTCCAGAGGGAGTTGGGGGCTTCTGCAGAGGGGATTATGAGAGAGCCCTGATCTGGAATTCTCCTCCTCGCAGGCATTGCTTCACCGGCAGCTACCCGGTCATTGAACCCCTGTTGAAGTACTTTCCCAACATGTCCGTGGGCTTCACGGCGGTCCTGACCTACTCCTCTGCCTGGGAGGCCCGGGAATCTCTGAAACAGATCCCGCTGGAGAGGATCATCGTGGAAACTGATGCTCCCTATTTCCTGCCTCGACAGGTAAGGGTGTCTTCAAGCTGAGTTGAGGCACTGAGGAGAGAGGGTGGGAGGTGTGCAGTCCCCCTTGCAAGGCTGGCAGGACCAGAGCCACAGTACGTTTCCAGGTCCCACCCTTGGCTGTGTAGATGTCTCCTCTCTGTTGCTTTGCAGAACCAAAGTCTAGGGGGCTGAGAAGCTGAAGGGTAACCACTCTCTTCCAGGCAGTGCAAAGCCCTACCCTGTAGAGGGTAGTCCAAGGAAGCGTGGGACCCTGCTCACCCAGAGCCCCCCTGACTGGGACTCTCCCTGCACCTGCAGGTAAAGGGGTCTCTACACAGCTCCAAAGAGGCCCTGCTGGGGAAGGGCCGGGGAGGGACTTGTGCGTGACAGCTCTGCACAGAAGGCACAACGATATCCTGAATGCTTGGTGTCTTCCAGGTTCCCAAGAGCCTTTGCCAGTACGCCCACCCAGGCCTGGCCTTGCACACGGTTCGAGAGATTGCCAGGGTCAAAGACCTGCCGCTCGCCCGCACCTTGGCCACCCTGCGTGAGAACACCTGCCGCCTCTACAGTCTTTAAGCAGAGGGTGCCGTCAGGAGTCTCCCAGAAAAGGTGATAAAAATCACATTACATAGTTTTTAAAAACCAGGACAAAAATGACTGGCTATAGTTTTTAAATGTAGAGCATGTAGACATAGGGTGAGCAATGAACCTGGTCTGTCTTGAGTGAACTCAAGTTTAACCTTCGTCCTTTTCTCTTCCCCGCCCTCCAGGATAACCAGTGGCCTGGCAGGAGAAAGGCCGTGTGAGCTCTGCCTGTGTGTACCTGCTCGAGGATGTTTGAGAGCCCGCTGGGATGGAGGAAACCCGGACAGGACGTTTCCTGAGACCTCGTCGGAGGCTTCCGCTTCAGGCTGGTTGGGGGTGGGGCCGGCGTGTGGGGGGCTGGTGAGGGGCTCGGGCTGGCCTCCCGGCTGCAGTGCTCCAGGGCAGCCTGGGAAGAAGAGGAGGCTGATGTGAGGGTGCAGCGAGCTTGCCCGCCCAGTGCCTGTATCCGCAGCTTGTGGTGCGAGCAGTCTGTGAATAAAGTCACACTGCTCCTCAGCGAAGTGCACGTAGGCGTGTAGCTTGGTTCCTGGTTCTCCACTGTCAACACGAACCCCCGGTGGGAGATCTCCTCTGGGGGACATTTGCCAGAGACCTGTGTTAGAGGCTGATGCTCCTGCGGCCAGAGAAGGCAGCCCCTCCCTTCCCCGGGTGACTCTTCAGTCTGGCTCTCACTGTTGCTGCGTCAGCTCCGAGTTGGCACTGGCGGAAGGACCTTGGCTGCTGGTCTCACTGGTTCCACTGCCATCAATATGGAGGGGCCAAAGGGGCGCTCACGGTCCAGGGCAAGTCCTGGCCGAGGAACATCTGGACAGACTGGGGGACTTGAGGAGGAGGAAACCTGCTTGAGGAAGACGACCCTGAGGAAGGTGATCCCACTTACCGAGGCCCCCAGGGCTGCAGCTCAGTTGTGTTAAACTGACAGGGTCCAGTCTGCAGCAGATGCTGTCTGCTAGTCTGCCGTCAGGGGGTCCCAGCTGCCCTGTGCTCCACTTTGCCCCCTTCTCCTGGAGCACTGGACCAGAAATACTCCTTCTGTTTCATCTCATGTGACAGCCCCTTGTGTGCCCCATCCAGGTCGAGAGGTAAACCAATTTAATTTTCCAAAGCTCTGCTGGCGCTGCCCAGCCCTGTTCTATTGCCTATGCAGAACAAGAGGCCTGGTGTCCGTGGATCTCCCGTTCCCCGTCTTGGGGCTCTCCCTTGCCTTGGCCTCTGCTGCGTCCTTTCTCCGTGGTGAAAGTGAGAGCCCCTTCTTGGACTTTGAACAGCCAGGTCATCTCAAGTTCTGAGCTGCGCTCTGCTCCCTGCTGGTGCCTTGTAAAGGTGTGTTCATTACAGGCCCTGGAAGGTTATGACGGTCAAGGGTTAAGTGTGAGGATGCTCTGCATTTGGGACAAAAGGATCCTTTTTTCCAATCTTCCTCAGTGCAACAGGCCACCCTGAGTCCCTTGTCTGTTTCTTGGAGGCCAGTAGCTGAAATCGTAAGATCCATCGCTTATGCTGGATGCCTCTAGGTGTTTGTGGAAGGTGCTTTTGAACCTTGTAACCTGCAAGGGAATGGACTTTGCATTTCATATGTGGTATTTCCCTCTTGCCCCGGTACCCAAGTTGCTGGCCTGGGAAGTAGGCCTTAATTCACTGTCGACCTTCCGTGGATCAGCTGTGCGTCATCTGTGCCGCAGATTTGGCAAATCCGGGGCCTTGTTCTCCTGCTTGGAAGATTTGGAGGACTAAGTATTTCACAGCGCTTTGTTGTCACCCAATGAACTGTCCCTTATCCATCTCCTTCACAACAAGGCCTGTACATCACAACTGCCTCCGAGGGAAACCAGCCGGGCCTGTGTTCAAGGACTAAGAGTGATAACTCAGTGGATGTCTCTGAGCCATTGCAGTCTCCCTGCCAAAGTAAAGCACAAGGTGCTATATACTTTTATCTCCAGGATTTAGGATTATCATTTCTGTTACTCAGTGAAACATTACCTGTGTGGGAGTGAAAGCTTGTTGGCATTGTTTTTGATTGGTTTTGGATGGCTGACTTGATTGTTTTTGCTGTGTTGCCGGAATGCCTCTGTATCTCTGCCCCCTCGCTCCCTTTGACCATCTCTTTCTGAAAATAAAGTGATGGATCTTCAGCCAACTCCCATGGTCTCCATGTTCGTTTATATTTCTCAGAGTGTTAACGATGGTTTAGTTGCTGACTAGCTTTGTAACCTAAGAATCCAAAGGTCTGGAGACATTCACAAATATACCTGTGCCTCAGCAAAATTCAACTGGAAAGGGCTTCCCTGGTGGCACAGTGGTTAAGAATCCGCCTGCCAATGTAGGAGACACGGGTTTGAACCCTGGTCCGGGAAGATCCCACATGCCGCGGAGCAGCTAAGCCCGTGTGCCACAACTACTGAAGCCTTTGCTCTAGAGCCTGCAAGCCACAACTGCTGAGCCTGTGTGCCACAACTACTGAAGCCCACACGTCTAGAGCCCGTGCTCTGCAACAAGAGAAGCCACTGCATTGAGAAACCTGTGCACCACAACGAAGAGTAGCCCCCGCTCGCCGCAACTAGAGAAAGCCTGCGCGCAGCAACGAAGACCCAATGCAGCCAAAAATAAATTAATTAAAAAGAAAAGATTTGCTAAAAAAAATAAAAATTCAACTGAAAAGGGCTTCCCTGGTGGCGCAGTGGTTGAGAATCCGCCTGCCAATGCAGGGGACACGGGTTCAAGCCCTGGTCTGGGAAGATCCCACATGCCACAGAGCAACTAAGCCCGTGAGCCACAACTACTGAGCCTGCGCGTCTGGAGCCTGTGCTCCGCAACGAGAGGCCGCGACAGTGAAAGGCCTGCGCACCGCGATGAAGAGTGGCCCCCACTTGCCGCAACTAGAGAAAGCCCTCACACAGAAACGAAGACCCAACACAGCCAAAAATAAATAAATAAATAAATAAAATTTTAAAAAAAATAAAAAAAAAAAAATTCAACTGAAAAGAAGAATCCCTGGTAACTTCTTAAAAGTTCTGCTGCCTTTGAGCATTAACTGTCATTTTACTGCCTGGAAACACCCAAATACACTGCTGCTGCTTAGCTGTGAAAGATACATAGATGCCTTCTTTGTTCCAGAGCAACGCAGTAGGAGGAGGAAAAATTGAGTACACGAGGGTGTTGTTGATGACTCGGTTGTACTGTGGGCTTTGGACTGTGAACTCTGATGCCGCTGGGTGAACTTTGGAGGAAATTCTGTTTCACTGCTTGCAGTCAGTCTTCCAGTTTTGTCCTAAGGTATCCTTGAACACAAGTAAGTGCTCAAGCCCAAAGTAAACCCGTCAAAAGGGAGGCTCTGTTCCAAGAATGGTAAGGAAATTTGGAATCTGTTGATGCCTCATCTCAGATGCACAGTCATTGGTGTGCGTATTTCCAGCACATTCCTCACTGTCTCAGCTCTGTCCCAGCTGGACATATGGCAGCTGTGTCCACTGGACAGTGATAGTCTCTTTGTGGCTGGAAATCTGCTCTTGGCCTTTCTGGTGTTTTACATCTCTCTTTCTGTATTAAGTTTGGGACCAATAGTAATCATTTACCGTGAACACTTTCATTTTTGCCTCAGGCATTTCTGTAAGATCAGGGCAAAGGGCCACTGAAGTGTACGGTGCTTGAATAAAGTGTCCAGGATGGCAACAGAACTGTCAGTCAGTGGCCAGGCAGCCCTGTGCTCCCTGTAAATGCTCATTTGTCAATGATGTTTGGAAGTGGATTCAGACTAAAGGAAGGTAACCAAGCGTGGATCTCTATTATTCTGTCTGTACACCGTCGTAAGAGAATTTTTTACCCCTCTGTAAGCGTGTAAGATGTTAAACACGGGCTTCCCTGGTGGCACAGTGGTTAAGAATCTGCCTGCCAATGCAGGGGACACGGGTTTGATCCCTGGCCTGGGAAGATCCCACATGCCACGGAGCAACTAAGCCCGTGCTCCACAACTAATGAGCCTGCAAGCCACAACTACTGAGCCCGAGTGCCACAACTACTGAAGTCTGTGTGCCTAGAGCCTGTGCTCTGCAACAAGAGAAGCCACGGCAATGACAAGCCCTCGCACCGCAACAAAGAGTAGCCCCCGCTCGCTGCAACTAGAGAAAGCCCACGCGCAGCAACGAAGACCCAACGCAGCCAAAAATTAAAACAAATTAATTAATTTAAAAAAAAGTTAAATACATGAGCTGTTATACTAATGTACTGGGTATATTATAAAATAAAAAAGTTGTTTTATAAGGAGGGGTTTTTTTCTGCAGCAAATATCTTGCTTAGCCCAGGGGTATATACAGCTGCTTTGGAGAACCGGAAGTTAGTGGTGTCGGGAAGTGACATGTGCAGGAACAGGTCCGAGAAGGCTGACATGGGACCAGGTTTGAAATGCTACGTTTTCTCAAGTGTGTTGCCTGTTTCCTGTGATCAGTTTTATTTCTGCCGGTTGTTGACTTGAAATTGTCCTCAGCCCACTCTTAAGTTGACCCCGTGTATTATGAAAGAAAATGAAAAACAGAAACAGAAGGAATCCCTAGGACCCTAGGCAGCAGGGCAAGAGGGTGACATTGGTGGAGAAGCAGCCGAACGTGGGGGAGTGGGGGCCTGAGCCCACAGCTCTGGGTGAGTCAGAAGCGTGTTTGCTCTGTGACCTTGGGAAGTCACTAAATTCCTGTGAACTTCAGTTTTCCCCCTCTGAAGTGGGTCTGTTGTGAAAATTCACTGAAATTACATTAAGTTCATGTAAGAAGTATTTAGAAAAGTGCTGGTGCACAGCAAGAATGCTGTAAATGGTGGCTATCAGGATAATTGAATGTCTACTATGTGCAGGTGTCCTCAACGGGAGATACTGTGTTCAATCTTGACAGTGACCCGGGGAGGTGGGTGTTTTACATGGGAGGAGCCTGAGAAGTTCAGTGTCGTGGGCTGGACCAGACAGCTGGTGTTCAGATTCAGGTCTGAGCCTGAAGGCCTTAAGCTTTCCACCCCACTATGCTGCCTGGGGCAGGTGAGAGAGCCCGACCAGAGTGGGTGCTTAACCTCTGTTTCTGGAGTGAATGACCTAGGCAAGTGGGAGAGAAGGCTTGTGTGTCCCTTGAGAAAGGAGTAGGGCTTGTCTTTGTGGAGGAGCATCAGGTGATGAGCATTCCCCCCAGGGCCTGGCCCCCATCCTCCCCGGAGCCCCATCTGGCTGCTTCTCCAGCAGGTCAGGAGCTGGTTTCTTGGGCCCTTTGCCTATGTTTGAGTCTTGGTGCCTCCGCTGGGTGTTGAGAAGAGGGCGGTGGGCCTGGCTAGTGATGATCAGGGTTGCACCCCTACTAAGCTTTAGAGCTGGGACGTGCCTCAGCTCCAGGCCCGCGTGTGGGTCTCTGCATCAGAGCGAGTGGCTGGCTCACTGGAGGCGGACTTCTGCTTCCTCTCTCCCTCCACCCAAGTAGTTCACCTGCTCTCCAGTACCTTAGATTCCTCTAGTGGGGATAATGCCTTTCAAAGTGTGATTACCACTTAGAGGCAGATGCTTTCAGAAGCAAGGGCTCGGTGAGCTGCGTCACTGCACGGTCAGGTAGTCAGGTGTGTGGTCCCCCGAGAGATGGAAGAGTGTGTATATGTGTTGTGTGCCCAATGCATGGGCATGGAGTTGACAGCAGAGCTGGGACTTAGAGAGTTGTGGGGGGGAGATAAGTGAAAGAGGGAACAGGACAGCTTTTTCATGCGCTTTCAGTTTTGTTGAGGGCCCCCTGGCCAAGTCTGCATTTTCCTCAGTTATATAAGAGTCCACACCTGCTCTAAGCTAGGTGGGCTGACCTGGCTCTGCTGCCTGAATAGGACCCCGTGGCCTCTAAGCCACTTTATATATGCGCCTGGGGGTCTTGTTAAAATGCAGATCCTGATCTATTAGGGCGGGGGCGGGGCCTGAGACTGCATTTCTAAGGGTCTCTGATCATGTGACATTCCACGGACCATGTGTGGCTCCTCACTGAGGCATGGTGGTGGGGTTTCGGGGTGCCCGCTTAGTGTGATCAGTGGTTAGTGCTGTAGGGCTGTGCCTTGAGTGCCAGATGGCCAGAATTTCACTCGAAAAGATACTTGGCTCCTAGAGGGAGCCCTTTGTGACAGAGGTTTCTCCAGAATATGGATGTTACCCCCAGCTTCGCAGAGGGGCATCCTGCATGTTTCTGATGGGTGCGCACCTGTTGGGGTGGGCGGTGCTCCTCCCCTTGTGATCACGCATCCATCGTCACTAGCTCTCGAGTCAGTTCACGTGTTTATACCAAAGAGCAAGTGACTGATAAGTGACATTCCTCCCAGGAAGACTGGGTCTTCACTGGAATTCAGTTGTGGAATTTAAGGACCAAGGCTCACTTCAGCTGTGAGCTGGAGTTGGAAGTGTTTTTGGACATCAACCTGGTGTCCCAAATCAATGAAGGAACCAAGGTAATGGCCAGCCTTGGCCACATGAGGTGGCGTCTGCTGTGCCAGGTCTTTTCAGTGGACAAGGAGGAAGGAGGAGGAGTTAGGTCAGCTGTGTCCAGCAGTGGCTCTAGCCATTGTTAGCGGCCCACTTAGTCCAGCTTCAAACTTAGGCTCTCACATTCCCAGCATCCTTTTCTGCCCATGGATGTCAGTTCAACGGCTGTTGGCTCTGATAGTGTCACCTGAAGTTTTCCTGTCCACACAGGCCTTGCTGGTTGTTAATAAGCTCTCAGTGCAACTTTGCATCGGGAAGCTCTGATATTTAAAGGAACTTAGTCTTTCTTCTCCTTTTTCTCCTCTGTCTCACCCCTCCTTCCCCCTTTCTGTCCACCTCCTCTCCCCCAGTAGCCTTATTTGCTTGTAGAAATGGGTCTAATTTGGTTTTCTAAGCATTGACACCTCGTTGCTACATGTTCTTCTTTTCTCTTCCCATTGACCATAGACCAAGAATGGGGCAGGGGGTGTTTTTCAGTGAAATGTGAAATTTTCCTCTTTCGTGAAATAAACATTTTGAACCTTCACCATCCAGTTTGAGCATTTATTCACCTCCTAGGCTGGTACCCCTCAGAGCTGGGAGTGGTCTCGGAAGTGTTCTGGAAGCCAGGTAAGTGCTTCTGAGGGTGGGAAAACGGAGAGGTGGCTGGACTCAGGGCCCGTCACTTGTCGGCTGGGGTTTCTGAAAAGCAAGAGGTCAAGTCAAAGTGCTGTGTCTGGGACTTCCCTGGTGGTCCAGTGGTTAAGACTCTGTGCTTCCACTGCGGGGGGCACGGGTTCGATCCCTGATTAGGGAACTAAGATCCCGCATACCGTGCAGTACAGCCAAAAAAAACCCAAAACATCAAAAAAATAGTGCTGTGTCCGCCATCCTGCCAGTGCCATCAAAGTTGGCTTTTCTTCCACAGGGTGACGGAGGTGGTGTGTTGTAATGGGGGGAGCGCTGGCCTCAGAATATGGACCGTGTGATTTGGGCACATCCCCTAAAGCCTGGGGGCCCTGGAACCATTCCCCCGCAGGTACTGAGGGATGACTGTGTTTGGGAAAGAGGAATTAGAAGCTCTTTTGAGAGGCGGGGATGGGGAAGAAAACTTCTGTTTTGTCACCCATAGGCGGACTCACATTGGGACTCCGAGGAAACTGGAGAAAGGACTTACCACTGGCGTCTTCCCAAAGGACGTCCTGAAGAAACTTCCCCAGGGTCTGGCCGTGCTGGTGGGAGTGAGCCCCTGACAGCTTGATCCCAACGTCAAAGGGGGCGCTGAACTAGGAGGAGGATCCAGGAATTGTCAGAGGTCACACCCTCCCGTCCCTGCCCCGCCCCCCGCCCCCCGCCCCCATCCCCATCCCCATCCCCATCCCCATCCCCATCCCAGTGGAGGCCCTGGGCTCTCAGGAGAGGGAGAGAGGGGGCCTGGGGTCCAGCAGGCACCACTGAGGGGACAGCTCAGCCAGGTTACCCTCCTGCCCAGACCTAGTCTTAGCGTCCGCACCATCTTTAGGAGGCTTACCTTGTACCCTCTTGCCTTACCTCTGAGGAGGTTACTGATAAAAGCTGTGAGGTCCCCTAGATCAAGGTTCCCCGCTCCTTGCAGCTTAGGAAGACATAAGGTTGAATGGCCAGTGGTAGAGTTTCAGGCCCTGGCAGGGTGTTCTGGGGAGCAGGGTTCTCCCTGGTGTACACAGCACTAGCCCCCCACCTTCCTCCCTTCCCAGGTGGTCTTCCTCTCATTTGCACAGGCCTCTCCTTGTTCTGTGGGAAATTGGACAGGAAGCTGACCTTTCCCTAGAACGATGCTCTGAGCCAAGTTTGTTCTTCTTTCTGTGCCTCCGTCTCGTCCCTTCCACAGGGAGAGCACCCCATTTCCCCTAATTTCTCGGCATCCTATGAGATGATTTACTGGAGCTCAGTTTTGGGTGAATAGGAAGGAGCTCTGTTTTCGGCCACATCATTGTTTCTCACCTGGGGAGTGGAGACTATCTTTAGCTCCGTTCATCCAGTAACTGCCTGGGTTCCTGGCCCTGTTGGTCACTGAGATTCTGGATGAGTTGACGCAGGGATCTTGGGGCTGAAAGGGAGCCCTCGGTCCTTGGTCCTCCTGCCTCCTTGGCCTCCAGACAGGACACGTGAGCCGCATTTTTCAGATAAAGGAGCTGAGGCCCCGACTTGCCTGGGGCCACAGAGGGAGGTGGAAGCAAGGGCCAGACTGCAGGCCTGAGTCCACCAGCCCTGGAGCCTCTTTGAGCCCCCGAGCCGCTGCCCTGCCCTGCGTGCAGCCCTTGCCCTGGTCAGTCCCAGGCTGAGCCCCTTTCCCTCCAGGCAGGAGCCACTGTTGCTCCCATTTCACAGATGAGCTGAGATGCTCAGAGATGTTATTAAAACAACAGATATCTGTTGGTCCCCTTTTTAAAATTTACCTCCCCCTCTTGTCTCCACCGTGAAGGTGGAGCGAGTGGAGATGATATGAGTGATTTTGGGGGAAACTGAGGCCCCTCTGTCCCCTCCCTTCAGTAAATACTCATTTCCCCTCCACCCCTGTGGTTGATGCGGGTGGTTGGATGACCCCAGCAGACTTTGCAGCACCACAAGCACCAAGCTGGGGACCTGCTGGGCTGGTTTGCACCCTGGAACCGGGCGACGGGCAACTGACGGGAGGTGCAGCAGCTGTTGGATAGGGGAGCGGCTTCGAGCGACTTGAAAAGGCGCCTTAGTGTCTCATCTGGTCAGTGGGGGATGGGTGGAACTTGGTCTTGAAAGCTTCCAGCTCTGAAACTTGATTTCAGGAAAACTTTTGGAGGGGGTGTAGGGACCTGGGATGAGTGAGGTGGGACCCCAGCCCTGGAGAGGTTCGGGGGGCACAGCCAGAGCTCTGCAGCCTGTGTCACAGGCCTCCCACCTGCCTCTGGCGTCCCACTACTGCCGACATTTCAGACTCCTGGTTCTAGCGGAGCCAGGGCCTGCCGTTTGCTCTGTGGAAACTGGAAACATCCAGCCGTGAGTCATCAGCCACTGGAACCTCTTCCCCGCCTGGGCTAACTTAGGGTGTCTCTGGCCCCACTGGACCTGGCAGTCTCACCCGGAAAGTTCCCTGGTTTTAGTCTAAGGATTTGCAGGTCGATGAGTGGGAATGTGGCGGGTGGGGTCTCACACGTGGCGGAGGAGGCGCCTGGTGAGGGTCAGAGGGCAAGGGTTGGGGATTTGACCCCTGAGGGGAGGAGAGGCTGGGAGTAGGTGGAGGGAGGCCGAGGCTGGGCAGAGGAGACTTCCTGGGCCACCTGCTCGCTCTCTGCCAGACCGGTGATGGGGACACAGGGCTTGGGGACTGGAGTTCCCCAGACTGTGGGTCCCACCTCTGCCCCATGCAGGCTGTGGCCCCTCAACCCAGTGAGCTCCCTCGGCTGAACCTCGGTTCCTCATCTCTAAATGAGGGCACAGAAACCAGCCCCGCTGACCTCACAGGCGGTTGTAGAGGTTAAATGCTATGCAGGAGGGTAAAGCAGCCGGAAAGTGAAACCGCAGTTACTAACAGTAGTTACTAGGCACCAGCCGGGGATTCTGGTTTCCCTGCGTGCGGGTATCTGTCCTCACCTAAACTCTTGTCAGAACCATTCCCCGGACCGCGGCTGCCCGACGGGTAACTATAAAACGCCTTCTCTCCTAGTTCTCCGTTTCTCTCTAAATGGCTCCCCTGCCCCGTGAACTATTCATCAAAGCTCAAGCAAGCCTGATGAGCCCCATCCTCGTCTACAGGTGGGGTTTGGTGAGAGCTGGGCCTGCCGCTCACCTGTCCAGGCCGCCGTCTGGTAAGATTTGGTAAGGTAAGGTCTGAGGGGCCCGTGAGTCAATCAGAAAGTTTTCTGCAGGAAACGCCTCCAGTCTGTGACCAGCTCTTTCTTCCTGAGTGTCTATTTGCTGGCTCCCCTCTGAGATCACCTGTCGTCTGCTGGCGCCCCCTCTCCCCTCTGCTTGAGGCTCATCCTAACACAGCAAAGTTGCTTAGATGTTTGCCTGTTGATCGGCAAAGCCGATCTCACTGAGCCCAGTGGTGCAGAGTCCACTGTTTTTGTGCTATTTAATGTTCCTTGAGTGGCTGGTAAGTGAGTCCCTGTGGATGGCCGCCTCTCCACGCCCTCCCGCGCCCCATCCCCTCCACTGCTGAAAGTACAAAACTGCAGAGGGACCCACCTGGATTTCCAGCTCGTCCCCTGCGCCTTCCGCCTGACTTCTGACTTCTGCGTCAAGCCAGCCTTCCAGGGCCCGGGGCTTCGGTTTGGCTGACAGCTTCTTGGATTCCTTTCTCTGCTGGAAAGAGGAGGTGTTCTCCTTAGGGCCCTAAGCCCCCCTGTCCTTCCAGAAGCAGAGTGAGGTGTGGGCCCACGGTCAGACCCAGAGTCCTCCTTTGTGCTCTGGGAGAAGAAGGCTGAAGCGCAGAGGGGGTGAGCCGCTGCCCAGGTCACGCAGCTCATGGCAGGGCTGCAAAGCGATTCCCCAGTCAGAACGCAGGGCTCGTGGGGGACGTCTCACCTGCACTTTCTGGTGTTCGGGGCTCAGGAAGCTGGAGCCCGCCATGGCCAAGTCCACCCAGAGCACACTGAGGAGCAGCAGGCTGCAGACGGTCCCTGGGGAGGGCATGGCCTCGGCTGGCTGGGGACAGATGGGCCTGGAGGAGAGAGCGTCTCTGGGCAGCATGCGCCCCCCATTCCATCCCCTCTTTTCCCCCTGCTTCCCTCCCTGTGCCTCTGAGCCCAGCAGACAGGCTGAAGGGCTCTGACCTGGACCTGGGGCCATGACTGCGGAGTAGAGCGGCTCTTAGCGCCCTCTCTGCCCGCCTCCCCCAGGTAGGAGCGATGGAAGGATGTGTGTGCTCTTTTCCAAGACTGTTCTTCTGGGGGCAGAATGCTTGGCAGTGGGGCTCCCCATGTCCTTTATCCCAGGCCCCGAGGACCTTGTGCCAAGTTTCTCGAGGATGTATGAGGAAGCTGAACTGGCAAGGTCCCAGGAGACATGGGGGCACTGGGGTGGCTCCCAAGCCCAGCTCTGAGCAGCCAGGCTGCCCCAGGTCATGCGACCTCCCCGAGTTCAGATGGGCCTGGCAGTGGAGGTGAATTAACCCATAAACAGACCCACCTACATGCAAGGGAGTTGCCAGAGTGCCTACCTGGGATTCCTGGTGGAGGTGGCGACTGTTGGCTGCCTGGTCATTATATAGGCAGCCTGTGTTTGTTTTAAACCAGCAACCCCACCTCAGGGCAGCCCAGTATCCGGGGGCTGATTGACATTCCTTGGGAACTAAAAATGCTCACGTCGTCCTCTGGGTAGAAATCAACAGCGGAGGGCAAACGCCCCGAGAGATGTCTGGGTGGCCTGGGACAGCCACGTGAGGTGGCCATCTGCCGCTCCTCTCCGCAAGCGCGCCTGGCCCTGGTTTAGATGGGAGGGAGGAGAGTGGCCCTGGGTCTGGTCTGGCTTTGCTGCTCTGGGGCCTTGGCTTACTGGCCCTTCTGCCACTCCCTTCCTCCCGGGATAGAACGAGGTATCCTCACTTGAACTCAGGAGCTTATCCTGCCCCTGCGCTCGCTGCTCTCCATGAGGGATGCTGCTCTGGCTCCCACACACCCCGAGCACATGGGACGCTGGCGCTTGGAATTCTCACACGTCCCCGAGGGAAGCCCCATTTTTCAGATGAGGAAACTGCGGAGGAGCAGGGCAGGGATCATCTCCAACAGGGGCTGAACTCCAGTCCTTTTTTTTTTTTAAATGCGTAGTATGATCCCATTTTATGGAAGAAATACAAGACAGAAAAATACAACAAATATAGCCAACTATCTGGAAGGACATATGCTATTCAATTTTTTCTTTGGAATTATTTTTAGTGCTTAGGTTGAATATTCATTTGGTAATAAGAAACAAGCAAATAAGGAAAGTCTTACTTTTGTGTAACTCTTGGTAGAATCACATGCTCCACCTTGCAAAAAAAATCAAACCTAAGTCTATAGATGCTGTAGTTTCAATAACCAACTCCCAAGAAATACAGGGGATGGAAGAGTGTGTAAAGGGGACCCACAGGGATGCAATCAGCCCAATACAAGCTGAGGGCAACAATAATGGGCAAGTGTCCAATCCTTTCTTCTGGGTGGTGGTGATGGCTGCGCTCAGCTTGGTCTTTCTTAATGTGTGCGCTTGTCTCCCCTCGCCCAGCCAGGTTCTGAGAGGAGGCAGAGTGCCCTGGGGGCAGGAGAGCCGGGACCTGGTGCTGCCACAGGTGACCACACACAGATTGGCCTTACGCAGATCACTAAGCGTCCCCCTGCTCACGGCTGCCTCTCAGAGGGGCTCTGAGGATTAACTGAGGTGATGGGTGTGAAATCCTTTATAACCTGTCAAGTACCATTCAGATGACAACTGTTTTTTGTACCCTGGCCAGCCTTTGCCACGTCAGATGTTCACGGACGAAGAGTGCATCAACCACGTGGGGGATTCCTTACGTGCCCGCAGCGGCTCATCCCACGGGATGCCCAGGTGGTGACTCCTAAGGGCTCGGTGAGTTGTCTGCGTAGACGTTCTAGCGTTTCAGAGGAGGAGCTCACTTCTGGCTGGGCTCGGGCTGGGAGGGTAGGAAGGGCTCCATGATCCAGGCGGCGGAAGTGGAGCAGGGCTTTGAAGGGAGGGCACCGCTGCAGGCAGAGGGGCAGGAGCGGAGGGGAACAGCAGGCGTGGGTGTAGACTGTTTGTGGCCCCAGTGAGAAGGCTGGGTGCTCGGAGGAGGGTGGTAATGGGGCGGGTTGTAAGAAAAGGCCTAGACGGAGGTGCGGGGCTGGGATAAGCAGTTTGGAAGCTGGTGGCCCAAGGAGTTTGGGCTTGATCTGGAAGAGGGAGGCCACTGAAGGCTCTTGAGCAGAGGAGTGACAGAACACGACCTTAAAGACCTGGGAGGCTGCACCCTTATTTCACGGGGAGAAAACCTGAATGCCACAGGGACCACACTTTCCCCAAAGCCACGCAGCCCTCAGTGGCAGTGCCCGGACGCCCAGCCAGGCTCCTGAGCAGGACGGGATGGGGCAGGGGAGCCAGCAGAACGCTGGTCATCCAGTGACCGCCTGAGATGGTTGTCAGGGGGCACTGGACCCTTGTGGAGACTCTAGGGACAGTGGGTGCCCGGGAGGGGCTGGACTGAGCCCCTCAGTAGAATGTGGGGACTGAGTACCTCCTGCTGGAAAACTTCTCACCACCAGTGCACTGGGGGGCCGGAATCCTCCCGCAGTCCCAGCAGAGTGTAAGCGTGTCACCTGGAGGCCTTCGCTCTTGCGGGCCACCTGAGCTGATGCCTCTGGGCCTCGGGGCTCAGAAGGGCTGAAGGTGGAGCAGGTAGGGAGATGCTAGAGAACGCCTGCAACTGTTTCAGAGCGTGGCCCCTCCTGCCCCCCCCCCGCCCCAGAAAACCCCAAACGGACTATGGTGACCAGGCCCCACGGAGATGTGAGGCCTCCTTCAGTCCCGGCCCTGGAGACAGGAGCTGCCAGTGTTGATCTTAGATAACGCCCCGCAGGCAAACACCCACACCTGCTGCTGCATTCCCTTCCGGAGCAGAAAGGTGGCCTGCGGGCTGGAAAGCACCCGGAGCACATCCCGCAGAGCGGAGCGGAGGCTGGTTGGGGGAGGGAGGAAGGAAGGATGCCGGGTACACTGAGGGAGGGGGAGGCGGCACCCAGAAAGTACCTCGCTGCCCACCCCCGGCTGTGGACGGGGTGTAGGTGGGGTGGGGACGCACACAGACCTGAGCCCTTTGAGGGCCTTTGAGGAGGACTGGTTGGCTCGGGGGGGAGGACCGACTTGCCCCCAGCACGTGTTTCCCCTCGTTTGAGTGTGGATAATGCCAAGGCCAGTCTGTCCGTCTGTCTCCTTCTCTGAACCTTCCTCTGGATTGCTTGCTGGTTGGTGGTTTCCTTCCCATGGCAGGGTCTTGAGGGCCCGGCCTCATCCACAGATAAGGACACATCATCACTGAATTAATTGCTATATGTCAGTGGTGTCTGAGAACAGATTGTGTACGCTTTCCACTGTCATTCTGTTTGTACTGTTAAGTAGTCGGCTGAGCAAGGAGTTTGTTCATGAATTTGGCCAAACCTTGGTCTGAATGAGGCAGATTCTGGGGTAATAGAAACGGGTTTCATTTTTTTGAGATAGCTAGGGCTCCTTGGCGGGGCTTATCTTTTTCTCCCTGTTCTGGCTTCCATAACTTGTAGAACAGCATCGATCACTAGAAGTATCATGCCAGTCATGCAGTTAAAAATTCCTTAGGAGTCACATTAAAAAATGCAAAAAGAAACAGATACAATCAATTTTAATAATATACTGTAATATATCCAAAATACTATCAATTTGACATGTAATCAATGTTAATTAGGTATTTTGCACTGGTTTTCTTTTTACTAAATTTTCAAAATCCATTGTGTATTATATTTTCACAGCACATTTCAGTTCAGACCAGCCACATTTCCAGTGCTCAGCAGCTACTTGTGGCGCACGGCTACTGCACTGGACGAGTTCTAGATCATCATGGGTGTCACTCTTGCAACTTCCACATCCTTAGCCCAGGGCTGTCTCATCCCTCCTGCTCCAAACCCAGCCTCTCCCACTGGGGCTTCCCTGTTCTCCTGCCATCATGGGGCTGGAGCCCCCAGTATTGGTCTCCTATCTTAAGTCTTTCTCTCCAACAGCTTTTGCCCTCAGCTTTAAAATATGCCCAGGTCTCTCTAATCCTGGAAAGGTCTGTTGATGCCTTCTTGCCCTCATGCTACCGTGTCCAGGCAGAATTTCCTGTCCCTGTATCCTGTTCCTTATGGGTACTGGCCCCTCCAAACTCTGTAGCTTGACTCCCCGCACCCCCTGCCAACCACTGTGCTGAAACTGTTCTCAGAGCTACAAGTAGCGCAGTCTAGGGATGGCTAAGAGCCCTAGGATCTCAGGGTGAGGCCTGTAGGGTCATCTAATCTCAACCGCTGGGTGCAGACTTGTGCTGGGCTGCAGTGGATTCACAGGGGAAGCGGTAAGAAAGCAGACTTTTTTATGCCTTATCTTCGGATTCTGATCCAGTAAGTCTGCAGTGGGGCCTGAGATTCTGTATTTTAAGAAGTATCTCAGGCACTTCCTTTCTGATTATAAAATAATGTTTCCAGCAGAAAATTTGGCCGTATGTAAGATAAACTCTCTCTCCATGTATATTTGAACTTCTTATTCTGGAAAATTTCAAAGTTACAAAGAAAGCAGAGAGAGTAATACAATGAGTCTCCACAAGCATTCATCATCAGTTTCAACATTTATTAGCATTTTGCTTTGTGTATTTATCCCCCATACTGTTTTTCTTTTGGGGGGAATATTCTAAAAGCAAATCTCAGCAATCATGTAATTTCAGCCTTAAAATCTTCAGTGTGTATCTTTAACAGATAAAACACACTCTCTTAGTCTACAACAACCCCCTTACCTAAACCTGATTCTTTTTCTGTTGTTTGTTTCTACATTTATTAGCATTTTTTCCTTCAGCAATTATTTTATCACGTTGATATACAGTTTGTACAGGAAAGGCAAGAAAAATACATGATTTTTTTTCTACTTACTAATGTTCAAAATAAGGACAGTCTCTAGATCCATCCACGTCTCTACAAATGACCCAATTTCATTCCTTTTTATGGCTGAGTAATATTCCATTGTATATACATACGCACCACATCTTCTTTATCCATTCATCTGTGGATGGGCATTTAGGTTGCTTCCATGTCCTGGCTATTGTAAATAGTGCTGCAATGAACATTGGGGTGCGTGTGTTTGTTTTGAATTACGGTTTTCTCTGGTTATATGCCCAGGAGTGGGATTGCTGGGTCATGCAGTAATTCTATTTTTAGTTTTATAAGGACCCTCCATATTGTTCTCCATAGTGGCTATATCAATTTACTGTCCACCCACAGTGCAAGAGGGTTCCCTTTTGTCCACACCCTGTCCAGCATTTGTTGTTTTGTAGATTGTCTGATGATGCCCATTCTAACTGGTGTGAGGTGATAACCTCATTGTAGTTTTGATTAGCATTTCTCTAATAATTAGTGATGTTGAGCACCTTTTCATGTGCTTCTTGGCCATCTGTATGTCTTCTTTGGAGAAATGTCTATTTAGGTCTTCTGCCCATTTTTTGGATTGGGTTGTTTCTTTTTTTAATATTGAGCTGCATGAGCTGTTTATATATTTTGGAGATTAATCCTTTGTCTGTTGGTTCGTTTGCAAATATTTTCTCCCATTCTGAGGGTTGTCTTTTGGTGTTGTTTGTAGTTTCCTTTGCTTTGCAAAAGCTTTTAAGTTTCATTAGGTCCCATGTGTTTATTTTTGTTTTTATTTCCATTACTCTAGGAGGTGGATCAAAAAAGATCTTGCTGTGATTTATGTCAAAGAGTGTTCTTCCTATGTTTTCCTCTAAGAGTTTTATAGTGTCCGGTCTTACATTTAGGTCTGTAATCCATTTTGAGTTTATTTTTGTGTATGGTGTTAGGGAGTGTTCTGATTTCATTCTTTTACATGTAGCTGTCCAGTTTTCCCAGCACCACTTATTGAAGAGACTGTCTTTTCTCCATTGTATATCCTTGCCTCGTTTGTCATAGAGTAGTTGACCATAGGTGTGTGTGGGTTTATCTCTGGATTTTCTATCCTGTTCCATTGATCTATATTTCTGTTTTTGTGTCAGTACCATACTGTCTTAATTACTGTAGCTTTGTAGTATAGTCTGAAGTCAGGGAGTCTGATTCCTCCAGCTCCGTTTTTTTCCCTTAAGACTGCTTTGGCTATTCAGGGTCTTTTGTGTCTCCATACAAATTTTAAGATTTTTTGTTCTAGTTCTGTAAAAAAAAACGCCACTGGTAATTTGAAAGGGATTGCATTGAATCTGTAGATTGCTTTGGGTAGTATAGTCATTTTCATGGTATTGATTCTTCCAATCCAAGAACGTGGTATATCTGTCCATCTATTTGTGTCATCTTTGATTTCTTTCATCAGTGTCTTAAAGTTTTCTGAGTACAGGTCTTTTACCTCCTTAGGTAGGTTTGTTCCTAGGTATTTTATTCTTTTTGTTGCAGTGGTGAATGGGATTGTTTCCTTAATTTCTCTTTCTGATCTTGCATTGTTAGTGACTAGGAATGTAAGAGATTTCTGTGCATTAATTTTGTATCCTGCAACTTTACCAAATTCATTGATTAGCTCTAATAGTTTTCTGGTGGCATCTTTAAGATTCTCTATGTATAGTATCATGTCATCTGCAGACAGTGACAGTTTTACCTCTTCTTTTCCAATTTGTATTCCGTTTATATCTTTTTCTTCTCTGATTGCCGTGGCTAGGACTTCCAAAACTATGCTGAATAATAGTGGTGAGAGTGGACATCCTTGTCTTGTTCCTGATCTTAGAGGAAATGCTTTCAGTTTTCCACCATTGAGAATGATGTTTGCTGTGGGTTTGTCATAGATGGGCTTTATTATGTTGAGGTAGGTTCCCTCTTTGCCCACTTTCTGGAGAGTTTTTATTATAAATGGGTGTTGTCAAAAGCTTTTTCTGCATCTATTGAGATGATCATATGGTTTTCCTTCTTCAATTTGTTAATATGGTGTATCACATTGATTGATTTGCATATATTGAAGAATCCTTGCATCCCTGGGATAAATCCCACTTGATCATGGCGTATGATCCTTTTTTTTTTTTTAACATCTTTATTGGAGTATAATTGCTTTACAATGGTGTGTTAGTTTCTGCTTTATAACAAAGTGATTCAGTTATACATATACATATGTTCCCATACCTCTTCCCTCTTGCATCTCCCTCCCTCCCACCCTCCCTATCCCACCCCTCTAGGTGGTCACAAACCACCTAGCTGATCTCCCTGTGCTATGCGGCTACTTCCCACTAGCTATCTATTTTACATTTGGTAGTGTATATATGTCCATGCCACTCTCTCACTTTGTCACAGCTTACCCTTCCCCCTCCCCATATCCTCAAGTCCAAGCTATAGTAGGTCTGTGTCTTTATTCCCGTCTTACCCCTAGGTTCTTCATGACCTTTTTTTTTTTTTTTTCTTAGATTCCATATATATGTGTTAGCATACAGTATTTGTTTTTCTCTTTCTGACTTACTTCACTCTGTATGACAGATCTAGGTCCATCCACCTCACTACAAATAACTCAATTTCGTTTCTTTTTATGGCTGAGTAATATTCCATTGTATATATGTGTCACATCTTCTTTATCCATTCATCTGTTGATGGACACTTAGGTTGCTTCCATGTCCTGGCTATTGTAAGTAGAGCTGTAATGAACATTTTGGTACATGACTCTTTTTGAATTATGGTTTTCTCAGGGTATATGCCCAGTAGTGGGATTGCTGGGTCGTATGGTAGTTCTATTTGTAGTTTTTTAAGGAACCTCCATACTGTTCTCCATAGTGGCTGTATCAATTTACATTCCCACCAACAGTGCAAGAGTGTTCCCTTTTCTCCACACCCTCTCCAGCATTTATTGTTTCTAGATTTTTTGATCATGGCCATTCTGACCAGTGTGAGATGATATCTCATTGTAGTTTTGATTTGCATTTCTCTAATGATTAATGATGTTGAGCATTCTTTCATGTGTTTGTTGGCAATCTGTATATCTTCTTTGGAGAAATGTCTATTTAGGTCTTCTGCCCATTTTTGGATTGGGTTGTTTGTTTCTTTGTTATTGAGCTGCATGAGCTGCTTGTAAATTTTGGAGATTAATCCTTTGTCAGTTGCTTCATTTGCAAATATTTTCTCCCATTCTGAGGGTTGTCTTTTGGTCTTGTTTATGGTTTACTTTGCTTTTAATGTGTTGTTGGATTATGTTTGCTAGTATTTTGTTGAGGATTTTTGCATCTATATTCATCAGTGATATTAGTCTGTAATTTTCTTTTTTTGTAGTATCTTTGTCTGGTTTTGGTACCAGGGTGATGGTGGCCTCATAGAATGAGTTTGGGAGGGTTCCTTCCTCTGCAATTTTTGGGAAGAGTTTGAGAAGGATGGATGTTAGCTCTTCTCTAAATGTTTTATAGAATTCACCTGTGAAGCCCTCTGATCCTGGACTTTTTTTGTTGGAAGATTTTTAATCACAGTTTCAATTTCCTTACTTGTGACTGGTCTGTTCATCTTTTCTATTTCTTCCTGGTTCAGTCTTGGAAGGTTATACCTTTCTAAGAATTTGTCCATTTCTTCCAGGTTGTCCATTTTATTCGCATAGAGTTGCTTGTAGTAGTCTCTTATGACGCTTTCTATTTCTGTGGTGTCTGTTGTAACTTCTCCTTTTTCATTTCTAATTTTATTGATTTGAGTCCTCTCTTTTTCTTGATGAGTCTGGCTAAAGGTGTATCAATTTTGTTTATCTTCTCAAAGAACCAGCTTTCAGTTTTATTGATCTTTGCTATTGTTTTCTTTGTTTGTATTTCATTTATTTCTGCTCTGGTCTTTATGATTTGTTTTCTTCTATAACTTTGGGTTTCGTTTGTTCCTCTTTCTCTAGTTCCTTTAGGTGTAGGGTTAGATTGTTTGAGATTTTTCTTGTTTCTTGAGGTAGGCTTGTATTGCTATAAACTTCCCTCTGAGAACTGCTTTTGCTGCATCCCATAGGTTTTGGATCGTCGTGTTTTCATTGTCATTTGTCTCTAGGTATATTTTGATTTCCTCTTTGATTTCTTCAGTGATCTCTTGGTTATTAAGTAACGTATTGTTTAGCCTCCATGTGTTTGTGTGTTTTTACGTTTTTTTCCCCTGTAATTGATTTCTAATCTCATAGTGTTGTGGTCGGAAAAGATGTTTGATATGATTTCAGTTTTCTTAAATTTACCGAGGCTTGATGTGTGACCCAAGATGTGGTCTATTCTGGAGAACGTTCCATGTGCACTTGAGAAGAAAGTGTAATCTGCTGTTTTTGGACGGAATGTCCTATAAATATCAATGAAATCTGTCTGATCTGTTGTGTCATTTAAAGCTTGTGTTTCCTTATTAATTTTCTGTCTGGATCATCTGTCCATTGGTGTAAGTGAGGTGATAAAGTCCCCCACTATTATTGTGTTACTGTCGATTTCCTCTTTTATAGCTGTTAGCAGTTGCCTTATGTATTGAGGTGCTCCTATGTTGGGTGCATATATATTTATAATTGTCATATCTTCTTCTTGGATTGATCCCTTGATCATGATGTAGTGTCCTTCCTTGTCTCTTGTAACATTCTTTATTTTGAAGTCTATTTTATCTGATATGAGTATTGCTACTCCAGCTTTCTTTTGATTTCCATTTGCATGGAATATCTTTTTCCATCCCCCCACTGTCAGTCTGTACGTGTCCCTAGGTGTGAAGTGGGTCTCTTGTAGGCAGCATATCTATGGGTCTTGTTTTTGTATCCATTCCGTGAGCCTGTGTCTTTTGGTTGGAGCATTTAATCCATTCACGTTTAAGGTAATTATCGATATGTATGTTCCTATTACCATTTTCTTAATTGTTGTGGGTTTGTTTTTGTAGGTCCTTTTCTTCTCTTGTGTTTCTCAGTTAGAGAAGTTCCTTTAGCATTTGCTGTAGAGCTGGTTTGGTGGTGCTGAATTCTCTTAGCTTTTGCTTGTCTATAAAGCTTTTGATTTCTCCGTCGAATCTGAATGAGATCCTTGCTGGGTAGAGTAATGTTGGTGTAGGTTCTTCCCTTTCATCACTTTAATTATATCGTGCCACTCCCTTCTGGCTTGTAGAATTTCTGCTGAGAAATCAGCTGTTAACCTTATGGGAGTTCCCTTGTATGTTTTTTGTCATTTTCCCCTTGCTGCTTTCAATAATTTTTCTTTGTCTTTAATTTTTGTCAGTTTGATTACTGTGTGTCTCGGCATGTTTCTCCTTGGGTTTGTCCTGCCTGGGACTCTCTGTGCTTCCTGGACTTCGGTGGCTATTTCCTTTCCCATGTTAGGGAAGTTTTTGACTATAATCTCTTCAAATATTTTCTCAGGTCCTTTCTCTCTTCTCCCTCTGGAACCCCCTATAATGCGAATGTTGTTGCGTTCAATGTGGTCCCAGAGGTCTCTTAGGCTGTCTTGATTTCTCTTCATCCTTTTTTCTTTATTCTGTTCCACGGCAGTGAATTCCACCATTCCGTCCTCCAGGTCACGTATCCGTTCTTCTGCCTCAGTTATTCTGCTATTGATTCCTTCTAGTGTAGTTTTCATTTCAGTTATTGTATTGTTCATCTCTGTTTGTTCTTTAATTCTCCTAGGTCTTCGTCAAACAATTCTTGCATCTTCTCGATCTTTGGCTCCATTGTTTTTCCGAGGTCCTGGATCATCTTCACTATCATTATTCTGAATTCTTTTTCTGCAAGGTTGCCTATCTCCACTTCATTTAGTTTTTTTTCTGGGGTTTTATCTTGTTCTTTCATCCGGTACAGAGTCCTTTGCCTTTCTGTTTTGTCTATCTTTCTGTGAATGTGGTTTTCCTTCCACAGGCTACAGAACTGTGGTTCTTGTTTCTGCTGACTGCCCTCTGGTGGATGAGGCTATCTAAGAGGCTTGTGCAAGCTTCCTGATGGGAGGAACTGGTGGTGGGTAGAGCTGGGTGTTGGTCTGGTGGGCAGAGCTCAGTAAAACTTTGTTCCACTTGTCTGCTGATGGGTGGGGCTGGGTTCCCTCCCTGTTGGTTGTTTGGCCTGAGGCGACCCAGCACTGGAGCCTATCCGGCTCTTTGGTGGGGCTAATGGCAGACTCTGGGAGGGCTCACGCCAAGGAGTACTTTCCAGAACTTCTGCTGCTAGCGTCCTTGTCCCCATGGTGAGCTACAGCCACCCCCTACCTCTGCAGGAGACCCTCCAACACTAGCCGGTAGGTCTGGTTCAGTCTCCTATGGGGTCACTGCTCCTTCCTCTGGGTCCTGATGCACACACTACTTTGTGTGTGCCCGCCAAGAGGGGAGTCTCTGTTTCCCCCAGTCCTGGCGAAGTCCTGCAGTCAAATCCCGCTAGCCTTCCAAGTCTGATTCTCTAGGAATTCCTCCTCCCATTGCCAGACCCCCAGGTTGGGAAACCTGACGTGGGGCTCAGAACCTTGACTCCAGTGGGTGGACTTCTGTGGTATAAGTGTTCTCCAGTTTGTGAGTCACCCACCCAACAGTTATGGGATTTGATTGTATTGTGATTGTGCCCCTCCTCCTGTCTCATTGCGGCTTCTCCTTTGTCTTTGGATGTGGGGTATCTTTTTTGGTGAGTTTCAGTGTCTTCCTGTCCATGATTGTTCAGCAGTTAGTTTTGATTCTGGTGCTCTCCCAACAGGGAGTGAGCTCACGTCCTTCTACTCCGCCATCTTGAACCAATCTCATGGATTTTTTTCTTAAAATATAAGTGTTTCAATCCATTATAGTCGTTTTCTTTTTGATGCTTCCATATTTGATGAGTTTATTCCTGTGTGCTTTTGACACAACCCTATCGTTTTTATTTATTTATTTTGTTTTTTAATTAATTAATTAATTTATTTATTTTTGGCTGTGTTGGGTCTTCGTTTCTGTGCGAGGGCTTTCTCTAGTTGCTGCAAGTGGGGGCCCCTCTTCATCGCGGTGCGCGAGCCTCTCACTATCGCGGCCTCTCTTGTTGCGGAGCACAGGCTCCAGACGCGCAGGCTCAGTAATTGTGGCTCACGGGCGGGCCCAGTTGCTCCGCGGCATGTGGGATCTTCCCAGACCAGGGCTCGAACCCGTGTCCCCTGCATTAGCAGGCAGATTCTCAACCACTGCGCCACCAGGGAAGCCCCCCTATCGTTTTTAATAGTTTGTTTTCTTTCTGTCTCATTAAGAAATCCTGGCCTCATGTTGTGTGTGTCCTTCCTGCTTCTGACCTTAATTTGCCATTTCTCTAAGAAGTTTTGGTTTCTTTTAGTGGGAAATAGTTTTTAAAGACCACAAATTGGATGCTAACTACTAGTATTCCTTCTAGGCCTTTTCAGTGCATAGATGAGAAAAACTTAGTTTTTAGAAGGAGAAATATAGGTCATGAGTTAATACTGTTATTTCCAAGTAAAACTTAAGGTCACAGTGCTTTCACTTCTTGGCTTTTATACTTAAATTCCTTCCTTTATCTTAAAAATCTTGGTTTCTAATTACATTAACAAAGTTATCTCTATCTTGCTGTATCTTACTTACAGTATCAACATAATACATTCAAAATAAGACTATGACAATTACTACAAACCACAAAACTACGAAACGCAGCCTTAGGAATATACAGTCAAATGAGTTAAATATTTTCTCTGTGTGGTTATGCCATGGGTTTGATATATAACTCACATTACATCCAATTGATTTTCAGTTTTTAGGGATTTTTTCCCCTTTATTTGTTAATTATTAAACATTATGTGGTTCCCAAGTCAATAGTATAAGACAGGGTACATGCAGAGACTATTATCTTCCATTCCTGTCCCCTTCATTCTGTTCCTTCTTTCCTCTATAGGTAACTATTTTTATTGTGATATTTTTTCTTTCACCTATGAGTAATTTAGATGTATTCCTTAAATTTCCAAATATTTGAGGATTTTCCAGGTATTCTATTATTGATTTCTAGGTTACTTCCATTATAGTCTGAGAATATGTTCTAGATAATTTTAATTCTGTTAGATGTGTTAAAGTTTGTTTTAGGGTCCAGAAATTAGTCTGTCTTGATGAGTGTTCCAGATGTACTTGAATGCATTTAAGTGTTGCTGGGTAGAATGTTCTATGAGTGCCTGTTAGGTCAAATTGATTGATAGGTTTGTTTATGTATTCTGTAACTTTACTGTTTTTTAGGGTCCTGTGTTTTCTACTACTGAAAGAGGAGTGTTGAGATCTCCAAGTGGAATTGTAAGTGACTTCAGTTCTGTGAGTTTTTGTTTCACATATTTTGAAGCTCTGTTTTAAGTGCATACATATTTAGGATTGTTGGCTTCTTGATGAATTGACCCTTTTATTATTATGCCCTTTTTTCTCCCTTATAAGTATTTCTTGTTCTAAAGTCTACTTTATCAGAAATTTCTTGTTCTAGAACCAGTTTTTTTTTTTAATAAATTTATTTTATTTATTTATTATTATTGGCTGCGTTGGGTCTTCGTTGCTGCGTGCGTGCTTTCTCTAGTTGCGGTGAGTGGGGGCTACGCTTCGTTGTGGTGCGCGGGCTTCTCATTGCAGTGGCTTCTCCTGTTGTGGAGCACAGGCTCTGGGCCCACGGGCTTCAGTAGTTGTGGCTTGCGGGCTCTAGAGTGCAGGCTCAGTAGCTGTGGTGCACAGGCTTAGTTGCTCCGTGGCATGTGGGATCTTCCCGGACCAGGGCTTGAACGCGTGTCCCCTGCATTGGCAGGCGGATTCTTCACCACTGCACCACCAGGGAAGCCCTCTGGAACCAGTTTTATCTCATATTAATATAGACACTTTATCTTTCTTTTGATCAGTGTGTATACAGGATATCTTTCTTCTAAATCATTTCCATTGTTTTAATCTGTGTGTTTATGTTTAAAGTAGGTTTTGTATAAACAGCATATAGTTTGGTTTTGTTTTTTAAAATCCATTCTGGTAATCTCTTTTGACCAGGGACTTTTTAGACCATTGATATTTATTGTAATCACCTGTATAGTTTGGTTTAAAACTACCATCTGTTTCATATTTGACCCATCTGTTCTTTGTTCCTTTTTTTTTTTCTTTTTCTCATTTCATGCACATTTTGGCCTATTTTTATGGTATCATGTTAATCAGTACTGGCTTTTTAGCTATATTGTCTGGTTTATTCTTTTGTGCTTGACCTAGGATTTACAAACACAACTTCACGACAACGTATCTTGAACAGATATGATATTCCTTCATAGATACTGTAAGACCCTTGAAACAGAATACTTTGATTTCCCTACTCCCATTATTTGTGCTATTGTCACACATTTTATTTCTATATGCTCTAAGCCCCACGATGTAGTTTGGATAGTTAGTATTTTTCGAGGGGTTAAAGAAATTTTTAAAAAGTCTTATATTTGCTTAGAAATTTACTATTTCAGGTGTTCCTTATTCCTTGGTATAGGTTCAGATTTTCATCTGGTAGTATTGCAGCTTTGCTGGTAATTCCGTCTTTCAGTTTTTACTTGAAAAAGTCTTTATTTCACCATTTTTGTTTTTGGCTGCGCCGTGCCGCTTGCCGGATCTCAGTACACTGAGCATGGATTGAACCTGGGCCATGGCAGTGAATCGTAACCACTAGGTCACCAGGGAACTCTCTATTTCACGTTTTTAAAAAAGATGTTTTCACCAGGTATAGATTTCTAAGCTGACGGGCTTTTGTTCTCTCAGTGCTTCAAAGACATTAATCTTCTGATGAGTTGCATAATTTCTTTCTTTTTAGAAAATTTATATATACTTTTAAATTTTTGGCTGCATTGGGTCTTTGTTGCTGCGTGTGTGCTTTCTCTAGTTGCGGTGAGTGGGGGCTCCTCTTTGCTGTGGTGGGCGGGCTCCGTAGTTGTGGCTCACGGGCTCTAGAGCTCAGGATAAGTTGTGGTGCACAGGCTTTGCTGTTCCATGGCATGTGGGATCTCCCCAGACCAGGGCTTGAACGCGTGTCCCCTGCATTGGCAGGCAGATTCTTAAGCACTGCTCCACCAGGGAAGTCTGATTTGTATAATTTCTAATGAGAAGTTGGCTGTCCTTCTTATATTTTTTCCTCTGTATGTAATATGTCTTTTTTTTTTCTGGCTGCTTATATAATTTTTAAAAAAATTTCAGTCTTATTATTGTGTGTGTGTATGTGTATTTTCTTCTGCTTGGGGTTCTTTAATTTCCTAGAATCTGTAGGGTTATAGTTCAGATTCAGTTGAGAAATTTTGGCTGTTTCTCTAAACATTTTTTCTGTCTCCTTTGGAATCCAACTTACACATATTTTAGACTATTTAATACTGTAGTCACAGTTGCCTGTGTTTGTTCTGTCTTGTCTGCTTTCTCTCTGTGCTTCAGTTTGCATAGTTTCTATTGCTGTCTTCAGATGTACTGATTTTTCCTATGGCAGTGTCTAATGTGCTTTTACTGCCATCCAGTGTATTTTTCACTCCAGATATTTAATTGTTCATTTCTAGAGACTCCATTTGCAACTTTCTTATATCTCCCATTTTTCTTATGTTCATTTTCCTTTACATTCTTGAACATATATATAATAGCTGTTTTTAAGGTAGTCATCTGCTAATTCCATGGTCTCTTTCCTTTCTGAGTCTGTGGCTATTCGCTTTTTCCTCCCCTGGTTATGGGTCATTTGCTTGCTTCTTTGCCTGCCCAGTAAGTTTGGATTAGGTGATGGACGTTGTAAATTTTATGCTGTCACATGCTGAATTTCCTTGTTATTCCTTTAAAGAATGTTGGGCTTTGATCTGGCAGGAAGTGAAATTATTGGTGGATCAGTTTGATGCTTTCAAGGCTTGCTTTTAAGGTCCAGAGCAGCCTTTACTCTAGACCTGATTGAAGATACACCATTGATGCATGATCTTTCTTAGGACTCGACCCAGTGCCCTTTGTATTGTGAAGCTGTTGCACTCTGGTTCTTGGGAACATGAACTACTCGCCCTCTGTTGAGTTCCAGGAATTGTTTGGTCTACTGCTTTTCAGTCACGAGAGTTTCACCCTTCCCATAAGCAGCTTAGTACTTGGTCAAAAGTCTAAGAGACCCTCCTGAACATCCCAGGAGCTGGCTGTCTCTGAGCAGCTCCCTTTTCTCTAGTACTCTGCTGTGTAAATGCTACCTTTGCCTTTCTGAACTCTCATGTGTCTTTTTAACTCAGTGAGGCTGCTCTGGATTCTGTTTCCCTGCCCTTTCCTGGGAACCGCCTCTAGGAAGAAAGCTGCGGCAATTGTGGTGCTCCCCTCCCACGCCCACTTTTTCCTCTTCTTCCAAACACTGCCTGTTGTCCTACATCGGAAAGCAGTTGTTTCATGGATTTTGTGTTTTTCTAGTTGTTAACGGCTTGAGGGAAACTCATGGAGCTGTGAATCCTTCATGTGTGGAAGTGGGAATCTCCCCGTTATGAATGGTTTGGCCCTACTCTTTGATGTTTCAGAGTTTGAGGAGCTACCTGAATGTCATCCGGGGGTTTCTTTTGCTATCCTAGTTGCTTTGCTTTTGTGAAAGGATTGAAAATCAGTGTGGCTGCTACTGCCATCTTGCCCTAACTAGAATTCTCTCTATATCTTTTAAATTACCCTTACATTCCTCTCATTTGGGCTTGGCAACTGCCCTGAAGATGGACACAACATGGCATTGCACTTGGTTGGCCTGTTTTGTTGTAACAAATTGGAGGTATTTCCCTTACACCAGGAATGGCTAACATGTTACCACCCTAAGCATAAACTGTTGACAGTGGTAATTTCATTTACTTCTAGATTATTCAGACTGATTCTGGTGGTGTAAGCTATGAATACAGCCTATGGCCAGGAGCCCAATGACGTATCACTAACCCACTGTGTGACATGGGACCAGTCCCTTCTCATTATTCATTTGTAGATGGTAGCAGGCACTATAAGGAGGACCAGGCCTGCCCTCTTGAGCACAGAGCTTGTTAGGGAAGGCAGATATGTAGAGCTAACTAGAATTCAGTGTAATTTGTGTCCATTGAGAAGCCTGAGCAAAGGTGCTTCCTTGGCCTTTCTTTTCACATCTGAATAATGGAAGGGAAGAAGCAGCAATTTTTCTATTGTTCTGTGAAGGCTAGGATTTTGCGGAATGCTTTTGGAGGCCTAGTGGGCCAGGCCTCTCTATCCTCACTTCAACCAATGTAGTTACACTTTTTCCAATTTTATATGTTATGATCTAAGATTTATTTCACAACAGGGATTCTGCTGCTGAAAAATGGACAAAGAACAGGCAGAAGAGGGGTCCACACTTATCTGTGCACACAGCCTCCTGCAGTGAGCGGCCTGACCTTTCATCGGTGTGTGCGCACATAAAGGCCTGGCATGAGCTCCACTCCTTGATTACGGTTGAGGAGCCCCAGCACCAGGTCCCGGATTCCACCCTTGAGAGTTCTGAGCTGAGACCGATCTGGATGCCAGTGGTGGCTTTAGCATATGGTGGTGGACGGCCCAGGGCAGCTCTTGACCTTCTTGCCGTTTTCTTCACCAGTAAGTTGGGGGTATGTGCCTACACAGGTTTGCTGTGCTGCTTCACGTGTGAAAGCTCCAAGTTCATGCCACTGATACAGGTCTCAGCTACTGCTGTGACTGCTGTTTCAGTTCAGGGTCCCAGGGCCTCCCATTAGAGGTGATCCTTGGTTCAGTCGGTGAGCCTCTCGTTCCACTGACTGGGCAGTAAACCAGGTGAATTGTGCCTGCTTTCCTCGTCAGTCTTGTAACTCTTGGGATATGGTCGATATCACCCTGTATGTGCAGGGCAGACTTTATTAGCCTCAGTCTCCAGCAGAGGATGTATACTCAGGATAAGTAGCAGAGCTGGGGGCTGCAGTCCCATCCCTGAAGGCGAAGTGTAGCTTTGTATGGTGCCTTCAGCATAAACTGAGTCACAAGGACTCCTCTTACACAGTGACAGATCAGCTCTGTGGGCAGCACTCAGCTAGACCCACAGGGACCTGGGTCTTGGTAAATGCTGTTCTAGGACACTAACCAACAAGAGTTAAAACAAGCTTTGCAGGGAGGGGTTAGAAAAATGCAGGAAGAATTATAAGCAATACAAGTTTATTTAATTACTTTGGAAACAAACAGTCCCCCCCCAAATGATGCCTGAACCTAAAAGGTACATAAAAATGACCAACAATATCTTAAAATAATAGAGCTGACAGTTAATTGCAGTTTTCCCCTCAGAACAAGTGTGTGTTCAGCTGGACAGTAAATTACAAACCATATCAAATCATGTTAAGGCAGATGATAAATCTGGTTGCGTTTGTTAATGACTGCCAGGAAAGTGATGTGTGGGAGCTGGGTGTTCTTCCTCCCAGCAGTTTGGTCAGTTGGCCCACGAAGAGGCAGTCCTGGAGGCAGCCGGTAGAGACCAGGCCCTGCCTGTCTTGTCACTGCTCGTTCTGCTGACCCTCTGTGACGGAAGTGGACACAGAACCCTGGCCCTTGTTGACATCACTGATGCACACCCATTGCCCGTCAACCGACTCCTTCCACAGGGTCACCTGCAAGCCAGCACACACATCCTGTTACAGGTATGTACCCCTGCCCTTACCTCCCTCGGTTCTCTAAAGAGGGTAAAGATCTCCAGCAAGAACTACAGCTCACAGTCTTGTGGGTAAAGAGAGCACTTACCTTGGCTTCCCCCACTGAAATCCCACCAAAATGGAAGTAAAGGAAAAAGTATCCACACAGAGTAAGAAAGAAAGGAGGAGTATGGAGAGTGATGTCATGAAGATGGTGACACAACTTGTTCCTGGCTTCACTTTCCCTCAGAAGAAGAACTAACAGCTATTCACAGAGACAGACACACCACTGAACAAATCCTACAACACAGAAGTGAGGCTGAAGTGTCCTGCACTATGGACACTGAGACCGACTGCATTAGAAGGTAAGAGAAGGGGCCACATGTTGATCCCAGCATCCCTTCCAGGGGCTGGCACACTACCACGGGGAGGGGCCTCCCCTGAGGCTCTGGCCCCTCCAGTGAGAAAAGAGCCCTGGGTGACATCCAGCAACGTGTCCCCCCCCTCCCACTGAATTGTGGTCATCACTTTGCAGGTGCTGATACTCTGGTTTTGCTCCACCAGGATCACAGCTGAATCTGTGAGGCCCAGCTGCTGAGAATTGGATTGTGACCAGAGAGGACTTCCAACAACCAGCACTCAGATCTCTCTGCAGCCTGAGTCCCTAGCTGCAGGGCCCAAGTGAGTTTGTTCTGACAGAGAAGCTGGGGCACAGGTAGGCTTCAGTCCAGACCACAAAGCATTAGTAACCTTAAAGCTGCTTCCTTGGAAAGCACACCAGTTCATAGCTGCACTTCCTACTGAATACAGCCTTCGGACTGCCCAACCAGCGAAGCCACATAGCCGGTCAACAACCCTGCTTAAGGTAACACAGGAATAGAAAGCACAGCCGGTGGCATTCACTGTCTGCATAGCAAATCTGGTGGCCTCACCTGACCAGGAATTCGGTGCACACTCTTGACTCTTCAGCTCCCCCCGAAATAAGCCATGCATTCTCTGGATCCCATCCTGCTGTGTGCTGCCAAGGCAAGGAAGGTAATTCTAGCCTCACCTACTGCTGAGTCACGTAGCCAGTCCTGACTGTCTAGCAAGCCTGACCAGAGAATCCAGGCAGCTGTGAAGCTGATGCTCCAGCCTCACTGGTGCAGGGAGAGAAACCAGCTGTCCTGTCTACCTGATCTCAGCCAGTGGCATACTCAGAGTGGAAAAAAGTGCCTCAACCCAAAACAGAACTTAATAGCAGGTCCTTTCAACCTAAGAACACTAATACGAGAGAAAGCCAGAAACCCAAATTGAGCTGACTAGTGAAGAACTGTATCTGCACACTTCCAGAGGGACAATGAATTATTCGAAAAAGAAAGAAAAGAATTCAAAACGGCCCACTGTCAAGAAGCCCACTTGCAATCTCTTGCATTCCTATAAACTAACAGTGAAAAATCAGAAAGAGAAATTAAGGAAACACTCCCATTTACCACTCAAACAAACAGAATAAAATACCCAGGAATAAACCTACCTAAGGAGGCAAAAGACTTGTATGCAGAAAACTATAAGACACTGATGAAAGAAATTTAAAGATGATACCAACAGATGGAGAGGTATACCCCGTTCTTGGATTGGAAGAATCAACATTGTAAAAACGACTATACTACCCAAAGCAATCTACAGATTCAGTGCAATCCCTTTCAAAGTAAAGTACCAGTGGCATTTTTCACAGAACTAGAACAAAAAACTTTGGAAACGCAAACGACCCCAAATAGCCAAAGCAATCTTGAGAAAGAAAAACAGAGCTGGAGGAATCAGGTTCCCCAACTTCAAAGTATACTACACAAAGCTACAGCAAGCAAGACAGTATGGTACTGGCACAAAAACAGAAATATAGATCAACTGTACAGGATAGAAAGCCCAGAGATAAACCCACGCACCCATGGTCAACTAATCTATGACAAAGGAGGCAAGACGATACAATGGAGAACACACACCCTCTTCAATAAGTGGTGCTGGGAAAACTGGACAGCTATATGTAAAATAAGGAAATTAGAACACTTCCTAACACCATACACAAAAATAAACTCAAAATGGATTAAAGACCTAAATGTAAGACCAGACACTATAAAACTCTTAGAGGAAAACATAGGAAGAACACTCTTTGACATAAATCACAGCAAGATCTTTTTGGATCCACCTCCTAGAGTAATGGAAATAAAAACAAAAATAAACAATGGGACCTAATGAAACTTAAGATTTTGCATAGCAAATCACACCATAAACAAGACAAAAATACAACCCTCAGAATGGGAGAAAATATTTGCAAATGAAACAGACAAAAGATTAATCTCCAAAATATACATGCAGCTCAATATCAAGAAAACAACCTAATCGAAATATGGGTGCAAAATCTAAATACACATTTTTCCAAAGAAGACATACAGAATGCCAAAAAACAAAAGATGCTCAACATCACTAATCATTAGAGAAATCAAACCAAACTCCAACAAGGTATCACCTCACACCTGTCAGAATGGCCATCATCAAAAAGTCTGCAAACAATAAATGCTGGAGAGGCCGAGGAGAAAAGGGAACCCTCCTACACCACTGGGGGCAATGTAAATTTGTAGAGCCACTATGGAGAACACTACAGAGGTTCCTTAAAACACCACAAATAGAGCTACCATATGATCCGGCAAGCCCACTGCTGGGCACACATCTGCAGATAACCATACTTGGAAAGCCGACACTTGCACGTTCATTGACTGCAGCAAGACCTACAACAGTCAAGGTTTGGAAGCAACCACAATCTCCATCCACAGGCGAATGGAGAGAGAACATGTGGTACATATATACAATGGAATGAACACTCAGGCATAAAAAAAATGAAATAATGCTATTGGCAGCAAGGTGGACAGACCTAGAGATTATACTAAGTGAAGCAAGTCAGACAGAGAAGAACAGATATCATATGATTTCACGAAGAGGTGGAATCTAAAAATTGATAGGCGTGAACTAATGTACAAAACAGAAACGGACGCACGGACATAGAAAAGGAACTTAGGGTTACCAAGGGGGAAAGCATGGGGGGAGGAACAAATGCTGTGGTTGGGATTAACCTGTACACACTAATATTTATAAAATGGATAATCAACAAGGACCTTCTGTGGAGCATAAGGAACTCTACTCAACAATCTGTCATAACCAATAAGGGAACAGAATCTGAGAACAGATCTATGTATCTGCATAACTGAAACACGTCACTGTACACCAGAAACAAAAACAACACTAAATTTACAACACTCCAAACTAAAATCAGAAGTAAAAATAAAATACAATAAAATCAAAAGAGAAAGAAATGCCTCCTCTATTCCGTGTTGGCTTAGGGAACCTGGGCTACTGTCACTCCCCTGGAGCCTGGGCAGCCAGTAACACAAGGCTAGAGTGTTCTGGGCCTGAGGGAGCTGGGGAGGATGTACCAGCAAATGAGCCCCCCTTGGACCTGGAGTGTCTGGTCCCTGGGGATGTCACCACAATCTCCAGATCCAGGCAGACCCTCCCGCAGCTGAAGCCAACATTGTGCACCCAGAGGATGGTGGACCCTCTGGCCGGGAAGAGCTCTGAATAGTCTCCTAGTCTCCATGTCTGCTGGTGGTGGCCTTCCCACCTTCAGCTGCCTTCATTAGGGTCACCCCACCCATGTAGGACAGCACCCTCAGCATTGGGGTTTTGCAGGGGTTAGGACCTGTCTGGGAGGGGGGCAATGAAGTAATGAGATACAAGCCCTTGGGTGTTTGTGCTGACACATTCCACTAATTCACAACCCAGGAACACGACTTCCCCTTAGGCTGTACATGCAGGTGTAACCAGAGTTGGGCATGAAGAAATCATGCCACCTTTTGGCCATTTACAGTAACAACAACTTTAAAGCAGGTGCTCAGGGGAACTTCATATTCTCAAAGCCTGTGAGCCTGTAAAGACACCTGCCGTCACGAAATGCCCAGGAGCAGGTAATAGGAAAGGAATTCAAAACAGGGCCCAGTTTTAAGAGGCCAATTTCCAGAGGTACATTTTACTCATAGTGTTAAAAAGAGAGGCACATGAAAAGATGCTGAACATTCCTAAATATTAGAGAATTGGAAATCAAAACTGCAAGGAGGCACCACTTCACACCACTCAAAATGCCATGAACAAAAAGTGTACAAACAATAAATGTAGCAGAGGGCATGGAGGAAAGGGAGCCCTCCTATGTTTTTGGTGAGACTGCAGTCTGGTAATAACTACTATGGAGAAAAGAATGGCGGTTCCTCAAACAGTAAACACACAGCTACCATATGATTCAGCAGTCCCACTCGTTGCCACACACGTAGATAAAAGTATAACTGGAAAATGTACGTGCACCCCTATGTTCATAGCAGCACTATTTAGAATAGGCAAGACATGGAAACAACCTAAATGTCCACTGACAGAAGAATGGGTAAAGAATATGTGCTACATATATACAATGGAATCATTATTATTATAAAAAAGAACAATATAATGTCATTTCTAGCAACGTGGGTGGACGTAGATATATCAAGTGATGTAAGTCATGATGAGAAAGACAAATACCATATGATATCACTTACATGTGAAACAAAATATGACACAAATTATCTATGAAACAGACTCCAAGACTTAGAGAACAGACTTCTGGTTGCCAAGTTGGATGGGGGGTGTGGGAGGGATCCATTGGGAGTTTGGGATTAGGAAATGCTAAGTATTATATATAGAATGCACAAACAACAAGGTCCTACTGTATAGTACATGGCACTATATTCAATATCATGTGATAAACCAAAATGGAAAGGAATACGAAGAATATATATATATGTGTAACTGAATCACTTTGCTGTAAAGTAGAAATTAATACAACATTGTAAATTATACTTCAATAAAACAAACTAAAAAAAATTAAAAATAGAACTGCCATATGATCCAGCAATTCCACTTCTGGGTATAAATCCAAAGGAAATGAAACACTAACTTGAAGAGACATTTGACCCCCGAAGTTCATAACAGCAGTATTTACAATTAGCGATACATGGAAACAACCTAACTGACCATCAACAGAGGGGTGAATAATTAAGTTGTATTTATATATAAATATGCACACACACACACATAAAATGGAGTATTATTCAGCCGTAGAAAGCAAAGAATATGTGATATTTGTGACAACATATATGGACCTTGAGGGCATTATGCTCAGTGAAATAAGTAAGACAGTGAAAGACAACTGTACTATCTTACTTGGATGTGTAATCTAAAAACAAAAAACCAAACTCATAGAAAAAGGTATCAGATTCATGATTATCAGAGGCAGTGTGTGGGGGAGGGGGAACAGGAGGAAGGTGGTCAAAACCCACAAACTTCCAGTTGCATGATAAATAAGTACTGGTATGTAATGTACAGCAATGATGACTACAGCTAACACTTATGTATAATACATATGAAAACTGTTGAGAGTAGATCCTAAGAGGTAACATCACGAGGAAAGTAATTTTTTTCTCTCTTTATTATATGAGATGATGGATGGTAACTAAATTTATAGCGGTAATCATTTAACAGTACATGCACATCAAAACCATTATGCTGTACACTGTTACCTTATACAGTGATGTATATCAATTACATCTCTCTACAACTGGAAGAAAAGATTAAACAAAATGCATATGAGTAACAGTAACTGAGGGGCAAAGCTGTGAATAATGATGTAACATGAAATATTGACAATAATGATAATGTAAACATGGATGCCGTTTAACCAAATTGACAGAGCTCCAGTGAGAGGTTATGGGGTGTTAGAGTGGTTCTCAAAATGTCCCAGACCAGAGTGTGTGTAGCATCTGGGAACTTGTTAAAAATGCAAATTTTGGGGGTCCCAGCCCAGATCCACTGGTTCAGAAGCTCTAGGGGTGGGGTGGGTAATCTGTTTTAACAAGTTTAGCAATGCTAAAGTTTGAGAATCGTGGTAGAGGAAGACAACAGATCAACAGGTATGTTATTTATACACTGAAGTAAACAGCAGAAGCAGCAGCTAAAAGTTGAAAAGGTTTGCCCCCGTACAGGGAAAATTAGACTGCATTAAAAAAAAAAATCATAGGGACTTCCCTGGTGGCGCAGTGGTTGGGAATCCACCTGCCGGTGCAGGGGACACAGGTTCGAGCCCTGGCCCGGGAGGATCCCACATGCTGCGGAGCAACTAAGCCCGTGCACCACAACTACTGAGCCTGTGCTCTAGAGCCCGGGAGCCACAACTACTGAGCCCACACGCCTAGAGCCCATGCTCCGCAACAAGAGAAGCCACCACAATAAGAAGCCCGCGCACCACAACGAAGACTAGCCCCCGCTCGCTGCAACTAGACAAAGCCCACACGCAGCAACGAAGACCCAAAGCAGCCAAAAAAAAAAAAAAACACACACACAAAAAAAACCAAATAAAAACTATCTAAAGCTATGTACATTAACTTGATAAAAAAATGATTCTAAGAACTGCTGCCTTAGGGATAGACTTTATTCACTAAGCATGCACTGTGTAGAATGCTCTGAAGTGAAAACATACCAAGTCCTTCAGCAAAGGAATGCTATAAAGACAGCAATAGCGCTGAGCTCTTTGTAGGAAACAGGCTTATAAGGAAGAGTAAGAAGCATAAAAGACAGCAGACCCCAAAACGTGGAACGTACAACCAGGTACTTGCCCACTGATTTGTAAACATTACTGAGGGCAGTCAGGGTACAGTGGCCTGTCCTGGGTGCCACCAGACCTGGGTACTAGTCCTGATATTGGCACTCACTAGAAATAGGGTTAGATTAGCTGTCCTTTAAGGGTCATTCCAGCTCAAATTCTATGGCTTTTAGATAGGGCCTGATGGATCTTTCTGGGACCACTGAACACAAAAGGGACCCTAGGCTGAGTAAAAGCTGTCTGCAGAGGGTCTTGAAGAGATATTACTTGTGCACCCATGTGCACTGCAGCATTATTCACAATAGCCAAAAGGTGAAAGCACCCCCGTGTCCATCAACAGAGAATGGATAAATAAAATGTGGCACAATGGAATATTATTCAGCCTTCAAAAGGAAGAAACTATGACATATGCTACAACATAGGTGATCTACAACACAGATGAAGACACTACGCTAAGTACAAATCAAAACTACAATGAGGTAGGTGTGAGGTACCACTTCACACCAATCAGAATGGCCACCATCAAAAAGGCTACAAATAACAAATGCTGGAGAGGGCATGGAGAGAAGGGAACACTCCTACACTGACAGTGGGAACGTAAACTGGTGCAGCCACTATGGAAAACAGTATGGAGGTTCTCAAAAAACTAAAAACAGAGCTACCAATATGATCCAGCAATCTCACTCCTGGGCATATATCCAGAGAAAGCTCGAATTCAGAAAGATACATGCCCCCCTATGTTCATAGCAGCACTATTTACAACAGCTAAGAGTTGGAAACAACCTAAATGTCCACTGACAGATGAATGGATAAAGAAGATGTGAAACATACATACAACGGAATATTACTCAGGCATAAAAAAGATTAATGCCATTTCCAGCAACATGGATGGACCTAGAGATTATCATATCAAGTAAGTCAGAAAGAACGACAAATACCATATGATATCGCTTATATGTGGAATCTAAAATATGACATGAACTTATCTACGAAAGAGACTCCGAGACATGGAGAACAGGCTTCTCTGGTTGCCAAGGTGGATGGGGGGTGCAGGAGGGATGGATTGGGAGTTTGGGATTAGCAGATGCAAACTATTATATATAGAATGGATAAACAACAAGGTCCTACTATATAGCACAGGGAACTATTCAATATCCTGTAATAAATCATAATGGAAGGGAATATAAAAAAGAATGTGCATATACATAATTGAATCACTTTGCTGTACAGCAGAAATTAACACAACATTTTAAATCAACTATACTTCAATAAAAAAATAAAAAGACACTGCTGAGATTGGTTCAAGATGGCAGAGTACAGGGACATGCTCTCACTCCCAATAGCGAGAGCACCAGAGTCATGGCTGACTGCTGAACAGTCATCGACAAGAAGACACTGGAACTCACCAAAAAAGATACCCCCATGAAAAGACAAAGGAGAAGCCACAATGAGATGGTAGGAGGGGCGCAATCACAATAAAATCAAATCCCATAACTGCTGGGTGGTGACTCACAAACTGGAGGACACTTATACCACAGAAGTCCACCCACTGGAGTGAAGGTTCTGAGCCCCACGTCACGCTTCCCAACCTGGATCTGGCAACAGGAGGAGAAATTCCTAGAGAATCAGAAGTTGAAGGCTACCGGGATTTGACTGTAGGACATCGACAGGACTGGGGGAAACAGAGACTCCCCTCTTGGAGGGCACACACAAAGTAGTGTGCGCATCAGGACCCAGGGGAAGGAGCAGTGACCCCATAGGAGACTGAACCAGACCTACCAGCTAGTGTTGGAGGGTCTCCTGCAGAGGCAGGGGGTGCCTGTGGCTCACCATGGGGACAAGGACACTGGCAGCAGAAGTTCTGGGAAGTACTCCTTGGCGTGAGCCCTCCCAGAGTCTGCCATTAGCCCCACCAAAGAGCTGGACAGGCTCCAGTGCTGGGTCGCTTCAGGCCAAACAACCAACGGGGAGGGAAACCAGCCTCACCCATCAGCAGAAAGGTGGATTAAAGTTTTACTGAGCTCTGCCCACCAAAGCAACACCCAGCTCTACCCGCCACCAGTCCCTCCCATCAGAAAGCTTGCCCAAGCCTCTCAGATAGCCTCATCCACCAGAGGGCAGACAGCAGAAGCAAGAACTACAATTCTGCAGCCTGTGGAAGGAAAACCACATTCACAGAAAAATAGACAAAATGAAAAGGCAAAGGACTTTGTACCAGATGAAGGAACAAGATAAAACCCCAGAAAAACAACTAAATGAAGTGGAGACAGGCAACCTTGCAGAAAAAGAATTCAGAATAATGATAGTGAAGATGATCCAGGACCTCGGAAAAAGAATGGAGGCAAAGATTGAGAAGATGCAAGAAAATGTTTAACAAAGACCTAGAAGAATTAAAGAACAAAGAGATGAACAATACAATAACTGAAATGAAAAATACACTAGAAGGAATCAATAGCAGAATAATTGAGGCAGAAGAACGGATAAGTGACTTGGAAGACAGAATGGTGGAATTCACTGCTGCAGAACAGACTAAAGAAAAAAAAGAATGAAAAGAAATGAAGACAGCCTAAGAGACCTCTGGGACAACATTAAACGCAACAACATTTGCACTATAGGGGTCCCAGAAGGAGAAGAGAGAGAGAGAAAGGACCTGAGAAAATATTTGAAGAAACTATAGTCGAAAACTTCCCTAACATGGGAAAGGAAATAGCCGCCCAAGTCCAGGAAGCGCAGAGAGTCCCATACAGGATAAACCCAAGGAGAAACACGCCGAGACACATAGTAATCAAAGTGGCAAAAATTAAAGACAAAGAAAAATTATTGAAAGCAGCAAGGGAAAAATGACAAATAACATGCAAGGGAACTCCCATAAGGTTAACAGCTGATTTCTTGGCAGAAACTCTACAAGCCAGAAGGGAGTGGCATGATATACTTAAAGTGATGAAAGGGAAGAACCTACAACCAAGATTACTCTACCTGGCAAGGATCTCATTCAGATTTGATGGAGAAATCAAAAGCTTTACAGACAAGCAAAAGCTAAGAGAATTCAGCACCACCAAACCAGCTCTACAACAAATGCTAAAGGAATTTCTCTAAGTGGGAAACACAAGAGAAGAAAAGGACCTACAAAAAAACCCCACAACAATTAAGAAAATGGTAATAGGAACATTACATATCGATAATTATCTTAAATGTGAATGGATTAAATGCTCCAAGCAAAAGACACAGGCTCGCTGAATGGATACAAAAACAAGACCCATATATATGCTGTTACAAGAGACCCACTTCAGACCTAGGGACACATACACACTGAAAGTGAGGGGATGGAAAAAGATATTCCATGCAAATGGAAATCAAAAGAAAGCTGGAGCAGCAGTACTCATATCAGATAAAACAGACTTTAAAATAAAGAAAGTTACAAGAGACAAGGAAGGACACTACATCATGATCAAGGGATCAATCCAAGAAGAAGATATAACAATTATAAGTATATATGCACGCAACATAGGAGCACCTCAATACACATGGCACTGCTAACAGCTATAAAAGAGGAAATCGACAGTAACACAATAATAGTGGGGGATTTTAACACCTCACTTACACCAATGAACAGATGATCCAGACAGAAAGTTAATATGGAAACACAAGCTTTAAATGACACAATAGACCAGATAGATTTAACTGATATTTATAGGACATTACATCCAAAAACAGCAGATTACACTTTCTTCTCAAGTGCGCACAGAACATTCTCCAGGATAGATCACATCTTGGGTTGCAAATCAAGCCTCAGTAAATTTAAGAAAATTGAAATCATATCAAGCATCTTTTCTGACCACAATGCTATGAGATTAGAAATCAGTTACAGAGAAAAAAACGTAAAAAACACAAACACATGGCTAAACAGTACGTTACTAGAAAACCGAGATCACTGAAGAAATCAAGGAGGAAGTCAAAAAATACCTAGAGACAAATGACAATGAACACACGACGATCCAAAACCTATGGGATGCAGCAAAAGCAGTTCTAAGAGGGAAGTTTATAGCTATACAAGCCTACCTCAAGTAACAAGAAAAATCTCAAATAAACAATCTAACGTTACACTTAATGGAACTAGAGAAAGAAGAACAAACAAAACCCAAAGTTAGCATAAGGAAAGAAATCATAAAGATCAGAGCAGAAGTAAATGAAATAGAAACAAAGAAAACAATAGCAAAGATCAATAAAACTAAAAGCTGGTTCCTTGAGAGGATAAACAAAATTGATAAACCATTAGCCAGACTCATCAAGAAAAAGAGGGAGAGGACTCAAATCAATAAAATTAGAAATGAAAAAGGAGAAGTTACAACAGACACCGCAGAAATACAAAGCATCCTAAGAGACTACTACAAGCAACTTTATGCCAATAAAATGGACAACCTGGAAGAAATGGACAAATTCTTAGAAAGGTATAACGTTCTAAGACTGAACCAGGAAGAAATAGAAAATATGAACAGACGAATCACAAGTAATGAAATTGAAACTGTGATTAAAAATCTTCCAACAAACAAAAGTCCAGGACAGGTGGCTTCACAGGTGAATTCTATCAAACATTTAGAGAAGAGCTAACACCCATCCTTCTCAAACTCTTCCAAAAAATTGCAGAGGAAGGAACACTCCCAAACTCATTCTATGAGGCCACCATCACCCAGATTCCAAAACCAGACAAAGATACTACAAAAAAAGAAAATTACAGACCAATATCACTGATGAATACAGATGCAAAAATCCTCAACAAAATACTCGCAAACAGAATCCAACAACACATTAAAAGGATCATACGCCATGATCAAGTGGGATTTATCCCAGGGATGCAAGGATTCTTCAATATACACAAATCAATCAATGTGATACACCATATTAACAAATTGAAGAAGAAAAACCATATGATCATCTCAATAGATGCAGAAAAAGCTTTTGACAAAATTCAACACCCATTTATGATAAAAACTCTCCAGAAAGTGGGCACAGAGGTACCTACCTCAACATAATAAAGCCCATCTATGACAAACCCACAGCAAACATCATTCTCAATGGTGAGAAACTGAAAGCATTTCCTCTAAGATCAGGAACAAGACAAGCATGTCCACTCTCACCACTATTATTCAACATAGTTTTGGAAGTCCTAGCCACGGCAATCAGAGAAGAAAAAGAAATAAAAGGAATACAAATTGGAAAAGAAGAAGTAAAACTGTCACTGTTTGCAGATGACATACTATACATACAGAATCTTAAAGATGCCACCAGAAAACTACTAGAGCTAATCAATGAATTTGGTAAGGTTGCAGGATACAAAATTAATGCACAGAAATCTCTTGCATTCCTAGACACTAATGATGAAAAATCTGAAAGAGAAATTAGGGAAACACTCCCATTTACCATTGGAACAAAAAGAATAAAATACCGAGGAATAAACCTACCTAGGGAGACAAAAAACCTGTACTCAGAAAACTATAAGACACTGATGAAAGAAATTAAAGATGATACAAGCAGATGGAGAGATATACCCCATGTTCTTGGATTGGAAGAATCAATATTGTGAAAATGACTATACTACGCAAAGCAATCTACAGATTCAATGCAATCCCTATCAAATTACCAATGGCATTTTTTACAGAACTAGAACAAAAAATCTTAAAATTTGTATGGAGACACAACAGACCCTGAAATAGCCAAAGCAGTCTTGAGGGAAAAAAACGGAGCAGGAGGAATCAGGCTTCCTGACTTCAGACTATACTACAAAGCTACAGTAATCAAGGCAATATGGTACGGGCACAAGAACAGAAATACAGATCAATGGAACAGGATAGAAAGCCCAGAGATAAACCCACGCACCTATGGTCAACTAATCTATGACAAAGGAGGCAAGGATATGCAATGGAGAAAAGACAGTCTCTTCAATAAGTGGTGCTGGGAAAACTGGACAGCTACATGTAAAAGAATGAAATTAGAACACTCCTTAACACCATACACAAAAATAAACTCAAAATGGATTAGAGACCTAAATGTAAGACCGGACACTTTAAAACTCTCAGAGGAAAACATAGGAAGAATGCTCTTTGACATAAATCACAGCAAGATCTTTTTGGATCCACCTCCTAGAGTAATGGAAGTAAAAACAAAAATAAACAAATGGGACCTAATGAAACTTAAAAGCTTTTGCACAGTAAAGGAAACTACAAACAAGATGAAAAGACAACCCTCAGAATGGGAGAGAATATTTGCAAAGGAATCAATGGACAAAGGATTAATCTCCAAAATATATAAACAGCTCATGCAGTTCAATATTAAAAAAACAAACAATCCAATCAAAAAATGGGCAGAAGACCTAAATAGACATTTCTCTAAAGAAGACATAGAGATGGCTAAGAAGCACATGAAAAGCTGCTTAACATCACTAATTATTAGAGAAATGCAAATCAAAACTACAGTGAGGTATCACCTCACACCAGTGAGAATGGGCATCATCAGAAAATCTACAAACAACAAATGCTGGAGAGGGTGTGGAGAAAAGCGAACCCTCTTGCACTGTTGGTGGGAATGTAAATTGATATAGCCACTATGGAGAACAGTATGGAGGTTCCTTAAAAAACTAAAAATAGAATTACTATATGACCCAGCAATCCCACTACTGGGCATATACCTAGAGAAAACCATAATTCAAAAAGACACATGCACCCCAATGTTCATTTCGGCACTATTTACAATAGCTAGGACATGGAAGCAACCTAAATGCCCATCGACAGACGAATGGATAAAGAAGATGTGGTACATATATACAATGGAATATTACTCAGCCATAAAAAGGGAACAAAATGGGGTCATTTGTAGAGACATGGATGGATCCAGAGACTGTCATACAGAGTGAAGTAAGTCAGAAAGAGAAAAACAAATATTGTATATTAACGCATATATGTGGAACCTAGAAAAATGGTACAGATGAACCGGTCTGCAGGGCAGAAATTGAAACACAGATGTAGACAACAAACGTATGGACCTCAAGAAGGGAATGCGGTGGGAGGTGGTGGTGGTGGTGTGATGAATTGGGAGATTGGGATTGACATGTATACACTAGTATGTATAAAATGGATAACTAATGAGAACCTGCTGTATAAAAAAATAAATAAAATTCAAAAAAAAAAGACACTGTGCTAAGTGAAACAAGCCAGTCAGAAAAAACAAATTCCTTATAATTCTACTTACAGGAGGTCCCTACAGTAGTCCATTCATAGAGACAGAGAGCAAAATGGGGGTTGCTAGGGGCTGGGGGAGGGGGAATGGGGAGGTGCTGTTTGAAGAGCACGGAATTTCAGTTTGGGATGAAGAGTTCTGGGTTGATGACAGTGATGACTGCAGAATAACGTGGATGTATCAATACTTAACACTACAGAACTGTACACTTAAAAAAAGTTAAGATGGTAAACTTTGTTATATGTATTTTACATATAACTAAACGTTACCATGAAGATGAGGTTGTCAAATGGTCAGGGTGATGGACGGCCAGGGTGGTGGCTTTGGATTTACCTTGGGTCTAATTATTGGCTATGCCACCGAACAGCTTCATGACCCCTATGCAAGTCAAATCTCCGTCACCCTCTCCATCTGTATAAGGGGGATATACAACCCCTCGGGGTTGGGTGGGGGGGTCGTAAGAATTAATGATGTAAATAAGAGACATGCTCAAAACAGTCTTCATTCAGGTTCCTCCCAACCCTGCCATTAGATGGAAGATTCAACTGTGCCCTCTACTGGACAAACTAAAGACAAACAGGGGCCTGTGTGCCATGTCATGGAAATAGGGTGTATGTACCTTATTATCTCCGCCTGAGACAGCCAGGATGTTGGCTGTGATGGACCAGCTCACATGCCATACAACATCATTGAACTTGTGCAGCAGTTTGGGGGACCACGCATTGCCCGAGGCATCATCACAGGTCCAAATGAACACTCGACCATCCTGGGAAAAGACAGGCTAGAGTCAGGAGATGGGGGCAGCAATCCTGCCCTAGTGATATCCTCTCAATCTGGAGCTATATTGGACTTTTGCAGGAATAGGGTGGGGGATTCAGGGCAAAGCACAGCCAAGGACCTCCTCGGTGTTCACAGCTTTGAGGACTAATTTCCAGCCCAGCACCCTTGCTTTTATCCCTTTACCCCAGGAACACACTTCAAATTGGTCAGGAGTCTCCCAGGTTCCTTTCCTCGTACTGGTTTCACTGTCCGCACTGCTAATTCTCAAATTTTCTCTGGGGCTTTCCTCATGTCTGCCAAGTCACTTCATTGTTTTGGCTCCCTCTGGCGCTGTACTTTCTCAACTGAATGGGTATAGCTGCCTAAAAGCCAAGCTCAGAGAATGAGATGGGACCAAGAAACAAAACAAAACACACACACACACACCCCCCAAACCAAACCGAACTAAAACAGAACAAACAGAATTACCTTTTACATCATTTAAGCCTGTTCTACTTGGTCCTCTCAAATTTAGGACCAAGTACAAGAGGCTCAAATGACGTAAAAGGCCAGGCTTAACTCTCATCTTGAGTGGTAGCATATAATTAAAGGCTTATCCTTGGTCTTACTTCTGTTATCTGTCTGAGAATAGTGAGTAGGTAGACGAGCCCAAGGTCTTACAATTTCCCATTGTTCCTGGTCCTTGCTTGGGAACACTTTCAGAATGATGCCTGGGTACCTCCATTCCCTATCCACAAAAGGGTCAGGAGGGGAAACTAGTCCTGAATTTGGTCTTGCTCTTGGCTCAGTGGAAGAAAGCCACTGTGGCTTCTGACCAAGGCTTCACTCGTGATGGCTGGGCTCCAGGTGCTCCCTTATTTACAGTGGTCTACAGTTGCCTGTCTCCTGCCCTTCCCCTTGAAGGATTTCCCCCAGGGGAACTGTAAGGGCTGATGGGACTTCCTGAGATTAACTAACACAGGATGCTTGCACAGGTCTGAGCTGACCTGGGAGCAGCTGGCGATTGTGCTGGTGGGCAGGCCGATGGAGGGGGCCCAGGCCACATCTCGAACCCAGTCACTGTGTGCTTCCAACTTCTGCTCTTCCTTCCACTGGCCGTCCTCTTCCTCCCTAACAGGGGAGATGGTGGGGAGAATTCAGCAGGCAGCAGCCCAGGTGCCATTCCCACACCTCCATTCCTCCCCCACCCCACAGGCTCCACAGGGGTGGAGAAGCTATTGCACCTTTCTGATAAACATTTGTTGAACCTACAGAATTTTATTCAGTTCACCAGCTATGAAGAAGCCCTCCAGGAAATGCTCTCTGTTCCTCCACAGCCAGCAAGTCGGCTCTAGCAGTTGTGAATTAGGAAGAGTCCAAGCTCCTGAGTAAAGGGCAAGTTTTTTTTTTTTTAAAAAAGGATGTCCTCTGAGAGATTGAAGACAGTATTCTATGGGCAGAAGGGAAAAAGACAGGTGATCCAGTTTCTGGTGAACTGAGGCTGAGTCATGGTAGGGTAGAAGGTGAGAAGTGTCCCCTTGAGAAGTTCACCAACCCCACTTACTTCCACAGTTTGATGAGGTTGTCACAACCGCCTGATGCAAACTTCTTGATGTAGTTGGGCTTCTGCCCAGATGGCTGGTCTATGAGGCTTCCAGGTACGACAGCAGGGGCCCAGCTGACGGCATTGCAGCCAATCTGTAAGGAGGGGGAAGGGGGACTTGTGGTGACTCTGCCCCTTTGCCTGGCAAAAGGATACTGCTTCTGCAGACCCAACGCTGATGTTTATTCCCTCTCCAATTCTCAGGACTGGATTATGCAGGGCAGCTGTTTTAATGAACTAAGGATTAGCCACCCAGAACTCTTCTTCAAGGATTCCTAACAGTGCATGTATTTTTCAGCAACAGGTATTTAAAGAAGGAATTAGGGAATCTCAGGAATTTAACAAACAGAACATTTTCCAAACATATGAAGGGAGGGCACAGATTCAGAAAACCACACAAAGTAAATATATGGATTAATGAATTACTCTAAAGCACTCTTGTAATCACTCCCAGGTCAAGAAATAAAACTACCATTTACCCAAGAAGCCCTATCATTTATGTCCTACCTGAATCATAGCCCCTCTGTTCCCCTGTAAGTAACCATTATTCTGATTTCTAATGTCTATTTTTTAGCTTTGTCACCCAAATGTGCATCCCTAGGCACTAGTTTAGTTTTGCCATTTAAAATTTTGTTTAAATTGCAATATTCTCTTTTTTATTGAAATACAGTTGATTTGCAATACCATGTTAGTTTCAGGTGTATAGCAAAGTAATTGAGTTATACATATACATTCTTTTTCAGATTCTTGTCCATTATAGGTTATAACAAGATATTGAATAGAGTTCCCTGTGCTATACAGTAAATCCTTGTTGGTTATCTATTTTATATACAATAGTATGTGTCTGTTAATCCCAAACTCCTAATTTATCCTCCTCCCTTTCCCCTTTGGTAACCACAAGTTGTTTTCTTTTTTTTTTTTTTTTGGCCACGCCATGCGGCATGCAGGATCTTAGTTCCCTAACCAGGGATCGAACCTGTGCCCTCTGTATTGGGAGCACAGAGTCTTAACCACTGGACCACCAGGGAAGTCCCATAAATTTGTTTTCTATGTCTGTGAGTCTATTTCTGTTTTGTATCATTTTTTTAAGATTCCACATATAAGAGATATCATATGACATCTGTCTTTCTCTGTCTGACTTACTTCATTTGTATGATAATCTCTAGGTCCATCCATGTTGCTACAAATGGCATTATTTCGTTCTTTTAATGGCTGAGTAATATTCCGTTGTAAATATGTACACCACATCTTCTTTACCCATTCGTCTGTTGATGGACACTTAGGTTGTTTCCATGTCTTGGCTATTGTAAACAGTGCTGCTATGAACATTGCGGTGCATGTATGTTTTGGAATTAGAGTTTTCGTTTTGTCTGGATATATGCCCAGTAGTGGGATTGCTGGGTCGTATGGTTGCTCTATTTTTAGTTTTTTAAGGAATCTCCATACTGTTCTCCATAGTGGCTGCATCAATTTACGCTCCCACCAGCAGTGCAGGACGGTTCCCTTTTCTCCACACTCTCTCTCCATTTATTATTTGTAGGCTTTTTGATGATGGTTATTCTGACCAGTGTGAGTAAACATTTTTTTGATGTTTCTTGCATCTTCTAATTTATAGATTCCCCTTCTGATCTTACTGGATCAGACTCAGGTTTCTTCCCTTTGCCAAGACTACAGGTGGTGGTGTATTCCTTCATCAGGAGGCACATGATGTCAGACTGTCTCTCTTTTTATGTTATTATCACCTGTCAATAGTTTATGCCTTTCTCAATTCACTGGGCATTACAAAATGGTGACACTGTCATTCTATTCATTTCTTTGTCATTTATTACATGGAATACTCTAGACAGGGGCAATTTCACTCATTAATATTTGCTTCCCCAGGGGTACAGATCAGATAAGAAAGGCAAGATAAATGCTTGATTCTTTCTGAACTAGTTCCCTGTCATTCTCCAAAGATGACTGATTCTCTTTTAAATATCAGGATGAACTCATGGATTTAAGCATATTTGACGGGTTTCAGTTCACTGCCATTATTCTAATTTTTTACACTCAAACTGCCCATCTTTGGCAGTGTGAGCCTGTTCAAGTTGGCTCCTTTGACATAACCCTAGTATGTCAAAAAGTATGTCACTGATCATTTCTATCTGGTACGACAAGATGTTTGTATTCTTCCTGCCTGAGACCTGGGATCAGCCATTTCCTCAAGAGCTCTGGTTTCTTTTAGTGAGGAACTGTATTTAAAGTGTATTTCTGGTGCTAGGGATGTTCACTGGTACATAATTATTTATTTCATTTAACACATAGCAGAATAGTCTCAGAATAATATTGTCAATATGATTACTAATAACATTAAAAGAAGTGTTTGCAATGCTCTCCCCATCGCCCCCCCCCCCGTTTTTTGGGGGGGTGTTTTCGTGTGAATGGTATCAGCTGCTTGTGCTGCACACCGTTTTTTTTAACAGTTGTACTCTATCTTAGCAGAGCACACGATCAGGACCTTGTTCAGTCTTAGTTCTTTACAATTAACTGTATATTTATATGGATGTCTTTCTAGTCATTTTTGTTGTCTAAAACTTATTCTTTAGTAGACACCTCAGGCAGGGCTCATGGAAACAAGAGTCCTTGAGTTCTTGCATACTGGAAACAGTTTGCATTCTTTACACTCCAAATTTTAAAGAAATATCTAATTGACATTAACAGAACATAAAGTGCACAAGTTGATGAACTTTGACATCAGTATACTCTGTAAAACCATCACTACAATCAAGATAACAAATGAATCTCAAAGTGATGAAAGAAAAAAAAAAACTTCCAACCAAGAATACTCTACCTGGCAAAGTTACTGTTCAGAATTAAAGGAAAGATAGTTTTCCAGATAAGCAAAAGCTAAAGGAGTTCACCACCACTAAACTGGCCTTACAAGAAATGTTAAAGGGACTTCTTTAAGCTGAAAAGAAAGGGTGCTAATTAGTAACAAGAAAACATATGAAAGTATAAATCTTCCATATGTTTTATACTCATAAGGTAAATATATATTAAAGGCAGTGGATTAATTGCTTATGAAGCTATTATGAGGGTTAAAAAAAATTAAAACTGTAACTACAGTAATTAAAGATACACAAGATAAAAAGATGATAATGTGACATCAAAACATAAAAGGTGGGTGGGGGAGGGTAAAAATGTAGAGCTTTAGGGACTTCCCTAGTGGTACAGTGGGTAAGACTCTGCACTCCCAATGCAGGGGGCCCGGGTTTGTTCCCTGGTCAGGGAACTAGATCCCACATGCATGCCACAACTAAGAGGTCCGCATGCTGCAACTAAGAGTCTGCATGCTACAACCAAGAAGTCTGCATGCTGCAATGAAGACCTGGCATGATGAAAATAAATAAATAGGTAAATAAATAAATAAAAAATAGCTACCTGGCTCTTTGGTGGTGCTAATGGAGGACTCTGGGAGGGCTCACGCCAGGGAGTACTTCCCAGAACTGCTGCCAGTGTCCTTGTACTCAGTGAGCCACAGCCACCCCCCACCTCTGCAGGAGACCCTCCAACACTAGCAGATTCCATATATATGTGTTAGCATACAGGGCCCAATCACACTTGGGTAAGAACCACTTGGCCTATTTCACAGCTTCCATGGACCCCTGATTGCTGCTTGAGGAGAACTGCCCTGTGGATTTGACTGACCAACGACTGTGATATAAGCAGATGGACATTTAGATTAAGATTTTTTTCTACTAAGAATATTCCCGAGAGCCTCCCATCAAGCCTCTTAGATAGCCTCAACCACCAGAGAGCAGAAAGCAGAAGCAAGAAAAACTACAATCCTGCAGCCTGTGGACCAAAAACCACATTCACAGAAAGATAGACAAGATGAAAAGGCAGAAGGCTATATACCAGATGAAGGAACAAGATAAAACCCCAGAAAAACAACTAAATGAAGTGGAGATAGGCAACCTTCCAGAAAAAGAATTCAGAATAATGATAGTGAAGATGATCCAAGACCTCAGAATAAGAAAGGAGGCAAAGATCGAGAAGATGCAAGAAATGTTTAACAAAGACCTAGAAGAATTAAAGAACAAAGAGATGAACAATACAATAACTGAAATGAAAACTACACTAGAAGGAATCAATAGCAGAATAACTGAGTCAGAAGAACTGATAAGTGACCTGGAAGACAGAATGGTGGAATTCACTGCTGCAGAACAGACTAAAGAAAAAAGAACGAAAAGAAATGAAGACAGCCTAAGAGACCTCTGGGACAACATTAAACACAACAACATTCGCATTATAGGGTTCCAGAAGGAGAAGAGAGAGAGAAAGGACCAGAGAAAATATTTGAAGAGATTATAGTGGAAAACTTCCCTAACATGGGAAAGGAAATAGCCACCCAAGTCCAGGAAGCGCAGAGAGTCCCATACAGGATAAACCCAAGGAGAAAAACGTCGAGACACATAGTAATCAAATTGGCAAAAATTAAAGACAAAGAAAAATTATTGAAAGCAGCAAGGGAAAAACAACAAATAACATACAAGGGAACTCCCATAAGGTTAACAGCTGATTTCTCAGCAGAAACGCTACAAGCCAGAAGGGAGTGGCATGATATACTTAAAGTGATGAAAGGGAAGAACCTACAACCAAGATTACTCTACCCGGCAAGGATCTCATTTAGATTCGATGGAGAAATCAAAAGCTTTACAGACAAGCAAAAGCTAAGAGAATTCAGCACCACCAAACCAGCTCTACAGCAAATGCTAAAGGAACTTCTCTAAGTGAGAAACACAGGAGAAGAAAAGGACCTACAAAAACAAACCGACAACAATTAAGAAAATGATAATAGGAACATATGTATCGATAATTATCTTAAACGTGAAAGGATTAAATGCTCCAACTAAAAGACACAGGCTTGCTGAATGGATACAAAAACAAGACCCATATATATGTTGTCTACAAGAGACCCACTTCAGACCTAGGGACACATACAGACTGAAAGTGAGGGGATGGAAAAAGATATTCCATGCAAATGGAAATCAAAAGAAAGCTGGAGTAGCAATACTCATATCAGATAAAACAGACTTTAAAATAAAGAATGTTACAAGAGACAAGGAAGGACACTACATAATGATCAGGGGATCAATCCAAGAAAAAGATATACAATTATAAATATATATGCACCCAACATAGGAGAACCTCAATACATAAGGCAACTGATAACAGCTATAAAAGAGGAAATCGACAATAACACAATAATAGTGGGGGACTTTAACACCTCACTTACACCAATAGACAGATCATCCAAAATGAAAATAAATAAGGAAACAGAAGCTTTAAATGACACAATAGACCAGATAGATTTAATTGATATTTATAGGATATTCCATCCCAAAACAGCAGATTACACGTTCTTCTGAAGTGCGCACAGAACATTCTCCAGGATAGATCACATCTTGGGTCACAAATCAAGCCTCAGTAAATTTAAGAAAATTGAAATCCTATCAAGCACCTTTTCTGACCACAACACTATGATATTAGAAATGAATTACAGGGAAAAAAACGTAAAAAACACAAACACATGGAGGCTAAACAATACGTTACTGAATAACCAGGAGATCACTGAAGAAATCAAAGAGGAAATCAAAAAATACCTAGAGACAAACGGCAATGAAAACACGACGATCCAAAACCTATGGGATGCAGCAAAAGCAGTTCTCAGAGGGAAGTTTATAGCTATAAAAGCCTACCTAAAGAAACAAGGAAAATCTCAAGTAAACAATCTAACCTTACACCTAAAGGAACTAGAGAAAGAAGAACAAACAAAACCCAAAGTTAGCAGAAGGGAAGAAATCATAAAGATCAGAGCAGAAATAAATGAAATAGAAACAAAGAAAACAATAGCAAAGATCAATAAAACTAAAAGCTGGTTCTTTGAGAAGATAAACAAAATTGATACACCTTTAGCCAGACTCATCAAGAAAAAGAGGGAGAGGACTCAAATCAATAAAATTAGAAATGAAAAAGGAGAAGTTACAACAGACACCGCAGAAATACAAAGCATCCTAAGAGACTACTACAAGCAACTCTATGCCAATAAAATAGACAACCTGGAAGAAATGGACAAATTCTTAGAAAGGTATAACCTTCCAAGACTGAACCAGGAAGAAACAGAAAATATGAACAGACCAATCACAAGTAATGAAATTGAAACTGTGATTAAAAATCTTCCAACAAACAAAAGTCCAGGACCAGATGGCTTCACAGGTGAATTCTATCAAACATTTAGAGAAGAGCTAACACCCATCCTTCTCAAACTCTTCCAAAAAATTGCAGAGGAAGGAACCCTCCCAAACTCATTCTATGAGGCCACCATCACCCTGATACCAAAACCAGACAAAGATACTACAAAAAAAGAAAATTACAGACCAATATCACTGATGAATATAGATGCAAAAATCCTCAACAAAATACTAGCAAACAGAATCCAACAACACATTAAAAGGATCATACACCACGATCAAGTGGGATTTATCCCAGGGATGCAAGGATTCTTCAATACATGCAAATCAATCAATGTGAGACACCATATTAACAAATTGAAGAAGAAAAACCATATGATCATCTCAATAGATGCAGAAAAAGCTTTTGACAAAATTCAACACCCATTTCTGATAAAAACTCTCCAGAAAGTGGGCATAGAGGGAACCTACCTCAACATAATAAAGCCCATCTACGACAAACCCACAGCAAACATCATTCTCAATGGCGAGAAACTGAATGCATTTCCTCTAAGATCAGGAACGAGACAAGGATGTCCACTCTCACCACTATTATTCAATGTAGTTTTGGAAGTCCTAGCTACGGCAATCAGAGAAGAAAAAGAAATAAAAGGAATACAAATTGGAAAAGAAGAAGTAAAACTGTCACTGTTTGCAGATGACATGATACTATACGTACAGAATCCTAAAAATGCCACCAGAAAACTACTAGAGCTAATCAATGAATTTGGTAAAGTTGCAGGATACAAAATTAATGCACAGAAATCTCTTGCATTCCTAGACACTAACAATGCAAGATCAGAAAGAGAAATTAAGGAAACAATCCCATTCACCACTGCAACAAAAAGAATAAAGTACCTAGGAATAAACCTACCTAAGGAGGTAAAAGACCTGTACTCAGAAAACTATAAGACACTGATGAAAGAAATCAAAGATGACACAAACAGATGGACAGATACACCATGTTCTTGGATTGGAAGAATCAATACTGTGAAACTGACTATACTACCCAAAGCAATCTACACATTCAATGCAATCCCTATCAAATCACCAATGGCATTTTTTACGGAACTAGAACAAATCATCTTAAAATTTGTATGGAGACACAAAAGACCCCGAATAGCCAAAGCAGTCTTGAGGGAAAAAAACAGAGCTGGAGGAATCAGACTCCCTGACTTCAGACTATACTACAAAGCTACAGTAATGAAGACAATATGGTACTGGCACAAAAACAGAAATATAGATCAATGGAACAGGATAGAAAGCCCAGAGATAAACCCACGCACCTATGGTCAACTAATCTATGACAAAGGAGGCAAAGATATACAATGGAGAAAAGACAGTCTCTTCAATAAGTGGTGCTGGGAAAACTGGACAGCTACATGTAAAAGAATGAAATTAGAATACTCCCTAACACCATACACAAAAATAAACTCAAAATGGATTTGAGACCTAAATGTAAGACCGGACACTATAAAACTCTTAGAAGAAAACATAGGAAGAACACTCTTTGACATAAATCACAGCAAGATCTTTTTGGATCCACCTCTTAGAGTAATGGAAATAAAAACAAAAATAAACAAATGGGACCTAATGAAACTTCAAAGCTTTTGCAAAGCAAAGGAAACCATAAACAAGACGAAAAGACAACCCTCAGAATGGGAGAAAATATTTGCAAACGAATCAACAGACAAAGGATTAATCTCCAAAATATATAAACAGCTCATTCAGCTCAATATTAAAGAAACAAAGAACCCAATCCAAAAATGGGCAGAAGACCTAAATAGACATTTCTCCAAAGAAGACATACAGATGGCCAAGAAGCATGTGAAAAGATGCTCAACATCACTAATTATTATAGAAATGTGAATCAAAACTATAATGAGGTATCACCTCACACCAGTTAGAATGGGCATCATCAGAAAATCTACAAACAACAAATGCTGGAGAGGGTGTGGAGAAAAGGGAACCCTCTTGCACTGTTGGTGGGAATGTAAATTGATACAGCCACTAAGGAGAACAATATGGAGGTTCCTTAAAAAACTAAAAATAGAATTACCATATGACCCAGCAATCCCACTACTGGGCATATCCCCAGAGAAAACCATAATTCAAAAAGACACATGCACCCCAATGTTCACTGCAGCACTATTTACAATAGCCAGGTCATGGAAGCAACCTAAATGCCCATCGACAGATGAATGGATAAAGAAGTTGTGGTACATATATACAATGGAATATTACTCAGCTACAAAAAGGAACGAAATTGAGTCATTTGTTGAGACGTGGATGGATCTAGAGACTGTCATACGGAGTGAAGTAAGTCAGAAAGAGAAAAAGAAATATCGTATATTAATGCATGTATATGGAACCTAGGAAAATGGCACAGATGAACCAGTTTGCAGGGCAGAAGTTGAGACACAGATGTAGAGAACAAACGTATGGACACCAAGGGGGGAAAACTGCGGTGGGGTGGGGACGGTGGTGTGCTAAATTGGGCGATTGGGATTGACATGTATACAGTGATGTGTATAAAATTGATGACTGATTAAAAAATAAATAAATAAATAAATAAAATATATATCTTTTTAAAAAATGTAGAGCTTTAGAATGGGTTCAAACTTAAGTTGTAATCAACTTAAAATAGACTATTAATATGGATTGTTATATATGTAAACTTCATTGTAAGGACAAAGGAAAAACCTATAGTAGATACACAAAAGATAATGAGAAAGGAATGTAAGCGTACCATTAAAGGTCATCAAACCACAAAGGAAGAGAGCAAAAGAACTATAAAAAGCCAGAAAAAACCAAAATGGCAATAAGTACATACCTATCAATAATTACTTTAAATGTAAATGGACTAAATTCTCCAATCAAAAGACATCATAGAGTCACTGACTGGATTTAAAAAACAAGAACCATCTGTATGCTGCCTATAAGAGACTCACTTCAAATTTAAGGACACACACAGACTGAAAAAAGAAGGGATGGAAAAAGATATTCCGTGCAAATGGAAACCAAAAAAGCTGGGGTAGCTATACTTATATCAGACAAAATAGACTTTAATACAGGGATTGTAATAAGAGACAAAGAAGGGCATTAGATAATGATAAAGGAATCAATTCAACAAGAGGATGTAACATTTGTAAACATTTATGCACTCAACACAGGAAAACCAAAATATATAAAGCAAATACTAACAGACTTAAAAGGAGATATAGGCAGCAATATCATAATAGTAGGGTTATGTCAATGGATAGATCATCTAGACAGAAAATAGCCTTAAAGGACACATTAGACCAGATGGACTTTACAGATATATAGAGAACGTTCCATTCAAAAGTAGCAGAATACAGGCATACCTCACTTTATTGTGTCTTGTTTCATTGCGCTTGATAGATACTGAGTTCTTCACAAACTGAAGGTTGTGGCAACCCTACGTCAAGGAAGTCAATTGGCATCATTTTTCCAACAGCATTTACTCACTGGCTGTCTGTGTGCCACATTTTGGTAATTCTCGTAATATTTCAAACTTATTCATTATTACATTTGCTTTGGTGACCTGTGATGAGTGATCTCTGATGTTACTGATGTAAAAAGATTATGACTTGCTAAAGGCTCAGATGATGGTTTTAGCTTTTTCACCTATAAAGCATTTTTAAATTAAAGTATGTACATTGTTTTAGACATGATGATATTACTGTACAGTCAGTAGACTAGTAGAGTTTAAACATAACTTTTATGTGCACTGGGAAATCAGAAAATTCATGTGACTCCCTTTATTGTGATATTCGCTTTATTGTGGTGGTCTGGAACTGAACCTGCACTATCTCCATGGTATGCCTGTATACTTTCTTCTCAAGTACACATGGAACATTATCCAGTATAGATCATATGTTAGGCCAAAAAAAGTCTTAATAAATTTAAGAAGACTGAAATCCTATCAAGCATCTTTTCTGACCACAATGATATGAAACTAGAAATCAATTACAAGAAGAAAACTGGAAAATCCACAAATATGTGTAGAATAAACAACATGTTACTGAACAACCAATGAGTTAACAAAGAAATCAAAAGAGTAATAGAAAAATACTTTCAGACAACTGAAAATGGAAATACAACACACCAAAATTTATGGGATGCAGTAAAAGTAGTTCTAAGAGGGAAGTTCATAGCAATAAATACCCACCTGAAGAAACAAACAGACAAACAAGGTCTCAAAAACACCCTAACTTTACATCTCAAGGAACCAGAAAAAGAATAACAAATGAAGCCCAGTTAGTGGAAGGAAGGAAACAACAAAAATCAGAGCAGAAATAAATGAAATACAGACTGATACCACAAAAATACAGAGGATCATCAGAGTCCACTATGAACAATAATATGCAAACAAATGACAACCTAGAAGTAATGGATAAATTCCTAGAAACACAGAACATTCCAAGACTGAATCATGAAGAAACAGAAAATCTAAACGGGCCAATAACTATGAACAAAGATGATAAAATCCTCAACAAAATACCAGCAAACCAAATTCAACAATACATTAAAAGGATCATAAACCATGATCAAATGAGATGTATTCCAGGGATGCAAGGTTGGTTTACCACCCACAAATCAATCCAGGTGATACACAACATTAACAAAATGAAGGATAAAAATCATAATTATCTCAATAGATGCAGAAAAAGCATTTGATTAAACTCAGCATCCATTTATGATAAAACTCTCAACGAAGTGGGTATAGAAGGTATGTACCTCAACATAATAGAGGCCATATATGACAAACCCATAGCTAACATCATACTCAATAGTGAAAAGCTGAAAGCTTTTCCTCTAAGATCAGGAACAGGACAAAGATGTCCATGCTTGCCACTTTTACTCATTAAAGTATTGGAAGTCCCAACCAGAGCAATCAAGCAAGAAAAAGAAATAAAAGCCATCCAAATTGGAAAGGAAAAAGTAAAACTGTCAGTATTTGGAGGTGACATGATATTATATATAGAACATCCTCAAGACTCCACCAAAAAAACTGTTAGAAATAATAAATGAATTTAATAAAGCTGCAGGAAACAAAATCAATGTACAAAAATCTCTTGCATTTCTATACACTAACAATGAACTATCAGAAAAGAAATTATGAAAACAATCCATTTACAATTGCATCAAAAAGAATAAAATACCTAGGAATAAATTTAACCAATGAGGGGAAAGACCTGTACACTGAGGACAATGATGAAAGAAATTAAAGACAACACAAATGAAAGATATCCGTGCACATGGATTGGAAGAAATAATATTGCTGAAGTGTCCATACTACCCAAAGCAATCTACAGATTCCATGCAATTTCTATCAAAATTCCAATGCCATTTTTCACAGAACAATCCTAAAATTTAAATTGTTTGTTTAGAACAAACAATCCTAAAACTTGTATGGAATCACAAAAGACCCCTTTATTAAAAAGATACAGTGATCAAACAGTATGGTATTGGCATTAAAAACAGACACATACTCTTTACAACACTGTTACTGGCTATCTACAATTTACTTGTCTACCTGATATTTTCTACCATCACTAAAATGTAAAAAAGAAAAACCAAAAACAAAAACAAAAAAACAAACAAAAAACCAACCAGACACATAGATCAATGGAACATAACAGAGAACCCAGAAATAAACCCATGCATATGTGGCCAGTTAATTTATGATAAAGGAGCCAAGAATATACAATGGGGAAAGGACAGTCTCTTCAACAGATAGTGTTGGGAAAACTTGACAGCCACAAACAAAAGAACAAAACTGGACCACTATCTTACACTGTACATAAAAATGAACTCAAAATGGGTTAAAGAATGTGAGACCTGAAGTCATAAAACTCCTAGAGGCAAACACAGGTGCTAAGCTCCTTGACATTGATCTTGGTGATGATTTTCTGGGCCTGACTCCAAAAGCAAAGGCAACGTAAGCAAAAATAAGGGGAACTACATCAAACAAAAAGCTTCTGTACAGCAAAATAAATCATCAACAAAGTGAAAAGGCAACCTACGGAATGGGAAAAAATATTTGTAAATCATGTATCTAATAAGGGGTCAATATCAAAAATATAAAAGAACTCATACAACTCAATAGTAAAACCAAATAATTCAACTTAAAAATGGCAGAGGATCTGAATATATGGTTTTCCCAAGAAGATACACAGATGGGTCAACAAGTACATAAAAAGATGCTCGACATCACTAATCATCAGGGAAATGCAAATCAAAACCACAATGAGATATCACCTCACATCTGTCAAGAATAGCTATTATCAAACAGCCAAGGAACAGCAAGTGTGGAGAAAAGGGAACCTCTTTGTGCACAGTTGGTGAGAATGTAAATTGGTGCAGCCACTATGGAAAACAGTACGGAGGGTCCTCAAAAAATGAAAAAGAGAACTATCTTATGACCCAGCAATTCCACTTCTGGCTACTTACACCAAAAAACAAACAAAAACCCAACAAAACCCCCTTAATTCAAAATATATCTGCACCCCCCACGCTCACTGCAGCATTATTTATAATAGCCAAGACATGCAAACAAGCTAAGTGTCCATCAATGGATGAATGGATAAATAGGTGGGGTGTGTACACACACACAGAGGAATATTATTCAGCCATAAAAAAGAATGAAATCTTACCATCTGCAACAACATGGATGGTCCTTGAGGGCATAATGCTAAGTGAAATAAGTCAGAAAGAAAAAATCAAAAACTGTATGATCTCACTTACGTGTGAAATTAATAAAAACCCCCAAGCTCATGGATACAAAGAACAGATTGGTGGTTTCCAGAGGTGGGGATGAGGGATGGGCAATATGGGTGAAAGAGGTCAAAAGGTACAACCTTTCAGTTATAACAGCCTATAGGCTCCAGTGCCGGGACGCTTCAGGCTAAACAACCAACAGGGTGGGAACACAGCCCCACCCATCAGCATACAGGCTGCCAAGTCTTCCTGAGCCCACAGCCGGCCCTGCCCACCAGAGGTACAAGACCCAGCTCCGTCCACCAGTCCCTCCCATCAAGAAGCCTGCAGAAGCCTCTCAGACCAGCCTCATCCACCAGAAGCAAGAAGAACTACAACCCTGCAGCCTGCAGAACAGAAAACGCAATCACAGAAAGTTAGACAAAATGAGATGGCAGAGGAATACGTCCCAGACAAAGGAACAAGATAAAACCCCAGAACAACAACTAAGTGAAGTGGAGATAGGCAATATACCCAAAAAAGAATTCAGAGTAATGACAGTAAAGATGATCCAAGATCTTGGAAAAAGAACGGAGGCACAGACTGAGAAGATACAAGAAATGTTTAATAAAGGGCTAGAAGATCTAAAGAACAAAGAGAGATGAAAAATACAATAACTGAAATGAAAAATACACTAGAAGGAATCAATAGCAGAATAAGTGAGGCAGAAGAACGCTTAAGTGAGCTGGAAGATGGAATGGTGGAAATCACTGCCACGGAACAGAATAAAGAAAAAAGAATGAAAAGAAATGAGGACAGTCTAAGAGACCTCTGCCACAACATTAGATGCACCAACTTCATATTATGGGAGTCCCAGAAGGAGAAGAGAGAGAGAAAGGACCTGAGAAAATATTTGAAGAGATAATAGCTGGAAACTTCCCTAACGTGGGAAAGGAAAGTCACCCAGGTGCAGGAAGTGCAGGGTCCTAGGCAGAATAAACCCAAGGAGGAACAGGCTGAGACACATAATAATCAAATTGACAAAAATTAAAGACAGAGAAAATATTACAAGCAACAAGGGAAAAAAAAAATAACACACAAGGGGAATTCCCATAAGGTTATCAGCTGATTTTTAAGCAGAAACCCTGCAGGCCAGAAGGGAGTGGCACAATATATTTAAAGTGATGAAGGGGAAGAACCTACAACCAAGAGTACTGTACCCAGCAAGGCTCTCATTCAGATTCGATGGAGAAATCACAAGCTTTACTGACAAGCAAAAGCTAAGAGATTTCAGCACCACCAGACAGCTTTGCAATAAATGCTAGAGGAACTTCTCTAGGCGCGGGAAAAAACGGCCACAACTAGAAACAGGAAAATTACGAATAGAAAAGCTCACCGGTAAAGGCAAACATACAGTAAAGGTAGGAAATCATCCAGGCACAAATATGACATCAAAACCAGCAATCATGAGAAGAGGAGAGGACAAATGCAGGAATGCATTTAAAATGAAAAGACCAGCAACTTAAAACAACCTTGTTTATATATAGACCGCTATATCAAAACCTCATGGTAACCACAAACTGAAAATCTACAATAGATACACACACAAAAAAGAAAACGGAATCCAAACGCAACACTAAAGTTAGTCATCAAATCACAAGAGAAAAACAAAAGAGGACGGGGAGAAAAAAGACCTACAAAAACAAATCCACAACAATTAGCAAAATGGCAGTAAGAACATACATATCAGTAATTACCTTAAACATAAGCGGATTAAATGCTCCAACCAAAAGACACAGACTGGCTGAATGGATACAAACTTTCAGTTATAAAATAAGTAAGTCATGGTGATGTGATGTACAGCTTGGCGACTAGTTAATACCTCAATAAAAAAAAGAAGTGATTAGTTAATACCTCAATAAAAAAAAGAAGTGATTAAAAAGATAATTATTGGTAAAAAAGAGAATGAACACATCTATCATCCCCAAGTTTCCTGGGATCCCTTTGCAATCCATCTCTGCCGCCCACACCCCCCAAGCTTAGCAACCATTGATCTGCTGTCACTACAGTTTGCTTTTCCATGCTATGAAATCACAGTATGAACTTTCTGTCTGATTTTTTTCCAGTCAGCATAATTATTTTAAAATTCATTTATCTTGTGTTTATCAATAGTCATTTCTTTTTATTGCTAGGTAGCATTTCTGTAGTATGGATATACCACAATTTGTTGACTCATTCACCTGTTCATACACATTTGGATTATTTCCAGGTTTTGGCTATTAAAGTTGCTATGAACTTTTGTATATAAGTCTTTGTGTGAACTTGAAAGTCAACTTTGCTAGTTATAAATCCTTGGCTCACACGTTCTTTCCTTGAGTATTGTAAATGTGTTCTCCATTTTCTCATGCACAGATCATTGCTGTTGAAAAGCCAGATAATCCAATTGTTTCCCTTGTAAGTTACATGGCTCCTTTAGCCTAGATGCCCAAAGGACTTTTTTTTTTTTTTCCTGGAAGGCCAGTAATTTCACTATACTTAGGTCTTTTTGCTGGTGATTCTGGGTTGGTAGTCTTAAGTATAGGGTATGCTCTATATGTAGTTTCAAATATTGTTTTAAATTTTAAGGTAGTTTTCTTGATCAGTTTTTAGTATTTGTTCTGTTTTCTTCTTCTGGACTCCTAATATTCACGTTTGATCTCTGCTTGTCTTCACTTTTTGTCAAGATCTTTTTATTTCTTCATTTTTTCTTTTTTTCCTTTTTCACACTATTTCTCCTACGGCATTATCTGTTGTGTTTATTTGCTCTGGTATTCCTTCTAGTTTAGTCTTTATTTATGAAATAATTTTTAATTTCTAACTCTTTCCTGAGTTCTGTCACCTCATTTCTTCGGAGTCTTTCTAATTTTGATTTATGCTATTTTTTTTTTGATTTATGCTATTTTTTAATGTCTTATGTCATTTAAAAAAAGTCTCTTAGCTTGACTGGAAATAGTGGGTGACAACTGGTTCTGTTTTTGTGGGCATGTCTTTCTTTCACTGCCTGTGAGAATGTTATTCTGCATATTCATTTTTTCTTAAAGGAAAAAACTTTCGAGATTTCACCTCAAATACTTTTTTGTTATTTTTAAGTGAAATTAGTCTTCCTGATCAAATGAGGTTCAGGAGAGCCTTTCTAAGTCCAGAAGTGTCTGTTTTTGTGTAGTGGTAACAAATGTGACCGCTTGCTTCTGGGATTTCCTGGCTCTGTTCCTCTCCCCCACTTTGGTCTACATCCTCTCTTTCCTTTCAGTGTGTGTCCCTCTCTGGCTCTGTGTCCCTCTGCTCACGAGGGGCACTATTGTGGAAGCAAGCCCAGTGGCTCATGAGGGTCCGATTTCCCCAAGTCCCTTTAGTCTTTCTTTTGGTGGGCTCCCTGCACTCACCTGGTATGAGGTCCTGCAACCCCCAGGCCCCATGTCAGTTCTCCAAAGAAGAGATACAAATAGCCAATAAGCACATGAAAAGATGCCCAACACCATTAGTCATTGGAGAAATGCAAATCCAAACCATGATGAGGTACTACTTCACACTCACTTGGATGGCTATCATCAAAAAGAAGACAACAAGTGTTGGCAAGGATGTGGCGAAACTGAAATCCTCATACACTGCTGGCAGGAATGTAAAATGGTGCAGTTAATTTGGATAACAGTTAGCAGTACTTCAAAACGTTAAACACAGAGATTCCATGACTTGGCAATTCTACTCCCAAGTAGTTACCCAAGAAAGTTAAAAACACAAAAACGGACACACAAACGTTTGTAGGAGCATTATTCATAATAGCTAAAAATGATCACTAACTGATGAATGGCAAAATAAAATGTGTGTATTCACACAATGGAATATTATTCAGCCATAAAAAGGAATGAAGCACCGATACATGCTATGATATGGATGAACCTTGAAAACATGCGACGTGAAAGAAGTCAGTCACAAAAGACCACATACTGTATAATTCCATTTACAGGAAATGTCCAGAATAGGCAAATCCATAGAGACAGAAGGCAGATTAGCGTTGCTTGGGGCTAGGGGTAGGGTGGGGTGGACAGTAACTGCTAATGGGGTTTCTTTTTGGGTGATGAAAAAGATCTGGATATTAGCAGTGAGAGCTGTACAACTTCGTGAGTATATTAAAAACTACAGAACTGTATACTTCTAAGAAAGGGTGAATTTTATGATATGTGAATTTTATCTTAATTAAAAAAAAAAGTTACAGACAAAAGTACAAAATTCCTGTTCTCAAACAGCTGCTGTTCACCAACCGGCCAGCTATGCTTTCCAGTGAACACCTGTTGGCTCTTCTGGGGGTACTCCTCAGGTGTGCTGGAAGGCATCGCATTACTTCTTCCTCCTGCTCGGACGCCAATACCTCGCAGTCTTGCGGTTGTCAGTGGTCCATTGCTCTCTGCTTGTATTTTGGAGTTTGTGGAAATACCTTGCTACCCAGTTTTGTTGTTAACTGTTGTTCAGGAGGTTTTGGTTTTGCTACCTAGTTGCTCTGCTGGTTTCTATGCAAAGATTGGAAAAGACTCAAGCACTATGTTGCCATTCCCCACCATCTTCCCAGAAGCCTCTCAGCCTATTCAGTTTTGCAAGTTATTCAGCAGATGGGGATCACAGGGTCCCAAGTAACAAGACCCTGAGACAGGCTCCTGGGGCCTTGAAGGCTGGGCAGGCTGTGGACCCCCTGAATTTGAGAACTGCAAAAGTACAGTGTCAAACTTGGGGCTGCTGACTTCCATCTGGGTAGTTTTCAGAAGTGCTGGGGCCATGAAAGCTGGACTGCTGTGTAGGCAGAAGGTACATGGATTCCAGGGTTCTAACCTCAGCACAGTACCTTCTCTAAGTCGCTTACTTTTTCTAAGCCTCACTTACCTAATCATAAAATGAGAAGAGGACTGGTTACCTTGCAAATCTGTACATTTGTTATTTTTTCCTTCATTCACAAACATTTGAGAGGATTACATGACATACAATAGACGCTCAATAAATGTGAGATTTCACCTCACTGTCCACCGTGCTTTCTTTCTTTCTTTTTTTAAATTTACTTAATTTACTTTATTTTATTTTTGGCCGCGTTGGGTCTTTGTTGCTGTGTGCGGGCTTTCTCTAGTTGTGGTGAGCGGGGGCTATTCTTCATTGTGGTGTGTGGGCTTCTCATAGCGGTGGCTTCTCTTGTTGCGGAGCATGGGCTCTAGGTGCGTGGGCTTCAGTAGTTGTGGTGCACGGGCTCAGTAGTTGCGGCGCACGGGCTTAGCTGCTCCGCGGCATGTGGGATCTTCCTGGACGAGGGCTTGAACCCGTGTCCCCTACATTAGCAGGTGGATTCTTAACCACTGTGCCACCAGGGAAGCCCCACTGTGCTTTCCTGACTGTTTTAACCTTAATGTCCAATGACTACAAGTAGAGAACGAAATTCCTATGATGATTTTTACCACCACTCAGTTCCAGGGGTCCCAGTGACCACTGCAGGCCATGTCAACTTGAGGTGTCCATAGCAAGAGTGGCAGTTAGGCAGCCTACTGCTGCCACCTGGCCAGTGCCCTGGCCCTCCACGACTTGGAGGAACCAGTGCCAACCCTGCCATGGGCTGAATGAGGCTGGTGCCAACTGGCCTCCCTGGATGCAGCCTGTCTGGCTTCAGAGCAGAGAGGCTCAGAGCTGCTCTCCCAAGCATGTCTGATCAGCGGCCCCCTCCCCTGGCCCACTGCACAGCAGTGACACTGTTCCTGCCACTCTCTAAGGAGTGAACAGGGGACACGTGGCAAGGCCACAGAGCTACCCCCTATACACAGGAAGGGTGTGACTTACAGTGTGAGCATTGTTGATCTTCTTCACTTCCCACTGGCCCAACCCAGTGTAAGTCAGCAGAGAGATGGCTCCATCCGAGCTCCCACAAGCTAGGATCAGGCCGTAGTCATGGGGGGCCCAGCACACAGAGTTTACTGCAGGAAGGAGGGAGGCACAGTGAGCAGACTTTCAGTGCTGAGACTTACTGTTGTACTAAATTTCTAAAAAAAAAAATTGTAGGGATCACCAGGGGGAGGTTGTAATTTTGTCAATTAAGGAGATTTAAAAAACCCATCACTAACATCATCATAAACTAAAGCCTATCTTATAATCTGAGAACAAGGCCAGTACTTAAAATGAATAAACCTTAAAAAACCAAAAATCTCGCTATGTTGTCTTTGCTTTTCTCATTTTGCTTTGGATTGGCTTTAGGTCTTAAGGCCTTACCTCTGCTGTGGACAGAGTAACAGAAAAGCAACTGAAGCCCAAGGGACAAACGAGGAGCATCACAAGGGGAAAGCCGAGCGTTAGCCAAGACAGAGGACTCCCCCTCTCCCCCAGGGCCCCTCTGCCCGCCGCCCTCTCCCGCCACACTCAGTGTACCTGAGGAGTCGTGTCCCGTGTGCTCATGCGTCTTCTCCCAGGTGCCATTTTCCTCTTTCCAGATAATGACTTTCCGGTCATAGGAGCACGATGCCAGGACATTGCCATACATGGGATGGGCCCAGGCCACTTGCCACACAGGACCCTCATGACTGCAAGGGGAGAGGGTCAGAGGTCGCTCAAATGGGCCAAAGGAACCCACAGTGCTCTGCCAGCCACTGCTTTGGACAGAAGTGAATGGCTTCTCAGGACAGAACTGCCTAAAAATTTCAAAACGGAGAGCTGTGTATAATGTCACTCCAAAAGGGACCGTCATTGGGCAGTGAGGACCCTGAGGCCGAAGGCGAGTCAGCCCCTCTGTCCCGACCCGGCAGAGCCCTCACCTGCCCCAGACGGTGGCCAGCATAGCCTACATCTACTGGCATCAGCACAGTCACCAACAGATCCAGGGTTCACCCCCACAAGTGCTCAGGATGTATCTGTAGATGAATCACTACTCATCTTCCCAGACGGTCACCTTCTTGAGGAGGCAGTAACTATTTCATTTTGATACTTGCCACTACTCTTTTAACTTTTTCAAAAGGCATGTCTCTCTCTTCTCTTCCCATCTCTGTGCGTTCACTGTCTCAGCACGTACCCTGTGCTAGGCTCTGTACTGGGGCCGTCCCTCAGAACGGGGGGCACCCAGCATACAAGAGGTGGATGGCACAGAGGGGATGGGACAGGCTCTTTCACACCCACTCCACACTCACTAGCTGCTTGACTTTAGGCCAGGGCCATATCCTCTCTTTGGCTTTGTCTCTTAATAGAGATGTCAACAAGACTTCTTTCACATGGCGGTCATGAGGGAAATGTTAGTGATAACTCAGTAAAGAGCTTAGAACAGTGCTTGGTACAAGAAAAGGAAAAAACACAAGCTTGGTGCCTGTTAGCTCTGAGCACTGCTCCCTGCTCACCCATTCAGCCCGGGACTGCTGACACTCAGAGCTCTCCTCCCTCCAGCTGGGACAATGGTCCATCCCCAGTCTCTACAAAGGAGCTGCTAATGAAACTCCTGTAGACTCAAACGTCCTACAACTAGCATAATTTTAACTGAGGGAACAAAGAATGGGGGCCTGAATTTATTACCCTCCAATATTTTTCATACTTTGAGCACAAGAAAAACACAGAGCAGAGGACCGAGTGACAGCAGACGTGCAGCCCCCGCCAGTGCTGGCAGCCAGGCCTCATCCTCAGAGCTCTCCGCTCAGCCACGGGCTACTGAGCAGGGAAGGCGGCATTCGGCTCCTCAGCCACTGGACTCCTGACACTCAGGAAGAGGTGGAACTTCTAGGCCTTTCTCCCTAAATGGCTACTGACTTAGCTATGTCTTTTTTAATCCATTCACAAACATGTACTGAACACCCACTTGTCAGCGATTCTTAACTTCTCCTGTGCAGTCTGGTGAACGTTATGGTCCCTTCTCAGAATAATGGATAAAATACATAGAACTATGATTATAAAGAAAACTCAATTATATTGATATACAGTTATCAAAACGTTAAAGAACAATTTATGTTATTAGTGATACGTGTGCTTCTTTGTTAACACTTTAAGTAACAAACTCTAGTGGCAAGTCTAATAACCATTCTAACTTCAAAGTAGTGATAAGCATAAATGCTGTTTTGAGAAAGCTACAACAACTGTAATGTGATATAAAAATATCTGTGACGGTATTCCCTGGTGGTGCAGTGGTTTAGGATCCGCCTGCCAATGCAGGGGACACGGGTTCAAGCCCTGGTCTGGGAAGATCCCACATGCCGTGGAGCAACTAAGCCCGTGTGCCACAACTACTGAGGCTGCACTCTAGAGCCCACGAGCCACAACTACTGAAGCCCGCGCGCCTAGAGCCCGTGCTCCGCAACAAGAGAAGCCACCACAATGAGAAGCTTGCGTGTCGCAATGAAGAGTAGCCCACGCTCACCGCAACCAGAGAAAGCCCACATGCAGCAACAAAGACCCAACTCAGCCAAAAATAAATAAATAAATAAATTTATTAAAAAAAAAAAATCTATGACTCCTATTGGTAACAAAGTGACAGGTACTATGAATACTACTGTGGTTCCTGGCCTATAGCCATAATTGAAGGAAATGCTAAATATCAGAGTCACTGAAAATAAAGAGGTAATTTTTTCCCTTTCCCAGTTCACCACCTCCTGAATTCTACCCACAGAACCCTTGGAGATCCATGGTACCCAGGTTAAGAACCCCATCTACCTGAGGTAGTGAACTGAGGGAAAGCACTAGCGTGCGGCCACAAAAATGAGAGCCAGGATCTCAAGAATCTCAACAGCGAGAAAGGTAAATCAAACATTTGTAAATATTCACTGAGTACCTGCCATGGGCAAACAGGCAGAATTATGGGAGTTATATAATTACTATTACATTCTTAGATCACCAGCCTTGAGTCACTTTAGATCATGTGGTAGCTAAACTTGTTTAAAAAAAAAAAAGCTAGTTTCCCACTTTTGAAAATAGCAGTGGCCGCTGGACGCTTGTTGCAAGTAGGCTCTACCTGGGCGGAGACAGCGGCAGCCTGTGTTGGGGGTGAGTGGGTGGAGGCTCTGGGAGCCTATAACTGACTCCCTCGCCCCAGGTCTGCCAGTGGGCATTTGGGCGGCAGAATTGGCATTCGCTCCTGGCTCCATCGGCCTGGGATACCTGATGAGGGCAGCCGGCTGGCTGGGACCAGGTGTCCTCTCCGCTGACTGCACTGCGGGCTGCTCTGATCTGGCCCTCGGCCCTTCCTGCCACGTCTGAGAAGCCCAAACACTCTCTGAGACCTTGCCCGGGGTCGGCTGCACTCACCCCCTGAGGTCGGCGATGAGGATCTGCCCTCCGTTGCGCACGTCGAAGATCTTCACGGACCTGTCTGATGAGCAGGTTGCCAGGCGGGTGCCGTAGTAGTCCATCTGGGCGTCATGCTGCAAAGAGAGGACGGCTCGGGAAGCCGGCAGGCTGGGCGGACGGGCGTGGGGTGGGGGACAGTCACCAGGACTGAGTCTAGTGTGGACCAGAATCTACCTGAAATTAATCAAACCTCAAAGAACCATCACTATCGGGCAGGAAGCTAGCATGCCAACATTCTCACTTCTCTGACAGGTAATTTCCTTCTGAAAGGGACAAGAAAAACCACACCCAGCTGCTTTTAGACCCTTTACATCACAGGGGAAGTCCTTCCCAACCCTGTTCTGCAGGGAGGGTATGGGAGAAAAGAAGATTGCCTAGCTTCCCTCCTCTTCCTCCTTCCTCACGCCCCACTGTGCTCTGAGGCTCCGTGGCTGCCAGGGAGGTTTGGCTCAGCGCCAGAACCCAGGGCTAATGCTGACCCAAAGAAGCAGGCCACTGACTGCCTGCAGGCCCCAGTCAGGTCCTCCATGATGCACATCTGGCCTGCACACACGGTTCCATTCAGACATTAGGCTCCTTCCTCCACCCATGGCCCTGGATCCTTTGTGGACCTTTGTTCCTGGGTTTCTACTTGACCTTTTCCCTAGTAGTGTGCCCAGTACCCCAGACTCTCCACTCATGCCTTAAATGTCACTGGTCCCATCACTGATGAACTGACGTCATCGATGCTGCCTGGCCATCCAGACCTAGGGCTGGGCCCTGCTCACAGCTCCTTTTCCATCTGGGCGATGGCTCCTCTGAGCCAATCCACCTGCTGCCTCACTGTACTTACTGGCCCCTCCTGTTTGCTGGCCCTGCCTATTCCAACGGATGACACTTTCTTCACTGTTGCACCTTGGGGGTTTCAGGAACTATTAGCTGTCACTCTTGCGGTCATCAGGGGCAATCACATCCTTTCAAAGGGAAGCAATCATTTCGTCTGCTTCAACATTCCTTCCTCACCTCCCTACCCAAGGAAAACATCCTGATTCTTCTTGGGAGGTCAATCCCCTCCACCATTCCAGGTCTTGGCTTCTTGGAAGGTAGGCATGGCAGGTGTTAAGACAGAGCTTCTCTGCAAGTGTTTTCAGAAGCACTGCTCCTGCAGAGTGCTATCACACACTTTGGGAGGAAGTAGGGCAAAGAACCTAAGAGATTTAAATCCTATATCAAGTTATCTGCTGTGCAACCTTAGGAAAATTCCCTAATACCCTTGAACCTAGTTTCCTTATCTTTAAGTGGAGTTAATGATGGCATCGACTTCGAGGGTTGTTATGAAGGTTAAATGAGAAGTATTCAGCATGGGGTGTGATGCACAGTGAGCATGCAGACGTCAGTCATTACTGCTTTGTCTCATCTGTTCCCCAAGATGAACCCACAGACAGAGGTAGCATATCCATACTTTTCCCCATCTTAGCTATGAGGAAATCAGGGCTGGCTCAGAAAAGTTAAGAGACTGACTAGGAGTTTGGTTCAAGATGGCAGAGTAGAAGGACATGCCCTCACTCTCTCTTGTGAGAGCACTGGATTCACAACTAACTGCTGAACAATCATGGACAGGAAGACACTGGAACTCACCAAAAAAGATACCCCCCATGCAAAGACAAAGGAGAAGCCACAATGAGACAGGAGGAGGGGCGCAATCACAATACAATCAAATCCCATAACTGCTGGGTGGGTGATTCACAAACTGGAGAACACTTATACCACAGAAGTCCACCCACTGGAGTGAAGGTTCTGAGCCCCACGTCAGGCTTCCCAACCTACGAGTCCGGCAATGGGAGGAGGAATTCAGACTTGGAAGGCTAGCGGGATTTGACTGCAGGACTTCACCAGGACTGGGGGAAACAGAGACTCCCCTCTTGGAGGGCACACACAAAGTAGTGTGTGCATCAGGACCCAGGGGAAGGAGCAGTGACCCCATAGGAGACTGAACCAGACCTACCAGCTAGGGTTGGAGGGTCTCCTGCAGAGGCAGGGGGTGGCTGTGTCTCACCGTGAGGACAAGGACACTGGCGGCAGAAGTTCTGGGAAGTACTCCTTGGTGTGAGTCCTCCCAGAGTCTGCCATTAGCCCCACCAAAGAGCCAGGTAGGTTCCAGTGTTGGGTCGCCTCAGGCCAAACAACCAACAGGGAGGGAACCCAGCCCCACCCATCAGCAGACAAGTGGATTAAAGTTTTACTGAGCTCTGCCCACCAGAGCAACACCCAGCTCTACCCACCATCAGTCCCTCCCATCAGGAAACTTGCACAAGCCTCTTAGATAGCCTCATCCACCAGAGGGCAGACAGCAGAAGCAAGAAGAACTACAATTCGGCAGCCTGTGGAACAAAAACCACATTCACAGAAAGACAGACAAGATGAAAAGGCAAAGGACTTTGTACCAGATGAAGGAACAAGATAAAACCCCCAAAAAACAACTAAATGAAGTGGAGACAGGCAACCTTGCAGAAAAAGAATTCAGAATAATGATAGTGAAGATGATCCAGGACCTCGGAAGAAGAATGGAGGCAAAGATCGAGAAGATGCAAGAAAATGTTTAACAAAGACATACAAGAATTGAAGAACAAACAAACAGAGATGAACAATATAATAACTGAAATGAAAAATACACTAGAAGGAATCAACAGCAGAATAATTGAGGCAGAAGAACGGATAAGTGACCTGGAAGACAGAATGGTGGAATTCACTGCTGCGGAACAGAATAAACAGAAAAGAAAGAAAAGAAATGAAGACAGCCTAAGAGACCTCTGGGACAACATTAAACGCAACAACATGCTCACTATAGGGGTCCCAGAGGAGAAGAGAGAGAGAAAGGACCTGAGAAAATATTTGAAGAGATTATAGTGGAAAACTTCCCTAACATGGGAAAGGAAATAGCCACCCAAGGCCAGGAAGCACAGAGAGTCCCATACAGGATAAACCCAAGGAGAAACACGCCGAGACACATAGTAATCAAACTGGCAAAAATTAAAGACAAAGAAAAATTACTGAAAGCAGCCAGGGAAAAAAGACAAATAACATACAAGGGAACTCCCATAAGGTTAACAGCTGATTTCTCGGCAGAAACTCTACAAGCCAGAAGGGAGTGGCACGATATAATTAAAGAGATGAAAGGGAAGAACCTACAACCAACATTACTCTACCCAGCAAGGATCTCATTCAGATTCGACGGAGAAATCAAAAGCTTTACAGACAAGCAAAAGCTAAGAGAATTCAGCACCACCAAACCAGCTCTACAGCAAATGCTAAAGGAACTTCTCTAAGTGAGAAACACAAGAGAAGAAAAGGACCTACAAAAACAAACCCACAACAATTAAGAAAATGGTAATAGGTACATATCGATAATTACCTTAAATGTGAATGGATTAAATGCTCCAACCAAATGACACAGGCTCACTGAATGGATGCAAAAACAAGACCCATAGATATGCTGCCTACAAGAGACCCACTTCACACCTAGGGACACGTACAGACTGACAGTGGGGGGATGGAAAAAGATATTCCATGCAAATGGAAATCAAAAGAAAGCTGGAGTAGCAATACTCATATCAGATAAAATAGACTTCAAAATAAAGAATGTTACAAGAGACAAGGAAGGACACTACATCATGATCAAGGGATCAATCCAAGAAGAAGATATAACAATTATAAATACATATGCACCCAACATAGGAGCACCTCAATACATAAGGCAACTGCTAACAGCTATAAAAGAGGAAATCGACAATAACACAATAATAGTGGGGGACTTTAACACCTCACTTACACCAATGGACAGATCATCCAAACAGAAAATTAATAAGGAAACACAAGCTTTAAATGACACCATAGACCAGATAGATTTAATTGGTATTTATAGGACATTCCATTCAAAAACAGCAGATACACTTTCTTCTCAAGTGCACATGGAACATTCTCCAGGACAGATCACATCTTGGGTAACAAATCAAGCCTCAGTAAATTTAAGAAAATTGAAATCCTATCAAGCATCTTTTCTGACAAAAACACTATGAGATTAGAAATCAATTACAGAGGAAAAAAACGTAAAAAACACAAACACATGGAGGCTAAACAATACGTTACTAAGTAACCAAGAGATCACTGAAGAAATCAAAGAGGAAATCAAAATATACCTAGAAACAAATGACAATGAAAACACGACGATCCAAAGCCTATGGGATGCAGCAAAAGCAGTTCTCAGAGGGAAGTTTATAGCAATACAAGCCTACCTCAAGAAACAACAAACATCTCAAATAAACAATATAACCTTACACCTAAAGGAACTGGAGAAAGAAGAACAAACAAAACCCTAAGTTAGTAGAAGGAAAGAAATCATAAAGATCAGAGCAGAAATAAATGAAATAGAAACAAAGTAAACAATAGCAAAGATCAATAAAACTAAAAGCTGGTTCTCTGAGAAGATAAAATTGATAAACCTTTAGCCAGAATCATCAAGAAAAAGAGGGAGAGGACTCAAATCAATAAACTTAGAAATGCAAAAGGAGAAGTTACAACAGACACGGCAGAAATACAAAGCATCCTAAGAGACTGCTATAAGCAACTCTATGCCAATAAAATGGACAACCTGGAAGAAATGGACAAATTCTTAGAAAGGTATAACCTTCCAAGACTGAACCAGGAAGAAACAGAAAATATGAACAGACGAATCACAAGTAATGAAATTGAAACTGTGATTAAAAATCTTCCAACAAACAAAAGTCCAGGACCAGATGGCTTCACAGGTGAATTCTATCAAACATTTAGAGAAGAGCTAACACCCATCCTTCTCAAACTCTTCCAAAAAATTGCAGAGGAAGGAACACTCCCAAACTCATTCTACGAGGCCACCATCACCCTGATACCAACACCAGACAAAGATACTACAGAAAAAGAAAATTACAGACCAATATCACTCATGAATATAGATGCAAAAATCCTCAACAAAATACTCGCAAACAGAATCCAACAACACATTAAAAGGATCATACACCATGAGCAAGTGGGATTTACCCCAGGGATGCAAGGATTCTTCAATATATGCAAATCAATCAATGTGATACACCATATCAACAAATTGAAGAAGACAAATCATATGATCATCTCAGTAGATGCAGAAAAAGCTTTTGACAAAACTCAACACCCATTTATGATAAAAACTCTCCAGAAAATGGGCATAGAGGGAACCTACCTCAACATAATAAAGCCCATCTACGACAAACCCACAGCAAACATCATTCTCAATGGTGAAAAACTGAAACCATTTCCTCTAAGATCAGGAACGAGACAAGGATGTCCACTCTCACCACTATTATTCAATGTAGTTTTGGAAGTCCTAGCCATGGCAATCAGAGAAGAAAAAGAAATAAAAGGAATACAAGTTTGAAAAGAAGAAGTAAAACTATTACTGTTTGCAGATGACATGATACTATACATAGAGAATCCTAAAGATGACACCAGAAAACTACTAGAGCTAATCAATGAATTTGGTAAAGTTGCAGGATACAAAATTAACGCACAGAAATCTCTTGCATTCCTAGACACTAACGACGAAGAATCTGAAAGAGAAATTAAGGAAACACTCCCATTTACCATTGCAACAAAAAGAATAAAATGCCTAGGAATAAACTGACCTAGGGAGACAAAAGACCTGTATGCAGAAAACTATAAGACACTGATGAAAGAAATTAAAGATGATACAAACAGATGGAGAGATACAGCATGTTCTTAGATTGGAAGAATCAATATTGTGAAAATGACTATACTACCCAAAGCAATCTACACATTCAATGCAATCCCTATCAAATCACCAATGGCATTTTTTACGGAACTAGAACAAATCATCTTAAAATTTGTATGGAGACACAAAAGACCCCGAATAGCCAAAGCAGTCTTGAGGGAAAAAAACAGAGCTGGAGGAATCAGACTCGCTGACTTCAGACTATCCTACAAAGTTATAGTAATCAAGACAATATGGTACTGGCACAAAAACAGAAATACAGATCAATGGAACAGGATAGAAAGCCCAGAGATAAACCCACACAACTATGGTCAACTAATTTATGACAAAGGAGGCAAGGATATGCAATGGAGAAAAGACAGTCTTTTCAGTAAGTGCTGCTGGGAAAACTGGACAGCTACATGTAAAAGAATGAAATTAGAACACTCCTTAACACCATACACAAAAATAAACTCAAAATGGATTAGAGACCTAAATGTAAGACTGGACACTATAAAACTCTTAGAGGAAAACATAGGAAGAACACTCTTTGACATAAATCACAGCAAGATCTTTTTGGATCCACCTCCTAGAGTAATGGAAATAAAACCAAAAATAAACAAATGGGACCTAATGAAACTTCAAAGCTTTTGCACAGCAAAGGAGACTACAAACAAGACAAAAAGACAACCCTCAGAATGGGAGAGAATATTTGCAAATGAATCAATGGACAAAGGATTAATCTCCAAAATATATAAACAGCTCATGCAGCTCAATATTAAAAAAACAAACAACCCAATCCAAAAAATGGGCAGAAGACCTAAACAGACATTTCTCTAAGAAAGACATACAGATGGCCAAGAAGCACATGCAAAGCTGCTCAACATGACTAATTATTAGAGAAATGCAAATCAAAACTACAATGAGGTATCACCTCACACCAGTGAGAATGGGCATCATCAGAAAATCTACAAACAACAAATGCTGGACAGGGTGTGGAGAAAAGGGGAACCTCTTGCGCTGTTGGTGGGAATGTAAATGGATACAGCCACTAGGGAAAACAGTGTGGAGGTTCCTTAAAAAACTAAAAATAGAATTACCATATGACCCAGCAATCCCACTACTGGGCATATCCCCAGAGAAAACCATAATTCAAAAAGACACATGCACCCCAACGTTCACTTCAGCACTATTTACAATAACCAGGTCATGGAAGCAACCTAAATGCCCATCGACAGACGAATGGATAAAGATGTGGTACATATATGTAACGGAATATTACTCAGCCATTAAATGGAACGAAATTGGGTCATTCGTAGAGACGTGGATGGATCTAGAGACTGTCATACAGAGTGAAGTCAGAAAGAGAAAAACAAATGTCGTATACTACCGCATATATGTGGAACCTAGAAAAATGGTACAGATGAACCGGTTTGCAGGGCAGAAATAGAGACACAGATGTAGAGAACAAACGTATGGATACCAAGGGGGGAAAGTGGCGGCGGGGTGGTGGTGGTGTGATGAATTGGGAGATTGGGATTGACATATATACACCAATATGTATAAAATGGATAACTAATGAGAACTTGCTGTATAAAAAAATAAAATAAAATTCAAAAAAAAAAAAAAAAAAAAAAAAGAGATTGACTAGGGATCTCAGACCGGATCTTCCTACCCAAGGTGCCATGCTGTCTCCAAGGAGGTGTGGTCTCACAGCTAGAACACACATGATCCCATCCAGGGAACTTACAATTCTGAGACTAGGCAGCCCCTCAGAAACTCAAAAGCAACGGCTGGTGGGAAGGTTGTGAGGGCAGGATACCTGGGATGAAATGCTGTAGGCTGACTGACCTGGGTCCTGTTCAGAGGCTACCTGGACTCCTTGCCCTGCAAGAAGCAGAGTCCACATCTTTGCTGCCGGAGACTTGAACCTCGGGACCTTCTCCCACAGCCCTGTTGTCTTACACCAAACCCTATGTTTGCCTCTCAGGAAACGCCTTGAGTTAATGACTTCTGGTTCAAAGAGTACTGTCTGGCCCGCTGTCTGTGGCGGTCCTACCTGGCTCTGCCTTTGTATTGAGTCATTTTCCTATTTTTTTCTTCCCTTTCCAATGGGGCTAAGAAGTGACAGCAGGAGGAAGATAGGTGGGAAGACTAATTCAAACCTCTGCACCCATGTCCATCCCATCCCAGAGATGGCTACTTTTTGGCCAGGAGACTGAGGACCTTGAGCTACAAACTGTTTCCAGGTTTCTCCTGCCATACAGTGACCAGACTATCACAGCCCTGCCAACTCAGAGGGCACTGCTGGGAGACTGACCATACCCCTCAGGTTACAGCCTAACTAGCAAAGGCTGCAAAGCCACAGTGGATTCATAAATGATCAACAGAAATGCCCATGTCCACAGCATGTGAGGAAGGGCTAAAGGAATACTTACAATCATGTCCTCATGGGAAGTATCCACGGTGTTAATTACTGACACCTAGAACCAAAGATATTGTTGGTAAATGCACTGATAGTAGTTAGAATGCAATCATCTCATTGAACCCACTGATCATTTTTAAAGTTCTTGACTGTATCTGTTCATTCATTTATTCATTCAGTAAATGTTCACTCTAAGTGCCTTCATTTTGCCTAGTGCTGTGCCAGGAACTGGAGATGCAGACACGAAAAAGAGGTACTTCTTGCCCCTGAGAAACCTACACATAAGTAACCCCAACAAAGCAAGATAAATACTTTAATGGTGGTTAACATGTGCTATAGCAGTCTGAGGGGCTGGTGGTGGTGGACATAAACTGGGGCTCAGATGATGAGGAATTTGCCAGGTGGCACAGGGGAAAAAAGTACAGTCCAATCAGAGGGCATAACATGAGCAAAGGGGGGATGGCGGCATGAGAGGTCCTGGCTACATTTGAGGCTGAAGAGGGACCCTGAGGGAGCTGTGGCTGGGGTTCCTTCCTGGACGACAGAGCCTCTGATGTTCCAGGCAGTTTTTTGTGTAACAGGGTTAACACCTAACACTTTGATTAATTGGTTCAATTGATTCTCCTGAGGCTGCTCCCTGGCACACCATCTGTGACAGAGCCCAGTCTGTAGGGCTGGAACAGAGCTGCCATGGTCATCACCTTCCTACCCATTCTCTGATGTTCAGCTCAAATTACGCTGCCCCCGCCCCTCGCCATCTTGAAGATTCCCAGATTCCCCAACTGGCTGGATTCCTCTGAATATCAACAATGAATGTCTACAACACTTTACACTGTTTCTTCTCCCAACTAGAAAGTGAGCTCCCTGGAGCCAGGGTCGGTGTCACTGGCCGTTCTGAATCCTCTCCAATCACCCAGCACAGTGCTTTGCAAACAGAAGGAACTCAGTGACTATCTGCTGAATGAATAAGTAAATGAACAAAAGTGCACAGTTTTACTTTGTTCAACCACTATTCTCTCAAAACTCTTGGGGTAGAAAAGGGACGGAAAAGGAGGTTTCAGACTGGAAATGATATTTCTTACCATTTCCCCCATTTCATCTTTTTCCAGCACAAGCCCTGCAGGTATAAAGTCTGACCTGACTTTTCAGAAAGGTGGATACTGGAAGAGGATGGCTGCAAAGCAGTTCAAAAGGTACATGTCAAGTAAGCATAGGTTCTCTCACCAAAGTCTAGATGCCCTACAAAGCAGGCCCCCGAGGTCTGCAAAGGCAAGTAAGGAAGATAAAGAGAAGCATCTCCTACGTGTGCCAAGCTGTCCGGGTTACAAAGTACTCTCACATGTGCACTGGGAAGGCCGAAGGGCAGAGTTCATCAGAGCTGTCCGATGGACTAAGGAGATGAAGAAGCCCAGGGAACAGAAAGCACCTGCTCAAGTTACAGAGCTAGTTAAAGGTGGAGCTGGGAGAAGAGCCCCACCTGCTAACTCCCAGCCCACAAAGCTTTCCACTAGACTAGGCTGCCCATCTAGTCCTTACATCCAATTCCCTAAATCAATGGCTGAGGGCTAAGCAGAGGCAGGAAGAAAGCTTACTGATAGTTTCATACTAGTTCGCCAGAGGACCTTGGAGATAACCAGCATTTATTTTGAACCACTCTCACGCACCAACCAGGATTGATGAACAAGTGCTTTTTTTTTTTTTAAAGCTCTTTTAAAGAAAAAGAGTCCCTCCTCCTAAGCACCTCAAGATGTCCGGTCTTCCTTAAGTAGTAAAAGACAGCCCTCAAAACAATTCAGCTCTTCAGAATTACTTAATGAGTTAAACACTCATTTAAAAAGAGATGAGTGTCAGGTGTAAGAGACCCCAACTCTACTTAGCAGCTGAAGAATCAGAGACCAAAAAAACCCCGAGAAATTTAAAACCCAGTGCCCTGCAAAGCAAGAACCAAACCCAGCGTCCAGACTTCTGGGTTCACCCATGTTTCCTCAAAAACACAGGCACAGCCATTTTCCCGAGAGTACCGGCTTACTGAATCCCCCCTCTGTGCCAGGCTCAGGCTAGATGCTTCTATCCATTAGTTCCCACTGGCGGTCATTCACTGGATGAGTAAGTGTGGAGTGAATGTACACTGTGGATACCACAGAGGTTTAAAAGCCCGAGCCCCTGCCTCACAGGGGCATTCAGCTCATCCTTACATCAGTTTCCTGAAGTGCCCGTCATACCTCGGGGCCCTGGGCTAAGCACCTGTTCCACAAACATCTCTGCTGGGAGAGGCGGGAGGTGGGAGAAGGGAATGGTTGTGAGGGTTTGAATCTCAGCTCTGCCACTTGTTCCCTGTGCAAGAGGCTCCACCTCTCTGAACCTCCAGCTTCCTCATTTGTCAAAGGTCGATAATAACAGCCCCGACTTCATGGGGCTGTTAGTAGGCTGAGATTAGGAACAATGCTTGGAACCTACTAAGGGCTCAGGCCACAGTAGCTCCAACGGTGTTTGGGGTTTTGTTGTCAATTGCTGGGGAAAGAGAAGGAAAAGAAGCAGCAGACGCGGCCCGCAGAGTTCTGGGAGGTTCCGCGGCCTCCGTCTGGCCTCCCCCTCCGAAAGGTCCGGACGGGCAGGGCCAGAGCCCCCCAGACCCGAAGCGGTGCGGGAGAGCTGAACGGCCCCAGCTCGGGGCTTGAACCTTAGCGCGGCGAGGAACCTGGGAGGGCCGCGACTACGGCCAGAACTCCACTCGGCGACCCCCGGCCCCAAGCACTCACCATGGTTGCGGCGGCGGCGGCGGCAGCAGCGGCAGCGGCGGCAGCTCCAGGCCTCGGACGTGGCAAGTCCCGGCGGCGCCTCGGAACAGCTCACTTCCGGTGCCGGGCTAGCAGGCCGCCGGGCCGGACGCAGGAGCCTCCGGGCAGCAGCGCGCTCCGCTCGCACAAAGGTTCCGTCCTTTCTGGGGCGGTGCCAAGCCTTCCCACGGCCCCTCCCCTTCTCCGTGCGTAACACTCGAGACCAAAGGGGTGGGACTCTCGTTTTCCAGGCAAGCCAGGTCCGGGACTTGAAATCTGAAGCTCTAACCTGTCTTCCCTCGTGACCAACCCTTCCCTTTTCCTGAGATCCATACATGAAAAAAGGGACTCATACGTAACTACACCTCCACCCACCTCTCTGCGGTTCTGGGTGCGACTGGCCTTATGATGAACAATTTAGGATGACTAATTTTGGAAATAGTGGCCAGAGTGGTCTTAGTGCTTCCTTGTCAGTCTCTTCTCAGGACCCAAGGCTGGGACCAGGGGCAAAGAAGCCCAGGGAATAACCCCCTAGCCAGAGGCTCAGCCTCTCGCCCTGCCCTTTCCAAGCCAGAGGACCCATGCCTTCAAACTGCCCCTTCCTCATAGCTCTGGGATCCTGTGAGTCTGGCCCACCGGGTAGATTCCCCAGGCAAGGAAGGATCTCAGCCAGACTCCTGCAGCTAGAGCCCAGGACCCAATCGCCAGTTTCCCCAACCCCTAGGTCCCTGGCTTCCCACCGGCACAGTGAGAATGCTGTACAGCTGGACAGAGCCTGGGGGCTCCCCTCAGCCACACATGGTCGGGCAGCCCTTGACCTCTCATGGCTTTAAGGAGTTGAGTGACCCAGGATGGAGTCTAAGCTTCCCTTGGGTGAGTCAAAATCCCTGTTTCCCCTCTTGAAACTGGAGGGAAGAGTCCTAGCAGGAGATGGTCACTGCTGGAGGGACAATGTTAAGGCTCAGAGGGTGTGATAGACCCAGACCATCAAGGAGCTTTGGAGAGGGTGTCGGGGAGTGGGGTCTTACAGAACTCAGGGCTGGGTCTCCCGGTAGCAACTCACCCTCCACCCCCACCCCAGCTTTCAAGACCCATAATTTCCCTCTAATGGAAAAAGATTGCAGGGGTGTGAGGGGTGGTGCTTATGGTGGAAATACTGCAGAGAACAAAGTGGGAGGGGCCCTTGGGTCTCCTGTTCTTCAAGGGACATCCCCTGATCTCAGATCTGTAGATGTACTACTGATTCTCTGGGTGATAAAGTCATATCACTTCTTTCTGAGCCTCACTTTCCTCCAGTAGAAAGTGGGGACAATGACACGTTAGATATAATACAAACACAATGCATGGGGCATAGTTGTTATTTAAGGAATTCCCTGGTGTAGGCATTGAAGTTGGAGAGATTGAGGATTTGGGACAAACAGTGCAACTGTTATCCTATTCATTAAAATATTTGCTGGTGGAACTGAAAAGCTTTGAGTGCTGATTCTGGCATCAAGACTGCGAGGTATCAATACCGTATCCCCTGCTTACTAGGTGGGCATACCCTTCACCTCTCTGAGCTGCCGTCTTCTCTTCTATTAAGTGGGAATTGTAATAATACCTCCTCTGGAAGGTTGATGTTGGGAGTAAATGGACCTTTGGATGTGAAAGTGGGTTTGGGTTTAGAAGCGGTTGGGCCTACAGCGCTTGATCTGGGGATCAGTTTTCCCTGAGAAGAGCTGGGTTTTAGTGTGTGTGTGTGTGTGTGCGCGCGCATGCACACACATGTGCGACCATCAACCTTTGAACCAACATTGGGACTGTCTCTTGGTCTGGGCACATTCTTGTTCTTTGCTGATATCCACCAGAGTTGTGCAAAGTTCAGACTCTTAGTGTGCCAGGGTCCCTTCTGCATCCCCCCGTCCCCAGTGGGAGATGCCACCTACATCCTTTGTCCACATCTCCCATCAGCTCCCTCCGGTTAATCCCAGACCCCAAAGCTAAAAAAGCTTTCCCTAATTTGTGCCCTGACCTCCCAGACCCTGAATCTCCACCTCTTCTTCATCCTCCTGAGGCCTCTTCCCCCAAAGTCTTGCCCTCTGGGATTGTCAGCTGTTCCTCATGGAGGGTTAATGACTCAGGGCAAGCTGAACTTGCCTCCCTCAAATGGTGACTGTTCAAAAGGTGTGACTCAGTGGAAGGAGAGAGACCACCCCTGAGCCATGCACCCTTGGACAAAGTGCCTTTCCCTCCCAGGCACTCAGTTTCCCTCTGAGTTCAAATCCACGGAGGGCAGGGACCCAGCTGTCCCACGGAAAAAGGCCTTGTGATGTGTACTGTGTCTGCATTTCCACGTGTGCATTTATTGTTATTGCTCAGTATAGTGTTGAAAAGGCAGACAAATCCCAGTAATTACAAAGAGCACAAGCCAGAGATACAGAGAAATCAAGAGTGTACAATAAGAGCACAGTCACTTCCCAGCCCCGATTTTCCCAGAGCCCCCCAGAGCCCGGGTAGCTCGTGGAAGCTGGAGGCGGCACCATTTCCTCGCTACTCTGGTATAAAATATGTGCACACAAGAGTTAGCAAAGTGTGGCGACTAACCCCCCAGCCCCGAGAGGAAAGGTGAGGAGGGAGAGCACCACAGGCGTTACAAAACAGACTTAGGGGGCCAAGAAGGGCAGTCCCAAAGCAGCCTTAAATATCTTGTTTTCGGTGGAGGGGGTGATGGCTGATGCCCAGGGCCTGGGATCCCCCTCCCCGCACTTGGGTGAACAGGATCTTTTACATCAAAATCAGGAGAGCTTGCTTTGGAACTTGGGAGAGACCTGGGGATTTTCTGCTGTTGTTTGATTTCAGCCTTGGCTCTGGAGGACCCAGAAGCCTTCAGAGAAACGCAACCCATCTCCACCCCCACCCCCCATCTTCTAATGGTGGGATCTCGGACCCTACGGAGAGAGTTTTGGGTGGGAGGCATGTCACACTGAGCGTTTGACAGCCTCCTGTAAGTACAGCAAGAACCACTAGGGGGAGTCATCAGGCTGGTGAGAAGGTCCAGGCAAGAGATTGCTGCATCCCAAAGGACGTATCACAACTGCTGAAAACTGTGAATAAAGAGCAAGAGGTGACCCTCTCCCCCCCAGAATAGTTCAGGAAAGGGAGATAGGAATAAACATTTCTCCATGAGGAGAATTGGTAACTGGGCTACACATTCTGGTAACTCCAGGTCTGGGAGAGACCCCTCTTTCTCGCCTGGACCAGGGCAGATGGAGGGTCCACCTCAGCACAGCCAAGGTGGGTGACTTTGGGTCCCACACTGAGATTGGGTGGGGGCTTGGTGGCCTCTCCTCACAACACCCTGGCTTAGGGGGCAGGTGAGATGATGGGAGGACTATCTGGCTTCCCTCAAGATTCACAATGCCCTTTTAACTTCTCCTTAGAGGGCTCTCTATTTAGTGAGCTGTGGTGGACAGTGCTTACAATGGTGGGAAGATGTTTGCACCTACAATGAAAGAGCCCAATATTTGGAGTGAGAGGAGGGCAGGAGGATACAGGACTCGGCAACAGTTTAAATTTACTTGGAAGAATAGATGTGAGAGAATAACCAGGAAATTTTGTTAAAAAAAAAAAAAAGCGAAGGGTATTTATCCCACCACATAATGAAACATTATATAAAGTGACAATAATTAAAACTGTGTGGTTGGTGCCAGATGAGACACCCAGATAAGGGAACAGGGGAGATATTCCAGAAATAGACCCAAGTCTCTCTGAGCTGTCAGGATGTGGTAAAGGAGGAATTTCAGCACAGTTGGGGAAGAGCGGCTGTTCAATAACTGGGATGTCCGGGCTGAGACAGCTCCAGGGTCCTTGTCCCAGTGCAGTCACTATCATTGGTCTGGTCTCAGAAGCGGGGGCCCTCCTTCTTGTCCACTCTCTGCTCTGGTTGGGACAAGGGGGCAAGGGGCTATGGTGGGGGGCTGGTGGGAGCAACCCAGGCTGCTGCTGAGTTAGGGAAGGAAACTCTTCAGTTTCCTCCCTGTCCACCTCCAAAGGTGGGTGACTCGTTGAATGGGCCCCCTGCTCTTCCGTCATCTGTTAGGGGGAGACAGATTGGTGAGTTTAGACCTTGGAACTGAATCTGCTACCTTCTGCTGGAGCCCCTGTCCAGAGGGCAGACAAGAAGCTGAGGGGATGGTGCAGTCCAAAACCAGCAAAAAGTATACATTACAGAGTATATATTTACTATGTTCCGTTTGATGTTGGTTTTTGCCTTTTTTTTTTTTTTTAAGACCACAGACATTTCAGAACCATACTGCGGAGTAAGAAGAGTTAGCAATTGAAAGCATCACCATTGCATAGTATTAAATGAACAGAGATGGTGAGTTCTTTATTTACAATTATTGTCTAGATAAAAAAATTCATAAAAACAGATGAATGGTCATAAATTATTTACCCCCTAATGGGGTGAACTGCCAAACGTACCCCATGCTGCTAGATATAGGACGCCGAGTGCAAGCTTTATGTACTACAGGGAGTTCTGACAAACCAATCATTTCCTGTGTGTGTGGATGTGTGTGTGCAAGTGTGAGGGCGAGGGTGTGTGTGTGTGTGTGTGTGTGTGTGTGTGTGTGAGCATCCATCATTCCTGACAAGAAAAGACCAACACTGACGTGGGGCATTCTCGGTAGCTTCCATGGCTCCCTCTCCCCTGGGCTGGGTCCCACTAGGGGAGACCCCTCCTGCTTCCCTTGCGTCCTGGCTCCAAATGAGCAGGGAGCGTGGTGTGCAAGCGGGGCTTTCCTGGTGGTGTCATGGAATGAGGTCACGGACACAAGGTTGGAACAAAGCGGGAGATGGAGAACCTTGAAAAAGGAAACTACAAAAAACACCACGTTCCAAAGCTGCCCCAGGTTTTTCAGGAGCGGGTCTTTCCTTTCTCGGAGGAGAACAGTGGGCGGTATTGGTGGTATTGGTCTTGGAATCCAATAAACATATCTGAGGGTGGATGCAGTTTCCTCTGCTGGGTACATTCAGAGATATTTCTTCACGACATTCAGGAGATGCTCTTGCGCAAAGAAGGTCCTCCTTCCAGGAAGGTTTTGCCAGGTGGGATGGGCTGACTTGGGATCCTAAACCCTCAGGTTTCTCCACAGCCATCCAGATGCAGGCCCTCCCAGCTGACTATGGCTCTTTTCCCGAGTGGCTCTCATCTTGTTTGTGGAAGAATTCTCTGGGCCTGGAGAAGGGAAGGGCCCGGCTGGACACAGAGCAACTGTGGGAAGGGTCAGTGTGAAGAATGCATTTCGCAAGCGAGGCAGAAGCGTTTGGTTTTCCTTGAAGCATGGGACATCATCGATCATGGTATTCAAAATGTCTTTTGCACTGTACAAGTTTATGGAAAAAGATCGTATGCTGAAAAGTCTCAAAGCAAACTTTGTATTAAATACAAAAGTTCTTTTATGAAAAAAGCTGATACCCACAAAGTGCTTAGCAGTTAAGAGGCTGACATACAATTAAATAAGCTCTTATTAAGTGGGATTACTAGTGCTGTTATTGTCTCAGGGAAAAAATAACCACCTTTTCTCACCTGTGATACTGTAGGGTTTCAGAATGGCTTTCTGTCTGGGAAAGCAAGACTTGCTGTTCAAAGGCTACAGTATATATTGCGACTACACAAGACAATTTGGTTTAAAAAAATCACACTGAATACATCTCAATATACACATCATAAGGTTCGTTCGGATCTAAATAGTGCAGAGAAAAAGGCTATTCTTCTTCAAAAATAAAAATAAAAGCAGCAAGCCATAATGATCCTCATCCAATATGCCAACAGCTCATTTGCTGCCATTTATAAGGAAATAAGCCTCTAAATTACTAACTGAAAAAAAAAAATCAACACAATAGTATTTATAATATTGCAAAACTACCTCAGTCTCTGTACAGACAGCGCCACAGAGAATCTCTGTTTGAAATGCTCTTAGTAAACTCAAGTGAGTTTCATTGAGAGAAAAGTCTTCACCCAGTGCTTTGCCAACCCCGTCACCCTGGGGCCGGGCTGGCCGTCAGTGCTTTGAGCCCAGGAAGACTTCTCTCCTCCTCCCCCTTTGTCTACGGAGCACGCTGTTGGACCCCTCAGGATGGATACTCGCTAACATTTGGCTTCTGCCTGAGCCTCCCTCGGTAGTGACATTATTGAACGGAAGTAGCAGGCAAAAATCAGAGCATGGCTATCGTAAAACATCAAGGATGCAATCCAGGGAGGTGTGTGTCAGGCTGAGGTGTTTTTATAGCATCTCAGCCACCAGTGTTCTTAAACCGTACAAATAGCCCAAGACGTTATCTACAGGTTTGTAAACAAATTACATTCTTCTTTTAGGACATAAATAAGTTAAAATAGAGCAATTTAAGCAGAAACAAGGCAACATGCCGGCAAAGAAACTTTACATATCCATGTATATATATTTATATATATCTATATATATAGATATATATAGACACATATATATCTACCTATCTATATGGACGTATACAGTCTTGGAGAAGTATACGTTGATATAGATACAAAGAAATGGATATAACCTTGTGAGTGTCTGAAGTTCTTCGGTTCCATTGGTGCAAATTTACTAGGCGAGTTAAGCTCTGCAATTTCAAAAAGTTGTTAAATTAACCTATACAACTGAGCCCATGCTGCGCAAGCATTTCAAAAACTCACAGACCAGTGGATTGGATAAATAGTCTCAGAACAGAGTCTGTCTGCAGTTCCCGCCTAAGAAAACAAACAAACAAACGAAAAACACCCCTCCCCAACCCCCCAAAAACCAAACAAGGGGAGGACCGGAAGTGTAGAGTACATTCATGCAGGGGACATGGCGCCGGGCGGGTGCGTGGCTGGCCCATGTCGGGTGGGAGCCAGGAAGGGCTAGTTCTGGGAAAAACCGCTCACTCCCTTAAGCCCCCGGAGGAGATCCCGCCCTCGCCTCAAAGTGAAAAAGAGTTCAAACAGCATCGCAGCCAGAAAAAGGGTCTGTTGGGTGGAAACGGTTTTCTCGCCGGTATTTGGTTTCCTGCTGTTGCTCGTTGCTGCTTGGGTGAGTCGGGTGCCTGGACGGGTGGGTGCCCGGGAGGTGGGTGGTGGCGGGGTCCTCAGCTAAAGCGACGTCTCCAGGCTGTGGATGGGGCTCCCTGGACTTGAAGAGGTAGCTGATTTGCTTGTGTCGGTCGTCAGGTTGATCCCGCTGTCGATGGCGCTGTTGTTCTTGTTGAGCGAGGACGGCGGGCTCGAGTTCTGCTTGAGCGCGGCATCTTCTTCCAGGTCGGTGTCGTCGATGAGGGGAATGTGGGGCTGTGAATCTTCGACCCGGAATTCAGGATGAGCCATGAAATTATGGATGGAGGTTCGAGACTCAGGCTTTTCTAGACCTTCATAGAGAGAGCTACGGAACGCCTTCACGACGCGGATCTGCAAGGGAAGCACGGGGGTGAGGAGCACTGCCCCCAGGGGGGCCGGCGGCCAAGCTCTGGGGGGCTCGGAGGAGGGGTGGGTGGGAGAGGGGGGGGTTCGAGCACAGCAGGTGGCTGGAATCCACAGTCGCTGGGTGTCATGAGCACGGAGAGGAGAGGGAAGAACGGAAGCGGGGATGTAGGTTGTGTTCATCCGTGAGGTTTTTAAAATTGCTTGGGTTTGGGTAAAGACTACAGTATTAGGACAGGAGGAAGGAAGGCCCATCATAGCGATGATGGGAAACAGTGGTTAGAGGAAGCTTAGTCCACTCCAGCGGGCACCCAGACCTAGTGAGAGACTGAGCCTTGTTAACTTTAAAGCAGAGGTTCGACCATGCAGAAGGGGAGCGGGACCAGGTGGGAATAAAGGAGGAAGGAGGAGAGGCTATTTATTTGTAAAAAATTAATCTTAGAAAAACCACACGCGGTTAAGAAACCACACGACATGGAACAGATAACGTGTCACAAACAGAAAAGGAACAGAAAGGAGAGACAGTTGGATGAGCCGGGATGAGAAGGGACACATGAGGGCCAAACAGAGAAGGGCAACATCAAACCGAAGCAGCAAAGCAAACCGAAGCCAACTCGGGGCTTTCTGGGGTGCAGAGCAGAGGCAGCCAGAAAGCACGAAGGAGGCGGCGACTGATGACATTCAGGGGCAGGAGCATGCTCCAGTGGGGGGGTCGGGAACCACACGGCACACACAGACGGACACACGGCTACACTTGGAAGCCTGGACAATGTGAATGGAGGTCGTTTGTACCCAACGTTTCTTCCCTTCATGCATTTGGGAGGTAAACACTCGAGTATAGACTCAAAGCCCTGGCCACTCATTGGAGTTGGCTTTGGGGTCCCTTATTTCCTGGGGTTTTTTCCTTCTTTCTTTATTTGTGCTTTGAAAACACAATACCAAAAAACGAGGCCAGAATCAGAGGGCCAAACCCAGGCCCTGGGTAGGATTCTAAGAGGGTGTGGAACTGAGCCACAAAACAGCAAGTTCTTTCATTTTCTGTGTCTCATTTGGAAGCTGGGTTCCCTGAAGAATGGAAGGAGGCTGGACGCTGAGTCGTCCAGGCCAGTGGACAGAGCACTGGATCCAGAGTCAGGAAGACCCGAGTCCGCGTCCAGGCTCTGCCACTTCGGGTGCCTTGACTGCGGGCGAGCCACGCCAGCGGCCTGGCCGTCCCCTGTCCCGCCTCACAGGGTGCACAGGAGCCGGACCCTCACTGTGAAGACAGGCATCCTTTCTCTGGACTCCTGGGAGGGGGAGCCATGCCTGCCATCTCAAGGGGCCGATGGGACTCGGGACAAAGGCGCCTCCTCCTCTCTTCCCAGCCCCAACTCAGAGCGGAGCCAGTGGCGGGGAAAGCAAGGCAATAGCCATGCTTCCAAGGAGCAGAGCCTCAGCCGAGGCGGCCGGGGTGCTGCGGCCGCCCATCTTGGCCTTCCCTCCCCCCATATCACAGGCCTGTAGGGGGACAGAGGACCGGACAGGGCAGTTGTGGGGAGGCCCTTGTGGTCCCAGGATTTGTGGAGCTAAACCCAGAGGTAGCTCGTTGGTGGGGCTCAAGGGGGGGAAAGCCCTGTCCATGGGAGTGAATTTTCACAATGACTGTGGCTGATGGTTTTAAGTGTCACAGCTCAGGGTTTACTTGACTATTTCAGAGAGGAGTCTTTCTAAAGCACGTCATAAGCTCCTCTGCCTTTTAATTTAGAGAACACAGAGAAGGATTTAAGTTTGTCAATAAGCCTTCTTGGTCTTGTGTAAGACCCCACAGTTTTGATTTTTTTTTTTTTTTTTTAGTTTTTCTCCTTTGCTGTCAGCCATCACTTACTAGTTCTGACTTTCCCTTGTCTTCTCAAAAGCATCTCTGTCCCTTCTCCTTCTTATGTGCTATGGGCTGGGGACTCCAGGGGAACCTGCCTGGTGGAATCCTGCTTTCAGTAAGAGGCATCAGGTGCCAAGCGAGAGCCAGCCAGACGCGATGCATTAGTGCTGGTCCTCCGTGATGGCCATTTGGCTGCTCTGAGATTCCTTTCTCCCTGGATTCCCTATTTGTGGCTCTGTAGAGATTATTCAATATTCTGATCTCCTGATAACTGGGCCATTACTCCCCTGATTAAGTGAAAACAACAAAAAAGATGTTGCAGGCCTCAGTTTTCTTAACTGTAAAATGGGAATAATAATGATCATTGTAGCTGCTCAGCCCAGAGCCTGGCTGAATTGCAATAAGATGCCAGCCGGGAGCGCCTGGTGGAGGAGGAGGGATGGTGGCAGGACCCTGTCGTGTGACTGACAACGCGGAGGGGATGACACACAATGAGATGTAGGCCCCTCGCCCTCCCCCTGGAATGGAGACAACAGAAAGAATGAACTGCTCTGGACAAGACTGTGGGGACAAGACTTTTCGGGACACCCCGCCACGGCCATCTCAAGTCTCCACTTCGGATCTCTCGCGGCTGAAATGGAAAAAAGTATGGGAAGAAAAAAAAGCTCTTCCATCTCCCCTCCCTGCCTGCCCTGGTGATGGGCCTTGCTGGCATGAGCTGCACTGGGGCGTGGGGTGAGGGGGAAGAGAGGAAGGGCCTCGGTCTGTGGGCTTTCAGACGTTTTGGTTTCATCAGCACAAAGGGGGGTGGGGAGCCCCACGCCCATTGTCGGTGGCTCTGAGGAAATGCACGGGCCCGGTCTGGGGCGGGTTCGACATACTCGAATGTTTACCCGGCTTCAAGGAAGCCAAGAGTCTGGGATTGATTCACATTCATTTCAGGCTCAAGGTTAAAGACTCACAACCTCTTTTAATTTCACTCTCTCTTGCTGAACTCTGTGTCCAGGGTTCTCTAGCCCTCTAGGGAAACAAACACATGGAATATTCAGACAGCGGAGAGGTCTGGGCTCCCCCCCAAGAAGCAAGCCATCTTCTCGCCAACCCAAGGTTGCACTAAGTTAGTTACCAGAATGCTAATGAGAGGTCCAGCTTCCTTTCCTTCCCTTCTTCTTCACTTCTCCCCCTAAGAGATGCAAACTCCTTGCCCTAGCAGTCCTCAGAACTGGGAATCTGAAGGGGAAGTGGGATGGGGGATGCCCTATCTAGCAGGGTACGGCGTCCAGAAAGTGGCTGGTCTGGGATTAGGAGTCTGATGGTCTGCGCCTGGTTGGTTTGAAGGAACAGGACCTTCACTCATGAACATGGAGCGTGCTATGAACTTGCTAAATACAAAGGTAGCTTGAGATGGGTTAGGAATTTGTGGGAATAAGAGAGAGGAGCTCTGTAGCTTGGCCTTGGATCTAAGAGCTAAATGTTAATTCTGTTCCTGATCACCGATGGGAAAATGCCCCTCTTCCCAGTCCCTGCCAGGCTGGTGGAGACTCAAGCAGAGAAAGAGCTTCCCTGGCCTTCTAGACCCCAGAGGATGGGCTCCTTTTCACTGGATGAGGCTGTGGGAGTGGGTCCTGGTTCCACAGTGGAAATTCAACCTCTGTGGGCTCTAGGTGTGTGGGCTTCTCTGGGAAGTGGTGTGGGTGGTGAGAAAAATGAGGGACTTTGGAGTCAGATCTCTTGTCACTTACATACTGTGTGATCTTGGCCAAGTCAGTTCACTTCTCTGAGTCTCAGTGCCTCGCTCAGTTACATGGAGGCACTGGCAGCTCCTCCCTCTTCACATTTCAGTTGTGAGGTGTATGTGGAGTGAAGGATGTGCGGAACTGCTTTGGAAGATTCTGGGTGAGGCTCAAGTATGAGGCATTAGGGGTGTGCCATTAAGTTTCTGGGAGAAAAAAAGAAACTCGCCTTTGAGTAAGTCAGAAGAGGAAAGCAAGGCAGTGGACTAGAGTTTCCTCCCCATCATTCCAATGCCAGTCTGACCAGACAGACTGTCCTGTCACCGCGTGGCATCTGTCTGCCTGGGGCCCTCCGACTCCCAGTGGTGCTGAGGGAGGGATGTGTGATGTGCTGGGGGGTTCCTCACCCCAAGTCATGAGTCAGAAGCCAGCCATGCACACGCCACCCTGCCCCAGGACTTGGTGGTCACTTCTGATAGCGCAAAGGACAGTGGTTTGACTCTTTCCAGGGCACAGAGAGCCCAGGTGTTTTCAACTCAACAGGCACCCTACTCTACTGGAGAATCCTGGGAAGAAGATCCTGCTCAGAGGAGGCAGGGGGTAGGGGGGAGCCCACCTCTCCACCCACCCAATCGGGGACCCCTTCTCTTACTTCTTGGCCCCCTGCTTCACACCCTGTGGGAAGAAAGCCTTTTGGCTTCTGTAGGGACCCTGCCTGCTATCTAGAGGGCTCTCAGAGTCCTTGGAGACCAGAGGAGGTGACATTGCTATAGAAACTACTCAAGCAAAGGAGGAACTAGGGGATATTTCACATCGTGACTGTGTTGACCAAAATGTGTCTGTTGAAACCACAGAGGTTGTGATCAATTTTGGAACCAGTACCCTTGAGCAAGGGGATGGTCAGGCTTTTTTTGAGACCCCATGCCCAAGAAAGGGTCCCAGAAGGGACCCAGAATTACAGGCTGGATTCTACAATTGCAGGTAGGAACGCAAGATTCCTAAGGAGGCATGATGCCTGAAGGAGAGGCAAGACGGCACTTGGGTGAGGGAGTCATGCTTGATCAGCCCCTTTGGGTCCTCTGAGAAAATGATGGGTCATGGGCAAGGCCTATAGCATCCTTCTCAAAGGCTGTTCCAAAGTTGGGTCACCATGGGATAAAGGGATTAAATCTGGGCTAGGAGATTGGCTTAGAGATAGGAAGCAAAGGGCAGGCAGAAATGGGCATTTCTCTGAAGGAAAAGCGCTGAGAACCAATTGTCACAGGACTGGCCTTATTGAATGGTTTTATAAAGGACAGAAGAAAAGGTTCAAGATGACTGCGCTCTTCCTTCGAGACTGGAAGAGCTAAGATGCGGGGCCTAACCAAGGGGGAGGCTGCAGGTGCCCAGGAGTGCCGTGAGCTCCGTGTTGGCCAGGGTGAGGCACCACGCTTCAAGGAAGAGGCTGAACCGGGGAGGACAAAGAACTGGGCCTGGACCCGGAGGCCACCTTCTGGCAGTCAGACCGGCTGGAGGGAGGCAGGAGGCAATGGGAGGGCAGTGGGAACCCCGAGAGGAAGAGATCCTTTCCCCAAGTGGCTCTCCAGCCCTGAGCACTTTTGGTCTCTGCACTTCACGACAGGAGGCAGCGCTGAGCACCGCTGGAGCTCGGCTGACGCAGGAGTAGGGCAGCTGGGCGCCGGCCTCCCACCGAGGCGAGGGCTCTCTGTGTGGAGCGGGAGAGAGTGGGAACAAAGTGTCTCCTGCTCTGAGAAAGCCTGGCAGTGACTTGCCGGTGACAATGCCTCATGGGAACGTGACTCAGACACCATCTGCTCAAACGTGGCCTCACTTCACCTTGGCTCGTCTGGCCTCCCCATCGCTGTGTTTTCATGCTGATGAACGAGCACAGGGGCTTTGCCCCGTTTCTGCATCCTCCCTGTCATTTTGTGTACTTGGCGGGACCACACCCACGGAAAGGTCGTGGGACGTGACCACACGCCACTGACAGCACCGTGTGGCTTGCGCCTCTTGTCCAAGGGCTCAGATGGCATCATTGTCACCCAGCACATGGTCCTCTCCTGCCCGGTGGCAGAGATGTGTGTTTTGGGTGTTCTGTGCTTGGGAGGGGGGTAGAGGCACCTTATAAAATATCATGAGATGAGGCCTGGAGTCTCATCAAAGAAGCCCGAGGGCTGGCTGAGTGAACAGACAACGTGAGAGGACCAGACTGCGGCTCCCTTGTGGTTTAGGAGGGGCTGACTAGAGACAGGGAAGGGAGGCAGGTGGTAAACAAACTCCTTGTGCCCTCTGGGGCCTGGAGCCATGGGGGGTTCATAAAGATCTAGACAAGGCCAGAGTTGAGAAACTTGGGGTCAGAAGCCCTGGTGTGAGGAGATGAGCTCAAGGGAGGGAGGTGATGGAGGGGGTCGGAGTCCCAGGTGTCCCTCCAATGAGGAAGGAGGAAGCCACAGGTTAGACTGGGTCCCTTGGGCCTGCTGGCAGCCAGCCAAGATGAGACCCCCACTGTTCTCTACCTGAGGTCAAGTGGAATGGGCCCAGAGCCTTGTCCCTTCCAGGCAGGGCTCAGGCCTTCACTGTGCTCCAAGCCCCGCTGCAGGGAGAAGTGTGTGTAAGGCAGCTGGTGCTATCAGATGTACAAGGAGAGAGGGCAGAAGGGGCTGAACTACCGGGTACAGGGCCTCCGGGCTGTGATCTCCTTGGGGGCCTGGGTCCCCTGACCACCTGTGACCTCTGATCTACAGTGACCCCTCTGGGTTGGACCTCACTGTGGCTGACTGTGATCCCTGAGAGCCTTTCCTCCCTTGACCCACAGTAACCCTTGGCCTGACTTCGACCGCAAGGCTGTGATCTCCTGGCCAACTCTGACCCTGGCCCTCACGAGCCAGGCTTTTCCTGACAGGGTGTGGCCCTACACTGATTGGGAGGACCGCGCCCCCCAGCTGCCTGCTCCCCTTTGGCCACCGTGACCCTGTGGGGGACTGTGACATTCGATCACTGAAACCTCCCTGACCAACGGTGATCCTTTGACTGACCCAGACTTTTTGACTACTTGTGACCCTCACGACCCCATGACTGCCTGGTCATAACCCCTGACCCTGATCCCAGCCGACCCTGACCCGCTAAGGGACTGCCACCCCATGCCTGGCTGTGGTCTGCTGACCGCCTGGGACCCTCCTCAATGGCTGGGGCCCCTCAGCCCCCTGGGCCTAATCACGACCTCTTGCCCCCCGAGTCCCTGGTGCCCCGGCCCCTGCCCTCCTGCCCGCCCGGCGCTGGCGGCGGTGGCACCCGAGGCGGTAAGGATTCACACTCACGCCCAGCTGCAGCAGGAGGAAGGCTGGTCGGAGAGGAAAGAGCATTGGACAACGACACGCGACTAGGGCTAGAGAGACTGGCTACGTCCTGGCTCTGGCTGGTGACGGAGGATTGTCTCCGCAGGGCTCCCTGAAAGGAGGCCCCGCTCTTGAAAGTATTGACTACTTCAATCTGCAACGGAGGAGAGAACGAGACAAGTTGCGAAAAGAATGGACACGACAGCTACACGACTGACAGGTGCCAGGCCACGAGGACAGCCGCAGCCACGGCAAGACAGCACGCCACTTAAACCAAAACGACAATACCAGGCACGCTCCAAGGCTCTGAGAGACGTCTGCTCAGCTCGGGCACCTGGGGTCCCCAGGGCCCGGTTGAGGGGGGAGCCACAGGGGCCCGGCCTTGGTCCTGCTCTAGTGACTCAGGGGCCAATGGGCTGGGCTGGGGGCCGCGGGTGGGGCATTAAACACGGTGTTTGGAGGCAGAGGGGGTGCTCAGCCCTTGGGACCAGGCGTGGAGCCAGAGTGGTGTGCTGGGAGCTCTGGGGTGGACAGACCCTGGCCCAGACCCCAGCTCTATCACGAGCTAGACGGCCTTGGGCAAGTCACTGCCCGGCGGCAGTTTCTTGTCCTTCAGAAGGGGCAGTGCCACCTACCTGGCAGGGTTAGCCGTGAGGGGCAAAGCACTGGCCCACTGAGTGGTCCGTAAGAGTCAGGCTAGATGGGACTCGTGCTCACTCAAGAAACTACAGCCCCGGGGTCCTCCTCAAAGGCTTTGTGGCCAGGCTGGTGACAGCACCAGGGCTGTGTGTGTGCTGAGAGCTGCCAGGCCCTCCTGGGAAGTGGGGGATGGGGGCCACCCGGAGGGCTAGTCCCGGAGCCCAGACCGCTGTCTGTCAGGAGGCTCTGGGTCTGCAACCTGCTCCCCCGACCCAGCGCCCAGAAAGGGCTGTCTCCTGAACCTCGGTTACCCCTAAAACTAGGTGCGGGGCATACCGACCTCCCAGGGGGCTGGGAAGGCCAATGAGATGATGTTTGGGACAGTCCCTGTAGGGTGTGAGGCAGCCCAGGCGACCTGTTTTCGTTGCGCTAGGTGGAAATGCAGCGGTAGGCCACGTAGGACTGCAGGCCCGCAGGCCCAAGGTGGGGGGGCCCTGACGCACTTCCCAGAGCGTGATGGGGGCAGGGTGGCCGTGAACGGCCCAGCACAGCTGTCCCAGGCCGGCTGGGCAGGAGACCGAGCCTCTCTCGGCTTCCTGGTCCCTCTGTTCCTCATCCTACAGGGCTGTGAAAGCACCCCGAGAACTGCAACCCTGACCCAGGGAGACGGGCCGTGTGGGAACACGGGGGCTGCATGTTCGTGGCGTGTGTCACGTGGTGGCCACGCAGTCCCGTTCTGAGGCAGAGACCTGCTTCTGGCCGGACACACATCCCGCACGTGTGCTCTACATGCGTGTCCTTGGGGTGCGTGTGTGTGTGGAAAACCAAGCTTTGGTCCCCAGAACTGACCCAATGCCCCAGTGGGGCCTAGGAGAGTGTCTGAAGCCCCCCGTGGAGGGAGATGTATGTGCATGTGCACAAGCCCGCACCGCAGGGCTGACCACGTGGCCGGCAGAATCTGGGGCCCACCCCGGCCTGAAGCTGCCATCCTGGCCTCACATGGATCAGCCTCCAGCTTCGCCTGACCCTCCTGGTGGCCCCCCAGCAAGCCTGACAGGAGCCCCTCACTCACCTCGGCCCTCAGGGTCACCCCTCCCCCACCTTAGGGGCACCCCCTGCCCCCCGCCCCAAAGCCCACAGTGGGTGTGACCCCGGTCCGAGCCCGGCCAGGTGGACAGGGAGGTAGGACCTTCCCGAGGAGGCCGCTCTTCAGCAGCCACGCAGAGTGTGTGTGGGCAACATGGGTGCACAGGACGCTGGTGAGATGGTGAGAGCGGGTCTGGACCCACCCTCACCCCCTCACCCCCATCACCACCCGCCCCGCCAGGCACAGGCCCAGCCCCAGGAGCCGCCTGTACCTGGGTCTGGATCCGGTTCAGGCCTCGGAACCACAAGATCTGGCCCCGCCGCAGCTCGCGCTCGGCGTGGTCTATCTCCTCCACGTCCTCATTCAGCTCCTCCTCCGGGATCTCCTCCTTCTGCGTGAGCCTGCCCGCCTCCTTGAGGAACTTGAGCCTGCTGGTCGGGATGGTGGCGATGACCTGCAAGGGGCCCAGCTGTCAGCGGAGGGGGGTTGGCCTCCCTCCCTCCCTCCCTCCTTATTTTCTTACCCACTGACCTAGCTACGGTCGCCTCACTCCTTAACTCATCTCACCCCTTCCTCGACTCAATCTTTAGATTTCTTTTTAATTTGCTTCTTAATTCACTCACTCATCCAGAGTCAGGGGGACATTGTGGGAAATCTGGGGAGTTGGACACGTGTGACTTTGGATACCCCAGACCTCACAAGTCCTGTGACTTTGGGAAAGTCATTTAACTTCTCTGAGCTCCGGCTTTCCCATCTGGAAAGCTGGGAACAGTTCTCAGAGTTGGAGATGGTGTGTCTAAGTCACTGGCCCTCGGGTCTCTGGCTTATTCTTCCTGAGGTCACTGGGTCCTGGGGTGCCCAACTCTGGGCAACAGGGGCTGAGAGCTTGCGTGCCTTGGGGGCAGTCAATCCTGGGACTCTTGGAATGGCTGCCCTCCCGGAAAGGGAAGGCAATATGGGAGGGGGATATGCCTTTGTTCTTACTCTTCCTCCAAAGGGCTTGTCCGTGGGGCTGAGGCCTGAGCCGCAGGCCCTGTGGGGAAGCTGAGGTGGCAGAGGTCAGAGGCCCCTGACATCTCCTCTAGGGACTGACAGGGGTTGACCTGCACACTCTCAGGGGTTCCCTGGGGGCTTAAGGTGGGTCTTGCCCACTGGCATCATCCTTAGGTGTTAGGAAGCTGCTCATCCAGACGGCGAGGGCTCCCTGAGGGACTGTCCACTGGGACAAAGATGCCCAGGCCCTGAGGGTGCCCAGGAAATGGCGTTGTTAAGTCAAATCTAGTTTATCAACTCTCCAAAGAAGCTCCAAAGTTTAAAGAAGATTGTTCTGAGTGAAACTAAATTTTATTCTTTACCCTCTAGTTAATTTCTATCACTGGAATTTCCCACTCTAGCCTGGGAACAGCTTGAAGGCAAGACCAACGTCTTAGGCCTGTTGGGGCCCCCACTGCCTGGATCCAGCTCTGGGTACCATGTCCTGGTCAGGCGTCTTTGAGCTGCAAGCTGTGAGTTCCATGATGGTGCGTGTGCGTGTGCACACGCCTGGTGGGAGAACATTCTGGGGTCATGGCTACAAGGGCCCCTAGAGAGGATCCAGCCCAGGGCTCCCTGAAGCTGGGGAGGGCCACAGATGGCTGCAGACACAGCACTGTGATGCAGCAGGGTTTGCCCCTCTTACGTTCCCTCCGAGCTCTCTGAAGGAGCCTCTGCTTCGTGTCACAGCACCTACTAATGCTCTCTACAACAAGCCGGCTTCAAGCTCTGAGCCTTGGCTGGCCATGGCATCTAGTTAGAGTTTAATAACATCGTTCTTGTTACTTTTTTTTTGTTAGCTTCTGTTTATGACAAGTGATACTGATTTTCCAATCATATCTGTAATATAAGTTACCCTTTGAAATAAATTTCAGAAAAACAGATGTGACTAAAAGAAAGTATCAAGTAAATAACAGGATCAGTGGGGTGCATAGACAGAAGCAAAAATCATAGTGGCGATACCCAAATGACCAGCATTCGAGACCTGGGCCAACCCCCCATTGCTCTGGTCCCCAGAGACAGGGAGGCCCTTGCCCGGGGCCAGACAGCTAATCCATGGAGGAGCCATGACCCATTCCTGGGGCTCCTGGATTCCCCGTCCAGTGCTCTTTCCCTTCCCCTGCTGAGAGGCCCCTCCTGCAGCTCCCCCAGCACTCACCTGGCCCCAGACAAGCTCTCCTAACCCGATGAATATGCACCACATCCACTGGTCCAGCTGCAGCGGAGAGCAGCTGAATGGTTTCCCCCCGAACTGCACGATCACTATCTGGAGGTCAAAGGGAGCAGAGAGAGAGACAGAGGGACAGGCCATCAGGGGCCAGCTCGGAGGTCTGGGCTCTCAGGGCACTGCTGAGGGGCTCCGGCTGCCCGCTGCCCTCTGCCCACCCCGGCCAGGTCAGGGTGGGGGCCTGGCACCTGGATGGCGAAGGTGCCCAGCACAATGGTGCAGAAGATGGGGTTCCGGAAGATGCCGTCGAAGACGTTGCGCTCGCCGTGGATCTTGCGGGCGTTGATCTCGTTGAAGAGCTGCATCATGACGAAGGTGTTGAAGATGATGGTGTAGTGCTCGGAGGGCGGCGAGTGCAGGGGTGCGTTCCTCCCGCTGTCGATCTGGAACATCTTCTCACCTGCCAAGCCGAGAGGGCGGGAGCCGGGCTGAGGGACGGGGCTGGGGGGACGCCTGGCCCTGCATGGGGGCCTCTTCTGAGCAGCCGGGTGGGTCACCCAGATGCGGGAGGTGCTCTCTGGACACTGGGGGGCAGGTGGGCCTGAGCTGCAGGGTGTAAGTGAAGGGGTAACAAAACCCTTTCTCCTCTAGGGGAGAAAGGCCTTGGGTGGACTTTCTTCCACTTTTTCTGCAGAAATCTGATACAGGTGGGAGGCCAGCTGTGCTACAAGGCGACAGGGCTTATAAAAAGCGACCCCTGGTTGGCAAACTCATCTGGACTGGGAGGACGTAGAGTGACCTCGGAATACCTGGCGGGAGGCCATGGCTTTGGGTCCCCCCGAAAGTCTTGCTGCTTGTAACTGAGCACATCCTTGCTGAGACCTCTGGAAGCTCAAGGGGCTGTTACAGGAGAGACCAGTTCCTGCATGGAGGCTGGAGCTTCCAGGCCAGGCTGGCTCTGGACTCACCCAGGTGGCCTAATTCTCTGTCACAGGAGCTGCCATGTGGCGGTGTGTGGGGGACACAGCCCCGGGCTGCTGTGTGGACACCCACCCACGGCATGCCTGATGCCGTCCTGCGTCCTTTTGCAAAGCTGCATGAGCTGGTGCTGGGAGGGCTTGTGGGGTTTTCTGAGTGAGAGGATCTAGCTGAATCCAGGACCGCTCAGAGCAGGCGCTCAAGTGGGGAAGCCAGCGAGTAAAGCAGGAGCCCACCATGCCCAACTCTCTCCCTAGCCTGACAGCTTTCTCTGAGTCTCTCCTAGTTCTGCATTCCCCAAACATCCTCCAAGGCTGTTCATGATCATCTTTGCAACCGTCCTGCCAACACAACGGAAGGGAACTGCACTTTGAGGAATGGGATCGTGCCCCATCCTCATCTGTACTCTGGACTTTGAGGGCAAGGGCTCGTTGGCATTGAAAACCCAGCTCAGAGAGGCTCTGGGGACTCCGCGGTGGCCCCAACTTGCCGTGCGACTGTGGGCCAGCTCCTGCCCGCCTCTGGGCCTCTCCAGGTGTCAGGGGTGGGCTTTGCCCAGATCATCTCTGAAGCACCCTGGAAGCCAGGCCAGTCTTAGAACCAGCGAGGCCTCGCTCTCGGCCCAGGTGCCACCTCAGACCGGCTGCATGCCCTCGGGCAAGTCACCTCCCCGCTCTGTGCTCCGTGCCCTCATTGTCACGGGGGCTGGTGGTAGAGGGTCCTAAATAAAAGTGTTGTGGAAACAGCTGGCGGGTAGGCAGGCATGTGGCTCTTTTCTGAGGACGGCGTGGTGAGGATCCTTCCAAGTGTGGGAGCAATGAGAGAAGGGGCTGGTCACGCCCCCTAGAGCTTCAGGCTCCTGTGCGGCTGGCGTGAGGCACCGCCTTGCGCTGTGTACACAGTGCCTGGAGCTGTCTTCAGTGGAGAAATCCCTGGCTTTGGGGTCAGCCAGACCTGGGGCAGGGCCAGTCTCTACCCAAGATTTGCTGTGTGACCCTGAGCAACTAACTTCACCTCCCTAGGCCTCCATTACCTCACCAGCAAACAGGCAGGCAGCTGTGAATCCAGAGCACTGGGTCTGGGCCATGGTGTCCCCGGTGGGCAGGGTGGGGCACTCACCAACAAAGAGCAGGGTGAAGATGAGGGTGAGCTGGTAGACGGCGTGGCCCAGGATGTTCTTCATCATGGTCCGCGAGATGAGGGGCTTGTTGCGGCCGTACGGCTTCCGCAGGAGCAGGGTCTCCGTGGGTGGCTCGGTGGCCAGCGCCAGCGAGGCGAACGTGTCCATGATGAGGTTCACCCAGAGCATCTGCACGGCCTTCAGAGGGGAGTCCTGGGGATGCGAGTGGAGGGGCTGTCACGGGGAGGCCGGCCCACCCGCTGCCCCGAAGTGCCTGGGGTGGGGCTCATTCCTGAGGTGTCAGCAGCTTCCCACCGGAGCCCTGAGGCCGGCTCGCCCCGCGGGTCTCCCTCGGCTGGCCCACCCCCGGTTCCAGGGCGGGCGCGGAGCAGGTCTGCTAGGCCTTCCCTGGAGAACGGCCCAGACCCGCCCGCTTCACACCTGTCTTCTCCCACAAGGAGAAAACTGAGCCCCAGGCCCGATGGCCACCAGTTCCACAGCCCGGCCCCCGTAAATACAGCCACATCCCCGCCACCTTCCCTCCTCCTCCTCCTCCTCTCCAGCCCCCGTTTGGACGAGCCTCTCCTCCAGGCTAAGGTCACCACCCTCCCACAACCATCTCCCGCACAGACCCCACCTCCTCTGCTTCCCGCTGCCTCTTTCCCCTCAACCATCAATGGCTTGGGCCTCTCCTATCCCACAAACAATGCCTGGGACCCTGTCCCTTTTTTACTACCACCCAATTTCTCTTTACCTCTTGTGTTTACTTTAAGCAATTACTATGTGTGTCTATGACGCCAAAAATAATGTATTTTCCTGGTAGAAAATGTGGGCAAGTAAGGAACAGAAGAAGCTAAAACTCATCAACATTCACCATTTACGGGTTCCCACCGTCCACATTCTGGTGTGGACCCCCACGCTTCTCTCTGGCTGAGACAGGGATCACATATTCATACTGTCTGTGCACAGTTGTATCATGTGGTCTACACTGCCCGAGCACCTCCTCCAGGAAGCCCGCAGATCCTATACACCCAGCAGCCTGGACTGAGCTGGCTCCTGAGGCCCCTCCGCCTACGCCTTACACACTCACTCACCTCCTAGATATTTGTCACCGCCCCTCCTCCAGGCCACCTCTCCCACCTCTGCCCCGGCTCAGTCACGCTCCCCACTCCCCTCAGCTTCCTCCTGCCCATCAGCCTCCTCTATCCACCTTGAGGTCAGGGCCCCCATCTCCCCACCAAGGCCTTCACAACCCTGCCACCAACTCAATCCAAGACCTCAGGCAAACTGACGGTCCCCCTGGCACCTCAGTTTCCTCATCTGGCACCAGCTGGTCTCCAAGAAGCCTGGTGTGAGCGGCTGTACCATGGGAGTGTCCCGCAAGCCACCACTAGAGGGAGCCTCTTGTCCACAGAGCAGGAGACAAGGCCCTTATGAGCAGAAGGGACCCCCGCCTCCACCCCGCCCTAGGCACCCCCCAGGGCTCTCACTCTCAGGGCTGGGGTGTTGGGTGCTGCCACGTGCACCCTCAAGGGCTCAGAGTACAACAGAGGGGACAGCATTCCCAGGGCCACACAGCTCTTCAGGGCAGTGCTGGCCTCTGGGCCTCTGGGTGCTTTTATGGGCAGGGGCTTGTCTGCCCACCTAGTTCTGGGAGGGGCCAGGCCTCGGAACACCTGCCCTCTCCTGGCCAGCCCCTGTTGGGGTGAGGCAGGAGGCTGCGGGAGCAATGGCAGGTGCCTGGCAGGCCCATCCTCTGAGGCTCGGTTTCTGCCTCTGTGAAATGGGGATCACCACAGTTCCCGCCTCGTGAGGTGGGTGAAGAAGCAGTGAGGCTGCAGGTGTTGGGGCCTGCCTGTCGGCTCCAGAAGGCCCAGGAACCCAGGCACAGAGGCCTTTCCCAACGCACTCCACGCCGGAGTTGAGGCTCCCAGGGCCCTGCCAGCTCTGCGACCCCAGCTGGCTGCCTGTCCTGCCCCGGCCTCTCTCTGGCCCTTTATGCGGCCAGGGGTCCTGCCTTCCCTTGAGGATCACCTCTCCTGCCTCTTGGAGCAAGGGCCAGGCCTGTGCCTGGGTCAGGCAGATGTGGAGGTGGGCCTGGCATCTCCACTTGCTGGGTGACCTTGGGCAAATCCCGCCACCTCTCTGAGCCTCATTTCCTGCACTCTGTGGGGCTGGCGCCTACGTGGGTGGGTCTGTGATGCAGTTCCTGGCCCTCAGCGTGCAGGTATGACGATCTGGGACACCTCGTGTGGGTGTCCGCCCTCCCCAGGCTTCGGCCTGCACCATCCTGCCTGCCCCTGGAGGACCCACCTGCGTGATGCAGGCGCCCGTGAAGGCCACGATAACGGCCACCACGTTGACTGTCAGCTGGAACTGCAGGAATTTGGAGATGCTGTCGTAGACATTGCGGCCCCACATCACCGCCTTGACGATGCTGCTGAAGTTGTCGTCCGTCAGGATGATGTCCGAGGCCTCCTTGGCCACATCTGTGCCTGCGATGCCCTGTGGGGATGGCGACAGGAGCCTGGGTGGGGCGACCGGAGAGGCGAGCAGCGCCAGCGGCACTGTCCTCACCCCTACACCAGCCTCCGCACACACCCACCCACCCCCGCACCGCCAGGCCACACGAGGCATGCACGTGTGTGCACACACATGCACACCACAGCCCTGCTCCTCACAGACCCAGCCCTGAGGCCAACGGTCTGCCTTCAGGAAGGGGGGCCCTCCCCTCCCTCCCCCTCCCTCCTCTCCCTCCCCCTCCCTCCCCCAGACCCATCGCTACAGGAAGCGCCCTCTACCCTTCCAGGGAGACCCGGAGGCCAGGCCGAGCCTCAAGAGTGCTGGGAGCGTCAGGTGGACGGAGGGCGGGCGGAGTGTGCACTGGGCGTGCTGCACTCCCTGCCGGAGGCTGTGTGGTCCACGCCCCCCGAACCCCCTGCCTGCGGGCTCCTGCCGGGTGCTGCCCCAGGCCCCCACGAGCTCCTACCATGGCGAAGCCCACATCGGCCTTCTTGAGCGCGGGCCCATCGTTGGTGCCGTCCCCCGTCACGGCCACCACCTGCCGCTGCTCCGTGTGTGTGCTGTCGATGATGCCTGCGGGTGGGGTGAGCATGTACTGGGGGACCTGGGACCCCCAGTGGGGCGGGGACAGCCTCCTCTCTGGCCCCTGCCCTGCCCCCCCCTCCTGTCGAGCTTCTTCCCAGCACCTGCAGGGGACGTGGGGCCCCTGAGACCGGGGCCGGCTGCGGCCCTCTGTGGTCTGGGCCTGTCGCCTCTCCGGCATCCTCTTTGCTTTCTGCAGCCCGTGGCCACAGTGGCAGCCACCCTGGCCGGACGCACCTCCCCTCTGCCCTCCTGGGGCACCAGGGTTTGGCCGGGGGGGCCTACTATCTGCTCCCCCAGCACCTTCTGCCTGGGGGTGGGGCGGGCGGTGTCAGTCACACCCGAGGAGGCCTGGGCTCTGCCATTTGCCAATGACTGCTCTCCAGACGTTCATCCTCAGTAAAATCTTCAGCACGTAACAGAGTGAACAGATGACACACGGCCCCTGTCACTGCTCTGGAGCCAGTAGAAAAGGATGCGTGAAAGAAGTCGTCACTGGGTGTGTGTGGAGTTTGCGGGGCCCCAAGCAGAGACATCCGTGGCAGGACAGAAGCGCGGGTGTCACCCTTGGTACATCCCTGTCCCATTCCACACATCAGATGCATCACTGCGTCTGCGGGTCCTACAGCCCCGAAGCCCCACTGGGATCCTTACCCTCCTCTCTGCCCACCCCACACGCAGCGCCTCCACTCCCCCCTCCCTAACACCAGGCTCCTCTCCAATCTTCACAGCAGCCCCAGGGCCTTTCTCTCTGACACCTGAGTCTGAACCCGGCCCCCAGCACCAGCTGAGAGTCATACTCTCACTGCCCTCGGCCTCAGGATGACACCGAGTTCCCGGCTCCACCCACTTGGTCCTCCGTGGTCACACCCCGCCCATTCTCTGATCTCCTCCCTCCCCCAGCCACCCACAGTCTGTGCTTCCGCCACGGGAACGGCTCTCCGTCCCATGCAGCTGGCCACCTGCCCGTCTTTGCACCGGCCGTTCCCTGGGCCAGCCGTCCCCGTCACCCAGTCACCTGGTCTCAGCCCGGATACTGCTTTCCCCGGGAAGCCTTTGTGACACCCTGAGGACCCCCACCCACCCTAATCAGGTCACTGTAGCTCCCACACGTGTGTCCTGCGATTGGCAAACCGCAGCAGCCTCTGGAAGGAGGGAATGAGTTTCCTGACCTGGGGCACTGTACCCCCAGACCCTGTCTCCCCCCAGCTCCCTGCAAGGGTCAAAGCTCCACCCTCTTCAAGGTCTGGCTGCAGGACGTGTGCACCGGAAGTCCTCCTGGCCGCTCCCCCAAGCTGTTCTGCTGCCCCGGATTATCCAATCTCTGTCCACTTGGCATTTGAGGCCTTCACCCCGCCGGTTCCCTGGGCCCGCCTGGGTGCTTCTCCGAGGCAAGGAGGGGGCCAGTTTTCCCCTGTGGCTCCCCAGGCGGGCCCAGATCTCCTACGGCTCCCGATAGAGGGGGGAGCTGCAAGAGCCCCTTCCCCCAGACCTCTTTCCTGCACCACCAGTGCTGACACGCCCCACAGCGCATGGTCCCCAGGGACCTCCCTGTGGCCGACTCCTATGGCTCCTGTCCTGTCTCTGGACCTCTCAGCAGCCATTCACACCGTGGACCACACCTTCCCCTCAGCAGGCCTCCTTCCTCGTCTTCTTGGACACCCTGCTCCTGTTTGTCCCCCGACCCCTCTGGCTGCCTCTTCTTGGTGACAGACCCGCTGACAGGTCTCAGCCTCTGCTCACCGCTCAGGTGGGAGGTTCCTGGGTTCAGCGGCTCCTCTGCTTACCCCCACTCGGCACACCCCACCTACATCTTTATCGGGGGCCAGCTCTCTCTCCTGAGCCCTGACTCCATGGACACCTCCACTTGGATGTCAGAGGGCCGCCAGCTCGGCCTCCTGAAGCAAGTGCATCAGTTTCCCCTCAAATCGGTCCCTTCTTGTGCGACTCCTGACACCTAGCTGTCCCCTTGTAAACTATGCAGCAGGCTCTCAAGCAGGTACAGACTGAGCAATCCTGCACTCCCCTCTCCCCCATCCCTCCATCCCATCTGAACAATCGCCGGGCCCAGGCCCTTCCTGCCCACAAACAGTTCTCAGACCCGTCTCCTTGCAGTGCACCTGCACTGTCACCACCACTGCCCAGGTGTCACCAGTCACAGCTGGACAGTCCTGGTGGCCCCTCTGCTTCCAGGCCACTCTCCACACAGCAGCAGGGAGGGAGCTTTCTAAAACAACATTTCCCCTTCAAGGCCCTCCCTCGGCTCCCCACCTGGGCTAACTGTGCAGGTCACCGCTTGGCGTTCAAGGCCCTACGTGATCTGATGCTGGCACCTCCTTCTCTGGCCTCCTCCTCTTGTCTTTCTCTCTCGCTTGAGGCCCCAGCCCAGCCAACTGAACTTCTTTCAAGTCCTTGAAAGTGCCTGGAAATCTCTGCCTCTGGGCTTTCATAGTGTAGTTCCCTGTCCTGCCTGAAACACAGGCCCTTCCCCCTGGCCCCCCATCCCACCTTCCACGGCCTACAATATGACACCCTCCCCAGCTCGAGTTAGAGGCCAGCAGAGGCCCCAGATCACCCTTCTCTTCCACCAGTGCAGCCTTTAGCTCTACGTAGGGAAACCACCTATTTAATGTCTGCTGGATAAAACCTGGGCCACAAATTCCAAGACGGGAGGACCACGCCGGCCAAGACCTGGGCCTGGCACATACTAGATCCTCAGTAAACATTTATCAAGAGAATGTGCGAATGAATGAGTGCATGATTGAATAAGAAATGGGGATGGGTTGGGGGTGGTCTCCTGCTTGGGTATCTGTGGTTCTGGGGCTTTGTGTTTCTGTTCCAAGGCCAGATCTGCCTTCATTAATGTCTTTGGGCAGCACCTTTAGGAGAGGAATCCAAGATGCCCTAGGGATGACCTCAGCCAGAAACCTTCCCCCTACGGCCATTTTACAGATGGAAAAATTGAGCCCTGGGGCTGGGCACTTGCCCAAGTCCACAGAGCAGGGCAGGGGCAGAGTCTGGATTTAAACCCAGGCCTATGTGACTCTGAAAGTGCCCAGCATCTGACCAGCTAGATGGGCTCAGCGAGGGGTGTGCCCTCTCCCTGGAGGGAGTCAGGGAAGAAGGACGCTGGGTTTTGGCTCATTTCTCAGATTGGTATTCCCCGGACAGCCCATTCCCGGCGTCCTAGTTACACATGTCAGATAGCATCCTTAGAGAACAGGCAGACCAAGGGTCTCAAACTCACAAGCTCTGGGGCCAGACTGAGAACATAAGTAAATGAAATGGGCGGAGTGTCAGACAACAGTGGTTAAGACGGCATCAAATGGGAGCAAGCAGGGTCTGTATAAAGTCATTCAAATCGAACATTAAAAAAGACACACCACCCAAATAAACTCATCTGTGGGCCCCATTCAGCCCTCAGGCCATGAGTTTTGGCCCCTGGATTGGCAATCCCATTGCTGCCCATGGGAGGTGGGGTCCAGGGAGCAGATTCGCCACCTCCTTATTTCACTGTGGCCCTTAGCAGGCCTCCCAGGGCGTCCCCAGGTGCGGGGAGCCCCAGGCAGGAGCCCCTTCCACCCTGGAAAGAAGCTGAAGGCGCCAGGACAGGAAGGCCCGGGGAGGCCTGGCGCCTGGGCCTCAGAGCTGCCCGTGCCCGCCCAAGTCTTACCTTTGACCAGGGTATGCTTGTCCGTGGGGGAGGAGCGAGCCAGCACCCGCAGCTTTGGCCAGATCTTGTCGATTCGCTCCTGCTCAATCTGGAGAGGGATGGGGGAGGGGCGGGTCGGTGGGGTCGGGGAGAGAAACTGAGGCCCAGAGAAGGGAGGGGACTTGCCTAGATCACTGGGCTCCGAGTGGCACACTGGCTGGCTGCTGGAGCTTCATGCATTCCCGTGCCTCCCAGCTCCCCATCCAAGCCCTGCCCTCTGAGGACCCTCTGCACTGGGCCACATACCTCCCCTTTCTCGTTGCGGATTCTCCGGTTGAACTCCTTGCCCTCAAGGCACAGGAAGTCCTCCCCAGGATGGATGATGCCACACTTGATGGCGATGGCCCGGGCTGTGTTGATATTGTCACCGGTGACCATGCGGACAGTGATGCCTGCTCGCTGGCACTTGCGGATGGCTTCCGGGACCTGGGTGGGAGGGCATGTGCCATGGAGTGGACATCGTCTCGTGCAGGCCCTCCCTGCCCTCATGGATTCCAGAGTGAGCCCTGCTCACAGGCAACGCCACTGTAAGGGGCCTAGATGACCAGGAGGTACTGATGGCACACAGACCATCTCCTCCTTTCCTGTGCCCATGTTAGGCATTGTTAATCGATCACAGCACCCTCTGATGAAACCCTGACGTGGTCTCACAATTCTTTTCTGCAGTGTCCCAGACAGCCACCACCTATCACCCATGATACTGCATCCTAAGATGAAACCATTGGCTATCCTGACCTGGACAAGGGCTTTGAGAAAGACCACAATAAACATCCTCTTGGATATGGTCCCAGGCAAGAGTACAGAACACTCCACTGCTGCACAGGATCTTGTCCCTGCTTCATCTACATGCACATTTCCTGCAAACTCAATGATAAATATGTTTGTGTGTTTTCAGTTTTTTGCCAGGGGGGCAGGCAGGAGAAGGACATTGCATTTTGGGATAATTTATTTAAATAATGTGACATTGGCTTAGAATAAATGCGAACGATTAGGCTTTGTGTAAAACATGACATCTCCCTGTGAGAGTAAGGGCTGCCTACTGCCTTCTTTGTAATAATAGACTGACATCTGGGCCATTTAGGCCAGAGCAGACCCAGCCAATCAGAAGCTGTACCCCCCCCCACCACCTTTGCAGGGAGCTGGATCTGCCCAGCAATTAGGATGCAAAAACCAGCCTGGAATCTAAAAAAAAAAAAGGTTCTGAAGAACCTAGGGGCAGGACAGGAATAAAGACACAGATGTAGAGAATGGACTTGAGGACATGGGGAGGGGGAAGGGTAAGCTGGGACAAAGTGAGAGAGTAGCACTGACATATATACACTACCAAATGTAAAATAGCTAGCTAGTGGGAAACAGCCGCATAGCACAGGGAGATCAGCTCGGTGCTTTGTGACCACCTAGAGGGGTGGGATAGGGAGGGTGGGAGGGAGACGCAAGAGGGAGGGAATATGGGGATATATGTATATGTATAGCTGATTCACTTTGTTATACAGCAGAAACTAACACACCATTGTAAAGCAATTATACTCCAATAAAGATGTTAAAACAAAACAAAACAAAACAAAAAACCAGCCTGGAGCTGCCATGGCCCTTCACACACAGCACAGATCAACTGAACAAGTGATTCTGACCCAGTGACAAATGTGACAAAATAATAAGGCAATATTTGCTGTAAAACATCCTTCAGTGGGAGAGGACAGGTCAAGGGCAGAAAATCCAGTTGTACTAAAAGTACTTTAGAATCTCAGACCTGGTGGGAAGGGGGGCCTGAATCCAACTCTCCTCTTCCACATCCTGGTGTCTGAGAACTCACTTCCACCCCGACCCTGACAAGTCACTGCTGAGAGAGTTTAAAGAAGTCATGGGCTGAATTGTGTCGTTTCCCCGCCCCCTCCCCTCCCCCACCCCAGAAAGCTCTCCACACCCAGTACCTCAGAATGTGACCTTCCTTGGAGACAGGCTCTTTATAGAGGTAATCAAGTTAAGATGAGGCCATTAGGGTGGGCCTGCATCCCATGTGACTGGTGTCCTCATAAAGAGGGGAAATCTGGACAGAAACACACACACAGGGAAGACATCATCATGGGAAGAGGAAGGCAGAGATCTGGGCGATGCGGCTACACGCTAGGAGTGCTGAAGACTGCCAGCACGTCACCGGAAGCTAGGGGAGAGGCCTGCGGCCGAGCCTCCCTCAAAGCCCTCAGAAGGAACCAACCCTGCCGACACCTTGATCTCAGACTTCCAGCCTCCAGAACCAGGAGACAATGCAATTCTGCTGTTTGTGGTACTCTGTAATGGCAGCCCTGGCAAAGAGTACATAGAGTTAGAACGCTGGTCCAAAACCTGACTGCGGACAACTTACGCCCACCGGTCCCTTTCTGCGCTCAGGAATTTTAAGAACAAGAACTGACATTGAAAGTATCTTGCCTCCATCCACATCCCGTCCACACCACCATCTCAAGCAGAGGTCACTGCCCAGCCCCTTCCCAGTCTCCCTGCCTCTGGCCTCGCCTCTTCCATCTTGCCCCTACCCTGACCACCAGCTATCTGCCCCAAGTTTAGCCTGTGTGCCGTTCCCTTTCTGGGCCTCCACCCCGCCGCTGGTAGAGAAAATCCCGGCTCCTGAGGACAGCCATCCTGTGGTGGAGTGAGAAACAAATGCCGGGGACAGGCAGGGCCTAGGTCAAGGTTGGGGGAGGCCCCTCCAGCTCCCCGAGTTCTCTAACAGACCGGCTCTGTGGTGGCAGATAGTGATCTCCCTGTTGTTGAAGGGCTGCAGCGGGGCGAGCTGATCATGGGTCTCCTCTCAGTGTATTTCCAGAGTCTGGGGAGGAGCCTTCTGGTGCCCACTCAGGGCTTGGGGCCACGTGAGCAAGGCTTCCGCCTCGTGCCATGGCAGCTGCTCACATAACCAAACGTGACCTCTTTTTATAGAGCCGGAGGGAGTGGGGATGTGGAAGGTCCAAGATCCCGTTTACATAATTTATCGATGTCCTCACAACGGCTGGAACCTGGCTGCAGCCCCCTGCTGTCTCCTGCCCCAGGGGACAGGAAAGAGCCGTTGTTCTTTTGGGAGCACACACCTCATCTGGCTCCTGCCCTGAAAGGAATAATTTAGGTTATGCTTGTTTAAAAGATGCTCGGAGTTGGAAGGGACTCTGGGTCGTGACTCTGACCCTCTGCTCATCGCCTAGATCTCCTTCCAGGCATCCCTCATGGATGGTCAGAGAGCCTCTACTTACTTGCCTCTGTTGACAAGGTGCTCATCCCCTCTAAGGTTGACTGATCTAAGGCAGAACAAGTCTATTGTATCTTTTCACATAATCTTTCTGTTTTTAAAAAATTTATTTTTGGCTGCGTTGGGCCTTCATTGCTGCGTGCAGGCTTTCTCTAGTTGTGGCGAGCGGTGGCTACTCTTCGTTGCAGTGCATGGGCTTCTCATTGTGGTGGCTTCTCTTGTTGCAGAGCACAGGCTCTAGGTGCGTGGGCTTCAGTAGTTGTGGCATGCAGGCTCAGGAGTTGTGGCATGCGGGCTCTAGAGCGCAGGCTCAGTAGTTGTGGCTCACGGGCTTAGTTGCTCCGCTGCATTGGGATCTTCCCGGACCAGGGCTCAAACCCATGTCCCCTGCATTGGCAGGTGGATTCTTAACCACTGCACCACCAGGGAAGTCCCCCTTTCACATAATCGTTCTTTTTTCAGATAAGAGAGCAGTTACTCTGGGTCAGACCCATTCTCTTGTACAGAGACAGGGTCTTTGGTAAAGATGTGTACAAAGAGTTCTGGGAGCACAGCAGAGCGCACTCTTACTTTAGAAGGAAGTGTATGGGGAGGAGAAATCTGTGGGAGCTTCCTGGAGGAGGGGATACTTGATCTGCTTCTTTTCAGCCAACACTAACTGAGGCTCTGATGCCTGGCACTGTGCCCATGCTGGGGCTGCAGAGATGACCACTTCATTGTGGTCCTGGCTGCAGACAACTGTCCCATGAGGTACACAGAGAAGGGGAGGGCACTGCAGACAGTGTTGCGGGTGACCTGGGTGGCTGAGGCCAAGGGAAGATGTGGGGTAGGAGCCGGTGGCCATGGAGCTGGAGAGGGGCTTCAGGTCCAAAGATGTGGGAGTAAGGGCCTTGTTCCTTCAGGCCTGGGAGGCATGGCAAGTTCTGAACTGGGAATGAGGTGATGGGTGCCATGTTTTAGGAAGACTTCTGTTTTCAAGACTGTCTCAAGAAGCTGAAATCTGCCTGCTTGGAATCCCCACCCTCTGGGCTTCCCCTGAACAAGCCAGACTGGGAAGAAAGGAGGAGGCTAATTTTTATGGTCCCCACACTTTACTCTGTGCAGTGGAAGTGTCTCTGCCCTGTGGAGAGAGGGCTCAGGGGCCAAAAGGCTGGGCTGGGCTTTGCCCCGGGCTCCCACCTAAGCCTTGGTTTCCTCATCTGTAAAATGGAGTGATAGCCTCCGCCCTTCACTGAGGCTGGAGAATTCTGTGACAGCAGCAAAGGTCACCAAGCTCAGGGCCAGCACATGTTGGTGATGTGTGGGTGGAGGAGGCTGGCAAGACGCTTGACCCCGGGCTCCCTTGTTTGCTCTTTCCGCTTCAGGGTGGGTACAGGGACACAGAGGAAGGATACAGATGCAGATGCGTGGGATGGGGGTGCAGCGGGCATCTAGAGCACTTGGAGGCGCAGGTGTCTGGGGCGGTGGGATGGGGTGGGCTTCCCACCACAACCCTTGGATCAGGTATATTAGGGGCCTGTGACCTGCCTTGAAGGTGGGGGGGGGGGATTCAGGACAGATCTGGAAACACCGGAGGAGCCTCCCCTGGCCACCACGAGTTACTCCACTTCCTTTATAGGCAATGGGCCCCTCACTGGACGTCCTTGTCGTGCTTCAGTCCTGTCCGGTTTTACACTCTCGCGTGCCATGAATCTATACTTCCCCTCACCCTTCATTTCACTAGGCTGTGGGTCTGGAGGGCAGGGGCTGCCAGCCGCTCAGAACCCTCTCAGGGGTCTCGTGCAGGGTAGGTGCTTGGTCAATGTGGGTCACTGTGAAACACCTTTGTGCTTAAGTCCCTCGAAGCCTGACCCGGGTGAATGGATTTGGACGGGCACATGCAAACCCTCTACAGTTTAGCTCCAAGCTCCCTTCCCAGCCTTTTCTCTCATAAACCCAGCTAGGGTTTTCACTAGTCCCCAAACACGTGGCACCCCTTCCCACCTCTGCGCTTTTGCCTGCGCTGTTCTCTCTGCCTGGGACGCCCTCTCTCCCTGAATCTCTGTGTGTCACAAATCTTTCCCATCTTGCACATGAGACGCTCTCTGTTCAGGAAGCTATCCTTGGTCCCTCCAACCCAATGGGACACCTCCTGCAGCTGCTGAGCCCTTCCTTTTATCGCTTCACTCACTCATTTATGCAACAAACAGCTATGGAACATCTAATTGTTCCGGGCAGGGAGGATACAGATAGGATGAAGACCCAAGCCCCAGAGGCATTGATCTGGTTGAAATGTGCTTTCCCCATAGATAAAATAGCTGTGAAAAAAGATTCCTTCTTTTGCTAAAATTATCCTAGATATTTCTCACTGAGGAAAACCAGCCAGGAAATGGGTGCTTCCTGTTTTCATTAAATAAAGGCTTCTAAACATCTGTTGTTTGTGGTGACAGCAGTTGTCTGTGACTCTGAGGGTTCCAAACACCCCCGGATAACCCGGCAAATCCCAGGCCGCTGCTCTCCTGATGGCTTCATCCTCACTGGCTTCCATCAGGCTTGGAAAATGCATCACTGTAGCATCTTGGGGGAGGGGGGATTTGCAACCCTGTTTTTATCTGTTCTGTCCTTTGTCTTCTCAAGGGAGGAAGGCAATATGAGCTTCTCCCCCTTGACAGACGGGGAAACCGAGGGAGGGAGGCCGAGTTTCTTTTCCTGCAGCAAATGAATCTGACCAGGCTTGTGGGACCCTAGAGGCGGTCTGGGTGGGGATTTTTTCTCTGGCCGGCCTCACGGTTGTCCTGGCAACATACACAAACATGCTCACCAGAGGCAGGGACCCTCTCCAAAGGTCTCCCAAGAAACTGGTGACTGTGGCTGCCTCAGAGGTGGGCACTGGGGTCTGGGGGTGGCATGAGGGGCTGCTTCACCCTGTTTGTGCTGTCGAACCTTTTGAATTTGGCTCCATACATCACCTAGCCTAAAAAAAACAAACAAATCAAAAACCACACCTGCCTGTCTCCTCAGGCCCTGCGTCCACCCCCGCCCCACGGGAGATGCTGAGTCAACAGGTCAGAGCTTCAATACTTTCATTTTTTTTTTTTTCCCTGTGCCACGCAGCATGCGGGGATCTTAGCTCCCTGACCAGGGATAGAACCCACGCCCCGTGCAGTGGAAGCCCAGAGTCCCAGCCACTGGACTGCCAGGGAAGTCCCTGAGCTTTCATACTTTCAGGTAGCATCACCAGTAACTCCACGGTGCCCCTCACTTGTTGACGTCCAACTTTCCTATTGTTCAGATGGAAAAACTGAGGCCCGGGGCAGCGATACACCGGAGGTCTTCTGTGAAGGAGCGGCAGGGGCGGGATGAGAACCCATGTCCCTAGACTGCTGTGTCCCTCCAGTACGTCCCTGCCCTCCAACACAGTTACAGCTTCCAAACCCACATCCCGGGGTGAGCCCAGGGGAGAGAGAAGGTCACCCACAGGGATGTGTTGACGGAGGGAAGCAAAGAAAGGCATGAGAGTAAGCCTCCCAGGCAGCTGGCTCAGAACCTTAGAGCTGGATGGGACCTGAGGGGCCCCCCGGCCGACCACCCATTTTACAGATGAGGGGACTGAGGCACAGAGAGGAGAAGTGGCTTGTTAGTGGCAGAGTTGGGGTTGGATCCAGGCCCCCTTTCTCCGACATAGGCTGAACGTGTTCCCAGCCCTGCTGGGTGGACAGCACCCCCTCCCAGAGTCTGTGCCTGAAGCCAGCTTCTCTGGATGATCTTGGTGTCAACAGAAAATGCCAGGGAACCAGCTCAGCCCTCTCAGGCCCTCTCTCTCCTCTCCTCACCCTCCTGACTCACAGCCACTTGCCCTCTCGTTTTTGTGGCCCCGAGGAGAAGGCCCCAGGCAGGAAGGTAGAAAACCTGTTCTAACCTGGATTTGGTGAGCCACTTACAGCGAGACTGTGGGCACCTCACTGTCCCTGTTTGGGCCTCTGTGTTTTCTTCTGCAAATTGGGAGTGTGGGAAGGAGTTTGGAATAGATCAGCAGTTCACACCTGGAGTCAGGCCCCTCTGGTGGATTTTGAAATCAGTTTCGTGGGTGGTGACCAGAGTTTAAAAAATGAAAAGAAGAAATAGAACAGAATAGAAAATACTTCTGTGCATCACTTTACTTTGTGAGAGTCGTATTTTGGTTAAGTGTGTGTGTTTGCTGAGTCCTGACATAAAATACATTTCTTATCATTGGGGTCACGGCCAAAAAAGTGTGTGTCTGATGCCACTTTCCATACGTCCCTCGCCCCAGGTGATGAGGCAGGGGCTTGGGCGTGGAACTGGAGGGGGGTCTGGGGGCAGGAAGGATGGGGGAGCCACAGGCCGGCCTTGTACACTGCGCATCTCGGTCGCCTGTAAGGAGATAACACATCACAGCAAAGCCCGAGCCCATTAGCAGCTGGTAATGAGCGGGCGTCCCACAGGGAGACTGGTAAGCGGCTGTGTGTCCAGGGAGAGGTGCAGGCTGCAGGCAAACGCATATGGGCTCCGGTGCCAAGCACCGGGGGCATTAATTGCCTTTGCTGTTTTAGGCTCGGGGTGGGAGTGAGGAGGCGTGTGTGTGTGTGTGTGTGTGTGTGTGTGTGTGTGCGCATGTGTGTAGAATACTATTATTGTCCCTAGTCTTCAGATGAGGAAATGGAGGCTCAGAGAGGTTATGTAACTGGCCCAAGGTCACGCAGCTCGTAATGCCAAGGGACTCAAAATCCCAGGTCTATCTGATGCCCGAACTCACACTTTTGACCCTTCTCCCTGCTGCCTAAATGTGAAAGTCCACGTCTGTGACCTTCAAGTTTCACTCAGTCTTTGGAATGCAGAGTCTTACAACAGCGGGGCCAGGAGCTTGGAGGGCATCTTGCCTGCTCCCTTTCACTTGAAAGAAGGGGACATGGAAGCTCCAGGAGGAGCAGGAAACAGCCAGAGGCCCCAGAGGATGGTGTCAGGGTAAGCGGGGGACACTGAAGTTGCCCCTGGTGGAGGAAGGCGGCCCTGAGACAGGCTGGGACCTGGGACCGTTCGCTGCAGTGCTTGCACCTGGACAGACGTCTCCTCGAGCAACGACATACAAAGAAACTATAAGCGACCAAAAATAACCGCGTGCATGCCCAGCTGGGGCAAATTATAGACAATAAGATACAAAAAAGACCAAAAGAACCCAACTGCCACTTCCGAAGAGTAGGGAGCAAAAGCAGGGTACTGCACCTGCCCCCTGCACACAACACCACCAAAGGGGTGGGCAGACGACCTCAGCCACCCCTTCGGCCCGACCCCTGGACACACCCCTACCGTCACCCCACAGAAGGAACCAAGAGCAAAGGAACCTGTTACTTGTTCTCGCTCCCCCCCTGCTGCAGCAGGAGCCCCAATAAAGCCTTGCCTGAACTTCTTGTATGGCCGCCTATCAATGTCCATTGATTAAGGGGGCCAAGAATCCTGGTCAGAAACAGTCCCAAGGGGCAGCATCACCAAATCCCACTGCCAAGGCCAATCTGGGCCCAGCAGCATTAGTCCTGGAGGAAGAGGAGGCCAGCCCCTCCCGTGCCGTGCCTCTCGGGCTCCCAGGGTGAGCGAGCTCGCTCTGACTGCCCACAGCAGCGTTTCGGAGATTCGAGGCAGCTCTCTCCTCTTCCCACACCCTCTTCCCAGCCTGGGCAGCTCGACCGACCACGCATGTCCCATCCTTCCCCAACCCTGCAAATTCCCGGCACTGAATTCTTGGCCTTCCCCCCAGATGCAGATTCAGCTAAAGGAGACTGAAGACCCACTGTCATCTGAGCACCCCAGTAGGTGCACATATTACATCACTTTTCTCGATCTCTACGGGGAGGGGGTGCTGTCAGCCCCCCTTTCCCTTCTGCTTGAGAATTTGAGCTTTGGTTAACTTTCCAGCTCTGTTCCCCTGGAAACCTGATAGAGGCGGACTGCCCGCTGCGTCACTAGGGAAAACTAGCTGGTAAACTTGGTCTGGATGGGGAGAACTCTAAATGCTGATGGGGAAGCCCACATTCGGGGTCTTCGAGTGTGGTAACCTTTGTTATTGGGCGTCTCCTTTGCAGGGACCCTGGAATCTGGGCCTATGGATTTGTGACAGGAGATCCTGGCTCCTCTGAGGCTTCTGGGGCAGGGCAGCCTTCACGGTAGAGCAACGCCGGCTGGCAGGCTGTGGGTTGCACCCCACGTCCCAAGCAGATAAGTGTGGCTACGCTGGCCTTAAGAGTCTGAATGTTTAGGAGTAGGTACAGAGAAGACCCCGTGGGCCTTGCAGGGAAACCGAGGCTTAGAGGGGTGAGGCGACGTACGCCAGGTCCCCCAGCAGGCTGGACGCCCAGCTTCACCCCCTTCCCCGAGCTCCACGGCGGGGCACCTGCCTCGGGCCGCACGGGGTCCTCGATGCCCACCACGCAGATGCAGGTGAGCTCGTTGAGGATGTCATTCTCGTTGTCCCAGTCGGGCTCGGGGCTGCTGGGTAAGTCGCGGTAAGCCACGCAGATGGTGCGGAGCCCGTCGCAGGCCATGGGCTCAATCACCTTCTTCACCATCTCGTCCCGGTCGCGGGGCCGGAAGACCCGGGGCTCACCCGCCCCGTTGAGGATTTTGCAGCACCTGGGGGAGGTGGGAGGGGTCGGGTAAGGTCCAGCCAAGGGCCCAAAGACCCTCCCTCCGACGGGCTCGGAGCTCGCCCCCACCTCCCCAGTGACGTCCCACTGGCCGTGGTTGGTCATCCCGGGCTCGTCCAGACCATCTCCCATAATGCTTCAGGGGTGGTCCTGGCCCCTGGGCCCCAGGCAGGGATGAAATCAGGACCAGCCAAAAAGAAACCAGGCGGCCTTGTTGTAATATCTGCCCCAGGCCATTTCAGCAAGAGCAGATCTACTTTGCTCTGTTTCATCTTCACAAGATTTCATCTGAAAAAAATAGTTCCACAGCGAAAATGGTTTTCAGAGGGCATGAAACCTCCGCTAGTGGTTCCTGACCCTGCCTGCGCATCAGGATGGCTTGGGAAAGCACTGAATAACCCCCGCCCTGCGGGCCCCACGCCAGAGGTTACAATTCAGTTTCTTGGGGGCGAGTCCAGGAATCAGTGTTTTTTTTTTAAAAGCTCCCTGGGGCGATTCTAATGTGTGACCAGGGTTGAGTCCCCCTCAAGGTACAAATGGGTAAACTGGAGCCTAGAGAGAGGGGCTGACTTGCTTAGTTCTCCAGGCTTACTTCTGGCACCTCAGTCAGAGGAGACCGGCTCACAGTGAAAAATCATGCCGTCTACCAACTCCACGCTCAGGGAAGTGACATGAGGGGGCTCTGACAGTGATAATGGGAAGAACTTCCTGATGAGCCAGTGACTTAGGGAGGAGAAGAGGGAGGACTCCCTGCAGAAACGTTTAAGAGGAAACAGTAGCAAAAGCCCTGGGGGAGGGCACGTGCAGGTGGTCTTGCTGCGGGACGTTGGGCACGGCCCTTCCTGTGACCCTGGGTGCCCCCGGCCCCTCCCCGCGGCCTGTGCCTGCGCCCTGCCCCCCGCCCCCGCTCCCGCACCGCTTACTTCTTGAGCACGATCTCCGAAGCGCCCTTGCTGTACATGCGGAAGCTCTCGTCGGGCAGCTTGATTACGGTGCTCATGGACTTGCGCACGGAGTTGAAGGTGTAGACCTTGTACAGCTTCTCCTCCGGCATCTGGCTGCGCACAGGCTCGTAGTCCTGCTTCAGGTCCAGCACGAAGCCCAGCAGGCCGCACTCTGTTTTGTTGCCCACCTGCCGGGGCAGGGCGCCCTCCTTCTCCGGGGGCTGTGGGGAGAGGCGGGGTGCTCACCGGGCTGCCGCTTGCCTGTGGGTGGGGCCACCCCTCCCCCGCACCTCAAGCTTCCGCGTCCCAGACCCAATCCGGGCTCTGTTTGAAGGGAATTAAGCAAGATCAGCTGTTTAAAAATTATGAACTATGTCAAACATAAACCTGTGACCGAATAATAAAAAAAATTTGTGCACAGACCCTCCAGTTCTGGAGAACCTTAGTTCTAGGCCATGTTTGCTTCAGATTTTTCTTTTTTACGAAGTAAAGCCTAACAGATAAAGTTGAATCCCCCTATGTACCCCTCCACATCTGCATAACGCACCCCTTGTCCCAGAAAGAAACTCTAACTTAAATGTGGCATTAATCCTTGCCCTGTGTGTTTTAACTTTTTATTTTGAGATAGCGCTAGTTTCACAGGCAATAAGAAATAACACAGAGAGATGTCATATATCCTTCATCCCGTTTCCCCCAGTGCTCACTTCCTGTATGACTGTAGCACAATGTCACAACCAAGATGTTGACACTGATACAATCTAACCCGCTGGATTCAGATTTCACCAGTTTTAGTGTACTCCTGTGTGTGTGTGTGTGTGTGTTTAGTTCTGAGCAATGGCATCACATGTAGATTCCTGTGACAACCATCATCAAGACACACAACAGTTTATCACAGCACTCCCCGTGCCACCCTTATATGACTGCAGTCACCTCCCTCCCTTCCCCGTCCCTGCCCCTGACAACCACTAAGCTGTTCTCCAGCCCCATCATTCTGTCATTTTGAGCATGTTATATAAATGGGATCATACAGTATGTAACCTTCGGAGACTGGCTTCTTTTCACTCAGCACAATCCCCTGGCAATGCGGACAAGTTGGTGCATGTGTCAGGAGTGTGTTCCTTTTCATGACTGGGTAGTATTCTGTGCTCGGGATGCAATGTCCCTGGTGACTTCAGTTGAAGTTGAACCAAATGCAACTGCTATTTTTGTATGTCACAATGGCCAACCATTGGCAATTTCATGTAGTTTAACCTAACGTACATATGTGCAGCACTGTTTTGCATGTTGAAAATGTCATGTAAGGAGGCTGTACATATTCTTCCGTAACTTGCTTCACTCATGTAACATTCAGTTTTTGAGAGTCATCCCCATTCACAGCGTTAGTTCGTTTCTTTTTAACTGGACACCACAGCCCCTGCCCTGAGCCTCAGTCAAACCACCGACCACATCTCCCCAGCGCCTCTCACTTCTTGGTGTGGCTGACCGAACACGAGCTGTTTCATGCCTCTGTGCCTTCACCCCTGCTTCTTCCTTCCCTGCCAGGCAAACTCCTCCTTGCCCTTTAAGGACCAGCACAGATATTTCCTTGTCTTTGAAAATTGCTTTGTGGGTTTGTCACCCCGAGTAGGAGTTGTTGTATTCTTTCCCCCCTGGGTTCTCAGGGCCAGCACAGAGCCCGGCACACAGTAGGCATTTACTCATTGTTTGCTGGATGGCTCAACGCAGACCAGTCTGGGGTGGGGGGAGGCACAGGCGAATAGGTAAGAACGAGACGCCTCCGTGTGGGCGCTGATGGTGGGATTGGCAGGCAGCTGTGGGAAGTTCATAAGGCAGGTAAACTCACCTCCCATGGGCAGCTGCCACACGTGCATGTACACGCTCAGACCACTGGTATAAAATTAATGTGCAGCAACTCAGGTGGAGCTGGCTTTGGGAGTGGTAAAAGCTACCATGGACAAACCCAAACCCCAGAGAGATACTGAAGAGGAATAATACCTATGAGCATTCTGTGTCCCCCGACCCCGCCATGAGTGGCTCTCTGTGGGTCTCAGACCAGCCTTGCACAGGAACCCTCTGGATCCTCACCCTCAGCTTCCTTCATGCTGTTCCAAAGAGCGGCAGGCAAGAAGAAGACGGAGTCTAGAAGATGTTGCACGGACTGGCTGTGCGGGGGGCAGGACGGCAATAGGACATGTCCCTGGCCAACTGCCCCACCCACAGTTAGGACTCGGGCCCCGGGAGCAGACCCGAGCCCTGTCGGGTCATGGGCATTGACCTAGGCGTACATACCCTTAGACCGTAAGCTCTTGTCCTCAGTTTCCCCATCTGTAAAATGGAGTGGCTCTAGCAGATGATTTCTAGCTGAGAGAAAAATCAACCCACTCCTTCAAGTGGACGGTGGATGGTGGTGAAGGATGGTAGAACAAGGCAGAGCTGCAGGTCCCTCAGAGGGGGTCTGGGGGCCGCGGGTCAAACCTTAGAACACCCTCCCTGCTCCATGCCACGTTCAACTATGTCCAGGCATCATGGGCCTTGGAAGGCTCCCCACACCCAAGCTCTTCGGTGGGATTTGATCTGGAAGCAGAGGAAATATGACAGTTTCCCCTTTCTGATGTTTGGGAAAAGAAATTCTAAGCACTCCCCTTAGTCTCTGCAGTATGCAGTTATGTTGTGCTTTTAAAATTTATATATTTATTTACCTATCATTTTTTTTTTTTTTACAATTTTATAATTAACCTTCTGGTGATTTCCAGGGTTTTATGTATCTTCCACAACAGTTTTTTCCCCCCTCCACTAATGAAAGAAGATGACGACACGGAGGACTGAAATAAAAATGCCTAATTACTTATTTGCCCAAGAGAGCTAAGCAGTTATGCCTGTGAAACAGGCAGCATTTTATTACCCTCTGTGAGATATTTTAATTTTCCCCTAAAAGGATTTCAAACAATCTATGGTTGCAAATGGCAGAGCTGCCTCCTCCGTAATTCAATTTGTTACCATGAACTTGGGCTCTAAAATCGCCTACATGCATTATTAAGAAGTAGGGACTCGCCCCTTTTTTCTTTTGGCTTTTTTTATCTTGACAGACCCAGAGGTTTTACTATTGCTGTAGACTTTCCATGAGGCTTGCTCTCCAGGGCTCTAATTCTGTAAGGGAGTTAAGGCGTTGGTTTTGAGGGGCAGGAAGCAGGCCCGGGGGGAAGTGATTTGCTCCTCATCACAGACCTGCAGGGGGGCAGGCCTGGGGCTACCCCCAATTCCCCTGATTCCTAGTGCCACACTGTATCCAGCACATTTCCCTGTATGGGCACTAAGCCCTTTGGGAGTGCTGGGTGCAGCTATGGGTGTAACTTTGAGAGGACAATTCATGCTCTTGTTTTGGGATGCTTGGGGGTCACTAGAGCTAAGACCAAGGAATGATGACTTGAAGAGTGGCAAGTTATAAATAACATCTGCAAAAATGAGATGAAAAAAAACATAGCCAGCAGGTACTGCCTCACACTCATGAGGATGACCATTATCCAAAACAAAACAGAAAACAAGTGCTGGCGAGGATGTGGAGAAATTGGAACCCTTGTGCACTGTTGGTGGGAATGTAAAATGGTGCAGCTACTGTGGAAACCAGTGTGGAGGTTCCTCAAAAAACTGCACATAGAATTATCATATGATCCAGCAATTTTACTTCTGGGTATATACCCAAAAGAATTGAAAGCAAGAGACTTGAGAAGATATTTGTACACCCGTGTTCCCAGCAGGATTATTCACGGTAGCAAAAAGGCGGAAGCAACCCAAGTGTCCATTGACAGATGAATAGATAAGCAAAATGTGATCTACACATACAGTGGAATATTATTCAGCCTTAAAAAGGAAGGAAATTCTGACACATGTTACACCATGGATGAACCTTGAGGACATTATACTAAGTGAAATAAGCCAGACAAAAAAGGACAGATACTGTGTGATTCCACTTACACGAGGTCCCTAGAGTAGTCAAATTTATAGACACAGAAAGGAGAAGGGTGGGCGCCAGGGGCCGGGGGAGGGGGAGGGGGAGTTAGTGTCTAATGGGAACAGAGTTGCAGTTGGGGAAGATGAAAAGTTCTGGAGATGGGTGGTAGGGATGGTTGTACTATGTGAATGTACTTAATGACACTGAAGTGTACACTAAAATGGCTAAGCTGATAAATTTTAAGTTATGTGTATTTTACTACAATGTTAAAAAATCCTCAACACCCCCTCCTCCCTGTCCCCCCAAACCCAGCAACCACAGCACCGTAAATCGCAGCAACTGCCGTAGGATGACATTTGTGAGAGCGCGTTAGAAAATGACTTTTGGCTTGCTGGCTGTCTGCGGCGGCCTAGCCCACTGCCCCTCACCCCTCGAGAACAGGCACTGGCAGAGGAGCCTCCCCGACGCCCAGATGGACCGTCAGGCGGCCCCGGCAGCTGCAGCAGTGACTCTGCTAGCTCTTTGCTAAGCTCTTCACGCGCAGCCTCGGTTGTATCCTCACGGCTCCCTAGCGGGCAGGCTGTTATTATTCCCATGTGCCCAGGGAGGCCCGGAGAGACCGGGTCACACAGCTAGTAAGTGGCCGAGCTAGGATTTGACCCCAGCTGTTCTCGGCTCTGAGCCCACACAGCACATGCTCTCCCAGAAGCTCTGCCTCTCTTCACTAGCATTTGAGATGGTTGGTTAACTAGGTAACTGGTGGGTGACTGGTTTAGAGCCCATGGTCGGGGGGCGGCGGGGGGGAGGCCTGTCTTGCTTAGCTTTGCTTCCCACTTGGGGTAATCAATGAATATGTGTTGAATGAATAAATGAATAATTTGGTGTCTGTGGGTGTGGAGAGCTGCCAATGGGAGGCCAAGTGGGATGGGATTTTGTCAGAATTTTGGCCTCCAGAATTGTCATCTGAGGGTCTGCCTCCCCAGGAGCCTCTCAGGTTGCTGGGCCTCGAGGAGCAGCAGGGGGCAGAATCACGGACTTTCCCCAGAGACTGCAAAGGCATAGGGCAGGGTGTGTGTCCTGAACAGCTGGGACAGGCTGAAACGCCCTGGGGAGACACACTCTGGAAAGCAGGTTTCCTGGGGACCTTCCCGAGCTTGCCAATGCACTGTGCATATGTGTGCATGTGGTGTGTGTGTGCTGTGTGTAGTGCAGTGTGTGGTATGTGCATGTGGCGTGTGTGTGTATATGTGTGCATGTACCTGTGTGATTTGTGTGTGGGGGGTATGTGTGTGGTGAGGGTATGTGCTGTATGTTTGTGGGGTGTGTGTGTGTTTGGTATAGTGTGTGTGTGGTATGCGCATGTGGTGTGTGTGTGTATATGTGTGCATGTACCTGTGTGATTTGTGTGTGTAGAGTATGTGTGTGGTGAGGGTATGTGCTGTGTGTTTGTGGGGTGTGTGTGTGTGTGTGTGTGTGGTATAGTGTGTGTGTGGTATAGTGTGTGTGTGGTATGCGCATGTGGTGTGTGTTTTGTGTCACGTGCACAGGGTGAGAAGGTGGGATACAGGGATTAACAGTGCTGTTAAAAATCAGAATTCCCCATTCAGGGTTATGTGCTTTAAACTGTTCTCCTAGGGATGGTGTTTGCAAAAACAAACAAACAAAACCAAACAGAACCAAAACGGCTGCTGAATCCAACACAAAGGCCCCTGTCACTTCACAGACCAGAACGAAGGGCCGCCCCATCTCTCCATCTTAATGCCCTGCTAAGCCACTTCCAGGGGCTTCTGCGCCTTCTGGAACCCCTGTCTTGGTCAGAGCCCCTCGCAGAGCTGGCTTGACTCGGGGGTTTGAGGTTCATTGGAATATTTCGTTGCACCCTGGGTTTGGAGCCAGATCTGAGTTCAAGGGCCGACTGCTTCCTAGAGTCACCTCCCCACTCTCCCCTCCTCTCAGGAGCTCTAGGTCTAAGATTTGTGAGAAACACAATCAAGCAGATCCTTCCTGCCTTTGGGGGTCATGGGGGCTCTCTGTGGATGAAGGCACCTCAGTTTGGGAATGGGGTAGACTGAAGACCTGGAGTTTCTAACTAGGTGAAGTTTGGCTTATTTATTCAGGAAAACCATCCTTCCAGGCAGATCCTCCCTGCTCCTTCTTCCAGAACCACTTCAGGGACTCCAAGGAGATTTGTTTTTCTTTCAGTAGTTGATGTTTCCAGAACATACGCCATAAACTTCCAACAATTCGGCTCCACAAGTGCCCATCTTCATTTTAATAATTCAAATGTTAACTGTAGTGTCAACCTACGTTAAAAGAGGTCTCATAAAATATAAACTTAAAGTCCGCTTGGGTGGTTTCAGCACACAGAATAAACGTGGGTGGAAAAGGAGAATGCTTTCCCAAGAAAGCGCAGTGCCTCTAAAGTCTGAGGAAGGAGCTATTTCCGTTTGAAAGCTCAGCTGCAGCTCAAGAAGCAGCAGGGCTACAAGAAGAAGCTAGCAGAAGTCTTGACGTTCAAAGAGTCGGAAGCGACAAAGCAAATCTGAGGGTGTGCCAGGATTTCTGAGGTGGGGAAGCAATTTCTGACTAAAAGATGATTCATGTAGCTTCCCTCAGAGGGCAAGTTTAGTTCCTAATGGTTAGAAATAGGAGTGGAAAGAAGAAAGTTCTGCCATCCGCAGAAGGGATGGGGCATGGGGTTGAGGCTGGCCCTCTGAGAGGGGCCTCCTGGGTCACTTTTTCTGGCCTTCCCGCTGGCAGCCTTGGCTGTCACACCACCCTCCACCCGTGCCTGGGTGGTTCTCAGCATTGTGATGAGAAAGCCTACTAAGGGCTTATCTGCTGCCACCCAGCTCCCCCTCCGCCTTCCCAGCCTCGCCTCTCATCATTGTGGCCCTGGGAAACGTCCAGGCCACAGACTGCCACATCTCCTGAGAGGTCTCTGGGCTTTGGCAGGCTGTGGCCCTGCCTGGAATGACCTTGCTCCCTCACCCGCTTGGTAAACTCCTCCAGAATTCTCTGGGCTCAACTCTGTCACTTGGTGTCAGGAGCAGCCCTGGGCAGGTTACTCGATATTTATGCAGCTCTGTTTTCTTGGCTGCAAGACGGGAATTGTCATATTTGCCTTGATTACCTGGAAGGGATGTGGAGGGTCAAGCTAGACAGTGGCTGGCAAAGCAAACTACAGAGGGTAAGGCTCAGAAATAATAATAGAAGTAATAAGGGTAACAACTGGAGCGGACTGAGCGTTTGCTACATGTCAAGCACTGTGCTGACAGCCACATATACATCTTCTCATCTGATCTTACAGCAGCCCTGGAACTGCCTCAAGGCAAAGGTGCAGCCAGAGGACTTGCAGAAGGAGTGGCGGTGAGCTGTGCAGGCTCTGGACCGGACAGACCTGGATGTGAACCCTGGCTCAGCCTCTCCTCTGCTCTGGGGCTCTGGGCATGTTCTTTAACTCCTCCCAGCATCAGTGTCCTTATCTATGAATTGGAGATGCGATGTCACCTACTTCATGGGGTCCTCATACAAGGCAACATGGGTTAAGCACTCAGCAATGAGTCTGGCTAAGTGAATATTAGTGATTATGATTAATTGTATACTCATTTTACAGATTGGAAAACAGAGGCTTGAAGAGGTTAGTTAACTTGCTCAGGGTCACACGGGTGGTAAGTGCTGCAGCTGAAGTTTGAATCTTGGTCTGTCGGACTTCAGAGCCAAAGCTCCTAACCTCTGCTTACTGGATTGGGTGTCAGGACATCTGGATTCTAACTCCACTAACCCACAGGGTGACTTGGCCCAAGTCGTCTCCCATTTCTGGGCCTCAGAGTAAAGTGAGGGGGCTGGACCAGGGGGTCCTTAAGGCCGGCGAATCCATGTAGGTTACACCTACACAACCTACCCCTGCAAATACTCAGCTAGTTTTAAAAAAAATCTTTTAGAATAACAGGCACTAGCTAATTTGGAAGTCTCTGGATCAACGCAGACTAGAGAGTTGAGGGCAGTTTCAGAAGAGATTCGCTCGGCATGCTGGAGGTACCAAGAGAGCACTGGTATTAGCCGTGGGACTGGGACCAAGGCCAACTCCTACTTCTTCTGCCACAAGAAAAGGAAAGCAGAACATAGAGGTAGCCCTGTCCTGAGCCTCTTATCAATTCATATTCACCCATCCACCACCCACATAGTCATCCGTCTGTCTACTCTTCCATTTACTCATCCATCCATCCATCCACCCACCCACCCATCTCTCCATCCATCTATCTATCCATCCATCCCTCTCCCTACCTAGTCCTCATCTCACTGATACCTATCTATAAATTTATTCACCAGTCAATTCACTGACCTCACCCGCCCAACCAGTACTTCCCAAGAGCCTATGCTGGGGGGAGTAGAGATAACTCAGCTGTGTCTCTCCCTCTCAAAGAGCACACAGCCTGCATCAGACTGCAAGAAGACACAGAAGAATCGGCACCTTCTTACAGGGGGAAATACAGCCTTGCCCATGGTCTGTTTCCCAGGCCAAGCTCATTTCCCAACCAAAGCTTATGGGTAGTGTGGGGACATTGAGTGCCTTTCCTGCCCGTCTCCTCCTGCATGGTAAGGATGTTTTGCAGTCTAGATTTCCCAGACTGGTCTGGAGGGTGGCTGGACTTCCACCCTCGACTGAGCAGCCTGTGACTCTTCTCAAAATTCCTCTAGGCCTAGAAGGGCAGTCCCTGGGAGCCCCTTCTCCCAATATGGCTGACAGCCCTGGCTGTGAATCTGACCCTCTGGACTCCAGGCCTTCCTTCCTGAGACCAACCAATACTAAAGATGCTGCAGGATTGGTTTCAAGGACCAAGAACCTAATCTGGACACCCTACTCAATAGCTGGCTTTAGGGTATCTATAAGTTGGCTTTGTCACTAATTGGTTGTGTAACTTTGGGCAAGACCCTTTCCCTCTGTAGCCCTGATGCCTCTGCTGTCTATTCGTTTATTGATTAGCCTCTGCCTGGCAAAGGGATGATTTTACTGCTGACGAACCACAACGCTAGTCACCCTGAGTGCTGAATATGTGCCAGGCCTTGTGCTAAGCACTTTCCACTTGCTAACTCATTTCATCCTCACAGTAATCCTATCATCTCCCCCAGGAAACTGGGGCACAGAGAAGTTAAGTAACTTGTTTACAGTCACACAGCTAGTGAGGGATTTGAACCCAGGCCGTCTGGCTCCAGAGTGTGAGCTTTAACCACCACCCAGACATACCAGGGGCCTCTGCTGTCCCTTCCACACTGACGGCCATCAGCCCCCAGCGAAGAGAACCGTGCGGCCAGGGTTCTTTCAGGGAAGCCCCAGAAAGAGAGGCACAAGGGTTCTAGGATGCCAGGGTTCAAGGCACAGAAGGGGACACTGGTGCCCGAGAGGTAAGTGACTTGGCCGGTTTACAAACCAAGGATCCCGGTTCCCAGGTCCTTGAGCTCTTTCCAGTCTTGGCAGATACACTTTTTCCCCAGGCGGACTGATGGACCCCTGTCCTTTAAGCCACCTGGATACAGCCTCATTCAACCACATCTGGAAATGAATTTTAGCTTTGCCACCGGTGCTGTGAAGCACTGCCTAATTGAGCCTTATCGCTGCAAAGATGTTTCGCAGCCCTCCTGGCAGATCCAAGAACTCCTTTTTACTCTAATTGCATAATATACATCTCAATTCAAGCCCATCTTGCAGGGCTCTGCCCACACGGCCACCCCCATCACCAGAAGCCTGTTCTGGGAATTGCCCCACTCCCCTCTCTGCGGGACGAGATCATTAACAGCATCTCAGTTATTTTAGGAAGGCCTGGGGAACAGAATAAAGCATCGTCAATCTCCCTTGATTCCCAAATCGGGGCTGGGAGGCAGGGGATGGGGTGGGGTGGGGAGAAGACAAAAACGCCATCTTTTCTGGCATTCCCCCGCCCCCCGCTCCTGCCGCCCCCAGCATCCTCTATCATCCATCTGCACGCTTTCTCCTGACCTACTTTCTCCTTCTGTCGGTGCTGCCTCCCCAGCCTGCAGCTCTGGGCTGATGGCAGGAGTACCTGCTCAACTGCAGGGGAGGGTGCAGTCCTTGCAGCCCCAGTGTCTAGAGGCGGGAGTCACCTCCTCCCGTACCCCCCACCAACCTTTGGCCCTTTGCCGCTGACTCATGCTCTTTTCCCAGATTCGATAAAGCTTCTGGCACTCCCGCCACCCAGCCTGATCCTGAAGGTTCAGGCTGGCTCAGGAGCCGAAGGGAGAGGTCAGGGCTAGGACACGTTGGCAGGGAAAGCAGAAAAGCTCGGCTGCTCACCCAGATGCTCACACTGTAGAAATGTCCTACATCTGGGAGCCGACTGAGCTCTGGATGGACAAGTTTGTATTTCTCTTCATTCAAATACTGGTTAATTACAAAAAGGCAACCTGTGCTTTTAAACCAATCAGGGGTTCTAGCATGATGCGTCTAGGCAGCTGAGCTGAGACAGGAATATGAGAGTTTTTCTCAACAAAGCTAGTACTACCACTACTATTACTAACAACAATGTCGTCACCAGTGGTAGATGGTGTAAATGGCCACAATTAGTACCCTCTCTGAATCCACGCCCTTTACAATGTGACTCTGAAGTTCCTCCCATTAGAGATGGAGTCTATTTCCCTGCTGCTTGAATCTGGACAGGCCTCTCGACTCGTGTTGGCCAATAGGATGTGGCAAAATGACAACATGAAGAGCCCAGATTAGCCTGCTGGAGGAGGTGGACCACGCAGAGATGAACCATCCCAGCCGAGGTCATCCCAGGTCAGCCTAGAGTCCTGCCAAGGTCAGCAGAGTCGTGCATGTGACCCACCGCAGATACACGAGGACATGGTCCCCCTGTTGAGCCCAGCCTGAACTCCTGACTCACAGACATGTGAGCTAAATACACAGTCTGGTTTTCAGCCACTACATTTTGGAGTAGTTATACAGTAAAAGCTAACGAATAAAAAGATTTTTTTTTTTTTTTGGTAGGGAGGGCAATGACAGGGTCTAAAAAACACAATTAACAGCAATCTTTTTTTTTTTGTCATGCACACAGCATAGCTAAGTCAAAGAGAAACAAGCTGCTTACTATCTGACCACCCAAAATACATCAGTAGGATTTAAAATTATGCATCACATTGCTTAGCCTGCCCAGTACTTCTGTATCGCCCCCTGGACGCTCCTCCCTCTGGTGGAGGCTGCACCACTTACCAGAATCTTGGTGGTGTAGGCGCTGTTGATGGCAATGGCGCTGACCAGCAGCTCCATGGTTTTGGCGTTGATGGAGCTGGGGTCGGGGATCTCCTTGTAATGGACGTCGCCCACGTAGGCCTGCACCACCGTCATGCGATTGGTGGTGAGTGTGCCAGTCTTGTCCGAGCAGATGGCCGTGGCATTGCCCATGGTCTCACAGGCGTCCAGGTGGCGGACCAGGTTGTTGTCCTTCATCATTTTCTGGGGGAAGGGGCAGGTGAGATGGCAACAGTGAGGAGAGGGAGCTGGGAGGCAGGGTCACGGTGTAAACACGCAGGAAATGAGGCAGAGCTGCCCCTTTGCTTCACACATGCGCGAAGGTTCTTGGTTGCTACAGCCCCTGTCATCTGGACTCCTTTTCTGTGTGCAGCCCTTTCTCTCTCTCTCTCTCTCTCTTTTTCTCTTCTTTTTAATTATACAAGGCATTTAAAAGAGTTGATTAGTTGACTTTATTAATTTGGATTACAGAAGTAATCTGTATTCTTTATGGAAAAAATAGGGAAAAGGATGATAAATGAAGATTGGGTCCTTTCTGATTACTTCAAATAGTTTCCTCTTACACCCTAACAGAAATAAATTCCTTATCTGGTTATGGGTTTTTTCAAAGGTACCATCTTTCACTGGTGCTTGGTTTTCACTGTCACTTTGGTTTCACCAAAAGTGAATAAATTTAAGTTATACATATGTTAATAGACATAGGACACTACCTGGAAATAAACAAAATATTAGTGTCATTATTTCTGGGTGGTAGATTTATAGAAGATTGTTATTGCCTTCTTTTAAAAATCTATAGCTTCTATTTTTCTACAATGAATACATACTATAACTTGTGTAATAAAAATCACAAATTTCTTTTAAATATAGATACACAAAAAAAGAAAACAAATCAACCATAATTCTACCACCTAGCACTGATACATCTTACATATCAATATCCTTTCTTTTTAAATTTATGACAAAAATGAAATCCTACTCTACATATGATTAATTTTCTTATATTCACTGTCCTTTCTCTTTCCCAGCATCACACTCCTAGCTTCTTCCAGGTTCTCAAGCAAATAATGCACATAAAGTGATTCTCAAGGAACCACCACTCTTACTGCAGGCCCTTACAACATAGTGACCCTCTCTGGCAAGGACGGATGTGAAAAGGTGCATTTAGCTAAAGGCTGAGTCAGATGTTGTTCTAGTCTGTGCCTAGGAATCTGATTTCCTTTATTCTTGCTCCTCATTATAACTCTTTATACCAAGGGTAAAAAAGGAGTGCAATTAGAATAATTTTATAGTAGGTCATGTTACTAAAAAATGAGCATTGGTAGAATTATGTGCTCTTGCAGTTTCTCTTATCATAACCTGTGATAATAGTAACAATAGATGTATGTTGAATGGATGCATTCAGCAGCAATTTGAGTTTGCAACATACTTCACAGTTTGTAAAGTTCTTCCGCACTTATTTTCTCGTCTGATGTTACGAGGATCCTATGAAACCTTCAAGGACTCTTGTACTCCATTCTGGCAACCAAAGAAGCCAAGGCAAAGCAGCTTGACCAGGATGACACACCTAGTGAGGGTTAAAGCTGGCATTTGAACCCAGCTCTGTTTAACCTCACAGCCTGGATGATTCCATCAGGACTCTGCCCATCTGTCCTCTGTGAAGAGGGTTCGTCTCTGGGGCTTAAGAATGTATAGGCCTGAGCCTCCCAATATGGTTGCTACGTGAGGCTCTTGAAGTACTGGAAACAGGGCTGGTCTGATGTGAAATGTGCTGTAAGTGTAAATTACACATCCAGTTTTGAAGACTTATTATGAAAAGAGAAATGTGAAATACCTCATTAATAACTTGTATATTATCAAATATTACATGTTGGCTTGATAATAACTTGGACATATTAGATTAAGTACATTATTAAAATTAATTTCACCTGTTTCTTTCTGATTTTTCTTTTTAACGTGGCTACCAGGAGATTTAAAATCACACATGCAGCTGACATTATGTCTCTATTGGACAGCGCAGATCTAAATGGTCACCGCTATTCTTTTGATGACGGCTCCCAGGGGCTAGGTCCAGGCTCAGAAAGGGGAGAGTTTGCCCCTCTTGGGTTGGGGGAGCTGTACTAAGTACTAAGTTTATCACGTGACTGTACAAGTAACACTACCTAAGGCAGCTGAAGGCACAGGTGCCAGAGATACAAACTACAGGTGTAGAGGCCTAACAGTGTCTGCATGGGAAGCCCCGACATCGAAGCTGTGAGACTTTTAAGGAGACCTCGAGCTCAACTGGGTGGCTTGTGGGGTCCTGGCTCACGGCAGCGTGAGGTCTCCATCTCTGGGCCCCAGGGCCCCGATCAGCATTAGTGCTGTGACCTGTTTGGGCTTTGGTTTGTGGGATGGAGTTTCTTCGAGAACCCCAAAACAAGGAGATGATAAGGGCGGTATCCTTTACACATAGCTGCCACTTTCTGGCACCTGCCCTGAGATCTCTTTTCTGTTTGAAATTACATCGGTGAGCCCAGCCCACATTCCAGCTTGGAAACTGACGCTCATCGTGCCCTCTGGCGGCTCTGCATTCTTTGAGCGAATGCCTTGTTTTTAAACATGGCCTGGCCTCTGCCGTGGCAGGGACATCCTGGACTCAGGGCCCTGGGAAACAGGAGCGCAGGGCCTTGCTCTCCTAGGTGGGGGAAACCACGGGACCAAGGGAAAATGATGAGCCCAGGGTGTGAGGACCTGGGGGTGAGCCAGGCTTGAAGTGTCCCCAGGAGGGTCAGGCGCCCAGCGCTTATGAGATGCCAGCCCCTTACCCCAGCGTTTGGGCTCCACCGACGGCCATGGGCCTGGGAGCAGAAGGAGGTGGGGCTCTGCCATCAGGGTGGCGTTTAGGAGCACCCCCCCAGACCCAAGGCATTCATGGGCCTACTTGCCCTTTATTGACCTGCTTTTAAAACTTCATATTTTTAGCCCATCTCCTGAGAGGAGGGGGATTTTTTTTTTTAAATAATAGAAGCTATTGTTTTTATTTACTTTTTTAATTAAAAATATTTTTTTTCTTTTTTAAAAATAGTTATTTATTTATTTATGGCTGCGTTGGGTCTTCGTTGCTGCGTGCGGGCTTTCTCTAGTTGTGCTGAGCAGGGGCTACTCTTCGTTGCAGTGCACGGGCTCTAGGTGCGTGGGCTTCAGTACTCGTGGCGTGTGGGCTCAGTAGTTGTGGCTCACAGGCTCTAGAGCGCAGACTCAGTAGTTGTGGTGCACAGGCTTAGTTGCTCCGCAGCATGTGGGATCTTCCCAGACCAGGACTCGAACCCGTGTCCCCTGCATTGGCAGGCGGATTCTCAACTACTGCGCCACCAGAGAAGTCCGAGGAGGGGCTTTCATAAAACCAGACATCCTTTTTATTTTAGGCTTATCCCTTTCAAACTTCAGGGAGCAAACTCCGAGATTAGTCATACAAGTACTATGGCTACAGCGGGGCCTAAGGCTGCAATGGCCAGGCTTCTGCCTACGTTTGGTGGGACGGGGTGGGCGTGGGCCTGTAGGGTGATACCTGCATCTAATTTATTTTTTTAAAGTTGAGTTGATTGTCAATGTTTAAAAATCAGGAGAGTTTATGTTAAGTCCAGATTTCTGGCTTCTCTTTGAAAAAATGTGAATAGCTGGCAACACTGGACCCCATCCCTACAAGGCGACACTTGGCTGTGCTGAATAACAGCTGTCCCCTTAGCCAGGGTGTGGCTCTCCTGGAGGCATGTGAGTTTCAGCCTCCTGCATGCATTCTCTCTCCGAGCTTCCACCGTCCCCACTCCCTCTACTTGGCTCTTCTCTCAGCCCCGGCACTGGCTCCGCCGGCCACCCCACGGACCCCCAGCTGGGGGCAGCCGATCTCAGTGGCATCAGCTGGCCCGTCCTGCTCTCCCCTCCTCACCTTCACCGAGTAGGCCAGTGAGATGGTGACAGCCAGAGGGAGCCCCTCGGGCACAGCGACCACCAGCACCGTCACACCAATGATGAAGAACTTGACGAAGTACTGCACGTAGACGGGCGTGCACTCGGGCAGCCATGGCTTCTTGTTGACCACGAAGGTGTCCACGGTGAAGTAGAGCACCAGGATGATCACCGTGATGGCTGACATCACCAGGCCTGTGACACGGGTGGGAGGAGACCTGTCAGGGGATTTGCTGGGGGTGCGGGGCCCCGGGAAGGGAGATGTGGACCAAAGCCTTGGCTCAAAGGGCTCTGGGGTCAGGCAGGCCCTAGCTCACACCCCAGCTCAGCTTGTTGGCCTGGGGCAAGTCCTTAATCCTTAAAGAGCCTCAGTTTCTTCCTCTGTACAATGGGGATGCATATTTATTTCACATGGTTTTGTAAGGATCAAATGCGATGAATGCATGTAAATTGCCTAGTACAGTGCCCGACGCATAGTAGGTGCTGAGTGAGCATGTGAATAAGTAACTACTTGCACGGTGCCCTCACACATAGGATGTGCAGAGGGTACCACTTATTTCCTCCTGCCTTCAGGTACATACTATTTCCTATTCCAGGAACTAGGGACACAGCAGTAAAGAGGACAGAGTCCCTTTCAGCCCTTGGGAAGCTGAGATTCTAGAGGGGGAGGCAGACAAGAAACAAACACACGAACAAGATAATTCAGATACAGATAACGCTGTCAAGAAAAACTCCAGGATGACGTGGTAGGAAGTGACATGGGCCGAAGATACGAAAACAACCCAAATGTCCATTGACAGATGAATGGATAAAGAAAATGTGGGCTATACGTACAATGGAATATTATTCAGCTTTAAAAAGAAGGAAATCCTGCCATTTGCAACAACATGGCTGGACCTGAAGGGCTTTATGCTCAGTAAAATAGGCCAGACACAGAAGGACTTATCTGCACAATCTAAAATAGTCAAACCCATAGAAGCAGAGAATAGAAGGGAGGTTGCCAGGGGCTGCAGGGAGGGGAAAAGGAGAGTTGTTTTTAGTGGGGAAAAAGTTTCAGTTATGCAAGATGAGAAAGTTCTAGAGCTCTGCCGTATAGCATAGCGCCGATAGTTTAACAATGCAGTATTGTGCACTTCATAATTGCTTAAGAGGATCTTAAGCGTTCTTACCCAAAAAACAAAAACCGAAAAAACCCATGAAAGAACAGAAGGGAATTTTTGGAGGTGGTGGATAAGTTTAGTACCTTGGTTGTGGTGACTGGTATCATGGGCATATGCATATGTGGAAACTCATCACGCATTAAACGTGTGCAATTTTTTAATATATAAATTATATCTTAATAAAACTAAAAAGAAAAAGAAAAAAAATGCGACATGGGCTGGTAGATCCAGTGGCTACTTTAGCTAGGGTGGCCAGGGAAGACTTCCTGGAGGAGGTGATATTTGAGCAGACAGAGGAATGATGAGCAGCCAGCCAGGTAGTGACCTGGGGGAATAGTGTTCCAGGCTGAGGAAACAGCAGGGGCTCGGGGAGGGGAAGAGACTTGCCCGAGGCCACAGGCCAGGGAGGCACTGTAGAATTAGCACCTGCAGGTGGCTACTGGCTGCTGGCAGGATCTCTTTTGCCAGCCCCGTGCGCCCAACTACCCCCGTCTGCTGCATGTGCTGTACAGCTGCCGCTGAGGCTGCCCACACCTGAAGCCTCTGCCAGAGGAGGATGATTGCTTGGGCAACTGGCGTCTCCTTGTCACAAAGTGCCTGGGAGTGCACCCAACCCAATTCGGTGGCCAATATCCAATGGCTGAGGTGGAGGTCCAGAAGCCCAGACACCTTGCTGCAGGGCAGGTCAGACCCTGCAGAGGTACCATGCTCCAGAGCTCCCCGTAAGATCAGGCGGAGACTGGGATTTCTCCAGAAACCCCGGCTGCCTCTGCTTCTTCCTGGGCTCTGTTGCATCCCTGACCCTTCACGGGTCTCACCTGAGAGCACCCCGCCAGATCCTGTGCCCACCCACGTCAGGTTCTGCTTTCAGGGACTTCAGCCCAGGAGAGAAGCAGAGGTGGGACTTGAACCAGAAGTGCTCGACTCTGAACTCCATGCCTGGCAGAGCTGAGTAGGGGAGGGAGATGAGTGAGGACTGTGAAGGCCACGGGGTGGCTCTCGTCGCTTCGTTCCCTGCCCTCCAGAGCCACGTTTCCGTGGAGTTTTCTCCGTGGCGGGGATGGAGGAAATCCCTGGACCCATCACTGCCCCGCCCGCACCGCCAGCTGCGGAGACACAGAGCCGGCTCGATCCCTGTCTGACAGTTGCAGAGGCGGGAAGCCAAGCTCCCAGCAGCCGGGAGCTGTCATCAGGCCCCCAAGTTTAAATATAGACAGTCAAGCCTGTAATTTGCCTCTTTTCTCCACGCTGTGGTGCCTATAATTAGAGCCGGGAGACAGCCATGGAGGAGCAGGCAGCCAGGTGGGGAGGTCTTGGCGTCTGCCACATCCTTACCCGGGAGGGGAGGCCAAGGCCGTGTCAGGCCAGCAGGGCTCACCTTGTTTCCAGGCTCGGCTTCCGGGGCAAGAGGGGCCGTCATCAGCCATCACCTGCAGCTACTAACTCGGGAAACCCGGCTTGTGCTGGGGCTCAAACAAGGGGCTTCTCACCGGGCTCCTGGCACTGCCCTCCACTTCTTCAATCTTTCCTCTGCACGGCAGCTGGGCGGTCATCATACAGCTCAACTCCGTCCCTGCCCTCCCCTGCTCACACCTCTTCCAGGGCTCCCATTGTCCTCAGGATAAAGCCTGCATTGCAAACTCCAGGCCCTACAGGGTCTGCCCCCTGTCCAGCCACCACACCTGCCAAGTGCTGAGCGCCTGTACGGGTAAATAATCTCCTTTACTCCTCATAGCAACCTGTGAAGTAGGGACTACAGGACCCCAAGTCCACAGACCCGAGGCGGAGGCTCAGAGCTCGGTGAAGGTACCTGCCCAAGTTCTCAGAGCTGTAGCTGGACAAGAACACAGGCAGGCTGCCCCCAGAGCCCATGCTTTTACCTTCACTCTTCTGCCTAAGTGCGAATTGAGTGCCTACTGTATAAGGACTCAGACTGGTTCTGTGGCAGAGAAGGGTGGGTCTCGCGCAAGCCCTCACTTTGCAGAGGAGGTAACTGCGGCCCAGGTCGGGGCAGGGCCCTGCCTGGGGTCCCCCTGCACGCCCCGTGTCCCCCCTGTGCCATCTACCGGGGCCGCGTGCTCACCCGCCTTGCCGATCTGCACAGCCAGCTTGGTGAGCTTGCCCTGCAGCACCGACTTCTCCTTCTTGTGCATGTTGGCCTTCTTCTTGTCGTCAGTGTCGCCGCCCTCGGCACTCTTGAGGGGCTGCATCTCCATGGCGGCTGCCCCGTCCTGCTGTTTGGCTGCGGGGGACAGAGCACACGTGCACACACACAGACACAGACACAGACACACACACACACACACACCCAGGTTAGCCTGCAGGGTGGGGATGTTGGCACCCACCCAACTGCCCAGCGGAGCACGGTGAGGCCCTCACTCCCCAGCCTGGGTCCCCGCATGGCCGGCACACAATCCCCGTGATGGGGGGTTGGTCTCTTCCTGCTGGAGACCCTGGTCCCAGGGCCACTGGCTGCCTTGGACCTGGAATTCAGGACACAGCAGGGAGTGACAGGGCTCCACCCTGGATTTCCAGCAGGAGTGGGCTAGGGTCCCCCCTGGGCCTGAACAAGCCCACAGACCCTTCCCCCAGTGGCTCCTCAATTTCTCCACATTCAGACAAGACTCAGGCTTGGGCTTTGCCCAGTTGGTCCCTGGGCCATGTTGCTGGATATTAAGTAGTCACTAGACAGAAGGGACACAAAGGGGGCTTAAAAAGTAGAAGAGAGTGTCCTCATCCACAGGTGTCAAGCTCCTCCTCCTTCAGCACAGGCCTGACTGGTGGGCCTGGGGCCTGGACCTTTAGCCCCTAAAGATCTCAAAGACCCAGCTTCAAGTCTTCAGCTGAACGGGCAGCATAGTTCAAAGGCTGGGGAGAAGCTGGCTTGTGGTGGCCTGTCCTCAACAGGTACTGCCTCCATTTGACCTGGCACCATGTGATCACAGCTACCCACCCCCCCAAAGGTGTCAGGCGCCCATAGGCATGGACGTCTGCCTCTGTTGTGGCCCTCAGAACCGGCGGGGAGGGGCCGCAGGGACCACAGGTTAATACAAAAGGGTTACCTTTGCTCTGGCTGGCGTCCACATTGCCATCCTGCATTTTACCTACACGACAAAGAATTTTAACAGACAACAGAGAATCAGACAACACACGTTGGTCACCATGAAGACGCAACAGGGCCACAGACATTCATGTCAGATGGAGGGAGGGCCAAGCCGGCTCTGCCCTTCTGTGCAGGGACGCCGGGGAGGCCCCTGAGACAAGAGCAAACCCGTGGTGGCTGCAGGCTCTCTCTTGATTCTCTGGGGGCACAGAGAGAGCGCTTCTGGGATTATTTTGGCCTTGAGCATTTTACAGATTAACCGGCAGCCTTTGAGGGTAAAGGAACCATAGCTGGCTGGCAGGAAGCAGAAGGAGTGGGAGATTTAAGGTCCCCAGTGATTAATTTGGAATTTGGTTGGTGCCTTTTGTGGGCTGAGAGGAGGCAAAGGGAAATATGTGAGAGAGAGAGAGAGAGAGAGAGAGAGAGAGAGAGAGAGAGAGAGGGAGAGAGAGGGAGAGAGAGAGAGAGAGAGAGAGCGGTTGATTCTAGAATGGGGAGGAGTTCGGTCAACGTGTTCCTTAGTTTCTGGCTCCAGGAGGGATGATTCCACTTTCTCCTCCTCCTGGTGAAGGGGTGTGAAGCCACAACATGGAGAACCCCCCCGCCCAGCCTCACTGAGAGTGACTCAGGCAAAGGGTGGGCAGGGGCTCCCCAGCGGTGGGCTCTGAGGTGCCCACAAGTGTCCGGGGGCCTGGTGGCAGTGCCCTGGCTCCCAAGGGGAAGCTGCCGACCCCTCCCCTCCACCGAGCTGTGTGCTCTTTAGTCTGGGTTGACCAGCTCAGGCCACAGCAGACAGGTGAAGTCTGGCTGGTGGGATCCCCTGGGTGCCCCCAGCCCCCCACCCCAGCCCTGCCTATCAGGGCCAGATGCTGCCTAGTGCTGGGCCCGGGGCTCCCCAGCCCCTGACCAGGGCCGCCGGGGAGGCCGCCTGCCCAGCCTCAGCCCACGGCGTGCGGCCCGCGCTCACAGGGTGGGAGGCACTGGTGACGGCCGCCTGGCAGCCAGACACCGGCCTTCACTTGCTGGCACTGCAGGGGTCGGGGGGCACCCTTCCTGTCCCATGGGCTCACCTCGAGCTTTGCCCAATGGCTCGCCACCTCAGAAGGACTCTGAGAAGGTTGCCCCCCCGCCCCAGCCATTTGCTGAGAAGGAGATGTTCACAGCTCAGGTGCCAGGCACATACATGACCACCACAGTTTCATCTGGGCCTCACCACATCCCTACCGGGACGCTCCACATCACACCCACTGACAGATGAAAAACTGTGGCTCAGGGAGGGACACTCAGCAGGGTCTCTGCCAGGTCTCAGCTGGTAAATGGAGAGCTGGCCCCAAAGTACATGCACATTTCTGCCCCCATCGGTGAGAATGCAGCCAACCCTAGTCCCCTGAGCCCAGGGGAAGGGCAGGCGTCGAGGCGGCACTGGTGGGACCGGGCTCCTGAAGCTGATGTTTCGAAACCAACTAGCCGTGTGGCTTCACCTCTCCCAGCCTCGCTTCCATCTCTGTAACCAGGGGTGGCCACGTCGCCTCCCCGGAGCTCCTAAAAGTTGCCGTAGTGATAACCACTCGCCCAGCAGCCTTTGGCAGTTTGCAAGTGTCTCCGATCTTGGCAGTTTTCCTGATACCCTGCAAGGTGGGGCGGGAGGGGTTTTCATCACTCTTATTTTACAGATGAGGAAACTGGGGCCGAGGGAGGTTCAGAGGCAGCTGTCATTTATAGAGCATCCTGACGACCATCCTGAGGCTGCGTGAGAAGTTCCGTAAACACTGTCATCCCCACCACCATATCTGTTACAGGTGACTCAGAGGGGAGAAGTGGCTTCCTGGATGCCAGCCCCGCACCATCACTCCAAGGTCAGTGCAGGGCTCTTCCCACTGCCTCTCCCAGCGAAGGGTCAGTGACCCGCCTGGGGTTTAAAGAGAAAGGTCCCCGTTGCTCTATTGTAAAATTCTTTCTACTGGATTAGAAACAAAACAGAAAAAGGCTTTTTGGAACCAATAGGAATTAAGTACAATAATTATTTTTATTTTTAAAAATAATTTTACTAACTGGGCTAAAGGGCACCAGAGGACTCCTCTTCAATAGTTTGGTGTTAGATGGCACAAAGGGGCCTTTATTGGCATTGCATATTATCAGATGCAATAGCCCGCATGTGCCCATCAACCAAGCTAGCAATTTCCTCTTTTATTTCCATAGTGACCACATGGCCAGAAAAATAATCAACAATGCATATGTTTGAGGGAGGGAGCCATATCCTGGGGGTGCTTTGGTGCAGATGGCCTGGTTTCTCAGAAGCAAGGGACTCATCTGGGGTTCTCCTTAGCCAAATGGGTACTCGCCTGGCCCTGGAACTGTGGTGGGACGTTGCTCTGGTCCCCCATGGGACGTGGAAGATGGGCTGTGATTCAGGGGAGCTGAGATGGAGGACAGGACCCAAGATGGGGAACCGGGGTGGAGACCTGGAGGCCCCTCTGCATCAGATGCTAGATGCAGCTTTGCCAAATGGGTCTGTCCTCTCCATGCACTGTGAGGGCCATGGGTGCAGAAAGCTTCGATGTGGAAGGTCCATGGTGAGAAGACCCGATAAACAAGCTTAGGGGAGACACGTCCTAAATAGGAGACCTGGGAGGTGTCACTTCCCTTCCCTGTGCCTCCATTTCTCTCTCTGTGAAAAACAACAATTTCAACCAAGGTGATGCTTATGAAAAGCACTGCAAAGTACCTTGTTAATGTCCAGAGTTAAGAGTGATGTATAATTAATCAGGTTGTATTCTACAGTGATATATCAATAAATGTAAAAGAAATAATAAAATAAAAATGGCAATTATAATGCCTCCAAAATGAATGGAACACCCCTACCTTTCAGTTGGGAGGGGCTTGGTGGAGTGGAGTGAGGGGGACATCCTGCCACCTGAGTGTGTTTTCCACGTCCAGGTCATCCTGATTTGGCTCAGACGAAGGACGGGAAAGGAACAGTTAATTCTCTCACTCACCAAGGCTCAGCTTAGCACCCCTCAGCCTTTAGTGCACTCTGCCTGGAGCCTGGAAAGCACGTTAGAACGCAGGTTCTCATTCAGTAGGTCTGGGTGGGGCCTGAGATTCTGCATTTCTAACAAACTCCTGGGAGATGCCCAGGCTTCTGGTCCTCCGACCACAATTCGAGTAGCAACAGCTTAGAGTACTGGTTCCAAAGTATAGTTTGGGGGCCTACCAATCCCACGACATTAAGCCAGGAAAGGTCCCGCAGCCAAATCAGCCTGGGAAACCCTGCGTGGCTCTGTAACTCTCTCCACCACACACAGCACAATCAAGGCTGTCCCTCTGCAACAAGGAAGAAACCAATTTTACCCAGTGGGTTCTTAAACACCTTTGACCACAGGATCCTTTCCTTGGGCAGGGGTGTTGGTGGTGGGGAAGACTTCTTAACATCCTTGTGAAGTTTACAAGACATCCGCAAGAGTGGCACACACTTGACAGCCAGGTAGGCCTGGGTTTACATCCCAGCTTTGCTACTTTCTAGCTCTGTGACGCTGGACTAGTGTCTTGACCTCCCTGAGGCTCAGTTTCCTCATCTTTAAAGTGGGGACAAAAAACTCTGAATCACAGGGTTATTGTGAGGATTCAATGAGATGCTTGCAAAGTGCCTGGTGCACAGGAGGTGGTTAAGGAATGACAGTTCCCCATCTTTTCCTGCAGTTTTTCTTGGGACACTTGGAGTTTTCTGCTACAGTGGCAAGTGAGGCTGCCCCTTTTTTGGGACCCACCAGTCTGGATGTGGTCTATATGTTCCCCGAGCCCAGCAGGCTTGTCATCCTGGGGGAAGCAGGATGCCACTTCCTGTTTCCTCCCTGCCACCCCTCAGCCCCCCACGTGGGTTTGCCTACATTGGTTCTTCCTGTTATCTCTCGCCACCCGTCCCTCACACATGACACCTCCCACACCCCAGGCTGTCCTCCTTTCTCCTCCTGTGCCTGAAATAGACCCATACCCGAATTAGCCCTTCTTGGCGAGGCCCTGCTCACAGAGGAGTCTTGCCCAGCCCCTGACATCTGCGGGGGGGTGCTTCCATCTTTGGTCACTTTGAATCGGGTGGTTCACCCAGAGGTCTAGGGCAGGGGATGGGAGGATGAGGCCGGACCAGAACTCCATGTTTTCCAGGAATGGTGAAGAGTAAATGATATAATGGATGAGAAACCCGCAGCCAGATGCCTGGGATGCGTGACGCTGGAAAAAAGAAAACTTTCCCTCCCCTTCAGTTCTCCGGGGCAATGGTTTCACGACCAAGCCCTAACAGCTCCCAGGAGCAGTCTGGGTGACTTTATGTCAACTAATTTGGGTATGGGGATGTATCTGAGAAGATGGGAGGGTATAGAGATAAGAAATCTTGGAGGCAAATGAATGGAATTCCTTCCTGCCTGTGTGTCAGGAGGTTAAGATGCAGCTCCCAGGTACAGTGGCAGCCCTCTGCCCCCACCACTCATCCCCGAGGAGGCCAGTGAGAATGCAGAGACTCAGGACAAACGCTCCAGCACAGGCAACAGCAAGAAACACCAGTCCACATCCCAGGGACAGAACTAGGCCCGAGCCCAAGCGAACCCCCGGCCCGTTCGCTCCGTGAGAGAGAAGAGAAAGAATGTCTACCAGTGGCTCAGCCATGCTACGGGGCGGGGCCCAGGAGCTGAGCTCTGGCCTGGGTCCCCCTGCCTCGAGGGAACTGTCGAGTCGAGGACCGGAGCCTTCAGTGGGGACCCAGACGCCAGCTTCAGCCTAGGTCCTGACCCCGGGCCTTCTTCCCAAAGCCAGGGCCAGGAACGGGCTTAGGAGAGGGCCACACCGGGTGGGACGCTGCTTCTTGGGGGCCAGATCTGAAGCCAAGGTCATGTCCCTCTTCCGGGCTTCACCGGGGGTCGAGGGCCCAACAGGAGCCAGTGCCATCGTGGCAGCCATGAGTGGGGGCAGAGCTGGGTCCCCGGTGGTGGCTTCTCTCTTAAGCGCCTGCCCCGTGTGAGAGGACGACCGTCCCCGAGCTGCCCATGCACATCCAAGTCTGTGCCGTCCAGAAGAGGGAGAGGCAAGCCCAGAGTTGAGGGTGGGGGAGACGCCCATCCAACCGAGACCGAGAGCTCGCCCTGGGAGTGGGAGACGTACCATTGACTAGGCTGGTATTTGCACTATCTGTAGCATTTGAACCTGCCGCACCATCAGCCGCTGCGGGGGTGGGAGGGATGGAAAATGCAGTGTGTCACGATGGAGAAAAGCAACAACGCAGGACAGCAACAACAGTCGACATGAACCAACTTGCGGGAAATAAGATGACTACATTCTTAAAAAAACATCTCCGCTGGAGATCAAGAAACTCAAATTTGGGGGTGGAGGTGAAATGTTCCCATAGAGATGCCACAGAAGTCGGGGGAAATGAAATACGGAGGATGATCAATGTGGTTACGTGGGTGGCACTGTTGGTGGAGAGGTCTGGACCGAGGCACCCCCTTGGCCCGACCAATCAGGCGGGTGCCTTTCAGAGAGGGTTCTATGAGAGGGTTCTATGAGAGGGTCTGGCTGACCATCAGGGCCAGAGGCGCTCATGGCCAGGAGTCGACTCAAAATATTCAGCAAGCAGTGCAGTGCGGGCACTGGCCATTCTGAAGGGGTGTTTGCTACAACCATTGCTGTGTCCCGGAAGAACATCTGTCCATGGCAGTGACTTAGGATTCATGCCCTTGGCTCAGGCTACTGCCCATGGCCAACTCCTCCTTCCCTAACTGGCACTCAAAAGACTGCCTTGGTGACGTCCATAGGAGATGCCCCACCATTTAAAAGGTGACATCAAGCATGTTGTATTTTGTGCATGAGACGGAGAAGGTACTAGCGAGTTTTCCTTAATTTAGGAATCAAAAATGATACGATATGCTCCAATTCACTCTTGCTGTTTTTTCTTGTGGTGGGGAAACGGGTTCTGTGGGAAGGAGAGGGAAGAGATGCCGGGCAAGGTGGCTGTGCTGTGAGGCGAGGGGAAGGTGGGATGGGCTCTGTGGGGTCACGGGGCGCTGAGCGGGCACTGCCTGCCACTCTCGGGGCTGAGGGCGTGTGGAGGTAGTGGTGGTGCCATCTGCACTGAAAGCCCTGGAAGGGCAGGTAGGCAGACCGGGGTGCTGGCCGGTCCCGTAGGGCTGGCAGTGCACGGGGGCACAGTGGAGGTCTGGTGGGGCAGAGCCCCCAGCAGTCAGGTGCCCCCTTTAGCTGTGTGCTGGGGGTCTAGGGCCAGGGCTCAGGGGTCAATGGCTGCTGCTATTTCTAAAACCCCATCTACCCTGAGGGGTGTCTTACTGTACCTGGTAGCTGAAGGCCATCCCCCTTCTTCACACCTGTGTGATGATTTTTGAGACATGTTAATGAATGAGAAGCACATACACACGCACACGCACACACACACACACCGGTACGCCTGGGGTCATCCTGAAACGGGAGGCTCTAAGCAATGACCCTGGTGGAGGTGATGGAATGGAAGGGCCGAGGGGGTCCAGCCTGGCTGTGCTGCTCGTGGGGGCCTGAGGGGCTGGGCTGCCCTCCCAGATTCCTCCGTCACGTCCCCTCCACATCCCACCTCTTCCTTCTACACTGATGTCCCCATTTCGTCAGAGTGCAGGTAAATGTTCAGCAAGGGACTCTGACCTGTGCTTTGGGGCAGAAGAGGCCTGTTTCTTTACTGGCATTTTAAGAAACACCGGTCTGGCCCATGGGAGCTTCTGGGTGCTTCTGCCCCTCACCCAGGCCCCAGTGAGGCCAAGGAAGTGGGCAAAGTTGCTGCAACCTGCCAAACTGCCCGCACCTGGGGCCACAGCTGGCCATAGCTGCTATGTCATTGCGTGGATGCTGTCCTGACATGCTCTGGGCCCCTTGGCCAAGACTTGGTCCTCAGTTTCAACCTCAGCTCTCCCAGACCACAGCTTATTTCCATTGCTCCTGCTGGTTGGGCCATCATAATCTTAGGGGTACCCCACCAGGAAATGGGTTTTGCCCCTGGGAACAAGTAACCTTTGATCGTGACCCAGACTTGGTGACTGGCTGACCTCTGAGAGCCGGAGGGAGGCTGGGTGCCCCTAAAACTGAAGGAGGGGTCATCTATGATCTCATCTCCTTCCCCTGGACTCCAGAAGGTCTGGGTATTGGGCCCCTCCTCTGGAGCTTGGGGAAGGAGACAAAAGACCGCAGATGTGAGAGAGGGGGGGTGTCCCCGAGACCGAGTGTGAGTGTCAGGTAAGTAGTCAGCTGTTCTGGGCCAGAGGCTGGGCCTTGGATTTGGGCCTGGTCTGATGGGATTGGGGCTCATGTTTTCCAACCATCCCTCCTCTGCTCTGAGAGGCAGCTGTAGCCCAGGCCGACAACCTGCTGCACCAAGGGGAGCCCATGGAGTGAGGAATCTTGTTTGCAGGGGGAGGACAAGACAGGGCGCAGCTGAGATGGCAGCTCTGGGGACAACGGGGAGGGGCTCACAGCAGTTGATTTGGAGGCACACATTTGGCCACCTTCCCCAGAAGACCCACTTCTGGGGAGAGTCTATACTGGGTGAGTGTGCAGCTCTGCTCAGTGGAGTTAAGAATAGTGGAGGAATTCGCCCAGGTGGGGATTTCTACTCAATATCAGGGGCGATGATGGGACCAGGTCACACTTGAGGCTGGAGACTCAAGAAAAGGCTCAGGACCCTTGGCCTGGCCCAGGGGGAAGGCGGGCCCCCCATGACATGACTGGACAAGACAGAGACTGGAACGAGACCCTGGAGATGGAACAGACAGAGCCTCCTAGCCCAAGAAGGGCCTTGAGGTTACAGGAGGCAGCTGTTGGCACAGGGTATGGACATAAAAGGCACTCAATAACTATTTTGTCGAGTGAATGAGTCAACAAAAAAAAATGTGGCCTTAAGAGCTCCTTTTCTGGTCCACAAGGGGGTTGGGCTTACCTTTCTTGTCTTTCTTCTCTTCCTCCTCACCGCCGGCCCCCAGCAGGGTAAAGATAATGCCGGTCTGAGAGTTCACACCCACGGCGGTCACCACCATCCGTCCAGAGCCCTCCATCACATGAGTCCCTGGGGAAGGGGACAAAAGCCAAGTTACCATTGCACGGCCCAAGCCCCCTCCCCCAAGGAGCGGAAGGAACTCGGTCTCAGTTGACTCCAGGCAATTTGCCTGCTGAGGTCCTAGGGCACCGCCTACAGTTAAGGTTCAAAGTGTGTACTCAAGGTGGGTCCTTTAAAGATGATTTCACCTTGGGATAGTGCTGTGATGGGCCTGGAGCTCAAACACTGCTATACCTCAATTTTTAGGCCCCCAGACAGCTCAGGCCTACCACCTCCTACCCGCTCCTAGAGAATCCCTTCCTCTCTCCTCTCTCTCCCCTTCCCCCTCTCCCAGCCTTACGGGCCAAGCAGGGACCACTCTCTCTTTTCCTTAATGGTATATCTAGAACCAGACCTCGTTCTGCAACCAGCAAAAAAAAAAAAAAGCCAACTAAGCCCTGGACAGGACTGCTTAAAATGGGGTCCACCAACTTCCCAAAGATCTGGGGAAAGGATTCAGGGCTCTATGAAGTTGGATGAGAAAACAATGACCTCTTTATTTTCACAAACATCAAACTGAAATTTAGCATTTCCCTCTATTAAGAACATAGGCAATAAACCCCAGGAGTGTCAGTGGTGGCCACAACACCATTACATATGTTACAGAAATCATGGGTTTTTTTTTTAATATCAGTTTATAGCTGTTGCAGACACTTTTTAGGCTTATCCTTATTTTACAACTAAGGCAATTATTACACTGACTGCTGGATCTTGTTATTCAGTGTGTTAATAAAGAAGCACATATGTTACTACACCACACATTACTTCTTTTTAAATTACTTTAACTATTTCAATATAATTGGCTTCCTTTGTGATCCAGTGTATTTTATTTTACGTATTTCAAAGCTTTATTCCGAATAGGGGTGGCCCATGATGACCTCAGACCTCCCCAGGGGTCTGCGGTGCAAGAAAAGTTAAGAACTCCTTTCCTAGAATTTTAGATTTTTCAAACTGGGTTCCCAAGGGTCCTGGAATTCTTTCAGGGGGCAGGAGGGGAGCCATGCGGGCAAGGGAGGCCTTTGGTCAGAGTGGCCCCAATTTTATTCATCTTTGGGGTTTCTGTGTCAGCTTTTATTTGACAAGAGGGCACTCTGCCTAGTAAAGAATCTAAATAAATGAAGTTTAGCCTGTCAGGTGCTCATTTTTTCCGATTTTCATTTTTACCACTCTGGCTAGAAAGCTCTCTACAATGCAGCATACAGTTTCTCCTTCAGCAGAGAACTAACAATCCAATCCTGCCTGGTGCAGGGTCTCCAGCCATCCCCAGGCCACACAGGAAGAGCTATACCGGGTCTACCAGACAGACGGCCACGGCCACGGCCACTGACCCCAGACACTACACGGCCCTGATGACTTGCTTCTTGAACTCCTTCTGCTGTTGAGAGATTTTCCTTCTTTCCCCTCAAGATCGATGGTCATTTCCTCCTGTTTTCAGGCTCACTTGTCACTAATGGCCTTCTGGTCTCCCAATTTGCTTCAGACTTGAAGTCTAGGTGGACAAACTCATTAGAATTGTATCTAAAATAAGAGTCAAGAGGTTCTGAGTCAGGGCAAGAAGCACTTTCCTTAAAGCAAGGAATTTATTTTCACTTTTCAAGAGGTTTCACCCACCCCTTCCCTTTCCTTCTGGGATCTGAGAGATGTCTTGAGATTGTGTGTGTACGTGTGTGTGTTTGCACACGGGCCTGTGTGCGTGTGCATGTGTGGTGTTCCAGCCTCTTGGCCTCCAGGATCTCAGGATCTTAAAATGCTTTACAGACAGACAGATACCCTCCAGTAAGTTCCTTTGAGGTGGTAAAGGTTGGTCTGTCCATCCATGATGGGTAAACCAAGTCATGAAGGCTCCCAGAGGCAGCATGGAGCCCAGCAAGCTGTACCAGAACCTGGGTTCTCAGGTGGTGAGCTCCTTAGCTGGTTCTCTGCCCATTCCCAGGCTCTTCTGTCCCCAAGCAGGGAACAGTGGGGACCACGGAATGAGCTCGGACACTGACTCCAGGCCGATCAGCCCAGGCCTGGTATCTTCCCAACACAGACAGACCCTGAAGCACACTTACCCCACAAGCGGCACAAACAGGGAGAACCTGGGCCCAACTATGGGACTTTGGGAACTACAATAACTTGCTGACAAAATGCTTTCTCATGCACGGGCTCAGCTTGTGTGGGAGCTGTCAGGATGGACTGTTAAATACCAGCAGTATTAGACAGAGGAGGAAACTGAGGCCCAGAGAGGTCCCACGTGGGTGAGGGTGGGGTCACTGTAGATCTTTAAAGGTGAGGGTCGAACACACTTCAGTGCATTCACAGGGCGTAGATGGCAGGGATAGTAACCGGTGCTACCTTCTGTAGGACCCCTACTCCGCTCCGGGCACTGTGCCCTAACCCTAACCCTAATCCTTCACTCGCAATCATCTCATTAGTCCTCATACTGGCCCTCGGTCGACAGAAGAGGAGAATGCGGGAGAAGTGGCTTGTCCAGGGTCACCAGCTGGTGAGGGACCGAGCCCTTGTCCGGTTGGTCACATATTGCTCTTCCCCAGGAAAAAAGGCTTCACACTCTGGTCTCAAACATGTCTGTGAAAAAGTTGGCTCTGCCTGGGTGGCGATGGAGAAGCTGTTCCCCACCTCCCCAGTCCTGGGCGGGATGGAAAAAGACACAGGGGGCCAATTTCCACCCAAGATAATCAGACCCCACATCACCTTCTAATCTAATCACTCCCATCTCAGCAGGGAGCTGGGGGCCCTGCACTGGGAGGCCAGGGAGGAGGGAGGAAGGAGGAGGAAGCCAGGGAGGTGGCCTCTGGCCACAACATGGGGACGCGGGGACATGGGGTGAAGGCACAGCATGGCCCCCACCCAGCCTCGCTGAGCCCTGGGGAGTCCTCCAGGCCCCAGCATCAGATGGGCCAGAGAAGTTGGGGGCATCAAACTCCCCCTCTGGTCCTCCCTCCCTCTGTGCCCCAGCAGCATGCCCAGCCTTGGCTCTGACCACTGCCCCCCAGCTCAGACACCCCCCATAGCTCCCCAAAGTCCAAACACCTTGGTCAGCAACCCCTGGGTCAGACCTCGACCTTCTTCCGGCCCTTGGCCACTGGTTCCCACGCCGCACCCTCTGCCCTGGGAGCAGCACAGCTCACTGGGCCTTTCTGTCCAGCCCTGCTCCCCAGCCCCATTCCCACCTCTGCTCACATAGTTATCGCCGCCTGAATGCCCTTCCCCCACCTCTTCTCCAGACCCTCCTCCTCAAGGCTCAGGACAAATGCCTCTCCTCTTAGGTGACTTCCCTGACCCCAACAAAAGGACATCACCTCTCTCCTCTGGACTGCCCCCCGGGGTTTCCCCTGGGGGTGCCTCCCAGCCCGGTGTCCCCACTAGCCTGTGAGCCCCTGGAGAGCAGGTTTGAGGGCAAGTCCTCTCCTCCTGCCACAGCGGAGGCTTGTAGCTGGAATCCAGCACCGTCCTCCCTGCTACCTCCTTTTTTGTATTTCCCATGGTGGACATGTATTACATTGATAGTGGAGAATGCACACACCCTCAATAAGCCATCTTTATGGTTTCACAAAGGGTCAAATTCATCCAGCCCAGCCGTCCTCCCCACACCTCCCTGGGCTGCCCCTCTCCCCTACCGGGACCTCACAGCCTGGCCGCCCCTCCTGCAGGAGGAAGGACAGAGCGGACCAGGTCACCCCAGGCTGCCACTCCCCAGCTCCAGGATCCCCTGCAGGGGACAGTGTTTAACCCCAAGGGCTGCAGCTCCAGCAGTGGAACCAGAGGCATGCAAGCCATGGGTCTTTGGGTGCGGACAGAGATGAGAACCTTTTGGGGACGGGGGCCCTGGCTGGGCCTTGCACCAGGCTCCCAAGTCCATGGTCCCTTGGGTACCATCCTGTAGCCTTCACCTCCTTATGCTCCCATGGAGCCCCTCAGAATGCACAGCATGGGGGGTGGTTGATAGAGAGGACCCTAGGCTGAGGAGGACGGGACCTGGGAACAAGTCTCGTGTCTGCTTCTGATGTGCTGTGTGACCTGAGGCCAGCCCTCTCCTCTGTGGACCTCAGTTTTTTCCTCTGTAAAATGGGGAGGTCTGGCTTAGGTCACCACCTCTCAGGGGTGAAGTCTGGGCACCCTAGGTCCCAAGGAGATGAGGGCCACTCCTGGGTTGGGTAGGGCAGCCTCCATTAAAAGGCAGCATCTCGGGGAGTTCTGGTGGGCCAGCAGAGGCCTGAGCAGACAAACTGACCACGTGTCACTCCCTGCCAGGGCCACGCTTGTTCATGGGATGGACAAGGGTGGTGGAGTCCAGCTCTGTGCCGGGCTCTGGGGCCCAAGGGGCCTCTGGTGGTCCCTGCCCTCCAGGGGCTCACAGTCTAGTTGGGGTTGAGGGGAGCAGACAGGCACACACATCAGCAACAACACAGGACAACAGAGACCCAAGGGTCCCTTGGCCGGCGGGGGACACAGCCCAGGCAAAGGGGGGAGATGGGACAGTGTGACGGCTGCAGATCAGCTGGGCTGAAGCTCAGGGCTCGTGAAGGGAGGGTGGCCTGAGTGGAGAGCTGCAGGGTTGGGTGTCTCCTCGGGGTTCAGTAGGGAGCCGCCGGAAGTATTCTGGGGGGAGGGAAGATGAGAACTAATATTTATGGAGGTTCCCCATGTACCCCGTACTATCTGAGCCCCTTTTCCCACTCGGTGGCCACAGTCCCCAGGTGAGGTCATTATCATCACCCGCATTTCACAGGGCATTGCTGGGGCAGCCGGGTGGCTCCCGGCTCCTGTTCTCTCTCCCTTGCTGGGAAGGCTTGTGCACAAAGTCAGAGGCAGAGCTGTTTGGGGACACAGTCCCCAGGAACAAGAGGGAGGCAGGCGAGCGGTGAGGGAGCTCTGTCAGCATCTAGCTCCCACCCATCCGTCCATCTGTGAGCCAGAAAGGAGCTCGGGCCCAGGGAACATTGCGGGCTCCCACCAACGGGACGGCCTGTCCTGCCCCACCTGAACCTTCATCTCCATTCCCTGGAGATGACTTCTGTGGCCTCTGACCTGGCAGCTGAGTGTGGGCCAGAACTTTCCCAACTGCAGGCTCAAAGCCCATCTCTGCCTCAGACTTGCTGCAGGCCTGGTCCAGATGGCATCTCGGGGCCAAAGCCTCATGCGATGGCAAGTGGGGTGCACGGAGCCCCAGTTGGCAGAGCTAGAGGAGCCTAACTTTACAAAATGAAGCTTCTTAGCCCAGAGAGGGCAAATGGCTCACTGAGGTTGCACAGCACATGAGGCACAGGTAGGGGCTTAAACCCAGAGCTCCTCACTCTCCTGGTTTTGACTTCCTAAGCCTCTCTTTGGACAGGGAGAGGGGAGAGGTCGGACCTTCTAAAACGTCTTTTCCTGGGGGTAGAGAAGGGAAGAGGGGACGCAGGCCTTCTCTGGGGATTATTACCTGCCTCTAGCACAAGCACCAAGCAAAGCCAATGCGATTCCCATGCCAGACGCGGTTCTGTCATCATTATTGTTATCAACGCAGTTAATAACAGTAATAACGCATGCTCACAGAGCATCAGACAGTCGGCAAAGCGTTTCAGGGCCCACAAGCCCGTCCCCCTCACAACAGCCCTGTGAGGTAGGTTTTAGTGCAGGCACAACCCCAAGCCCCTCCGCCCACCTGTGGCCTCTCTGGCTCAGAGAGGTTAAGCGATGGCCCAGGGTCACACAACTGTGAGCGGTGGAGCCGGGACTTGAACCCGTGCTCTATCCACTACACCCCGCTGCCTCTCATGGAGAAGAGGCAGGGTAGTGTAATGGAGAGAGCGCGGGCCGAGCGGCACACTGGGCCTTCCTGCGGTCACGGTGTTGTCCTAGGCTCCCTGGTGGCAGCGGCAGTGGTGGCAGGTCCGGCTCCCCGTGCCTGGCCTTCCGCTCGGCAGGCAGGGTGGGCGGCAGGCCCGAGAGAGTTTGTCGATGTCCTGGGTAACCTCATGCTGTTCATGCTCCGGTTCCAGGGGTGATGGAGGAGGGTGGGCTCCTGCAGGGGGCCGAGCCGATGGGCCCTGCTGCTTTTGAGGACAGTCCCCACCCTGGCCCGCTGGCCCCCGTCCCTTCCACAGCCACATCGATGGTGCCTGGTTGTTGGTTTCCCCGTGGAATTCGCTATAAGGTGCTTCAAACAGGCCACGCCGCTGGGTAATGAAGTCACGGGGTCCTCGGAGGCGAGCTCGCGTGTGGGCGCTAGGAGGCTGCAGGGCTGGAGTCTCGCTCTGGCCCTGGCCTCGGTGGGGCTTTACACGCCTGCTTGGGGCCTCAGTTTCCCCAGCTGCAAATCGAGACCAGACCACGGTTCTCTAGGGATCTGTGAGTCCCCTGACAGGCTGTAAGGTGACAAGTCTGGACATTTACTTCTCATAAGAGGGATTATTGCTTTCACGGGACTCTCATGGGGGTTCATGACCCAGGCGGGTTAAAAACCACTGGCCTTCCAGGAAAGGCAAAAGAAGGCTGAGGACCTGCTCTGTGTTAAAGGAGGCTGAAGAGGCAGGACATCTAAATGCCACGTGGCATCCTGTGCTGGCTCCCAGCCTGGGGGACACTGTGGGAACAGTTGGCACACGTGAATATGGATGGTATGTCGGGTATCAGTACTGCATCAATGTTTCCTGAATTGACCGCTGTGCTGTGGTTACGCACAAGGATCCCTTTTCCTGGGAGACACACCTGAAGTAGGAAGAGGCCCTGATGAAGGAGAGAGTGAGGCTCCTGAGAGCAAGGGCGGCACGATGGCAACAGCAGTTGAACCAGAGGGGAGGCCATTCAGGCGTCCATCGTACTAGTCCTGCAACTTTTCTGAAAGTTTGAAATTATATTAAAATACAAAACTAAGAAAAAAAATAGGCCGAGGTCAGAGTCTGTATTCCAGGGCCCACCCATAGGTTGCCTGACCCACACAGGCTTTTGAAAAATTGGAATTTTTACGTCTTAAACATCGGGAGATTGACCTGAAAAATCTGAATCTCTTGCTCCCCTTGCAGAGAGTGGACTTCGCAGCCACACAGGTGGCACGTCCACAGGCAGCAGGGGAAGCACGTGAGCGCTTGGTTTGGTGCCCACGCTCCCCCTGTCTCACCCCGTGGACGTGGGGACCTGCGATTCCTGCATGTTTCTACTCTGCCTGGGCTGAAGCCACTGCAGACATGGGCCTGTGTCTGCCTGTCTGTCCTGGGGGACGAGCTCCAGGCCTCTAGGATTTTCTTTGTGCCCTCAGCTTTGGAGACATCTGAATCTTTCTGAAGGCTGGTCTGCCCCCATTTGTCAGATGGGGAGACTGAGGTCCTGACGGGCAGAGGTCACAGCGGGAGCCAATGCAGGGCTGGAACCTGGAGGTTCTGCCTCCAAGGGCTGTGTTCATTCCACACCACACAGCATCTCACACGTGCACCATTCATAGAGGACAGTCACATCTGTCCAGGCATGTGGTCCCCACAACAGCCCTGTGGGGTAGGCAGGGGGGAAGGGCTCCTCACTGGCTCACTGCACAGACACAGACGTGGAGGCTTAGAGAGGAAGGGACCTTTCCAGGGTCAAAGGTCGGGCATGGCAGGCCACCTGATCCAGAACTGAGCGTTCTTTGCCTTCCTCTAGGCTGAGCCAGTGTGCCAGATGCCACGTGGGGGTTTCTGAACTACCATGAGGACCCTGCAGGTGCCCCCAGCATGGTCCCTCTGTGTTTTCTGAGGGTCATCTGACCAGAAGGCCCAGCAAAGCCACCAGCACAGGGGAAGGGTCCGAGATATCTGGTCATGTGAGACTCCAAATGGCAGTTATGCAGGGTTCAGAGCACTGGGGAAGACAGCAATCCAGGGGAACCGCCTGGAGAAGGCAGGCTCGGGCAGGCTGAAGGTGGGGAGGAGCTGGATGGTGGAGAGACGGGGCCAGCCCAGAGACGGGGAAAGAGGACACATTCAAGGAGAAGGAAGGGAGGGGAAATGGACATGTAAGCTGAGGTTACTCTCCCATTTTACAAGAGAGAGAATGGAGGCTCAGAAAGGGTAAGAAGATTGTCCAGGGTCTCCCAGCCAATGAAGGGCAGAGTCGGGATGTGAACCTAGGCTATTTCACTCCCAAGTCCAGGCTCCGTCCGAGGAACAGGGAAGGGAACCAGCCTACCGTGAGCATCCCTCCGGCAGCACTGTGCTAGGTGGTGCCTCACCTACATCACACACCAGGACGTCACCGTTGTCCTCACAGGTAAACTGAGGCTCAGAGAAGTGAAGCGACATGCCCAAGGCCACAGAGCAAGTTCACTTCAGAGCCCAGATCTGGCTCAGCCTGCCCAACTCTGCTCTTTCTACAACGCGGCGCAGCCTCCCTCCTCACGCTGGCAGACAGTGCCTGAGCCCTAAGGTGTGCAGGGCCTGGGGTGGAGCTGGGCTGACCTCCCGACAGCCTCAGGCTCGGGCTCCCACCCTCTTGGACCGGCCAAGGACGGAAGGGGCCCATAAAAGTGAGACCTGTCAGATTTGTTTGGGTGGCGGGACTGTGGATGGTTTTGCTCTTTATTTTATTTGAGATGCTTTGCGCAGCACAAAACTCAATCAGCATGATGAGGCTGTGTCCGAATGGGCCGAGCGCAGTGTGACGTCACAGGCTAATGCATGGGTCCCAGGTGGCACAGGGCAGGGGTGGTCAGGGAAGATTTTGTGGAGGAGGTGGGACTGAGCAGATGGGCAGGAGTTAAATGTGCAATGGGGAAGGGAGAGAGCCGTGTAGGAGGAGGGAACGGCTTCAGCAGAGGCAGGGCAGAAGGAAGGAAACAAGGCGGGTCTATAGCAGAGGTGCAGGTGAGGACAGGTGCACTGAATCTGTGACTCTCACCGCAGGGAGAAGCACTGAATGCAGCGCCCAGTCACGGTTTCGGCCTCCTCTACAACAGACCCACCCATAGCCTGTCCAGGCCCTGCTCATACACAATCAGTGACGGGGAACTCACTACCATACAGGCAGCCTCTTTTGTTCCTAGAATGGTTCTGACTGTTACAGAATTCTTCTCTTTCCAATTAGATTGCTTTCCATTGGGCTGACCATGCCCCTTTCTCACTGTCTTTTCCCCAGGAGCCTGGGCTAAGCCACTGCCCTCCCTCTCCGCCACGCAGCTGGGTTTCTGAATGTCAGTACTGCAGCTCACGGTCAAGTTTCATTTTCTTGAGTCTAGTTCACCCTGTACTCTGGCCATCTTTGTGGGTACTGACTCTTGCTTTCTCTTTGTCAGCCTTCCTGGACTTGTGGTCTCTGTGAACTTGATGGGCATACGTTCCATACTGCAACAGGACAGAGCTCCAGGGAAGGCTGCTAGAAACCTTTCACCAGTTTGCCAGCAGTTCAAGAGTCAGCACAAACTGACCGAAATCCCCTGGCCTCAGCACACGCTTCTCCATCTTGCCCACAAAGACACCACGAGAGACCTTGGCTCCTGTTTCCTGACATCCAGAGGCCCAGGGTCTACTCCATTTGCCTGGGCTTCCAGCCAGATGGATAGATCGAGACTAGAGTGGTTGATTCCACTTCAGTTGGCCAGCCAACTTCCCATCCATCTCTGCCCTGTTGCTCTTTTCCAGAGTCTTTGCACCTGTGCCCACCTCTGTGGCTGGTTGCTCATGCTTCAGGTCAGTGATCCTGAACATTTTCTCTCCCCAGCCTCCTGCCAGGGAACCATCCCTCCTCTCCTTCCTCCAAACTGTCTGGAACCTTCATCACTCATCCACTCAGGCCTAGCGCCTCCCCTCGACTTGCACTGATCCTCATGACCCACCCAGCCACTTCTCCCAAGGATGCTCGCCTCTCTGACAACCACTTCAGCCCAGAGGTCAGAACCAGGGCCACAGGGCGAAGACCATTTACTGAGCTCTCATGCGGCTCTAAGTTCCAAGAGGGCATTTGAGGCTTTCCATGATCACTTGGTCAGACCCCCCGGGCCTTCGCACTCGCTATCCTTCTGCCTAGAATGCTGTTTCTTCTCATTGTTCTGGTTTTAGCTCAAATGCAACCTCTTCAGACAGGCTTTTCCCTGATCAACTAAGATTCCCGTCCCCTTCCTCACGGTCTCTATCTCACTATAATGGTGAAATGTCTTCACCTGACTTATCACTATCTGAAATTATGTTACATTATCTGCTTGTTTGTTCCTTCCTTGTCTGTCTCTTTTACTAGATTCTAAGCTCCAGGAGGGCAGGGACCTTGTTTGTCTCATTAACCACTGGCACACAGTAGGTGCCTAATAAATGTTGGTTGGATAGTTCTTGATAATAAATGCCCCAGACCTAATTCTCACTCCTTTTTACCATCGTACCCTGCAGACATGCTACTCCTCCTCTGTATTTCTAGGAAATCCTGCTGTGCCTCTGCCAGGAGGGCCCTTTCTCCACAACTCTGCTTGGTGGGCTCCTACTCACCCCTTAAAACCCAGCTCAATTCCACCTCTCTGGATAGTTCTGTTCTGTTGGTTTTCTCACACCTTCCTCACTCCTCTACTGTGGAATTAGCTGTCTGCTGGTCTGCTTCCCCCAGCTTACTCAAGCTGGGGGCTTCCGAGGCCAGGGGATGAGTCTGTATCATCACGGAAGGGAGGGCCCAGGGCCTGGCCCAGAGAAACTGCTCAGAGGATGTTTGCTGAGCATCGCTGGACAATAAAGCCTTTTTGGTGTCCCTTCTTGGAGGGGGGGTATTTCACCTGTCTGGTGCCTCACCTCTGCAGGGTCTCCCCTCCTCTCTTGCCCCCTGCAGCAGCCAGACTGAGATCTTAAAAATGTAAACATGATCAGCTTACTGCTGATTCCAGAGAATCCTCATCATACTCAGAAAATTTATAAACTCCTGACCATGGTGCACAAAGTCTCCCTCTTGCTCATGGTCCTGCCTCAGGGCCTTTGCACTTGCTACTCCTGCTCCCTGCTATACTCTTTCCCTGGAAAGCTGCAAGACCAGCTCCTTTTCATCATTCACACCTCAGCTCACACGTGGCCTCCCCGACCTCCCCAACCACCTGCACTCCATTGCCTTGTTTTTTCATCCTATACCTATTACCCTCTGGAATTTTTACATTGTCTGTCTCTCCACACTACACTACAAGCTCCTCAAGGCTGGGGTCTCATCTGCCTTGCACACTGCTGTGTCCCCAGCCTCCAGCCCAATGCCTGGCACACAGCAGGCATCTAAAGTAGGCATCACCAGACTGATTCTTTCTCATCCCTAACGAGAACAGGCTTCCATGTTCGACTTTTCAGAGAATCAACTTACTAGACGGTAAGTTTCATGGGGGCAGGAAGTCGTTGTCAGTTTTATTCACTGTGCTCGCCCCAGGGCCTGGAGTGCTGCTGAGAGCACAGTAGGCTCAGTGTACGACTACAGGGGAAAAGGGAGGGAGTTCTCGTTTGGGGCCGAGTTGGCCAGAGATCCGGAGACAAGGACCAAAGTCTCGGAGACCCTCCAGCTTCATAAAGGGGACATGGATGCCCCCTGGGCATGGGGGCAGGAACCGGCAATGGGAGTGAGCCCACCATGGGCCACAGCTCACCTGACAGCAGCATGGGGTCCTTGTCCACAGACTTGCGCACCTGGTCAGACTCCCCCGTCAGGGAGCTTTCATCGATCTTGAGGTCATTGCCCTGGATGAAGAGGCCATCTGCAGGGAGGAGGTCGCCTGGTAGGAAGAAGGGTGAGGGGGTCAGTCAGCAGGGTCTCAGGTGGCTGGAGAGGCTGGAATATTCTCTTCAAGGCATGATTACAAGGAAGGGTCCCCCTTGGGAACAGGCTGCCTAGAGTTCCCAGGACACAGGAACCAAGATGTCGCCCATCACAGGACAATAGGCAGCTGCAGCCTGGGGCCAGGGTGAAGGGCATGAGGCCTGGAGGGCTGGGGTTAGGTCCCGCAATAATCCTAGCTTGGGTGGGCATGTCCTTCAGTTTATAAAGTGCTTCTCTTGGCATGGCATGGATTTGGGGCCCAGGTTTCTCAATGATTCAATCTTCTCTGGTCTCAACTATGTGTTGGGGAAATTCTTTTGGAAGGGATTAATCTCTCTTGACTAGGCTGAAGAGCCCCCAAGACAGGTATGTTATCAGAGGAAACCAAGCCCCCTAGGGCTGAGTGAGGAGAGACCTGCCAATCTTTCCCCCATCTTTGGCCTCTACTTACCTAGGACATATCTCATCTAAATCCCCTTTGGCACCAGCCTTCTCACTTTCTCCATGACAGCATCACAGGCCTAGAATGTTCGCTCATCCATGTCCACTCCCTATAACACCTTCTCTAGCCCAACAACCATCCATTAACAGCCAAATCAGAGGTGGGAAGTGGATTTCACCTCATCAACCCATTCTGAGTGTTAGTGGTCCTTGGAGTGTTATATTGAGAAGGCGCCTGAGGGTGTATCTAGGCTTTGAGCTGAGATTGATTAGTAATGTCTGCTAAGGGTAGAAGTCTGGAGAGTTGTGGTACGTGTGCCATGTATTTGCCATTTCTGATTTAAATGGATTCTGGAATCTTACCGCCAGAAAGGAGCCTTCCACCTCTCCAAGGAACTCAGAAGACAACCTGGCTTGGGCTCAGCCTTCAGGAATCCACCCCCTGCCCTGGGCCAGCCTCTCTGGGTCTCAGCTGTGCCCAGATGCCAGCTCCAGCATGTGGCTCTGTGGTTGGGTCACTTACCATATTTGACCTGGGCGATATCCCCAACCACGATCTCAGCCACAGGGATCTGGACCACCTGGCCAGCCCGGACCACGGTGAACTTCTGCTCCTGTTCAATGCGGCTCTGCAGGCCCCGGAACTGTTTCTCTTTGCTCCAGTCATTGAAGGCCGTGACCAGGACCACGCAGATGACCGAGAGGAGGATGGCGGCCCCCTCGATCCAGCCCGCCTCCGCCTCCCCTTCATCTTCTGCCCCCGCCTGGGCCGTTGCACATCCTGCAGAGAGCAGAAGGAAGCAGGTGGGGTGGGTCAGCCAGGCAGAAGGGGCCTCACAGCAATCAACAGTGCAAGTGCTTTAGGGTCTAAAATGCAGTTTTGCTGATGTCCTTTCCTTCCCTTCTTCCAGCAACCGTGAGGCAGGTTTCTAGGCTGGGGCGGGAGCCAGAGTGCTGGACCTGCCCTCCAACAGGCTGGTCTGGATCCTGCTGCTGCCCCTCTATGGTCCTGGGTAAGCCTCCCCTAAGCGTTGGTGTCCTTATCTGCAAAATGGGAGTCGCTGAGACCACCTTCCAGACTCAAGGGGAGGAAGGCAAAAGCTCCAGCCTCTGCTTAGCACACAGGAGGTTCTTACTCAGCCCTTGTTGGATTTGAGCCCCGACTACACAGTGAGGACACCGACACCCCGAGCCACTTGTCTGATCCACAGTGACCCTCCACCCCACACCCTTGCACCACTGAACCTCCAGTTCTGGGCCCCACATTGCTTAAGGCCTGCCAGACCCACCATGTGAAAAAGAAAAAGAAGACACCAGACACATTTGATGCCAGGGCCTCGGACTTGAAGGACGTGAAGGCAGGTCCTGCCCACGCAGTGCTGAGCCCTAGGGCCTTTCCAAGCCCCTCCGCACATCCCGTCTCCCGCATCCCCACAAGGATCCGGAAAGTGAGAGGTATTACCCCCATGAACAGATGTGGAAACCGAGGCCCAGAGAGGTGAGTGCCACACCAGGACTGGCCTAGGCCCTTCCTTCCAATGGGCAGGGGTTGGGGGCGGAGAACGGGTCTCTCCATGGGCGGCGACTGGGAGCAGCACCTGACCACCCACTCCTAGAAAACTCAGAGTGGGCCCCTTCCACCGAGGCTGGGCCCTGACTGGGCCATTCGCAAGGCCTGCTGTGTGCCAGGCATTCACCTTAATCCTCCAGCTGGCTGAGAGGAGAGAAGCGGTTCAGAGAGGGACAGCAACTCAGCCAAGATCACACAGCAGATCTGGAGTTTCAATCCAGGCCTGGAATCTGACACCGGACCTGGCCTGCCCACTATCCCTGAGCCCAGCGGTCCTCTCTGCCACACGCTGGCCTCACTGGGAAAGTAGAAAATGTTGCCAAAGACCCGTGGTCGACTGTCTGGAAGTCTAATTCAGTCCCAAGGAAGAGAGAACAGCAGTTTCAAGAGTCCCCAGCATGACTCTCTGGGAAACCAGGGGTTGAAAGCAACATGACCAGAAGGCCAGGTGGTACCAGGGAATGTTTTCTGGTTCTCAGCTCCTGGAAGGGTCAAGGCTCAGCTGGTGGGCCCATGCTTGGGATGATACAGAGTCACCGCAGGCCGGCGGTGTCACTAGAAAATGCCACATCTTTCGCTGAACCAGCCACTCTTCATCGGCTAATAAACAACTATACCACTGTGTGGGGTCCTCAAAGCCGCTTTTCTTTTCTTTGGGAATTTCAGACTTTTCCAATAATTTTAAACTGTTTAACTGAACCAGCCTTTGGTGGTGATGATAATCATTATCATGTGACGATAACTGGCATCGGGCTAGCTCGGAGTTCAGATCCCAGCTGTGTGCCCGGAGCTAGCTGCTTAACCACTGTGCCCTGGTTTTCTCATCTGCAAAACTGGGGTAATGACAGGTGCTCCCTCCGAGGTGGTGGTGAGGCCTGGGGAGAGGCTGTACGTAAAGTACCTGATGCAGCGAGCACACAGTAAACGCTCAGTGTCAGGGTGGCTTCTTGTCCAGCACGTGATGCCATCACACAGGCAGCCTGAATGGGGCCTCGAGCCCCACGCGTCAGAGGGGATCCAGCTGGACTTCAGAACCGCGTGAAGATGGGAGGAGGGGAACTAGGGTGCCCCTCTACTAGTGAACGACACCAGTGAAATCCCCCAAACTGGGAAACACAGGTGAACCTTGCTAAATAGAAACCCAGTACACGGAGATGCATTCTCTTGGACTTCAGGGGAGTGACTCAAGATACAGAGCTCAGTGCTTCTCCTTCTGGGACTTTTGTTATCCCCTGCCCCTGCCACATGCTCTGTAAGTGGGAAGGCTGTTTTTTCCCTGTCCTGTGCTTCATCAACGGCCCCCTGCTTTAGTAACTGAAACGTTTAGGACACTTAGAGACAGTCCAGGACAATGAAAAGCCTTTGGGCTCTGGAACTGGAAAGACATGGCTTCAAATCCAGGCTCTGCTGTGTGATCTTGGGTGAGTGACTTGGCCTCTCTGAGTCTCAGTTTGGACAGCTATAAAGTGGGATGACCCCAGGGACTTTGTGAACCCAGGGCTTAGTAAGGGCCTGGCATGTGGTGAGTACACGGCAGACATTGGTCCTCTCCTTTTCATGAGCTTCTCTCTTTGGACTGACTTCTGAGAGCCAAGGGCATGGTAGCTGAGTGGGTCCACCTGTTACCTCGACTCCAAGCCCTGTCTGCTGCCCTTGCTGATTCAATACCAAGGAGCCCTCTGGACCCTTGAGGGCACTCACTTGGCCAGCAAAAGCCCATCAGCTTTTTGAGAACTGTCTGATGATTACATGGTGCCCTGGGATGGCAAGAAAGTAGGGATGCAGATTGCTTAAGCTATTGGGAGCCACCAAACCCTGAAAACAACTCCTGCTGTTCTGGTGCAATTAAGGGAAAGAGATGAGAAAGGGGAAGAAAGAGGGGCGTGGGTAGGCCCTGCTGAGGTCTCCTCTGGGGCTCCCTTGGACTGGGGCAGGGACAGGATCTGGAGATTGTGACCACAGGGTCTGGGAAACCTGCAGCTGCCCTCCCTGGACCCAGGGTTTTCTAGGGTGTGGCCGCATACTGTCTGTGTGACCTTCGGGAATCCACTTGGCCTCTCTGGGCTTCCCTCTAGTTGTTCATCAGTAAAATGGGGAAACTACTTTCTAGGTGGTTAGCAGGGCCTAGCATCGAATAAG